>NC_134171.1:29498690-32212789 GCF_964188355.1 Buteo buteo | reverse complement strand
CCTCCTCACCCAGCTCTTCAGCTCCTCGCCAGACTATCTATGAGCTCTGCGTCTGTCCCAATGGTAAACTTTACCTGTCCCCAGCAGGAGCAGGCTCCACATGTCAATCCAGTAGCAACATCTGCTTGTGGAGCTAGAATGACTCCAATTTATCCTCACACCAGAATAGCCTTTTGTTACTATCCCTCTGCTTCACAGTTCTGCTCGGTTTCCCTTGTGACAAGTTCGACGCTTCAAACGGCCTGCAGAGCAACTTCTTCCAGTGTAAGCAGGAATACAGCGCTGCCTTCTCTTGTGGTTTGTGTTGCCACTCAACATAGAGATGGGAGTGAGATATTCAGAAATCAATGTATTCTTCATCAGGAAACCTGGAACAAAATACCACCTTTTGTCCAAAAGGGAGAATAACACAGGTGCCTTTGCTACATGAAGTGAAGCACATAGTTTTAGATTTTTGCAGGACCTGGATATGAACTGCACATATATATATATACAGTACATAAACAAATTTGCCCAGAATCTGATGGTGAGATGAATTGGTTCCCCCTGTATGATAAATAACTTCACTGTCTGAAAGCACAATTTTCCATTCATCTTTTTGGATGTAAACTTTTATCCCTGAATTTTAAAAGTTCGAAGCATTGTGTGATGCTTGCTTTACTAAACAATTAAATTCAGTAAATGGTTTTTAACACAAAAAGAGACAGAATCCCTCCCTGAGTTTGGTTTCTTTAAAAGTGTGTTGTTACTCTTTGTCTACTAAGTCTAGGGTTTTGTACACTAGGTAAATTTTGGAAGTGCTCAGCAATATTACCTTTCAAAGTTAAAAAGACGTCTGCTCTTGTTTGTCACATCTGAATGGCCTTATATAGTATTTTTATGGCTACTGCATGTGAAGCAATTGCTTTAAGTAGAACACACAGTTTCTGGAAAAGAAGAACAGGGTAAAGAGGGACCTACTGATGATATGTTTGTTGATCAGTGTATTGCTCTTCACAAGGTATTTATGATTGGCAAATGCAAAAACAAGAGAAAATCTTCAAAGGTACATCTTGTCCATTTTCTAGCTACGTCTAACTGCTGCCATTTGAACACAGTACAAACGTTAGTACTAACGTAATGTGTAACGCTGAGAAGCAATGCACTAACAGCTGGTATGATGTTCACATTTATTATTCTCTTCTGTTTACCATCTGCTGCTAAAGTTTTCAAAGTAATAGTATTATATATATAAACACAAATTACATTCAATATTAAAAAGTACATTGATATTACATTGACTTTATCAGGTCTATGTTTAAATTATGCAGCCCCATTTGCACCCAGATCTCACTACTGACTTCCTTTTTTGATGAGTTTGATGTGGGATTTCTTTCTTGTATCAATGTTCTTACTTGTTTGGCTTGGTTGGTAATTGAAATCTTGCAAAAAAATGCTTTGGTATGCTGCTAGTAAATTTATCGCAACATTGATTAACAAGAATATCTTGAAACTTGCAGAACCCAGGAATGTAAAACAGTATAAAAATGTTTCCTATTGTGGAAGATGGCTTGATTACATGAGGTAAGTGTGCTTTTTAATTCTATCCTTTAAATTACATCACCTACCATGTAGCTTTAGAGGCTTCTGAATGTAAGATCACCAATACAATGACGGCTTTTGCAAGATAACTCTAAAGTCAGGGCAGACAGTGCAAGGTGGGTATTTCTACGCAATGTTTTTCTTTCTCAGAGAAAATAAATGAAAATTAGCAAACTAATACTGTGATTACCTTTGTATTTTATTACCACCTTTTAAGGCTGATTTTGTTTTCACTTCAGGTGAAATTCACTCCTATGCAGAAGTCCAGCACAAGACGTGTCCACGGCTTGACTGGTGCTTGCCTTTCCATTGGCACTCTTCAGAGGTGTGAATTTCACCCCATAGCAAGAATTCTATATTTCTACCATTTAAATGAAGATTTTAAATTGATTATTTTCTCTCTTCAAAAGAAGGCTGTTAACAGCTGATTTGTCATTTCTTTGAGAATTTTATTCTTTCACTTAGAAAGAAAATGTATTAGAAAATATTGCAAGAAAATGTATTAGAAGCCTGAGGATTTTTGGTAGGAGGGACAGAAAGAGATAAAAATGACAAAGAAGGTGATAATAAAACATTATCAAGTGTAGCTGTACAATATACCCTTAAAACTGTAGGGAAATAGATGTCTTTTTCTTATGCACACAAGTAATTGAATGGTAGTGTGAAAGTCATGTGGATAAATAGTATTTCAGGAGGAAAAGTATATAGATCTGTATGAGGACACATCTATACATATTCATTATCTGTGCACACCTACATACACTTGTTGCTTAAAAGATGGACAAATAGATTATAGTGACTAATCTATTTGGTGAATTAAATTGTGGCTTCTTACAAATTCCACACAAGTAGACTAAGATCTTTTTTTTCTCTTCAAATAAACCCACAGGATGGCTTGTAGATACTTTGTCATGAAGACATTCTCCATTGAGAATTTCTTATTTGTTTGCTCTTCACCTTATGTGATTACTTACCTGTAATACGTACGAAAAATGCTTTTGCCCACTGGATGGAAGGACCCAACCTTTATAAATTTTACACAAACTTGGGTGGGGATGGGCAGGTAGAAAAAAAAATCTTTCGTTACTAGCTTCATTTTGAAGGCAAGGCTGGAACAATTTGCCACTTTGTATGAAGAAAACTCAGGGCAGAGGTGTGGATGGCACATTGGACTCAAAAAAACCAAGCCAGTAAGTCCACATATCTCTGCACTGTCAGGATTTTCTTGCTTGGAGTCCCTTCAGTCTGAAGTAGAGTGTATTTGAGAGCAACCTATGGTCTCTATAGGTTCTCTTCAGCAACCTATGAGATAGCATAACGAGTTCTCATAATGTCTTAATATTCTGGTGAGTTTCATAATACTGATGTTTTACTTTAAATCCATTGAAAACTGAAGGAAGGGGAAAATCTCAGTTTCCATTTTAAAGAATGTTTCTAGCCCATGTGATTTCAGAGAGTATTAAAAAAATTATTTCAGCACATTTAGAAAAGTAAAAAATTGAAACACCAATAACCTGTAAGCAGAGTCATTATTACTGAGTGGAAGGAGAAACAGACCCACTGGTTTTGAAAGTTTGGAGCTGGCATTAGCAAAAACCTCAATAGTGGAGTGCTTCCGCTTACAGTACACCCCAAAAATATCAGAAAAATGGCATAATCCCACAATGTCATTTCAGATGGAAGGAAAATAGAATATCTCAGCACAAATATCATATTAAAACATGGAGCTATATCTGTGCTATTGCAGTGCTGGTTTATAATGCTGAGGTCATTGTGTGCAAAGCCATAGGAAACTTCCAGATTCTTTTTTGTCACCTTCTTCATAGATTCCTGGCTCTGTCTCCAAGTTATTTCAGTCTTTGTTGGCCACTTATAATACCTAACATTCAGGTTATGATTAAGCCCCAGCTAATGTTTCTCTGGGTAGAATGCTTATCTGACTGAATATTTTGATTGTGTATTTTAGAAATGAGAGGTCATTTCTTATTCTGGTTAAGGCAAGAGCTTCCCATTAACAAATCACTCTGTTGTGACAATTGTAGGGAAAGATTGAAGATCTTGGGATATTTTTAAGCATCAATATTAGAGCAATTTATAAAAAAAACCAACAGTGGCTAAAATGTTCATCGGAGGTTTTTTATAGTATATGAATACATGTATCAAATAAAGCTTCTTTTTGTACTAGAATGTTTGTATGGGAGCCACTAAGATGGTATTGCAGCTGTTTGGCTTCTTCAGGGCTATCCTTATGACAACAATGAAATATATGAAAAGACATTATTAGCTACATGTATTTAATATATATGATAGATTTATCTTCTGTAAAAATATCTATGTCATGATATCATAGGATACTGTCTCTTTCTTGTTTAAAAAAAGAAAAATAAAAGCATCAGCCAACCTCTCTGAGCACTGTTAGCTGTATGGTTTTGTATTGCAGTTCATTCATTGGTTAAGTGATAAGACCAAAGACTGACACTTCTATTATATCTAACACTATGACACTGCTGCTTCTACTAATTCTGTTGGAATGAAGAGATGACAAGTTGTAATTACAACATGAAATTGTAACATAGTTTAGAATTGTGCAGCATTTTGAGCTGTAGATTGTTCACTTTTTTCCAGGGTTTAAATTTTTTGTCAGTGTGGTGCAATTACATTACTGTTCATGCATACGAGGATCTTTCAGTGTTCCTAAGAGAATGAAAGAGTATGTATTCCACAGTGTGCCAAGACATTGCTTGTTTCAACTGAAGTTATACTGGTTTGCTTGCAAAACAGTGGCTTGACTGGATAACAGAATTGACTTCAAACCATTTTAGATGCAGAGGACTAAGTCTGGATTGAAGATACAGCCATAAATGTCTAGGAGAATTTAATGAAGGATGTTTAAGATATTCAGTTGTTAACACCGTGGTTTGTTTAATGGTTTTTGGTTTTTTGTTTTTTTTTTTAAGATTCTAAATCATTGTCTAAATTAAAAAAAAAAAATCAAAAAACCCCAAACATTAGACTATGGAATTGTTATCAGCTGATTCACTGTAATGCATATGTAAGTTGAATTGAAGTTTGAGTGTCATATTGTTTCAATCAGTACTCAGTAAAGGTCTGCTAATCATTTTTGTTTTGTAACAACCTTCATGTTAAAGATTTTCTTGTGTATATAAATATATAAACAAGATGGGAACTATTTTCTTACACATACTATGCAATATGTTTGTAAAACTGCAATATTACCAAAATTACAAAAGCTGTGCTTTTGTACTCTCTTGCTTTATGTAAAACAACTCTTTTTTCTATTTAATGGACTGTCTTATAATTGTAGATAACATTATTCAAAAGCAGTACATTGAAACTTTAAGCTTTTTTTATTTTATTTTCCTTGGATTTTTTGTTTTATGAAAATAATAGCAAGGTTTTGGAAGTTGGAAATTGCTTTTTCTTGGAAAGCTAGAACTTTTACAGCATGTAATTAACACAGTCAGTTTGAAATCTCTCCTGTACTTCTTTCATTTGGTCTCAGCCTTTTCATCTGGTGCTACTATATAACCATAAATAAATGTGATACATAAAATAGGAAACATATCAGAACTTATTTCAAGAATAATCAAGTGGAAAACTTTCTAAGGGTGAGAGGAAGATGTAAGATAACGGATGAGAAATTTTTAGTTTTTCTGTTTATTTTTATTTGATAGATTTTTTGTTAGTATGCATTTCCTTCTGTCTACGTTAGTTGCGTGGTAATAGCTTAAATTTGTTTTTCAATTTTTTGTCCTCATACACAGTATACCAGAGTTTTATTTCAAAAATGTTTTTGAAAACAACAGACGCTGCATTCAAATGCAGTACTTATGTTAAGAAAATCCAATTTTAAAGAAGTATAGGTTTTGTTTCTACATCAGCATTAGTAGAGTTAAAATCACAGTGCTGCATCTCATCTACTGTAAAAGCATATTATGCAACTCAAGTTCCTTTGTACCTTGCCAGAATAAGCATAAACTGTATGTTTATGTTTAAACTGCACCAGTTTACAAGCCACCTGACAATTACACAGTCATGTAAAAGGTCTTGTGGTGATGTCATCAATGCAAACAAATCTTCTCTATGTTTAAATTGGGTAGCATCAGTTCTGCTAACAGCACAGGCTTGCAGAGAGCTCTGGCAAAAAGCAGGGTGAGCATTTGGGTGGTTTGTTTGCACTGAGCTCCTTGACGCCATGCTACGATTTCAGCAATATCCACAGTAGCCGGAGAGCAACTAGCTGCATAATGCCTAAAAAAATCATAATTTCTGTACAAGAGCAACAGTTGTATAGGACTACCAGAATTGTAGGTCCTGCTGAGTTGCAAGTGACTAAAACATGATAGCTGATACAGCAAGAAAAATTACTTGTAGCCATTTTATTCAGGCTTGGACTAGTCCCGTCTGGGAAAACCTAATGACAGCAAAAGATAAAGAGAAGTTATAGTGAAAACAAATCCACCATAAACATTGTGTTGATTCAACACAGTCCATACTGAAACTAAAATTTAATACAAGCTCTCTGCATAAAACAGGGTCTCCTCTGAAACTTTGAACTGACCTTCAGATTAAGTTGTTTGAATTTGAAGGTGTTATTTGATCTTTAACCAATACATCTCTTATATAGGCCAGGACCAGGGAAGGTTTCAGAAGAGCCAAGGTAAAAGTATATATTGTTTGTCTGGTCTGATCAGAGTCAATTAACCACACTTAAGCCTAGCCTACTTACCTAGGAAAAAAATAAATAAATTCAAATTAGAAAGTTTCCCTCAATTTGGGGAAAACTTAAATCTTTAAGGGCAGTTGACCTTTTTAAGGAGTGTCCAGCTCTTCCAGTGTCTCAAATTCTGACATGTTTAAGCACTGAGAGTAATTTATGTTAAAAAACTTGGCCTTTGGCTTAATCAAGTTCATTTAATGCATGTCTTGACCTAAGAAATAAAGGTGCCTTTTAATCACATGTATACCTCCTTGTTTTCGAGACCTGTGAGGGAGAAGTTCAGCTTCCAGCATCATCTAGAGTGCAGTGAAGAATAGGACTTAGGCATTACAGAAGCATTCTTGAAGGCAATACATTTTGTTTTCTGTGCTTTATGGTGTTTTGCAAGCTTGCGTACAGTCATTCTTCACCACTGAGAAATCTGCGTTCTAGCACAATAACATATTTCTAACTATATTTTTCAGAACTATTCTGAAAAAAAAGCATCGTTGCTTTTTTTTCTAGATGATGTCCACTCAGTTTTCTTGTCCCAAACACTACAGCAGTTAGTGAAATAAAATCCTCCCCCTTAACTCCCACCCACTCTTACCTCTTCAGCCGAGCTTCAGTTGTCCCCCTTAGCGTCCTCCTTTCTTCCCAAATAACAAAAGAATAGACAATGGAAAGGATTTAGCTGTCTCTTTATCAGGCTTCTTCCTGTGTAACTTACTGGAACTGTATCAAAGGGGAAGTTTCTACCAAAGAGGAAGATTATTTGCTTTGTGAAAACAGAAGTTATGTAAGAAGGAAAACACACACAGGTAAATATGAATTTTAGTGTGACTTACTAGAATGAACAGTGAAAGGTTTTGGACTATAAACTTCGTAGTAACTTTTAATTTCTCCTAAGTTTTATCATTCAATGATTGTATTTAAAATACCGTAAAATGAATATGCAAACTATCCTATCCTGTTACATTTTTCATTTTTTGAAAATAGAAAAGTAATTACCAAACTCATTATTTGTCCCTCTCTACTAATGTATTTATTCACATTTACAAATTTGAAAGAAAAAAAAAAAGAACTAAAATGTTAAATATTATAAATCTAACTATCAGAAAACCCTACGAATAACAGAATATTGTTCCTATAGCTCATGGGTGACATTCATCCTAGGTTAATTAAGAATCTGATTTCTTTTACAATGGCATGCCTTTCTGTTTTGTGTGATCTTTGGGAAATTGGGAGCCCCTGGTGATAAGGGAAAAAAAGTATCTATATTGTGGTAGAAGAAGAAACTGCGATAGTTACCTCCCACGCTACAGTGCAACTGAACAAGATGTAGGGGCTGTACTCATGCTAGCAGAGAGGGTCTCCTACAGCAGTTTGATGTTGTGAAGACAACAGTCAGGATGCTTTCCAGCTCCATGCTCCCCAGGGTGAATAAGACACGACATTACAATAACCTTGCACAGACAGGCAGTGGGTTTTTTGATCTGCATAGGAATGGGTAGGACAGTGGTGCATAGGCAGTAAATCCAAATCAGCCATGTTGCAACAGTACACAGTAGCAATATAGTTGAAAGATGGATTATTTTTTTTTTAAGTGAAAACTGTCACTAGAACTTCTCCCTAGGCCTAATAGTAACTCAGAGAAAGGGACAGAAAGTCACGTGGGGAGGAATCATTTTTATGTCTTTATATCCATGGAACTTTCTTTTTCCCTTCTTTTCCTGAATCTTAACACCATTGGAAAGGAGAAAAGCAGTAACCTAGGTATAAAATTTGTGCTTCTCAAATAGAAGGGGACAGTAAACTTACTGTTTGCACGTGTATCTCTGTTTATGGCAGAAAGAGCTGAAAACAGGCCAGCACACTAAGGTGGATTCAAACACTGGTAAAGACAATAGGAAACACTGACAAATTCCATGTGTTTGGATTAGGCTTTAAACGTTCATTAAAAGTTTGTACAAAAATCATGTCATGGTGTGTAACTTTTTACACTGTATTTCTAAAATGCATCATTAACATTACTATAATTTTCCCTCTGAAAATTTTTCCTAGTCCTAACTGCAGGTTCTACTTTGACTCCCACACAAGGAGAGCTCTAAATGATCATGCAGTCTTCACTGATTTGTCAAAACCAAATTAACAAATTGTGAGATGTCCAAAATTAGTCATAAAAGGAAATGGTAAAAAAGTCTACTGCCACTGCCTTTTCATATTTCAGCCCAGTGGCTCCTCTCACAGTGGAGGAGTTGCACTGTTCCTGGAAGCAATAGATTTGATTTTCCTGATCTTCCCAGTCACTTCTAAAGAGACTCTGCAGACTGTGCTGCTTCCCTTCCCTCCTCCACAGGGGAGTTAAATTAGGGAAATGAATCCTTACCATTGGGGTTTGGGCTCGATTTTCATTGCACGGTCTATCTTTAGACTTACTGTAAACCCTACTTTTAAGTGTAAAGGGGAGAGAAAAATCTGATGGCAGCTACTAAAGCTGATGTTATCCATTGCTGCAGGGAGTGAGTTATTGCTCAAGATAATCTTTACTGCTATGGTAGAGCAAGATGCAGGGGGAGAAAGGGAGCATACAACCAAAACATTAGACAGAGAAAGAGCATGGAAAGAGAATAAAGACATGGGAAAAAGAGACAGAGAGTGGTTTTAGAAGAGGTTTACAGTTTAAAGGGGAAGACAATAATTTTGTGTTCAAATTTCTCTTTACCTCTCTGGCCTTGTCAAATATATCATGTCCAAAGTGCAAGAAGCAGAGGAAAAGCTTCAGGATACCATTGATTCAGAAATCATTTCCAAGACCAGAAATGTACTATGCATAAGCAAGAGACAGTACAGACAATATCAGAAAACCTCTGTCGCTACTCTGGCCATGATGAGAGGCACAGCTGTGGAACCTATAAGCTATGGAACCTATATAGAAGACAGAATATTTTATGTACAAAAGGACAGTCCTGGAAGAAAAAGGGAGTCGGTGAGGCTTACATTAGCCTACAGCAGTGTAAATGGAAAATAGCAGGAACAAGAGTTAGGAAAAGGAGAATAGTCTATAGGTTGGTGAGTTTTTTTGGTTTGGGGTGGGGGGGAGGTAAGAGTCTTGACTGTAAGGTATTTTCTTATTTCTCTTTTTTTTTTTTTCCCTTCAAACAGCATCTGGGAGCAAGCATTGACTTCTACTGTGATTTGTTTCACAGCACTCAAGAAATGTATATACACACATAAAAATACGTAAGAAAACAGGCCTACTTACAAGCATTTCAGAAACAGCAGCAGCTTTCTTGTGTTATGAAGGGTAGATCCACCAGCTAACGAACTGGACTGGTGAAAACTTTTGTTTGTGTTGAGTTTTTTTAAGCATATAATACATTTATGTCTACCCACATCACATTTCAGTTTTAGAGCCCAGATGAGTCCTGTTCTTATATCACTTTGTAAAGAAATAGTTTATATCTCTACTTATGAATTACATCATATGCAGTGCAAATTTTACGTAAGGGTATTTATTCTCTATGATGATTATTGCCACCTCATCTTCAAGTTTCCTAGCATAAACTGCTGGACTACAGTAGACCTACTAAAATTCTGATACTAAACTATTGGTATTTCTGTTTTTCTTTGGGACAGTCTAGGACACCATACCAGTCCTTTCTACAGTGCTGTGATAATAAATGTCTCTTCTCATGCATGTTAGCATACATTTGTGAGCAAGTCACCACATGCTTAACCAGATTCCTGGAGCTTCTTCCTAAAAACGAGTTGTTTATTTACCTCCAGTTTCCAAAATCTTGCATGGCTTTACTACAATGTGGGTTTTATCTTTTTGTTTAACTATACATTATATACTTTTTAAGAGATTTAAATTATATATTTAAACCACAAAACTTTATTAATGGCCATATATTTCTGAGAACTGAAAGGGAAAAATACATTGAAATCACATTGTCTCACATTTTACAGAACATTATAATTTCAATTGATTTAGGCAATTTTCCTATCTATTTTTAGGAAACCTAACAATCAAACATTTAATTAAATTTGACGCTGTACAGTTTGCCTAACAAATATCACTACAGTTAGACTATTGTAATGTCAAAGAATCTACATTCCAAAGAAAAATTTCTAAATGGTGTATTATTCCCTTTTAGAAGTAAATAATGTATTATCATGTTGTGAAGTATGACAAGTTAAGTTATATCAATTTTTAAATAAATGTAAATAAAATTGTTTAGTAAAATGTAAATAAAATTCTTTAGTATAAACTTCTGTGAAATGTGCACCTTCAATTTCTTGAACTTTTCTGTTAACATAATTAATCTCAAGGTAAGCTACGTGCTAATCCTTTTCATATTTTGTGTTGTTTTCCATTGTCTCGCATATCCTTTGTATGAGTGGAATATACTTTTTAATGTTTGGAACATTTTTTTTGTGCAGAGTTCATATATTTTTGCTCTATTATTTAATGTGTATCAGCTTATCCTTTGGATTTATTTATCTTGAACACAGTTTTGTCACTACACTTAACGTTTAGATTAAGCTCCTTCAAAGCTCTGAATATGTGTTTAACTACAAGTATGTGAGTCATTCCAGTAAAGTTAATGGAACTTCTGAAGTTTGAAGTTAGGAGCATCATAAATATTTTGCTGGATGGGTCTTCATAAATCAAGCACAGTAAGTTAATACACTGCAGGTCTAAAAATTACTTACTGTAAAATAATGAAGGTGAAAGACTATTTTGAGTATTCCATAGTGCTTCACTTTTGCTTAGTTTAGTTGAGTAAAGCCACTCTTGAGAAGATACATTAATCAATATTTCCCTTTTCAGATCTGTGTGTGACTTCTATGCATCACTGCCTGTATGCATCATACTCATTTTTACTTCTGATTTGAATTATATCAGCATCTATTATGTTGAAAGTGTTTTGTGCAAGTCCAAAAAAGCCCTGCTGATTTTGTATGAGCATAGTCTATTGTGTCTTCAAGGATAAGTGCAGTCAATCAGCAAAGCGAATCTGTGGCATTGGGCTATTTCACATGTACGGCTCTAGAAATTATCTGTATTTGAAGCCTTGAAACGCTGATAAAACCTCTACCCCACTCATGAGGGGCAAAAGCAGCTTGATGCCACAGTTCATCTGCCACATTGCAGTTTGTTTATCCTCCTGGTCTCGTACAAAAATTGTCTTCCCAGATACATGGGATGGCGTGAATGCACATCATCAGGCAATGAGCACCCCTTAACTCCACATACTAGGCTGAAGAAAATAAGTTTGAATTCTCTAAAGATGAAGGTAGTGCAGATGGCCACTGTATCTTGCCAGCTGTTCCACAACACTGGAGTCTTGGAGAGGGATTTAAAAAACAAACAAGAAATTAGTTTGTAAATTGTAACAAGCTACTGAGCTGCATGACTGCGCTATTTATTATCATGGGAGACAGAAGATCTCCGACAAATGGAGGATGGAGTTTTCTTCACACCTGCAATAATCAGTAATCATGCTATGGTAGAAGGGAGAAGAAGAAGTAAATAACAGGTTTCACAGTCTTGCCCCCATGAAAATGTCAGCTCTGTAATGTAAGATTTTGTACGGGAAGATCTGGCTATCAGCTGTGTAAGAATTGACTACTCTATCTGTCAGCTGTACTCTGGGGAGAATAATTTTCTGAAAAAAAATTTTAGTTGTGTGTTTTCAATCATGATCATTACTCTGCTCATGCCTTCTCTTTTTCTGCCCATTAGTCTTAAAACTCCTTAGGACTCTTTCTGTAACAGTCTGTGGCAGATACTAATATTGTGAAAGTTGTCCACATTAATGGCTTTGTCTTCTCAAGTTTAATAAAATAACATGTGGAAGTAATGCTTCATTTTATCAGCCAAGTTTAGAAATCTTGTCATAATTCAAAATCAAATTATCCCAATCAACCTCTGAATAAAACACCTTAGATATCACTCTGCATAGTTTTCCTGTTAGCCTTCCCATTGGACTTCTGTGGACTCTGGAGAAAACATCCCATCAATGTACTTAGCCCAGCCAATGTCCAAGTCTAGGTCAGACCAATTTCTGGCAGTGGCAGAAGGGAATGGTATTTAGGGACAACATGGGAGTCTGGTCAATTTACAGAGCCCCTTAGCCACAGAATCCCCTAGTACCCACAGCTGTATTCCCCACCTTGTACCTTTGGTATTGGTTTATGGATCTGTTGTTACTGAGTTTCTGTAATCTTTTTTCAAAGCTGCTGACACAGCTGTTTCTTGTGGCAGCAAGTTCCAAATGGTCATCACCTGCTGCTCAAATAAGAGCTTTCTTTCATCTGTGTTAAACTGATCTTCACATAATTTCACTGAGTGGCCCTAGTTCTGATATTGTGGAATTTAGAATAGAATAGACTAGCCTATTTCAGTTGGAAGGGAACTACAACAATCATCTAGTCCAACTGCCTGACCACTTCAGAGTTGACCAAAAGTTAAAACATGTTATTAAGGGTGTTGTCCAAATGCCTCTTAAACACTGACAGGCTTGGGGCATCGACCACCTCTCTAGGAAGTCCCTTCAAGTGTTTGACTAACCTCTCAGTAAAGAAAGGTTTCCTACTGTCAAGCCTGAACTTCTCCTGATGCAACTATTTGATGAATAATAGCTCTGCAACCACTTATCCACCACTGTAAATGTCAAACACACCCCCTTCAGCCTTTTCCAATGGCTCTTCAAACTGAAAAGTCCCAGTCTTCTCTTCAGTTTCTTCTTATAATGCTCCAGAACTCCAAGATAAATCCCATCCAGTCCTGGTAGCTTACTAATACCTTATTTATTTGGTCTAGTACTTCTTCTACATGTAGTCTCCAGTGATCTATTCCCTTCAACATATCTGCTACAGAGAATACATTGAGTGTGGAAATATCCCCAGTGCCATCAGCATCCTCTGCATTAGGCTTGTAGTCCTGGCACAGAAGCACTTGTAAATTTTGCCCTAGCTCCACTGTTTGACATTGCATATACCAGTCAGCCGGCCTGGCTAGGAGTCTGGTTTGTCTAGTCTATTTGTTGTGATTGTGATGTTTATTCCCTCCTGGCCTTTCAGAGACACATTGAACATTAACCACATCCTCTCAGGGGTCACATCAGTCTGAACCAGGTGCTCTTATGTTCCTGTTGGCTTTCACCCAGCTGCTAGCATAAATACTCCTTTACAACCGTTTTAATTTTCAGTGCCAGCAAACTGGCTCCATTTCAATTAAAGTGCAGTCTTAATAGGACTGCTGAGGGTTTTTTAAATCTATTACTCTCAAAGTGTTTCTGCAAAGGGTACACTTGTTCCTCTGGCATTGTTCATCTCTCCTGACAACAAGGGTCATGCACGCTCCAAGGTCCCAGAGGTTCTACAGATGCATGTAACCACCCTTCCCAAAGAACACAAATCAAGTTTTGCTAGAAAGCTAGAAAAATGGTCTTAGACTATTGTTTAGACCTTTTACTCTCCTTTTTCAAACCTGTATTAAAAATGCACTGCTGAAGCATTTTTAGTTTTGTTTGACTATTTTATTGTTCAGCAAAATCTGGCTCTAAGTAACTTCTGGTCATAGTTCCTCCTCTCCTAGTAATTATTTTTATACTTTTAGTTTGCTTATCCTCATATTCCTAAAGTGTTTATTGCAATAAGAGTTGTCACATGTATTCAAGCTGACATAAATTATATTGCTCTCTGAACATTCAGTAAGTTAAGGCACAAAAGATTTTTTTTTTTGTTGCAAGGAAAATGGGAGTTTAAAAAAAACATTGCATTGGGAGACTATTGAGGGACACTTAGGAAATATTAGAGGAAATTTTGTATCTTGGGCAGCTTGCTGAATTTTTCACTTTCCAAGTGCCTGACTAAATATTCATATTCTGGTTGATGCAGTATGGTTTCCAGCCCCATCAATCTTGTGGAAGGTTTCTCTCCCTGACTAACCCAGCATCTCACCAACAAAGGTTTCCAACTCTTATCAGTCCAGTCTATCTTCTTCTCCAACCAATCCTATAAAGGTCAAAAGGTACTTAAAGGGCTATATAAGACCTTAGGAGGTCCTGCTGGCTGCTTGTTTGGTAATCAGTGCTTGGAGTTATGGCAGCTGGTGACTTCTTCCTCCTGCTAGGCTTCTGCCCTCCTGACTGGATTTGGCTCTAGTTCCTGATCACATCCCCAGTCCTAGCTCTGTGCTGGCTTTTACTGCTGACTTCTGAGGCTGTTGTCGTGCTCTGCAGCATAGCATGCTTCATGCCATCCGTGTTACTTGTGGAGCAGTGTGGTAAGTACCATTGGAGGGAAGGGAATTGTCTACCAGCAGGTGCCTTGTGACTGGTACCCTCTCAAGATGAGAGCTCTCCAGAGAGCTGAATAATACCTGTGTGCACCAGTCTACAGTGTTACGCATTCTAGCTGAGAAAAAAAAACACCTCTGCCCATTTTTCTTCAAAAAAAAGTATTTTTTTTCAAAGTTGAATTTCTGTTGGAAGTCTAGTCATCATAAATCATTGCAATACATTGTTTAGTGTTTTCTGCGTGGAAAAATCTAAGCCATTTTCAAAAGTTTGTTTTTTCCATTACCGGGGACCATCATAAGTACTTTGCCCTTTCTTAGCATTTTATTAGGGTTCAAGTCTTATGAACAATTATGTAAGCCTTTAACTGCTGGTAGGTGACAATCTTCAGTAAGTCTTGTGAGACTGCATACAAGGGTAACAGATAAGTGACCAATATAAACACCAGTAAATGACTTTGTACTACCTATACTATGAGCTTTACCCAATTTCAGAGAACTAAAATAACATGCAGTGGTTAAGACCAGCTTTCTTTTTAATGCCTTAGATTCAGTTTTAAGAGCTATTCTGCATTATCTTTTAAAAAACTCAAGAAAACTAGATGAAGCTAAAAAAAAATCTTCAGAAGCATCACAAGCTTTAAAGGGAAGAACATTGTTTTTCTAGGGGTGTCAACTGATACCTCACATTGTGCTTGAAAAATAGAAAAAGAAGGGATAGTGAATTTTCAATTAGCAAATTAACAGCTCTTACAGTTATTAAGTTCATTACATGTAAATACATTTGGTACTTGGCATTTATGACTTTGGTAAGAGGCTTATAATTTTATTTAGCCTGACTGTGAACTAGTTAAAGAGCTTCTCCTTAAATGAAGTTCAGAAATACATGTGGTATTGCTGTTATGCTCACCATTATTTCTGAAATCTCATGTCTTTAGATATCTTAAATTGTATTTTCAATAACTGTGATGGGTAGGTATCAAAAATATAGGGATTACAGCTTAACAGGTGTCAGCTAATACCATGCTTGATTGAGTGCTGCAAATAGCCCAAGGAGTATATTCATGTCTAATTGTCTACACTCCAGAGCACAACAGCTGCCACTTGTAGCAGATGCATCATCTGACTGATGATATTCTCCAATGTGTCGACAAGCTTTTCTGGTGCAGCTGATTATATATGATTGTATTTGGCATAGCTGCATACCCTTAATAGACGCTTTTATCATTGTTCACTTAACATTGGAATACTTTAGTCAGCTGTTTATTATGCCAGCTATAATGGACTATCAGCCAAAAATTTTCATTAAGATGGCTGTTTACTGAACTATGTAAAATGAATCATTGACCTTAATGAACTAGTGTCCACATGTCAAAAATACACTACAGTGGGTGGAAATAGCAGCCTTGGCAAGAAGTCTTTATACAGAGAATGGAGTCTCTTCTAATCTTTATGGGTAATTCCACTAGTATTGGGCTGGCACATAATTAGGTGATTGTTCTAGGAAACTGCACTGCTGCTACCTGTGTGGGTTTGTATATAAATGTCTCATTCCTACAAAGTTCTTTGCAGCATGACCATGTTTGACAGGCACTCATTTCCCAGGTCCTTTGTACGGCATTATTCAGAGAGAGGGAGGGAAGAAGAAAACAAGAAAAGAAAAAACTATATTTTTAGTATCAAGTCTAACTTTGTTATTTCTTTAAAAGTGTATCTTGTGCTCAAGGAAACAAAGACCCCATGAAGATACGTGAAGCATTGACTGATTTAATGCATAAAGAGTACTAGAATGCGAAGTTTTCCAGAGGATGAGTCTGAATGAGGTTTGAGAACAGCTGGGGGGGGGAATTGCCAACAGCTTTGAGATTTGTAAGAATGAATATTCTTGTGAAGTTCATATCTTTTTCTCATATGGTTTGGCCCATATTCTTGATTTTCCTGAAAAGTTAATCACCCATCACATCCTGGAGGAATTATTAGAAAACATAATGACTTACCTAACATTAGTCTGACTTCCCCCTTACTTGTCTATTTTTCTTTCAAAGCAGAGGTTTCACCTTTTTTAACTACCGTAAATAGTTCATACAGCTACTCAAACTAGGTTTTCTTGATTTCTTCTTGTTTTCGTGCCAGAACTCCATCTTTAATAGCAATCTAAAAGAAAGGGTCTATAATATTAACCCCCAGTAGCTTAATAAAGAAGGAGTTCCATTCAGGGAAGCTGCTACAAAACAAAATCTGAGTAGTGGACTGGGAAGCTAGATGAACCACTCTCACTATCCAATACCTCTCTTACAGTTTTCAGCATCCAGGAAGGAGCTTTCAGGGATTATTATTCTTTGCCAGGTGTGAACTGTATGGGTTTATTTAGTTCTATTGACTTAACAAGTGGAAGAAAAAAATAAAATAGATCCAGGACAACTTTTTTTGTCTCTAAAATACTGCAGTGAAATTTTTAGAAGGAAAAAGATCAAATCACTTTGAGTTGACAAGGTCAAAACAGTCTGAATTAAGAAATAATTGAATGATTATATTTGATACAAGAGTAATTTGGGAAAAATTGATTTTGGAACCCATGGTAGATAAAAGTAAGGTAATTGTTTGCAGCTGCTTCTGATAGGTGTCCAGGATAGATTTCATGCCATGTAGAGTCTGGTTTCCTGATTCTCAGAGACAGATTAAGGCATTCCCTTAAATAAAAAATATGGGACAGAGATGGGACTTGTAATATCAGCTACTTAAGAGGTAACAAAGCAGTGGGGTTTTGGAAGTAAGCTACTGAAGACTGATAAAGGTCTTCTAAATGGAGAGAGTGATTAGTTATAGGATCATGGCCTGCACTGTGTGAATTCTCAGATGATATAAGTTAATAAAGTTGAAGTCTTATTAAGTCACAGGTCTTTACATCTTGTTCATAATAAAGGGCAGAGAGTCCTCTGTAGAACAGATGTAATAGCAAAGCATCAAGATTATGTGGGCATCTGGAGCACACAGTAGTTATGTTAGACCACAGTGATTTATGAGAATTAGTTAGGGAAAGCTACTTCTACACAAATAAGTTTGATTAGTGAAAGCAAGATCTCATAAAAAAGGATACCTTTTTGCATTTTTTGAGGTTAGTGGTGTGATCTGAGTATGTGCAGTACTTCAGATTTCAGTAGTCCAGCCTTGTGGCGGTATGAAAAAACTAAAAATACTGCAAGATGCTTTTATTTTTCACAAGGAATGTCAAACTTTTAACAGGGCTAGGAGGAAGGCCTTGGAGGTGTCATTGAGAAAGCCTTTATTCTGTATGAGTTTTGCTTAGATTCTGAATAGAAGACAAGTTTAGGTGTGGAAGATGAGTTTCTCATCCTGGAATGACTGGCTAGTAATTTAAGGGGAATTCCACATTTTAGGTGGAACAATGCAACCCAAAATTTTCCTCTGTAAGGATGAATTAAATTATGTTGTCTTTTTAAAATTTTCCCATATTATAATAAGCATCATAACACTGGATTAATAATGGGGGAAAAGGAGTGCTAAACACACATGTTTATATTACAATGCATAGATACTGCACCAACACATGAAATATATATGTGTGTATATATGTATTTGTGTGTGTGTACATATATATATATGAAATGCAAAGAATCTGTCAGTGGGATATCAGATTCTAAGTAGTCAGAAAGGCGAATTGTCAGTTCCTTGTCTTAAACCTGTTCTTACCATTGTTTCCAGGTGAAATTTTGCAGATTGTTCTTTATGCTTAATATAAGTTTCCTAAGTGTACAGAAAGTCTTCAGTTGGGACTGCATTGTTCTCAGTCACTCAGTTTTCTTTGCTGTCAATGTGTTTTATCTTAACAATGACAAGCATGTGAAGTATTCAGATTCTACATACTAATTATTATGTCATAGAAAATCTCGAAACTTCAGTTTTAACTTTCTTTATTCAGTTTTG
Organism: Buteo buteo; assembly: GCF_964188355.1. Classification (NCBI taxonomy): domain Eukaryota; kingdom Metazoa; phylum Chordata; class Aves; order Accipitriformes; family Accipitridae; genus Buteo; species Buteo buteo. Next base: position 32,194,232 of record NC_134171.1, on the reverse strand, counting down.
TTAAGATATCAGCTGTGTACAGAGTTGGTTGCAACTTGACATTCTTACCTGTAATGGGAATTCAAGCCATATCAGTCAAAAAAAGCTGTCACTCAGGACGTTAGGCAAAAGAATGTCTGATACCTGACATGACTGAGCATCTTCAATTCCCATATCTAGGAACTGTATACTCATAAAACTCTATTACTTTGCAATAGCCTTAGTGTCCTGTTGTGGCAGAAATGTGGTAGAAATACTATTGTACTAAGCTTTCAATATTATGGAGAGACAAAAAAATATGCTTACTGCTGTGTTCTGTACATCAGGCAACCTGTCTCCTTGTAAAAATGTCTACCCTTTACTTCTGAAATGGCTTACATCTAGGCCTGAACTGATAACTCTGAACAGGATCATCTATTTAATAGATTAGTTGTTTGTTGATGTCAGACTCAACTACTGTCAAAATATGCTAGATACAATGCCAGTCACAGTCAAAGTTTGTCTGCCTTATGCAATGTCATTTGCACTGGCAGGAAGGCATCACAATGGTGCACCTAAAACTGTAGAGACACACAGCAGATCGTACAGAGTCTGAGCATTATTTGATCTTGCCCTTTATGATTATGTATTTGATTTTCCTTCACAGTCAATACCGTGTAAATAATCTGTGCAAATAAGAATTAGCTGTGCATCCAAATGTGTGGGGTTTAAGCTCTGCATCAATATACACATTTTGATGTTATAAATCTATCATGGGCATTGCCTGATGATGAGTAGCACTGAAACTCTCTCTATTTTTTTTTTCATGGGCCAGTGTTTTTTCCCTACTGTTTGCATTATCTTCTGTAAAAGCTTTGATTATAACCTCTGTACTAGTGACTCCTCAAACTCCAGCTTTGCCTCAGGCCTTTCCCCTCTTTATAGAGTTAAAGCATTTATCTATCTATCTCTTTGCTAATGTATAGTTGGTAATTCAAATTGCTTATTACCAAAGGCTATATAGGGATAATGCGACCTTTAGATTTTTCAGTTGACGAAGATAAATTTAACATTTGTCACTTACACAGGCAGAAGAAATAGTCATTGTCTACAGAATGGTGTCAGACTAGGTTTTGCCCAAGTTGATTTCTATTCCAGTAGGCTGTATCTTTTTGGGGGGAAAAGCCACCCTGATTTCAAATCTCCATTGCCATCACAGTGCCTAGCAAATTTTACCAGTGCTTAATGAGTGTTTTACTCAATGTACCTTATTTCTAGTCTGAATTTTAGTTCTACAAATTTTGTTTAAATCTTGACTGCTAGTAAAAAGCATTCTTTTAATCAATTTTCATTTTCAATATGTTGTTACGTTATGGTTAGTCATTGTTCCACCTTCTCTTTTGGTCCAAACAACCTAAGTTCATTGAGACTTTTCTGTTTTGTCCACCAGTCCTGTATTCATTCCTGTTTTTCTTCTCTAAAGATTCTTCCATCATACTTTTAATTTTGGAAAGTTGATGTTCTGTCACCAACTAAAAAGGCGATGTAAGTTTTCAGGTTTTTACTCAGGATGGGCGAGACATTTCTAGAAGGTCTAGGATGGCTTTAGGTCTGACTTCAGGAGATTCTTGACACAACAGCACACCAGTGTCTTGGCTGTATTTGGCACTTACTCTCTGATTTTTACAGTTAAGGATATTCACCATTCAGGATTATAAATCCTAATCTCCTTGTCCTGTTCAGATTCACTACTTTTCCCCCCCCTTTTTGGCCTTAAAGGTATTACTTTGCAGTTTCTGTATAAAACATATATGGTGTTTGCCTGGCTCCAAGTTACCAAACGATTCAGATAACAGTGTAATTGACTCCTGAGAGTCTGAGAGAAAGCTTTGGATAGCAGAGCTGTGCTGTCATATGTTCAGAGAACAATTTGTTCTTCTGCTCTTAGGCATGTCCCCATAAGGGAGAATTTTAGAATCACTTGCACAGAATAGTTGTTGAAGACAAATGATTCCACCTCATTCCTTTGTGGGTCTTCTTACTTTCTACTGCAAATACCTTTGCTTTATTTACTTTGCAGCAGGAGGAAAGATTTAAAACTGTATTATAGCAAAGAAAAAATATGGTCTATACTCTACAAAAATACTTATCTTCCCTTTTATTTGTTGCCTCTGCACACCACACTCCATGCTCATCCTTGGCTTCTCACACAACTTTCTCTTGATGTAGGATCCAGAATTCTTTCAAGCCTGTTTTATATAGTTGTGATTGTTCCAGTTTCTGGCTTATACTCATTCTGGGCCTGTATAATGAAGAGGCTCAGCCATATTTCTCTCAGCCAATGGTTCTGACTTTGTCCTTTAATAGTTCTTAAGTTATTTTTTTGCATCCCACCTGTTTCACAGACAGCTGAGGTATCTTAATTTATTCACACTGTAAACATCCTAAAGTATTTGCCAATGTGCGGTATTCATAACTCAATTCAGAATGGCTCAGATCTGTCACAGCATGATAGATAAACCTTTTGTCTGAGGGAGATGCACTTACCAGCATGATATCCTTTTGAGATAAGCGGGTCAGGCTACAGGCATGCTTGTGAAGAGCCATCATTATTAATTTACTTTTTACTCTTAGTCCATTTCTTATGTTAGCTTCCAGTCTTCATACCCAGCCTTCATACTTGGATTACTATATAAAAAATTAATATCCAGTTTGAATGTATGCTTTCAAAGACAAGAGATTATCTTTTAATTTGTGTTTAAAGCCTCATGACTGCCTCTAATATTGTATAAATAATAAAAGGGTGTAAGACTTGCCTGAAATTACTAGTTCACAGGGTAATGTTTTCCTCTTTGCTTGAGATATGCCAAGCTGTAAGGGCAAATATAGAGGAAATAAAGGCTTTTCTATGGCAGCAGGCAAGTTTCATTTTATGGAAGCTTTTTAGCTAAACTGCCAATCCCCTCTAACATGGAGAGGAAAACAAGCAAAATGTCTCCTGAAAATTATCAGGGGAGAATTCCCTGGGGCATTCAAAAGGTCTATTTTCAGTGAACTGGGACACTCGGAAGAAAATAATCAGTCTCTATTACCCCATGTTTGCCTTTCACAGCATGGTGACAATGAGAGAGAGAGCAGCCTGGGGGACAGACCAATTGATAGAACTGCTTGTTAAGTATCAGCAAAGGTGGAAAACTTCTGGTTCTAACAACCTTTCTGAAGAGTGCATACACGGAATAAACTTTTGAAGGGAACCAAAATAAATGAGAGTGTTCAGAGAAGGATTTTTGATGAGGACAGATTGTTTGAAATATGAAGAGGGCTGAATTCAGCTCTTTCTGGGAATGCTGAAGTCCAAGAGCTACAACATGCACTGACAAAATGTGCCAAGTAGGTCATTTGAATAGTTTGGATATTTTTTTAAGGGAAAGCACAGTAATGTAAGACAACCTTTGGCATTTGAGGCAGGCATTTTTTTTTTAGATGGAAGTCTTTGGGATTCTCAGCATTCTACACACAAAGCAAAAATCCACAGCAAGTAGTGCTTATGGATATCTTTATTCTACATTTCTGCACTTCCGCTTTTTGAAAAACATAGTCTGTTGTTCTTGTGTGCATGTGATAATCTCTCTACTTTCAATACCAACTCCACATGCAACCATCCCTGCAGCGCTTTGTGAATACTTTGGTCAAGTTTCTGTATGCGGGACCTCAGGGATCACTAGAATTGGAAATCAATCTGGTTTAAAATTCTGTTTTCACAAGCAAGATAAAGATAGTCCTGAAGCTGTGGTATTATTCAGGGAGAAAGTTCTAGTTTTCCTTGAAATAGCCTATTGTGTGTGGAGGATGGAGAAGTCTCTAAAGATGTGCATCATACTTCCAAAGATCAGGAAAGATCCGAGGTTGACAAGACTAGCACTTCTGTGAAGCAGAAAGAAAGGGTTGCAGCAGGTTTAGCAGAAGGGGAAATAGAGCAAACTCTAACCCCAAGTCTCTTGCTAGGTTTAACTCTAAGCCATGGTGAATTAGGTTCCCATCACTGTCTGGAAAGCAACAGAGGACACCTCTTAAAAACAAGGACTGGTCATCACTGATTATAGAGATCCTAGTATTAGTGAACCATGAAAAAACAAAGGCAGGACAGACCTACATAGTTAGAGTATCAGCGGACAAGGGAATACTGTAATTAAATGGATGGCATAAAAAGGGGAAGAGCTTTTAATATACTTCCTTTGAACCATCTTCTGTTATGTGCACAAAAAGAGTACAGTTTGTGGGCTCAGCTATTGCAGAGTAGAGGCCAAAAAAGAAAGATACTGGTGTATATGTTTATGTATTTATAGAAGCCTATTTAAGTCTTATAAAGAAAAATGTTAGACTTATGCAGAAGCTCAAGATTAATTGATGTGAAAGCTTGTGCAAATGATTTCAGATCTTAGACTAGAATAAGTGACAAAGCGTTTTGTTGGAAGTCAGAAAAACTGAATAGTGATCAGGGAGTGTTTTGGCTATCTGAAATAATAGACCAAGAAATTATGGATTGAAGCACCACATAAAGAACAACTCTTCTGCCTGGAAATACTCAATACAATTCTAAATGGTATGTACCATAGGCTCATATATTTGCATCAAAGAATTTCTTTACTATTCTTAATTATGCCTGGCAATCTGCACTTAAAAACAAGTGTATTCATCATATGGCAAAACAACAGTGCAGATCCCCAGAGCAGTAGCACCTCTTCACAGAAGTTATTAACTGGAGATGGCTTGCTGCTTAATGGTGACTTTTAAAATTTTCATTAGTGCTGTGCTGCCTGCACTAGTTTTGTGCAGGATATTCAAAAACACCCCATCCATCTCATCCAGGCAACAGCATATCCCTTTCAGCAGAGTTTTCATTGTGCAATCAGTTGCCTGTAGTAGCATCCACAGAAATATTTCCCCTGCTGAGATCATTCACTACACACTGTTCAACCAACCAATTCTCTGCTGTTGGACCAGCTTACGTCTCAGGGATTACCTGCTGAGGAGCTAAAGGGAGTATGTCATGCAAATCCAGGAAAATGCCTCTTTTTTTTTTTTTTTTTAGCTTCTGAAGTGATGGCTGCATGTCACAGATTGACATCACAGATATGTGTACATAGCAAGGCAATAAGCTGCTGGTTCACTGTGAGTTTCCTGGAAATCATTTACAGGACTGTTCATCTTCACACACTGTCATCCTGCTCCTTGCTGTCCCCAGCTATTTGTCTTGCTGTTAGAGTGGGCCTTCAAAACGCAAAGTATTTTGTCTGAGCATGCTGAGGAGCACTGAAGCCATATTTTTCCAGAGTCCAGGGTTTCAAAAGCAAACTCAGGACACCAAAAAAAACCCACAAGAGATTGGGGTGGAGGAAAAGGAATATGACACCCCATTTCTGCTGTCAAAGAAGAGATGTGACACGTATGGTGAGACCGCCACTTTATGCTGACTGGTACAGATGGACCACAGGGCCTTCACTGAGCCCAAGACCCCTGTACCTGACATTGCATTGAAATTGTCAGGAGCGCTGTTCAGGAACAGGCAGACTGATGTGGATGTAGACTGCTTGGCAATGTGCCCTCAGGGCACTTTGCTGGCAGGGTATTTCCCAGTAGAGCTTTATGGTTTATGTAAGGTTTTAAACTTGTGCCTTCCAGTCTCCTATTCCTTGCCTTGGTTTATCCACACTTTGTGGATGGTTTTAGCTCTGTAGGATTCCAATAATATTTGCAGATCAGGGGCCTTCTTTTTTGACGTTGCCAAACAATTTGCAAAAAGATCAGTTTTCCTCTGTTGACCACTGATGTGAGGGAGTTCCTACCCATCTCCCTGCCAAAGCGGACACTAGTGGTGTCATCAGCCTGAATGAGTGTCTCTGGGCTGCCTGGCTTCTCAGCCAGTAGGATGGTTGAATAGTCAGCCATTTTGGACCACTGAAATAACCTGGTCCTTGTGCAGCCCACCTGATGGGCCACAGGTCGGGCTGTTTACTTCTCAGCTCTCTCTGGTGTTGCCCATTGCAAGTTCCCCATTGCCTCAGGTAGCCGGCTCTGCCGCTGGCTGGCTCCCTCAGTTGTGTGAAGAAGGTCAGGGTGGCTTCTCAGCTCCCAGATCTGCCTGCTGGGAGGTTAGTGATTCCCTGCATTTGCTGGCTCCATCAGTGGCAACTTCCTTGGGGCTACCCAGGAAGCCAGGCAGCCCAGCTGGTGGCCACCCAGCTGGTGGCCACCCAGCTGGTGGCCACCCAGCTGGTGGCCACCCAGCTGGTGGGCTTGATGCCCAAACTGCGGATTGCCAAGGACCTGGCTGAAGACCTTAAGTTTAAATAATGAACGTGCACGTTTAAATAATGCTTAGTGCACAAGCCCTCTGGGCATGCCACTTTCGGGTTTCAAAGATGCTTTTCTGGGCTTATTCTCTTGCATGTCATAAGTAAAGATTCAAGTGACTTCTGCTCTCTGTTGATCTGATAAAATGGTAATTGTTTTGCTGAGGTACCTCATTAAGTTCTGCGTGTTTTGTATTTCAACAGTTGTAGAAATAACATTGGAAGTGACGCTGAAAGCTGTATTTTAACTTTGACCTTCAATGCTGGTTGCAAATGAAGGAAAGGACCACAATGCAGGTGGAAAACAGGTCTTTTCGTGTTGTGCTTATGGCAAGACTATGTGAGCTCACCATACTACTCCAGATAAAAGGAGCATTTTTTTTTTCTAGTAGGCAAATGATACAAAGGCTCATTTTACTTGTTTTGCTCTTTTGTGATGCAGGTTTTTTGAACGTTATTATTCCTCTGTGTTTATGATGACCAAGTAAAAAAGTGATTATAAAAATGTGCACACTTGATAGATATTAGGATGGATCCAAAAATATTTGAAGGAAATGCACTTTCTATTTATTTATAGTTTCAGCCATAAAGTTACTTTGTCTCTAATGTCATATTCAGAAACAAAATTAAGAAGTTGCTATAATTTTGAGTTCCTAAGTATCTCAATATAGATAATATGGAGGTGTACAAATGTAAAGGTACACAAATCAGGCTTTCAGCTGTTACAAATCATATAGCATATGATGTTTATAATTGAAAAGATGTCTAGTGTACATGGAGATATATATTAACTAAGTAGAATAGAAAGTCATGTTTTTCTTGTCTGTTTTCTGATATTTTCTTCATTATTTTCTCACCTGATATTTTAATCTACAATATATTGAATAACATAAGCTTAAAGGAGAAAACTATGAATACATGGCTACCAAATATTCTTATGCTATGACTGTAGGTGCAATAAATAGTAGATGATGGCATTTTGTTTCTAATTATTAGCTTTTAACTGCTTTTATTTTTCTGTTTCTCTAACTGTACATAAAATCACATAATTTGAGAATATTCACAACATTATGGTTGTGAGTAGAAAGCATGCTGATGCACACTGAAAGATCACAGTTGTAATATACTCTGGATGGAAATTAAAAAAAAAGGCTGATGCCATGTCTCACCAATATTTTGTAGCTGCTTCTGTTCAGAGTTAGGCAGCAGGAATGTGGAGGCTCAAAAGCCCTAAAAAGCAGATTTGTGCAGCAGATTTGTGCAGCACTGACACAGAAGTGTTTTAGTGCTTCAGTACTAGCAGTTTTGTTTTAACTGTTTGTCTTCTAAACCATTGCCTTGTATCTTCCTTTTCCCAGTTTTACAATTCATTTAAGAGGGTCAGAGGCCGCTCAATGTCTGCCTATAGTTAGGACTAAAAGTTTATTTTTTTTTATGGATTCTCACGCTCTTCCATTCATTCTTAACTGAACAATACATTACAATATGACTGACTTTTCACTTTTTATTTATTACCTGCAGGGTTAGCTAAGAATCTTGACTGTGACTGGAACCTCTTTTATTGTCAAAATAGCAAGCTGTTATGAGAGATATGGGTCAACACCTGCAGAGCTCCTAAATCGTGGGCTCTGAGACTTGCTTATGTCCCACTAATAGCGATGTATGATGTTTCTTGTTTCTATGACTGACATGGAAATTAATGAAATAGGTAGAGCAAAAATGTAACTAATTAATAACAGCAATATTTCTTCAAAGGACCTAATTTTCTGCTTTCCACATTTGCCAAATAACTTTTCTGCCCTGAATAAGCGAAATGCATCTAAAGACCTGACCTTAAACTTACTTTTACCTTTAAGAGTCATCTGACTGCCAAACAAATGCTTTACCCACAAAGTCATTTCTTTCCCATGCTAAATCTTTACAATATATGTAAACTTGCAAATTACTTTTAAATCTCTTGCACTGAGATTTGTTTTTAATCAGGACATGTAGATTTTTGCATTTTGCGTATTCCTGAGAGATTTTCTTGAAGTTATGGAGGAGATTATTTACTGAAGGTAAACCAGTTAATAAAACCAAAATACTTTAAACATTCAGTGAATTTTTGGTTAGATGTTTCAGTTTAAATATATTTGCCTTTGTAAAAGCACATAATAAAAGATACCAGATCTTAATTTCATTCATACCAACCTGTATCTGAGAATTCAATTTCAGCAGAATAATTTCAGATATGCTTGGACACATCTGAGTTTAGTATGCAGCCTGTAATGCATAGTCCTTAAACTATGTTTCACAAAGGAGAAACAAGCAAGTTAAACTATCAAAATACTACCATAATACAGAATTTGACAATACTCCATGATTATCAAATACTTTAATTACATACTACATCTACCCATGAGGTGGTTGCTTCATTTACCCTCAGAATCAATTAACTGTATTGCATGTTTGTAAATGGTAACTGTTCAGGTCACATGTGAATCAGACTAAGTGATTTATTAAATACTTTAAACTAAATTACAAATGCTCAAACTTTTTTCAATACTTTCTTGCCTCTTATTTGTTGGGCTGTTTTTATACATATGCCCAGCACTGACAAAAAAATCTTTTGTAATTCTGTGTTCAGTTTTGGGTGCTGCATTTAACAAAAAAATAATATCCATGTGGAATGAGTCAACGAGAGTGTAACAAAAAAGGGTGATCTACAATATAGCACTTATGAGGCAATTATGGGAACTCTTAAGTGTGTGGCCTGAGCAGGTTATGGAATCTTCATAGCTGGTGGTGTTTCAAAACAACTTAATGACCAGGGGTTAGACTAGATAACTTCTTTTGTTCTCCTTAGCACAATGAACCTGTATAAAGTGTTAGAAAATTAAAATGTCATTGGTCTCATAGCTACCAATAAAAAAATATGCAATAAAACAGGCAATTTTAAGTCCTATAAATAGTATTATTGAAAGGTTCCTCAGAGACACAAGTGATTCTTTGGAATTGCTCCTCGACAAGCTCTCACCTGTGAATTTTCCCTTATCTGGTTAGAACACTTCGGCATACTTTGCCATTAAGCATCCAATTTATGAGTATTTGTCTAGAGAGCTATTACCAGTGTTGGTGATTTGTTTCCTAGAGGAAAATGGCACTACACTATCTAATCATTTTGCACAATGTTCCAGTTTTGAGGCAGGAATGGGGGAGACTCACAGGCATGAAGCCATCTGAGCAGCTCCTGTGAAGGGCTTACCTCCCTGCTGCTAGCCGAAGGAACGCAATACAAAGTATTGTGATAGCATGTACGATGTGGCACTTCACACACTTGGTATGGAGCTGTCAAGGAGATTGGGCATTGAGATGCTGAGGATGAAGGAAGAGAAAAGTAACATTTACACACACCTTCCGAGTTGCCTCATTCTCCTCAGCCACAGCTGAGGATCTGAGATGGCAGTTAAAGTACAATGGAAGCGGGTAAACGCTTTTGGCTCACTGCCTGGACTCCCCAGGCTCTGGGATATAAAGCCTTGGTCTTGGCCTCACTGGTACATGCAAGCATAATGGCTCCAAATTTCCTAAGCAAAGAATATAACGTGGAAGTACATGCATGCAAAATATGTGGGGGCTAGCTTTGGTCTGTATCTTGCAGAATGATTAGGGATCAGTGACACTAACAAAAATCCCTACAACCTTTCCTTTATGGGTGTGTTCAGATCAGTGTCTTTGTTGTGTTAATACATATGTAAACGTGCTCTGCTCCTCATGCTGTATCCAGTCCTTTTTCTATAGATCTTCTATATTGCAATATCTTCAGAGAGAATCTTGAGGGTTAATCCTAGCACAGCTGAGCAGTTATTTACTCCTGACAAATAATAATAAAGAGGTGTTGTTAACAGAATTCTGTATGGAGCCTAGAGAAACTAAATGTGAGGGGAAAATTGTACAAAATAACTCTGCAAAACTGTAAAGCATTCAGGGAATGTTAGCTATCCTCAGGGAAGTAGATTTTTGTGTGCAAGTCTTGCTTTACTAGGCTTTTTCAAATTAGACAGCTTAGCTCTGTGCAGTGAACCTAGCGCAGTAATATATGACAGTTCATCTTTTCAGGTACATTAGCCCTTTAGAAGCCTACCATAATACTTCAGGTCCCTTTGGATTAATGAAAAAATATTCAGAATAAGAGACCTCTATCTTTTTATTTGCATTGTCCTTTTGCAAACTAAAGTTGTTAAAACTTTGGGAAAAAAAAAAGGTTAGGGTTTCTTCAGCATGTCCAATTAATTCACTGTTTCATCAACTGCTTAATAATTAAAGGTGACACAGAAATAGCTTCAGCTGTTCTTAGATACTTGTTTTCCTTCTTTTTCTGTAGGGTCCAAAAGACTATGCTTGAAACGGGTAAATCTTCTGTATCGGGTTTGTGTGGCAAGGTTTTGGTAGGCATGGGGAGCTACAGGGGTGGCTTCTGTGAGAAGCTGTTAGAAGATTTCCCCCATGTTGGACAGAGCCAATGCCAGCCGGCTCCAAGACGGACTTGCCGCTGGCCAAGGCTGAGCCCATCAGCGACAGTGGTAGCACCTCTGGGAAAACGTATTTAGGAAGGGGGGCGGGGGAACCCTTTACAACAGCAATTGCAGCTGCAGAGAGGAGTGAGAACATGTAAGAGAAACAGCCCTGCAGACCCCAAGGTCAGTGAAGCAGGAGGGGGAGGAGATGCTCCAGGCACCAGAGCAGAGATTCCCCTGCAGCCCGTGGGGAAGACCATGGTGAGGCAGGCTGTCCCCCTGCAGCCCAGGGAGGTCCACGGTGGAGCAGATATCCACCTGCAGCCCGTGGAGGACCCCACGCCAGAGCAGGTGGGTTCCTGAAGGAGGCTGTGACCCCGTGGGAACCCTGCACTGGAGCAGGCTCCTGGCAGGACCTGCGGATCTGTGGAGAGAGGAGCCCACGGAGCAGGTTTTCTGGCAGGACTTGTGACCCTGTGGGGGACCCACGCTGGATCAGTGTGCTCCTGAAGGACTGCACACCGTGGAAAGGACCCATGCTGGAGCAGTTCGTGAAGAACTGCAGCCCGTGGGAAGGACCCACGTTGGAGAAGTTCATGGAGGACTGTCTCCCGTGGGTGGGACCCCACGCTGGAGCAGGGGAAGAGTGTGATGAGTCCTGCCCCTGAGGAGGATGAAGCAGCAGAGACAATGTGTGATGAACTGACCAAAACCCCCATTCCCTGTCCCCTTGCACTGCTGGTGGGGAGGAGATAGAGAAAAATGGGAGTGAAGTTAAACCTGGGAAGAAGAGAGCGGTAGGGGGGAAAGTTTTTTAAGATTTGGTTTTATTTCTCATTACCCTACTTTTATTTGATTGGTAATAAATTAGATTAATTTCTTTCCCCAAGTTGAGTCTGTTTTGCCCATGATGGTAATTGCTGAGCAATGTCCCTGTCCTTATCTTGACCCATGAGCCTTTTGTTATATTTTCTCTCCCCTGTCCAGTTGGGAAGGGAAGTGATAGAGCGGCTTTGGTGGGCACCTGGCGTCCAGCCAGGGTCAGCACACCACAGTCTTCATTAGTTTCTTACATTGAATAATAAGTTCATATATTTTGAACTTTTCTGCTACATTTTGAAATCATTTTTCATTAAGAATATAATAGTAATCACACCTTCATTAGATGTGTTTTGCTACACAGATTAAAATGGATGCTCAAGTCCTTTGTATCTAATTTAACTGAATTTTGTTATTGAGTCACTTGCAGCTATCTTTTGGGCATTTGTTAGATAAACCCAAAAAGGTGGCTATACTGTGGAGGTAAAAAAAAAACAACAAAAACAAACAAAAAAAAACACAAACAAAAAACCACAAACCACAAAAAAAACCAAAACACCAACCTGATGGTTCTAAAAGCAACTGGCGCAGTTTGTTACTGGTTGCTTACAAGACCTGGGGTGCTTTTACATGGCTGTTTCTGTTACTACTGCAAAGACAAATATACTGTGATACTACTTATTTTAAATGTGCATTATTTCTTAGTTTTATAGGTACTAACCTGTAAGTAAAGCACAAACACAGGTACTGCCTCTAAGCATCTTTTTTTTTTTTCTTCAGCTGCCTACAGGCTCTCTACTTTGAAAATGTAAAATGTTTCTGACACAGGCCTTCTCTACAAAAAGAGCCAATATGGAAATTCATATTTTAGACAACAAGCATTGTGGAAAATCTTTGGCAAGAAGAGGTATTGATCTTAACCTTAAGGGTTAATTTTAATATATTGTCATGAAATCCAACCAAAATTAATATTTATTTCATTTGACTTACATTATACCTTCACAAATTATACTTATGGCTAAATTTATTTAAATGGAATTTTGCTTATAACCCTTTTACTTAAGGGATGAGGGGGGACAAAAAGTCACCTGAGAAGGAAGATGGTATGTCCTCCAGTGTCCTAAAATACCCTTCAATTCAGTGGGTCTCCAGAGATTATAAACTGAATCAGCAAAATCTGAGTTTTAGTCAGAGTATCTCCAATATTTCTCTTCCATTCTTTTCTTTGTTCTCACAGATAAAGCGACAGAATGAAAACAATATATATTATATTATCTTCAGTGTTTGCCTTTCATCAATGCACCTGTAATTGGTGAATGCAGTCAGTTTATAAACTCCTGGAAGAAAGTCAAGGGGCTTAAAAGAACTTGAACTCTTTTACAAAGCTTAATATTGCTCTGTCTTTAACATTGCCAAGGGAAATGTCATGTCTTTATCCATGCTTACACAAGTAGACAGTTAAAAGGCTCCTTAACAATAGAATTGCTCTTATTTATGGCATCTTTTACACTCTATTATAGTTGGTAATATCTGATTCATATCTCGGTGGGATTTTTTTTCTTCCTTTTCACCATTCAGAAAAAATATATTCAGAAATTTTTTTATATAAGATGAGGATGTATTCTGGAAATATTTCAAAGTTGATTAATTCTATTTTTTCTATTCTCATCAGAAGGAACAGGATCCCTGGGAATAGTTTTCCTGAGTGTTCAGAATGTGGCAATAATTTTCTGTCTCATATGTGTGTATACACCATTAAAGTAGTTTATATAAAATACAATATTTATTTATTTGAGTACAAAAGCTAGGTCATATATGGGTGTCTAGCATAGGTGATATTTGACATGTCAACTGTGTTGACCATATATGATTGAAAACATGTTGTATTTCATGTGCTGTGATATCTCAGTTGCTTAGGAGGGACAAATGAGTGGCTGGGCAAGAACACAACTTTCCCCATGCTGTTCTACCCTCTACATCATCTTCCATGCGGCAGAGACAATCTTAGTGTCCATCTTTCAGTAAGACTATGAAGCTGGTAGTATTAATCACTTTAGCAGAAATAAAGGAAAAAAGTTATATCCTCAACTATTCAGTATTGGCCACATATCAAGAGTATTATATTGCAACTTTTTTAATGGTCAGAGTTGCAGTGAGGGTTTTTTTCTGGATAAGGATTCAGTAGGCAATACCTGTAAAAGGCTGACTGAGGTTTCCTTGCCTCCACCTTCAACCCGAGGTGGTATCTTTAATAAGGATTAGTAGCGTTTGCTACATATCAAGGTGCCACGCTTAGATCACTGGTCGGCCCGGACCAGGGAAAGAGACAGATAACACACACAGTGTGAGCGCCAACTTCTCCCTTTTATTGCGCAGTTAATTCCTTTTATACTAACAAGGGGAGGTGGGGTTACAGGTACATCACAAGGCTGCGACTGACCCTCTAACTTTCCTTGCCATCGCGAGATCTTCCAAACACCGAACCCTACAAGGATTGTCCCTACCTATCTCAGTAGACTCATTAATCTACCTGTGTAGAGCCAGCTATGCTCCGTCACTGCACAGTGCCTTGGCCTTTCTCCAGCTTTTCCTCCTCCTCAGCTGTTCAGCTGTCAAACCATGGGTGGGTAGTCCTGCCTGATAAACCAGGGCTCAGATTGATTGTGAATGCAAACAAGAAACAAATAAGCAGAAGTCCTTGGCCTTTGAAACAAGTGCATATTGTCTGCCAAGAGGATCAGGTTCCCACTATACTGTCCTGTCCTCTGTCCATTTCCAGTTGGCTCCACAGAAGTAACTAGGTCTGGACTAAGGCTTGCTTACAATTTTGAATGGCAATAAATTCTCTATGTGTGCCCTATTTTTTGAGGTGCTACTATATAAACACACAAGTTCCCAGTACATGACAGCTTTTTGTCTCTGCGATGTGACTAAGGAGTATTATTCTATGGCCTTGACACTATTTAGAGCAGGGGTATTTTTACAGTAGACTGTTGTCAGATGGTAAATTTTATTTGAACCAAATGTGATATCGCATGCTTTCCTTTAATGATTATATATTTTTGTATGTTTGCCACAGCTCATAGAAATGAAGGGAGCATGTAACGTCTGGTAGGCCCAGGACCACTGAAGCTAAATACTGCTGCCTGGTTACTCAATTTTGGTCAAAATTGTCTGACTTCAAAAAAAATTTACCAGATGAAGTATTTGAGTAACCTTATTTTGAAGGCTATAATCCATGAGAGTGAATAAGGTACTTAGAAACATATAGGGAAAAGAAATTCTTGGCTCTGGTTATTTTATTCAGGCTGAGCTGCACTCCTTTAATCTAACTTAAGGGAAAAAAAAAAGAAAAGTAAGCAAACTTTAGAAAGGTCTTTTGCAAAAAAACAGGAAGAAGAAAGCCAAACCTCTTTCCTCTGTAACAGTAAAGAGAGACACAGGAACAGAAGGTATCACTAGTCATTTCACACTCTTGTGTAGAGTTATACTGAAGGGAAAATATCACTGAACAGTAGGGAAAATATAGAATTAATAAGCAAAGGAATATTAGTTATAATCTTTTCTTCCTAGTGGAATTCTCAAAGCAGAAATCATGAGTGCTGCATTATGATTGTAGAGACTTCTACTAGAAAATATCTGAAGTGCATTAACACTTTCTAGTCTCCTCCATTTAATTTAAATTCCTATACAAGCATCAGTTCTTTGTCTGACAGAGAACTAGCCCTTCTCTGACACTGCAGCATCTCATGGGATTGCAATGGAAAGTCAAAACTGGTTTAAGGTGGCCCTGCTGTTGTTCAGGTATGTTTTCCTTATACCTACAGGTATCCAAGTTACATGCTTCTGAAAATTAACTTCTTGCATGGAATCAGTATGGCTTGCTAGAGAGTTGCTGCTAAATCACCTCATATATTATATATATATTACTATATTAGCTCTGGCCTGACAGGAATTATTGTGATTACAAATTAAACGAGCTCCCTAAAAATAGTTTCTTCAGGCTTCCCTTAGCCCATATGCTGCTTCTTATTTTGCTGGTTAATGAAAACCTTTCTTCACTTCTCTTTATTTTGTTCAAGAAGCAAAGACAAAGAGTGTTCTGTGCCTCTTCCCACTGCCCCACAGTGCAGTCCCTTCCTGAGCAGTCCTGCTTCACTTCTACAAAAGTGAACATGAATTCCACAAAGGGCTGTTGATCTGACTTTGATTTTCAAATTATTCGTTATTTTACAAAGCTAGATCATTGTTCTCTACGTGAACACTGGTAGATTTTTTTTTTTGGTACCATTGTATGTCATGTGCTGGATCAGCAGAGCAGAGCTACAATTTTTCCCACTTTACAGAACTCAAGTCCATGGTTTTTATTAATGATCACCTTTTGAATGAGAAACTATACTGTTCTTTAAGTATTTTTTTCATTAACTAGTTATCTTTAACTTCTTGCTGAGCAGAGGGTTTTTTGTTTTGCAAATAAGTTTTATTTGTCTGTGGCACTGTACTGGAAAATATGGGCTTCCTACATTTAGAGCTTGTCTTGGATGCCTCCTTGTGTGCATAAAACACTTAATGGTATTTCCTAAAGTTTGGTCATACCTGTGCAGTTTTAAAATACACATGCATATATATATAGTATACATCAGAGCTTTTTGTATATGAGAATAGATACTGGATTTCCACTTCCCTTCAGTGTCTAAACTTTTGAAGGCAAAAGTTAGCCTAGCAAAAAAAGACGGAAAAAACCTTTACAGAAACTCATGCATCTATCTTCACAAATAAGATCATCAAGTGACCTAAATTCTCCAGCCTACATGGCCTGAACTCTAAAATTATTCTGAACCTGAGAGGTCCATAGGACAGATATTCCTGTAATACAAAAAGAGACTGTTCTGTAAGTACTAGTGTTTATAGGGAGGAAAAAAATAGGGCATGCTGATGTGGCTGGTTTGCACACTCTCATTTCACAGGAAATAGCTACAAAAAATAACAGCCACATTAGGGAGTTAGGGTGATAATAGATGGCAGGAAGATGAGACTCCAGTGGGAGATAAACAACCATAACAAAAATATGTGCAAATGGGAAATAACAAAGTCTGTTGCCATTGATGCAGAGTAGATAGCTTGAGATGATCTTAATTCTATGCTGCCTATGAAATACACACAGCATGCCAACCTGCTCAGGTTTATTCCCTATTCAATATTGTAGATTTCAAAGAGATTGCATGTGGTGTAATGCTGTGCCAAATATGGCTAATACACTCTATTTTTTTCAAGTGTATAAGTCAATATTCAGTGCTGTTCAGGTAATGTGTATCTACATAGTTGTGAAAATGCTTAGGGACAGGAACTGTCCTTTTAGATTTTCCTTGCCTGTAATTAGAGTGAAGTAGAGCTCTGATCAACATTGGAACTGAAAGACATAAGCAAATCAAATAAAATTTAGAATAATTTGGGGATATGTGGTGAAGAAGGCAGAGGGATAAAAAAATAGTTGATCATTCTTGGTAACATTGTATTGTAAACAAGCGATATGCGACATGACCTTGAAGCATTACAGGAATCTCTTCTTATCTTTACTAATATGTCAACTATATGCACCATAAACAGTTTCCATGGTTTGACCTAATCTACAGAAGTTTGATCTGTTCTTGTTAAGGGAAAAAAAAAATATAAATATATAAAAGAACTCAGTTTAATTTCATGGCAATAGAGGTGTAAGCACCGGCTGAACATGGTTTTTTTCTGTACTGCTTTTTTTATAGAGTTTTCCTTTGTTCTATTTATGTAGGAGTGATCATGGTGTGGAAATTACTATAAATAATGCATTGCCTTTCTGCATATAGACAGGAGCAGACCGAATCTGCCAGGTGAGGTATTTGAAGCAGTATATTTACTAAGTTGTTCTGGCTGCTTGCATTTCATCTTATTTTATCTCCCTTGCCACTCAACAATGTGGATGGATAAACAGAGTCTGACACACAAAAAAGGGAACTAAAAAGAGAAATAAAGTGTCAAGAATAATCAATAAGAATATTGGACTAATGTGTTGTCAGCTGAGAAACTAAGACAGAGAAGGTTATATTACTACTTCTAGTGTTATTATTAATAGTATATGTGACAAATTCATCTGACTCGGATAAGATTAACTTGATCAGCAGGTGATTTTAAAAAAGTACTGTAATTCATTACTCATTTCATAAAAAGTCATCTTGATCCAGTACAGTGGAAAATAGTATAAAAGCCAGTGCATATAAGTAATCTATCACTCCAGAGTATCACTTTTTGCTACTGATAAGATTATTCTGAAGAAGTATGACTGACATAAACTAAAAAGCTACAAAGTAGGTAACTCTTAACAGAAAACTATTGCCATGGTTAAATTTAGCATTCTTTTGGGAGAGAAACTCTTCTAGGGTACTAGTCATGCTAGTATAAAACATAAGGGAAACACTTCTTCAATTAGGCACATGTACTAAAAAAGGGAAACACAGAGATCTCGTATAATTGAGCCATTGAACAGCTCTGCCTTTCAATCTGAAATGTATATTCATTCTAGCACAGGTCAGCAATTGCCTGTCAAACCTTTCAACACTTCTCTGCAGGAATGGTCTGTGTCTTTCTAATTCTGGGAAGATTCAATTTGGTCATTGGCAGAAGCTTCCAGTATTACTTGAAATTCATCCAATTAAATGAATTCTACATTTCTGAGTGTGAATGCAGACAGCCAAGAGCAATGCTAACACTAATTTATCCTTATACATGAGCACAATGTCATGGAAGGCCAATTTACCCAGTCTATCTCCCAGAGAGCACACAATTGTTACCATATTTCTGGCAGGATCTTTTCCTAGTCTAGATTAAGAGATTATATTGTACTTTATCATTGAGTATGTGATAGGAAGGGATGGCTGGTGCATATCTAAGACTTTCCTTAATTTGCTTTATTTTACATCAGCAGCCACAAGGCAGGTAATTGCTGCCTTATTTGCATAGAACTCCTCTATTACTACTGAAGAAACTGAATGTAAATCCCAGATTCGAAAAGAAACTTGGCTAAAACTGTACCCTCCAAATAGTCCAGAAGAAACTGACTGTAAACTAAAAATCCTTGTTTGCCAACACTGTTTCTGTGCTCTTGAGGTCTTATCAACATCCTCTTAAAGAGAATAGAAAAAGAAGATTTAAGAGTTCTAAAGTAAAATGAACTCAAAGTTATTCAACTGAGTCCAGCATGTAGGAGCATTAAATGGATTCCCCCTCTGCCACACCCCACCCCCACCTCCCCTCTGCCCCCTCACAAATTTTCATTCCTCTTTTAGTCAGGACTGTACTATGGTGCCTGGAAAACACCCAAATCCCACTATTTGGAATTTTGCCTCTCAATGAATTGGGGTTTTATATTTAGCCAGTTTTTCACTCCATGTATTATCTTAGTCAGACTGCACATACCCACTTTTTTAAAATTAATTTGCTGTGTAGTTGAATATGCAGTAACATAGTCTTAGAAACACAATTACTGTAGCAATAGCAAGAGTTGCTATATAAGTAGCCTTAAAAGGGCCAAGCACCAGTAATTTCAGGAAGAGAAACGCATTTTTAAAATGTATTGCTGTGTATCTACATCTATTGCTGATTGTACTTTAATCAGTAAAGAATTTAAATTACTATAACAAGTCACCTACTCCCGATAAATACCTCAGTGAGAAATTATGTCTTCAGCCTAGTTATCCTTTTTACAGAAGCGGATAGGGAGGGAGATGTGCCGTATTAAAAAAAAAAAAAATGCAAACAATGTCATTTACATATTAAAATAACCTCTTATGAAAAAAGGGCTTGGTATTTTTATGTGGAATCAAGTTAGAAAGATTTTGTTGTTAAAATTAGATTTTTAAAGATAATTTTGGTGTTGTGATGTAAGAATTTAATTATATGGTTGTAGCACTCTGTGCAGATGTTTCCATCTGGAGAATACTCAAACTGAGATTAGGAACATCCTGGTGAAGTTTACAGGCCTCAGTAGAGAACGCATCAGATAAAAGACAACCTGTATCTACTTTGTCAGTGTAAAGAGTGCCAATAAGATGACATAGCTGAACATTAAATATTATTCTATATTATATTAAGAAAGCTATGCAAGTTGCCAAAAGCAAAATGTGACAAAAACATATTAGATCAACATAAACCCTAGTGTGTTCCTGTTACCAAAGGGCAGGAAATGGTACCATGATAATGCAGTGGTTGTAAACACTGGTTGATCTTGAACACACTGGGTGTCAGTATTGTCACCAGGGACCTTATGTCTGGCTTTCTGTTGCTCTCCTGTGCTGCCCAGGCTCACGTGCCTTTGCTCCTTCCCTGCCTATGTCCTCCGTGAGTCCTCTACCCTCCTGCAGTACTCGCTTTTGTAGATCTGGGGTGGTGTTCTTCCACAGCTTCGCACCTCAGGAGTGAAGACAGACTGAGCACCCCTTTCTTTCTGCCTACACTTTGCCTTCTTCCCCTTAGTCTGCAAAGTGCAGAATAAGCTGCCTCACATATTAAGTCAGTAGGGGTGGGATTCAGCTTCTAATTAAACCACTTAAACTTCTGTGTCTACAGATCAGGATCTAGATGGTTCCCACCACTCTCAATAGCAACCTACAGTCAATGGAGGTTGGAGTGCTTGTGGCTTAGCTTTCCCTAAAGCACGTGCCTTTGCTGCTGAGGAAAATTGACCAGTATTGAATTCTGGACTCAATTGACTGCACTGTCTATATTGCCACTGCCTATGCTGACTAGTTTCCTTGACTATTACAGGAGTTTAGATATGCTCAAATGTGCATACTTTATGATCTCAAACTAAATCTTGCTCTAGTAGTCTTTGATCCCAGAACAATGGTTAAGGAATAAGATTGTGGAATAAGGAGGTGGAGAGCAAGGGGTTTGATATCAAAAGACTGAGAAACACAGTGGGGATGCCAGAGCTGTCTTGAGCTGCTGCCTCTGCCATGGAATAATTTTCCCAAAGAAAGATCTCATCCAAGCAGCTGCATTAGATTGGGTGAGAATCTGGGAGACTCTTCCCCTGTTATGCATGAAATCCTAATGACTCAAATAGGCCTAACAGCAGCAAAGCATGTAATGATATCACAACTTAGCCACAATGACGTTGTGAGACATGGAACATGGTAGATTCAAAGAACACATCTTGCAAATAACTGTCCAGTGCTTCCATGGGTGAACTACATTGTTGGAGGAGAACACAGGGGATTTTGTTTATTTTAAACCAGTGCTTCATAGGTTTTCTCTGTGATCATTTAGGCTGGAAAGGACATCTGGAGGTCCAACCTCTCAGAGCAAAAACAACTTCAAAGACCACATTGATCTGTAAACCACATCAACAGCAAGATCAGGTTTGCAGGGTTGTATTTACTGTATTTGGCCCAAGCTAACCCAAACTGTACCACTTGCAGGCAGCTAAAAGGAAAGTCAGGAAGAGAGGAGTACTAACTGGGAGTCTGGGATGACTTCCTGCTGAGTTCCTTTCAGAAATCCCACAAGGAAGCAAAGCTCTGCTATTAGACAAATTCCTGCTCTGCTTTGCACCTGCACCCTGGGGCTATGAGATTCAGTTTATGAAACAAGTGTAATCTGAACTATTTCTTGAAAATTAGGGAAAGAACGAACACCTGTTTCTTTATGACTCAATACTGTGTAGCTTTTTCCAACAATTACTGACAGAGTTTTCTTTGAAGGAATGGCAGACTGAGCTCAAAACATTTAGGATATTTATATCTAGATTGAACTGAAATTAGTATAGATACAGTTATTGGGTAATATAGATTGCTGGTACCAGCGATCCCAGCTACTGATTTAGGCTTTATCTTTGTCAAATCCTCGTTGCAATACAAACTATATTTTATTTCTTGGTGGTTTTTTTTTTTTACAGGATCTCTTTTATATAAATTGTCATGTTTCCAGAGGAAAAATATAAGTGCTCAAAACAATGATGATGAATATATAAGGTATATGTGGTGTATATACATACCATATACATGTGGTATAAATAAAAGACCTGAGTATTTATCATAGTAGCTATTACAGTTTTTCACATAATCCTTGGATAAATACATTTTAAAGGAAATAATGTTTCAAAGTCATAAATGAGAAAGTTGATTAAACTCTTTTTTTCCTTTTATTTATGCTTTGATGTATTTTGGTGTTCTAGTACAGAAAGTTTGATGTCCTGTTTCCTGTCTTTCTTCCAGCTCTCTCATTCATGACCTACTTCCATGCCATTTTAGACACTAAATGGCAATAATCTGAAAAATCCTTATATATAAGCATAAGACTATCAAAAATCTCAAAAGAATAAAAGTTAATCTGAGGGCAAGAATGGTGATATAGTTTTGGTCCATGTCATAATAAATATAGAGAAGCAATACCAATTTTGGCCATATTGTTCTAACACAATCCACATTAGATAGCTTTAATGTTTTTAGAAGAAATTTGATACTTCTACTACAGAAATTATGAAGTATAAAGTCTTTCTTTATAGCTAATGAAAAACTATTCACCTTTGCTGTGCAATTAGTCTAATTCATTTAAATTTGGCAATTTTGATAAGTATTATTTGGCATGACAAAATATTGTCTGTGTTGCTCCATTCTTACAGTTCCACATCTCTTTGCTATATGATCTTAGTTTTTTAAATTGTTGTCAGTTCTGATTAGTTTCAGCAGACCATTTTGAGTGGTTTTCTAAGAAGTAAACCTTGACTGCTTTATATATCATCACTTATGTATCATCTTTCAATTAAGTGTCACTCCACTGCATCTCTTCTTTCATATTGCACATAAAGGTTTTATATGGTCTATAATTCAGTATATGCTGTTTTAGCAGGCTGTAGTATTGTTCAAAGCTGTGTGCCTTTTTTGTTGTTAATTTATTGACCTTCTTAATTTGTTTAAAAATATGCTCAGTTTTTTGTTCTATTATTCTCTCAGTAGGAATAGAATCATTTTATTACAGGCCTTTGACCTAAAACAGTTAAAAGGAAGCTAGTATTGCAAACCTGTCCATAAATGTTTAGAGCTATCATTATAATATTTTGAGAACTCTCCTTTCTTTCTAAATAGAGTGCCAGCACATTATATACTGCCACATTATTGACACGTGCAACCTGCTATTGTTATCCACCACCCCTGTATCTGGAATCTGTGCTTTTGAACAGCTTTGTTAATCTGTTTTCCCATAGAAAGTACTAGCATGAACTTGTAGAAAATGCATAAATTCCATCCTGGGCCTGAGAAATGACTGTTAATAAAAAAAAGGTATATTATAAAGGAACATGTGTTCAGAAAAGATTTTTTTATTATTATTTTTATTTTCAAGCAATCCGATATTTTGTTTCCTTTTCCTCCTGCCCATTCCTTCCCTTCCCTTAGAAATGACACAGCAAACAGTGCTGCCCACAGTAAACAAAAACAGACAAACAAAACAAAAGAGAAAAAAAGGTTGAATTAATTCTGGCTTGAAACAGATTTTGATGCAAAGTGTGGCCCAGTTAACTGATCATGTACAAGTTTCAGTCTTCTCTAATATTTTTTTCCTTGGTAGATTTGTCATGAGTATATTCAACTGTCAGCTATATATGTTTTAGGATCCTGGCAAAGCTACTTCATTACTGATGGACAAATTACTTTCTCGGTTATGTACAGAGAGGAAACAGTTTGCTAAGCAGAGTCTGCATTTCTTCTGTTGGTCATGAAGCTGTTGCTAAGAAACAATGGTGATTTTACTTTCATGAGTATATTTTTCATGAAGTCTGAGCAAGAAGCCTAATCGCTTTGGATCTAGCTAATGTTTTGAAACTGAATTTAAAATGTTGTTCCTTCATGGTGGTATTCTGCTTATTTCAGAATCATGATGGATTAAAAAATAAAGATGATTTTAGTGAAATGGTATTCCTATGTCCTATAGTTAGGGGATGATGGGATAAAATGAATGCCTCAACAATATGCTGGAAAAAACAACAGGAGGTATGCTTAAAAGCATGCACATGACTTTTATTAAATGGTATTGTATCTTTTATTCCCATCAGACTCAATTAGAAACCAACTGATATGTCCTTTCACTTATTCTTGCTGTATGGGAGGCCTCTGACATAGCTGATTCCTCCTTTCTTTTATTGCTTTTGAAAGTCTAATTTCCCCTGATAACAATCGGTTTTGTCAAGTGACAGAAAAATTAAAGATGTTCATAACTAATCTCTCTGCCAACAAACTAAATAGCTAACAACTGTTTAAGAATGATAACAATAACTAGACTTTATGAATAATGGAAAATTGGTCTCATATTATTTGTCCCAGTAGACATAGTGGTGGTGGTATTGATTTCCATGCAACCAAAACTGCAATGAGTCAGAATTATAGCTATTGCCCTATTGCATACTGATGAAAGCATAAATATAGTCATCTGCATTACAAGACAACACCATGTTCCTCAAACCGCACTGGTTTGTGGCACTGAAAGTAAAAAATGCAGACAATCATGAGGTATGTTAACATGAAAAAACCCACCTTATTTTTTTCTTTTAAGGAAGTAATCGAGTACTGATTTCTTTCTTGTGAAAAGAAGAGCTGGATATTGTGACCTTTTAAAGAACACTGAGTAATTGGTCTATACATTTTTCTTCATTCTTCTAGATGGATATACAAGGCTAAGAAAACTGACTTCTTGGTCTCAAAGCTTAATCATTGAACCAACCTCTGTTTTTAACATCTTCATTACTGTGTTTCAGAGATGATACTTAGCAAAAATTATTATGAGAAAATTTTGCCTGTGTTTTTTAATATCATTAGGGAATGCAGTACAGACTAAGCCAAAAACCTTAGTCATCCTCAAGACTGGTGGTGAAGAGGTACGTTATAGAAACAGTGGTTCTTTACATTGTAGACGATATCAGTAGGAATATTTTAGATTTGCAACGATCATAGCAAACAGAACTGTTGGGTGTCTTACTGAGACAAATACATATCTTGTATACGTGTTATGCAAACAAATGGTAAATGTACTGCTTAAAATCTTAACACATACCAATGTGATTGCACTTACCATGTTACCTGAAATTGGAGCTTGCATCAATTACTTTTCTCAGAACTCTCAAAATACTTGCTCAAAAAAGTCAATTGCAGTTGGCAACCCTATTTTTTTCTACCATGCTATGAGAATTTATATCTGTACAACACTAAACAATATACCTTCAATTTGTTGGTTTCTAAAAAAAGTCACAAATGTATCAGTAAGCACCTGTTACTCTGTCTCAAAATTGATCTGCTTGTCCTCACAAAATGTTCATTTGATTTTTGGTTTGTCTACAGCTTCAGTTTATTTTCTTAGGACTCATAGTTTCTGCCTGAACTCACTGATGTTACCTACATATGTACTTATAGATGTATCTATACATGCTGGTTATATATATATGCTGGAAATGCTTATGGCCACTGGCGTGGAATAGATATACTATGCACTTGTTAAGCAAGTCAGGTAAAAGGCTCTCTAACCCCAAAATCCGAAGGAAATGACATAATCTAACAAAAAAAAAAAAGGAAGGGGGGAAAAATGAGTTATTTTCTTAGTAACTGCTATACCTACTACAAACCAGCTTTTATTCTGCCTGAAGACAGGAACTTGAGGAAAGCTGATTAGTCACAGAGATGTTAATTTTCTAATTTTACTTTATGAGTTTCCAAAGCCATATATTTTTTTTTAAAGCCTTCCATGCAATCGGTTTTTGAAGTATGTGTTGCAAGCTTGTATAATAATAAATAAAAAAATATTAAAAGAGAAAACCTCTGCAAGAGCACCATACTTTGTAGGAGATTAGATGAGGGCCAAAGCTTAGTGCCTTCTGTGTGAAGACAGGTTGTTTGTAACAACACAGGAAGAAGCAGCCAGGGAAATTTGGAAAGCGCGAGCTGTGATAAGAAAAAGCATCATTGTAAATAAATTTTTCTTCTAATTTCCCCTTTCTTCTCTCCCCCACCTCTTGAATTTCAAACTTCACTCAGCACAGACTATTTTTGTTAGCTAGTAGCACATGTCCTATCAGTCAATTTTACTTTTGACCATTTCCATCCTGGTTTGTAGATATCTTAATCTTTGCAGGTACTGTACCTATTTAAATTAGCACTACTGAAGGATTAGCATTTAGAGGATTTCTCAAGTCAAAGCTCTGGAGTACAGCAGGGGTTAGATAGAAGTTCTTTACATTTCCTGGATGCTCTGTTGCTAAAGACTATAGAAGGTGCATGTAAAAGAATAGAAACACTGAAAAAAGGTAAAGGTACAGGAACAGGGTGTTAAACTGAAGATCTACCTTGAATGGAGAAGTTCATTACACCAGATTGTCTGTAAATAAAAAAAAAAATTAAAAACCACCACCAACAACAAAACCCTCAGCAGAATTTGTGTGTGATTGTAATCGTCCTAATTGTTCTAATTCTCAAATAGCTGCTCTTGTTTTGGTTCCAGGTTTTACTTCCCCATCCCTGGATAGTCAGTGCTATGGCTGGCAAACCCCAGGAGCTCTGAATGAGACAAGGAGTCAAAAGAATCTCAGTAGACATAATAGAGGGGGATCAAAGGTGATGTTTAGCGTTTACACTGTTGAAATTAGCTGAGGCAGAGACAGTCCTTGATAAGAAGAGCTGGTCCCAAGAACCAGCCAATGAGGCAGAGACAGTTCCTGATAAGAAGCAGGAGCTGGCCCCAAGAGCCAGCCAAAACTGGTCTAACGGCTTGGGTGAATACCAAAAAAACACTGAGCCTGTGCAAGAAAAGAGGTTACTAGCAGTGATGAAGAGGAGTCATTTATCTTTATCTCTGCAACCACCAGATGACCACCATAAGGAGGCACTGCGCAAGCACAGTTGAGAGGAGACTATGAAAATGACTTCTTGGAGCTAATTTTAATATGAAGCAGGGAATATGTAACACTTGACTGTATAAACTTGGAGCAAACTGCCGAGTCAGGCGCGCACGACTTTGGTGGGACTACCGTGCTGCCCAATGCTGAATGAACATACCTACTTTACAATCTTACTGATTGTGGAGTCTGTTTGCCACACGTCATGAACTTCCTCACTCCTCCTACTGATGGTTTCTGCCACTGCATGAAAGGCACTTGCATGTGGGAGCCATTCACCCTTTTCTAGTGCATTTTGATGATACACTTGAGCAGCTTTAGTAAATGTAACTGCAACACTAAGTGAGTAAATCTTGGTCCACCTACGTCAGGAAAGTTGCACCCAAGCCACAAATACCAATTTGCAGTCCTTATCACTGTAAGGGAAAAGACATGCTGCTCTTCATGTTAGGAAGATTTCTGGAAGACTTGGTTTTTCATTGAAAGAATTGTAGTGAATTCCACAACAAAGCAGCAGGTCACAGATGAAGCCTTTTATACCAGGAAGTTGTGTGACAGAACAGCCCGCGTGGGGAAAGAAGCAGATCTCACTGAGGGAAATCTCTAGCCAGGAATCAAATTTTTATTTTTTTTTAATGATAAATCTGATGTATCTGTTGGGACAGGTTTCAGGAGTTCTAATAATTTTTTAAAAAATAACAATGAAAGGGAGAAATTTCATAAAAGTTGAACAGTCAGTGGTGGAAATAGGAGGGTGGCAAAAGGAGCCAGACACCAGAGTCCTATCCGAGTAACTCCCTGCTCCCATAAATTGCCAAGTAAGTCCTTGTTTGCCATACAATTAAGTGCCTCTCCACAGAGGAAATCAGGGTTTGTAATAAATAATGTATTTTTAGCATGTTAAAGAGTAGACAAGGGTGTAAGTTATCCCATATCATCTTTTCCATGTTTTCTAAAGCCTTATTAATATTTCTAAATATTTCATAGCCTCTGGTATCATCTGAAGTCCCACTTAATAATATTTTACTGCAACAACACTGAAACAAAGAAGCTGTCTCTCCCTATCTCTTTGGCAATGTTATAAGCTAGAGGTACTATTAATGTAATACAACAAATGTAGGCATCAGTTTCTGTTAACACTAAGAATATCTATCTCCTTTGCCAGGTGCTAGGCAGCACACTCTGCAGATTTCTCAGACTGCTCTGAATTTCTTCTCGAAAGTAGTGTTGATTAAGTCTTGTCTCGCAGTACTGTGCTGTGTAACATTTCTTCTGCTTCATTCCCCCCCTGCAAATTTGTGGTAAGACAAGGATCAGCAAAGTGCTGGGATTCTAATGGAAGAAGGGCACAAAAAAAAAAAAAAGCTCCAGTATTATTATTCAATATTTGTCAAGAGAAAGAGAAGCTACAAGACACATCAAGCAGGATAGGGCTAAAAGCACAGAAGAGGACAGAACTAGAACTGAAAATAATTGAGTTGTAAAAAAAATGGACATCACTTCAACAATGGGGAGTGCAATTCACATAGGACTATGGCAATTAGATTTCTAGAACACAACCTATAAGAAAAGACTTAAAGAAATAAGGTTGTTTGGTCTAGAAGTCTTTGTCTAGGAATGAGGGGAGAGAAGATAATGGTGTCCATGAAAAACATCTTTAAAAACAAAAGAAAAAAGGGATAAATATTCTCTGTACCCATTGTGGAAAAATTCAGCAAGGATAGGTTAGACATTATGACAATCCAGCTAGAAAGGTTGCTAAGTCTGAAAATAGATTGAGTGGGTATATTGTCAACCTAGTTACTGGAACTGCTTAAAAAGAAGTTAGGCAAACAAATTAGAAGACAAAGTAATCTATGCATGCAATTGTTTATATGTGACAGATTTCCTTTAAAAAAAACACATGGTGAGGAGGATAAATTTGCTCTGTGGAGCAGGCTGCAACCAATTTTCTTTGTGTGTTTGACCCTTCCTATTGTTGTCGGTCTGAGTTTGCCTGCTGTTAATGCTGAAGTATTGTGATACAAATAAAACAGATGCTCTGACCTTCCAGTGTGCTACACAATGTTCAAACAAGGTGGGTTTTTTTACTGCTATGTAAGTAGAAAAGAAACTATACTACAGTCAGTAAAGCAGACTGAAAATCAGTTTTGTGTAGTGCCCAAAGGGCTTAGCCTTTGACAGTATAGTATATTAAAGCCACCTGAAAAAATTTTGTCTAGTTCTTTTCTGTTGTTTTACAACATAGAGAGAAATGATTTCTTTTTCAGTGGAGCACAAGTAAAATAATATCAGCTGGCAATATCCAACTTTTTCACCTTTCTTACTCTACATAAAGTTGAACTTTGAGAGGAAAAAAAACCCCCAAAACTAGCAAAGCTCCTGAAATTTTATTTCTTTAGTCTATTTAAAGAGCATGTTAGTCACAGCAGCAGGTCAAATGATATAAGAGCTTGAATGTTGCAGCTAGAGAACAGGTTGTGCTGTAGTCACCCTCTGTTGTGCTATTTATGAATAGTTTGTAATTTAAACATAGCTGGAAAAGTTCACTGGAACAAGACATGCACAAAACCAACAATGAACAATTTTTACAGTTCTTTTTCTTTAAGAACATATAATATTGTCTCCCCACCACTAGTCCAACTGGTCCTTATCTGCTGATAACTTTATAAGGAGAAGGACAGGAACTTCCCTACAGGAAGTATCTGTATCCAAATTATTAGCCCTTCATGCTGTTACATAAACTAACGTACAACCTTTTAAGAAATAGCCTAGAAATCATTCTTCTCTCCCTTTGCACTCCACCCAAACTGCCATTACACCATGAATCCACCTTGGTGTAGCACTGGGAAATGGTCTCTGTTGGTTCTTTAAATTCTCCTTGCTCTTGGTATGCAACACTTCATTGGCATGTAGCAAAGATTTTTATGATCTAAAGGAATAAATGATTCTGCATGATGCTCAAAAATGTGGAGAAAACCTCTTTTCTGTTTTTTCAAGCAGAATTATTGAGACTTCACAGAGGGCACCATGGAGATTTTCAATTTCATAGACCTTATGAATAATTTATGAACAAACAGTGGAAGGAGTTGACTATGTTTTAAGACAAACCTTAATCATTGAGTTTTATTTAAGTTTTGCCTGATTTATCTTTCAGAAAATGGAATTTTCGAAATAGCATACTGCATCATAGTTCTAGTGTCAAGCATACTGGCACGTGCATCTTTTTTATATTAATCTGCAGATAAAAAAAAAATAAAAGCCTTAGCTATATTACTTATAAGTAACGTTCCTCTCCCTTTTTTTTTTTCAAATAATTCTGACTCCTTCAGGTTTTTTTCAGTATACATTGAAAAATATAGCTTTATTCAGATTTTATTGCACACACATTACTTAATCATCCAGTGGACTCCTCATCTTTGTAATCATAGAGAGAGGTAACATCTACATTTTAGAATCATAGAATGGCTTGGGTTGGAAAGGACCTTAACAATCATCTAGTTCCAACATCCCTGCCATGGGCAGGGACACCTTCCACTAGACCAGATTGCTCAAAGCCCCATCCAACCTGGCCTTGAATAATTCCAGGGATGGAGCATCCACAACCTCTCTAGGCAACCTGTTCCAGTTCCTCACCACGTTCACAGTAAAGAATTTCTTCCTTACATCTATTCTAAACCTACTTTTTCTCAGTTTAAAACTGTTACCCATTGTCCTATCACTGTCCTCCCTGTTAAAGAGTCCCTCCCCATCATTCCTGTAGGCCCCCTTTAAGTACTGGAAGGCTGCTGTAAGGTCTTCCTGGAGCTTTCTCTTCTCCAGGCTAAACAACCCCAACTCTTTCAGCCTGTCCTCATAGGGGAGGTGCTCCAGCCCTATGATCATCTTTGTGGCCCTCCTCTGGACCCACTCAAGCAGGTCCATGTCTTTCTTATACTGGGGGCCCCAGAGCTGAACACAGTACTCTAGGTGGGGTCTCAAAAGAATGGAGAGGAGGGGGAGAATCACCTCCCTCAACCTGCTAGACATAATTCTTTTGATACAGCCTGGAATGTGATTGGCTTTCTGGGCTGCAAGTGCACATTGCTGGCTCGTATTCAGCTTTTCATCCACTAATACCCCCAAGTCCTTCTCCGCAGGGCTGCTTACAATCCACTCATCGCGCAGCGTGTATTTGTGCTTGGGATTGCCCCAACCCATGTGCAGGACCTTGCACTTGGCCTTGTTGAACTTCATGAGGTTCACATGGGCCTGCCTGTCAAGGTCCCTCTGGATGGCATCCCTTCCCTCCAGCGTGTCGACCGCACCATGCAGCTTTGTGTCATTGGCAAACTTGCTGAGGTTGCACTCAATCCCGCTGCCCGTGTCATCAACAAAAGCGTTAAAAAACACCAGTCCCAATACCAACCCCTGAGGAATACCACTTGTCACTGGTCTCCACTCAGACATCAAACTGTTTACCACAACAATTTGAGTGAGACCATCCAGCCAATTCCTTATCCACCAGGTGGTCCATCTGTCAAATCCATGTCTCTCCAATTTAGGACAGGGATGTTGTGTGGGACAGTGTTAAATGCTTCGCACAAGTCCAGGTGGATGATGTCTGTTGCTCTTCCCTTATCCGCCAATGCTGCAACCCCATTGAGGAAGGCCACCAAATTTGTCAGGCATGATTTGCCCTTAGTGAAGCCATGTTGACTGTCACCAATCACCTCCTTAGTTTCCATGGGCCTTAGCATAGTTTCCAGGAGGATCCACTCCATGATCTTGCTGGGCACAGAGGTGGGACTGACTGGCCTGTAGTTCCCCAGGTCTTCCTTTTTTCTCTTTTTAAAAATGGGGGTTATGTTTCCCCTTTTCCTGTCAGTGGGAACTGCCCAACTTTCACAACTTCTCAAATATGATGGATAGTGGCTTAGCCACTTTATCTGCCATTTCCCTCAGGAACTGTGGATGCATTTCATCAGGTCCCATGGACTTGTGCACCTTCAGGTTCCTTAGATGGTCTCAAACCTGATTTTCTCCTACGGTAGGTGGTTCTTCATTGTCCCAGTCCTTGCCTTTGCCTTCTGCGACTTGGGCAGTGTGACTCAAGCAGACGGTTGCCGGTGAAGACTGAGGCAAAAAAGTAATTGAGTAGCTCAGCTTTCCCCATGTCCCATGTAACCAGGTCTCCTGTTTCCTTCTGGAGAGGGCTATGTTTTCCCTAGTCTTCTTTTTATCACCAACATACCTATAGAAGCTTTTCATGTTGACCTTGACAACCCTGGCCAGATTTAATCCTATGAGGGCTTTGGCTTCCCTAACCTGATCCCTGGCTGCTCAGACAATTTCTCTGTATTCCCCCCAGGCTACCTGTCCTTGTTACCACCCTTTGTAGTCTTCCTTTTTGTGTTTGAGTTTGTCCAGAAGCTCCTTGTTCATCCACGCAGGTCTCCTGGTGCTTTTGCCTGACTTCCTCTTTGTTGAGATGCATCGCTCCTGAGCTTGGAGGAGGTGATCCATGAATATTAACCAGCTTTCTTGGGCCCTTCTTCCCTCCATGGCTTCATCCTGTGGTACTCTAACATTTTCTTTTAAAATCAGTCCATACATGATCCGTAACTGTGGCTGACTCAGTCAATTCATTAGTTGTGTTGGACTAGCCTTTGGAGACTAGAAAATTAGTCAGTCTACCATACACCTGATATGGTTGTGAACAGAAAGTAAATTTTCTCTCAGTAAGTATTGATATTAGGCTTTGTGAAATCTGCTTTGAGAACCCAAATATATATCCTGGCTTCCTTGGATCCACACTATTCAAGATTGATCAGATTAGAGTTGTGCGAATCACAAAATATGCTGTGTACATTATAAGATAATGAGTTTTATCATTCCCTTTATCTCAACTAATCCTTTTTCTACTCTGTCCCTGGTGGGAGCAGCCTCGTCTGCTTCCTATGTCAGAGGAAATGTCTGTGGACAGTAGGGGAGAGGTTTTTACAAATCCTACCGAGAGCTGAGCTGTGCAGCACAGATGTCCCTGAAACTTGTATGAGAAATCTTCTTTGTGTTTTGGCTTCATTCAAGATTAATTTGGGATACATAATTGTTAAAAGCCTC
Source organism: Buteo buteo (assembly GCF_964188355.1). NCBI lineage: Eukaryota > Metazoa > Chordata > Aves > Accipitriformes > Accipitridae > Buteo > Buteo buteo. Next base: position 32,161,596 of record NC_134171.1, on the reverse strand, counting down.
CCAGAGGCAGACAGCATCAGGTCTTTAATTAAGAGGTATTGTGAAGATTCAGAAATCTGAATAGGGAATAACTAATAGCTTGCATTCTGTAAAAATATTGCTTGAAGAGGATATTATAATCTCCTTCTATTAACAGATCACATTGTCTTATGTTTGAAAGAGAACCTGTTCAAAAGGAGAAACATTTTGTGTCTCCTGCCTGTGAATGAGTTCTGTATTCAAGGCCAGAGGAGATTGAAGAGCATTCTTATGAAGTCTAAACTTGCAGCCTCATTCTCAAGTTAAGCTATATATACATATATATACAAAAAATCTTTTGGTAGGTTGTCATAAGGATGGGACTTCAAAATTCAGTTATCTGCATTGTTTTGATTTTTCAATCCTCTCAAAGTCTAGGTTACTGCTTTGTTGCAGTTCAACTACAGTAACTTCAGTCTTTCTCTAAATGAAGGGAGCATTTTTAGGATCTGAGAAGGGAGGGGGCCTATAAGTCTATTAATTAATTAAGCTATTTGTGGGAGCATTGACCAAGCCCTTTTTTATTTGGTCTTTGTGGAAAGGGCTCAGCTTTTCCTCTTTCACAAGGCAGTCTTGCTGTTTGCTTTCTGGTTCGTCGTGGTTTTGAGGTGTGTTATTTTTTTGTCTGTACTGAAGTGCAATGACTTTTTTTGGTGGACAGCACTTATTCATGAGGGAAAGGGCTGAGAGGTAGCACTCTCAAAATACTTGTCCTTCACTCCTTCCCTGGAAATGGCTTTTGGATGAACTTATCAGGTGTACCTGGCAGGGCCTGGGCAGCAGGGCCGCAGGGTGCCCGGTGTGAGAAGAGGCCATGGCTTGCCTAGTGCTGGTCACGGACAGCTCTGAAATGGAGGCTGCGTGTGATGTGCCAGGCCAAGGACACCCTTGGGGACTGCAGGTGACCCCAGCCAGGGCAAGGACACTGAGAATCATGGAATGGAAAAGCTGCAAGAAGCACAGTGGAGTGGCAGAAAGTGCCAGGCAGTGCATACACGACCCCAACCTCCTGCGTGCCTCAACCTCCCTCCTCACCCCACTGGAGGGACTGGGACGGGCTGAGTGTCACCGAGGCAAAAACAGGACAAGCTGAGACTAGGAAAGGGTGGGGTGACACTGGGAATGTGCTTGACTTAAGCCCGAAGAAGAGGGAGGAAGAAGGCTTATTTGTATGTTTGTTTCACTATTTATGTTCGCTTTTTGCCAATGCCTGATTCAGTGATTAAATGCTTTGGGGTTTCTTTTTGCTTTCTAATGGGCAATAAATGAAGTAAATCTATTCCAAGTCAATGTCATCTTGCCTGTGACAATGGGTGAAGAACTTTTTGTTTCACTTCAGTACATTGCTGAGGGCATCCATGTCACTTTTTTGCTTATCTTGTTTCCTTTTGCTGATCCTCACTTGAATCCATATGGATCTAAGCTTTCCCTTGGTTTGCTTTCAGAAGATGTTTCTCCTTTTTGAGATGATGTGCTGTATATAAAAACACTCAGTGTGCACTTTGATTTGCTGCTGCTTATGTGAGGATCAATCATCAGACCAGTATTTTTATGATTAAAGTTATAATACAAAAATATATATAAATGTAATAAGTTATAAATTTGAAAACATGTTACTTAAAATTATTATATAGAACAAGACACTGTTCATAGGTTAGAGATTTTAGGCATAAGTTACTTAAGTAGCAAATCTGACAGTAGTTTTCTAAATTCTGTTACATTTTCTTCTGAGCCAGTTCTAATAGCTTTATGGATTATGCTACTGTAATGCAAAAATTCCACTTAAGCCAGAAATCTCACGAGCATTTGGACTATCCTGTCTTATAATGTTATACTACAGCAGCTAAAGGAAGTTTGAGTTGCCCGAATATTGAAAAATTCTATATTTTTAATCAAGAAATCCCCACATTTGGGAAACCTACAGAAAAAAAATGCTTATCTTATTGCCATTAGTAGTAGCAGCATTCTGATAATGTCTATTTGCTCAGGTTTGTTTCCTTCTTAACCCTTTTTCTATTTCAGCAAAAGAGGCACACACTCACAGCATAGTTTCACAGGATCCCATCTTGGGGATTTGCATTTAATTATTATTTTAGCAGGTTTTGTTCTTGAAAATAATAGATCTGTTTGAGCTTTCTAGCTGCACACTGCTTCTCAGAACTTTATTTGCCATTTGTTTCAAAGGCCTTTTTTTTTTTTTCTAGCTGATAAGCTTTATTTGTGGTTGACTTTTAACACTTGATTATACAGTGAGCAAAGTCTGAACACTTCTTACCTAATGAAGTAGTCAGGCTGGCATCTAACTCATGAGGAGCATAAGAAGTGCATCTGATTTGCATGAAATAGCTGATTGTTTCTGCCCTAATATTTAATACTCAGGTGCTATTCATATAAATTACAAGTGGAAACACACACCATGCTGTTTTGATGTCAGTGCCAATGCTATTTAGAACAATCAGTCAGAAACCTCTTTTCTCTAGAACTGCTTATTTTAAAAGAAACCTTTACAGATTAAGTAGGGCATGCAGTGAATGATAGACATAAGGGAGGATGCAACTTCATTGGTTTCACAGTGATAAAAGGGCTCTGTTTACTTAACGCTTCCCACATACGAGAGTGAAGTAGTCTCCGTGTTGGTTTACAGCGTCCCACTGTATAGCCAGTACCTTGGGTGAGCTTCCCTTCAGCCTAATCCTCAGAGCTTTGTCTGGGGAAGTTCTTGTGAATTTGCTCCTCTTCCCCACTGTCTGCAAGGCAGCATGCTGCCAGTAGGCAAGCTGAGCAAGGCAGAATGTTACCAGCCACATTACCAAGGTAATTACCTCTCAGGGATGGTGCGCTTATCTCTACTGTGCTTCAGCTGAAAGCTGCCAAAAGTTTGCAACTTCTTGCTAGCACTGAAATTCCTGATTTTATTTTTTTATCTATGCATCAGCAGTAAAGTCAGGAAGATGAACACCCATCCTTGCTCCAAAATACACTCTGAATATCTGAAATCATTTGACAGTGAGTTGCAGTGCTGCTATTTCTGGAGTAGATCATCTTCATGTGATATTTACCATATGAAACATTTAAACATCCTGAACTTGTAATTGTTATATTAGCAGGATAAATTTGGTTAAAAATGGAATGTGTTAGAGCAAGTAGTGAAACCTAGGCATGACAGAGAAATGACATAGTCCCTTAGATTACAGCACAGACGTATGAGTTGGAGTGTGTCTGAGCATTGCTAAACGAACCATGCCTGTCAAAGCACCTAATGCTGATTGAGGATATGAGTAAATGATAGCTTGAATAAGAATCTTTACCCTAATATTAGTGCAAGGGCCATGGAAGAATGCCCTGGTGCTGTTCCAGTCAGTGGCGGAGTTGATGACATCTGCTTAGGAAGAACCCATTTATTCCCTCCTCCAACTCTCTGATTCCCAACGTTTGCATGATCTGACAAGCGGAGCTAAGTCCTGTCCCTCTCATCCTCAGACACAGCCATGCATCCCAGCTCATGTGACAGTAACTCTACTTTTTCAGGAGTTAAATTCCAACCCACAATCAACAAAATATATATTGTTCTTTCATGGTTGTTCATAATGTTACCATTTTTCTTCACATTCTCTGTTATATCAATTAAAACCTAGAGTACCCTGTGTACTGGGAGACTGTACTGCATGATTGTTCCTCACAGGCTGTCATTTCTGGCACTAGGATCCTTCCAGTTAGCTATTACACATAGTATGGATTAATTTTTCTTGGCCTGGGGAGGGAGACCTTACTGTATGTTGCCTTACTAGAGAAGAGGTAACATGTGCTCATCATCATACATCAGGTATGTGTCAGATTTTCTGTCTTAAAATATAGAAATAAATTTAAAGTCTGCTCAAAAGGAAATTGGAATTTTCCAGGCTATCCAGCCTGCTTCTTTGACTGGCCTGACTGCTCACAGAGCTTTTATAGTCTTCAGGGGATGGTAATCTCCAGCCAGGAAATGTTCATTTGCAGGTATTAAAATCCAGTTCATTTTAATTACAGGAGCTTTCTGTCCATCTTCAGTGCCTTTTTTTTTTTTTTTTAAAGATCTCCTTGCCCTGTTATCCTTCAGCAGCTAGATATTTCTTTTTGTCCCACAAGTTTTGTTATGTAGAAAGCTCTGTGAAAGTCCCTCTTGCTATGCACATGCCAAAGCCTGACAAAAAATAAGCCAGTAAAATATTAAATGGGCATAAAAGGTACTTTTATCTTAATCCCAATTATTTTGCACCAATAACAAACCTCAAATTTAATTCTTCCCCTGGAGAAGTAAGCCTGCACCATCCCTTGTAATCAAGTCCAAATTCATTAGACTTTTTCAATAAATGTTTTGCATGGGATCCCTTGCATACCAATGGTTGCTCTGGCAACCATAGTTTGCCCATTCAGGTTATTTTCCCAAAGCACATAACAAAATTATCTCTTTTGCCTCCAAAATTCCACAATATGTTCAGCTCTGAAACATGGTATATCTCCTTAATCTTAGCCTTTTTTCTTTCTTTTTGCTCTGCTTTGCCTCTGATGTCCTATAAACCTGCCAGACATGCCAGGTTTTACACATACCTAATCCAGTTCTACAGCTGTCTTTGATAGTCAATTCACTATAGGTAGTGTGCTTTGCTAAAAATTTTCCTTTCCTAACTTTGGATGTGATTAATCACTAGTTCCAGGAGAGCAGAAACACCCAAACTGCCTGGAAACCATGCTTGTTTCTTTGTCCCATTATTCCTTTAGAAAGTAGTGGAATTTAATTTGGCCCATTTAATTTCTCCCTCTATAATTCAAAAAATATTTCAGGATCAGATGAATTGTCTCCCATTAGGTCTGTTCTTTGACATTGATTTGATAGTTTTCATTTGAACATGAAAATAGCACTACATTATCATAATAGACGGTTTTCCAGAAAAGTGTAAATTTTGGCATATTTCTCTGCCTTAATTGTTTTTCACATTTCAAACATGCTTAAGTAAGACATGTCAGCAGTTTCTAGGCTAAAATAAGTGTGTTCCAGACTATTTTGCTTTTAAATACAGGGTACATAGCCTTCATAAGCAAAGCTTCTAATAAAATTTGAACTTTTGATATCCTTCATGTAAAAAGTTTTCCGCTGTGCTGAGTGTACAAACATTGTCAGTTTAGGTAATGTACATTTTTGAGCCTCTGACTTTTTTTCCTCCAAAAATTAACACTAAAATTCAAAACCTCAGTTTCGTATAGGTTTCCTGTCCAGATGGACTTAACACAAATCGCCTATCCCCACTTGTCTTTCACTAGTAGGGAATACAAGTTGCGTTATGTGGTGGTAACAGCATTTTCCCGTGCTGTCTGAGGGGGTCAAGTACATCTTTTGCTTTTGATCACCCAGTCAATGTACTTGTTGTTTCAAATTCTATCAAATGGATTTCTCTTCTAATCGTTCTTGCCACTACCTGCGAGTCTATATTCTCTCAACAGCCTCTAGTGCTGCCCATTAATCTTCCTACCATTCAAGGTGTAGGGACCCTTTCCTGTCCAGGATTCCCCACAGCTCTTGGGACGGAGCTGGCGGGAGATGACAACTTTCTTTATTTGCTTGTCACTTCCAATTGCACATCCCTGCATGCTGCCTTTCTCTGCACCTCCTCCAGCTTGCTCCCCCCGCAGCTCTCCTTCTCTTTGATCTACATGTGTACTATACCTGTGGCAGCTGTTTGGTGTAATCTGCTGCACATGGGTTTAGTTCAGCACTGTCCCAAAAGTCTAGCTCAAGAGTACCATTATTAGCAGGGGGTTGGATGAGTCAGCTGAGATAGAAATAAACTAACAGATGTTACTGAAAGCAAGACCTTTCCAAATGAAGTGCCCATCCCTACACAGCTGTACAGAGAAAGCCTCGCATAAAACACTTCTACTTCCCACGTTTTTTTTACTCTTGCCTTTGAGCAAACCAAAGACATGCCATGCAGAAGCTAATTTCTTTTTTTTTTTTTTTTATGTTGCATGGTGAATAACATAACTTGGATATTTCCAGGTTGATTTTGGATTTTTTTTAAAATTATTTTGAAATGCCTGCTTTATAAAATAACATCAAATGATTATGAACCTTCTGTTCATGTTCTGTATATAGACTGCAATAGGAAAAAAAAAAACTTTTAAATATTTTATCACCTTTGTGTATATGTAATCATCCCTTCTTGTTGGCATGGAAATATTTTTTTTTTTCCTCTGAATGTGACTTAAAGCTTTTGCTGTGAACCCTCTTTTCTATTCGTCTATATATGTTTCTACATTTTAGAAATGCAGCTTCCTTATTTGGGGTTGGGCTAGATGATCTTTAAAGACCCTTTCCAACCTAAACTATTCTATGATTTATTCTTATTACTTTATTTATTTTCACATTAGCTAAGCTGCTAAGAGTTTCTGTTCACTTTTAATATCAGCTTTATATCCTGGAACATCCTTATCATAATTAGAAAGTTATTTTGCATTCTTTCCTCACCTAGTACCTCACAATAGCATAATCTTCCATTTCGTTTCTGGTTAGTAAAAGTCGGCCATTAACTAGGACAGCATGCCTCTGACTTCCCTGCTCTAATACCTAGAAAACCTCTCATCTGAGACGTAACCTTTTTCCTGTCTATTTTTTATTCTGTCAAGGTTCATTTTTATCTTTATAAATTACAACATTTAACACATTTTTCTTACTGAATCAGAGTTATTACACTGTAGAGCTCCCAATGTGACAACCATTATAGATTTTGCATCAAATCCTACTGCGGTTACTATGGCTGTAATACTACTGTTGTGTATCTCTTGCTGTTAGCAGGTATTTTGAGAAAAACTGTGCAAGGTTTTTCAGCATTTGTTAATAAATAAATAAAAAGCATTTTTCAAACATGCAAGTATATACAGATACATGTGTGGTGTGGTACACATTACAGATTGTATTCTTTATTATCTAATCCTGATCCATGTTGTATATTGCAAATCATACTCACAGGGAGCTGCACTTTAAGCTGTGCTGTACCACATAGGAGAAAAAGATTGAAAAATCAGCTAACAAACAGCTATTTACTAATTGCTGTATAGTTAAACTACAAAGAGCTGGAGTCCCTTGCTGAAGCTCTTTTTAAAAGTGAGCATTCTGCTAGTTTGAATTCAGTTAACTATCCTCTAATGAACAATCACAGGCAGATGAGTTCTTCCTCAACCGGATTCCCTGATAATGAGAGTTAATTGTGTTTTCCTGTCCCAGACTTCTACTTTCTGTTTCTTTCTTCTCACTGCTATTGGCAAAGAGGTTGGAAAGTCTCCCAGAATATTTTGATCTTTTAGATTTTCAGGTTAGTAAAGTTTGCCATTCATTTTTAAATTATAATGTATCACTCACCTTTTTGCTTACTTGTGTCTGGCATGCTTCTCCACAAACCGGACATTTTGCAAAGAGAACAGATGAAAGAACTCTTTCTTCAAGAAGCTGAGGTCTTGAAATGAGATATTAAAAAAAAACCAAACATGTACGTGTATTCTAAATGTATATTGTAATACACAGTGTAGTTAATTACCTTGATGCATTGTCTGTATTCTCATGTAATAGTGTGCTGAAATTTTACTGATTGCAGGCTATCTCCTCACTTCAAAATCCAAGACAAAATGAAGAGATTAGTAGACAAGTTAGAGTACATGCACGTAGTATGGGAAGTCTACTCTGGAATCTCAAACTTAAGTAAGTCCTAAAGAAAGAAGTGGCTGAACCCATCAAATCTGTTACTTTTGAAACCCAGAGGACCCTCTGAAGTCAGCATGGATAACTAAATTCAACCTTGAATTTATTTGTGCTGCAGTGTGCTTGATTGGACTAGCTTAAGGTTAGACTCTTTCAAATACCCTACCTATCAAATTATTTTCTTCTAATTTTCTGCTGCTGCACACTTCCATTAAGATGACTGATCAGCCTCCTTAGTACTCAGCTGTCAGTTCACAAATTATAACATAATCATTAAAAAAATAGTTTCTTTACAGAATTGTATTATATAGTTTTTAAGTATTTGAAAATTAGCCTACTTGTAGCTGTGCAAATACCACAAACTACTTATTGGTAAAATAGATTTGCAACATTATATAGAAAATTGTCAATAGTAACAATTTTTTTTTCAAATAAATAAAATGTATTTTATAAATATCATTAGCATTCTTTGAATATGGAGAGCCTGAGCTTCTAGTTCTATTTTAGATCAAATTACCATACCCACAGACTCTAGTTCTGACCCTGATCAAACAAGTTATATGATAGTATTCTAAATAGTGAAGCTATTGTTGTACCTGAATATGTGCATTAATAGAACTGTTTAAAGTTGATCCCACAATGTTTTTTGGTTGCTATTTAGGCTAATGTATGTAGATTTCATATGAAGGTATAGTGATATTCCCTAGGAATTTCCAATTTCTTGCCCTTTCTGTGTTTGTAGACAGAATATTCTCATTCCTATTACTTCATTTCCAAATCATTGTTTTTGCTATACATTTTGAAATTCGTTCCATACAGTCTGGTAATTATTTATTTATTTATTTATAGGGCTGATTGAATTTTTCCTCCAAAGCAAAATCTTAATGAAAAGTACCAGCTTTCTAGAGAAACTTTAAACATGTCTCTTCTTTTTCAGTCAAAAAGCAAAATCTTGAAATACAAGGAAATACTGCCATATTATCCTACAAAAATTATAGTCCTACTAATCTGAGAAAAATGAAGGCATTTATTTATTTTTTTTCAAAAGATGTCCAACCTATTCCTTTTTCTAACGTAAGGAAATAAATAAAAATAGAGTATCACATTTTTAAGAACATCTATTGAAGTATCTTCAGTATAAAAATGAGGATGTAAGTTGCACAAATTTACAGGTTTTTATATGCTTTTGTTCTTTAAAAAAAAACCACAAAACAAAACAAAACAAACCAAACCCAACCAAACAAAAGTTATGTGGCTGACCAGTTATCATGTCTGGGTTCAGGACGCAAGTATCTGTTGATTCACAGCGTATGCATGCAAAAACCCAACCCTATCCTGACTAAAGTCCAGAGTGAGTTTCCATTAATGTCAGGGGTTTCATGTTTCAAATATGGGAGACTAATTTCTTTGCACAGAAATACGTGTCATTACAAGTGGTGTCGTGATTTAACCCCAGCCAGCAACTAAGCACCACGCAGCCGCTCACTCACTCCCCCCCCCACCCAGTGGGATGGGGGAGAAAATCGGGAAAAAGAAGCCAAACCCGCCAGTTGAGATAAGAACAGTTTAATAGAACAGAAGAAACTAATGATAATGATAACACTAATAAAATGACAACAGCAATAATAAAAGGATTGGAATGTACAAATGATGCGCAGGGCAATTGCTCACCACCCGCCGACTGACACCCAGCCAGTCCCCGAGCGGCGAATCCCTGCCCCCCACTTCCCAGTTCCTAAACTAGATGGGACGTCACATGGTATGGAATACACCGTTGGCCAGTTCGGGTCAGGTGCCCTGGCTGGGCATGAGAAGCTGAAAAATCCTTGACTATAGTCTAAACACTACTGAGCAACAACTGAAAACATCAGTGTTATCAACATTCTTCGCATACAGAACTCAAAACATAGCACTGCACCAGCTACTAGGAAGACAGTTAACTCTATCCCAGCTGAAACCAGGACAAGTGGTGAGACTGAGAGTTGTTTAATCAAATGCACCTGATGTAGAACTACAGTGCCAGTTTTGACTATGAAGTCACTTGATCATATTTTATAGTAAGCTCAAAAGGCAATAACTTGACCAATGTTACTGTATTTGCAAAATTGTTTGTAGTTCTGACCAACATCTGAGAGGCAAAAAAGAGCTAGTGCATAAGACAATTGCACTCATCAAGGGTGGATTTTATACATATAGTCTTACTTTATTTTATACTAAACAGGTGGATGAAGGAACTGTATACACTGGGAGGGAAGTTTCACAAGGCTTGGGACACAGTAATTCTGGAGAAGAACAGTATTTGGTGACAGGATAGCTACAGTCATCTGTCCCTGACCATCAGACTGGCCCAGGCACCAGTTAGAAACCTGAAATAGAGTGCTGTATCTTGCCTGGGGTGGTCAAGGCTAGTTTGTATAGGGTAGCATGAGAGATTTCACGGGAGTAATAGTAGATCAACAAGAGGAACTTCCCCACTGATTTTAGGAGTCATGGGATCAAGAACAGCACCTGTATCTTTCTGATGAAAGTCTGCCAGATTTACTTGTGACTTCTCAACTTCTTTCCACTAATTTATTCTTAAAATCTAGTATTGAAATATTCTTGCTTATTGTATAAACAATTTGACTGACTATGATCACATGAAGTTCACATTTTTAACCTCTTTTTGTAGTATTTAAATATTTAATTGTCTAAACCACTTTGAATTACAGGAGATACTCCACTGACCACATTGATGAAGAACTAGAAGTGTAGCATGAAATATCACACTTCGTTGGCTACTGTTGACTCTGCAATGTAATTTGACAGGAAAGGCAGGTGAATGATCTCCTCTGAGATTTGTGCCACTACATAAGGCAGCCTCGCTGAAAAGAAATGTAAAAAGAAAAAAAAACAAAAATACTTGCTTTAAGATTGTTAAAGCTGTGTGAAAGGTGGAGGGATGGTTTGAAAGTCATTAAACAGAAACCTTTTGTTTCAGTTTATATCATCTTACTCTATTACTATTCATTTTCATTTTCAATTTTAATGTAGACAAAAAAACCTTCACCCCAAACAAGTATTTTCAATGTTTTCAGAGTGAAATCTTGCATCTATGAATAGAACTAGAGGTTAAAAGTGGCCATTATGACTATCTTTGTGCTTTCTGTTAATAACTTCAATTTTTGGATTATATTTAAATTCTTGATTTAAAGAGTTCTAATGATTAAAAAAGTTACTATAAGCTTAGGTATTTTTCTTTTAAGTATCACCTCACTTTAAAAAATATTTATTTATTTATTTTAAACTAGTTTGACTTTGGCTTGCAATGTTCACTCTTGCCATAGTTCTAAGCTAAAATTCTGACTAATCTCTATTGTAATGCCTATAAATTACCTGAAAGTAAGAAGTAAATTACTTTTTTGCTTTCCTCTCAGTAGACTAAGTTGGTTTAATCCTTCATTTTGTCCTTGACTTTTTTCCCACTATTTTAGATTGTGAGTAGTTTTAATGACTTATTTCTGAGTTCTGTTCACTACCACAAAGAAAGTGATTATGAAAACCTGACTTCGGAACTAGTTTTTCTTCACTAACTGTAGAGTAAATATGGGCTCCTAAAGTATGTGTTTAAAATGCTTTAAGCTGATGCTGTCAGTGTTCCCTACATCCTTCCACCTGCAATCTGAAATGTAGTCTGAAATGACTTCTTTATGGAAACCTGGAACAAAAGCAAACATTATAGACAAGATTTCTTGGAGTATTACCAAAACAAACAGGATCCTGGAAGCTTTCAGTGTAGGAAAGCACAGTGATGTTGGGTAAGCCTCTGGGATCTACCAAGTTTTGTGAAAACCACATATTTAAGGGACCAATGCGGTCTTCACAGAATCACCTGGAACATTTAAAAAACAAACCAACCAAACAAACCCCAGTAATCTCCAGAGACATATAAGAGGGCAAAAGGATTACATTAAGACTTTTCAGCTAGTGTATAGCAGTGAAATTACAGGAGCAAGAGAACCTGAGGGAGTTTGGATAGTTTCCATTCTTCCTAGAGGATTTTGCAGCAGTGAAGTTGCTGTAAATAATGATCTGTGCTTTATGGGAGCTTGATCTTTATGGGAGGCTGCTCAGGGAATTCATTAAATATTTGATTCCTTTTCCTGCTGCTCAGGTTCCCTTCCTTCCTCGCCAAATAAGTTAACCTTTGCTATGGCATTGAACCTCTTGTGAGGAGTTTGCTAAGGAAGGGATTGTAGCTACTTTTGCTTGGCAATTAGAGGGCATATATGAGTACACATGGAATCTGGCAAAGGTCCAGAACCAAATTTGATCCACTGATTTAACTTCCTTTCCCAGTAAAAAATAAAATATAGTTTACTGGCTTGAAAGTTGGGAAGAATATCTATTGATGATAGGTTACTGAATTGTTTTCCCAGTGTATTTTATCAGACTTTAAATGCCTAGATATGAAGGTGAAAATCAGTTAAAGAAATTATCTCCTATTAAGAAATGTTTATTTTTGATAGTGTAAAAAAGGCAGAATGGCAAGTTCAAATGCTACAAACTCCACAAATATATGGTATCTTCAAATTTTTGAAAGATACAAATTTTAAAAAAAACTTGGGTTTGTATGCATTCGTTAATATGGCTTTGTCTATGGACATTTTATAATTGTTTTGAAAAAAAGATATTTTAAATAAAAATGTTAGAAACTATTGAAAACTAATGGCTGCGACTCACTTGGAATGGTTCAGTGATAAGGGAGGTTTATCTGAAAAAACTTTTAACATTTAAAAAAAGCTATGTGTGTGTATGTTGAGTGGGGTTTTTTCCTGCCTACCTATCTAGCTATCTATCTATATTTTCAGACTTTCATCCTTCTAAGCCACTAATGAGATGACAATTCTTTATTTATAACAATGATTTCCATGTAGAGATAGTTCACTAAAAGGAAGCTTTCAGTTATTGGAGATAACTGGATATATAGAAGACCAGATGTGGATTTAAAATTAAAAACCCCAAACATTTCCTGCCGCATTGTCTACCTGCTGAACCAAGTTCAAAAGTAACTTCAAGTTTGGAATAATTCATAAAATCTCCCTATTCTTACAGCAACACTCAATATCTGATTCTGCTTGCAGTTGGAATTAGGTTAGGATAGTGTTTCTGTGATGAAACAAGCTCTACTTTGGGGACAGATTTCAAGACATGGGTATTTTTCAGGCCTTGGGATTCAAAATTTGAGATGAGAAGAAGTAAACCTGATTTCACAAATTATTTCTTTGTAGCTTATGAGGTCAAAGAAACTGAAAAGCTTAAAAAAAAAAGAAAGGATTACAGTGGGACTTCAAACCACAGCTCTTGTATTTCAGATCACAAGTGACTCCTGTCCCAATCTCACTGCTTCCTTCAGAGTTGACTTTTGCCTCAGAGGGAAAAAAAAAAAAAAAAGAACAATATGCAGTACATGAGCTATGACCATCTCACAGACCTCTTCACGGCAAAGTTACCTGCACAGTATAGTCATATAAGGAGCTGGGATTTTTAGCTGCAGATTCTTGGAACTTTTTAATTTAAGACAGCGAGGGGAAAAAACCTGTGCTACTCAACTGTATATGTGTCACCTGGGAATAACTGCAATACACAGCTATATTACCTTCTGCCTCAAAGGCAAAATCCATTTTGGCTTCATTTGCATTTTTATCTAAAGCCAGCCCAAAAAAAATCCCAGGCTCATCTCTACTAATGTATATTTATTAAAAAAAAAAAAAAAAAGAAAAGAAAAAAAGAAAAGTCACAATACTTATCTAGGAATAGAAAAATATTTATACATACAACCAATATCGAAATCAGAATAGCACTAGTTTACCTTTTCAGAAAATCTTACCCTCTTTCTTTTTCTCTCTCCCAAGTATGATCTGGCAATATCATTTCTGCTAGCGTTTCTATAAAATGTGTAATTCACACACAGATTTCCAGGCAACCTCTTCTTGTCCTATGTATTGTTAGAGAAGAATTTCTTTTTTCTTTAAAAAGAAAAGAAATAAGAGATAAATGGTACCACATGGGGAGAAAAGGAAAGCACAAAATAGATCTACAGCAATAGCTTCTGTCTGGTATCAAACTGCACACGAACAATCTGCTAACAAGCTGGAAAATGAAGAAGAGACCTAGAGGTCACATCCAAGTTCAGCTTTTTACTCATCAGTGAATGGTCCTGTGGGAACCCACTGGATCTCGAAATGTTCAAGGTGTCAGGTTAAAAATGAGTACAAATATGAAAGCTGGATAAAAGCTCTAAGATTCTGCAGGAGATGTTGCAGTTGCACAGACAAGATAGAGTAAAAAAGATGAGTCTTTGAGATTCTAAATAAAAAGGAAATCTTAGACCACACGCAACTGCAGAAATTCAAGGTATTCACTAATTGTACCTGTAACAATGACATTTTTCATCCAGAAGTAATATTATTTATCCTGTAGTACTGCATTTTGTACAGTAAATTCTCCAGTGTGAGACTGCGTACTCCATGGTATAAATTATACAGATTTATAGATATTTAGTGATGGGGGAAGGAAGACATGTTTCAAACAGAGATTTTAAAAACTGTCTATTTTACAGAACAGAGAGATTCTAAAAAGCTGTGCCAGGAGGCAGCATCTTCTTGGGAAAAAGCTTTGCATTTCACTTTCCAGCCCTCTCTCTTCTCTGTGAAAAATGGAGGATGGGCTGCAGAAGTTGTTGAAAACTGTGATAATGTTTTTGAAAGGATTTTTAACTTGATTAGTTAATGAAATTTGAATGCACCTGACAAACAGCAGAAGGTGATCATGCAGCTGTGACCAAAGCAAGGACTATATTGTGCAAGGTGTACCGCAAGGGCCAAAAGCACTGTATTATGGGGCTAGACCTGCATCAATTATAACGTGCATTGCTAAGTCCTGAAGAAAGCTGGTACACACCCTAGTAGCACTGAAATTCTATAATCCTTTATTTTGGTGAGTCAGTAGTGCTGCAGTTTTCTGTTCTGGGAAAACTAGTTGCAAATAGTATGTTTAGCCTTTCAAAGACAGGAGTGGTATTCATTCTGAACAAAGGCTGGAATGCAGCTTATAGCTTTACAATTTCTTGTCCATACTAACGATATTGCTTTTCAGGAAAAGGATCTGAAACAACCAATCTGAGTAAGAAATAAAGAGGTAGAACCTAGCCTTCTTAGAAATGTTCCAGAAATGTGTGATGATCAAAATCAGTTGGGAGAATGAAATACTACTTTCAAGGCTGTAAGGTTTTCAGTAGTTCAGAGGTACTGCACTACCAACAGCAGCATGACCACAGAGCTGTTTGCTGCAGAGTGAAAGAATTTTGACTGTACCTTTGCATAATATATTTTCAGAATCCCATATGGATTCTGCATATTACTTTTGTATTGCAGTGATTTTTTCCCTTCTGAAGTTTTTTTTTTCGTTTTCCTCCACAACATACAAATACAGCAAAATACAATGTGCTGATATTTACATTAAAATATTATTTAAGTATATGTATGCTGTATACATTTAGAAACCAGATCTTTTTTGTATTCCTGGCATTCATGTCTCATTCTCTGGTCCACAGTAAAATAAATGTTGGTATTTTGGTTTGTTCTGCTATAGCTGATTTCTCTTTCCAACAGGTGACCAAGTAGCTGGTGCCTCAGCTACCTCATGTGTGCTACAGTTACATCTCATGTAGGTAACAAGGTCAGACACTAGCCCTGCAAGAAAGAATCCATATTGCCTAAAGAAGTCATACTGCTGATTTACTAGATATAGTTCAGCCTGTCAGGAGAGCTCCACTACACTAACATGAATGTGGCAAGACACAGGTTCTACTGTGATTGTTTTTAAGATGGGAGATAAATGTACAGTTTTTTGCTGAAGTGTAAGGTCACCTGTCTTGGTCATATTTTAACTTAAAATTTCTCTGGTGAGCTTCAGTTACTTATTTTTCGTTCTTTCTGTGTGGCCCTGTTTTAGCACTACATAGTCCTCTTTTCTGTGCCACTCGTCACTATATCATAAAGGTGGGTAGAAATATTATTGTATTTGGCCTGAAGATCTTCAAGATTCCCTCTGAAGAAACCCAGCACATAAGCATAACAACAAAGAGTGGCCTTGACTACTGTCCTCACAACCACTGGTTTTTGGAGGTGCGCTGCTTCCCTACTACTTCCTCAGTCTAGCTATAACTTTAAGCTTCAGTGTTGATGCAACAGTACAGATACACCTTAATAATTTATATGTGTTCAGTTATAGTCATCTTTGCTGCAACCTGCCTGACTAGGCTAGTTAACTGTCACAGAAATGAGAAAAAGTTTCCTTCCCTCCTCAACCTGTGAGATTAGCAGTGCTTTAAAAAAAAAAAAAAAAAAAAAAAATCTGAGAAGGAAAGATGGAGAAAGTGTCATCAGTTTCTTTGAAATTTTTTTTGCCTTTCCAGAGCAATGCTCAGAGTGTCTCTTCCTCCCAAAGGTACCAGGAGTTGGTAAGCGAGGAGAGAAAACACTAGGAGCAGTCCCAGCAACAACAGTACTAGGTCTGAAAGATCTTTCCATCATTGACTAGAACAAGACACTTCTCAGCTTCTCATTGTAACTAGAGAGACATGAGGAGCACAGGCTCGGTCTGCCCTGTGGCTGCAGTTCTGGAGAAGGCAAGCAGAGCCATACAAACTTTACTGATCTATAATTAAAATAGGTAGATAAGGAAATAAAAATACTAAATGCTTTGTTCTGTAGGGAGATGGTCTCTAAACAAGCATGCAGGTGTATTTAGGTTTTCAAGAGGTTTTTTTCTTTCTGTTGTTTGGGTGCTTTGGGATCTTTTAATTTTTTTTTAATTCCCCCTTGCCAACTGACTGACATTGCCTCCAAATATACTCTCCAGTGAATCAAAATGTTGTGCTGGTTTTACATATCATGGAAAGTTATGCACATGGCCTATTCAACAAAGCCCAGTAAAACAAATCATGAGCCTTTCTTTTGGTGTCTGCAGTGTTCAAAAATCCTGCTTAGATAAATGAAAATATGGTTCCATGTTTTTTGGAAACAGTTACTCTGAAGATTTTATTTAGTCTAAATGATAAAAATCTCTGTTTGCTGATTTGGGTTTTTTTTTTAAGGATATTGGCCTTTGATCCTCACAGAGTAGACTTTAATCAGATTGAAATAAGATAGCTGTAATGGACAGAGTTATTTATTTAGTGCCAGGTTTGGAAAGCATAGTGATCTCTGCTCAGCATTTTAGACTGCTGCGGGACAGAGCTCTCACATGGCTGGGATGAGCAGCACAGCCGTTCTGGAGAAGAGCTACAACCTGTATCGCGGACTGACTTTTATTAAACTTCCATTTAGTGTCCTAATCAAAATACTTATTCCTTGGCATTTTAATATGATAGCACTATCTTTTTCTTTTAGTTTTTAGAATGAATCTGTTACTTGTTAAGACAACTAGACTTGGTAGCATTATAAAGCAAGCAGGTACTGTAAAGCCAGGGCAGGCATGGCAACTACGGCAATACCAATAGCACTAGTTTTCCTACAGTTGTCTGTTTTTTGACAGTTGAGAATTAATCTCAACTTAAGCTACAGCAACTGAACAGAGATTCAGGACATCTCTTTCTCTATGAAGTGATTACAAGGTTAGTGGCTTCTTGATATCCATCAAACGGGAGAAACATATCATCTCAAAGTCATCTGCAGCAATGAAAAACAGATTGAACCTACTGATGCTGTTCAAATGAAAATTTTAATTAACATTCTTTCTAGAGGTCACTAAGAGCATCTAACTCAGTTTTAGACACTGGTTTGATTTTTAATCTTTGTTCCCTGTCTGACAAACCCTTATGTTGGTTAGAGCTTTGAAGAGGCTGCATCATGTTCTTTAAAAGTGAGTACACCAAAGACTCCAGTTTTTCAAGCTAGGCTTTACTAAAAAACAAACAAACAAACAAACAAAAATGAAGTAGCTCTGAAAGCAGAGAAGAAAAAACAGATCTGCTAAAAAGCAATGCAATTCTAGATGGTTTGTAAACAAATTTTCTCTCTGTCCAGTGTGCCCTGGATGTTTCAGTGAGTTCCTGGAACCGATCTCCTGTTTCATTCCCTCTGGGTCCTCAGGAAAATTTCCTCACTGCTGTGGCTGGCTTAGGGATCTGTTCTCTGCTACAGGGAAGCTGCCTGCTCACTCGCAGTCACTCTCACCTTGCATTCATCCCTCCACCTCTGATCAGGTTTTAAAAAGAAGTTTTCTCCAACCTCCAGGCATGGACTCTCCCTCTTTTCCTGCCTTGTTGCAGTCAAGCCTGCAAGCAGGAAACTTTCTCCTCCACTGCTCAGAAACATCCTTTTTAAACAGAACACGACTTTCACCAGTATATAATAAACCATGAACAAACCAAGCAATTATAGCATATCTCAGACCCTGGAAAGTACTAATGTAGGATCTCAGCTTACTGAACTCTATCACTGTTGCTTGTGGATGCCTGTCTGCATTTTTCTTTTGGATGCACTGAATATCCTTGCTAAACTGTGACAAATACAATGAACAAACCAATTTGGGGTAAGTCAGTCCCACATACAAATATTTGTGTCACTTTAAATGGTGTTCTGTATCTTGGCTTCATCTGATTATCACATTCCCAAACTTAAGCTTCTTACAGATATTTTATAGGGTCAACAGAGTTAGAGGTTTGTGGTTTAGTTAAAAAATAGAACTAAAATAGCTCTTTTGTCACAGTTAAGAACTACATAAAGATTGCATAAAAAGGCATCTACAGAAGTTCTCCTATAGGATTTTGATATTACCACTTCCAGCTGATTACAGCAGAGTATTTTGTAGAATTCTTTTTTTCTGTTCTAAAAATAGAATCAACTTTGTACTTACTCCTTGCTTTTCTTACTAAGCTGACCCTGTATAACTTCCCTGATATTGATTAGGAGATTAAATAAGTGCAGGTCCTTTCTGTTGAGATTTAACTACAAAGGAACGTGAGAGATAATACTACGTTATCTCAGTTTAAAAGTCCCCTGTAGAATGCCAATTATGTGCACATTGAAATCCTTTAGATTTATAAGACCTCAAATTGCTACAACTATATTACCATGACCTGTGAGCTCATGAGCACGCAGGAATGAAATAATAGTCAACCATTTTAGGTATTTAAATGGGACACATCCATGGAAAAAACATGTTAAAGTATTAGAGTGTGTCTCAGCAGAATGCTGAGTTACATGAGTTTATTGGGATGAAGGTGGCAGCAGGTAAATTTAGATCATAGAGTTATGAACGCTGTTTCCTATGGAAGAAATTTCATTTTCTTAAAACAACTATCAAAGCAGTTGAACAACTCTAACTGATGAACACAAAGCAGCCTTTAGCCCCACTTTGACATATGAAAAGTCTATACTTCTCATATGCTACAGAGCTGAGGAACAGGGCTCAATGAAATCACATGGTTATTATATGTGTTAACCCTGAGGATGCATACAAGATCTCAGCTCATCTCAGATAGCTTTTGTAGCTTGTATGAATAGATGCAGTCTCTGAACACCTCATGGTACCAGCTATGCACAGGGTTATATTTATAGCCAATACCTTAATGTACATGTAGAAGCCAGCTAGAAGAGCCATATGCTCCAGAGCATTTGTGCTATATATTTCTATTAATGTAAATGGAAAATGGTGACAATAAAATGGCTATTGCACTGGATGCAGTAACTGCATCTACATGAGCTAGTGCATGCCAGGAACATTTTAGTAGACCAGAGACAAGCTGGCAATATTTTTTCACATCCATCCTACCCAGCTCTCTCACCTTCCAAAACTGCTTGTTGAGAAGGATCACCCTGGTCCATGCTAATTCCTAAATTGTGATCAGGAATTGTCTGAGAAAACAGTAGTTGGCCTAGGAAAAAAAATGTTTCCTCAGTCCTGTGCATCTAATTAACAGAAGATGCTGTCTTAATAGAAGTTATGGGTTGTTTTTAATTTTTTTATAAGAACTTTCCTTATTTTTGAATTAATTTCAACCTCTCACCCAGGTATTACCCAATCTGTGACTTAGGGTTGGCAGTGATCAAGATGGAAAAATTGTTTCATAGAGTGTGATACTTATTTAATGGCTTGCACTCTGGTCTGTTATAGAAATAAATTCAAATATGGATAATATTATGAATAAGCTATAAGACAACCAAAATATGCAGTTTGCTTTTACATGACAGCTCAAAATTTTTTTCTGAAAATTGTTGAATATATTTTCTCCAGACATATGATTTGAGAAATGCATGAATCAAACATGTAAATGCAAAATAGCATATGTTCACCCGTCAATGCACTTTAGTAATTACGTGAAGGATTTTTTTATTGGATCATGTTTTTCAGGCAAGCTTCCAAAAACAGAACATTGATAATAATGTCATCTGAAGTCAGGGTTACCTTTGTGGATCCCAGTGATATGCATTTTTCAGTAGCTAATAATTCATCACTGTCATTTCATGACTAAAATTCAGAATGGTATCTGACTTTCTGCTCTATGACTTAGTGTCATTACAGGCACACTAGCTTTATTTGGCCAGGGCATAGTTGTGTACATTTAGCAGCTTGTCAGTGGAAACCAGGCAATGAAAGAATTAAATGTCAGACTTCTGAGAACAACAAGAAAGGCTTTCTTGCTGCAGGTCAGAGACTAGAATAAGGTGTCATTCAGACTGAAAGCTTCTTACAAGGTAAAAAAAAAAAAAATCCATCTAATCCATTTTATACTGAGGGTTGTAAGGAAAGAAAGGGTTCACACAGCTTAGATGTGATTTTACAATGAGTCTGAACAAACTTTACAAAGGAATGAGAATATTTGTCAGGAAACCCTTTTTATAAATCACAGGTTATTTAAAAAATGCAGAAGCTGAAGAATTTGGGGTGAGGTCAGCCTGATCAATGCAAGGTGAAAAAGAAAAAGGTAGTCTTATATTTTCAAAGACAAACTTTGTATATTTGACTTGCAAAAACTGGGAGGAAAAAAGAAAAGCCTACCCATATGTTACATTCTGTTAAAGTTTGATATTGAAGCACAACACAAAGCTGAATTGCTTATATAGCGTAAGTTGTAATTGAGTTGGAAAGCTGATCTGTTATTATGCGACAAGGCTTTTGGGAAATTGTCTTGCTTATAACACGTCACCAACCAACTAAGGTAGGCATGCAAAATGGTGAGTCAGGATGTAAGGAGGTAGGAGGTGTAAACAGCAATTTATCAACGTATGCAAGGAAATAAACATGGTTTATGGTTTCACAAAGTTCAGATGTACTGAGGCAGTCTGGGACAAATTCATTAATGAAGGAAGCAAAAATAGTTCTGAAATCAGTGAAGGTGCATATGCTTGCACAGAAAAATCCCATAGGCCTGTGACTTCAGTGCCTGAAACTTGAATCCCATATGTCCACCATTTACAGCAGCAGTTCCTGCTTTTGTGCACTCATGACTCCTTAAATTAGCTACAGCTGGCCTAGCTAGGGGCCCAATAGCTTCCAATTTTCAGGAAATAGCTGACACATTTAGTCCCTTTTTCTAAATCAAGCTGGTGAAGGGAACAATTGATTGTCCTTTTCCTCTATCAGATGTGAGGGTCCTTACCAGCAAAAGCTGGCAAAAAGGGAGGGGAAAAATTAAGCAGAGGTTTTCTCGTGTTTAGGAGATACTAGCCCTTTCTTGCTGTACTCATCCTTAATTTTGCTGAGCTATGGCCTTACAGTAACTATCCACTTCTGTCTTGAAAAAGGTAAGTGGAGCATAAAAGTTGTTTGGTTTTTGTTATTTTTTTTTTTTACTATGAAGGAAGCTTTACAAAAAAAGGAGATTTACAGAGGTCGTACAGCGAACAAACACTTTTGCATGTATGACGGTATGGTTTAAAGCCTGCCACTGAAATCGGGTATGATTTGCAAGGTCAGTTAGAACAAAAATTTGAAACGTTGTGAGGAAAGATTGTGTGGTTTGGTGAAAGCAAACTGAATTTAACCTAGGTACATTGAATTCCAATTTAAAGCTGTATCTACTAGTCTACACAACTTTTCAATTAACATTTATATCACTTGTTTAGTGAGTAAGTGAACTGAAAGGCTTTTTGTATGGGAAAGCTCTGGTAATTTAATTTGTTGACTGGGCTGGAAAGCAAAGATACAGTACTTCTGTTGAATAAGTCTCTCTGATTAGTAAATCACATACAAAGTTAATGTTGCAATAGTAACAGTTGTGGTAGTAAGTGTGGTGATAAGCGCTCGTGTACATTTGATAAAACTGTAAGCGAGTGATTGTGTACCTGGTAAGATAATGTATTACTTGGAGATTTTGAGGAATATTTAAAGTGTGCTTTAAACTTTAAAATACATTAGCAGAGATTAGGTTTTGGAGCTTTCTCTTAATTATGTTTTGCTGATACCAGGCCATCCTACTAGCCAGTTTTTGTGGACAAAATTGCAAGTGTGAAGTCCCATAACAAATACCTGGCAGGAAGAGTAATTTATGTTCATCTAAAATCAGTCAAATATGAGATTAAATAATTTTAATCTGTGTCTGACATGGAATAGCAGTAAGAAACTGTGAAACTGTTGGTTTTCTTGGGAGCTTGAAATATTCCATATCACTAGTTTACTACTGGTTTTCATTTAGGTAAAA
Organism: Buteo buteo; assembly: GCF_964188355.1. Taxonomy (NCBI): domain Eukaryota; kingdom Metazoa; phylum Chordata; class Aves; order Accipitriformes; family Accipitridae; genus Buteo; species Buteo buteo. The sequence goes on along the minus strand of NC_134171.1, from coordinate 32,139,160 downwards.
GCCAGCCATTGTGCTGTTTTGGCTGTAACTGATCTCTGAGTGTTTCTCTTCCTTCCAGGTTCTGGCAGATAGAGTTATAGATTTATAGAAAAATAGTAAAGAAATATTGTTTTCAAATGTATTAGTTGGGTCCTACTGGATGAGGATAAGTGACCTAACCACAGGACAGCTCAACCCTAGCAGTCTAGACCCCTAATTTCACACTGGGCTCCGCAACCCACAACTCTGCTGGGGTAGAATTGATTTAATTTTCTTGGGTTTTGTTAACATCATGTTGAGCCATAGATACAAGTATGGGAAATAAATACAAATATTCTGCTTATTATTTTAAATATCACAGACCTTATCTTAATATCAGAATATTGCAGGTTTGTTTGCAGCTTGATACTTCAATTGTAAAGTCATTACTGACACAGGAAGTATGACACTGTCTACTTAGGTATGAAAAAAAGCTGATTTCTTTATTGAGCTGTTCAAGCTTCTCTATTGAAACAAAAATATGCTATTTAAATGTGTAAAATTTTTTTAAAGGTAGCGGGAGAAAAAGTAAACAAATTAACATCCTCCAAAAATTTTAAATTCCAGAGAGTAACATGATTATGCTTACCCACTCCAATTTTAATAGTTATGGTAAACGAACCAGGCAGTATTCAAAATTGTCACACAGCAGCTGAAGAAAAGCAAGAGACCTTGTAACTTTTCATTTGTCACCAAACTTCATTGGCTCTTCCCTGAAGAGGGATTGTTTGAGGAAACATATACGTGCTAGAAGAAGCAGCATAAACCTTTCTTTTAAACTAGTACCATCTCAGAGGGAGTTACCAAAAACCAGAAATTAGTTTTGTTCTCTGCTAAAATTCATAGAAAACTATTGCTTTTTAAAGTAAATCTTCATTACCTCTGATTTCCCATTTTCTTTCTAAACAAGTTCATTTTGGTATTATTAGGGTTATTTTTTCATTAGAGGCTCTTATCTGAAAAGTAAACTATTGCATATATTCAAAGCTAAAGTGTATCTTGTGGACCTAATGGTTTTCTATGAAAAACCTCCTTGTAATACCTTTTCCAGTTAGAACTGGTGAAACACAAATTACTGCTAATCTTATTTCCACTTAATGATTTTTTTTTGTCTAAATACCAACTATTTCACATGAATACACCTGTTTTAATAAAATATAAACCAAGAAAGTTCATAACATCCAGGCAGACATTTCTCTGTCAGAGAGTTTTCCTTGGGCTTCATTATCATCTTGCATTGGGATAAAAGGATTCTGCAAACTTGAAAATTATTGTATTTTTTCACTGGCCAAAACTTACTATCTACTGGAAGCAACTTGTCAGGAAAAGCTTGGTTTCTGGAGAAAAACAGCAGAAAAGACAGGTGCATAGAAATTGCATACCTTAACTGGAAATAGTCTCATATCTCTTCTTAAAATGTGTCTCAAATATATTTATTTTTTGTAGTATGTGGCAAGAGAAAGGCACCGAAAGTCCATTATGTTTGTCTACAATTCAAGTGCATGATTCCTCAAAGATACGAAGATTTGCATAAGTCATTATAAATGAACATTTTATGTGAGGTCGTGTTGTAAGATCATCCTGTCCATATTTGAAATGTACATATTGGAGAAGGCTGTGGGTATACTAGTAGTGGATTGGCAGAAATACTTCATAAGCAATGCACTCTTGCACTCAGATGCCCAGAAGATTAATGAGGAAAGAAGGACAAATATAGTAACTTATACAAGCCCTCTTAAGATGTGAATTTCAGTAACTGTTGATGTCTTCTTAAGCTTGGAGTATCCCCATGTCAAAATGAGTTCAGTTTCTGAAACACTTACCATTAAACATCTTGGCTAAACAGAAGTTCCATGAATTGCTCATAAAATGCTTTACTTATTTAATTCAGATTAGTACGTTAAATCTTTATCTACAGTATCATAATGACTTTCACTCCTGATAAAGCTATGTAAGCTCTGTAGTATGATGTTAAAAACCCCGTAGTTGTTTCATCAAATAAAAAAAGTAACAAGATCATATCTTTAAAATTACTAAAATGATTGCTGTTTCTAAAATATGCATTAAAATCTACATTGTGAGCACCAGTAATTTTCAGAGTAATGCAATTCAATTTAAATTGTAGGAGTCAGCCATACTTTATAGGATGTTTTTTTTATAGTTCTTGCAGAACATACTAATATCTGGTTGACCAGGCTATAGAGCATAAAATTCACTTTTAACTTTATGCATTCCATGAACTGAACTGGTTTCTGTCACAAAAAGATTAAAAAGACAAAGCAAAATACACACATGTATACCACATCTTACTGTATTAATTTTTTGCTTAGAAATGTGATCAAGCTATAATAATTTAAAAATTAGATGAATACATGGTAAGGTAACTTATAATAGTTCTTAGTAAATTAGTGCTTCCTTTTTTTACCTTCTCTTTTAATGATATTCTAGCTCTGCTGTTAATGGCCTGGTTAATCATTAACTGCATCTGAAAGAATACTCTAAAGTGAGTTATAACCCTATAAAGCCTTATAGCCTATAGCATAATCAGCAAAATCATGCTAGAGGCTACAACCTAATTCCTTACCATCATTGCCAATATTCCTGGTAAAAGGTGTTCAAAAGAAGTGTCCAGAAACTGAGCTTTTTAATTTAAAGTGTAAACGATTTTAAAAGAATTATAAATTCTACCATGAGATGTTCTCTGTCTTGATTGTTTGACATCTAAAAGTTACTGCAGAACATCCATTCCCGTACTGCACTGAATTGGAACCGATATTTTCCAGCTTCCAACACCAAGATGCATAGAGGTAAACCAACATGTTGAATTATTTTTCCTCCACTCTTAGAATCCATTTTCAATAAAGACAAAGATGGCAAGTGATAATAAGTCTCCCTTTGCCTCAGCAGGGCACCAGATAACAGTTGAGCATGACTCACCAGGGTTGCCCAAAACATAAAGCTTACTCAGCAATTGGTAATACGACTATTTACCTCCCCAAAGAAAAATATTGTTACCTATTTATTTTCAAAAGCACATTCCTTGAAAGCTGAAAATATTCCAGAGGAAAAAAAAAAAATCCAGTCAAACATGTTTGGTAAGTACTTTCACACAAAAATTAAAAAGTGGACTTGTCTTAACAGATATTGAAACAAGTGTTTGGGAAGCCAGCAAAACAGACACACGTGGTGCTCTAATGGGGCCAGGATCATTCAGTCTGAATTTACCCTTCTTTAATTCCTAGCAATATTCCCTAGCTGTTCTACAATGGGAACTGTCTTGTTGTCGTGCATTAATTAAATAAAATTTGGCGAGGAAAAAAACCTTTTGAGTTAAGAAAATATTATGAGATCTAGTTGTCTCTTATTTCTTTGTAGTATTTTTTAGTCTTGTGTGTCAAAGTCCCTCAAGGCCGTCAAAGTTCAGACATGCTTCTGACTGCCCTATGCATATCAGAGTTTTCCTAACTATCCTAAATCACCAAAACAAAATTTTTCTCTCTGCAAATCCTTGTGATCCAAGCTCACAAATTAGGAATGCACAGCTTCCACAGAGGCTGCTGGAACTCCTGGGTGCTTTAACAAGGTTCATAGATCTGCCTTACCTTTGGGTAAGGGAAATCTCACTGCTAATCACTCTGAAATTGCGCTTACGTCAAGTCATGTTAAGAGTATATATTATCTTCGATTTTTGCAGTAGCAGAGTGAGATGGCCCAGTTCCAAATCTTCAAAGAAGTTAAAAAAAAGAAAACTGTGCTTACCTACTTTTCCCCAAGATCAGATCCAAAAGATGTCTTGAGCTACATTCATCTGACTTGCTGCGGACATTTGGATCATTCACTTCATCAGACCTCCTGATGTCTGAATGTACCTCATCTCAGCTGTAGTCATAAGGCAGACTCCACTCCTTCTAAAACACACTAGCATTTGTAGAAAAACCATTTCCTTGAGTCCTGCAGGGTTTCCACTTAAAATGATTTTATTTTCATACTGTCCTAGCTTATCAACACCTTACCTAACAAATTCTTCTGATAGTTCTCCTGTCAAAAATTGCTGACTTCTAGAGCTGCAGGTTTTATCAGCACTAACATCCAATAGCAGACAAAACCTGCCTAATATTTGACTAGCCTAGAAACAGCTCCTCCACTCAGACAACACCACTACTTCTATCACTTACCCAAGCCTCAGTGAGTAGCATATTTATACCAGTGTGAAGTGAAATTCAGTCTCATCTTTTATACCATGCCTTATTTTGACAAATATATTTCATATAATCGTCTAAATGGAATTAATGCATTTATCTCTTTATCCAGTCAAGACTGATTTAAAAATCACACACACTTTTTGGACAGATAACAAGTACGTAGGCTAATAGACACTTGCTATACATTTCTCTTATGGTATTTCTGTACCCTTGCCAGTCTCCAGGTTCCAGTGAGCAGTTTGATCCCTGTAAGATATCTATGGTAACGGATATTTTGCTTGTCCCTCCAAATCTATGTGGATGTCCCATATTTGTCCCCCAGCCCAAATTGTATTCACACTCTTGAACAACTCCCACTTTAATAGTCAGAACTGCAGATGGATAATAATCTTCCCTCATGTATTCTCTTTCCATGTCATTAAGGAATAAGCCAAAATACACATTACTATTCCATTACAGCTTTATAAAATAAAGGTTGAGACTGAGATAAGTTTGAATGAAATATTAGGCAAGGTGGTTTTTTGTTTGTTTGTTTGTTTTCAACTTATTGAAATAGTTTCCCTTTTTCATAGACTTCTAAGGCAGTAATAAAAAATTGGTTTTCTTTTAAGCAATTAAATACAATAATGTTAGATTCAAAAGTGCTTATTTCACCTATGTTCCCTAGAATTTAATTACCCTTATGAAGACTGCTTGTCAGTAGTATAGATTTAGAAGTCCAATTAATCTAAAATCTTGCAAAACAATTCATACCAGAAATGGTCATTGCTATAAAATTAAAAGACAAACAAAAACATTATGGGGAGCATAATATGAAGGGTTTTCTAATGGATTTCCAATTATCCTGTCTGAAAGCCTTAATCATGTCACCTTTTAAGATGTTGTAAAATTGTACTCCCAACGAAAGGAATTAGATCTCAGCATAACAAATGCCACTGTAGTTATCATCAACATGAGTAGAAATTCATTAACTTTAACAGAGCTGTTTCTATTTAGAGCAGGACTGAACTTGTGCCTAGAACATTAAAAGTGGATCACCGACACTGAAGCTTGACTTTGTTACTGCTCAACTTAGCCATAAGGGACTGAGAAAGTGTTGAAAATTGAAAAGGTTTCATATGGCTTTCAGAGAATGGAGTTTTAGATTTCACTTAAATCTAAATCCTGAAAGTTCACTTTGTGAGCTACCTTGAATAATTGCTTAAATGATAACCTGCCACAATATGTAGTGTGATTTATTGTAAAACTCTACATCACACTTGAAGAAAAACTTCAGAATAAACTATGCCTTCAGGAAGGGAAGCTCTACTGAAAATACAATTTTTATAATGAACATCAGGAAAAGCCACATTAGAGAAGTAAGTGTATAATTATCTTATTAAACAGAACGTAAGCATTACCATCACTTTTTATTCGTGGAAAAAGAATGGACATTTTGGTAACAAATGGAAAATTTTAGTAACAAAATTTTATTTTATAGAAAAACCTACATTCATACTTAGAAGTAAAGACAGATGAGAGGAAGACAAGTATTAGAAGCTGAGAAACCAAGACCATCTGTACTGTGCTAATGTATAATGTGGAAAAATATAAAGAATTCTTTATTTGCTTTATTCATAGCCAGATTTTTTTCTGACACCCTGTCTCATGATCACTGGAAACAAAATTTCAGTTATAAACATTTTATAACATCTAGCAGCTACGCAAACCTATATAATTTATTAAAGAATTGATACTTTTTTTTTTTTTGCCTGGCTCTTTAGTGTTGAACTGGCAGTAAAATACATGGATAACCAACAAGAAAGATTATCTCGATCAAAGATGCCCTGAACTTGATTTATTTTTTTCAATAACTGGAAAGTTCATAATGGACACTTAAGTGTAATTTCACAATAGAAGCAAAGTAAAATGATGTTCTACAAAGAAGTGTTTGAAGTTAGATAGGTGACAGCCTGACAAGGTTTGTTGTGAGAAGTATAACTCCGTAAATTGTTTTATTTCTTTTATCAGCATGATGCTCTAGCTGTTGACAGTCTTGATTTATTTGTAGTTGTGGCCTTTCAGACTGAGGAATGTTGCTCTACAGGGATCTGAGAAATATCTCTAAAACATGAGAAATATTCTTTACCAATTTTTTTTTAAAATTTGCACTTCATTATTTGTTTCAAATATTGCAGCAAATGTTGCAAAAAATTGTTTCTTCTAAAAATTAAAGAAATTATTGTCATTTTTAAATATAATCTCTGTATTTAAAAGTTCATGAAAGTGAAGTAATTAAAGGTGCATGTACAATGACATTGCTAGAGACAGAAAAGAACATTTTCTTTTCGGTACGTAAGTGGGTCCCATCACAGTAATACATAGGCTCTAGAAATTTACATTGTTCTTCTAGATCCTGTGATTTACCTAGACCTTGTCATTAAGTTTCTTATTATGTTTAATTTCTTTGTGGTTGACATGACTAGTTTAGACAGTGAGGTAGCATTAATCCCTGTAATTCTGAATATAATTCCTATAACTGACTGAAATCCCTAATTGCTGCTCTTTTGATGACAAGAATGTCCCTTCCTTTCTTTGTCAGTAAGAATGTCATTTTAGTTTAGGTTTTGGGGGGATTGGGGGTTTTTATCTTGTTGTCGTGGGGTTTGGGGTTTTTTGACAGCTAGTAAACCTGTGTCGTAAGTCTTTTAGTAGCTTGGCAGATAATACTTTCCTTAGCAAACATTTTGTCTAATAGTGATTTTTCTACTGTTTTCTCTTTATTTTTAGATTATTTTTTTAACCTTACAAGAAAATTTCAATTATCTGAATTAGATTCTATTCCTTACCTATTTATGGACACTGCTGAACTGTACATACCATGATAGACAGCTGACATTATCAAATAAATGTCAACCCTTAACATATAATGTTAAATATAATGGGATAGGTTTCTGCCATTTTTGCAAAGGGAAATCACTGCTATATGCGTTGTACAGATTGCTCTTTGCGTTTAACATTTTCATTGAAATATCAAGTACTGTATGCTGCTCGGTGTGCTGTCTACCATGCTACCATCCTTGTAACGGATTTTAAAAATCTGTGATGAACAGAACAATGCTGTGACGTATAATTGTAGTGTATCATTTATTTATTCTTAGTAGGTAATTTTGAAGTACATTGCTTACTTCTATTTTACTTAGCCAAGTGGCACGAGCTCTTTCCTGTTCCTCATGAACACTGAAAATGTTGCCTGTTTTTTTGACTTTGTTATTAAATACATAGGCAGTCATTTTTAAGAGAGGATGGGACAGGGGAGGAAAGTAGTGGAAGCACAGCATCCTTTCTACACTTTACAGAGGCTTACCACATGTTCCTTGCCTACAAGGTACTGAGCATCTTCCAGTGTTGATAGAACATACTCAGCAGCTCCTGCAAGGTGCTTTGTCTCTCACAGGAATGTACCCTCTGCTGTTTGAAATAGGCAGCTTTCTTTTGTGTTTTGGTGAAAGAATAGGAAACAGTGCTACAGATTGTTTCTGGTTTTCTCTCTTCGTTATGTTTACAATTTGGTATAAGCTGCTGAAAAGAAAAGTAATGCTGTTACTCTAGCGCCACAGTAATAAGGTGTTGTGGTTTAACCCCAGCCAGGTACTTAGCACCATGCAGCCACTCACTCACTTCCCCCCTCACTCAGTGGGATGGAAGAAGAAATTGGGGGTGTGGGGGAGTAAAACTCATGGACTTAGATAAGAACATTTTAATAGGACAGAAAAGAAGGAAATAATAATGATAGTAATAAAATACTAAAATGACAATAATAATAATAGAAGGATTGGAATATACAAAACAAGTGATGCACAGTGTAATTGTTCATCACTTGCCAACTGATGCCTAGTTAATTCCCAAGCAATGATCCACCCCCCAGGCCAACTCCCCTCAGTTTATATACCGGGCATGATGTCACATGGTATGGAATATCCCTTTGGTCAGTTTGGGTCAGGTGCCCTGGCTGTGTCCCCTCCCAACTTCTTGTGCCCCTCCAGCTTTCTCACTGGCTGGGCATCAGAAGCTGAAAAATCCTTGACTTAGTCTAAACATGGCTTAGCAACAACTGAAAATGTCAGTGTGTTATCAACATTCTTCTCATACTGAGCCCAAAACATAATGCTATACCAGCTACTAGGAAGAAAATTAACTCTATCCCAGCTGAAATCAGAACATAAGGAATTGTCAAGCAGCTAAACTGGCTCCACCACATTGAGCTGTGAGTGAATTTAGGCTACTGGCTCTTTTTATGACTTCTTACTGTGATGGTGCCACTAATGCTTCATATTCTGTTATTCTCAGTTTTGGGGTATTAATTTCATCATACTTTACTTTCTCCCCTGTCTTCTTCCCCAAGGGAGACCTAAGTTACTCACAGAGATTAGCTAGGTTGTTTCTTCTGTAGCTTGTTACTCTTGGTTGCCTGTTTTACCTGTCAAATCACTTAACAGAGGCCAATAGTTATTTAGTTGGAACAGAGACTGACGTGTTGGGTATAGTGGCAGAAGGATTATTTTTGTTGAATAGAGATTAAAAAGTAATCTTTGAAAGTCTGAAACATTGTACAGTCTTCAGGAGAAAATTTAAAAGGTTTATTTAAGGAGAGTAACCAAAAACTTCCAGGCAATTACATAGAACTTTTCCTTAAATCTTTTAGTTTTGAAGTAGATTTTGGTGTTAACCAATTTTCATGTTACTACCGTGAAACTTCAAAACATAAATGCTGCATTTTTCATCTACCTTTCCAAGACAAATTTACCTTTGGCTGTATTAGCATTTATTAATACACAGCACAAGCAGTGAGTGAGTGAACATGAATGTGGGATAAATTCCATGCAAATGAAATTATCTCTGACTTCCATGTTAATACAAAGGCTGGCTGATGGGTGTTTTAGTATTGTAAAATCATAGTACAGTGAAAGTAAAATATTTTGATTTCTTGAATTAGAACTGTTTATCTCTTCATTTCTTGCTATAGGGGAACTTGTAGCACAGATTGACCTGTAAACTATGTATACAAGAAATTTCACGCGTTCTGGACACTCACAATCACTGCCACATTTTTGCTCACCTTAGTAACGTCTGTTTAAAATTGAAAAAGATCTTTTGTCTGTAATTTATATTCTTATGTCATTACTTTCTTAATAGAAAGTTAGAATCGCTTTGTTGGTTATGATTCAAGTTCTGAAAATTTTTCCAAGTTTTTTGAGTCAGAAATACTGTAAAATATGTCAGGCTATCACTGAAGCTCAATTATAAGATACATCAACAATTAAATGATATCGCAATGAAGTTTGACAAGATACAGTCAAGTTATTAACCATGTTGTCCTGGTTTCAGCCGGGATGGAGTTAACTGTCTTCCTAGTAGCTGGTGCAGTGCCATGTTTTGAGTTCAGTATGTGAAGAATGTTGATAACACTGATGTTTTCAGTTGTTGCTCAGTAGTGTTTAGACTATAGTCAAGGATTTTTCAGCTTCTCATGCCCAGCCAGGGCACCTGACCCAAACTGGCCAACGGTGTATTCCATACCATGTGACGTCCCATCTAGTTTAGGAACTGGGAAGTGGGGGGCAGGGATTCACCGCTCGGGGACTGGCTGGGTGTCGGTTGGCGGGTGGTGAGCAATTGCCCTGCGCATCATTTGTACATTCCAATCCTTTTATTACTACTGTTGTCATTTTATTAGTGTTATCAGTATCATTATTAGTTTCTTCTTTTCTGTTCTATTAAACTGTTCTTATCTCAACCCGGGGGTTTTACTTCTTTTCCTGATTTTCTCCCCCATCCCACTGGGTGGGGGGGGAGTGAGTGAGCAGCTGCGTGGTGTTTAGTTGCTGGCTGGGGTTAAACCACGACACATGTACAACTGAGATCTCTGCTAACTGCAATATAATGATTTTTATTCATATCAAATTTCTATATACAGTTCAGATGAATTTTTAATATGTTATAGAAAAGACAAACATGAAATAATCATTAAACTTGTGCGCACACAGATTTTGAGAATGGATGAAAGAAACGTTGCTTACAGAAGAGGTGGCTGGCTACAGAATCATTACTCTAGATAGATAGAGATAATGGATAGAGATATTCATTACCTGTCTTCACTGGCATTAGAATTCAGGCTTTTACCTGGTGTGAGACAGTCTTTTTCACGTATTCCTATTAAAAAGCAAACACAACAACAACAACAAACCAAAACAACCAAACCAAACAAAATCTAACTGGCTTTTAGTGATACCTTGTCCACCTGAAGGATGGGCTGGATGAATACAACTCTTCCCTTTAGAGTTTTGGTTAGGTCATTGGGTGCTCTGTTTCTGAATCAGAGAGTTGTGTTTGGGAGAAGCTCTTTGTACACCAGGGAAAACCACAGGAAGAAGTAGAAATCCCAGGGATCATAAAGCCCCATAGCTACAAACAGCTATGGGATATGGGGCATTTCCCCAAACACACATCAGTGTTCTGGAGACATGGTGAAAGGGTTCATCTGAAGGATGGCAGTAAATTTTGGTATTCGTGCAGGTACAGGTTATCCCAACCAATGGGCCAGTCAGTGATAATTTCTGAAAGCTGAAAAAGCAAAGCATACGTTCAGAGCTCATGGAGGTTTAGAAATGTTAGAATTCCTTTTTTTTATTCCATTTCTGTCTTCCAAAAATAATCCAACTCAGTAATGTAACACATCACAGTGTTTAGGAGTACTATTTGCTTTAGAGGGTGTTCAGATTGTTTGAAAAGAAAATACATGAGGCCTGGATGGAGTCACCTTTAAGGATTGAGCAATTGGACAGCCTGAAGTTCTTATCAAAGATTAGTAGGGGCTAAGCAAAGTTATCATAAACTGGAAGTACATACAGACACTCAAACTTTATACAAATCACCTAACAATATAGGTACTTCAATGAGTTGGTTCGTGGTTCTTGGGAATGAAAAAAATGTACCTATGTGAGTTTAGTTGATAATATTTGTATGGTAGTGTTGCTTTTTCATAAAACTTTTTTTTGTTTATTAGATTTCTAAGTGTTTTGTAAAAATATACATGCTTCCTTTAACTTAATATGTCAGATGGCAAGACTGAGGCAGTGACAGTTTCAGTGACCAGCAAAGGGATTTTTTCATGCTGAAAGCAGACATTCAGGACACATTTTGCCTGCAGTTGAATTTAATTCTAAAATACTGTAAAGGTCTTAAAACACCTGATGATTTCAGAGAAAAAAAAAAATAAACCTCCATTTTGATGGCTTTGAGAACCCACATTAACTGTTTTTTGACACAGCAACAATGCCAACATCATGGGAATGCAGTAACTTCCATATCAGTACAATTTCCTGCTGTCTTTTTTTTTCTCATACTTTTGTTTTTTCTTTCAGTTCCCAAGGCACTTTTATTCAACAAACCATTACTTTTCAAAATATCTTGCAAGGCTTTGCTGTTGGCTTGCTTCTGCCTCTTATAATTTGCAGAAACAATAAACTGAATCTGAAAGAATCTTTGTGTGCTACCCTTCATAAAAGAGCAAAGCTGTATTTATATTCAAATAGAAAATATTGAAAATGTAGGTCAAAAGACATATTGTCAAAGGAGATCATCTTCTCTTTCCTAATAGTGTCAACACTTTGAGCTTAGCTCTTGCCAATATGGTAAATTAACTGTCAACTATATCACCAAAATGACTGAAGACAACATGGTGTGATACACGAGCTTTACAAGAATAAGGAACTTTGCAGAACTTCACATAATATCAGCTAGACTTCATAATATCTATCCATAATTTTTTTGTTGCTTTGTGTATATCCGTAACAAGTCATTAATTAATTTCAAAATATAATTGGATTTGATTCTGACTAAGTAGGCATAGCAGAGTAAAAAGAGACTCTGTTTTTAGTACCATTAAATTGAAGGGATAGAATAGATCCTTCCACAGTTGAGGGATAGAATTCAGCTTTGTGTTTCTCTGGAAAACTTATTGCCATAGTTTTAGCCCAGCCAGTACCAAAGCACCACAAAACTGCTCGCTCACTCCTCCCACTTCAACCCTGGTGGGATGAGGAGGAGAAAATATAAAGCAACACTCGTGGGTCGAGACAAGGACTGGGAGGGATCACTCACCACTTATGGTCACGAGCAAAAGACAGGCTCAACTTGGGGAAGAAACAAAATCAATCTAATTTACTACCAATCAAATCAAAACAGGGATATTAGGAAGTAAGCCCAAACCTCAGAACACCTTCCCCCCACCCCTCCCTCCTTCCCTTCTTCAGCCCCACTCCCGGTTCTCTCTCCCTCCTCCCCCCGGGGCGCAGGGGGACAGGGGGTGGGGGTTGGGGTCAGCTCCCCACACCTTGTCTCTGCCGCTCCTTCCTCCTCAGGGGCAGGAGGACTCCTCACTCGGCCCCTGCTCCACCGGGGGGGTCCCTCGACCCCAGTCCTTTACAAGCTTCTCTGGCATGGGTCCTTTCCGCAGGCTGCAGTCCTTCAGTCACACACTGCTCCAGCACGGGCCTTCCCATGGAGTCACGGCCATCTTGGGGGGCATCCCCCTGCTCCGTTGTGGGTCCTCCCCGGGCTGCAGGTGGGCATCTGCTCCCCTGCTCCCCTCCACGGGCTGGGGGACACAGCCTGCCATCTCACCATGGGCTGCAGGGGCATCCCCTCCTCCCCCGCTCCTCCTCCCCTCCTTCCTCGCTGACCTGGGTGTCTGCAGAGGGGTTCCTCTCACGTTCCCATCCCCCCACTCGCTACCAGTTCCCCTTCTTAACTCTGTTCTCCCAGAGGAGCTACCACCGTCGCTGATGGGCTCGGCCTGGGCCAGAGGCGGGTCCCACTTGGAGCCAGGGAAGCTTCCAGCAGCTTCTCACAGGAGACACCCCTGCGGCCCCTCCCCTGCTACCAAAACCCCGTCACACAATCCCAAAACACTTATTTTTAAAGAAAGAAAGAAAAAAAAAGAAAAAAAGGAAAACAAATAAACAAAGACCAATAGAAAATTAGCTTCCAATACTTGTTTGGTTTGGGTTTGTTTTGGTTTTCCTGCAATAAAATGCCATTTTTGCAGAGTTTGGTTTGGTAAAATTTGATTCAGTAATTTGGTTTGAGAGAGAATGGATTGGATTAGGTTGGATTTTATGACCTTTTTTTGAGTTTATCTCCAAATCCATATTAAGACTAGGTAAGGTAATAGAAGATTGAATGAAGTTATATATGAAGAAGGAAAAAAACCCAAAACAAACAAACAAAAAAACCCAAAAAACTAAACCACAACAACAAAAAGCCCTGCATCAGTGTACTGGGATAAAATAGATAAAAGTAGATCAGAGCTATTGCAAGCTATATCAAGTAATCCTTTCTGTTCCTTTACCACTTGTGAGGCTTCTGCTAGCATACCCTGTCCAGGGCAGTGCACTTCCAGTAGAGAAATGAACAAGCTGGAGAATGTCTAGGAGAAAGAATAATCAAATTTCTTGCATTTTAGACTCTCTGAGAAAAGACTGAAAGAATTGGAAATCCTAAAAATCCATGTAAAATAAAAATGAAGGCAAAGAATGTAAGTCTCAAAATACATCAAAAGAACGTTAGCACTTCTGAACTTGGTGTCTATGCTCTGTATGGATGTTTTGTGTCAATATGCTTTAGTAAAAAAATAGAAGTAGAAGCAAAGAAGTAGGATTTCTCATGTTATAGAAATCATGTTTAAATCTATGGAAAAAAGTGGATAAAAACTGGCCCATTCAGATGGAAGGGGAAGGGGACAGGTTTCTTTGTGGGTTCTGTTTTTGCGGTAATGTGGATTTATTGTGAGCAGTAACTGTTGTGTTATATCTTTCTGATATGCCAGAGCTACGCTGCACATCTGCGCTCTGCACAGCCCTTTTGAGTTTATTCCGTCACTTGGCCATATATGTTATTAGAACTTGTGTCCATAAACTCTCTCATAACTGGATCTCTATAGGATACCATTATTTTCCTCCATCCTATCTGTGATCTGTTCCCTTTAACTATCCTGCATTTTAACCTTGATCCTTTGTTAGATGTACAGTCCTACTCAAAAAAAAGCTTCATTCAAAATAGGATCATTAATAATTGTATTGCTGACCAGTATCAAATTTGTGAATCAGAAGATTGAGTTAATCTAGCAGAATAATTTAGCTTTCTCTTTTACTTCTGACAGACCAGGCTCTCTGAGGAGGTATGCCCTTAGTTTATACCTCTTACCTTCAAGTTCTGTTCTCAGTAAAGCATGTAAAAACCTATTAATTTTCAGAGTTTGCTTCCTCATTCCCTCCATCCAATTTAAATTAATGCTGTGTTCAGATCATCAGTCCTTCATCAAGCTCATAAAGGGGAGAGAATAGACATTTAAAATGATTATGAGCCAGACTATTCATAGTTCTAACATCTTTTTAAGTCCTCTTGTATAATTACATGGGACGTATGGACACTTAGGAGAAGCCAGATCATTTAACGTGACATAGGCTACTCATTGCATGTTGGTTTTATAGGAAACCCATTACCTAGAAATTTGCTTTACATCACTGGTTTTAATGTTTATTTCAGTAAATAAGTTTTCAAAATACTGGTATTTTGATGCATAACATGATACATTAAAAATTTCTGTCCATCAGTATTTTTGAATCAAATACTATCAAAATCTCATCTTCCAGAGTGCTTCTATGAGTCTTGTAATGAAAAATGGAAAAAAATCCTCACTTGCATCCTTTTTATCTGTATATAAGACACTTTTAATTTAATTTCACTGCAGAAATTCACAAATATAACTGATTGACAGCACTAATTTTATATCCAGATTATTACAATGTGTTTATTGTATTTGCTGAAGTACATGCTGTCAGGAAAAATACTTGAGTAGTGATCAGTAGGTGGATATAAATGGGATGGTAACAGACAAAAGTTAATAGGCCAGTGTGAAGAAAATAATGGTTTTGCCAGCAAATTGTTGTATTGTAATTTAAACTACATTGTGATTAGGAAGTAATAAAAAAATACAGTATAACTAGTAAACTATGATTTTCCCCAAATAAATATGTTCAAAGCAGACTAGACAAGAACAGTGGTATTCCACATAAGAATTTGAGTTTAGTTTAACTCATCCATGCATTAGTCTACTAAAACTTTCAAAACAGCAGTGAATAACACTTGAGTATCTCTGGTGTCCATGTGCTAGCCTTACCAACATTTCAGATTCACTAGCAGCTAAGCCTTTGGTCAAGTTCTAAGATGTTATTTATTTCAACGCAGTTGGTCAATCAAGTCAATGTCATCCATTGCCATACTTACCGACAGGGAGAAACAAAGCAAAAGGATTTGTCATTAATTTCTCTCTTGAGGATAAATCTCTTCCCCTGGCAAATTGTGCATATCAACAGAACCTCCTCAGGTGAAGGGAATTTATGAAGGGGAAATCATGTGTGACCAACATGATAGCCATTTTACATTGAGGTCTGGTGAATGTGGTGAAAAGTTTTTGGAAACCAATAAATACTCTGATTAAAATTACAATTTGATAAGAAAAATACTTTGCTGATTAGGAAGTTACAACATTAAAAAGAAGTCCATAAATATTTTCTTTGTGACAATTCAATGCTCTGAAGCTCTCTAAGCATCTACAGTGCCTGATAGAGCTGTGCTATAGCTGGGGTTATCAACCCCAGAGGAGAGTGGGATTGCAGAACTTCAGCGTTATCTTTCCCAGAATCTGTCAAATCTCTTAGGTAGTTGTTGCCATTGAATTTACCTTTGGGGGGGGGGGGGAAAGAAAAAAAATTAAATATAATTAAAGTCAACTAAAATAATTCCAACCAGATTGCTATGAAGTATAATTAAACCAATTGTTTATATTTTCCTGAAAGAAGTTTTATAAATTGCTGCAAAATTGTCAAGTCCCTCTGAAATTTACAGGCACTGCAAATCCCCTGGGGAGAAAACTACTTGAGGAGACACTTGGCTTACAATAAAAACTTATATAAATCTACAACTTGTTGAACTCCTGCATTCTGCTGAATTGATTTCAAATAATTAAACATAAGATACTAAAAAAATAATTTATAACCATCTACAAAAAAAGAGAATAGAAGATTACTATGATGCAGCTAGAGGTCTAACAAGTGGTCTAACTAGCAGCTCATGAATTTTCTGTAGATTTCTGCTAAAACGTAAACTGAAATAAAGTCATAGGAACCTGTGTTTACCTGCAAAAGCAAAAGGGTACAATGGCAGTCACTTTTGTGGGCTGTGACTACCACTTTAGCATTACTTTCTCTTGAGGTATAAATATTTGTCATACTCTCCTTGTGAGGCATGAATATTCCAGTTCTGAATGTCATAGTAGCCATTGTTACCAAGTTGTAGCTCTTGTCAACTAGATTTATTCCTGTTTTGTCATTGTTTCACAGAGATATTAGAATATGTCACCTATCATCAAAAGTAAATTATTATTTGGATATATAAACTTATTTTCCCATAGGTATACAAATTCCTAGAAAAGTTAGATGTAGCTGGAAAATAGTATTCATTTATGGACCAAACTATAGCTATTAGGTAGACACATACACTGCTGGTGCTGTGTCAGCAGACAAAATGCATCCTAGAAAAGAAATGAAACTATTATGCTGTCAGAGCAGGGACTGCTGATAGAGCACATGCTCCTCCGTTCTTTGGGCTTCTGGCAAAGGAGCCATAACCTTTCTGTGCTCTTGCGCTCCTTCTAAAGAAGCCATGGTGATGTGTGAGGAGATCATTAGGGCCCATAGAGCTTG
Source organism: Buteo buteo (assembly GCF_964188355.1). Lineage (NCBI taxonomy): Eukaryota > Metazoa > Chordata > Aves > Accipitriformes > Accipitridae > Buteo > Buteo buteo. The sequence goes on along the minus strand of NC_134171.1, from coordinate 32,122,134 downwards.
GAAGGAAAGTTAAGGAGACTTAAGTATTTTTATCCTTTCACATCAGAGCAAAGACCAAGACTTTTGCATTGATTCTGTGGAAAACAGAAAACAAATAGCTCCACTGAATATAATTACTACCACTAAGCTATGGTATTCATCTGGAATATAGCAGACCTCAAATGAAGTTCTTTCTCTGTCTGGTTTAGACAAGAGTCTGTAATTTATGTCTCCATTTCCCAGATAAGCATTTACATTCCTAGGTTAGCAGCCGAAGGACTGCAGATAATTCTTTTGAAGCTTCTACTTCGACTGTATTTAAATAAATGACTGGTCATATTGACACTGATGGAAAGAAGCTTTCTACAGACCAGAAAATTCTCAGTCTGAAAAACAAAATTTCACTGAAATCAATGTTGTTCTGTGGAAAACTTGGATGCGAAGATGTTTCTTGAAGAAAGAGCTGGTAAAAAAAAAGTTGTAATAGACTCTAATGTGTAAGCCATACATTAAAAGTAGAAAATTCAGACAGAGCTTTCAAAGAAGCTGGATATATGTATATATATACACACACATAAGAATATATATACATCAAGCTAAATGGTGTAGTGTACAAGCTTGTTGGGAGGGGAAGATAAAATGGATAAGCAAGATGAACCAGATATAAACAATAAAATGATGCTCATTTCTACCTTTTTGACCTTATTCTAATTACTAATTCCTTCTTTCCCTTTATCTGTGATAGTCTGTATCTATTTTTCTATTGATAGGATCCTGATTTTGTACTCGCACAATTACTGAAATTGTTATAGAGTAAGTCTCCCTCACTAGCAGATAATGTATGTGAGTAGGTGAAAGACTGCATGTCTTCATTTTATAAGTGTAAATTACTCTGTCTGGAAGCTAGGTAATCCACCTTTATTCTTGGGTCTGATTAGAGCTGTCACTCAAGTGCTTTGCCATTTGAAATCAAACATCTTGGAAAGGAAGAAAATGAATTGCGTCATAATCCCAGTCTAAGAGAATTAAAACTTACATATCAACATCAAAGGGAAGAAGGAAGGAGTAACAGGAACTAGAATTGCTAAGGGATTAGCTAAAGTGTCTGTCCATATAACAGCTTGTCCTTGTATTCCTGAGTTCCAGAATACAAAAGTTTTCGATTAAATGTAGAGAATTTCAGACACATCTACAAAACTCATCTATGATATGTTTACACCTCTCCTTCCTTCCAATAGATGTATAAATGGGCTTAGAAACTCATGTTCTTCCATATTATTGACATCTTGAATGCTGTTCTCTGTTAGAAAGAAGGTTATGTTTCTATTGAAGGGTGTTTCAAAAAAGAGGTTGACATGATGTAAGTGTACCTTCTGACTGGATTATACTGAAGGTGGTTTTGTTATGCTCTAGTTCTCCAAGTTTGAGCCATGTGGTATGTTGAAGCAAACAAAAACATATAATGTATATTTGCTATCCCAAAGTGAAGCACAGCAGTCCATAAAAAAAAAAAAAAAAAAAAGCTTTCAGACTTCAAATAAAAGCATATGCAAGCACAGGCTTAATCATTTATAGTCGTCATGGTTTAATGCCAGCCAGCAACCAAGCACCATGCAGCTGCTCACTCACTCCCCCCCAACCCAGTGGGATGGGGGAGAGAATCAGGAAAAGAAGTAAAACTCGTGGGTTGAAATAAGAACGGTTTAATAGAACAGAAAGAAGAAACTAATAATGATAATGATAACACTAATAAAAATGACAACAGAAGTAATAAAAGGATTGGAATGTACAAATGATGCGCAGGGCAATTGCTCACCACCCGCCAACCGACACCCAGCCAGTCCCCGAGCAGCGATTCCCTGCCCCCCCTTCCCAGTTTCTATACTAGATGGGACGTCCCATGGTATGGAATACACCGTTGGCCAGTTTGGGTCAGGTGTCCTGGCTGTGCCCTGTGCCAACTTCTTTTGCCCCTCCAGCTTTCTCGCTGGCTGGGCATGAGAAGCTGAAAAATCCTTGACTTTAGTCTAAACACTACTGAGCAACAACTGAAAACATCAGTGTGTTTTCAACATTCTTCGCATACTGAACTCAAACCATAGCACCGAACCAGCTACTAGGAAGACAGTTAACTCTATCCCAGCTGAAACCAGGACAATAGTGAAATGTTTCCCTTTCCTACACCTACAAGAGCAAATATATGACACTGTTTGCAATATTTTATTCAATATATTACCAAACAATTCTTTCCCAAACATCAGGTGTACACTTACCACACTATACGCAGAAAAAAAAAGTCAATCTAAGAACATAGTAAATCCTTATGATTGCTTAATAGTGGTGATGAAGCACTTTCTACAACATCTTGAGGTAGATGCATAAGAAAATATTTGTTTCAGAGTACGTAATTTTAATTCTCTTGTTAATTTCAAAAAATGTACAAGTCTTCCAGGAAAATACTTTTTCAGAAAAACATAGGCATACCAGTTTACAAATAAAAAGATTTCTTTTCAAAAATCGGTTTCTAGAATTTTTCAGAAATTGAAATAACTTCAGGAGTAGCAAACTGAAAAAATTTCTTGACAATCTTTTAAACTCCAAAAGTATTATAATGCCTGTGGTCACTGGGTAAACACTTTTCTTTCCACCCTGGAAATACAGAAATTACTGTATTCTTAAGTATGGAAGTTTCTGTAATTACAGGAATTGGACAGATATCACTAGCTGACGTAGTCTGTCTTTTTGATTATAACACAGCTCCTATGCCTTTGTAGCTGTTGATAAAGACAGGGTATGAATCAGCAAAAGATCCCAGGAGATCCATTTTTAAGTCCCAAGCCATGATGTCTGCAATATAATCAGCATGAACTGACTCCTTCCTGAAGATTTGCCTATGTGGATGTCAGCAGCATAACCTTGAACTAAATCTAAGACCAGTGAATGTACAAGTGGTTCTGTATGTTTCTGCTGGCTTTATTCCCAATTTCAACACAGATCTTCATAAACACATGAACTGAGTTATATCATGTTGTTGTCAAATAGAAGGGGTAAACTTAGTGGTCCAAGAGTTTCTTAAGACTTGAAAAGGACCCATTGAATAGTCGGATTTAGTTTTCTATGCCCTTAGACTGTATAATGTTAGTACTTCATGAAAATAATGACTTAGCTCAGTCCAGTTCAGGTGTTTGATAATATTTATAATATTTAAAGCTGTCTTAGAAATTTCCTGACTGCTTTGTGGCAGCTAATATCTTCTTTCTGTATATACTCTTTGCCAAAATATAATCATTTTTTCTATGTTAATATTATCTCTGAATTTAAATAATACTTCCCCTACTCTGGTGTATAACACTATATTTTTAAAGACGACATATCTTTAGATTGTCATCTTCTCCCTTGATCTTAATTTTGCCGATATGACCAAAATAAGTGTATTTTAGCCTTCTGTTCTGAGAAAAACACCTATTCCAAATATGTTTTTTATCTTTTTCCAAATCCCCATCACATAGTTCTGCTATCTGAAATTGTATGCTTTATTTTATGCATCTATTTTGCCTTATCTAATCATATCTTTCTCATCTGACTCCTGTAAGTGTCTCAGAGATGCTCTTTGATTGACTAAGATATACATACCTTAACCTTTCTGTTAGAGTATCTCCATTCATAGCAGAAATTCTAGTTGTTCTTGAGTGCTTGACTTCTGCACTTTTGAGTCATGTTAATACTTATTTCCTTAGATAAGTAATACACAATGAAAATTCACCTTTCTTGCTCTCACAGCTAGCAGTCCTAACCTGCAATACCCATGTTTCACTATGGTTACTGTTCCAAGTTTTCTACTATTCTTGACTTGAAACCAGACTAATCCAGCTCCCACACTTTGAAATCGTGACTTCAATTAGTATACAAACTTTGCAGCTAATTCTTTCTAATTTCATTAGTACTCTAGATGGTTTGGGTCAAATCCTTTCATTAATCAGACTATGTTATATGAATTCTGTTGCTACCAGTTTTAGAATATATTTTCCTCTTGCAAGGGAATAAAATACCACTAAAGTAAATTTTACTTCCCAGTGTCAGTAAGCTCCATAAGGTGAAGTCTTACTATGTTCATAGCTCATGTTATGTGGCTTTGCCATCAAAGAAACAATGCCTTTGCCACACTGATAACATATCATTAAAAAAAAAACAAAAACAAAAATCAACCAAAAAAAAAAAACCACAACAAAACCCTTTAAGGCTGCAAATATTGGCAAGTGAAAACAGGAAGATAAATATTTCAAGCAAAAAGACACTAAAGATGAAAGGTTATTAACATCCTAACTGTAAAAAGCTCAGACAACTCGATATTTCACTTGGTTTACGACTTTCATCTTGCGCCTTGATTTACATTAGGAGCTGTCACAGTCTTGGAGGCATTTATTGCTAAGACTTATTTGTATTTGAAAATATGTAAGTATAGCAAAGAGCAGTCTACATCTATAATTGCCAAATTCTGAAATGGATCTTTCTTTAACTTAAATCAACATAACAGAGTATGTGTCTATCCACAAAAAAATAATGAGGGGATATATATGGCAATAGATATATATGTTTCAAGAAAAATAATGCAAGATTATTAATTTTTAACATATCCTAGAACTCGTAGTTAGCTGATTTATGCAACACATGAGAAGCTCGTTATAATCATTTTATATACAGCAACAAAATTTTTCATTCTCAAAGATAGCTGCAAGAGTTTTTAGAATGTAATGAAAAATAATATGAGGTAGGACCTGTATTTTACCTACCCTCTTCTCCTCCTACATCAAAGCTCTATATGCATAAATGCCTTGTTTTGTGGGTCCTGAGATGAACAATTTCTTTCTCTCTTCCACAATTTGCATATTAAACTAGAGTTTGGGATACAAGTCTACTTACAGCCAAGACTATATATTTTAAAAATTAAGATCTCTCCGCATGTCTCCTTTTTCCCCACCCCCCCCTAAAAAATCAAGTTTCCCTATTCCTGATAAGAAAGAGATGAGACAGATTAATTCTAGCAGTTAGGGGGTTTACTCAAGAGAGAAAAGTCCTGGATGCTTTTTATCTGCATGTTCTAGAATATTTGTAAATTTATCCCAAAATGACTTAATGTAAAACAAAAAATGGAACATCACACAACAATAATGTTTTCATGTTCGGGGGGCTCGGGGCGGGGGGAGTGTCTGTTTTTTAATGAATCTGTTGCTGCTGAGGTGTCCCATTATTTCAGTTCTTTAGATATATTCAGAGTGCATCTACTAGAATGAGACATGGGGCATCCTAAATGGCAGCTAGTTGAAGAGTATAAGTATTTCAATCCTATAGACAGTTGTTGCATCATCTTCCCGGGCAACAATACATCTACATGAAGATTCTGTTGTTTTCATTACTGAAAAGGTAAAGGACTAGTCTGGGCTGACTATCTTAAGTAGTTAAGTCCTACCATAATTCTGGGTTTTTTTTCTTTTTTAATACCTAAACCTTAACAGTTTTCTCTAAGATGTTTTATATTTAGTTTTAGAATTTTAATGAAATTATGTTTTCATAAACATTCAGAAAGCTGAAGAACTGTGTAGTCAATGGGCACAAAGTTATTCAAAAAACCTTCTGTTAATGAAAACATGAAATGCAAATACACTATGATGAAGTTGAAAACTTCTGCTTGATAGACATCATATGACGTGTCTCACACATGCACCAAAGTATTGTCTTAGGACATGGTGCTTTGGTGTATTAATTTTCATCTCTGCATTCCAGAATGTATCTTAACTCTAGCAGTCATGAGAATAGTCTATAGACACTGCAAAACAAGACAAAAGATAACAGGCACTACACAGTAAATTGATACATTACTGTGAAATCATGAAAACTTACTCATGAAGTGGCATTAGTTGTCTGAATCCTTGTCCAGATACTCAATTTTGCAAAGTTGCCTACATATGTTCAACAATAATGCTAGAAAATGCTGGTCTTCACTTTGGGCTTAAATCTTAAGCCAGCCATGAGAATAAACAAAATTTTTTACTACTTTTTTTTTTTTTTTTTTTTTTTAGTCTTAACAATATCTGTCTGCTCAAGATGTTATAAAATAGGTTGGAAACAGAACATTTGTAACCATCACAGCAGAGAAATAGATTAACCAGCCCTGAATATGATTAACATCACCAAAGATATTAAATAATTTTTAAATGGAACTTGAACACTTTTTGTATCATATTAAAAATGCTATGCTAATGAGCTGGGAATTACCTTCCAGCCCTATGTGTCTAATCACACTACTATCCACCCAAAATATATTTTATGTATTTACGTTAAATTTGAGAAAAATTACTAGAAAATACAGATAGAAAAAATCTCTGAAAAAGGACGAAGTATTAATAACTTCTTAGAGGAAAACCAAGTATGAAGTCTCTCAGTGGTATTAAATTTAATGCATAACCAGATACATTTTTCTTGATGAACATTCACAAGAAATTTTAAAGCTGCAAATCATAATCTCAGATTTGACAGAGTATAGAAGACTGACACAGCAGTCTTCAATTAGTACTACAGAAAAATTATGGCGCTGTATCCCCTCTGAAACAACACTAATAATCAAAACCTTTCTGTAGGTAACAAATGTTCCTTTGTACTTTACTGTCACAACATTGAAAGTGTCTGTTCTTTGCCTGTACACAGTTGCTTTGTAGTGAAACCAAAGCCAAAGACCAAATAAATGTCACAGCTCAAATTGACTCACAGAAATAATATACTTCTTTCTCCTTTGCCGTTTTCAGCTGATGAGACAGTGTCTGCTGGCAGAATTCCTTTGCATATTATTTCTTAAACACATTATTTCAAAGTTACTGAATTTTATCTTATTTCTATTTCTTTGTTATTCAAAGCAATCCAGTGTTGTCTGCATATTTTATTCGTTCCTTGTGATCATAAAGACTCCCAAATATTATGCTATCACTGATAGCACAGTATCACTCTGGTGTGTTGACCCTGGCTGGACACCAGGTGCCCAGCAAAGCTACTCTGTTACTCCCCTCCTCAGCTGAACAGGGGAGAGAAAATATAACAAAAGGCTCGTGGATCGAGATAAGGACAGGGAGATCACTACCATCATGGGCAAAACAGACTCGACTTGGGGAAATTAATTTATTTTATGGCCAGTCAAATCAGAGTAAGGTAATGAGAAAAAAACCCTAAATCTTAAAACAACTTCTCCCCACCACTCCCTTCTTCCTGGGCTTAACTTTACTCCTGAATTTTCTACCTTCTCCCCACCAGTGGCACAGGGGGACAGGGAATGGGGGTTGCAGTCAGTTCATCACACATTGTCTCTGCCGCTCCTTCCTCCTTAGGGGGAGGACTCCTTAGACTCTTCCCCTGCTCCAGCATGGGTCCCTTCCACGGTGTGCAGTCCTTCAGGCACAGACTGCTCCAGCGTGGGTCCCCCGCAGGGTCACAAGTCCTGCCAGAAAACCTGCTCCAGCGTGGGCTCCTCTCTCTACAGGTCCACGTGTCCTGCCAGGAGCCTGCTCCAGCGTGGGGTTCCCACGGGGTCACAGCCTCCTTAGGGCACCCACCTGCTCCGGCGTGGGCTCCACCATGGGCTGCAGGTAGATATCTGCTCCACCATGGACCTCCATGGGCTGCAGAGGGACAGCCTGCCTCACCATGGTCTTCACCACAGGCTGCAGGGGAATCTCTGCTCTGGTGCCTGGAGCATCTCCTCCCCCTCCTTCTTCACTGACCTTGGGTCTGCAGGGCTGTTTCTCTCACAGGTTCTCACTCCTCTCTCCCGGCTGCAATTGCTGTTGTGCAGGGGTTTTTTTCTCACTTTTTAAATCTGTTATCCCAGAGGCGCTACTACTGTCGCTGATGGGCTCGGCCTTGGCCAGCAGCAGGTCCATCTTGGAGCCAGCTGGCATTGGCTCTGTTGGGCACAGGGAATCTTCTAGCAGCTTCTTACTGAAGCCACCCCTGTAGCTTACCCCCCTGCTACCAAAACCTTGCCACACAAACCAAGTACAATCACTGATTTGGTGTTCAAATTTTTGTGTTAGAAGTCATCAATCAAATTATCTCTTGTTCCCTATTTAGGCCCTTGGGTACCCCTCCTAATAAACTGCCTCCAGTCTTGTATTTCCTCTTTCAACACTAATGCCTTGGTTTTTACTAGTATTTCTCACCTTACAACCTTTGTGCTGATACTCTTAAGTTTTAGGCAAAACTGGAGTAGCTAGACAATAGCAATAATGGTGATAATAATAATAACTGAATTTTATATCTTTTGTGATGGAACCAAGAGATAGTAGCCATGAAAACCCATCTATTAAAAGACTGCAAAAAGAACCTGAGAAAATTTATGTGAAAACTAAAGTAAAAGTGGAAAGAAAATATCTTGTCAGTGTTGTTCAAGATTCATGAGAACAATCTTTGATGTCCAAGGGTTAGGCACCTTTCCCATCTGAAAAATTCATATTGCATATGCTTTTCTTTACATTTTAAAATTGGCTCTAGAAATTAGTTTAATCTTCTGTGCGCCTGGAAAAATAATTTATCAATTTAAAAATATTTGCTTCTTAGAAGAGATTAAGATCCTAAGTTTTAGAGGAAGTCCATGGATTTGCATAGTGAACTATGCAGGCCTAAAATAAATTTCCTGGGTTTAACCTCAATTTATTATCCTGAAAATTAGAAGATATGTATTATTCATATATTTAAAGCCATTAAATAGGTAGATGTTAAATAAGTAGATGGACATTTCTAAAGTAAATCCATACCTGAGCATCTAAATAAGAAGCCTTATTTTTCAGAACGCCACTCAAAATTGTCATTTCAGTCAAAACCGACAACTGTTCAGGACACCTGGATATAATCAACTAAAAATAGCTTTGAAATTCAGCTTTTTGCAGCTCTAGATAATCTGGATTTTGCCAAACCAGACTTGTATGGGGTGAAAAAATGTCAAAATGCTGTCTTCATGTATATCTTCCACTTCCAATGTACAGTTTGTACATTGGATTAAAAAAAAAAAAGAAAAAGCTAAAATGGTACTTGGTGAGCTTTAAATAGATGTTAGTATTTTCTCAATATACTTAGTGAATTGAGCAGCTAGTATTTATGTCCAAATGTCAAAGTGCTACCTACATCACAATAAGTTTTTAATTGATATTTAGGACACTTTTGTTCATATATTTCCTTTGAATTTGCATCTGAGTTGCATTATGCTTAAACTTAATTGCATCACAATGCAGGTAAATAATCAATGATCAAAAACCATATCATTATGATCTGCAGCACAGGTTCTCCTGTGTTCATATATGCAGAGAGCTAGTTGCTTATCACCACACTGCATTCAGATTGTATGAATATGCACCAAGTGCTTCCCCCCCCCGCCCCCAGTAAGTAATTGCCCCAGTTGCCACAAAACAATATAGTATCACAGACAGTAGACAAGATAACTCATGTGATTGAAAACAATGGGTGCTTTTACTCCTCATCAAGGAATTTATTCAGGACAAGGTGTTTCATCTGAAAGTATCTGGAGATTCAGCATACACTTTTATAACTAGAAAAGGGGAATCTCTCTACTACATCAAGATAGATTATGGCTAAGTGTTACTGTCCTTTACCATATGTAAAATTCACAAATAGATTTGCAAATACAAAATTGAAGTTCAGATTATAGGAACAGAACAGGAAAGGACAACTTGGTGACAGAATCCAATCTCCTGGGTATACAGGTAGCAATGTTACATTATCCCTTTCACTAAAAAAGCAAGGTTAGCTTAAAACCTTTGTTTAACAATGCCATTATTTTGGGTTGGTGTTCTCATTATCTCTGTTGAGTAGCTGTATCAGAAACCAACTCACTTTTCTATTTTCCAGTGTCTTTTATTCATTTTTATTTTACTTCCATTTTCTATTGTGCTCATGCTGTTGGCTAAGCATGAGTATTTCTTCTGACTTGCTTCTTTAATTCCCCTCATTTTGCATTTTACTAGGTTAAACAAGACACTGTTATAGGCCCTGCTTTTAGTTAATTTCCAATATTGTATAACAAACTCTTCTCCATATAGCTCTAGTGTGAATTCATGTTTCTCACAGATGGATGTCAGGTATTTTACATGATTATACATATATATGCATTTTTTAAATTGAGTGTTAACATACTTTATGCATTGGTAGTCCCTGCTGAACTGAACTTCAAATGTCAATTGCTGCAACTGCACTCAGGCAAATTCATAGTTGAATCAACTGTAGGCTTGGGTTTTTTTCTTAAGGAGAGTAAATTCAGGTCCAAAGCTATAAAATTTTTGTTAGTGAAGTTTATTTTCTCAGAGTTATTGTGTTAAGGTAGCAATAGTAATATTTTATCACCTTCAAACACTGACTTCTACTAAAGCTGATAACATGGTGTATAAAGCATCAAGCAACTGCAGTTTCTAAAATGTAGCACTTTTTCTCTCTGGAAATGACAGAATGCAGTAACGGCAATTTTTTTTTTTTTTTTTTTATCAGTAGGAAGCACTGAGTGTTGCTCCATATTCTTACAAGAATGAGAGCACCAACTTATTTTGTTAGTTATAGCACAATAATTGCATGTCAAGAATATAATGCTTCACATGTGGATTGCCTTGAGATTTGAAGGGTAATAATATGAAACACTGCCAAAAAGCAGGGTAGTGAAAATGAAGCTGTGTTCTGGTTTTCGAAGTAGGTAATGTTAAATTAGACACTTGCATACAGTACCTAATGCAACTACAAGTGCTATATGTGAGAATTTTATCCTCTTGAGCAGCTGGTTTTATACCTGTTGCTTCATAGCTTATGTACTGGATAACCCGTCAGAGTTTTCCAGATCTTCTTTGCAGTGAAGTAGGTAAGTAATGTTTATTTTTAAGGTTACTGAAGCATTGTGGTATCTACAAGGGCAAACAGAAATGGAAAAACAGCTCAATTTCAGTAATTTACTGCCTCTTTCTAAAAATTATTTAGTCCATTTTTAAAATACAGTTGGATTTAAATTCTTTATAAAAAGAAAATAATAAAAATTCCACAAACAGAAAAGCGTTTGCTTTCTGTAATGGTACTTGCATTCTTTTCCTTGAACACAAAAACCCGTTTCATATGTTTCAAATATGTAAAATGTCTGAAACCTTTATGTACTTATACTAAATATAAAGCTCCCCTGTGCCTTTCATAAAAGCACTGTAAATCCCACAGGTATCTCTCTAACAATCGATGCATGGCTGGTGTTTCCAGTTGCCCAGTAGATATATCGACAATATGCTGTTGCTGCAACCTCCTAGCACGGGGTAAGAGCAATTGGTCCTGTATCCAGTGTGGGAGATGCCTTCATGCCACCCACTCCAGGTGCTCAGCTCTTGGAGTAACAAAAATTTATGGAGGTGGCAGGTTCAGTGTTTTCCCGGTGAGTAAATTGCCATTTAACTTGTTCATTTCTGGGCCAGGCTGACATACTGGCTGACATCCCTTTGTGCCATGTGGGGAGGCTACTCACCTAAGAGACCTCTTTTCCAGAGGACAGATGCCAAAGTCTCTTTACCTTATATCTCATTTTCTAAGTGGTTTTCTTCCTGCAGTTTCTTTCTTCTGAGTACTTTATCCAGTGTGGTGTTGCAGCTGTCTCAGAAATAAGCTTAATTACCTTTTTAAACATGAAATGTGCAATTAGAGTAAGACCAAAGGTAAACAAAGTATTAGTAAGTTGAATGTTCCAGTTTTCCTTTTGTTTCCAACCTTCTAAAGTGCCACTTTGTTAAATATAACAAGGACAGCTTGAAGTAAAAACAAAAAAACACGTAAACTGTTTTTCCAGCCTGCAACATACAATTTCTTTTTAAGGGGCAAATAAACATCTGATGACTAAAAGCCTTGGATCATTTTGCTACATGTTAAAACTGACCTTGGTTATAGATTATTTAAATGATCTGTGCTGAGATGTAAATAATTACAGGAGGATCATCTATGGATGCTGTAAATTATAGTGCAGCTTTTTTTTTAAAAGGAAAGGAAAAGAAAAAAAAATAAAACAATTTTGCTTATTTATTTTCCTACTTGTCTATTCCCCTTGCTTCCACTAGCTTTTCACTTTATTTTATTTTTTGCCATTTGACTGCATCCAAGGTCAGGCTGAATGAGAGACAGTCTTAAAACAGATAAGAGATGACAGAGAATGCATTCAAAACCAAATAATGCAATAATCTGATAGTGGCAGTAAAGGAGATGTTACCAAACCAGAAATTATGCTGTAAGTAATCATTTTTCTCTGTAATTTCAACCTCTACTAAATACCTAATAAATATTAAGAGGATGTGAATTGGAAGAAAAGACAAAAAAATAAAAATAATTCTCGGGTTTGACAAATTGTTTAAATTGAAATGATGTGCCAATCCATCAGTTAGGTCCCTGATTTAATTAACTGGCTAAACTGTTCCATTATAAGACATATCACTAAACTGAGTATTACTTTCATGGCCATATGTGCTTACTTTTATTGAAGAAATTGTGCAAACCAATATGTGATCCTAAGTCAAAAAATAATGAAGTCTTCAGAAATTTTGAATGGGAAAAAAACTCACCTTTCTTGATATAACTCCCATTTCTCCCCCAAAAAAAAATTAAAAAATAATTTAAAAAAAAAACACTAATGGAGTTGCATAACAGTTTGATAGACTGTAAGGGGTTGCTAGAAAATTATTTGTGAGTTAGCATTGTTTCAGCATGGTTTCATTTACATGATCCATTTTATTCCAGTGCACAGAACAGTCATGCAATAAGGCAGAATTGGGGTGCATATGGGTATCATAATACTGATGTTTTCTAACTTATCAATGTTTGCCTTCACTGCCTAATGTTTCTCTTTATTTTGAGTGATTTGCAAATAATTTAGTGTAAGCAAGGCATAAATAGAGGCTGAGCATAAAGTCTCTCTGACAGTGTAAACCCTTTTTAAAACTGAACATAGATGGAACAAGGTGACCCAACAGGTATTCCTTCCCAGGAGATCCACACTACTGTGGCCTCAGAGAGAACCGCACTGGCTTACTTTGGAGGTAAAAGAATAGGGATTAATTAGCCGTGCTGGAAAAACTTTGAAAAGCAAAGCTAATTAGTAGGTAAAGCATGGAGCTAACGTATCTATATTGCTTCAAGTTTTGCAGACTACCTTGTTCATAGGTAGCTTGGCAGTTGTAAACTGTACTATGCAGTTGTTATGCTAAAGAACAGTGAAGTAGGTTCTGTGGAGCCATTTCCTTTTTTACTTTCAATTCTCTGTTACAAATGTCACACAGTACACTCGTACTGTCAGAGACACTGACTTTATTATCAGTAATACCACAAGTCATCTTTTTAAAGATAGGGGTTTAACTTAATGAGCTTCAAATGGACAAGGGGGAGGACAGAACATACATGCCCTCTAGTTTTGTTTAAATGGGAGTTAGATTGGCTTTTTACAGTTGCAGATGCTAATAATTCATAAAATTATGATTATTTTCCACTTCCACATGTAAGAGTCATATGTACATCTGTATCTGAAACTGATGGAGGGAGCAAACCATTTTAACAGATAACCATTGCATCCATTCAGCATTTGTGTTCCAGCAAATATGCCACACGGTAAACTGATCATGAAGTCTTCCTTTTATTTCAGTCTATTGTGGAACAGATTTGAATGTGGCTTTCTTTTTCATTCTTAGTATGTTTTTGTGTTTTTTTCTTCGTCTTAATGACTATTATAAAATAAAGCAAGCAGATCTTTTTCTAACACGAGACACAACTATATGTGTAATTTTATTAAAGATACTCATTTTGGCAAGGAAATACTATGCATTCACTATTATTTGTTTTAATTATTCAGTCATACCTGACAACAGAATACACCAGTCTATGTGTTAAGTGAAGGTTAAGGTCTGTCCTGCGTGAATACTGTGGGCTAGATTTCACTTCTGTCTTTCTTGGATTTTACACAGTTATAACCTGATTGAAAATAAAAGCAGTGGTGTTACATGGGTGTAATACAAATATAATAAAATAGAAAAATAGTCTTGTAAGTATTAGATATTCCCAGAAAGCTTTTTAACAGATGCTGTGGTGATGCTTTTAAAGAGGTTCTTGATGACATCTACTAAACACTATTATTTATAACACTTCTTAAGTACAGTTTGGTGGTCCCCTCAGGGATGCATCTTTACTAGTGAAGTGCAACAATATAGGTTGCAGCAGGTACTTCTAAACATCATGCCTGACAGCTCGACAATAAAAGTAGCACAATATTTAAGTGTTTCATATTCCAGAGGAACAGGATGAGCTGCTTTCAAAACTCAATGTTCATGTTCCATTGCAAAGTATGTACATGCACCTATGCATAAGCAAAGGCAGACAATAGGTACTCAGTCTCAACTGAACACTGTTATCCTCAGAATTTTTCTCTTTCAATTTTCTCTTTCTCTTCCAGACTGAGAGTATGGTCCTTTGCAGAGGCTTACATCTTCCTGCAGCTTACAGTGTATCTGCATGGTCTTTGGAGACTGACCTACGCCTGATCCTCCTGGACTTTACGGTAAGTGGATGAATGCCAGCACTGATCTGAAGGCAGTATGCCTGAGCTATACCATAATCTCTGCTGGGAGCACAGTGGGTTTGGACTGGAGCTGGTGGGCGCCCAGCCAGCTGGAAGGGAAGATGTAGCAAGGGCAAGTCTGTCTGCCAAAGACAGCAATGGCAAACCTGTAGGCTAAAAATTGGTTGGTCCACATAGACACCTCAGGATTTAAAAATGTCTGAGTGTATTTGGAGCCCAAAATTAGGACTGCAGCCCTTGTTCAAGCAATATTTAAGTGCAAGCTTTAGGTCTGACATTAGTCAGGAGCATGTAAATTTTACAGATTGATATTAGGCAAGAAGACTCGATAATTTAATCAGTGTTATTTGGGGAAGTTTATATTTTCAAATCTAAATTGGTATGATTTATTTATATATCCCCAAGAAGAGAAAACAGCTTTACTCTGGCTTGTCCATTGTCCAAAATGAGAAGCAATTTATTATATCCCCTTTGCAGTAGGCTTGATGACTACACAAGGGGCAAACCAAAGTGAAATTATGATATTTAAAAAAAGAATAAAAGGAATCCTTTAAGATCAAGTCAAGGTTACCCAGGAAACTGAATCTTACTAACACAGGTGTTGTTTTCAGTGGGGTTATTTAAACAAAACAAAAAAAAAAGTGAGAAGATATCAGTGGAGGAAAGAAACTGGACTATTGTCTTGACCTAGGAACATGACTAGGGATGGGTAAATTGAGAGACTCAGTCTCTTTTTAAAGCAGATAAACAACTGTTGTCCAACACAGAATAAAAAATTAAATGTCTCTTTTTTCTGTTTAATTGGCTATGATAACTTGAACCATCCCTTGCTAGCTTGTGAAGACAATTTAACACACTTATTTACATTAGATGGTCAAGTGAAAAATGTGCGTAAAAATATTTTAAGGATTCTAACAGTTAGTCTTGATTAGGCTGCTGCAAATTAAGAGTATTCACATAAAATCAACAGTACTATATTTTTGTTTTTTCTTTGTTGAAACAAGTTACTGTACTGTCATGGTTTAAACCAGCAGGCAACTAAACAGCACACACAGCTGTTTGCTCACTCCCCCCCACACAGTGGGATTGGGAAGGGTTGAGATAAAGACATAAATAGGACAAAAAAGGAAGGGAAAATGATGATGATGATGATGATGATAATAATAATAATAATAATACAAGAACTACAATATACAAAACAAGCGATGCACAATGCAATCTCTCACCACCTGCCGACCGATGCCCAGCCAGTTCCCCAGCAGTGGCCCCCAGCCAGCTTTCCCCCTAGTTTATATACCGAGCATGACATCATATGGTGCAGAATATCCCTTTGGGCAGTTTAGGTCAGCTGTCCTGGCTGTGTCCCCTCCCAACTTCTTGTGCCCCTTTCCCCCAACTTCCTTGCTGGTAGGGCATTATGAGAAGCTGAAAAGTCCTTGGCTTAGTGTAAGCACTGCTCAGCAACAACTAAAACATTAGTGTGTTATGAACATTATTCTCATCCTAAATCCGAAACACAGCACTATACCAGCTACTAGGAAGAAAATTAGCTCTATCCCAGCCAAAGCCAGGACATGTATTTTAATAAAACTGTCTGGAAGTGAGAGCAGATCAAATCCAGCATTACACATCATCTGAGTTTGCAACAGTCAAACTATCTATTCAATATAATAGCTGCAACTCCAAGGAAAATACTGAATATTTTTAGATGTGCAGTACATTTTAACATTTTATCTGAAAGATTTTTCTTAAAATTATACTGCCTTTAATGTAAGCTTTAGTTTATGCATAAAAGAGCCTCCTACATGTTCACGTGCACGTGCACACATGCTTGCGCACAATTGTATTTTTTCAAAAACTTTTCTCCCAAGTAAGTCAATGACAGCATGCAGAATTCTGACAGATAATGACAGAGGATACCGTATATCGACTTCTCTGTCAGTACAATGAAGAGCTGTGCTATAGACCGATTGCAGCAATGTAACTAATTAGTTTGTGGTGAGTAGTGGTGTAGGTTTGCAGTGGAAAGAAGTATTCGGTAGAAGTGAATAACGTATGCATTGAATGCAAGAGGTATATATGGAAGCAAAAGCGTAGTAAAAATCCCCCCATAAAAGATTAAAATAATTTCAAAAAAACTCAGAAAGCAAGTGCAATAAGCTTTCAAAGAACTCGGGGTACAGGGGTAAATGCTGGTTTTGGATAAATCAGACTGAAATATTCTGAAGTTTTTCTAGCTTGGGTGCATCTTTAATGTCTCTATTGCCAAGATCTTAGTTTTAAGGAGGAAGGAATATTTTACAGAAGGAATGTGACATCAAAAATTTAAATAAGACTGGTAAACCTGTTTTCTTACAATCAAAAATAGATCAAAAATCAAGAATAGTTTTTTGATGGAGGTCATCTTACCTTTTAGTATTCAGACTAATGACAGTATAATGACAGTGGTATATCTCATGGGTACATTTAAAAGACATACTACTGTTAAGGCTTTAGAACATAACTTTGAGTCATCTGCATATAAATCAGAAAAACGTGTTCATGTCACTACAATTTCAGTCACAGAATACTGAACTAAACTGCGTGTTTTATACAAAAAGGACTTCCTAATTCCTTTCTTCACTTCATACCTATGTAAAATTAAAGCTTTAGATAGCTTTTCTGCCTTGCCCTAAAAAGAGATACAGGGCTGAAAGCAAGATTCTGATTTTGACATTATAAGAGTAATTATATCGACAAATAAAAAGTTATAAAGATCTGATATTTTTAAATATAAAGGTTAGTTTTTGTTCTGGATCAAGGATGGATACTGTGCCCATTTTAAGAGGTATGTGATTTCAAATGGTTGGACTTCATTAAGAACAAATACCAGTGCACATAGTTATGATGAGGTATAAATCTTGTAAAGCATTTTTACTGCTACTTTTAGCTTAAATCTTACTTAACTTGTTCCTTAATGATCTGGGGGGAAAAAAAAGCAGAAATAATCATGATATTTCATTCTTGGATCTTAAAACAAAACAAAACAAAACAAAAAAAAACAACAAAAAACCATGGTATACAGAAATGCCAAATTAACATGTAAGTTTGGGAGAGATTCTTTTTTATTTGCAAATTGTGACTATTATTTTACTACTCTGAGAGCATCCTTAAATAAATAATAATAATGTCTCTGTCTTTAGGCAATAAAATAAAATAAAAGGAATGTAGCACATTGAAAGATCATACATAATTTTAACATTGGAGAGTGGTCCCCATGAATGGGGGCTAAAATGGGGGACAATAACATTTGGCACCCATTTGTTGTGAGAAATAGCCTATGAAAGAATAACTTAAAGTAAAGGCAATGATCAAATAAGGAGATGAGAGCTTGTGATAGGACATAAAATGTGATCAAGGGAGAAAACATGCCTGGGTGAGTAAAATGTCTTGGGGGAGAACAGCCCTTCTCTAAGAGGTCCCACACAGATATGGCACACAGTTTTGGACATATTTGCTATCTTAAAAATGCTGACATACATTTGAAACAGCAGAAGTTCACACAGGCCTGAAATTGTGGTTCTATCAAGAAAAATCTGCAGATCTGAACATTCCCTAGTCAGATAGATCAGCAGCATTTAACACTTCTGCAAGTATTGTACTTACAGTGCTGGAGTCCCAAAGGAAATGCAACAGAAATTTATCAGCAGATCTCACAAGGTGAGTCTACAAAAAATCTACAGTGATTTAAAGTTGTATTTCACAATGGTGGTATCCACTTGTTTAAAGGCAAGCAAATGCTGGAAGCTTCTTATTTTGAGATTTTGAAAAGTAGAAGTTCGGTCTTCTGAAGAGATGAGAAGTCACCACTTCAGCCTGTCTGCATCATCTGTGGGGCTCTTGTTAGTCGGTCCAAAATTGAAAAAACATATCCAGAAATTGTGTGGAAGTGAAATCAAGTCAAATTACAATTTGATTCACATACTGTTGAATCAAACATTAAATGTCAAAAAAAAAACCCAAGAGGCAACCTGACAATGGTCTCATGTATCTGAAAAGACTAATAAGAGGGAACAAGAGTCTTTAAGCATTGATCGGCACTCACTGCCTTTTTGAAGATCTGTATCAGCCAACAGTTTATTACTGATGCTACTTCAGCCCACTTCCAGACTCAGGTGAAGTGCTATATGACCATTGATATGAAATAAGACAGGTAAGAGCGTTCCCCTTTCTTTCAAGTTATGTTAATCATTCAAATAGATGACATATCTGTTGACAATTAAATCAGATGTTTTGCATAAGGTGAACACCTTATGACCAAGATATCCACATTGTAACACCCATAGAAACATACACAACTTGAGTATAAGTACCCATACCCATCTGCAAACCAAACCGAAAATTTGGAAGCAGACTGCATTTGTACATAGAGCAATGAAATCCATTTGATGATTTATTCTCTACAGTGGATTCTCTGTATTGTAGAAATATGTTAGTCTGTAGAATTATTTCCCCTTTATAAAGACTGTAAATGCTGCATGGCAGTATTCAGAACAGAATATTAAAAGTGCAATTACATATTTCTGTGTACCAAAAAGTAGTCATGTAACCTTGCAAGCATGCAGTCACGTCATAACAGGCTGTTGTATTCCCACAGAACATCTGTGATAACTTCTGTGCTATATTTGGGAGTGCCTTCCAAGAAGAAGTTTTACGAAGATTTCTACAGAAGCTTTGCATCCTTCTGCTGTCCTGAACTATGAGACAGGTCTCATTTGTAGTGAGAGATGGAATTTTTTGTAACACACAAAAGGACTAAGGTCAGAGCAACCTCATTATGTGGTATCTTCCTCATCCTTTTATTTCCATACCATTCTTTCTTTTCATGTATGTATAAGACAGTCTGATTTTAATTCAAAGAGAAACTCTTCAGTAAACTTGGGGCATACTGGGCATAGTCCAAGATAAAATAACATTTGATATTAAGTGTAACCATTGAGAAATATAGGCATTTCAAAAATTATAGATAACAAGGAGTTACAGACTGTCTAATCTCAGGTGCAGGCAGCAAACAATTTCCGTGTGTGTGTGCGTGTGTTTGTTAAATGATCAATATGGAAATAGATTTTATGGTATATAAAAATGGTATGTAAAAAGGATCAAAGAATTTCTTTGAAATTCTGTTATGCAGAGGGATTTGAAAAAAGGGATGGACTAGGAAAAAAACCTAACTCTAAAAGCTACGCTACACTAAATATTTGGTAAAATCAATGTATGAACAAAAGGAATACATTTTAAACTAAAAACTATTATGATTCACCTAGTCATATGAAAAACAAACCTCATGTCTAAAATGACAATAAAGGGA
Source organism: Buteo buteo (assembly GCF_964188355.1). NCBI lineage: Eukaryota > Metazoa > Chordata > Aves > Accipitriformes > Accipitridae > Buteo > Buteo buteo. The sequence goes on along the minus strand of NC_134171.1, from coordinate 32,102,182 downwards.
TTACAATTTTTATGCTTGCTAAATTTCTTCTGGAACTTCTGGCAATGGCTTTTGAATGTTACTACAAAGAGGCTTTCTGTACAATACAAGAGATAGCAAAACTACGAATCGGTTCAAAAGGTTTTTAGTAATAGCAAAAGTGGTTCAACATGATAAAGCAGGATAGAAAGGAGGAGTCATGACTCAAACTCTGAGTTGATGCTATCAGAGAACCTTGTCTCACATATTAGAGAGGTGGACTCCGAATGCTATATTTCTATTTTTGCTTCAAATGCACTCAGCGTAAGAGGCTGTTACCCTAGTTTGTATTAGAGCACTTACTTTAGATTTTGTAGAATATAGCTAGGTTAATATGCTTTTTGATTTCTGCTGTGAATGGAGTAGCTCCTGAGAGTTACTTTTGTGCTGATAGGGAATTTTAAGTTCACGTTTGTAAGTTTTATTATGTAAAGTAGTAGTGCTGGTTCCCACATAATACCTGGGAGACTTAAACTAAAGTACTTATTTCTACTGCAACCAGATGAGTGTCTGGGTGGTTGCAGTTTTGACATGCTCTGTGTCATGTGTCACACAACTCAGTGCCAAAATTGGTTTAATCCCATATGTAGGAAGAGGAGGGAAGAAAAGGGAGAGAAACTGGTCTGCTGGGAAGGAGAGGAAGGAAAGCTTGTTTTATCTCATTTGTCTCATTAAGCAGGGCTGACTTGGCAAAGGAAGGACAGTGCAGTACAAGGTCATTAAGGAAATCTTGCTTGAAGAGTAAGCAGTTCAAAAACTCATCAGGGAAACAAAGCAATTACACTAGAAAGCAGAATGTCAGCTCCAAAACTGGGAATCCACTGCCAGGAGGCGGGAAGCAGATCAGGTGCTGTGTAACTGAGAGGGGAAGAGTGGGCAAGACTTTCCATAACCTCCCCTGTGCCAAATCATTTCTCTTTCATGGTGTGCCCACGACAACCATGCCCTGAATACATTCTTACATGAGTCCAGGGAGCCAGCAGGATTTTCCCCATGGTTAAGCTTCAAGGCCAGCTAAGTAGGAAGGCAGGCTTGTTTTACATTTTCCCTCTTTCCTGCCATATTCTAGCTCTAATATTACAATCACAGGTGCAGAGATATTAAGACTGGAAGTGTTCATTATATCAACCAGTCTGGATTTGTGTATCTTAGACTGTTTAAATTTCACAAGGTATTTTAGAGCCCAAGAATTTGTTTGTACTTGACTAAAATGATCTTTCAGAAGAGCAGCCAAGCTGAAGAGATGAAGAAACCAAGCCAAGCTGAAGAGATGAAGAAACAAAATTTATTGGAAGCTTGTTCTAATAGTAGAAGCATTCCTACTTTTTCCTGAAAAAAAGTTCCTGAATTTCTCCAGCTTCAGATTTCAACAATTTATTCTTGTTCCTTAGAAACAGAAGCCAGACAGTACTTAATTTAGGCTGTTCTTTCTTCCTCTGAAGTGCTACACTGTAAGTAGATCTCCTTTCAGTCTTCTCTTCAGAAGTTAAATGCATTTCTCCATTTAAATATTTGTCTTTGAGCCATGGACCTTAATTGGAGAGCCAATTCTCTGTACTTCATATCTCCTATATTCTATATCTTGCTGCCTATTAAGACTGTTTCCTTAATTTTTTCTAAATTCTAAATGACATGTACCTTTACTGTACTAGGATAGGTCTTGAGGTCAAAGTATTCCCCTTTATGGAATATGAAAACTTCGGTTTGGGCAGGCAAAATCATTCTTAAAATATTGCTGATTTTCAGTTTTCATTTCTGTCTAGTCCTTTCACTTGACTGATTGCAAATAGAAAGGTAAAAAGTAATAAAACAATCAAAATACAAAGCAGACACCGCCCTCCCTTTTCAAATAAAAGGAAGCAGTCATAGTAAAGTTAAATCAAAGAATCAGGCTATATAAATACATGTAGCATTAAACAGAGAAAAAAAGAACAGAATGTTAAGAAGTACACAGTTTGAATATGGATTGTAAATTTTCTCCCAGCAGGTTCGCATAGGTTCTCATGTCTTCCATAGAAAAGATAATTATGTTCTAGGTTTTAAGTCAGGTTAAAAATGGGTAAAAATAAAAAATTGATAACAATTAAAAATTGATTACAAAATGGTTACAATATGAGAAAAAGAATTCTGATAGGAAAATATGTAAAAGTTGATGTACTGAGTCTCATGGTACTCCAACAAGTGCTAACATTTTCACTTAATTTCCAAGTCATTAACACAAGCCTCAGTCCCAGCACATCCCACAGTCTTTTCCTGCTTCTACTTGAATGACAACATAACAGTTCTCCCATGTGTGGAAAACAACCTCATGGCCTAAGAGCAGAGTCTGTAGCTGAGGTGGGATCTCAGTCAAAGGCAGACATGAGAAGGAGGCCCCAGAGATGTTACCAGCTGTCACCGTTCAGAGGCATGAGAGGTCTGTGGGCACAAGGACGGGCAGAAAATGGGAGATTTCCCTGAACAGAAACCTTTGGGTTCAAAGATTTTCATCAAGAGAAACAAGTCATGAAGAAAGGGTTGACCATAGCCTGACCTCATCAAAGAGGGAGTTATTGTCTTTCCAACTGGAAAAGTGGGAAGGGAGGAATAAGACACTGAATCAAAAAGAAGACAGCACGGACAGAGCAGAGCTAAAAGTTATTCTGTACGACTTTCAAAGAAATGCCATGTCCTAAGAAACATGCTAGGGTTTTTTTTCTTTAAAGGAATTGAAAATAGAGCTGACGAGAGAGAATTTATAATACCTAGGTTCTGAAAGTGTTTGAAATACATCACAACATCAAAGATGAATCCACAGGGTCAGCAGTAAGGTGTCATCCAAGGGAGTTCAACCAAAGACAAATGGCACTTCTGAAAGAAAACATTTTGAGATTGAGAGGACAAGCACTATGCAACAAGCCTCAGTATTATGAACAGCTTGTTCGCTGAAGTAGAGACATAGAGTAAGATAAAGACAACTACATGTTGTTGTAAAACATGCATATAAAGTTGAAATAAGATTGGAAAAAGAAGTAGAAAATAAATTATGATAGTAAAATATTTGGCTAAAGAGTTGAAATTTACTCCCTTATGGAAGTTCTCAAAAAACACTTTTACATTCCAGAATAAAAAGGGCACACTCTGGGGTGCTCCATAAATGATGTTATGAACATGGAAACCCCTCACAGACAGTAATACCCAGCTGGGTGCACATGGCCAGGTTTCTGTTGGTAAACAGTTAAAAGGTGTTAAATTACTCTACAGCCAGGAACCTTTTAATGAACTTTAAATGAATAATTTAGCGCCAATAGTAGATGTACTGTAAACAGCATATAAATAGAAATTGGAAAAACATCGTAACCTTCCTAAGGTTCCTTTTTTCTGGCAATGAAAAAGGCTTGTAGAATCAGCTGTTAAAGCTACAGTAAATACTAATTCACCATACTTATATAAATATATTTTTATATATTTCTGATTTGCATATGTTTATACTTCTTACTTTATATATTTAATGCAAATTAATAAATTCGTACATTATTATATTTTATATTAGTATATTTCATATATAAATAATATTGTATGAAATAATTTTTATATTTATCTATATACTTAATCTGCTGTTGAATGTTAATGTCAAGTCAAATGATTTTCTACATACTTTGAGTAGAATATAAAAATTCAGCTGTTTCCCCAGCATTCCTTCCTCCTATTTTTGGCCCTCACTCCCTATTTGCGCCATTCACCACTACAACTTTACTGTCTCACACATGCAAAGTTCTCCAGTTTTCCATCTCTTTCTTTGCTTGCTTTTCCCTGTCACCTTGTTTGCAGGGTTCTCATCTTCAAAGTTCCTTCGTTCAGTTCGGTCCCTCAAAATTTGCTACATTGCTCTCTCCTTTTCTAAGTGTAAACTCATTCTTCTCTGTACCACAGCCAGGTTCTTCATTAAGCTCATCATGAGGGAACCAAGAAGTATCAATCTCTTTTCTTTCAATCTGCTTCTCGATCAGTTTGTTTATTTTGAATTATGTTTTTTGAAATGCCTTAATTTTTTGTGTAAATGTGTTCATATTTTCCTTTTTCTTACACTTTGTTTTCCATTCTTAAAACCTTGTTTTAACCTTCTTTTCCTTTAAATTTTTCTCTCTATTTTTGTTTTCTTTATTTTAAATCTGTAAATCTTCAAATCATTTGTAAGGATATCCAACAGAGAAAAACACAGCTTCCCAGCCCAGCCCTACAAGTATCATTTCCTTCCTATTTCTTCTGCCAAGAGTATATATAATGTGTGTGTATATACACAGACACCCCTAAATATACACTATATATATATAAATATTTAAGCATTAAAATAAATTAGCATAAACATTTCCATAGTTATATAGTGCACATATACATATAGTATATACTATAAATACTATTTATAAATAAAATATTAAGGGTATTTATAAATAAATAATATCTAGACATAAAAAACAAATATCAAAAGTAGGATAACAGACTTTCTTTTTGGAGGTTTTTTTTTGCATTCAATATGGTAGAGTTCAATGAAGACTTAATAGCTAGGGAATAGAATGCAGTTCTTAATGGACTCAGTAATAATAACTCCATCCATTTTTTTATTCAACAAATAAACTAAAAAAACCTCTAGCTGCAAGTCACCACTGTGATAACTTCTTAGCACTAATACGGTATTTGTGAGGTCCCACCATTAACTTGACTAGTCTGTGATATCCATCTTTGGATGATAGCTACTGTATACAGAATTTGACATTTTAATTCCCAATGCTTTTTAATTCCTTGTTGTATACAGAAATCAACCATTCCTATCTATTTATTAACATTTGTTTTACACACTTAGTCAACAATATCCTTAATCTTTTCCTTTAATTGTTAAATTTCCCATGATAGGCAGAGGATCAGACAAGGCAAACATTAAACTTGCCATCCTCTTTTGCTAAGACTTTTTCAGACTCAGCAGACATGCCTGCTGCTGAGTATCAGTCTTTCATATTTCCTATTTCATAAGTATGAAATATGATTTGGTCTGTCACAGCTTTTGCTTTACATAACCTTTTATTTGAAACTGCTATTTGCTGTGCCTTTAAGGACTCTCTTGCTCTCTCAAGTTCTTAAAATAATTTTGTGTGTTTTCCAAAATCATTCTTTTGGAGGAGATAAAGAAGTCTCAGTAACTTTAACATTAATTGTAGTACTAATTCTAACAATTACATTAACGCTTTTGATCAGAGATAGTTAATAATATTACAAAGAGCTGTAAAGAAGGTACCTTATGCTACTCTTAAATATTGCATTTTTATTAACGCATTCATATACTCTAAATGTGTCATAAATCAGCTGCCTCTAATGGCTACAGTTAGTATGTCTATTACAGATCCCTCTTCAAAGCTCCCCAACAAAACTCCCAATAAAATGAAGGTCTTTGTCAGAGATTTCAATAGTGCATTCACAAGCATAGCTAGTTGGCTTTGCCAGCTTAGATGAGTAGTGTATCCATAGAAGCCTAGGGAATTTTGTCTTTATCAGCTACAGATTAGATAGAAACTTATGTCCTTTGAATGTCCTATAATTCTACAAAAGGCACTGACTGTGTAACAGTGATTGAGAAGACAATTTTCCCCTAGCATTAATCATGTGCTTTACTGAAATGCTCTCATGTCTGGTAAGACTAGATCAGTACATTAAGACAGCCTGTCAAAAGCTGGCTGCTTAATGTTCTCTACAATCCACTGCTAGACTCCAAGGCTGCCTATGAGTATTAAGTTCACAGTTCTCCTTTGCATTTCCTTCATTTTTTCTTAGATAACTTCGACATCTGTTCTTCTGGTTTAATCATTCAGACAAGTAAATATCCCTACCTGATCTCAAAATCAGAAAAAAGCTGATAAAGTCTGATATAGTTAGGGCACTGGTAGGAAATAACCACTAACATAAAATACAAAGCATACATTGCTTGTTGCAGGTAGTTAATCATATGCTGTCAGATCAATATGATTCTGTCTATTCCTTTTGCCATGCCCCTGAGAAAGACAAAATCTTATGACTTAATATTTTCAGACCTCATACAGGGATTCTGATTTGTCTAAGGCAGTAGTGCTCCTTGTCAGTACATTTTGATGCTCTCTTTTTTTTTTTTGAGCTTTGTTTTGCATGGTTTTTAAATATCCGGTATTTTTAGGACTATCAGGTCTGGCATGCCTTCTCAAATGCCAGTAAAATCTAGCAAAGGGTTATTTTCATACTATTATTCCAGTCAACATTATCTGCATCTACCTTATCATTTTACTTCAGAGAAGTAGTCCAGGTTTGGCATCCTCAGTTACTGCTTACTGGCTGTATTGACAGAATGGTTTTGGTATGAACTAGTTAGGCTCCTTTCTGAGGAAGCGAGATCTTAGCTCCACAACAGGCACACACCAAATGTGATCCCCAAGAGACTACATGAAGTGTTGTACTGCTGACTAGTCAGCTTCACACCATGTGTATGGGGAGGATAGCTGGCTCAGAGGACCCAACTAAAGCTAATCCAAAGTCCTGAAACTACATACAGATTGGCTGCAAGTCTTCCAACCCCAGCTGCTCCAATCTAGTTATCTTCTCCAGCTGTGCTAACTTACACGTTGGTATGGATGTAGACATACACATTCTTTCAACAATACTAGCTTGTTCTCCATTTTGTCTTGGCTTGCTGAAGATTGAAAGTATTATAGAAAAAGGATATTGAAGAAAGTGTTCTGCTTGAAGATCCCTAAAATACTCATAGCAGTCATGAGTGATTTCCACACTTCATAAAGATGTAATAATGCTCCTATTACAATAGCCTACAAAAGTTCCTCAATAGCTTCAAATAGAGATCATCTATATATTTCAATGAATATTTTAGTTCTTTAAATAAAGTGAAGATTGGTGTCTCCAAAATAATGTCTGGAAAGAGATGAGTGACTGTTACTTTATGTTTCAATAACTGAGCTTGGAAGCCTCAGGACAAAATCCAGTCTTCACAAAAGCAGACTTGTAAGACGCTGTCACTTTATTGTTTCTTTGAATTACTTTAGGCAGTTTTTTGTTCGTTATTAAGACCATTCTGATGCCCTGAACCACTTTAGATATTGCATAACAGAGCTGTGACATTTCAACCTAGGCTGTGGAGACTAATATGACAAAAGGACATCTTAGGTTCCACACTGCTGCACTGAAGTTCTTTTCTGGAGGTGCTTTTTCAGAAAATTGCAACTCCAGTCATGATGCGGTGTGGCTAATCTTTGTTAGGGAAGCAGCCACCAAAGAGACTACATGAAAAGTGAGACAAATGTGGGGATAGGGAAAAAAAAACAGTGAATGGAGTGAGCAGGAGCCCATGGAGCCCATGCCATACACCTCTTAGTTGTCAACACCAAGTGTAGAAACAGGAGGGAAAGAAGTGTAAATTGTCCACCTATGACTCCACAAACTAGAAGTTATGGACTACCCAGTACACGCTGCATGTCAGATTCATACTCCACTCTAACAAGGTGCATAGGAGAGCTTTTCAGTGACTATTTTCTGAAGGTGCTATTAAGTCTGTACTCCAGTATGGTTAACAACTCTCAGAGAAGAAAACTCTTGTGGGGATTATTACGACGACACAGCTGTAACTTGGCAGATAGATAAAGGTCACTCAGAAAACATAAATAATCCCCCTGCTCCAGTGTAGAACTAAATCACAGAAGTATCATGCTGGTTTCTGATGTAAAAATGTGGTTTTTATTAGGTATAGTACCATGGGACCACTTTAAAAATCCCTTCTGGAAATCACAAGCAAAGCACGTGCACATGTTTTATAAACTAATTTTGAAGACTGGACTAGTATTGCCCAAAATATTTTTTGTTGTTGTTCTTTTCTGTGGGTTTTTTTCCCCACTTCCAAATTTCTTAATCTTCTTAAAAATGATAATAAAATAGAGGCATAATTATTTGGTACAAGTAATTTTGGCATTCCAAAAAGACTAAGAAATCTGTAATGTAGTAATTATGTCCATCATTATAATCAAAATGCAATAAAACAAAATACCATAATATTTGTATCTTGATTTACGTATTCATAATCACATGGTTTAAAAAGAACAACCCAGATCTCTGGTTTTAAGTCTCTTACCTGGATTTTTTTTTTTTCCTTCCTTCCTCTGCTTTTTATAGAGATTGGCATTTTCTTTTGACTCTTCCCTGCTTTATTGTGTCTGACTTTAACTCCTTGCTGTATCATTTTGCTGTATCATCTAGCCTCTTCAAAAAGCCTAGAATAAGCAAGGTATAATCCTTTATAAACTTTTCCTATGAGCAATGTGGCTGCATTAGTAGCATCTACATTCTGATTCAATAATTTTTTTTTAATATAAATCCATGCACATTGTGCAATTAAAGTCTGGACTGGAATTTGTGGGAAGGAATAAGTGGAAGAAAATTCCATTGTGTCTATGAAAGAATAGAAGAGAAAAGGATAACATAGTATGGATTTACTGTAGGCCTCCTGCTATAAAGAGAATGTAGATAAGGAATTTAGCAACTAAAACTTCCAGAGGGTTTCACATGGTAATAATAGTTATTTGTTCTGAAAGTTATGCAGAGTGATAGAACAGAGCAGTCCAAAAATTCTTGAAATATTCCTGGCACATTGGAAAGGAATCAGAAATTTTATTTTAATAAAAATTAAAGAAGGAGGTGACAATTTGAAGTTAGTAAGCAGTCTGTGCGAATTGTTAAGAAATAAGTTTTACAGAAAGACAAGCATTATGAAAACAACAGACTTCAAAAACCAGTTCATCAGACTCAGGAACCTGCTGGCTTCTAAAGGAGACATTACATATGAAATGCCAAAATGCACAACATGCAGGAAAAGTTCAGAAATAGACAAACACATCTATATTATAAGGCCTTTAATGACCTCCAAGTAGGGAACCCAACAACTGGAATAGCACAAAAAATACAGAGAGAAAAGTCAGAAAGGTGAAGATTCAAGATGACTTACCATTAGCAAAGAACATAGAAAGAAATGAGAAATCTTACCTGTGTTTCCACACACAAATGTAAATAACTACATTGGAAGAGAAAGAAAAGAAATGCATCAATCCTGTACTTAGGCAGATAGAAGTGTAAATGATGGATTTAAGAAATAGAGAAGAGTGAAACAGTCAATATCTTTTCCTCTTTTCATGAAAATTATTAATCATTAAAATGACAGATTTTCAAAACAGAATGTTTTAAAACAGAATGTTTCAAAACAGAAGTGTGGTTCAAAAAAAGGAAACAGGAGTGTCGAGAATATTTAGATGAATTAGGGATGCTTCACTTCAGAAGGCCTGATGGATTCGTTTGATATTACCAAGGAAACTAGTTACAACTGTTTAGCTGTGCTGTGCTTAGAGACATTTACTATTAGCAGTACAGGAAGAAAGGGAAGAGGGCAGGTAAATACAGCAGCTGTCTCTAAAGAACAGCAAGGGTAAGAGGAGGACATTCTGCACAAATCTGTTCCAGCCAGCCCAGCTTCATTTTTGGAAGAACGCTACACAGGATCATAAAATAGCCCATTTGTAAGTATCTAGCAAACAGTGAGACAACATTAAAAAAGTGGTGTGGATCTGTCAAGAACAAATCATGTCAAACTACTCTAATTTCTTTCTTTGACAAGAAAACTGACCTAGCGGATAAAAGGGACTCTGAGGTTATGTTATACCTTGACATCAATAAGGCTTTTGACACTGTTCCACATGACATGTTCATAAGATTAGTGTTAACAACCTGGATCACAGAATGGAGAGTCCACTTATAAAATTTAATGATGATATCAAGCTAGGAATATTTGAAAGCTCTTTGGAGGACAGAATAAGAAATCAAAATGATCTTGACAAAATGAACAAGTTGTGTAAAAATTGCAAAGATCATACTCAGTACCAGGAAGAGCAATTCTCTCAATTGACTGTTTTTAATAGAAAATAGAATCCTAAGAATGGACATGGAGTATCTAGACTTCCAATATGTAAAATGACTGCAATGACTTCCAATACTGTAAAATGATACGAACAATTGTTCTCCTTGGTCCTAAGTGGTAATTACACGGGGGAAAAAGAGCCTATTTTGAAGTAAGGAAAACATATACTAAATAATAATTTGGATTTTTAAGGAAAGCTTTCCAACTGCAACAGTCCTCTTCCTCTGATGTGAGATTCCCTTCAGTGGTGCTTTTAGGAAGTATAGTAGACAAATATCTAGCGGTGATGATGTAGGTACATTTTATCATGCACCAAAGAATGAGCATGGACTGGATATTCTTGAGAGATCCTTCCCTGTTGTTCTATCATTTCTACTGTAAAACATGAATTTAAGTATCTTGGTAGATGAGAGAACTGCTGAAAAGAGCCTGAGTGGAATCAAAACATCTTAATCTCTTTCACATTTTGTTCTTCAGGTAGAAATACGATGACAGCATCTTTGCTTGCAATTTTTTTCATATTTGCCCTTCAGACCAAAACCAGTAAATGCAGAAAAGAGGAGGTTTAAAACACTTTTTTTTTTTTTTTAAATATGCCTTTGAATGTTTTAAAACTTGCAGAGTTTCCCTTCTATTTCAGTTTTGCGTTATTTACGTTTTATCAGCATTGCTTCCTCCTAGTGATAACTTCTTGTTTAAATAGGTTCTCTGATGTTCTGATGTTACTGCGACAGAGAAGAGATTATTTCACTGAAAAACTAAGACTGCAAGATTTGTATCTGGAAACGCATCCAGGTATTTTGGGGAGGATTTTCCAGCACATTATTAAGCTGTCTGTATGTTTCCATTCTACTCTTCCTTTTGTTGTGAATAGGAATGGGAGAGATGGGGAGAATTAAGGTAGAATTTGGAACAAAATGATGTGTTTAACACAGATGTGTTTAACAAAATTTTCCTGTGGTCACTCTAGTCACAGGAATATAGAACAAACACAACTAGAAAAGCACAGGAAATTCATTTACTTTGGGAATTTTTGAATGAGCAGACTTCTTTCTGATTTCATCCCAATAGTTTTGTAAAACCAAGCAACTCCTCCAAACAGGAAAGCTAGGATTAAAATTAATAAGAGCAACATAATTTTCTAAAGCAAAAAGTGCAAGCATTTGTTTGGGGAAAAAAGAGATTTGTTATGAACCAAATCTGTATGTTACCTAGATAAGTAACACTTTAATTAAACATAATAAAAAATAGCAATCTGCTTATGCATATAAATGATAAATGGAATTTAGCACTTCTATCATAGTTATTACAATAACAGTTTCCAAGAATTCTGCAGTTGAAGTCCTTTTCCATTTAAAAACAAGGAAATGCATTTTAAAAGATTGTAATAAAAATCATGAATTTTCAAAAATGCCAGCATGCAAATGCACTTTCGAAATTCAATAAACAGATGTAAATAATATTAATAACTTACTTGTCACTGACAAATGTGGACCTTTGCCAAATATATACCTCTGGCTATGCTACAAAATGAAACCAAGTGCCCCACAGCTTATATCAAGCACCTCACTACTAGATCCCAAAGTTTTTATTTGAGGCCAGGTGGGAAGGTTAACCGATGGTCCTGTGCTAACGCAGTCATTGTGGTTTTAAAATCTAGGCTAGTGTTTTATTCATTGCACAACATACAGAGAGGGCTATGGACACATACAAGTTTTATCAGCACTAGTTCACTATTCTCTGTACTGGACTGTGCTGGGTGATTTAGATGTGTCCTTAATAAAAGATACCAGGTAATTAGTGATTGTCACCATAGCAAAACTGGGAACTGAAGGAACTATTTTGGGCCTTGCCACAAATGAGAAGGAAATTCAGAGATGAGGGTTACCTGATCTCAGTTAGGAATCAGTTTGTCTGTGATTAAATTCAGTACATATAACTGATTCAGGATGATCTCTTTACAAAGTGGAAAAACTCTGAAGTGAATGCAATATTTTATAAAAACTTTGCTAGCTCTTGTAGAGATGAAAAGTTGCACCAGCTAAGCAGGTTTAGCTGCAGAGACTGCAACTCTGCAGGTAGGTTTCTTGGGGCATAGTTCTCTTCTGGCTGATTTTTTAACATCTATACTCTGAAATGCAAGGTCTGAATTACAGAGAAACTCCTCACAGCCACCTAAGCCTGCACTACCGCCCAAAAAAGTAGCCAGGCCTCTTGCCACTCCCAGACTCATATTCCCACTTCTGTATGGCCTTTTCCAGGTCTATGTGTCTTAATTTGGCAATATCAATACTGTGACCAGTATTTTAAGGAATGTGTCCATTGATATCAATTACATATTTTTCAAAAAATCTGAATGCACGCTGTGACCTAACATTGAACTAGAAAATTTCCTATTAGAGTGTGATACTGTATTTTACCCACAGAAAGATAAACATTTTAATGAGGTATTTATTCCTTATATTTATATATTTTGAAATATTTTATTCAAGCAGAAGCACTAATCCTTAGAGTTATATTCTTCTGCCTTCAGTTTCATAACTTTTAGTGGTTTTTCACCTGAACATCATTTTACTTTTTAATTTCTTTTGACATTGATAAAGTTTTTCTTTGCCTATGTCAATGGCATAATAGGGAAATAGGATCAGCTCCAAAGGATGAAAGATTTTGGATGCACTTAAATTTGAGAACTAAGTGTCACACAGAGGCTTTGTGGGGGGGGAGGGGGAGGCAAAAAAACCAAAATCAGACTAAATGACACAATGCACATACATGATTGAAAAGAATAAATTAATTTATATTGTTACAGTCTGTTCAACATTATAGTGTTTGCACTATCTATGTACTGAAGCAGATAGATATATCACACATAGCTATGCATGTGTGAGTTTGTGAAAAGCAAACTAAATGAAAGACAGATTAGTTTCTTCAAAATTTTAAAGTTTTTCTCCCAATGTCTTTGCAACAACAGGACAATGTAGTTCCTAATTCAGGTCTGTCTAGAGGAATCCTATTTATATATAGTCATATATTGGAAAAAAAAAAAATTGTCTTCAATGCAAGTGTCTACTCACAGACCTCAGAAGCTCTGATTGACTTCACATGTGGTGGCCTAACTGTTAATTTTAAGAAAAACTTAAATCACATGAATGATTCAATATTGAATTAATCAAAAGACACAGACAAAGAAACTCCACTGAAATGCATTCCTCATTTGCCATTTCTCTTAGATAAATGCAGCTTTTAGAGTTTTTTTTAAGTACATGAGAAAACCTTCTATGCTTCTGTAATGATTTTTTTAAAGTAGATAATTAAATATTTACTTTACAACTCAGTTTGTAGTTTCAACAGTCACACAGACTTTCCTTACTAAATTCCTTGGAAGTTCTGACATTTTAGCTAGATGGTCTTGCTGTCTTCTGTCATGTCCCTCTATTTCCCATGCACACTTTTGCCTCACACTCTTTATTTGTCATCTCTCATGTGATTAATATTCAAATATAACCATACCAGTTGCTGTGAATCTGTTTCTCACCAAAGACATAGAGTTCAATTGACTTCCTGGGGCTTGTGATCTCTCAGCAATTTGGAAAATTAGTTCATGTATTTTCAGTGATCATTGTTTCCAAAGTCAATAGTTACCAAAAAGTAGTATCTGCAATAGTGAGGATATTTTTTCTTATAGGAAAAAAAACCCAAAAACAACAAGATAACATTTGAAAAATTGACATTTAAATGTAATGTGATGCTTTATATGTCAAAATGCTTCCTAGTCCCTTTTATATAATTTCATACAGCGTTTCCAAAGGATGAAACTGATTTGGAGAGTTTGAGTGCCCTAAATCATAGAAAAATAACTAGTTTGTTATTCAAAAGGGAAAAAAACCCTGATTCAACTATATTACAGAAAAGCTGCACACCATGAAGCTTCACAGGTACAGAAAGGCAAACTCATTAATAAACCTCATGGGACTTTGAATTATTTCAATTAGTTGAAGAGCACCAAAATATTTTGATACTTCTCAGTTTTAAAGGTGAGCTGTAATGCTGAGAAGTGATAGGATCCCAAATCATTTAAAGAACATGAGAAAATTTTAAAATTATGCTTGTTTTAAAGGTGCAGCTAGCATGTTCCATTTTCACAACTACCTAGGTGCAGCAGTCTGCACAGGAACTATTGTTTTATGCTGTAGTGTTGTCAACTACTACCAAATTTAAAAAAGGGGGGGACAGGAGGATTTTTAAGTAGTTCTTGGCAAATAAGCAAAAGAGTAACATCAAAAATATTGCATATTAAATTTAATTGCTAACAAAACCCTCACATTTATTTTTTCAGATTTAAATTTTTTTTAAGTAATTTGAATCATCTTTGAGCATTCATGTAGGAAAGCCATGTGCCTTATCAGGAGTTCACAGCTTCCTTCTCCTTTGCTCTTATGTGGTTGCTCTTACTGTGTTGCCTTGAGATCTTGTGACATTTTAAGTAGGAGTATGTAAAAGCAAGGCAAAATGAGCGAAGCAGATTGTAATTGCTGTGGCATACATTCTTATCTCAGATCAGGTAAACCACCCCCATCTCCAAAAGCATCTTCTGAAAAGGTTAGACTTGTATGTCCTAAGAACTGCCGGAAAATATGGAAAGATGTTCAGTTCAGTTGTCTTTCTAAAGCAAACTGAAAAGGTCTGGTGCAGAATATGTAAGATAACTCACTCACTGGTGCAAGCACAAAGATTCAGCAAAACTGCAGTGACCAAAAAGTTTTTAAGTCTTGGTAAAATCAATGCATTCTAAAACATAAAAAGCTAAAACAACTTTTCCTTCAAAACAGAAATTCTGATTGTTCATGTGCACAGCCTGAGTTGCTCTTCTTCTTTATAAGATATGTAGGTTGTAAAGCCCCAAAACTGGTAGTCATTCACACTAACCAAACAGGAGACCCACAACCATAACAGTCTTTCAGCTCTTTCCTTCGGTCCACTTTCAGATTTAATTCTGGGTTAAATTAAATTTATTAGATTAAATCTAGCATCTAGATTTAATTCTGCTTGCAAACCTGAGATTAGCATGCTCCCCTCTTGAAACTCCCCCTTGTGAAGAAGTGATTCAATTTTATTTTATATAATAATATTTTTGAAGACCTAGAACAGGAATAAAGCCCAAAGATTTGGGTATGAATATGTACTGGGGAATCTTTGAACTCTGGAGTTAAGCACTGCAGGGAGTCTGGTAACAGGCACTACATACAATGCACCTTACTAGCTAAGCAGTGGCATTCACACCCTGATATACCAACATCACTCTAGCTGGAGGGCAAACAGTGAGTCTCCTAAAGAAATCAATTAGAATTTTGCAATCAAAGCCTGCTCAAGCATATGGTTTTTCACTCATCAAGTATACCCATATCAAGCTCTTGCATAACTGGCTCTTATTAAATGCTATCGTTTGACTCAGTCTATCTCTGAGTGCCCTGCCTAGCAGGCTGATGTTGGAATACAGACAAGGACAAGAAGTAGTGAAGGTTGAAAGCCACTTTTTGACCAGAACCAGAAGAAGTCTTTCCAGAGTAGGCTGGAAAATATGCTCCTCCCAAGCCACCAGGAATCTCTTCTCTTGCCCATGACAACAGCCCTATGGGGGGTAAACTTAACTGGGCAATCAGCATCATATATGAGGGTAAATTGCTGCCCTTCTGGTGACAGAGTGGTTATATCTTGGCCACCAAAATAGAATTTTTTGCTAGCTTTCAATAATGGATATACCAAATGGATATATTTTGACATGGATTGTCTTTTTATGTAATATAATGCTTCTGATTTGTAGTACTTAACTACAGAACTGAACAATCAGTTTATTTTTGTTCTATGATAATGCCACTGAAAAACAGCAAAACAGACATTAGTCATTGTACTATAGGTTGCACAGCAAAAAGCATCTTCCCTTAGACTGGACCTGCTACTAGTGCTCATTCTGTATCTGTATAAGGATACTTGTTCATGCTTTAAAATATTTTTTTTTTTCAAAAGTTCTTATATACAGATTGCTTTCAGAGATATATGTATGATAATGTTTGTTGATTATTTCAGTGCTGTTTTGGAAAACTAAGCAGTTTTTATGTTTGTGTCTGATCTACATATTCAATAATAAGTTGAGAAATACTAATTTGAACTTATAACATTAGCATTTTTCAGGGGAAATACCAGTTATCAGAGATGATAGGTCTTCTGATAATACAAAAATATTAAACTGTCATAGGTTAAAGAAGAGCAATTTTCTCATCTAAAACCAAGGTAATTTTCCATCTCTTTTATGAAGAAATCTAAAGGTTATAAGATTCAGAACCTAAAGGTAGGACAATAAGTGTGTGAAATTGCCTCTTTAAGCACTGCTTGCTTATTTCTGCATCATCTGTGCTGTAGATCTTTTTATTCATACACTGAAGTGGGCTAATTTCAACTTATTTTAGAGTTGGCTGCCACCTGCTGGGTGACTGGCCTTGTTTCTTTTTTAAGATGGTTTGGAGGAGCTAAGGGAGGATGGGTTTGTGTTGTAACTTTATAAAGGTGGTAATATAAACTGTGGATGCCTAAATATATGAATTTAGGCATAACTGACTTGAAAACAGAAAGTATGTGTCCCTGTCTGGTGAAATACTTTTAAGGGGAAATAAAAGGCATCCTCTCTGTTGCTTGTCACATGTAGGGCTGTTATTCCTTAAATCAGCAAAAAAAAAAAAAATTAAAACAAAGCTGAATCTAATGAATAACATCCCCCTAAGGCAATGCAAAACAGCCCAAACCTTTCCTTTTACCAGCATGAAGAAACTATATATAAAATCATCTATTATTCAATACAATTTATTTTAACATCTACAAAAGCTCTGCATTATAATGACAATGCAAGAACTTTACCCAAGAGAATCTACCAGCAGTTAATGAAGACAGGATACATTATGTACTATAAAGAGCTACCATTTTGTGGATGGTGGTACCCAAAGCATCAGGGAAACTGTCACATGCTTGGCCCCTTACAGAATCATGGCTGTAATTACTGAGAAGTAATACGAAGCCAATTGCCTAATATCCCTGCAGTTTGCAATGCCAGTGTGAGATCCAACATGCCCTACTCCTGTGGGACCCTTTTTGCAGTCTGCTGTACAGTAGGAGGAGCAGAAATCTTAAACCATTTCCAAACCTATGTAATTATTATTGGCTTTTAATACTAAACCCAGCTATCCCAGCCAAACAACCCTGTCTCACCATTGGCTGTTTCCATTTTTCGGTATATAACAGACACACTGTCCCTGTCACTACCAGGAAAGCTACACTTTGTATATTAAAGTTGATTGCAGTCAACTATTTTAGTCAGCCTGTTTTTGAGTAACCCTTCACAGGATGACAGAACGTCATCCTCAACAAAGAGGTAAGAATCAAGCTCTCAAACTCTAGGCTTGGATTAACTCCAGGGCACAGTGAACGCTCTTAGTGTGTGAAGATAGGCCTCAAAAAATGAAATAAAACTCAGATCAATTAATTAATGATCTGCTCAATGAAGAGAAAGGCAGGACTTGAGAATTTCCAATACATGATTTTGCAATAGGCATTTTCAGGGATCTGCTTGGTCGAGTACCATGGGACAAAGCCCTGGAGGGAAGAGGGGCCCAAGACAGCTGGTTAGTATTCAAGGATCACCCCCTCCAAGCTCTGAAGGGGTGCCTCCCAACAAAGGGAAGTCAGGCAAAAACGCCAGGAGGCCTGCATGGATGAACAAGGAGCTTCTGGACAAACTCAAACACAAAAAGGAAGCCTACAAAGGGCGGAAACAAGGACAGGTAGCCTGGGAGGAATACAGAGAAATTGTCCAAGCAGCCAGGGATCACGTTAGGGAAGACAAAGCCCTCATAGAATTAAATCTGGCCAGGGTTGTCAAGGGCAACATGAAAAGATTCTATAGGTACATTAGTGATAAAAGGAAGACTCAGGGAAAATGTGGGCCCTCTCCAGAAGGAAATAGGAGACCTGGTTACCTGGGATGTGGAGAAAAAAAATGGTTTCCAGGTGCCTAGATTACCTGAGCTAAGCTTCCAAGCTAAGCTTCCACTCCAGCAGCAGCCTGGCTCCACTGTAGGGGAAGACCCTTCTATGTAGGAGCTTCGCCTAATCTTCCTTTTCTACAGTGTGGTGGGTTGACCTTGGCTGGACACCGGGTGCCCAGCAAAGCCACTCTATTACTCCCCTCCTCAGCTGAACAAGAGAGAGAAAATATAACAAAAGGCTTGTGGATCAAGATAAGGACAGGGACATCACTCAGCAACTACCATCACAGGCAAAAACAGGATTGACTTAGGGAAATTAATTTAATTAATTTAATTGCTAGTCAAATCAGAGTAGAGTAATGAGAAATAAAAACTAAATCTTAAAACAACTTCTCCCCACCACTCCCTTCCTCGCAGGTTTAACTTTACTCCTGAATTCTCTACCTCCTCCCCACCAGCAGTGCAGGGGTACAGGGAATGGGGGTTGTGGTCAGTTCATCATACATTGTCTCTGCCGCTCCTTCCTCCTCAGGGGCAGGACTCCTCACATTCTTCCCCTGCTCCAGCATGGGTCCCTTCCATGGGCTGCAGTCCTTCAGGCACAGACTGCTCCAGCGTGGGTCCCCTGTGGGGTCACAAGTCCTGCCAGAAAACCTGCTCCAGCATGGGCTCCTCTCTCCATGGGTCCACAGGTCCTGTCAGGATCCTGCTCCAGCACGGGCTTCCCACTGGGTCACAGCCTCCTTCGGGAACCCACCTGCTCCGGCGTGGGGTCCTCCACAGGCTGCAGGTGGATATCTGCTCCACCGTGGACCTCCCTGGGCTGCAGGGGGACAGCCTGCCTCACCATGGTCTTCCTCACGGGCTGCAGGGGAATCTCTGCTCTGGTGCCTGGATCATCTCCTCCCCCTCCTTCTTCACTGACCTGGGGGCCTGCAGGGCTGTTTCTCTCACAGGTTCTCAGTCCTCTCTCTGGCTGCAGTTGCTCAGGTTTGGGGTTTTTTTCCCCCTTTTTAAATCTGTTACACCAGAGGTGCTACCACCGTCGCTGATGGGCTCGGCCTTGGCCAGCAGAGGGTCCGTCTTGGAGCCGGCTGGTATTGGCTCTATCGGACATAGGAGAATCTTCTAGCAGCTTCTCACAGAAGCCACCCCTGTAACCCCCCCGCTACCAAAACCTTGCCACACAAATGCAATACATACAATCTGCCTGGTAATCGCAACAAGTTCAGAAGATATGTTTGGGTTCAATTTAGAACTGCTTTTTATTAGATTTAGTAAACACAGTTCTTCTCAAGTAATGCTGATAGTTAAGCTGTAACTAGTAATTAGCGTGCAACTGTTACATACCTCCTTTAACTAGATTTACACAAAGAGTGAGAAGAGATTTTTGAAGTTCCTTAGGAGCAGGAGTTATTTGAGTGCGTTTGGCTCAAAAGACAGATGAGACTTGATGCTATCAAGCATTATTTTGGCATACGGGTGACAAGGTCCTGTAAAATTCTGATGACTTGTATTAGCAGGAACGTGAAACAATTTAGTAGAATCATGAACAGATAATCCCTGTATTTGTGTCAGTGAAAGTTAGGTAATAATTTTACCTAGTGGTTGTGTGTTTAAGCTCCATATCTCCAGTACAGACCACCACTGCAGAATGTTTTCTGAGTACTAAAACAAATGTTATGAATCTGTTGAAATTAGTCTTACTGACATTAAAAAAAAAAGAAACAAAGAAAGAAAATATTTCCTTACACTACTGCTAGAAGATAACAGTTCAGTTCAGAATTAAGGACAGTGAACATTAGACAGCTCATGTTGGAGCAAAACCTAGAGTTGAACACACTAATTGCCCCTCCTACTGTTTGGTTCAAATCTAACAAGCCTCAAGCTGTTAGTACATACTTTGTGAACAGATGAACACATCAGTCTGTGTCCTACCCTATAAGCAGACAGAGTGTATTATCATATGTAACTGAGGAAGTATGTTGAGAGTGTCACCAGCACGTCTTGCAACTCACACTGCAGGCAGTGACCCACCAGGCAGAAATCTCCTCGTTGGCACTGCACAGCCACAGTCTGGACAGAAAGCAGGATAGTTGTCTTGTCAAGGTGTGGGCTATTAAGTAAAGCTGTCCTGAAGAAACCAAACTTGTACTCCTGCCCCGCGCAGTGCAGATGTACCAGGTTACTGAGAGCCAGCTCCTTCTCCGTCTTGCCAAGGGCAGTGGGCCATGCAGAAGTGCAGGTTTTTTACTCTGTAATTCCAGTTCTTCCTGTCCTTATTTTCACTTTTGTCCTCTCCCTCCATCTATCTTCTTTCCTAACATTCACTTCAGAAACAGTAGTCCTGGGACCAAAGTGAATATTCATGACTTCAGTCATCAGTCTTTGCAGCATGTTACTAGGACTCCCCTTCCAAGGTTACTGTAACACCATATCAGCTCCCTTCAGCAGCCTTCCTCTATAGTCTCTGTCATGTATCCTAAGGTACATTTTTATCTGCTAGGCAAGGATGACATACATTAACTACATCTCCCTAGTGCAATGTCACATAACAGGGTTGTATTATGGTGCCAAGTAATTTTTACAAAAAAAAAAAAAAAAAAAAAAAAAAAAGGTAGCAGTAAGAGTTGTCAGCTTAGTGAGAAGTTTTTATTACTTCTTTTTGCACTCAGAAGGTACAGATGCAGCTTTAGTCCAGAGACAGATGATGTATCATCCCATTTTGTCTTATCATGAATTGACAATTGTAATAATATTTAAGTAAATGTACTCTATCACATCCCTGTTTTGTTGGTTTTTTTTTTTGTTAAATATGCCCGTATTAAAATTTAAAGTTTACTCATCTATAAAACTGCTGATATTTTTAAAAAAGATTGGTTACAGGGAAAATGCTCATATGTAAAATAGCACCAGCAGCATCATTAGAACTGCCATTAATTATCTATGTTCTTCACTTAGTGGGTCATTTATGTGTTAAATTTGTATTAAAAAGACTTTTTTTTCTTTGACATTCTTTGCAAATAGTATTTTCCGTACTAAAGGCATGTCCACACTGCAGTTAAGAGCAGAAACTCCCACACTAGTTTCAGATAACCTAGCAGCAGTAGCACAGAGTAACTCCTAATATAATCTACCTTTCAGGCTATTATTAAAATAGCCTGATACTCTAATTGCATTTAAAAGTCTGCTACAGAGAGACATGCCTTGTGAGTTGTGATGGTAGTCACATTCAGGGACATAGCTGTGCTTGCTACAAATTAAAACAGCTAGCAATCTAGGACTGTAACCAAACATTAATTCTATGAATTTCTTACTTTATGAGCTCTCTTTTATATTTGAAGAAACATTATCTGAAATTACCATAGACCTCCTCTTCCAGTGTGAGTTTGTGGCTCTTCTCTGCCTACCCATTGTGTGCACAGTAAATTATCTTGTAGTCAGTCAGCTAACGCATCTGAGAAATGAGGATATTTTTAGTAGAAGTAGGCAGAAAGTAATTGATTATTTTCACCTCTGCAGTCTTTGATTAAAGACAATGTGCTTAGGGGGGAAAGTCAACAATCATCCCTAAACATATACAAGCATTTAATTGTAGTAATTAATTTATCTATACAACTCAGTGTACTTTTAAAAAGCTTCTTGACTGAGAATGAATGCCTCATCAGTCTTAAATATAACAGCCTGAAAGAACGAGTGAAGTCGGTAGAATAACAAACAGTACTGCAGAAACCTCAGGCACTTGGAGGAAACAAAAAGACATTTCCAGCTCTGTGCAGAGCAAAATTATGAAGAATTTGACAAATAAAGGCAGCAGAAGGAACACTAACTGATAGAGCCACAAAATTGAAGTACGTCATTGTATACATTGCCATGTAAAAGAAATGAAAAAGCAGAGAAGCCCTGAGTTGTAATTATGGAAACAATTTTGTAGGAGAGGTTGAAGAATGCAGTAGTTATGGATCCCATTTTTATAAATGTCATGTTCCCCATCAGTTTATCTGTTTGCTACAAATGAGTATGGCTGTCAGAATGTGAGTCAAAGGTGGCAGCTAATGGAAAACAAACATCCAGAGAAAGGCAGTAAAGACAGATAAGCAGCAAAGACAGATAAACAGCTTCAAAAGAATCAATGTTTCTGTGGCTGTGCCATTAGTCGGGAAGGGTAGACAAGCCTTTTTCTCTCTCCAAGCTTGCAAGGTTCACCCTTCCCAAAGATGACAGCCTAAATACTGGAGGGAAGAAAACTTAAAGTGTACTGGTCTCAGGAAAGAGGAAGAATGATCAGGTTATGGGTTATCACTGGGTGACCCCAAACTGGAAATGTCACATAGAGAAGGCACTCTACCAGCAAGAGGGTTTATTTTTTTACAAGACAATGTGGAAAGAAAACAAGGTATTGAACAGACAGAGATCTTGGATGAAATCTTTGGGAGAGACTGAGAGAACAAACTTGTACAGAAAGGACTGTCTTGAGTAGAAACAGGTTCCTGCCCATTTAAAAGAGGTCTCTTTTGAGTGATTTTAATCAACAGCCTTATCACAGCCTTCTTAACACATTTGGCAGATAGGTACAAATATCCTGTGAATGTGGATCAGCACAGAAAGGAGCTACATTTCTGATGTCTCACATTCAAGTTGTTGAACTACAGAGTTTCACCTAGAAACTAATGTAACCGCCTATGAATTACACCCAGGAGAGACCAAAAGGGCCTAAGACGTAGCTCAGTGGTAAAGGTACTCTCTCACAAACAACTCTATTTCAGCAGGATTTACTGCACAGCTTACAACTTTTCTTTTTCCTCACAGGAAGAAAAGAGAATTATGGGGAACAAAAGACAATGGAAATGAGCTAAAAAATATAAAATGAGTGCTTTGTTACCTAGTTGTGTGCTTTGTCTCGCTCCTCAATGCCACCAAACTCCTTGATATTCACTTTTAGTCAAGAGTGACAGGTAACACCTGTGACATTACTCAGATCACTGTATCAAATTTCCTCACATAATCAGAAATGCAATGATATAGAGACAATATATCAGGGACCATAACTTAGATGTCAATCACTTATGTGGTGTGGCCATTTTTATCTTTTTACAGTTGTATGAAGTAGTATGCATTTCTGAGAGAGACAGTAACATTCAAGTTCATCTAGAAGAGAATTCCAAGATTCTTCAAGGTTTTTTTCAAAAATAAATCTAAAACATTTAGGAACAGCTAAATAAGACCTTACAACTTTTTTTTTTGTTTATTTCCATAAATAAGAATTTCAGAAAAGTGAATTGTAGGATATTTTCTTAAAGTTTTTCTATGAAAGAAAATGCTTGAGCGATTTTAGTTTGCAGCACTGTAGGTACTTGTGTATATTTGTAGGCTTTTTTCTTTCTGTTGATATGAGAGTTGTTAATATTTATAACATCTGTTGTAAATATCTAGGGAAATTCTTAGGATTCCCTGAGAAGAAAGAGAAAAAGGGAAATAAATTTTCTCCTGCAAGAGGCAGAACTGCTGCAGCAAACAGCTGGCTGAAACTATTCCCAACAGTCTTCTGAAGAACAGCCAGTCCCAAGATGAATCCCATCACCTGATCCACACATGACATAGTTCCAGATTGAGTGGATTGTTTCAGATTTCCTTAAAACAATGCAGAAATTCAGGATTCCTGAGTGTGAAGTCTAGACTTCATTGATAATAAATCAGCCCTTTTTTTATTTTTTGATCCTATAGTCTTTCTCAGTACAGTGAAAAGATTAATATGTTGAGGTTTTCATTCTTTTATGTCATCAAAGTTTAAGTACAGACATAATGATCCCTGTCATTGCAGGCTACATTTGCTGGAACAATATGGCAGAAGGTAATAAATGTGCTTGACAAGAACAAGGAAGGTCTCCCTAGTGCACAAACTCACGTTCATGTGAAGCTGCAGAGCTAACACAGTTGAAGGAGGAGCTCAGTATAATAGTGCTGATGTGGATGTAAGCACATTAACCTAAGCGAAGAGAAGCATTACAGAGCTCTGAACACACCTTTGAAGAGGATTGAGAACTACTAGGCTCATATAAATCAGACCAGGTTTAGCAGGACTTTTATCTGCTTTTGGTATACACAGCAGGAGGAAAGATGTGGCAGTTAGTTAAAAAAAAAAATCAATGCAAGAAGCAGTAGCCTTGTTTGTTATATTTCAGGCAGGTTGGTGGATGATGACGAATGATAGAATAGATTAAATGTTTTCAGTTATTTCACTGTGCCTATGGGCAGGTATCTAGAGTTTTCATTTTACTTGTTCTACTGGACCTAGGTTGTACATAAGCCATAATACTAAAGCTAATACTGAGGCAATTAACCATTAATGAAGTTGTTAGCCAAAGATTAAAAAAAAAAAATACAATAAGGGCACACAATTTAGCTTGGCCTCCTACCAAAACTTCATATAAGTATTGCATTAATAATGGAGTACTGAAATTCAGTGATGAATAGAGAAAATATACAAAAGAAAATAACTATTCTCTTTCTTATATCAGGAAAGATGCAGATATAGCACTTCTTATTAAATTGCCAATGAGGAAGCCAACCACCAAACAGTTGTTTTTCTTTTTTATGAGTAAGAATAGATGTCTGATCTAATGGGCTGAGAACTAGAAAACAGGAAAAGACGTGTAAAACTGAGTGAAAGAAAAGAGCATGATTCTACTCACATTTAACATAGGGCAAAACAAAATAGCTCTTCCAAAACCTATAACATTATGCAGTATGACACAGGTTGTAAAGAAGATGTTACCCAGTAGCCAAAGCAAAGCAAAACAAATATTAACACAGCAACATATTTCATGTAATTAACCTGCAATTATTAATTTTATAGTATCTCTAAAAATGTGACCTTACTCTCTAAAAAAACTTCCATAATTTGAAATACTTTCCATATATATTATTTATATATTGTTTCATAAAGTTTTTTTATTATTTGCTTGTTTTGGATTTTAAACTATGCTTGAATATCTGGAACACACCGATAGAGATTATGAACTAGTCTTTCTTTTTCAACACAGTCAATATTACAACATTGGGGACTTCCCACACACACACTTATATTCTGCAAAATAGTTGCTCCTTAATACTTTCTGATTTAAGTTTCTGTAATTATACTGTGAAATCATTGCAAATATATTCTTTGCACAGAAATTTTTGTCTATGCGGGCTGAAAGCAACACAAGAGAATTTGCTATAAAGCCTTGGGAGAAGAGGATGCAAGCAACCCTGACCTTCGAAGAGTTAACAGACCCCAAAACAATTAAACAATTAGTGAGCTCCTTGCACCTGGAGAGCTGCCAGGTCCAATTAAAGATGGGTCCCAGCTGTGAGTAGTCACTAATAAAGGGTTCTGGGAGTAAGCAAAGCTCTGAGTCCCCTTAGAAGAGAAGAGTGTTGAGGAAAGATGAGATGGTTTGTTATTTATTTCTCTTTATTGCTGTTATTAACAATAATGTTACAGTAGGTTGCAGGAATGACATGAATGTTTGTTGTAGTGGTAAGATTGTATAAAGACGTGTTTTTGGAAAGGTGTATTTCTTGGATGTAGTTCAGAGAAACTAAGGCCCATGGGAGGATGCACCTTGCCTGTGAGAGCACCTCTGAGTTTGAACACAAATGTGGATATTCCCTGTATTAAATACTGGGAAAATTGCATAAAAGTCTTTTTGAGGGCTCTGAGAAGAGTGAAATGAAGTTATTAAACTCCAAATCCAAGGTTGAAGACCGGGTGTTAAACTTCAGACTTTCTACGTGTGAAAAACCACAGTGTCAGAATTCAGCTATGGCTCAACTGGCTTCAAGGGGACAAGAGTAGCTGCTAAGGAAAATGCTTGGCTTTGTGGTGTCCAGCTATCATGAGATGTACCTTACGGTGAGCTGTCTTTCCACAATTCTAGATGCACTAGCTGTGAAAATTACTGCAGTTTATGTGCTGGGGTTTTTTTAATATTAAAATAATTATAATGAAGTTTTCCAAGACACTTACTCCAAGATGGTGAAATAACAAACCCAAATTATGATCTTGAGCATTCAGAGAGGCATGGTTGTTTAAATACATTCCCTCATACTTTCAGCAATAAGACTAGAAGTTCTGCTCTGTAGATGCTTCCTTTCATGGCACCCGTTAATTATCAATTTTCTGGGCAATGCTAAGACATGGTTAAAGTACAGCTGAACTGTTACCTTTACGGGCAAGGTGGCATCCACCTGATTCCATTGCCTGCCAATTAGTAAGGCATACCAATTTTTATTCCTGAAGACTAGTGAAATTATCAACCTGTAAGAAATTTGAGGGACTGTAAATGCCCTACATGGGGGGGGGGGGGGGGGGTGCGCGCGACACAAATACAAGTTTCCTTCTCTTTCACTCTCAAACTGCTGCTCAGCTAGGTTGTAAGCAGTAAGTACTTGGCTGAAGCAGCACCCAATTTTTGGCATCTGTAAAGGAGATGAAGCCAGAAGAGAAAGGCTGCTATTGAGGTGAGAAGCAGCAGCTGATAACATAAGTTCCTGGCATGATATTGGGATATGAGTAATCTGAGTAGACAGAAGCAAGTCCTGCTGGAGAGCTCTAATCCTAGAAAGGAGGAAGCAATTCACCAAGAATTTGTGATGAGTGCCTGAAAGACTAGAAATAAGCTCATGTTATACAATCCCTATACTCCGTATTCTGTACATGTTTTTCATATAGTAAAAGGATAAAACAAAAAGCTAACTACTTATTGGAGATGTTTGTGAGGGTTTTTTGATTTGCAAGATCAGTCTTCCTAGTTTTTGAGAACAACATATTGCTCCTAATGTAAAGAAATGAAATTCAAAATAATATTGCTGTACTATAAGAGAGGTAAATTAAGGTATTCCATCTGTGAAATGCACTTCTTTTCATGCAACACTTTACTAAAAAGGAGTTGTGTTCATAAAAATCAAATTTTAATGCCTGTAGTTTGGGGCTGAATTCTGCTTGAGCCTTGGATTTTGCCATACTAAAAAACTGCCACGTTCCTGAACTACATCTAGTCCCTTTTGATCTCTCTATACTACTTCTGACTGTTGTAAGAAATAAGGGAAGTTACTTGATAAATGATATTGTAAAAGCAGATACCAGTATTTTTTAAGTATTTTAGCTGCTATTGGAGGTTTTAAAGGTATCTGACTGTAAGAGGTTAGCCGTTCCCAAAAGGAAGATATTGAATATGTTTCTATCAGCTCTTTATTATTGACTATTTGCGGTCCATATTCCAGTGCCGTATTGTTGACAGTTGTCCAAAAGTGATGCTGGTTTGTGTAAAGGAAGAAAACTTTAGTATAGCAGAAAAGTCATGGGAAATCTGTAAGGGGCTGGGAGGTCAAACTTAATTCTGGTCGCTTCCAGCTGGCTTCCCACTGTGTAGTCTGCTGTGAGAAAAGTTCCAAGAAGGATGTAGTTTGGGACAAAACAGAACGCTATGCGTAGTACGCACAAGTCTTTCCATGCATATACAATGCTTCAGATTGGAATACAGATAGGAAACAGCTGGCCCATATGGCACAACTAACATTTGGTATCTGCTTTGCAAAAACTAATGGACCAAAAAAGTCAGTATAAAATGACTGTCCTATCCTGTACACAGACCTGATTTCTTAATAACAAAATACTCAAAGTTTTTATGGTATGGATTTTGGAGGTGAGTGAATTATACCTTTAGGGACTGAAGCCCCTAAGAAGAAATAGAAAAAAATAAAACGGTTTAGTTTTGTGAAGAACAGTTACCCTGGAAGCTTTAACCTTGTTATTTGGAAAAGCTTCTATAAAAAAGGTTAAGAAAGTCTTCAGTGGTTTTTTTTTGATTTCTTTTTTGAAGATATAATTTGCTTTATGTACACAAGGCTGCTTAAATTTCTTCCATACAGAGCATGTCTAGCTCATTTTAGATTATTAACTAGTTAAAATTGCTATCTTCTTTGAATACTTTATCAGAAATACTGTGCAAACCAATCTGTTTAACCTCTGTCTTGAAAAGACTATTGCTAACACAAGCATCTAATGTTAATTTTCAAGTAGGCGCTAATTTGAAAGCCAAAGGATTTATGTGCAAAGTGTATTACATGCGTAAAAGACAAATAACTCTGGAGTGGAGAAGCAGTAAATATTCCTTTACCGAGTTCATTTTAGCAACAAGTTGTTAAAATACACTCTATTCTCAGAGACTTTCTTCATTTCTGAACAAGAGTATTGTCCCTTCTGCGTGTGGTATCTGCCTTGGCATCTCCCTAGCATGACAAGATGATATAACAAGAGAAAATGAAATACAGGATGTTTTGCATGAATTGGTTTAGTTTTTTCTTCTGCAGGTTTCTTGGGCTACAGAAACCTAGCAGAAGCAGGATGAAGTAAGATTCTTTTATTTGTCTATCTTCTGATTAATTTGACAGAATATTTTGGAAATTAAATGAAGCTTCTTGTTGTCTCAGACCTAGGAGCCCTCATTGCTCAGCAGCAAGCTAGGGGAAGGAATTACTAACTAGCACTTCCGTGGAAAATTGTAGGGATGTGAGAAACACGGGCAACTATGCAATAAATGGCTTTCTGATTCTTAGGAGGAAATAGCACTGTAGAGAAGAAATAACTCTATATTATATATACACATATATGCACACACAGTATAGCTGGTTGGGACGCAGGAATATTCTATTTGTTTCATGCTGTATGTGAATTCTCTAAAGGTAATTCTTTGTCTTGGATTATACTGACAAATAGCAAAGGCATGGCATGCCATAATGCAATGAATGAAATAAGCTTTCTAGCATGAAGCCAAAGACATGACATGTGTCTCTTAATGTCACATTCTCATTAATCTATTTCACTTTTCTCTCCTGTCCCCATTGCTGTTCAGAAAGGTATTAGTGAAGTACTCCTTTATTTTATTTTTTAAAGCCCTTTTTTTCCCCCTTTCCTTACAATGGCTTGTGTACATGCCCTCCAGAAAGCACAGGTTAAATTTTAGAGTTTGCAGCTAGTAAGGTGGTGATACTGGGGAGAGCAAAGAAGATTCCTCACTAGCAAATATGGTTTTCACAGCACTCAAAATCCAGCTGTGTGCATGCTGTGAACTACCCAGAAAATACCTTGCCCAGGACCTGTGAACTTAATGAATAAACTGCTTTCATCTCCTGTGCTGTCAAATAATGGAAGTCCCTTATGCATTACCATTCCTTGGGCACAGTATGATGCTGCAGTCCTAGGAAGTATAAGCCATCTTTCTTCTGTCACTAACTACCCACTTGGGTATTATCTGAATATTTTGATGTCTTAGCAGATTTCAAGCCATAAGTATGGCTCTTGTCAAACTGGCTACGTATCTGACAGAAGACTAGAAGCAGTTAATTCTATGGAATATTTCCTAGAAAAAAAACAGACTGAAAATAGTAAACCTGTATCTCATTTTGTAGACAAAACTGTTTAAAGAACAGGAAAGTCTTTGTAAAATAGTTCAGTGTGTGCGTGTGTTTTAAGACCAAGCTTACAGCAGTGCTAAACATCATTCACAAACTTGAGAGTTCTATTAATAGTGATATGTGTCACTCAAAGATGACTCTTCTCCAGGACTGAAAGGCACTTAAGTAAAATAATTAAACTCTCCTGAACTTCAACTCATTGTTAGCTTCCTAAGAGGGAAGAAGGATTTGGTAGATTATACAAGTGGCTTACATGTCCTTTTTTACCATTGCACATGACTTTTCTACAACTTCAGAGGTGTTATGAAGTGTTCAGAAGAGAAGGCTTTATAAATGCTTCAAAAACTGGCTAGGTTCTGGTCTTGGTCTTTTTTAAGTTGTTAGTTAAGGCTGTTCCTAGTGTGAACTGTGACTATGTGTTTTATTCTTTTTTTTTCTTTTTTTTTGTCTTAACTTCATTTAAGAATAATTTCTAATGAAACATTGAAGGTGCAAACACAAATAAGACAAAGTAGTGTTTCCACTTTATGCATTCTGCTTTAAACATTAATAGGTTAGAGTTAAGAATTAAAAGTTTCACAGGCCTTAAAAATGGGCTGCTGAAGTTTCTAACAGGGACTTTCAGAAGTGTATTGCAGGAATCTTGCCACTCGATGTCAGTGTTCTACTTTCTTGTTCGAGGCTCTTAAAGCTACTGTCAACTCCGGTCTTGAACTGCTTCCATGCCAGTAACAATACAGGAGTTACTTCGAAGTAGTCTGCAAAATATAAGAAAGGTGGGGACAGGTAAATCTGTTTGGGAGGAGAGAAAAGGGGTTTCCTTTTCATTCCTCCCCCCCCGCCTGCCATGTGAAAAGTCAGGAGCTGTTTACTCATTGACCCTGTGGTATGAAACAATTCTGTCCCTGCTCCTAGCTGAAGCAAAAGTATAGGTCTCCCTTCTGAAATTCATAATTTCTCTTTTTCTCTTTTCTTTTTGCTTGTGACTGACTGACTGCTGCCAGCTAGAGAAAGTGAGACTGGCACACATGTTCTGCTGTTTCTTAGGTTTTAAATATAGTTTAAGTGACTTGTCTTCAGAGTACTGTTAGAACAAATGCTTAAGCATTAAAACAAACACAGATTTGTAACTAAAACATGTCTACTTCTGAAGAAATTTAAGCATCTATTTCTTAATTAGTAGTGTTTGTAAATGAACATGCTCTTAGAGGTTGGCCTATTTAATTAACCCAATCTCATCTAGAAGGGAGAGCTGTGCAGAGAAACTGGAGGGGGGGCGGGCATGATGACAAAGGAATAAGAGCTCCCAGCTGGGTTGGGTTTTTTAAGCTTTTACACTTCAATGCTGTATCTAATAATTCAATACAAACCTTGAGCCTTCATTAAGGAATCATAACCCAGAGCTTCATAACTTTCTATGTTGATATTTTCTTTATAGCTGATACAATTTTTTTTTTTTTTCTGGCCATGTCTGTATTTTATGAATGACTATACTATTGTCAGTCAAGAAATATTGACTCTTTGGATGTTTCATTTTCCAGCGTCTTAGTGGAATATAATGTACATAATATCATCTGATCAGAATAACGTCTGATGTAAGTTGGTGTGATTTGCCAAACTAAATGGAGTTATGTTATTTTGCTTCTGAAGCTTTTTAAGTTAGTGACCAAAATGCTGTTTTGCAAGAAAATGGTTTTTAAGGCCCTTCTACAATGAATCTCAACAGCAAGTATCATAAGCACCAATATGCAGGAGCATCTTGGAAGTATTTATTTCCTTCTAATACATTCAAGTCATATGTTTGTACCTGTATCTGCTGGAAGACATGTTGAAACAGACTTCAGTAGAAATGATCCTTCTTATTGATCTCTTGTATGTATCAAACTTACCAGCTGCTTTGTTCTAGGCATTTAGTTAGATGTGAAATTTCATGAGGGTAAGGTTTGTAGTAATAAATGCAAATATTTCATATTTGTAAAAAGACCTACATACCTGGTGGATAATATGAAAAATATAAATTGAAAGAGTCACTGTCATAAAGAACTATGTTC
This sequence comes from Buteo buteo, assembly GCF_964188355.1. Taxonomy (NCBI): domain Eukaryota; kingdom Metazoa; phylum Chordata; class Aves; order Accipitriformes; family Accipitridae; genus Buteo; species Buteo buteo. The sequence goes on along the minus strand of NC_134171.1, from coordinate 32,070,653 downwards.
TTTCTGACAGCTTGGATATGGTCATACAGTCTTACAGAAGTGCATTAATGCAGCTTAGTAAGTGCCTACCAGCTGAGCTGTGGTAACTCACTCTGGATGCTCCTAGACCACACAGCCTGCAAAATGTGACACATTATCTTAGTGTCCTACTACTGTATTTAAGAGTAGGAGGTGGCAAAAAGCATGCCTATAAAGCATGCCTATAACTAGTTACTGGAGCTTAGAAGGTTACCTCCTCACTATCACAATTTGTGCAGCTTGAACTGAAAGGTGTTCAGTTCTGTGTTCATGTCTGAATCACAGATAATTCTTTTCTGCATTATTTGATGGTTAAATCTGAGCCTTGAGACTTTTGGTAACTTCAAAAACTGATTTATTTTGACTGAGAAAAGATTATGAAGTTAGAAGTTTAACTTGAGGACAAGAGGACAAGAAGAATGGTGATTTCTCATATTGTCAGCATGATAAGATGGCAATGATGACAGATGATTCCCAGACATCATCTGGTACAACTTCACAAGAATACCTTTTCAACACAATTATCTCTTTTTAACTAGAGCTGGGGGAATACATGTACAAACATCACTTAAAATTCAGCTGAACCTTAACTGACAGAGCTGCTCTGCAAAAGCTTTGGTGTGGGACCATCCGTGTTTTGCCCCTTTGACAAAGAATTGCTGTGCTAGAATTCTTTGAGGAAGAAGGAATACCAGTGTTTGGTAGATCATTTAACACCACTCGTCTCAACATTATAGAGTCAATCTCAGGATGATTTTAAGAATTTAAGATTTTAATAATCAGGTAGTACTGGGAGAAACAGTTGTGAGCACTGTTGCTCACAGATTATTGGACTTGGGATAGAAATCTTGACTCTGAGAGCAATGGACACTTCTTATAGGCATGGCCTGACTGGGAACACAAATTTCCCTTTGGATATTTAATTTCTGCTCAAACTACTTTCTTCTTCCTGATCAAGAGCACTTAGTTTCCAATTTACGAGTTAGACAAAAATATTTCTCACATTTCTGTTTTGTTTTTTTTTTTCTAATCCAGTACCTCATATGAGTGGGAATGCCTCAGGCTGCCACTGTGTAATGGACAGTGTATAACAGGCATGTGCTCTGACACTGAAGGGGAGTGAGCCTAGAAAGATTTGAAAGATGATAGTTAACCTTTTAACCACAATAGATGAGAAAAATACTCCAGTTTAGTTATAACTTTTATTTCCAGGGTGACTTACTGAAAGAGTAGGAAGAAGGTCAGCAAGGAAAGAAATGCAATAAAAACTGGGTTTCCAGCTACCTGCCCACCTATGTAGGTATGTAATGATCAGAGCTCTAGGAGAGAAGGAGAAATGCAGTTCCAGTTTAAGATTAATATATCTTGAATCACAAAACTGTGTCGCCATAACAGCCAACCTGGTTTTACACGGAGGAACTAATCTTTACCTGCTGCTCTAGCAGGACCATCTGTCATGTCCATATTATGAGATGATTAATCAATACATGAACAGTGTCTTGTATCATGAACACATTAGGGCTAACCAAACTGTAAGTTAGTACTGGTAAGTTATGAGCAACTTTGCATGTTACATAATGTCTTACTTTAAAAAGGAAAAGTATGTTTAGATCAACAGCAAAAATTTTGAATTCAAGCAGTAAACAAACATGATTTTGTTACACCCTTTGGCAGCTGAGACAAAGTGATATAGTCAGTTCTGCCTTACATGCCCCAAGTCACGTGTTGTTGGTGACTCATTTCATTTCTACAACTAGCTCTGTTGTTCTGCAGAGCACAACAGTATAAAGAGATGTCAACTAAAAGGCAAGAAACAAGTATTGCATTGTTAGAAGGAAAAAAAAATCCATTTTTAAGTCATTCATGACTTTGTCTTTTATCATCTTTCTCTAAAGACTATGAAACTGTTATTGGTAAGAGCTACTTCACTTGTTTCTGGTATAGATGGAAAATAAAAACCTATATTTTGACTTTGGTTATAACCATTCCCATTTTAATTTGATATGGTAATGGCAACTGCAGGTAGAGCAGTTCTTAACGGAAGGGAGGTGGGCTGTGATGACATCGATGTGATTAGCAGCTTCTGTCTTCCCATGAAAGCACTACTAATGGAATGAAATAATAAAGTCACTATATGAAAGAGGACTTTCTTGTCTAGTAGTTATGGTATGTCAGTGTGGTCCTGGAGGGGAAGAATCACATCTCTACTTTGACTGCTACTGCGTTCTACAGTGTTGGCCAGAAACAAGAAGCTTGTGGGGGTGGGGCAGATGCTGAGGACAACTTGGTTTAGATATTCCTTCAGAATTTATCAAATATGTATTTTTTTAAAGAATTTGCCAGAACACTAGTAGTTGCTTACTTACCTGTTACTTACCACTTGCAGAATTGCAGGTTTTGGTTGAGGGTAACTGGTGGTAATTGGCTGGCAAAGAATGGTTAGGTTGGTGTTCAAATAACAAAACTGCCTACCCAATATCAAAAGATTAACAGGATCAGAGCATGTTGTGCATTGTTATTGTATGAGAGATGCTAATCTGCCATAGCTTTTGCAATGCTGATTGTTTTCAATAGCCATAGGTAAATGTTTTAAAAAAGGAAGTTGTAAAAATGACCAGTGTGTGATTAAAAGTAACACTATTCATGCAAGAGCTACAGCAGTTAGGATCTATATCTGGGAGCTGGAGTGTCAGGTACTGTCTAACATTTACTGCAGTTATTGTTATCTGTCAGGTGTCAGTGGGTGTCTTGGAAATGCTCTTTATGTCCTGACAAACAAGCAGTGATTGCAGTGTGCTGGCTAAGCACTGGGTATCATTTTTGTTTTCCATTACACACAGGACTGGAGGATTTAAGCTGTTCTATGGAAATGCAGATAAGGAGCCACAGTAGGGCTGGGCATAAGGATAAAGTCATCTTGGTTTGATTCTTAAACCTTGTCTTAACATTGTAAGAGGGCATTTTAATGTCTCGGCATAATTTTTTTTTTTTATGCTGCTGGAGCTTTTCCCAGTGTGTTTGCTTGTTGTTAAGGCTTGTATAGATGGCTTTTTTTTAATCCAATTTTCTTGTGTGACTTTCCAAGGTGTTTAATAACTTTATCTTAAAGTGGTTAATGTTTTGATTGCCTTCTCATAACATACTGGTAGATATGTTTAAAACTCCACTGGAAAATAGCGCTATCCAACTGGAATTTAACAGATATGAGTAAAACAGGCTACTTCTTGTATCTTGCATGACTGACACTTGAGAAGCCGATTGGATGAAAGAAGTGCTAACATCAAGACAAAGTATAAACATATTTTATGTTGGAATAGTCTATTTTACTAAGACCTGAAGATCTGGGCCCTATTAAATTTCACTCCAATATGCATGTTTTTAATATCCAATGTAGCTATAAATTTATATCCTTGAATTGCTACATGAAAGTAATGCAAGATAGATATTTGGCAGGATATGTATAACAAGGTTTAAGACTAATAAAAAACAAATAAATACCAACAGCTGAATCTTCTCAAAAATTATTGCTGAAAATGCTTATTGCATTTCTTTTCTGAACAAGTTCCTCTCCTTCTCCAGGGTTACATTTTTGTTGCAGTTGTATACTTGGAAGGACTCAAAATAGCTATCTTAAAAATATTTACCTTAAATCTTGCTGGCAAGGAACCTAAACTTTAAGACCCGTTAACAGCACTAATTAGTATTCTTCTAATCTGTTGTGACTTTTCTAAAGCTTTAGAAAAATATAGATTCTTTCAGGCTTGTGGCAAGGTGTTTAGTCTCAAAAGAAACATCATATGCTTGATGACCTCTTTAGTCTTGGGATCACAGCAGGTATATTCTGATTAGACTGCAAGATCTTTTCTAGCAAGAACAGATAGAATAAAATGTCCTGGGATAGAAGCTACAAACACCTGAAAGTGTCATCACAAGGGACATATGAAACATTAGAAAATTTCTCTCCACTCCAGCATGTAATCACAGTGCATTTTTCTTATTTGAAAACTGTAGTAACTTCACTTTTCCCCTTCTGCTTCAGAATCCTGTAACGTGAATGTAACTCTGTGTGGTAGTATATTTAAACTTTGTTTCTGACACTTGAAAATAGAGTTGTGGAGAAACTACTGAAATCTAGGCATGAGATGGACATGTAAATACCATCTGGTAGGAACAAATCCCTTGGGAAGAGGAAGCACTCTACAGAGCTATGTGAAAATAAATTTGGAATAAACAGCAGAGCAAGTAACAATGCAGCTGAATGGACAAAGTCCAGATGTGGATTTCCAACACAAATCTCTGAGTAAATTATGATTAGAATATGCAGGCCAAATACATGCAGAATAAAACTTATTACAGTCCTTGTCACTAAATAAAAAATGTTTCCTCTTCTTTCTACACATCCACTTATGTTCTTTATCTTGCTTGCTTCATCTATTATCTTGGTCTTGCAAGCTCTGAAGTTACAGGATGTCACATTACCATGGAGTTCAGCATAGGGCACCTGAAGTTGTACCTTTTAAAAATTAAATAGATGATAATGCTTCTGCGCACTGTTGTGAAATGACTGAATTCTGGGGTCAATAAATAATTAGGGAGGGGAGACGGAGGGGGAGAGGTAGAAAACACCAGACCTGCTATTTCTAGTCCCAAGCCTGGTTTCTTAGCATATGAAAGAAATCTAAACTTTGGTTTGGTGTTCTTTTTTTATTGAAATCCTTAACCATTTAAGCGACATTGAGAATAATATGGATAACATCTGAGTCCTATGTGGGTATCTACTTGTGATAAGCTGTAGCCAATGTGGGATAATGGCCTTGTACTTTGGCACACCATTATAACTCTGATTATTTCCCCCCATAGATAAAGTTGGCTGTGAATATCAAAGGAAGAAACTCTGTGATGTTTCCTTTCTGCGAGGTGCTGCTCACACGTGTTCTGCCTGATGTGCGCTTTGCAGCTCTGGCACTGGAGCAATCTGCCGGGATCTTTCATATCCCTCCACGCGGAGGCATGGAGCCTCTCTTTGGCCTCTCACCACAGCTTCCCTGGCAGTGGATTTATGTAGATTAATGGTTTGAACTTCAGGGTTTGATAATTTCCCCTTAGTGCTGTGCTCCCATAATTGTGAGACTTCGGGACTTCCCTGCTTAAAAACAGACCAACAAAAAACCACCTACCCAAGCTCAAAACCTCAACACAAGCAGCTACTTTGATACTTTGTTGAAAAAAGATAGGAAGTATAAGAGCAAAAGACCTGATCCCAAATGTAAGCCTAGTGCTTAATTTTTTTTCTTCATTGTTTATGTATTTTGGTATTAAAAAAAAAAGTAATATTGATTTCAGATTGACTCTATTACAAAAAAAGGTCAAGGACATAATTTTGAAACAATAAATAAGAAAATAAAATTCCCATGCCTGCAAGGAAGTGGATGTGGAGGGGAGAGTAGGGGAAAATAAAAAGAATAAATGAATGCTCCATTTAACATAGTTCTTGTTGTTTGAAATGCAAACTTTCATCATGTAACTTTTCTCTTTGTGGGTGTATTACCTGCCCTCTGCATTTTTTTTTCTCAGAAAGGCCAAGTTGATATTTTAGTTCAAAAATAAATAGAAATTTTTGCTGAGATTGGACCTAAATGTATTATAAACTTCTGCCATTTTTCCCTCCCCCAAAATCAGAGAGAGAGAGAAAGAGGTGATAGCTTGTCACATGTCTTTATGATAGTAATATGGTCTCTCACTACTTATTGAGGTAACTGCCTTCTGGAATATTTGTTTGTTTTAACTTTAAAAGAAAATGTGATGAAAACCCATTGACATGTTCTGTCTTGACTGGTGAGAGTCTGTGTTGTGTGAAGAAATTTTAAGGCTTGATCTTCAGTCTTATAATCTATGTAGTGAATAAATTAGGTCCCAGTCTTTTTTTTTTTTCTTGTAAGGGTAAATTTTAAATTCTACCGACTGCATGTTAATTTCAAAATAGTTATACCAATGCTAGTTAAACCCTTATATAGCTTTGATGTCAATACCTTAAAAGGAAAACTTGATGTTGTGATAGCTTAACAAAGTAGTATTTTGCATCTTCAAAACTTCTGTACAGTGTCTATTTCAATCATTTTTCAATCATCCCTCCCTTCTGGAGAAGGGAGTGTTATTCCATTTTTACCACAGAAGCTGTTGGGAGTGATCTGCCCATGTCAATCAGTACCATGTTGTTTCCTAAACATCACCTTTATTTTTAAGTAATTACTGGAATTTTTTTGTTCTACCACACCCACTTCAAAATAGATATGAAACCTACATCTTAAGGATACTTTTCTCTGCTCACTGGTTCTATCAACAGGATAGGGTTTTTTCCAGTCTTGCATCAGGTGCCATTAAGAACGCTATCTTGGCATGCTTCTAAGAAATAATGAATGTTCTGCAGAAGCAATTGTCGAGTGATCTATAACTCTCCTTAATCTACGCTAAACTTTTTTTAAAGGTAGTTACTCTTCCTGAAAAACTTCAACCTACTCGCTCTTGTTATTTTGGCATATGTTCTACCCCTTAACATAGTAGACAGGAGAGTATGTAGTGACAACCTATTTTGCAAAAACTGTAAGACAGCTTTTGAACATGAGGTGGAAGTTATGGAGACAGGCCTCCTTAATGTAGGTTATGTACCTAGAAGCAGCGTTCATTGGCACAGCCACATTATTTAGGTTGCACTTTGGGTCTAACACAGATAATGTTTGCTAATAAATCAAGTGGTAAGCCTGACACAATTTTTTTTGTGAATCTTCTATAGTTATATTAGCAACATGGAGCAGGGGGAAAACTTGGCCACTTCAGTGAAACCCTAAGTGTCCTCTGTGCTGTGGTGGTAAAGCAGTTCTGAAGTATGGTCTTGGAATCTTAGGAAAAGTTATGCTGGAAATTACTTCTGGAGATATCAACTACAAGCTCCTTCTCAAAGAAAGGCTAATTTTAAAGGTAGATGAGGTTTTTCTACTTGTCTTGCAAATCTTCAGGGTTGGAGAATCCACAGGTTCCCTGGACCCTTGCTTCCATGCTTAACTGCTTTCATTATTTAGATGTTTTTTCTTTATATCCAACATACTTTCTCTTGCTGTTACTCATGACTGTCACCTCAACCTTTTGCTCTACTTGTCTGAGCAGAGTCTTGCAATCTCCTCTGTCCTCTTAGATAGACCGTAACTAGTTTCTCCTTATCATCTCTTTTCTAGTCTAAACAAGCTCAGTTCCCTCAGCCTCAGTTCATACATCATGTGCTCCAATCCCCATCTTGGTGACCCATTACAGGACTCTCCTGTTTGCCAGTATTTCTACTGAGAAACTATTTCTCCTATGGGCAGGCGAAAAACCATCAGTGTGCATTTCAGATGCAGCCTCACCAGTGCCATGAGGAGAGGAATAACCCATTCCCTTGGTCCATTGCAGTGCTCGCTCTTTGCAGCCCAGTAAGCACACAGTCATCGTTGCAGCAAAACCTCGCTACTGATTCTTGTTCAGCTTGCTTTCTGCCAGGACTCTTGGGTTCTCTTTGAATACCAGATCAGTCTGTGCCTGGCCTTTACTTTGCAATGCATGGGGTTGCTCTTTGCCAGGGGCCAGGCTCCTCATTTGTCTATCTCATGATGTTGCTGTTGATCTGGTATTCCACTGTGCTTATGTCCCTCTAAGCAGCAACTCTGCTCTCCTTCCATGTATCAACAACCTTCCCACACTGAACTTGATGAGAGTGCACCTTCTGCCTTGTCTAGTTTTATGACAAAAACACTTCTAAGCCCAGTACCATCTCTAGTGAGTGCCACTTGTAAGCAGCTAGTAATCCAAAATGCTGGCTGCTTATGCAAGTCATTCAAGCTATTTCCAAGAGGCAGGTAAAATCTAAAGGTGAGTTTGTTTCTGTAGAGTGTCATGCCAGCAAGTCATACTTCTGAAAAGTCTGCTTTCACTGTAGTCATTATACTGAACAACCCCATTCAGTTACTCTGTGATCCCTGGTTCTTTTTCCAGTCTACATCTTTACATGTTGCCTCTTAGATAAGGTCCACACATGTGTATTTAAAAATAAATAAAAATAATAAAAAACCCTACCAAACCAAAACACACCATCATCTGTTACAACTTTGTTAGTCTGCATTGTCTGCACATTGTGTAAATTTTTTTTATTTTCTTCTTATTTTACTGCTATTTGGAAGATTGATATAGCATACTAGAAAAATATTGGTTTACTAATTAAAATAAGTTTTCATGTATCATTTAACTAATTTTAAGGATTTAATGTTCTGTATTAACCTTCTGTGGCTTAATTCAGTTAGTTCCACCAGACCTCAGAATAACTGAAATGAATGTTTTCAAGATATTATATGTATTTAAAAAAAAAAAAAAGCACTCAAAACAAAACTTATCATCATAATGGATGAAGAGATGACAACTAAAAGCAAATAAACTGGGTCATAATAATTTACAAGTATTTGAAGACCTTTATACAAAGATGGTAAAACCTGGACTTCTAAGCAAGGCAAAAAAGTGCATCAGAATATGAACAAAAGAAGAAAGATAATTCCCAAATAAGCATGGGAAGAAAAGAAAAAAAATATTGGAAGAACAACAAAATAGTCTCTAAATATTGGTATGAATTCTGGTTTTGGATACATTCATTTTCACAGAAACTAGGAGAGCAAAAAAAATCCCCTTCTCAAAGTTCACTAAGAAAGATTTCAGATGGAAGTCATGGGAAACAGGAAACTCAGGGAATCTTATAGTATTTTGGTATCAGTCTATGAATATCAAAGTGAAAGTATTTATAATCTGTTTAGTTATTCATGAGAAATGCAATAACTTCTGCACTATCAAGAGTTATGAGGAACACTTCCCAGTGTTTTTGAAACAAGATAGCAAAACTCTAGTCAATTCTTACTTCTGCCATGTGGACATGGGTTTAGATTTATTCCATGAGATAATTATTCAATTTACCTGTGTCTCAGGGTTGTTTTATTTGTTAGAGTTGGGGGACGGGGGGGGTCTGGGGGGGGAGGGTGCAGGTGGATGGGGATTGCTTGTGGGTTTTGGTGGGGATTTTTTGAGTTTCTTTAAGAACAAGTACTCTAACACAGCATGATGGCTGAAATCCTGGACCTGTTCAAACTGGTGATAAAGCCCTCCTCAATATCATGGGGTCATGATTTTATCCAATAATTACAGAGTTCTTCATCCTTAGTTATACTGCCTATAGGCATATGAAAACCAGAGCTTGATTTCAGGATGATGGGCTCTCCTGACTTTAATCTTAGGCTGTCTGTCTCTCCATAAAATGTCAGAAGTCTCTTTCTACTCCTGTGTGAGGTTTCACCTCAACAGATGACCTGGACTTCAATCTGTATTCTGCGACATGATGTATGTCTAAAAACTTTGCCAGTCTACCTAGGTTTCCAGTGATGGTCACCTAGGAAATGTAAACTGGGAAAACAATAGCCTGAGGACAATCATTTTTTTCCTCCACATAAGTGCTCTAACAGCTGGACAAACTCAATAGCTCTGTCTGGGTAGGGATAATCTTTGAAATGTACATCTTAAACCCATTTGAGTTAGGAGCTTCTCTCACCTTAGTAAAGAATGATCAGACAGCAAAAGCATAAAAAAAAATTTTGAACATGCTGCTTGAAATTGAGCTCTTTTTTCCAGCAGTCTTGAACACTTCAAGAATGGAGGCTGTGCAGTGTTCTTGGGTAATTTGCTCCAGTGTTTCTTCACCCTCTTAAAAGACCAAGTTGTTTCTAAATTCCAGCTTGAACCTCCCAAACCTCAATTTTTGGCTATGACAAGATTGTTCTTACTACATTGTGTCTCTTGCCTGCAAAAATTCTTAATGCCTGTGCTGGTCAGCGCTGATGAGGGAAAAACAAGAAACCTAGTTTCTGGTACCTATCCAAACTAGATCTTTTGAGCTGGGGTCTCCACTACTAAATGTTTTAACATCCAGACCTGTAAACACTCTGAAATAAGTTTGTTCTTTCTAATAACATTGAGGGGTTTGTGTAAAATAATTACATAATAATGTAATATGTAGAAATTATTTCTTCTTATGTGAATCTGGCAGTTTTCAGCTGGGTTCTGGTTCATGCCCTAATGAAGAAATAACTTTAAAAAAAATCAAAACAAGAGATTTAGAATTCCCCTATATTTTTTCCTTTACTACCTTATTCAACAGCATATACTGTGTAGAACAGGGTAGTGAGGATGCTTTAGCAGCGTTGTGGGCATGGTGGTTGTCCTCCTTAGTGCCATGAGAAGTGAAGCAGTTCTCTGTGTTAAAATGTTAAGTTACATAATCAGAGGAAACACATCTGGTATAACTAAATGTCACTTTTGTGCAAATAACATAGGTAACTTAGCCAGCTGGATTCAGAGTTCTGAATGAGTAAGTGAAGACGTTTTCACTTTTCAATATTTGATCTAATTCATTATTGCTTAGTGGTACTTACGATATAGCAGTGTTTCCCTTATTTCTCTACTGGTCTGAAACCTAACATGTTTTCCTTTTGCTTCGTAAGAAAGGAAAATTTCCAAGGCAATTGATGCTTAAAAGAAGAAAAGCTGTCCTCTTCATTTTAATAACTTCTAAACTGTATTACACCTTTTAATTTAACATAGGGAAAGGTGTTTTGAATTTCCTGTAATGACACAGAAGGCTAAACTCCTTTGTAAAAAGAAATCTCATTAAAGTGCATTGGGTTGCTTCCATTTCAGTGCCTAGTTTTCAGAAGAGAAGAGACATAATTATTTTTGCTTGCAGTATAAATAGGATGCCAGTGCAAAGCTCTTGGTGCTGGCGAGAACTGATGCTGCCATTGAAGCACCGCACATGATCTGAGGAGAGGAAGCACTGCCCACGCATAAAGGGCAAGGAGGTTAGATGTAACTATTTAGTCAATTTAAAAACAGGGGATCCTCAGAAAAATGTATGAGAATTACTTCATCCGCAAGCTGTAAACAAACTTATCCTAGCAACAGGAATGTATTAAGAATTGTATTGACATAAACACTGTAACACTTGGGTTTAAAAACTGTGTGCTTAGTAAAAGTTTGGAAAGCAGTTTGTTCAATGTGCTCAGTTGTACGCTAGTGCAGTGATGCATCTCCAGAAAAACTGTAGAAAGCAAAATAAGTCTTCTCCTTGAAGTTTCTAAGAACCTTAGGCTGGTATTAACTAATAATCACACACAAAGTCAGTTATGTAAGTCAACTGGAAAACGCATAAGCTTTTGCTAGCCTTCTCTGTAGTAGCTTATAGAACTTTTTCTCACTGCAGCCTTTTATTTTGTAAGTTAAGCTCATCACAGCAGCAGAGAGCCATGTAGTTTAAAAAAAATTTTTTCAAAAGATTGCAACCCCTTAATGGAGCAAATATGCACGGGGTATTTATTAACTGTTTCCCAGTATAATACCATTTGATGTGTTCCAGTCTACTTGTAGTATATAGATCCATCTTGTACTTTTTCATTATCTTCTTCCCTACAATTATACGACTTTTGAAATTATTATTTTTGTGGGAAGTATGTTTATGATAAATGTCTTAATCTAGCCTCTCCAGACTTTATTAGTTAGGCTAGGCATCCTGTATAGCCAAACCTCTGCAATGAAAGTATTTTTTCAAGGTATTTATGCTATGGTACAGGATGCATTTTTTTATAGGCTTTCTCAAAAATACCTTTAAGTACAGTTCTCTTCAGTTAGATACACCAAGATACCCTCTGCAGAGGGCTGTCCCCAATTCTCTTTTACAGCCTTTGTTACAAGGAAATCTGAAGTAGGTTTCTGACAAATACTAGTAGTGGTACTTCTTACCCTGGAGAGGTGGCAAGAGCTTTGCTCTTTTCCTACTGATTAGAGCTGACTCCACACAGAAGCCTATAAATCACCAGAGCAGGTGGTGATAGACACCACACATCATCTATATTTTATCAAAATGCAGAATCCATGGGAGCTCCATGCACGTTGTCCACATCATCTGCACTTTAGCATGGAAAAGTACGGAAAATTATCAGAGACCTTGTATGTTTTCAAGAGATGCATATTGAACTTTTCTGAGTGGAAGGGGAAAAGAATAGAAAACACTGATGTGAGATTTATATGTTAAATGCCACTGAACTATGATTCTGCTCAGATTTGTTTCTGACAGCTGAAGTCTCTGTTTACAGCCTGTAGATGAAATGCACTTTCTAATAACCAAAGTGCTTTGTGTCTTTCACTGAAGCATTAATTGGTTTGATGATGTGCAGGTATTGCTAAACACTGGTTACAGTTCTCCAGCACAATACCAGTAAATCAAATCAGTGTTTGCAGAAAGATGGCATTTTATGGAATTTAATTTCCTTTATCAAAGGACACTTCCCCCTTACAAAACACTACGGTTTAATTTGATTGAAGAATAGCTGTATAGAGGACTTGTAGCCATTACTGACTGGTAACAGCTATCAAATACCAGAAGTGTAATTGCAAGTTTGGGTATCTAACAGTAGCAAAGGGGGCTGCATGTAATTTATTTACTTAAAAGACCACACCTTTGCTGGCTGGCATCACTTTTCCACAAAGTAATCTTTAAAGTAGATGAAAACTAGTTAGACAGTAATTTAATACAAGCAATGCACAAGCCAGAAGGTGAAATAGCATTTCAACTGTATATTAGATCAATGAAAGAAGGTCTTAAGTAAAATTATTCTGTTAGGTCAGAATAATTAAGTTCTAAGGCCTACGAGGGTGCAATTACTTCATATAAAGGGCAGAACCAAAGTACTTGAGAAGTCTAGTACACCTGACACGTAGGTTCTGTTCTTACAGCTATGAAAAGCAGTATTAAATGCTCCAAATTTCTGTATCAAATTGAGAAAGGAACAAGGTTAATTTAGAAAAATAGCCTGTATTCTTTTACTTGTTCTAAAGAGAAGGTAAAGGTTTTTGAATGAATGAAGCAAGCATGTATTTAAAATTAAATTGAAATGATAAATTAGTGTTATATTGCTTTTAAGCTTCTCATTAGCAGGATGGCATTCATACTTATATTGGTATAAATTCCTATCAAAATAATTCTTTTGAACTTTTTTACAAGTTAAAAATGTATACTTATACTTTGGATAAAGTATTTCTGACAGCAACATGCTTCACTTCTGCATGCTCAATATGCAGAACTTGCACTGAAAACCTTGTGTAGACATGTACAGATCACCTCGCTCACCCAATACAAAATCAACTTTTCCTAGATTATTTATGATACTTTTCTTTAACCTGTTCTTAAGGCCTCCCAGGCAAGCTGCAAGACTGCAGAGTCTCCCTCTTTACTAGTAGATCCATGTTATGCATTGGAAAACCTTTCTTCCTGCAGTTTAAACTCATTGCTTATTATACTATCTGCTATAAAGATGGGGAACATATCTGGTTTTGCTTTTGACATAGCTAAACATTATCATTCTCTTCACTCTCTTCTCTTCCTTCACCTTCTGCCCTTTGAGTTAAGCAACTGTAAATTCTTTTCATTTCTCTTGACATAAAATCCTCAAAATTCTACTCTAGATAAGGTCGTTACCTGCTATTCAGGTTATGCTCACATTTGAACTTTCTAGGATGATGTTTATTCTTTTGGTTTGTCTTTTAAGTAACTCAGATTCAGTATTGTATCCCTGTTGGGACAGTTTCAAAAGAAGGTGTGGTAAGCACACAGACCACTTCATGACTTGCTGGTTCGGGCACTTGCAAGGGGTTGGGAAATGCAGGTTACATTTGAAGGGAAGTGAGATGAATTTGTCTTCCACACCCTGGATGAATGCTGGAATTTATAGAGAAGAAAGGTATGATTGTTTGTACCTGTTGTGAGGTAGCTAACAAGAAAGCTGTAAGAGTGCCAGACAAATGGACTCATTTGAAGGATTTAGGGAAAGGAAACTCTACTTTTTGGCCTATTTTCACACTTTGAAAGTACTACCTGGCAAAATTCTCAACCATGCCATCAACTGAACACCAATGAATATGTACAGAAGCAAATCTAGAGGTATGTAGGGCAATTTATTTTTGTTTTGTTGATTCCTTTACAGATTTTCCTAATTTAGACATTAGCTAAGGCTTGGGAGAAGTGCTTTTAATCTGGGTATCTAAAATGTATCAAAGTCCTATTTTTAACTTGCTGCTTTTGTATTGTTTTTAGATCTAGACATAAATTTTGCTTTGTTTTGCTTTTCATCTGTAAATGAGATAAGGGAAGTGCTGGATGATTTAATAAAGGCTGATATGCTCACTTAGTCTTGTAATGGGGTTTTATGACTATCTTACAGCTCCACTAAAGTGGTTGGTTGAATACTGGGACACTTCTTCACCCTTTGTCACATTCACTGCCATAAACTTGCCAGATATGTCTCCTTTTCATCTGACGCATCAATTTGCTCTTATATTTGTTGTCTATTATTTTAAGTGACCACACATACTCTCCAAGGTTTTTTTGCTCATAAATCTTAATAATAATCACTATAAACATCACCGCTCTTTGTCAGAGAGCTTGTAGGAAGCTATTTTTGACATTATTGGGTTAACATATTACAGAGCTTCTTCATTAGGTCTGTGCTGCCACTGTACAGGGGAAATTAGTGATTGCCAGTGGGACAGATGTGCATCTGCTTTTTATGCACCTTATCGTGTGTAGGATTAAGAAACACTTAAATAATTATTTTTTTTTAGGTAAGGATTGTCATGCTTGACTTTGAGTTTCTGCTTCTCAGATTAAATGGTTAGAATCACTAATAGACCCAGCCATGCTATTTTGCCACACCCTTATAGACTAAATAAGCAATTTTCTCATATTTACCTTTTGTGACTCTTCTTTTTGATATATGTAAAGTGTATGTATGTACACATACATGCACACACTTTCCCTGTAAATCGTACTGCAGCTTTCAGCCTATTTGTTAAAGCTTTAGCATATAGGAAATATTTGAATCCACATCACTGTATGTATGTACACATACTTACTCCTTGTGTCTTAACCTAATCATCCAAAAGCTTGTGACAGTAAATGTAGAGTGGTTTCCTTGTCTGCAGCAGCATTCTTTGAAAGGGAAGATTCCCTGGTGAATTCATTATTGCACAGAAGTCCCACCCCCATGAAACTGCTGTAGACACATAACAGGATTACTGCTCAAGAGTTTACTACGATGCAAGTAAAATTGTTCCAGTCGTTAAGAAGCAAGCATCTTTGGCTAAGGTAGGAGAATGCTCTCTTTTATAGAACTCATGACAAAATAAGGAAGCATTTCTAATTTATTTTCTGTAAATAAAAATCCTTTAGATACTGCATTATCAGCTCAATTTATATGGAAAAAAAAAACAAACAGTGATCTTTTAAATACTCTAAACCTGGCTCTCTAAAAATATCTTGTTTAGGGTTAGTGTATTCCCATTCCACCAGCCAGTAGATGTGAAGATTGTTTTACTGTTTGGAGAGGAAATATAGTTCAAAAACATTTAAAAATAGTGAGGGAGGGGTTTTGTATTTAACAGATTAAATTACTTATGATTTTGAGAGATTATATTTAGGATTTCTTTGTTGCTGAACATTGTTTTCTTGTATCTTGTAATTTCATAGCAGCAAGGAAATGACAAATTTAGTTTCAAAATATTGTTGTATGTTATATCTTGAAAAAGGATACATATTTTGTCTCTGATTCAGTGTTTTGGTAATAGTAATCTGTTATAGAAAGGGTTTGATATGAATCTTCTAACTTTCTTAATTAGCTACTGTGTCAAATGTATTCATGTAATTCTAGGAAAACAAATTAGCTGGATCTAATAAACTAATGGCATAGAAGTGCTCTCAAAATGTAGAACTGCCTAATCGATGTGCTGACAAATGAAATGATCTGTGGCCTTCAAGGTTAGGAGTTAATTGAATGAATGGACAGTATTTTATTTTTTTTTTTAAACAGCTGCTCATATATTCCTAATGGAGAGCTTGGTTTTATTCTTCCTTAAAGTAATTGCACATTCATCCGTAATTGAAATTCCCTGGTTTTACCCAGCAAGTTGCTTTTAGGCAGGGCAGGGGTCTTTGACATTTATGCTTTGGAGATTTAAGTTGTCAATATGATGTATAGAGCACCTACTTGTAACTATAAGTGACTAAAAATCATTTTAACCTACACTTAAAATGTTCCTCTACTCTCAGATTGTAAAAGCTCGCTTGAGTGAGTGCTGGGAAATATCTCAATTTATGAAATATATTCCATGTTTCAGATACTGTTTGCTTTCCATATTACTGTATGAGGAAATATAACAGAGTTTAATTTTGTTGGAGAAGTAGATTTTTATTTATTTGTATAACCAGCTACATACAGAATAAATAACTTCATTGATAGCTAGTTCAAGAAGATTATATAATGAGATCTAGAATCTTACTAAAGTCCTAGTCTGAATCCTAGTAAGTTCTTTTAGTAAGATTCAGACATCAGAAATGTCTTAACAGTTATTAATGTTCAAGGGATAATCCATGTCTCCAAAAAGTTAGGATAGCCAGCTGCTTTTCCTGCCCTTCCTCCAACAGCTCCATCTCTGGGGGACGCAGTAATCAGAATTAACTTCATTTTTGACTGTTAACCCTACACACCCACTTGTGCTTGGTGGGAGCCTGTATCTGTCAGTCAGTTCTGGCTCTGAGCAACCCGATCTAGTTGAAGATGTTCCTGCTCATTGCAGGGAGGTTGGACTAGATGATCTTTAAAGGTCCCTTCCAATCCAAACTGTTCTATGATTCTATGTTTTCTCATTGCTCTTTCAAACAGCAGCCATCCTGAAAGTCTGGATTTAACATCTTCTAACACTGGGGAAAGGAGGAAAACAAAGATTCAGAAAAAATACTGTTCATCTGCAGAAGCATAAATGGAGTCAGTAACTCATGTTCAAACAGGGTCACAATCAGGACTCAGTAAAATGCAAAATTAAACCAACAAGAGATAGCAAGGAACTGTCTGCTGCCAGTGGCCCATCCACCTGTCTGTTATGACAAGCTGGATAGGAGTCTGGTGTGAGGGAATGGCATCATCCTGTGCTTTACCTCAGGGGCGGCTGATGAACTGTAGTAGTAGATGATGTCATGGTCAGGTGTGAAGCTGTGTCCAAAATGTGGGATACGATTTTAATACAGAGATATCCGAATGACTCTTTGAAGTTGGGGAGGAAAGAAGGTGTCTCAGTGGCAACCATGTACCGCCAAAATTACTGCCACTGGATGGCTGAGCCACCCTAGTTTCACCCTTCAAACCTAGGACCTTTTCTGGATTGACCTAAACACGTTGTGGTTCAGTGTATGCAGTGGCATAAGAACGTGTGCCAAATAGCCTGACAGGCAGATTGGCTTTGCTGCCTGTGGTTTTGGGGGTTCAATTATGTTAAATCCAGTAAACAATAGTTCATCCATATCACTGCACTTACTGATAGTTTAGTATACTATAGCTATTTATAAAATAAACAATTTGCTTTATCATTTGAAACTTTAAACAGGAAATAAAGTCTTGATAAGGAACTAGAAACTGTTTCTCTCTCAACACCCAAGTTCATTTCAGAACATCACTAGCAGGACATGAATATTGGAGGTGTACAAATTTTAGACAAACAACTTGATTTTACTATTGCAGGATCAAGCTCTTGCCTCCCGTACCCTTGAGCAGGGGCTTATTACATTTCAGCTACTTGGTTTCAGGGAGGTACCGGGCAGTGCAGCAGTATGAACAGTGTTCTCCACTGGTACCTGATACTAACAAAGCTGTCCCTGAGAATATGCAAGCAAGTAGTTCTTTTGTTTCTTGATTTACATAGAGTTTGGACATATTCAACACTGATAGGACTGCCTGCTAGCCTTAGCAGGCTTTATTCCACAATCATGCTTTGTCTGTTGCTGAAATAATTTTATTTTTCCTATAGGCTTTGGACCTCTGTTTTCCCCCACAGATCCTGTAACTCATTTCATTGTACTCCAGTGGTTAACACATCTATGAATTGAGCAGGTTCACTCCATTCCCATTCCTGTAGCTTGGAAAAAAGCTTTGGGAATGGTATCTCAGAACTGTGCAGTGAAATAAAGTCTGTTTCCTTGGAAACTTGACAATGAACAATAACCTGTCCTTTGGTTTTCACACGTGAATGTCATCCATATATAAAATGTGTGAAAAGTTTCCACATTATTTGCTTTATTCTCTTCTTTTTTTCCACTATTGCCCCTCTGAAACAAAGCAGAAAACACACAACTGTCTTGTACGCTTTGGACTAGAGGTGGCTTTCCAGAGTAAGGAACAAAAGGAGGAAAAAAAAAAACCAAAGAGCCTTCCTCTGCCTAAAACTTGTATCCATAAAGAGTTATCCCACATACTTTTTTTTTTTCTTTTTGTAAGAAAAGGAGCTTCTACAACTTTCTGTATCCTTCACTCTGACCAAAGGCAATCTCACTGTATAGTGAAAAGAAAACTTCCATACCTTAGAAATTCGTGGAGGTTTGCAAAACACAACATATTGTGTAGGGAGAGAGGGAGGGAGAAATCATTCCACCCTTCTCATGCCTGGCAAGGAAAGAACCTGTGTTACCACTTTTATTCACTCCAGAGTGAAATGTTAACCTGCCCCTACTACAAAAGTTTTACAGTGGGTAAAGTATAAGTTTGTTAAAAGTGATGTCTCCATGAAGAAATCGCCTTCAGCAATCCATTCTATTGCACTTTTAATACTAAATAATAATAATAATAAACCAGTGCACTACATAGTGAAGTTTGGAGGGGAGAATGGAGAGAGCTGGTTTCTTTTTTGGGTTTTTTGGTTTGGTTTTTTGTGTTTTTTTTTAAATTCACAGTCCAATAAAAAGCTGCTTCAGCTATGTTTTCAGAAGGTAAGATGAGAATTAGTAGCAGAAATGTTGACATACTGTTGGTAATATTATCTTCCTAAGCACCTCATCTACTTTTTCATCACACAAGCAGGTTTGAGCTCTTAAAATTCCTGCATGCTGGGTTTCTCAAACAAGTCCATGCTGATTGTGGTAAAATTGCCACACAGGCAAGGCTTGGAGCATGATGGAGTGATATTTTTTTCTCCAGTTCTGTCTCTACTTAGATCTGGTGAAAGCAGAAAAAATGTTTACAGGAATACAGACTTTACTGATAATCTAGTGTAACTTGTGTGCAGAGCCTTGAGGGCAAGCAGTCTTCATAGAATATACTGGCAGTATCTTCTTAATAATTCACCTATTATCCGCTCATACCAAAACAGCTAGTAGATGATGGCTAATAAGGCTGTTAACTTGCTGGCTTTGATAAAGGCACCTCTGAATAAATGGGGGAATTCTCATGCTGATACTTGGCTTTACAAATGCTTGCTGCAGACCACCAGGAAAAAAACCCAAACCCTTTGTTATGCTGAATATTCTGAGTTCAGTTTATATTTCCAAAATTACTACATGATCCTTTCCCAGGAGTGAATTGTACAGAAATTAAGATGCCTACTAGAAAGAAACCTTTTTGGAGCATCTTCTTGCTCCATCTTGTTGGTTTCCATCTTATTTCTGTCCTTCACTTGATTTATCTTTAGGGAGAAAATAATGCAATTGTAAATGTTAAAGCCAAAATTATTTGTTAATGCAGTGATTGGTCTGGAAATCTTCAGTCATCCAGTAGCTAATGGTAAGTAGGTGTGCACAAGCTGCATTTGCTGTCACTTGTTTCAGTGTGGGGCATTTTTTTTCCCATGCCTGGTTGTCTCTTAAGCATTTGAAACAGGTGACCTTTGAAATGCAATGGTTGTTCTCACAGAGGAAACCACCCCATAATGCCAAGATTAGTAGCTGTGTAGAAGAAAGAGCATGGAATAGTAGTATCGCATAGAGCTAAAGTGTATTTTGGGGAATCCTCCTCTTTTGACAGTAGAAATTTGGACTAGAAATAGAAGTGAGATGTTCCTGTAGTTGAATACTGCACATAGAGCCATAACAGGGAAGGAGGCAGCAGAAGAAAGAAAACAAATGGCTCTTGTCCAAATTTCCTCCTTCACACCTACTGTCTATACAGCAGGCACCTCCTTCCACTCTACTAGCTTTGTTCTGGCATAAGCTAATTTCATATTGATTAGTTTGAAGTTATAATAATGAAGTATTTATCTTTTAAGTAAATCTTCTTGTGTGGTGAAACCATTGATAGAGTATAAATATGCACGTATGTATCAAGAGACTGTATGTGCTACTAGAGGTCTAACAATTACAATCAAAGAAAATCTGTTCTTGGCTAGAGATGGGAAGACTTAGTTTTTTGTTATATACAGATATATATTCACCAAAAATCAAATGAATGGGGAAGTTTACAAGATTTCAAATTTGTTTTCTTAATAATCACCTGTAAGCTAATGAACTACGTGCATGCCAAACTTTATGTATGGTTGTGTATTATATAGGTGTATAAATTAGTGTGCTTTGTCAGATGTAGAACAAATTGTGTGCTGTTTAAAGCACACATAAATATACAAACATATTTAGATTTCTAGTTTGTTTTCACAATGCAAACATTAGCATAGCAAAGTATGAAACTATGAATTCAGAAATCCATACATATATTTCCATAGAAAATTCTGGGATTAACTTCTGTTACATATAAGACAATTCTGATGCATGGTTTATACAAGGTGAGACTCACTCTTTAGTCTTTTGAAATGCAATACTGTTCATGTACCGCTTAAGTAAGATGTGCTTTTGAAAGGACGTTTAGACAATGTATCACAATCTGTATTGATGCATGCAAGAACAATGAGGTAGCTATTCATTATCCATGTAATAATGCATTTAATGTACTTGTACAGGTTTTATTTGCTTTACATATAGCTTCCCTGTGGTCCTGTCCTGTCAAAAGACTTCTATTCTAACAGTTTTAGCAATCAGTTTTACAGAACTGGTCTGGATAATACATCTGCAGTGTGAATTCTATTTAGACTCCCCTAACGCTACTGAAAGTTACCCAGCTTTATTTGACCTTATATTCTCTTAATTGAGAGCTCTATTGATATCAGCAGGTCACACAAGTGTAATTATGTATATCTTGCTAGAAAGTGGTGTAAACTAGGGTAATACTTTTAGCCAGCTCTCTGATACACTGAGTTTGTGCTTTGACTTTATACCAGTGAAACAGCTTGATCTCAGGCATATACTGGGAGGTACCAAGGGTATCCTGCCCGACCAGAAGGACTGCTGCTCCAGAAGGGACAAAATTAATCTTGTGTAGAGTTTCAGAAACCTTCTGGCATCTAGAAGAGTAGTAGAAGCCTAGGTGTAAGTAACTGAATCTCAAGCTTCTTTATCCAGAGATTTTCAGTAAATGAACACACTTGCCAGCACAGCTGCTTTGTTCATAAATCTAGTCTGAAGTGTCTCTGTGCCTCAGCCTCGCTTTCCTATTTTACCTTGGGCTTTTTAAAGGGAAGCCTCCACAAGTACCAGTAATGTAAACATGACTTACACACTCTCGATTCCCTCTATAACAGCTGTTGACAACAGAACAGCCTTGAATGCTTTAGAGGTTATAGCTTTGTATAAGATTAAGAGTTGGTGGTTTGAAGCTATTAAATATAATACTATAATTTGCTGGATTTCATGCAGTTGACAGTCATGTTACTTATGAGTTCTACTGAAGATACAATTAATGGATTTTAAGTCTGGCAGAGCTGCAGTGCACTATGGGCTTACTGCTGGCACTTCCTTATGATGACATTTCATTACTCAAGTCTTCCCTCAAAGTTTTTCTGTTCACTCACCTTGGTTCTAGACTTTGATCAGGCTGAGGGGATGATCCTTTGGACAGGTTGCTGTCAAATGTGATGAAGGCATTTCCTGCCTTTGGTTAGAAAATACTCTGGGTAGACTGTCAGCTCTTGCTGCTTTTATTTTCTCTCTGTCTCACTGGGTGGGATTTGAGTGCTCTACCCAGGTTACCACTCACAGGCAAGAGAGGCACTCAGATTGTGGTATTTGTAAACTGGACTACTAACTAGCACTGATCTACACTTCTATAGTGCCTTGGGCTGAGAAAGACATATGGCTATCAACTTCTTAAAAAAATAAATTAATAAAAATAAAAGTCAAAAATAAAAATAAAGTCAAAAGCTGATTCCAGCCTTTATGAGTAGGAGGGCAGCTATAGTGTTCTTGAACTAGGACATCTAGAGCATGTGCGGACATTGATCAAGATACTGTAAAGCAAAATGGTTGGGAGAAACTTCTATAGTTATTTTCTTAAATGCTATCTTATTCTGACAATCTGAGTTGTCTTTGTCAAGGATGGGAAAAGAATTGTGAGGAGAGTAAGAAGAATTATTTTGATTCTTGAAATAAATTAGGAAGAAAAATAATATACCATTAAGGTACTAGGTGCATCTTTTTTTAAGTTCCCCTTGATGTCAAGACACAGATCTGTTACTTTGACACAAAAGAGAAGCATTTTCTTTCTTTCTCATGCCAAGAGTCATCAAGTAAATCCCTGTCAGGTGAATCTAATGTTTGCAGAAAAGTTGTTCCTGTAAGAAGCATCCAATTAGCCTACTTATGTCACTTTAGTACTCTGTGCTTTAGTGTTCTCTGACTATAGATTAGTTTCTGTGCTCTAATTCCTGCTATTAATATTCACCCACCATAAGCTTGCTTTGCTATGCATTATTTATCAAGTTTAAAAAGTGTTATAGCAAGTTTTAACTAGGAAGCAGGCAAAAATGTTGTCCAAAAAGTGCTTTTAACCTAAACAGCTCACACACTGAAGAAGAAATGTGAAAAATGCTATTAAAAATAAGGCAACTTGACAGATACTAGTGTCATGTTGCTTGCTTGCTTTTTTTGCCTGTCTGTATAGCCAGCTGTTTCTTTAAATGTTAAGAATGGAACTAAGTTTCTATAGACTTCAGTTTGGAAAATTGGAAAAAACCCTCAGAGTATACCAAAGAGATTCTTTGCTATTAGAAAGGGAATCAAGCAACTAAGTTAAAGGGACTCTTATGGATACTTCTAGAGTTTGTTGGGCAGAATACAATCGGATCCTCTAACTGTTGAATGTAAATCACTAATGCAAATCTATTAGATAGTCTATGCTATTATTTGCTAAATAGTATTCGTAGTTTTGATAATATACCTGAAATTCTTTTTATAACAAAAAGAAATTTTAGAAACTTTTATTTTTATGAAGGGCATTTGGATTCAGTAAAGGAACAGAGGTATGCAGAATCCTTTTTGGGAATATAAGCTTTTACAAGGGCATTGGATCATGCTAGTCACTAATTTTGGAAAGAACCCATGAAAAATGTGTTCAGTGTGTTCTGGAGCTTGTTTAAACTCAGAACTTAATATAATAATCATGAAAACACAAGGAAACAAGCATGGGACTTACACTCTTATGAATATAGTGTGACTGCTGTGGGAAAGGCGACAGCCACCTTCTGAAAACAGGATAGAAGCCTGGGGACAGTCAGTTAAGTGAAAGTTTAAGATAAATAAATTGCTGCCTTCATGAATGTGATTTAAAAGGTATCTATTTCTCTGAGTATTCAACTAAAAGTGAACAGGAATACCACTGGGTTTGTTGCATCAAGTACCCATTATATATCAAGATAAGAGCAAGCTAGCTGTGTGAATGTGTGAAAGCAGTTCTTTAGAAGAGTAGTTTGAATAAATTCTTATTCATATTTAGATGAGTGATATGGCTATACATATGAATACATACATTCAAGTACAGACTCAAAAAGATGTAACCTGCAGGTATCTGGGTAGAATTCAAGATCTTATGTTAACTATCTAGAGAAAGGGATATTTAAAACATTTGAGAAAGGAATTCATTCAGAAGGAGCTGCCAAAGCTGTGTTTAAGCTATAACTGGTGATTGTATAAAGTTATCCTTCCTAAAGAATAGCCTAATGATTATAGCACTAAAGTAAGGAATTGGGTATTTGTGTTATGTTTGGTCCTCTCTCTCATTTCAGGCAGAAGAATCTTAAATATCAACAACAGTTATAGTTCTTAGTACCCCTCAGTACTTACATTTTTTTCGTGAGTTACATGGTTATTCATTCTATTGATCAGGGACCCTATTGAAGGTTTAACCTCTACCTGTATATTCTTCATGTTCAAATCTCCATCAAAAAGGAAGGGGTTTGAGCTGAAGGTACTGTGGGAAGCTGAACCCACGGTAGCTCTGATTTTAATATATTCGCTTTGACTGAAAAATATTTTTGTCATTCAGAATATCTGGCATTTGGGATTTGAGGGAAAATATGTGATTTGGAGAAAGTGAATAAAGCTTTCTGCTCGTTAGTTAAACTTTAAACTCATATAGGAATATCTTAGAGCTGATGTAATGCATGAGTTGAGGGAAATTATAAATTGCTGGAGGATGTTGTCATAGTCTTATGCACACTTGTGGTTTAGAATACATCTAATGTTGACTTTGTAAAGCCAGTTGGTTTCTGAGTCACTTTTAAGCCACTTCATAATCATATGGAAGTGAATTTGAATTGTATTGATTGATTTCTCTGCTTTCTTTAGCAAATAAGTTATTTACTGCTACAGATTATGACATAATATGTAGTCCCCAAACTTCTAATTTCAAATTTATAAAATTAGAAAGGTTGGATTTCTATGTATTTGATAGTCAAATACCCTCCAAATAAAGTAAGACGTAATGATGATATACAACCACACCTTTAAACCAATCAAGGAATTAAAAAGTTCATGTTATTTCATTTACAAAGATGCAAGTTTTGTGCAGAAACCCACTTTATTCTACTTCCACCATGAAACAGCTGCTTTAAAGGCATGTGAAGCTTCTCTCAATACAGTATTTAATGCTTCAGGTGTTCAAAATCCAAAGTTTTTAAAGATCTAGATATGTAATGATGGAGCACAAATGAAAGCAAACTGCTGATGCCTGGAATGAAAGGCTTTGTGCTTCCCCTGTGTCCTGCAGTGCACCATGTAAATCATTCACTTTCCAAGCATTAACCTAAGATGGTTTTGGTAAAATATATCCTCTTACTATGTTTTTATTTATTTTAAACTAAAACGGCCAAAACACACTTTGTTTTCCCTGCAACACTGCCTTAACTAATGCTAATGCTAGAATTAAAATGGGCAGAGGGACTCTGTGCCTGGACTGTGCTCTGTGAGTCCTACTGGCTGAACCTATTTTATTTCCAAGGTATATCTATAATTCTTCCCACAACCCCCAAACCTATCACAGTAGGTGGTTGTGATACGTACGGGGGGTATAAGGGACCAAATTCTGCTTTCTCGTCAGCTCCATAAGACCTCTGTTCATAAGTGGCAGCCTCGAAATTCTGAAATTCTAAGCTTGTTTTCTCCATGGGACATCTAAATAACCTTGTAGCCCCAATGGTGAGGAGGGCTTGTCTGGTTTAGCACTGGAGAGAAACCTTTGCTTTTCAAGGATTGCCCCCTCATGTTCAATGTTCAACACTGTTCTGGATGCAGAAGGGTTAAGCAGCATGCCTGGGAAGATGGTAAGTGTTGGTTTCAATGCTGTTTCCAATTAGGTTTGATAAAGAATTGTATACAAGAGCAACAGTCAAGGGCAATGGGGAGCTGCTTTAGAAGAAAGAACAGATGGTGAAGACAGATTTATGCTCCAGGTGATTGGTATAATAAGCTAAAGGAAATAATGCAGGAGAAAGAAAAGGGTTTTAAACAATGTTCCATGCATATTTTTGCTGTGCTTTTTATGCACGGGCTGCATTATTCTGTGGAACTTCTGACATGCTGCAGTTCTGAATGTACCTGCACCCATCCTGGGAGAGAAGCTGTGGCTGACCTGAGTTACTTAAGCATTAGCACATGTTATATACTGAAATAAGGAATGAATTTCTTACCCTTTTAGTGCTTTTCTATTTGTATAGAACCTAGAAACCAACATGAAAATTCAAAGAAATTTTTTTAAAATATATTTTGCATCTTCTATTATTAATTTCTTGCCTTCTAATGTTCCCCAAAAAGCATGGAACCAATTATACCAGAAGTATTTTAAACTTATTTCCCAAAGCTGGTAAGAATTACTTACCTGGTTGAGAGCCTACTTTTTCCTGCCCTTGGATTTGAGGATTCCCACCTTTTGTTCCTGGTGTGCTGAAAGGTATTCCTGCCATCTACCTCTGCTATGCTAAAAGCCATCCAATAGAGCAGGACTGGATAGATACAAGAGGACAGTGGGGATGATCTAATTAACAATGAGCTAAAGGCTGTGGGTTAGACATTGTCTACACAGTTACATCTTTTTACTATGTACTTACAGTTGTGTCCTCATGACATGTCCTCCGTATTAAGTGTTCAGCATCATCTGAGCAATCTTGTGCTTCTTTATCTTATTGCAGGATTAGGGCTCTGGTGCTGCTGCACTTGGGGATATATCATAAAAGGTGGTCAGACCTGACTGCAGCTTCCAGCCTCTACAGTGACACTGAAACTCCCATGGTTCCTCTCTCACCATCCCATTAGTCACCTCTTTTGTGAAAGCCTACACACCATTTTCAATGGGATAAAGAAATAATATGCATTTGGTGACTGTAAATATACTGCTTGAGAAGATGCATTTGACAGCACACTAGTCTGGCATCAGCTCTGCACACTAAAGTCCTGCTAGGGAATTCCACATCAGTTTGGGCAGTATTGTGGGCAATTAATCTACCACTGGAGAAGGGACAAATTATATAGACCACTTGCTTTGAAGGGATTTTTTTTTTTTTTTAATGCTTTAGAGTGCTCTTTTTCTGAGTTCATGTGACAAACAGATGGGTGGGAAGTTGCTATGCCACATTGCTGAGGTGACCAGCAGCAGCTGCAAAAATTCAGAATAACAATATGTCATTTGCTGAAGATCTGCACGGAGCTCACCTCAGAATTGGAGAGCAATGTGAAATCATCTCAAGCAATTCAGAAGCACGCATCTCAGTGTATGGAGGGTCACTCAATCTGATGGCAAACAGTGTCAAAACTTGTAGTGCAGACATCTCCTGAGGCAGTAGACGTGTAACTTAATTTTAAGACAGTACTGCCATCACGTGACTTATCAGTCCTCAATCCAGTTTTAGTAACCTGTGCTACATTTAACAGAGGAAAGAACAAGACATTAAAACTTCTGAAACATGAATAGTACTGTGATTCCTCCTTGTTTAGGATGGCAGCAGGCAGTCTTCCAGGACAGCACACTAAAGAAAAATAAGGAATTTATTAACTACACCCCATCAGCAGGCAGATGTTTAGCCAGTCCCTGTAAAGCAGGGCTTCAGCATGCATAACAGTTACTTTGGAAGACAAATGCCATAACCATGAATGTCCCCCTTTCCCCCTCCTTTCTCTGAGGTTTTTATTTCTGAGCATGATGTCATATGGTATGGAATATCCCTTTGGCCAGTTTGAGTCAGCTGTCCCCTCCCAATTTCTTGTAAACCTCCAGCCTGTTCACTGGCGGGGGGGAAGAGAAAAACTCGATAGTCTGTGCAAGCACTTGCTCAGCAACAGCCACAACATTGATGTGTTATCAACATAGTTTTAGTTACAGATCCAAAACACAGCATCATATGGGATACTATGAAGAAACTCCATCCCAGTGAGATACAGTACAGGGGTTTTATTTGGGTTTTTGTCTGTCTGTCTGTTTGGGGTTGGTTTTTTTCCCCTCTTGATTTTCACTTTGGGAATACAAGTAGTTGGGATACCATGGAGTAATGCTGTTGGGCAGAAAAGTTCACAGAAGCTACTGGGTTTCCTAATGTCAAATGAACAGGGAATTCTCTGCTTCTTTATATGTGGGAGACAGTAGTGAATATGATGGATGGCTACCCCTTGATAGGATAACTCTCTAACATTTGGCTATGTGAAGCTGCTGTACTGTACTAAATAAAGATATAAACTGTGCCAGAGAGTGAACTAAGGTGTGGATTCTAGGTAAGGCGCAAAAATAACCACCGTTAATTACTCTCAGTTTAACAGTTTTCTCTTCATCCTTAGGATGTCACATACCCATTTCCCAGTGGTGCAAAAGGCTAAAAGCAAGACATTGCTGAACATGTGCTTTTTTTATCTTTCATGTAGTAAATTATATACATAACCCCTAGAAGGCTGAGTTCTGAGTGTCTCTTGTGTGTTATCATTATAGTGCAGGTCAGTTTGTTTGCAACTCCTAATAGCTCCTTGGCAAGAATTTTGAGGAAGGGAGAACAGGGACTGGATTTTGAACACTCATAGGCAAACTCAGGTTAAAAGAATATCACTAGTTCAACATGACTTGAAGACAGAGGTCTTCAAGATTTGATAACAAGATACTTGAAAATTTGTTAAGACCCATGGAAGGCTGATGAGAGTTTAACAATCTATCGATGTTTTCTAGGTCTTACTAATGGTTTCTAGGTTTTAGAGAGGATGTCATACTCTGTTTTGGAATAATTTAAAGAAAACTTCATCCCATAACATGCTCTTTACACTTTATGCACCTACAGATCTGAATTTATATCCCTTATGAAATGTGTGAGGTTACAACAGTGAAATCAGAGAGCATTAGTTGAACTGTATTATTTGGGCCATTTGGAGTTCAGTGCAATCAGACCTTAACTGTTGTAAGCAGGTTTCTTAAACAGAGTTTTATTAGTAATGTAATGCAAACTCTACACTTGGGGAGAATATCTTACAGCTGAAATGTTGCAATTAAAACATGCAGAGAAAAATACTATTTGGAGAGATTCTATGCCATGCCTTTCATGTATTATAAGACATTAATCCCCAACCCCGCTTCATAAAAGTAGTTTGTGCTCTACTCAAAGAGGACCTTGTCATTTTAATTTTGAGTAGATGCAGCAAAAAGATAATGCCAACAGTGATCTGCTTGATGATAAAGAGAAAAGGATGGATAAGATGTACAACGTGGTAGAAAATTGTTACTGTGAAGCTGGTCAGTTTGAGAATGTAGGAGAGCAGCAGTGAGTTGCATAGAAGGAATGACAGGAAAACAGGTAAGGAGAG
Source organism: Buteo buteo (assembly GCF_964188355.1). Classification (NCBI taxonomy): domain Eukaryota; kingdom Metazoa; phylum Chordata; class Aves; order Accipitriformes; family Accipitridae; genus Buteo; species Buteo buteo. The sequence goes on along the minus strand of NC_134171.1, from coordinate 32,041,558 downwards.
ATGAGAGCACTTTATGAAACTATTGCTTAGTTTCAGGCAGAGAACTTCTTAGTGTGCACAGGGAGAATATGATTCTATATAAATCCTACAATCTAGCTGCTATTTTTACCACTTTACCATGTGGAATCTGCTGTGGTAGTTTTCAGAGTATAATCTGGAAAAATAAATGAGAGGTATTCACTTAGCAGAAGACCACTTACTTATAATAAAGTCTGTTAAATCAAAAGATAAATAGCTACCAGCTGACACGTCCAGGGAAGTGGGTAGCCATGTCCACTTTGGGCTCTATGGTACAGCCTCTTGCATAGCAGGGAAGTCTTGGCCCTTAGACAATTTTTCCTTTTCACAGTCAGCAGAAGCTGTCTTCATCTTTTTTTCCTTTGCCTAAATTGGTCATATCTGCCCAAACCTCAACCTGCAGTGTGTCTTGCAGCAAAATCTTCTTAATGTGGGTGGATTGTGTGAACGTTTTTAAGGCTAGATTCCCATCCTTATTCAAATCATTGCTTTTGATTTTGCAATAAATTATATCCTGGTTATGACCCCATCCTTTTAGCAGTTCTCTCAAATCTATTCTGGTGGTTCTGTTTCATTTCAGAAGCTTAGTGAATCTGACCATTCTTAGACTGTGTGGAAATTTATCTGCAGTTAAAGTTACCAACTCCAGTTTCAGAGTAAACTGAAGCCTAATATTTGCTTTTAGAGCAGGTACCCCTCATAGTCTAGTCTTGGCTGTAGACCAACATGTAAAGAGGCAGGTGGCATCGGATTATTATGATTCCTAAAGAGCAGAGACTACATTGGTACATAGATTAATCCACTCTACAGGGATGTAAAGAACTATTGGGTGACAGCTGCAGGATACACAAACATCAGTACCTACCAATTTCATATGCTATGAGCTTCCTCCACTTTCAGACACAAAGTAGACCTGTTAATCAATATTAGAACAGTGTGATATCTGAGAACAATCTGGGTTGCACACACCTGACTATTTACATCTTCATGTAAATTTAAAATAACTAAAATATATTTACATTGGTTTACCTGAGTGATTTCACATATGCCTGTGGGATGTAGTGGCAGAGCAGCTGAAGCGTTATGCAGTACATATGGAGAATCAGTTTGAGATTTCTGCTGATCTCAAGATAGCTCAGCTTCAAATGCCAGCTGCATCATTACAACACTGCTGAATGTGACGTCATACTGATGGGCTATCTAGGTTCAGGATGGTTCTTTAATATTTTGGTTGGGTTTTGTTGTGTTTTTTTTTTTTTTAACTATATATTGTAGATGTCTCCCTTTCTATTCCTGGATTCTGTCTTTCTTGAGTTCTTCATCTTCCTTAATAAACTAATGATGCCTTATCAATACCTAAATCACTTTGGAATAGTCCCCTTATGTTATGCTTTCTTGGTTTTTTGTAGCTAATATTTTTAGAACACTATATTATTCAGGCATTTGTCAGATAACAGACATGCTTAGCTCTAACTTTCTCTTAACATTTCCGATCTCTTTTGCAACTTTTTCCTTTTTTTTCTCTGAATTCCCTGAAATTTGCTAACAATCTTGTGACAACAATGCACTAAAATAATTTCACTCTCCACTATTTTGGCTTGTATTACTTTGAGAAGAAGGGTTATCAAGAGTAAGCTATGCAAGAACATGCTTAAAATCCAATGGTTGGGGGGGGGGGTGGTGGTGGTTTCCACTTTTTCCATACTGACCACATGGGACTCTGACCAGCCAGACTGAAGTCTATTTGAAGCAGCTAGAAAGTGCCTGTATCTTAGTCATACTGACTGGCCACCCACAAATTCTCAACAAAATTCTTAAACTTCATCCACTGTTTTTATTGTCTTGGGTCCAACAAATGGAATGATCTGGATATTAGTCACAGATGTATGTGCTACTTCATAGTGAGTGTGGGCACTGCCCACACATTGCTTGTATATGAGATTTTTGGACTTCTGTAGTCCAAATGGAGAGGGGGAGAAGGGGGATAGATATATAAAAATATATATATAAGTTCACTTGTGAGTGAGCTCATCATCCAGTATTTTTTGATGATGAGCTCTGGAAAGATTTACTGAAGCATTTATATTTAGGTATGTTTAACTTTTTGTGGGCATACAGACAAATATTTGCTATAGCTCTATTTCACCTTTCACATACTATAGTATATTAAACCACAAAACCACACTGGCATAGTTAAAGGGTGGATATTTAACATAATGCTCTTCTTGGAATAGATGTGTTTGGGGAGGGATAGGGGGGTGGTTCTGTGTGTGGTTTTTTGTTTTGTATATTTTGGGGTTTTTTTCCCCTGCAACTGTGCATGCCCAGTAGTAGCTACTTTTCATCATTAAAATCTTATCACTGGTCGTACGCCACAACTCAGATGTTCAATTACAATGGACAAAATTACACAGTGACATCCTAATATTATGATGGCTTTAGATGTGGCAATGCATCAACACATTTTCTCATTCAACATAGGAGCTTAATGCAAAAAAATTAAAATACAGCATTCTGTGATTATCTGAAAAAATATTGGATGTGAATATTATTCATATTAAATTCTTATGAACAATCTGAAGAAATAGGATTCAGTACCAGTAACTTACGTTACTGGTACTCACTCAGTACTAATTGGTACCAATCTTAGTAACCTGTATTTGGAGTTGCCCCAGAGGTTGCTTCAGTTAGGAAACAAGGATGGAATAAAGTATTTAGATTAGATTAGATGTAAGGAAGAAGTTTTTTACTGTGAGGGTGGTGAGGCACTGGAACAGGTTGCCCAGAGAGGTTGTGGAGGCCCCATCCCTGGAAGTGTTCCAGGACAGGTTGGATGGGGCTTTGAGCGACCTGCTCTAGTGGAAGGTGTCCCTGCCCATGGCAGGGGGGGTGGAACTAGATGATCTCTTTAAGGTCCCTTCCAACCCAAACCATTCTATGATTCTATGATTTCTTTGTTAGGTTGCTGTTGCTTTGAAATTTATGTCTTTGGATTCCACTTCTTGAGTCAAGTGTCATTGATTAACAGGGAAATCCAAGAAAGAAGACAAGCTTATATTTAGTAAAAGAGACATCTTTTAGCCAGCAGTCTTTCCTGGAAAAACTCTTGCTTTCACCTCAGGAACAAACACTACTAGCAACAGTTCACTCGGTTTTGCTTTTGCATCATTTACAACTTTCATTCTTATGATGGCTTGTATTGTTGCTGCTGCTTTCTTCTGGCACCCTTACTCTCATCAAATAATTTCCTCATCAGACTCTCGTGCCCCCTTAAAATGCAGCAGTATCTATTGACACTGTCCAAATGTTCACTTAGGATCAGATTCACAGACTCCTGCTGTCACAGATCTTAGTCAGCAAAACTTACTTTCTTTGCCAGGAAACTCATACAATACTAAACTCTAACTCAAGAGGCAGAGATACAGAAACTTTTTCCATGTATTGTGCCCATTTGCTATATATATATTTTTTGTGTGTGTAATAAAAACAATAGGTCATGGAGGTAAGTTTGTAAAGACACACAAATCTGGAGTTAATTTGACTGTGCATGCCCTTTTATATTTCCACTAATAACTAATTTGTAAATATTAAATAATCCCTGAGTGGCATAGGAATATATTGTCCACAGATAGTTTCAGTTAAATAAGGAAATGCATGAAACTTTTGTAGTGTATCTTCAATGTCATTAAAATTTATAATAGGAAAATGTTTCCTTTGAAATTACTTTATTAGGATGGAATCATTGCTAATAGCATAGGAGGCTACAAGGTTACTGTTCTTACCTCTCTAAAAGCTCCACTAATACAATAAACTACAATGCTAGACACGACACTGAATATTGTTCTGTCACTGAACCCCTTAGATTTTGTTTATCTCCCAAACTGTTAACAGTATCTTACCCTCTAAACTAATTTACACTCCTAACCTTAAATTTTGAACAATACTGAAGGCTTTGTGCAAATGTTATGAAAGTACATTTTAAGATATGACATGTGCAAGCCATGTGTTAAAGTGCATAATATGTACTACACTTCTATTGTTGCTTTGTATTCTTTTGACTAAACACCTTTTGAAAATTCTGTAGTTTCATTCATATTGAATGTTACTCAGTCACATCATTGCTACACATATGTGCCGAACTGGCAAATGATTATCAGAAAAATTCATAAACCTCTGTCTATGTATGATTGATGTCATTGAATGACTCTAATTTAGAGCATCTTTTGCCAAGCACAAGAGATCTTCTGAGAAGGATATTTATGAATTAAATGTGTAAAGAAATTATTTTTGTTCTTCCCTCAATACAATAATAGCAGGTAGTAGGTGCTAAGGGTGTATGCGTTAGTGTGTGGTGGTGATGCTCCTGATGAGAAGCCTCATGATTCTCTGCATACCTCTTACATACTTTCTTGCACCTGAAGAGTAAATTCTTCAGTAAAACTGAGCTGGCTGTACTACACCAAACTATACTTGAATCATAGCTGAAAGCCTAGGCCCAAGTTTATACTTCATATGATTAATAATAATAGTTCAAAAAATAAAAAAAAGCCCTGGGAATCTGAATTAATTATTGGGTTTAATCCAACATAGCTCAACATAATCTATGGGCATCTGTTAAGTTTGTTGGGTGGTTACAGCACCCGGCCTTTAGGATGTGTGAATGTTGCACACTGTGTACCAATAGGCATTTTGGAGCTTGGAATAAATCAGTAATTCCAAAGCATGGCTGTACTGGATTGATAAAAAGTTATGGTGAGGTGAAATAGGTCTGATATCTATTGCTGCAAATTATGGTCTGACATGTTTAGACTTTTCTTCTCCTCTCTTTCCCCCATCTAAGTTTGCAGAATAAAGGAAATGGTAGAAAATAATGACTAGAAGAACTATAATCTCAGACTCCCCTGATAGGTGATTGACCCCTTGCCCTATACTCTACAATATGCTTCATTAATCCTTGGAGAGTCTGCAAAAAGCAGAGCTTCTGTATCTGCCACTTCATTGCTAATTAATCCTGAAGATTTGAGAAGCTTCCTTACTGTTCCCATACTGTTCCCTTGTTCTGCTTGATCTTTACAGTGACTCATCTTCTCCCTTTTAGTCAGGCTGCAAAAGTCAAGTTGCTGAGAATGAAGATCTCCATCTATTCTGAACTCACATGGCCTGTGTATGCAAGTTGGACAGCAAGAAGAGATAACACAGCATCCTTTAACAATCCACTGTGAACATTCTGATAGGTAGAAGAGCTTAAGGGGTTCTTTGAACTGGATAAAGGAAGCAAGTTGTGAAGTGTTTAATTAATAAACTAATTCTTGGAAGAAGCAGAGACTAAATCATCTGAATTGTGAATAGTGGTACATGGAACCTACAAAAAAAAAAGAGAGATCAAGGTGGGAAAGAAACCTTTCAGGGTGGAAGCTCTCCAAAAAAAAATGCCATTTTTCAAAGGAAAGTATGGGGAGTTCATTTAGTTCATTATATCTGTCAGGATGAATCTCCAAATCTTCCAGAAGCTTCCCATTATAAATAGGCTTTATACATGCTGAATTCCTCTTTGAATTCTGCTGGAATGGGAAAATTCTACTGCAGTGTGAGTAAAATCTCATGAGTTGAGAAACTGAGCTTGTAACAAATCAGTTGTTCTCAAGATTTTTCATCCTGCAGACCAGCTCATTTTTTCTAGTTGTCTCAGACCACATATGATGTATGATTGCTTCCATCTGTTTATGAGGTTAAATTTCTGAACTGTAAGTAAGTGTGGAAGGAGATTCAGTTATGCATGTTGCTAACTGAATAGGTCTACTTAACAGAGAAAAAAGTTTTCGTAACTTTTATTTTCTTGAGTTATAGTCACTGCGACTCACTGCATTAATTTATTACTGTGGCATAAATCAATTACAGTATAAAACTGCATTCCTCTTTCTAGATTTTAATAATATCTGTCATGTCCTCAGAAATTACAATGGAATTACACCCGTCAGAGGGGAGTCATCCAGGCATCGCAGTCCTTGATGACAGCTGCTAAACTGACTCTTATGAAGGTTTCTCTCTTACTCAGGAGCATAGCTTAAAGTCCTGAGATGCACAGATCTTAGGATTTGTGTTACTTGGAATGCTTACCTCCCCAAAACTAAGTGTTACAGATTTTTCAGTTCTCTCTGAATTACTCAACCTAAAAATATTAAAAAAAAACCCCACATTTATTCCAATGATTTAAGGAGTTGAGCTTTTGATTATAAAATTGGAGTCAGTGATAAAGGGAAATGTAAAACATTAAATACAGGTTGCATTTAACAAGGCTGTTACTGAGACACTGCAATATTTCAAATGGTACAGTTCTAGTTTCTTTGGAACCTTATTATTTAGTTGGACCTTATTTTGGATCACTATACTTTCTTTTCAGAAGGAACTGTCTTTCCTCCATATGCCAATCTTAAGTACTTTTTCTAGTTGCTCGCCATTAGGAACCCTGCTTCAGTAACAGAGCTCTGTGTCAGACTTGGCTATAATGATTTGCAGATCTTCCCTTCAGTCCTTTGGAATTAAGATTTTCTTCCCTTGTTCCTTGAAGTTCAGCTAGGAAGCATGGGAATATAGGGAGTATTCCCAAGAGGGTAGTGCTGACTAAAGTGAACATTTCTTTATTATCACCGTTTCAGGTTGATAAAATGTGTATGTCATTTGCAAGACCAATTACTTCATAAATCCCATCAAGAATTATATCAATTGTATACAAACATATATTTAGCATTTCTAGCTCATCACACTGACTGCAGTTAATCCCATCATACAGACAATATATTCAGCGGTTTTGTTTCCCTGTTTTTCCTTTTTCCTCTTCCTTTCTTTAATTTTGATGGTTTTGTGGTGTAATATACAGCTAGCACAATGATGAAGAATTTGTCTTCATAAGTTTTCTTGAACCATTAATCACAAGGGTCACTATGTGTCAAGAACACCTCTCCAAAACATGAAGTTTTGTGAGAAGGCTAGTAATAATAACTGTATGCTCCTTCTAACTGCAAGATGGGAAAAGGATTTAGAAAATCCCTTTGATCTTTGGAAATTGTACCTAATGGACTTTGTGGGTTATCTAGATATGCAGAAAAGCATAGTTCAGTGTTTCCATTCATGATCTGCTTTGAACCTCCCTTAGATTAGCACTAACTTTGCACTACCCCTGTTAAGTGCTTTATTTTTGCTTCTAGGTATCTTCTAGGTAATTATGGCAGATGGTGCTGAATCACTACTTACTATCTTGAATGGTAAGAAAGGGAAAGAAATAGCATCTCTCCTTAACACACAAAGGAAACTGAGTCACTGAGAATTTACCATACATCTTCGTTAAAACCATGCTGATAAGTATAGAGAGGGTGAGTTCACTGTGAACAGGGTGCCTATCTGTCTAGCCAAGACAAATAATTCAGCCATTGATCTTGGTTAGACAGACAAGAGTTCATGTCCAGTATAGAAATACTGGCCTTTCCTAATACAAAATTTGATTTATTAAAGACAATAGCGACAACAGAAAAAGCATTGTGGAATTCAGTGGATATGAAAGCATTTGATACACCTTACCTTGATATATATTTTTATGCGTATGTGACTAAAAATGTGAATAGAGGAAACAATTTGCGTAAAAGCTTCATGCAAAAGCATAAAATACATGCCTTTTCCATATTTATCACTTTGAGCAAATAGAAGTTTTGTTTGAAAAATTTGTATAATGTCCAGAAAACATTCCAGATATCTGCCTCTCTCTCAGAAAAGCTATTTTTAATGTCTCCTTTCTCTAGCTTATAAACTAATCTTAAAAATCTAGTATAGGGTGAAGGGCATGGAAGTTGGGCTCCTATCAAACATTCATAATCTTGCATTTATCTTCTTTAACTACTCAGATGACAAAAAAGTACTATCTAAAATTCTCCTTTTGGTTAACTTCTTGGTAAAGCATATCTCATTTCTCTTACGTTTCCTTTAAACCTCAGTTTGTCATGGGAGGCAGAGCAAAAACAGTTCCTTTCCTTTCCTTTGAATATGTCATCAGCTGAATCTTCAGGTCTGATTTAGACCAGTTTTAGGTGAGCACAACTCCTGCTGGAGTCCTCAGATTTTAACATATACACTTTTCCTTCCTTTCTATTTTATCAATTTCTAGCTTCTTTTTAAAAACATATAACTTGTATCTTTTTCCCTTATGTGTTACTATCTTTTGATCTTCCCCCAAAATATTTGCTGTGTATAGTTCATCACCATTTCTCAGGTATCTTTTCATTAGCTTCTCCTCTCAAGTCACTTGTTAAAATATCCTTTTTCTACTTTTTCTCCACTTTCATGCCATAATGCATTTGCCTTTTCTAGAGTCTCCTTGCTCCTTTGTCCTTTAGAGAAATCTAATTAGTAGATCAGGTAATGATAAGCTATATAAAATAAAACAGGATTTTACAAGCAATGCCTAGTTACACTCTGTGTCCATGTTCATTTCATTCTGAATCTAGATTGTTTTATCAGTATAAACTTCTGTTCAAAACACAAAATTCTGCAGTTATCTAATTAGCTCAGCAGGGAGGTTCCTTGCAACTTAAAAAAATCTATGTTTATATAGAAACACTAATTGGAGTTGCTTTTATAAATGATGGAGTATGGGAGCAGAGTTTGTTTCTATTTATCTTAAGTTTTTATTGCCTTCAAGTTTTTGAATAGTCTCACTCTTATACTGAGAAACAACTTGGATACAATGCTACTATTTACTCCAGTATGTTTTATTTATTTTGTCCCTTGTACTTTGAGATCAGTCCTCTCTGAGGAACAATCATTGTTTCTCAAATATTACATAAACTCAAAGCCTACTGTCATGCTTATCCTGGTTTTGCTTAAGTTAAACATATGGTCTTGAAAAAAAGCTGTGAAAACAGTCTTTATCATTGTCAGTTTTGCCATTTCTAGAAGGTCTAGCAGCTGGGAAGCTCTGAACAGTCATGGTAGTCAGAAGAAGAAAAGTAGGAAATCTGTGAGAGAGGAAAAAAAAAAAGTCTTACTAAGCTAAATTTGGAGAAATGTACTCTATTTTAAAATACCATGCAAGAATCAAATACTGCCAATGAAAATATCAAGAATGGAAAGAGGAAGAAAGCATCAGCAAGGGATGAATAGAATATTTATTCTGCAGAAAGGGAAGTGGAAACCCTTCAAGATGAAAGCTGTATGTGATTCTATTTTCTACTCAAAATCAGTAATGCACTTTTAGTGAAAAAATATCGTAATGGTAATTACAATTTATTCAATGAATTGCATCTTTAAAGACAGATTAGCAAATCATCCCAATGTCTAATCAAGATCAGTAAGAGCTAAGGTCCCTCCTCCCCCCGACAAAACCAACAAAACTTCCCTTGAGACATGTTTCAGAATGTCCCTTACTGAGGTTTCTTCTTTTTTCCAGGCTTCTAATACATCTACACTAGCAGGTTAGTGCAAATCAGGAGCATATTTTCAGGCAAATCTCTCAGTCATCCCTTTTTACTATGTTTTGCGTTGCATTACAGAGCAGGCTCAAGGATCATCCCCCCTTGAGGATGAAACTAAAGTGCATCACATAGAGCACACCTAATACATCCCACCCAGGGCACCCAACTAGCACTAGTTCAAAGAAACAAAACCTCTGAAATGCATATAAGGTAGATCTCACTTCCTCAGCTATTTTCCTCTACAGGTTTACTTTTATTGGTCAACACTACTTACCAGTGTAGACATAACCACCGTGGTCCACAACCAGACTACATAGACCACAAGATCATGTAGACTCTGATACAGCAAGCAGTGAGTGAAAAGCTCTGTGAATAGCTGATAGTCTTGGTTCATTGGCATTTTTGAAAAAATGGAAGAAGTCTTGTCTGGACATAAAACTTTATATGAATGGAATCAAAACATGTCTCTAGTTTTTCACAGTATTAGCTGTTAAAGATAAGTAATAAGGAAGGATGTTTTAAAAATAAAGCTATTTGGAGTAAAGGAACATAAAATTTCCATTTTAGAAGAGTGTGGATGAAATTTTGTCTTTCAGTTGGTTTTTCCTAGTTTGTTTATTGTTTTTTTTTCCTAACAGTCTCCATGCATTTTGGTTGTTTAATTTTCTCTGTTTTTCAAAAACAAATTGTTTAGGCCCAGCTCTTTCTTCAAACTCCTTTCTTTTTAAGGTCGGTTTCTCAAATAGATGAGATGTATGCAACTCTGAGTATATCTGTCTTGTCTTTAACTTTTGAACCTATTGGCTAGTTGCTGCCAGTTCAGGAATACTAGGCTCAAAGAGCTTTGAAGGAGAGTGAAAGCTACTGAGAGTGAGCATTCTATGAGAGTTCAAATCCTTTTGGGCATTGAGAATCTAAGTGTAAGAGACAATACCATAAGAAATCAGACTTGATTATCCCCGCTTTTCATGAAGCAACTTGACATTTGTGTGAAATAGTAAACTAGTTAAATGCTATGCAGAAATAATAGATTTAACTCTTAATCATCAACACCTTTTTCTTCGACAGTTACATATCAGATATTTAATTTCATTTCATGGAGACATTATTTGCATTTTATTTTCCTTATGGATTCTGGGGCAGATTAATATAGAAACCACCAAATCCTCCGGTTTTAATTTAAATGTTGGGGGGGGTGTTTTCTGTTTTGTTTGGGGGGGGGAGGGGGGTGTTTGTTTAAACCAAAAGCTTTTCTAAGAAATATATATCTCAGCATAAGCTGAGATGTATGCAATGTGGTTGAACTGGTATGTAATGTGTGGCTGTGATGTCCCAGCCCACTTAATGTTCATGTTGCAGATATGGTTTTGCTCATATTTACAAAAAAGTGAGCATATGCCCTGATCCACTAACAAAATCTGCATTAAGTGATTGCACTGTCCCCATAGAGTCCTATCCCACTCCTGGGTGGAAGCCACATTCAAAAAACCTGCTACAGCTATTGATGGCCTCCTTGTTTTCACCACAGTATTCTTCTAATTGCCGTCTGGCAACTAGAAGGACTAGAATAAAAATATTTTCATGTTTGCCTCATTGCTTTCTGTACTTTTGGCTTAATACGTGCACACTTGTGCTTTGAAAATGCTCTTAGCTGTCTTTATAACAGCTAGCTATCTCAAACTGTGTTGTAGGGAGGTAGTGGGGTCTAGAGAACAAATGGAGTTTGATGCCTGTTTTTCTGAGGTTTCAGTACTAGCAGCCAATTGCAATGAATAGGAGGTATTTCTGTAGTTGCAATTTTAATACTTGCTGGAATTAGGAGAAGGAGGGGGCAATCCAGGTATTCTTCTCCCAGCATCATCTAGCTCTGTGTTCCGTGGATCAGATGCTGCCCTTCATACAGGAGAAGAGACTGGAGGAAGTCTTCCCCTGGAAAGTGCCATGAATACCTTGGAGGGGATGAACTATTTTATTCCCCCTGCTGAGAGAGGCAGGAGGGGTTACCTTCACCACGCATCTGTGGTGAGTCCCACCTCATCTGGGACACAGCAACAAGCAGACTTCTCAACACCAGCCTAGATGCTGGAGTGGCTAAACACATTCCTGCCACTGAAACCTCATCCAGAGCTCAGGACACAGCGTGTGCATTTGCCTGGCCATCTCTTCTTCAAGTTCCAGCAGACGCATTCCTTGCTGTATTCAAGTTTTCAGAAAGACCAATTAGAAAAAAATCTTGTTCATAAAAAGAAGTATTCTTAGTTTTTAATAGCTTACGAAGTGGACAAAATAGACACTCAACTAAAATGTTAACAAATATTCTAAGTTTCAGCCTTTTCTTTTATATCTCCAAGGGGGAAATAAAAACAGGCAAAGGGTTGTCAGAAATGTTAGATTTTCTCAACTTCATAATTGCATATTCTATACAAGGAGAAGGTAGTCATAAGAAAACATGACATAAGGATGGTGGTACTGTATAGCAAGACTAGGTCAGACCAAAAGTTGATCTGGCTCAATATTCTGTCTCTCACAGTGGCCAGGAGTAGATTCCTACTAGTGGCAAGTCATGAAAGAATATAAGAACAGGGCCACCTCAGAAGGAGGATTTACCTGGTAGTTCTTTTCTTTAGCCCTCCAGTTTCCTCAAAAGTCTTCAATTTAGCTCAGAAACTCAAGCCAGAGTTTGTGTCTTTGTTAAATAGCCCTTGATACATCTAATTACAAATGGAGGAAAGGTTGTCCTCAGTGTGCTGCCTTAGGTAATGTGAATCATGAATTGGGACCTTCCTTAATCCATCAGAATTCTGAATAAAATTACAATAAATTTAAAGAACAACAACATGCAATTTCATATATACTTTTGTGTGAACATTTATATTATGCTTAAATGCCTATCTTTGCACCCTGGAGGCTTTTTATGTCTGCAATATTAGTAAAGTGTTATACTAAAGTGGTTCTCTTCCACAAAATCTCATTTATGTTTATGATTACTATTTCCTATGTATTTTTAAAATCTGCACCCATAGAATTCCTAATAAAAAATCAAAAACATGCATCTACACCACACTTAGTTTTTCAGTAATTCTTTCTTTGCAGACACATCCCAGATCCCATCTCCTATCTGAAATCTAGCCAATGTCTTGTAGCATGTCAATCTTTCTCCATCTTTTGTAATTGGTATGATCTCAACACTAAGTATGGTACTAACAGGAATTTTAAACACAGCTGTGAACATCTAGTCTATAAATAAAAATGATTCTTGGAACCAAACCTGTGCTGATTTATACGGTTGTTGATTTGGGTTTTCTTTTTTTGGAAAACATAAGTAGTAATTTCTGGAATACTGCAAAAATATTCATAAAAACAAATACACAAGTTATCAATAGGGAATTAAATGGCATTTCTGAGACTATTGTATGTGTCATCTGGAATTTCTATATTTATGTTTTTACCAGAGTTTCATGTTAAAGCAAATTCTAAACCCAAATTCTTCTTCTGCCTCTACGTAAGTAAAAACTGTACATTAAAAACTTCAAAAATCAGCGTTAGAAGGGAAGGGATGGTCTGTAATCAGAGAGTCATAGTTAAGAGTAGCTTAAAGATTAGAAAACATGCTTTGTAGAGTACAAAATACTATTCAGATTGATGTCTGAAATGTCTAAATTATTTTTGTTTGCTGTTGTTAGCAGACTAAGCTCACTGGCTAGATTCCTTTATATTCTCATCTAGACTGAATTTTCCAAAAGCAAGTCAAGTTGCAGGAGGACTTAAAGCTGTTTTCTCAGAGCTCTCTAGCAAGCTGTGGGCCACAGGGGCCAGGACAGGGTGAGATGATGAGCCTTCGCTTAGGCACATGGGTGGGGGGTTGTGCCCCCACACAGTGTGGGGATGCAGTCAGCAAACAATTCCTTCTGGTTTCCCTAACTAAAACCCAGTCTGAGGCAACACTCAACACTGCATACATCTGCAGTAACACAATGACAACTTTGGTCTTAACTCCAGAATTAACTTATGTGTCTTTCAGCTCCGTGGGTTGGCATGCACTGAGACTGTACTGATATACATGGCCAAATTTCATCCGCATCCCACATACCCCCACCCCAGTTTAAAGGCAGATTCTGGTCCATGACTTAGTGTCAATATGATCTTGGTACTAAAAGGATATTTAATTTATTTATGAATTATTTATAGCCATTCTATTTCTCAACTGATAATTTAGTAATTATTCCTTTGATTAGTAGAGATTTTATAGTTGCTTTTTTAAATTGAGATAGCTAATAACCTTATGTCTAAATGCATTATTCTGTGAAGTAATTTGCATACTGGATATGCATCTGCTTTAGTTGCTGTCATATTACTAATTTTTAGGTTTTTTGAGAAACTTCCATCTCAGCTAAAATATCTAAAAAGCATTTTATATAAACATTTTTTCCTCCAGGACTAGGGACCAGCACAATTCTATATATGTCTTTGAAAGTGTTTGAGATTGGGTGGATATGGGACCTTTTCATTCTTACCAATTTTCAGAACCTATATGGCTACTGACAAAACCACTAGAAACAGACCACAATTCCTTCTGTTGTGTAAAAACCTGATAACATGTATAGTCGTTCATAGACTGCAGTTTTCTTGTATCAAACTCATATTAAATTTCAGTAACATTGATATAACAGAGATTTTCATATTGCGGTGTTTTGTTGAGGAGCTGCTGCCTTTGATTAATGAACAATATGTTTTATAAAACCAAGGAAGTTTAGAAAGCATCTTTTGTAATACCTTTCTGTTAGGGAAGTGTGGCATCTTAGCTTTTTCCAAAGCTTTTTTTGTTGGCATAAAGAATTAGACTGTCCACATGCTACCAGAAAAATAAAGTACTGATATGAGCTTGTAGTTCACAGAAATGAGAATGACTACCTCTTTGTCAAAGAAAACTCCTTTTGTTTGTAGAGAGATAACTTTATAAATTTTAAGCTTAGTACTGTAGGTACATAATTGTTCTGAAGATTCTTCTACTTTGTACTGTTCTCTTCAATGGAAAGAAAAATGCTAGCTTAGACTTTCTTACTTTATCTAATTAGGATTTGTCAGTTGCCACCCATAAATGTAGTGTTCGGTACATGCTTCAGTATCCAAATATATCTAAATACATTTAGCTGCTACAAATAAATGATTATCCTATAAGAAATGTAATTTATAAATATTTGTGTACCAATATTACCTGTACTCTGAAGTTATAAACCTAGTCTCATTTTCTACTTAAATAGAATGTTTCTGGTGCTTAATTTTTTTTGTTAAAATACCCTTTCTGTTCCTTTTGTTGAAAGATCCCTGCTAAATAAAAATACAAATTATAGAAGGATTTTTCTCTGCCCAAAAATATATTTAATTTTCTTCCCCCCCACGCTCTTTTTCTAAAAAACACAGAAATCTTCATCTTTGAGGCAGTAACTCCAAAATTTGATTCCATAAGTACAGCATTAAAAGGTATAAACATATTAAAACTATAAATGGATTTGGCCCAAATTAAATGTATTTCTGGAATGTAAGTTTATCCTTTCGGAAGCCTGGAACTCTCACTGGATGTACCTATGCAGTTCCCTCTGTATTCAAAACTTACAATTTTGAGCTGAATGAATCCTGCATTTTGTATAGATTGGATTTTCAGTCATCATATATGATGATTTATATTGTCATGTAAATGACCACTTATCAAATAATGTATTTCTTCTAATGATTATGCAAACTGTTTTAAGGTAGTACAGCACAACAAAGGTTAATGACACTAAATAAAATGACACCAGGAAGGAATCTGTCTGAAGTAATCCAATAATTCCCTATTGTTTGGGAAGGCTGAATTTATTTTGAGTAATCGGTGGTTTCTACAAGAAAACAGTGGTAATTATATTTATGTCTCCCAAGTATTTTCTCAGGAAACAGACTAACAGCCTTGCTTGGTTTGTTTTAAGAACAAACACAGTACCACTATAAGTATTTTCTTGTTGACTCTGTAGATGAAACAGATTACTAATGGAATGAAATGTGATACTGAAAGAGCAAATTTTTAGGGTATTTTGCAGAAGAGAAAATAAAGGCAGAGTTTGCACAAACTTTATGGATTCTGTAGAAATGTTGAACAGTGTGTACATATCCAAATGCAAAACAAACAGGGCCTTGCCATTTTATGCAGTATAGGATGAAAACTGACAATAGTACCACATATTCAGCTAGGTGTGCATCTTAAAATCATGAGCTTCAGCAGACTGACACCTAACCTGGAAAGCAGATTAACATTATTGAAGCCACAGATAAGTTAGTACAACACATTTTTGTTTTTTTTTAATGGGATATTTGGCACAACTTTAACAAGTGAAAAGTACTCCCTAGACATTTAAATAAAATGTACGTTTCCCTGGACATATATGGGGTTCTATAATGTTCTCCTTAACAGCAGTATTGAAGTAATAAATATTTTAAGATTTTGCAAGATGCAGTCCACTGGCCATTCTCCACATAACCTAACCTAACTGGACATCCCTTGAGTTAAGATATAGACAGAAGTGATCTTAACTTAAGTTGCATGGTACTCCTCGGCTCTCTGGCCCTCAGTCTGTCAAGTGATTTGGAATGGCTGCAGCATATAAAGTCAATAGATGGTTGCAGATGGATCATTATAAGCAGGAGACTTGACATACAGAATTTAAACCAATTTCTTATCACTTTTTGGTTTTAATTTTCTGGTTTTAAGCTCTGATACAAAATTAATAATGGATTATAATGACTAGTTTGTCATAGTCTCTTGCTAATAATGATCACCAAGATGTTTGTTTCATTGTTAAAAGTGTAGTTAGTTATCATTTATGTTCTATAGAGGTTTATGAATAAATTTTTTCATAGATAAGCATGCAGTAACTGAATAATCTAGAAATGCCTTTGTTGTGCATTACAATTATGATCTTGTTTCTCAGTGTTCAGTATTTCATTCAGAGTCACATGTGAAGCTGAAAACAGCTAGAAAAAAATTTAGTATTTTCAGCAATTATTCATTGACAATGATGAGGTTAAGGGATACACTCATGTATAAAGATGATGGTCTGTAAATTCCTAATTCTTTCTGGAAATAGCTGTGTGGTTTTAGTAGACTGATAAAACATGTAGAAAACTTTGCATAAAATATGGTTAACATCATCAGAAGACAATACTGCAAACAGTGGCAGCATAAGAATTTTATGCCTTTGTACTAAGAAAAACAAAAACAGCAACAACAATAACATACATAGTGTTTTTACTTTTGTGTTCATCATCTATTCTTTTGCGAATAGTCTACAGTTCAGTTTTCTTATCCATTCCCTTCAGACATAGCCATGATAATAATCTTACTAATGTAGATTTTTCTCTCCTCTAACTGAATTGCAGTTTGTAAGACTTTCTCCTGAGCTTTTTCTGTACTTGTTAAATTCTTTTGGTGCTCTGGTAATTTTTTTAGATTAATTCCTAGGAAGAAGTCCACTGCCATAGCTTCTTACTGCAAGCACTCCCAGAAGCTGGGAAGAGGACTCTGTGTTTCTCCATTCACCCACTGCAAACTTACTTGTTATTACAATGAGAGAGAATTATAAGCTCCTGGATGTTATTGAATGCTCTTATGCATCTAACCACAGAAAAAGGGTTTAGGAATTGGATCAACAGCTTTTATGTTTTTTAGATTCCATTTAAATAGGTGGACAAAAAAAAAAATAGTTAACAGTAAATACAAATAGAAAGACACAACAACAAATGGGTAGAGGATGAGAGGAAATTTCTTCACTGAAAGTGTTGTCAAGCACTGGAACAGGCTGCCCAGGGAAGTGGTTGAGTCACCATCCCTGGAGGTATTTAAAAGACGTGTAGATGTGGTGCTTAGGGACATGGATTAGTGGTGGACTTGGACTTGGCAGTGTTAGGTTAACGGTTCGTTGCGATGATTTTAAAGGTCTTTTTCAATCTAAATGTTTCTATGATTCTAGGTCTAAAACATCTCATGCAGGTTATGCTGAACAGACACAGCCATTGAGAGACTGTGTCATTCCACAGGTCTGAAAGCAATTAGGAAGGATGAATCCAAATAGCGTGCAAAAGTCTGGAACAAATAGACCACATCCTCAACTGCTGTAAATTGAAGCATCTCCCCTGAGTTTAGTGCAGCTATTTTGATCCTATCACAAGAACAATAACAGCAACAAAACGTGACTTTTCAAGTAAATGTACTTCAATGTTCTTCCAAGAACATTCATACAAATGAGATTTAAGGAAAGAATTGTCTTCACTGAGCACTGAAGACTGTTGAAGAACCTGACTGCATATTGTCTACTCATACTCAATATTTAATGGCACTATCCTTAATATTTACCATATGTAAGCATGTATTCTGCTTTATCAGTGCCTGTCAGTTCTACAGAAAGAAAATGTACCACCTGCACCCATGTGATCATTTTTAACTCATCTTGTAACCACAATATCTTTGTATGGTACTTGAAAACAGAGGGCAGTTATTTACATCTTCATGCTTTACTTTTGCTTGAAATTTGTGATTGTTAAAACAAAAATTGTCTTCACAGGGGCTTGATTTAAAAATTAATAATTTCTTGAATGACATCTCCAGAACAGAAGATACAGAGCCTTCACAACAGGAAACATAAGATACAGTTCAGCAATACACAGCTTTCTGAGTTTTTGCCAAGTTATGACAGATATGCTGATCTATTACTAAAAGGTAGAAGCAAGGCCAAAATCTGGATAGCATATTCCAGTGAGACTGGAACCACTTATTCTTCAATTAGCTCTTGAAACTGCAGTTTAACTTCAGTTTACATCATCGTGTAACAGTATCAACCAAATAGCTTTGCAATGTCTTGCTGAACTTTGGCGTTACTTATCTAGAAACCTGAAGTTGTAGATTGTGACAGTTTTTATTTCCGTGGGGACTGCAGTAATTGTACTCTTACAGGATTTGTCATCAGTTTACCAACACAAGAAAAGGTGTATTCATCAACCAGCATGTCCACTAACAGGTAGACTTGAGAGCTAATTTGAGCCAAGTTTCATTGCCCTTAGGATGTTTAATTGCATCCACCCTTGGTGTTTCTAAAATGCTTCCCCTACTAAAATGGAGTAGCTTGAAAGGATTTCATGTGAAAATTAATGAAGAAAAGGTTTTAAAATACTAATACATAAATTCCTACCAATATTTGAAGCTTGAAAAGGAGTGAGATTTGTTTGGAGCAATGGCTAACAATTCATGTCAAGGAAAATGTAAGCAACACTGACAAACACACTTTAAATAGCCTAATGTGTTAAAAACAAAATCCTTCTTTTGATCATTCAAACCTGAATTTGAATGGTCAAAAAGTCCTAAACAGGAAACAGAACAAACAGTACTAAAAATAGGTAATCTGTGTAAGGTTTATCATCTACCCATTTTGGATGACATTTCATTCTTTTAATCAATATTAATCCTCATTTGGCATATTATTTTGGTGCTTGTGCCTGCCTCAGGAGCAGCTTTGGATTTCAGAGTTTATCTTCTGTGGAAAAATTAGGAACTTTGAATAAGAAACAAAATGGCCTTAACTTTCTTCTTTCCCTTTGATGGCTTAATGATAATCTTTGTTAACATGTCACTCAGAACAGGAAGGTATATAAGCACGTTCAAGACTAAAAGCATTTAAACAAAGATTTAAATGTTTCTGTCTGAATTATTGAGAAATTTAGGTTCTTTGACAATTAGAATTCAATATTGCAAATTGCAGGAATGTAATTAGCAAATTCCAAATGAACAGTTCATTTAGAATTGTTTGGGGTTTTTTTAAATGTTACGTTAGTGATACAGAGTGATACATACAGATATTGTTGCTTCTCCTAGTGAGTTTGAGTCCTGAAAAGTGACTATCTAAAGGTTGATGAGGACATTTCTCAAGTAGTTCCAATTATATCCTGTTCATAAAGTCTTGGCAGTGAAGAGTTTTGCATATAGATGTAGCCTTAACATAATCAAATGTATGTCATTTTGCTGAAATACCCATTTATGAATTTATTGGAACTGGGAAATTGTAAAGAGCCTTTTTTAGACTTCTTCATGCAACACATTTATACTGTACTCCAGTGCACTGGGACCTAGCAAGGATATAGGAGACATGCTCATGACCCTGAACAGAACAAGTACATAAAATCTGTGTTTCATACCTGGCCACTGCCCCCAGCCTCTCTCTTATGCCAGTCTGTGTATGCCTGATGAGTGCTTCTCTTTCCTTTTCTATCCCTTGCTCCTCTTGTGTTTTATCCATAATGATTTCATCAAATCCAAAACTTCATTAAATGTCTTGGCATGAACAAAATGATATACTTGATACAGTATGAAATACGAAAGTGAAATACTTTACAAAATCAGGTAATTCTGCTGTGAAGCAAAAGCAAATATTGAAACTTTGAAAATGGTTAAAAAATAGAGAGCTGCCTGTCTCTGTTTTGCTGTACTTTCAGCAGTTTTCAGGTGTATTTAAACAAAATATGTTGGTTTTGGTTTTTTTTCTTATACTTCAGTCATTAGGAGAAATATCTCAGGTTTAACTTACACTACTTAGGAAAAAAAAAAGGAAGATGTCAGCAAAAGCTTTCATGGTTTTCTACGAGGCATATGGCAACTTGTATTGCTCAAGACAAATGAGAGTAAGACTTCAAGTGTTCTTTTCCCTTTTTTTTTTTTTCCTTAGGACGGTTGCTTTTTAAGCATGAAAACAGATTAGGTCAGTCCACAAACCCTGGTGATTCTGTTTCACTGAAGAAGTTTGAATTTTGCATGCAATGAACCATAGCTATATTGTGTGTTAATAGTTTTCTATAAACCAGCTTCATAATTTGGATAAATTTTAATCAATTTGTTTAAGGAGTTGACTCAGCAAGAACTGAGCTATGGAAGAGCCCTACCACCATGTGTAGTTCTAGGTCCAGAAAGAACAGTCACATCTTCAGACAAATAAAGAGCAGCTGAAAATATCCATATCTGCATTATACTAATATCTGTGTACAGCTACAACCGAAATTGCGTGAATACTTTGATTTTTTCCCATTTTTTTTAATTGTTTTGGTAGTTCATTTTACATAGGATCATGTAAGTAGCATATTTTTAGTATCTCTCTCCATAATATGTCATGGAGTGTGCTCAGCTTATATTAGTATGACAGAAAATATTTTATATTTGTGGATAAATAACATTATATAGATAATTTTTACTACATTATTCTAATTTTATAATTATTTTAGAAATAAAATATAGTTGTTATAATAATGTAATATTATAATTCTTCATCTAACATTACCTAAACAAAAATTAGAGTTTTCTGAATACCTGATTTATATGGCCTAGCTTTGAGCCATATGGTTTTCTGAGCTGCAGAGGTACCAACAAAACAGACCATCTTTGTGTTTAAGCTCAGAAATAACAAGGAGCTTAATTCTAACATTTTAGTATAGTCAGTCTGACTGCAACTGAAGTGCATTCTATCACTGCATACAAAGTACAGCAGTGCTATTAACTTGTCTCATTAGTGAATTACCTTGTTTCTTGTTACTCCTCCATTCCCCTATTTATTTTTTTCAGTTCTATTGATTGTCCAAGACCCAACAGAATTCTTAAGATTTTCAGACTTAGACGTTCTGATTCCATGTGTTCTTTTTCACCATAAAATGTTGCTATAAGCTTTTTTTATTGTTATCATTAGAAAGTTTTATTAAAGCAGCTTAGAACAAGTATCCAAACTCTGGTTATTCTCCTCCTTTCTGTAGATGTGATAGCAGGAAAAGATATATGAGAGAGTCTGTCCCCAGTTTTCTTAGAAAGACAGGAAATGGACAGACACTGTCTATGATGTCCTTCTTTTCTCTTTTTAAGCTATTCATCAAGCATTAGAATATTTGAAAGCAAGTTGTCTTTGTGAAACTGTTTCACAGAACAGACCATATCCTAATAATTTTGTAACTTTTAAATATATCCTCACTTACGTATTTTTTTAATCTGTCTTATTCCTGTGACCAGCTTCTGCAAAAAAAACCTATTTTACTGAAATCAAAGCTTCCAGGTGGAACAGTAAGTGAAGTTTAGCTGAAGAAAAATAATTAGAAGAAAAAAGTCTTAATTAAAATTCTGTCTTGAAATATCTGGGGGAGGGGGGGGTTGGAACCATGTGTTTCAATTTTTCAACACTTTTTCGGTATTATAAAAACCAACATTCTTAGTAAATTTTAACTGTAAGGAAACTGAAGTTTTTTTGCTTTATTTTGATTCCTATAAAAAATAAATTTCAAAATTGTGCAATTTATGCAATTGCATAATTGCAACTAAAATGTGTCACTTTGCAGCGTGTAATGTATTCACTGAATTCCAAACTGGAAATCTTTCAGGAAAATAGTATAAATCACACTTTACAGTAGAGTAAAAGTTATGCATTCAGATCTCGGGCTAGCCAAATATAGTTAAAAATAATTCCGGAAAGTTATTTACCTCTGGGGCTGCACTTCTGACTGTCCAGAGTTTACCACCACATATGCCATTTCCTTTTATGGGCTTCAAAGATCTCCCTCTTTGAAGATGCAGAGGTTAGGCTGGTAAGTCATTTCACTTAAGGTTGTCTACCTCCGCTATCCATGTACATGAAAGCTACTGGGAAAAATTTCAAACCCACTTCCACTTGGGCCTGCATAATTTTGCAACTGACTTTTAAAGTTAATACTGTAATTTTAAGGCTGAAAAATGCCTATATAAAATTACATGTACGACAATGAAGACCACATTCGGCAAATTTAGCAGACTTTAGCACAAAGTTCCACATGCTGAGGAACTAAAGCTTGACAAATTAGCTCCAGATATGACCATATTAGTGGGAGTTGGAGACAGCCCTAAAGGGCTGGCTTTTCTTTGACTGAAGAAATGCCCTCGAGAAGACTCATTTGAGCTAATGAAGGCATTACATAAACAGTTAAAAGGCAGTTGTTGGAGGTTGGTAGAAAGCTCATGTATCAGCAGTTAATAATTATGAAGGTTTCCTATCTCCTTTCAGAATAAATATCCTGTCCCAGTTGTGGCAGGCCTGCTGAACGGAGACTTTCTGGTCACTAAATGTCCAGATGCTATTTTGTGTAGCATAGCGCATGCGGTGTCTTACCTCTGCATCTCTATAGCTCCCTCTGAAGGCCAGCCAAAGCCCAAAGATTCCAATCAATAACCTGATCAGTAATGGTAAAATCATTTACTCTGAGCAATAATTAATAAAGGAGGTTTACACCCGCTGAAGGGGTCATCAGAATGTACATTATGTATGACCAACCCCCCTGGGAAGATGATGAAACTTGGCAACAACACTTCTTTCTTTCTTTAAAGAAAAGGAAAAAAAAGAGTTGCCTTCACCCTGTAGTTTGGAAATCACACATGGTCATTACCATTATGATTCACATTGAATTAAACAAAATAAAAACTGAGTAAGTTATTTCACTTAAATATGAGACCAGTGACCAAAGATGGTTTTTTGCATGTGTTTATTAGTAGAATTTGTTGTATGGGTAGCTAATATTTATTATTAATAGATACACTAATTAAAGCCATACAAGTCATTTCCATTAGCTTACCCTCAAACTTCTACAGAGCTGTCCGTCTGGTTTTAATCAAAACCAAATGGTAATCCAAGTTCTCAGGCTGGAACAGCTAAGAGGAAGTCATTCAGAGGAGGCAGAAGAAAGCAGAAAAGATAAACAGATGATATTCGCTGCATTTGTATAGAGCAAAGGATGTAGATGCTGTGGGTTACTCTGGAGACGTGATTCAGGCACCCTGTCAAACTGGAACGAAGTAGTTACAAGTGTTTTATGTCAGCAAAATACTAATATGATCAAGATGGAGTCTGTCCTTTTGCTTTTGCAGAGCTGGATTTGTGTGACTCTGGAGGATTCTCAGAAGAGGTAAAGCAACATATACCACTGCCTGCAATATGACTGCGTTTAAACTGTAGCGTTCATTTTCTCAGATCCAGCTTATTCTCTTGAGTAGGAATACAACTTTAGCATACGCGTGTAAATGGTATCTCTCTAACTGTGTATATATGCTCGTCAGAATAGCACTAGACTCTTTGTCAATGCAGTGTTTTAATTGAGTTTAGACCATGTTGTTCTCTGCCTGTTTCTCACTACCTGGTGCCAAAGACCAGGCGTTTCAGAGCCTTTCTTCTGTTGTTCTGGACAACTGTTATCTTTGCATGAACATTAGAGATGCATAAAATAATTTTTCGAAGGAAAAAAAAACAACAGAGGGAGGAGTTTGAAAACACTTTTACGTTATGTAACTGTGGCACAGACCTTCCCATTTGACAGAAATAGCCCAGCAGCATATTAAGCTGAATATCTTGAAATGCTCGGTCTTGCCGTCTTTTTTCTTTCCCCCCATCTCTGCGCGCTCTCTCCCTTTCCCTCTCCCTGGCGCAGGCAGGCAGGCAGGCTTGCTGTCTCTCTCTCCCTCTCTCTCAAAGGCAGGAAATACTTTTCAGGCAATCTGGGCCTGGTTGTTGAGGCCCCTTTCACAAAACATCAGTCTGAATTTAGTAGACAGAAGTCACTGGGAAAAGCTTGACAGGCTTGTGCTTAGTTAAGGCTCCCTCCAGCTGCAGAGGGTGTTTTTGTTAGAATCACACATTGAGCAAAACTGCTTAGAATAGAGCAATGATCTCAGTAGCGAAATCTGAACTTTTATGCTAGCAGGAGCTAACTGGGACTGGGCTCTTTTGTTTGTTTGTTTGCTCCTTCATTTTGTTTTTTTGTTGTTTTGGGTTTTTTTCTTTTATTGACCAAAGATTTGAGGGAGGTCATGTCTGAAATCCAGATTCTCTTCATCTAGGTAAGGCTGTCTTGGAATCTTTCTGTACTTTAAACTATCAAAAAATAAATTAAAAAAAATAAGGAAAGGAAAGAAAAATCAGAAAAGAAACAAGCAGTATCCAGCACTGGAGCTTTCTGCGTTCAGGATCTCAGCACTAAAACTGGAGGTAAAAAAATGATAATCATTAAAAATGTACATTTAGTTGTAGACTGTGCCAATTCTGTTTATCAAAATGCACCAGATCTATAAAAAATTCTTCATGTGCATTTCTCTTCATTTTTAAAAAATATTCTTGATATGCTTAATTTTATTTGCATTCATATATAAATAGAGCTGCATGGTCTTTCTTGCATATTTTTTAATGGACATTAAATAGGAAAGCTAGACGTGTGAATGATTTCTTTTTTCACCTCATTTGCCAACAGGGAGGGCATTTGGGGCTATGTTTTTTTCTCTCCCCCCACCTTCCCTTCCCTCCAGCAATAATGATGATGAGGAGTGCTTTAGGTAGATATATCAATTATACCTCTGCTGGGCTTGGTCTCCAGCCCTTTCTCAGTCCTAGATGAAATTTGTGGTATAACTGACAATACAGTCTTAAATATCTACACTCTAAATCTGAAATTCCAAGTTTTATTTCTTAGCATTATCTAAATTAGGTTATTTTTAGTAACCTATGATTAGATACGCAGTTTGGTGTGTGCTGTGCTAGCATTTAGAAGAGAGAAAGCAAGTTTCAGTAAACGTCAGCTGACTACAATTTTCAGTGAAGATATATGAATTTACTCAGTCTTTTTCTTAACCTAGTAAACATTTAACTATTAAAAATAACAAGAATCTGCTGCTAAGGAGTTTAGGGGGAAATTCGGGATATTATCTTTAACTGATGTGTGAATGGAGCTGCTGCTATTTTACATAAAGGCGTGATTTAATTATTAAATTGTTATGGACATCAGAAGCATTTTTCATGGCAATCTATATAGTATCCTTTGTCTTCCTGAAAATCTGAAAGGACAGTTGTTGCTCATAAGTCATACTAGAGATTCTTTCTTATGCGCATCATTAAGGCACCATATAGTTATTGGCCAGATTGGTAACTGAAAAGGAGTCATCTGTTCACATATTTCAAGAATTTTTTAACTGTGTTTTTACTGAATATTTTTTCAAAATGATTGGTGAGTAATGAAATGACTTTGTGGCATGAAAGGACGTGAAGGACTAGTAAATACTCCAGAATGGAGTCAAATATCTCCTCTGCAATAGATTGAGAACTGTACACTTTACTGCCATTCGGGTGGAAGAAAGTTGTTCCTGGTGGTCAAAAGAGGCTCTGGGTTGTGAAGGACATGGGTCTGAAGGGGACGGGGAACTGCTGGGAGGCAGCAAGTTCCTGGGTATATCCTGGGGGGAATTTTAAAGTCGCAATGACTCGTTTGTTTATGGACAAGCCTTCTCCAGTTCGGCGCCCTGAGCTGGGAGAGCTGTGGTAGCTGGGTGGTGGGACTGAGAAGTTGAGAGGAATCTGGATGGCTTAGTCTCTGTGTTACTCCTGTGAAATTTGTGCTGGAACTTTGATGTCTCAAGGGATTTAGCGTTAGTGGCTTTTACTGCACCGTATTCCCATACTTGCTCCTGCAAGTATGTGTGTACAAACTTAGTGAGTACTCTAGTTAAACAGAAGAGAAAATACCAATAAAAATAATCATTCCATATCAGGGGGTGCCGCCTTCTGCAGCACTGTCTTCTGGGTTTTAAAGGATATAATGACCTCATCTGACCTCACTTGCAGATGAAAATACTGGACACCTGAGAGAGTTGAACTATAGAGTACATAACAGAATAGAACCCAGAAAGTATTTTCTCATTTAACTGTGAAGTTTCTTATAGACTATAAGAAAATCTGACACAGATAGCTGCCCACATTTTTGATTTAGAAGGCTCATTTAAAAGTCCTGAAGACAAATCACTGTTCAACTCCTGTTTCTACTTAGGCTAACTTCTCTGTTATGCTAACCTGGTTTTGTTTTTTAAGATATTGTTGTTCAAGAAAAAGAATTCACAGAAAACTTACTGTCTAAAAAAAACCATGAAAATTATTTTACAGATATATAGCAATAATGAACACAGAAAATGAAGATCTAAAGTTTTTGACCTTGCTCTGTTCCTTCAGAAATGTTAATGTTCTTAATTTGAAACAAGAAAATAGCCCAAGTAGTTATATCGGATGACTCTCTTGAACAGTTAAGCACATGAATTTATGTCTGAAGCCTTGAGAAAAATTAATGCAAGTGGTTGCATTCATGTAATAGAAATTATTCAAATAGATTTCCTTCACCATAAATATATGTGACTGCAAACTTATTTTCTTTTGAACCTTGTACCTGTTGACCTACCATGTTAAATTCCATAATCAGAGCCCTTGAACAAAATAAGTTTGTACATTTGGACCTAACTCATCAAGATCTCTGCAACACAAATCAAAATGTATTCCCTCCTAAAAGAAAATTAAAAGCAAAGATAACAGCTTGGGTAGGCAGTTTTTGAATAGTCAAAGTTTATAGTAATTCTTCTAAATTGCTGAACTTAAAATCAATTTTTAAGTTATTCTTTAGGTGGTGGAACAATAGAAGGATGCCCATTTTGGCTTTTTCATAAGTCTCAAAAATTAATTTTTTTTTGTAATTGTCAGAAGCGTTAAGCTAAATTTTGCATAATATTTTTCTGTGGTTCTTAACATGAATTTTGTTGCTGAAATGTATCCTCTTTCATATAAAGCTTCCCTGAGGAGGGCAGTAGCAGAAGGAGGAAGAGAACTTATGAACAGTTTTCTTTTTTCTCAGAAAGGAGATATATTTTAGAGTATTCTCTTTTTTTCTTTCAGTCATCTGGTTCCATTTTCTGTTGTTTGTTTGTCTGGAGAAAAAATCAAAAGATGTTTTTTATGTTGGTGTTCTGTTCCTTTTACAAAAGAAAAAAGAAAAAGACAAAAATTGAGTAATATAGCAGTAGAAGCAATTGAAATAGTATATCCAGAAGGGCTAGATCTTGATTTCCCTCCCAAGAGGAAAGAGCCTCTGGAGGTCTCTGGTCCAACCTCTCACTAAAAGTGGGGTCAACTAGAGCAGGTTGCTCAGGGGCTTGTCCACCTGGGTTTAAAATATCTCCAAAGATGGTGATCACTGTGAATACTTGGTAAGGACTTTAAGCCTGGCTGCATACACAGTATATTTTTTATATATATGTGTGTGTGTTTATGTATATGTACATGTATACATACGCATGTGTGTGTATATACATATAAAAATTATACCCCAAACCAAATTTATATAGAATTTTCACATGCAAATCCTGTGTATAGTAGGATTGTGAATATTATTTTTATGGAAATAATTACTTATTTTGAATTTGAATATGTTTTGGGGCTGCTCACTGCAGCCCATATTTCACCATTGATATTTGTTGATGCTTTTAGAAACTACTTATTTTAAGAACAGTCTGTTGCTAGAGAATTTCAAATCCACTATTAAAATAACAACTTCTTTCTCTTGAATGAGAAAAATTGCTCATGTTGAAACTAGAAATGCCTGGAGTTTTATCTGGCACATTTCTGGCACATTGTAGATCAGCCACTGAACACAAATGCAGAGGTTTGCCTTAGGTTGTATGTATCTACATTAAAACTAATTTAACTCATACAGTGTACTCTTTACTTCTAGCCTTCACTTCCCTCTAGGCCCTTCTTTTTCTTACTCTGATTCATGATATTTCCTGTTAGCTATTTTATTATAATTTGTGTCAAAATCCGGTAGGTTTAGATTAAATGCCCTTGAACTTTAGGAAAGTTTGTAAACGACTTCTGTTACTTCTGAATCTCTAGTGGTTCTCCTACCCTCTAGCTCACTCTTCATCAACTCTAGGCTTTCCAGGGTAGGCAGGTCTTATTAGTGAGAGTTTCGTACAGTCTGTTGCATTACATCTCAACCATGACAAATACTCCTTAATGGTAGAATAAATAAATGTTCCAACTTGAACATCACCACACTTGTGGGAATTTTCCCTCATGATTCAAAATTTCACTTTGTATAAGGGAGTCAGTGGTGAGACTCAAAAAGAACATTTCATTAGACTGAGAAGTAAGGAAAATCTAGAGTAGTATGGAGGATTGTTGCAAGGTGTTGTTCTGGTAAGGGAGCTAAGAGAAAATGGAAGAGGCAAGATGACCAGTGAGAAGTTTGCCTAGCCAAAGCAGTTGGGGTTAAATTATTACAGCTGTATAACTACAACTTATTAAAGAGCATCCAACAGCCTTAATTTTGTATTATTAGCTTCTTTGCTAAGACCATCACAAAATATGAACCTGTTTTCTTCTCCTCGTGAATTTTCTCCTGCAAGACACAAACATGTAATAGGCAAGGAAGACTTGCTTTGGATTCACTGATTCAGCCTGGAGCCTGAGCAGCCCTGAGAAGCTCAACACACTGGAAGTTGTACTGTTAGATTCATTACGTACTATTTTGTACACAGCTGAATGGCAGATAACCCTTTTTTCATTTTGCTTGAATTGTTTATCTTCAGATAATGCTGTTTTATCAGAGAGAGGTGGCAGCTCTCAATAATAATGCACTAAGATAAGAAGTTTTTTCTGAAAGTACAGTCTCAAAGAGATGTACTCTCTACAGCAGAAACTGGTCTTGGAGGATTCCATGTGCAAAGACAAATCTACATTTTAGTTCTATTAAACACCTGTATGTAGGAGATGTCAATGCCTTCCAGGCAACTTCCAAACCTTGAGTCACTGTCAGCTTAAGTGGATATACAGCCAAAGATTTTAGAAAAGCTTTTGCACGTCAAGTGAGAATCGGTAGCTGGAAATAGACCTGAATTAGTTTTCAAATCAAAGGAAGATATCTGCACGAGCTCAAGTAATCTATTTTATTTTTCCTGCACTCATGTACTCAGAAACAGTAATTTCCAGGGTTGGGTATGTCTTTCCAGGCAGGCTACAGGTGCTGAATAGGAGAGTATCATCATAAAATCAGGAGACCAGCTGATGATTTTGGCATTGAGGTATCTCTGGAAAATACTGTAGAGAAAGTCTATTGACTACAACAGTCATAGTCACGTTATGACTATTATAGAGGCAGAAAAAAAGGAGATAAAGAAGCAAGATACAAACACACTGTATCCAAGTGCTTTGAAAGGTAAGTTTCCTGAATTCTAAAATAAGAATATTATAATGAAAAATGGTCAATTGCAAGGTTTTGTTCTGATACAGACTTTTTTCCCCTCAATTTCACCAACCTGGGAAATAAAATAAATTTTTACATTCTTTTCCTTGAAGGAAGTGTACTTAATTAGGTCCTCCAGTGCATTTACAAAACACTCAGTGTGCATTAGATGTTAATTCTCTCTCTAGTTTCAAAGAAATACGTGGTACAGCAGCGATTCTGATTAATCTTTGCTTTTCACATCTTCAGTTACATTCCAGAAATACTTGCTCAGTTTGCTCACAGTACTTTTTTTACAGGTGCATCAAAATGGGATTCCAAATGATACTGAAAATGGTTCATTCCCACCAAAAAGCACAGCCATCTCAGTAGTCGTTCTCTCTAGACTCTTGATGATAAAGTATTTGTCTTTATCGATGGGACAAAATAATTTCCCACTTGTTATGTACAAAATATATGCATAATAATGTCAACAATACTTTTTAGTCCTGTCTACACCAGGAGTGAAAACATGCCCCCTACTATTCAGTAAGCAGACTGGCTGCCAAAAGTCATTGTCCATAGTGCCTCAGATTTCATGGCTATAACAAGCACCAGCAACTTTTCTTTAAATGGAAACACTATATTAGAACCTTAAATCTGAAAAGCATCAGGAATACAATCTGGTTAATTTATATTGTTTTCAGAAGGACTTTCTGTAGCTAGAAAATTAGTTTTTCACTAGAGTTGGCTAGAAAATGGAATTTCTTCTATCCTGAAAAAAAAATTAGGTTTTGGAAAAAATTATCCTAATTCCGGACCAAAAATAATAACCACAGTTTTCTGCGTTGCCATGTCCTGTGAGATGGCTTTTTCTCATTTCATGTCTTCTTTTCAAGATGCTTCCAGTTAAGGGAGGTGGGGAAAGGAGGTGTAAGGAATCTGCCAAATATGTTATTTTTTCTGTTCTCTGGGGCTGGAGAGCAGAAACAATTTTGGGGGGAGGATTGGAAGGGCAATGAAATTTCCACATAGAAGACCTCCATTTTGGAAAAGGAAAAAAAAATCCATCAGGGAAAGAAAAACCTATGCAAAAAGAAGACTCCAAACCTTTACACCTCAGATTACTTTTCTTCATTCCAAAGTAATAAGCAATTTATATTATGTTGAAATCAAGATGGTATAATATCTTTCAGACTACTAAATTTTGAAGACTAGCAGACTCACAGATCAGAATTGCTAAATATCTTGGCTCTGATTTTCTTCTAAAAAAAATCTATGCTAGAAATGCTTTTTGGCTTAAAACCTCTTCTCTTTCTAGTGGACAGTTATAAATTCAATGGCTGTTGTGACTCTGGAATGATTCTGTGGTGAAGGTGATGGATTATCATAACAGCTAATAAGAATTTAATGCTGATCATTACTATATTAAAATGCCTTTAACAAAATTATAGTAAAGTAGTATAGTTATACAATAAATACTTGAAAAAAATAGTATTTCTCTGTTTTATTGACTATTCATCAATGCAAAATAGTACAAAAATATAAAGTTGGGTATTTAAAATTGTCTTTTAAATTGGTATTGATTTGATAATTAAATTGGGTGTAAATAATATAGATCTTAACTAAGCCTGGATAACTGTGGATCAGTTTGGATCCTGTCATTTCCCCTTTCTCATCCTTGAGGAAAAGGCTCAGCTGATCTGAGGCTCAGCACTGGAAATGAACCAAATACAAATGCAACCAAGACAAAACCCACTGTAATCACATGTTGGCTAAAAGTAAAAGCCCTTCTTTGTATGATGATGAGCACTGGTAATGCAGCTACTTGTTGAGGAGGAATAGAAAATAAAGCAACTCCATGCTGTTTTATGTTTTCTAACAATAAATTAAGGCATATTGACAAAGTTTAGGCTCATATCTTAGGAACCAATAATATTTTCGCTAAACAAGCAGGACTTTGGATGTCTGAATGAACAACTTGCCAACTTAACTTCATTGTTTGGGGCATCTAATATGTTGAGATCTTATAATGCTGCTGGACAGTTTCACAATTTTTGTAACATGTTAAATGTCTTTTAAAGAAAGGATGTTAACAACCTTAACAGTATTACACGCTTTCACTGACAGTAAACTATAATGAGCATAGCTGACATATGTCAAAATCTATAAAGGAGAAAAGAAAATAGCTTTCTAAAGGGATAATGAGAGATCCCCACAGGACAGAGGAAATCCTTATGAAGTCACAAGAATTACTTTAGGTACTTGGCTTGATTAACTTCTTGCGTGGTTTTTCTTCTATCAGAAATCACAAACTTTTTGCAGTGTATCATTTATACTTACTATACATTATGGCTTCTATTTCTTTACAGGCATAAGAAAAAAAAAATCTCATTTCTGTTTTAATATTTCTGCTTTCTATTTCTACTTTGGTCCTCTGCAAGTTGCTGTAGTATGAGGCACAATGAATAAATGCTCTCCTTCATGATACTGTTGATTTTTATACAGCTCTAAATCCTCTCTTTTTCAGGCAGGAAATCTTAGCCTATTTCACGGCTCCTCAGACAGAAGCTATACCATACTTCTTATTCTCTTCATTGTTTTTTGCTGTACGTTTTCCTGCTCCATTTCTCTTTCTGAGATGAAATTACCATAACTGCATACAGTTTTCAGTTCATGGCATAATGAGAACTTACAGAACATTATTATGCTGCTGTATGCTCAATCTCTCTTTTGCCTACTGTGCTACATACTTCCTAATTTTCACTGAGCTTGAAATTCAGTTCCATATTACCAGCCACAGTGATTCTTAGTTTTGGGGTGGGGGGGTCCTGATTGGTTGCAGCTATCATAGAGGCTTTTATTACACATTTATAATAAGATTTTTTTTTTTATAACTGCATGCCATTATGTTTATTAACAGGGAATTTCATATGCAGTTTTATCTCCTAGTTCTCCACTGCAGTTGGGTCCCTCTGTATCATTAACAAACTAAAAAGCACAGGTTCTAATAGTGGCCTTTGCAAATCTATTAATAATCTCCCTTTTCATAAAAACAACAAAAAAATCATATATTCTCACTTTTGTTTTTCCGGTTGGTTTTTTTGTTTGTTTTGTTTTTTCATTCTTCATTAGATTTTCAGCCAATTTACTGCATATGGAGATCAGACTTGCAAGTACATAGCTCAAGACAAAGTGGTCTTGATTTGATTTGATTTTAAAAGCAGCTTTTGGTGCATCCCACCATTGCTCGCAGCACCCCAAGGCTGACTGTGCAGAGCAGCTCTGCCTGTTCCTTCAGGCTTCTCATTGTGTGGAGATACCACCAGTGAGGCCTAGTAAAGAGATGGGGATTCATGGGGCAAAAATCCCTCTGCTTCCTCTTCCTTTTCATGATCAGAGAGAAAAAGATTGGGAAAAGAGTCTCTTTCTTACCCTAGAAAGGCTATACTTCCCACACCTACTCCAAGCCCTGGTCAGGATCCCTTCTGGCTCTGTGCATCTCCTTTCTCCAGTAAAACCTGTGTCTGACTCCAAAGGCATTTGCTTGGAAGAACATCCCTCTTGCAGCTCCCCAGATTTCCCCCCTCTGTCTTGCAGGCATCATAATTGTCCCCTTTTGCTCCTGTGTACAGCTTTGTGTACCTTTCAGAGTTACAACTTCAGTAATTTCTCATTCGAGTATTGCTATTCAATTCTACTAGTTGGTTCCTGACCACTTTATTTTCTTGTCCTGACACCTCTTCTAATTGACATTCCATTGAGTCAGTTCCTCAAACTTATCTAAAGTTGTTATCTGTTGCCTTTTTTTTTATGTTTCTTTGAGCTATAGCTGGCCAGCAATTGGTGGTGCATTGAAACAGTCTATTTTTAAAATCATAGAATCAGAATGGTTTGGGCTGAAGCGACCTTAAACATCACCTAACTCCCCTGCTATGGGCAGGACCACCTTTCACTATATTATAGGGTATGTGCTGGTAGAAATGTTTGTATGTTGCACTTAGTTCATACCTCTGTAATAAGTACTGATACCAAAGCCACACTGCCCAATGTAGTGCATCTTTCTGGTGTGTGTTGAAGGCACAATGCAATATTATTCCAATAGTAGTGTTTGAGTGTGTTTCATAAGTTTTTTTTAATATTGCCTATTATTTTAAAGTATTTTACCAGAAAATGAGGACCAAGATTAATTCCAGAAAGCACTTTTTATTATGGTTCATATGGTAACATGTCACACTCTCATGCTGCATAGAAATATTTCAATTAAAAAAAATTAATTTTCTGTAAAATAAAAAGGTGATATTTTGTCCATAGCTGTTATTCATTCACCTTCTTTTAGAAAACTCTTGGGATTGGCACTTGTTGTATTAGTGTCACCAAAAACTTAGCCTATGGCTTTTAGTAATCCTAAATAACATAATGTATCATTTAGTTCTTATCCACCTAAGACTGTATTATAAATACATTCAGAAACTCTCCCTATGTGTCTGGCTTTGTATGACCCGAGTATTAAGTCTCTGAATACTTTCCATTTGGATAGTTATAGCTGAGTAGAACTGTTAGCAAAATTTTTATTAATTATCTTACAGGTGACAGCAACTTCTATTAAGAGACAAGCTATGATCCTAAATGTTATGTATCCAACATTGCTGCTAGTATTACTTTCTCAGAATAAAAATCCATTAACAAAGTGTAAGGGAAGAGAGGGGTTAGGATTTTTATTTTTTGTCATTCACTTCACTTTTAATACTTTTTGTCTTGAAAGGCCTGAAGAATGAAGCAGAAGAGAAAAATTTTAGGTGACCAGTGTCTAGTAAACTATACTGTCTCTATAGTTACATAGATTGCATTGAGTTGAGCCCTTTAAAAACAATTTTTAAAGCAGAAACACATATACAATGTACCTGAGTCAGTTTTAATATACCTGTTTGTCTTAGTGTAGGCAGGACTTCCTTAGCTTTTCTTGAAAAATTAGATTATCTAGTATGCATTGCATACTGTCACAGAAGTACCAACTCTTCTGTTGGAGCCAATGGGACTTAGGCTATGGATTTCAGTCAAGTATTAATTACTTACCACCTTTCACTGCTACACAAGGACTCTACTTCTGTCCACTAATTTATGGCAGAAAACAAATATTAAGAGATCTGTACAAAAATCAGCAACAGCTATATTACTGGCCTGTGTGCACATCTATAACATATAAGTGCATCACATGCATACACATGCAAAACTTACCATTAAAAATTATATGAAAGATTTCAACTGTTTTATGATTTCATTCTGAAGACATACTTGTTTTAAAAGTACTATGCCTTTTCTGATTTTTAGAATAAAGTTGTAAATATTTTCAAAATAGTTATTAGTTCAAACAGGTTTTAATATTTGATCCTATATGATTATCTTTTATATATGAAAGAAATAAGGCAAAATGCATCTGGTATTCACTAGATTAATACCCTACAACAAATAATTCTTATATTTCTACTCTAGGACATCAGGGTTTAGCATGGTCTATATCTATGCCTTACAAAGGCTGTTTATATAGAAACTGCAGACAAGGTGAATCTCCATTTCAGTAGAATCCAAAGGGCGGTATATGTCCAGGAAATAAGAGAAGGAAGGATGGTAAATTCTAAAACAGGAGATAATTTAAAATAACTAGCTGAGTGAAGACCTAGAGGCTTATGTTTTATCTCAAATTATTTGTAAACAACATTCTGTCTCAGAGCTTGGTATGGAGTGAAAGAGCTGAATGTAAGCCAGACCAGGAAGATGTGAGATGAGTTTATAGGAAACAGACCCTGTTCACTCAGACTTCCTTAAACAAAGTTTGCCGACTGGGGTCACAGACCAACAAAGATAAAATAATGATAACAAAATAAATATTTCTGCTTGATCTCAGTTGCTTACATACGCCTGCTATGTAAAAAATGTAATGACACAGTCTTTCATCTCTGTGTAAGTTCGTAAGCTAACGCTTTGCCTTATTTTTTCACAGAAAAGTTTTGCATCTCATGTAAAGCATTAGCAAAAACTGAATTCCACTGGCAGGATGGTAGGGGCTGTACTGCCTGGGCTGCCCTCTCCGAAACTCTTCTGGCACTTACTCTTAGTAAATTCTCCCATTTTCTTTGTGACTTTCTCCCAGGGCTTTTCTATTTATTGCAATGTGGATGTCTTGCATGGTGCAATGAATTGTCAGTATGGTGGCTCTGGTGGGGGCAGCAGGGATGTCACACCTGCGTCAGTGGCTGTCCTCACCCTGGCCAGCTGGGGATGCAACTGAGGTGTCCTCCTGCATGGCAGTGTCTTATTTATGCCTGCTTTTGCCATAGCCCTTCCATCCTAATGGTGTGGGGTTCACTGCCCCATCTCGTGTGGTGGCTGCTGCTGCTGAATGGCTCTGTGTTTCTCGCTTTACCCCTTTCTTCAACTCTGGGAAAACCAGACTGGACCCCGCTCCTATGTCCTAGAAGTCTGAGGGGGGAGGAGATGGAGAAGCAGAGAGCCCTGCTTGTGTGCCTCTGCCTCCCCGCTCCTGTAACTGGCAGGTTTTCTTGTCCCATCCTGTGCCCCAAAAAGGGACCTGGGTAGTCACAGATACAGACATTTAAGTAAGTCCCTTTCTTCCCCTTTCCGTTCTCACTCTAGCTCCAACTCCTGCTCCAGCTTGCGCAGCTTTTGTGGGGTGTAGGGTGTAGTTGTAGGTATCAGGGCTGTTTTGTTTAAACATACTTCTAGTAGTCCATCACGTTTCCTGAGGGAAGCAAGAGAAGGTAAAAGGCATCTTGAAAAATGCGTGGCACAGCCAAACCTGAACGGAATTTCCTGAGATAAAGAAAGGGCTCTTCTCTGAATTTTGAAAGCCTGCTGGAAACAGTTTAATTTGAGCTTCTCAGAGAAAAAATCACAGGGATCCTCCTTGAAGGAAAATGTTAGACAATCAAATCATAGGAGAGCCTACCAGTTCATCTTATACATCACATCACTCTGCACTTTATCAGTTGCAAATTAACTGTCTGTTCGGTGAGACTTGATACAAAACTTCCACAAATAAACAAGCATAAAAGCTTGCCTTATTTTTCATTTCCATTCTATTTTACAGTTTCTCTCCTTACCCCTTTCTTCCACTCTGGGAAAGGAGGCAGGGAGTAAGCTATTACAAAATCCATCTAAAATGGCATCTTGTTTTGTAAACAATGTGAAGCATTACAGAGGGTCCTTGAAGAGGATTCTGCTGCAGCATGATCACCCACTGCTGACTTCCATTTCCTTTGGTCAAGAATTGCCTACTGGGTCAATATTGCCTATATGCCTTAACTCACACCCAGGATCAAGAAATTTTGTCCAGGAGAAGTCTTTCTCATTTGCATTTTGTTTCAAACCTTTGTTACTCAGAAAGTTAATATTACTAAGCAGTACTAAATTTAGTGCTATTGAAAAGTAAAAGCAAAATATGAATCGGAATTATGGGAGTAGCTGAGTGGACTTTATCATACTGACAGATGCTGTGATCAGAAAAAAAGGTCTTTTCACTCTACAAAACATTTCAACAGACTGCTAACAGTTCATCTGCCTGTCTTAGAAATCTGGAAAAATCAGATATAAAGGTTTCTAGTCGTGGGGTGGTAATGATGGAAAGGGAGATACTTCTTCCCT
Organism: Buteo buteo; assembly: GCF_964188355.1. NCBI lineage: Eukaryota > Metazoa > Chordata > Aves > Accipitriformes > Accipitridae > Buteo > Buteo buteo. The sequence goes on along the minus strand of NC_134171.1, from coordinate 32,004,320 downwards.
TGGTGAAGAGTACAAGTGGACTTGAGCAGGGCATTTCTCGGAGGACAAAAGATGCTGCACATCAAGAAAAAAGTGAGCAGCCACAGCAGAAAAGCAGTGATCCAGGCAGGAATGCTTTCTTCTGCAAAGTGGTAGTGCATTTTGTTCTCTGGCAGAGAAAGGAGTAAAGTTATGAATCTCAGAGGTTTGGAGTGGTGAATCCTTCAAAGCACAGCTTATGCACCTCCATGTGAGTGCAAAGGAAATAATTTATCCTGAATAAAGAGGTAAAAGAGAGAAAAAAAGTTCCTTGTCAGCCCATAACTGTCAAGCAATTATAGCAGGAAAAGAATTTCTAAACTGAATTGTGGCAGATAATGCAGACTTTGAGGAGTGGAGGGGGAGTGGAAGAAAAGGAAGCTTCCATCAAACTGTGGGTTCCTCCACGTGCTAGGGGAATGAGGGGATTTCAGGGATTGGTAGCTGAAGCTGCCTGGAGAGGGGGCGTATTTAAGGTAAATTTTTCATACTCAGTGCTAACATAAGCTCATATTTTAGAGAACAATGAAAGTGCCCTTGTCATATATTTATTTGTCTTGCATTTCAAGCAAAGTATTTGATATTCTCCTGTTTAATCATTTTTTTTCTGCAGTCTGTGAGGCAGCCAAAACTAGTGATAGCACAAGTAAAACAGAAGGGTTCCTAAAGTAAAATTTATTTGTTTTTCATCCCCCATGAAATATAACTCTCCACATCCAAAAAATGAAAAACAGTAAGGGATCTGTTCTCCCCTTTCTGCACACGTGTAACTCCATTCAGCAGCAGCAAGATTAACACACACCCATTAACTCATTGAATGCCTGCCTTCTGCACATTAAGAACAGCCTAATTCTTAGGTAGATGGATGCATGTATGTCATTAGGAAGTTGCATTTTTAAGCTTTTTACACTTAATGTTACTCGTGTCTTTCCTTGATTTTTTTTCAGAAATTCCCCTATATGGCTGTAGCAACTATGTTTAATTTTCTGTAAAGTAGATGGAGCTACTGTTGTAGTAGGGGAAGAAAGAGGGAAGTTGAACCCAGGTGCAACTCCAAGCAGTGCTAATGGAGGGCGGTAGAAATCATTGAGCCCATTTTAGTAAACCTGCCCCTTTTCAGAGGTCGAAACAAAACACAGAGGTGTTGTAAAACTAATTTAAATGCTTCTGGAGAGCTTTAGGTTCCATCAGAGAAAGGTGCAGCAGAAGTTAAAACTATTATCATTATTGATTTGCACCCTGTGGTGATTTTGGACCACACACACTTAGAAACAGTAGAATATAAATACAAAATGAAGTCAGAATAAGAATGCAAATGCACTGCAAATTTATACAATAATTTGACTTTACATTTTAATATTTAGGCCTTCTCTCATATTTGACCAGGAAAGAAAAGTGAATCTTAAAGTTGTATTAACTTCTTACTACAAAATTTTGCCTCTGAAAGCAGATAATTGTTTTTGGCCTGGCTCTGTGTGTTATTTTCCGTTTTCCTCAGCCTCCCACACGCTAATGACTTGTGCATGGAATTCTCTTACCCTATGAATATATTTTCTTTTTAAGCACAGACTCCACAGAGGTGGAAAATGTGAATGTGAAATGAAGCTTGCCATCCTCAAAGAAGGTTAAAGATCTAGGAGCGTGTACAACTCTATCCTGAAAGTCAGTTTGTCAAGATATAATTTACAGAGGTTCAGTTGCACAGGCATAATAATTCTGCATTTCTTTCAAGATGAATACTTTTATACCTTGAGGCATGTGATTTGTGAAGTCAGCTTTGTGGCCTGGTGGGCAATCAGAATTTGCCTTAGTGGACTGAAATGACCCAGAACAAACTCAGTACTTAATCTTCTTTATTGCTGAAATCAATAAGCAGATCCATGCTAAGTGCTGACAGCTCTTATGTAGGGAGTGACAAGTAGAAGCGTCTGCTCCTTGAACTTCTAATGTTTTATGGGTCAGAAGTTTTCTTTTGTTATTTAATGAAGAACTTTTTAATTTTGTTTTATAATGCATAACTTAATATGAGGTATTTTTGTTGTGCTAATTTGTACATGCCATGTCACAAGATTACTGTATCTCAAATGCCATCATCCAGAAGGCCCAATAAGGCAGTCAGTGAAAAATACTCACCTAGATAATCGAGTGGGGACAGTGGGCTCTGGCACAGTCCGACAGTCCAGATGAGCGGCAGAGTTACGGCTGACCACTCTGGCTCACAAGCTATTCTTCTGGAGAGCCCCATCCTAAGTAAGGGTTTCCTCCTTTACTTACATTAGTAGATCCCAAGAATATTCACCAAGGACTTGTAATTACAACTTGTGCTGAAGAGAGTGAAACAATAGCAATAAAAATGGGAGCCCCCAAATGGGCCAAAGCTACTCATAAGATAAGTGATTTACAACTTTGGTAAATTCAGAATAACCCTCAAGTTCTGCTCTACCTCTTTGGGAAACAGCCAGAATTCTGCACTCCACGGGTATCTCTGGATGGGGAAGAAATACAAAATAACTTTGTGTGTAAAACAACCATAAGACATAATGCCATTTATACCCATGGAAATTAACATCTTATGACAGACATAGTGAAAAGAGACTTATTGTCAAATTTTGGCTCTGGACCTACTTGCCTGTCCATGCGCCTGTTTATACCATTTTTGTTTACTTGATATTGGAGAGTAATCAGAAAAAAAGTTACACTGAATTATGAGTGCTGTCAAGTTTTGTATGAAAAGTATTAAAACTTTAACCAAAACAGTCTTCTAAATTCCTGTCCTTCTGGTCCCGCAGTCTTATCTTGCTTTTACACTTTTGTTTAAACTGTTCCTTCCCTTTCTGTTTTTTTTATTTGGAGTCGATTCAATAACCCAGTCTTTTTTTATTTCTTGCAGATGTTAAAATGATGAAACCCTCTCTCCCTCTGGAGCAGAGTACAGCAGCCATGACATCTCCTCTGGTCCTCCGTGGAAGGTACGTTGCAGCCTGCTGCTGAACTGTTATGACATGTCTCTAGCAATCAGAAAGAAAAGCTGGGAAGAGCATGTGACCCAGTGGATGGGATTGGCTTTGGAGTCTGTGGAGTATAATACAGCATGTCGTCACGGACTTGTAGCTGATAACTTGCAGACAAGTATGGAAAAAGATGAGGTTTTGAGCGTGGACCGGAAAGAAAAATGCGCTTCGTTTCCAGAGTGCTGTTATAGTGGAGAGCCGATTGGCTTCCCTGCAAAGCAGCTGGGAAATGTTTCAAAGGACGTGGATGAAAACGACAACCATGAGGATGAGGAGCATTTTCTGGAGGCCAGCACAGAAACTCTAGTCCATGTGTCTGATGACAATGATGACTATTCAGCACTCAACCTGGATAGTGTTAATTACCACATCACTGCTGTAGGGGGGGAACCAAAAGGTGACGAAAAGAGTTTAAATGGAGCAGGCTCCTTAACACAGATGGTACCAATAACAGAGGGTAACAAGGCAGCTGAAGCATCTGGAGTAATTGGAGATACAAGTAAGGAACCTGGCGGTGACACAGTTTCTAAAGAGGAGATGGAAGAAGACAACGTTTGTGGTAGCATTGGCCAAAGCCTGGAGCTTTGTAATTATGAAGGCTTAAATGAAGTAGTAGATGTAGAGAAAGAAAATCATTCTAATTCTCCAAATATGAAAGAAATTATTATGCCTGGGAAGCAGCTGCTTCATACTGCTGTAATTGCACAACAGCGCCGGAAATCTGATGCTTTTAAAGACGGGCTTGGAAAGTCTGAGTGTAATGTGGTAGAGAGTGGGATTTCTTCTGAATCATGCACCAGCAGTGATAGACAGCTATGCTCAGCAGTGGAATCCAGCGACTGCCTTATGCAATCTTCTCCCTGTTCTCACATCCCAGCAGTGGAAAATGGTCTGGATGAAAGTGGTTTCACAGAACCTCAAGTGGCCCCTGAAAACAAATGCCTTTCAAATGTCAGTTCAACAGAAGACATTCCGTGTTTACATGTAGGGAATCATTTGACCACACAAGAATATTCAGACAGTCAAGTGAAACTGCGCAAAAGAAAGGTAGGATGCTCATAAACTGCAGAGATTTTTTTCTAATGTTTTCCCCCAATTTCTTATGAAAGTGGTTCCGTGACTAATTGATTGGAGGATAAAATGTGTTTTTCAGCTTTGTTTCATTAATTTGTTAGATTTTTTTCTTCAAACGGTTTTGAAAAAAATGTGTCTAGATAGCAACTGAGTTTCAGGAGCTCTTTTTAAGGTCTGAAAATGGCTGAGCAGTGAATTTGGAAGTTATAGTTACTTTATATATATTATTTTATATATGTTGTTCAAGGCTAAATGAATAAGTATCTTCTATGGGTTTCATTTTATTTTTGTTTTTCTGTTGCTATCAGGTATCATTATCTGTTTCTCTTAGGAAACAGATTGTGTCCAGGGGTTTGGAAGCCTTACTGAAAAAAAGAAAAAAGGCAAAAAGTGCAACAAAACTTTAAAAGGGAAAAAACGAGTGGAAACATTTTTCAGTAGTTCTTCAGTTTTCAGCTCAGCCCCATGAGCCTATGTTCTTGCAAAAAGAAGTATTGCTGAGTTTGGAACAATGTTTTGTAATTTCAAAGCAACCAGAGAAATTTCACTGTCTACACAGAGTGAGGAAGAGTATCATCACAAAATTTTAATGGACAGATTCCATGGCAATAAAACTCCCAGTGGCTTTAATGGAAGGAGATGTGCTGACTGTGGCACTGCAGAATTCAGCTTAAAGTTTGGCTTTCCCAGCTAGGCTGCTTATTCTTGCTAGTAACCAATTTGTAATTGTTTATTTCTCCTGCCTTTTTTCACTTGACATCATCCACCTTCTTTTGTCTGTTTTTTTTATAAATCTGGTTTCTATTAATTGTGTGTGGCTTTTTTCTATCAGCTGTAGTGCCTCAGTAGCTGTTCCATTAAAGCTCAAATTCATGTATCTAAAGTACTGTATGCCAACACAGCACCCTGAGCTGCTGGCCACTGCTTCCTTGTATAGACCCTTTGGTAATATTAACACTCAATTGATATGGTTAGAAGCTGTAAGTAACATCTGCGAAAGGTTTCAGAAGCCCTCAAAGCCAGTCTTCCTTTGGGAGTTCATGCAATCACAGTTAATGTGGTAACTGTTCAACTGATCTTGCAGTAAGCATGGCTCTGAGTTACAATTAAGAAGTAGAAACCTGACTAGCAGTACTAGAAATGCTAAACTTACCCATCTGTAGAAAACAGTTCAAGTTTAAAAAAAAATAGTAAAAAAAAAAAGCTGAATTAACATCATATTTGAGAACTAATTAGCTACTATAACCGTATTCTCAGCTCCTCTATTTTAGCATCTCATTTCCTTTTTTCTAAGCATAGTTGCTAATTTTGATGAATATTTTTTCATATTGTTAGCAAGATGTACCATGTTATATTTTTTAATAGCTTCGATCCTGCTAGTTTCCATGTATCTCGTTCTATCTTGTTTTGAGGTCGCATGCGCGTCTTTTAAATGTACATTCACGAGACTTATATTTGAGAATATATTTGTGATTTGTGTTTGTGCCATTAAATATTTAGAAAGACATAATATAAAAATTCCAGTGAGGCTAATGGTAAAAAAAACTAAGAAAGGACGTGAACACAGAAAGGAGCAAAACAAGGAGTTGCTTCAAAGAAGGTTGAGAGTTGTATGTCTGCAGCAACTGTGAAGGTTTGAGAATTGTAAAAGGGGATGGAGTCTGTAAATCTGAAGGAGTGGCCTTGTACCACTTTGCTTAAAGAAGTCTTTACCAAAAACTGTAAAATATTTGGCAAAAGCAAAAAGATATGAACTGTTGTTGCTTGTGGTATTATTTATCTCTAAGTTCGCAGGATACTTCTACAAATAATGTTCCTGCGTGCAGGATTTTATCACATATCTAATCATGCACTATTTTACAAAAGCCCGTCTGTGTTGGTAATAATCTGTAATGAAAAATGTGCCTATGTTTACAAACTTGCCCTGAAAGCCACTTCTGTAATTTTAAGAAAACATTAGAAAAACAACAGACTTGAAACTGAATCCATCCATAAAAGCCAAGTATTTGCTTTGCAGTGACAGGAAGACTTAAGGGATTGGGAATGGTATATAAAACCTTTTCTCTCAAGGTCAGCAGTTCAAACAGTGCAGTTAAGGCCTAAAACACACCACTGTCTGATTAATGCTCAGTGTCAATTATAGTTGCACATAAATATGTGCTCATAAAGGTCAGAATATGGGAAAAGGCACACAGAGATGAATTGCTAAAGGTATTTGGGCACCCAAACCTTGAGGTGGCAGCTTGGGGGATCACAGAAAGGTGCTGAACTTCAGATACTTCCATGACATCTAAGATCTTAGTACCTTTGAGTAGACATCACTCTGCTCTTGCTGGTACTAAATTCTTCTGAAAACCTGTTCCTTGTTAACATATTTTAAACTGCTTTTAATTGTGGCAATAGAGCATGACCTCCCCTCTTATCTTTAGATCTACTGTCTTCAAACTGAAGCTGAGGTGAGACTGTGGATCTGTTGTGCTTGCTCTGCAGATGAATGCAGGTTTGAGGTCTTAAGGGCTTAAAGTTTAGCATCTTGGACCAGCACTAGCTCCATTTCGGCAAATTGCTTTAGTCATGATGGATGTACTGACACTGAAGATGCTTTTTGCAAACAGGTCCAGCTGTTACAGCATTCTTTGTTCCCTCGAGTCACTCGGGTTCAGATGGTTGATACACAGCAGCCTCTTTTCCTTTGCTTTCCAAGGAAGACTTCCTAAGGCTCAGAAATCGGAAGCACCTGAATTTAATTGTGAGAAGCTAATGATGTTAGGTCTAATTGAAAGATCCCCCAGTAATCAAGCTTTCCTGGTTTTGTGTTGACTGAAAATCAATTCAGTTTATCCACAACATGAAATTGATGGTTATTAATGGTTCAGAGTAGCAGAAGCATACATGGATTAACTACATGTGGCTACGCCAACTAGACCCTCCTGTATGCTTTCCTGGGTTAAATAAATTTTGGATTTTAAAATAGTCACTTCACTTGAGAACTGTACATTCTGAATTTCCAAAGATTGGAATAATCTTTGGAACTCATGAGCAAGCTGTAATGCTTGGGACATCCCAACACCTCGCACGTATGTTCACATGTGTAATGCAATAGAGCTTTTGGAGAACAGTATCATACAAAACCAGAAAAGTATCAATTATTAAGAGAATACCAACAAAAGGAGAATATTTAATCATTATACACTGATTTTAAAATGGGAAAAAACAGCCTTGTAAAGGATCTTGCCAATGTTTTCATGTGCCCTGTTTTATGTTTTCTCCAAGCTGCTCGTCTCATCAAACTTAGGGATAGCCAGAAAAATCCTTGCTGAGGGATATTACATAGGTGCACAAATGCACTGGAACTCTAACACATTAATTTAAATTCTTTTTCAACATGAAAAAACTACTTCGTTCAACATCAGCATAAAAAGGTGGGTTGAGGCATATAGTTTCACAATAACTTCTCACCACTCGTTTCCCAAACACAATCACAGCTGTGGTGTCACAATATATATTAATCAGTATTTTGTAAATGCAATTTTTAAAACAAGGCTAAGACAGCTCTTTTACATGATGAATCAGTAAAGGAACAGAAAATGATCATTGTGGAGTCTAACTCCCAATAGTTTGAGTAAAAATCCAGAAAATTTAAAACAAAAATGAAAGGGCAATGAACTCCCCTTACAAAAGAAATTTTCATTGTTTTCACTCCAACCTTAGATTTTACGGCTAGAGATTGTTCCCTATAAACGAGAAGAAAATAGTAGAGAACCAACTGTGATTGTTCATTTCTCTCTCCTGTAGGATAATGTTATATCACCTATTATTTTTAATAAAATGCAAAGTGACTCATGACTGTGGGGAAAAAAAGAAACGGCAAAAACACCATATACGACAGCAAGTAGCATTGGGCTCAATTCAGGGGGGATTGTAATATCCCTGCATTTAAGAAAAGCAGGAGATGGAGTATTGAAAAGCATTCTGCGTGCAAAAAGATAAAATTACTATTAATATGCTTTTTAATAAGGCTCAGGGAGTTGTAGTTAATATTTAAAAACAAAATTCAATCCTCAAACTAGCTTAGCAAGATAGTACCAGAAGATTGAGGGGAAAGAAAATCTGTGAAAAGATACAGATTTTTCACTGAATATACACAAACATATAAGAAGTATATTCTGATTTGATCCAGGAATGCAGGAAACATTCCTCACATATATTTGGGCTGCTTTGATACAATGTAGTCTAATATCTGAATGTCAGAAGAAAACTAATTGAATTAACATACACAAATGAACAATTACATGTCAAAATTGTTAGTTACCTGTTCAGTTGTTTTCTTAGTTTGGATAAAGTATATAAATTTGCATGCCTTTACACTTGCAGTTAAACATGGTTTACTGAAAACCTGTCATTCATCGGAGTAATTAAATAGTTTTCCATCTTTTATGTTTTATATTCCAGATTGTAACGATATAAGAAAACAAAAATTTGCTACTCTGAAAGCAGCCTTTTTCACAGGCATCTTAAAGCAATGTTCCTTTGCAATGCTTAATATTGTTGTTGTTTTCATTAACCTGTGGAAGAAACAGGTTCTAGAACTGCTCAGTCACTGGAGAGAGGCTATTGTCACAGTAATTTTCTGAGAAGTCGATAGAAAGAGCTTGGAGTAAATCTTCCAAAAATTAACTCTCTTGGACTCAGAAATCAAGTTCAAAATAGTTCAGACAAACTTTAGATCAGCATTTGAAGTTCCAGTTGCTTATCTAAATTAAGTATTAATTCTGAAACTTTTGGGGTTCTTTTCTAATGTGAAACTTCTGGTTTGCTACGGAGAATTTTGATTAAAATTATTAATGAATTCTATAAGATTAGAGTTTATAAAGTACTGGCAAATTCACTGCACACAGTACAATGAAATAAGATATAGATACACAATGATTGGTTTCAGGAAACGCAATTGATGTATTGTGCCTGGTGACTTGAAGTTTGTTAGGTCACCTGTATTCCTTCCAAGAAAAGGTATAGCTTAGAATACTACTTCAGGAGGGGCTAATTGGGGTATCAAGCTAATTGGAGTATGTGTGATGAATTTGCATCAGTTTGCCTTCACAGGTAATCTCAGACTGCATTTCAGTCTCGTTAAAACATTTTGCTTATGTGTCACTGAAAAAGCAATGAAGTAAACATTTTGGTGTACAAATTCCTCTTCTCTCTTTTATGAGACTTTTGCTTTTAATATTTACTACTTGCAGTTCATCATGGTGGCCTGCTTAGAAGCTTTCCAGTTTCAAACAGTTGATGTTATCTCAAAGTCATTCCTACAAGACTAAAGAGTATAATAGTCAGGGCTATTTCCTAATGCTCGCTATTATTGCTGCTATTTTAATCCAGATTTCTAGATTAAATGCTGTGTGGTTTGCAAAGGATACTTAAGAACACAGCTAATGTCAGCATGACAGCAGCAGCCAGTGTCAGTGAGATGCAAATTGATTTAAGAAAAAGATTAACAGAACGATGGCAGTAAATGTAAAAAGAAACCTAGGTAGAAGGTTGTTACCTGGGGTGACACAGGTCTTTGTAGGCAGGGCCTTTCCTCCCCACAAAAGCTGTGAGGTTTTTAAAGCATGGTTTTGCATTTTCTGTACTGTTGCAATAAAGCTTGTTTCATTATTTCATCAATTATAATTATACTAATGTGAGAAAAAAAAATTGCTTCGTTGAATTCGGGCCTTTCCATCCGTATTTGCTACCTGAGTATTATGCTTGCCCATGAGATGTGAAGGCTGACTCACTTCCATTACAATCTGCAATAAATTCTCTTTCACAAGGCTAAAACTGCTTTTTATGGCAAGTTAGAAAGTTAGGTTCTTCCAGGAGCTTCTGCTCATATCACCCTGTAAATTGACTCCACAGGAAGTGTATGGAGCCTTGCCTGCTGGCTTAGTCCTCCCACTAAGGTACCTGGGAGAAGCAGTGGGAAAGCTTCCAAAAAATCATAAGAGCTACCTATTTTACTGAAATGGTTTCCTCACAATAATTTCCCTGTCATCTCTACTATACACTTTGCATAACCCTTTTCAACTGAGCACTCAATTGTCAGCCTTAGATTCTTATTTAAAAAGTAATGTGAGCTTGTTGTGAACAATAGTATCCAACATTTTAGATCTTTTTCTTAGTTTATTGTTGTTAAAATACCAGTGACCAAGCTTCCAGACCTGTTACAAGTATGTCTTTCTGAAGTTTTAGTCTCCCTTTACCTCAACTCTGTCCTTGTTGAATGGGGATAATTTCATGATTAATTCTTTTTTCATAGCAATTTTTAATTTAGCTTTTAAGACTCTTACAGGGTGTTTTGGTTTGGTTTTTTTTATAGAAGCTGGTTTAGTAGGGATGCAGTCTAAACTATTACTGCATAAATAGTAATATGTAGGCATATGTAGGCTTGTTAGTGATGCACACTTGTTAGGACTGCATTGTAACAACTCAGGTCAGCATGGGAAAGACAAGCATAGAAGATAAAAGTACAAATAAAAACAACAGGAATGTACAGGAAATCTTAATTAAAAATAGAATTGTGCATTTTGCTGTATCCTGCGTTTGTCATAGGGAATTGAATTTACCTTTTTCTGAGATTCAGTCTGCAAATGTATGTCAGCCAGAGGAAGACTACAGCTCTAAAAGTTGGTGGTTTTCAAAGTCAATTGAAAATTTTCATTGTTTTTCAAAATGGTTTTCAAAGCCAATTGAAAAGTTTCATTGCACTTTTGCAAAATATGATGTATAAATGCATTCGTTTCCCACAGTTTGTTTCCCCATTGAGTATTTTTTAAAGATAATAGTCTTGTGAATATTCTAGTGGAGCAATCAAAAAAACAGGAAAAAAATCTGCATTCTCAGATTATAATGATCTTCAGAAATTCTGAAAATGTGGACAACAATGAATGTTGTTTGGATGATTGTAGGAGACCAAGGCTTCACTTCTTAAATCCAGACATTAAAAAAGCATTAATGGATGTCAGCGGAACTACTGTGTTCTTAGAGTATGTTTAAGTGCCTTGCTCAACTTGAGTGTTATAATAATTTGTAACTTTAGAGACTACAGAAGCTAGTTACTGTAGAAGCACTATCACAGCAAAATTACTTTCAAATCATATGGTTCTTTAACTATATTTCCTGTACAATTCAGACCTGCTCTTATTCCAGAACAGCTTTTTTTTTCATATACAGAAATTAATAATATAATCTTGGCATCTAGGGAATGGTTTTTCTTAGTTTTGTGAAGGACAATGACAAATGCAAATATTGGAAATCTGATAATCTCTTTTTAAAGATGATCATTCAAACAACAGAAATCTATTTTATCATGTATGGAATTTGGATTTGCTTTTGTTCCATTTCTACATTTCTTGTCATTTTCAGACTTTCTACAGGTTTTTCAAAGTTTTTTCAGACTTTCTAAAGGTTTTAGGAAAGACCACAGATCTGTTTTTCCAAACTCATAATGTGAATACGAACACAACCAAAAATTGATGAGGGATCTTAAGCCACAACAGCTTTTTGAAAGGTTAGTTGCTACCCACATCTCAGAGCTACAGTCTGTAGTATTAGTACAGTGGGCAACTATTACTGAGATCCACAGTTGCTTCACCACAAAGAATTTGCTGCATTTGCACATTGCTATTAAATGGTCATAATTTTGAAGGCACTGGGAAGAATCTGGCAAGAGCTGCAAGTAAAGCAAAACAAATAGTATAATTTCTTTAAAAAAATAACCTGAAACTTTCTTGGCTGTCATGAATATTTGTTTCTCTTTTCTGCATTGAAAACTTGCTTCCTAAATTTACCATTTAATAATGAGGATGTGGTTCAAAAATATAAATGGACTAAAACATTTGGATCTAAGTTTTTTAAATTATGCATATTATTTATGGCAATTAGTAGAAAGTTGGGGTCATAAAGCACTCGTATTATTGTGGTTACATGACCATGAATTTTCTCTGTTGCTTTCAAAAATATGTATCATAAATATTATCTCCATCTGGGAAGCTAAAGAATGCTTTCCCACAGACTTCCTTTGTGTTTGGACTGAAGTATGATGTATTTCAAACAATCTAAAAAGTATTTAAAACAAGCTTAGAACAGGATGGGATGATTGCCAGGCCATTACAGTATAACCTTTATGCAAATTTTACTTTGACACATTTTTGTGACAGTGTTCAGCAATAAATTTTAAAGGCTGCCAGCGTTGTCTAGACTGCAACAAGAGACTGTTGCACATCAAGCTATGCATTAGTTGGAGCTGAGCTACCTAAAATGGTCATGAAAGTATTTGTATTTATACGTGGTTCATAGTCACACGCTATCGCTTCACCAAGTGATATTACATGCTTCCAGGAACCAACGTGGAGATCTCTAGTTTCATACAGTTTATACTCAGAAATTTCTAATTTTGTCCAGGTTTGCAATAATTGGCTGGAAGAAAACTTTTAAAACATTTTGTTTCTTTGTTCTTAAAATGAATCTTTAAAAAGTTCTGACTGGTAAGGGCCAACTATTTGCTCTTGGTAGTCTATAAAGTCTTGGTTGTAGGTCATGTTAAATGAACCAATGACCACTTCCTAATATGACACCAGATTTGTAATTAACATCACATTTTTGAGGGAAGCTGTCTTGGAAGCGATGAATGGGCATAGTACACAAAAACCAAATTTAACAGTTTAGGAAATGGGAAGTGGAATTAAAACACTTGGGCAAAACTGTCTGGATTACATGACATCACTATCCACAATACACTTTTCCATTGGTTAAAGAGAAATTTTTAAAAAGAACTTTGCTTCCTACAACTGTTCATCTTGCTTCCTACAGCTGTTCATCTGGTACTTTCACGAGCATAAAGTTCACTTTGAATTAACAATCAAGTGAAAATGGAGAGATCCGAGAGGCACACAGAGCTACAGCTTCCATCAAAAAACAGTAAACATAGCAGTAACCTGGAAAGTCAGCTATTAGAACACCCCTGCCTATATTAAAGAGCCTTTGAAGCCATAGCTATGGCAGAGCAGCTTTTTCAGCACAAACCTCTACTGCAGCCATGACCTGTGTGAAAAGCAAATGCTTTTCTGTTAGTGGTGCTGTGTCTGAGAAGGAGGCATAGAAGAGCAGCCCACCCTGGCCAGCTCTGGGGGCTGAGGCTTTACAGCAGTGAGGTCTTTGCCACTGCTATCAAGGAGTATTTGGCTGTAGTAGTATGGTGGTGGGTAAGTCCACACATATCTAACCAATTCCCATGCAGTAATTAAAGGCAAACAAGCAATGAGGACCCTCCCATGGGCTGAACTGCCGCAGGGTGGGAGCCATCTGCAAAGTGTTTTCCATGGAGGTTTTTTGTTTGTGGTGTTTTGGTTTGTTTGGGGTTTTTTTCTTGCTTCCCATCATGGTAGTACATACAATTGAAACACCTAAAAATGTGTTGCTCATGCTTATGTCCTTTTACTGCTCTCTTAATGGCAACATAGGAGGTTTGTAAAGACAAGGGGGTCTATGCCGCAGATAGGGTGTATTGAATATGGCTTTACAAAATGAAACAATACTGTTCCTGCTGCCAGAAACTATTCCAAGCTCCAGAGGATATGGCCTAAAATGGTTATGAATTCAAATTTAGAGGGATATTCCTCCTCCTATGAAAAAAATCCAGGCAGGAATACAGATTCTCTCTATATGTATGCATAAGTGTCTGTGTGCACTGGGGCAAATGTATGGTAAATGTAAACCAGATCCTTGCTCTTCTTCATAACTGTCACAGCTGACGTCTAATGCTTTTACAACAGCGGAACACAAGTAACTTGGCTTATGCACACTACGTTAATGAAAAATTGGCTCACTGTAACATGAGGATGTCCTTCAATAATGTGCCACATTACACCAATAACTTTCATATCCTAAGTTTCACATTGTTTTTGCAGTGTAACCGTACATAAGAGATAGAATAGCAAATGAAATATGTAAAATATTTATGTCAAATGGAAGTTTATTTATCCTTTCCTGTAAGATGCCTCCTTCCCAAACATTTTTGCACACACCAGATTCAATTAAACAAAGGTTTCTATTTGGATATCCTGAGTGTCTTATTCATTTGCACAGTTTTGCTTTAACATAAAATGTATCATCTAATATACCCATTAAAAAAAAAATCATTAAGGAGCTGATTCTGTTCTTGTACTGCATGTTTTAATCTCTTGGGTGGTATCCACAACCTTCTTAAAAAAGATGGTTTGCACGCACTAATAATCATCACTATGTGATTCATGGCTGTTTGATATGAAGGCATGAAATACATGAAAAAATTCAGCGGTGCTAAAGCTCGTGGCTTGTACTGCATGTAATTTTAGCTTCAAAATATATTAAAAGCTGACATCTTTACTGCATTGAAAATGAAAAAGCATGGCCACAAGCAAAAATTTGGGAATGTAAACTAAACTACTTTCCTACATCCAGATTCTCTGAAACACAACACTTTTCTTCTGATAAATGCCAAACTGTATTTATCTCGCACAAAGTTAGTAGTAAATGTATGTGTGCATCACACCCACTACATCTGCTGAATTTATTCCAGCATGGTAAACTCACCTGTTTACAAATAATTTCTACTGCTTGATAGATGAGGACAAGATGATGTGGCAGATGAGCACTGTCCTGGTTAGCGCTTTACACTTATATAGGAAGTAAAATAGCCAGAGAGTGAACAAGAGAAGAAATAGGACAAAAAAGACAGGGATAGAGAGAGACCATCTTATAGGTGGGATAAGACTGGAAAATAAGTAGCTGAAAATTAATTGATTTTCCATGTAAAGTGATCATTCAGCTCTTAATTGCACAAAGCTTTCTCAACTCACAAAACCAACTTCCAGTTGATCAGTTTGTCTGTTTCCAGGCCTTCCTCAATACGGCTAGTAACAGAGTCAAAGATAATTTGAGGAGAAGTTCTTCCATGCCTGTACCTTGATTAATATTCTGTGGGTAAACATTCTGCAGGACTTGTAATTTAGCACATTTCACAAACATTTTATTAAGCTTTTAGAAGTCATATTGTAATTCTTACTGTAGGTTCTTTTGCAATGTAAGTTTTAAATGAATTGTGTTTTTGCAGACTGAAGCCTATGAATAGTTATGACTGTGGGGAAATCAGCTTTAATCAGATTCAGAAGAAATACATATGTTCCTGAATTTTGCTCTCTTGGGAATAGTAACAGAAGCCTTAGATTAGAATGTCAGTTAATTTTTTTCTAGGTCATCTACATTCTCTGACAGGCAAAAAAAATCCTTCTTCATCCTACCCATACTCTCCTACTCAACGTGTTAAGATCACTAATTCTTCCCACTCACTCCTGCCTTTTCAGAAATGCTTTGATTTTTTTTTTCCTTATTTCATGTACTAAGCTAAGTGTGGCAGTACTAAACTTTTTAGCCTTCTGGAGTTTATGCTTATATAAGAGAAAACTCACTCAGTGACATGAGACTACTGTGTATTTTTCTCTTTGCAAGCATCATCATTTCACAGGGTTTGATTTTGGGCTCAAGGCAGCAACCAAGCAGAGCCATGCAGTCACGTGAACTAGGAAGGGAATATGAAGTTGCTGGAGAAAAGGGTGAGCAACTTCCATGACTCTGACTCCACTTCAGTATGAGGGGGAAAGACATCCCAAACACCCTCAAGAACTAGTTTTGCAGTAGTGATCATAGTTTGCAGTCCCATTGCTCAGCATTCATGTCTAAAATATCTACTCAAATCCATTTATGAGACTGACAAAAACCTAACTATTCTGTGTCTTTTTCAGAGCTTCCTTAGCAGATATAGTCTGTAGTGACTTGGTCCCTGATTCTGGGCTCCCTCTCTCAGTCCTTTCCATTACACTTAGTTCATGGAGGACAAGCTCTCTTGTGTCAACAGCATTGCCTCATGAAGCATAATAATGACAGTTTAAATGTCAGCACTGTTAGTCACTGCTGATTGTCTTAGGGTTTAAATAGAAATTTCTTATTTTCTAGCCACTGTGTTCCAAGGCAGTGTTTACCAGCAGCAAAGTATAATTGTGGAGCTTTGATCTTCGCTTTGAAATGTCTTTTAAAGTGTAAAGAAAACTCGTCTATGCTGAGAACGACATTAGAGGCTATTTCTGGAGTTAAACCAGGATTCTGAAGGTGAAAGGACACTTCTCCAGCTCTCCCAACAAGTCCCTGGGAAAGTTAAAAATAAGTCTTGCTGAAAAAAATATTTGGCACTTGTTATTTGAGAAAATTTCTTTATTCCAGGAACTGTCTCATGTAGCAGAAATTTATTTACCATCTGTGTAGACTTGAAAAATTTTCCATCTTACCAGATACACAACTGAAATAGCAACAGATTTTCCATCCCTATGCCTTCCACCAACCTCTGTTTTAAGAGAGTGCTGTTGTAAAAATTTACAAAACTTTTGTGTTCTCCAAAGGGAGGGTAGCTCAATTATAGCCCATTTGTCAAACTCTGAAGTTCTGGGTTTGACCTCTAATGATGTCAACTTACCATTGCTAAAGCATGTCACTTGGGGGAGGGAAAGGAGGAGTTCACAGGCCTACTAGCTGAAAATATATGCTTGTTTTAATTACTGTTACAGTACTGACTTTAATCAAAAAATAGTCACTTGAAAAATTAATTTGTTTTTCTTTGAGTACAGATGGATTGCAGGGGGGAGAAAAAAGATTAAAGAAAACCCACTGAATTTTGAAGTAGCTGGTCCTTTAAAATACAAAGCAATCTGTCTGTAACTCTGAATATCACTTCTGAGTATTTGTCTGAATACACAGGGCAGAAACCAACACAAGCAGTTCCTGGGAGACAGAAAAAGAGAAAGCAGTTCAGGAACAAATGTCAGGGTACACAAACTTAACTTTTGTTTGCAGTTCCTGGGGGGGTGGGGGGGAGTTGTCTTTCATACATTCTGTGGATACATCTTACTTTTGCTTTTATGCGCACCAAGGATGCTCAAGAACCATGGGGGCTGATTCTTATTTGATGCTTAGATGTCTTTTGATCACATCTACCAAAATAATGTTTGTGCTAGTAACAAGCTTGGTGTAAAAGGCAGGTGTCAAAAGTTTTCTCTTTGAAATCCAGCAGTCTGATTTACTCAAAGAATAAAAAAAACCTATCTGCCACTCTTACTATAATTGCATTTTTTTTCTTCCTTATCTATTTTTACCTGCCTCAGTGTTCATTATGTTTGGCTGAAGGGGCTTATCCTATACAGGCCTATCACAGATGCTTATGCTTTTGTAATTCTGAGTCTTTGAACTAGTAAAATTATGTAGGATGTGACATTGTTTTAACTACAAGTATTACTGAACCCTTTAATCTGGCAATTTTGATCTGTATTTTAAACTACATTCTGTCTATTTTGGGACTTTTGTATAACTTCTCTATTTGACTGCATATGGTAAGGTAAGCTATTTTATGTTTGAGCAAAATCATATAATTGTGAAAATGAACAGGTGTAAATTTTAAGTCATTCTATATTCTTTCTTGTTGCTGCTAAATCATCTACAACCCCAAAATGGGGATATTAGAATTTGTATTCCCAGCGCGCAACTGCATGTTATTCAACAACCAAAATTTTAAAATGTGAGTTGCAGTTCCCAGAGAAGCAGAAGTTTTTAGTTAGGTTTGTGCTACTGGGTTAAGGCACATATGTGCTGTAGTGTTTTAGTTTGGGCCAGGAGCATGCTTTTGAAGTGAGTTTGCTGATTGTGATACGAAGCATAATAAGTGACATTGTGAGTGATATGAACTAGCGAGATTCATTGTGGATTGCCTGATTTGATAGCTGTATGGCTGATTTGATAGATGCTAATGCAGTCCTTCACAAAGAAAAACTGTATTTTAGGATTGTAAATAACCCAGGGAACATTTTTCACAGGTTGGGAAGACAGAGAATATCTCAGAAGGCAGCAGATTCATATCTGCACGGTGCAAGAGGTATGAATTGAAAGACTAGTTATCAGATGCAGTCACAGTATTGTACACTCCCATCACTTGCAATATGAAGATGTCTGACCTGTCGTCTACCCTGACCAACCTGGTTGCAAGATACATAATTGTTTTGACTGGATAATATTAACCACCATCAAATCTTCTGAAGACAGATTTTTAAAAGGGATCAGTACATTACAATTTCCTTTTAGGTGAATTTGATAAATGTTCCCTGGTAGAAGAATACGGGTTTCTAACAAGGTTAAAATTTAGCCCCTAAACAGACGAGGCAGTCTCTTGAGATTTTTACAGTTTTCGTTTCAGCTGTCTGAAATATATCAGATCCAATGTAAAACTAGTGAAGAATATTTTTCTCCCTGTACTTGTGCTTTCTAGTTCTCTCACTAATTCCCAGTAGTCTTGTGGTAATGCGTTCATTCTGTTGGCCAGCTGTTCAGCTCTCCATGAATGCTCCTCCTGATGTGCATTTCCCAGCATTTTACAAGTCAGTGTCCTATTCCAATGTAAGACTTTTTGAAAACAAAACTAGATACCACTGGGGATCTAGACAGGGAACGTAATGCAAGCATAATCAAACTCAGTCTGAATAAGTGATGAGTGAGGAAATAACAAATATTATGCAGTATAAGCACTAAACTGCTCTTAATGTGTGTTTGAAATAGAAACAGAGAGAAGCTATGCCTTGTATACTAGGGATTTTTTGTCTCTGACACAATTAGCTTTCTTTTGCTTTTCTTAATTACTGCCTGTAGTAGAAGGGAACTCTGGATCTCTTCTGTAGGCCCTTGATAGTAGGACCCTACAGTAAAGCAAATAATATCCCCCACCATTGCCATTAGTATTAGTTTCAGCCTTTGGTAAGGACAGAATTGTAAGCCTCAAAGGTAAGGTTTGTCTGTACAGGGGGAATAGAAAGTGTATGAGTAGACTAAAACAGAAATAGCTGATTTGTTCCCTCTTGGAACACATTTTTCACCAAGAATAACTTGTGGGATTATTAGATACCAAGTGTTAAGGGAGGTGAAAATGGGGATGGTTTTACCCCTAGTATTAGTCCAGATTTTTCAAGACAAAAGAGAAATTCAGCAGCTAGAAATCATTGCGCTCTCCTGGTCATCCCAAGGCAGTCGGGGGGGGGGGGGGGGTGTTTAATAAAAAATGCAAAGGAAATGTTTGTCTGCAGTTTATTTTAAGATTCTTTCTTTGTTTATGGTGAAGCCTAACATTTGATTCAGTGGTATACAGTGCTTGGATTCAATTTGAAATGTAATTCTGTACAGACAGAGGAAAAACTCTGTTATGCATAGGATTGTGTAATAGTATAGTTTATAGTGGGTATTTTGGATTTCGGCCATCTACCTAATTTGGATGCTCTCTCTTATTTAACACTGACTGAGATTTACACCCAGGCCACAATTCCAGCAGGTGCAGCAAATGTGGATTGTGACTTAACCCAGAAATGCATGAGGAGGGTCTGTGTCAAGAGGAATCTATGGCATCTACTTGATTACATTGTTGGTCATTCCCTGCCTGAGTGGTTCCCATTACTCCATGACAAATAGTGAGATTTGTCTTCTCTACCATGACCAAAGCATAAAATCTTCTACCTTTCTCTAGGAGTCCCCATGTTGTATGCATATGTATTATGTGGCAGTGGTTTTGATCATTTTTGGCAGTGTGTGGAACAGTTGCTTTGTCATTATATCACTTCTCATGTTCTATAGGGAAATAAGATAAGCATTCATTTGTTCTAGTTCAGTCTGTCCTGTAGAAATTATCTCCATCTGTGTATTATTTGTGTTTTAAAAGACAGTATGAGAATTTCTAGAAATAATCATTGTAGAAGCTTTTTGTTAAAAACAGTATAGAATATTTATCCTATAATCTCCAGTAAACACCCTACCTTTTTGAGTTGTTGTTTAGAGAATCTAACCAAAACTTAGCAGATTGGGAGAGGAGTTACTGACAATAACATCAGTGCAAACATGAATAAATCAAAACACACAGAAGTCATCATATTTATTCTCAAAGGCAGAGCTGGTGTTAGGAATTGGGAGTTTCTTGAATTCTAATACTTCATTAAATCTTGAGGGTATAGCATGCAGGCAAAATAAGCATTTTATTATTATGCATATTTTCAATAGCCAGTAGAATCATCTTAAATATGTAACTTATAAAAAGAATACCCCAGTTGAAATAATATAATGCACAGAAACTAAGAGAAAGACAGAAGAAAAGGAGTTTGGCTCTGTTCTGGAAATTTTTGCAAGCTTAAGCCTATTGACTGACCTTTGGTAGCCAGAAATTTTGAGCTATCAATGAAATCTGTTAAGAAATAACCAATTAATTATGCTTTTCAATTAAAGGTTTCCTATGGAATAAAATAGGAGTAGATCAGTTCAGATTGGGACATACGAACTTTTAGGAGTGCTCAGATTACTTCTACTTCTGCCGGATGTTTAAAGAGAGTTGTCTTGACAGTTGCTGGAGCTTTCCACATTTCCTTGGTTTCACCAAGTGTCAGAAAAGATGTTTTCTAACTAGTGATGGAGATATTTCCGTTGGGTTGTACCTAATGTCAAATGAACCACCTCACTTGGGACAGGATATGGCCAGTTGCATGGTGAGGCAATAGCAGCAAAAAGGCAAGGAGGATACAGACAGAAGAATGACAAATCTGGAACAGTGCCCACTTATCACTTACTTCTGTGCCTTCACTATCCATATCCATATAAGTCATACTCTTTGTCACTTGGTGGATTCATTGGACATGACAATTGCTCTATAATCTTTTTATAAACAGTAAAAGGGCTTCATGACTCTGAGAAAATATACTGATAGAAGGACAGAGAAAAAATTATAAAGAAGAAACAGGTGTCCAGTGTTAACGTTTTACTTAAATGAACTGCTTCATGTGATCCAGAGCTCCTACAATTAGGCAGTCTTTGTTAAATTACACTGCAGTGGAATTTACTAACCGGAAAGATAACGCTTGTTCCTTGAAAGAAAAACTCAAAAGATTTGATAATTAGCTCTCAGAGGAGTCCATTGGTTATTTTACAGCTGTGGAAAAAACAGTAGAGACCTTATTTATTGACCTAGCTATCTGATAAATCAGGAAGAGATCAGTGTCATGGAATCTTTTTGAACAGACCACCTCCTGACACTGGGAAAGATCCAGATGAGGTCAAAACCCTCAGCTTCCTGTCTTAGAGAGGAAAAGGAGAAAAAAATCTGATAAACATAAAGCCACACAGAGCTGCTTTGGAAATCTCTAGAGATGAAGGGAGCAGTGGGAGAACATTAAAATAAAATATCTTTTTGTTAATGTAGCAAGACAGTACATGCATTCAATAAATATCAAGAAAACTGATTTACATTTTTTCCAGTTTGATTACGCTGTCAGAACTGAGCCTGAAACATGAGAACCAGTAATGAAACATCCCCTAACAGACACAATCATAGCAAACACAGTCATTACCCCACTAATCAGAGCGTTAAATACATTTCCAAATGTTACCACTCCAGGGATGGATCAGAGAAGTAGGGTTAAAAAATGGAGGGGAACTTAGCCCAGTGGCCAGCACTGTTGCTTAGGTCAAGTCCTGCTTTAGCCTTGGGAAAAACGCTTATCCTGCCTATCATTTTCACATCCTTAAAATGGAGTTAATATCATTTTCCCTTTTCACATGTAACGTGAGGTTAACTGTATTACAGATGCACTGAAATGTTGTATTAATAGGATCTATGCAATTGCCTAAGATACACAGGTGGTAGTTCTTTCAGAGCTGCAATATTGCTCCTGCTTGTTACACTCCCCTCCATTCCATATTAAAACTCAGAGTTTGTTCCCAGTGAGGATGTCTCCCATTTTTGCAGCATCCATGCTTTAAAATCAGATTTAGATTAAATTAAACAATCCCACATGAAATAACTTGTAGGTGTGCCCTTGCTCATTTGCATGTGCTTTCTGTCTCTGAGGTCTCCATACAGTAGTTTGAGGAAACTATGTGACACTTTTCTCAATGCCCTTTTCTGTCACTCTTCACTGTAACCAAGTGGTCCTTTCAGCTTTCTGTTTGTCTCTCTTCTGTTCAGGAGTAGCATAAAAGCTCAGCCTTTTCCGAGGGTATTTAAGTATCAATATGACTATTGAACTTAATTGCATATTTACAGATATTTATCTTCCCAAGCATAAACATGTGCTGAGTAGCTGAGCCCTGGACAAGAGAAAAATAAACTCTCAGAATGAAAAGGCTTCTCCTGGGCATGGTTGCCCTGGATGATACACATAGCAGAAGGATGCAAATCAGTTTGGTGAAATCCTAATTTTGTTGCTAGCAAACTCTCAGTTACTTCAAAGGGCCTCAGATTTTACCTGTGGTCTTCTAGTCTGGGCCTCATAATAAGCTCTGTTGTCTCATTTTTTAAATGAAGAGGAGCCAAATGGTATTTTGCTCATGTTAATAAACACATTGACTTAGTGAAACAGATGTATTGGCATTTAGGTGTCACGTTGATATGAGTCAGAGGAAGCAGGATTTAACTCAAATAATGATGGAACTACAGTTTATAAATATTTTATTGAAAATTCTAGAACGATTATGCATTTATTTTTCACACATAGAAGGACATGTTTGATAATAGTAACATTTATTTTAATATTAAGTTTCTATACTGTAAGAAATAGTTTTAGATTCCAAATGTCCTGTTCTTCAAATTGAGCAATCACCGGTCCAGCACCACTCACTGTAAGGTGCCTTGAATGCACTTGAAGTCTGAAGTGTTCTTGATGCTGTTCTTCCCTGGGGAGGCCAGCTGGTGGTGACTATAAATTCACTACAGCTTGCCTTGGCGCTGGCTATAGACTGAGTCAGGTTCTTTCCCCAGGCGTGTATTTCTGTGTAGTTCTTCTATGCATTTCTGAGACTGTAGTTTCACTCTTTTGGCTTCACGTGTGAATCGGTAGCCAGAGTGTTCATGCAGTGTTTCTTTCTTCCCCTGAGCTGATTTTGTCCTGGTGTGTCTTGTATTAAACCAATAAAAGTTGGCATACACCACAGATAAAAATCAAGCCCAATAACCTGATATTATATACACATATATAAAATAGTGTAGGGTTGGTAATTCTTCAATTCTACTGGGATAATGCAGTCATATCTCATGAGATAATGCTTGGTTAAATTGGGAAAAAAAAATACTGGAGTACACTTAAATGCTCTCAAGCTAGTTATCTCAAGTTCTCTAATAGAAACATTTTGATTGTATGAGGACATAGGCTAATCTGTGCCAGCTGCTCTGTAGTTAACTATTCCAAAAGTCTCATTCTCCCTTCTCAAGCAATTTTTTTTCTCTGCAGACATATTTCATGCAAAAGCTATGTCGACCTTTGAAGATGTTTTACGTTTTTGTCACAAGATGTGGTGACAGTGTTTATTTCTTTTAATATCAGGAAACTCTACATCTAAAAGGTTTTTTTTAAAGTGTAGCTAAACATCTTGTTATTTCTATCTTTATGAAGGGTAAATAACCATACAGCTGTATGGTTATTATAGGAATATAGGGAAAGTTTTAAGACAGACTAATGTTACTGTTTCATCATACAGAAGAGGAACTATTATTTTTAAAGAAGTTAGTAAAGTTTCAATCAAGAATGTATGCATTCCTTTAATGCCTTCACCACATTTACTCATTAACTGGAGATGATGACTATTCTTTATCTTATGGATGCACCTAGAAATAATAGGTATAGAAACAGTATTGCCCTACTGTCTTATACAACTTTCAAAGATACAACCAATAGACATTCTTTTCCCAAAGATTATATACTCCAAAATGTACTGTGCTATTTTTGCTTAGTTTGTTTACTCAACATGCATTTGCAAGGGTAAATAAGCTAGGATTTAGGAATTTTGTAGTTGCATTTCCAACTAACAGGTCATACTGCTCAAACTGCATTTGCATGAAAGCAAGGCAAGACTTTTAAATATGGGGTATGGGTTATACATACATATGTGTTTGAAAAAAAGATCTGTTCAAGAAATATCCCATTACCAAAAGTCACTGTGTTGCACTGGGAAAGTCTTCTAAGATTCACATTTCTCAAGTGTGAATCATAGTAAAGCCAGTCAGATTCTAATCCTGAAAAGCAAAGGATCAAGTCTAAAATGAAGAGTGGCATTTCAGCTTGTTAACACAAAACCTTATTTTATGACAATGGAAAATAAGGTAAAAGAAATATATAAATGCTTCCATTTAGGGCAGATTTTGAAACAAGTGTTTCTATTCCATTCTGTGGTGGTTTTATACCTTTTGGTTGAGGACATGCTATTGTTACTGCAGCGTGGCTTCATGATTCATTAAACTACTTATCTGTATATGTAAGCAGACATACCATAGGCTGCCTATTGCATGGTTGCAAAGGGGAATGAGTCACCTGGAAAAGAAGCCAGCCCAGCTGAAATAGAAGTGTGCAAACTTCATTTTTATTTTGCCTTAACCAAAAGCTTAATAATTAAAATGGCATGTGCTTGTACATCTTAAGAGACTGAAAAACTTAGAATGATGACACTTCGATACAAACAGAAGTGCAAAAGGTTATCCACGATTTGAGATTTATGGATTTATATGAGCATAACATTTTGCTTAAAAGATTTAACATTTAAAATGTACTTTACTGCAATCCAGCTAAGCTGGAATATGCAGATAAGTGGATGGGAAACAATAATGCATACTGCCTGCTTCCTACCCAATGGTAATTCTTCATTATTCATTGGCAATTCAGTCTACTAACATTCACTGAATCTTAACATTTTCCTTTTTTTTTTTCAGTTCTACAAATAGTTGTTATATATATCTGATCCTGACATTGTCCCCATTGTTAATAGCTAGATTCCACCAATCTGAATTTCATTCACTAAATCATATTCAGAGACTAGTCTCATTGATTTCAGTAACAGCAATTGTGAAGAAATGGCAAGTAAATTATTTTATTCTGTCAACTTGAAGGGTGGAGCTACTGAAAATGCAGTTCAAACAGAACCTGAGGATTTGTGAAAATCAGGTCAAGTTAATTTCTGGGCTTTCAAATCTAACTTCACAGTTACAGGAAAAAAATTGATCATTCTTATGTTCTGCAATTTCTTACACTTTAATCTTATAAGGTCAATTCGGGTGTCATACTCTTGACTTAAATAATTAAGGGTCCAGGAGGCACAATCCCTAATATTATTGGGAAACCCAAGAATTACACTAGTTTCACCACTTTCACTTAGCACCAGTCTCTAAATGGGTTGAATTTCTATAGCACCATCATTGTTATTTAATGGTAACACCACATAGGCCCACTAGTGTGCTCTAACTGATTCAAAAATATAACATTATGAATTCTTGGAGCTTATATTTGGATTTCAAAGACCTGGCAGGGGCCTTCCCATGATGCTTATTAACAGTAGAGAAAATATTTTTACATCTGTTAATTGCATCAATTCTAGCATCTACTATAAACTGTCCCATCTTTTTGTAGTCCTAGATTACAGTATCTTTTGCATTATTTGAAACTTAAGTGATATTGCAGCAGTCTATGAGTCTTTCACTAAATATCCCAGTCACTGGCCTAACTGTACCATACTCCTTCCTATTGCTTTACTTACTGATATTCCACTCAGTCTTTACTCAGCTGAGGCTTAAATCAGACACTAGCTTTCAGATCACAAGAGCGATGACTCATTCAGTAGGTCTATCTTGCACATTGGACCTGGTAAGAATTTTCCTCCTGTGCCCACAATGCCCACGTTTATACCCCTGAAAAGTCCAGTTGACTCATCTGTGCACAGTGCTGACCAGCCTGTCCAGCTCACAGTCTCCATGTTTCCCTGAGTCCTGCAATTGCCTTCACAGACTGGCAGCTCTTCTCAGAACATCCCAAATGTTTCTTTCTCCTTGGATCTTGAGACTGCAAGGCCACCTTTGATCTTAGGCTCAGTGTTATTAGACAATTATTGTCGTTGCCTAAATTATGATCTGAATGTGACTTATTCATCTCATTGTTTTAGTTTGCCTCTACTGTTTCATTATAACTTCTTTACACCTCCTCTGCATCCTTGAACTAATGTGCAATTGAACAGGAAGACACTGTTTATTAGCCTGAGACATTAATCAGATACTTTCTCCAGGTTGTCCTACTAGCCTTCACCCAATAGTATTGAGCATGGATTACACATTATCCTACTTGCAGAACTTGATAAGCTAGCCTCTGAGGACTGTTCAAGCGAAATTCAAGTGTTTCCTATTATCCAGAGACTATATTACCCCTTGTCCTCTCTGACCTGGAAATCTTAGGATGTTTGGGTTAGTTTTGTTTCCTTCTTTCACAGAAATTCTGCCTCAAAGTAGGGTAACAACATTGAAAAAGATGGATTTATCTAGTTTAGGTAATCATTTCTGGTTATTTCACAAACTATGTTCCATCTGCAGCCACAGATGTGTCATAGCAGTCATTGACTTCGTTCTTGCTGTGGCTTAGTGGTTATAACCAGGTGCCTGATACAACTGCGTTATTGAAGTTTTTGCAGCTTTAATAGTCATTGTTGTTTCCCTGAGTCTGATTATGCTTTTTTTGGATCAAAGATGCAAAGCTAGACTTAACATGCCCCACAGCTGCTCTCTGATTCCCTTGCTTTGTCAATATATGCTCATTGATCATCGCATCTGATTTTGCTACTGATTTTTTCTCTTAGCTCAAACATTAATAAACCGCAAATGTCAGACTCATATTTCCTATGACACAATACAGACTAACACACCATATAACTCAATGAGTCAGGGAGGCAAAGTCAAAAAAGACTTAGAAACAAGATTTTCCTCCAGTACTCTTGAAAACTGTGCTCTCCAAATTTTGAGAGATAATGATGTGCTTCATGAGAAAAGTTTATTTTACAGAAACTCGCTTTAATATTTCAAGCTGAGGAACTGAAAGGAAACTTTATTGTGCAATTCTCAGTCATTACATCTGTGATCTCTTCCTTAAAAAGGATAACACTGTAACGGAATTCACTTGAGGGTAGGAAGGTTGAATAGAGAACCATGATTTGTGATCATTGCCTCTTAATCCTAGAGCTTCTTGAAATCTACATTACTCTTAGCCCAATTGGTCCTTCAGCAAGATCATGTGGATCATTAATTATCCATTTAGTCATCCAAGGCCAACAGAATTAACAGAAGTGGTTTATGTCAGGTAGGCCCATTTCAATAGTGGTTGGTTAAGGTTTTTCCACTGGCCTTGAAGCAGGATGAATTAGGCAATGGGTAAGCTATCATTTCTGAAAATGCTTGAATAATTTACGTAATTTATTTATTTCTCTTGAACCTGAACTGTTGATATGGCTTTCATGCCATTAAGAAATGGCAATCACACCATGCTGAGTTTCCCAAACAGATACAATTAAATTCAGATGAATAAATTTAATACCTTCTCAAAATGGTAATGTTCTATATTTTTACAATATTCCTCACTATTTGCTGTTCATAGCTGAACTTTTTTTACAGTTCACTGATCACATGAATCTTCAGGCTACTTGTGAAGGATAACGGCAAACCCAAAATACGGATTTTCTTTTTTTTTTTTTTTTCTCTTCTGTCCTGAATGCTACATTCTCCAAGGCCCTTTGCATCCTATCTTCCTGGCATGCATGAGTTTTATTCCATCTGCTTTTTTACATGCAGCTTGTTCATTGTTAGTAACATCCTGCTTCAGTGTTTATAGTTGCCTGTTTGTCCAGCTAAAATCCACCAGAAGTGCAGTGCTAAGATCATAGCAAGGTGCTGACTGACAATACTGTTGTTTTGTTCATGCTGGAGCAACTTCAAGTTTCTTATTCCTTCCTTTCATATCTTTCTCTTTTTTTACTCATAATGAGTTTTCTTTTCCTGTGGTTTTTTCAATTCTCATTCTATGGCCAGAGTTTATTTTTACATTTTAATTCAAAATTAGTCTTTTCAAAATAAAATCTTACTACAAATTTAGTACATTTCCAAATGTTATATATATTTTTTTTTCAGCATGTTCTGAGATTTTTTAAATATTTCTGGCCATAATTACTGGAATTCTCTAGTTACTGAAATATTGACTTCCAGCAAGAAATACAAATTCAGGTGGGGAAAAAAAATTGAAAATAATTAAAACCATATTAAAATTAAATCATTAGAATATTTTCAAATTGTTTTGCAAGAATGAAATTGTATTAACCCCAATATACTGTTTTGGGGAAGAGTTTGGAATGGAATACAAGTTTGTTGAACATTAGTTAAAAATATCTGATTTAATCCTGCCCTTGACATCTTTGTCTTTTTTATTCTATCTCCACTTTGAGATAGCTCTTGAACTCAAACCTCCTATTTGGTAAAGCCACACTTGGAAGTAACATTAACTCTTGTATCCATTTTTCCCTCTTTTATACATATATACATAGATGTATCTCCTGCATCACTGTGGTCATATTTACAACTTAGATGTGTGGGTATAAGTCAAAACTAGGACTTGTCACCAACCCCACCTCCCATTCAAATTGCCAAGCTCCTAATTGTAGGCTACAGGGTTCTTTGTGGACAGATGCACTGACACAGACTGTCTGACTGAATTCAATTTGAACAGCATGTTGTTTCTGAGAGACAGGCACTCCTCCCCTTCTGTTGCTGGGAGGCAGCAGCTGTGAAGGGAAGCTGTCAGTCATCAGCTCCCCGAAATGGAGGGGAGATGTGCAGGCACATAGACATGCTGCAGGCTGAGCTGGGAGGCAGGAGCTCACCTCCCAGCTGGAATCAGAGCAGAGCACAACGCTTCTCCTTCCTCCCGATCCTGACCATCAGAGCTGAACACTAATGCCGTTACCTGCTGCAGCCTAGCTGAAACTCTCAGAAACAAAAAGAAAAAGGAAAATGCTGTGGCCACAGTCCAGTCTCAACTGGACTCAAGTCCAGCTAGCACATTACTAGTTAGCTTCTCTCTGGTGGTAAGGGCTCAGGTTTCAGCTCGGGCTGTCATTTACTGCTTATTTACTCCTTATTACTGTCTTGACTGACAGTGTAAACATAGCCTGTGTTCTTTATCTAAATGTGTTAAGAATTCAGGAATGATACACAATAATCTGTCACATCAATATTTCTAATGTGGTTTGTTTCCTTTAATATTTTTTCCTGACCTTGGTATATTCATATGAGATGTTTTCAGACTTTATAGTAAGAAAGACTTAGGGGTTTTTGAGCAGCTTATTGCTTCAGTGTCTGAGACTTTTACAATTCTCTCATTGTAAAAGAAAATCTGGAAGTAGAAAAATAAGCAGTCAGGAAGAATAAAATCTAAACCTGGTTTTCCATCTAATACCTGTGCATTCAATTTGGAATAATATATTTTTGCTGTTGCTGATAGAGGAAGTGAAAATCCTCAGATAGTCCTGGTATAGGTCACACAATATTCATCATGGCTGAGTTATGAAATTATGTGAAAGAAAATAATATAGTGATATCCCCAGGGAATGCTACTGGTGCTGAATTTTCTCTTACTTGCAATAAATTATGGGTGCTTTGAAAAAGAATATAGAGTACTATTCAGTTTTGAAGCTATTTCCTAGTAGAGGATTAGTTATCATATAATGCAGTATAATTCATTTGCTGGTGGGCATGGCTCCAGGGTATGACTGGCAAGCATACCCTGTATGTGTAAGGCTGTATAGAAAAGCACCACTACCTATCCAACAGCAGTACAAACACTAAGTGGAATATAGTAAAGAGGTAAATTACCAAGCAAAATGCATAGCTGCATTCAGTAATATTTCTACCCAATCTGACTTTAACTATTATCTACAAAAATTACTGGTAGTTTCCAACCAGCAATGGAAAAATTAAGGACAGCCTTAGTAATTGGTTGGAAGGGACCTCAGGAGGTGTCGACCGAAGCAGGGTGTCATGGTTTAACCCCAGCCGGCAACTAAGCACCGTCCAGCCCCTGCTCACTCCCACCCAGTGGGATGGGGGAGAGAATCAGAAGACTAAGAGTGAGAAAACTCGTGGGCTGAGTTGAAGACAGTTTAACTGGTAAAGCAAAAGCCATGCACACAAGCAAAGCAAAACAAGGAATTTCTTCACTACTTCCTGTCAGCAGGCAGGTGTTCAGCCATCTCCAGGAAAGCAGGGCTCCATCATGCAAAACGGCTACATGGGAAGACAAGTGCCATCACTCTGAATGTCCCCCTCTTCCATCTTCTTCCCTGTCGTGGTTTAAGCCCAGCCAGTAACAAAGTACCACACAGCTGCTCACTCACTCCCCCCACCCCCCGGCCATGGTGGGATGAGAAGAAAATATGAAGGCAGGCTCATGGGTTGAGACGAGGACAGGGAGGGATCACTCACCAGTTATGGTCATGAGCAAAAGACAGGCTCAACCTGGGGAAGAAAAAAATCAATCTAATTTACTACCAATCAAATCAAAACAGGGATATTAGGAAGTAAACCCAAACCTCGGAACACCTTCCCCCCACCCCTCCCTCCTTCCCGGCTCAGCCCCACTCCCAGTTCTCTCTCCCTCCTCCCCCCAGGGGACAGGGGGTGGGGGTTGGGGTCAGCTCCCCACACCTTGTCTCTGCCGCTCCTTCCTCCTCAGGGGCAGGAGGACTCCTCACCCGTCCCCTGCTCCACCATTGGGTCCCTTCCATGGGAGACAGTCCTTCACGAACTGCTCCAGTGTGGGTCCCTCCCATGGGCTGCAGTCCTTCAGTCACAGCCTGCTTCAGCGTGGGCTTTCCCATGGAGTCACGGCCATCCTGGGGGGCCTCCGGTCCCCCACTCCCCTCCACGGGCTGGGGGACACAGCCTGCCGTCTCACCATGGGCTGCAGGGGCATCCCCTCCTCCCCCGCTCCTCCTCCCCTCCTTCCTCACTGACCTGGGTGTCTGCAGAGGGGTTCCTCTCACGTTCCCATCCCCCTACTCACTACCAGTTCCCCTTCTTAACTCTGTTCTCCCAGAGGCGCTACCGCCGTCGCTGATGGGCTCGGCCTGGGCCAGAGGCGGGTCCCACTTGGAGCCAGGGAAGCTTCCAGCAGCTTCTCACAGGAGCCACCCCTGCAGTCCCTCTCCTGCTACGAAAAAAAAAAAAATGTGTCACACAAACCCATAACATTCTCCCCCTCAGCTTTGTACGCTGAGCATGACGTCATATGGTCTGGAACATCCCTTTGGTCAGTTGGGGTCAGCTGTCCCAGCTGTGTCCCCTCCCAGCTTCTTGTGCCCCCCCAGCCTGCTCGCTGGTGGGGTGGTGGGAGAAGCCCAAAAGACCTTGGCTCTGTGTAAGCACTGCTCAGCAGGAATGAAAACATCTTGGCATTATTAACACTGTTTCCAGCACAAACCCAAAACATAGCCCCACACTAGCTACTATGAAAAGAATTAACCCTATCCCAGCCAAAACCAGCACACAGGGCCAGATCTGAGGTCAGACCAGGTTGCTCAGGGCTTTACCCAGTGGGGTCTTGAAAACCTCCAAGGATGGAGCGTGTAGAACTTCTCTGGGTGACCTGCTCCACTGCTGGACTGTCATGGGGGAAAAAAATTTCCTGATTCTTTCTTGTTTCAACTTATTTGCCTCTCTTCTTACCCCAGTGCACCTTCGAGAAAGTGCTGGCTCCATCGTCATCTGTTCTGGGGGCTGAGGCCTTGCAGCATGAGGTGTGGGCTCCTGCCCACCTGCACCCACGGAGGGCAGGGAGCATTGGTGCCGGAAAGGGCTGTGGAGTGATTTCTGCCTGACAGTCCCACAACCTGTGAGAAAATATTAGCTGTACATGAACTGTTCCTGACAATCATTCATCTCACCTGCTTGTTGTTACCTTGCTAACTGATGGTTGCTTACTGCCTGCGGATCTCAGTCAGCTGCCAGTGGTTTTCACCTTCCACATGCTGGGAGGTGAAGTGGCTTCAACTGACATTTATTTGCTGTCACAACAGAAAAATTTCATAGAATCATAGAATGGTTTGGGTTGGAAGGAACCTTAAAGATCAGCTAGTTCCAATCCCTCTGCCATGGGAAGGGACACCTTCCACTAGACTGGGTCGCTCAAAGCCCCATCCAACCTGGCCTTGAGCACTTCCAGGGATGGGACATCCACACCCTCTAGGCAACGTGTTCCACTGCCTCACCACCCTCAGCAGTGAAGATTTTCTTTCTTACATCTAATCTAAATCTACCCTCTTCCAGTTTAAAGCCATTAGTCCTTGTCCTATTACTACATGCCCTTGTAAAAAGTCCCTCTCTGGATTTCTCATAGGCCTCCTTTAGGTACTTGAACATACTGTGCTTTTCCATTCCTAGAGATACACTTTTTATATTAGTTCCACCTGATGGTGAGGGTTTTGCAAGTTGCTCTTCAGGAGGAGAGTTCAGGAGAGACTTGAATAGATGTGAGAATGACTGGAGATGGAGGAAACGAATCCCTGTCATTGGAGTGTGGAGAAGGAATGAGCTTGAACGAGAGGCCGGGGGGAACATAATACCATCTCCAAGGACAAGAAAAGTCTGCCATGCAGACTAAAAATTGGCAAAAATAACAATTAATGAGTTCAAGCTAGAGAAAGACTGTGATTCCACATTAGAATTAGGGGTTTAGTGCTAAAGAAAGTAGCACTGGAATAAAACCTTCTTTGCTTGGGGCAGTTTTGGAGGTTTGTAAGACAAGCTGGAGAACCATCCATCAAGTATGACAGCCCTGTCATTGAGAGGGAGACAGATTTTGAGACTTCTTCCAGTTGTATTTTTTATTATTCTATGACTCTCTATTGTTAGCTCATTACTAGTGCGTATAAATGTGTGATATTTGATATTGTGTAATATTTAGAGCAGTTAGTGTTGATGGTTTCAGATGAAAATAGTCACTAGGCTTGAAAAGCTGAACTTACTGTTGAAAAAGCAGTGAATGCTTAAAAACAAGTATACAAATTGTATTCATTTAAATGTTTATGGAAAATTACTAACAGCTATGTGGTGCGACTTTGGGCCTGCTAAGGATTTAGGATAGAAATGCTAAAGGAAAATGAGTATGTAAAGTGAATGACAGAAAAATCTAAGCAGCAAACTTTTTGGGGGAGAATGAATTCAAGGACTCAAAAAGGTAGTTGCAGAAAAATGAGGCTTTCACAGTAACTTTGTCTTTTGGTTGTGTGTTACATGGGTTATGTCCTTTGATGTGAATGGATAGTCAACCCTAAAGGCTAATTTACAGGCCAGTGTGTGTCTGAGCAAGCCCTCAATGCTGTGCACTGTACACAGATCAATCCCATTAAGTAACGTTTAATAGCTAGAATAATTCCAGTGCACATAAACATATTTCAAAGGCATACATGAAATAGCTGAATATATTATAAAGAAAAGCGGAATTCCTTGTCTGAACCACAGACTTTTACAAAATTCCAGTCAACCACTTACCACATGGTCAGACACTTAGCTTTGATGAATTTCAGACAACAATATACAGAAGACAGCTGGTATTAAGGGGAGTCTGAGGTAAACAAGGGTTTTTTGGTAGTTTTTACCCAATTTGGGCCATTATCAGCTCTGCAGAAGTCATCTCGTAATTGGTGCAGAATTTTAGAGATGACATGACTGCAGCATCTTGGCTATTTAATCCAGGAAATATCTTAGTTATAAAATATGATGTGTGCCATATAAAGGGTGATCCAGCTTCCTTTGATTCTGTAATTTCTCAAAACCTCTGATTGCCATTTATTACTGCTTGCTAAGAATTCAAAGTGAAAGAGAGAGCGTCCTCTATGAAGACTTTTCAAACCATCTAGAATCTTTCTTCATGTGGCTGAAAAAGAATAACTGTTCCCTTGATCAATATTTCCACTCCCCAACATTTGACCCCAATCCCAGATTGGGGGGCTTAATTTGCCTGTGACTAGGGTTCCATACAGTTAAGCTAAGAAGTCTGATATTAACATCTAATTTTGTAACCCTTTTGTTGAAACACTTTTGCTGAGACAAGTTCTGAAAATTCAAGGATGTTAGATCTTAACCCAATCCTGAACTCTAAGTTTGGTTCAGTCTTATTCACACATACAAATTTTATCCTCATTTAAGATCAAGATTTTTACCACCATCTCCTCAGTCACCAATAACAGTTCTCATAAATATCAATGTGCTGTGGATTGTGATACAAAACTACCCTTAGTTTAAATTTTACTGTGCAGAAGTAATTTAATAAGAAAGTAATTGTCACTGGGACAATCCAATTTTCACATGGGAAAGAATGAGCTCTTTTCTAAGAAAACAAGGTATTTAAACTCCTTTCACTGAATATAAAAAATTAGCAATGGATTTTCTCATGCTATCATGTTCTCCTACAAAATTGTAAAAAAAAAAAAAATATCCCTGGCATTTCATTAGCTGCATAGATTGGCAATGCTAAAGAAGGATACATGGGTGAATTAAGGGGCAGGGGACAGCAGCTGACTGCTCTTTTTTGACAGTATGCCTCTCTTTCAGACCCTCACCAACTAAGTTGCATAAATCCAGGCTCTTGCAAAAAAAAAAAAAAAAAAAAAAATCGGTACAGGTTTTTCTCCTGCCTTTGTTAGGCTTTCCTTGGCCAGCACTGACTTATGCATGGCTGCACAGAGAAGCAGACTAGGGAACTGACCCTGCTCAGCACTACTCCTTTCCCAGGGACCATGTTCAGCTGGATCCCCACTGGCTCACTACTGGAAACTAGTGCTGGCACTAGTGCTGGCACAAGGGGAGGTGGGGGGTGACCTGGGAGAGTAGGTAAGGGAACAGCAATTTGTAGTAGAACTGTGAATTTGGGGAAAATTAAAGTAACCATGAAACCATGACCTGTGTCAGATCATGATTTAGATATCTCTTCTTTAGAACTAAGTTTTGAGTACAACTAAAAACAAAACAAAATACGAAGTTACTAAACAATTGCGTTCTGATCACACTTGAATCTTGAAATACTAAACTGTTATTAATATCATATACAGCAAAAGTATATTTTAAATCATTGACTACTGTAAGGTTTAGTAGTGGATTTACTATACGGTAGTGAACATCCATTAGAGTTTGTCTTGGTATTAAAAGAAATCCTTGCAAGAAAGAAATGAGCAGTCTACACAATCCATGGAGAGGTATAGCCAAAAAGCTCAGCTCATTGCTAGAGGCAAAATCAAGTGCATTTATATAGCTAACAATCAGTGTTCAGATAGTAAACGTAGAGAAGCTATGCAGAATACTTGGATTTACAGTAAAGCACCAGTCTTGCAGCAGTGTGGTGGGCAAAACTGGGAGGCAAGCAAGTAGATCTCTGAGCTTTGGGACTTTCAAATAATGTCTGACCACAACTTTTTCTGAACCTTGTCCTTAATCGTAGGAAGAGACACTGGTCTCCTTATTCAAGGTCTTGTTCTTAGAGAGGCATGTGCTATAAATGCTATCGCTGTTACAATGATTTGGGGCAGGGGTTACGTTGATTAAGCCCTGCAGTAAAAAGGTTATTCAGTTTTACAAATGTTCTTCTCTATATACTGACAACTAAATCAATTGTGTCATGCAAGTCACACGCAAACATAAGTAGCGTTCTGAGAATCTGTTCCAGTGTTTTTGTTGCAGAGAACATTCTGCCTCTGAAAGAAGTAGTGCTATTTTGATGTTCACTCTTTCCAAACAAATTCAGTCTTTTTAGAGAAGAGTTTAAATTCTCAGCTTCCCTCTATTTGTCACGAAACATCTGTACAAGAAAAACATGACATTGCTATAACTTCTGGAAGTTTGCAATGGCCTTCATCATCCATTGCTACATCTGCCACAACAGTAAGCCTAAGAAAATCTTTAAACAATTCTCTCAAGTCACTTGCATGACTTTACAAATCTTCAGTTAGTGCATTTTTTTCTGATTAAATGAACCAGAAGTAACACCAAAATATTTAAAAGAGATTTCCAAATAGCTTTGCATGGAAGGGTGGTCTATGCAGGGACAGAATACTATCAGTGCAGGAAAGTTTTGTATGTTGCCAAACTTCTGTGAAGTTTGCTCTTCTATATTTGCAGAAAATAACTCTGCTTTTGCATTTTTGTTGTTTTCTGTATCACAAAAGTGTCCTACTTGGATTAACACTAGTATTTGCCACTCTGCTAGCCATTGCCTAATCTTTTTAATACCAGTTTCACCCTAGTGGTACTTATTTGTTCCTTTATTTTTCTGCAAGCCTTATTATCTGATCTGCAGTGCTGCACTTTAGTGCTGCTGAATAGCACAACAAAGAAAAAAAAACCCACAACCCCAAATTATGTCTTCCATTTTGCCCATCTTGACCTGGACTGTAACCAGGTCTTGTCATGTCACACGTAGAGCACCTCGCATCACATCACATCGCCTCACCTCTTTCAATCTGTGTTCTTAATTTAATAGGTTAGCATTTTAACCACCTCAGATAGCCATTTCTATTTCTCACCTGGAAGAAGTTGGAGAGTGGTTTATGGGTTTTGATTCTCATGTGATGCTGTGATACTTTCCTCACTGCACAAATGATGTAGGTCCATTCTACAGCAGAGGAAATTAACTGGTGACTCATTTAAAGTAGGTTTTATGCGTCTGGTTTCACATTTTTTGTGCCTTGATCCTGGGTGTCCCTTCAGACATGAGGTTGCTTGGACTCCCTGAGATTCAGTATGGTTGGTATATACCTGTCTATATCATATAGCTTTCCACACAAGAACTTGAGATCTTCTCTCCACACTGAATCCCCACCTCATTCTTTCCACCGTCAGCTCTGAAGTTCCTTATTTTCTTTGTTGCCTTTTTGCAGAGGTGTCCATAATCTGGTCATGCTCCAGGGGACAGAGGAAGAAAATACTCTTTGCTGAATGTACCCTATCTCAGATTTCCTCAATTCTCTCTCTCTTCTAATGGCCTCCTCCAGACATGAGAGGGATTGGAAACTGTTTGTGTTTGGCAGAAAAGCCTAGTGAATCTCTCATGTAAACTGCTAACTTGAGCAAGATTACCAAAAACAGAATGATAAATGCAGATTCTTCTGTCTGTAGCTATATATCTAAATAAATGACCAGTTTCTCAGAAGCTGTAAGAACTGGGCTGATTTCAGTGAGTTACAGGCTATTAAAAAATGTTCCTACATTTTGTCATTCAATATATAAAAATTCTCAGGCAACTCTTGGTAATGAGCCAACCCAATCTATTTTTTTAATTAGTGTCTCCAGATAAACTTGTAATATTTACTTCTGCATTTAGAAAATGCCATATTTAAACCTATCATCAATGTACAAAACCTCTTCACTGCACAAATCAGAGTGCATTTGTGCATGTGTATGTGTTTATGTGACTTGTAAATACATAGAAATATAAATAACCCCACAGGACTCAAAAGAGTAATATAAAACTAAAGTAAAAGGAAGAAGCAGTTAAATATTTATATATTTTACCAAAAAAACACAGATGAATGAAAACTTGAATGTCTTCAAGTGAAGACCTCATGGCAAGATTTACAAGGTTAGGTAACGGGCTAAACCTGCTCCCCTCGTATGAGGATTTGTTATAATTTTTGTATAACAGCACATTTCTTCCATAATGCCTCTTAGCTTTGCACAAACATTTTGCTTTGAAAAGAAAAGCAAATATAGGAAATATTCTGCAACCTGTTAACTGGACTTGAAACATTCAGTGGAGGCTCTCCCCTCAACGCACACAAATAATAGGCAAATTGATTAAGGTATTATTAGCAATAGGATTGTGTTGTGGTTTTTTTAATAGGCTGGCTTTTCATTTATTGACATCAGAGTCATATTAATGAACAGATGCCTTATCTAAAAAGACTGAGTTGACAGTGCAATCTGTATTCTTAAAATGCTTCATTCACTAGGATGGCATGATAACCATTTAAGACAAGCACCTCTATTACTCACCTGGGAGAAGTTAGTGTGTGCAGTGGCTTGTGGGTTTTAATTCTCATGTCTGTCTTAGGCCTGATTCAAAGACCATTGCAATCAGGGGAAAAGTCCTATTAATTTCAGAAGGCTGCTCAGTACTACTATTGCAGTATCTTCAGGTATTGTGGGGTAGAATGTCACTAATTGACTTCATAAAGGTAGTAACCATTACCTGGTTTCTGTGTTTTCATTGGTAAACTGGAGGACAAACTAGGTTTTATATTCATTCCTCTTCCCCCATCCTCTTTGCAGCATCTTCAGTGCGGTGTAAAACTGAAAGTATTGGGTTTACTTACCATTTGTAAACAATTCCTTATTTCCAAGTTTGAAATCCATTAGATGATCTCTTCAGAGAAAAGCTTTTTTTTCCATGAGGACAGTCAAGGATGAAAGCAGGCTGCCCAGAGAGGGTGTGCATTCTCTGTCCTTGGGTGTTTCTATAAGCCGACTGAATCAAGCCCTGAACAGCTTGGTTTGATCGCACAGCTGGCCTGACTTGAGGAGAAGTATGGTCTAGAGACCTCTGAAGTCCTATCCGACCAATTAACCTATGATAAGCCTTATTTTGTTCTGTCCATGTACCTATTCTATGTCTCTTTCAAACCTTAAGACTGACAAAGGGTGAGGAAATTGAGGCAAGGAGATCACAGGTGGAGAGAATGGTTTAAGCAGTGTCCTAAATGCCACACTGGTTCTCACTATAATATCATTTGTGTCCTCTTTAAAAAGTGTATTGCAAGAAGTGTTAAAAACTATCACAGAATCACAGAATGGTTGAGGTTGGAAGACACTTCTTGAGATTATCTGCTCCAAGCAGAGTCCGAGCAGGTTGTCCGGACCGTGTCCAGTCAGATTTTTAATATCTCCATGATGGAGACTCCATCTCTGGGCAACCTATTTCTTTGCTTAGTCACCCTCACAATAAAGTTTTTTTGCCTTGGGTCTAAATGGAATTTCTTGTATCTTGGTTTGTTCCCATTGCCTCTTGTACTGTCTCTGGGCACCACTAAGAAGTGCCTGGCTTTATCTTCTTACTCATCAGATAGATCCCTCCTGAGCCTTCTCTTCTCCAGGCTTTCTCAGCCTCTCCTCATATGAAAGATGCTCCAAATCCTTAATCATCTTCACTGGACTTGCTCCAGTATGTCCATGTCTCTCTTGTAGTGGCAAGGCCAGGACTGAATCCAGATGTGTCTCACCAGGGCTGAATAGAGGGGAAGGATCCCTCCCTTGTCCTTCTGGCAATGTTCTTCCTAGTGCAGCCCAGATACTGTCAGTCTTTTTTTGCCATGAGGTTGCATTGCTGGCTCATAATTATCCTCACCTGTGTGTTTCCAGGAGTGTCTCATGTCTTAAGGCAGAACAAATCACAAGTAAGTTATGAAGTATACTAATGGGCCAAATATGTGAAATCTTTTGTGTCTGCCATATATTCAGTTATATTTCCCTAAATCTGAATTTTCTTTTATGAATGGGGTGTCCTAAGTGTTTGTGCCGCATCAGGCATCCAGACACCTGTAACTCTCATTCTCAGGCACTTCCAAATTGGATTAATGTGAACAGCTGGAGTCCAAAAAACTTGTCACAGTTCAAATATTGATTTCCAAGTGATCAGTTTTATTGCCCAGAGAAATTAATTTCTAATATTATGTAGAGTTAAGTCCTCAGAAAGTCTTCGCATTATTATGTGTTATACAGATAATAAAATAGTGATATAACATTTTTAAATGTTATAAAATACAAAGGATAGTAATAGATAAATTCGAAGAGACTCAATGATTTGTGATCAATTTACTTATGTTTTCTCACATGCTGTTCCTTTTAAACGATAGAATTTGGATTTTGGACTTTCCACAGTCTCACAGAAATTATTCTTAATTCATTTGATTTCAATAGATATGAGGACCCCTGTGAGTGATCATTGGCATCAATTCTTCTCTCTTGATCTACTTTAAATATTTGGTTTGATAAATCAAAAAGCCTGAAAATTAAGCTTAAACAAAATCATAAAGACCAGAATGGATCTCCTGAAGGGCAAACCCTCCTTCTGATGTAATGGCAAAACTAAAACAAAACAAAACAGCTCCCTTTCCTTCAATCTCTAAAATAGGCGTATAAAATATAAGTACACAAATAGATTCACTTATTTTAAAAACACATGACAACAGACACGTATCCAAGTTGAATTTCATAATGACGCTGGTGCTGATTTCATTTCTGATGATTAATATAGAGTCACTGTTTTACCTTGTTTGACTCTTTGATTTATAGCATAATAGGAAAGCAATGAGAAGTTCACTGAAGTATTTTCGTGTTGATTTTGCACAAAATTACTAGATCTGAGGTAGTTTTCCAATTATATAAAAAATGCAGCATCAGTCATCTATCACTCACATTCTATTTGATCACAATTCTATTTAATCACAGTATTTTTCCAGTAGGATAATTAGTGCTCAGATTACTGTCATAACATTCTCCACAAAGCAGAAGTTTTTACCCTCATAGCAAACAGAAATGGGGTCCAGTAAAGGTGAAAACTTACTTTTTGCTTACTTTGTAAGTCATAGCCATAGAAGTGTAGTCATAAAAGGTGACTTTTAGAATAAGTAAAATGCTAATTTACAAAATATGAAGAAGAAGGAGATTGGAAAGTAATTGAATATTGTTCATTCTGGAAAAAGCATGATCAATGATTTTATGTTTAACTATATTTTTTTCCACCCAGTGGAGACAGATTATGTTCATGTTGTGCTCTGTGCCTCTATGGGATTTGATTTTGGCAAATTTTCATAGTCATAATCCTGACATGATCCTAAATCAGGAATGATTACTGGGAGTTGGGTGTCATCAGACCAGCTACTGTAAACAAGTGTGACTCCAAAGACAGAGAGCTGGATTTCACTCAACATCTGTAGTTTATGAAATTGTATTGTAAGTGTAAGAGAATTATCTTCTATGTTGGACAAGAGATACCATTTAGAGTTGTTAATTTTACTTTTGGTTTTGTTTCTGTTGGCTATCTGAAGTAGTGCCACCAATTATTATTTGCATTAACATTGCAGGAGAATTGGTATAATGTTAATGCAGTAATGACAATCTGAGAAGCCTATGTTTCCCATTAGTATCTACCTATGGTAATAAGACATCCTGATCAGCTTAGTTTCTTACTACATTATTGTTGTGTCTCAAGAGTAACTACTTCATGAGTAACTACTGCCTGGCATCCCTACTGAGTTAACACAGCCATGTAATAATGATTCCTCAGATTATTTTGCCTCAACATTTTTGAGTGATTTTCCATTTTATCAACAGTGAATTGCTAAATTTCATTATTAAAATAACATCTCTGCTAGATAGTTTACTTGGCTGATGTGAAATATGGAAAACTACACTCAAAACTACCTGATCTAAAATAGAGTACAGCCTACAGGTTGAGTATGTGTTTAGGCAAAAACAGCTATAGAAAGGAAGTTACTAAAGAGGAATGCTCTTGTTTAGATTAAATTAGCTTTGAATGTGAAGGATGGCAAGTTTCTGCGGTGGAAATCAGGTTAAATTCAGGAGACTGTATCTGTGAATAGCATATGAGTTTGAAAGGTCTTGTGAAAAGTTAGGGAAATGGAGAAGCTTCACCTCACTTCTAGTCCTGAAATCTTCCAGTTCCTGGAACTTACCAGCTTGGGTATATTTGGATTTTATGCACTCTGTCATTTTCCAATGCATTTTCCTCTTTTTCCCAGAGTGCAGCACTATCCCTGCAAGCACCGTGCTCCACAGAAGCAGCCATATTTTTTTGTCTGGAAGTATAAAAAGCATGTGTTTTGTTAAGAGAATATGTTATTCAGAGGTTGACTTTCTGATGTAATTGTACTTATTACATTTCTCTTAAGGATACTGTAGTGAAAATCACAATTACAACATTATTTAGCAATCAAGTGCCCCTGAAGACTTCGTTTTTGCAAACGTAACTTATTTGTGGGTTTAACAGGAATTAAAAAGCATACATAAACCAGTACTAAGGAATACTTTATATTTGGAAAAACTGAGTCAGCTATCTAAAGTTCTTGTAAGAAAAATTAGAAGAAAAGCTATTTTCCCAAAATCCTGCATGACTGTGTAGGGATAGCTGCATGCATGAGCACGTCTCCTCACTTGTGCATGTGTTCACCAGTGCTTATGTTATTTGTTCCATTTTCAGTCTATTCTAAATATTAGTTCAAATTATGATTTATAATAGTGATCTTAGGGTGATTTTTGCTGTTGTCTAGGCCTTGTGTCTTATGTCAAAAAAGGAATGGAGTGCTTAACTTTTTCATTTTGTTTTTATGTTCTATGCCTGCAATCCCTCCAATATAATGAAGAATAGGACTCTAATATGGTACTGTAGAGTGTAAAATTTAGAGAAAGATAAAATTCTTAGGTATTTTTCGAAGCTTGTGAACTATACACTGCAATGTAGAAGGATGAAAATTACACATCTGATTTATACACCTGCTAGTAAAAATCAAGAGATTAATTCCAAAATAGCATATTTTGCATTATTCTTTCTTTGTTTTCAGTTCAGATGAAAACCTTCACAGTATAAAATCAGTGATTTAATAACTTTCTATTTTTCAAAAAGGATACTTTTTAGCAAGGAAAGACACGAATGAGTAATTTAATGCCATCTGCAATGCATAGCATTAATACAAGATTTTAAGCCAGTCCAGCTGGCTGCAGATCAAGAATACCAGACAAAACTCAGCCAACTCTTTCCATAAAAGATCCCTTTCTTTTGTGGGTAATCGAGCTCGCCTTGTCAGTTGTGCAATGGGCTTGCCTCTAAAAACCAAGGTCTCCTTTTCAAAGAAATCATGAGCATCTTGACCCAGGAGTGCCAGGGAGGAGGGAGGCTGGTGGTGCCCTGATGGCCCTAACAGGGGGCTGCTCCGAGCGGGACATCCTCTCCCCTCCTTAACCACAGGGGAGCCCACTGGCACTAGTGGGGGTCTGGTCTAGTCTGGAAACCAGCAGATGCATTGAAAGGGAGCACTTACAGGGAAAGTGGGAGTGATACAATCCCCCTGAGGGTATTAAGAGAGAGCACAAAGTTAGTTTTGTGTACTAACTACTCTGCACAAAATTTTTGCTGTGAAAATTAAAATAGGTTTTACTCTTAACAGTACATACTTCTTTTCAGAAGGTATCCTTTGCTTCAGCTCTACTCAGCTGAAAGAGGTATGTGGGAAAAGGGCTACAGTAGAAAGAAAAGTGTGTGTGTGATGTAAAACGGTGGCTACAGGAGAAGGGGAAAAATACACTTAGAGAAATACAGGGTTGAAGAGAAGTGAAGGGATGTTTGTTTTGTTCAATTGTTTTGCCATGCCCTGATAAGACAAAATAGGTGTATTAAAACCAAACTTAACTAGTGTTGTACTCCTTACCTGATTTCGTTTGAGTAAGTTAAGATTATTATGATATATTGATAAAATGGATATAAAAGTGTTGCAACCTTAAAAAAAAAGGGGGGGTGTAGCATTCGCTACATATCAAGGTGCCACGCTTAGATCACTGGTCGGCCCGGACCAGGGAAAGAGACAGATAACACACACAGTGTGAGCGCCAACTTCCCGCTTTTATTGCGCAGTTAATTCCTTTTATACTAACAAGGGGAGGTGGGGTTACAGGTACATCACAAGGCTGCGACTAATCCTCTAACTTTCCGTGACAACGCGAGATCTTCCGAACGCCGACCCCTACAGGGGGGGGTGTCTACTTTTTAGAAATAAT
This sequence comes from Buteo buteo, assembly GCF_964188355.1. NCBI lineage: Eukaryota > Metazoa > Chordata > Aves > Accipitriformes > Accipitridae > Buteo > Buteo buteo. The sequence goes on along the minus strand of NC_134171.1, from coordinate 31,960,445 downwards.
CTGATTAATACTGTCTTTGTACAATGTTTGTTGTTTATCCATCAAATGTTCAAAATAAAAAATATAACATTACACACAAAGAACATTATATTCAGAAATTGCCAGGTGTTCTCCATGCAGAATGCTATAGGGACATTATGTTAATAAACAACCTCAGTTTGTAAGTGCAAGCACAAAGGAGCTTAGTAGTAAAAAGACAAACACTAGAAGACATAAAAGTACACAGGAAAAAAAATAGTGTTATTCTTTTCAATAACAATATAAGCTCAAAAATTATGAAAGTGTCTAAAAAAGTGGCCGAATCTCATCTGCAACCATGTTCTCAAAAATGTTTTCATTTTATTAACATTGTTTGCTGATGATAGCAACAAAGCTTGTGAACTGTTTTCCTTGCAAAAATGTTTGGATTTCTTTTAATATGACCTTAACTTTGGGGGTTTAATACTTAATTTAAGAGTAATTCAACCATCCTTCATTCTGGAAACAGTTACAATGCTTTCTGCTCTAAACATATGAATATATTATATTTTAACTAGCTCCTTTATCACACCAGTGAGGATACAAATGAAAAGAAATATTGTTTTTTCCAGTTCATGACCTAAAGTATTTCCTTTTTGTGTGGAGACATGTTAAAAATAAAATCTCCAGACAAATAACATCTCAAGTTTGACCTACTGTATATGTTTGTGATACATTCCTGAATTGCCCAATGCAAATGCCTGAAGGTAGAAATTAAGGTTGTAAGGGCAGTCTTTGACCAGGTACCTTCTAATGTCTGAGTTTTGACTTCATAATGGTAAAGGTAGGGTTTCTGTATAATTCTATAAATGTAATTTATATTTTTGCATTATAATTTGGAAGGTAACTAGCTATCAGTGGGGGGAAATGTGAAAGATTGGATGCAAAGGAAATACTGTGTTTTCAAAAGAAAACAAATGAATTGCTAGTATCTTGCTGGCTTTAGATCATATCACACTTCAGTAATAAAATCTCAGTATATACACACAAGGGAGATACAAAAAAGACAAATCAGCTATAAAGCCCTTGGAAATTTATTAGTTAATATTAAGGCTAAAACTATCTAAACATAAATTAATCTTATAATAATATTTATTTAGTGTGTTGTATTGAATTTCCAATTCAAGATTAGCCTTTTTCATCTGTATGTGTTAAATTTTTGGTATAATCCTTAGGTTTTCATGTATACAATTTGATAGTGCCCTGGCCAAACAGAAGGTGATCATTGTGTTATTCAGTAAATTGTAAAAATAGAAACTATAGTTAAAATGTTAAAACTTCTCATGAGAAGTTTGATGTCAACAGCAGTCAGAGCCACAAACCATTGCTAGGACTTCTGAACAGAATAGCTAAATTCCATACAAATAATATTATTGCCTTCTGAAAGCAGTGTTTGCCTGCAAAGCCAGCCCCTTGTGTCAAGCCTGAATATCACTTTGAGCAATATTTTGCCACCTCTTCATTTCAGCAGATTCTTCTCCAGCATTCTCAATCTGCTACATGCAGAGCAAGCTTATACTTTTTTGGCAGGCTAAGTCAAACAATTTGCTTGGAGAAAATTCCAGATTTTTTTGCCTTCATATAAAATGCCTGTTACCTCTCTAGTCTGAAAAAAAACCACAAAACAAACTAACACACACCCATCACCACCACTCATTTTGTTGTGCTGTGGCAATTAACTTTTGGGTTTTAAGTCAACTGTAAATTTTAGGTTGATTAGCTTTTCCAGTGGTATATTTTCAAGCAAAACTAATAGAAATAAATACACAGTTAGAGGACTGGGTAGGAGGCTAGTTTTGGTAGCAGCACTGGCCCTCTCTGCATGGGTAAACTGGTTACAATCTCACCCACCATGGCAAACGTAACCCCATGCCACAAAGGAGGTCATGTCTCCTCTGTTAGCAGATCCTTATTTGCTCAGTGGGGCCTTCTGCACCCATGCAGATTAGATGAAATAACTGTTCTGACATCCGCAAACTTCAGACATCAATTTAACATCAGTTAAAATGAAGATGCATGGAGTTTCAATGAATCATTTGGGACATCATGTTTTCAGTCTGAAAGAAAGTGAAACTTAACCCATTTCACTGATTGCTACTTTGTTTTGAGGTAACACTCTCTCAGGGTCATTCTAAACTCAGTTCAGGTTCATCAGGAGGTCCTGCAAATTCATCAGCTTTTTCAGCAACCCAATCCAAAGTATCATGTTGTGATAAAAAATGAAATACACAGTTTTCCTGGGTTTGGCCTTTGCTATGAACATTGTTCATAGCTCTGCTATGGACTGACAGATTTGTATTTCTGCTTTTCTGACATTTAGTTAACTAACATTCGTTACCTCTGTCTTCATATAAAGACCATGTAGCCCATGTTTTATATGAGTGTTTTATCTATACAGTTCCTTTAATTCTAGCAGGAGTCATTTCATTCATGTTTTGCAACATCTTTGAAGCAGTCTACAAAAAAACGGCAATAAATCCTAACTAGAGAAGTTGCTGCATAGTCTGAAAAACAGTTTAATGATTATCAAAAAGGTTGATGTGGGTATTTATATTACCTACTTCTTGGACACAATGAAGTAATTATAACATCTTTGTTTCCCTTTTTGGGGAAGGATTTATAAAAATATTAAGTGAGTTAATGGAACTTCCTATTTTCTAACTTCCTATTGTGAAAATCCATACAGGAGCCAGTGGAGGTTTTCATATTCCTGAATTTTGAGGCAGGCTAGTTGGCTAACATTTGTGTTAACTCTCTATATATAGGGGAAAGAGAGGGAGGAACTTCCCGAGAGCATTATTTAGTCCATCTAACTGAAGCCCTTGCTTCAAGTTGCTCTTTTGAGGAACTTCTCTGTCTCCATTTGCTACAAATGGAGAATAGGGAAATAAGCTGCATAAATTAGGTGTTTAAGGCTGTGATGTGAATATCTCTCATTCTTCTCTCTTTCCAGTCAGAGGATCTACAATGCTGTGTTTACTATAATGTTAACATATCTCATGTATATTAAGATTTTAAAACCAAGACAGAAATGTCTGCCAAGAATTGACAAAACATAGTTACTCTGATGAGTTCCACAAGGAAAAGTAGTTGTGGTTATCCTCAGCTGGAAAATGGGTTCTGTGAACTTTCTTCTCTCCCATTTCAACCATACATTACCCTTCATAATTTGTATTTGCACAATCAAATTAATTAACCTGGGGTGAATATTTGGAGGAGTTTTTAGGCTTAGTAGCTCTTTAAGGAGTATGTGTATCAAGAAAATGATAATGATGCATTTGGACCAAACAATTGTGCTTTTTTTTAAATTTGATTGCTATAATGGATGTATATTAAATATTAATATAAAATGTTTTCCCAGCAGTAAGTCAATGCTCAGTGAATTGATTACACAAAACAGTATTTTTCCCCAAAAAAGATACTTTTCTGCTTATTATTCAATGTACTTTCATACCAAATTAAGAAACAGAGCTTTCTTAATTTAAGCTTAGTCTTTCCAAGTAATGCCATTTCAGATTTAGCAACTGTATGTTCTGTTCCTTAGGAAATAACAGAAGATCGGGATCGATCACGACTCGATTCAATGGTGCTGTTAATTATGAAACTGGACCAGCTTGACCACGATATTGAAAATGCTCTCAGTGCAGGCTCTTCCCCATCCAGCACCCCAACATACAAACGGAGACATATACCTGTAAGCCAGTTTGCTTTCTTTTTAATCTAAGTAGAATCTGGTTTTACTTCACCTTTTTTTTCTTTCAGTCCTCACATTTATCAGCTCCTTGGTTTCTGAACTAAAGCTCTTTTCATAAAGAATTTGTCTTGTATTGTTGTTTGTATGTATGTTTTGAAGGAGTGATATTGTCTTCCATTATTTCCTTTTGGCATCATTTCATAAATGAGAGCTTCAGAGCTCCCAGATAAAAGAAAGGGAGATTAACAAGATTTAGAAAATGTCTGCCACTCTAATTATCACTTACTATAAACGTAGAGTCAGCACAGAGTCAGGATCACACCAGTCTCAAAGCATATGTGTATGTGTCATTTGACATTAAATAGAACTGAAAGTAAGTCTGAGCTACAGGTCTTGGTTTTCTGCTAGTGGGAGGGTCCATGAAATATTTGGCAGAAACACACTTAGGAAATCCTCTGTCATTCAAAATAAGATTCTGGGCAGAACTGGGCACTCTATTTATTTAAATTTCTTTAATTATTTTATTAATTTAAATGCAAGAATTCCTTGCTGAGAGTAGTCCAAAGGGAGACTGGACAGCTTGCAAACATGATTGATGCGTTCTTTTTTTCCGAAAAATGTTTACACATGTAACTATGAAGAACATGAAATGGCTGACCCAAGGTGTTCTCATGCAGGCTTCCTACTAATTTCACCCACATGTGCTGCAGCTGGTTTTCAATTTAAGAAACCTGAGAAATACTGCCCCAAGATCTCTAGACTAACATTCAGGTCATTTGTTTTTGTTAGTGGTATTTTCTTTTAAATAATGAGGGGGGTTTCCTATTAAAGCCAGACTTCATTATTGCTGTATAGTCAAGTGAGTGGTCTGTAGGTGAGAAAAGCTGTATTTAAATTTCGATGGGTTTGGTCAGCTGAAGATTACATAACATATCATTTTTAAAGGACATAACGTAATTACCCTTTTAACAGTTAAACATTTTCCCCCTGGATATCAATGTTCTCACAGTATCTCCTTGAGCACTGATGCCACAGGGAAGCTGAAATACAATGTTATCATCTGTTCTTTATATCTCACCAAACTGTGCCAGCATTTTACTTAATTTCTTACAGCAATAAGGGGAGTTGAGGCAGTCTGTATAAGTAAGTCTGCATGATAATCAGAGGTGGTACCTGTTTCCATGCTGCAAAGCAGCTGTCTAGAAAGATAGACAGCTTGCATTAAAGATGGTATATATGCTATTTATATACACTAATTTTCTAGGAATTTTTGAGCCTTTAAGTATTATGAATCAGAGAATCAAAAGATTTGGTTTTCAGAACATTTATGCATTGTGTTCAGTCTTGTATTGATTTTATAGTAACAAAGCATTTGAATGTAATGCAAAACCATGGGTAATAGGGTGTGAAGCATGGTTCTGCACTGTGGCAGCATGGCTCTGTGAAGCAGACCCTTCTAAGAGCAGCTGTACCCAAACTGACTTCTACAAAGCATTTGCACGGCTCTGCTGCATTTCCCAATGCTTCACATTGCAGAGGACTCACTGGCAGGAAATATCTGAGTCAAATGCATGGTCCTACCTACAGTGCAGCTTTGTATCTAATTTCTAACCCTTTTCAGAGAACAGCACACTTGTGTAGTTGGTGTAGAGGCACCTAATTGGCAGCTTCAGTTTGGAGACGAGAGGCTTAGCAGGAATTAATGAATCAAAGGGTTGCCATTTCTTTCCAGTTCAGGAGCAGAACCAGAGATGTCTCTGCCCCATATTTTACCTACTCTAGAAACTTGGTATTAGGAAACTGAGGCTTTGCTTGTACAGAGCTGACTGGGGTTAATAGTTCAGGCTTTTTTCTGTGTACTGTGTAGCTATATTCACACAGGCTGCACCTTGGCTAGTAATCCTGACAGTATATGGCTGGTTCTACACATAGCCAGCTCTTTGCCAGACATGTGTCACAATTTATCTGCAAGCACTATAATCCCTGCCCTTGCTCTATGCAGTAAATCAAGCATGCACTATATTTTTACTTCCTCAACAATAAAACATACTATATTTCTTCTTCTTTTTATTCTCAAAAAAGGAATGTAATCAGTGTCATTAAAAGTAAGGGCATTTTAACCAGAAATAGCATTTGGCTGATAAGTGTCTGCTGATTCCAAAAAGCTAGGGAGCTGTACCTCTGAATTGTATAAACTGCTGGATAGTGATGTCACTTCAGCTGTGTAATGGCTTACAGATGTTCGCTGAGCTTGCGATGCTGCCAGAGACAGAAGGTGGGAGCACACAGGAAATACTGAACATCAGAGAAAAATGTCAGACTTCTGCAGCCCCACACTGATTTTTCTTACCTTGCATTCTAACATTTAGGGGAATTACGGCTTTGATGTTAGTGGTGATTTATAATTTCAGAACAGCAGCTAATGCAAACCACTACATTGAAAAGGGCAGCAAGTGAATATGTAAGTAATGGAAAAGAATAAGGGGAATTACTCATACACAGAGAATTAAGCATCTATATTTGAGCCTGTTTAATACTACCATTATTTAGAAGAACTAGATTTTTATTTCATATTCACATTTATGAAGGAGCCTTGCAACATTTTTTTACAGGATGTTGAATCTGGTTCTGAAAGTGGAGTGGATGTTGCTTCAGTAAGTCACTCACAAACAAACTTGTCTCCTAACATCCATGCTCCTGACCCAGCATCTCCCTGTTCAGCAGCCAGCTCTGGAGCTAAACCAAAGGCTGGGGTGAGTACAAAGATTATATTTTCTTAACTTCATTCATGATAACAGATCGGAAGTGAAATAAAGATATTTTATACTATTCATTACATGGATTGTACAAACAGTATGTGTGTGACGCTGAAAAAAAGGACTAATAGCACAGGTTGTCTCAAGGTGCCATTTGAGTGGCAAACAATCCTAGAAGTTTCACATTTAGAAACACTATTATCAGCTGATGATTATAACAAGCTTAGTTTTTATGTGAGAAAATAAATTAAAGGAGTTATTCCATATCACTTAGAAAGATAAGGTTTCCTGAAGTGGTATCACTTGGAACATTTCCTAAATCTCATGGAGTGTGCAACCAGCGAAAAAGATAGTTGAATCATGTAGCCTGATTTATGATCCCCAAACCCAGTCACCTAGTCCTCTTGAGAGGCTAAACTGTTGTCTACTGCAAGCAGAGGTATTACCCTGCTGAAGGGAGAATGTCATTCTAAGGTCGAATTGGGCAAGTGGTTTCACATGCTGAGGATGGCAGGGAAGCCACTGAGCAGACAGACCCTTTTCTGCAGGTGCCAGTGCATGCTCGGTGGTGAGGCAGGACAGATCTGAGAGTTCAGATATGGCAAGGAGCCTCCTTCTGTATCCATTCATAGATGCACATAGCTATCAGGAGCATGGTCCTTCCTTTTGCCATTGTCCATCTACTGAAGAATCCTTCTTCTTAATGCTTCAGCCATCAGCATGCGCAGAAAAGCTTGGATGTCCTAGAAACTCCTGACATACTTTCTGTTCCCTCTTGCACTTGCTATTTCCACTCCCTCAAGAAGCACAGAAATCTAGACTCTTGTAAACTTTGCCTAGGCTGAAAAGTCTTAGCATAACTCCTGCTCCATCTGTTCACAAATTTAATTGCTGCTGGTAACCAGACCAGCAGAAAATCTGGGATAAAATATTAAAATATAAAGTGTGGTTAGCATAAATATATATGTTTACAAAAAGTAAAATAGATGCCAACTGTCATTTACTGCGCTGCAATAATAACAAGTTAACTAATGCCTTCGACTGAGGCAGTAACAAAAGTTCTAATAAACATTTACATTTAAGATTGTTCACTTGTACAAAAATAAATTCACTTGTAATTCATCACCAGTGCATAGCTATAGCAAATAGAGAGCTCTGCACTCTGTCATTGCGTACAATGCAGCACAAATTCTCATATAAGTGCATATGTTATGCTAGAAGGTGATATCCCATTTTGCAAGATCCTGAGAAGAGCACAGACACTCTCCAAGGTATTAAACAACCCTCTTAAATTTAGGTTTCTCTACTAATATTTGGGGAACTCTTAACACCTGGCTTTGTAGAAGTGTGGGTCACTTCCTTTGGAGCTAGATATTATGTGTTAATTCACCTTTAACAAGTATTTATTTGACTTTTGCTGTGATGGATATATCACGCTGAACATACCTGTGAATATTGCTTTATTATATAATTTTTAATGTATATGATTTTGCAGAGACCTTTTTCTTTTTACTTTGTAGAGTAACTGTGAATATCCAAAAAATCTCTGCTGATGTGTGGGTTGTAGGGGTACAATACAGAGTCCCGTTTTTTAAAATTTTTTTATATGTGAAGACAAATTTTCTCCAAACTCAACTCTCTTTCCTAAAGTTTTGCAGGCTGCAACTTACTGCAGTCTATAGTGGGATTTGCAGATGGGCTTTTTTTGTAAGTATGTTCAGACAAAGACCATATTTTCATTTTTATCATAGTAGGTTTGATAAGTACAAAAATGTGGATCAGTTTTGGTTGAGTGTAGATCTCCTTCAATTTGGGAAAAACAAAATCCTCTTGGATATTTTTTTTATTCCTATTGGCGTTGGGCTTTCAGATTGTTTTAACTGTGTACCTTTCTGATCCACAAACCGAGTGCTAATGTGTGCTGTGGTTTTAACTGTTCAAAACTTCAGCTGCCTCCCTACCTTCAGTCAAACTTCATTTGAAAGCATCGGTTTTCTTGGAACACACTAGGAGAAAATAACCCTTCATTCTTACCTTCCTGTATCTCTATCCCTGTTGTTCATCTGGTCTGCATGACTAAATAGTCTGCTGCTAGGTGCTTGACAGCAATCCCATACTAGTAGAAAAGAAGTTCCCATATTCTTCTTGTCATGTTTAGCTCTGGGCTCTACTCAGGATGAATTTTCAAAAATGGTATATTGAACGGCATGCCCAGAACAGACATCAGGGATGCCTCTGTACAGATGATTTCCATGTAGAGATCTCCTGTGAAAATACACCAAGTGTGGTGTTCGATCCGTGAGGGAGACTGTTCTCATAGTTTCTTTGTTTTTTTTGTCAGACTAGTTGGTGTAGCAGTAAATTTATTCTGTACTGGAAACTCAGCAAGCTACATTTTAATGGTAATGGACTGTTTCAAAGATTTTACTTCCTTTTTGGTGTTTGCAACTGCAGATCTTCAAGGATTGCAGATGCTTAGTCTCCAAGGACAACTTATTTTGTTGTGTTTATTAATAATATGTAAACAGGAGTACAACTGCAATTAGTTACATTATGGAATGATATGTGGTATTTTTAAACAAACTGTAGCAAACTGTTGACTGCATCAAAATCAGACTGTACAATTAAAACACGGCATCATGTGCAGACTAGGGGGGTGGCAATAATAAGGCAGGGAGATATGGGTTCAAATCTAGTCCCTGATAAAGAACTTGTAAAAGATATTAACTACACAAGTTCTTATCTTACAGATAGAAAATTTGTGTATGGACAAACTATGTCCATTCATGTTAATTCAACTTTATATGGATTTAAAACAAAAAATTTCTAACAATGTCACAATGTGCCGGAATACCCATAAGCAGAATTTGGTTTGATAATCCTAGGGGAAATGATTCATTCATTGGTTTATGGAAAAGCAGGACATTTTAAATTTTCATGGGTAGATTTTATGAAATGTTAAACAAGGTTTCCATTAGAAGAGGTATTCAGAATTGTATTTAAAATTCAGTATCAATTATAATTTTCTTTGCAAATTAATAGTAGATATTCTTTTAAAGAAAATTGGAGGGGGCTGTATTTACATACACAAGTTATTTAACATTTCATAAAAATTCACTTATGAGTAGTCAAATCCATTCTTGTCAGTATGAATGCCTGTGTACAGTACACATATATATAATCATACACATGTGTGCACGCACACACAGTGTACTCCTTACTGAATACAGGCATGACAAGGAAGACCAGGATTCTCCCCAGAGCACTATAGAAAGGTATTACTATAGAAAGGTTTTTCAATTATCTTGCAGGGTGCAACATGAAAGCCTTTGATATGCAGATGTAAATGGTATTTTGGGCTTATGAGAAGTGCACAGTTGAATAACCTCCAGCCTAAATTTAGGGTGCCACCATCATATTTCACGGTCAGGGTAAAATAGCATAATATGATCAATAGAGTGTTTGGTCCACAGTCTAACAACTAATTCAAAATGTACATGTTTGGCAAGGTGCACAAATGGATAATCCTTGTGAAATAAGGATTCATGTGATTGAACAAGTACATTTCCCACATAATTTAGGATTGGACAGCAAGAAATGTTTTTGGCATCTTTATGTTACTTATGTTTACAGAATAAAGAATGTTCATGCTTCTATAATTAGCACATCTCTACGTTCTGGGTTTTTATTCACCAGTCTTCAAAACAGACAATGATTTTTGAATATTAACACTTGAGGATATACACTTGGCAAGCATTGATCACATGAGAGTTGAAATCAGCTTAAAAAACATGAAATCAACAGGCTTTTGCCCCAATGGTCATGAGAAACATTGGAAAATGGGAGTGTCTGGTCTGGATTTGGAGAGCAAGGAATGTAAATATCCTACATGTTTTTACCTTCTACAAACTAATGCTACACATCTGGACACTTATAACATTGTTCAACAATAAAGACCAGAAATTATTTATTTCTAAATTTGCCTTGATTTTTATAAAAACAATATGTGGCTACAGAATTTTAAATGGATTTTAATAACAAAAGGTAAGTTACAATAGCCTTCTCCAGTGCCCAGTTAGCTAGCTAGTTAAGGGAAGCTTGAATCAATTATCATTGTCTTTTTTTTTTCCCCCCCCCTAAATACAAAAAAATCGGCTAAAGGACAATAGCAGCTAAGGCCTAAAGGTTGTGGCCAAATTTTTATCCTTGAACATCTGCTTTGCAAAGCCTATCTATTTACTGTTAAGGTGAAAAAAACCAGCCATGATTATTTTCTACTGCTTTTCTTGGCAGTCCTATCCCTTTTGCTTCAACAGTGTCCAACTTAGCCCTAATCACACTGTGCAAAGGTAATCAGAAATCTATTATCACCATAATAGCTGGTATCTAGGAGAAGATTGTTTTTCAGGTTAGCTATAAGGACTTATTTAAAATGTATTCATTTCTCAAAGTGATTTTAGGCACCAGTTATGCCTGCAAGTACAAAATGACCTAGTCTGGCTGCACACTGGTATGGGATTCAGGTACAGCTACTGATTTCAGTGAAGCCCTGGATGAGCTCAGGAGTCCACTTTCACAAATCTTGTTACTGCATTGGGACAAAAGGCTGGATTATTTAGATGACAGTTTTCAAACTGTTCATTTCTATCTATTAAAATAATTTAGCCTTTTATATATGCTTTTGATTTCTATTATATTTTAAATATTCAGCTATTTAGAGAAAGCCAAATAATTTTCTGAAGAATAATTTATAGTTTGTAAATTAAGAAATAGAGTTCAAGTTTTTTGCTACTTTACTACACTGTTCTTTAACTTATGAAAGAAGCTAAAATTTATGGTAAGTACAAGTAAACCTTGATTTCAGAATTAAATACTCGTAAAGAAGAATTATCAGCAACTGTTTGAAATGTTTAGGTTTCCCACTGCATTATGTTTTATAGTAAATTCAGTGGATTATGAGGTGTTCAAACACACACAGAATATGTCAATGAATTTGTGCAGACAAATTTTTCACAGTGGGTCATGCCATCTGAAAGGTAATAGATTTGGTTGCTGAATCATACCTGTATTTTATATTTACTTGTTTATTTATTAAAGTCCTCATATCACTTTTCTAAATTTTGCTGATATTATGGTGTTTCTTGAATTCTTATTTTACTCATTCAGGCAAAACTGGAAGTTATTCTGTTAAGCATTAGGGAAAAAGACTCTTATTATGCAACATTAATAAAATATTGTTTCTTTAAAACTTGAGAATTTTTACAAATAGATGAGAAAAGACTTCTCAGGATCTGATGATGTTGATTAAGTTAGTATTGCCTTTCATATCTGTGTTTAAAAAAAAGGGGGGGTTTAGAAGACAGGGTGAGACAATTAATTATGAAAGTAAATTTTAACACAATCACATTTTCATTGGAATTCTAACAGCCTGTTATTTCACCCTACAAAAAAGGTTTTTTTCAACACATAAATTACCATGAAGCTACATTTGCCAATCATGTAGTATATAACAGCAGAATTATGCTGTGTTTCTTACATGAACCTCTCAAAATTTTTCTTTGACTCTGGCTTGCTCCCCAAATGAATCTGTACTCTGTTTTGAGCATAACTGTCTATGTTAGCCCCAAATGTATTTTATTTTTTCTTGAATGAAAGAAGCAGAAAATTGTAAATGGCAGAGGTGCTTTTTGTTCTATGAAGTCTTTTAAGCACCATAAATCTTACAGGTGAGCACTTTTTTTGCAACAAGAGTAAGCCACTCCTAGAATGTGAACCAAAACCATTGAATCCAATTATGACATATTTGACAGTGCTGCTGTGGTCAGAGACAGTTTCTCTCTCTTTTTCCATCCCTCAGTATTGATTCCTGAGTGACAAAAGTGTATAGAAATTAATGGTGCAGTAAAAGGTTTGCCATTTTATATAGCTGCAGTGTGACCCAGGAAATACATGTATTAGGCTGTCCACTTTTGTTTCCAAGTTCGATCCCAACACAATATTGGGAATCTAAATAAATACCCAGCTTGTGAAGTGCTAAGCATGGAGACTTCTGAGTCTTTCCAATATGTCAAGTTGTACATTTACATTTTTGTCTTTTCTTTCAACTCATTTATAGCACCTATGCTTATATACAGGGTTTTTTCTCATGTTTTCCTCCTTTCTGTAGAGTTGCTGACACTGTCTTCAACACTGTATCAGTCCGGTTATGTACAATAACCAGTTTTTATAAGCAGAAGCAAAAGTTTATGACTTCTTCAGCATTAACATTGCTAATTGTACTATTTCTAATGTTAAGTACATTTCTTTCACTGCATGCTGCCATCTGCTGCCTCCCTCTTGTAAATGAAGGGCACTGGGCAGGGGACATCAGGCACTTACACCATGTCAGGCAGTCATGCCAATTAGAACATTTCTAATTGAGCATACATATTTTTCGTCTTTAAAAAAAAAAAAAAAAAAAAAAACCAAAACGGAAAAAGCTTTTCAACCTGTACAGATGTATTCTAAATATTTATAAGATAGACTAAAGGCTGACATTTTTTTTGTGGGAATGAAGTTTTAATGGAAATAATAGTGGATGGGGATACTTTCAGAAATGTTAAAAAATTTCCACTTAGTCCTGAAAAGAATTGATTTTACAACAGCAGGGGAAAAATTCAGCTCTTAATGGATTTAAGATGTTTGGAAAATTTTTAGATTAATCCCTTGAACTGTAAGTTTCACATTAGGAATTCCTCATTTTATATTCACACATGCAATAATTTATTTGTACATTAGGTGCTGGTATTCATAAAAATTATATCCCATTTTCAGCCAGCTACATAATTACTGATACAACATAACATCACAACTGCATGTGTACCGCCATAGGAGACATATGGGTTCGAGACAATTAAGTCTGTTATATTGGAGTGCTATGGTTCCTCTTGGCATGTTGCTTATTGCTTCAAGTGGACCCAACTGGGAGAAAAAAAACACTGAACATTGCACAGTCTCTCTGGAAGATAGTTTATGTTTTGCAAAATCCAGAGTGGTTTTCATTCTTCTCATTTTATTCAAGCCTGTTGTGTTTGAGAATAGGAAACTACTTCTTCTCTGTAAGAAAAATTCACAATAAGCTAATAATCATACCTGAAGTTGCCAATATTCAAGTAGTTCAGTAGAAAAGTGTGAGCAAGGGTGTATTTATATTTAAAGGTATTGTGCTTAAATGTGTTACAGTCTAATGTCTTATGGTTACATCTGCCTATAATCTAACAGGCTAAGAGGTCAAAATTCTTCAAGATCATCTCAGACCTGTGAACACATCTTGCATCTTTTCTGCATGAGCAAAAAAAGCTGAGGGAATTATCATTTCTGGCCACTTACAGGAAAGTTACTGTGGTAGGGAATCTAAAAATTGCAGTCCAGACTCTCTGACATCCTGTTTGCATTTGGGCCTGGGCAAGGTGGTTCCCAAACCCCTCAGAAGAGAGGAGCAACCCATGCTTCGCACTACTATTTCTTCACTGCAGGTCAGACTTACTGATACTTGGAATCAAATCTGTTATCGCTTGCACACCAGCATTGCATTTATAAGTACTGCCATATCTACGTTTGAGAAATGGAGACTTAAATCTATGACTGGAGGAATTTTATTGTGTCGCTCTGAGGACCAATATCCTTCTATGTAGCTTAAATTTAAATACTCAAGGCTTAATAGCAGGAAATCATCTATGTTGTTAAATGGTCACAAGCAGATGCAGAGAAACAGAGCGTTCCAGGTTCTCTTGAACAAATCATATGAATGTCAATCATATGAATCATATGAAGTCATACAATTTAAAATTTCAGCTTCAGTTTAGTTTGTTTCTTTAAACCTCGTTCTACAATCAGTTAAATGCATTTTCTCACAGGAGTAAATCTGTTTAAATCAACAAGACTGTGCATGTCAGAAGTGTCACATGTATGAGTAGGTGGATATGTTTGTTGCAGAATTAAGGCCTTGTGTCACAGCTAAAAGCTATAATGATCAGAATTAATTACCACAAGGACACAGAATACTCTTCCCAATGCATGTGCCTGGTATCTTAAAAAAGTACATATAGAAAAATCATAAGTGACTTTTCCCAAGCATCAGGAAGCTTCCCTCATGCCTACTATGACTATGTTGAAAAAGTTGACTCATGCTCCATTGCTTAATAAGTAGTGGTTTTAAGAAACTCACCACATGGTAGCCTGAGTTTGCATTCAGGCTCATCATATAAATGAGAGTCATACATCCTCCAGTTACAAACAAAAGTGTGATGCCTAGAAGAATTGCTAGTGTCTTACAAAAGTCAAGACAGTCAGTTCTATGTGTCAGTTATTTAACTGCCACAATGTATCAGTAAGATAATATTGTAACTTAAGTCCTGCCAAGTACCGTGGTCTAAAAAACGTGTCAGACTTCTGCATAAAAATGGCGATAGGCTGAATTTCAGTGAAGAAGGTGTCTGGAATACAGGAATATCATAAGAGCTGGAATGTGACATACAAGAGTTCAGGCTGATACTCTAAATTACTGTGAAACTGGAAGAAAAAAAAAGATATTTTCTATTTAGCTTAGGAATAGAGAAGTTCTGGGGAAAAAGTAATAAATAATTATTCAGAACATTTCTTTGCATTTCAGTACTTTTTCAAAACTAATGATTATGATAGCCAAAGAACCCCACTTCACCAACTCATTATTCTCCCCATGATTTACTGCTATGCATCCCTGGTTTTTCTAGGGAACAGCTAAGGCTTGTTCTAGGAACAAGCTAGATATTAGCAAAAACTTTTAGGAAAAATTGTGAAGTTTGAGTATTATGTTTAGGTAAATTTACCACTATTTTTAATATAAAATGTACCTTTTGATGCAAAATTAAATAAATAGTATGGCTTAAGTATTGCAAAAAGCATTTGTTACCATAGGTTCTTATTCTGAATAACATAGTTCTGCCCTTGCTGTTTGAAAACTGGTATTAATGAAGATTCATGTGACAGTTTACTGACTTGGGTTTTGGGGGAATGACTTTATAATACCTAACAAAAAGATTGCTGTGCATAAATAAATCAGTTTTAATTAGTTGCTAGTCTATTTTTCAGTTTATATTTAGAAATGACACATTGTGACTTTGATAACCAGATGCTTTGACCAGAAAAAAAAGTGTAAGTGAACATTTATAAGTCACCTACTGACTAGCATGTTGCTCCCAAAGCTTTGTTTATATTGTAAAAGGAAAGAAATATGCAGACATCAATTTGCAAGTGAAAAAAAGTTGGTTTATCTACTATCCATGGATAAAATAACCTGTTTAGTTATTTGCACACCTTTCAATCAAATAGAGGCCTCTCATGTTGACACACTTAGTGCCAGGTGCCTTGTCTTCCTTCCTCCAGGGGTTTGTGGATATGCATATACTGTCTCATTTGCTAACACCTTCCAGGTGAAAATTATAAATAAATTACTACTTCTAAAAGCTATTTGTAACCACTAGGTTAAAGGGTTAGTTTAAATATTACAGTGATAGAAACAGTGGGTGAACATTGACATTCCCTCAGTTTAAGATAAAGAGCCTAAAGAACTTTCAGAACATAGCAAATAGTAAATTTTAGATGGGCTTGCGTCGACGCTAAGTTGAATATTCTGTTTTATTGGCCTTAGGCTGATTTTGCAGACTAGCAGTGTTGAGGACAGGGATTCAGCCTTTATTAGATATAAACCTGTGAAGGAAGCAAGCAAAATCACACTTTATGTAAACTTCAGTGTATTTACACTTAAATAAAAAAAAAAGTTAAAGCTTATCTAAAAATGTTGTTCTTCATAAGTAAATCTTTCTCCCATATGAAATCAGGAGGAGAAGGCTCAGTTTCTCCAGCCATTCAGAAATGGTGGGTTTGATAGAATGACAGAATATCAATGTCTTTTTTAACTTAAGTCTGATAAGAAGCTGGTTGAGTCTGAATTTTTGAGAGTTTGCTGGGTATTGCTTTCCGTGCCAATATGTTCTGAATGTCAGACAATATGTGAAATGTTCCCTTTTTTTGCCTGATAAGTTTAGTGCAAGTCTCTCTTCTGTGCTCTTTCATATTGACTGAGTTGAATCCTTACCAAGTTTCGCCTTTTTTTCTTGAAGTTACTTAAATATGTTTAACTGTATGTCAGTATGACATTTTAACTTTTACAGCACCTGCCAAGAAAATTTTACATGACATTTACATGATTGTTTTTTTTCTAAAAAAAAAACTTTGTAAATTTTCTCTGTCAGCATGTATCCATATAGTGCATCTCTGCATTGAAGAACTTGAATCCCATAATCCAGCTCATAATTGTCATTGCATGCATAAGCAAAGATGGACAAAAACTTTAAATCACTGTCAGTTAGAAGCCTGTGAGTGGAAAACTGCTGAAAAAGATGTAAATTCATTCTTAATGTCAGTGGCATAAAGAATTTATTTTCCCTGAAGAAAAACAAAGTCTGCTAAGCACTAAGCAGTTTTATTAATAGATTTTTTTATTATTGTTGTTTAAATTGCTGTAATGCAGAGGTGTATACATCTGAATGGATTAGTTTTGGTATGAGCCAACACTTGCAAAAGAGATCACTGAAGGAGATGGTGATTGGTATAGGTGAGGTAGATAGGAAGTAGTCACTACTTAAAAACAAAGGACAATTTTTTTTGAAGGTTAAATCTGTGGAACTTACTGATATTTTGGAAGGTAAAAGTAAATTGGTCTCTAAAAGTGCTTAGACATTTTGGGGGGCAAAAGATTATAACTCATCAAATCAGCAGATAGAAGCTTCTGCTCATTATCATGACAGTCTTACTGTCAGTCATATGATGAAATCCTAATGCAGGATTTGGATTTGACTCAAAAGCCACAGTTCACCAACCTCTTCTGTTGGGTCTGTTGTTTGCAGTACATGCATGCCCTATAGCTGCCATTGGGATTGCCATATTTTTATACACATCCTCTAATCTACTGCAGGTCTTGGGGAGAGGAAAATAGTCTAGATTGATCCGATACAACCATAGGCATGCTCTGAACCACAGACAGCTGGACATGGAGCCCTTACATGTGCTATTCTCTTACATGGAAGCTATTTCTTTTGCATAGAGCTTTATCTCAATATAACTCATGCTACTTACACATGCCTTCTCTTTTTCATGCCTGATAGAGCATTTCAGAGCAACTAATAAATGCCAAACATTACTGGGAAATTCTGTTGAAAAGAAGGAATCTGAAATCTCCTGTTAAAATTCTAGTGAGATATATTGCATCAGTTATTAGAGCTGTATATCTCACCATTTTTAGAATTTTGTCTCCTTGAAAGGAAATAATTGGAAGACATGGTGGGGGATAAGTTTCACCACATGCAGAAGACTAGCATAAGGATTTTTAATGATCTAAGTCCTTAAAATAGTGTTGAAGAAGATTTTGCTGTGTTGAAATGAGCAGAATACATTCTGCATAAAACCCTTTAATAAACACCATGGAAATAGAAATATTCATAGATTTGTGACTGTTTCCATCCTGTTCAGTAATAACAAGATATCTCAAAATCTCCAGAACAAAGGAAAGAGGGTTCCAGAAAAGGTCAGTAGGTCCCCTTGCTGGACAGTATGAAGGAGTGGAAAGGGAGAGGGCTGCTTGGAGACTGGCTGCAGAAAGCTAGATTGCAGATTTTCTGGGAAGTGGGGCTAAGGGGCTTTAAAGCTGTGAAAAAAACTTGAACTTTTTGCCAGTAGACCAATAGGTGACAAAAGGCTGCAACTTTATTCAGTCCAACAATGTTGCACAAGACTTTCAGCTAGGATGAACTGTTGTTGGATGCTGAATTGTTGGCTAACTTGTCATTTGCCAAGGGCAACTTCAGTTTTTGTTTTGGATAGCTCTATGAAGAAATCCTTTGTTTCTCTATCAGACTCTGTCAGTGCTTATTACATCTTGCTAGGAATTAGATCACTGGGAGAGCAACAGTCAAACTAAATAGCACAGACTGAAAATCATTTTGTGACTGAGAGCCATAAGACCCTTATCTTATCCTTCAGCAATTCAAGAGAAGGGAAAGCTCAGAGTGATCTGAAGATGGAGAAAACAGTGTCATTGCAAGAGTTCTTTTCTAAGGTAATGCTGGTTCAGAGGTGCAGTTCTGTCCCAGGCAGTACTGTTTTCTTTCTCCTCCTTTGCATGACATTCATACAAGGAGGGGATTCAAATCAGCCAGCTGTCCCATGCTAGTACTGTCATGCAGAGCAGGCAAGATGCACTATGATTGCAAGTATAACAATCACATTTGAGCTGCTTAAAAACTACCAAAAAACCTATTGCAATGAGCATCCGCTGTGCTAATATCCAAAGTGATAATAACTATTAGTGACCATTTAAACTGATATTAAAAATATTGTCCTGACAAGATTGGAATTGTTCTATTTATTATAAAGTAGTGTTGCTGTAAAACTGTTTGCAACTCATCTCCTAATATTCATATCCAAAAGTTTGGTGCTTGATAGGACTTTGGCCCATGTTGAGACGTTATGAAATTTGAATGCCTTTTGGAAGAATTGTATGTATAAAAATAGGAAAGGACAGAATGATTTTGAAATGATGCTTTACTTTAGCCTAGTTATGCTCCCAAGTCCTTAAAGTGGTCTTTTTTCTGTTTCTTCTTCTTTTTTTCTTTTTTCCTGGTTTTTTGTCATCTTTTTTGTTTCTTCTTTCTTTTTTCTCTTTCTCCTTATTTTTTTTTTAATTTTCTCCTTTTTTTCTTCTGTTTTGTTTGACTTTTCAACCTTCCTGTATTTTTATTCTGGATTTGCATCTTGCATTAAAGTCAGAACAGTTATCAACACTAAACTGTACTCACCCTGCTCCAAAGTACACTTTGTCCTCCCCATGGTCCATGGCTGTCTTTTACCAGATCAGTCCCAGCAAGATCACTGGCATGGTTGTGCAGCCACAGCTTTGCCTATTCATATAAGCATTTGAATTACTTCTCTTCTTATATGCAGCTGGATAACATGTCTACCTGTGACTTGAATAAGGTAGAAGAAATACCAACATTTATAGCAAACATAGGTATTAGAAGTTTTCCAGGCCATGGCCTGAAGACCAGTGCCTTTGGGGGACAAGTACATCACCAATAATTTTTTATGCTGTCAGTCTTGTGAGTACTGATTTCAGCCCCCATGAATCCATGTCTCCACTTTGCAGCTGTGGTTATTTTAAGTGTGCTATCAGCTAAGTGATTTTTCTGCGATTTGTGATGTCTGAAATAATGTACATTTAGCTGAAGAGGGAATATGTAAAACCTCAAGAAAGAAAAGCTGTATTAAAGGGGAAAGAAACAATGTAATATGTAGATACGGCTTTTGGTGAGAATTTCCTGTGTTTTATCTAAGAAAAAATTTCAGGCTTGAATCCAAGACAAGTAAGGGAGCACAGAACAGGGGGACGAAGACACAGAATTTGAGTTAGAAAAGCAGCGACAACAGTTTAATCTCTCTACCAGTAGATGGAGAGCACAGGAAAGTAGAGGCATGCACATGAAGAAGGAAGAAAAAAAGTTTGCATCAGCTTCTTGAAGGGGGTGAGACATGAAAGAAGAAAAAAGCAAGAAGGGGCAGGAGAGGGAAACAGGCTGCAAAGTAGGAAGAAATTGGAAAAAATGAATTCTAAAGGGTAAAGAGGAAATGACAAGACTTAAAATATCAGCTTGGTCAAATCATCTTGTTGGTAGTGGATAAATATCTAGATTGTCTTCTTTCATGCCTTGTACATGGTAGCCTTTACTCCTGGAACATGGTTTGAAAACGTGGCATGAATAGTTTGCATTACTGGAATGGAAGAAATCCATGTCTGCCTTTTCAAGCACTTTTCCAGACACAGACATGCTGTGAGTGACATCATGGAAAACCATTTCTTCTTGTCCTTTACATACGTCTCTCTCGTAAGGAATTCTCTTGCTCCTGCACTCTCTTTCTCCCTGTCTCACCCTCTCTGTCTCTCACTTTCTGCTATGTCTCACTTTGTGCTTTCTTTCTCTTCTTTCTTCCTTTTCTTTTCTTTCCTTTTTTTTTTTTTTTTTTTTTGGTCTTCAAAGCCAGGGTGGGAGCAAGGGATCTGGTTAGCTCTCTGTTTAATAGTTGAAAGAGCTTGGTTTGGGGTTTTTTAATGCACAAAATTCCTCTCAGTGAGACATGCCACACATTCTGATCTCTCCCCTTCAGGCAGTTACACACTATTAAATATGGGGTTGGAAATGACACGCGTCTGGAAATACAGAAATGAAACAGCCTTCCACTTTCTGCGCTGCACTATACAATGAAGGTGTTGTAAATTGTTAATTGAATGGCATGGACTTCTAGTTTGTTGGGATTTCTATAAATAGAAACTGTACATTCCAGTGTGTTGCCACTTTTTATTTTCTTCAGATTAACTACCATACTTTTAACCTTTCTGTGTTCTAAAATAGAGAATAGCAAAGTTTTTAGTTTGTCTGTTTTTATTCCCTAAAACATAGCTTGCGCTCTGAAATTTTGTTCTATTTACCTTCTCTTACTAAACCATCTTTATTGTATTTTTGTACTACCCCTATTTTAAAAGAGAAGTAAAATCTAAACAACCTAGAATGGTACTTGAGGTATTCCCTGCATTCTACAACCCAATAAACAGTGAAATATGTTTATTTTATATTAAATAACACTGCACACATTACATAGAGATTAATAGTTAATGTATTGCCATGCAGAATACAGAAAGACAAACGGGGTACTGCTTGAGGTGGAAAGTGGGGAGATCCTTTGATCTTCCAAAGTCATTTTGAAGTTTTGGTTTCCCACTCTGAGGAGACAACATTGTCTGTATGTGAATGGCACTAGACTGGGAAGTTTATTCTTCCATAGTAGTTTGTTAGGTGAACGAAAGCCCTACACGAGAGGCAGCTGCTGAGGAGTTATAGGCCATTGAGACTGCAGAATGCAATGTGAAAACAAAGTAGGGTTTCGTTTCAGAGAAGGGAGAGGAATAGATGATGGAATTAATCTCTCAATAGTCCATGATCCCGCAGAATGTTAGCACTCTCTTTACAAAGCTGTAACTCTCAGTCCAGTATATTTTATATTGCATTAGTATAGCCTTAAGAGTGTTCAACACAGCTTATGAGTATTGATGAGTAAATGTGAGATAAGATAAATGTGGAATTAAATATACTGTTTCTTTAAAATGTGATGAGTGTCAAAGTACCTGAAATGATTGGCCAAGATACATCTCCTTGAAAGCCTGAAGGAACTCTAAGATAAAAATATTTAAAATTCACCATTTGCTGTAATTGGCAGGTTTATCTAGAAAAAATGAAATTAAATATAGACCATAATTTAATTTTATATTAATTAAATATAGCTGAACATGAGCAATGAGTTTATTTCCACAATAAACTCACATGGTTGTATGTTGAATGAACAAAAAGTTCAGCAATTCATTGGAGAATTAGTGGGGTGATAGGCATAAGGCAGATAGCAAAAATGTAACGGAGAGTAATACAGCCAATCTTACATCCAGCTTCCAAACTGTTAAAACTGAATTATGTTGGCTCATTGTGGAGCTTTGCTACACAGTCACATGCAATTTTTCTAATTCTTCTGTTGCAGCTTTGCCAATACAAAAGCAATTCAAGAAAGATCCAGTTTTGCTGTTGCCAACGCTGAGTGATGTTTCGACATGCTTAGGGATTTCAGAGTGTTTTGAGAACTCTGTATTCTTAAGAGAGGAACAAAATCTTTAATGGGTTTCTCACATTGTTTAGAACATCCTGTGGATAATCTCTTGGAAATACAGAAATTGTAAGAGAGGAAAATCAGAGCACATAGTTTCTATATTAAGAAAAGAGAGAGATTTCAGATTTATTTTTAAAAATTCAGAGAATCTGGGTACCTAGAAGCCATTCTGCACTTCAGGAGCATGTGTAATTTTCCAAAATTGTTTTCTTAATTGAGCCACTAATTAATAATTTCTGAAAATTACTAGGACAAATTTTTAAAAAAACTATTTAGATGTTTAAAGACAGAAGAAGACAGCTGCTGAGCTGAACAAATACAAAGGACCTACCTGCCACCAAAGTCTGTGAATTACATCTTATGTGACCTCCGGGACTAAGATGATTTCCAGGAAGGGAAACTCTGTTGCTGTATCTACTTGTGCCACCTCTGTAGCTGAACAGTTTTCACTAAGTTTTATGCTTCTGAGTTACATTTGAAAATGTCTTGGTAATGTCTTGCGTATGTATTCAGTAATCTGACTGTAGACACTGAAAACCTTAACCTGAGTCGTCTTCCAAAGCAGCTTGCTAGAATGAGAAATTCTCTAGGAATTACGCCCGCTAAGGAAGCAGGAAGGCAGAAGAACAAAACTCTTCCTGTGGTTGTTTTATTACTTGGTCCTAATTACTCAGGAGAAGGGTACAGAGAGAAGGAAGGGAGGATGGATGTTAAAATACACACTATATGTAGGAACTACCTTCTTGCAGGTAAAGATCAGGGGAGAAGCCCTAGGAGTATTTAGTTGAATCTGATTAAGTTTACATCTCAAAATATGCTGAAAGATGTCACAGGTCTCATTAAATATTCGAATATAGATAGCTTTTCTCATTTGAAGTGAGTTGCCTCTTTACAAGAGATGTAGACAAGCTGAATATTTTATTTTATGACTTTTGCACCCTTTTATATTTATGTATCTACCTATGATTACCTATCACTGAAGATCTTTATTTCATTAAGTATTCCATATATGGCACAGAGGCCACCTCAATGGCAGAAAAAACATGGCCAAGAAAAAAGTAGTCCAGGGAGTTATATGTTCTCTTCCTTGTCCTTGTAGGGCAGAAGAACTTATAATTTCTGCCAAAGGTCTAAGTTTTGCCTTGAAAGCAAAATTCATAGCAAACTTTTCAGAGGTCTAATTGACTTTATATTAGAAGTCCTCTTTTGTAGGAAACTTGGATATTTGGGAGTCAATGAGGTTAAACTTATAAGTACTTTTGAAAGTGGGTGCTCCTTTTCTTCTTTTTCTTTTCATGTTTGAAAGATATTTGCACTTCACTGAAGTAGTTCTTCCCTTCATCCATCTGAAAATGACACAAAGTACTAGACTCAAAGCAGAGTTTTCTCAATTATGGGCTGAAGTTTGCGCACACATAGAATGCAGGTAGTTTTTCCAAACAAAGTGCTACCAACAGAGAATCTCTGATAATGTTTCCCTGCCCTACATGATGCTTATACAAATATTTTCTTTTTTTCTTTTTTTTTTTTTTGGTGGGTCCTTTGACACACCTATCGGAAAATGTTTAGCTGATAGATGAGATTATTTGCCAAAGGAATTTTGAAGACCGAGAACATTTGAAGAGGGAGACCTTGAGTCACTGAGACAGAACTGATCTGTCTTGTAACTTTATTCAGAATTTCACAATCCTTGCTAAACTGCAAGATAAGGGCCAAAGGCAACAAACCAGCAGGAGCCAACTCAGAATGTGCCAAAGTTCATAGAACGGTTGCTTCAGGCTGAAGTTTGTTGACCCTTAATCACTCGGGGTCATCAGTGGTTCTGCTGCAGGGCCCTGCAGAACGTGAGTCCGATCAGATCTCCCGCTGCTGCTGTCCAGGCTACCGGTAGGGCAGAGTGAAAGCTGGGATACATGAATTCCAAGGCAGCATTTCATGAGTGTCTGCCTGTCAGCGTGCTCTTTTGGACTACCATCCTTGTGTAACGCATGTGTTTTCTAATTCTAAACTTCCTTAATCTCTTGCAAATGGTGTAGTGGAGTTAATCACAGCACAGGCAAAAGATTCCTTCCAGTTAGCATACCTTTTACGCTTTCAGTACTGTGTTTTGTCATTGACTGATATTAGTGTAAGCACGTACTAACACAGTTTAAGTTTTAAATCATTTTTTGTTAAGTCACAGTGATAACATTGTTGAGAAATGCCCTTTTCCTGTTAAGTCTCCTTTGACTATTCGTACTACCTTTAATGACCACGTTGCAATGAGTATGGTGGACTGCTGTAAAGTAATAGTGTGAAAGACTGTAGGGAATTAAATGGCATTTCAGACACTAATCTTGCAACAAATTCAGCGTGTAAGCATGCACTGACAAAAACATACTTCAGTCTTGCAGTCTGTGATGTACATAGTAGCTACTAAGGAATACCAACTAATTTAACAATGATGCCATTCATGATATAATAAAACCTTTAATGTATGTTTTTATGGGCTCTATCATACATTTGGGCAGCTCACAAATTTTTACAAAAATAATCTTTCTGACAATGACAGAACTTTAGAAAATATCTAATTCATACAAGCTAGAGGCATTTGAGTATAGTCCATCCAGCACATAACTTACATAAAAATGTTTTGAAAATTCTTCCACTGTCTTCAAAAGCTCCAGAATTGTCAGTGTTTCTCATAATCCTCTTGTATATGAAAGAGGCAAAAGAGAGAGGAGGCGTAAGGGCATATTGGTCTCTGGAGCAGTGTGTGCCGCAGGGGCTGAGTGTTTGGGAATCTTCAGAACTGGATGATCCTCTTTGAGAGGAAACAGTTCATGTTTCACTACAAATGAAAAGATGAAACAGTTAATGAAGAAAATACTCTGGTCATTGCTATGACTTTTAGCAATATCAAAAAAGGAAATGAACATACCTTTGGAAAGAATCTGTAAGCACTACTGTACTTTTTAAAGAGAAAATCTTCTAGATCAAAAATATTCTAAATTCTGTATATATTTAGGATTATGAGATCCTAGATGCTTCAGAAAAATACTCATAGGGTAACATTCACAATTGCAGGTAAAGCTGGAATACGGGAGATTGAATTCCTTCAGGCTTTTCCTCATAAGGACCCTCCTCACATACATCAGCAAAGCTATCTCATTGGCTGTTCCAAGTGCTTTCTGTAGTGTACTCTTTTGCTGGGGTATCTGAAAAAGTTCAATATCAGTCAAGATCCCAGTGTTCCCAGGCTACTTAAAATATTATTTATATGACACAAATGATCATTTTCCTTGTACTCCCACATCAGTCTGCATAAAGATCCTTGCTTTATACTGGTTGCATTCCTTCTGGTGTATGGGTAATTCTTCTGCCCTGTTCGTACAGGATCTTGCACAATGAGGTTGTGGTCCAAGTCTGTGGCTTTTGAGTGCTTCAGCAATACAAATAATGTTGTCACCACTTAAAAATAGGTTTGTGAAATGTAAGCATGTCTGATCTTGATGACAATGAAAGCAAAAATACAAGCAGGCTACCAATATCACCATTATTTTTTAAATTGCTGCAAGTATGCTGTTTAATTTCAGTAACAGTCCTATTTCAAGACGTTTTCAGTTTAAAGACCAAGGTAAGACAGTTCACGTTAGGAGACAGACAAAAAAATTGCAGAATTATTAGTGAGTAAAACATTTTTTAAAACATTTTCTTATTATCTTCTCTTCAAATAACAATGGGCTAGGGACAGCATTTGATACTTATGTCTTTGGGAAAATAATAGTTCAAAGGAATCTGAATGATTGACTGTAGTTGGTAAACTGGAATTGAAAATTCATTCTATACCTATAGAGAAAGACATGAATAAGCCAGTGGACAAGGCATCTATGAGCATGTTTGTCATCCAGGAAAGAAGGCATACAGGAGAAAGAAACAAATCAGTGGGGTAAAAATCTGTCAGAGTAAAGATCAGATGCAGGGAATGAAAGAATAGCAATGAAGATACTAAATTGGACTGTATTAGGTAAAATATGGAGATGATGACTGATAATTTCCATCTGAAATTGGGGGGTGTTGACTATCTCGACAAATGAAGATGAAAAGTTTCAGACAATAAATAAAAAGTAATTTGTATTTTGAAATATGGAAATTGTAGGAACACACACAATGCATAAGTATGATAAGAAAGTGTAAATGAAGAATTAAGTAGGATGTTTAAATACAAGACTATTTTTATTGATACAAAATGGACTGAAGAATTTAAAAAAAAAAAAAGCCTGCACGTATTTTTGTCTAGTTTGATTTTTTTCTTTTTAAAGATTCTCTCTCTCCTAGCTATTAAAGAGTGGCTTTTTATCATTAATCTGTGTGAATAAATTATATTTTTATCTTCTTCAAAAACCACACATCATTGTCATCTACTAGCAGATAATCTTTAAGATTTACTGGAAAAAAACTGGCATGTTATTGCATTCCCTGCTGTCTTGTGGTCTGACAGTATTATTAGCCAATTCTACCCAAAAAACACCATCAGTATCACCTTCCAAAACGAGAAAGGGACTCAGTTCTTCCAACCAGTAAATCACCATCCTGTGTGAATCCACGTGGAATATGCAACTTGTTCCATAAAACTCATGGGAAATTCTTTCCTATTTCCTGTTGAGTTCTGTGTGGTTATCTGACGTTCCCACAGAAGCCATATGAGCTATTAAATCCCTCCTATTGTTTTCACTGAAGTTCTAGTAGCTTAGCTCCTCAAACTAGTAATTATGCTGTTACTATGTATTTGTCTCATGGGCTGTGTATGTGCATGTAGGAAGTTCCCAGTGTGGCAAGCATTGGTGCAGGTCAGCTATAAAGTTCAGCAGTGGGAGCTCTGGTGTTTAGCAAGCATTTCTATTTCCACAACTGCATCGAACTGATCTGCTCTGACTGTCAGATTCTGGATACCCTGGAACTGACTCTCACTCAGCTGAGCAAGTGTTTTCCCAAATAGTGCAGTTGTCCTTCCGTTAAAAGGCAGTACATGAGGAAAATTATACCAGTTCCGCCTGTGACTCTTCCAAGTCTTGGCCCGATCAGCTGTTCATTACAACAGTACTGATCCCACTGTGTTAAAGAGCTGTGTTCTTCACCTACAGGATGAATTCATCTAAATGAGAGAGACTAGCAGAGTATTTCATTCTAGTATTCCCCTCTACTGCCTATTTCATTTTGGACTAAAGTAATTTTAAAAGATTTTGGTAATTTCATTTACAGGTAATAGGTAAGTTGTTCACCACAAAGTCTGTATAACACATACAAAACAGTTCCACATAATAAGGTCTTAAATTACTTCAAGAAAATTATTTTCAAGCATTGCCGTACTGAGTCAAATAAGAAATAAATTGGTTATCATAAGCTGCATCATGTTAGAAGGCATTTTAAACAGAGGTTGAAGATTCTTTTTAACATAGCTCCTCTAACTAAACACTACAGGATACATCAAAAGTCTTACCGCCTTCTAATCTACTCTTGTTACTGGGGGAGGAGTGGATGATAATTGTTTTCTGACTCCTTTCTATAGCTGGCAGCAGGACATGGGTTTTGTCTTATCATTGGTTTTCTGAGTTAGGTGACAGAAGGTTTTCTGAGCATGAGGCAGCTCAACAGTTCACCTCCTTCCCCCATGACAAACAACGTGACACAGGCATGACATGACCATTATCTGAAGGGGTACATTCAGTTGATTTCCAGGTACCAAGTCTCTCAAACTTTATTTCAGTAGCAGTTTGTAAAACTGACTGGACAAGTAAAGCATCTAGTGAAGGTGAGGTGAGTTTGAATTGACCAAAGAAACATCAATTGCCTTAGCATTTGCAGTCAGAAAAGATCAGGGAAAAAGATAGTCTTTAGTGATCTAGGACCCAGTTCAGTGCTTGCCAAAGTTGAGGAAGGCTTCCTATTGATTTCTCTTAAGTTTAATTACCAAAATTCCTGTGGTAGATCTGTAATAGTGTTCAGGGTTTTACATGGGATCATGCTTAGTGATTACTCCTGGAAAAGTTCATTTATCCACAGGTAATTCAAATTAAATAAGTACTCACACATAGAATTGGGGTTAATTTTATCACTTCAGGAGAAATGAATACTTTTATAGCATATCATATCTTCCATTCCTGGTAAGCACTTAGGAATCAGCCCAAAGGATAAAGAGTGATTTGATAACTGTATTTAGGAATGTAGAAAAGATATCTAAGAGTGGACAGCTTTTAAGTCTTGCCAGCAAAGGCGTAAGAAGATTCATTTGCTACAGAACGCAGTTAAAGTTCAACCTTGCAATAACATTCACTTTCATAGCAAAATAGTTAATTGTTATATGGCTTACTAGAAAAGGTCGCAGAAGGGAATCATTTTAAGCCTTTAAAATAAATCAGGTTAATACCTAGTAACAAGGGGATCCATCCTTCCTGCTTGTCTTTGGAAAGGTGTGACATGGTTGCAGAGGTCTCTCTTGTTCCAATAGTTCCCATGCACAATCATTTCTTTCCTAGATTATTGGAAGATCAAGATTTTTCCTGAATCAGTGTGCCTGCATCTTTTCCTCAGACTGTGTGCAGAGCTGTTTTTCTATGTTCAGGAATGTTTGGCATTATCTTCTCAACCATTTTGTCGTGCATCTAAAAGATGCATCCAGATGCCATTAGGACCTCAGAACAAATGAGTTCTCTTCTCATTCTAAAAACTCTAAGACATAAGCTGGTTTTAAACTATATACCCTAGCTGAAGATGCCAGTTTTAATGGTTTGACAGCAAAATTATGTCAGTCCAGCCAGCTTGCAAACCATCTTACTGTCTGCTCTTCCAGCTCATACTTTCTCAGCTTCTAAATGAGACTGCTTTGGGAGACAGTGTATAAAGTCTTACTAAAGTTAAGGTATATTAGAGTCACTGCTCTCTTCTTGTCCACGTAGCCAGTGATGAAGGCAAATCAGGTTGGTTGAGGGTGATTTGCTCTTAATAAATTGATGTTGATTGCTCCTGATTGCTCTCCTGTCACTCATGGCTTTGGAAATGGATTTTAAGGTGTGCTCCATGATCTTTCCCTGGACTGAACTGAGCTGACAAGCTTAGAGATCACTATGTCTTTGCCTCTTTTGAAGATGGGTGTAAGTCTTTCTCCAGCCATCAGGGACATCCCACAGATGTCATGATTTTTCACCTATGTCAGTGGCCCTGCAATCACATCAGCCATCTCTTTCAGCATGCTTGGGTAGACTTCATTTAGCCTCACGAGTTAGAATACATCCAGCTTCTCTAAAGTGTCCCTAGCCTGTTGGGTCCTCATTTCTGGGTGTTCCTCTCTTTCTAAATCATGCTAAGCCCAGATGTCAGGGCATACGATTTGCCTGTGAAAAGTGAATCAGAACGGTCTAGATTTTGACTAGGCTAGAAGTACAAAATAAGAGGAAAATGAGCATAAAAAAGGCAGACTGAAAAATCTTGATCCTGTTTGTCTGTACGTTGGCGTATTTCTTTCTCTCACTCTGGTACTACTAAAGGTTTTTTTCTTTCAGCAGCTGCAAGGTGATGAGTACCCTCCACTGCTATCGACACATTTATTCTTAAATCGAAACACAGGCAAATATAAAATAGAACTTTCATCCTATACTTCTGTCTTGAGAGACATAGCAAAGTATTGCAACTTGCTTCACACACAGAGTATTCCTTCCTTGTCAAGTTCAGCGTACAAACATTGAGTTTGGAAGGTCTCGAGTACGTGGGTGGTCAAGGGTACTGCATTCTTCTATTCTTTCCAATGAAAAACAGGCACTGGTAGAAGGATTGGTATAGTGTTGTTGTTTTGTTTGTTGGTTGGGTGTTTTATTTTCACTAAGCCATGTTTCTTCTTACTTTGCTGCCAAGACACAAGAAAGAAATTGGTTTTTTAAGAAAGCCATCTACCCTTCCTGTGGCAACGATGTATTTTAAATTTACATACAAAACTAAGGACTAGTGTGGGTGGAATTAGAATTTTATATTTATCCTACTCATGTAATTCTTTTCACAAAATCTTTCTCATATGAAATACAGCTATTTTGTCAGAAATCTGCTCTGCCAGTCTGCAGACTATCTGCTTTCAAAAAAACACCTCCTCTTTTCATATGGTGAAATGGGATTTGTGGCTTTCTACAGTTCTTTGCACTATCATTAATGGTCAGGAATATTTTTAAATGCTTGTGAAATATTGGTTCTAGGAGAGTTGAGTGTGAACATAAGATATCAGTCAAAAGTGTTTCTGCAGAAAATGTTTCATACTTGTAACAGTCCCTCTTAACTAAAATATGGAATAATTCAAACTCTCCTCAGGGGACTGGTGTTGATATGAAAGCCAAGAGCGTACTTGGACTCTTGTGTGCTGTTTCCCTCTGGAAAGTTTTGAAAGCTTAGAAACTGTGAACTACATTTTTGTAATATGCCACACAAAGTTTGGGAAAGTTGGAACAATTCAGAAAGAAACTGTACTATTAAGGCATGATCCTGGGGAAATACAGAAAATGACCAGCACTTCACAGAATTGGACCCACTTACTACTCCAAAGATCTGCAGTGCATCTCTCTGCAAGCCTGAGTGAGATTTTCATGGGAATAGCGTGGGAACACAGACGTTGATGAGATACTTCTTTGCTTAGTGCCTGCAGAAACCAAAAATAAAATTCAGAACAAAATAAATAAATAAAGTGATCCTGAAAGAAGACCAATTTTAGAACTTCTGGAAAAGGAAGGAGCTTAAAAGGGCTGTCTTCATAGCAGATGTAGCAATTAGTAAAAAAATTTTTTATAAAGCCTGGCTTTTAATAGTAGATTTTATTATCTTTTATGCATATCCATATATGCACACACAGAACTGTGCCTTTTAAAAAGGAAATGGACACAGCATAGACAGGAAGATTATGAGTCAGGCAGCATCAACTTGAGCCTTCACTTACTGGAGTAATTGGCAAAGTTCCTACTGACTTTAGCAGAATTGTGCTCTGTATCAGTAAGAATTTTTTTTTCCATGAACTAGAAATATATCATCTATAGAAAATAATAATGATGTTTGGAACTTATGTTAGATAAATGAATGGCAATATCGAATATCTCCGACTCTTAAGTGTCCCATAAAAGGAGTATATTAAAAAAAGGATATGCTCAGACAGAGCATATCCTTCACCAGCTATGCTTAGCCATTGTTTGAGTAGAAAATTATTATACCTGTTAATTAAGATTAAAAATGCAGTGTCATTTTTATGATGTAAGGAGCTGTGTCTACTTTAACACCCACTGATTCTAACAATCAAAATCTTAGAAACAAGTGGGCTAAAATACAGAACTTCTTACTTGAAAATATTCTGATATCAGAATGCAAGCTACAGAAATACATAGCATGCTAGATGATTTACAGTTTAAAAACTTAGCAATTTTAAGAAAAAAGTGTGTATATGTTCAAAAGTTAAGATTGATCAATTTGTTATGTGTTGATCTTGTAACATACTACACTTTTATACATAATGAATAGAAAACTTTATCACAGAACAATCAGAAATCATTGTAGATTTTTTTTGTAGGTGCTTGAAAGCCTCCAAACATACCATTTAATGGTAAAGCAAAATTATTTACATTTTAAAGATGACAAAAATTAGGTGTTTGTAATATTTGTAACTAGCACAAAGGTTGTCCAACTAGTATTCTTGTTCTAATACCAGACCATGACTATCCCCAGTGGTCTTATTCTAAGAAAAGTAATAGCTAGCCTGTCATCTTAACCATGCAGTAAGCTCATCCTAACTTTAACCTGCAGCATATATGGCTGA
Source organism: Buteo buteo (assembly GCF_964188355.1). Taxonomy (NCBI): domain Eukaryota; kingdom Metazoa; phylum Chordata; class Aves; order Accipitriformes; family Accipitridae; genus Buteo; species Buteo buteo. The sequence continues at coordinate 31,928,380 of NC_134171.1, read as the reverse complement.
GCCTTAAGGTGGTGAATGGAACACAGAATCCCCCGCAGTCAACTGCAGAACACCCCTCCTTCCTCCCAGGCTTTCGAAATATGTCGGCAGCATGAACAAAACTTCACAGATGTAAGAGTACTTCTATTGGTTTCTGGATTTTTATGACATCAAAGATCCTAGCTTGACAGACAGTACCTGAGAATAAAATGGGATTACTGCACAGAGACGGAAGATGTGTAGCGTGTGTGTTGTCTGTGCCCGTGTCTATCCATGTGAGTACGTACTACGAAATGTTAACTCAGGCATTACTGAGTTAAGCAAGGTGTTGCAAGACCCTAAAGAAATGTAATAGGAAATAGTCATATCACAGACCTGGAATAGCGCTCTTACTGGTAATACTTCCAGCTGAGGAAATTATATGGCAGATGAAATGTGTATTTCTCTGGTTTATTAACTGTACCAGAGGAACTAAGCTTTTGGTTACATGAGCAAAGGAAATTTGATACTCAGTTTGACTAGAGTTTAGATATTAAAGTAGAAATGGTTATAGTTGGGGTTTTTTTCTCAAACAAAAAAGGGGGATTTAGTTACAAGCATTTTAGCATAAAACAGCTGTGCAGATTAATGTTTTGTTTTCCAGAGAGGTTTTTCAAGGGCTTGGGGTATTTTTTAGAACTTTCATTGTTGTATTTGGATTAAAAAAACTACTTTGTGTCATTTCCTTAGGCCCTTTTAGGAGTCAAACTCCTGTTTTGTTTCCCAGTGATAAAGAAACTCATCTTTACTTGTTACATATTTTCATTTCTTTTTTCTGTCTTCTGGAAAAAAAGGGAGTTGTTTTCATATAAGCAATATCTTTCCAACTTTTTTTTTTAAATCAATTATCTTGAAAGAAACAGAAGTTCTTGAATGAACTAATAAGCAATTTTTCTTACTTTTTCACCCAAAAGATATCTTTTTGTTTTACTGCCTCTATCTGTCACCCACAACCTTGACAAGTGCTTAAGGGTTAGCACACTACATATGCAGAGAGTGCTCAGAAGAACTCATTTCATTTCAGCTCTCTTTCTCTTGGATGACCTAGAGAAATACTGACTTAGTAAGGTCACAGTAATGGTGTTTGGTGATTTTTAAGCTCACACTCACTACACATGTATGTTGGAGCAGGAACAAACAGATGCCAAGAATATGGTCAATTAAGCAAATGAGATCCAGGTAGCATATTTTAGTGTTTATTCCCTTCCTTTCTACCTCCTCCTGCTACCCAAGACAAAGCCACTGTCTTTTTGCATGCTTCTACTCCTTGCCATTTGTCTTCTCCTCATAAAAGCAAATAGGGTGGTTTATGTTAATCTGTATTGCTCTATGTTTTAGTAAACCAAGAAGAAACATGATAATTATCACATCTAGCAGACCTGGTGATAACTTACTGAAATGTATTAATTTGGCACTTACTCTCTTATGCTCACCCCTGCTACCTTCCAAAGTTAGATGCACTCTTTTCCACAAAAAAAACCACCCCACTGACTCTCTGTCACTGTTTCTGTCTGGCATGCTATCCTCCTCCTCTCTCCATCATCTCATGATTAGCACCACTATTATGTGACTCTTCAGCTTCCTGAGTAAAGAACTACAATGTTCTGCAAAAAGTACAGGTTTCATCATCATAGAAGAGATGTAGCTTTTGTAGTAATTTATTCTTTTACGCCTGGAATAAAGCCCAAGATCAAGAGCCTCCCTGAGGATCTGCTTTTGATCCTTTCCCACCTGTTCCAACAAATGTAATATCACAGTGACTGAATTCACAAGAGACTGTGAGCATAAAGATTTGTGCCAAAACATACATACCATGTTTTAAAAACTAGTTTCTTGGGTTTTGCTTTTTTATTTAGCAAGAGAACTCTAAACACTTGTAGCAGCCTGCTGCAGCTAACAATGGGAAGAGTAGCCAGCTGGGTTAGCTGCAGAGGTTCAAAAGAGCAAACTCACACAGGATCAGAGTGTTAGTAGGTGTCAATAGATGCTGCCCTCCCAGTAGATGTCAATAAGTTGATACAATGCTCCACACCTGATAATCTTTTTCAGAATGTAAAGCTGAACACAGTGAGGTCTTCCTTGACCAGCATAAATACCAATCCTTCATATATAATATTCTAGAAACTCAAATATTCTTTTATTGCTGCTAACCTGAGTGAGATCTGAATCCAGGACACTAACATTAGTGGAATTCAAAAGTGTAGATGGCAATCAACCATTGGATTCGGACTGACCTCACAGAAAGATTATTACAATCAGATTGCTCATTTACATATCTGGTCATTTGTGTTGCTAACCTTTTCTCAGTTAGCTCATAAACATGCAGCTTCTGCATTATGACCAACTCTGGCACTTCCAACAATGAGATGACCTTCCCGATTTTCATGTCTGCACCCTTCAAAATTGGTAAGAGTGGCTTGCTTTTCTTGGGATGAAGGGTAAAGGGCTCCTTTGTTTTCTTTGAGGTAGCTAAGGAAAGACAGGAATGATATGATTTTGTTGGTTTTAATTTCCCCTTTTATGCTGTGAGTAGGTGCTCAAAGGTATTTGGTAACTTAGAGTCATCCTGTAAAAAATTTACTTTCTATTATCACATAATTGAAATAATTTTTTCTTTACATGAAACATAGACTTATTCTAAGGTTGTAAGTATTGTATATAAGGAGATGATAAAAGACTGAAATCACCTGGGATTCCTGTCAGCCATGTAGAAGCATTCCCCAGATGTAAGGGTTTTAAGGCAAAATCACGATTGTAGACATTACATGATGTTGAAACAAATGGGAAACATGAGACTTTAATTATCTTTTACTGCTGCCTTATAGAGCTGGGTGCCCTCTGGTTCCCAAGTAGTTCAGCTTTGCCAATGTTTCAGGGTTTATTGATGTGTTTGTTATTGTAAAAGGTTTTATAAGATAAACATTAGCTAAACAAATGACTTCTGAGCTTGGGAAAAAGCTCTCTATGTGTAAATGAACCCTAATAGAACCTCTGGTGATTGATGAAAAGCATGACCACTCTTGGGGCTGCTCCAGTTCTAGAGGTAGTGTGTCACATCTCAGCTTTGGTGTTAACATTCAAGTTATGTATCTCTTCCCTGAAGAAAACATATGTTTGGTGAAACTGGAGGAAGCATAGGTTTTGTTATTACCAAAATCTATACAAACGTTGCTTAACATTGAACTAAAATTTAACTGACCCCCCCTTACAAGTACTGTATGACCACCCTAGTAATTCAAAAGCAGCTCAAGTGGAAATAGAGTTCCTTATCTGGTGAACTCCTAGGAAGTATCAAAAATAAGTTTATTTTATGCATTTCTTTTTATTCCAAGTTAAGCCCTGATATGCAAATAAACTGAGGTCTAACAATTGTTAATTTAAAAAAAAAAAAAATTGCGTTTCACAAAATGCATGATGGTAACTCTCAGGATATTCACAAACTTGCAGCTGCTGCTCTGAAGACTTGAGCATCCCTAAAGAGAAGGGACTTAATTCTATATTATGGTGAAATTCTACTTAATGGTCTGGACAAGCTGCAGACAGGCTGTTGTCTTATCTATCGTATAAACCAGCTGTATGTGGTCCTGACAGATTTCAGAGCGTTGGGAGCTTACCCTGATCTATGGAAAGTCTATAATAACACCAAATAGAGCACAAGACAATTATCCTGCATCTTTGTTTTGCATTTCCAATCCAGCAAGAGTCACACTCTGCCAGCTGAATGACGAAGACGCAGGAAGTTACTAGACCACCCCAAGTGCAGGCTCTTGGCAAGTGCCTCGTGGAAGGAGAACTGCCAACCATCCAGCACTAACTAGAAGGGGTCTCTGTGCATGACCTCAGTGGCATAAAGAGGTTCAAGCAAACAGAAATATCTAGTCAGACAACAAAGTAGTTGGGGAGAGGCATACAACTGGCTGGAGGAGAACATATGCAGGCAAGCATACAGCTTTGTACTTCCACTAGAACTAAATTCATAGTGTTGTCATAAACTTAGCAGAGACCTCTGAATGTGACATTAATTTATTTTTAAAATTGAGTTAATTGATGGAGCTTTATTGTTGTGGGGATTTTAATTGCCTTCTGCTCTACTTCTAGTAATTGCAATCTTTAGTAAAATGAAAGACCTCAAAGAAGAAAGACCTTGCTAAATTCCCCTTCTAAAGCTGGTCTGTCGTGAAAGTTGATGGTTTTGATTTTTCTTTTTCCTTATCCAGATGAAAAAAGAAAAATCAAAATTGTAAAAATTGTGGAGAACTGAAAACTTGCTTTAAAACCTGACAAGTTTAATAAATTAATGTTTTGTAAATAATTCTGAATTATAAACTAATAATTCTTGTTTTTTCTTCTACATTATTGCTATGATTTCAGATCAATGCTAATACCAAAAGATTATTTTACTTTAAATTGTGTAGTATTTCCAAAAGGGTTTTCTACATGTTTACTCTCTTAATCTGATTCATTAACAGGAAAGGCTTTGGTTTCAAAGAACAAAAATTTCTGGTAGAGATATTTATTCAATATTTCGTTGTAATGGGGATATAACTGAGGAAATTTCTCATTATGGACTGCAATATTTCCCTAATTTCAAACCATCTGAATGATTGTGGATTTTTTTCTTCTGTAAAATAACCCAGTTTAAAATTAACTACTACTTATCCAAATTAAGAAAACTGGAGCATACCTTCTAAATAAAATAAAATGTCTATTTAAAGACTCCCGATGATACAGAACATGCACTGTTTGATGAGAAATTACATAACGCTTAAAATTTGTTTTCTGTCTGAGCGTTGTGGACATCAGTTTTCAGGTACAAGATTACTCTTATTTACTGGAATAGAGAGTTCTCTGTCATTCGATTCATTAGTCCTTCCTTGGTAATTGTATATTGTGTTGATATTACCTCCTTTCTTTCTTTTTTGTCAGAAGTTCAGTAGATAGCTCTCCTTTAGAGGATTTTAGATTTTTGTGTGTTTTGATGGTTTGAGTAGAAAGAAGACAACAGACATATATTTTGATCTACATAGTGGTTTCTGGTCTTAAAATCAATGACCCTAATTAAAAACTAAATATAACATTCATTTTTATGTTTGCAAGCTTTGGAGGTTGGTCTCTTCCATTCCTAATGCAATATAAAGCTTCCATTTTTTTAGAATATAAAGATGGATTTGGTCCTGAGGCAAATCATTTCAGTGAAAAACACAATTCTTACTAGCCCTGTTTTGCATCCAAAAAGCATCCACGAAGGTGAGAATTTAGGCCATGATTTAATTGCAGGAATAAAAGGTGATTACCATAAAAGCACTTCCAAAAATAAGGTAGGGGATTTATAACAGCTTGAGCTCAGCAATTGTGAGTCACCTGGTCACAATTATTATGAAGGCTGGATTTTCCCTTTCCAGTCAAATCCCAGTATGCTAACATTTACCCTGGAGTTTTCCCTTCACCCTGGACAGTAGAAGATATTATCTCGACCGGCAAAATTGTAGAGAAATGCTTGCAAATCAAGATGTATCAGATCATTAGCAAGGAAATTTCGCAGCATGTCTATTCAAATGCATATCTGAAAAAAGACCGAATAGCTGACAGCCTTCTATGATGGAAGAGCTTTGTAGAATATCTATCATTATGGTTGGACGGCAGAATTGAAAATGTGATTCACATAATGCCAAATGCACTTTATCTTCTGTAATCCAAAAAAAAAAAAAAAAAAAAAAAAGCAGAACCATTATTCTGGGGAAAAAATATGCATTTAATGGCTTTAAAATAAAGATGCTATATCTTGTTTGCAAAATTGAAATATAGACTCACTCCAACCGGTTTATGAGATACTACAACAATAAATAGATGACATTAGATCCTTATTTCAGAAATTGTATGTTACATGCTCCTCTACAGTAACTTGCCAGTTACTGTAGTTACAAACCTTTGCCATCCAGTGTGGCCCTTTGCAGACAAGTCAGTCATAATAGAGCTGTTTGTGTTATGTGAGTGCAAGGAAACAAAAAGATAGCTAGTTTAATTTTGTTCATAATGGTTTTGTCTGCAGGTTTGGAATCAGTATTAAAAAAAAAATAAATATATATAGCTTCGCACTACAGTTAAGGGAGAGCCAACGTTCAGGTCAGACTGGATGTGCTTCAGCTTTTTACAATGGCGGTCTTGCAGCTCAGCGTACCCTCATCGCTGCTCCCAAATGCACTCTGTCTTCTTTGCAACTTTAAAGAAAAATGTCCAATATAGCATTTTACATGCACTTTACAGTCATATTTGCAGGTATATTTACAGGGAATCGGTTGCAACACAGTAAGGATGCATACAAAAATTTTCAATATGACATTTCAAGTAAGATTTTTATAGGTTAAAAATCACATTCTCTAATTTAAAAGTAAATCCTGAGTATATTTTAGCAATGGTCTGATAGGGATTTCCCCTCTTCCTCCCCGCCCCCCTTTTTATTTCTTGGTGCTGCTAAAAGCGCACATCATTAAAAATATAGAGAGGAGCCTGACTTTGGGGAGTGTTTGTGAAATCTGTGAAGAGGGTGTAAGGAGGGCATGTGCCTGCTTTTGTAAAAAACACATGTGACCCGATCATGTGGAAATTGCAAGTCCAGTTCTTCAGTTCTGTGAGGAGAGTGAGAAATAATGTGAAGTTACAGTGAACCCATCTGGCCAAGCAGGAAAATCTGGTTTAATTGCTCCGTTGCCAGAAATGTTAAATCACTTCCTGGGAATGCAATTCATTTGGAACATATGGAACTTGTTGGAAGAAGGTCTCCAGTGAATTCAAAACCGTACTGGAGATGAGAGCATTTCTCATAAGTAACAATCATGTTTTCCCACTAGGCAGCATGTAAGCAGTATGGGTAGCTGTATTAATGAAAAACTAAACCAATAGTAGGACCGTCAGAGATCTTGTTCAACAAGATTTGCTGGTAGTTTACTTTATTGTAAATTTTCAAGAAATACTATGTTCATTTAGGATTTTTTTTCTCAGCTTTTAAGCAGCAATAGAACATTCTGACAGAATTTTTAGCTCATTTTACATCTTGATTCAGCAAAATTACGCTCTGCTTAGGAAACGGACATATTTCAAAGTATTGTCCAAGATGTCTTTGTACTTTGTGGCTAAAGAGGGTAGTTTTGGGGAGTGCTTTTTTGTTTGGCTTGGGATTTTTTTAATCAGGGACTTTACTATATATTTTATTAAAATAGTAAGATTTTTAATTTTTCTATAAACTAAGCAAATCTAAATCTTTGACTAAAAACATGTATGAGTTCTCTTTAAAATGTAAAGAATTAATGAGTAAGACTTACTTGCTTATATACATTATTTTAAGGAAAAACTCTTTCATAACTCTTACAATGGATTCAGAATTTATAAGTATGCTACAGTACCATGTTATGAGTCAAGCATTCATGTTATTTATAGTTTTTACAGTGAGAAGAATATTGATATTCTTTGGAAATATATGCTTCTTATTCTGTTCTAAAGAAATGATTTTATTTTAATTAATTCAATGCTACTATAAGGGGGGATTTAGAGATAATTTCTTTTTTCATTTTTTACTTGGATTCATATGAATTTAAGAAAATATTTGGTTCTTGGAAAATGCTATACTTTTTTCTTGTGCATTTAAACAATAAGACCAAATTAGGGAAAATTAGTTGTTCTAATTTTAAAAGCACATGAAGGAAATGGAATGATGTTTTGCTGAAAAAAAGTGGGCTAAGTCTGATATCAATAAAAGTGAGGCAATAAACAGAAATCTCTATATTTACATAATGCACTATGGGGGACCTGGAGTAGTGAAAAATGGTGGCAACAGGTAGTCACTGCCATATGAGTTCCTTCTAATTATTCTAGGAAAATTTGTGATGCTATCATTTTGAATGTATTTCTTTATCTCAGTGCTCTAGTATTTTTAATTTTTTTTCCTATGCACCTGACTTGATTTTAGAATTCTTACTTTTGGTAGTTTGTGTAATCCACATTGGTATCTCTAGCATCAGTCTTAATGAATTGCTGCAAGATTTCTACAGGAACGTAGGAAGTACTTTTATCTCTGAACCTCATTCTACCTTTAAATTTTCGGGAACTTATAGTGTTTCTTCATCCTACTTGAGAAGTACTAATTTTGTGACTTGCACATCTGCCCTGAGGCATTATGGTTCTATGTATTTCCAGCTACAGTTTTTTACCTGGGCTAAACCCACTAAGCAACTCTAACAACCTTTAAGACTACCATCTAACAAATTTACTAAAGTTTATGTTTGGTTGTAAATCTACATATTTTAGTGATCATCAGTTAGAAATATTGTATATTTCCAGGAAATAACTTGAAGTGACAAATAGCAAGATTAACAATGTTTTAAAATTTGATATGCTAATATGAAAAAAAATCTGCACGCTGATGTGAATGATGACGGGCGCTGATTCAGAAGCATTCATTCAGGCCAAAGGCACTACCAGTGACTCGCATTGCAGTTATTGACAACATGATTAAAGTCCATTTAAATCTGTCATAAAGCCACAAGAAAAATTATCTTGCCTGCTTGTCACTCTGTCATACCCCCATTGAGTCCTGTAACTGCTTCCCTCCCTGTTCACTGAAACACTGCTGTTCATCTTGGCCTTGCATTTTAGACCTTACAAAGGCTGTCCCCATCAAAACGTCTCTTTTCCATGACACAGCTTATGGTTTCAATGCTGACACTGTTTGTTGCCACAACTCCAGTCATCTCAATCTTGTCTTCTAAACTTTTCTTAAAGGAAGCCATCATGCCTTCTTTGGGGTTTTTATGGCTAGCAAAACTCAACATTAAAATGTGATAATAACCTGTCCCCATCTTTCCTTCTTTTGTCCTGACCCTTCCTTTCAATTTACACTAATGTTCCCTCATTCCTTTTTCTTCTGTTTGGTTTTCTTTTCTTGTTTGTTTGTTTCTCATCTTCTCCTCCTTACAATGTTCTCTCTTTAAAAAGTTCCATCTCACAAATTATAATAGTGAATCTGGCAGGGGGGATGTCTTATCTTCTTATTTTTCTTAGCCAGTGTAACTACTTAGGTCTGGGAAAGAGAAGATAATTATATACTGGTTTTCAAAATTCCATCCCTTAGTTTTTTAAAAATCTATATATGATACACTTTTTCTTTCTTTGCAACTGATACTTTGATTCATTCTGTGGTTTTATTGCTTCTTTGGCATGTTAACTTTCTTCAGACTATAGAAGTTAATGCCTTTGTTGCATTACTGGAGCAAAATGGTGCTTCTTCTGAACAAATATGTGTAAAAAGCAAGGGAAATGCTTTTCAAGCAAGGGGCTGCTGTTGTTTTAATGTTAGTCTGATAGTATGACATTTTTGAATGTCAAACTCAAGCAACAGATATTTGACTAGTCAGAGTACAGGTGAAACAAAGAATCACAAAAGTATTCTTATGGCTATTACCAATCTGTAAGGTATTTATTAATATATATTGTCTAAGACATGTTCTATTTGAAATTTTATACAAAATATCATCCAGGAAATGCTATAAAATACTATTTTATATAGCAGGACAGATCAAATCCTGAAGCAAAATTTTTAAAGCCTATTTCAGGAACTCTATAGAAAGTCTGAAACTGGTTGTTTTGTGATTTCTGTCCATCACTCTCCTCTTTCTGTGAAATCTGCAGCAGGAAAATGTGTTGAATAAAGGCTAGACTGATGAGTGAAAGGGATGTAAAATTGATACCTTAACTCACATGGCAACTCTGCCTACATTGCATATGCAATCTGATTTCTCATCCAGCCTTCCTTACCTTTATTGTATCTGCACATTCTTTAGTTCTGCTTCTATGTATGCCATATAAATTCCATTTTACTATTCATCCAATCTAGAACCTACTTATTTTAGGAAAAATACACCCAGAAAGTTCATTTGCATTATTCTGAAAGAAAAGCATAATATGAAAGATTTTTACATCCATTGTAAAAACAAAAACAACAACAAAAAAACAAAACACAATTTTCCAACTCCAAAAACAATTACAGCCAATATGAAAACAATTCTATTACTTGTCTCTGAAAAATTGTATGAAAAGTAAGAAATTGGTATGTTATAGAACAACATACTTGTGAGCCCGAGTCCTAACTATATGGAGTCAATGGCAGAACCCTAGCTGAGTTCTGTAGAAGAAAGATTTGGCATATTAGTCTCATCTTCAGCCACACGGTTTTTGTCTTCACTCCTTCAGAATTATTTAGCAATTTCCCAGCAGAATTTTGTGGGCAGTTATTCTAGGATGATTGTTTCAAAATGCAATCATTGGAATATCTGATTAACTCCATCACCTCCCTTCTTTCCTAGTCCTCTTTTTTTTTTTTAACAGTAATTAGTTTCATAATAGATTATAAGATACTCAAACAGGAACTTTTTGTTTCTCTCCAGAGTGCTTAACACACTGATGCCTCAGTTCTTTCTAGACCTTCTGGACGCTCATAAAATCTACGTTAAGATTTTATAATGTTTCCCTAATAGTGGTTTTTTTTTAATAGTGGTATCATTTATTTTTTTTCTTTCAGGCTATGCCTGTTATTTCAGAGAAAGAGAAGGCTGGTGAGTAAATATCTACTTGTTTTCTTATTTCCTTGTATTTGTTTTGTGGAATACAGTGTTACTTAACTAAGTGATAAAAGACGGGCTTCAGCTGTGGGGTTTTGAATGTGCAGGATTACAGACCTGACAAATGTCTGTGCAAAGGTTATTCTTTGTTACCTGAAAAGGATATTTTCTCTTTCTGAAAAGCAGTCCAGCTTTCTGTGTGATACTAATAAAGATATTTGAAACTATCGTACAAAGTAATGGGTTGAATTGCAGCTGCCCCCTGTATGTCAGTCTTCTTCTAGATACTAACTTGTTACTTGGTGTTAAAATCTATTTTGATTTATTTGATGTCTCAGTCAACAAATGCCAATGGGTTTGTCCAAGTCAGTGGAATTTCATGACTTGGTGTGAACTTTACTGTCTGTCTAAGTATGGCAGGAAATTTCAGTTATCTGGAGTATTTCACTGGAGATAATAACTTATATTTTATCTAAATACTTTCAGAATATTGAAAGGTTGTTTTTCTATTTTTTTTCTGTTATATACGTTCTCTGAAGACTATATACACTTTGGTGTTGGTATGTGAAATCTATTAGTGATTGTCTGCTAGACACTGTCAAATAGGTTTATTGTTACAAATACTAGGGAACGCTCCACTCTTAGCATTATAGATCTCTAGAATCTCTGTTGTTTTCTTCATCATTTATTGTACTTGATAATTTGCTACTGTACTTCAAATATAGTTTGAAAAATACCTCAAAATATTCAAATGCCACCTAGCATTCTGATTTAAGTCTGGTTTTTGTTGGTGACATTTTCTTGCATTATCTTGGTTGCAATTTCTTCTTTCCTTTTGGAAAGGAAAGGTTAAAAAAAGGGAATTAAGGGAAATTAAGGGAAAGGAATAGGTTAAAAAAAAGTTTTTGAGAGACAAACCCCAGTGCTAATCAGTACTGTAAAAGCTACGGAACTGTCTTGTCCATAAGTTGTCATATGCTGTCAGAATGTTGCTATTTTAGCTGTTGACATTCATAAATAATTCCCAAACTGTGACTCTCATTTAATAAGCATTTCCTTATAGATTTTGCAGGTGGTATTATTTGGTATTTCTTTTTCTGAGGCAGTTTGTATTTGGACACTTCCTTTAAATTATGTCAAAATATGTAAACTGATTATAACTGGCCCTACTATTTGCAGCTGATTTCAAATACTTTGTCAAGCAGCTATGCATTATAGGGTTTTGTACATCTTTAGCAATTATGTACCATACAAGATTAAAAGGTCTCTGAAAGTCATTAAAAATCTTCAGGGCATAGCGATGTAATGACCCCAGTTTTATGCTATAGTGCTGCAACAAGTGTTTGCCATAGCTAATGGCTTGTAAAATCAGAAATAAAACCCAAAGCTCTAACCGTACTTCTTCAGTGTCAAAACTACTTATCATGTCAGTGTTGATGATGGTATGAAATACATTTATTTTTGACATACATTTTATAACCCATACACATGCACATGAATCTCTCTCTCTTTTCCTTTTTCCTGCCCAGACTTCATTGTTTTGGTGGTGATTTTTTTGTGGACAGCATTATATTTAATATTACAAATATTAGGTAGAACTTCATGCCATGTAGAGTCAGTTTGCTGACATTATCATGTACATGAGCACAAGCTACACTGTGAATGGAAATGTGGTTGCCTTTTAATCGGTTTTGGCTTTTGTTTAACTCTAGAGCTCAGGAGGTTATGGTTTTTTGGAAATATTAAGCATGCATTTGGGAGATGATTATTTAAATCAGGCCTATTGACTGAAGTCACTTGGTTCTAGGGGTAGTTAGTGCCATTTCTTTCAAATGCAATTGGATCTTGATTCAGACATCCAGGTCTCATGTTTTGCAATTTAACTAGCCTTTGTTTGATCATTGCTGCTTACACTTCACCAGATAAATGACATTGCATAAGACTCATGAATGAAAAAGCCATAAGCAAGATGTGAAAGCCCTCAAAAAAAACCTATAGCATATTTACATGTCTGCTGTAAGAGAACAAAACAAATACTAATTTTGATATTTATTAGGAAATACCAACAATCCAACTCTTTCTAGTTTATATTCTTACAGACTAAAATATGTTACAAAATACAAAAAGGACTTTTTTATTTTACTGCTGACAATGTTAATAACACAGTAGGTAAAAAGAATGGATAGCATTCTATTAAAATTAGATTAAAAAGGAACTCAAAATATCTAGTCAAGCATCTTTTCTCATTTTGAGACTCTGAATAATTTCTTGTAGTTCCCTCTTTCCTACTTAATATTATTTCGTTTCATCTGGGACTGGAGTGAGAAATAAAAGAAAGTAAAAAGGCTGTTTCTGGTTCAGAAATTCTAGATACATAAATAAAACCCTGTTTTTACAAGACTTTCTATTCTGTAGATTCCAGATACTTTGATACTTTCAAATGCTTTTCCTATAGGCAACGATACATTTAGATCCTTAAATGGACCAAGCTGCTTAAGCAGCTTAGAAGTTCACACATTACTGATTATGTTTATAGCAGTTGTTACTCCTTGAAATGAAATATTTTCTCAATTTTATATATTTTCCAACATGCAGTAAATTTTGACTACATCAAATGCAAACTTTCAGATGGAATACTTAAAAAAAACAAAAAAACCCACTATTTTTAGGTTTAGAGCAAAGCCAAACATAATCTGAAAACATTGCTGCTTTTGTCAATTAATAACTCAGGAGTTGCATAACCAGTTAATTTTTTTTTTTTTTTTTTTTACAGTGGAAAGTGCAGTAAAACCTGCAATTGCAGAGTCCCTTTGGCAAAAATCTATAAATGATCAGTGTATTGAGCAGAACATCAGTCATGCCTAACTGTGTACACTATTGCTTAAAGTTGTGTGAACTGTGGCTTTGCAAATGATGTACTGTGGCATCAGCTATTTCTGAGAAATGCATTTTTAAGAAGTCTCAATATTGTTGACATTTCTGGCAATGGTGAAAAAAAAAATTCAAAAGGGCTTTTTTAAGGTAGAAGTTAAGATCAAGCAACATGCACAGTCAGGGAAAATGATGGCTCAAGCCAAGAGATGACTCAGGGCTGGGACTATTGGCACCTAAATCAGGAATGCAGGCCAGCAACCAGCTTCAAAAGATTGTTTTTTTTCAGATGCATCCATCTTTCTTTTGAGCAATTTATGTAGTCCCATGCCTTTACTTACCTTGCTGACTGTTGTGACTTTTATTCTCAAATTCTGTCCGTGAGCTATGAAGAAATTTGAAGGATGGAGTGTTCATCTCACCTCTCAATAATGAAGGTGTCTGTCTCGGACTTACTGGTGTTGTCTTCATTTATAGTCAAAAAAATAATCAGCATATGAACCTTTGGTTCACCTGGCTATATGTCAGCATTTGGTTTACTGATGTGAATCACACGAGACTTCATGAATGGTATTGGTTGACTGTCCACTAACTGTAGAGTCAGGATGGCTTCTAACAGAGATGCCAATATTCAGTACAATTAATCCACAGTGAGGTTCCTAATTCAGGGCTAACATCAGTTTCTGGAGCAGTGTTCCCAAAACAAAGGTGAAATGTAATTGTATTCAAGTATTGCCTAAATCTCTTTGTGGGCCTACTTAATGATTTCCCAATTTATCCTCAAATATTTGTAGGTAATATTGAACTCTGTTTGTGACTCAGAAACATTGCTACAACAGAGCCAGTGGGAGAAGCAGAGTGAATATCCACATCTGGTCAGGGATTAGCAGAGCTTATTTCTTTTGAGGTGATGAAACTATGTGCTATCACATAAACAGGTCTGAAGGTTTAGTCTAGCCCTAAATAAATATTAAATAAATATTAACGCAATTGGTCCATAATTTCCAGCATTATAATAAATAAATTTTTCCTGTGCATAAAACTGCCCTGTGGTATTTTGGTTGAACACACATTTAGAAGAGTTGCTGCTCTAAAAATAAACTAAGCAGTTTTTAAGCCATTGAGTACTACATTTAGTTTTTAAGTACAAACTTGGATCAATTACAAAGCACAGAATACATGACTTGAAATAAAAAAGCAAGTGGCACTACTCATCTGTAGCAGTAAAAATTCCCTAGCAGAATAGCAAGTGAACATGCTTTTGAGACCTTTCATGATTCTACCAAAATATTCCCTCTTGCTTTAAAGATATGCTATGGGAAAAATGCACAACCTCTTTGGATAAATATCAGTACTCTCTTTTTAGAGAGGTCTACTTCAGCACGAATAAAAGTGCCAGTCTTTGACATGGAGTAGAACAGATTTGATAGCCCGTTTCTCATCTGTGTTTTGGTGATCAGCAAGCGAACAAGAGGATAAAGTATTAAGCACAAAGACAGCAGCCTTATTGGATCTCTGGCCAATGTAAAGTGTTTGAAAGCTCCCCAGTGTTAGTATTACAGTATGGGCCTAGCAGTGAACAAAGTCTCATTTTTTCTGCATCTCCTCTAGATTTCTGGTAAAGATACAATTTAATAAAGTACAGGCTCAATGTCCTTTGGTGTTAATTACCCTGGTTGCCTTTGATTCACAAGGTAGACAAATACACAGACGATTAAAGGGACCTTGACGGTAGGGTATTTCCTCTCAGACTCTAACTGTTGGTGTCAGGCAGCGGAGGACACTTGGTGCTCGGCCCCATGGTGAGACGAGCTGCAGAACAGGAGGTGATGGAGTGATGACAAGGGGGGTCGGGCCCGTCTGTGAGAACTCGCAGCAGGAGGACCTTGAAAATCCAGTAGTGACAGGTTCACTGTCATTAAACAAGGCACATAAAAGACCAACTCCTTGGTGCACTAGGTAGAGAGCTCTTTTAATTTCATTTAATTTAACCACAGCTCTAATCAAAAAGGAAAAAAGAAAATCTTCACTAGATTTTACAAACATGTTCTAGATCCAGAGAAATCAATTCTTTCTATGAGTGGTATCCACTGGATGCTCTGTTTTCATGGAGTCATTAAAGGTTGATCCATACATGACTTATTTTGAACCTAGAGCAAACATTAAAAAGTTTAATCTGACTGGCTACAGGATATCAGTTTCCACATAAACTGGAGAGAAATACAAGTTAATTGGCACAGTTACTAGTTTTCTGGCTGCTTTACAATATCTCTAAACAGCATTCTAGAATAAACTGGGAAAAATGAATTATTAATTGTTCCTTTTTGTAAGTATTGTATCTGGATTTAGTAGAACAGTCTTATTAGTGTTTTTGTGAGACCGTAGTATAAAGAACCAGTTCCTAGCTAGGTAATCTTTCTTTTACTGTTGATGTTGCAACAGTTATAAAATTTGTTTTAGCTGAGTGTTTGCTTTCTAAATAAAAATGTCAGGTGAGCACTCACACTTCAGTCTGTCATACTAATAAACAGTTACAGAAACTCTGCCAGAATATGCATGGATGTCTGCCAAACACTAACAGATGCTAATAGATATATTTTTATTCCACTGTCATTTATTTCATTACTAGAAAAACGGTTTGTGATGCCAATAGATACCAAAAGCTGACATTTCATGCTAAGATTCCTGATGATGTTTAGTCATTGGGTTCTTTTTATTTTTTCTAAATGCAGTAAAATAGCTGATGTCATGATTTTTGGTATTCGATTTTTAGTGGCTTATTAACCACACACTACCATAGTTGTTCTTCTGAATAAA
Source organism: Buteo buteo (assembly GCF_964188355.1). Classification (NCBI taxonomy): domain Eukaryota; kingdom Metazoa; phylum Chordata; class Aves; order Accipitriformes; family Accipitridae; genus Buteo; species Buteo buteo. The sequence goes on along the minus strand of NC_134171.1, from coordinate 31,912,064 downwards.
TTACTTCACTTTTAAAAGTCACACCATATTCACTGTATGCATGTGGATATAAACACATAAACTTTAAAATGCACGTAGCACTGTGCAAAGCCAAAGTCTCATTAATCTTAAGGTGCCATGGCCATTTTCTTTAGGTTTTGGACAAAACAGTAGGTCCTGGGACTGCAGCTTTTCTCTGAAAGTCCACTTAAAACCTTGCTAAATGCACTGGAAGCAGGATGGCCCCTAAAACTCTTCATAATTTCTGTTGTATGTTACTTTCGTGAGTCTTAAAAAGTGAAGGGTAGGGCCAGGTAGCATGAATGTTCTCTGAGGGGGAGCCAGCAGTCAAGAAGGCTGTACACCACTGAAGAAGGACACGAACGTTAGGTCCCATGCCTGAACAGGAAAATAGGTGTTTTCTGGAAGGTTAGAACAAATTCCATTAAATCACTGCATAATAATAAAGTACATCTGAAGTATCTGAGAACTAACAGAACCTCTTGTGCATTGAATTCTTAAATATTTAGCCAGCTTGTTTTCTTATTCCACCTGCTTTAGTATGGGCCATCAGTATGGACTTCCTTTTATACTTCTTTGGAAGAGTTTCTTAAATCAAAATATGCTGCTGTTATCTTCAAAGGCATTTATTTTTTTTCATTTCTTTAATACAGTCTCATCTATTTTGATCTTTAAAATACTTAGAAAAGCTTAACTGAATTATTTTATGCCAATAGCAAGGATAGGCCATTATTTTTACATTGCATTGGTCCATGTCATGCACTTTAATGCTTTTGGAGCTATGATATTTTTCTAGATTCTTTCATGTTTGTGTTAATTGTGGAAACAACTTTTAAATTTTTCCTCAACAAATATTCAAATGTCGTTATTCACTTTAGAAAAAACAAGCAGTGCCTCAGTGCCTTATATTCCTGTGATGAGCAATTGAATTTTGATTTGTTTGCTGGTTTGCTGTCTTCTTTTAATTGCTGTTATAGAATTACCTTATTCTAATCAAGATATTTCCTTGATAGGAATAAAGATGTATATAGTGCCAGCTGCTGGCCATCATGCTAAACCTTTCAGCTGTCCCTTATCTGTCCAATCTAATGTGTTTCTAAGGCAATATATACTTTCTTTGTTAAGGCAAGTTATTTTATCCCAGGAACTAAGTGATTAGAAAAAAAACTAGCATTAGTATTGAAGTCTTTTAAACATATTTTGACACTATTATTATAAGTTTCATCACAGATTGATAAGTTCTAAGAATGTCTCTCATAACAGACTTCATCACCTATTAGTGAAACACAGTTAAACAAAGGATAAGTCAAGATAACTCTCTTGAAAGGGACCTTTGGAGATCCTTCTTCCAACCTCCTGCTCAAGCAGGACCAGCCCTGAGGTCAGACAAGTTTGCTCAGGGCTTCATCCAGTCCGGTCTTGAAAACCTCCAAGGACAGAGCCTGTGCAACCTCTGTAGGGTACCTGCTCCACTGCTGTACAGTCTCCATGGAGGAGACAGTTTTACTTATATCCAGTCTGATCCCTTCTGGTTTCAGTTTATGCCTGTTGTCTCTTGTCATCCTCACATGCACAATGTGAAGAGCCCAGCTCCATCTTCTTGTTGCCCCCCATGAGGTCTTGGGGAGCTGCTGGTAGGACCCCAAAAGCCATTTCTTCAGGCTGAACAAGTCCCACAGCCTCAGCTTACAGGCCAAGTGATCCAGACCCTGACCTGCTTGGTGGCCCTCCCCTGGGCTTGTTCCCTTTTATCGATGTCTGTCTTGTATTGGGAGAATCCTGAAACTAGACTCAGTATTGCAGATGTGGTCTAACAAGCACTGAATAGAGGGGGATAATCCCTTCCCTCCTTCTACAGGCCATGCTTTTATTGATACATCCCAGGATGCTGCCAGCTCTCTTTGCTGCCAGGGCACGCTGCTGGCTCATGTGCAGCTTGCTGTCTGCCAAGACCCCAGGGCCTTTTCCATAGAGCTGCTCTCTAGCCAGTTTTGTATCATTTATTTATCCACCCTTCCAGACTGTAAAATCCCAACTTGCAAACAAAAATATTGTGGGAAACAATGTTTCATGATTGAGCTCTTTATTGTCAAAGCAGAATATGCAGCAGAAGGCTAATGAATTTGTTACTTTCAGTAAATTCAGTTTAGTATTACATTATAACTAATTATAATGTGCTCATATTTTAGAACACCACCATACAGACTATAAACTGGTACTCAGTGTATTCTGGCTAGTGTCATATATTTAATCTTAATCAAGTTGCTTTTCAGTATAAAGCTAGTTATCAGTTACACAGTGGTTTGGTAGCATTTATATTACCCAGCCCAAATTGTGGTCTCTTATTGTATTGGACACCAGAAACATTCTAAAAGAAGTAGTCTCTGACCCAAAATAGCTTTTAAATCAAAGCAAACATGAACAAGTTGTTCTTACTTTCCTTTTTAGGTTAAAACAAGAATAACAGAGAACAGTGATAACCAATTAATCAAGTTATTTCTAGCCTAATTTTGTTCACACTGAGTTCATGGTAAAGACTTGTGTTGGTTCAGATGAAATATAAACAAGTTCACTTGGTCCTAATTGATACTGACATGTAATCATTAGGCCATGGTTTCCAAAGCAGTGATGTGACTGTTGATTTGGAAATCAGGTGATGAGCTTTCTTTTTCAGTGTCCAGAAATAGAGTCAGCTTCTGAAAAGCTGAGGTGCCCAGAGCCAAACTTTAAAAATAACTTTTGGCTACATTTTCACAGTTATTTAGGTACCTGAAGATGAAAAACAATCTCTCTGTTGTGATACCTGCTTATTGTACACCAATTCCCAGTAAAGGTTATGTTTGGGCAGTAAAATCTGCACATGGCCCAGAATTATGAAGGTACCTAGTTATTTCTGAAAAATTTAATAAGCTCTTCTTTACTTCTTTGGGTTCCTAGACAACATTCAAAACATCTGTAAGTTTATATTATGCTTCTGTGTTCATATTTGAAAATAGGACTCATACTGCTAAGTTGTTTCAGAGTTGCTGAAGATAAACCTAAGAGCTGAACAATTTTAAATCATCTTTAATACGAAGAGCTTAGAGCACTTAAGAAAGTGTGGCGAGATAACATTTCTCTTTTTGCATCTGTTAAAACAGAAGGGTAAGAAATGGGTTCAGTCCCAGATTACCTGGGACATGGGCTTTACTCCACAAAGCCAGCACAGGGTTTTGCTGTTTATATATTTTAGGTACTTACACTCACACTTTAAACTCCTGTCTTTTTAGAATAAAAAGCTCCTTTTCACAAATCCTTAGGGAAAAGAGAGACGTCTTTGAAGTTTGATGAGAAGTCATGCTTATTTACATTCCTCCAAGGACATACTGAAAATGCAGGTGAGAGACACCCAAAAACACAGTTTGGATTAGGCACACCTGGAGGCAAAGTGTCTTCCTGATGTAGAACCATCCCTGGCAGCACAGTGATAGGGCTGTATGTAACTGCAGTGTCACAGGTTGCTCAGACTGGTCTTTTTTTCCTTGTTAGAGTTATTGACTTGCGCTCTGAATGTCTTCTGGTACAGTAAGTGATGCTTGAGAGAATTGCTGTATCTGCTTGTCATATGTCCAGCCTGAGCAACTAGATCTTTTATTGTCTATAAACTCAAAGATACTAACCATATCTGACAAAAGGTGTTTTTCATTATCTTGAAGATTTTAAAATACCTTGTGGTATCTAGTCATCAAGTTTAGCCCTTGTCTCAGATCTCCTCTGCAAATACTCTTGTAAAATTACATTGCTTTTGCACCTATCAGGAAGTGGCAATCAAATCAAACCCTGATTGTCTAGCATATGGTAGATGCCATTGGTCTTTAAAATGCACCAGTGTATGAACAATCACCTCATGCGATTGTTTTATTGCCATCTTCAATCTACCTTTGTGTTGATTTTGGCTATTAGTGAATCTCCCCTTCGTGACATTTTAGGAAAGAATCAGATAACCACATGAAATTGTTGCTTAATTCATAAGTATTACAAATAATGAAAGAACTGAAAACCAAGTTTATTGAATTTGTTATCAATCAATTGACTTACATAGAGCACTGTTTACAGAACAAAGCCTGTGCCTATGCTAGAAATATTTTGCTCTTGTAGTTACCATGGGAGGCTCTCAAAGCAGGGATGAAACTCCAGAACGTTCAGAGAGTGCCAAGGACTTATTTTCATGGTATAGCTTTTGCTAACACTTTGAGTGGAATAGCATTTTTTGTGTCAGCACAAGTGTGTCTTCAGCAGGGCTCTATTTCACATTCATAACTGATATACTCTCTTCTGCAAAATTTTAGTGTATTATCAGGTTAATCAATTTTATCAGATATCATTTCATCATTATCAGAGCATTTGTGGCAGAAGAATGTTTGGAAAGTTGGAAGAGACTTATGGGATAATCTCTAGTTTTCCTAAAATTTCTTTCACCCTTTTAGAGGAAGATCTCAGACTTGTACTTTTTGTACAGATCACCCTTACAACTTAAGTGTGGCTCTGTTTCGAAGCATGGATCCAGAGTAGTATTTGTAGGAAAAATGCCTTTTAGCAGCCATTCAATTAGCTATTGCAGGATCAGAAAATAACAATGGGTCAAGTGGAAGACTGTTTCTGGCACACAAGTTAGAGTAGGATTCACTGCTAGCTTGGAAGCAGTACTGGCTTCTTCGGTCAGGGATTTTAATACCTGCCATTCCTTCCAACAGTAAAAGTTTTTGCACCTCATCTCTTTTTTTGTCTCCCAGTACAATAGTTGTTCATAGTTGATTACTCTGTGTTGATAATCATTTGACATTTATGTGCAATTGCTTGTCTGTTCCTGTAAAAGAATGACAGGACATCAAATAAAGGTGGCAGATTCAAAACGAACAGGGGGAGGCACTTCTCCATGCAGTCTAGAACTGAACTATGGGGCTCAGTATAGGGCAGATGACAAAATTTTACACAGGTTTAGAAAAAGTCTAGACAAACTAACAACAGAGAAATTGATTAGCATAACCATTTCCTGAATGAAATAAATGACAGTCTTACTACTGATTTTCATCAGATTTACCGAAATCATAACCCTCTATGTACCAATTCAAAACTTGCCCAGGATGTTGAAGTAGTATTGCAATATTTCCAGTGGATAAGTCACTATCCAAATATTGAAGTAGTTTTTAATGTGTCAGAAATGGTATTTTGTAGTAAAAATGTATTGAATATTCAGCCCTAATATGCACACTGAATATATTTTTATTACATGAGTGTTTCTTACATTTTGTAAGAGGCATGTATTTCCTCCAGGAAAGAGTACCAACTACCCATCATCAAATTAAGAATACTGTGTAAGTTATACAGCAACAGCAAAAGTCCTCCACATGTTAGGAAACTTTCTAGCAGTAGCTAGAGGGATCTTAGAATTTGTGGAAATCAATCAGTAATCAGAATACAGTAAATCAAGGCAATTCTTCAGCTGAATATAGAGCAAAGAAAAAAAAGTATGAGCATATCTCATAAGAATATAGAAACACAAACATAACCGAAGACCATACTAGAAACTGTGGAGATCTATAGATATATAGAGATATGTTACAGTTGTAACCAAAACTGGGCATTATTTGGTTTTTAATGAGGAACTGGACATTGAAAAACTAACCAAGAAAGGCTCCAATCTAAGAAGTTGCTACATATATTAACTTTTGCAGTACATTGCAAAGGCATTTCCGGAGAGGCAATGTATGCCACATTAGACAAACTAAGAGGAATAAGAAACAGACATCTTTTCATAAAGCAAACCTAGATAAAAATCTTCAGCAAAGTAAATTGCATTTAGTTATATTAAAAGACTGAGAGATAAGAAATGAGCCATACTTCCCCCCCTCCCCCCCCCAAATAATCATTACAGCTTAAGTAAGTTAAGCTAACTCTACTGATCCATAGAAAGAATTCCACATCTGGAAAATCTTTGCTACATCTGTGTTGGGGTTTCATGCTTTTTGGTGCTTTGTTCGCTGGTTCCCATGACTCTAACTTAAACCTCTCTCTTATTTTCTTAAGTGCATTCCAGTTCAACTAAAGATGTAGTGATCATTTCATTTCCTGAGACCTGTTATTTAAGCTTCCTTACCTGTTTTCCTTAAACCAAACAAAATAAACCCTTAAAAATAAAGCAGTGTAAAAAAAAAGACAAAGTGTCTTTGTAATATTCAGGAGTATGGACAGTCATTTTAATAGACTGAAGTGAGATGGAGAATTGTAATTGTCAAAGATAACAGCCAAGTAAATGTATTGTTATTGTAGACTTCCAGCTGTGTTTAGCAAGTAGCAGCAAGCACAACGCTACTAGGTGAGACAAACTCCAGCACCAAAACTCCCTGTCTGCCAGGTACCATGCAGTTGCAGCACTGCTTAAAATCTGAATTGTATTGGCCAAACTAATACAGAGCAGACAACGAGAAGAGAATTGGCTCCTATATTCCCTTATAGTTGTTTCCTATATAGCGCTATACAATTTCTTGCAAGTGCTCTTTCCCTCTCTATTTAGAAATCCAGAAGATAGATTTAGAAATGCAATGATGACAAAGTACCACAACCAAAGTACTTCCCCAAACTCAGAATTTCCACTCTTAAAAGAGCTCTGGGCTGGGCCACATAGGTTTGTTTCATTTGTACTGTCAGAGGAAGGTATGGGCTAAATAACAAACTTGGAGTGCACACATCCAGCAGTCAGTCACCAAGGATAAAAGGGCACCTGTTTGGAGAACTCAGTCACACAGCATCATCTGAACAAGTAAACTAAACAGGACAGGTGCTCAAGTACTGGCATAAAGTTATCCCACTTGTTTGTTTATTATCATGCTTCCTGCTGTAGTTTTGGCCCATGCCATCTGGCACTTTTCTAGACAAGACCCATGAACACCTTGGGAGATAGCATGGACCAGGGACTGCTTGAAACCAGCAGTGGTAGGGGATTCACCCTTACTCTTCTTGCATGGTCTTGATAAAAAAGATCAGTCAGATGAATTCATTCTGACATCTTTTGTCTACCACTGACTTCTCCAGGTTTAGTCCTTGCTTAGAGGATTCAAATATGAATTTATGAGCAAATGACTTTCTCAGTGGAAAGACCTTTAGTCTCTTGCTTCCCACATAAGGTTTGGGAAGGGCAATACCTCTTGTAATGCATAGAAAATATGTTCCAGTGAGATTCTAGCATGAGGATTTAAACCATTGCTTTCACGTAACTCTTCTCTCCACGTTCACTCCTTCTGACAAACTATCTTCAAGGTTTTATATTTGAAGTTTTACTGAAAAGGAGATTCTGGAAATTAATTCTTTTGGTTACAGATAAATAGACCTGATGATTCTGCACTTTTGCCTTTTAATTGTTTAGGTGTCATGAAACCATAATTAGTTCAGGAGAGTAAAAAGGAAAAAAAGAGTGAGCCAGAAAAGTAGCTGTCCTGCTGCTCTGTTATGCATACCTGGAAAGTGGAACACAAATGACTTTCAGCTGCCTTTATGCTTCCTTAACTTGCAGGCAATCCCTCGGGTAACTGTAGAGAAGAAGTGTGGCAGACAGTGCCCTGGCAAGCAACAGTGGCCATCCCAGTTTACGTTCCCTGTACAGCAGCTCTTTGTACCAGAGGTTGCTCCTCCAGTGCTCCCCCTCCTCTGGGACAAGCCTATGGAATGGGCAGAGTTATGCCGAGCCGCGCTTAGCACTGGTGGCTCACGTATCAGTACCAAACATATTTTGGATAGCATGCTGAGTTATTAGTAGGGGGAAGTGGAAGTCACTGTAGCCATAATTGTAGCCTGAGCACCAAATTATTATCTGCACGAGTGCTCACTCTATCAGCAACCTAACTACAAATTGATGAAATCAGAGAAAACCTCACATCTGTGTGGCAGAGAATAAAGAAGCCCGGGGGCAGGGCTCCACATTAATTTGGGAAAAAAACAGCCCTATTTAACATCCCAGCCCTATCGGCACAGAGCAGGCATTGCCTTTCCAATGTCCTCACACAGCAGGAGTCAGGATTTGCTTTTATTCCTAAAGGACCTTTGAACAGCAGATCTCACTGATAAGAACCAGCAGCTTTCATTGATTTCAGTCAAGTGAGCTCAAAGGCATAATACTTTCCTGAGCCTGCAGCAATTAGATACTTAGCCATTCATAAAACAGTCCTTAAAGAAACAAAAAGTGTTCTGTATTCTGAGCAACTCTGGTTTATGCTGTAAATAGAACAAATTTGGGGGTCCACCTTTATCACAGAGTTAGGATATCCTCTTTCTTCACAGCCTGTAGCAAGACATATTCTGGTCATTGTGCTAAACAACCTGTTTTGTTAAATATTGGTGTCTACTACTGAATCTTTTTAATTATTGAAGCAAACAACAGTTGTAAATCATAGTAGGAATTTAGGTGCACTGAAGTTTAATTTATGAAGTGTTAATGGCCTTCATATTTCTTCAATTGAAAGATGAAGTTCGTTGAGCAAGAAAAAGCTAATTCATATTCTCAGACACAAAAAAAAAATCCCTACAATAAAGTGGAGAACATGTGTCAGCTGACCCTACATATCTGTAACTGAGCGATAAAATGCATGTCAGAGGAGCAGTTATCACCAAACCAAAATTTACAAGCTGCCAAAATTTAAATTAAGGGTTATTCTTAAAGAGCATCCAAATAGGTTAAGGTAAGAAAACCAAAGAGGCATAATTCTGCTCTCCAGTGATGTTAGAAAATAGATGTACCATTATGATTAAACTATCATAATATCTGTAATATCTGATTATAGTTAACTGATTTTGAAGGTGCAATACATTCTTTTTTTTTCTTTTCTTCATTGCCTGCTCTGGATCTCTTGAGAGAAACACAGTGCCTAACTTGCAGACCGAAGTCAGTAAGTGGCTTCACACTAACCCTGAGAGGGCACACACTACTCTGTAGCTTAGACTGCAGTGCTTCATGTTGAGAGCAGTATAAACTCATGAAGCAATGTGCCAAATCTTATTGGTCACGAATTCATTTTTAATGAGACTCAGTTAAGTTTCCTATGCACCCTTCTAATTTATACTGGAAATTTTGGAGCTTTCTGGATTTAATACCCATATGAGTTTCATTAAAAAATAGGGACTCCATTCCTAATTCCAACAGCATTTATGAGGACTGAGCTGCATTCCACCATGCCTTTCAACTCTGTGCTTCACTTCAGGCCCTTCCACCTTCACTGCCCTATCTACATCTCCTGAGTGTGTTAAGTGGGCTTTCCCAAAGAAGACCTGTATGGCTTCAAACCTCCAGGACCAGAGCTGACCCCAACTACCTTGCCAGACCCCTGTCCATGAACTCATGTCTTCATTCTAACAGGCAGCTTAATTCTTCTAAAGCACCTAAAGTTTTCAAGTAAGCCAACCTGTTTTGCGTAGTATGTGGGGGAGTTTTAATAATGTACTTTTTTGCTTAATTACACAGCAAATAATAGAAAAATAACAAATCCAGCATTCTTTTTCCTGCACCAGTTTCCTCACGTTTCTGGTATATACTTCTGGCTTAAGTCTGGTCTTCTTGGATAGCTTAGGATCTTACTGTAGGTCATGTTATGTCACTTGAATGAGGGAGTCTTTCCAGCCCATTTTCCAGAGCATTTTCCTATTCACTAGTGCAAACAACAAAAAGCGATGACTTAGTCCATGACAAACTGTCAAACTAAATTCTTCTCTACCATCTACTGCTAAAGCTTTCTTGACGCCTATTCAACAATCAATTTCCTTCATTGTTCCGCTTTGATAAGTTTCCATTCCTTCAAGCCTTTTCCTCATGAATAGGAAGGAAATCTAGTTCTTCCAGTGCTATTTGTCACAAACTATCTACACCACAAGAGCTTACCAAAAAGCAAAGTTAGTCTGAACCAGAGCCTGGAATGAAACTTCCTTATTCAGTAGTGCCTACCAGGACTCACAAGCCATGTGCGCATTCCTCCGTTAGCATATATAGCAGCCAATACAGTATACTGTTTCTTGTAAAGCGTATGTCTTGGTATGATTGTCTCCCATTTTCCTTTCTTGTATGCTTTTAAGGCATTGTTTCAGTGTTCTTTTAAATTATTCATTCAACATGTAGCCAGGTGAGCATGATTAATTATCTCATATTTCATAAGAGAGACCCAACTGCAAAACAAAGCAGACCTTCAATGGGAATTGAATACTTTCACCATGTTTTTACTGTGTCTATACTTCATTTTTCATCTCTTGGCATGATAGCAGTCAGCTGTAGTATGCTCAGCCACCTATATGAAATCTACCTACCTGAAATGTTGAGAGAGGGATGTGAATCCCTAGCAGTCGTAGTAATTGTTTAGCTGTGGATCTTGATGTGGATTTGTGTTCAAATTCATGCTGTCAATTTTTAAACAGGATTTATAGCCTGGCTTACAGTTCAGGCAATAATTCCTGGTTTTCATTATGCATGAATCTGCTATTCTTGCAAAATATATATCCTTCTTCATGTATTCTGTGGGCCAGCTTGTGATTCACCTCTGCACAGATAGATTGAAATTTGTAATTGCCTGAAAGAGAGCTTTGTGTTGAAGGTGAGTCATGGTGTTGCTGCCCCAACTGTATTTCACTGCCTTCTAAGTTCAGGAATTCAAGCATTTGCTGTAAATGGGATCACAGAAATGATTCACATTAAGTCTATCTATTTTTTAACCTATGGTGTTTTAGTGAGCTGGTTTTCAGCAAGCCGTGCAAACAGTTGCCCCAGTACTGAATGAGAGAACAGTTTGGTGCAATAAGGGACACAGACAAAAAGACTGTGAAGAAAGAAATGAGCTATTTCCTGTGACAGCCTTCTGTTGCTAGTGTCTTAGGAAATAAATGCCTTAAAGAGGCTACACAAGATGTAGACAGTCATAGAGAATTTGGCATAGAAAATGTACTTATATACTAAGAAGATGCAATTCTAACTGACCTAGAATTGGGACTTAAAGCAGCCACACAGCCATTCAGAAGCTACTACAACAGTCTGGTATTTAACAGCAACTATGGAGTCCCTTCAGAGATTTGAGACTGTTATAGACTGTCTGTTTGCAGACTAAACATCCCCCATTCTACCCTTGTGTTTGTTCTGCTGGTGTGGTCATGAGGTACATATGTGAGCTGCATAGCCATCCTCATCTGGACTCCCCTGGTACAAGACACGTGACTTGCCTCAGTTCTACTGCCTTTGGGGACTCTCCCACCTGTACAGTGTCTATTGCATTAGTCCCTTAATCTGTTCCTGCTGAACTGAATTTTCTGTGGACCCTTTAGCATTTCCAAAATTATGTCACACTTTCACAATGCAAACCATGTCTTTACATAGCTTGTTGATATATTGCCATGCTCTAGTCCTTTCTCTTCTTGCTAAGGGCTACCGTTCCTAACAGAGGTCCCCACCATTAACATCTTTTCTTTCCTGCCAGGAGTATAAAGATCATGTAACCTCTGTGCAGAGAGCGCTCTGCTGGGAACTGTAAAAGCAGTGTGTGTTTACAGTAACACTAGACACCGTTTCAGAACAAGTCAGCATTTTTTGCCCAACAGGAATCCAGCACGTTGGTTCTCAGGCAAGGAGAAGCAGAATGGACCTAAGGTCAGCTAATGCACAGTTCAGTTCTTTGTTTCAAGCTTCAGCCTCACACTTATCTAGCCTTTTTTGAGCTTCCTTGCTTGGTAGATGTTAGGAGTCAGCAGCTGGTCTCCCATTATTTTTCTGAGAGAGCTCCTTTCATGATAAACTAAACATAGTAATTGCAAAAATTTGCATGACCTTCTCTGTGTTCCACACATTCATTCTTGTCTTTGCACTACCATGCACAGCAATGTGAAAGTCACAAGGAGAAAAAGTCCCTTCTTCCATAAAATGGTGCAGAAACATCTGAATATGAAATTTTGCAACAAGCATGAAGTTAGATGTGACAAGTGAGCAGGGCATTTGTGGAAGAACTTTAAGAAATTACAATATTCAAAAAAATGGATATAACCTAGACTTCCTTGGTAAAATAGGAATTATTTCATTTGGGATATATTTACATTTACTCTGTATTGCCTCTTAGAGAGAAAAAATATAACTACTGAGGATCAAAATATATGGGGGGGTTTTGGTGAGATATATGTTTAATACTTCATAGGTAGGTATGAGAACTATATACAGACCATGTTTTGGTTGGTGATCAGTAGTAGTTTGTAGCAAGGGCATGTGCATAGATGTGTAAATTGCGTATAAAGGTCTTAATCTGAAATCAGAGTGAAAACACTTTTTCTGCAGTCTTCTCACCTCCAAGGCATGGTAAGCTTTAAAAAGGGCATGATTCCCCTAGATGAAGACTAATAAAAGATCTTTAATCTTGCAAACCCAAAATCCAGGATCTAACTAATGTTTCTTTGATCTAAATTAATTTTCAATATCTGCCAAAGACATATCTGAGAGCTTTTTTTAAAGCTTATTTTAAATGCTACATCATTCTTCATCCTACCTGCCAGAATGTATTGTTTAGTACTTTGTCCAGATGCTGAAATCTTACAGTTCTTATGTAGGGGAGGAGGTTTTCAACATCAAATAACTAGGTTATTCAGGTTGAAATCAGGTTAATGAGTAACTGAATCTAAACCTATTAATTACAGCTCAGACCTGTCATGACTTTGTAGGGACAGAGCCTTTCAAAGCTTGTTTAATATTGAAGGACTTACATTAAAACCTGTTTTTTAATTGCCCTTTTGTTTTTTCTTATGTATTTTCATATACAGTATACATTTAAGTTTTGACCTTTTGAAATATATTTCTGTTTTATTTCTGACTTTTATGAGCAGTTAGCCAAGCTCAAATTTGTTATCAGTACACTGACAGCTGCTCATTCCACTGTCAACTCCAAATTTCAAACAAGCAGTCTATAATCAGTCTTTTAAGAAGAGCACCCCAAGAATAGGAGAGTATACTTGCTTATCGTAAAAGAGTACACCATTTTCTCCTGTAACTTATGGTGGAAGTTTTCATTGAACATAAAGAACTATTTTATTTTGGCCCACATATGAAATCTTTTCTAGCACTTGACTAAAGGGTAGTATGTTTGGATTGAAAAAAACCTAACCAACATCCTTGTAAAAATGCCATCCTTTCATATACTTTTTTAAAGAACTTTAATGTTTCACTTTAATTTGTTTCCTTATGCATAAAGCGTTAAAGAGCATCACTGACATGAAAAAAATCTCCTGGTTTTCCTTCAAATGTCACCTAAAGACTCATTCTATAGTAGTGTCTTTAGAAAGCTGCCAATATGAGTAAATAGGGCTGAGATAATTTAGCCCATGAAAAAGCATCCAATGGGTGTCTGCTGTTTCAGTTAACCTCTCAGTTATAAGGCTGAAGTTTTAATAGGACAAATATTATGTCTGAATAGCAGGTCCTTTTTCACAGGGAAGGGGTAGCAGGTTATCAAGGGGCTGCGAAACTTTCTGAGCAAAGCAAACCTACATTCAGGGTCAATTCTTTCTAAAGAGGGTATGAACTATGATACTGATATATGCTTCCTCTAGTATTACATTGTGCTCATTTGTCCTATTAAATCTTGCTATTTCAATTTTGATCTTGCTAACTCCTATGTTTAAATAGATACTATATTGAGGACTTGTGCCATAGCTGGTATATGCATCTGTCTGTTTTACATTTGCACAGGTTTTTTTCCTTGATTTTGTACTCACATATTTTATTTTGTCTTTACATAAGCTCCACAGATTAATTAGTCCTAGTTTGGAGGAAAAACATAGACAAACACACAAACACAACACTCTCTTCAATGTCAGGTCAGTGTTTTGAAACCTCATACCACCTTAAACACTTCCACTCTCTTCTTGGTGTGCTCACGCTTTACATACTTGTAGGCTGTTATCATTACTCTCCTCTTGCATTATTAGCTGTCATATGGCTAAGCAGAACATGTTTTAATCTTTCCTCATAAATCAAACTCTCCAGCCCCTTAATCATTTATGTTGCTGTTATCTGAATTCCTTCAAAACTTGTTGACATCTTCATGGTACTGGAGAGGCTAAAACTACATGCTGCATTCGAGAAGGGATTCATTTGTGCCAAATAGAGTATATCTGGATGTTCTTTATGGAAATACTGAGTATGTAAATAATAGTTGTTTTTTTCTGTTATATATAGGTAAGCAAAATAGTTAATATTATGATTTAAACATCAGGAATAGTAAAGAAGAAATGCCATACATTTTACCACACTTCTCAGTCAACCATTTGAGATATATATCTTTTCACCATTACTGCAATACTTGATTTTTAATAAAAATACCTTTAAAATATTACTTTAAGCTATCAATCTCCAATGTGAGCTTTGTCTTCTTGTTTGTTTGCTTCCTCAACTTCTTTGGGGAGTGTTTTATTCCCTTCTTCGAATTGCCATATTCTTCCTAGGAATTTCTACATCATCTACTCATAAATGTGAAATAATTTCTCCATTATTTCACCAGCTCTTTAATTGTTTCCCTCACCCCTTCTTTTATGAAGTACTTGAAGAAACGCTTGTACTTACTCGCTTCTAGTGTACATAAAGATTTGTAAGTAGTTTTTCCATGTATGTGTTGCTGCTGCTATTCTAGATATTCACGTTTTTTCAAGGCCTAATTTTGATTATTCCAGAGCCACTAACATCCTGCATTGAACCTGAGAGCAAGTGTCGTATTTCCTATTTTCTTTAAGAACGGTATAAATTCAGTATTGTAATGATGTCTCTGAAAACTTTAAGTTCACAGAAAATAAATAGAATTTAGGTTCTCCTTGTAACACACCTCGCCATCTAGATATTGTTTTAACAACAAATGACTACAGTATTTTCAGACTGAAGAAGACCAGAGCAGATAATCTTAATTTCAGACCCGGTTCATATGGGAATACCACTGTCTATCTCTTACTTTTCAAAATACTTACTTGACTTGAGAGTAAAACAATGTTAGGTCAGATACAGAGCTACAGCAAAACACAGGTCAGGGTGTCAGCCCTACAAACACAACACAAGGTTCACATTTTCACCTTGCTTTTGAGTCTGTGAAGTGCACAGTGAGCTAAACACGTAATAATGAAATGCCCTCCTAAAATAATTGAGGGGAACTTGCCAGCCAATAGCTAGTCTCAGGACCTAAAAGTTAGGCTAAGTACTTCTGTACCCTATCAGCCTCCTAGTCCCAAAACCACCTAGTCCAAGCTGGCTATTCTTCCCCAGCCAGCCTTCCACATCAGTGTAGTAACCTTGACTCTAAGTGAAGATTTTCCATGCACTGTAGCAATGCTCCAAAGGGCAGATAGGCCATGTCTGAAATCAGATGCCAGCAGGAACAGCAGAATGCATGCAGAAGCAATTTTGGCTGATTAGCTGTGAAGTAAATTAAGTAAAGATATGAAGAAATCCAATTCCTAGAAGAGCAAACCAGAGTGTCTCATTAAAACCTCATTTAATAGTGTTGCTAACTTCATGGAGTAAATATGAAACATTAGCATCTAATAATAACTTTCGCTGGAGTTTTAAATTCCCTTTGTGTTTAAGGTATGCTGTGTGCATTCATTATTCACAAAGGCTTTTCTATGGATAACAGAATGTATCTTTCAGCTGATATGATGACTGCTTTAATCTTCAGGATAATTATATTTGACACTCCCCATAAAGATTTAACTTGCGTCTGTGATGCATTAAGCTTACAAAAGGTGAAGTGAAACATTAGATTCTTTATCTCTTAAAGATTAGGCATTAGAGCTTGTAATCAGGAGTTACTTTGAGACTTCAGTCAAAATAACGAACCCCAGAAGAAAGACATCCTACAAAATAGCATGCAACACTTAATGGAGTATCCCGGTTTTTCTTTTTTATTTTTAAAAAAAAAAAAAAAAGTAATATAATTGTAGCCAAGACCCTAAAAAAAATTCTGCTCAGTGCAAAGACGACAATTGTTTAAAATTATGTTTATTCCATTCCAACATTTATTCCATTTCATCAGAGCAGGACATAAGGAAAGTTCTCACTAGATATGTAATAGCTGAATTTTAATTGCCAAATGGAGGCATGCAATTAAAACTACAGTAGGTGGCAGATATACTTACTCTCTCCTCCCCTTGCGTCTCTCCCTCTGTTCCTGCCTCTGTTTCACAAAGCTGTGTACACCAATCTCCCTCCCAACCCCAGCACAACTTTCTTGTTCTGTATTACATTTGAGGAGGGACTGACCATCTTCCAGCCTTTTGTGAGATGAAGCAATGGAGTCGGTAAAATCCCAGGTGAGACGGGTTCTCTCGTTCATGCAACCTGTCGCAGGGCTGACAGCAGCCCAGAGCTGTGTTTGCAAAGCCTTCCTGGGCTGTACATATCCCAGGTGAGAAAAAACCTTCTGAGCTGCAGGTCTCTAACATCTACCACTGCAGAACTGCTGTGAAATAGTTTCTCAGAGACTTGCCAATGGCTACAACAAATGGACTTTCAGAAAGATGAAAAAAGGAATATGTCTACAAAAGAGCAAATTCCTGTACTAAATCATTATCAAGTATTTAAGGAAAACTTGCTAGAATTTTTCAACGCCAGGAAAATATCATATCCTTTCATTCGTTTTCCCCAAAGAACTGGATTTAAAATGAACACATAAATAAAGCACCTCAAAAAAGTTATGTCACAGACAACTCCAGGACAAATGGTTAAAGCATGGCAGATAGAGAAACTGAAACCCAGAGCCTGAGGAAGTTAGGCAGTGTTAAAAATAAATCCCCAATCTAACCATGCAAATAAACATTTGTACAAAAATGCAGCAAGGAAAAGTTACCATTCACAAACTGTCCAGCAGTGCTTTAATAAGTGAAATCTTGAAAGCTACTGAGGATCCGTTCTAACACCTATCCAAAAGTTTAGATTCAGTTTGGCTCCTACTTCCTATGTCATATCTTCCCACAAAGACTACAGTTTTTCTGCGGTTTTCTCTGCCACTGAGGCCACAAACCAGCAATTCAGGGGGGGTTACATCCTGCTTGTCTTCACCATGACAAACAAACCTGCAGAGATTGTGTTTCACAGTGCTGCAATGGCAGCAGCAGGGATGAGGAGGGAGGAGGACAGCTCAGCCTCTTTACATCACTTAATAAAACACACATTATATAGGGCAGTACTAATGAAGACAACTTACATGAGCTCACTAAATCTTCTCAGGAATGAGCTTTTTCCATCTTACCCTGCAATCACTGGGACTTTTTCTTTGGTTTAAAATTTCTTGCTGCTCTTTGATCTCTCTGTTCGGAATGATCTCGGTCTGTGCTCTGAATTATCTCCCTGCTCACCCTCTGCCTTAGATGAGTCCGGCTCACATAACACTCCTCACACTCCCATTCTGCTCACTGCTCTGTACACAGACGCCAGCCACCACTAGATTATTTTAAACTCATTGAAACATGTTTTACAAGAAAATCGGTTTTCTTCACAATCAATGTTCGCGTTGATCATTGCAGACAAGCTCAAAGACTTTGTTGCTTTAAGAACTTATTAATATTGTGCCATGTAGTCCAAGGGATGTCTAAAGAGGAAGACCTCTAATCCAAGGAACTCACCGTGTTACTATGACCAGGAAAACATGAACAGGATAGAGGGAAAGAGAGATTGGGAGAGAGAAAAAATAGAAGACAAGGAAGGAAAATTGCTAATTATGAAGGGAGATTATAGAGACAGAAATTGAATAGGGAGTAACAATAGGGAATTGTTTGTTTGGGAAGTGTTGGGCTGTTTGGGTCCTTTTCTGTTGGTGGGATCTGCAATTTGCTATTATTGCAATTTCGCATACATCCACATTTGGAAAGAAAGAAGTACCTTAGGCCATGTATCTCATTCTATGAAATTTTATTCATCCTGCCCTCATCCCACTGATGGGACCACTCAAGGTGTAACGTATTACTCAACTGACATATCTCAGTATGGACCATTTGCATGTCAGGTCACTGTGAATGAAGGAAGAAGAAACAATGCTGTTTAATACTATTTTGCTATGCTAAAGCATAACAGATGGCTAATGCTGAAAAGGAATCTTAGTTCACAGCCTATTGCCATCAACTATTCTGTATGAAAGAGATATAACTGAGAAAGTTCTACAGCTCAAGTTAGGTATTTGGGAGTGTCTGGACACCCCTATAGATTAATAGTTCCGTAAACTTCTCTAAGCAGGTGCCTCACATATGGCTAAACAGAATGAAGCTTTAACACTTCCTTTCTCATTTGAATTTTAAACTATGGCACCACTGTTCACTAATGTCCCATTTTTTTCTCATTAACATACAGTATTTCAGAAAACAGTTGGCAGCAGGGGCAAGGCTGGATTTTCTAATAATGTAAGGATAGTTTATAACCAGTTACATTAAAAAACAGGTTAATATGGAACAATGTGCAACTGAAACTGGAAGTATATCTTCTTTCATGTTATTTAGTTACTTCTTACTATTTTGTATTTACAGCTGTGATTAGAAATGTTTTCTGCTTTCCTGTTTTGGTTTATTTGTTATTTTTGGAGCACACAGTGATCGTGAGACAGCAGTTCAGAAACAGCCACATAAGCTTACACTTTGAAGTGCACAGAACTCCACTTAAGCTATGGGGCTATTTGCAAAGCAGGGCCATAATCACACCATGAAGTTTGCTAAATATTGTGTTTATTTGGGATCATGTATAATCTGAAACTCATAAATGTATAATAGAAGGCCACTCTACTCAGTTTACATAAACCCATCAGCATGTATTTATCAGACAATAAAAGGCAATTAAGGTAGATATTTTGACAAGATCTTCTCAGTGTTTCACCAGAAGAAGTCTTCAATGTTTAGACATTGAAAAGTCCACAAAAGCAACAACAGTGGTGGTCTGCGTTGGACTGCTGCTAGGGAAGGTGTATTTTGTGCATATTCTTTCCAACTACTTAAACACACTTGTTTAAAAATACAGGTCTGGGCCATGGCATAAGGGTATAAAGCCTGCACAGCTTACAAAAGCAGTGTGCACAGAGGCAATGACTGTCACTGCAAGAGGGGAAGATTATTCTTGGGGCTTCCCCACACCTCTGCTACCATGGGGAAGCAGAGAGGGCAGCGACAGCAGGCAGTGCATTCTTCCCATCCATGGAGGAAGCTCAGGAAAATTTCTCTATCTGTTACACCGTCTACTATCTCTTCTCTAGACTGCATCCATTTAGCTCCTAGGCTGTTCAGAGGTTAACTACAGAGTGTTGACATGTGTCACAGGGCACTTTTCTGAGAGCAAAATATGGTGGGACACATAGTAACATAGGGTTGAGTTGTGTACTCCCGTCGTCAGCACCTCTGCAGCAAACACCACCCAAACTTTTGTTCCTATCTTACGTGCAGCTCCTGCTGAGATCAGGATGCAGAGCAGCTCCAGTCTGTTTGACCAGTGCAACAGTACTCCCACTAGCACAAAATATTCACAAGCCCTTGCCCACCCCAGCAAGGAAGAGTGAAAGGAGAAACATGGAGAAGAGCAGCCAACCATAGGAACCAGAGGTCAGATGATGGAGAAGGACATAGTTGGGACAGGGATGAGGAGGAAACTGTACAAAGCATGATGGAGCAGTCTTTAGAAGGTAGCAGAGAAAAACAGCAGCAAGGAATAACTTGTAAGAGAGTTTGGAAAGGGCTAAAAGAAATGGAGAGGCTGAAGAGGAGAGGGCATCATACACAGATCAGCAGACCAATCCAGTCTATGGGCTGGGAAGACTCCCAACCTGTTCTACATGTTTTTCCATCAATGACTAATCTTCATTTTTACTTTATTTTATCTATATCACGCAGTGACACTTGACACAAGAAAGAATCCAAATGTTCTCCCTCAGTACCATGTAAGTGGGAGGCCAAAACATGGGAAGAGAGAATAGTCTTCCTCATTATAACCCCTACCTTGCCTGCCTTCCAAGTCTGGAGGTCTGGGCTTCTATAACATGCTGATTTTCACTCCTAGTGCAAGAAATGAGAACAATAATGTCCTTCTGAGATTTTTATTCTTGATTTGGAACAAAAAAGTAAAACTTGTAATGGAAGGATTTTTCATTAAAGTGTCTCTTTGGAAATACCACAGTGTTACATACCCATCCCCCTTCCTTGCATGATGGGAAGGAGGAAATGATGATGACAGAGCGTGGCTGCCAATGTAAGGTCAAGCCCTTCCACCTGCAGCCTGCTCCCGGGGCTGCTCCCTAAAGAGGCTTGGGGAAAGCTGAGCACTGGAAAATGGTCCCTAGGACAGACAAATTGCCCAGCTGTTTGCACACTTACAAAAGGGCAACCTATGAGCTAAATGAAACTTCTGAATATTTTTACCTTATCTGATTGAAGAATAGAGACTTTTTTTTAAAACCAAACCAAATCAAATTGAATAAAGATGTGACTCTGTCGTATCAAGCATTTTGTTGAGATTTGTCAAGCTTCTATTGAAACTTTTCTGTTTCAACAAAGTACGTTTTATTTTCCTGTCTTTCCATAGGAATTTCTCTAAATCTTTACAGTGTGCTCTGATTGGTGGCTGCTTCTTGTCTAAAGATCTGATATGTATCAGATTTCTCAGATACTGCAGATGTTGCAGTACCAGATTTTCTTTTGGAAAGCAACACATGTCAAAGTCAAAATTCAAAGGGCTCCTTTCCCAGTCTGGTCTCCTAGATAGCATTTGGAGACATCTGCTGAGAGATAAAACAATGACACATGCTATGTGGCCAGCAGGCATTTTTAATTAGACCTAAAATTTTGATTCCAAATCATTCTTTTGTTCTGTGATGCTTTTGGAGAGCTATGGCATTACCTTTCTGTTTCTGTAACAAGGGGAAAGATGGTTGCATGCATCAGATCGGGCAAGCTGCACAGACCACCCAGTGAAGATGGTCTGAATTTGCCATACCATTTGTCGCAGCCCATACGGAAGTCACAGCAAAGCTCAAACTGGCAGCCCGTTTAAAAAATTATGTGTCTCTGACTGGCTATGCATATTTTGGATGCATACATCCTTCCAGACTCAAGGGGCCAGAATCACATAGATGAACCAGAGATAAACGTAAGAATTTGCACATTTGTAAACACTCAGAATGGAAGTTGATGCATTTTGAGCAAGCCTGAAGAGAGTGAGGCTTGCATAACTGTTTACTTCCTAGGAGCTGGATGTTGCCAGAACTAAAAATGAGATCATCATTCCCATCCATCCTAGTACCTGATACTTTCTGTCTGATCTTTGCCTTAAAGAGGAAAAATGATCTTTAATGTTATCTTTGCAGACCGAAGTATGGACAGAACCACTAAAGGACAGAAAACAGATATGTTTGGCAAGCTTAGATCCTTCAGCTTGAACTGCTGAGGAGTGGTAAGGTTACAAGAAATTAGCCTCTGCCTTCTGCCCTCAGCTGGTTTAAGAACAATGTGTTTAAGAACGATGAGCAGCACTTCACAAGTAAGTAGATCCATCCTTGAGAGGAAGGTTGGAGAGGCACAGCTTTGCTTATATTAACAAGACATTTCTAAAAATACTTCTGAAGAGAAAAGTGGGAGAAGTCAGTGGCTGCAGCCCAGAGGCAGGCTAGGCCTGGGTAACAGGAAAGACGCTGTCCTGGGAGCAGGGGTGGTGGGGGCAATCGTGGCTGGTGGCAGCGCTGGGAGGGCAGGGCTCAGCCCGGCTCCAAGCCGGCTGGGCGGGCGGGCAGGTAGGGATCTGGCCCCTATAAATATTTGCCTCTGGAATTCCACAAAGACTCTTCCCTGGGCGTGCGTGCTGCCCTGCACGTGTGCACAGCCGCCTCTTTCCTGAGGGTGTACTGTCACCTTTCTCCCCAAACACTGGCTGCTGCATTCCCCTCTTGTCAGCAACAGACCCCTCTCCTTCAGATTCCCGTCATATTATTTTTAGTCCAGCACACATCTTTGTTGACCCATCCAGTTTACCTTTTGAGCGTAAGAATTTCTTTAAGTTTTTTTCGTCTCAGCCATCGAACAGAAAATACTGAATAAAGTAAAATAATTCTGGAAGATAGCTGGAGTATTGACTGCACTATGACTGTGATCACCATGAGTATTATTCAAATACAAAACCTGTGCCTACTCACGGTCTTCCTTAAGTTTCCAGACACAGTGAAGCCAAGAGATAGAGCTGCATCATAAAATTTACCAAGATGCTGGTTGGGGGGTTAGGACATAGCTTCTTTTTGCATGCATTTTGCTGTAGTACCTGTATACAGCTAATTGAATCGTAGATGTAACATATGGAAGGGTGCGTAGGCCATTTCCCAGGTAAAGGAAGACATTTGTTTTCAGATTTTCCAGTACATTTTC
The DNA here is from genome assembly GCF_964188355.1 of Buteo buteo. Classification (NCBI taxonomy): domain Eukaryota; kingdom Metazoa; phylum Chordata; class Aves; order Accipitriformes; family Accipitridae; genus Buteo; species Buteo buteo. Next base: position 31,889,660 of record NC_134171.1, on the reverse strand, counting down.
AAATAGAGCAGCAAAACATTTTGCCATTTTCTTTGAAAACATTTTCTTTGCCGGTCCATAAATCTCACCGTTAAAACTTTTTTCCTTTAATGTCATTCCCAGTGCCCCAGTTTAACTGTTTGGTTTAACACCTTTCCCCATAAATTAATCTAATACATTCATGTTGACCGACATCAGAGATTCACCAGCTGAGGTCTGTACATGTGTACTTGGCACCGGTGGCATCCTCTCACAGTTCAGACTGTGAGCATGAGTTTACCAGAAAAATGGAGAAAGCTTTTCCATACAAATAATCCAGAGGTAACTGCAGGCATGTGGTTTGGGTAGATAAGGTGTCTGCTTGCAAACAGCTACACCTGCAAAGGGAGAAGGAATATGTCTGAGCTGAAAGGGAAAATATCTCTACGTGAGCAGGTAGCATTTGGGCAGTAACATTTCTCCAAACACAGAGCCGTGCCTGGGAACACGGGAGGAGCTTGCCTGACATGCGGTGTGGGGCTCTCAACATGAGTATCAGATAATGGCACAGCAGCCGTGGCAGCTCGGCAGCTTTGCCCTGAATGCACGGGTGTTTCCCAGCACAGAACTAAGGCGGCTGCCACCATGGCCCTGCTGCCACCAGCTGCCAGTATCCCAGCATACTGGGTTTTGTCATGCCTTTTCATCATCTTTTGGGTATTGAGAGGTCCAGACCAAAACTGAGTGTATTGTTCCACAAGGGTTGTTATTTAAATAACGCAAGAATAGACACTGAAGCACAGCTGTGCTCTGACGCCTCCTTTAAACACGATTTAAAAATAATTTTATACTTTCATGTTGCATGGCAAACTCTTATCTCATTTTATGACCGTAGTGAATGTCATGCATCTCAAATTTCCTTCTTTGATTGTATATATTTGCTTTTAACTGTCCTCCCCATCAGATACCTCAGTCTACGCTTTTCATATCCATATTTCTAGCCTGCCTATACCTAATTGTTTTCCTGTCCATGGTCTGTTAAGAATTTTCTGACGTTTAATTAAATTCTTTACACAGTCTTACTTAGATTATCCATTTATGTGTTGTAACATCAGACAAGCAGACTCCCTTAGCCATCTTCCTCTGCTTTGTAACAGTTTATCTTTACTCCTTCTTTGCCCTTTGTTGGGTCATTCTGACATTTTCCAGCCCATTTCATTGAACGGGTTGCACTGACTCTTTTAAATATTTTGAGCTGTAACAAGCCTACATGTGTACCAGAACTCACAATAACTCTCAAAGAATTAAACTCTGATTAGCAATACATATATTGCCCTTTTTATTTTGAAATTTTAAAAAGTTGGTTTAGCTGCTAAAATGAATAATGGTGGGTGTGTTTTTATCAACATTTTAGCCTGGGCAAGGCATATGTTTTTGAAAAGGATCTCCCAACACCGCCCTTTAGCTCATATCTCCAAGCAGTCTTGGAGCATGTAAACTGGATGGCTTTCAGACGAAACTAGGCCAGAAGATGCACCCTGGTAGTGCGCCAGTGACCTCCAGCCCCTGGTGAGGATTCGTTCAGTTCATGAGACCCAGGTAGATCTAGTTCAAAGTAAACCCACCTCGAGATGTGTCAGAACCTTGGTACCATTTATTTTGCTGTATAAATCCACTCTTTCTGGGCCACGTTGTTGGTAGCATAGACATAGCCACTGGTAAGTAAAAATCTGCTAAGACTGCCTTCTTCTTTGTTGCCTTCTGTTCTCCTCTGACAGTGGTACTCAGCTGAAATACGGAGGTATACACATTCAGCTCCAGATTTAGATACTGCTTACTGCATCCTCATTTAAAAATGAACTAGTGCTCTTCTGGGCTGATCACTAATAGAAACAACGGCAGATGTCACCTGAACAGGGTGTACATGTTTCAAAGTAGGTAGATAGATTACACTCTGGTCATCATGTCAGCATTTGCCTATGTAAGCATTGCTACTTGCTCTACAAGGAAGTTTTGCCAGAATAGTAATAATAATAATAAAAAAAAAAAAAAGAAAGCACTTCAAGAGTGTGTAATTATATTGAATTTCTCTAGAGAGTTGGCTGCTTCTTTCTCCATCCGGCCTCAAAAAGTAGGAGGAATGTAACGAGGAAAGCAACTGCAAACTATAGAGATCCCTTGCTGCTGCTTGTTTGTTCAAACATGTACACAGGACATTAGTGTTTGCAGATGCTCTATAAAGATAAAAGACAAAGGCCTAGATGGGAAGACATTATGATCTGCATTAAATAGATGGTGAGCCAATTCTTCCCTCAGTTACACTACTGCAAATCCAGTAAATTTCTTTTAATTGTTGGAATGAGATCATGAAGGGAACCGAGAAGGCACTAGGAAAAAAGTTACAACAAATAAGAAAGTGCAAAATAAGTTATCTAGTATAGAATGAAAAGAAAAATTGTTTTGTTCTTAGAAAGGAATTCAGAAGGAGTGCAAATCCACAGGCTGAAACTTGCAATTCTGTAATTTGATATGTGTGCCAACTTTGTGAGAAGTTAATCAATCGATTTTAATGATAACATAATACCTCTCAAGAACATAAAGGTATCTGACTTTAACAGCTGTAGTTGCTGTAAAAATTAAGGACTCCACTTTGAATTAACATGAAGACAACTTTTTTCAACAGTTCTTGCTGTCCCTGATAACAAAGGGGATTAAGATTTTAGTCTGGGATCTCTCACCTCCTTATACATTACCATACATAATATTAGGAAGAGAAAGAGAGTCTCAGCTACCCTTTATTTCTCCCTCTCTCCCTCAGGGAAGCCACAGGACACAGTAATCAATTAAAAAGGTCAAAATAAGCAAGGTCAAATGGCTTCATTTACTGTGACTACTAATCTCAGTTACATTGCATAAACTTTTTACTTATGGGAGCTTATCTTTCTACCCAGCAAAGATGTGGAGGCCTAGTTCCCTCTCCTATTTTTGAATTTCCCCTTTTCCTCTCATTTTTGTATTTCCATCCCCTCATTACTGCACTGGCACGAAGGACTACATACAGGGAACTCAGAATCAGGCCCAATTCTGTGCCACAGATAGGGTGATATGCAAGAAAAATATGGTAACAAAATAAAATATGCGAACTGCAGATACTTAAAATTACTTTATCTCTTTTCTATTTCTTACCTTTTTCATGTCAAAACATGAAAGATTACCTGAAATATCAGTTAAGCAGGGAAATATTATCCTAATAAATGAGCATGCAAGTATGTGCCTGGTAAGTTATTTGATTAAACAGGAAGCTAGAATCCTATAGATATCCACAAATAAAGCCCCAAATCTAAATGACTGTATCGTTAGCTCATTTGTAAACTGTTCCAGATGTAAGATTTTGGCAGCTTTCCAGTAGGCTGGCTGCAGTCTGAGCTTTCTGCATCCGCAGTGAGAACTGCAATGCCTGACTCTTCAAGGAAAAGCTCCACAAGGCTGATGACAAATTATATAAAGTAACAACCTGCCTGCCTGGCGAAGAGAAATTCAGACAGATCCCCGGGCAAAGAATGCCCTTTTTCCCGGGGCCAGGCTACAGCATTTGACTCTGGATGTGTGATCGATCTGCATTATGCATCACCCAGTGAAAGCCCCTCTGAGAAGATCATTTAGTGATCATATCAGGGACTCCACTGCCAGAGCCTTGGATGTTATCTGGAAAAACACGAGAGACAGACGACTGGCAGGTGAGAACAACATTACATAAGCATATTTTAAGATTCATAAGGGACCATAATCAATAATGATAATTAGTGGTATCATTTGCATAATGTCGCCTCTAAGTATTTCTCCAGCCTTTTGTTTCTGTGTCATGTTACTTCAGTGCTATGCCTATGGTGGGACTGTATGTGCTCCTCTAACTAGATGAGATAAACATCAGTTAAAATAAAAGGAGCAGTGAATTTTGGTCTGATGTTGTGGTGCAAACTCCTCAGACTGAAGTGTGCTGAAGCATTTTATTTTGCTGTTAGGTCAGACCCTGTTCTTTACTGCTGTGATGTGCTTCAGTGACTTGCGTTACGGAGTGTTTTGCAGCCAAGGAGTGTGTCAGTTGGAATATCTGGGCTGTGCACTGAGCGATTACTGGTATTTCCTCTGGCAAGGATTTCAGTGCTGTGAGCTCCAAGTGAGTGTCAGGTATGCCAGAGCTAGGCTTCTGAGATATAAATTAGCAGCCAACTATATGGTTACAGTTCACATTTTTATTTTGACTTGCAAATACTCGAAAACTTGAGGCAAACCATAATAGAGGGCTGGAGGAGAAGATAATTTCACTCACTTTATTTTCTTCTTCTGATATTGTCCATCTGTTAGACTGAATGCTTCTCGTTCTCCCTACTAGGGTTGTTACTTTTATTATTGCAGCATTTAGAGGTTTCAGAAAAGGCAGCAGAAATGCACAATGGGTGTGACGTGCCAGAGGGATCACTTTGGTTTGTTTGTATACTTACAGTGGGGATGGTTTATGTGGGGGAGGGGAGGGGAGGAGAAATGTGAATAACGATAAGATCGAGGATGAGATGACCAAGAGGTAGACCGTATGGCTCACTAATGTAAACTGAACTTTTATATCATTCGCCTGCAGTTATGTTTTAGAGAAATAAGAGCATCTAAGTCCATAACAGACATTTGTGATGGCGTGCTAATTCCAAAACTGATTACATCAGGTAATCAGGCAGTGAGTGACCACGGCCTATAAAGAAAGACAGGGGCAAAAACCTCCTTTAAATTAGAGTAACTCATAAAAACCTTGTTCTGTCCACTGTGTTAGTGGCTGGATAAATTCTGTGCCTGTTCCACAGATGGCAAAGGACAGTGAGTTTCCTGGGCAGAGGACCTCAGCTTTACCACTGGTTTACAGTAAAGCCTCATGGTCACAGGTGATGGGGACATTACATTTACTTTAGCACTCGGTAGTTAGTCACAAACATGGCAGTGTTGTGAAAGTGCTGGACACTAAGCTCTCTTCCATGGCAAACTGAACTGGGCAGATAGTCCCTTTCATCTCTCAAAGGTATGTTAGAAAACTGGGCTTCTTTGGTAGCTTAAAGACTGCAGGACATGGAGCAGCAGTCACAACGCAGGTCCTGATGTCTGGGACATTGCTGAAACTCCACTGGAAGGAGCACCAAAGGGAAAGAAATTCTGAGTAAAAAGGCATGGACGTTACACAAATCTATAAAAGGGAAGCTGGTGGGGCCAAGTCAGCCTTTGTTTAATCTGCATGTTGCCTGGTCAGCTGGACGCTTGTTTACCCTGGCATTCGTTTCCATTCCACCTGCTAGAGATGTTTATGTGAGTGCTTTGAAGTAAGCTGTTTAATTTATAGTTAAGTTCAGAATGGCATTTGCATCAACAGACTCCCAAGTACCTCTGGCCTGTGTCCACATAAGACAACTACTACCAACTGCCTTCTGTAAAATTGTTTTCCTCTCATCAGTTCACATCGGAAAGCATATAATGACATGTAATTTGTACCTTGTGTATGTGACCTACATATGAAAATATGCAGCTTTTATCAGGATACAAAAAGGCCTTGATAAACGTATATATTTAACCTTGCATATGATTGTCAAATACTTGGGGGATAGACAACTGCTAATTATATTTCTTGAGACTCTGTCACATTCCTAGAAACGAGGAGTGAACGTGAACCCTTTAGTCTCTTTAGCTGCTCTGATAAGGGTCGGCATGTTTTTATTCCACTTGGCAGGTGGTTATGAGCCGTCACAGTTTTTATCAATACAGGGCTTAGACATTAGAGGACCCTTAAAAGTAGTGACAGTTCCATTTTCCAGGCTGTGCTGGTGATGTAGGCTTGTCAGTCTGCTGGTTTATTTGGGCTGCTGTCAGTCAGAAAGTCAGAAAATCATCAGGCTAAACCCACAATAAGCAGTGCAGTATGTAACTGGAGTAGACATCAGGGTGTATTCCTGAAAACACTTCATGAATAACAGACATTCAGGAAGAGAAACAAAACAGCAACAAGTTGTGTTTCTGTTCTGTTTGTTCTCCTGAATATCAGCAGTTTAAACTGCTGACTACCTAAAAATGGTAAAGAAGGGTCATGACACTGAAATAAGAAATCCACTTAGATCAGCAATTTGTGTTATCAGGACACACCTTTAAAACAGCACACGAGATTTGCAAAGGAAAGAAGAAAATGTGAAATATGCATTCTCCATGGCATATTCAAGAAAAAGTAATCCAAAAAATATTTTGCCTTTAAAAAAAACCTGCTAGCCTGCACACAGAAATAGCAAATCATGCAGTACAAGCTGATATAATCATTGAACAGGCAGTACTATCTACCTCCTAGGTAGGGAAAATATTGTGGAAAATGTCTTTTCCATTAGATCATGTAGTCTTAATGACACAAAAGAAAGGTAGCATTAATCTTAGACAAGAAGTATCAAAAGAATTTAATATGCTATTAAAATTGCATGAAACTAAAAGACTGTAGCTAAAGATGCTTTGATTTTGAGCGGGTGCAATAAAGGGATGCAAATGAATATGGACTGTCCTCTCAGATCACCTCTGTGTGCCATCCTACCCTGGCCCCGACAGAGTACCACAGAACAGCATCCTCACATTGCTTTTGAACCCTAACACCAGGGCCGAGTTACTTCGTGTGCTGTCTCATCACATGGCAGAGCGGCCTGTGGTTCAGCCAGCTGGGGCCAAGCACACTTGTATAAATATAGTATATTATTATACCATGTTATGGTATATTATTACTATTGTATAAATATGGTATATATTTATAAAATACCTGTCCTGAGGAGCAGTGAATTGCAGCTTGGCATAGTCACGTGATGGTCAGACTACTTTTGATGGCAGCACAGCTCATGGTTTTCCACTCGGTGTCTTTTCTCCTCTTTCTTAGTTTATGCAGACAAAGAAAATCTAGACACATGTTTATAGTCATGGTGATCTTGAAATGTGGAAAATGAATCACTAAATAAATCGCTAAACACAATGGAAGCATTTTCAATTGCTGGGACATCAAAAATGCCCAGTAGAGATGGGACACATTTTAGGGCAATGGAATGAACAGCAAAGAATAAGGGGACAGAATGAGACCCAAGTTGCCAGATTCCCTAAATTGGCAATGTGAAATTTTTAACTTTTCCTGTTACTACATTCACGAGAAATAGAAGCATTTCCTTGGAAATTCCTGGTTTATTCCCCTTACTGATGTCAGGCCACATCCTCAGCTGGGAAGGGAAGCATATTCTGGCTTCTTCAGTGGACAGACCTCTCAATAGAGACCAGGATTTTATGCACAAGAAGGGTAGCAGCGCAGAGTGAGCTTCCCCAGAGCATGCAAGCATCATTCTCAGCTCTGAAATGTACATATCCTCAAAATATTGTAGACAGATTTCTCCTAGTGCCTCCACTGCTGGCTGAATTATCTGCATGATAGACTGTAGATGACACAACGTAGCATTTGTCTGCATTGTACTAAGACCCATTATGTGCGCCATACGACATGACTAGAAGATACTGGCTTTTTAGTTTTCACCAGCATTTTTAGAAAACATGGTCAGACAGTGAGTACAACTGACTATTCATATGCCTCTCTTTTAAAATATATTTTTTTAATGATGAAAAAGCTGAATTGTCTACTGAAATATCTGGCATTATAGACCAAAAAAAGAATGTGTAGGTAGTCTGGGTTTGGTGAATTACTGCTGGTTTTGCCGCAGTGGCTTAGTCATTGAAAGTCTGGGGGAAAACATTACTTATTTGGTATTTTAAAAATAAACCTTCAACTTTTCTATTTGAAATTGTATTATTTATTTACCTACTTATCATTTATCATTTTTAATAATGTCATATTTTTCTTAATTAAAGTTCACTAAAACTTCACAATATTTCATTTACCCCAGAATTAAATTCATTTTGTACCTTTTGGCCTGCTAAAAACAAAGTGGGCTTTTGCCACCCTTGGTTTTTTTGGTTTTGTTTTCTGTTAACTGTCAAAGAAATGAAAAATGACTCATTTGCAAAGATCTGTTACAGACCACTTCTCATTATGCCTACTTTGCTAGTGCTTGAATCATCTAGAAAGATTATATATGTCCTTGTAAGTTATTGCTAAAGATGTAGCCACAGAAAGAACTCTGGAACTGCAGAAAAAATAATTCCAATCAAACAATTCTTTTCCATTTAGATTCCTTTCAGAAGACTATCAGTCAGCTTTTATCCACTTTTCTTGTTTTTAATAAAGGCTGGGTCAATTTTGATTCTACTTATGAAGAGTTTCTTTGCAGACCCCTTTGAGTAGACCTTTTATTTTTTAATTTATGATGATTAGCTAGAATTATATCATTATTTAAGTTTTTCTTACTACTGGCCATATTGATCTTTGCATGACTTGTCTAGGATCACTGGGAGCATCTGCAACACACTATCTGCTTTTGCGCATGGCTAATGTATTCTCCATTATCAGCATCCCTATATTTCCATTGGGTTTATAATTACTGTTTTCTCTTATACTTTCTCCTTAACTCTGATGCCTTAAAACATGCCTTTTTTTGAACTGCAAAATCTGTGAGTATAGGACTTACTCATTCTTAACAATCCCCAGCTATTGCTTATACTTCCAGGCATATATATAGCTATCTATAGGAAGAAAATGAAGTAAAGAAAGGAATTTTCATCCTTGGGAAATTTTTAAAGCCCCAGATTAAAGTAAAGTGGTTTGCATTACATTTTACCTGTCCCTAAAATTTATACTCGTGCAGATGAGATATTACTGCTTTAAGTGTTTGCTTTGTGCTGACCTTGGAGAAAGATTTACAGTGTGTGTAGGTGAAATAAGGTTTTAGAAAATGGATATGTTGCAGAACCTGAGATCACCTGATATATAGCTTCAGATATATCACTGTTTGGCTATATCAGCATTTTTAGGAAATTACTGACCCCCGATCTGGAGACAACCTCCTATAGGTTTGGTGCTTTACTCAGGCTATTATAAAAATATTAGAAATAGCCACTTGCCATGAGGTAGAGAATGATCAGGTATTGATTTGATACATACTTGTAAATAGACTGTAATTTATGGAAAAGAAACAGGAAAACAGTAAACAACAATTGCCTGGCAACAAAAGAAGCTATTTGTATAATAAAGCAGGTATAGCACAGCCAGTGCAAACATTTATAATTTATTTTGGTTGAATAGTTAAATATCTTTATTATGTTAAAGTTTTCTCCCTTTGAGAGTGGTCAAGAGCTTTTTGTTATCCATGTAATTACTAAACAAGCCTGTGGTGTAAGCAATTTTTGGAGAAAATATCAGTTTCATTCATGTGATTTATAATTTTTTGCATCTTTCAGACATCAAATATAATGAGAAATAATACATTTCATACACATCATATGCTTGTCTATTTTTTGAAAATATTGCCACCCCAAATTTTGAATGACATATATAGACTATTATATGCCTTTTTTAGCACTGGTGTTTTTATCATGGAATGACTGGAATTCATTTAAGGCAAAATCCTTCAATCAAAATCCTCATTCAAAATGGCATTTGGAATTAAATGCATCATTAGGTTCTTATTCCATGTTCTTTTTTTAATTTCTCACTTTCCATATGACAATGTAGAGAAGTGCCAGAAAGATGGTAGCTGCCTGTAGCATGATTCTGGTGTTGTTTATTTTCAGCTGCTGGAATGTCTTGTTTCCAACACCCTTGTGCTTCTGATTTGAAGTCTGATACCAATAGAGGTTGGAGCACTCACAGGGAAAAGAAAGTGCGCATACCCTGTCACCCTGAGCATTTGTAATGGATATTCTCATACGGTAGAGCTAAATTACACTGTTGGGGACTGGACAATTGGGAAGCTTTATTTATGACTTTCACATTTTCCTTCATTAGTGAAATTTAAAACATTTATTTCATGGAGCTCCACCATCATTTCTGTAATCAGGCTACAACAATGGCACAATTTTGTCCAAGTTTACAATAAAAAGTACACAGTACGCTCAGCATATTATAAAAGTGGTTGCTACAAAATCCTCATGCATTCAAGTTACAACAGCTGGAGGGGATTATGGAAATACACCCTTTTTTTCAGCATTCTGTTTTTCCACAGTCATCGTAGCCAATTCTAGGACTGCAGCAATCATCCAGCAACCCCATGTCCTGTCCTGTGCCTGGGATTTTGGGGATGTGTATAAGAGAGATTCAGTCCCAGGACACTTCAGAAATTAGGAATTTTTAGAAATAACTTTGCTGCTTTCTTGGGGACTCCAAAATAATTCTTTAGAAGCATGGGCCAAGGAGGGAGGGAGCACACCCAGAGCAGCCTGCAAAACATGTCTGAGAAGAACTGAGCAGTTGTGTTGCTCCACAAATGGAGAATGAGGACCCAAACGTGAAAAACATCACCATTCCAACAGGCAGTTTGGACATGAGAGGAAGGAAAAGAACAATACACCTGGCAACCACCTGTTAGGAAACAGCCTCATCATTTATACTTTTCAGCATGCAAGGCTTGTATGTGGTACACGTTGTCAGACGGGGATTAAAAATGAGTGAGAAAGATGAAAATTATGGTCTGCTCTCTCCAGGCCCAGCTTCATAATTCATCATTGTGGATATTGTTAAACTCCAGTCTTAAACGCTGGATACCACAAGATAAGCAGCATTGTGTCTCTGCTAGAAGTCTCCCCTTCTGACAGACAACCAGGAGGCCTCATCTTCTCCTTCTCTTTGAACATTTGTATGTACTTCCCAAAAGTGGGGGGTCCCGATTCCCAGACCTGGCTCCCCAGACTGCATATTCTTTCGGCACCAAGCAGACATTTTGCACATCTGAAAGACCTTTATATATTTGAAACATTCCTAAAAACTGCTGAAGGTGCTGAACGGCTTTGCGTCTGATTGTTTAGAAGGAGCCTTGCTCACAAAATATTTCAACTGCTACAGTTCTGCTAACATCTGGACATCTTCCTTACGTCAGAGGTGGATGATGAGATCCAGATGCTATGACTTACTGATGTTTTCATTAACTTCTTAGCAGTTTTGTCTTTGTTTTGTTTACCAACTGCAACTTCTTAACTCCAACTCACATGAGTCTTACTGGGGAGAGAGGGGAGAAGAGCTGGAAAAGAGGGGGGCAGCCAGAGAAATGAAATTAGTGTTTGGCCTAAATCCAAAACAACTGATTTCTCTTATTACAATGTGCTGTTCCAGGATATGCAGCCTGTGGGAAGGTCAGCCCCAGATGATAGGAAACATTTCAATGAGCTGCTATTTTCAGTAAAAATGAGCTATATGATTTGCTAATTATGTTATAATTTAAGAGTAAACATGCTAAGTTACGAAGACAACAGGAAATAAGGATGTAAGATAATATTAATGGCAGCCTCCTGAACTTTGCATTTACAATCATGCCTAAACCTAATTGCCATATAGAGAATATTTATTACTCTTAGGGAATGCCACTATTGCAGCAGACACAGGAGGGAGCCCAGTTATATTGTAGGCTACACGTTAGGAACTAGCTGAATACTTTTTTTAAGGAAGATGTTGGCAATAAACAGAGTATGAAAAAAAAAAAACCAGATCCAAGCAGCTGTATAGTATCTCTGTGTCAAATGTTTTATATGTTCGCTAATTTTATGTGATAGAATTCTGCTTACAAGAATTTCAACCATTTCCAAAGGCTAGTTCCTTCAGCTTTTTCCCACTGAAAGTAGAATTAGTGCTGGCAGAACAGCCTCCCCTGCAATGCACATCCCATTAAGAGGCTGAAATGGGTTTTCAAAAACTGACTAAACTTGCATTTTACATTTTATGTAGCTATGCAGTTAAATTTGGGGAGGGGGGTGAAAGAGAGAGAAACATCAGAGCACTTTGATTGATTGATACTATTATTCACTTAACGTTGCAGCATCCTTAGCACTATGTAAGAAACTAAGATCAAGAAAGTCCTGTTTTGAAGAGATTATAACCTGTAAAACAATCACTGTCAGCGCTCAGTGGGAGGAGATAAATTCAGAAGCCATATGAATATACTTATTACATACCCCAAAAAAATGCAGCAGTCGGTCAGACCAGCAGAGGCAGAGAATTTATCAGTCCACTGAGCTTCCTCCTGCAGCACCATGTTTACCAGCTTGCAGGGGCACAAGGCGGGCTGGGGCTCTGTGGGGGAATAGGGGAGAGAAAAAATGGGCCAAATTCTCCCAGCTCAGGAAGTACCTCACTGCACTAGACGTTGCTCATTGGTATCAGTATTTCCAGCACTAGAGGTTGCTCGTTGGTATCAGTATTTCCAGACTGTGAGAAGGTCAATTAGCAGCATAGTTTATTTTTGGAGTTATGGATGTGTGTGTTTGAGGGTGCTCAATGTGCACATATCTGTGTTAATCTTATACAGAGGCAGCTAATAAAAATAATAGGAGAGGAATGTTTAGGCAGATTCTACTTCCAAGGGGTAAGTCAAACATACAAAAAAAGAATGAACAAAATAAGAAATGGATAGCAGCGAGCCAGTCAGTTACTTGGACAGCAGAAAAAAGTATGAGTGTAGTATAAGTGGGTAGTATGATCTGAGAAGGAATTTTCAATGTAATATATTGAAAAGTTGTGACCAGATGTGCATAGAGGTTGCAAGGTATGATTGTGTGACTTCATCCTACTTCTTCACTCCCCATCTCTCATATGATTTGACTTTAGTTGCATCTTTAATTTCTCATGTTCTCTTATGTGATAATAGAATAGAGCCCATCCATGACTGTAGCTTTTGGATTACACTTTAATATACATTAGAGTCATTTGCATTTTGCGGTTTCTGGCAAATAGGGGTAAGAGTTTTGCACGTTTCTCTGAGGGAACTTGCCCAATAGCCAATTGCTGAAAAGGCATAGGGACAAAGGAAAATCTGCATTCTGCTTTTCTCTTGTGCTTTTGCTTTTTCAGGTCTCTGTTGTGTACCAATACAACTTCATTTGCAGAGACGTAAGACAGAACCGACACAAGACTGTTCAGCTTTAGATTAATTGTCTCTTTCTCTCTGTTGATGCTCCAAAAGGCTTTTAGCCTCTATCAGTATTCTGCGAAGTTCACGTTCAAATTTTGCAGCATCCTTTCAGAGTTTCTGCCATGTTTCTCTCACCACTTGGTGATGAAGCTCTATTTTGGCAGCTGTCCTACAGTAGCAAAGTATCTGCCACCCGACCTGAAGTAACAACTGGCCTGTGTGGGTGAGCCACAGACAAGAAGGGTTTGGCACGTGCCTTTGCGTGTCGCTGCCAGTCACGGCAGAAAATCTCAAGGCATTAAACTGGCTCTGGTCTGTAAGACTGAGGAAAATGGAAATTTGTGTTGTCTGGTGTATACTTTATATAACATTAAATGTACGAGATGTTCTTGTTTGCTTTTACTTGATTTATTAATCTGATATTCTTCAAGGCAGCTGAATTGTTGAAATAGATAAGAGAAAGTTTCACTTTGAAAGGCTAGGCAGTAAGCAGTTTTCTTCCAGCCATGATTTTTGTATAACATGTCTTCTTATCTGCACTTGTGCTTTGCAATGTCATTTGCACATCTTTGCAGTCAGTATTCAGAGTTGAGGGGACAGAGACACAGCTGTGAAGTGTTCCCAGAAGGCTGGTGCAAAAGACGCCTGGCCTCAATATTTTGTTTTCTCTCCATATCTGTCACTTGTCAAACATCTATATTTTGCCCTCAGACAGGTACATAGCTTCCTGGTGTGTTGTGTTTGCCTTGATATAGTAGCTCTCACCATGCCTACTTCTGTTCATCCTGAACACTTTACTTTAAAGGTGGCATATTAAAGCTTCAAGCATGGGAGATTCATCTGCCATGATGTTTCTGCTGATCAGTAGTTCAGCAAATATTTCTGGGTTTTGTTGAACCCTACACAGAAATGAACTCCAGGGAGCACTGCCATACACAACCATGTACCAAAGTCATGAGAAAGCAGAAAGTTTTTCAATGCAAATGAAAACAACTTTCCTGAGCAGCCTGGTAAAGAGAGGTTTGCTTTACTCTCAATTAGGCTGTTAAGTAGTAATCAGTAATTTGGGGGAGGAAAAAAAAAAATTTTTTTTTGAGTGATCTTGCTGGAAGAAAGAGAGTTCAGATTAAAACAAAAGTTTGGTAGGTTTCAAAAGGCAAAGAAAATTTTGAGGACAGTCGCATGTTAAGCAGAACACTGTTTTTGTCTCCCACTGCTTTTAACTGATGATGAAGTGACAGAGATTCATGTAATGGATCTGAAGAAGAAAAACTCTAATCTTGCTCCTATCATGAGAAGGTGGTGCCTAAAAATCTCTTTTTGTGCAGAACCAGGAGAAACTGGATTGTGATCAGACATTTATGTTGATGAATTTGTTTGGTTTTCTGCCGTAAGTATTTGCTGAATGGACATATTCACAATTCCATCTCTTTAATACAAAAGGGCTGACCATATTCTTCTGCACACCACATATTTTAGAAACCTAAGAACTTAATGAGATCTACACTGTTGATAAAATCCTGACATTCAATCTTGTAGCCAGAATTAGAGGTTTTTTCACAGTTGTATCAGTGAAGAAAAGGAAGATAATGTTTCCATGTGATTTTTTCAGTCTAGTATATATTAGTACATACAGTGCATACATACATAGATATATGTATGACTCGCTACGTTGATTGGCCTTCTGGATTTCTGTAATAAGGTGAAGTGAATGAGATAAGAAGCATTCTCAAGCAAAAATAACCCTGTAGTCAGAATTTTTAAGGTTCTCTACTAATGATTCTTCCTTACCTCTAGATCTAATTTTGGGGTCAGTCCAGAGTCCCCTGAGAGCTCTTTGTTGGTGGATTGTGAGTTCAACTTTTTGCTTCTCAGATCATATGGAATAGCCACGGTTCCTTTTCTAAGGCCAAAAAGACTATTATGATCAACAGCTCTAACCTTCTGAAGGCCATAAAATCTCATACAGTAACTTGCACATTATTTCAGAAAGCTATGTATTTTATCTTAATTTAAAGAGTTCAGATAGCTATTTTCTGAATTTTCATGCTCTAGTAATAGCTTCTATAATTTGATTTTGAATCTTTTGTTCACTGGAAGATAAAATTATCTGGTCTGTTAGGACCCTCAAGAAAGCACTCAGATACTTCAAGCAGGAGGGAAAATGACTGCACAAATATTTATCACTGGCATCAGCACAAGTATTATAGGAACACAGACTCCTTGGCTTATTTCCCAGCCATGGCAGCTTTTAAGAGAACTTGAAGCCACTTTTCAATTTGCATCTCTTCTTTGAAAGTACTTGATAAAATCTGTTCCATTTCATATGGGCATATGTTGTCATCTGTAGGCTTTAAGGGTTTGGCCTGCAACCTGTCATAGTAAAATATTACATATGTTTGCTTTGTATCATTTCAAAAGAAACCTCCTTCTGTACCTGTTAGAAATGTAGAAGTGCAGTGAAGTATATGCACAGTTATGTTCCATGGTTTTTTAACCTTACTGAAGCTGACCAGTGTATATCTATTGTATAATCCTCCAGAGATTTTTTCTTCAACTGGACACATATGCAGAACAGTTGAAAGAATGGACACTCAGTGAAAATGAAAAAAATGAGAGATTAGAGTAGAAATGAAACGTCCCAGTTTGTTGATTGAATAGTAGATATTGCTAACTTGAACTTAGCTTGGGAAGTTTTGTAAGTATCTTGTAATAGGCTGTTGGAGGTGAAGCAATAAAGTTAGATGATCTCAAATGGAAATACTTTTTCATTGCAGAGAATTTAAACAGCTTATGTCTTACTAGGAGCAAGAAATTTTGGTGATGCGAAAGCAACAATAACTTCACTAAGAATGTAGTCCAACTGAAGAATATGAACAATTTGAAGATAGGTATTTTGATGAGATTTCAAAGATCAATAAAAAGATAGTCCACATTTCTCAATCTTTCCAACTACTATGAGAAGTAGAAATAATTCAGCAAGCCTACATAGAAAAGCTTGTAACTTGTACCCTTGCACTTAACTGCCATTGAAGCATTTATGGGCGACCATAAAACCTAATTCTTTCCCCAGTATCCCACTATCTGAAGTCCTATATTGTTCTATCATCCCATCAGAATTATGTGTTTAAGAACAGAAATAACAACAATCTCCTCTCTTTAATTTTTTTCTCAGGCTGCAAAAAGCAAAAATGATTGCCAAGAAACTTGTTTTACTTCTTTCACAAGTCCATATTCTTCCTCCATACTTTAATTAGTAGTATTTATAATACTTCTTTTGCTCATAAGACATCTTATATTGTAATGTCACTGGGGTTAGCGTCCTCAGACAGCCCATTTGAAAGTTGAAACCAGTAGTTTCTGATCCCTGAGCCCACCACTGCTTTTAATAAGATCTACTGAAGCTGTTAGGAATTAAAGGTCATTACAGCTTTGTGTATATTTGGGCTATTTGGCAAAATTAGCTTGCCATGGTGGCCTGATGGGTAATGATGAGCACATCTGGTTCCATTTCTTTGGAGCTACCACAGCAAGATGTAATTTCAAACATGAGGTTTCAGTATCCACCACCTGGGGAAATCTCCACAGGGATTTAACTCTTCTCTGCCCCCTTTATTTAAGATCATTCTCTCCAGCTCTTCCTTTGTCTTCAGTGCATCAAACCACTTCATTCCCATTATTTCAGTTTTCTGCCAAGGCCCAGTTCACAATATTAGGAACAAAATTGTTCGACAGAAGGATAGACAACAACCATGTGTTCACGCAATGCCTGGAACAGGTGTTGAGCACTCCCTAACTAATACATCTCTCCATAGAGTCACAGTGCTGTAGATTAAGTTTTGCTTGAGGACAGAGTTCATAGCAATGAGCAAAACTGACTTTTTATTCTGAATGGGAGAAATCTTTTATACTCTATAATGTGTTGCAAGAAAGAGATCAGAATTAGACCAGCAGGAACATTTATCTTACAAAATAAGAGTAGTTAAACTAATTAGCTAAATAAAAATGTTAGAAACTACAATTTTTATGTATTTTATTGCTATAAGACTGTATTTTAAAGCCAGTACAGTTAAAATGTCAACTCCAGTACCACAATAGGCATAGCAAAAAAAACCCAACAGATTACTACAAGCATATTTTGATGAAATAGTTTCTTAGTGCTTAAAAATACATGTAATTACTTCTAGTATGAAAACAGTGTCAAATTTAAAATATTACTAAATCTACTGTTCTGTACATCTTATGCTTCTCTTATTTTGTTGTTATTTGCCCACCTGCCTGTTTTACCATTGACACTTACTAGAAAGCATGAGAAATAAAATAAAATATTATTCAGAAATATAGGAGGAAAATATAAAAAACAGGAATAGCTTCATGGGACCAAAACTAATTTATACCAGTTCTCAAAAACCAGACTCGATTTTATACCCAGCAAGTGGGGGCTTTTTACCTTTTGTTTCAATTCTTTCTATGTTTCTAAATCACCATAAGAGCTGGGGAATGGGAACACCTTCTCCTGTACATTAAGCAACAGAACTAAAGTCTCCGCATGGATTTGTTCTGTCTCTTCTTCCTATTTTTGTGAATACTGGCATGTAATTAAATTAAAGGCAAGATCAAGACAGGCACTTGGGTGCACTTGCTCTTGAAGCAGAAAGCAAGAAGGGTCATCATCAGTCTTACAGGAAATCCCATAAACTGGATTTGCAAATTTCAGGTTGTTAATTGCCATCATCCATCTCTTATCATACATAAAAAGCCATCTGACTCCTCCTGGGGTGTGGCAAAAACATGGTGTTCTTAGCAGAAAGGTGCCCCAGCACAGCTTTTTGAAGAAAGCCAGAACAAAAGAAGACTGATAACTCTTAGAAAAAGAGGAAATGGAAATAAAAATAAAATTCCTATACTGAGACTGAATCTCATCTGCCTGATTGAGGCATACTCTCCCATTTGCTTAAAACTTTTCAACAAATTTCTCATAAAGCATTTGCAACCTTTCTGAAAAACTACAACCTCAGAGGAATTTGTTTCTGTCATCCTGAAAACACTCCTTCTAACCAATACAAATAAAGCAGTATACTGGAACTAACTTATAACCAGAAAAGATTCACACTTCCCTCCCGCCCCCCGCCACTTCAATGTTAAATTTATTTACTAGATGAATCTGTTCTACCTAAAGCCAGAAACATTTTATAGAAGTACTTATTTTATGGATACAGGATAATTAATGCTTGGAACTGGTGAATGGGGTAAGCAGGAAATAAGCTTAAAACAGCCTTGTCATTAGCAAGACACCAATTTCAATCTTATTTGAATTTTCTTCAGCATTAAGGAATTATTAGTGTAATTCACAGCTTAACTGAGATTGGGAACACCAAGTGTTCCAATATATCATATTGGATATTGCAGAGAAGTCCTAGTCCAAAATATTTTTTCCTTTTCTCACAGACTCAGTCTGGAGCATGCTATACACTCTACTGTGGCTGAACTGGATTTCTCGTCAAAGAGAGCATCATTAATTTTAATGGAGTTGCACCAAATATTCATTAGCAAAGTGATAATAACACTAGAAAAAGCCCACAATACACAAGCAAGTTTTCCTTGTCTCTTGTTCAGAACTGACACAGAAAGTCCTTTCATGTTTGAAGCCCCATGTGTACTCCTGCTGCCTTTCCAGTACTCTACATGTGTACACAGAAATAACAATTCCAACTTTGAAATGCAGCTGTCCAAGGAAAGGCAAAGAAGAAAAATCTGCACATCCAGCAGTTTTGACCTTCAAAAGCTAACATAAGACTGCCCTTTCCAGAAAAGTGTTACTTGCAAACGCCATGCTGTTCACGTAGGACAGCAGGATCTCCCTTCTTAATGCTTTCCCTGCAACATGCATATGCAGTAACGTCATCCCATAAAAATTCCCCTGGCTCAATCAGCTCCCGGTGGAGGTGTGCAGGGTATGAGTACAGCCTCTGCTCCAGAGAGCTCACTGTCTCAGATGAGGGTAGGGGAAATTTTCTTAATGCTTATTTATAACTCCATCCTTTAGTTCCTGGCAGTTACACAAATTAATTCCGAAACATTTTTGATGTAATGTACCTATTCGAGTGCATGATAGTAGAAGGCTTCAAACGTTATTCTCACTCACACTTGAGCCCTTTTAACAGTGCGTTGGTAATACTCTGCTCCTTTGAAGTGCCTTTAAATTCAATGTGATGGTACAAATAGCAATGAGACTCCATGCAGCTTTAGAAACCATCCTTCTCTTTGCCCAAAGTGAGGATGAGCGCTGTACCATAGCAGTGGCATGGCTGGAGGCATGCTGCTAACCACAGCATTTTGGGCAGAGTTGCTTCTTTTAAGAAGAGGATATAACTGCTGAACCCCTGCAGCCAGTCACGGATGCGCTCAGCTGGCAGCGAGTATGCTTCAGCTTTACCTTACTCTCCCTGTGGGGCCAGGCAAATGAAACTCTGATCTCCTGGCCTACAAGCAGGCAAGTGTGAAGGTGGAGTTTCTGGTCTTTCCCCGCGACCTCAGCGTGAGCAGATGGTTTACCACTGAATTTCTCAGATGCAAGCGAGTACACCCACACTCCACTGGGTGTGAGAAATTAAAGGCGGGAAATAGTTTTGCATAAAAAAAAATAGAGCAGGGCTCAAAATCAAGTTTTATAGTCAAAATGTAATTCCATTATGTGGCAACACAATAAACTTCCAGGAGAATCAGGATCTGCTTTCTGAGTTATATAACCCCTTTGCCAGTTGTAGCTTAATTTGAACTGGAGGCATGTTTTAAATATTACTGTAGTGTTAAATAAATTGTAGTAAATTGAAATGTCACTATAGGTAAAAAAAGAAAAGAATAAACTGTGCTGAAACATGCCTATTAAGCAAAGAGGTTTGTAAATTAAGCGTAAAAAGAGAAATTAAAGAGAGAAGCTCAAAATGGCATGCTCAAGAACACAAGACACTTGAACAAAAATGATGCAGCATTGACATTCCCTGGAGGAGAACAAAAGGAGCTCACTATTTAACATTACTTTCTGTAAAATCTTGTGAAACAGCAATAAAACCAAGAATCTAAACAATCCAGTTATTTCAGCAACAGCTAGTAAAGTAGGCAAACAATAATATGGATGCATCTTATTTTACCTGTCTTTGGCATGACTGTTCACAGATTCTTAGCAGCTGCTACAGTAAATAGCACTCCTGGGAGAATGACCTTTAAAGCTCTGCAAGGCTCTTTAAAATTCTGAACTTTAAAATTAGCAGGTTTTAGGCACTCTGCCTTCAAAAAGCATTTTGTATGTACGTCAGGACTGTCACGAATGTGAGACACTGTGTGTGGTCAGTATAGGTCTCATTAAATCGTGTAACTAGGTGAGCTAACTACATGCAATATACTATACTGATAGGTGTAATAGGAGTAAATAGGACCCCCTAGACTTGTGCAAGTAAGTCAACATTAGTTTATTCAGCCATCTGTTCTGATTTGTTTAAGTATTTCTCAGTGTGCCAGAAATTACATTTGCTTTGGTAGACTTAAGTTTAGTTTTCTGTAAAAATGATTCTGAAGAATTCTGACTCATTCTGAAGAATTATTTCTTTCTTCTCTCACCTGAGTTCATTCCTTACAGATAAGCAAATATCAGCTCATCTAACAGTGCATTACCTCTGTCCTTCTCACCATTCACACTCTTTAAATATCATCAAGCAACTGTTTACAAAGATATCCCACTTATGGCCATAAGTGACATGAGTGCTTTATAGCTCTGTATTTACAAGATATCAAAGTGGTTTTTTAGAGAGTAGTGCAATTTCCCTCCTGCTCTGGGCACATGAAATCAGTGAACCTAACAAACTAGAAAAGCCCCATTAATGGAAGCAACTGTCCTTTGTGAGTGAGCAGCAGAAGCCAGCAGATCAAAGGTGCCCCACTTCCTTCAGCAGTGTCTGCACATCTGTTTTCGTTATATCAAATGTGTGGTTAAGCTTGCTGGTTGACAACAAAGCTTTTTGCTATCACTGTTTTTCTAATATATGCTGACTTCAGTTTTCAACCCATCTTTTTCTAAAAATATTTAAGCATTTTAACATGGAGTTATTGGTCTGATTGATATAAGCTGTGCCTAGGTTTAACTAGGGTGTTGAGAGATGGGATGCTCTCATCTGGCTATACTAGATGCAAATAAAAAGATTAAGACAGCACTGTGCTGGAGTTAACTTTCCTTCAAAATAACACCAAAAGCTGGCATTTTTTGCAACTATATCCAGCTGCAAACAAGCCCAGGACTGGATCTGCCACTCTAACATTAGGTGTGCTCTCGCTTTTGAAAAAGAGACAGAAATCCTATAACCTTTGTGTAGTACAAGAAAACCTAAATAAAATCCTCATTTCATAAGATCTTATTTAGCTGGGACCAAATTTGAAGACCTAAGTATTACTTGGTAAAAATCTCACTGATTTCCATTTTTTGGAATCTGAGAGAACCAATTTAAATAACGAAATGTTTTCAAAACAATGTTCTTTAACAGTAATCTCTACTTTTTATCAAATAGGAAAAACTTTACACTAACAAATTAAAACATTGCCTACCTAACAGCATTCTTACTCTTTTCTGTAAATTTTTCCACAAAAGAATTTGCAGTAGGTCATTCTTATGGGATATTACCCATATTTCATAAGCACAGACTGTCACGTGGTAGTAGACTGGTAATTAGAAAATGTACTAGAAGCTACTTTGTGGACAAAAGTCTTAGTGCTGAAATTGGACATATACATGTGGCTGAGCAGCCCATCAAAACTGTAAGACACTAATCTGATTGTGATGAACAGTGACAAAAAAAATGAGAGAAAGGCTGATCCAGTAATGTACTTAGCAAAATGTTGTCTGAGAGGACAATAACAGAAGTCCTTTAAATTGTTCCTTCTCTTTCCATCTGGCATGCAGAACTGAGGAAGTTGATC
This sequence comes from Buteo buteo, assembly GCF_964188355.1. Taxonomy (NCBI): domain Eukaryota; kingdom Metazoa; phylum Chordata; class Aves; order Accipitriformes; family Accipitridae; genus Buteo; species Buteo buteo. The sequence continues at coordinate 31,867,683 of NC_134171.1, read as the reverse complement.
AAATAAAATGAAAAATGCCACATAATTTTGCATAGTACTTCACGTGTGTGGAATAAAGACAGTGCTCAGTGCCTGTTGGTGGTACGACCCAACATCCATTTGTGTCCAGTTGACTCCTTCCTCCTACTTTGGCAGATAAGGTGGAACAGTACTTATAGGATGATGAAATACTGCAAATCCCTGAGTGAAGTCCACTCCAGGACTTCATGGTCAAGCTTTGCAGTGTATTTATTTCTGAGTGATTGCAGTACTTGCAAAAAAAGACTCCTATTTATTTGTGAGAATGGAGGAGAAATCTGAACAGTTTGAGAAAAATAAATCTCTCCTGTAAAACATGTCAAGAAACCCTTCTCTCTACTCAGGAAGGAAAACAGATAATTTTAATTCCAGTGTTTCTATTTGTAACCTAACATATTTCTTCAGCTAAAGAGGACAAGCAGTGACTTTAAATAGGTCTCCTTGTTTCCTCTTGTCCATATCACTCCCTGAAGTGCTCTCCACCCTATCCTTGTTTGAGTGATATCCTTATTCATTCTTATTTATGAAGGTTAGGTCATTCAACTCACTTACAAAGTCAACATGACAAGTTAACTGGGGCTTTAGACCAGTAGCAAACGTTACATATCGTATGCTCCAAGTACAAAGTAGAAATAGCATAAACATTTATAAATATGTTCAAGGAAAATGGATGCATGAAAAATGTTTATTTGTTTGTTTATTTAGCTTTCCTTTGTTCACATGTTCACTTGTTATTTGTTTAAAAGAGAAAACTATACAGTTGTTTGATTAATTCTAACTTTAGATAGCAGAGAGAATGTGTATATATAAAGCTGATTTTTCCTCCCAAAGATCGAAATGAAAGCCAAAGACCATCCTAATGGAAAACTGTAGCTCTTGCAGGAGTTATTCTTCATAATATGAAGCAAGTATTGAAGGTAACAAGCATGTAAACTTAAATTATGCAAGTAGTGATTCTAACTGCATGACATTTTACATGCTTGTCTCTTAATGACTCCAGAAGGGTCTGGGCTGTGTGAATTTGAATATAGAACTTAGGTTAGTGTCTTACAAGCACAAAGCTTATCCTACAAATAAATTTCAGCATACCCTACACGTATAAGGCTGCTCACAAACAGTGCATTTAAATTTGTCAGCAGAATTAAGCCAGAACCTGAAACTATAAGAGGCAGTAAACTAGTCATCTATGTCTTGAAAGCACACATTTAACAATCTGTATCACCCAATAAAATGAGTCATTTCTTTTCAGCTATATTGTGAGTATTACTTTAAATCCATAATATTTCTGTAATTGGTTTTTTCTTTTCAGAACTGATCATTCTTATTTAAACCTAAATGATGGTGCTAATGGATATTTTGTCCTTAGAGCAGACTGACAAATACCAAGATATTATTTTCATGAGGCTTTTAATGTCATTTGTTTTCACCCAATTTAGGCTACTAATCCCTGTGATAGATTAGCAGTCTGTCTTGGATAGCAAAGTAATCATACATGAGAAAGAAAACGTGAAGTATGGCTGACCTTTGGCAACTCGTAACACCTCTGTTAGATGCAGTCTGTAATCTCTAAATATTACCTTACGTCTCTTGCTATTCCAAATAAAAAGAGGTCTCCATGTTCATGGTAGAGTAAGACTTCCCGAAGGCCAATGCCATTGAGCTGGCTTTGGTAAAGTTCCTAGACCCACACTGCTGAGCAGCATGTGCAAAAAGAGGTTTGCAGCTGTTTGGGGTAGCACTGGGGTATTGCTATAAAGTAGCTTGCGTTCCAGTAGTGGTACTTAGGCCACAGCTTGGACACTTGTCTTGGAGATTTCCTTTTTTTCTTATGATCTTAAAAGAATTGAAAAGCAAGAAAAGAATCTGAGGGGGATCCCAAGTCATGTACTTATAAGTTTGGTGATTGTGTCAATGTTTTGAGAAGGCATCACATGAAATACTGTCAATTTTCTAGTGTATTACCTGTGGTCCTCTCTCCCCTTGATCTGGTGAACCTCTGAGTATCTATCACTTAAGATCAACTCCTACAGGCTCTTGTGGAGGACATAAGCCAAGTGGTGGTTATGGAAAAGAAGGATTCAATTATATTTCATTTAATACACTTTCAGATATTAAAGGCACTTACTCTCCACTCTGCCACACTGATGCCCAGAATCTTAATACTTGTATTCAATGGATGTGAACAGCCAGAATTTTTAAAGTGTCTCTTTAACCACAGTTACTTTTCTCAGTTAGAGAAAATTATTGCCAATATCTATGACAGAGTGAATATGTGTAACTGACAAATCATTTGTTGGTGTGCACCTTTGTATTATTTGTAAGATAGGCATGACCAAATAATGACTTTCTGAAACATAACTGTTTCTTGAAGGTCTTTGACAGAAGTATTCACCAAGTTTGTTTGTCTCATATCTTGAGAAAAAGTGTTTTGGGTTTTTTTTCTACCAAAACATGAGTGATCAGCCACTGTGTTGGCATTCCTGACAGAGTATTTGGTAGTGGGATGTGGCTCCACTCTCCCAATCCTCTCTCAGCCTTCTCTGTGAAATATTATTCCAAGATAGGTTAGTTCAGGATTTATTTTTTGTCTATCAGTGTGATTTAGCTACTATCCATTCTCAGTAAGGGAATCTCCATACGCCATCTTCTACTTCCACACATGTGCCAGCCTAGATACTGCCTGACAATGCTGATGTATGATGCCAAAATTTTCTGCCCTTTCTCTAATGAAACATTTCATTTGAAACCCTGTTGCACTGAAGGAAGTAGGAATTTTGCCAGGACTTCATCCTATCTGCTTTCTGAGACTACCCATGAAAATGTGCTATGTCACGTGACGTTCCCAGCACAGTGTTGGGTAGGGTATATCCTGCAGAAAGACATCTCTTGTAAACAAGATTTAGCAATCTTGGAGGGAATTTCCTGCTGTTGGTCAGATTGTTTTGAACACCATTGACCTTGCTGCAGATTTCTATTCTAAGAGCAGCTATTCATCTGTGTCCCATCCAGTTGCTTTGATGACAGTAACTGCTGGGGAGGTGGATAAGGAAATCTAGAGACACTCGTTCCAGTTGTGAGGCCTGCTGATAACCAGCCCAGACTATGCTCTGGCTAGTCTATACCGATTTAAACACTGTTTGGAAGGAAATAGCTTCACTGAGGAAGGAAGCAAGGGAATGCGGAAAACAAACCAAAAAAATTCCAAGTATAGCATTAACCTAGACCACGTCATGTTGCCATCTCACTACCAATATTGCACAGGAAAACGCAGGGCGAGCATGCCTCAGATTGCACCAAAAATATATTTCTAAAATGCACTGGCATTCGAGGCATTCTCAGAGACTCTTCAGATTGCCAGTCCTTATTAAGCAGATGAATCTGCACCATTTGTTCCTACTTTGCAAAGAATGTCGCATTCCTCAACAAGAAAAAATATTTCATACACTTGGGATTGTAATGACTGATTCATGGACAGTTTTTTCTGAACACAAGGAGGAGATCTAAGCACAAAAGCCAAACCATAGGGAGCAAAACAGACTGATTTATTTAGTTAGCTTCATGTCTTCTAACTCAAAAACTCTCCTAGCTTTTTAATCTCTCCTCTATAAAAATATATTTATGTAAGAATTATGTTTTAGTGGACTTAATTTCTGGAGAGTAATTTTTTCTTTGGTCTCTTTGGATGGTCTGACTTCACAATCCCCAAGATGTTTGTAACATAAAGTAGTTTTCATGTGTCAAATAATTCATAGCTCTCACAGGTTGAAGCCTCTCCAAAAAAAGTACCTAATCAGATCATGGAAATTTAAGGTAACACAGAGACAATCAAAAATTGCATCTTGATCATACCGTATGAAGGGCATCCTCTTAGTAGGACTGATTTCTCCAGACAGTCTCAACATTTCATAGAAAATCTTTCCATTTTCTGTCTGTTTTACTATGTAATAAAGAACAGACTAGGACTATATAATAAAGAACAGATGTAGTCTGAAATAGTCTGAAATTATTAGAAATGTTAAAAGATTTGCAAAGTCTGCATAATGAGGATCAAATGTTTAGTAAACATTCGTCATTTGATACTCAAACTATCAAGTGTATTACATCATTTTCAATACTTTAGATTCTTATGTAAAGAATAAAACCAGATTTTTATATAATGACTTACTAAACACTTTCAAACAGCTCTAAAAGAACAGAATGGATGCTCAAGGTATCAGGTTATGTAGGTGTTTGGAACTGGAGTTCTGAGTCATATAAGCTAAACTTTAATTTAGTACCTTTTCTTTTATTATGTTTAACGAATCACTGAATGTAAATGTTATAATACCTCCTCAGTGGAGGTTCTTGATTTCAACAAAAGTGTATTTCTTATTAGGTCTTCAACTGGTTGTGGTTTTTTAGTGGTAAAACTTGCAATATCTTCAGAAGCCCTTCACCAACAGTTACGCAATGATATCCCAGCTTTAATTTCATATCATGTAAGGTCTAGTTCAAAGGCTTACTAAAATAATTAAGCATCTTTCCACTGACCCACAACCTTAAGCTAATGGCAAAGCTATGTCCTAAGTCTGCACACGTATGCAACTTTGGCTGAAACTGAACAAGAATTTCTCACAGAACTGTGTATAGTCCCAACTGATGCTTATATCTGAAGTGAAAAGTAAATGATACAAACAAAACAGCTTAGACATATGTTGAAACTGATAGGGTACTGTAGGGGTCGGCGTTCGGAAGATCTCGCGTTGTCACGGAAAGTTAGAGGATTAGTCGCAGCCTTGTGATGTACCTGTAACCCCACCTCCCCTTGTTAGTATAAAAGGAATTAACTGCGCAATAAAAGGCGGAAGTTGGCGCTCACACTGTGTGTGTTATCTGTCTCTTTCCCTGGTCCGGGCCGACCAGTGATCTAAGCGTGGCACCTTGATATGTAGCGAATGCTACATAGCTTTTATACTAACAAGGGGAGGTGGGGTTACAGGTACATCACAAGGCTGCGACTAACCCTCTAACTTTCCGTGACAACGCGAGATCTTCCGAACGCCGACCCCTACAGGGTACGGCATGCAAAAGGTAGGGAAAGAGAAATTACATTTGATATTCTTCCTGAAGAGTTGTATGTTAAAGATAAGTACAAAAGGATAAGTATAAAATATTATCTGAAAGATGAAGGAGAATATTCCTTTATTCAAAAGCAAGTATGTTGAATTTATAATCTGGACTTATTCTTCTCTCACATATAAGAATGTTAGAGAAAATATAAAACATAAATTCAAGATCCAAATGAGAACATGATTCAGAGGACAGTGAGGGCGAAGCTGTGATAAAGGACAGCACCAAAGCAAACTTAGCCTATTCCATTGTCGTCTTAATATTTCAGCTAAGAGTCAAGCATTCAGGCTGTATGTTCTTCAGTTTTGATTAGGAGAGTAAGAACCAAGTTTAAACCTGTATCATGGACTTCCCAGTTGTTAAACAAACAAATTCAAGAAAGGACGAGTCTGAAGAACTCCTTTTGGATGCAATACAGATTTTCATCTTGGGTCTGCAGAATACCTAGTGACTAATGTGACCAAGCTTTCTACAGCCATGGACCACCTGTTTTAAGAAGAGTGCATAACTTCTGTCTAAACAAGTTAGTGGAAGCTAGACCTGATATAAAAATTATTGGGCAAGATTTTGGTCTGCATCTTATAAAAGGTCTGATTCCATAGTCTGGTGGGTCTCTTTATAATCCCTGACTAGTAATTCTTTTTTTTTCTCACAGACAACTGCATTGTCCTATTGTAGATACACAAGGTGGTTAGTGTATGATTTTCCTGAAATTAGTGTTTAGAAAATCTGATTATTTTCCAGCATTTTTCAGACATTTCTCTGAACACAAGCTGAGCCTGATCATAGCATATACTGGTCATGTGTTTAGCTGTCATTATATTGCTTTCCGTGGCTTAGGTTAAGGTTAATTTAATCCAAAAGAAGTGACGTACACTCCTTGGATGTAACTGCATGAAGCGGGTCCCCTTCCCAACACACTTGTATTTTGATCACATCTGACCCTTGCTGCATCGTCAAAGCATTTGCAAAACAGGGAATTTTCTATTTCACAAACACTTATACTAAAAATAAATGGCTTTCCAGACATATTTGTTTTAAGGGACCTTCTTTATGTCCCCCAAAGTCAGGCTGCTGAACATTTAACCTGTTTTGAAATATCTTCTATTGTTAGTATGCTGCATGAGCGGGACAGAAAAAAAACAAAAGACACCCTGCACTTTTTTCTGTGGCATTTTCACTCCGATATAAAGCTTTCTGTTGGGCTTACATCGCAATCAGATGTCACCTTTGCTTGTGTTTCTGCATTTCATCACTCAGATTCCCTCTGGTCTTGCTGACACTCCCCGACACACCTTCCTTGCAGTCACTCGCATGTCAGTCAGCAGCTGCCTTCTCACACGTCCCAGCCCCACTGACCAGCTTGTGAAGTACTAGCAGATAGTGCTGTCTGTTTTGGTTTTTTTAAGGCTTTCTGCATTTTAGAAAGAAATTTAATAATACAATCAATAAAAGGTTAATCAGACATTCATACGTGCATGCAATGTTCATATTGAATTGCACATAGATTAATGCCCTGTTTAAAGAATGCAAGATGTCATTCCTGTACCAACATTATGGGGAGAAAAAGGTGAAAAATATAAAACCTCAAAAAATTCTTTGTGATAGTACTGAGAGACATTGTTTCAGATTTTGGAGGTACCTAAAAATTACTAAGGCATAACTGTACATCTGTACATTGACTGAGTTTAATTATTTTAATACAAACAGAAGGAATAGGAGGTCACAAGTTTCAGTCTAATATTTCTTTAGTCCTGGTAACACCTCTGAGTTACCAAATGCCTGTTCTCAGGCCTACCTACTCTTCCCACTTTCATTTTCAAGAACTTTTCATAACAAAACTATAGCTGTCTTGCTTAAATATTTTCCTCAGTGCTGCATAATTTCTGGTCTCAAGAAAAGAACTCTTTTCTTAATATCTCCTTTTATATTCTACCATCATGCTATTATTGTCAGTTGAATTGTATCTCATAATTCTAGGAAGAATGAGACTATTTCACCCCAAAATTTACTAAAATATTCCATCAGGTTGTCAAATGTGTGCTCAAATGTAATCCAGCAGAATCAGTCTCTCACAGAGCATTTTACCCTACCTATTTATTATTTCTACTCCTTTTGTTTTGTTTAACATAACCAGATTCTGACTTTTCCTTTAATACATTTCCTTTAATAAATACCAAGTGTTTCAGCCCACTAGTCAGAATGACCGGTCTTGCCTAATGTTTCCTCAGTCTCCTCTTTCTAAAAGCTGGTCAGGGTATCTGTATACCTTCCTACAGATTAGAAATTGTTATTTCCACTGAACGAACTGTTATGATGAGGCCAGAACTGGCAGCTGAACATGGCACACCGGTGAACATATTTTTTTGCAAAGAAAAGTCACCATCTGGCTGAAATGCAGCCAAGATCCTTCCTGGCCCCATCTGCAGGTGAGAGTAGATTCCAGTGGAAGCAGCTGGTATGAAATCAGAATACTTAATCTTGCAAGATGTTGACCTAAAACGAAGAGGCATATGTTTATGTATTACATAACACTGGCTTTCACCTTACCAGCAGACATTTATTTTATTAGACCTACAATAGTTGCTATAAATGCCATAATGGTGGGCATCCTTATAACATCTAAGATGTTTTATTCTGTGCTGTACTTGAGTATGGCTCTTTTGACAAACATAGTAGATTACAAGATTACAGGTTTTTGAGATAACAATGATGCAGTTTAATGATGACTTCTATGGGAGGGTGTAAAAGAAACTAGGGAGTCAGAAATATACACAAATGAATTACAAATATTACTCAAGAATGTTTAAGGAAGCAAAAAGGGAGCAGAATGACATAATCTCTTGAATTGCTTTCTAATATATCCTAATGCCCAATTGCAGAAGGTATGGGGACAGTTTTTGCAATAGAAAGAGAAGAGATGCTAGCTGTTCTCAGCTTGGGGAAGGACAGGACAGGAAGGAGGATCTTATACCTCTGTGTCCATCAAGGAAACTTTAATGATGGAATGAGGAAAGACATATTTCTGAAACAGCCTAAAATCCAGTCACGGAAGGATATGAAGACCACCTTGCCAGCTAATATATATGCTGAAGTAGTTAAAGAAGATTTGAAATCATAAATATAGTCCAGGGTGGTTTTACTGTCAGTGTTGCAAATTCACTTCGTTTCTTGGGTAGTGTTAGCCAGAGGAGCAGGAAAGTGAAGAAATGGTCTATAACTTACCCTAGACTTGACATGCTGTGCTTCTTTAGAGCCAATTGACTTGGAAGATTAGTTAGTAACAGTGGTAAAACAAGCGCTGCATCCTTCCCATCCCGCCTTTGTGCTGCTCTAAGTGTTTGTGTTGTCAGGTGCCGAGCTGGAGCAGGAAACTGAGTTAGCTGAAAATCAGTGAGGGTTTTTGGAGGTGGGGTTGATTTTTGTTTGTTTGTTTGCTGTCAGGTTAGTTTTCATCCACGGTGATTCCTGATCCAAGCCATAGTGTGGCCTTGTGAACTTTTGTGGCAGAACAAAGGCAGGAATGGGGGTGCACAGGTGGGGATGGAAAGCAGAGGAAGAAGGCAACATTTTGGTCCCAGCTCTCATTTATATCAGCTTTAAATGACCATGAAACCACATCCACTTTTACACAGGTAAAAAAAAGTCCAGGATGTGAGCACTGCTGAGATGTTACAACATAAGGTCAGAAGTGCAGATGAAGTATCCCCTCCCATCCCTGACCTCACCACTAACAAGAGACCTGCATCAGCATTTGTACAATGAAGAATCAGGATCTCCTGTACCCCATGTCATCCTCTTCATTCCTCATGTTGTCCATATATATGCATTACTTAGCACATCCATTACACAGGATAAAATCTGTGCTACAAGGCGATCTGCAGTTACCCTGCCTTGCAGTGAAAACATTCAAAGTAGATGTTGGTAGTTCTGTTGCAAAGATTGTCACAACGGGTTTTGCGATATAATGCAATATATGTGACCTGCTGTCAGGCAGCTATGAGCCCTGTCATATGAGCCTAGGATTTTTTTTATAAGATCTACAGTTTAAAATGTTCTTAATCAAATAAACAAATCAAATAATTCCTTTCCCTTTGAGACTCCTCATAAGCCATTTTTAAGATAATTTGCCAGGCAAAAAACATGATGTAAGTAGATACAAAATAAGATACTCATCATTGAGATCCCCACCCCCCAAAAGTGGCCATTAATCCGTTGTGTGCTACACACAAGCATGCTGTGCTTCCATTAGAGAAAATATTGCCAAAGTTCTTCCAACGTGCACCAAATAGTACAAGGCTCTTCAATTTTAATAAACACGCACACACAAGCACGCTTGATATGCCAAGACAGGAGGCCTGGAGTATTTGAGACACGGTGGCAGCACCACGCAACAATAGTGCAGTTTGTATGGCTGGCAGTACTGGCGTACTACTGGCCAGAACTTCAAAAGTGTCCAAAAGACCAAAGGAATGGCTGCAAACAGAGAGCAACTTTAAATGCCCATAGAGTACTTTGAAGTGATTATTAACAATGCATCCCATAGCCCGAGGCATGCACAAAGTATGTCTGCACACCAAGCTGCTGAATGGAACAGGATTTGTTTATCAGCCCCTCCACCGAGACCACAGAGGCTCCCTCTGAAACAATTTATTCTTCTCTGCTCCTGCAGCTGTATGTGCCACAGGCATTTTCTGTGGGACGGATTCAGCTAATAAACGATCGGTTCACTGGAAGCGGTAGTAAGTCCTATTTGGAGAAAGCTGTGAGCTATCTTCCATGCCAGGGAAAAAAAGGCCCAAAGACAACCTCCTGTGTTTGTGTTCCCCTCTTGACAACACTGGTTTGAGTTTTGGTGGCCAAGTGCAACTTCTGTATAACTGCTGACTGCCTGGGTGTTGTAGGTGGGCACAGAAGAACTGGGAGAGATCATCTGTACCATCACGAAGGGAATAGGAAGGGGCTGCCCCTAATTACTATTAAGACTGGTGCAAACCATTTCCCTTCCGCAGATTTCTGTTTTCCTGCTAAACTTTGACCGGTTTACTGCTGTCATGGAAGTCCAAATCATGCCTCCATCATTTGTCTGTATGGTCTGCCTGTCTTTTCCTGGGACCCGGACAAAAGGCTTTCTGGGACATGAATGACTGCTTTGTTTCCCTGCTCTGAAGAGATCTTAGGCAAATGTAGCCAAGCTCCAAGTTTGGGGAGGGTGTGGGGGGGGTGGAATTCTGGCCAGGTTTGTAGCCTTCAAAACCGTAGCTGAATACTTTGAAGTTGGGATAGAATTTGTCCCCAGATCTGTTCTCTGTGAAGAAATGACTTCAGCTGTGTGGCTAGGAAGTGATAGTCAGGCCTGAAATAAGAAAATGACTATAAAGAGAATGACCTAGGATCTCACTCAAAGTGAATATATCCCACTTTAAAGCTCAGTGAAGAAAAGAATGAATCTAAAAAACAGGATTTATTCCAGAGGCTGAAGTATAAAAGACTCATTAATGACAATCTCTGGGTTTGTATGCCTTTTGAACATGTATTCTTAACTGTTGCCCTATGGACAGATACTGTATCAAGATATTTTTGGCTAAAACACAGTTGCACTGCAGTTTTCAGGAGAAAGGGGACCGGTTGCATTTAGTTTGCAGCGTCCCTTTATTCTTTAAGACTTACTTACTTGGATAGAAACAGAACCAAGTCTTTTATTAGCAAACTCTAACTTCAGCTGTTGCCTATCTATTTCCATGTATTTCGAAGAGAAGTGAATAACAAATGTTTAAGATTTTTTTTTAATAGGAGAAGTTTAATTAAACAAATATCCTGTTTTAATCTGTGCTGCTACACTGAGTTCTGAACTACCTGAAAATATTAGCTAAAATAAAATGTCAGCATTTGGTTTTGCTCACTGGTACTAGCTAATATTTAGGAGTATAAATTGATTTCAGATGGGAATGTCAGCTGCATGCTCTGGCTAGAAATGCAGCTCTGACTCAGAGTGGTAGAAAAGATATGATAATCAAAATTTTCTCAAATTAATTTCTTCCAAGTAGGGGAGTGACACTGAGGTGGAATTCATCCTGTATCCATTGCAGTATTTTGTTCTACCCCCAAATAACTGCTAAGTCTTCCTAAACAGTGGCATACACCTTTGTGAAGCCTTTCTCCCCACACTGCTCTTCTCATGCCTGGCCTAAAATCATCCCACACCACGTTTTTCAGGGTTTCCCACAACCTTGCAGACTAGTATGATTTTTAACCATCAAAGGAAAGCAGCAGGAGGATGCATTTTGAATGAAACAACATAACAATTTGGGGAGAAATGTCTGGTGTATGCTAAACCAGAAAGACTTTCTTCACTTTGAATCAGGAAACTGTTTCTGCTGTAGACATTTCTAACCATGCTAGTAAAAGCTTCATTTTACACATCAATCACAAGAATGAAACAAAAGAGAGGGCAGCAGTGGCATTACTCCCGAGTGCTTTCAGTCAGTAGCCCAGCAGTTATGTTATTAATCCAAGAAAATTAAGACACACGTACAGCTTCTTGCACTGTACCACGTGGATATAGCAGCTCAGGACAGCATTGCTCACATCTCTGCACTGCTCCTCGGCTGCACTTTGTTGAACTCCTAACCCACTGAGTAGAGCACAGATGGGTGACAATATTTTGGAGCCAACAAACTCTTACATGTTTTGTGCAAGTTGCATCTTCACATGAGTCATGCGGTCTCCAGTGGGAATACCCAAGCTGTTGACCCTGAAAGCTATGGGTCCTAGCCCCTTCAGGTGCTAGACAGTGAACACGAAAGTAAACAGACACAATCAGGCCATCTTCATTTTAGTGGTGGAGATGGGTGCAGACAAGGACTGCTGGGTTGCATTCCCATTATGCACCTCAGTACAAAACTGATTAAAAATCTCTCCTAAGATGTGGAGGACTAAAACACAGCTAGCTATTCTTTTTCTCAAATCAGTAAGATCAGAGGGACTACAACTTGGGTTTACAGGGAATCTGCACCAGCTAAGGCCACTGATTTTATTTGGCTATTTGGGACTATATGTAAAGAGCATGTACTTCCTCTGGCCTCTGACTGATTATTTGCCTTTTTTTTTTTTTTTCTCCAATGCCTGGAACAGTGTGCTATAGTATGGTTGTCATCGTGGCATGCTAATATTTAGTACCATTCACTAACCAGTAAAATTCCATGTGGGACTGACATGACTTTCCTCTTTTATGTTGAGACTGATTATTTTTCCTTTGAAAATGCATATCGGACAGGTAGCAACCTCTAGGTTTGATTTGTAGCTTGAAAACAGGCAAATCTAATATCTAGCTCTAAGCAGAGATTGATCATCTACTCACTTGTTTATTCGCCTTCTCCCAATCTGTTTAAAGCAAGTCTCATCCCAAACTTAGCTCCTTAAAAAGCCTCTGTTCCTTTGAGCGGCACTACTTTTATTCTTGGCTTAAGAGTGGCTCTAACTCTACTAAATGATATTAATAAGCATAGGGTTTATCCATATGAACATAGTGTGTGGATCCCTTCAAAGGACTTCCAAGTCTCCTTCATTCTCCGGACAAACCCTCAAGGGCCAAGTCACCAAAAGCTGGTTTTGTCTTTCCTTCCCCACCCTTTGCCTTTTTTGCCAGTTCTAAGCAACCATAAAATATCTGCTACACACTTCTGTGATGCAGGGATAATAACAATCAGCCCTGGGCCAAGTCACGTACAGAAGCAATAGAAGAGTATTTTAACTGAGCAGGAATGTTATTTATCTCTAAACTACTTGCATTTAACTGCGCTTTAAAAAAATCCTCTTCTTTTGACCAAAACAAACCTCCAAACACAGATGTTCACTAAGTATCCAAACATGAATAAAAGATATTCAGAGAAATCTGGGAGAAAACACTCAGAATCTAAATCCCAAAATCCTTACACAGATTTTATTCAGTCAGAACTCTCTCTTAATTAATCGAGGCTAAGCAATGAGTAAAGCTTTCAGAATTTAACCATCTCCTTACATAACTCCATTTTTTTTAAATTAGGCTTTGTAATCTTATACTTTCATACAGCATTGCACCAGCAAACTCACAAACTATAAATGATCTCCTAAAAGCAGTGAAATTGAAGCCAAGAGCTTTTGACTAACTTGAAATTTGCTGCTGCAAGGGATAAATGTGCCAGATCCTAGTATGTGGGTCACTAGTTTTGCCAGACCATCCAGTGTACGAACAGACTTGTATCTCTTGTCCTGAGGAGGGCAGAGAATAAATATTTTTACTGTTTTCAGCTTGGGCAAATGTACGATAATGAAAAACTGGAATATGGAATTAATTATATTTAAATCATAGCTGTGAATTTGCTCTTTCTTAATATCCATGCTGTCAAATCCTATCCTAACAGTTTGGCATCTACATTACAACATCTACCTACTGCTAGAACAGGCACTAACTGGCTGAAGGGTGTGGATCGGTAAATTGAATTACTGCCAAAGCCCATCAAAATAGGGTAAAAGACTATTTGGAGGGCATTTTGAACAAACATGCATAGCCACTGCCCCTGCTTTTCCTCTCCTGTCAACAAATACAGAAATTCAAATACCAAAGCTCTCAATAAGTTTCACAACTGATAAGAAAAACAAAATAAATGTGTTTTTAACTACTGTTCTTTCTGTGCACCACAGTAGCCCCCCAAAAATTTCCTTAGATCACAAATCAAAGATATAATTTCTTACTCATGTGATACAGGAGCTTATCACGTAACTATATGCTCTGGAAAGTGTATTCTGTGAATCTGAATCAAATAATGACTAGGCTAAAATTCTATATATCCCAATTACAATAGATAATTTTGCTTTTTATTTCCTGTTTTCTTTAACTAAATAATTCTGAAGTTGAGCATTAAGAGTGCACCGTATTAAACTCTTCCTACAGTCAGACCTTAAGAAAGCAAGAAAGGAAAAGTTGCAGAAGAATATGTTTACTGTGATCAAAGAACAATATATGCTGTGCAAAAATACGGATGAAATTCTATTTAGTTAAGCATATTCATGTAGCAGGTTTTCTTTTTTATGCTTTGTTTGTATGAACTTGTCCTTTATTGCCTATCATGCACAGGACAGCTGTTCAGATTAAGAGTTTTTAGGCTGTTTTATTCAGATATGCAAGGGTTTTGTTTTTAACTGCAATGTTTCTGTGCTTTGGCTTTCCAATATGCAACATGTGATCTTTGTTAAAACCCTGCTGTGGAATGCTGACTTACACACAGGATTATTTTCCCTGCCAGGAGTTCATATAGATTTATATGAAGTTTTAAAAAATGCAGACTCAACTTTTATTTTCCATTCAGAAAGAAACACAGCTGTCATGTTGGTGACAAATAGCCTTTAATTTTAAACTTTTGGATGAGAGGAATAGGCATCTTTCCTAACCGTGGCGGGATAGAACTACATCCTATGAGTTGAGAACCACATACAGGATCTGTAGGTAACTAAACACAACATTTTACCAGCTGCTTCAGAAAAGAGCTATTCCTAAATTCAGCTTTCCTAAAAACAGACCATGGAGTTTGCTTCCTTCTACAGTGGGGATTAACTGCTGTTCTGAACCTATCTGGCATTTCCATCTATGACCACACAGCAAAAAGAAAGATATCCTTTCCCAGAGGGCTGGAGGTACAGTAAGGAAGAAAATATAAGATTTACGCAAAGGTTGGAAGTAAGACATAACTGCCTTAGTCGGAAGCCAGTAGCAATCAAATGCTTTCTTCACAAAGAAACTCCAGGCTGAGATACTGTCAGTAGGAACATTTCACTGGATAAATGTTCAAGGGAAGGAATCACTTTCTCAAACCATGGATTTATTGCAGGACCAGTCAAGAAGCCTTGCAGAAAATGGTCTCTATGGCAGCGTATACCCTGCCTGAACTAACTGACACTGTTTCTGTAGTAATCCCCTCAAATCTTGCCCTTGCTGTAGGGTTTGCACCTGTAGAGTGCCAAATTTCCTTCTTTGTTTCTTCTTTTAAATCCATACCCATTTAATTTGCTGAGACAATGCAGTGGCGAGACAGCCACAATACGGCACCAGGGCATGGAAGTGAACACCATGTGTGAGCCATTCATAGGGCACTGGGCTCCCTGACATCTGCTGCCCACATTCCTAGGTTATACGGCCAGATTATCTCCTGAGGTCCACGAGCAAGCTGTGCCTTGCAGAAAGAAGGGAGTGCTGCTGCTGCTGCTGCTGCTGCTGCTGCTGCTGGGCTTCCTCTAGCTGGGAGGCTGGATGAGAGATTTCTACCCTTCCCACCACAGGGAAACACTGTCTTTGTAGCTTGTGTTGTTTTCCTGTTTGCGGTGTAAACCCCACTTTGATGTGGTTTTAGGGTAACCGCGCCAGGAGTATCCCTGGCTGGGTGGCTCTCGGGGGCCCACAGCAAGAGGAGGCAGCTGGGCATCCGCCCCGGGACTCTGCACGGAAGAAGCCCTTGCTGGGCTCCTCTGCCCCCAGCAAATCTCTCAGTATTGCTGTAAGGAAAATTTGTCCGTTTGCCCACCTAAGCTGTCCACCCTCACCTGTACTTCAGTCTCTCTTGCCAGTGAAGGTAATCAAAGAGATTTCCTGGCTCAGAAAGTCAATCATCATAAAATAAATGCATTTTCTTTCACAATGCTGGCACTTTGCCAGTTCACAGCAGCTGAGACCTGTGCCTACTACTCACGACAGATAGAAATGTTTACACTCTCTATTCCCAGGCTGAGGTTTTAAAATATAAAATGAGTCCGAATATGTTAAAAATCAGGCCTGCGAGAGGAGTTGTGGGGAGTTTTTCCCATGCTGGCTGGAAGAGATCGCTCTGTAAAAGTTGTAAATACTACTTTAGCTATGTAGTATTATAGATTTTTCCTGCCCAACAGATAACTGCAATGCTATTAATGAAAATGAAACTTAATTCCATTGCCACCACCCCCACATTAGGGGGACCAAACAAGCACAAGACTCGGTGAAGTGAAAATGGTTTTCTTCGGTCTCTGTAGAAATGGTCTTTGCCCCTACCCCAATTTCATGTTCCAAATCAAAGCTAAAAAACCTGACTTTCCATAATATAATGCAAATCATCGTAGTAGTTTGCCTACTTCAGAATGAAAGTACACTAGGCAAATTATCTACCAGAAGTCAATTAAACTATCCCATTCTTCCATGAGACTAATGAATGAGTTAATAATCTGAATGATTGGATGTGGTAAACAAAGCGTTATCTATCTAATAGCACTTTTAAAGGTTTCCAATTGTCTAAAATGCCATTTGCCAGAAATTTTATTTTACTTGTAAAGTATTCTATCTGTAATGGAATAGGAGCTTCAAATCATCATACCCTTCATGTAATAAAATTTTTTATTAGTTCTAAGAACTAAGTAGAATATCAGTAATGAGAGGAAAATATTGCTCTGAACTTACTGCATCTCTGGCTGTATATTTCTAGGTAAAAAGTCAAAGGAAAAGAGTTTGAGCTTTACCCTATCTAAACTTATCTGCAAAATATACTCAGATGTAGTTTGAAAGACAGAGACAAATAGTGTGTTTAACCTTAGGAGGTGCTTGGGTTTTCCCTAATCTCGACCTGCCACATAGCTGAAAGTGGAAGCCTTTGAAATGTTTTTACAAAAATATTTGCTTTTTATTAAAATTAGGAATGGAGAAGATTAACAAGGCTTTTCCTCTCCCTTTCTTTTTAACCTTGCAAACAGTTTAGTCATGAACCTCTCCAGGTCGGCATGTTCTGTTGTGTTTATCTGATAGTGACAGAACAAACTTCAAATATCTCAAGGGCTCAGTTTAATCTGTTGAGCATAGAACAGCCTTTTTTCTAAAGATGTCTAATTAATAGACCACTCATTCAGCAATGAGCTCTGCATCATGTTAGTTTCTGTGGGAATTTTTTCATGACAAACATGCATTAAAAAAACAGAGGGGAAGAGCACAAAATGAGTCAAGGCTGCAGAATTTGGATGTCCTGGAATCATGTGCTGCTTAAAGTCTGAATCTTGGATACACTGTCCATCTGCTTCTCTTGCTGATTTATTGACTAGCCCTGTGAGCTTCTGACATTGAATATTGGGGTACAGATACTGGGAAAAGAAGTCAGCAGCCAATCCGGCAGTCTTAACCATATAAAACTCTCCTCAGTCCCAGCCTTTCTGTTCATGATACCCAGTGTAGATTTGCTACCAAGTCCAGTAAGGACTGGAAGAGTGAAGCCCTCAGGAGTGAAGAGGGCAGTTACCTTGGTAAAGAGTAAACTGGAGTTAGTATGCAGGCATTGTGCAACTGGATAAGGGAGTAGGGGTTTCAGCATTGGGCCACAAGTTAGTAAGGACTGTAAGACTGCTTCTTTACATGAGAAATATATACAGCTTACTGATTCTTTGTTGTGAGCATTCTTCTAGCAAAAGCTCAGCTCCTATGTAGTTTACTCAACTGTTAGTGAAATCTAAAAGACCCAGGACTAAAAAGGAAAAAGCAGACTGAGAAAGGGAGAAAAACATTTCTTTTTTCTTTAAAAGAAGCAAAATCTTTTGAAAGCAAAATAAAACAGAAATTTGGCATCAGTCTCTATTCATCTTTGTATGCAATAAAGACACCGCTAATTAATGACACATTGAATGTTTTTGGCTATTTCAGTTCTTTTTCACAGCCCCACTGACATTTCCATAAGCCTCTTGGCAGCAGAGTCAACTTTTCTGCGCTCCAGTTTGCCACAATTTAAGAGTACATTTTCCTGTTTCTAATCATCTGTAATCTCCTATAACCCTCACTCATTATAGCAATCTCCCAGCTAGCATGAGCTGCCGATGACAGTGCACAATGCATGACATCTCCATGCTACTCCTAGATGCAAAAGTCATGTTGTATCTTAGCCAAAACAGCAAGTATTAAAATGACTGATTGAAAAACAATTGAGGAAAGGGAGGGTTTGATACCTGAGTAGATGATTGAATTTTGAAGGTGTGGAGGAGAGGCTGAAATTTCTAAACAACCCCACTCAGTTTATTTTATTTAACATTTTTTTCTTTCTGATTTAACTCCTGTTCATACATGATGATACAATTCACTGTGAAACAAGAAAACACTTGTATGTGAGGCTTGCTTTCTCACAGAAAAACTTGATTTTCTCTTCAGGGATGAACACGCAGGTGGCTTGTGAAATGATTCACTTGGAAGTGCTGTTAAGTTGGCCCACATTTCTCCTAGGACCCTTGACCCGAGGACTCTCTGCTCCAGCAGTTTGAGAGGAATGCGTTTTCTAATGCTGTTTTGCTAGTGTTCGTTTTGTTGATGCGGCTGTTGAATTATGGAAGACAACTTGCACTGCAAGTCAGCCGTGGAAATGCTTGTCTTAAACATGTTAACTCATTCCCACAGTCTTGACAAAAGCCCAAACCAGCTGCTAATCTGTATTAAATAAAGAAAAAACAGGTGGTTGGGATTTATGTTCAATTTATTTATTAGTTTATTATGTGGCTTAAAAGTCTGAGATGAAATTTTTAAAGGTTTTGTCTCAATTACACAGATATTAATGCTAAATACATTCCTTTCAACCAATAATAGCAATCATGAAATGTTTTCAAGCTTTTTCTACATGCTACTTATACAAAATATACTCAAATGAAACTAGTTAGTCTGGCCAAATACAGAAATGAGTATGAATTCTCCAGTATGTCATAGCAGCAACAGCAGCATTAAGATTTAATCAACCTGTCATTTGGACAGCAGGCTGTGGTTGCCAATGGAAATATTAAGAGTACACTTTTTCAACACAATTTTGTGAAGAAATGTGGCTTATGAAAAAACACTGGCCCTTCATCTGCCCATCTGTATCCATTCCTCCAACTGTAACCGAATTTGATTTGGGGGCAGATATTTCTGAGATACTAGAGGAGGCTCTTGAGCCTTGTGAAGAACAGTTTTTAGATGGAGGAGACTCAGACTAGTACCCACAAATGAAAACACTGTTGCGTGAGCAGAGCAGTAACCTGTCCTGTTTGCTTAGTGTCTGACCAGTCAGCACACAGAAGGCTCAGAAGGTACCAGAATAGGTGCTGTCTGTTGCCTAGATGGTTTTGAGGAGATCTGGGAGAGAACTGAGGTAAATGGAAGAGGAGAGGAAGCAGCAGATGTCATGGGGATGTGGCAGCAGACATGAAATACATAGTTCTCTGAAAATGCCTATTGCCATTTACTAACAATTAAGGTAGTCCAGTTGCATTTGTTAAAGCAAGGACAAGTTTTCCTTGTGCCGATATGGAGGTACCTCAGCATTGGTGTCAAGTTTGGCCAGATAGGATTGATTAAACAAGAAAAGAAAATAGCCCTTTGAAAATTAAGTTGCTGAAGCTGGTCCTGCTTTACATGCTATCCCTTCCTTCTCTCTTTCTGTACTGTAGTGTACATGCATACAATTTCTTCACAGGTCTCTCCCTAGAGGGTTAGAAGGGCTAAAGCAGGAATTTGGCTAAATAAGCATTCTGAGCTGAATAAGGAATCCTGGACCTCTTCCTTGGCCAGTTTGGGTGCAGCATTGATGAAGATTTTCCACTCTGAGGTTCACATGATAACTTTGAGTTGCCTGTTTGTTTATACAACATACATTCATTCAGAGATATCCTTAGATTTAGGGTCAGCACTTGGATGAAAGGCTTCTTGGCAGTATGTGAACTGCTCTGCAAGGACTAATGTGCGTTTCCTGCATAGTAATGAACCAATGACAGGGCAAGGTCTTGGAGAATCTTTACTGTTAGGAAAACAAGGTTTTAAGCAAGACACAATGACAAAATCTTGACACAATCATTAGGAGGGTTACAACTTTGTTTTAAGTGGTAGGATATTAAGCTCACAGCTTACATTCATTTTGTATATTTATTATTTTCTGTATTTAAGAAGACAATGTTTGACTCATACTCCCAGACATACCTCCTCTCTCTCTACGTTAGCCTCCTACTCCTTGTTGTGGCCCCCAGTGAAAATGGTAACCCATTTTGGCAGGTTATTTACAAACATTAAGAAATGGTTCCTGATCCAAAGAGTTAACAGTGGGCAAGACAATGGAAAAGAGGAATAATGTGACGATGTTACTCTTTCAGAGTCATGCATTATTCCAAGGGTGAGATAGAAATAAAAGCCAAGCCTCCTGGTGCTCTGTACACTGCTCTCTCTCTCTCTCTTCCTCTCCCCCCTCCAATTTCTACCTTTTTTCAGTCTCCTATCTAGATTTTTCTCCCTTCCTCACTTTCCCTTTCCCTTATGCTGTGTCCACCAAGTAAGGAAGCAAAATATCTTTGGCCTCCCTCTGAACAGCACTTCTCTTCAAAGACTTTTCAACGCTCCTTGGGTGCTGAATTACTACCTAGATCATAATGCCTGAGCTCGCCAGATTAAAGCTTGCCAAAGACAGCCTGCATGAGTTACAGCTACTATAGCGACTAAAATTTCAACATATCCGGAGACAGCCATTTATGCTGACGTGTTATGTATTTAAATACGGTTCTAGCTAGAATCATCCCTAGAGTCCCAGGACTCAATATTCCTCCCAGTATATCAAACTCAAGCCTAACTAATAATACACTTCAGGTCTTTCACAGTACAATTTTCTGCTTTTTGTATGCTAACACATCAGATCAATAGTAGTCCTAGAGAATTAGCTGTCTTTACCACTTTGGTTGAAATGTTTCTTAGGAAATAATATGGCCAATACTGCATCTGAGGAAACTCTGTAGAAGCTGTGGTTTGTTTGTCCAGAAATCTAAAGCAAAGTTGGACTTTTATTTGTAAAGGAGCAGTATTGTATTATTTTGGATAAGTAGGGGATTTCTTTCTGCACTTGTGATATCAATGAGCTCTGTTTTTTAATTAATTCTGTTTTGCAACATTAGATAATAGGTAACATTCATGAAGAGCTCCAAACTCTCTGTTGGCTTTGAAACATGGAGAGCTCCATCAGCATATTGGTCTAGTTCCCAGTGTGACCAATTAAGTGGGAGGATACAACAGTGGGAAGATACAGAGGTTACTTGAGCAGTTTCCTTCAGGCATTGGGCAGAGTTTATTTGGCAACCCCTCTTAGTGCACGAGGAGAAAGTTGGAAAAACTTGGCAACCGTGTGCCAATAAACAAAGAAAAGTTTAGTGGCTGCTTCTGTTCATGGTTGGCTATGGAGGAACAGGGAACTCAGCATTTTCAAACCACTCTGCAAATGAAACTATCTGCTGGTAATAGCTAGATCTGAGCTGTGGAATGGGCTGTGCTTGTTTGCACATACATAACACTGCCCATTCCTACACACCCCAACAAAAATGTTCTCAGTGGGGTTTACATTACCTGTATGCTAACTTTGCTGGTGTTACTGCACCATACTCTGCACCAGTATCCTTCTGGAGAGATTGGAAGCCATTTTATTTTAAGGTCAGAAAACTGACATGATTTGGTGGACATTTCGATTCTTCTTTGCTGTGGAGTTAAAATAAATTCCTCAGTTAAAATTCTCTTTCTGCTTTGTGTATATTAAGAAATTATGCAAAAAAAAAAAGCATGGACCTAGCCCTGCAAGCCACATGAGTTACTTCCTTAACTTTATTGAATTACTTATAGGAATACATGTTTGCAGAATGCGGTCCTACTATTGATGAGAAAATGCTGCTAATTAAAAAAAAATTAAAAGACTGTTTCTTGCCAAAAAAACTGAAGAGTTTATTTGTATTTTAAAAGTAACATTTATTATAGTTTTCACAAGGAAGATTAAAGTTACAGCTAAAGCAAGCAGTGGTTTTACTTTCTTATTGCACATCTTTTGGGAAAAGAAAAACTTTAGGTCATGAAAAATTCCAATAGTGTCTTGTATTAAAAGCGTTAAAACCCGAATTAAAGAACATAATTCAGATGGAGTTCTGGCAACTGTGCCAAAGATGACATCGTTGGCTGCTGACTGCATCCAGATTTTTAGAGCAGGTGTGTTGACTCATTCTCTGAGAAGCATGAGGAGAAACTCTGGCCTCGCTCCAACCCCATAACACGGGGCTAACCCAGCTCCATCGCCACTTTGGGACTAACCACCCCTGTCAGACAGAGCAATCTGCATGGAAATGCAAAGTATTGCTTTAACATGATATTCCGGAGAGATTAGCAATGCTCTGTCAGAAGGCTAGGGGATGATTCTCAGCCGTACATTCCCATCCCGAGTTTAGTCGCTCCACTGCTAACGCAGCTTGTGTGTTGGGAGGTTTATTGTGATTGCAAAAGCAGCAGTCCCTCAGATGGCCATTTTTCCTGAGAAAGTTGCTGGATGCTTGGCCTGCAACTCCTAACTGGTTTTGGAAAACACATGTCTTTTCCAACACATTTTGAACATTGTTGCAATTTTTATTGGAGGCTTTAGTCAATGCTTGCTTTAATATTTAACACGGCCTCATTTAGGCAGTGTATCGTAAACATCATGGTATCTGTCATCTTGCCGTAGCTTCCTGGTTACCTTTTTTTTCCCCAAATGATGTGTATTGTAGGACATTTATAGGAGTATATTCTAAAAGAACTCGCCGTATCAAGGATGAGAGATTAAGGATTTTACTTTACAATTCATTTCTGTTTAATAAATATATACCTTTTTAAAAATCTGAGAAGCAGATTGGTACACATGAGAGTGAGTTCAGAGAATACGTCTGCCTCCTGTCCCCTTCTGCCTTTCTTTCAATCTCTCACAGAAAGTTTGGAAGAACCCATAGGCCTTGCAGAGATACCTCAAAGTGAACAGTGAGCAAGGAAAAGAAGACGCCTTTACAGAAAGCTCTTTTCCTACAGCTCCCACATGATTAAATGTAATGGCTATTAGTGTTGCTGTCTTAATTATTTTAGTAAGTAACAGCTGCATCTAACAGGAGTGCTCGCGTTTGGGATATCCAGTGTGACCTCAATTAAAACCTCAAGAGTTCAATGAGCATGTCCAGTTGCCCAGAGAAGTACAGTAGAAACCAGAGACACACTTTCTGGATTAGTTGAAGTTCATGGAATATCTTTCTGCCCATTTGCAAAACACAGTCAGGAAGTAATGAAACCCCATGTCACAATGTTGTTTACTTTTCTCTATAGGCAACAAATGCATTTATTTGTGTAGTCTGTTGGCAAGTGGCAGAATAAAACTGGGAACTTAATTGACAGATGTCTCATGTTCACTGATAGCAGTAGCTGGCATTTTTGTTGCTAGTATCAAAATGCTCGAGGGAGGCCGGGTCAGCTCTATGGTTTCAATGCAAATATGGAGCACCTCTGTGAAGTCAGGTGAATAATGGCAGCCTGAAAACTAAATTTGCTTTAAATAGGAGAAGCTGTTGTAGCAGCCTCATGATAGCGACTGATTAGGATTGGGTTTTCTGGGAAGGCTTAGGTAGCCATACCACACCTGTCAGGTGAGAAAACAGGACTTCCTGCAGAGCTTGCAAGCACTCACCTTTCACAGACCCTTAATCTTGATTATAAAAAATAAAAGTATCTGGAAATATGTCACTGTAATCTCCAGTCATTCATTTTGAGAGTTTTTAATTTCATAGTGGAAACTGTCTTTTGCAATATATTTTTAACTGCTTAATACCTGTGATTATTTTATTCAAGGCATCTATTCATTTAAGCAATGCATTCCTACAACATTTTGTATTATTTGTGAAGCTAAATAAATGAAAAAAAAGATGTATTTATTTAACAGGCTGATTCTACTTCAGGTTCACCTTAAATGCTGGTTCTGAGTCCCCTCTCCTTTGCTCTCTTTTGCTTCCACAACTCATTTTCTAAACTCGACAGGGATATTTGAAATGGGAAATCAAGATGTGAAGGAAGATGCTTGGTGTGGTTACTGCATGGCAACCCACATTCCCACTCACAGCTAATTACAGGCAATGCTGACATCTGAGACCTGGGAACAAACTGGGATGTTAAATCTGCTTATTTGTACAGTAAAATCTTTTCCACAAAGTATTATTTTACTTCACAGAGCCAAGGGCAGTCTGCAACATCAATGTTAGTAGAAATTTAATGTTGTGTTAATAAGGGATAGTAAAAGACAATGTAGCTTTATTAACTTAGCATAGAGATAGACCATGGACCAAAACATTAATCATAAGCATTCCTCTATTGACCTCCCGAAGGGCCAGACTCCTCCAGCTAGGCTTATTAATCACCATGGGAATAATAATATCCCATTTCAACAGTGAGAACCAAACACTTGTCTTGGTTTTAGTTGATGGATGGCCTAACTATTTTTATTTTTTATTTCTTTAAGAGAAATAACATCCCTCTCCCTTTTTGAAATCAGACAGCATGGTAACAGGCAGAGTCTGAGAATCTCTGCTGGATGGGATCATCGGTGATGTACTGAGTACTCCCTCTCATAAATACCAAGTTTTCTTTCTCTGGGCAGTTTCTTTTCATGACGCTATTTCCAACATATGGAAAGCTCATTGCTTAATATAATATGGCTAATACTTCCCTCTCCTGTATGTTGTATCCAAAAGTGACCTAAACATGGTGAAATAATAACCCCACATTTAATAATATTGTAAGACTATCAGCCAGCTGCAGCAGATTTTCCAGAGGGTATATTGACAACTTGCATATGTGTTTGCAAATATACTGTTTTCAGCTTCTCTAAATTATATGCGTTCATGGCTAAAGCTCATCAGAGAAAATACTCATGGCCTACTTATTTTTGCCAATGTATAAAAGGAGTGACTTCTTGGCTTTTCTGGAATAATTTGGATGTAAACCTAGGAGAATCAGGCTCTGCTTCCTCTAGAGCACTTACTGATATATCAGCAAGGAATGGGCTGGCATAAGTCTCCAGTAAGTCATTTTCAGTTCACTTTTTCCAGCACCTGTCTGTTTCATAAGATAAGAGAACAGAGCTGTGGAAAAAGGATACGTGCTGAAGCATTTCCCATCACAGGTTTTCATTAAAACAGTTTCCTTGTTTGCTTTTATGGGATCTTTATTCCAGAGAAATAATTTGTTTGTTAGTTTGTCTGTCCCTGCTAAACATTTCTGTTTGCTCTTAGAAAAATAGTAAAATGGAGCATACGCTACAGAATAGTGTTAAGGTCAAGCTTTTCTATTAGCAATGTATTCGGTTCTTTCTTTCTGAGGTGAGTAAAACAATATTAGCTAGATCCTTTCCCAAGCCAGTGGGACATAATAGGTACTATAACTAAATCCCCTACTTCTGGACTTTGTTAGGATAAATTACGATTATTAGTAAGCCCATGTGCATTTTGCTGTAGCCCTCAGAAATCCACATCACTGTGATTCAGTGACAAAAATGGCTACAGATTTCTTCTCTTTCCCTGGCCTGTTACCATGCAGTTTCTAAGTTGTGGCCATCTCTTGGCCTGTGACAAGGGTTTGATGACCTTTCCCTGCACTTACAAAAATCTCCCTTTTAATGTTAATCATATTTGGGCCTTGAGTGGAATAGACAATTCAGGTCTTGAACCCAGCATGTTGCCCTGAACAGCAGAATAATAACTGCATGTATTTTATTCATTCTGCCGTTTCCCACTCATTTATGTATATGCCCTGTGCTGCTACATCCAGTTGGAGAACAGACATACTTGCATCGATTTTCATGCATGAGCTGCCACACAAACCCGGCTGTGCACCAGTCCCAACAGAGTCCTTAATTTTGTTCTCTCCTTACACAGGAGGCAACATTTTTAAAAGTATTTCGCTAGGTGCCATGAAATGACTTCATGGAAGTTGTACAGCTTCAAATATAACCCTGAGCACATACACAGTAAGGGAGAAAGGCATTCCTCCTACAATCCAAGTTTCAGGAGGGTGGAGAGTGAAGGCTGGAGGTACAAATCCAAGGTCCAGGATCAGTAAATCAGTCTGCTGTGCAATCTCTCTCCCTCCTTTCTACGCAAGTCTTCTGGCTGAAGTAGTACCCAGAGCTCTCAGCCAGTTGCGTGGGTCACAGCACCCCGTGCAATGTTACAGGCTCCTGCAAGGGCTCTAGGGGAATTGCAGGCTGTCAACAAAATCTGCTTGGAAAACAAAGCAGAGTATGATTAAGCCGCTTTCCCTCTGACAAAGGAGAAGGCCAGAAATAGAGAAGCTTTTTCCAGCAATTGGGCTGCAAGAAGACTCAATAGAGACAGCAAACATGGCTGGAAGGCAGCGCCTGGAGGGGAGGGCACTTGGGTTTGGAGCAAATTAAAAGCCGGGATCTGAAGTCCATGGTAGATCATGGAGACGAAGGAGGCAGAGCTTGTTGTTCTCTACTTAATTTGAAGGTAAAGGGTGAAAGGCTTAGCAAAAAAGCTCTGGTTTGTCTGAACTTCCTCTACGGCTTGTTTCGTTGGTGTGTACAGGACACATAGCAATGACACAGAAAAGACACAACCCTTGTAACCTCCCCACTGGCCTTTTCTTCTGGGTGTCTCCTACGTGTGCTCAGTGCAGGTGTCTGTCCCAAGAAAGTGTTGTGCACGCAGTGTGCGTGACTGCTGGCAGGGATGACCCTCATACAGAGTCTCTACAGGCAACGCAAGTGTGATTGATAGAAAGCCCTTTCCTCTGCTCGTGCTACAGGAAATGCTTTCAGCGTGCTTCCTTGTGTCCTTTAAACTGTCGTCTAAAATGCCCTCTGTTGTTTCCATCATTTCTTTACCCTTTCTTGCACCCTACAGAGTTTCTGCAGTATTAGCTCCGATTGCTATATTTATATCTTGGTACTGCATTAAATGGCTAGTTTCATATGTTACCCCACAGTGCTTGATGCTTTTGAGCACAAGTTCAGGTCTGAGAAAAATTAAATATTGGCATTTTCACTAAAATATATGTGATTTCTTCACTCGTTTATTCACATGAGATTGGCCCTATCAAATACTGTAACATGAAAGGATGTAAAAGTGGTTCTGCTTGGAAATCTTACAGAAAAGTCAAGTCATACACTGACTCCTTGAACAAAATAACAGCTGCAAAAAGCAAATGACACAGGCTTTAAAATGTTACCATTGCAAAATCATGAGGAAATTGTAATTTAATTATGTGTAATTATCTTCCATTAGAAGAAAAAAAAAATCTGCTACACAGCATTTCAAATGTAATTGCCTCAGTAAGGCAATTTTTTTTGTGAGTGTCAAAACACCAATTATACATTCATACACCTGTGCTGAAGAACGGATTTATCTATGCTTAATCATTCAATAAAATGTACCATACTGTTTGTGCAAAGGAGATAAAATCAGTCAAAACACATGAAATTGTTTTACTGTCCCACTCTTGCAAAATGGAACAATTCCCATTTTCCTAATATTTGATACCACTGAAGTTGTAACTAAAAAAACTACTTTTGCAGCCTGTGCTCTTCACAGTTGACATGGGTGATTAGTACATAATAGGAAGGTTTTTCACACTTTAAAATCTTCTTCAGCCAGGCCTCAAATGAAGTCTTTTCCGTTCAATCGCCTTCCTGAGAAATATTATGATCAAGGTAAATTTGAAGTCTGTATGTCTCAGACAATCCTTTTTATATTTCTAAACAAGTCCTTCACACCGGAGTGCGCATATAGGTACCATTACCCCGACTAGATAACCAGTCTGGTTTTGTAGTCTGAGAAAACTGAGCTCTAGGAATCTGAGCTCTGGATATTTAGTTTAATCTAAATGGACCTACAAACCATTTGGAGATTTACCCATCACTGAATGCCAGAAAATATGAAAGTGATTTATCTTAGAGTACTTTGTGTTCCTGACAGGGAGTTCTGGGGACTCACTGTCTTATTGCATAATGTTCGACACTAGTAACAAAACATCTGTTAGCAGAGAATGCAAGCTGCAGATAACTGTTGTATTAAAATGACTGAGAAATACATATCCTTGAATACTTAAAATTACTTTGGTAAAATGGTACAGAATGGTATAGCTACACTGGCAAGATTATGTCTTGCATCAAGGATTTCAAATAACATAACCACAAAGGTTATTCCTAGCCAACTGGACTATGAATGTTAGTGATAAGGGAAAAGTAACCTACATGGGATGTATACCTGAATACATACCATACACCAAATACAAGCCCATACCTCAAATGCAATCTGTATTTTCTCCTCCTTCTCTGAAACACAGAACTTAATTTCTTTCATGGCATCCTAGATACAACCATTATATTTAATGACACCCTCAAGACACTGACTTACGTTAGGAGCAATGTGCAGCCACCCAGGTGAGCTCTCCTCTCTGAGATAAAGCAGATGCTCCCTTTTCTAGGCCCTGGTAGCCCTGGAAGTGTGGTAGAAGTAGTCAGATGCACGCAGAGGACAGAAACTTCCAGCAATTTTGGGTCTTGTGCCGGGACTAGTTGAGCTTTTTCCTCTTGCTACAATGGTGCAAAAGTGAGGCATAAGCCAGCTGGGTCCTGGAGGGCGTTATGGGATGCTGTGAGTGGTGCCTAAGGGTAAAGCCCAGGAAAGGGGAAGGCTTGCAGGGTTTGTTCACAATTTTCTCAGCCAGTTCAGAATGTAGCTGTGGAAAATGCCCATAGCCTTTCATGGGCTTCAGTCTCTCTAAGTATAAAATGAGAGCTTATGCATTAAAATTACTTTGAGACTAAATGCATTGTTAGCAGCATGCTTTGTGAACTTCAGCTGAAAGTATCACCGTAATGCAAACAAGTGTGTTTCTTCATACAGTATTGTAGGTTCCGTAGTCCAGTAATAGCACGGACAGACATGGCCTTTTTCATCATCTTTTGCCTTTAAGTTCCTAATGTACAGTCAAACACAGAACTGCTCCATTTTCTGAACTCAAACTATAACTATAAACCGAAAAAAGCTATTTGGTTTTTGGTTTTCTTTTCCCTAGGAAATACTTAGGTAGGCTATAGCAGTTCGGCTGTTAATGATCTCTAAGAAATTACTGGCAGTAATTAAAAATGAATGTTTTCCTGGATCATATAATCAGTAATCGGAAACTGCTAGGAAAAACAGTGGTGATGTGAAATCAGTCACCATAATGTGTTTTGACAAGTCTCCTCATTAAGAAAATAATTACCCAAACCACTAAATATGTAGGAAAAATATATCTTGCAAGTCTGGCAAATGATGAGCATGTTCTTTCTAATTTTCATCAATTTTTTCTATGAAATGGAAGAATCTTCTGAAACATATCTGTAATTGCAGCTAACCCTCCAAAGGGAGGTATCCAAGACTGTTATTTCTAGTGCCAAAACAAAACAGAGAGCTGGCAGTCGAAGCACACCCGCCCATAAAGTACATTTTGGTCAAAAGTAGGCAATTCTATTTTGACTCCAAGGCTCACATCCCATCCTTAGCTCATCACAGATGGGTGCCTCATCACTCACAGCTGTCTGAAACACCCAGATATCTCAGGCACCACAGGGAGTGAGGAGATTGCATTGTTTTCTGATCAGTATGAACTTTTTTTTTTATATATCTATTTTCCACCTTCACAAAACACTGACCTGATTTCCAGCATTATTCAGGATTACCCCTTTTTCAATCTCTAGTGGAAGATAATCTCTAACTTTCACTATGGAATCAGTCTCCAAGCAAGGGAAGGAGGTCCACGTGGTTTAACATTCCTTTGTGCCACTCCTTCAACTCTTCCTTCTTCCTCTTCTCATGGGTTTTTATCTGTAGAAGGTATTCCTCACATTATTCTTCACTTCTTGGCATCAAAAAAAAATTAAAGTGGTTATAATAGACTTGGTTAATCCTGTACTTGAATTGCCCAAGCAATCAGGAATGAATAAAATAGAGGTCAGTGTTAGCAACTTGGAGCTGCTCCGCTTCCAACTGCAGATGCGATCAGTCATCCATATCCACCCTTAGCGTGTTTCAGAAGATGTTTCACATGCACAGATGTGATGTATCACCAGGTCTGCCTCTTCTTGTTTTCTTCTGGCAGCACTCATCTCAGTCGTAGAAGCGCACAGCAGCCCTATCACATGAAGTCTCTCTCTGATCTCCCATTCTGAGCAACTTCATACGCTAGTAAGGAAGAGCTGAAAAACCTGCAACCCCACAAGCAAAATAAAAGAAAGTAACAAATTGGAAGGCAATAAAAACTGGTAACAAACAAACAAACAAACCAACCAAAAACCTAGGATCAAACCCTAATCAGGGAAAAAAATGCCAACAACCATGCCAAGGTTCTGCCTAAGAGAACAGAAAGACTCCCATCCACCAGCTTGCCGTTAAACAGAGCTCCATCCTGGAAGAGTTTAGAAACTGAAAATTATTGCACTGCTGCAAAAAAAGCTATTTCTAAGGAGATGCGATGTTCATGCCCAAGTGTGAAATAAACACCTTCCACCCAAGGCAAGGATTGATCATGGGTGGAGCAAATGCAAGACCTCAGGAAATGCATAGCATGGCCCTCTGATATGGATAGCCTCTGGCAGTCCCATGGGTATCCTGCTTGTTGTTGCTATGAGGGTCATGGTAGTACACAAACGTTTTTTACACTTTTTCCTGCTGTTTTGGTAGGGGAAAAGAAGAAAGTTGTAATCACAACTTGTCACTTGCCTGACTTGCATTTTAGACACTTTTCACATTGGCTATATTTAAAAGTGCTGACGGGGGACAGTTTTGCATAAGTTAGACAGAGAAGGCCTACGACATTATCATTTCCATTCTCCCAGCAGTGAAGGATCATCTCTCTTGCTCATTTCGTAGCGACTTAGCAGGTATCTTGTCCAAAAAGTGTTCCTTCCACTTTCTTTGTGAGTTTATTCCACACTTCAGTGACTACCATTGTCAGGAAGTCAAAGTGAACTCAAATTGAACCTACCGAAACCTTTTCGTAGGGCTCAAAATAGTTCACTTGTTTTGGTTTTCTTTAATTTCCATGCATCTCCGACTTGCTGATATCTTCCAGAAGCAGAAGTTCCAAATTTACTTCTGAGAAGACTTTTCCTGGCCCACCAAAAGAAGAAGATACAGGAAATTATATGAGAAATGTCCATGTAGCTGTCACCATGATTTCCAGGCTGGAAAATACGAAGAAACTTTCAGGAAATGGAGTTGTGTCTCTGAAGAGATTCTTCTCAGTCTCATGCTTGAAAATGATACTCTAAGTAGTTTTGTATGTGAGTTTTGCAGTTAAATGTTACAAAGGGGTACTTTGACATTTTTATGGTCTGTTTTAATTAACTGAAGCAAAATCTGCTCTTCTGAGTGATTAATTTATCCTATCAACCTTTCTATTTTTGTAAGATTAAATCAGGAAGTTCGCATTAAGCTTCCTTTCCTGGAATTCCAGTTGAACATTATTACCCTTTGTTTAGACTGTATCACTTATTCAGCTGATAAGAGTAGACTATATTCCACTGGAGATACAAAGATTCAGCAATTTAGATCTTTTAAGCAGCATTCTGTATTTTCCAGTAAATGACTATACCTCTACATGCTTCAGGAAGCTACTAAAAATGATTACATTTTTAAAATCTGCAGACATGAAACTGTATACTATTACAATGATAAGTCTCAGCAAAGCATACATAATTTTTATTTTTGTCCTTGACAGTAGGAGGCATGTTATAGCTTTGCATCATGTAGTTCTCATTGCAATCACACAGCTTGATCATGATCTTCAGGACAATAAAAAAGAACCTGGGTGAAAGGCTAGATACTGATTCTAAGAGAATAAAAATTTGGAATAAAAATTTGTTCTTGAGCTAACACCTGAATTTCTTGTTACATTTGCACCAGAAGCAGGTAACGCTCCAGTTATGCTTCTAACATAGCCCAGCTGAATCCCAAATTCTTATTTCCCAGGATTTCCTTTGGTGACTGGATCCAATTTGTCTTTCAGCATTAATTAGAGCAACAACTCTGCTTCTCTCTGCAGCCAAAGGTATCTGACATCATATTTACCTATACTTATAACTGAGGGCACTAATCTATAGCCTTATGCAGGGGACAGATTTTGCAAACCATCTAAAGTATATGGGAGCACAATGTGATAAGTATTCCTAAATTGCCCCCTCCCCCCAAATGATAGATATATAATTCTCTATATATTTATACAACAGAGACAGACAGAAAATAGATCTTTATATCTTTTAATGTATTTTTATGTTCTCACATATTTGTAAAATATGAAGTGAAATTAAATCTGCAGAAAAAATACTTTTCATCTTCCCCAAATCTATCAATATCTAGTTCACCTGTGTATTAGGCAAAATCTCCACAAACAAAAGTAAATCATAAAAAGTTAATTAAGGTGGTTGTTTGCAAAGGACAAATAACTCATATTCATATTAACTTACAGGGGGCTAAACCTAAAAGGGTTCATAAAATAACTTAGTGTCTAACCCTAATTATTGCAAACAAAGATCAAAAGAAGAGCTTATCAAAAGTGGAGACAGTTTATTTCCATCTTGGAACAAAGGACAAAAGACACAGTGTCTTGTCCTTTCCTTTGAGGTTTCTCTGTCTGCCTCTTTCCACTCCCTTTCCTGATAGGCTGCAATGTCTTGATGGCTGATCTGTTGACTAAAACACAATAATCAATTCTGTGGAACATGTCAGCTACTTATTTTTATAACAGGAACGATGGAAATAGCATCACATTGTTAATAGAGGTAAAAGTGATTAAAAATACCCTCTTGAGTTTTCCTTTCTAGCTCCCATTGTCACAATGCACTGGAATTCATCCAGAACAAACTATGACTGTAGAAACACACATTTTTACAAGAATCGGAGAACTTTGATTCATCTTTAGCCTATGAAGGAATGCTTCTCTTTTAAAACTGCTCTTATGTGAACCAAGAATAACTAATTAGCCTTTTAATGCATACATTAATTTTTTCAGATTACTATTTCAAATCTAAAGCAAAATAGAGGTATTCATTTCTAAATCAGTCTTAGAGAGTATATTTGTTTCTTTACAGTATAGGCATATGCAGTCTATGTCGAACTACTGCAAAGAAATCTGACTAAGAGCCTTTATTTGCTAACACTGCAAATTGCAGAGCCACGTTCACAAGTTTGTGGCATCGCATAGAGTTTGCATAGTAGTATGTTCTGAAAATGGTACTGAGTAAGTAAGTATAGAATGAAAAGGACATCACACTCACAGGTAACATCTTTAAAAGATATATTAAACTCATGCATAGAGAAAGTTGCATAATATTTCCCTGGCTTAAAAAAGTAGCATAAAGTTCTCTAGAATTTTAAACAGGCACAGAAAATTTTATTCCTGTCCAACAGAGAAACACTATTAAGCACACCAATGCAAATATCCCCTAGTGTGTTTTTATTTCCTTATTAAAAAAAAAATCCCTGTGTTGATTTTGAGGATATCATATCCAGTATAAGCTTCTAGATACAAAGATGGCTAAGACAAAGATCATTCAAATAGGTGAAACCTATTTCAGTGTTACAAAGATCAGATAAACAGTGTTTCTTGCACTCCTTTGAGACAAGCCACTCATTCAGTGCCAAGAATTATTAGAAATTCATTTTCTTAGCTGACACATGGACTTTTCATGCAGAGAGACCATTATGAAAAGCCTTGCTGTTCTGAAAATCTGTACTTTGATTTCTGGCATAATCAGCTAGATCAGAAATAGTAGGTACAAGTGGCCAGAGGATAAAGCATCAGCTTTTCATTCTTGAGAAGCTATTCTTAATGGAATGAGTATAAGAGTTTCAAATGAAGTGTGGTTGAGATCACAAAAATGGTTTGTGAAAGAGCCTGAAAATCCATCACCTAAAAACTAAGGCCATGATCCTGCAAGCATTTATGCACTCAAATTTCAACATACCCTTCAAACCAAATAGAGTTGCATACATGAATTTGTAGGAACGAGGTTTAAATTCCTTTTTACCCTGAAATAAACAAAGCCCTTTCTAATCTAGCAAGGACATCATGCAAGATGACAAATATTATTTCCAAGACAAGCAGACCAATCCATTGTAACTATCTGATCTTTCCATTATGCTCTGCACTATGTTATAGAGTAGCTATAAAACGGTAGGTAGCTCTCAGATTTTTTTTTTACATTATACTTTGTGTGCTCTGGTGATTTGTGCCCTAACATAACTAATTGCTATATAAAGCAATTCTAGCAGAAATTCAGCAGGATACTTGTAGACCATTCTCTCTCTTGTTTCATTTACTATGCTTGTTCATATCCAAGGGTTCTGAGCACTGGGTGTCACCTGGCTCCATGGAAGCATTAAATTAATTGCTAGATTTGCATTAGCTGTACAATTGCATGTAGGGTTTCCTCGGTCACAGTTCACTCAGACTAGCAGTGATCTTGTCTCTGTCTTCCTATATTTTTCTTTTGAGTTCTAGATTCCTAGTTCCTCCTAGAAACTAGATATACTTTTCTTTTGATTTGTATGCTTTTCCCTTTTCCCTTGTTGGGGAACACTGTTAAATAGCTCTGGATCTAATGTTCCACCTGCTCTTCACTTGCATTGACCAAAGGAAGAGGAGATGAGGAAAAGAACTAAGGAGGGCACTTCTACCCCTCACAGTTGCTATTGGTAGTGGCTAGCTACAAAGAGCGAAAAGAAGAGGAAGAGAGAAATAGGAGGAAAGGAAATGGAAGAAAAGAGGTGAAGAAACTGGCAGCATGTGAAAGAAATACCCAGCATAGGTGCTACAGATGTGAAGATGAGAAACTTTAATTCCAGGCACAGAGCTCTTTACATGGCTTAGGGGGGAAAAGGTGATATCAGAAGGTAATGCAGGAAGCTGTTCTGCCCTTTAGAAACAGATGGAGCACCCAAGAATCCTAGGTTGGCTAAAAGCTTGCCTTGGTGGGCAATAGCTCACTATCTTAGAAGCAAAGCTAAGGACGAATTGTCCCTGTTCTCATTCTGTAATGCTAGCCAGGAAGTTTCCCACATGGCCCAAATCTCATGATGAAGTCAGCTAACTTTCTGAAATGCAACAGAAATAGCAAAGGAGATAAGCTACCGATCTCTTCAGATACCTGTCTAACATAGAGGTCAACACCAGTTTTGGGGTTTAATTCAGTTTTTACATATTGGCAATCACATAACATTCTTGTCTTTGATATAAAAAGAGAAAGTTTCTAAAATGTATGTTTAAAACTAATTACTTTCAAGACAGTCTATGATTTTGGGGTATCTGGCTCATAATTTTTTGACATGTGGGATTCTTGCACCCTAGGCCAAGTGGGATGTGGCTTTTACTTCCAAATATTTTCCAAAGAATTAATTCACTTAATCAGCTGAGAAATTCCGTATTCTGACCTGTTAGAATCAAAGTTTTCAGGATGTTTTTTTGTTAATGCTTTTTCTTAGGGCTGTCACTGATTTACATTAAGGAGCTGAGAGGCAAGCATGTGGTTTCTTAGAGCTTAGGTAATTAAGTTTGTAAGGTCAATATGACATGCATGACAGATTCTAAAGAGCTACTGGTAAATCAGATGGAAAGTTCTCCATATACACCTTTCAAGTCATTGTTTATACTTCCTGACTAAAAATCAGATGCCAAGAGCACTGTTAATCTTGAGGTTTAATAGACCTTCTGTATCTGGAAAAAATAAAGATTCCTCAGCAAAGAAAATTGAGACTATTTCTGTACCCTAATGCTGCTCGTGAGAAATGTAATTCTACTGAGTGATGTAAAGGCTCTTGTTTCAAAGGAGAGAAAGTTCTGGTTTGAGCATGAAAGGTGCAGGACGTCCTATCAGTTTTAATCACTTGCCCCATTGATCCTAGCACAGGTATGTCCCTGGCTGCCTTGAACTGTCTGAAGTTGTGATCAAACAAAAAGCAGGTTAGCTGAATCAGACTTTTTTCTCCTGTGTTACTTTTCTCAAAACAGATCCTTCTCATTTTAGAAGTGCGAGACCAGAAATGATCCATAACCTTCTTGGCACCACATCCTATAAATAATGTTGTTCATACATTTAACTGGGGTCCATGAAGAAATAACTAGGTTCCATATCTATTTAAGGCTTATTGTTTTGTACCACACATCACAAAAGTTAATGAATCTTCAGTAAAACCATCAGAAACAAAGACCCAAACAATCCAATGGAAAAAAGATTTTAAAAACAACAGAGCTATATCTCTTCCATGTACGCAATTTGTCAGATCCCCACAGGGCACATCACATTACCAGGGCAGCTGGACACTTGGTGGTAACAGAGGAAGAAAGAGGTTCTTCAGCATCCATTTGCTGCTATACTAAAGGTGTTGTACAAAAACATGCATCATTTGCTATAGAATAAGTCTGTTATCTGGAAGCTAAAGCTGCATTACACAGGTTACACGGGTAGCTCCTTAGCTCTTGCATATTACTGTGCAACTACAGGCTTCAAAAATGACCATCTACAACAGTAGAGAATCTGCTTCATTGCATTTTTGATTTAAATAATAGAAAGCGAGCGAAGGGTTTGCTCTGTTGCTTTAGTGACAGAACGGTTGTAAATAATATAACAGCCAGGTAAACTCAGTTTGTCAGGTGTACTGGACAAAGAGATTTAGGTAAAAGCATTCTCCAATCACTGCTACCTGTCTTTGCATTTTGAAGTCTGATGAAGAAAAAGGCATTTCAGAATATGAAAGGACCCTGGTGTTGGGTTTTTTTTGCTTTACTAAAAATAATGCTCTTTCATATATTCCCAGTAATAAGGAATAGTAAAAGAATCTTTTTTTTTTTTCTTTTGACATTCAGAATTTAGATATTTAAGACCTGCTCTGGGCTAAGGTTAGATATAAGAGATTTGGTCTCTCAAGAACAAACTCATTTACCATTTCTTTATTTAAAATGATATAAAGGCAAAAGTAGAACCTCAGAAACAAGCAGAGTAAAAAAGGTAGCCCTTCATAATGTGACAGTGTTGAAATATGAAAGCAAACTAACCGCTTTCCATGTTTCTTTTTCTTGCGGTCATGTAACAGAATATGTGTCTTTGTTTTTAAAACATGCAAGCTCCTATTAACCTGTCAGTCACTTCTATGTATTGTATCATGTTCACAAATAGTATCATATAGTACCCTCTGTAATGTGCTGGCATAAAAAGAGAAATGTAGCATGGAGGAGGAGGAAGCATTTTTCAGCTAAACTGGCCATCCATTTAGAATTCATAATCCTAAATTTTAGAGTGATGAATGAACACTCCAACAATTCTGTTACTCCTCCTAATCCCCGTCAGGTCTCGAATCTGTTGACGAAGGCCAAACAGCCACTTCTTTCTGCCTGACCCTCTCCCCTTGCTATTGCTGGCTCTCATTCAAGTCAGGATCACATTTATCTGGGTAATATACACCTAATAAATCTTCTCCAACTCAGTTTGTTCTTGCTGGCAAGACAGCTAGCTTCCCCCTCCACTTCTCTCGTCTTTCTTCAGACATCATTATGGGTGTTGACACTCCAGCAAGTTACTTAAGGTGCCCTTAAGTAACTGTCTGCATGTACGCATCTCCCAGTAAAACACAAAGTAATTGCGGCTGCGAGCTGTTTTTCAGTTGCAATAAGCAAGAGCATGGGCATGGACAATGAAAGAAGCAAACTGGCAATCTGCAAGAGAATTTTTATTAGACTCAGTATCAGCATAATAATCTCATACAGCACTTCCCACAGTACATCTCAAGGGCTTTGCAGAAGAGGCACGTATCATTCTCTCTATTTTATCTAGGGAAAAATGAAGTATGAGAAAGGGAATGGATAGATCAAGGCTGCCCAGTAAGCTAAAACTGGACAAGACTGCAGATAGGTATTTTGAGTCTCAGTCTAGTGTGCTGTCAAGAACAGGACCAAGCAGGATTATGAATCTATCCTGACTTATACCAGGCCCGACGTTGTTCACTGGGCTTATTAACATGTGGTTTCCTTCTTCCCTGTCTCCGTAGCTTCACATTACATTAACAATAGCTACTCTCCACGCTATAGTATCAAGCTAGTATCTCCCCTGATGAATGCTGAGGTGAAATTAGCCATCACAGTGTATATGTTCCAGTTGCCATAGTTATCGTGCTTTATTGAGTCATGGGTTTAAAATGATTTCCTGAGTCCTGGAGATTCCCCAAGGCTAAAACAGCAGCAGTCTTTCACATAATGGGTCAACTGGTCCAGGTGGATGCATGTACCTATTTCCTCCAGAGGAAATAAGTTTAATGAATATAGAGTTCATTTAACTAAAAAGACTTGGACCACACAAGATGGAAGATGGAAGTAAGAAAAACTTTGTTCTTGAAAGGAAATTTTTCATTGTTCATAATTTTTTTACTTACTATAATAAAAAAAAAAAAAGAAAAAACAACCACCTTTCCTTCCCTTCTACTCCTTTTAACCCCAGCTGGGCACTGCATGGCTGACATGGTCTGTCCCAGGGTATCATGCTGAAAAGCCTAGCATCTCATATGTATTAAAACAACACAGCTGCTTCATAAACCAATTTTTAACCACTATTTTGACATGGTTAAGGCACCAGTCTTTCAGTTTTCATCTACTTTAGTGGGCAACTTGCATCTTACATCTTGTTTTAATGAAGGTTACTGTTGTCTCTCTGTGAAAGCTGACCTTTTTTCTTCATCAGACTGGAGGTCATGCGTGAACACAGAATGAGATTTAAAAAACCTCGCATCTTACCATTGGAATGCCCTGGAAACTGGTGGTTTTAAAGGTGGAAGGTAAAATCTATTTGCTTAAGTATGAAGAGGGATGAGCTGGTTGATTTAGTACTGATATAGCTGCTGTCACAAGAATAGAGAGTGAAAACAAGAGCGTTGGTCCAAAAAAACCCTCTTCTTTCCCAAGCAACACAAAGCTGAGATATATATCCTGCCTCCATTCTACACCATCATCAGGTTGCTCATCTTTTGATCATTCCGTAATATATATTTTGAGTAAAAGCATCGTTTGTACTGTCTTCCTCTCCCACTTCATTGCACACCGTGACTTGTAAGCACAGAGGAAAAGAAGCAGGGGTGCGAATCCGGGCACGGCCACTGCTGTTCAAATGACGCACAAAGAGAAGAGGGGGGCCAGGGATGACTCCTGGTGCCATGGGGCTCTGCTGCCACACAGCCATCAAGGCAGTCACCACAGCTAAACCTAGGGATGGCGCCTTGGCAGAGCCAAACCTTTGTTACGGCTTCCTCTAATGGAGTGTGTTAGAGTCGGTCCCTTGTGACCCGCATAACCATTAGGTCTCGCTGACACAACCACTTCCACCACATACATGTGGAGGTTTTAGTCCTGATAATTTCAGGTTCAGATTCCTTATGGTGAAGCAGTAATCGATTATGCATGCTGTCTTTACCAGTAAAAGAACAGTTATTCTGAATTTTTTAAGTATAAGGAAGCAGGACTTCTTCTATGTGCCACAAGCTATATGTTTACTCTGGATCGTCTCTGAGCCTTCATCACAGGTTAGAAATTCTAACTACCCTCCTATAGCACTTCTTCTTAATAAGGTTTAGTTTACCCAAATCTGCTTTCCCTACTTTCTTGAAAGTTAAATTCAGTTGGTTGTTCTTCCGAACGTGAATCACTTTTTTTAATGTAAAAATATAACTTTTAATTGAAGGGAAGGCAGACCCATTAACAGCAGAAAATTCTGCAGCCTTCAAAAAGTAAATCACCACCAGTGACAGCATCTTAAACACAATATGGAAAAGATGCCCTACACCTCCACCTATTTCTATAGACCAATGGTATTGCATGTAAGCTAAGGAGGTTACCCTCTGTGTTTAAAATGGAATGAAAATACTTATTTTCTCTCCTCCTCCTATTTCAGTTTATTTGTATTTATATTTTACCAAATTATATCTTTGTCAAACTATACAATCAATTTTTATTTCTTATCCTTTTGTGCATCCATATAATAGAGCCTTTCTTAAGTACAGTGTGGACCTGGTAATTTCATTTTCAGCCTGAACTGTTGAACTTATGGTGTTTGAGGACATTCAAAAGCAGACAAAAACATAGAGCTTACTGATCCCTTCTTTTAAAATAGTTACTTATATGCACCACAAAGAATAAGGCAAGGTTAATTTTCTTTATTGTTTACTGTTAAAAACCAACCAAACAAACAAACCAGAAAAAAAAAAATGTTGCCTGGGATCAAATACAAGCAAGAGGCTCCTATACATGATGAGCTGGTAATATTGCTAACTGTTTATTTCAAAAGGAAGATTTCTAGAGCAGAGAGCCCATCAATTACAAGCAGTGGAGCAGCACCTATGTTAATGCAATATAATGACTTTACTACGAATTTTGTTAAAAAGTACTTTGGAAAGATGCTTTCTTTCATTTTGTGATTCTCCAGTAGGTGAAACAATAGCTTTCCTTCTCTGAAAGCAAGGCGCTCTTAATACCGCTTATCTCTGAGAAGTGATAGTGCAAACACTCTTTGTCAAGAGGCCTGAACAATTACAGACTCCTTTAAATAATTACTTTTCAGTAAAGTCAAGTGCTAGAAAATGCAAACTTAATTATTTCACTGACAATGGTTGGAACACGAAGGTCCTTTGGACCGTGGAAATACTACACACAAATACCCCAGCCCACAAGGAATCCAAGCCTAGAGCCAGAGGCCTGGAAACTCGGGCTGAAACTGCTCTATAATCTATCATGCTGTTGCTAAGAGGATATTAATACTAGCATTTAGAATTGCAATCATGTGTCTGACAATCCTGTGTTTGTACCAGCAGGTCAGTTGACTAATTACGAATTGCGACTTCTCTGTGTACTGCACTATTTAGAAGAAGAGGGATGACAAGGGTACAGTTAACCATTAAGGCATTCGGGCCTGGGAGGGAAAACAGAGGACAATCAAGTCCTTATTATTAGATGCCGTCCTGCGAATCACTCCCTTATGCAGTTACAACAGAAGGAGAATTCACCTTTTAAAGTGAA
Source organism: Buteo buteo (assembly GCF_964188355.1). Classification (NCBI taxonomy): domain Eukaryota; kingdom Metazoa; phylum Chordata; class Aves; order Accipitriformes; family Accipitridae; genus Buteo; species Buteo buteo. The sequence continues at coordinate 31,826,642 of NC_134171.1, read as the reverse complement.
TAATTGTGCCTGTCGGGCAATCCTTTACAATGACTTTACCATCCAGCAAGAGCTCATTGATTGCATTAAGGATAACAGTACTCCACTGAAACAATCCTCTTAGGCAGGCTACTTCTAAAATCCTGTGTCTCTGTCAGGCAGCTGCCTGCTCTTTGAATAGCCAGAGAGATAAAGAAATAAAAATATTAAAGGCCAAAGCTCTACTGATTTCACAATGCTCTTTAAAGCCAGATGAGTGATTAGGGTGGTTGTAGCCTGCTGAACACCCATGCCTCAGGTGGAATGCTCCTCTGAGCACGTTTTACAGCAAATGAGAGACTGGTGCCTTGCTTTTCAGCTCCAAAAATACGCCTGCTTAAGCAGCCCTATAGAATTCCAAGTTAAAATGCAAGCCAGAGAGACTGCATGTCTTCAAGGGTTGATAACAAAACTAGAATCAAAGCCTTTCTCTTTCAGATTACCAGCAAGAATCTAATCCAGGTCAGTGATAATCCTCCAGCATCTATTTAGCGATGATCCCAACAGACAGACTGCTCCATCACAAAAGTCACTGGTTCTGGCATTGCTGAGGGAATACACAAAGACTGAACGAGGATGAAGATTCCTCCCTTACCGTGGGAGCTGATTAGCTTTGCAAACAGAACAGGAGAGCTGAACTAAAGCACAAACATAGTGTTTTATCATCAGCATCATCATTCATTTGCTGTTTGACAAAGTGGTAGAGGTGAGAATGACAACCCTTGGATTAACTACCAAGAGCTTCCCATCTTCTGTGTCTGGGCCACATTTGTTAGGTATTCACCGATCTCCTCACTCACCCCTTTCAGAATCCTCAAACAAAACTCTCTGACTTCAAATTCTTGTTTTGCATCTATCACACAACCGTCTTGCTTTGGATTTTACTTCACTGCCACACACATCTTCTCCTCTCATGCTCAGCTTTTTGCAGTTCCCTTTCACACTGCTGAGTCCTCCAAACCCTTCCCCCCTTTTTTTTTCTACAGAGTAAAACTCCATTCTCTCCTTCTTCAAAAGCTTCCTGTGGGTCCTATACAAAAGCTTCCTATACAGAGATGCAGGCTTGGTCCAGGAAGCAGCCTAGGCAGTCCGTGTTTACAAGAATAAACCCTGCCATTTACCGAGGGTATTAACTTGACCCACGGTGGTCTTCTGGTTCCAGCATTATTGTTGTGATGGAAACGCCTTAGTAGCAGCATGCTTTCCTACATGTACTGGATATTTTTTTTTCTTTTTTTTTTTCCCCTTCGTTTTGAGGATGCTTCTTGGAGATACAATTTCTCTCTTTTTCAGACTCTGAAAATCACACACAATGCGCAACCAGCATTTTCCATCTCGACATGACTATTCTGTCATTTCCGAGTCTACCAACTGCATAAAACTATAGACAATACAGACAGAAAGCCAATTAGACTGGGATTACCTTGTCTGTTCAACAGCTGGGGCATAGTGTGTGTCTGTCTTCCTTGTGTTAGAGATGAGAATTCACATTTTACGGGCCTGACCTACCTTGTAAACATATGTCCTGTTGCCTTACAAGAAGCATCCAAAAATGCAGGTAGATGTGGCCGTGCCAAAAAGAGCTGGAGCGAGTCTAGATATGAAGAGGTAATTGATTAAGTGGGTAACATATGTAAAGTCAAGCTTAAAGATATAGTGCAGTTCCATCCTCTTCTGGGCTATTAAAGTAAATTAATGACCTGGAGCTGTGTAGGGGTTTCCAGAAACAACACTGTAATAGCCAACTGGCCACAGTTTGCAGCCTAAAGAAGGGGGAGATATTTATCCTTCAGCAAATTGCCTGCTCAGGCACCACACTATATATACTGTATATCTGACAGATCACAGTGCAGAAACGACAACCGAATCTTAGAATAACACCAGTGGTATAACACACGATGTTGGCTTGGAAGAAAATGAACCAATCATAATCTTTGATGGGACCCAGATATTTTCAGAATTTCACAGTACTCTTTTGCATGCTGATAGTTTGGCAGCTGCTCAAAAGTAGCTATTTTGTGCCATTTTAAAGCCCTGAATGTGAGCGTTGACCAAGAAACAAGCATTCGAACAATCTCTGCAAAACATACAGGGGAATAATGGGTGTAGGGAGTGACTCCCAGGTCCAGAGCTGTGAAGCCAGGCTTTGCTTCGCTATCTGCAAGCCATGCCTATGGCCGTGCTGTGGTCCCCACAGGGAAAACACTTGGTTTCCATCCAGGTCCAGACGGAGATTTTGGTGGTGTGCTGGCATTTTCAATGTTTCGCAGCACTCTTCGACACGCTGCCCAGGGAGGGAGGCACCAGCATCCCTTGGCCACCCTGCACGGCTTGTTTTGGGCTGAGGGCTCAGCATCCCCTGTCCCTAAGGCTGCTCAGGTCACGCTGCCTTCTCTATGAGCGCTCTTCCGCACGTTTCCTGGTAAAAGTATTTAGAGCTTTGCTGACTGCTTTTTATACACATCCCTATTGCCTAAAAGGCCACGGCGATAGCTGACAGCCATTACAAATCACAAAGGGGCAAAGGGGACAGACGCCATCAGATCGTCTTTGACCGCGTTACCTTTGGGTTGCCAAGTTCCCCTTGAGCCCCCAGGCGTGCAACGGGGCGGGGGGGGGGGGAGAATCGCTTTCTGCTTGTCTTTATGGGTCATGACCAGGTACGCGCTTCCGCGGGCTGCGCCTGCCTGCGCGCAAGTGTCCTCCCCTGCGCGGAGCGGGGGCGCGGAGCGGAGCGGAGCGGGCCGGGCGGCGGGGCGGGCCCTGGGGGCGGGGGCGCCTGAAGGGGCCGGGCGGCCGCGCCGCTCCTCCGCGCCGGGTGTCAGTTGCGAGCCGCCGCCGCGCAGGCAGGCAGGCAGGCAGGGAGGCAGGCAGGCAGGCGGGCAGCCCCGCGGAGGCACGGCGGCGGACCATGATCCTCACACGTAAGCTCGGGGCTCGCCCGCCCTGCCCCTTGGGCGCAGGCTCCGCGCATCGCGGCCGGCGTTGGCGGGGAGGTGCTTCGGGGGCAGCGCGGTGGGGTTTGGGGGGGACGGAGGTCCCTCTCCTGTTATAGCCCGCAGCGCCCTGAAAAGGCAGCGCTGGCAGGAGCGCGGGCGGGCTTCCCGCGGGGGCGGCGGCGGCTGCGCTGCCCCGTCCCGTCCCGTCCCGTCCCGTCCCGTCCCGTCCCGTCCCGTCCCGCGGTGCGGTGCGTCCCCAGCCGCGGGCCTGGGCCCCGCCGGCCCGTCCGTGTTTGCGGGGGTGATAAGCGCCCGTCGGGGCGGGAGCAGCCCCAGGTGAGGCGGGAGGGCCGCGGGAGCCCGGAATGACTTTTGTGGCTGGGCAGCGGCGGGGTCCGTTGCGGCGCTGATCGGGAAGCGTGGGCCGAGAGGGTTAACGTCCCGAGGGCCGAAGGCGCGGAGCTGCGGAGGTGCCGCGGGCGCGGAGCAGCGCGCAGGATGCGGCCTCTCTCTGTGGAGGGCACACGGTGGCCCATCTCTTCTGGCTCTTTTTTGGTGGGTTTTCCTTTTTTTATTTTTTTCCCCCCTTCCCTTCCCTTTTTTTTTTTTTTTTTTTTTTTTTTTTCGGGAGTCCTTGCGAGACGGGAACCGCCGAGTTTCTTTTGAAGTTCTTCGTAATTAGCCCGGTGGCCTCCGGGAGCCGGGTGTCTCCCCCCGTGCGGCGGTGGCCAGCCCTGATGTCACCCCCGGAGGCTTTGATCCCCGCGGAGGAGCGGCACCTCCTGCCAGTCGCCATCCCCCCCCGCCGCCCCCTCCTCGAGGCAGACTGCAAAGCGATGCTGTTGCCCAGCCGGGCAGTTTCACCTTCCGCATCGCCCTCCCCTTTTCTGCAAACAGCCACCGGTCACTTACTTCCACCGTCACTGTGAAGTTGTTGAGCGATGTGTTGCCATTAGCCTAATGAGCTCTAGTGCCAGTCAAGGGCACTTACTGTTGGTACAACGGTCTTTTTTTTTTTTTTTTTTTTTTTTTTTTAAATTTCCTTGTTCTCTTTGGGAAAATTAGAGTATTGAAGAAATAGCTACATTTAAACAATGTATTTAACTAGGTCAGAAGGTTCTGCCTGATGTGTCATAGTACTTAACACATGTGAATTGAAAGACTGGGGAATGTAATTTTATCTTAGTCATCAATTGTAGATGCTTTTATTTTTTTACAGGAGTTAAGTGTGATCTGTTTGAATTGCCCTGCCCTGATCAAGAAATTCGCAGCAGCAAGTCAGTAACAATGCTCTGAGTCAGGTTATGTTTTAAGGCTGTTTATAGTGAACTTAAGGAAGATAATAGGCAAGCAGATTTCATAGGAGCCTCTGAGTATGAATCTATCAACAGCTCAGTGCCAGACTGATTCAGCATCCATCTGGCAGCCAGGCTGTTGCCGGCTGACGGCACACGGCATTGGTATTAGGCACGTCTGTTGATTGCCCAGCTGTAGCCTGCTATCTTGTCTTCCAGGTATCCTTACTGGTGTCCTGTAGGCAACCTGATCTGCGTCTCCAGCAGAAGCAACACAAAAGGGAAAAGCTGAGGTAGTCAGGAAGTGGGATGGATCTCCCTCTAGCAAATGGGTTTGGATTACTACTTCAGTTTGCCTGTGGGATCCTGATCAGGGCTGAGATTCTTTGACTATGGAATATAGTATATGCAAAAGAAGATGTAGATATTGTTTTGAGAAGATTCCTTTCATCTACAAGTTCATAGAAATCAAAGGAGTTGGAGCTACCATTTGTAATCTCTAGGACTTCCTGATCTCTTTATCTTCTTTTAAAATAACTTGGGTTTGTTAATTGATTTTTTTTTTATCAAAAGGAAGTGCAGATACATTGTTTTAAACACCATGGAGCTATTGTTAAATTTCACTTCTAAGTGCTAGTTAAAAGCAAGAATACGTCTTGTCACGTTTTTATTTGGGTTTTAAATCTCAGTTGTACAGATTCAGTCTAGGATTTTTAATTCTTGAGTCAGGGTCTTCCCAGCCAGTTCTGCAGCTGCCCTTGCTGGGCCAGAGAGAAAGACTGATGCTAGTCATGGAAACTCGCAACTACCCTGTGTATTTGGCCTCTGGTGGGAGCAGGGAAAAGGTACTGCAGTTGTCCTTATGCACTAATCTCGAATGTTTATATTAGGATTCCTAGAAGAAGGAGATGAGAGGTGACTTGGTTTTACTTCTCTGGTTCTTCTAATTCATTACATTCTAGGCAATGGTTTGTTTGAGGCATGTGAATTTATGAGTTCTGCAAATATTTAGAGTTGCAGTTTGCACAATAAAGTTTTTTTCTGGTCAGAATACCACAGTATGTTATGTTTGGGCTTCTTGAGAGATTCAGACTTCTCTTCCAATTCCCCTCTGATTGGAGTTGTGCTATTGGCTGCAGCCTAAACACAACTGCACCCTTGGCTGGTTAAAAGGAGACGGAGGAAGAGAACTCATGTGCTTAACAGGATGGTCCTGTACTGTAAACAAGCGCTTTTCATGCTTAACTATCCTTCCTAGCAACAGGAAGAAGGAAATGAGGCTATGCAAAAGGACCCTGACACATTTCAGACAATGCCAGACCCACCCTAGCATTCATACAGTATAGCCAGAAGACTTGGGGAAATAAAAATAACTTCAGATGTTTCCCCTTCCTTCTTGTGCATATTATAGAAATACAGCAATCAAATGATCTGAAGTTCACAGAAAACTTGCTGGTTTGATTGCCACTAAGTAAAGAGATGATGCCCCTATATAATTTATATCTCTTCATTGGCTGTCATATTGTTCTGCTTACAGCCTGATCCTCGGTGTTTCAGGGCGAATGAATTACAAAACACTGTATCCTCTCCAATGATGTAGTGAGTGTAGCTATGCAGTAATTTTGGTAATTTCAGGAATTCCAGGCATATTTCTTGGTTGTACCTATGCTATTCTGGCCGGTGCGGGGTATCAAGATTGTCTTCTGTATTTTTTGATTTCCAAGGGTTTTTTCCAAGTTTTTTTCTTTTTTCTTCTTTATTTTTTCTTCTATTTTTCCCCCTTCTGTTTTAAGAAAGAAACAAAGTCCAGCAGTGATGAGCAAGTCTCATGAAAGGGTCAGAGGACTGGGCTGTGATTGGAGCTTTCTGGTTCTTTTCACTGGACACTTACTCTGCCATACTTGCTGACACTGAGTGCTACCCTATCCAGCACAGCATACCTTTGAAATCAGTAGGTCTGTTAGTACAGTGTACCATTGACCATAACTGGCAGAAGTAAAATAAAGTCAGGAATGACCTAACTGGCTGGCTTTAATTCACTGAGTTTCATTACCTGAAAGTTACAGGTAGTGCTGCATACCTTTCTGAAGTACTTTGGTGTCTTTAGAAGAGCATGATAAGCATTGTTATTTGTTAGGATTAATATTCTTTCAAATATTGTCTAGTATTTGTTTCCCTTGGGAAGGACTGTGCTGGATCAGACTGGGTCAGGAAAAAATATTACCTGGTCTCCCTTCTAATGAAGACACAATATGATGGCTCTCTTATTGCTGGTGGGGACATTTTTTTAAACAGTGGAGAATTCCTTAGACTTGGTTTTAAACATATTTATTTATATTTGTCTAAATCTCTCTATTCAAATGCTCATCTCAGTCTGTGCAAAGAACGCTTTCTGAGGAGAGGCATGAAAGACATTTGCTGAAGCCAGCGGTGGACACAGTTTGACCTTCCCAGACCTATTCTTGTCATTTACTGAAGATTCAGGATTAAGAAAAACATACCCCCCCCCCCCCCCGCATTCTTGCATTTTGGGGATGTTCTTTCTGTGACCCTGTGGACCCACAGAACTGGATGCTTTGCTGGCCACCTTTCCCTCTGTTCTCCATATGCGTCTCTGAGATCAGATTTCCTGTGCGTTATAAGATACAAGAAACTTTCTAGTGTAAAGCTGTATGATGTGTTTTAACTTCCCATCTTCTTTCCATACGTAGTCTCTCTGGTTTCCTTTGCAGTGCTGCAGTGGCTTTGCAGTGCTACCTTGGCTTTGCTGTGTCTAGACCATTCACTCAAGGTGTGACCGTTAGATCAAGTACTGAGAAAAGCATTTTCAAGCATGCAATGCACAGACAGAATACTTTAACTATCTGTAATATCTGGAAATTGGAACTTCATAGTAATATTTCCTTTGGGAAAACCCAGGTTTGCGTCTTTAATTCCGACTTAGAGAAAGAGGCATTCAGCTGGGATGCTACCAGCTTTATGCTGGGCTGTTTCACTGCCACTGGTATTTTGTATCTAGTGTTGTATCATCCACAGGGTGCAGTCTGGGGACTGCGTCATCAGTGAGGTAAGCACTAAATGGTTATGATGCAAAGGTAATCTTTCTTGCATGCAGTTCTTCCTACGTGTGTTTTGAGGTTGAGGCGTAACAAGCTAGAATAAGTAACTGACTGTATGAAATCTACTTTCTTCATATGAACCACTGAGACAGCTCAGATCAGCTCTTATACCATTATTATTTCCTAGATCTGAACAGGTAACCCAGACTTTGGGCATTTTTAGAGGAAGTATCTGTCATGCAGGACGTACTCACTTTTGCCTCCCTCTGGAGCTCAATGAGCCTTTGATTTGAGCTTTGCATACAGTGTGCAAGTTTACTAGCTTGCAGGCAGGATGCAATGGGAGAATATTAATGCTGGACTTGGGACTAGCAATGGTTAACGTTTGCCCTTCAGTATGTTCTCAAAGGTCATTCTAACCAAGTAATTTCTGAGGGAAGAGAAGGTTAAAGTCATCTTCTGTTTCCCAATCTTTGGAGGAGGATTCATTTCTCACTCTGGAATCTGTCAACATGACCTCCTTCAGAGGATTTGACTAACTGCTTTCTCTGCCCCAAATAATCCTCCTCCAAGACCACCCTGTGTTAATCAGGCCAGATAAATAACCCACGTGCCCAATTATTTCTTAAGTTTTTTTTAAGTCACTTGACATCTTGTTCCTCTTCATCTATGAACCTTCTTAAAAATGAATGGGAGAAGAGCATCTTTAATCTTTAAAAAGAATCGTTCTTTGGCAGGAAAACTGCCACATGAGGCTTTAGTTTTCTGTTTAAACAAAGTTAGTTTTTAGCTTTAGATTGCGTTCTTCTTTAAATTTCTTTCTTAATCGTTCTGTATATGCTCAAAATGGAAAAAAACTATTTAGGAATAAATTATGATCCCGATTTACAGTGTAAACCAGGAGTTGTGGTGGTTCTTTTGTGTCCTAGAACATGCTTTCCCAAAGTCTTCAACAAATTAGGAAGTAATGCAGCTAACTTTGGGCAGTTAGAAGCATATTTAATAGTGTGAAAATAAGCAGTAATTGCAATCTGTTACAGAGTGTACAGGGAAGGTGCTCAGCAGAGACATGGGGAATATAATTTATTCCAGTAGCCCTGTATTACATCCTGAAATGGTGCTGATTTGATGCTTTTCAGAGCATAACAGTTGCTCCAGGTCCTCTCGTAGCCAGGGCATGCCCTGGGGGTGGTGGTTGTGCCCCCCTCTGCCCTCCTGCCATCAGGCACTGTCTTTCTTTGGGCTCTGATGAAAACCTGGGCTGCTCGCCATGCTTGGGATGGGGCTTGCAGCACAACTGGACTTAGAGAAAGGAGAAGTCCCATTTACAATATTTTGGGGGTAAAAATAACAGGGAGAGCTGTTAAACTGACCCCTTTATTCCTGAAAAAGAGTGCTGTTGGGTTTGAGAGACCTATGGATCCATGTTGGGAAGGGCTTAATTCCGCTGAAATTGATGGAGGCTCCCATTGATTTTGGCCACTGTTGTCTCAATCCCTAAACATTTTAAATATTTTCAGCAAATGCTGTTTCTCTTGTTAAGTTTTGAGCTGAAAGACTTTTGAAGTGATTTCGATATGCTGAAGACTATGAAAAGGAGATTCAAGTTAATTAGGTTTTCGTTCACAAAAGTGGTATTTTTCCTGTGCTAGCCAAGAGGATTGGCAAGCAATTAAAACTACTATATTGTGTAACCTGTTACAGTTGGTAGGGAGGGAAATTGCATACAGCCAACATATACCTATGCGGATATTTTGGAAACCAGTGACTTTTTTTTTTTTTTATAATTTATTTAGCTTTCATCATTAAGGGAATAAACAAACTTAAAACCCCATCAGTGGAAGTAAGCCATTTGCTCTTTCCAAAAGCTCTGCTGACAAAAAAACAGTGTTCAAGCTTCCTGATTTTTTTCAGAGAATATATCAATATATGATCTTAAACATCTGTTTCCTTACTTCTTCTTCATCTGTTCCCACACAAATTCCAAACATACTCTGTTTCTTCTCCCAGTGTCCTGTGGTTTATACATAACATCAGCAGCATAGTTACTGTCTTGCTGCAAGGCTCCGTAACTTGAAAGAGCCAGTCCCATGTTTAACCCAAAGCCAGCAGGAACATGAGAGTGTTTCTTCAGTCATCATCGTATAGTTGAGAAATATTTGAGTACCATTACCCACCATCACCTCTTTCTAGGGTTTTTATGATTAGAAAGCAGTATATATATTTGATGTCATATATGATTTCTTTCAAGAACTTGCGGTTTTTTTCCCCCAGAAAGTTTTTGATAAGAAGTATTTTCTTAAAAATTATGTGTACATCCATATCAGCAGCGTTAAGTGGAGATCACAGCATATATCATTTGACTGTGGAAGGTAAATTGAAGCACAGTGAAATACAGGAGCACATCAGAAAAAGGCAGCTGCTATTGCAAAATATAGGTTGCGCTTTAAAGGTGAAGGGAGAAAAGGGACCCTCTCAGGAAGGTTGTTAGCTTTCACTTCAAAACCTGCCAGCTCGTTATCAGTTCAAAAGTTATATTTCTTATTCTCTTGGACTCATTGGTTCTTCCAGAAATAAATCCTTCATGGGCTGAATGTGTCAGACTAATATTTTAGGACAGTTCTATAAGATTAGGTAGTTCTCTTAGAATAAGGAGAGATTCCAAATGTGTTAGAAATTTGGCAAGAGCTTTTAATGGGATTTTCAGAATTCTCTAGCTTTTAGTGGTTCAGTGTTTATTGACAAACTTACCAAGTTTCAGTGTTTGAGGGCATTATCCTTATAAAATGCTGTTCTTCATTAATTACATTTTTGCTTTCTTTAGTCCTTGCTACGTGCTGCTTTCTTGAAAGGTGTGGAGCACTGAGGTAATGATACTCCCTAAGGACTACTTAACTATATAGGTTTGAGAGAAAACAGATTTATGAAAAGGAATTTAATTATTTTCAAGCTACAGTCGTGTATCTTGAAAGGGAAAACCATCTGAGGCCATGGACACATAGCCGGCTAACTCTTACGAAGTCATACTGTCCCAACTTTAAAGGGCTGCAGGCATATGACGTTACACAGAACTGATTTATCATTTTCAGTGCCTGCCCTGCTCATTCATAGACAGCTGCAGTGCAGTTTTTTCCCCAGTTTATCTCAGATTTCACATGCGTGTTCATGTATCTGTGGACTGAGTGGTTGGATAGTGTGATCAAGTCTAGTGTTGGGACCACAATTCACATGTCAGGGATGTAATTCAAGCACTTGGAAAAATGATTGCTTGTATTTGGACAGTGGAATTCTATTCAGAGAAGAATATTTCTCATATATAGCACAGCTGGTCTTAAAAAATATTATCCTGAATGATTTCAAGCTTCTTAATAGCTCAGGACAGTGTTTTGGAGTTCAACACAAACTTTGCAAAGCACCAGAAATTTCAGAGGGACACAGTATGTCAGGACAGGTAATTTCTGATACAGACAGAAAAAGAGGATGCACTTCTGAGCATGCAAGCCCCTTTGCAGCCATTAAACTGGAGCGTCAGTCTTGCATGGGAAAGAATCCTCTTTGTGCTCTGTCTGTGCCTTAGAAAACGTGCAAGTAGTTTATAGAGTTTTATACATTCGACTGAGGAGCAAGCAGGTTCATCTCTAGCGTTGATGGTGAGAAATCACATTCTCTGCATTGCATGGGAGAGGCTTTCCTGCAAGCTAATTCAGGAAGATGATTTTGTATTCAATTTTGACTATTTTTCTTCTTTTCTGAAAAAGTCAAGTAGTGAATTTCAACTGGAATGACCTGGTCAAAATTAAGACCAAAACCAAACCAGGTTTTGGTATGGTATTGGAGTGAACCTTCAGCAATGAAGCCCATTTTTTGCTGAAATTTTATTTTAGTAGCATTGCTTTGACCAGTCTCGCCACAGATTTTTACAATCTGATCTCTTAACAGAGTCAAAAGGTGAAATGAGTTGAACTGATGTATGGAGGTGCTAATATGGCTATAAAGGTGTCTGAGTTGAGGCAAGAGGAAACCGTCTGCTTGGAAGAACTGTTCATACGATGTTTAGCACTTAGGTGAAAATGGAGTCAATGCACGACTGTAGAAAGATATATCTGCTTTGCACCTTGTCCTGAAGACCCTGAAAGAGCTGGTGCTTAACTTGCATGTTATTTCATGGAAGCAAAGAGAAAGGAAGAATAAAAGCAAGTTATCTTGCTGCTCCTAGCTAGACTGCTATGATTATTTTTTTCTGAAAGGACGGTATTGCAGCATCACACTGTGTGGGTTTTACTTTCTATAGGAAGGAAGGTATCATCCAACAAAAGACTATAGACATGTTAGAGTTCTGCCTTCTGCAATTGCAGTATTAAACAAGGTATGAATTGAGGTATTTTTGCTATAAAGTTTTAAAATTGCAGGGTCATGAACCAAGATTAACCAAAGTTAAACAAAAAGGTAGCTAGACGTTTCCATTTTCACTTACCAGTTTGGGGAAGAATTGGGTCCTCCTAACCCCCCAGGAAGTGGGTAAATAAGGACTAATGGTTCCCAACCATACACAAAAGGAACTTCTACCCTTGATTTGAGCATGGAGGCCTGCTTTGTGAAGCGGACTAACAAATAAAGCTGTTTCCAATAAAAATTTCCTGTTTCCTCTTTAACACATTTGCCTGCTGTTTGCTTACACGACACCAAGAATAAAGACTTCATTGTACTCCTTTTTGGTGGGTTGGGTTTTTTTAAGGGGGGGGGGGGCGGATTTTTTTTGTTTTGTTTTACTTTCTAAGAGATTTTCTTGTGTATCAGGACATTTAGAAATAATAGCGCGATTTCTTTCTTGCCAGCAGTTCTTTCGTACAAGAACCTCCTGCTGCTGGGGGAGGACACAGGACGCACATCTGAAAAGCTGCACATACATTTCTTGCCTGGAATGTATACTGAATTGTAGTTTATTGTAAAGGTTTTAACTGGCAAGGATGTTTGATTCAGAAAGGAAATGGCACCGCAGGGATGGAGCCCAAGTGAGGAGGGAGTGAGACCAGTCTCTTGCCCACAGCAACTTGTACCAGCTCAGCTGCCAGGTCTTCATCCGAAGGATGCTCACAGTGGGAAATTGCTTTGCATATCATGGCAGATTAATTGGGGCTGAAGTGGGGCTTCCCTAAAATGGGTTGGAAAGCAGCATAGAGTTCCTCGGCGAGCTCCCTCTCCTTCCTCCCTGTGGCTCTCAGCTGGCCCCAGCCAAGCGGGTGCTGTGCTTGGCAGTGAGTGCATAGCTCAGGTGATGATCTGTACCCTGGGTCCCCTGGGATACTGAACAAAGGCTTCTCGGTGCACCGTCCCTTCTAAAACTTTTTAGAAGTAGTGGAAAAATCTGATTTTGGAAGCTGTGGTGTTCTCTCTTTATCCCTCATTATCCTGGTTGCCATTGATCCAGATGACAAGGACTTGCACATATTCCAGTGTCCACCTGGGTATGAAACTGTGGCAGCTGGCAAACCAGCAGTCCCAGAGCTGATGCTGCTGAGCTGGATGAAAAGCTGGTATTTGGAAAGTGCGGGAATGAGCTTTCTCCTCTAGCGTAGTTTAAATGATTTGGCCAGAACCTCAGGTTTAACTAATGTATTTTATTCTCAAAGGCAGATTCCAGTTAAGTTGTGGTAATGAACTTTTTACCTATACAAGCTTTCAGCTGTTTAAGTTTGTATCTCTTATGTGAGGAAGCTTGTTCTGTGTACTCAGCTTTCTGTGAAGCCTATTCAGCACGCCCTGGGCTGGATTCTCCCTCCGGCTATATTTTGATCTGCCTGAATTTCACATACATACACAGTTTTGTTCATACTCTGGCTCCTCAGTAACCAGCAGGGTTGAGATGGGGGAAGCTGGGTTGGAAATGACCTTTCCATTCATCTGGTCACAGCGCATCGGTACAGCCTAGGAGCAATCCTGGGTTTGGCCAACTGGACTTGAACAAAAGGAGCTGCTTTTTTAGGTCCTGCCTCCGCTTTGTCGCCCATACCCCTGCCACGTCCCTCTCTGACACGCACTTTGAGTGGGTGGAGGTGACACGGAGAGAGCCCTGGCCACTGGGGACTGCCTGGCCCCTTCTTCGAGACAGCTCTGCAAGCCCCTCGCCCTTCCAAGCACTTGTAACAGGAGCCAGAGGCTAGAGCCCTGGCTTTCCCAAAATGTTTGAGATGGAAATGGGGCAAATATTGCTTTTAAACCCTTGGTGCTGTTCCTGTACCCAGCCCTAGGCATTTGCCTAGCCTAATTGATGAACAGGTGCACTGGTGTTTTATTATTCTCTGCAATTCTTGTGGCCAACCAGGAATAACTCAGGTGTTTCGTTGACTAGGTAGACGTCTTGGGGGATTCTCAAAGGTATTATTTTGAAAGCAAATATGCTCTGAAAATCCCAAAGGCACCTGACACCTGGCTGCCCATAAAATATGACTTCCACATAACTTGCATATATATTTGCAGAAAAGATACACAAAGCTTCTATAGAGAACCTTTTCAAAAGTCTGATAAATGCATATTCATAATTTTCTAGCTCTAGAAATATTTTACAGGTCATACACCTGAGGTGCTCAGTAAAGGACCTGTGAACAAATATTTAAACACATTTAAGAGCCACTGTAGTAGTAAGGAATCTGACACTTTTTTCAATTGCCCTACAAGCATCTACCTGCATTTTTAGGTAAATACTGGTTATCAAGGAATCTCTTTTTTTTCAGTTTTAAATCAAGTAAAATTCTCATTCAATCCAGACACTTCTGCAGGATGTGACCTATAAGATAGTGCATTTTATTTTAAGTACACTTAAAAATTAATTGCAGGGTTTTTTACTTTAATTTAATTTTCATTGCTTCTGAGATAGTAATATCCTGTTGTTTGTTCTTACTTTAGCAGTGCAAGTTTTACATATATTTTAGACTCTTTGTTTTCCTTCTTTATTAACTTGCCCATGTATTTCCTTAGGATACTGAAATTAAAATACTACTTTAAGCAAAATTTTACAATCGCTTGCGATTGGAATTGAAGAATGCTTTTTCTTAATGAGTAGCTAAGTGAATATGTCTGTACGTGCTTGTTCTCATGTGGTCCCATAACCCAAAGGTGAAGCAAACACAAGTTACACAAATGCCTGCTTGTCCTGACTTCAGCGAGAGTGGATTTTTAGCTGTTTATTTATCTGGAATGTTGTGCTTTGGCTCACCTTAACCCTTTGGTTTGAGTATGTATCTTAGCAAAGTAGTCTGGCAAAGTACAAATTTTTTAACCCTGTTGGAGCAATTTGGAAAATTAGAGGGGGATTGCTGTCATTTTGGAGATGCTAAAAGGTGCTTGCCGTTTCATCCGATTTTAATTGTGTACCTGTATTGCACTGGGAATATTTCATAACTTGCCAAAATCTTGAGATATTTTACTTATGTTATGTTTGGTTCTTCACTGCCCAATATGCAGTAACTTGTATTCTGAGCAATTCTGAGCAAAACCCTTTGTTCAACGTTAACTGCAGCAGGTAGCTATAGTATCCTCTCCAAGTAGGTGGCAAGATTGTTTACCGAGTTGTACATAATGAAGCTTTTCTTTTCTGGTCCATCAAGAACAGTGAATATAATCAAAGCCAGATGAACTTTAAGAGTTTCTGATTGCTCACTGTCTGTTTGAGCAGTTCTAAGCAGGGAGCTAAATTCCCAGTAGGACTTTCTTGAATTTTTAGAACAGAATTAACCCAATCTGTTTCCTGAACACTTGGAGAATACCCTAAATACCTTTTTTTATATTTTCCTAGTTTGAGCTAAGATAACATATTCTTTATTTCTGCTTGTATTAGGTAACAAATGAATTTATGTATAATTTATTCATAGACTAATGTAACCCATGTTCAGTGTTTCTTTTGGTGTCATGTATATGTATGTGAATAATTTCATTTTGCGGCATGCTGGTTTGGGCAGTGTGAGGGAAAGTTAGCTGAATTTCCTGTAATATACCAAGTAACTCATAAATGCCTTGAAGACCTCCAGTGAAACTAGGTTCTTGTTGGGTAGTAAATAACGCACTTGAGTGAGCTGCAATACAGTGTGTTGGTTGTTCTTGGGCTTGGGTCTGTCAGTACTATCTACAAGATGTTGAAATGCATAGTATCATGAGCTCCTTTGTGCCAAGAGTATAAGATTGTTGAACAAATGCTGCTCATGTTGATTGTGGTGCTGGTTTCTCTAGTGTTAACAAAACCTGTTTGGAATAATCCATAACACCTGCGGTTTTCATCTGTGCCTGTTTGTCTAACTATTAAAATGATGAGCTGTTGATAAATCACGGGTGAACGCTAGTGACTTTCCAGAATCTAAGATATGTTGGATCATGAGAAGAAAAGCAAACTAGGAGAAGCAAACCTGTGTCTCAGTTCAAAGTTGCTGAATACCTTCATGCTTATTTTGTAACAGGAATAGTAGAAGTGGTGGAGAGGAACTTTTTGCTTTGCAGATCACTAATCGGAGGGTGTCTTGTTTCTGTCCTCTTCCAGAAATCGAGGCTAAGGAAGCTTGTGACTGGCTGCGGGCTGCCGGGTTCCCGCAGTATGCGCAGCTTTATGAAGGTAGGCACCTGAGCTTGCAAGTCGATCATCCCCTGCCAATTTTTGGACAGTAAGGTGTAATATTCACCAGTAAATGAGGTTCAGGGGCACAACTGAAGTGCCAGTACATAAAATGACTTTCAGGCACTGGGCTGCTCTCTGCTACCCACCGCACACATAGATGTACCAACCCAATGAGACTCTGAAGCACTCATGGAGTTTTAAATTTGTTCCAGGTTTCTGTTTTAGTCTGAATCTTCCAAATGTCCTCACAGCACAAATGTTATGTATGTTAGCACCATCGTACATTCCCTGTAGTTAAAACACAAATGAACTATATTTTCATGACTGTAGTCATCCACTGCTACAAGCCCAGCCTTAGAGAAACACAGAAGCTGTGTCCAGCTCCACCAGCCAGCTCTCCTAATGGAGCAGAGGTAGGAAATTCTGTGTGTGCGTGGATATTATCTCTACACCTCATCATTCCCAAGTCCTGTCAGAACAGTCTGGGTTGGTGTTAGACGCAGGCTTACTATGAAGGGAAAAAAGAACATACAAGCCATTGTTGCGCAGGTGTGTGAGGT
Source organism: Buteo buteo (assembly GCF_964188355.1). NCBI lineage: Eukaryota > Metazoa > Chordata > Aves > Accipitriformes > Accipitridae > Buteo > Buteo buteo. The sequence goes on along the minus strand of NC_134171.1, from coordinate 31,810,169 downwards.
GTTCCTCGAAGAGACTGCTGCCTCCTGTGCTTGCTCGTCCTTCTGTGGGATGGATTCACTTTGCCAGTCTGCTTTTACAAAGGTTTTGTTCAGTTAAAACTGTTGTCTTCATTGCCTCTCTGACCTACTAGGACCTTCCAGTTTTGGCATATAGTTCTTACACTCTGATGCACAGTAACCTACAGAAGTTTGTTTTAAAGTGTGACATCCTTTTTATATATGTATATTATTGTTCAGAATTTCCCCACCACCACCACCACTTAAAATTACTTGCATTGTAGTGAAATTATTATGCACTCTTATCTGCCTCTTCTTTTTTATAAAACAAACTCCAGCTGCTGCTTGTAAGAATGAGCATAGAAAGTCCATTATTTACAGTGAATAACTGTTGGAAATTACAGCAAATGCTGAGCTGACCTTCTTGAAAAACGATCTTGTTGAGCTTTGATTTGCAGCTGCATTGGCAATATGAGATGATAATAGCACTTTCAAAAGCAGCACTTGGCGAAACTTTTCTTTGCCTGTTCAGAAATTAAATTTCCTTTTATTATTTCTCTTCCTTTTTTTTTTTTTTTTTTGTGTGCTAATGGAGGTGCCAGGATTTTCTTGGGATGCAGAGCTGGGACTGTACTTCCAGTCTTTGTTAAAACTGGGGACAAGACTCTCAACTGAATTTGTGGGCTTGTGGCTTTCATGTTATGCTGATCTGTAAATCCCCTCATAAATTACTTGCATTCAGAAAACATGTCCCACCTGTAGTTATCATTGCCCTACCTAGAGACTCTAAATTTATATAAAGTTTCTAACATAAGACCATGTCCTGCCTAACATCAAAAGGACCGCAGAGGTGAGAGCAAGAGGTGAGAACAAGGCCAGCCATACCCATTGAAAAGACAGCTGTCCTTATATGAAAACAATATACCATTGTCCTTTGCAAGCCCCCCTGGCAGCAGCAACAACAACAAAAACAGCAGCAGCGTAAATTAAGCATAAAAAAAAAATTGGACTCGTGCAGTCTATCAACTTCTTCCAAGTCACCTCTCTCACTTAAGTTCTGCCATATGTTTTCTTGTGGGCATTCTAAGGTACTAACTTTCTCAGTGGAAAAACTTAGATCAGCACTGGTGAAAATACCGGTTGAATGCGCTCACCCTCTTTACTTGCACCTTGGATTTAAAATACTGAAGGGGAGACCTATGAATCAATTGGGTATATTACAAGAGTTCTGAGAAGTCACCTATATGGCCCCACACAGTACACATTTAAAACGGAGATTAATCAGTGAGCCTTTGTCAGTTGCTTTGCTAAAACTGCAGTTTTCTGTAGAAAAGACAGAATTTCTTGTGTTTTGCAGAATACATAATAATTACTTTATTCCTGAGGCAAAATCAAGACAAATGGTTTATTTGAGAGATTAACTTTTTGGTATAGAAAACCCAGAATATTAACTACCTTTCCACAAATTAACACCAGTCCTACTCTTTTCATCATTTCAGATCATTCTTTCCTAGTCTCTGGAAATTAAAATACTTTATAGACAATCACTTGGACCAGGGAATGTATGCAACTGCAGCAGTATATTTGTAGTTTGCCCCTGTATTGCTGTGTGCCCTGAACACCCAGTGGCTTTGGTGGGAGTTTTGGCTGTGCAAGGAATGCCGGATCAGGACCTGTATGACAGTCAGGAATCTGTGGAGGACAGTAAATAATATATGTATGGTTGCTGCTTCAGAGCTGTAGTAAATTTTCAGCTCTTTGCCAACATTGTTTCCTCCCCCTCGCTCTCCCAGTTGTTTACCTAAATAATGTCCTAAGGAAAGGAGGCAGTATGGGCTGTGCGCAGCTTGGCTTGCTTTCATTTCAGTCCATATCTCATTAATGTTGTAACAGTGTCAAACTTTTAAGCAGCTTGATTAACAGCCAAGGAGATTTGGGGTTTCATTCTTTTCCAGAGATTTGGGGTTTACTGACCTTTTTTCTTTAATGTGAGATATTAGTACTTCAATGGAAATTGTATATTTATTTTAAACAAAGCTAGCCTGAGTCAGTTTATGCTTCTGATGTCGGGTAGGGAGCTCGCGTTTGCCTCTCTCCCTCTCCTGTTGTTTCATCTCTGCTTTGCTCATTTTTCCTCCGTTTTGCATATGAACTTTCAGTTATCAAAGCTGCACGTCAAAAACTTGTACATGAAAAGGAAGCATCTCTGGCATTTGAGGTGATAGCGTGTGTTTACCTGAGACATGCCAGTCACTGGCATCTTGGAGAGCTCAGCTGGAGGCAGCTGGTTGTTCTGAAGTAACTCACCACTGGGAATAGGAGTTATTTTGATTCCATCTGTCTCTCTTCCTGCAGATCTCCTTTTTCCAATTGACATCGCTCTAGTCAAGCGAGAGCATGACTTTCTGGACAGAGACGCTATTGAGGCCTTATGCAGGTAGGTCAAAAAAAATCACACTGCATTTTGAAACAAAACCCTTCCTGTGTAATAGAAAGTATAACCTGGGAAAAGCATAACCTCAACTGAATTATGTACCATTAAATAACCATTTGCTTGAGATCTTTTTATTTTCCACTATCAGTATGCAGTTTTCCTTAGCATGATATATTGGTCTGAGTAATGGTTGGGGATCTTATTTAAAACAAAGTTGGGAGGAAAGTGGCCTGAGTCTTTGTGACAGGTATTTCTCAGGCATATTTTTTGTTATTCTTAATTTGCTTTCATTACTAATTCCCAAATTAGTTACTCATGTGAAAGCAGAACTGTGCTGGCTAAAGCCATCTGCATGTACAACTGTAGCATCAGTTCCCACACAGGAATTGTTTTTTGGGAGCAGTATTAGCAAAGTGATGCTGCTACACTCCCGTTACTCTCCTTTCTTATGTTGGTTAGCAGCTATGTATACAAACAAAACAAAAAGCTACGTATACAGACTCTCATGCTGACCTCAGTGCATCACCCTGTGTGCACCATGATCACCAAAGTGAATGCAAGTATGGCTGAAATGGATAATGTGAGTGAATCTAAGAGTTTATCACCACTGCAAAGACTGGCCTGCCCTCAGCCACGTGCTCCCATTACTTGTCTTTGTTGTTTATGGGCTCCTTCTGCAAACCAGTTCAACTCACCCTGCAAAAAGAGTCTGGATAGTCCCTTTGCTGGGTTAGTGAATTAAATCAGCCTGTGGAAAGGCATAATGAAGTTCAGAGTAGGTGCAAAGGATGGGGCAGGACCCCACAGCCAGCTGCAGGGGCAGGAGAAGGGATGGGTAGAGTAAAAGAGAGAGCAAGACTTGCCGGTGTGTGGCAGCATGTTTTCACGGAACTACAGCCTCAGCATTACCAATTTTATCATAAAAGCAATTGCAGTGGCCCCATCTGACACTTACCCATCCACCAGTTACCTCCTCTAGTGTGAGTCCACAATCTTAAATGGCAAAAAAAAAGCCTTAACTTTTCATATCTCCTACTACTTAGAAATAAGTGCAGTTTTCTGCCGCTGTCCTTCAATATGGCAGCTTTCCAAATTGTCTGCAAAATGAATGCTTTTGGATACTGCATGCACGGTCTGCAACTCTAAATGTCAGTAATTCTAATGAATTACAAAACCCTTTTAAGAAAGGCTTTGAGTTTATAGTGTTCTCATGCCATCACTGCCGTACTTGGAGGGGAAAGAGCGGGACGGGAATTTAAAGTTCTTCAGAAATTTTTACAAGATTTTCAGACTAAGAAAACAGATTTGTTATCCAGTTATTAGGAGGGGAAAATCTCATTAATGTTATATTCACACTCAAGATGTGCCCTACACAAGTGTAGAGCACCTATTCCATTGATATTAAAATGTATTACATTGGTCTACTTATTTGTGTGCTCTGGAACTTGTGAAGTCATTGAACAGAAAGTACAGCAATGTGAATAAATGCTGGTTCCCAGAAGCGTGGTCTTCCCTTGCCAGGAAAACAAAATACAGTCAAGCCAGCATATTTTGGACCTAGTGCTTGCCTGCAAGAATACTTTTAAACTTGGGATTATTTATTTATTTATATGGGGAAAAAAAGGTAGCAGATTGTTTCTGACTGGTGAAAGTAAGAATTTGCTGTCCATATCTCTCTGAGATTTGCTGCTAGTGTGATCGATAAAAACAGTTAGCACTTTCTGAACATAGAGGACAGTAAAAAGATCTGTATCCTAAGAATGGAAGCCTATATTGTAAGCCTTCTAATAAAGGTGAACAAACCAAAATGGTATGGGTATATAGATATTTTGTGAAACTAGGAAGTCTTTAATAAGTCTGCTGATTGTAAAATAACCTCTTCACTTGCATCTCAAATTGTTTTCTGTGTAATATGCGTAAGAATCCACCAGTCTTATTGTAGCTTGAGACAAGATTTTAAAGGCTGAACTATATCATTCTGAAGCCTGTGGCTTAGATGTCCGAGTTATCTTTTATGAAGATAACTTTAAAACTGAAGCTAAAGTTCCTCTAGAAGCATTCAGATCCCACCTCAAAATAAAACTGAAGGAAATCAGTTAATCATCTCAGATGCCTGAGTTTGTCCCTTTACCATTTGTGTTAGACAAAAGCAGTACATTGTCACAACATTTCCACCTTTAGAATTTTTTTTCACATCTCCTTGTTTAATTTTGTAAACCTCATTAAAAAACATGGAGAAGGCCCATCATTCGGAATGCTGCATTTCTGCCTGAAGCCTGGGTTTATTTTGACTCATGCCATGGTCAGTGTGTAAACAGTAAAGGGGTTTACTCAGTAAAAGACTTAGAGCTGTTTCACAGCCATAAGTCTATCACTATTTCTTGACTGAAAATCAGAATAGTTTTGGAGTTATTTGCATTTTCAGCACAGAGCTAAATGAACACTGTATGCAGTGGATGGTAACAAAATAGTAAGTCGTCTGTGCTGAGAATCTGCTTTTCTGTATTAACAACCACTGTTCTGCCAGCCGTTCTAACTAACTTGTTCTAATTACTGCATATGAAGAAATTGTATTAAAAAAGACTGTCGAAATCACAGTGACAGGGAGTTTTTTGAAGTTTGAAGCACTTTAAATGATAGTTGACATCTGAACAGTTTTGTAAATTATTGTTCAATAATCTTATTAATGTAAGCAGGAAAACTAATGTAACTTTAAAAACAGCTTATTAGTAAATGTTTTGCCAAATTCCTTTCTAAATGGAAAAGGTATCAATAGCCACCCCATTAAGGTTTTTCTGGAAAAATTTTAAGTGCAAAGTGGGTTGAGACTTGAATTACAGAGACAGCATATGGCACTTGGTAACAGTAGAAGATAGGTGGTTAAGAAATGTCATTTAGTGATCTTATCGTGAAATGTAGGGTTAAAAATGTAAAAACAATGACTCTAATTTGCTAGGATGTAGTGACTGTCCAAAGCACTGCTGGCCTTGGTTTCATAAGACTTTATGTAGATTAACAACTGGGAATTTATCTCCAGAGGATAACTGGCTGCACTATGCGCTGATGAAACTAAGTACTGAAACATGCTTATCCTAAAGGTTGTTGCTAAGTACAAAATACATAGCAAGTCATGATGGAAATCCTATTTAATCTCCTTATGCATAGCTAGAAAACTGCCACACTATATACGCAAGAGATTTCTTAAATCTTTTGCCGTCAGGACTTCTCATCCAAGAAATTGATTGTAATGGATTCGCATGAGCAGCATTCACTGCTCATGTCATTTGGTTTGTAGAGAGCTGGCCTCCTTTGCAGGTTAGAATGTGCAGATGAACCACGGGAGCCAGCGTAGAGGCTGTCCACTGCAGTGAGACAAGAAAGCCCTTGTATCATCAATTAGTAACAGGAATAATGGGATTGAAATTTGCCCTATAAGAAGGAATTAAGGATTTAAATCCATCAAGAAATATTTTAAACTTTAAAGCTAGATCATACAGTTACATCAGATTGAAAATTGTCATTTAAAATGCATAAATCTAATATTCTGCATTGCTACCACTTTTCTTGGGTGCATGGGGTGAGAATTTCTCCTGTTGAGAGATTTCTCCTGATCAGAGCAGAATGAATTACCCGGGGTTATAGCCAAAGTAGAACTGACTGATATCTATAACAAAGACTTCACATTATAAGCCCATATTTTAATTTATAAATTAGCTGAAGTTAGCTGTTCACACTGCAATTTTTGATAGTGAATGTCTTGTTCAGGCTGGCTGTCTTTTAAGAAGTTCAGGCTAAACTAGTTTGGCCATGTCTGAGGAGAGGACTAGGAAAAATGCATCGTTTGCTCATTTCTGAGCAAAGCTCCAGTGCCTCATGTTTTGGGTGCCGCAGGTCCAGGCTTCCAGGACGGAGAGACAGGTCCTGTTGCATTGGTCACCCTCAGGAAGAAGGGTTTTGCAGAGCCAGGGTGAAGGAGGGTGAGAGCCTGGGTAGGAGTACATACATGGAGGGTGAGGAAAAGTGACGTCTTGGAGTTAGAACGCTCCACAGGAGTAAGATACCATCTGGATGTGAAGACGCATAGAGAGAGGGCTGACTCAAAGGCATTTATCTAAATGATGGGAAAGAGTATTATCTTGTCATCCAGACAGTCATCCAGAAAGCGGCTGGGGTAAGAGACATTGTAGAAATTGCAACTGACATAGCCAGACAGTGAAAGCGGCTGTAACTGCTGTCGGCAGCAGTCCTGCCCCGACCCTCCATCTCCCATCTTGTCCTCGCGAAGGTGTCGCCAAGACAGGTTTGGGCAGAATAAGACGGAGCTAAAGAATGAGGGAGACCTGCTGACTGTCAGTAGGGAAACGATAAGTTGAATTTATACCTGGGAATGGAATTACCAAAGGAGAAGGTCCAGAGCCAGAAGAGAAAATTGCGTTTCATTAACAAGCATCGATTTGATGAGAAGATCTGTAGAAAATGAATGTGTGCTTATATGCTTAAAAAGTGTTGCAAAATGTACATAAAGGTTAGTGATAGTTGTATAGGTAACTCTCATCCTGGCAAAGCCTAAACTTTGTAAGCTTAGCTTTGCAGACTCAATAATGTGTTTGGAAGGCAGTTGTGCATATTGTACTGTGTTTTCAGTGTCCTATAGCTCAAGGAACTGGGCATTGCTGAACTTCAGCAGAAGTTAAAGCAGGATGTGTGATATATATATAATGAAAGTTGCAGACCTGAGGCAATTGCTGCAGAGCATTTAGGTTTTAAAAGGGAAACTGGTTTTGTGATGAAATCATGTCAAATGTGTAACAGAGCCTTTATTTGCCTCGCTGCTATTGTATTTAACCTCGCTCATTGGGGGTTACCTTATCTTGCCTTCATACTCATTTTTGTGAGGTGTGCGCCGGGAGATCTTTTTTTCTTAAACAGCCTCTGTGGAAACAGAGGTCTTTGCTCTACCCTTTTCCACCTATTTCAGGGTTTTAATTTGAGTAGGAGAAAAGTCTGGGGATGTAATCTTTGTGAAATCAGAGACCGTTTTTATTAGCGGTCAGACAGGCTGGAGCTAGATAAAGCCTGATACAGGGATTCGGTGATAACTTCTCTCTGCTTAAGTCAAAGGTTGCAACACTGTGAAATTTGTAAATTATTACACAATATAGAACTGAAGCCAGCTTAATATTCCCTGGTCTTGAGGTCCAGGAGTTTGAGAGGAGAATGTTTTTTATAACAGAGAGAGGGAGGCGGCTTTCTGCTGCTGTGTGGCCTCTCAAAAACCAAAATACCAGTTTTGTTGTGTAGCACATAGACGGGACGTTCACCCTTCGCCCACGCCATAAATACAATCCCTCTGAAATTCACTGGACTTGTGCATGTACCCACCAGCTGCAGCTGACAGGACTGAGCCTTCTGCCTTTTAAAGTCAGAGCAAAGATGAAAATAGAGAGATCTGGATAACTTTCCTAACCTGCCACTGCCCTACTATTTGACCCATGGCAATTCTTCCTGTTTCTCTTCTTTTCTGCTGTGTTGTGGCTGGGTCTAATTATAGATCAAACTGCCTTTTTTTTACTTCACGACTGCAGCAAAAGCACCAGTAGGAGCTTTTCCATTTTCTTTGATGGCCTCAGGATCAAGCCCTGTGTAAATACCATCTGCAACCAATCCTGTGCATAAAAGGCGAGGGGAAAGAGAGGAAACTAGTAATTCTTCCTGTGCACACATTTTCTAGATTCAAGTTACAAGTTTCATGAATCTGAAAAGACTCATCTGAAGCAACAGGACAAGGCAGCATTTCTTTTTTTTACTTTTTTTTTTTTTTTAGTTTTTCAAAGCTGCTGATACAGGCTGTTCTTTACACTTTGCTCAAACGAATTATGTGAAAATTAAACAACTTCCTTCAGAATGAATTAGGCTTTTTAAAGCTCAGTTTTGCTTCTGTTGAATTTGGGCTGTGGTCCGGCTGAAGGAAGGGGGCGGCTCTGCTCCTCTGCCTCCCCCTGCACACACTGCCCTTCACACAGCTCGGGGAACTGACTTGGGAGAAATTCAACCCAACAAAGTATTGAAAGATTAGTTTTCAGCTCGTTTAGTTTCCTCATCCAACCCACAATACAGCCTCATGCATGCAAGTATTAACACAAGGGACCAAACCATCGCTTCCTCAGCTTTTCTGCCTTCTGCATCATGCCCAGCCTGTTCCTGCCCTTTGCCTTGCCATAGCACCAGCATTTCTTTAACCACACTTTACCAGTGTAGATTTTAGCTGAGCCAGGTCCCTGGAGCAGTTTCTGGGGAGGCAAGGGCTGGGAGAAGGGCAGGAGACCACAGCAGCCTGCACTTAGCCGTACCAAAACTGCCATGGAGCTGTGTGTTTATTTAACAGTGCCAAATTTTGCTCTAGTTTAAGCTGTTTGTGCTCAGCCCTGCACACTGAGCTTCTGGGGAAGACAGGGGAAGACAGGTAATTTTTTTTGGTTTAGGGATACCTACCAGATCATTAGCTCCCCAGGGAATAGAGGGATGCTTATATACATTCATACAGTACTTCAAGATATGCATCCAGCCTGCTATCACATTTCGCAGGGAGGTTGGTTAACTGCTGGTGCTGCAGCGTTTTATTTTTGTTTAAATTTTAGTCCTTCAGGACAACATTTTTATGTATAAAAGAAACTTTCAGTTTAGGAAGGAAAAATTAGGTCTGTATTTTGTTTTGTTTTTTTTTTAACTGGTGAGTTGTCTTGTCCCAGGACTGTATTGAAAATAATCATTGTTCACAAACAAAACAGACACCTAATAAGTGGAAAATAAGTTTTCCTCTGGGAAGTTTTAGCTTATAAAGTACAATTTTAAAGCAGCATGCTTTTTTCACACAGGCATATGTACACAGTGTCAAATCAGAAGCCTTTTCTGGTATTTTCTCCCGTTATTTTCTCTCTGTCGAGATTGATTGTTTCAGGTTTGCTATTTAAACAAATGTAATTATTACAATTCATTGGATATAATGCACTCCTCAACTTAGTCTAGGTTTCCCTTCACTTCTTTTTACTTTGATTCAGGTAATTGTGACAAATAGTCATCCATCCTCCATCCCTCCCTCTGAAGTTAGAATACAGCCAAATGTAATGGGTTAATGGTTAAGTATAATTAGGGCTCTAATTGAAACTCTGCTTGTTGCTATTTGTATGCAAAGCAGTTTGGGGACAGCCTTTGCGAAAGCTTTTGAACTGGAGTAGCCTATGTCAAAACACTGGAGTGTTCTCTTAATATGGTTTCCTTTGCTTTGCAGGCGCTTAAATACTTTAAACAAATGTGCAGTGATGAAGCTAGAAATTAGTCCCCACAGGAAAAGGGTAAGTTCCTTTAACATCTTCTGTTACAGCATTGTACTTTAATAAAACTGAAAAAAACCCACCTAGCAGATTGCTTAGCTGCAGTCTAGGATAACACCTGAGTAGAACCTGGCAAGGACACGCAGTCAAAATTCTGCTTACGTTTCATTCTGTGTTCTCGCTGAGTGAAAACTGCAGGGCTTGGCCGCGAGTAAAGGTTATTCATCTACCAAACTCTTCCCCGAGCTGCTGCTCCCAGTCTGAAATCAGGCACTGGGTTTCTCTGCCTGTCAGTGAGGTTGTCCATGTTGTAGCGTATTACCTGCACTCAGGCAGGATTGTAAAGAGTAGGCTTGATGGAGGAGATCCTGACCAGCCACGATGAGCTGCCCTGAATGTTAGAACATCGTCTTTGGCATCATCTTCACAGTTTTGGTTCTTTGCCATCACATTAGAATTTTATTATTTTATTGTGATGTAGACAGGATCAGCTAGACTGTGCTTAGCCTGCAGAGGAAAGAGCCAATCCTTTGTAGGATTGGGTACATTGTTCCCTTGTTTTATAATTACATGGCTCAAAATTAAAGCAATATATTTACAGAATACATCAGCTACCTTTTTAGAAAGTTTTCATGTTTCTGCAAGTTCAGCAGAAAGTTTGCAGCGGGACTTAAAAGTGTTTCCTGAATTTTTAGGATCCCTGTGGAGCATGGTGAGAAATAAGAGAGCACCTACTGTAATTTCAGTAAGGTAGTACCGGCAGAAAGCTGTTGCTGGAGTTTGCTAGTAAGGTGCCACTCAATAGCTGTCTTAAAACTATGTGTGTGTCCTAGGAGGGATCAGCAGTTGATACTGTCCCCTGGGATATGACAACTGTAGATAAAGATGGCTGAGCTGAGGCAGTACAATGCTGCCCTACCCTTAACAAGAATGCATACAAATGCTCTGAGGTTGTTTACCAGGAATTAATCCCCTCTTTCCCTATCTGTTTGTGGTATGTTGGAAACAGCATCCAAGCTCCAGAAGATAACACTCTGAGGCAGCATATGTAGGAACTCTTTAAAAGTAGGGGTAGACAGCTGGATTGCCATTTATGACTGCCAGAAGATTTCTCCTCCTTGCTCCTGAACCCTGTTAACACTGGAATGATCAGTATTGCTGTTAGAGGTCAGGCCAGACCCGACTTCAGGTCCAAACCCCAGATCTTCCAGAGTCTGGACATTACCTTCTGTTTCAGTCCTTCCTTATTTTCATTCACCACCCACCTTCTGGCAGAGGGACTTAGATCCTATTCCCTTTTGTTGTTAACTTTATTAAAATCAATACTTAGCCTTTAAAGCTTTTTAACACCAGGGAAAAACTGTGCTGACAGAAACATATGTTTCCTTATGTTTGCATTGACCTCTTTGCAAATTAAGATCACTTTACTGCTCCTTTTTTTTTCCAGTCAAACCACATTCACCACTGAACCATTACTATTATCCATTGGCAGTTTCAAGTGACTCTTTTCCTCCTCAAACCGTTAAATAGGTCTTCATCTGAGTCATGGACAGAAGTAGTTTGTAGTAGTTGGGAAACAAAGAAAATGACGCTTTCTCTGTCTCATGTGTATTTGGTTATAAAAAATAAATATGGTGTTTCACTTATTTTCCTGAGCTGGTGAAATGTGCTATTAAAAAAAACACACCAGAAAACTAGGAGAGGATCAGGAACTAAAGTATGCATAAATAAAATTTCTGAAATATGAATAATTTACTTGGTTTTCAGAGAATACATGTTTGTGTTCCTGGCACACAAATAGTTACAGTTTGGGTCAGGCATATGTGTTTGTTTTTAAATTAAAGCAATCTAAACAAATGAAGTGAAACTCGTGGAGCTGGGTGGCAATTCGTGTTTCCTGCTCTGAACACCAAAGGTTATTTTGTGGTTTCACAGTGTCATATTAAAATATCTTCGTTGGTTTTATTCTTCCAACATGAAATTTTCCAGATATTTGGACGACCAAATATGTCAGTCCCAGGATCATTCCCTTTCAGTAATTAGATGAAAAGATTGTAGGCGTAAGTGATGTACGCGCAATTGTGCCCTCAGGCATTACTCATACATCAAATATCATCAGTGGAGATGTTATTTACAATTTACTTACGTGCTACACTGTCAGTGAGCTCTTGCTGCTCACTATCTCTGAGTGTTAAAGTTTGCCTGAAGGGAGACTGAAGTAGAAACTTCACAGGACATTCTTAACATGTTAGCTGCTAGCCTGTGGGAGGAAGAGTGGACCAGGTAAGAGCCTGGAGGCATCGCACTCTTGCCATGCAAGAGCTTCTTTTGCTATCTCATTAGTCACAGTGAGGAGACCCTTCAGACTTCCCGAATGGGTAAGGAATTAAGCTGCTACAATTCAGAACGTATGAGAAACATCTCGTAATTGCAAAGAGGAGTATAAACATGCAGCCGCTATCAACAGCGTGTAACTTTGGAGAGAGTCCAGAGGGACCCCAACCCCTGACTGACTCCAGTTTAAAATTTTATGCATGCCAGGAATTTCCATTGATCTGAGGGCTATCCACTGTGACCAATTAATTAAACGTCTGTGGATACTAGGGTTTTTAGAAAAGAGCAATTTAAAACAGATTGCATTGTTTGTTTCTTTTTATGGAGCATATCTCTTTTGTATTTAAAAACTGTTAAAATATATTGCCTGTCCCATGTTATCTTTTCCTCTGATGGGCTTTATGGCCTAATCTTCCTCTCCCTGAAGTAAAAGACTGTTTTCACTTTAAATTCAGTGAGAACAAGGTCATGCTTAAAGCAGTTTAGTGGGCATTGTATTTAAATGCAACCACCTTTGCCGTGTGGGCAGTTTGCAAGCAGTACTTTCAGGGTTCTTCCTCTTTGCAGAGCGAAGATTCGGATGAAGATGAACCTTGTGCAATAAGTGGCAAATGGACTTTTCAGAGGGACAGCAAGAGGTGGTCAAGGCTTGAAGAGTTTGATGTGTTTCCTCCAAAACCGGACTTGAATACCCCCTCCCCGGAAGCTCCTCACCTTACTAATGCAGCAAGCCATGAGAGTGTGCTAACAGACCTCAGCGAACGCCAGGAGGTGGCTTCTATTCTGAGCATCAGCAGCACCAGCAGCCACCAACCAACCCTGCAGAGCGAAGCATCTACCACCAGGACAAACTCGGTTGTCAGCGTTTGTTCATCAAACAATTTCGTAGCAAACGATGACTCATTCAGCAGCCTGCCCTCGCCCAGGGAGCTGAATAGCTTCAGCTTCAACACGAAAGCCAATGAGAAGAACACCAAGTCCAAAACAAAGAGCCTGCTCAAGAGAATGGAGAGCCTGAAAATCAAGAGCTCTCACCATGGCAAGAGCAAAGCTCCTTCAAAGCTTGGCCTTATTATTAGCGGGCCCATCCTGCAGGAGGGCATGGACGAAGATAAACTGAAACAACTTAACTGTGTGGAGATTTCTGCCCTCAACGGCAATCACATCAGCCTCCCCATGGTACGAAAGAGGAGCGTCTCCAATTCCACCCAGACCAGCAGCAGTAGTAGTCAGTCTGAGACGAGCAGTGCTGTCAGCACACCCAGTCCTGTCACGCGAACACGCAGCCTCAGCGCATACAATAAAAGGGTGGGCATGTACCTGGAAGGCTTCGACCCCTTCAACCAGTCAACGTTCAGCGATGTGATGGAGCAGAACTTCAAGAACCGGGGAAGCTTTGCAGAAGACACTGTGTTTTTTATCCCTGAAGATCATAAGCCCGGCACTTTTCCCAAAGCACTCTCCAACGGCAACTTCTCCCCAACAGAAAGCAGCGCCTCTGTGAACTGGAGGACAGGGAGTTTCCATGGACATGGCCATCTCACCCTCCGGAGGGAAAACAGTGGCGACAGCTCCAAAGAGCTGGGCATGGGGAAAAGGCGCAACTCCTCCAGCTCGGTCAGCAGCCGCCTGAGTATTTACGACAACGTGCCAGGCTCAATCCTGTATTCCAGTACGAGCGACCTGGCCGACCTCGAAAATGAAGACATATTCCCAGAACTAGACGACATCCTATACCACGTCAAAGGCATGCAGAGGATAGTAAACCAGTGGTCAGAGAAGTTCTCGGACGAAGGGGACTCCGACTCGGCACTCGACTCCATCTCCCCGTGTCCTTCCTCTCCAAAGCAGATCCACCTCGACGTAGATAACGATCGAACAACACCGAGTGACCTTGACAGTACGGGGAATTCACTGAATGAAACGGAAGAGCCCGTGGGGATGCAGGACAGGAGGGACTCTGGGGTGGGCGCATCGCTGACACGGTCCAGCAGGTGAGGTGGTGAGCGCTGGGACTTGGGGTGGCCCCGGGGAGGTCCCGTCGAGCTCGAGTGGCTCTATAGTAGCTGCACCACACTCAGTTAAGGTGCAAAGAGGAGTTGTGGCCATTCAGGCACACGCGTGCTGTTCCCATTGCTTCCCAAAACAATTATAGGCAAGGGAAGTATTTGCGCAAGACTTTTAGACAAGTGATTCCCGCACTTTGTAGCTGTGTGTTTGTATGTTCAGCCTGAGTGGTCATTGAAAAACAGCCCGCTCAGCAAGTCAGCATTAGGAGCAATGTGAAGGCAGTTTTGGGGAATGATAATTCTTCAAACTGAAATGGTGTGTGGGAGGGAGAGGGACCTCAAGTAGGATTATTCACTTTTTAAGTTGGCTAGGAGAGCCAGTATAAGTATGGTCTGGTTTGTGTCAGTGTGTAGTAAAAGCCTTGACTTTTAGACTGTTTCAAAAAGTTGCACTTTTCAGTAGCAGGCTGCTTCTTAATAGCATGCTAGGGCATTAAATCTGCAGGGAAAATGAGGTTTGTTTACTTTCCCTTGATCGCTGTAGCACAGTGGAGGACTGGGGGAGTTCCAGTGGCCTCCCAGTTTCTGCTGGGAGTTTTACCATGGGATGGATGGATGACCATATTTTGTATTGTGAGTAAGCAAGGAGCTGAATTCTTTCTAGTTTTGTTTCCAGTTTTCCTTTAAAACTGGTGCAAATCATTGAGGGCCTGCTTTCTGCTGTCATTTAGTCGCCTACAGCTGCTCATTTAAACTTAATGGGACTTTTAGAAGTGTGTCGTTCCCATTTGATGTGTATTAAAAATTTGGGCCGTTTTTTCTTCATGGAGTTTTTTGATTCCCACCGCCTTAATAATGCAAGGGCTTTTTCTCAAATAGGGTGCTGGAGCCCTCGGAGGATATCTGGTAGGGCCAGACTGTGTAGTTAACACTGAGCTGTGGTCAGCTCAGAGTGCCCGTTCCCGTCTGAAGCACGTGCAGGTGCTGCATTGCATCGGGTGAGGCGGAGGCACTGCCGGCTGATGCCTACGAAATCTCAGAAGACAGGGCTGCCAAGGGCAGGAAGCTCAGCAGTACGTTTGCGGCAATTCCTGCACGTGTCTTGCAGAGACGTTTCAGTGACCGGTCCTTGCTCTGTCCCCCATCTTCTCCGCAGGCACAGGCTGAGGTGGCACAGCTTTCAGAGCTCCCACCGGCCCAGCCTCAGCTCAGCGTCGCTGCAGATCAACTGCCAGTCCGTGGCACAGATGAACCTGCTGCAGAAGTACTCTCTCCTCAAGCTGACTGCTCTCCTGGAGAAGTACACGCCTTCCAACAAGCATGGTTTCAGCTGGTAAGGGCACAGCGCCACGTGTAGACAGGCTGACTATACGAGCACGACAGTTGCGCTCGTCCTAAGCATCTTTTGGAGAGATGCAATGAATCCCTCCGTCCCTCTTTTTCCATATTTGCACTTCTTCCTCCAGCCTGTGCTGACAGTGATTTGTGGTTGCCTAAGATGGGGCTAAAATCACTAACCCTTTACGTAAGCGTAATCTTATTAGTCTTGAGAAGTATGTTTATAGGGGGCATGTGAGGGAACAAGAGCAGTGCAGTACAGGCCAGCTTTCTGAGCAGGAAGATGTCCGCTGTCCACAGCAAAAGAAGGACTAGTCATTTATTGAGGCAGTTAGCGAGGAGTGGCACAAACCTCAGTAGATCTTAATAGGCTTGCTTTTCTTCAGTTATTCTTAAATATTTGCATTAGTTTCTCTATATAAGTATGTAATTAAAGAATGTAAATTTCCTTTAGTTCTAGTGTCTCGTTAGCCAAAATCTGTCTCCTCTCTTTAAAGCACTATAAATCCAATTAGCTTGCACAAAAGGTGGTGGAGGGGAAGAAAGATTGGGAGAACCACGCAGTTTTTTGTAGGCAGCAATTTCTGCTGTGGCCAGGTGTTTGTAACCCAGTTGAATGTTTTTTGTTGGAAGAATGAAATAGAAAGCTCTTTTATTATTGTATCTGCAGTACAGCCTGTGTAACCTTCAGGATGCAAAAGACACAATAAAATTTTTCTTCTCCCTACCACAGGCCAGCCTCCTCCCTTCCCCAGGAGTCATAGAGAGTATTTAGCTTCAGCATCAAAGTACCTCCTGTTCAAAGGCTGTTATTATGTCAGCCTTTCTAAATACAGAAGTTGTTTGTTCTGAAAGACAGAAATAAGTATTGACCAGTTATCCCTGCATGCTTCAGATTCTCAGTGGAGATCGCAATGTGTTTTTTCACATTCCATTGGCATGTTTTTTGACAAAGCAAGTATTATTCATACATATATCAATAATATGTATGGCAATACAAATTGGTTCTGTTTTACTATGTAACAGATTAGTCAGCTGTAAATCTAATGCACTGTTTGTATAGCTGTACTGTATATTGAAATGGTAAATAGGTCTCCCTGTTTTCCAGTGCTGCTGTGTCCTATTAGTTGTTGCACTGGACATTAGCTTTTCTCCCTGTTTAGGAAAATGATCTCAATATTTTCACATTTTAATGGCTTTTTTTTTTTCCCCCTTTATGAAACCAATACTCTTGGGGACCTGGGAGTAAATCATTCTTTTGTATTTAGTAACTTTTTCCTTGGAGTCATAAGCAGATGGAAAGGCCTCTCATTGAAACTGGAGTGGGAGGTGGGGGTAACAACAGTCACTGGCTGACAAGGAGGGGGGTCCCTCAAAGGGGTTGTTTATAGAGCTGAAGTTTTTAGCTGACAAACTCAAATGTATTACATCAGTTTCCTGCTGTTATGCACACTGGTGGGTGGTGGACCCAGTTTGAGGACTTTGCAGAACAAGTAGTTGACATACAAAAGCTCATTGTTCAAATGCCCATCTTTCCCGAAACCTAAAGAAGCAGTGTTACAAGGGGTCACTGACCGCAGGATTTATTTTGACTCTTTTGCAATTCAGTCTGGCCCCTGCAGTTTTACCCTGTAGCTTTTGTCCTACTAATATTGATGGAGTAGCACCACATCAACACTTACAGACAGCATACTGCCCCAAATGTCAAGCCTTTCTCTTAAAGAAACTCTGTTTTCTGTCCTCTCCCCCTTCCCAGCCCTAAGTGGATTAGCTGATTTATACTGTCACTGCTTTTCATATTACTAAAGTGTTTCACTTATTTTCACTGACTTTCTGAATTACTGGAAATACAGAAGATAATGGTTGACAGAGGTTTAATTTGATTTTGTCATTCCCTTTGCTTAAATAGGGCAGTACCAAAATTTATGAAAAGGATAAAGGTGCCGGATTATAAAGACCGAAATGTGTTTGGAGTACCGCTGCAAGTCAATGTCCAGCGCACAGGGCAGCCTCTTCCACAGAGCATTCAGCAAGCCATGCGGTACCTCCGCAACCACTGCCTGGATCAGGTGGGTTTTGCTGTAGTCTCATCCCACACGCATGCAGCACCCAAAGCCCAGCCTTCCATTAATTGTTATTGTTCCTGAATCAGACTGAAAAAAGTAGACTCAAAACAGGACAAAATAGATAATTAATGCAAGGAAAGCCTTCCATGAAATTAGAACCCATAAGTAAGAAGCTAAAGAGCATACTTACATTTCAGATTTGCTGGACTCATTGTAAATGTATTTACCTTTCCATATATATTTAGGTTGGACTGTTTAGGAAATCTGGAGTCAAATCAAGAATTCAGGCTTTGCGTCAGATGAATGAGAATTCAACAGACAGTGTCAACTATGAAGGCCAGTCTGCTTACGATGTAGCAGACATGTTAAAGCAATTCTTCCGTGATCTCCCTGAGCCTCTCATGACCAACAAACTCTCCGAGACCTTCTTACAGATATACCAATGTAAGTAGTGAGATTTCTATGGCAGATGGCAAATGGTCATTTGTGTAGCAAGGGTGGAACTTTCTAATACCGCTTCTCTGGGCACTATGTGTGTTGCATATGTTGGTCTTTGCCTTTTTCCAGCAGCAGTTGTTTAATGATTTATAGTACAAGTTCTTTTCATTTCACCTTTCTCTGTAGTTTGGGAACACATATAAATCCTCCATCACTTGCTATAAAGTTTCCTCTCTTCTTTGAGCATACTTCATATTATGGTTTGAAAATAAGCCACATCTGATGTGGCTAGGTAGAGGAGCTGTGCAAACACTACATGAAGAGAGTTTGGGGCTTTTGAGGGGATTGAAATCCACTAAATTACTGGGATTTTTTTTGTAAGAGCAAGGCTGCCAAAAAATTTCTATTTTCTCGTAATTCATATTCTTCTATCCTTCACCACAACTTTTGAAAACAACCTTTAAGTTGAAAGTTTTTCTGTTACTGATGTGTAGCTACTTTACTGATATGTACCATAAACAGAAAGTGCTAAAAATAAACCACATCAAAAATGGAGTTTATCAATGCATGTGAAAAGAAATAGTTAATCTTTCTGAGATGGTAAGTTCAACTCCAGCAAGGGAGACATTCTTTTTTGTGAGCTAGATAAATTGAGTTCTGTATAGATAGTAATTATGTGCTGGATCTTTCCAAACAGCACCTTGTCTTTTAGTTTTCTTCAACACTGTTTCATTGGGAATACTCTCACTTTATAAAATGGCCAAAGATGAATTAATATTTGGTGACCAGAACTCCAAAGCCTTTTGAAATATTCATGGCGGTCCAGACTGATTGATTGATGTACTATGGGCACCTTGCTGATCCTGTGGTTTCTCTCCCTAACACCACCCCAGCTCTCTCCCCATGTATTCTTCCCATGGCAGCAGAGCTACAACGGAACTTACTGCAAAAACACCTTCTTTGAGCTCTTGCTGTATTTTATACCTTCCTTATGGTGGTTACAAAAAGGTTACAGGAACTTCCTTCAGAGCTCCGTAGGTGGAGGTGATGGCTTAAAATAAAAACATACATACCATTATTTCAGTGCACACGGGTTTTTTGTGTGTTTGGATTCCCAAGAAGGTTTATGGAGAAAATTAATCAGACTCTCCACTTCTGTGGATATTAAACAGCAACTCTTTGTGGGTTTAGTGCCAGAAGAAGTTTGACAGAGCATTGCAGAAGTATCTGTTCCTTTCCTTTTGCAGGCGGTAGGTCTGAGGAATCCCCAGAGGTGGTCGGGAAGTATTATCTCTGTGTTAAGCAAAGAGCCTTAAAGCAGCTGTAATTTTTGCTTCCCTGCAAAGGACAATATTTCCCTTTGCTTTGGTGTCATGCACCAGGCTGCGCACTGGAATTGTCTGCACGTGGCTTAAATGTGCTTTGAGCTGATTGAGGGGAGCGTGTGGAAAACAGTGGATTTTTATTTAAAATTGCTTTCTAAACTCACCTGCTAGCCTTACAGAGTTGCTGAAGCCCAAAGCAAATACCAATTAAATATCTGGTTAGCACCACATGTATTATGAGACATGCAGTGAGGGCGGTGTGGTGCTAATGATGATATAAATGCTCCAGGACTCAGACTATGATGTCGTCTTCAGAGGTGGCTTATTGGAAATCCCTTTATGAGAAGCAGATCTGGTCTGGGTTATTTCATTTTTTGTTCCCTTCAAGTTTGGAGGAGAGGGCCTTATATAAAGACACACGTCAAATTTTTCCAATGGCTGTTTGTTGTTAGTAACCAAGGAGCTGTTTAATGGTATGGGGCTTCACAGCATTGACTTTCTTTTTCCACTGCATGACTTTGAATGATCTGCTCAATAAAGCAACCCTCTGTGTTTGGTAAAGCACTTTCTGGATATTTTGTGACATCATTGTTGAAAAGGTTTGCTAGCCAATTTATTTAATTAATTCACCTATTCTAAAATGCATTCATGTTTTGAATTTCTTTGAAAGCCAAAGAATTTCTAAATTGGCTGGACTGTGTTTGCTTGTTCAGTGCCTGACTCCAGGCTTCTGTCATTTTAGTGCATCTGCGGGAGCATGTAGCTGTTGAAATTAAATCTAAAATTAACTCTGGCCTAGGCACAACTTCTACTTGCTTGCATTTCTTGTGAGGCAGGAAATAGCTGAGGGTAGTTAAACTAGTGGGTTAAAAAAAAATTCCTTCATATTTCCTACGAATGGTATGCATCCTGAAGGAAATCACTTCAAATATTTGAAGCTGGAGTTTGCTTTGGGATGTATTCATGCTGTGTGTGTGGAAAATCAATGGGCTGATGAGAGAATTACTAATATTATGCAGATGTGCCAAAGGATCAGCGTCTCCAGGCTATCAAGGCTGCCATTATGCTTTTACCTGATGAGAACAGGGAGGTCCTCCAGATTCTTCTCTATTTCCTGAGTGATGTCACAGCTGCAGTGAAGGAAAACCAGATGACACCAACCAACCTGGCCGTCTGCTTAGCACCTTCCCTCTTCCACTTAAACACTCTCAAAAGAGAGAATTCTTCCCCAAGGTATGTCTCCGGGGAGCAGGGCTCATTGCTGCTGGTCCCGCACCACAGCTAGCGGCGATGCGCAACAGGCACGGTCTAGCATTGACCCTACTAGTTGTGATCACCTCGGACATCTCAGAGGGCACCGGGTGTAGAACGGTTATGGGAGCCTACCTTTTGTTAGAGATTTGTTAAGATATGAGCAAGTTCATAAGAAGGAAGAAACAGCGGGGCTTCCAAAGAAAAAGTTTAGAGAGAGTAGCGAGAGAAGTCGGTAACACCATGCCAAGATTTGGTCCTGGGCAGCACTGCTCTAAATCACCAGCAGATTTGGGAATCCTACTGTTTTCTTACCAAGCACCTCTCTTGCTCTGCATTAAATAACTGGATTTGTGTGTGTGTGTGCTCTTTTCCCCTGTGAAGGGTGATGCAACGAAAACCAAGCCTGGGAAAACCTGACCAGAAAGACCTAAATGAAAATCTGGCTGCAACCCAAGGGCTAGCTCATATGATCGCTGAATGCAAGAAGCTCTTTCAGGTAAAACACCTATTTGCAAAACTGATGGGTGGAATATTGGCCAACGTGGCTTAGATCTGCCGTATAATGGAAAGCTAGGAAAGTCTGTTTATTTTAATGAAGTTTAATACATGATAAATAGCTTTTTAAAAAACTCTGCATCCTGATCTGGGTGCATACATGAATTAGAAGTGGTGCTAGAAGAAAAGAGAGTTGTTTTGTTGGCACTGGCGCTCAAAAGTCATGAGGCCGTTGTGGGGTCTGGGACATTTTTGTTACATGCAAGCTGCATTTGAAATATGTTTTCAAGCTTTTATTGTGCAGCCATGAGGGTCTGTGAACTTCAGCTGTAATTACAAAGCAAGAAGCTCTTTCCAGGAATTTCAGTGCTTGTTTTATACTTAAATTCCCAAGAGTTAGCAAGACTAGGCCACAAAAGCGTCCTGGAACATGACACTGTCAAACCATAGGTTGAACGATCTGTAGGAACTAAAGCATGCTCTCTCTAGGGCCTGGGATGGAGAACCAGACAAGCCTTGAGTCCTGGTTTTCCTCACTGTCATTGAATCTTTTCAGAGCCCTCAACTGAAGACATGCCTGTCTCTTTTCTTGCGGCTGACAACTGATCCCTCCTTCCTTCAGTCTGCAGGATGAACTGTGCTGTGGGAATGGATCAGACTTTGAGTTAAATCAAAGTCACAAACTTAATTTTGGCATTTCTTCATATTGAGTGCTCAACCTGATACATACACGTCCTACCACTTACAAAACTAGTGTACCCATCTTTCTGTGGCTATCAAGCTGCTAGACTAAGTCTGTGATTTGGGGAGAGAGCTGCAAGAGGATGATTTCACCCTTGTCATCCCTCAGATACCCGAAGAAATGAGCAGGGGCCGGAACTCATACACGGAGCAGGACCTGCGTCCCCTCAGCCTGGAGGAGCTCCGGGGCGGCAGCAGCACGGCCGAGCCCTCCGACTACCACTGCTACCTCCAGGACTGCGTGGATGACTTGCTCAAAGAGATGAAGGAGAAGTTTAAAGGCTGGGTCAGCTGCTCCACCTCAGAGCAAGCAGAGCTGGCCTACAAGAAGGTATGCGCTCTGTCACTCACGCCACAGCTCTGGCTTTTAGCTCATCTTCTCTCATATACACAGGCTTTTGACATAGGATATTACAGAAGGTTCAGTGCACACCTTTACTTTGCAGATAGATTTAAGAAAAAAGCCCTTGATCTTTTGACATAGTTGCACAATGTCTAGAAACAACATGTCTTTCAGCAGTAGTCAGCTAACATGCACTGATTTGTGTTCTTCTGTTTATCCAGCCCAGGAATGTTTGCTGTGTTGCATTTACACACCTTCACTCACATGTGCAAAGCTTTGACAGGTTGAGTGAAGCCTCCAAGCACTGTCACTATGCAGGCAATAGGAAAGAAGTTTCTCAGCTGCAATCTTGCACAGCTCAGAGGTAGCACAGGGAGCACTGTTTCAATGAGGCTTAAGATATTTGAAAATTAAACTTGGAAAACTAGGATATCTTTCTGTAACATCACGATCTAATAGTGGCCCATACTGGAGAAGATAACTGTAACTTAAAAATAATTTGGAAGTCAGCGTGCAGATGCGTTTGGCTGTTTGTTAGGAAAAGAACTTTAGTCTGAGCTTATGACAAGCTTAGTACAATATATGCATACATGTGTGTGTATTTTATTTGCTGTATGTAGCCAACACTAAAATAGAAAGGAAAAGAAAGTGTAAGGAAGAGTAAAACTGAGGACTCTGCACTGATTTTTCCCAGGTATGTGAAGGTCCCCCACTCCGGTTATGGAAAACTACCATTGAAATCCCAGCTATACCAGAGGATGTTTTAAATCGTTTACTTAAAGAGCAGCATCTTTGGGATGAAGATCTTATAGATTCGAAAGTAATCGAACCTTTGGATAGCCAGACAGATATATACCAGTATGTCCAGAACAGCATGGCACCTCATCCAGCCAGGGACTTCGTAGTCTTAAGGTAATACTTTTATATGTGATGATGTTTATATCGTACACATACGGCAACCTTGCCTACGATTTCTGTATAATATAAGTTATTTAGGTAAATATCTATTTGTGCATAATTTGAAGTCTTATTAGATGTTTGAATTACTGTTTGTCAAAGATAAGACTTTTTTTTTTTTCTTTTTTCTTAGAACATGGAGGACAAACTTCCCGAAAGGAGCTTGTGTGCTTCTTGCAACTTCAGTGGACCATGACCGTGCTCCAGTGGCAGGTGTTAGAGTCAATGTGCTCCTGTCTAGGTATCTGATTGAGCCCTGCGGGTCAGGAAAATCTAAACTTACCTACATGTGCAGAATTGATTTAAGGTATGAATTTCCACTTTGTCCTTTTGTGGTGGTAACTTTTCTTGTATAGTTTCTGCAAACTGTAGACAGTTCAAAAGGCTTTAGTTTGGCCAGTAGTAAGCACTTCTGAAAGGCATAAGAATGGTCTCTGAGACGTCACAGAAAATTGGCTTCAGTGCACATCTAACAGCAGGTGTGGTTTGTTGCATTAGAAGCCTCCAGGATGTGCTCCACGACAGCTATTGATATATAAACGCATGCCTTCCTCTGACAGATGTATTTGGATGCAAGGACATGTTAATATTAAAATTAAGTTAGTAAAGATGACCAAGTTCTCACAAAACTTCTCATAACTTTTCCTCACTGCAGCAAACTTGGTTTTGAGCAAGTCTATACATTAGTAAGGCTGAGCTGAGCAATAAGCAGTAGTAAGATTTCCTAGTCGGGCATTTAACCACCTAGATATGTATTTGATTCTGTCTAAGAAAATGCATGCAAAGTTACTGGTACCTGCTTCATCATTACTTTCTCTCCACGCATCAGGGGCCACATGCCAGACTGGTACACCAAGTCTTTTGGACACTTGTGTGCATCTGAAGTCGTTAAGATACGAGACTCTTTCAGTCCTCAGAGTCTTGAGAGCAAGGAAGTAAAATCCAGGTGACTACTGAAGAGGAACAGCCATGCGCTCCACACCTCAGCAATGTAGACATTACACAAAACTGAGGATTGTCTGCTGCAGACCGGACTATTGCACCATCTGCAAGTCACGTCATGAAGGGATGACAGCATGAGAACTTGACTGTGAGCATTACTATAGGACTGTGGCCATACCATACACTTTAAAGCTGCTTCCTGTCTGTGTAAGGTCTATAGTGTAGGCCTTGACTGGAATACATAGGAGGACTGTGCAAAGAAAAAAAAAAGTATTGTACTATTAGATGGTTTGAATTGCTTCTGAGAAGCAAAATTCTTTAAATGCAAAATATATTATGAAATATGGTGAAGGCTCATCATTCCCATGTGAAATACTTAGCTTTATGTACATACCCATGTCATTTTATTTGTAGTGCGTTGAGGGACTGGTGTATCCACTGGAATAGTTGGTACTCTTCAATGTGTTCTCACTGAGATAAGCAGAGAAAGGTTTGCACAGAGATTAAAGTGTGAATGAGTGTGTTGATGGTTGAAAGGATAGCAGAAGAAGTCGAACTTGACATGTGTCTGGTACACTGGTAGGCAACCAGAATGGATTTTAGTATGCTGGATACAGTTCAACCTAGAATAGGACTCCCCTGTGGACCAGGAGTAGCCATCCTTCCCATGTGCCAGTTCTGCATTTTCCTCAGCCCTAACCTTGTTAGAAATCCTAAGCAGATATTACAAGAGGCTTGCTCTGATTACTGTCCACTCCTTGTCCAGATGATCTTTTAGGAGTGATTAGCAGCTCTATAGCAATTTTATGTAAATATACTTGCGAGCAACATAGCAGCTTAGAAATGAAATGTCTGTGCAACAGTGAACAGAGCCAGTAATGTCAGTTGTTAATTTGCCAAAAAATGTTCGTTGCTTTTACTCCTACCTGCATTAACTATAAGTGTTTTAATGAGCTTTTATATATTTTACTGTATTCTAACGGCTCAAGAGGAAAAAGTCAACACTGGAGTTGCAGTGCCGGGAGGTGGCAGGACTCCTGCAGCAGCAGGTGGGGTGACATGGGTAGGAAGAGTCACACGAGCTCTCTCCCTTTCTCTCCCTCCTTTGCCCATTTTCCGAAAAGCTGCATGTTAACACGAACAGAACCTGGATGTGAGCAATTTGGAGGGTTATATTTGGGGGCAGAGAGGAGGGTGGGGTTTTGTGTTGGGGTTTAAACCCTTTGGGATATTCCCCCCTCTTGAGAATCAACTTGTATGAACTGTAGGAAGTCGTGAGGTCCTCTGGAAAGGGGTCTTTCTGTAGGTTTTACTGTAAAGGTAAAGATTTGCTTTCGAGGTGCAGTATTAAGTGATAAATGTATTTTGTGGCGAGGGTATGAATGAGTTGCAAGATGGAATTTTGACTGAGACTTTGTTACCATTGTCAGTATTATTTTAAGCTTTTTGATGAAGATTTTTTTATTATGGCAAATAATGTAGTACTTCCAGTAACAATGTTCCTCATGAGTAGGAAAACCTTGTATATTCTTCTACATCAAACACTTTTGAATTTGTAAAATTGTATGTTGTACATACCATTCTATTGTAAACATGTATACTTGCCCACAGTGTACTGTCAAACATAGATAAAGCATGATAAAGATTATTTAAAATATACCTGTATTTATACCTCAGATATTCTTTTTGGGTTTTTGTACCTCAAGTATGTTTTCTATTGTAAATGTGCTTTACATGACTATGATCTACGTGAGAGAAAGGAAAATGTTTAACTTGCTATAGATGTCTGTACAGAATATACTCAATAAGTGCACTATTAAATGTTTAAAATTGGAGAAGCATAATGGGTTTTATTTTATTCTGCATCCTTCCTTCCACTTTCATGCCCAGAGGAGGCAGCATTTTTCTTACCACTGGTTCTTTACATACTACTACCAACTGCCTAGCCACCCTTGCCCTCTCCCAGGCCAATATTTTTAGCATTGTTAAAGGCAAGTACCAAAGCAATTTCAAAATTTTTGGAAGACAAGCCTTCATGATGGCAGACAGCTGGACAGAAATACTCCCCACTCGATAGCTTCATACATTTAAAAGTAAAAAGAAACTTCTGGTTTGCTGCTGTCCTGTGGAAAGGTGCTCTTGAATTTAACCGGGAGCAAAGCAAACTCCTACTTGATAGGCAGCTGTATGCAACGCTGAAAAAAAATTCACTGCTTTCCTATTTTCTGTGGGGAAAATGAGGGCATGATGAGTTGTGGAGTCATAGGTTCACTTTAAAAAATGCAAGTGTGAAAGTAATTGGAGAAAGTTAAAGCACAGGCAGCAGTGAAATGAAGCTGAAGAGAAGGCCAGGAGGATATACAAACAACTGACTAAGGTGAAAAATGAAGCCAAAGACAGCTGTTAATTCAAGCAACTTTTAAAAGTTTTTAAAGTCTTAGCCAACAGAAATATAATTTGGGCATCTGAAAGAGGATTTTGATTTGTGAGGCTTGTCTGACAGAGTAGCTGGAAGGACGCCTGCTGCTTTTCAGTTACCAACATCATCGTATTCTTTCTCTGCCCGAGCATCCCAAAGTCCTGATCACTATCGCTTCCCACCATGTTCCCCAGGGAGCAGTGAGGGATGCTGCTTCACAGTCTGGCAAAAGCAAACCTCTTGCTGTCATGGTGCTAGTTCTCGCACACCAAAGAGCCTTCTAGAGAACCTTTCTGATAAGGTACTGTCTTGTTTAGATCTTATAGGATCTTTTTTCTTCCTAAGTCAATACTAAAAATAAAACAGCTACACAATTTAAAAAAAAAACCACAACAGGTTTGTTCACAGTTTTGGGCCCTTGGAACAAGCAGAGTTAGAGCTAATTTATTTTTCTCTGTAGTGATGGTTTTGTTTGTATTTTTAAGCGCACTAATGCACAACAGATTCCTCAGGCTCTTCAAGTATTTACTCTGCATTTTGTTTAAAGTGCATTTAGGTTACTTTCAGATCAGCATTTTCCTAAATATTTCTAAAACATGAGTTAATTTTGACTCTTCTAAATAGCCTCAAGCCCCTGAATGTTTCTTTTCTCGGCACCTTCATTTGCAGGTGTCCATGTTGTAGCTGGACAACAGAATTCAAGTTTCCACATCTGTTTCTTGTCAGGTGTCACTCAGGGCAGCACTGGCTTGGACACTCTTGCTTTAAGGAGCGGTTGCTGCAGAGGGAGTACAGGCTGGGCCCCTGTTTAATTCTGGCAGGGTGCTGGCATGGCTAACTGCATACATGGCATCCCTGGTGCAGCATGGATCCAGCCAGCTGTGTGCTTCAGTAATGCTGAATTTCAGTACTGCTTTCTAACAAACTCAAATGGAAAAAGTCACGTTTTACTGTCATTCCTCAAGTAATGCACTCCACAATTAGATATTTATGAAGCTGTAAATAATCAGTGACCTTCACCTTAAAGGCCAGAAGGCAATGTCACTAACACACATGGACAGTCTGGGGAAGCGAGACTGAAACAATACAAAACAGTAGCTCTGCAGTCTGGTACAAGGCCTTGAAAAGAGCAGGACCTAGTATATATCCACAGTAGTCCGTGCCAGGAGAAAGTTGGTGTGAAAACAGTATCCATGACTTGGGCTACATAATAAAAGGTAGATATTTCCACTTAAGACATAGGAAGATTAAATGTTATATGCAGCTCGTGCTAAGTGTTGGAAGCAGTGTCCTGCAATCATAAGGAATGAAATCAAGATACTGTTTTAATAGAGCAATGCATTCAATTTACAAAGGCAAAATGCTAATTCCTTTGCCTATGTTATACCATAATTTGTCAGTACAGCCATTGACTGCGTCCATTATACATGGAAATACTACACATTTCTGAAAAATTACTTTCAGCTATTTCTCATCTGTCAACCCAGAGCTATTTTATTTCTCTAGCAAGGAAAGGTATCAGTGTGTAAAATGATGACTAGCATAGCACCGGAGGTGAAGTACTGTTCCTATTACTGATGCTAATGTGCAATGTTTGCATCCATGCTTCTTTTGCATTGAGCACTATCCCAGACACTTGAGGCTTGCTCACTTTCCCCTCCCCTCTGCACCATCCTACTATATTCTCCTGTATTGCCCTAGGCATCCAGAATGCGCGCAAGAAATGAACTTCCAAGATAAGTCCAGGGACAGTAAAGAGCAGTGAAGGACAGGAAAGAATTCAAAGAAGAAAGAATTCCATCAAAAGAGATTATGGCACTGAAGGGGTATATTTATATAGAAAGATTCAATACACATAATCTGGCCACTAGACAAGAAGGATGTAGTAAATGTCTGCTAGCACTGGAAGGTCATAAAAACACAGAAGAGTTCAAACTAGCTGAGTGGGTGTACAAGTTGGGATAAAAATTCGTTAATGGAAAATGTGAGGCAGAAGGAAACGAAAAGGCATTTTCCACACAGGAAGAGGTCTTTGAGGCTGTGGGACAATCTTTCTGTGAGAAGCAGCAAGAGCGTAAGTCATTTGAAACTGTGCAGGCTCAAGCCCTGGAATCATTCCTGTGCTAGCTTCTATAAAGCATCATGAAGACCTAAGAAAGGTCATCTCTTCACTATTTGACATGATTACAGGACTTACAGGCCACCAATTTTCACCTGTAAGTGTCAGGTAGCACTGCCTTGCTGAGTAAGAAACAATATGGTGTAAAAAATAAAGTTACAAATAAGTAACAACTCAATTATTTTGGAAGTTGCTAATGAGCAAGTCTTTCTCTAAAAACTACCTTGGAGGTCATGGAGTGCAGTTTGCTTATGTTTTATAGAAGTGGACATTCATTTAAATGAGAAAATGCAGTGCCTCCCTACTTTGGGCCAAGAGCATGAAGATCAGTGTGGGGAGGTTACCAGACAACTGGGAGAGTCTTTTGCTTTTCTACCACTTAAAACTCAGAAAGATCTATAATGGATAAGCACCATTTCCCTATCATAGCAGGAATCAAATCCATTATTCCTTAGGCTTAATATTTTTTTGTTTGTTACTAGAAGGAGAAGAAAAAGCCCTACAGCAAGTGTGTTGTGTGTGCTTCTCCAGGTACCAGTCTTCTACTAGTCACTTCATTAGCTCAAGTAATAAGAGGGTGATCTGGTGGGTCTGAACATCACTGTTGTTCCTGACCCACATAGATATTTCTTAAGGCTGTATAGCACTAAAAATGGAAAAGCCCCTTAGGAACAGAATTCTCAGTGAATGAAAGAATATTACTATTCCAAAAATCAAATATTCAAAAGGTAGAGTGTTAAAAGTGCCAGGGCAGTTATGTATGTATTCCAGGGAGCAAAATTAAATAGCATTTTCCATGATACGACAAGATAAGCCCTTTATAAGCATAAAGACAGGATGGTATAGCCGAGAAGGCTCTGGTTTGAGACGGCTTGTGCCTCATTTATTAAAGAGGTTAGGAAACTGTTAGCAAATAAAATAGGAATTTCAAGAAAGGGTGGCCTCAACTAAATCACTTGAGTGTCACTTTAGAGATCTGTCATTTTTTTAAATAAGGCAGCTATTTGCAGTAGATCATGTTCATAACACAGCCCAGACTAAGATGGTGTGCAAGGTGTGGGTAACAGAGGAAGGGTTCTTCTAAAAGGAAGAAGAGGACCCAGTTGGCTGAACACTCCCGACATGTTTAGTGACATAGCAGTCTGAAATATCTATTCAAAACAAACATGTCATCTGGTAAGAATTCTCCTTCATTTCAAAAACAGTTAAAAGAAAATAAATTTTGGTCAAGGCATTGTTGTGAGCTGGCTAAACATGTAATCTTCAGCTAGGCTATAATTCAAGTTTATAGAAACACTGACGATACGGTTAGCAAAGTTCCTATAGGCCACTTCTTTACCCCTGGGGAAAGTTGTACAATAGAGCATATTTTAAGTAGTCCATTTAAACATTTGAAAAGGAATGCAAAGATACCAAAATATTTGTTTTAACTCAATCATTTAGTCTCCAGCAGTCTGTACTCTTTTCATTTCTCTAAATACCTGCCAGCACCACAGCAGCACAACAGAATGTCTGAAAAACACACATGGGGTTTTTCACTGACCTATATATAGGAATGCATTTTTTTGTTGTTGGAACATAAAAAGGGGTTAGGGAATTTTGCAATCTTTGCCCTTAACTTTTCTAAAATGTACAGTCCTTACTACCACTGCCCACAGGATAAAAATTCTTATTGAAGCCTTTGTCACCTACATCATTTATCAACTAGGGTTTCTAAAGCATACAAGTAATAAAGCGTTCAGTAGTCATAATACAAGTAATAAGCCAAACTGATTTTGAATATCCCACCTCAGTGACATGCCTACAAAGCTAGAACTACATTAAAATCAGTACTCAAGTAAAAGGAACAAAATGGTAAAACTTTACTATCCATGAACAGTTTCATTCACCAGAAGATAACAATGAAAATTGCTTTGTGATGCATAGAAAAGCAGCTTTGAAAGCCTTTCTAGACCTTCTTAAAAAGAAAGGGAGGTCCATTAAGGTATTGTGTCTGGGAAACAGCACCTGCCCTCCCACTACATAGACACTATACTCCATTATCTAAGACTGGGAGAAGCACATACTGAAACTGTGAAATACTGGTGCTGCTTCCTATAGATCCTCAGCAACGGTGACGCATCCACCTCCCAGTGAGGGGAAAAAGCAGATGAAATCAGAGGATGCTCAGTCTTGCATGGTGAGAACTAACAGTGATTCTCTTCCCCCAAGGGCGTCCCATCTCTGTGCCACACTCCACATTGGATAAAATGGTACATGCAGTGTAGAAACACATACTCCTAATAATGTGGGGCAAGTATTCAACTGAAGTGCAAACAAACCACCTTTAGAAGGAGTCATAACTACCCGTGAATTCCAGGACCATAACGGTGCACTCAGCAGCACTAACACTACCCAGCGCTTGGTCTGCAAGCTCCCTGATCTGGCTTGGGAGGCCTCCGAAAACACATTAAATTGTGTTTGGAGGCCTTTTAAGAATGACCTTGAGCAAGTAGAAAAGTAGAGATTTTCTAGCTAATGCCTGAACCAAAGTCTAAAAAAAAAAAAAAAAAAAAAAAATCACATTTGCTTTCTTCCCCTTTCCAGCCTACGACAAGAATAAATGTTTGTGTATAAAAATAGCATATAACCTTCTAGGTAAAACACTCACCTTGTGGCATTAGTTGCAAACAAGATCAGGCAGAATAGTTATCAAACTAGGTTCAATTCATCAGACTTATTGGACTGGGGAAGGAGGAAAGGCTATGCCCCGACCATCCTACCAGCTAAGGCAAGATCGATGAGGGAACAAATGACCCATCAAGAGCAGTGGTGGAGTTCAGAGGCCCTGCTGCTGAGGAGCACAGAGGTTTTAGCAGGCCAGTCATAGCTAACAGACTGTTAGGCATGTATTTGATAAAAACATAAGCAACTGGCAGACCTTGAGGAGTTTTAAGTGTCTAAAGTTTTAGGCTTGGATAGAACCATATTGCCAACTTACTGCTAGAAACAGAGCCCAGAAGCACCGATTCAAAATTGCACAAAATTATCTGAGGGAAGAAGGCAAAACAAGCTGATTTCTGGCACCATCAGCTCTGTTACAGGAGTCATTATTTTCAGAATATCATTAATATTTGGAATTCACTACTAGTCTTCAGAGGTGGATTTTTTGCGCAGCTTGGAGACAAATATATTTACAGAAGTTGCTGTTATTTTTCTCATGCTTCAATTTCTGCACTAGTCACTTGGGCTTACCTTTGGGCATATTTTTCGCAAGAGCCTGCAGGAAGTTTCTTGTGCTGTTTTCTGAACAGTCTTGCAATTGTCACTGTCAGAGAGCATTCATTTAAATTGATCAGCAGCACAATCTGGGACATGACATGATACTTACTGTGCTCCTGTTTATAATCACCATGCAGAAAGGCAAGCCTAACATGCTTTTCTTTTTTAATTCCTTGAAAACTGCTACATATTTTTTACTGTTTAAACACTCTATCCTACTGATTTAGAGATTTTCTATGAGGCTTTATACAACTTTTTCTTTTTTTAAAGCTTCTTTCCTGTGCCTCCTCTTCCTCTCTTGTTAAATTGCTAAAACAGTTTCCAGGGCCAGCCGCTCTGTGCAGTGGTTTGCTGCTTTCTGATGAAAGAGCTGCTGCCAAATTTTATAAAGAATGTTCCCTGGGGCACAGAGGGGAGGGAAGTATTCTTCATGGCCTCTGTTTTCTTCCCATATTGTTTAACAAACAAGCAAACTGCCCTGCAGTCACTCTGACCCCTATTTAGACATATCCCTTTCAGGCAGCCACACAAATGAACTAGGAAGGAAGTGCCGTCACAGCCCTTAGAAAAGATAGAGGGAAATAAAGGCAAATATTGTGTGTCTAAACAAACAAGCTCACTCTGCTCTGCCCTTGTCTTTTGCCTAATTCTTACAGGAACTGGTTGCAGAAGTAGTAGTTGGGACAAGAGTGTTTCCCAGGTTGTGCAGGACTGGGTTCCCCACCCGCTCTGTTCCCACCGCCCTGCCAGGTTTTGCCCCAGCCTCGGAGATCAATGAATGATCCAAAAACCTTTGGCATGAATGGGAACTCAGCCTAAGCTCTTTGAAGGGCTTACGTGTGTCCCTCAGCCTGGTTTCCCAAGTGGACCTTGTGCCCTCAGTGCCTCAGTTTCTCCCTAGTTAGACTTCCCCAGAACTTCAAGGGAAAAAACCCCACATTTTTTGTGCTTCAGTAATCATAAATTGAAAGTGCAAGTTTTGCAAGAAGCTGAAACAAAAATACCTAGAGGCCAAGCTTTCTTTTGAGCTGCTTCTAGCCTATACACAACTCCAAAGGCTTTCTAAATCAAATTACTTTTGATAGACAAGAGGTGAAACAGATGTGCTATTAATTAACCCCATTTTGTTCTGCAGAGCTAGAGCATAAAGAATTTTGGAACTAGAGATGCGACTAGAATATTCAAAAAACAACCTCAATGTTGCATGCTAATCATGGGAACAAGTTTTAACATATCAGAACTGCTAAACCTGGTTTAAAGAATGCTTAGATAAACTGGGAAAAAAAGAAAATACATTAATTGAAAAGATTATGAAGATGATTTTTAAAGTATTTCCACATTTCTCTGGTAACATTTACTCATAGTAGTCCCAGCTTGCTGGAACCACAGATGGATATTTACCCTGAAGCGGTTACTGAATCTGAAGTCAGCACTGGCTGACAAAGACGTGGCATTGCCGTAGGACCATGACCCAGCACAAGCACCACATCACCCGCACACCCCGTGGGCTGCTGCAGGTGCCCTCGGCTCTCCAGGGTTCTTCTCAATGCAGCAAACCTTGGGGCCTCTTTTGCCCAGCCATCAGCTTTAGCCTGACCGAAAGACAAGAAATCCAATTTCAAACAAAATGCTGGACTGATTGTAAGAGCGAAGAGTTATTTGCAGTCCACGCTCGTGCTCTGTGGCTGACACGGATTTCTAGACTTTGTTTAAAATTTGCCAGAGGAATGCATAGGAGAGCAACCCAAACATTTGTGAAGGATTTGTCAAGAGTGTTGCTTTGCCCTTGCTTGTAGCTCTTTGTCGATAGGGCCATGCAGAACAGACAGAAAACAGAGCTGGATCTGGTCGTCATCATACACGGACTGCGATATGTGCGTATTTGCGCCTGAGGAACTACCTATCACCGTGATGAATGGCATCACATTTAGCTATCTCCTTAAAGAGATAAGATGCTGTAAGTTTTTGTTCTCAGTTGTGCCCAGATTTGTACCATTAAACAAAAAAATTGGATTAATATTTTTAAACAAATCAGATTAATGTTTTATACCCATTATCATGCTCCAGGGGGTCATAAACTGGGATAAAAAATATACATATAGTTTCAGTTGTTTCAAGCCATGAAGTGGAGAATAGCCTACAAGATGCCCTTTGCAAGGAAATGTTTCCTAGGGTGCTGCTCCCTAGGTCTCACCACTCTTTCCCTTGATTATTAATCAAGCATACTGTATGTGATTCAAAGATGCACACTTCATCTCACAAAAGCACCAATAATCCCCCAAAATGCTTCCCAATCACAGATAAGATGTTCCAGTTCCTCTTAGGCAGCTGAGGCTGAGCAGCAATAGCTCCTGAAATCATTCGCTCTTGTTGCAGCCCTCCTGTTTTCTGTATTGCCATTTTCTGTTCTGCAAACCTCCTGTGAGAGCCTGCAAGCTCTCTTTTTTGAGCAGTTCTCTGCTGCTTGTGTGTTTTGTCTGGTTGTGATGGTTGTTCCATCCTGCCAGAGCCAGCACCGCAGCCAGGTCAGGCTCAGCCCTTGGTATATCATTTCCTTCTCCCTTTGCCCACCCTGATCTGATGCAAAACCTCTCACAGGCATATGCACAGCTTAGGCTAGGTGGCCTATTTTGCTTATAGGTTGCATCATGTTTAGCAGCACTTGGAGGTAAGGGGCCTGTCATCACCCTCTTGGAGAGCTTGAGTTCTGAACAACCAGCCTTTCCCCTAAAATGCATGAGTTTTTAAGCAAGAGGAGGGATTGTCCAGAAGTTTTCCTGGCTGGGACAAGAGGAGAACTTGATCAGAAATGATAAATAAGCCTTTCTAGTTATCTTCAAGTGTGGACATTGAGTTACTAAATGAGGCACCCACAAGTTCATGATCATCAAAAGGTATTTGTCTGTTCTAAGATGTTTGAATATTTTTGTCTGAGCACAAGAAACCTTCAGCTTCTGATGTGCCCTATACCACGACTCAGCTGCTCCTGGTGAACTGAGACCCACTCTGGCAAAGAACTGGCGCAGCATACCCTTCTGTCAGCCTGGAAAAGCATCCATTACAACTTGTGTCTAAATCTGGTGTCTTCAGCAAAGACAGCAGCCTCACGGTGTATTGCTGCTGGTGGCAAGTATTGCACCCAGTCACTTTTAATTGGGAGGGAGACCAAACTACAACAACAAAGCCTCTCTCCAGAGCTGCTTTCTACTGATACTGCTTGCCCAAGTGTTTGAGAATCACACATGAACAATTACCCGCTGAGGCGTCAGCCACTGTTGAACATGGCATTTCTGGACCTAGTAAAAATGAATTTGGCTTTCAGTCATCTTTTTGGCTGTCACTTTTCCCATGACATAGCTATGATGGGGGGGGAAGTACCTACCTTCTTTCTCGGTAAGCACAAATAAACTAGGCCTACTGCTCCATGGATGGAGATCTCTCTTGTGGGATCTCTTTCCAAATTGACTCATCCTGTGCTTTCGGTAGTCACCTACCAATTTCCTCAAGGTCATGCAGTGACCTCAGAACATGACAATACTGATCCCCTCATCAGGCCTTTTCAACAGCTAAATTTAACACTCTTCTGTGCATGTTCTAATACTGCAGCATCTTAGGATTCAATCCTGTTGCCTTTAAAATGAGAGGGAAAACATGGGAGAGGACATTCAGTGCCAGCAGCTCTCCTCTGGGGAAATACTCCGCAAGAGCCAACTTTACATTAAATTTAACTTGTTTCCTGCCAAAGCCTCACTCACAGCAGTATTTCTAACTTTCTTTAATCGGACTGATATCTACACACCCCAATTCCACATTTTTCCCCACTGCCTTGCTCTCTTCTGACATAGGAAACATACCTGCAAGTTGGGCAGATGCCTGGCTCCAGCTAAAAGCAGATCTACGACTACCAGGTCCCTCCTCCCGCTTTGCGATGGCACAGGCGATGGGGGTGGCGATCATGGGCAGCTTGACAGATTTAACTTCTAAAAAGATTTGCTATTTAAAACCAGCCACATACAATGACAAAGGAATGTAGCTATTATTTCATCTTCTGCTTCCCTGCAGACAAACACTTTGCCTCAAGAGGCCAACTGTCTTCTGGCCATTAGCTCTGGGACAGCTGGGAGGCTTGCTGGGGTATACAGAATAGCAATGGAGGAAGCTGTTCATTAAAAGATATCTCAGCCTCTGCTTTGGTCATTTTTACTCATCACTGCTCTACAGAGAATAAGAAATATGCCCCCTGTGAGAGTCAAATGCAACACCTCTAAATTAATCCCAGTCCAGATAAACTAGCTGAGCTAGCTCAGAGGGTATTTATAGCTGAGACACAGCTTCCTCAGGGAATTAGTCTCCAAATCAGTCCAGTTGTTCCAAAAAAAATCTGAGAAAAGCTGCTTCTTTCGCCTTCTCCTCAAGTATAGTGAGTTCCTTTCACCACAGAATTGCAAGTATGAAATTCACTCTCAAATGCAACCGGCTGGCTGAAATAACTTCTTGTTTGTGTGGCTGCAATGCCATGTCCAGAAACCCTGACCATCACTAACTACACAGTCATATTCACATGATAAAAATATGGTGGCATTAATAACTTCTGCTGGCATGCCTTCCCAATTGTCAGGGCTTTACATAAATATAGAACTTGGTGCGTAGATCTGTTTCAGAGCCTTTTTATATCTGATTATGGCTCCAGGCAGATCGTAGTCTGTACAGACACAGTAATTAAAGATTGGTAATTCTGTCCAGCAGCCAATATTTCCTACAGTAAGAGGCATATGATGGGTTTTCAGCTGCTCAGCATTTCAGAGGCTCACTGGAAGTCAGCTATTAGAAAGCTGCGCTGTAAAAGGACAGAGCACCAGCCTCAAAGGAAAACAGCCAGCAAGCATTTCCATTTCAGCATCTCGGCAGGAGAAAGCGGTTGCCCTGAAGACCTCTATAGGAAACAGTTTTACTTACACAGCTCCACAGACGCACATGGAAAGCTGTAGTTCCCATGTGTTAAACTGGGGACAGACGCTGGGAGTCAGCACTTCCCTCACGCCTCCATCTCAAACAAGTATGCAGCCACACCGTTTCTTGGGAACGAGCTGGATACACATAGAAAAACAAAGGAGGGTTCTTAGATTTCTGGAGTACGTGTCATAGAAATAGCAAATAAATAAAACATTATAAATAAAAACATTTTTCTGGAATGATTTCATAGAGGTGAGAATCTCAACAGCAAAACAAAACTTGACTGCAGCAGATCCTAAGTTTTATTCCCATACTTCACAGCCAAGGTTTCTGTCAACTGGGAAGAAAACACAGCTGAGCTAGAAATTGTGGATATTTACAAAGAGCAGGAAGAGAGCACAGTGTAATACCAGCACCAATTCCAGCACCAAAGACATCAGTCTTGAGTAGAATTGCAATTTTAACACAGTCAGCTAATTTTGGGGGGGTTTGTTTCCTTGGGGTTTGGGTTAGGCCAAGTCACACATGGCAAGGCAGGTGTGAAGTCCCCCATGGGCACTCCTGAGACCATTGGCTTCTTCCTCCAGCCCTGCACTGTCACAAACCAATAGCCTTATATAAATAAGTGCTAAGAACCTTTTGGCTGAAACATTTGTATGAGCTTGATTTGGAACACATCAGACTAAAGGAAGAAAAGTGTAAGACTTGAAGAAGTATGCAAGAGCTAAACAACTTAGTGAAATAACAGGGGGATAGAGGGAAAAGTAGGACTGAACTAGAGCCTCCAGCTCATACAGAAGAGCTTTCCCTAAGACACATGTGACATTCAGGTCCCAAACCTCCCACATTTACAATGCCAGGAAAAACAACCTCCTATCAGCTTGCAGCCAAGCTATTCAAAGACTCACAGCTTAGTGGAAGGATGGCAGAAGCCAGTTTCTGGTGGCCTCCAAAGTATAGTCTGTATTGGATACATGACTTTAAAAATCGTTAGCATAGCTCTGCTGTTAACAACAGTACCTGAATACATTTTTTGGCAATCAATGAAAAACACCTTCAAAATCAGCATGTTTCTGGGAAGAGTCTCCCCATGTCTGGTGGGAGAAATGGGGAAGTTTACTACAGTATCACAGGCGATATGAGACAATTTTAACATTCTTTATCAAGTCCCTGAAGTTACCCAATGAGGCTCCTGGTGTTGGGGCTTGAAAGGACACTTTGAAGGTATGAGCTGATTTTATTCTCATCCTCCAAGCAGGGAAGCTGAGCTGAATGAAGATGAGTGAAGAGAGCTGCTGAGGGACAGCGCAGAGACGTTGAACTCCCGGCTCCCCGTTCCTCCTGCAAAGCCCTGCTGCTGCTGTCAGGATGTGCCCCAGGTACCTCCCGCGTTGCCGGTCTGCACCCCCCTGACCCCTCTGCCAGCCCCACTGCTGATAGGCAAGAACATGGAGTGGTGGGGTTTTTTTCTTCTAACTACCCCTCCTCTGGCACGACTGATTCAGTCCGTCTTTTGTTACGTAAAATGAGATACAGCTCTGGCTATTTCAGAAGGAAGAAGAGCAAACTAAGAAGCCTGCAGGATTTTTGTAGCTGCCATGGAGTCTGCCTGTTCTTTGTGTCTTGTAAAATTGCACAAACAGACACACAAAAAGATTCTTTCTCCATTGTACATAGCCAGGCCCAAAACCAATACTTAAACAACAAAGAAGAGCAATGCAATAACTTATATCATAACCTAGTTTTTCCATTTTGGGGGGGGATCTATGTTAAAAGACATCTTAATTCCTCTACCAGATTATTTTAATAACATTCCCATCACTGTAACAGCCACTGGGAGAAACCTAACGGCTAGGTGAATGAGATGATAGCTGCACAGCGGTGAAAGGAGGCAGCCCAGCACACGAGAGTAGTAACTTGGAAAATACCACACAGATAACCTGAAGAGCAGAAGTGAAGAGGATGTGAAAGGAGGGGGTTTCTGCTACCCGGATTCTGCTGGCATGAGAGACCTCTGTGGATTACAGAAAAAGTTGTTAGCAGCAGGCAAAAAACCCTCTCTATCTGAGGAGTAGAGCCAGGGACCACAAAGACGAGACTGATGCCGATGCCAGTGTAGAAAATACAGGCTGGACAATGAAATACCACACTGGTAGTTCCTTTTGGGTCTCTGCTTTGCCAGATCACACGGCTCAGGAGCCACAGACCCAAAGCAAAACAGAGACCCAACCAACCGGCTCTCTGGGCAGCCTGGGGAGCCAGTCCCTCTCCCCTGCCACCTTTATGGACATTGCTCACCAGTTCCTCCATTGAGGGTTTCATCTTGCCTGAGCACAATTAGTCTGTAACCCTTTCCTTGGCAAGCACGGGATACAAACCAAACTGGTATCACAAAGCTGCTGCTCTCTTTTAACAGGTACCTCTGACTTTTGCATCATGGGCTTTTGATCAGATTTTCTCAGATCACTGTTTCCATAGGTACCCTGCCAGCCTTTACCTGGCTGGGGTGGAGAAGGACCCTGCAGCTCTCAGAATAATGGTTTTACAGGGCCTGGGGGATTAACAGTCCTGATTTACACGTGCTAATGCATCTACCCAGGAAGCTGTAGCCCACGTGAGTGTAACCTGTTCAGAGCAGCTGCATATGTGAAACGTTACTGTAAACAGTATACCTGGGACACAGACTCACACAAGAGATGGGCTTTTTGGTTTTTTTGAAGACAGAATGAAAATGCTCTATTTGCTTGCCGTCTTCTTGTGCTTTCTGTAGCAACCTCTGGCTCACTTTGTCCAGTCGGCAAGCCTTGCTCTGCACCAACATATTTATTTCCTTTCCTGTATGCCCTTCAGGTGCTGCCCTCCCCATAGCAGCTCTGGCTGGTCAAGGCTGGCACAAGAAGTGGTCGGTCGTCTTCAATTGCCATTATGGCCAGCGACGCGGGGCCAAGGCTACCATTAGGGAGAGTCATGTCTGGCTTCCCTTTTCAAATCCCTGTTGACACACTCCTCTCTCTGCATCTCTCTTTTCTTCTCTCCTCCCTTTGACAATCATTTCCCAGTTTAAGTTTCTGCACTCTTCCTGCACTCTCAAGATCTTTCCCAAGGACCTAGAACTAGATGGGTTTCCCAAGGATTAGAACTAGATGATCTTTAAGGTCCCTTCCAACCCAAACCATTCTGATTCTATGACCTTACCATGCCTTGCACTGCGAGAGGTGCTGTCTTTTTTAGTGCAACGGCAGTTCAAAGGCTTGATGCTTTGGGGCTTCCTTGGAAGGTGTTGGATTCTGCTTTCCATTGCAAGGAGAGGTATCTGAGGCACCCTCCTCTCAAAAGGGTCAAACCCTGCTGGTGCTGGCTCAGGACTGACATGAAATAACCAAGCGGTGTCTCCGCAGGCAAGGCCAGCCTGCCCCTTCTCTTGCTTCCTGCTTTCCACTTTCCCCGGAATTTCTTGCTCATGAATCAGCTGTATCAGGCTTGGAGTTTGTGGGGGTTTTCTTGACTGCAGTTAAATGGAAAATGTAAAGCAAACAAGAAAACATAAAATACAAAAGTCACCCACTTGGTCTCATTCTTTCAAAATACTTCTGGTTGGTACTCACAAAAAATATAACCATTTTTAGAGCAGCTCTGCATCTGCATTTTGCTCTCGATTCTCTTCTGCAGATACATCCTATTTAACCAAAGGAATAGATTGACTGACACCTAGTGGAAAATTGAAGCTTTTCTGTCTCTTATTCTGCCTAGTGAAACATTTTAGGCAGTATTTAAATCGACTTTGTACATATTATCATTATTATAGAAAACAATAATATTACCAGATTACATGCATTTTATCTCTATTTTATTAGTGTATACAAATATTCAGTATAATCACAGACAGGACAACCAACAACAATTCATTTTAAATACATACAGGTTCTTTGGTTAATGAAGGACTCTGGTATTAGACCACAGTACATCCCTTCCTCACATTGAGCAGATCAGTAACGCTTAGCTCTGGGAGCCCCTAAAGTGCTAATAAATAAACATAAATTTATTCTCAAAACTAACAGTCTTCTGGAGTTGTTGTTTCTACTAAACCAGAATTATTGATTCCCTTATTAATGACTTACTTATGTGTAAATATTTAACTATTGAAAAGCAATTTTCTTCCTAAATTTTGATTTCTAATAGCCTTAGAGAATTTCATCATATGGTATCATTTAGTCTGAGTAACGATAAGAATGCAAAGACGATTTTGCTTTGTCCTTCGGATTTGTAGATGCTTTAGACTCTTGTCTCAGTGGTCGCCTAATGTTCAGCATCTGTGAAGGGATTTTGCAATGCAAGACAAATGCCAAACATAGCTTAGCTGACTGCAGAGTTCCCACAGACTGATGTAGGTACCATTACCCATATGTGCTTGTGACTAATAGATGTGATTGGTGCAATGCTGTGCTTTACAAGCCTTGCTGAGAAATCACTTTACAAGGTCCAGCTGGAGAAGAATTAAACAGAGGGGATTCTCTTGCAGACAAAATCTTTAAATATAATTCCCTGGTAGTGAGAGGCTTTTGTATTCAATTCCTTAGGACAGCATGTCCTTTCTCCCAGTATCTCTCTCTGTACTTTTGAAAATAAGTTATCTGAACTGTCAGATCCTGACCCAGAAAATCCATATTTCTCTGCCTTGCTCCTCTGTCTGAAATGAGTGGCATGTGGGTGTTTAGAGATAATCTTATATGTATTTTTTAATGAGAGCTAGATCATATAGTAAGTAGCTGAGAATAAAACTTGATACTACCAGCAGTACCATTCACACCCAAATCTCAGAGATCTGAATGTTAGGTTTGATAATGATTACACAACTTGAGCTGAAGTCACCTTAATACATATCTAGGTCCCAAGAAGTTATTTAGAAGCCAAGCCTGTTTAAGGGACTGCTACCCTAAAGCTAATTTTCCTACATAAAATCCTAGACTAATGACCCTGTAAAAGCTTCTGCACTCCAGCCACACAGTGATCAGATCTTACTTCTAACTTTGCATATCAAAATAATTAAATAATCTCATTGCATTATAGAATCAGTTAGTCTTCATGTTCTCATTCTAATTTGTCAAATACAATTTTAATAAATTCAGAGTTGGACTGAGTCAAATATTAAAAATTTAATAGTTGCTTAAAGGAGCATTAAACTCTTCTGACTATTTATATTCCTACAAAGAAAAGCAAGGACTTTAGATCATAACTGCAGATCCTGTGTTTGTATTCTGTCTTTCATAACACCTAGCTACTTTCAGTTGGCCTCTAGTTGGATATGGGAAAGTCATCTTTTTCTGCAAAGTTTTGGGTTTTTTTCAGTTTGGGTCATTTACCATCTCTGATTTTCTTCTGTCCCTACTTTTGGTCTCTGGGAACAGCAGAAACCACAAAATGTTTTTGATTATCCATTTAATCCCCTCTGGCAGTGTAGTGTCTTTAGTCTAGACTTCAGTGAAACTGCATTTATTTGTTGAGCTTTTAGTTCTCAATTAAAAAAATAAAAAAGTTGAGAAACTTCCTGTGGTCCCTTGAATAGACTCTTGGCCAGTTTATATGAGAAAAACACTGCCTTATATTTCATGTTCATATTTTTTGTTCCTTTCCCTTAATACTTTTTAAACTACTTTAATATTTCTTTCTTAAGTGTGGCATTCTCCAGCACTGTTATGAACATTCCTAATTATCGCTTTTCCATCCTCTGTCTCTCTCTTCCATTTCTGAATCCTTCCGACTTAATCGTTCAAACCTTTGCACTTGTTCTGCGGGGAAGCTGGCACACAAATGCAGGAGACTGCTATGACACCATTAGCAATGACCTTGGCCTAGGCTGGAAAATGTCACTTCACGTTATTCTCTGCACACATCCAACCAGTCCAGGAATGGTCAGCTTTGGTACATACAAACTGTAGGGATCAAACAAGCTGAAACGTAGCCCCAGATCCTGTGCTGGTATTTCCTTGACTATGTTATCTTTCTCTATAATCCCCTTGTATTTGAGAAAAAACATGAGTCTATAGGTTTTAGAGGTTGCAGCAATGATTTTCATACTGTCAGCTCAATGTAACCAGTGTGGCCTTCAGTGAACTAACATCTTAGAGAAGTTCATCCTACGAAATATCCCTCGACAAAGATGCAGCTCAGATATGGACCATGCTGATGGTTGAACATCACTATCATTCATAGTTCGCTCCTCAGGATGTGCGGAGGGGACCATGAGGATCTCAGAGCTGCTCCGTTCACCAAGAGTGACATCTCTCCAGTGATGTCCAGTGGGTCAAGTTTAGAAGTTTGGGAATGTGCAGTCATTTCCCCCTTGTTTGACCCTCCTTCCATTCCATGGTTTCACATAAGCATCCTATAGGATGCCTGTTGCATATAGGGAACAACCCTTCTGACCCAAGCACATAAAAATTAACTTTCCCCTACTTCAGTTTCATCTGCCAATGATCTGTTTCCATGTCACCATCCCTGAAATCTCCATATTTATTATCATCAAGTGGCTAGCACTGCACATGATTTTCTATTTCAAACTTCAGTATAAGAATGTTGAAACTGTTTATGTAGCTGCTCTATTAAATCTCTTTTTGGTATTTATCCACTTAAACATGTTTTCTTATACTCTGTCTCCAGTGAGCTCTCATTTATGCTTCTTTACTCTCAATAAGCCAGAGCCTAATATGTTATTGCAGAGGCATGATCCAGTGCACATTGAAGGGCTCATGTGGGTAACCTGCTCAGAGACACTAATGGTTTGTTTAATATTTCATAGATGTGTCAATTATATATTCAGTTTTGCACAGCACTAAATCACTTCACATTTCCTGTAAGGTCTTTATGAGAACTAAAAGGCAAAGATGAATCTGAGGACATGTGGGGTTGCATACAGACAATTTCCCTATACTGGTTCCAAAAGACTTGCATCCCAATAGCAGATATGCACTCTCTGTGGCAAAATTCCCACTTAGGAGCTTGACCCAAACTCCGGCAATGTCAGTGTATGTAACTCAAAGCAAATTCAGGTACAGAATCACAGTTTTTGCACAGGTCAGTTTGAAAAGTTTCCTTTTACTCCAGAATTTGGTGTCTCCGGCTGAGCCTTAGGTATTTTTCATAGTAGCTAAGAATATGCATGCAAGGTTTCAGTGCTTTGAATATCCAGCTCAAGGCCCAGGTGAGAACATGTCACCCTTCATGCTTGGATTTTTATTTTTATTTCCTTGTGAACCTCAGGTAGAGGCTGGAGAGAGAC
This sequence comes from Buteo buteo, assembly GCF_964188355.1. Lineage (NCBI taxonomy): Eukaryota > Metazoa > Chordata > Aves > Accipitriformes > Accipitridae > Buteo > Buteo buteo. The sequence goes on along the minus strand of NC_134171.1, from coordinate 31,766,137 downwards.
AAAGGGAGTTGGGTCTGCCTGTGGTTCACTCTTCAAGGGACTATGGAAACACTCCTGGGCAACTGTGGTCAAACATTTGTTCCACTAGTAAACTGACTGGTCTGCTATACATTTAAGCATGAAGTAAACCTCCCAGGGATCTTTGCTTCTCCTCTGAATCAAAGAAAGGAAAGTCCCAGGGTAAAGAGGCATTTCTGAGAACAACTGATACAAAGATCAGGGTAGTCAATGGAAGACTTTGAATCAGATTTTGAGGTAATTACTCCCAGAATCAGGTCAGACATCGCAGGCCTGAGCAGTTTTCTGTTACTTGCTTAATGTGGCTCTCCTAGCATCCTCTCCTTCTTCCCTACTACCTTCATCCAAACATGCCCTGGCTGGCAGCTCCTTTGTACTGATGGCTTGGCCCTTTCTTCCTCATTATCAAATGGTTTGTTTACCTTTCAGAAACTGCACCAAGCACTAGTTACCATTGTATTGTAATATAAGTGAGTAAAACATTTAATACATGAAGGAAAAAAAAAAGAAAGCCAAATGAAAAAGGTTGCATCAAAATATATACACATGTATATTTGTACCTGTTCATTATTTAAAACTATTACTCCTGAGTTAGAGTAACCTTTTTAAATGGTCCCGTGGTCAATGTTAGAACAGCCAGTCTTCATAAAGTGGAAAGGGCCAGATCCCAAGAGGCAGTGAGCACTCTTGACTGTTATTGACGTTGATAGGAGCTGCTAGCACTTAGTACAGGCAATGACCTTCACCAGGCTATGTCATTGAATAAAACTTCAATTTAAAGCAGCCTGGAGACGTTGTGTGTGACTTGCTCCCCATTAATTTCACCACTGTCTCACCTCTGGTGTTCTCTCGGACACACCTGAAAGCGGCTTTGGCCAGTGAGCCACAAAACAGTCTGTTTTCCCTCTTTTTAAGTAGAAAGGTTTAACCTTGTATTGAACGGCTGTGCTTTCTCCGCATTAGAGCATTTGTTCTGTCCAAGTGGCTAATTCCTTCTTTCACAAGAAACACTTTATTTTACCCGGTCCAAATGTTCAGAACTAAATCTGACCGTCCTGTCAGTCCTGTGGTAAGGAAGCAGACCTATGAAGGGTCAATTTATTCTCAGTAATTCTGACATGCATCATAGTGTCTTGAGACTCAGAAAAGAACACGATGTTGCCTCACCAAAAAGCCTCCCACGAATGACTCTTATTTTTGTCGTGTGCAACAGGAACATCAGCTTTCAACCTGATTGCACACAGAGACTTCTTTGTTAGCACATTGGTAAGAGGTGATATTTTCAGCCACAGGGTGAATATCTGCTTCTTTATGCCTCCCCTTCTTTATCTTTGTCTCTTTTAGTCATGACATTTTCAAAATGACTGACAGCCATACAAGCAATCCTTTCTTCATTCAGGAAAGAGACTTTTAGATGTTGTACAAGCGGAAACAACAAACAGTAATATTCTGCAGAAATCAACCTACTTTGTCACAACAGAAGAGGGCAACCTAATACCATCTCACTGGTCCCCCATCCACTGCCCCATTCGAATCCCCCTCATCAAAGCAGAGTGTAGCACCTTGTCAACAGAGCTAAAGGGGATGAAGAACTTCTATCCAAGAATCTTTTCAAAGCAAGGAGCACCTCTCATAATATCCATATTTTCTTTCTTCTCCCACATTTTCATTTCAGTTTGGATATGATCATAACTACTGAAGCATGTCCTACTCAGGGGTTTTTTTGTTGGTGGTGGTTTGGGGGGGCTTTGGTTGGTTGCTTGCTTTTTTAAAAAAATGTTAGTCAAGCAAAGGGGGGGCTGTGCAATCACATTCATCTGAATGCAGAATGCTAAATATGTTTACTACTATAGTAGCAAACAAGTATCTAGCAGTTCGCTCAAGGCAGATTTTGAAATGCATCTAAATATCAAAGATGCAGGTACATCCCTGGTACATTCTGCTACAGCATGCACATACCTAATGTGTTAAGGGAGAGTCTCAGAGCAATCCTTTCATTACTCTGGATAATAGGCTTTAGTTACTGTACAAATAATAACAGCAAGCCACTGAGATCCATTAACTGCTGAAAATATGCACCTTTTTGTGCCTTAATATTTATTTAATCTATCCATACGACCCTTTCTACATGCAAAGCTTGTACCAGTGCAGCTATATTGGTAGAAGAGGTAACTAGGTAAAACAAATACAACCCCAGATTGTGGGCGTACTTGAGCAAGGTCAAATCAACCAGAGCGAACTGAAGCACGGAGCAAGAATAAAAGGAATCAAAACAGAACATGCTGCAATGAAGTGATGGAGATATAAAGGAAGGAAAAAAAAAGTTATCCCTAACCAATCTTCCTCTGCATATGCCTAGAAGTGTACAGGAAAGAGTACTGAACTCCAAGTGGTAGGAAAAAGGTGCCTTCCTGCCTCTGCACATCCTTGTGAAGTAAGTCAGCAGGGAGACAGCAACTAGACCCTCCAGAAAGTAAGAGCAGTCAAAACAGGGACTTCTGCATATGCTAAGAAAATCCAGCAGTGCTGACTGTCCTTTCTCTGCTGTGATTGCTCCCATCTTTGGCATTCCCCTTCCTTTCTCTGTATACTTCCTATCTTTACTCTTTTTCCTTAGCCTTTCTCAACACTGTGTCAGATTTAATTCATTCCCTCTTCATAAAGACCATTCCATATCACCCTGAAATTACATTTGTTACCACCCTATTGTCCAGCCTGTACTCATACTACTTTCCCATAATCTAAATACCATTAGGTTACATACTCTGTACTACTGGGCATGTATTAATACTCATCTGGATAGTGCTTAATTACTCCTAGGTCCTTAGTCATTACTATAATAAACATATCAGTACAATAAGTGATCACTGTAACTGTACAAACACAATAAACAATCACTGCAACTGTAAAGCACAGTATAACTGTAACCTCACCAGGCAATTGCATAATTCTAATTACATTCTTTTTTCTTTTCTGATTTAAATTGGTGCAGAAAGAAGGTCAACAATCCCAAAGAAATATTTCAATGTTATCTTATACCGCAAAGCTTAGTCCTAGATGACTGTAAATAGATCAGAAGGAGTGGGAAGTGTAGCTCTGTAGCAGTTAATTCTGCTGATCATCCTGCTTTTCTATCATCATCAACAGGACATATACTACTGATGTGGCTAAAACCCACATTTCATCACCTTTATTTACCTAGTTCAAATGATCACATTCATGGCTAGGTTGACTATGGTTGTCTAAAGTAAAGACAGACTCCCTGGCTTCATAGCAAATCACTATGCTTACCTGCGCTGCATCACGTCCATGTGGTCTAACTTACTGAGCAAATAGCACTAACAGAGTCTTCTCAAATTTAACATTCATTAAGAACTTTCCCAGACACAGAGTTTCCAGTGGCTAATATGTTTATTAACTAATCTGAAAGCACAGAAGTTCTGTACGAAATAATATTTTAACCAAGTAGGATTTATTTTCTGTTGAATACTAGAGAATAGGTTCCACGTATAGACAAAGAATTGATTACAGAGCATGATTTTGACCAGCAGACTGGAAGATAAAATCACAGGTAGCTGCCAGAAATCATATACTGTAAGAATAAGAAATGCTGCACTCACAAAAGAGATATACAATTGTATATACTTAATGCTGACACACTTCATTTTCCTGGAGTACTAAAGTAGCCACGAATTCTGTAAAAGTGCTGAGCAAGAAAGTGGGTAGACCAATAGATTCAACAGGATGTCAATACTAATATAGCCCAACAGTGATATGAATACAGTCTGACAGAGACATGACACGGCAGAGAGGACACAGGATCAGAGCCATTATTTCTATTCAGAATCAACCCAGGTGGTTCACTAACAATATTCTGCTGGTGGAACACACACAGCTCTTCACTCAGCATTTTAAACTGTGCACATAAGTAAGTTGTATACAAAAATGTACCAGAAAAAAATCTGCTAGAATATTTATAGCTTTCATTCCTCACCTGTGCTTTTAAAATTCCTACACCATAAGCTTGGAAGAAAGTAAATTAGTCACCATTAGCACCAAAAAAAATTATACTTCTGCACTCCTAATATAAATATTTTCCTGTATTAAAAAAAAAGACAAAACATCATTTATCAAAGATTGCAATTGTATTAGTCCTTCAAAAATAAGTCTGTTCAATTTTATCTTTTTTATTGCAATTGTCCATTTGCATTACAGTCTGTAAGAGTAATAAGGTAGCAGCTTTTGTTCAGCCAGTTCAGACTGACAATGATACTAGTAAGTTAAACTGTAAAAAAACAGGGCATCTTTTCTTGTGTAATCAAGACTTCTCCCTGTGCCACTTAAAGCTAGATGAGCAGCTTAGGAGCAATCCTAGCCCACTGCAGTCAGAAGCAGGTTTGTTATCAGCATAACTGAGGTGAGAATATTGCCTGCCAGCTTGCCAGACAAGAAATACAAGAACACATTTGCCTTTTACCTTATAACAGTCAGATCTTACAGTCTGGACATTGCTGAGAGTTTCAGCATGCAAGGACAAGTGGGTTTTATTTATTTATTCATTCATTTACCATAGACTTTTCAATGGTATACACACTTCTCTGAGCACATTAACTATGTCTGTAAGCTATTAAAGACTGGGATCACATGGATTCTTCTGGAAATTACATTTTGCTTAAGAATGCCCTCATCAAAAGAGAAACCAATCAAGAGAGACATTCACCATGCTCTGAGTGAGGTATTCTGGCTTGTTATGAGCCAATAAAGTTGTTACAGACGTAGGCAGCCTCCATAAATAGACGGGAGACTGAATACAGGAATACAGGCTTGCTGTACAGACCTCACGCTCATGACCTCGGCTGACTGATCCCCAGTTGATAAAAATTATGTTACATAGTGATTATACGTCCTTGGAGGAAAACTGAATATTTGAAAAGAAAGCAGTTTACCAAACCTCCCCTCTCCTTCTCCCAGGAATTTGTAACAATACAATCCAAACTTCTATGTAACACAACTTAATGGTATCAGCTCAAAACAAGAGAAAATCCAATACAGAAATAAATAATCGTGAAAAGCATCCCCAGACAAGAATCTCAAACCAAACAATGCATGGAAAGTCTACAAACACAAAAGCTGTTTAAAGTAGCTCAGTGGTTTTGAGGCGACAGCTCTTATTTGTACAGCTGATCGAGCAAGAAGTTTTCCCTGGAGCCTGAAACATAGATTCAGCCTCTTGCAGGGATAGTAAGTCTCTGTTGTAAAGAGAATGGAAGCCTCTCCTTTCTTCATTTATGCCAGATTTTATCAGCCTGCTTGACTACACAGTGAATATTCCACAGATAGACTGCAGAAGTGCAGATAACAAAATTATGATGTTCCTTTGCTCAGTTAACTAAACCCAGCTGTCAGTTCAGATTCATAAATTTTTATAAATATTTTTATATATATGTAATAGAGTTTCTGCATGCTGGAGTTCAGGGATGAACTTTCAAGATTGGATATAGGATGATAATCAACTACCTCCTTCCTAAATGCAGCTCAAATTCCAGGGGTGCTGAATATCCACTGGCATATCTTAACTGGAAGCAACTGAGTTTTCTTCTAAAATCGTCAAGCTCCTCCAGAAATTCCCAACAAATAAGGCAGGCCTAACCAGTCCAACATGAGCACGTTGCAGACGAGGTGTGGAGCTCAGCAGGATCCACACTGTCTCTGCAATATGCCAGCATAGGCATTTTTGCATTGTGCTTCTAAAACTGGAGCTTGAGGATGCAGCAGGAGCAGACCCTCAGCCATGAGCAGCTGGACCCAGCGATGCAGGGAATATTGCCAGTTTTCTGAAGCATGGCTTGGACACAGTATCTGAGAACTGCAGCCCCAGGCTGTATTGAAAGTAATATTTGGAGTGAAATAATATTTCAGAAGTCTCAGATGCATGGTTCTTTGGCCACACTTTTATTTTCAAAAGGCAGTGGGTAGCACAGGTGGTACACACCCAGGAAGGATAAAGTATAAGGATCCCAAAATATGAGGAAGACAAAGATGATTGTTCTACAGGCATCACTCCAGTAAATAAATCTATAATACATTACTGTCTGGCAATTACTTCTGGGCAGCTCCATCTAAAAATACTCAGCACCATCAGGGCTTTCTACTAAACAACCCCAAATCCATCTACTTACGCAGCATAGACTGGAAAAGTTTGGTATTTCACTCCTGTTGGTTTGTATTCAAAGTTATTTTCTCACTAATAGGGCAGACTTTAATTACATGGGTCTCTAAAACTGCTGTATCAAAAGGGTTGATCTCTGGGGTGAATCTGTGCAGCTCCATTAAAGGTCATGAAATCACACCAGCTGAAGATGTGCCCTACACTAAAACCACTGACTGTAAATAAAGCCTAAAAATGGAGTAACTTCATGATAACAAGGCAATTAGCTCAATCCAGCTCTGCTTCAGTTGGTAACAATTACAATTTCACTACTGATCTTCAGAAGCCAGGTGGATTTTATCCAGAGCACATATAACTTCACATCAGAGGTCTCCCCCTGAAAGGGGTGAGATTGGGTGTAAAGAACTATGTGAGGGCAACTGCTACAATCTAGTACAACTGGATGATCCTGGGGCACCATATTCAGCAAAATTTGTGTTTTACAGGGAATGGGAAAGTTGTTTAAGCAATCTATTATCATTTAGGTCTCAAAAGATTCATTTTAACTGCAGAAGACAGAAATTTGTATTTTATATTCAAATTGGACTTGTAGCCTCTTCCTATCTATGTTATTTAACACACCATTTAATATATATTCTCATGTCAATGAATGAGGACAGCAGATATGACAGCTGACCAGATATGCACTGGATTTTTATTGATTTTATCTTAGCTTCCCAGAGTTATCAAAAAGATATCTGTATCTCAGACATTTAACATTTTGTAACCTTTACATAATACTGGTACTCTCATGACTCCCTCTGACTTCTGTATACACATAACCAATGAAAAACTACAGCAAAGGAAATTAAGGTAAATTATTTTTGAGAGCTAACACAGCTAAAACTTAACCTGCACCTGAGAAACAAATTAAATTCTTTTTAAAACAAAAGTCAAAAATACTGTTCAAAATTTGTTCTGTCACTTGTTCCCAAACACAAACCTCAAATGACAGAATATGCAGAGCTTTTTTTGTACATAGTTTTTGCCCATTAACAACTCTATTCAAACTAAGTAGTACTGGGACCATGCTTGCTTCCAGTTCTGCAGCATGCACTCTAGCAATATACAGTCAAGTACATTTTTAAATGTGTCTACTTCTCTATTTATAGGACTTTGAGAACAGGTAGCAATATGACACATTTTCAGCGTTTGAAGAACAAAGCCTAAACTTTCTACTGAGAGAATATTTCTCATAAAAGATGCCCTGATCCTTGTCTTATAAAAAGGTTTTATTTCTCAATAGAAAAGTATATTTAAAAACACAATTATTTGCTAAAAGCAATATAAAACTCTCCAGTTTTAACTTCATAAAAGTTTAACAAAACATAAATATTGTTTACCGCTTACATTCCTATATACAGACCTTGCATTAGATAGTTAAATAGATAGAGAGATAATAACTCAAAAATGAATGGCACACGACTACATGAGATTCAAATTCCATGTCACACTGCACAGTCACAGGAACACAAGGAGCAGCTTAAAATCCTCAGTCACTGGATTCCTCTTTGTTCTCTTTACAGCTATGTTCCTCTTTTCTCTGCAATAATGCACCAGTTTCCATGGTCATAGCAGGAAGAAAGTATCTGAAGCTCAGGCACGTTCTCTTCTACCAGGGAGCACAGCTCCCCTTCCCGAAAAACATGATAATAACGCATGAAGGCTTTTGTATCCAACGTGGCATCAGTTTGGTCCCCAACAGACACTGCTGAATCCAGAGCAGAGTCAGTGGAGTCAGTTGTTGAAGTTCTTTTGAAAAACTTGCTGGCATTAGACTTTCCAGCACCATCTTTACTACAACCGCAGCTGCAGTCCCTGTTTTCCACTGGGCCATTTCTAAATGCAGCTTCTTCACTCTTGCTCTGAGCTACACTTTGGTGTCCTCCATTTAAACTTAAATCCTTCAGTGAATCTGCGGCTGGTGACCACTGCGGTTTTTTGAGAGGCAGGCTTTCCATGAATACATCATCATCGTCTAAACTTTGTTCTTTCAACAGTGCCCCATGGTGACCTAAATCCAAACTGCAGTGTCGCGAATGCTGAATGGGTACGGTACTGCTGGCCCATTCTCCTTCGTTCTTCAGAGGCTTCATTTTGTCTATTTGCTTTCTCAGGGCTGATTCATCAAGGGATCTGGAGAAAAACCATGAGCGGAAAGATCTTCCTAGAGCACTGTAAAATCTGTTTTCTTCTTCAGAAATTTTCACGCAGCAGGCTCTGGATAAGCAATGCTCCATACTGGGGGAATGTTTTGAATCAGTTTCTGGCTGCAGATTGGTTTGGTAGCTGCAATCGGAGATGACTAGCTGTGCAGGGTGTATGTCTTGGGTTTTTACAGCGTGCACGAACTCACCCTTATCTCCAGATTGATTCGATTCTGAAAAATGCCGTGAGCACAAGGCCTTGTTCCAAGGAACAAATACGTCTTGTTTCTCAAAGCGACGATTCTTTTGTTCCATAGCCCAAACATAAATCATCATCTGGCCTCCGGGTATCAATACCCTTGCCATTTCCTTTATTGCTTTGATTCTTCTTTGTTTAGTTGAGAAATGATGGATCACTGTGAAGAAGGAAAGCCGTTATGTACTGAATATTACTAAGGACATAGCATTTTTGTCTTCAACGTGTTCTACGTGTTTAGTAATCTTAGTTGCCATATCCCAAATATCACTCACTGCAAGTCAGCAACAGTGCTGAATTTATTGGTACCACAGTGCAAGTTTACCCCAGAATACTCTCTTTTACATTTATGTCCAATGGATAAAAATAGGAAAACCCCAAAGAAGGAAATTCATCTCATTTCAAAATAGGGATTCCAGAAAAGTCAGGCATATAAGCTGGAGGTTTCTGTTTCTCTACATCACCCATAAAAGACCATAGCATGACTAGCTTTCACTTAAATGCATGGCCTTTAGGTGAGTTAGGTAATATTAAGTTTGACTTTAGTTTTGGGGACATTTTTCAGATTTATCTTACTGAAAACAGAAATTCTTTTCACCATGTATCAAATACAGCAAAATGTAATATCAGTAAAAAGATACTCTGTATTTTTATATCAGTGCACTTTCAAAAGAGCTAGTGAGAAAATTTGGACAGAAATATTTTCCATTGCTTTAATTTTGTAGAAAAGTATTGCCTTTATAGATTGTTTTGGAGGAAAAAAAAAAGAGAAGTATCTCAGTTACATTGCATATCTGATAATTATGATTTTTTGTTACTTTATGTTATACTATTAAAAAATAAAAAGTCAAATTCAAAATAAAACTGTTGATCACTATATTTGAATTTTCTTTCCATGATAATTTGAACATTTTCAAATTTCACTGCAATGTGAATTGAAACTACATTTCAAGATTTCTACACTGTTTCTATCTTCCTATTTGCCTGAAGGAATCAATTTTAACAGCCAGAGAATAGCTAAGACAGCTATTGTCTCTAAACTCTCAGAAACTTTAGCTTGTACTGAGATTGGTCATGTTGTTCTGTATGCCATCAGTACTATATTTGATTCAATCAATGACGTCAAGAAGACCGATTCCATAATTTGTTTCAAGTGGACCTGGAGCCAGCCACTTCTTCATGCAAAACATTCAATCTACCCATATAACAACATAGTAATAGTATATGTTCTTAGCTGAAGACATCTCCATACCTTCAGAAAAATTAGATTATCTTTATATGTGCTGCTTGACAGTACCCAATTCTACTTGTAGAAATAGTGTTATTTCAACACTGCAGTTATGAAAAGCATGTCCAACTAGCCCTGTCTTTATTCAAAACAATGATTAAATTACCAAGGGGAAAAAATGTAGCTTTTTTACCACAAGCCATGAAAAGCATTCTTGGCAGTTGATATTAACTAGGCTCTCACAAGCAGCTGAGAACACAAGACAGCAAACTGAGAAGAGTTCCTGAGTCTATATGGTCAGTGTTTGTTTCCAGGTATTCCTGACTCTTGTCAATATTTTCTCGAACTTTGCAAAAAAATATAACATGCTATTTCAATTTCTTGAACAAGATGTGGAGAAAGGAACTGATATTTTCTCTCATACTGGAGTTAGGCCATATATCACCACAGAACCTCCTGCAAAATAATATCAAAACCGACAGAGACGGCATAAGCATGAGAGTTTAGTTCCCCAGAAAGAAGTGCCAATTAACTAACAGAATATGTGCAAGCTCTATCTAAGCAATTCATTTAATGGGTTAAATATTCTTCATGATTAAAATTATATAATCACTCCGGTGGTTCTGCAGAAATGTAAATCCTATAAACAGGATTATACCAGCAAAGCCAAGAAGAGTATTTGACTATGTACATAAATACTTGCTGTTGTCTGGAATGGGATGTGTCCTGGTTTCAGCTGGGATAGAATTAACTGTCTTCCTAGTAGCTGGTACAGTGCTATGTTTTGAGTTCAGTATGTGAAGAATGTTGATAACACTGATGTTTTCAGTAGTGTTTAGACTATAGTCAAGGATTTTTCAGCTTCTCATGCCCAGCCAGGGCACCTGACCCAAACTGGCCAACGGTGTATTCCATACCATGTGACGTCACATCTAGTTTAGGAACTGGGAAGGGGGGGGGCGGGGATTTCGCCGCTCGGGGACTGGCTGGGTGTCGGTCGGCGGGTGGTGAGCAATTGCCCTGCGCATCATTTGTACATTTCAATCCTTTTATTACTATTTCTGTCATTTTATTAGTGTTATCATTATCATTATTAGTTTCTTCTTTTCTGTTCTATTAAACCGCTCTTATCTCAACCCAGGAGTTTTACTTCTTTTCCTGATTTTCTCCCCCATCCCACTGGATGGGGGGGAGCGAGTGAGCGGCTGCGTGGTGCTTAGTTGCTGGCTGGGGTTAAACCACAACAGGATGAAAAACACTTTATTCAGAATTAGATGGACACAGGTATACCATGTCTCTATTCAAGAGGGATTAAAAACCATCATTGATAAATGTACAGAAATACCATGTGAATTTTTAATCTCCTCAGGCCTATAATTGGTATAAACATTAGATAGGTATGCTATCCTTCAAAGTCATCTGATCTGATAGCACTGAAATTATGCTACAAGACCACGAAATGTAGACAGGGCTCACTGGTTAACTAGCAAACATGAAAGCAAAGTAATATAGATACTGCTTGCATATTAGTCACCCTTTCTTTCACTCTGCATATGTGAAAAATAAATTTTAAAATACATTTCTATCATATTTCAAGTAGTTTGTTGATTGCTACCAATAACAATTATAATGCTTTACATTTTTGCTGATACAGTGAAACAGCCTGAAAGAAGTTCAAGCAAGAGTAGAGCTAAAAATGTAGTCCGTAACTGGGTGCTCTAACTATTCCTCATCTACCCTTTTCCAGTTTATACTTCTCAAATTATGAGTAGTATTTTCAAAAAGAGAGGTCAGAGGAGTTAAGATGCTGAGGTGCTTCACTCATTTTAGACAATAGGTGCTTGTATGTCTCTAAGTTCTTATTTCATTACTATTCTAAGAGAAATTTGAATTGATAACACGTAATGGTTAACATGAGTTTCAAGTTCTGCTATAGAGAAAGCAAGTTTTCATTTCAATGCATTTGCTGGTCAAAACAGATCCTAAGGAGGAACCAAGAGTTTATCTTGACCACCTAATCTGTTTAAACTGTGAGCAGCGATGTTTATATTAGTTTTTACTTGTTTAAAATGCACGCTGGAAGGAAATCTTTTCTCCACAGGGTGAACAAGACCACATATAAACAAACAAATGATCCACATACTTCCCTGGTCAACAGCACCTCTGTGCTATGGAACCAATGTGGGGTTTTTTTCATGTTTACTACATTCATTTCAGTAATAACTGCTGTGATTCTAAGGGAATTGTTTCAAAACAAATTTAACTGAAATGAAGACACATGGCAAGAAAAGGATCCCCAAAAATTCTCATTTGCTGTGGGCCAGAATGCATGTATGTTGTCTTACCTCCAATGGAAATGACTGCATTGAAGCACTGGTCCCTAAAGGGAAGGTTAAGGTTGTCACATACCAGAACTTCATCCTCTTTCTTCCTGGCAATCTCTACCAATGGTCTGCAGTAATCACAGCCGAGATTATATACCTGACTGTTGACACTGAGATACTTTCCAGTTCCGCAACCTAAAGAAAAGTATACTAGATCAGAAGTCGTATGTTCCAAACATTTGCTATCCCTCCCAAAGCAGTGAAAATAATGGGAGGGCTTTCCTAATCCTAAGGTTTCCTGGAAAACAAAATGAGGTCTTGCTTCTACTAGCCTAACTGCGGCAGGGTTCATTTGGACCGTTGGAAATTTTATGTTCACACCATTAGGAGTGTAACAGTACCAACATCACCAACAAAAATACTGTGTAATAGCAGGTTATGTGTATTTCTTTGGGGAATAAGGGTAAGTGCCGGTGGGAGGAAGAAGGAGTGGCCCTCTGCAGCCACTACTGCATTATCTCAGAGCAAAAAACCAAGCATGCTGCTTTGTACTGAGCCTTTATAGAGCCTGCTAGCCTGTTTTCAACAATGAGCATAAATGGGTGCCCAGGGAAGAGTAAGAACAGGGTAAGCATTATGAGGCTTTTCCTCAATACCCTTCCAGCTTCAGCTTCCAACTACTTCCTGTTCAGGGGATTTCCTGAAGCCAGTGTGTTTTGTCTTTTTAGTGACCTGCAATAGATGTCTCTTCCAAGTCCTTCCCTAGTTTTGCTAAACCCCACATAGTACCTCTTCTGTGCATCCCATTTCCCTCCAACAAGTCCTAAACCACAGCTGTCATTGACACAAGTCAGAGAGGAAAATTTTAACTTCAGATACAGATTTGAAAATAATGGTGAATCATAAAAATTCCTGCCATGTCACAGGCACATCCTCTTTCTGTCTTTGTGCCAATGCATCATAATGCATGTAAATGTAATGAACTCTTCCAGAATGTCTTCCACCTAAAAGTATGTCTTCTCAAGGACTGTGCTGTACTAAATTGAAATCTTTCAGAGTGTTCTTCAATACCGTATGCATAACAGGCACTTTTCAAAATTAGATTAGGAAACATTCAGTGCAGTTATGGGTCAGTAGTGAAGAATAATTTCTGAAAGTTGACAGCCAAGCAACGGGGTAGCAGCTTGGCAAAGAGAACCATCTCAGTATTGGTAATTCAATTTAAAGGCCTGGAGTTATCTTTAGAAACATCACTGCTTCTTGCAGCGCTGCTGCTCTCCTTGATGTTAATGTGCACCATTATCTAGAGAGACAGCACAGGAACTGTTGGAGAACAGCACAATGCTTCAGTGGTGAAAAAAGAGCATATTGCTAAAGCAAAAAGCAAGCACTATTCTTTGAAGTAACACTTGAGAGAAATGGAGAAGATTAATGTTGTTAATGCAGTTCAAGGAATATATGCAATAGAACATGAAGCTCTGCACGTTAGTTAGAAAGACTAAGTTTTAAAATTAGTATAAAGTATTGGTTACTGTGTTTGCAGAAGGAACACATTTAGTCAAACATACATTAATTTAGAAGATTCAGTTGCTTAATACAGGGCTTTTGGTGAAGCGTTTTTTAATCACAGTAAGGTTTTGGAAGTATAGGGTCCTCTCTGGAATGAAGCTAAATAGTGACACCAGTACTCTAAAAATCTACATTTGCAGGAGATTCACTTTTAAATGAGCCATCAGGAGGGTGGATTCCTTCATGAAGCTGTTAACAATGGCCATGCTAATGTCATTTATTTTGATGAATGAAAAACAATAAGGCAATTAGACAAAATTATATTTTAATAAAAGGTGGTATTAAACAGAAAAGGAAATTATCCATTGAAGATCTCATTTTGAAAATTTTAGTGCCACTAGGTGACCTTCCTCCCAAAATACATAACGAAAATAAACACAATAGTCAGATTCCTGTAGGTCTTATTAAACCTCGTAAAAGGAGGTACCTTGTGTGCCTTGATGGGAATATTCTTACTGGCAACTGTAAGCCTCTACCTACTCTCCAGATGTATCACATGTATTTAAATTATTTCAGCTGAAACTGTAACAAGGTGATCTTAAGCTTTCAGCAACCACTGTGATACCTGCTGATAAAGCCTCAAAGAACTTCAGCTAAGCTTCAACCAACTTCTGTTGAAGTACAAAAAATTTTGGCTGAGAAATACCATGTTAAGCTGACTATTGAATGAGTGTATGCCATAGGATATTTCCTGAGACTATTAGTGAAAATAGTGCAGACATATAAAAGAAGGTACATATTCAAAATAACAGCAATCAAGTATTTTTGGGGTACTGCTCAACAGCAGCAGGAGAACTATATATTATCTTTTGATTATGGCCTACAACATCTTCAAATAATGTTTTTCTCTTATAGGATAAGGCAGATGTATAATTTATTGCATTTTGCTGTGTAAAAGCATTCTGTTAGTCTAAACAGTGAGGAAAATCCAATGGTGCAAAGGAGCATCTGGTTTGCAATGTGCTGTATAGGACTGAAGTCATAACACAAACAAAGCAAACACACCAGGACCTGGAAACCCCTAAAAAGTCTGTAGGTGCAACAGAAATTCAAGGTATAAATTGAACATGTAGGGAAGACAATGCCATAGCAGGAAAATTAGGTTTTGGTGTCCGTATTCAGGATCATAGGGAGATTCTCAGATTGTAATTTTTTTTTTTTTTTAATAGCAATCACATCAGAAGACTTTTCCTAAGATAAAGTCTTGATAGGAGGAGTCTTAGAACAAATGAAAAGCAATAAATTGCAGACCAGCAGTACTTAAACCAAGAGATCTAAAGAAACTGAATATGAAATAATTGAGCTATTAACACTGTTTTTTAAAAAGTGCTCCAGGGGAATGACAGACCACTAAGCCTGCGGGGAAACTGATAGATTAAGGCTTAGCTCAACAAAAATAAGGCAAAAAATCTATTTACTGGCTACCTGATACACTGTCAAAGAAATAAAACAAGTGGTATATGGCATCTAATATGGGTTTAAAAACAATTTTAAAACAATTTTAAAACAAATTTAAACAAGTTTTGAAAACACTTGGTCTCCAGGATACATATGGTTAACATATAAACTAATAAAGCTTATAAACAATATTTCATGCCACCTTAAAGAATGGCTTACCTATATCAGCAACAAGACTGCCAGGCTTTTGCTCCAGAAGAAAGTTTCGAACACGAGGCCATGCTTTGCTCTGCAGGTCATTAAAGTAGGCAGCTGTATTTTCATATACACTATGCACGTGCTGCTTTTCTAGCTGGGTAGCCTCATGTTCCATCCTGAAAACATAATGAAGAAAGCTTATGTACAACAAACCACAAATTGTTGTAGTGTAGACTTTATATTTTATAGGGATGCGTAATTCAGGACCTTGTAAGTTTACATTCATAAAATAATTACACCCATCTAACAGCCATCATGTTTATAGAATCATAGAGTCATTTAGGTTGGAAAAGACCTTTAAGATCATTGAGTCCAACCGCAAACCTAACACTGCCAAGTCCACCACTAAACCGTGTCCCTAAGCACCACATCTACACGTCTTTTAAATACCTCCAGGGATGGTGACTCAACCACTTCCCTGGGCAGCCTGTTCCAGTGCTTGACAACCCCTTCAGTGAAGAAATTTTTCCTAATATCCAATCTATAACTCCCCTGGTGCAACTTGAGGCTGTTTCCTCTTGTCCTGTCATTTGTTACTTGGGAGAAGAGACCGACCCCCCCTCACTACTACCTCCTTTCAGGCAGTTGAAGAGAGCGATAAGGTCTCCCCTCAGCCTCCTTTTCTCCAGACTAAACAGCCCCAGCTCCCTCAGCCGCTCCTCATAAGACTTGTGCTCCAGGCCCCTCACCAACTTGGTTGCCCTTCTCTGGACACGCTCCAGCACCTCAAGGTCTTTCTTGTAGTGAGGGGCCCAAAACTGAACACAGTATTTGAGGTGGAACACAGTATTCAAGGTGGATTCTGTTATAAAATGGTCTTTACTCAAAGGATCTGATTTTATTTCATGAAAAGTCAAGAAAAAATTTGAATGTATCATCTTGCCTGAGGAGCATTATACAACTGCATGTGCCTATTCAATAATATGCACATTCCTAAGTAAGTTCACCGATGTAGTAAAAGCTTATCTGGTGCAAAACAGAGCTTATATTCAGAAGTGCAGAATGATTAAGAACAAGAAGCTAAGAATAGACTTTCCAGTTGTAGCTAAGGTGAGTAGGTAAGAAAACTATTAGTATGTTATTTGAAATAGAGCCTGGACCCTGAAACCAAAGCCCCTAAATCACACATAAACTATTTGTTGTTCATCTACCCTCTAGAAGTGATGGGTTGGTTGAAATTTTTCAGGAACAAACCCATGATTTCCCTGCTTCGACTCCACTATCTTAATTTCTTAGCAAGGTATTTTTGTTTAGTGATTAATTTGAAAAGCGGTTTCTTAGACTTTTAATATTACTCCTAAGCTCATGTAAAACACCAAGTGGATGCAGACACTGAATCCCTTTATACAGACTCTTACATCTTACTTAAGATTTCCCCTCATCTATGCACCAGCCAGGTGAGACTTTAATATCTGATGGAGGCTGATGAGATTACATTTCAAAGTGTTAAGGCATTCTTCAAACTAATTCAAACTGCCTGTTTATTCAGGAAATAATCCTTCCCATTATTAAAACAGAATATATTTAATTGTCCAAGCACTCAGCAGAGATTAAAGCCTGTTTCCAAACTTCTTCCAAGAAACTAAGCAATATATTATCAAGACGAAATTATGAAAGTCATTCCTTTGGCTGCATTGGAAAATGTCAGAAGCAAAGGCTTTAAACACACTGGTTCTTCTTTTTCTTTCCTTGATTTTCAAATAATATACATTTTGGAATCATAATTAAAAAATGTTTTTTTCTGTCACTTCTACTGTTGAAACAAGTTATTATGAGAAAAGATTTAAAATAAAATATTGCATATAATAACAAATAATGTGAGCTCTTCAAAACACCTGTCCTACAAACACAATCTTTTTGATTTAGAAAATGGGGGTTAATCCCAGTGACTGCAAAAAAAAAAAAATTAATGTACTTCAAGTTAAGTGTGTGTGAGTGCTTACAAGAATAGTATGTAAGACTTGATCCATTTCACTGGTTTTATGTGCTCTGCTATGTAAGAGGTTGGGCCAAATTGTTACAATTGTCACAGTGTATTCTGAATGTAGTATCTATGAATATCTCTCTTCAAAACATTTATGTTCAATGTTTTCACAATCCTTACTTTCTTTTTTTCTGGCATAATCCACAATTTTCTGTTATGATGCATTAGCTCACCTTTTACTAGCTGAAAAAAATTAAAATAAAATAAAATTCAGTAAGATGTAATAAATTCAGTAACAGTATAGTAAATTCCTAGTAGACACATTTTCACTGTCATCTCAAAGAGTGGAAAACTGTAACAGACTGAACAACAGAAGTAGACAGTATTGAAACACAGACTTGAAATTATATTACATGTGTCAGAAGATACTCAATCAGAATTTTTCTCAGAATGCCATTTCAAGTTATGTTGTCAGATATGATGGTTATTTGCAGTAATTTCAAATAATTATTTCTTAGAGTCAAAAGCCCATTCTTCTTTTCTTGTTTGACCCTTAAATAAAACAAATTGGGTGTTTCACGTCTGCAGCTATCTTTCTTCTCTGCCTCAAAACGTACTCTATTTTGTTGTTCAACTGCCTAGAAATCCTCTATTTATAAGTAGAAATTCCAAAGACTAACAATCATTTATTTTCTTTTGTCATCTGATATGCTCTTTGCTCTAGTTTATATTTCATGTTTGGTTACTATGTGGTTCAGTGTTTCCAAGTGTTTTTATATTTCCACTTGAAGCTTTTTGTTCAATCTTTGCAGTTCTTAAAAAAAAAAAAAAAAGGAGAATGTTTTCAATCATACATACCGAATTCCAAATGCTACAGAAATTCCAGTTTATGCCAACTACAGAAGTAGCTGTCTGAACTGAAGGTTAATTTGAATATTTTAACTAAACACAAAAGCCAACTTGGACTTGACTTAGAAGACGGTAAGAATTTTCCCATTGATATAATGTTATATTATACTTTTCCTAAAACATCTTTATTGGATTCCAATGTGGGCTGAAATTTGGCTTAGTTTCCTACTGAATCACAAGACCATTAAGTTTTTCCTTTAACTTTCTCATTCACTGGGACTGGTACCGAGTCTTCTGCTTTACAGGACATGCTAGAGACTTCCACGTATTACAACACTGCATTAGAGGTTATTATTTTTAGATACACTTAATAAACATTGTCAAGATAATAATTTGGTTATAATCTTAGAATAACATTAGTCTACTAAAATACAAATTATTTCATTTACCATTTCATTACAATTTCCATTTCTGCTGATTGTTTATATTTTGTGATCATTAAGTCACATGATGAAATTAGACTTGCCAGTTTGACTTTCCAGTCAAGATCCATAACACTATCAGGTTTTACTTTGTAGCACGGCAGGGAAATGTCCTAGAATAAACCTCTTCATTTCAATGTTTACGAAGGGCAAGAAACCGGTGGAGTCTGACTGGACCTGCAGCTGGACCAGTTTCACACTAGTCTAATGTCACTGAAAACATCAGAAACTTAAAACTATGTAACTTTACAAGCCAAACTCAATACCTCTATTTCTCTTTATAAACGAAAACAACCATTACAACTTCTTTGCCTTGAAAGTACCAGACTGTGTCTCTGTTGCACATGAATTGTAGAAAATGTTCATTTCATCCAGCTTCTGGATTGTAACTTCCAGGATAATTGCAAAGTCTGTTTTGCAAAGCAGGTAATGAAAATCCAAGCTGTCCAGAAATCCCACCACTTCGGCATCTGCTCCAGTTCTCATTTAAGTTACCTGGAAGCTGTCCGATAAGACCACCAAAGAGAAGAGCAGAAGGCGGTAATTATGGACATACTTCTCCATGCTCAATTCTTCTTTTCTTGGGCTTATGCTCCCGTCAAAGGGCTCACGCAGAGACTTGGTGCAGAGTAGGGAGTGTGCAGTAAATTGGCACCCAGCTGTTCAGTCACTCTGCAGCAAGTCTTGATAAGTCCCTGAAATCTGGATGCGGCTTAAGAAATGTCAGCCTCCCGCAAACAAGCAGTTTGGATAACAAATGAAGAGCAGGATTCTCTTCCCTTTCAGTGCTTCCTGGCAATTGAAGTTCATTCATGAGACTACAACAGACCCTTGTTGCAGCTGATCTATGAAGTGAGAAAACTGGATGAAAGTTGTAGTGTAATTTCTGCTGAACTTGCGGGGAAACGGATCACCAGTCCATCACATGTCCATCACATAAAAAAAACTGTTTGAAAGTCAAGAGGTTATAGTCCATCGACTCTTTCTTACGTTGCTGTTTTCCTTCTTTGTTAAAAGAAAAGCAAAATAAAAAATAAACTAAAATATTACAGCTTTCCAGGAGGCAAAAGGAATTGTACAAACATATGATAGCATATATTTTCATAGCTACATATCTCACTAAAAGTTCCCTGACTCCAAGGTAATCCAATTTCTTCCTTTTCCATTAATATTTTGCACTCTTTTAGACAAAGGGTACTGCTTTAAGGAAACTCATGTTGCTTGGACATTTTCTATCACTGCTGATGTAATAAATACATTTAAACGTGACCTTGAAATGACAACAGCCAAAAATTAATAACCCCAGTTTCCAACATTAAAAAAAAAATCAGGATTAAAAAAGCAATTAAAATTAAAATATTTTCCAAATGGAGAACTTTAGTGGTGTTTATATGAAATTTCAGCTCCCTTAGGGAGCTTTTCTTTTCCATCATGAATAGGAAAAATTTAATCCTGATTAATGACTGGGGGGAGCGGGAAGTGTGTTCAGACTTTTTTTTTTTTAAGTGCCTGACTTGCAATTTTGACTAACTGTATTAAATACCTTATCTTTAAGTGGACAAAACAGTTGCTGGCTCCCAGATGCAAGGGGTACCCTGACATTGAAGCACAGGAGGTAGTATTCAGTCCAAAAACTCTGCCTCTTCCACAGCCTACCCAAAGCTTTCCACACCTTCCTGCAGTTCTTCTGAATCCCTTGCAGCCCTCCTCACCTACCTCGTTACCCCCTCCCATCCACCTAAAATTTTCACATCTTCATCCATCTACCTTAGCATGTGCTATGTCACCACCACTATTTTAATTTGATGTACAATACAGTTAAGTCTTGACCTGGAGCATGTTTAGTTCTTCCTTGCATCTATTTCCAGGCCAGTCACAATATCTGGAACATTGTCCAAACTTTTTTTTCAATGGCCTCTTGGAAGCACCCTGTGATTTTCACAGTAGTCGTCAAATCCTGCGTTGCTCCTATTTGTCTTCAGATCAATCGCTCTTGATTAATTCAAGACACAGGCCTGCCATTTGTCTTCTCTCTTGCAACTGCCTATTTTCTCTAACCCTTTGATGAGCAGCAGGAACTTACCCAACTCAGTTTGAGAGTCAGATATGCAAGATTTCAGACTATTAATGAGGGCCCCTCTTAGTTACATTCTTCACATGCTGATGGGAATTCTCAATTCCATTTTGGATTAGGAGAACTCCTACTTCAAAGATCTAGGAAATTCAGCACAGTTGTGTCTCTCTATGTTGCCACAGCAACATAAAACTTGGTTACACATGCAATTCTAGCTATGGATGCAACAACCTAATTAATCACTGGCCCTATATTGAACAGTATAAAGCACAAGGGCCAGGTCTACATCCCACGATACCCTGCACTCCAGCAATAACATGTGCAGCTGTAGCTGATACCAACAGCTAAGTAAAAAGTGAGGTAGTCCAATTTGCATTCTCTCCCCTTGTCTACAGAACAGGGAGAACTACCTACACGGTGAGAAATACTTTACTTCTAGTTTGCTTCAGACTTCCCAGTCTTTTCACTCAAATATAAGTAGCCATGGAAAGCTAAGTGTACAGCCCTAATGGTCACCTATAAACCATAGTCTTTTTTTCCAAGCAAATACAAAAATCCAATTCATCTTCAACTGCAAAACCTCATTGCAGCCCTTCTCAAAAACAGACCTTTATCAGAACTTTGCTTACCCTTAGGATTGAATTTATAAATCACAGTAACAACCTCCATTCTGATTGACAGTGCTTTCTCATTTCATTAATGAAGGCAACAAATTGGACTATGATGACATACTAAATTGCTTTCAGATATGAATCATTATGTAAAACAGCTTTATTAGTAAGTAAAGGATAATGAAACAAAATAATAGGAATCCTGCCATGAATAGTTAAACTAGCTGCAATGAAAGTTTAGCAAGAGGATACAGTAGGAGATGATTTGCTTACATAAGGCTAACAACTCCGGTAATTAATTTCACCCACACATGAACTTTTATAATCCCATGAAAATGCACAGCCTAAAATCAGAGCAAGGGGAACTTTGTGCACCATCTCTAAAACCTTACTGAGCTGAAGTCCTGATTCAGGACCCTTCCTGCAGTAAAATTTGGGAAATTCTGAAGTGAAAAATGAAGAGCTGAGACATTTGACAAAAATCACTGTTAGCTGAAACGCTCACTGTGAACCTAGCATTTTAAAGTAATTTCATTGACTAAAATAAAGTCACCATCATTGTATTTTTCTTACTAAAAATAGAGAGAACCTTGCCCTGATGAAAGACTCAAAGCATTGAGGCTGTTCTTTCAAGATCTTGGACTAAGTAAGTTTACAGTTCAAGCTCTAGCTACTCAAAATGACAACCATTCACTGTGGCTTTCATTTTGTTAGCTTTATTTTCCAATCCAGACAAAACCTAGTACTACTCACTGCATATTCTTGGATGAGTTAATTATTTAATATTCCCCTTGCTGTTTTGCATATAGGGTCATAGTCTATGTAGCTGAAAGGTTGCACTGTAAACAGATTTATTTCACTAAGTATATAAACTCTATTCTGTAGATAGATAACATTCTGCTAAGATGACAGTGGACAAACATGGACCTTTTGCCATTAAAAAACAGGAGCACACTCATGCAGAGGTTGCACAGTCCCTTTAAGTGTCTGTTCATCTTTACTATCACATCAAAATTCATAAATCAGCTCCCAGCAAAGAGGGCCCCTTCCTACTGAGTCCCACACAGTCAAAAATCCCTGGTGCTAGATGTGTGCTGATGTGCATCTTCAGATCCTGCACAGAAACATTCTGTACAGACATTAGAAGAGAAGGGAGGACCAGGGAAAAAAAATTGGTCTACTAAGCGGGAAGAAAAATTCAATAAGTGGTGCTGAGAAGAGCAAAGCGTTTAGGTTTTTCTTCTTCTCCTCCTTCTCCTTCTCCTTCTTTTCTTCACTATTTGTGTTAATTGCCACCAGGCAGCTAATACATCAGTGACAAAGGGAAAAGAATTTAGGGAAAGAATAGGTTGGGGCTTTTTAAATAAGTTCAGGGGTTTATAGAATCGTAGAATCATACAATGGTTTGGGTTGGAAGTGACCTTAAAGATCATCTAGTTCCAACCCCCCTGTCATGGGCTGGGACACCTTCCACTAGACCAGGTTGCTCAAAGCCCCATCCAACCTGGCCTTGAGCACTTCCAGGGATGGGGGACCCACAGATTCTCTGGGCAACCCGTTCCAGTGTCTCACCACCCTTACAGTAAAGAATTTTTTCCTAATATCAAATCTAAATCTACCCTCTTTCAGTTTAAAACCATTACCCCTCGTCCTATCACTACATGCCCTGTTAAAGAGTCCCTCCCCATCATTCCTGTAGGCCCCCTTTAAGCACTGGAAGGCCACTACAAGGTCTTCCTGGAGCCTTCTCTTCTCCAGGCTAGACAACCTCATCTCTCTCAGCCTGTCCTCACAGGGGAGGTGCCCCAGCCCTCTGATCATCTTCATGGCCCTCTTCTGGACCCACTCAAGCAGGTCCATGTCTTTCTTACACTGGGGGCCCCAGAGTTGAAAGCAGTACTCCAGGTGGGGTCTCACAAGAGCAGAGTAGAGGGGGAGAATCACCTCCCTTAACATGCTAGCCACACTTCTTTTGCTGCAGCCCAGAACATGATTGGCTTTCTGGGCTGCAAGCATATATTGCTGGCTCATATTCAGTTTTTCATCCACTAATACTCCCAAGTCCTTCTCCACAGGCCTGCTCACAATCTACTCATTGCCCAGCCTGTATTTGTGCTTGGGATTGCCCCAACCCATGTGCAGGACCTTGCACTTGGCCTTGTTGAACTTCATGAGGTTCACACAGGCCCACCTCTCAAGCCTGTCAAGGTCCCTCTGGATGGCATCCCTTCCCTCCAGCGTGTCAACCGCACCACACAGTTTGGTGTTGTCGGCAAACTTGCTAAGGTTGCACTCAATCCCACTGTCCATGTCACTGACAAAGATGTTAAACAGCACCGGTCCCAATACTGACCCCTGACAAATGCCATTCATCACTGGTCTCCACTTGGATATTGAGCCATTTACCACAAATCTTTGAGTGTGACCATCCAGCCAATTCCTTATCCACCAGGTGGTCCATCCATCAAATCCATGTCTCTCCAATTTAGAGAGAAGGTTGTCATGCGGGACAGTGTCAAACGCTTTGCACAAGTCCAGGTAGATGATGTCTGTGGCTCTTCCCTTATCCACCAACACTGTAACCCCATTGTAGAAGGCTACCAAATTTGTCAGGCATGATTTGCCCTTAGTGAAGCCATGTTGGCTGTCACCAATCACCTCCTTAGTTTCCATGTACCTTAGAATAGTTTCCAGGAGGATCTGCTCCATGATCTTGCTGGACACAAAGGTGAGACTGGCCTGTAGTTCCCCAGGTCTTCCTTTTTCCCTTTTTAAAAATGGGGGTTATGTTTCCCCTTTTCCAGTCAGTGGGAACTTCCCTGGACTCTCATGACTTCCCAAATATGATAGATAGTGGTTTAGCCACTTCATCTGTCAGTTGCCTCAGGAACCGCAGATGCATCTCATCAGGTCCCATGGACTTGTGCACCTTCAGGTTCCTTAGATGGTCTCGAACCTGATACAGTGGGTGGTTCTTCATTCTCCCAGTCCCTGCCTTTGCCTTCTATGACTTGGGCAGTGTGGCTGGAACACTTGCCAGTGAAGACTGAGACAAAAAAAGTCATTGAGTACCTCAGTCTTCTCCAGGTCCCAGGTAACCAGGTCCCCCGTTTCCTTCCAGAGAGGGCCCACATTTTCCCTAGTCTTCCTTTTATCACCAACGTACCTATAGAAGATTTTCTTCTTGCCCTTGACATCCCTGGCCAGATTTCTACTGGGGCTTTAACTTTCCTAACCTGATCCCTGGCTGCTCAGACAATTTCTCTGTATTCCTCCCAGGCTACCTGTCCTTCCTTCTACCCTCCGTAGGTTTTCTTTTTGTGTTTGAGTTTGTCCAGAAGCTCCTTGTTCATCCCTGCAGGTCTCCTGGCGTTTTTGCCTGATTTCCTCTTTGTTGGGATGCATCGCTCCTGAGCTTGGAGAGGATGATCCTTGAATGTTAACCAACTTTCTTGGGCCCCTCTTCCCTCCAGGGCTGTATCCCATGGTACTCGACCAAGCAGATCCCTGAAGAGGCCAAAGTCTGCTCTCCTGAAGTCCAGGGTAGCAAGCTTGTTGTGTGCCCTCCTCGCTTCCCTAAGGATCTTGAACTCCACCACTTCGTGGTCACTACAGACTAGGCTGCCCTTGAGCTTCACGTTCCCCACCAGCCCCTCCTTGTTGGTGAGAACAAGGTCCAGAATAGCACCTCTCCTTGTTGGCTCCTCTACCACTTGGAGAAGGAAGTTGCCATCAACACATTCCAAGAATCTCCTGGATTGCTTGTGCCCTGCCGTGTTGTCCTTCCAACAGATATCGGGGTGGTTGAAGTCTCCTGTGAGGACCAGGGTTTGTGAATGTGAGGCTGCTCCTATCTGTCTGTAGAGGGCCTCATCCGCTCCGTCTTCCTGGTCGGGTGGCCTGTAGCAGACCCCCACTATAACATCATCTGTCCCTGCCCTCCCTTTAATCCTGACCCATAAGCTCTTGGTCGGCTCCTCATCCATCCCTAGGCAGAGCTCCATGCTCAAGACTGGCTGGTCATTGACTTAGAGGGTGATGCCCCCTCCTCGTCTCCCCTGCCTGTGCTTCCTAAAGAGCGATCTGTATCCTTCCATTCCAACACTCCGGTCATAGGAGCCATTCCACAAAACAACTAGCCTAATAAACAGTATTCTAGGAAACTGATTTCACCAGCCTCAGATTAGCCAGTCTCAGAGCCACAAGAAAGTAGTTTTGAGAAACTGTGGGCAACAGGTACAGTCCCTGGTCTCATTATATTCTCATAAACAAATTAGGGACAGTTGGTTTAGAAGAAATTGCAGAAGTTGGTACCATTTGGAAGTGAATATTTAGAGTGTACTTATCAACAATTCATTATCACACAGGAAGGATACCCTGAGCAAATCTGTTCAGGAGTTTCTTCTGGATACTTCTCAGTGATTTCTCTGCATGATGGATTAGAGAATAGCATTACATCTGCAGACGGACCAAACTGACAGGGGTTCAAATGCACAGGATAATGGTATTAGAATTCAAGTGTGTTAACAGATTGAAGAAGACAAAAGCAAAGCATTTCATTTAGGTAAGAATAACCAATTGCACAAATAAAGACTGAAGGAGGCAGGATGGGATGACTGGCATCAGTTCTACAGAAATGGATCTGGGCGCTATAGCATTTCACAGATTTAACACCATACGTGCTATGGTGTTATGGTGGTTTTTGCAATATACTGTTCCAAAAAGATGAAGACCAGCACACAAAAATAGGGCAGATACTTGCAAGTTACATAAAATTGTCCTTCTCCTACAGTGAGCACTGCTGACGTATCAGTTTGATTACTACGTCTGATTTCAAGCAAGAATATGACAGAAGAGAACAACAGTGATCAGAGGTCATTTAAAATCTCTAAGAGATCAGAAATCAAGCAAACCTCTGGGAAAGACAGCTGTTTCAAATTGTTTGTCCAGCACAAGAGATGCCCATCTTCTCATACAAGAAGGGCTGCTGCAAAATGGGAGGGAATAATCTCTTTTCCAAAAAGAAGGGTAGACAAAAAATAGTGGGTCAAGCAAGGAAGATACAGGTGAGGCATTTTAAAAAGAAGGAGGAGGACAGAAAAGCACTGGAAACAATTGTGGACTGGGTAGATCATGGAGCCTCCATCAATGGGGTCTTAAAAACATAAGTTAGTTAAGCACCTGTCAGGAAATACACTGATGTAATTGATGCAGCTCCGGGGGAGGGACGTGATGCCTCGACACCTAACCTTGTGACTCTGTGTGTCTATGAAGTGTGAAACTTCAATTTTTCAAGTAATAAGCAAGGTTTCAGTGACCTGCTGTAGAAAAAAAACAAAAATGAAAGGCTGAAAGGCTGCTTCACAAGGTTTATTACTCTTTAACACAGGGGTTGTTTCTACAGCTAAATTAGTACAGATAATAACCTCATTTCCTCCTGACTTTCAGCAGGTTGGTTTGTTTGTTTCCTAACAGTCCTGCATCCATACCTCAAAGCCCTTGGCCATGCTACACTACTCACAAGCTTTAAATGTAGCTTTTTTCCCTTCTTGGTCACTGTATCTCTCACATACTTGTAAACAGTTACCTTGTCTTCTCTCTTTATTTACCAGCAGTTAACCAAGCCTTAAACACTTAGTACTTTTCATCCTCCCTGATAAATCATCTAGGTGGTCTTTTACAAGTATTGTTGTCACTCTCTGTATCCTCTCCATATGTCTGCATTCTTCATGCCAAACTATATTCATAGGAATATCTGATTCCTTAATGTCATCCTACAATTCTGGAATTATAGCTTTCTAAATTCCTTCTGTTTCCTCATACGCTGGGTTTGCATTTAGACTACTATTTCCATACAGATTAGTTTTAATTTATGCAGTATAATTCTCCTTTCTTTCCTGCCCGTAGAGCTTATCACTGTTGGCACCTACATTGTACTTGGTGCTATAACACAAAGCCTCCCCAATTAAAACAATTTACAAACTGACTTAAATAAGACATTAAGTTACTTGAAAATCCACCTTCTGCTGAAACTTAATACCTTGGTGACAGAAAGATAAGCAGCACATTATCAAATAGGATCCCAAGTTAAGGCCGTCAATGGTTACCTTTGATCCCAAGATTAAATATAAAATATTGCACAATTGCAGTAATTATAGAACTACTAAGTGGATTCTCTTGATACCTTTTATAAACTACTCTTGATTATCACATGTTTATTATAACTGAAAATATAATTTCCTATCTTAAAATATTCATATACAAATGTATTCAGTGTTCAGTATACTTGCCAAATACAGTTACAAAAGAACAGATCTTGTGGCAGGCAGTATTAGGGATTAAGTTAACCTCAGTAGATGACCATCAGAATGAGAGCAAAGACAGTATTACATTTTTATTATCCTACAAAACTAAAAAATCTGACTGATTAGCTTCTATTTTCTTTTTTTTTTTTTTTTTGGTGATTGTTAGAAATAGGAAGTCATGTATTTATATTTGCCTTCTTGAAAAAGAAAAGGTGTCTTACATGTCTTTGAGGTTAGTGCTCAAAGACAAAACTATTTCTTAAGTACTATCTAATAGTAATTGGGTGCTTATGCAGCTGACAAAGGCTTCTGAAGATACAACAGTAATCCTATCAGGATTCAGAGTTAGACTTAGACACAGAAAAATTGCATTATGTTGTTACTAAGAGGTCGAGGTGTAACCCTCCGTGAAGTGCCTGGCCACCGCCACAGACACAGGTTCTTCCAGTCGTAGCTGTAGTAGACTGGGCAGTGTGAAAGCTTAGCATCCCTGTAGTCAAAATCCCTAGAAAAGATCCTTCACTTCCATAAATCAGCAGAGTTTCGCTGAAAGATTGTTTCATTTTAAATGCTTTATAGTATGAGTGATGCCTTTTAACATAACTTGCTATTTCTAAGCCCTCTGTTTTAAGGCAAAGAAAGGTCTTTTGATATATTTTGGAAAATATTTTAATACCATGGCCTTTTTCAGATGTAATTTTTTCTTCCTAAAATCAATATTTTCCTGGAGATTATCATATGATGGGGAACAAGAGTTGATACCTACAAAAACCAGTATCTGGACCATCAATAAAAATATTTTCTTAGAAGAACTTTGGTCCACAAGTAAATAATTTTTCTGAAATGATTACATGTAGATATGAATGTAAAGTTTTCTTCAAAATGGAATATTTTTCAACAGCAAAACACAAACCAAAATATGGTTTTGGTGCCTTTGGTCTGACTGTGTTATGTTTAAACTTTCCTGAGGAAAAAAAATCAAGCAGGACTCTGTGTCACGTGAATTTTAGTCAATTACATAAAGCCTGGCTATGACAGACATATTTATTTTGGTTTTCAATAGTTAGACTTTTTTTCTGCCAGTAATTCAGTTGGTATTTCTACCTCCATTTATGAAGGTACATACATAACTTTTGAAGAACCAGCATCTTTACTGTCAAGCACTTTTAAACAAAAGGGGTTCATTTTTCATTTTAAAATTATTTTAAAATTACTTCATAAGTATATAAAAGTCTAAAGTATTTTTTCAATCTCTTTAATCTTAATAAATTAAAGAGACATGCAGCCCTCGAGCCGTGGCTTTCCGTTACACAAGATTATTCTGTATCTATTATTACCTATAAACTTGCCCATATAGATCCTGGTACTGCGAAGACCTGGACATCTGCTTAATTTTACGCACTGTAAATCATCTTACTGACCTCAGGCAGTCTATTAATAATAACTAAGGACAGCAATTTGTACATAACTTTTTTCAGGACAGAGCCTTATGCTGTTTGTACCGTGCCATATTCTGATTCATCCATCCAGAACGGGTGGCAGAATAACTGCCAATCTGAGTGCTTGCATGGGAAGTGTTTATCCCTTGAAGCAGGGCTGATTTCAAACTCTGAATTTGCTTTTATAACTTCAGTTGTGGATTTATGATTGTTTTACCTTAGAAAATGCAGAAAATGATGAAGAGTTACTTGCATTTCTTCTTCTCACCAAGTTCAGTTTAGCATTATATATATGTGTCTGAAAATGTTTTGTGCCTTTAAAGATCTCCTTGCCAGAGGCAATATTAAAATGCACAGCCACAGCTACCTACAGGTATCTAATTCACCCAAAATGCACATCTCTGTAAGTTAAACAATAAAAGCACCACTGAAATATCTCAGTGTGCAATCCATTACAAACACACAATGTGAGAAGGAAATCAGTAAATAAAAATGCACTGGTTCAAAGACATGCTTTATAAATAGCATATATAATGGAAATAAATATATTGATATACTAGACTGAAAACAAATTACAAAAATGAAACACCACCACCCCCCCCAGGGTCCATTATGGAGCATTAGAAAGTCCCGAGAGGACCTTTTCTATTGCTCATGGAGAGACTGCCGCATATTTTTCTTATCTCTTTCTCAAGTTTCATGCTCAAAATCATAAACTCCAGAAGCACGCTTCACCTGAACAACTGTATCAGCAAGGAATGTCATCCTGTGCACTCTATCAACGCAGCAGTGCTGCTGAAGTAATTCTGCTCCTTCTTTCTTTGCAAAAGAAGAGGAGCGGGTGACCTGACTCCCTGAGCTCTGGCTGCTCCCACTGACATTCAGTGGGAATGAAAATCCCTTTACAAACATTCATTAAGCAGTGAACACTCTGCAGCACTGAGGGCTCTATGTGGATTTACAAAGGCAATACCTAGCTATTTCGAATTTTCTAGGAAAGGGAAAAAAAAATATTAACTCTTAGGCTTAGAATTGCTCCAGATCATTGCTTAGGACTGTTTCCCAATGCACAGCACGTACTTCATTTTTAATTAATCAGGCGACCACAGAGAAACTTATTATTTCTGCTGCAAATTCCCCTCACGTCTCTTAAAAACTACCCTCCCCAACTGCTACGCCAAATTCAGCGCCAGCATCCGTGCTAGCTCCTGGGTCTGCAAGCCGCGGCTCCAATCAGTTAAAATGGGGGGTGGGGGGGGTGTAAAAAAAATTTGTTAAATCTCGAAATCCTTCCGTCCCGGGGTGGGTCAGCGCCCCAGGGGCGACCCCCGGCTCGGCGGGCAGCGTTTTTAAGAGGATCATCTCAATTTGCCAAAAAAAACCCCCCAAAATCTACCGCCGCCAGCCCTCAGCGGCCGCTTTTTTTTTCTTGGGGGGGGGGGGGGGTGTTTGAGGTTGGGGGGGGTGTTTGAGGTTGGGGTTGGTTTTGCTTTTTTTTTTTTAATTTTGGGTTTTTTCACCCCTAAGGCGAGCTCGGGGCGACTGCTCGGTGGGGTACGGGGTGGGGGGGGGGGGCTGCCCTCTTCATCCTCCCCGCGTAGCCCGGCCACCTTCCTTACCCCCCCCCCCACCACCACCACCATCACCATCCCACCCCCCCCCGCCCCTTACCTGCACCCACGGGGCGGTGGCGGCGGCTGCATCCCGCCGCGGAGGCGGTGCTTGGCCGCGCCGTACCGCGGGGGTGGCCCCCGGCGGAGAGGCGCGGGGAGGGCGAAGCCCTCCCCGCGCCTCTCCGCCGGGGGCCACCCCCGTTCGACAGGTCCCGATCCCCCCCCTCTCTTTCCCCGCAAGCAAGAGGAGGCGGGCTGTCTTGTCTCATCCCTCTTCTGCGAGGAGAGGAGGAGGGTGGTGCTGATGGAGACGGTGGTGGTGGTGGGATGCTCCGTCGAGGGGGGGGGGGGGGGGGGAGCAGCAGGGACCCCCTAAACCCCTCTAAACCGAGGTCGATGGGAGCCGTGCCGGTGATAAAAGCGGCCGAGGAGGATTAGCCCTCGCTCATTTAAAGGTTAAGCTCAAAGCTAACCTTTGTGACTAGGTCCTGCCTGCAAGGCTTCCCATCCCGAGGGTGTTGAGGGTGAAGAATTATTTTTTTCCCCCCTTACTCCAGTGCCCGATTCCTATTAAAGCGGTCTAAAAATGGCAGATTGTTTCTATACTTTCATGTATTTATAGGTCTTTATTAGACAAGTACACAGAACCCCAGCCATGCGCCAGGACCCCGCTACTATTAGCGCTATAAACACAAGCTAAAGAGATAGTACTGTCCCAAGACCTTATAAATTATGTATAAGAGATTACAGATAGAGAAGAATGCGATGAAGCAATACAAGCCAGCACGAGAGGCAGGGAACTCGGCACAGCATCGCACAAAGTACTGAAGGTACTGAACTATTTACTGTTGTATGTAGCCTTTTGCTGAAATCAGCTTTGAAGGTAGCTGGAGACAGGATTATGGGGAAATAGTGGGAACACGATTGTGTATTGATGGGGTTTTCAAAACTGCCAAAATGACTCAGGAACACACTTTCCTTTTATTTTGACAATCCCACCTAAACTAAAGAAAACCCAACAGTGACACGGGAAGATTATAAGAACAAGCTGAGAAAAACTACACTGAAGACATATGAACCTAATATTCTATTAAACATACCAAAGCCATGGACTAACAATGAAGCTCTTGGTCTTCATTATCAAGGTATTCAAGAGCCAGGGCTCTTGGCTAAATCATAATTAACCTGCTTAACTCCTTCAAAGAGCTTTGACTGATCTATAAGACATGACTGTCCTTTACAAACATTGTGTTGACTTATCCCTGTTACTCCATAATTCCATGTATGTCTGCTAATTTAATTCTGTAATGTAGCGTCACCTAAATTGACTGGTGCAGACAAATTAGGGTCTGCTGTTCCCAGATTCTCTCAGATACCTTTTCTGCAAGATGCCATCGTATTTGCCTCATTCTGTCTTCTGGTGCCAAGCTGATTTCAGCAAAAGGCTACACGTAACCATTCATAGTTCAGCACCTGCAGTAACTTCATACCCAAGTTTCCTAAAAATTCCTCAAGTACAAATACCATCTGGTCCATGTTATTTGTTGACATAATTATTGACTTGTTCTAAAAGCTCCTCAGTTTGAAAAAACTGCCTCAAATTTAACCTTCTTAGAAAAAGATTCTGATGTAGAGTCTCTTAAAACTCTCCTGTGGTGAATTCATGCAGCCTTTCCCCTTAGAACCTAATCTTTTCTGGACGTTCTTTAAAACCATGATTATCTACGGGTCCTATAGATTCTCTGGCAGACCTCCTGCTTCTGATGCATTTGAAACAGATGTTAGTCATGTAGCTTAATGCACTTCAGGAAAAAAACCACAGGTATTAAGGTCTCAGTATGGTATACAAATTTAGGCAGAATGAAAATAGAATAATTTTTCCTTTTAAGTACTATGCATCTACAATTACATAATAAATTGCAGTGCTTAACAACCCTTCCTCCCTAAAGAATTAAAAGACTTCATCAAAATATTTTTTTTCTCTATTAAAAAGGATTTAGGTCACTAAATTAAGTGACTAAAGGTTGGGAAAGCCAGAAGGCTACCCATGAAACCTTAATTCAGACCTCTTGTGCATGTGCATTACAACTCTGTACTTAATTATGAGCTTGTCCGCAGAACACCACACTCCATTTGGAACATTTGAAATTAGTGGCAAGCATGTGAGAGTGGCTAATTATGTCTCCCCTTGTATTCCCATCCATTTATGCCTTTACTTTCTAGGGTCTCTTTTCTGCTCATCCCTTGCCATCTCTCATGTGGAAATTTCTCTTTTCCTGGTCTGTCTGAAACTCTTACCCTTAGATAACCACTTCAGTAGTGAATCAGGTAAAGGTTTTTACCATAGGGTCACAGAGATTGCTAATTATTCCTTCAAAGGTTATTTGTGATTTTTTTCCAAAGGTGAAAAAAAATGAAAGGAAAGGAAAACAAAGACAGGAAGAGTGAAAAATAAGGAAACAAAAGTTTCCAGGTTGAAGCAGAAAGGAAAAAAGGAATTGAGGTCAGTCTTTATAATATCATAGAGCTTCCTTCTTACAAAGGATCAGGTCTCAAATTACAAGCTTCACAGAGAGAGACAGTTGTAGATGAAAGCAAAAGGAAGGCATTAAGTTGCCTGATGTCTTGGAGGGGAAGGATCATACTTTATTTATAAATAATGCTGCTCTGTCTCAGTAGACAATCTGGAAAATTGATGATTTTTTTTTTAATTTGTGACAAAAAATCTACTTTCTATCTGCTTCTCTTGGAAGAAGGCCTCACCAGTCAAAATCATTGTTTCCTCTCCACGCTAGGTATTACAAAGAATAAAAACTTTTTCAGAGGCTTATTTTCTATGGAGATGCTTGAGATGTAATCATGAGCTAATAACTTACATCTTTGGTTGGTGAATTTGGTCTTCACATAGAATTATAACGTTACCTTCAAAGTGTAATGTTGTTTTAAAAAGTTTTCCAGTAGAACTAACAAAAACTGGAACCAGTGGTGTTTGTGACACTATCACTAAGTTAGCAATATTACAGTGGACTAAAAGCAGTATTTCTACTCCATGGGAAATTTTAGACCTGAAACAGGCTAAAGAAATAACTATTCAATATTCTTTTTTTTCTGGAACATGAAATTCAAAGACAATTTGAGCTAGAAAAACATACTATTTCCTAAATGAAGTGGGTTCTCTGAAGGCTTAAGTTCCCCAGTGAAATCGAGTATAAGCATATTTTGTTTGCCAGTCAATCTCATGATCACGAAACTCACATTTTCAAAAGAAGTAGCTAAAAATGGTAGTTACTCTCCTGAGTTCTTCAGTCTTTAGAGACTTTCTGACCCTTTCCCGTATACTTTCTTTGCAATAATTGGCACTAGAAACTTCTTTTCTTAAATAAAACACAGATTCTCTGCTTCTTATTTGCTTCCAGGAGTTTTAATAATAAAAAAGTTTCTCAAAATGGTGATAATACTGTGTGCTGAGCCATGCTGCAGGTTATAATGGATTTATTTTGAATGGGATAAAAAAGCAGAGCTAATTTATTGAAAGCAAGGCATGTCACAGTCCAGTAAAATTAAACACTCATGACTTCAGGGACATAACTGCAGATATTTTGTCACATAGGCTTAGCATGCAGGCAAGCTCATACTTTGGGAGACTTTTAACATGTGGCCTTCATAACCTACCACACAGAGCTGCTGTGGAGATTAACTAGTTAAGATTTGTAAAGTGCTTTGAAGATTATAAGGCATTAAGTTGCATAAGTGCTAAGCACTATTATTTAATACTTAAGTATTATAACTGAGCTTTACAGGACAACTTATGTTTACCTCACCAGTATGAGTCTTTGTGATTTCAATATAGTTGTTGCAAGAGGTAAAGCAAGCAGAACTGGCCACAGGAGAGTGAAATTCCTTTCTTGTTTCACTATGAGAGACTAAAGTGAGATACAACTGTAATGGTGTTGCAGAAAATCTAATTGAAAATTAATTATTATGAAATGCAATAGTAGATCCAAGAAATCCACATAAAAATGCAGGGTTCCTTGAGGTGCCAGTTCTGCCATCCTTACTTAATCTATGTCCTATCTTATCCAAGTAGACCCACTGACTATTCTCCAGGAAGTACAACTCCAAACCCCAAATCCATAGATGGACCAAATACATCAATTATATCAGCGGAAAATGTTGCCAAGTGACCGTAAGGATGGGTAAAATCTGTACTCTGGTGAGTTGTACTTCATACATATTTTAGCTTTGACTTAAATCAAATAAAAATTATTTAAGTCAAAATTTAGGAAGAAAGATGAACATAGAGAGACTGTTGTCTTTATCAATCAGATTGAGAACATTTTTTTTTATATACAGTTGCTTTGTTGAGTTTCATTTTGGTATCAACCTTCCTCTCCCTTGTTTTGTAATGTCAGTTTTCAGTAGCAGAAGTTGCTGGGGTTTTTTGTGGTAGCGAAGGGAAAGAGCATTAGTTAATAAAATAACAATGCCAAGCAGAAACAACATGACATAATTTTGTGCCTAACTATGTTGGTGACAGAGGAACACAAGTGTTTCAGGACTGCTGACATCCACATACTATAGATATTAGGGTGGCATATTGTCAGACCCTGAGCTGCATCCCAGCATCCTGAAGCCATAAGACCCTGTTTGGCATGCAGGGAAGGAGAGTTGGATTTATTTACCTTACAAGGACTAATTATTATTCAATGGCAGTCTCTTTGCAGGACAAAGAACTCAGATAGTACTTAAATTTCTTGCATCTGCAAAAGGGCTGCAGACATTTTACAAGGACAGGCTTTTCAAGTATATGTATTTCCTCTCTGTGGCTAAGAATAAAGATTACTTTCCTATAGTGTTTTGACATTTTGATCTAAATTGAAGCATATAATAAAAATGCACTTCACTTAATGTCCCAGTATGAACTGAAATTCAGCTTTAGAGACAAGTAAAGGTAAAAGAGGGCAAACAGGGAGTGAATAGTGCACTTGCACAATAAACACAGATCCTTGTCCTTTCCTGGGTCAAGGAAGCTGCAGGCCTCTAATACTCCTGCTTCTCTTCGGAAAGCATAAACTTTTCTTCCTCTATGAAGTTATTAACAATCATTGTGTCACACGACATCAAATTATTTGTCCCAAAACACACGTAAAATCCATGAAAAAGCCAGAGCTCACCTTAGCTTTCTAGATGCCAATCCCCATCCCAGACTGCTTTAGTCATTCAACTTAGAAACAGCTTAAAAGAGGCTAGAACAGCATGGTGCACATTGTTCAGAGAAAGGATTTGTCTACATATGGTGGCAAATTTGACTCTACACAGTCTGTTAACAGGGTCTTACCAGTCTTTTGACCAGCTATCCCAGGAGATGTGGGAAACTGGAGGTAGTAGACTTCATGCAGACTCAGCTCCTTAAGCTCAAAAGTGTTCACGCAGAGATTCAGGGCTTCTTTGTTCTCATCAGGTTTTATAGGTTTTCCAATCCTTTATCTGAGGCTCCACTCACCTCCGCAGTTGCTCTCCCACCGCAGTGTCACAGCTAAAGCTAGAAAAGCAACTCAGCTGTAACGTTCTTTTCTTTTGTCTTTTCAGTAACCTTTTTCTTGGATTTCCTTACTGCCTTCTGTTTTGTTTAGAGAGTCTTAAATCATACAATGGCAGCCACTCATTATTCATTTTAGTTTCAAATTATGGGTTACTTATGCTGTTGCTCATATCAACAGTAAACTACTTGACCTGCATTAGTATTCTTAATGCTTATATTGGCAGAAGCAAAATTGTGTTTCTGAAAGGGCAGATATTTACCAGGTGCATTACAAATCTAGTTAGAATTTGAGAAAATACAGCTGGGTCTTCTGATGCCTGAGTTACTGACCTTGAAAGATACAATGACTGCTATCAGTTTCACATACCATGCAGACCATGACACACGCAGTTTGGAAGTAGGTGTATGTGGCTCAGTTTTCGTGTGATTTTAGTATATTGAGCAAGACCAAACCACTGTAAAAACAGAAACATCAACAAATGCTTTTGAATGTTGCTTAAAACCAGTATCTGGTGTACAGGACAGAAAGAAATATAATAAGCAAGCATCCCATCAGTCCCTCCATGCAATGAATCACGCACCACTAAAAGGTTGTGCATATGTGTGTCGTGCTAGCAGTAGCCACATATGGCTACACCATGGACAGTATTGAAAGATGGCATGTCCACAGCCTCCCCATATTCACAACAGACCCAGATCCATTACAAGAAGACCATGTGCATCTTTTTCATCTTTTTCTTTCTTCAGATGGCACAAGAGTTCAGAATATGCTGGGCCTTAAATATTGTCTTTCTCTGCTGAACTATCTACTATCACAGAGGTACTATGAATATGTCAGACTTCTGGTGCCCTGAGCTCCCAGCAGAAACCATTTTCCTGGGAAAAAGCTGTTAACATCGAGGAGTCTGAATCTGAGTTCTTAATATTTCTAAACTTATTCCCACAGTATTCCTCCTGCATACTCTATCCAGTGAAATGCTGAAAGTGTTTCTTCTGCTCCTTTGTATTTAAAAAGGGATCGAAGGAAGGGAGGTTTTTTGGAAGTGGTTCTTAGAGATGACTGATAGATCCGTTGTATTCCAGGACCTTTTTTTCTGTTCCTTTACCTTTGCCCATTTTTAAGTTAAAGTAACAGAGCAAAATGTCTTATGCTTCATAGCAAATATCAAACTGATTTTCTCTCCTTTCTTCACAAGTTTAATTTACCTTTATGAGAAGATATTTGGAAAAAAATTAAGAAAAAAATGAAAAAAAACCTTACTAAAAATAAATCCAAGCAAAGAGCATGCGTTGAAGACTTGCAAAGTCCTCTCAGTCTGGAACAAGAGACTTAGTAAAAAATGTGCCTTTTTCTCACCCCCATAACAATTAACTAAAATTAAGTAGGAGCTTCTTAAGATCTGGGAAAAACTCCTATTAAGTTATGGGTCCCCCAGCAGGGGGATGGGATGGGTAAACCTCTATCCATATATATCACCTTCTCACCAAAAACTTCTCCCTCGACCATTTCATTCCAGAATCTACCTTTCTGCACCCTCCTATGAGCAAAAGGAAACTCAGATCCAGCAATGCAAGTGGAAATGGAAGTGAGCATTGAAGAACGATGATGTGACGTTCTGGAGAACACAGCTAAAAGATCTTTCTCAAAGGCTATCTCTAACTTCAAATAATATGTTGTTCACAAAAAAAAGGTCTCCAGCCAATGCTGTGATAGACGTCTGATTAATAGATCCGAAAGCCTAAAAAGTTTGACTTTGGGGGGTAGAAGAACAGACTGTATATCATGTTCTACCCAGAATCTACCCTCCTAAATCCCTGTCCCTCTTGCCCTGTGCCTCCTTCCCAGCCCACAGAATTGCAGGTGTGCAGGTGTATGAAAGCACCTCTAGGCTGTGCTCTGGATAGGAATTAAGTACATTATTAGGTCCTGGGAATCTTACTCTTTTTTCCATATGTAAAACTTTTCAATATGCTATCCAGGAAGGAGAAAAATCTTGGGGGAAATCCTGACAAGCTGCTGAACTGCTATTCCAGCCCCTTGGAGTTTCAGGCTACTTCAGGTTTAGGCAGAAAAGAACACAGCCTCACTCAGAAATTTCTCTTCTTCATTCCAGGCAATAGCTCCCTTACAGCCTTCCTTCCCAAGAAGACCCATGCTGAACTGGGGGACTCACTGCAGTCACAGGGGCAGTAAGTACTGAGTTGCTATCCTGCTAGCTACAGCTTTCTCAGGTGGAGGTTTTAGTACTGGGAAAGGGAATTAAGGAACTAACTGGATTTTGAAGGGTGTTGCCTGTAATTTCCAGCTGGGTCTTTACCAGAGATTTCCACTTCCTTGTTGACAACACTTTTTTCTCTTTTTAGAACAAATAATCTTTCTGAATTTCACTTCTCATCTTGAAAATGCACCTTTTTTACTTTACTAAAGCTATGGGTTCACTTTTCTTGTGTCTCTGAAGTGAGATCCTAACACTGGTAAGATCACCCAAAATGCATAGCAGAACTTTAATAGACTTTGAAATGGTTAACCATTTTAGACTTACCTACTTTTCTGAGGATCTGCCAAAATTTCGCAGGAAGCATGCCAACAGCTAAACAGTTTAGACAATTGAAGCACAGTGGCTGAGCCCAAGCCCCTATTGTTTTTTTAATCCTTGCCAGTATAGATGTAGACTTATGTCCTGTTTACTTGAAAAGAATCCTATGCCCTGCTGTCATGGGCAGTGGCTTCTCTCATATGGCTTCAGCTGAGGCATGCCCGCCCCTCACAAACAAAAGCTGTGTAAGACATGCCATAAAACAGATTTTTCTTTCCAGATCCAATAGATGCCACTGAAGCAATTGCTAATGGCCTTAACGGAGATGACAAGTTCTGAAAGCTGCTCACTCATGGAAAGCAATGGGTTAGTTGAAAACCAGGAGGAGGAAATGGAGGTGGATTAAAGCTATTCCTATGTGCCTAAAAGAACAGTGTGGCGAGAAGAATGTTCCCGCTCTATTTTCTACAGGCAGAAAATGTGTTTCTGTACAGTATTATGATCATGTATCATTCACAATCCTTACAGCTATCTCATTACTATCTTCATACTGTAACGCAGCCTTTACCTTCTCTGGATATGCTTACACAGTAAGTTGTTTTGCTTCTACCAGTTTAACCACTACCAATCACGCTTGTCACATAGCTGTGCACTAGTTCTGCATCCACAGATTTTTAGAGCTTGATAAGCACATCCCTGCATTTACACTTGGACAACATATACAGTTCCCCCTAAATGAGACAAATGGATGCTGCTGGGCCATCTGTTTGAAGATATGTTTAGTTATATAACCTGAGTTTCAAGTATTTCCTCACAGATGAAGATATCTCAGTTTAGATGGCTACAGAGAGGGGCCTGTGCACCTGAAATACCCCCACAAGACTGCAAAATACAATGCAGGAACTGTACAAGACCTGTGTCCTTCTGCCGCAGTTTGTGGAGGCCTGGCAGGATCCCCTAGGTCATCACAAATGGCATTGAAGTCTATACATAGGCCACTGAACTGAGCCCTAGTATCTTCATTTGAGTGAATATCTGAGATTCCTTTAGTCAATATAAGTTCTACTCAGACCTATTCAACTGGAGTTCAGTGAGCAGATCAGATGGCAAAATATAGGGATGTTCACATTTATGAATCCTAACCTTTCAAAAAAAAAATTGTGTTCTTTTTGGCTGATTCAGAGTAAGAATCATAAGATCAGATACTGTCCCCAAATTTGCACATGTTACTAATGTGAAGTGCCCATTGAGATTCTTGCACTGTTTTAATAAATGCTTACCAGCAGCCCAACTACAAATTTGACTTGCTTTCCTCAGTGTACTACATACAGATAAACTTTACATATTTGTGGAAACATTAACACAATTTTAGCCACCTTTACTGCAGCATTAGCAGTTCACTTGTATGACTTCACAGTTTGCTTTATACCATATGTATATGTATACCGTATTATAATAATAGAAACAAATATTCATCAGAAATTTTCAGTGCTCTTCTCCAAGAGTCATGATATTTTGCCTCGTTTCTGTTTGGTATTGTTACAAATGAAATGTTTTTGCTCTGTGTATGTGTCTCACTTGTTCATTTCACTGTATTTTTCTGTTCTAAACAGACTCTCAACCTGTACTCATCATCTAAGCATCTGAATCACTTTTCAAGCACATGAGTAGTATGAGGGGTATAGCACAAGTCAGCAGTCCTACAACTCTGCCTTGTCTATTTAGATCTGCCCTTGCACCCCAACCTCATATCTGAGACTGGAGATGAGTTTAGTGGACAGCCCAGCCCAAAAGGCCCACTACCCCAGGACGTAGCAGCTGAATCCAGCACTATGGCAGGAAGGTATGGTGTGTCACAACTTTTAAGCATACCCTAAAGTCTCTAAAGCCTTTCCGTGAGCATGGGTGACCTTATTCAGGAATCTTGTGAGAAAGTGGTTCTCTTGTGGAGGAAGATCATGTGAACAAAACCCTTCCAGAACTCGTGCTGGTGTGCACTCAGGACATACAGTTGTCAAGATCAAAAGATCACCCAAAAGCGGATGCAAATTGTACATTTTGCTACATACAGGCCTAGATCAAAAATGACTGACTGACTCGTCCCAATGATGGCAGCATATATTTCTGAGGTGACTGTACACAGGGAAAAGGAAACAGATTCCTGTGTTACACCTCCGAGCCCCAGAAGTTACTTTTTTTGTTTGTTTTACTTCTAAGGATTTTCAGGGCTCTGCAGAGAAAATGATATTTCAGCAATGTTATCTGTTTGTCTTCTCTGAGTAGGAGAGAGAGCAAGTTTTGAAGGAATTTGCTTCGCTCAGAGAAAAATTACTGGTCTGAAACACAAACCACTTGTTGGACGGTGGCAGGCATGTTCTTCGTGCAACACTCCACTCTCCACAAGATCATCAGCCAAGAAGAGAACTGCCATTCCTGTGACAACCAGAGCACCTCCCCTCAGAACTAAGGTGCAATATCTGATACCTCCATCTGCCTGCAGCTTCTTCTTACGCAAGCAGCCCCTTCACAGGAGGAGATGCCTCAAATCAGCATGCAGCCAAGGGCAAGCCATGAGCTATTAAATTATATTACAGAACTGGGTGCACTCCTTTTTACTTACACACATACTTGTGATGATTATGCTCACTTCTACAACAAGGAGCAACTCTTTACCATCTGGAGTCAGGTAAACAATTAGTTTAAATATCTTTGAATATTTGATATT
Source organism: Buteo buteo (assembly GCF_964188355.1). Taxonomy (NCBI): domain Eukaryota; kingdom Metazoa; phylum Chordata; class Aves; order Accipitriformes; family Accipitridae; genus Buteo; species Buteo buteo. Next base: position 31,724,630 of record NC_134171.1, on the reverse strand, counting down.
TTGTGCAGTCTGGCAGAGAATATTCAAAATATAAACATTTACATTATACTTATATCAGTTAATGCTTTCTCTTCTGTAAGAAGGCTTTATTTATAAATATTTTCATTTTCCTTTATCCCATTTTTGTTCAGAACTATAACACCTCTACATTAGAAGAGTCTCTCCCTAGAATTTCAAATTTAAATACAATGAAGACAATATAACCCTTCGAGTTTTTCTCCAGCCCACACAAATTCTCAAGCCTAATGTTTAAAGAGCTGTTCCTTTTGGCAACATTGAGGCATTTCAGTTTATTAGCCTTTTCATTCCAGGAATTTCAGAGAAGTGAATTTAGCAAATTAAATCTCACAAGCACACATCACAAGATATTTGATTTGCCATCTTGGTAAAAGTTTTAAATGATAAATGGAGCACTCTGTTTACTTCCATTGTCAATAACTTTGATTTCTTAAGAATTTAAGAGAATACTAGCAGACTCTTTCCTTAGCAGTTTATTTGCCAATATTTTGTTATTATACAAAAGTAGGACCTTAGAGATCCCTCAATGGAAAAAAAAAAAAAAAAAAGGATATCTCAGATGGTTTCATCTCTGTTAACCTGGTACTAAAGCTACCTGTCTGACCAGGTGTACTTACCTACCTAACAGTCCAGACTCCCATATGGATAGCAGAGAGACAGACAGGCAGCTCCACAAGGCAGTTTGTCCCATTCTTAAAAAGGTGGGATGACTTGCCTTCCAGGGATGCCTCATACTGTCTGCTAAAAGGCTAATTCAACAAACTAAATTGGAGAATATACCTAACGTTCAGATGACGATGGTCAAGTAAGAGGAATATAGCCCCAACAAAGCTATGTTATTTGACTAAAAGAGATGATTAAGGGCAAAGCTACTGTTTTATACTTCTTCCAGAACCAGAAAGATAGCAAAGAGCAAATGCAGGGTTCGATTTCACTACCACCACTTGCATACAGTAGCGCTTTCTAGTTGAGTAAGTTGTTACTGACTACCAATCCAAACCTGCCTAAAGAAATTTACCTTAAGTTAAACAAAATCAGGCTGCTTGGGAGTGAACATATATTACTGACATATTCTGTCCTTGGATGATTAAAGGGAGAGACCAAGGAGTTTATCTAAGGACCAAATTTAGACTCTTTGTCAATGAGAGTTTGCTACATAATACATCTGATAATCTGGACACAAGTCCCAAGTCTCCCTTGCTGTGTATAGTGCTATATATCTGCCTGATTACAAGCCTGAAGAAGTGCTTCAGCTAGTTCAGATACTTAAATTTTAAATCTAATGTTCATATGAATTTTTAACATGCCATGAAAACCTGGGATTCATAAATCATTTACAATTATGCATGAAGGCACTCTTTGCCATCTCTGACTGATTCATCCCTCAGATCAGCAAAAATCCTTTGAGAACTTTGAGATAAGCTGAAATATATGCCTTTGTAAAATATGCCTCTTTAGATATCCAGAAAAGCTGGCTCTGCTTTGTAAGAAAAACTTATGTACACTTCCAGCCAAGAAAGAAGGGGAAGTGGTACATAAATACTTCTTAGGAAGGACTATCTCAAAAAAGAAAACGTAACAACCATAAAGGCTAGACAGAGAAGGTTCTTTTCCTTAACCATAAGAAGGATGATGCTGCCTGACCTAAAGAAGAGTCTTTGTTGTCATTACTGTTGATGTGGCAAGTTTAGTCTATTCTTTTGTTGGAAAGGGAAAAAAAACGTGACCAACAATTTTTTCTCCTTGTGAAGAACAGAAACATGGGGAAATACCGCATTCTTTGGTCATTATTGTTCAAAGCAGTTTAATCAGAAAGATGTCATTTACAAAGCTATCTACAGATGCATGAGTAATTTCACTGCAAACAGCTATGTTCACTAAGCGTAACGGCATCAGTGACAAAGAAAGAAACAAGAGTAACAGTGTGTGAGTTCTCATCTTCTAGCAAGATCCCCCATTTCTCTAGGAGTTTTCAGCAACTTTTCTGGAAAAGGCAGCAACTTCTGTTGTAGCCGCAGATAAAAATGCCTATTTTTAGGGTCTGACAGAACATTTCTGTTATAACTTCCCCTCCCTCTGGTGGTTTCTGAGGGACAAGCTCTTGTCCTACAGTCTCAGGCTGCTTTCTTCAACCTTTGCTTCCTACCACAAATGTGCAACGTTGCCTTTTCAGGAATGGCCATTGCTCTTGGGATCCAAGTCATTTGGTTTTGCCTTGTCTGCCTCTCAATATATTTACAAGTCCCTAATGGCTCTGACATCAGTATCTAACCTCTCTGTTCACCATCTTGAGCAGAATTTCAACACACAGGGCTTAATTTACTTACCAAGGAGATCCACACTCATAGGTAGACCGCATTCAACACTTGAGCTAGCTCACTTAAATCCCAGTCTAGGTAACCCAGTCAGGTTTACACTAAACCTCGGGGGACACTGTAGACATATGCACAAAGCTTTCTTTTCAGCTCTCTCTGTCAGAGGAGAGCATTGAAAATCAGCTTTATTGAATCCCTGAATATGAGGCTAAATTTTTGAAATAAAGGGATTAGGCTTTTCCAGGAAATTGTAGATAAAGAGCCAAATAGTTCAAATTTGGAAATCTAACTCCTAGGGAAATGTAGATTTTTTTCTAAAACCACACAATCCATTATTCGCATCTTCCAGAAGCTAGCTGAGGACAAGATTCACGTGCTATCTTCTATGAATGCCATCCTTATGTGCTTAAATCTCACCATATGGATGAGCTTTGGCAGATGCCAAACTGTTAGTGCCATGAGACAGATGAATGTCTGAAAGAGCAGAGCTTTCAATGATGAGCACTATGACACCTACATCTGCCTCAAGGAAGCAACTCCTCTGTATTCTTAGCCAAAGTCCCTTTGTTCAGGGACATTGCCTTCTGTCTTGATTTCACACTGTTCTCTGCCAGAGTATTAGTCTGAATTTCTTGTCTTGCCCCATTATGTAAACTTCCTCTTAAAGCTTACTTTAGCATTTTAGGGAAAGATACATCTTTTTATAATTGATATCCAGCAATTAGAGTTTTACACTTCAGTTTCATTTTATCATTTCTGCAAAAGTATCTGAAAGAGTTAATAAGATTTAAATATTTTAAATAAAATATGATGGCATTAATTATCTGACTTATTTTGTGCTAGAAATTATGCACCTAATTACAATGGAAAATTATCTACCAGTGTATCTGAGTCATCCTCCATGATGGTATCAAAGTTAGTAACAGCCTTACTGGGACTGTCCAGGGAATAAGAAATGCTAATTATACTGTCTGGCTCTGACTGGTCTGACAGTACTTTACAATAATAAAAAGCCATTGTATGTAGCCTATTTAAATCTAACATAATTGGGCCGCATGAACAGAATCTTAGAAAAACCCTAATGTGGGCTTTGCTATTTAAAGAATCTTGGAGGCTAATTCAAACAAGGAATAATCTTTTAAAAATGCGTGTTTGATTATTTTTCAAGCTTTTCTGATTGATTTGTCATGCAGGGGAGTAATAGAATTGTAACCACTGTGACAAAGCTATCTTGAACAGAAGCTGACATTCCTGACAAACTGTTTTGCTTTTTTTTTCCTCTTAATGTCCAATAGATTTGAACATAAATATGTAATTCACTGCAGAAAAAAATTAAAGTCCTTAGAGCTTTTTATGAGACTAGTCTGGAACTGATGGGTTAGTGGGATTTATTTTTCCTTAAACAAAACAAGAAATCACATCTTATACATCATCTGCCATTCAAACCAATATTTGCTTTGCCCAGTCTCAACCAAAGCAGACAGAATTCCTAATCTGACTGATTTTCCTTGATAGACTACCTGCTGCACACATAGCATTTTTCATGGGAGAGAAGCAGTGTGGAAGATTTTAATTGCAATATGCTATGGTTTTGTATGTAAGCAACGAGCAGGACAGCCTTTTTTTAGATGCCAAAAACTTCTTGATAAGAAGTGTGGCAATTACTAAATGTATGCAGCAGCTGTTTCTGAAACTGGGGAAAGGATGTCAACAGATTATACCCCCAAAATCCTCTGGAATTGAGACAGTTAGAGAGCAAAGAAGTAAAGAAGGTTATAAATACAGGAGGTAATGAGGATGCTGTAGCAAATTGGTGGAAAACTGAACTTTACAGGGAGCTAGGTCTCAATATCTATACCATATCTCAGGTACGAGCTATATGTTTCTGTTTCCTGGCAGCTGAGGATCTGCTGGAATCCCACTAGTGGTAGAGACTACACAGGCTCTTTTAAACATACAGTAAAGGACAAAATTTACATGTTAAATTCAATTCTTACATGAAAATATGTCATAGCAAGAAAGATGTCAGTTTGGCTGTGGTCTGTGTCATAAAGTTCTTGACAGTATTCCAAATGCTTTTTATAATATTTCATCCTATTGTCTGTGCAGTATTTTAAGAAATCCTATGGTTCTCTCTCACTGGACATTGTCTGGGAATTAGTAATGGGTTCTTATAAATGTTTTTTATAATATATCCTAGGGATTTATTGAAAGTCCTGAAAGAAACTTTGGCAGTGCTCAAGCTAAGCAGCAAGGCAAGTACCTAACAGCTACATATTACAGAGCCTCCATGCTCATCTAGTGCCTTATCTGCACCTTCTCTAGTCTCCAAAAATATAAGCAAACCCAATGACAATTGTGTCTCAACAGCATCTAATGCCATTAAATATCAGTGGCTAAATCCATGAGAAGAAAAGGTCTCCCACACAACCTCTGTACAGAAGCCAACTTTGCTTTCTCAGACGTAATAAATTATGCTTAAAAAGAACAAACACATTTATTCTAAAATCTTTTAGTTATAAAAAACTTTATCTTCTATCCTGAGCCACAAAAAATATAACCAGAAAACCCCTTCCTTCAGTTGCTGTAGAATTATTGCCTCCATAATAATCTTTTACTTCTTACCTACATAGGAAATTGCCTGCGTAGCTTCAGGAGTTCAGGATGTAGGAGAGATGTGCATGAGTAACGCACAAAGCCAGTGCTGCAGAGTATTTCCCAGCACACTGACTGGGGCCATAGTGCTGCTTCAAGCCCATTCTGTGCATTAACACATCACTGTCTAAGCTAAAAAGCAAAGTATACAAAAAATAAATTGTCATCTCCTTTCCCTCCAAGAGTACAGGGACCACTGCCACTTTGTTCTTGTCCCTCTCTGAGCTTCAGGGTTGTCACTGTGGAACACTCTGTTGCCAAGCCTACAATGGCCAGCCCTGAACTCTGGCTAATACTCCAAGTTGGAGCCAGGTTGAGTTCGTTCAAAGGTATCTGTGTGTCTCTGTGCTGCACCTCCCAGTACGCCTGGCTTTGAGAAGACGTTTGACCAGCAAGGAGCCAGCTAGCATCCAGCTGGGCCTCACAGCTCAGGCTCTGCTTCAACTCAGAGCATCTGTTCTGCTCCAGATGAGCTGTCCCTCAAAGCAGAACAGCTGCACTCCTACGACAGTCATCTCAACTAAAGCACTTGCACAGCTACACTGCAAGCCAACCCGCCAGTGAATAACAGAGGCAACTGTAATGCATCATTTCACCCCAGCTCCCTATTGTCCCATGTTTCTGACATACACATCCTTTAAAAAAATTTGGCCTCAGGCTACCTTATGGGATTTGGGTCCCATTTCAGGTTGTGTCTAGATTCACTATACACAAATAGTAGACTCTCATGGTCTTTCTCAGAAATATGTATGTCACAAAATGTCTGTTTCCTCCCACAGATCCAAGAAAAACCTCCCGTTCAAAGTGAGGGAACTCAGAACTTGAAATGAAATATGTATCAGGCTTCAGAACGCCTTCATTGAAGAACTGGGCAGGAGGCAGCAGATTTCTTCCCGCTGCTTCTCCAAGACGTCACGCTACACTCCTGATAAATGTACCGCAGTCCTACAGTATGGCCACAAGGCCACATTTAGTGATCAGAGGAAAATACTATATTACAAAGTCAAAACCCATCAGCAAATATTTTGCTGCTATTTGTATTTGAAAGCATTAAGGAAGGTGTAGAATTAAACTTTGAAATTTTAGATTTGCTCTCTGTTCCTCTTCAAAACCCCTGAAGTCATGACTACCAATGCTGGAGAAATAACCACCAAATTTAAAGGACTAAAAAGTTTCAGAGTCATGATCTTAGCTCTCTAACTGTTGAATGATAGTCACTGCTCAAATGAAGCAGCTCACATGCATGAAGATTTTAATGTGTGTACATTTTGCAGAATCACAATTTATTGAGTGAGACATTCTAGTGAATAAGCATCTCCTGTTAAAATCCTTTTAAGCAGCTGTGTGAATGGCTGTTAGCATGATTGGAGGACAATTCCTCCATGAGTTATCTTCAGTGTTCTGCAAAATAGAAAAGCTATTACAAGAAGATAGTAAAAACATTATGAAAATGAGTCATTAGACCTAGAGTTGCAAGTGATATGCACTGAGAAACGTTTGGATATATTTCTAGAGGGTGCATCATGATTACTGCCGCCTTCCTGGGGAAAAAGGTGATTCTTGCAGAGTAATTATAACTACAAGAATCTTAAGTTACTGGTTCTTACATTACTGTGATTCTCCCCCACAAGTTTTGAAAACACCCAGTATTCTACTCAGTTATATAAAATTCCCTTTAGATGGCAATCTTCAAGAGATTTCAAGGGAAGAGGGGGTTTTTGAAGTCTGTGCTTACAGACATGAAAAACATTTCGCCTTGTAGTCCTCCCTTAGCTGTACTGCTTAATTTCAGGGCTCAACACTGCTATTATCAACTAAATTGCGTATTGTATCTACTTTAATAAAAACAAATAAATCTTCTGGAATGGAGATATTCAAGCACCTCAAAATTACCTAGAGTCTTTGTTCTCTTTATATCAACATGATTCCCTTAGGCTCTCAAACACTGAGAAGAAATAAGGCCTAATGTCTGATATTCCCATCAGTTGATCCTGCGCACACAGCACCTGTATCCCTACCTATCCCACTGTAAACCACAGAGAACCGCACTGAGAACAGTGGGGCTAGAATATGACCTTCCACTGCTTCCATTCCACCTGTGAGGTTAATTAAAAATTTACCTTCCAACTATGTGTCTGGTCCACGGGGATTTTACCTTCGTCATAATACCCAATACAATTTACACAAATACATGCTTTGAGCTGTAGATGAATAAATGTTGCTGTTGCTGACCTGCCACCACTCTAAAAGACCCGGAGTTCCCTGACAAAAAAAATGTCAAGAGAGTTATCCTCTGCACACCAGTTTCTATGTACAGCAGCTGACAGCACATTAATTGTCTTCAGTTCCTCTACTGGCAAAATTATTCAGTTATTTTCATTGATGGATATAAGAATCTTCAACAATCATCATAAATCCTTGAAACCCTCAAGGCTTCTCTATTTTTATCTTTCATATGTGAAAATATTGGTGATATGCATGAATACAGAAATCATCAAGTAGAACCCAGAGTAAAGTATAATTTTTGCAAACAGGTTAAAGAATGAGTTCATTTTCAATAGACTTCCAAGGACACTTCACAGAAGTTTAATGAACAGAATACTTCCAAACACTGCAACCATTAGCTATAAATGCCAGTTTAAATTGAGGGATCATTCACTCCTATTGTAGCTCCTCGGCTGGCATAAAACAAGTGGTTCCATGACCAGGCTGGAATTTGGGGATCACGACTTTCCCAACAGTTGTCAGGCTTACAAAATTTCTCTAAACTAGCTTACATTTTGGTCAAATTACTCTCAGATTGCACAAATCTTACACTGGGATCAACAATATTTCTGAATGTGTTTTGAATAACAACACTGGAAATTGTATTAAATATAAATAAACATTGTAAATTATTTGCGCTTGGAAGCTTGGCATTATCTGGCAAAAGCAAACTGCGTCTTCAGTGCACATATGCAGCACTGTGCACAAGGCACAGTAAGCAGATTTCTGTGGAAGCCAAAGACAAGTTGATTTGTCTCTTGAATTTTCTATCTGTACTTTGCAAAGATTAAATTATTTTACCCAGATAAACTGTGATTGGTACAAGACTGAAGATCAGCAGGAAAAATGGCATTACATACATTAATATGAGAAAAAATTACACATAAATTTTATTATTGCTACTTAAAACATCAGCCATAGTAGACATACTGTGTAATGCTAACAGGTCATTGCACATCATCTATCATCTTCTTGTTTAATATGCAATTTTTATGTCATGTGGATGTAAAAAAATTAACAAGCAATGATAAACTAACATTATTTCATTCTAGCTGAGGAAGATTTGGTTTACTGTTTAAAACATTGTAGCTAGTGATGCTTATTTTCTTCTGACAGGCCAAGATTCAATTAATTCTTTACATTAATTTAAATATCTTGGATAATACTTGAACAAAATTACTGTCAAGTGGAAATTTAAACCCAGAGAAGTCAAAGAATTAAAATCTAGCAGATCATAATGAAATAATCCCTTCTACAAGGATTCATTACTGTTCTACTGGGAACCTTGGCTGATCAAAAATTCCTGAAAATATCCTTCCCCATTGCAAAATGACTCTCATGACCCATACTATGTTGGGGTGATTCAGATATTACCAATAAAGAAAGTTGCTTCAGATTTTTGAGATTCTGTATATTTTCTAATTTTTTTACATAGCTTTTCATTAGAAATCCAAATGCTAACAGGAAGAGTCCAATTTCTTCTTTTATTTTAGATTATCATGCAGTATTTGAGTGGAGGAGAGAATGTCCTGCTTCTAAATCCTAGTACCCACAACTTGGTTTATATTCTGAGCTCATTCTGTCGTATACTTTCTATTGCAGGTTTTTGAGGGGTCCTAGATGTCTAGGTAAAATCTCACTTTTAAATATTTAATTTTCAGTAATTAATGAATGAGATCCTGCCTGCATTGAAGTAAAATGTAAACTTCTTTTGACTTTAAAGGAGACAGATTTTAGCCCAACATAGAGGGCATGGCAAGTAATTGCTCTCCAGTATAATTAGAAATATAATCTCCAATAATAATTAGAGAACACTTACACTCAAGAGTCAATTTGGTCTTACTAATATGCTTTTATATAGGAATTTATCATTTAAAATAATCAAACACAATAAATAATACTAGTTCTGAATGTTCAACAGTTCTTTTGGTTCTACAGCAGTTTGTAAGTGAGTGAGAAAAAGAGAGGGAACAGGCTCAAAATGACTAGGGATGTAACACCCAAAAGGGAAAGGAAGACCAAATAGATCTAATACTTAGATGCCTTAAAGTGACTTCAAAGTGAAGAGGGAAATATGCCCTATTAGGTTTATTTAACATTATGAAAATGGTCTAAAATGTACTAAAAAATACAGGGAGATTTACCTTTGGCATCACAACTACAAAACATGTTTAGCCTGTAAGAACCATAACAGTTGGAAAAATAATGAAGACACAAGAGTGGAAAGGAAAGAGCTGAAAAACTGCGTGGAGGAGGTTTAGCTAATATCCATTTAACATCAGAACATCATGGGTATTTTGTTATAGCATTACAAGTCCCGGGCCTTGGTTCAAGTGTGAGAGTTGATGATAGCTGAGCTAGCCAAGAGACTGTAGCATTGGATTAGATTGTTTCAAAAAAGAGCACAATTTGTAACACCATTTACTGTGTAATTACCTTTTCTCAGCTTAAAAGCCCCCCACCTAAAAAGGGACAAGCTCAATTTAAAATAAAAATCTTTGCAAGTCCCCTTTAAGTCCACCATCAACTGTTTTTCTATCATAAGGTTTCATGTTAGCTTAGCTGCTTCTATCAGCTTTCCTAAGCAAGTTCTCTCTCTTCTGGAGGAACAAGGACAACAGATGTTTGTATGTTCAGTGATGATTTGCCCTCAAGTTTCACGGTGGGGAGAGTCTGCAGTTGAGGTTAAGGAAACTGGTTTTAGTTTGATTGGGAATGTAATGGGTATTAGACTCCTTATGTCTTCTTAAAACCTCCTGGGCTTCCAGCTCTTGTATAAGTGGTCACTCAAAATGTACATTCAAGATTAAAAGAGACCATCCAAGCAATGCACGTTAGTAGCATCTAATGTAACATCTAATACCGTAGCATCTAATACTGCAACACTCGTGTTGGATGGTTGCAGTAAAATAATACACCTGTCTAGGCCCAAAAGTGGTTATGCTCAGATTCTTCACACCTTAAAGAAATGCTGCATAGTAATCACATTATATTCTCTGTAGGTTGTAGTCCACCTTTGTAATTGGATTTCACACACACACCAGCCCGCCAGGGATATGGACTAGTTCAAATAGGAAATGGTTCAGGACAGTCCTACGTCCTGTTTCATCCAGCAGACCAAATGACATCATTACAGTAACTTAATTGCTATCTATCCAACTTCATCTATTCTATCAAAGCTGCCAATTTAGCTGCTGTAGCAATCTTTGTCTTGAACTGGATATTTCTAGGCTAGAAGCCTCAGCTGGAGTAAGGCATTTTAATAACAAGAATCATAAATTTATTCTTTTTCATGTAGGAATAACCACCATGGTTACACTACTTGGAAAATCACAAGTCGATTAAAAATATAAATTTATTGTTTTCTTATCTATTTTAATGTGTTTGAAACACAAGATGCACCTCAGAACAGAAACTTAATTAACTGCATAGTACTTAATGACCAAAGTTGCCACCTGGCAAAACCTGCAAAGATATGTCAAGTTATTTATGAAAATTTTTATCATTTTTTAAGAGGGAAAATGTAGTTACTAGATTCAGACTTCAAGATTTGGAAGTTAAAATGGGTATTTTAGACTATACATTAAAATGACGATATATAGACACAACTGTACTTTCCCATTTTTAATAAAAGATATTACCTCACTATGAACTTGGCTTGCTTTTGCATCCTGTCAGACAGTTTTCATCCTTTCTGAATGTGTGGACCATTATAATTTTTCAAGTGAAGCACAAACACCTTTAAAAATCTTTTATGACATAGTGTTCAGAGACCACCAGAAGTAATCCGATCACACCCCTCTGGACATCACAGGCTAAATAACTCTGTCTGCTTTCCTAATAAGCCCTATTACTTGTGTTTCACCAAATCTCATACTTCATAAAGCATCCAGTTTGTTGCAGCATCAGCATTGGTAAAAATCTGGTTTTACATCTGATTACAGGTTTGCTTGGTTTTCATTCCCAGATATTGGGTTCTGTGGTGCTATTTTTTTAGACTGAAAGAGCATATTACTACCTGATAATATTCTCCTGGAACTTATGTGCCATAATCAAGTCACTTTTGCTATCTTACACTCTTTAATTATGACATTATAAGATGTTTTCTCTAATTTTCAAATAATAGTTGCAGTTCTTCTCTGGGGCCTCACTAATTTTTTCTGTGTAAACACTATAATTCCATTACAGTTTACAATCATTTTACCAGTCAGGTAGACTTGTTGACTTTACTTACTTGAACTCTCTCAGGTACTGCGCGAGTCCCTGACTGCAAAACTGTCCTGAACTAATCTGAAATAGCAAAAATTTGTGGCAGAGAAACAAAATAATGTGTGTGCAATTGATCAAGTGCAAAGGGATATTAGGAGTACACACAACTCAGCAACACTAAGAAGGTGGAAGATAGGCTACATACAGGTCCTTCAGTATGAATGCTCTTCAGCAAGAAGCATTCATGACTAAGATTCATTATATAAAATTCAAATCCCTCTTTCTTTTGTGGGAAGTAACAAATGCCACATACAGAAGTTATATCACCTTTCTACTCCTCCTTACTAGTTTACTACTTCAAGACTTCCACTAGTCTTTTTCACAGCATCAGAATTGGAGCACTCATTGTATTGCTCATCCACTACATCTTTTTAAGTGTTACTGCTTTTCACACTGCCATGCTCTAGAGAAGGCCTGTACTATTTGTACCTAGATATAAGACCTTGCATTTTTCGTATTAAGCATTTATTTTTCTTGAATAGCACACTTGAGAAAATAATTCAGACTCTTTTGTATCAATTACGTATATCAATTATTGTGATATCTGCCAGTTTCATCAGCATTGATTTCTGGATCATTGATGATAATATTGAATAGTCTATTACTTACCCTCAAGGAAACACAATAGGAAAAGATCTATTCAGTAATGATTGCTGCAAAAGGTAGCTGAACCCAGTGAGCTTCAGGATCCAGGGGACTTCTCCTATCCCAGTCCAACAGATGTGAGGATGGTGCTGGAGCTCCATGTCCCAAAGTCCAGCTGCTGGCCAGACTAAGCATGTATGCCCAGTAGGCACATACACACACAGAAACACACTATAGGCACACAACCGATCCCATGGACCACCAGAAAGCAGTGCCCTTACCAGCACCCACATAAGCACAGAGGGTGCTCACATAGACATGAAGAGCACAGGCAGCCTGATCCTGTTAGTCCCCTGTTGCTGATCAGGATTTAAGTTCACTGGCACTGACATTCACACACAGTGCAGGTCACTTCAGACACAGTCCCTAGACACTCAGACTGTACCTCTGCTGGCCTCCAGGCCCCAGCCTGCTGAGTTGTGGACATCTGGACCTACAGACCCCAAAGGCTCCCAGTGCCAGCTCAGCAGCTGGCAGTCAGACTCCTCTTCCTACTCACCAGCTGGTCCAACTTGAAGCTCACTAGTGGTCACACACAGAGGCTCAGAAAAGAGAGTGCACACACCCAGGAGACATAAATAACATTAATAAGTTAGGACAGACTGAGGTGATCAAGTACAGGGCTCAGTCAGGTAAGTCCACCAAGCAGCCGCCCACTTGACTGGACTCTCTTATCTCATTTTCCCTCTATTTTCCTACATTTGTTCCTCTCCAGCCCACCTTGATCACTCCCTTCTCCTGCCTTCTGTCCTTCCCCTAAACAATCCTAGGAAGTTTGACACATTCCTACAATCGTCTTAAAGCGTACATTTTACTTAGTCCCTAAATTCTCTCCCCCTACTTTCACAGCAAGTCCCATATAGCCCTTTAGGCAATTTCTCTGTTCAGTTTGCAGGGATTTCTAGAAAGAGAGCTTTTGATTGATTCCTCTGCATGGGCTTCAGGCTTCAGGCAAATCACTCTCCTTTGACAGTCTTTAGGAATCAGCTGATGCAGGATGCTCTGTTTCCACTGATGAGCATAGCAGGGTTCCCCCACCCATCATTGTTTCTCTCATCCTTACTGGGTTTTCTTGTTTAATGTGATTAGCCTTCAGTTAGACATTCTAAAAACTCCTACTTGTAAATGATAGCTACCACAATTATCACTGCGTTTTGAGGTTTATGTCATGAAGATGCTTTTCCAGTTTACTCCCTTTTAGTCCAATGATCTCCAAGGTCACTTCTGTCAAATTGATCCTACTCCCTTCTTGTTTTTTTGCCAGAAACTGTACAAAATTTCCCATCAGAACATAGCAATGGCTGGAAGGAAAAAAAAAAAAAAAGAAAAAAGGTGTTTTTCAGACCAATGAAATTTTATTTCAGTCTATTCTACTGACTTATGGACTTATGAACTTGTCAGAGCTGATAATGTTTTGATTCACAAGTCACAATGGATCCATTTCTGCCCCACATATCAGGCTGAAAAGACAGTATGAAATTACATACTGCCAATGAATTCCGAAAACCTTTTCTTTTGAACAAAAAATGTATCAGGATAGACTAATAAGATCGGGCAAAATAGCTTTGAAAAGACATATTCTGAGAGGTATTTTTTTAAATATACAGCTTTGTCACATTGTAGAAAAGCAGGAATAGCATGAAAGGCAGACTACAGTTTAGAATTTGTTGCCCTAGGCTTTTAGCAAACTTCAAGAAAATAGGGTAAGGCTGAATTATAAGCTATGTTTTTTGCTAAAAGCATTAATATATAAAATGGAAAATATGGAGTGCAGATACACAGGAGGAGACATTAGTGTCTGTTCTCCTACAAAGCTTGTAGGTAATTAAGGAAAATGATGTTTTTGGACTTCCATTTCAAAAGATACTTTTCCCCTGTTCCACTACTCTCCACATTCCTTGTCTCTTACTCTACCTTTTAAGCCCTTCTCCAGTTTCTATGTAGCACTCTTTTGCTTTTTTTCTGCCACCATCTTCTTCTCCCATTATCCTCACATTCTTCCCTTCTTCCCTGTCCTTCTCCTACAATGCACAGCTAAATATAGCAGAGCAAGCAGGGACCTTCCCCTCCTATACATCTCATGATGGTGGCAAGGCTTGATTCCATGAAGTGTCATGCAATACATGGCAAGACAACTGGAAAAAATAGTAAAAACGATCACTGATACCCATCATCCAAGTGTCTGATGACATCCTTCTTTTTCCTTTCCTGATAGACTCTTCAAAAATCATTTTCTGAAACACTTGTAATTGTCTTTGTTTGCTTAGAGTTGCAGTTTAGCAGAGCAAAATGTTTTTCAGAGTTATCTCAAATGCTGAATGGAAGCTGTATGATTCTCTACCGCTTTAGTGCAAACTGTTCTAGATTCCTTGTCTGTGAGCTATGCTCTGAGGTTTTCTTTGGACTGGGGACATTTTTTCTTCAGAAATCCTTCTACATCTGGAGAAAATATCAAAAGGAACACTGGATTGATACTCTGGAAGGGGAGTTGCATTACTAGGCCACTTGTGTGCTAGGTAACTTGTCAACTCATAGTAACTGGTCTGTGCCTCAGTTTCCCCATCCATAAAATCTGTATGAAAGCACTTCCTGTCTTCAGTGAACTTTCAGATGAAAAGCACCATGTTTATAAAAAAGCACTAACTTATATCTTCTCTAGATCTTCCTTCCTCTACTACCAATTTGCATGCCAGTCCAGAATGAAGCAAGAGTAGATTAAGGAAAAGAAACACATGCACACACAAGGAATTTTGTTCATTTTCAGGGCTACCATAAAATCCTGTCACTTTCCCACTCATCGTTAGAAACAGATAAGAAGGTATAGAATTGTTCTAGAAATAGATTAAGAAGTACATACATTCTATAAGATATTTTCTATGCAGCTTTTTTTAAGCAGAATATGTCAAAATCATTCAACATCAGAGTTGACCATGTGCTGACTGACCATTGCAATCCATGTGCCTGTTCACCCATTTTCCCAAATTCTTCAATGATCGACAGATTTTCAGGTCAGACCAACTCCTATGATTATGTAACCCATCCCCACTCAGAAAAGCTCAATTTCATGAGTGATTCCCATCTCAAACCCTTGTCTTCTGTGTGTTCTTCACAACTCTGACAACTTTGAATTGGAATGGATAAGGATCCAGTTTTGCAGCTAGTCTGAAGAGAAATGCTTTCTGCATTGCCCTAGTCGGCACTGGTGTCAGAGATACAGCTTCTTGTGTTTCTTACTTTTACATTGCTCTGCTGCCGTTTGCGTTCTGAGGTGTCAGTACAGTTTTGTTTATAGACTTTAACAGCATCAGTAAATGTTTAGTGTCCCAAAAGCCTTTAGCTACCATGTCCCATACTGTGAAATTAATGCCACACAGCTGAAGACTTGTCTTGAATTTGCCCTTGTAACATTTCATTGGTCTCCCTCTTATTTTAAGGTCATGAAAAATAGTTCTGGCAATCTGTCATTTGACATATGTACCAGCATAGTTAGCAGATGGCCTAACCTAGATGAGCCTGCTGGAGCATTATTTTTATGCTGAGTATTTAACAGCACCCTAAGATTTTACTGTTCGGGATTTTATTCTGCCAGCAATAGACAATGCAGCAGCACACTTTGTTTATTCTCAGTAAGGTAGAGAGGTAAATCCTTTTAAAAGGCAAGCTTGTGGCTATAGAGCATTAGATTTTACTCTGAACTAGAACGATGGCATTACTTGCTCGGAGGGCATTACCTTCCAAAATTAACTTATCGTCTCCTGGCAACCAAACTGCTCTTGCTAGAGTGCCAAAGAGCCTTCTGCAGTGACCTGACAGAGTAGGTGATGCTAATTCTCTTTATTTCTATCTTGAATTAAGGCCAGTGGAAATACTGAAACTTCCCCAATTTTTTTTTCTCACAAAAGAAATCGCTAAAAGTGTTACACAGTTTCTACTGTATTGTAACACAGAGGAAGATCTCTTCTCCCTCTAGCTCTGTATCAAATGATGTGATGTATTAACTCTAATGTATATATTCCTAACTGTATTAGCTTGTCAGCACCTGCTATGACACAGGACAAGCCTTGCTGTTTTCTATTCCACTTGCCTTCAAACTAGCATTCAATATATGTCCAGGTTTTCTTTATTCAGTACCCATACATGTTGATATGACCCAACTGATCAGAATCTCCAATTTATTGGTAAGAAAGCACATCAAATCTCTAGTAGACCTGGAAGGCCAGGTAAAGCTGAAGATGGTGGCAGGCAGATGATCCCAGGAGAGAAAGAGGCAGGCAAAAAGAGAGAAGCAGCTTCCCTGTTGATTCTCTTGAGGATACTTTTGAAACATTGCTGGATTTTTGGTTGGTCATTTTGGATAACCCTCTGTGTTGTGTTCTCCTAACCAGTAACAGCTGTAGTACTAAGTAGGCAAAGGATATTGAAGCCTTTCTGCTGCTGTACAAAGTCTTAGAGAACAAATCAAACTGATGAATATGTCAATAGTGTTCAGTTACATAATTCTGTTTCATTGCCAAGAATAAGACCTGTGGCTTTTTAATAATCTCACAGGCCTGCACCTTGAATATTTTTCTTGTGTTGGTAAAAAGAGGGGAATTGAAAGTTTTTCTACAACGAAAATTTAAAACATGTGCACACATACACATTCACACATGCACAAAATGCACAAAAACCTAAGAAGTTAACGTATCCTGGACAAAAGCCAGAATTACCAGAACTGAGCAAGCAGTTACACAATTTTCTGAGAACAGCTCTGTAGAGCTCATACCCTGAGGCTATGCCATATATCATGGCAGCCAGAGATAAGGTGCTATGGATCAGAATAAAATTCTCAGTATCAATATTAAACTTTTCTCTGTTTCTCTCTCATGTATAAAAATAGCAGTAGCTCCCAAGGCTGACTTAATAGCTCTGTCAAAGGACTGTTCGCACTTTCGAACAATGCTATTAATATAGAAGACATTAAATTCTATTGCTAAGTAACTGGATGTACATCAGCTGAAAACATAATGCCTCTGTGCTAGAGAAGATAAACATCAAAATACATATCAGAGTGTGGTAGAACTAAGTATATGATTTAACAAATATTTTCCATAAAGGAAAAACTACTACAAGGCCCAGAAGGATATTTGTATAACTTCTTGTCATGAGTTCATTATCAAAACCCAATCTCTGTTGCTGAACTTCCTTTGCTTTCGCAGTAAACAAATGAACTGACAAAATGCATGCAAATCCTGAGGATCTTTGAAAGCCCAATTCTTTTTAGAGGCCTATATACTGACTATAAACTTCAGCATATCTGAAAATATTAGTTTGCAGTGTGAGTAGGAAATTGTATTCTTGCTAACCGTGATGATTCCCCAGAAATCCAGTTTGGAGCACTAAGGGCAACTTCAAGGATCAGTTTGCACATAGAAAATTTGAAGCCTTAATATTATATTTACTTTAACAGTGTCATCATTAAGCACAATCAAGAACATTTATAAGGTATAGTCATTGGTACTTGATTAATAAGCCATACGTGGATCGCCCAGATTCCAGTTTAGAGACTCCCTTCACAGCACACAAAGGCATTATCCAGGTGTGGGTGAGGCTGCACATCCACACAAGCAGGGTCAGAAACATGCACAGGCTTGTATTCTAACTGCTGCGCTATGAGCCGGAACAGAAGAAAGCAGTCCATTGTTAGGGTAGCATCATGAAATGCCAAAATGGCCATTCCCTATCTCCTCTGAGGGAAGGGCAGCAGTTCACCAGCCAGACCATGCTGACCTAGAACAGTCAGTAAAAGAAGATCATTGAGAGAGCCACTGCTGAGTGCAATTTAAAATATGGCATACTTCTTGGTGCATTGTTCACATGACTATGCTGCAAGACGTATCTTCTGCTCCACTGTTACCTGAGGTTGCCTTCTTCCACCAGAGACCCCAGCCAGCATGCCGTGTAACGTTACCACCACGCAGTATGGGCGATGCAATGAAATAACTGACCAGGCAGGCATGGCCAGAATGCGTCCATCCCACAGAGAGAAACATATGAGCCCATCCACGCTGGTGAGCTCACCAGCAGTCTGTCTGTGTTCAGATAATACAACATAAGGTGAGTCTGGGCTCAGACACAGGCTGAGGACCTGCATTTAAAATACAGTATAGAAACAGAATGTGCTTTATTTCCCTAATACAAAGATTGTCCCACTAAGGCAGCCACAAAGTTAGATGACATCATATATAACTGTCTTTGCCATGTGTCAGGTTCCCCAAATGCACTTCTATTTGCAAAATTGCCATTCACAGAAGCAGATTAATCACTTGAGCACCAAATCTTTGGAAAGCCACATGAAACCATTTAAAAGACAAGCTGTTCTAATTTTTTATTAGCAGTTAAAAGTGAATCTGGAGAGATGAACACTACAACCATCCATTACCTGCAGTTGTCAAGGTAACAGCTGCTTTAGGATTAATGCCCAAAAGATAGTTTGTCTTTCATCACAAACACTACAAATATTACATGTGTTAGTCAGCTGGCTACTCACCAGTCTTTTCTTTCTTGGTGCTCTTTCCAGGATAGTTATTCTATTAGCTTTTCAAGAGCAATATAGTACTAGCCCCAAATCAGGAGGGATTTTTTAATTGCATGTTTATGCATTATCTATTTATTTATTTATACTCCAGCAGGCATATAACTATTGCCAATTCACCTCTCAATTTCCTCATCCAGAATGGTTCATTTCTCTTCCAAAAGAAACACATCACCTCTCTAATTTAATTCTGTGAAAATACATTGCTTCTCTCTATCTTGAGTAATTTCAATAAACTTCTGTATTCCCAAAACATTTTTTTTTATTTTTTTTTACACTGTATACCCCTAAAAGAGGGCATTAGATCTTCTCTTAAAGCAGGACAGATTTTCCCCAAGAAAGAATTTCTGGCATTAAGAAATTAGACTTGCTCTTAGGATTTTCCAAGCATCCTACAGGGCATAGGCCTGAAGACTGAACAGAGATTTAGAGGAAATTGCCTTGGAAACAATGAACTCGTTTCCGTATAAATATTAAAAGAACTCCTCTGGTTCACAGACTTCGGTGTGCATAATAGAAAATAATTCATCAGACATACTGGCAGTTGGTGTGAACTCTACTGACAAAAAAAAGCAGTCTCTAGGGTCTTCAGTGCATTTGTTACAGGCATTTGAAGAGATACTATTTTTCTGCTCTTTATTTTATTTCTCTCCTGTAAGGATCCTCTATTAGTCTTGAACAGCACTGTCATTTTGTGCCTTAAAAATTGTCAGTGCCAATCAATGACGCAACCCAGCATCCCTGTGACCTTGCTTGTTGTTACACTGCCTCAGAAGAACTCACTAGATTTGATCTATATACATTATCATCCAACATCAGTCCCAAAGTGAAGGAACACCATCATTTTTTTCTAAGAATACAGACAGGAGAAATACATTAACTTCTGCAAGCCAAACCAAAAGGTGCTAAAGAAGTATTTTTGACAAGAAAATTCCGATCATGGGAAATATCAAACTTGGCACATACAGCATTTTTTTCCTCTTCTAGGCAAGTATCATGCAGTAATTGCTCCTTTCAACACCCAGCTGAGAAAACTATGTGTTCAGGAGACTCTGGCATTTAGTCTTCTTGTCATTCCACACTTGGACCATCCTATGTAAGCTGAAATACTGCATTCGCCTGGCAGTTACTGGCTTTCTGTTTCAGAGTCAAAAATTCTATGACTAATGTCAGGTCTCTGGTGTAAGACCTTCCACTGAATGCTTGAAAATATCTCACACAATCCCCCTAAATAATCACAGCAAAGGATGGGCTATCACTCATATCCTTAAGATACAAAACAGTGCTCTGAAAGTTTCTTCTGTTTTCCTTCTCTTTATGAATGAAAACAAAAGCTAAACCCGCAAGAAAATATGTATTTTTTTAAATCTTAAGTGCTCAGTTGAGCTCTAGTAGATTGGACAGAGCTCATTTCTCTCTCCTGCTACTCAGGCTTCAGAACCATCATGTTGACATGAATTTATGTAAAAAAAGGCAACAATTACAATGTCCCTAATATGCATAAAATTAATTAATCTCTTTTATCATTACTCATATTAATGTGATGTCTGAAACATCAGCTTCAAAAGATGATGCTTATCTCTGAGGACATATACCCCTTGTTTGTAAACAATGTTGAGTAAATCTTAGTGACATAGTGACAACTTTCTGAAAATCATGTCAGATTCTTATGAATTAAATCTGAGGATATGACATGAATACTTCTAATGGTTAGAGCTATTTCTAGAAGATAATTAATGATCTCCTCTTTTACATTTCTTTATATTTGATGTTAAAGAACAAATCTTGAGGAAGCTGATTAGATCAGTAAACTCACTAGATGAATTTCAGGCTACAATAGAAAGGATGGGGAATGTTTTAGGCGTCCTAAAGGTCAATCTGCTTGGGAAGTTAACCTTCATAGCCTAGTTCACCATCCTGTTGCAACTCTCCAATGTAGATTACCTTGGAGTACACTAAAGAGAGTAAACTACCTCATGCAATGGCATTTTTAGTGACTTATTCTCAGAGTTAACACTTTCAGTTATTTAGTCTCAGAGTTAATATTGTTCCAACAGGAACACAACCTGTGAATATAAGAGCACTGCAACATCCAAGCTAGCCTGCTGTGCTGAGGTATGTGCAGGCTTATAATGTTGGGCTCTGATTTTAGCAACAAAAACTCATTTACTACCTTGTAAATATTATAAGATGATCTTCCATTTTCAAGACAGCCTTCATTATTAAACAGATATTCAGATACTGCAGTTATGAGTTCTGCCTAAACATCTAGTTAAATATTTCATTCCTTTTATGCTAGCTTACCATGAAGACAAATTTCTTCTTCATTTTCTGCATTAGAAATAACATCCCTATGCTCACAGCTGTTTTATCTGGAGCACTGAGGAGAAAAAAAGCAGCCAATTCCTTATCATCAAATTTATGTGACTTCTGAATATGCCTCTGGGTGATGCATTTAACAAAACAAGGACAAGAAGTATAGTATTATTCTTCATAGGACATTCCTTACTAAGCTAGTTGAAATAAATCAAGTACTGAGCTGAGCTACATTGCACAAGACAGTGCCCCTTTAAAACAGGAAAACAGGTGCCTAGCCATAAATGTGGTCTTCACTGTATTAGCTTGCTGTCACTGAACAGGTCTATCTAAGTCCAGAAGTTTCTTCCTGTTGAATAGGTACAGTAACTCCATAAGCTACAGCTATCACGGAAAAGCAGTTATGCTGACAGCAGGCACAGTCACATATTACTGAAAGTAAAATTGGGAGTAGAGGGGAGGAAATAAGGGCTGCACAATCATGTGGTGTCACATCACCTAGAAGTGCAGACAAGTAGCTGATCTTTCTCATAAATCCAGGCCTGTCTACAGTACCACATGTTTACATTGTATTCTGCAACTAATTACATTTTCTCCTTACGAAAGAGAATAGTTAAAGGTTGGGGAAAAAAGGGAATGCTTTAAAAAAGAAACAGAATATTAGCTACTGAAAAAGAGAGGTCAAAGTGAGTTCTCACAACAAAGACATGATCCTTGGGCAAGTGGTGCTTCAAGGGGGATTTGACGGCAGAGAGGGAACTGGGGTTGTTTAGTCTGGAGAAAAGGAGGCTGAGGGGAGACATTATGGCTCTCTACAACTACCTGAAAGGAGGTTGTAGTGAGATGGGTACTGGTCTCTTCTATCAAGTAACTAGTGATAGGACAAGAGGAAATGGCCTCAAGTTGCAGCAGGGGAGGTTTAGATTGGATATTAGGAAAAATTTCCTTACTGAAAGGGTTGTCAGGCATTGGAACAGGCTGCCCAGGGAAGTGGTGGGGTCACCATCCCTGGAGGTGTTCAAAAAACGCATAGATGTGGCACTTCAGGACATGGTTTAGTGGGCATGGTGGTGTTGGGTTGATGGTTGGACTCGATGATCTTAAAGGTCTTTTCCTTTAAACGATTAAAGGTCTTTTCCTTTAAACGATTTCCTTTAAATGAAACCTAAACAATTCTCTGATTCTATGATTCTGTGTGAGTAAAACTTGGAAAGAAAGTTGGACAAAAAAGCTTCTAAGGATTAAAGACAGCATACCACGAGGTACAAAACCAAGACCACTAAAAAAGGAGATGGAATAAACCCACCAACTATGAGGAAATTCACTCCTATGTGATTAACCTGATTGGAGTAGGAATGATATCTACACCACAGAGCATGCCTTCATCTGAGTCCCAGGATCTGCCTAGCCTGGTAACAGATTCCCCATTTTAAGTCCCTGCACGAGTAATTGTAACCTCACTATTTCTGTGCTATGGGGACATCCTATGGTCTTTTGCACTGCAGTGCTCAAGTGTCTTATCTGGTAAGTTAAGTCAGCAATATGAGAACTTACCCATCTGGAAAAACGACAAGAAGGTTGCTGGAAAATTCACGGATTTTTAGGTAAGGTAAGCATGTTTTAGCCTGAGCTAACAAACTGCTTTGTATAGCCCAGCTGGAGTCTTTTAAACAATACTGAGAGTATTTTAATGAAGACAAGACCTTAAAAAAGGGACACAGTCATAGACTTAACAGCTTGTGACAGTAAGGACACAGAATGACATATGCATATACAAAGTATTTGATTAACTGTTATTTATAGACAATCTTTTTACCATTATTGCTTATTTATTATCATTAGTTTTTAATTAACATATATATGCTTCCTTTTTCTGATCTTTATGAATGCTGTGCTGCCCATCTCAAATTGAATTTTCCATCACAGTGCCTATTATCTTAGAGATTTCCTGTAACTAAAGAAGAAGAAACAGAGCACACAGGATGAGATCCTAACAGCACTGCATTTGGCTGCTCATTTCAGAGGAAGGACAACATTTTGCTTTTGTCTGAATGACAGTTCCTAAAACACTAGATACAGCCTTAAAGAGCAGAGGGTGGATGACAATTCCGACTACCTACTATCAAGCCTCCCCAGGTTGGTTGACTCCATCCTTAGCTACCAGCTGAATGCTGGACAATGGCTATAGTACGCAAGCAGGAACCTCATGCAAACCTTACAGAATCTATGTAGGTCAATCTTGGTAAGCAATCTGACAATTGCACAAATATAATATTTCCTTCCACTTTACTCTGGACATTAAAAAGGAAATTACGTGGATCAAAAGATGCTAAAAACACAGAAGCAATTTCATTGTTCTGTTTCCTGCTACATGTATCACCCTGGCCATTCTGAGCTTATGATTCTTCCTAGAACTGTGATTACATACTTTTTGTTTATAGAGATTGATTTTCATATAAAGCTACATTAAATCTCTAAACTGGAAAAGGAGGTAGTAAGAAAAAGTAATTCTTATTTGGAAATAATTCTTATTAAGGAAACAAAAGTTTGCTGAGTTTCTCTTCTTTATAATAAGAATCAGGCAGGCTATTACCATTCTCAACCCCATCAGAAATTTTACCACTGACAGCAAAAGAATGCTGAAATGTCTAGGAAAGCATCATTGTGATTCCATACATCAAAAATTATTTCATTCTGAAATGTGAATCCCCTAAAGGATTATATATTTGGAGTGTGCAGGTCACTGGTGATGGAAAGGATAAATAGAAGTGACATTAGACACCCACACACTTCTACCAAATTACTATCCAATGTATTATCAGAAGAATCCAGACTGTAAACTAGTAACTTGCTGCTATGAAAATCCTACCCCGCAAAAGCAGAGTAAATTTTATAAGCTTAATAACATCTTGTTACTGCTGGTTTTAACTTCATAGTAATAATGGCTTTTCATATGATATATAAACATTAACTGACATTAATGACATTTTTAAATGTCCTTGCTGATACTCCTAACAGTCTTGTAGGCTATTGTTCCCTAATAGATTACATTACTATAGAAGCCAAAGGGCTTAATTAAGATCAAGACCCCTTTTGTGCTAGGCACAGAGCAAACATATCCTATTCTGAAGAATACATAAGCTACAAAATGACACATGCTTGATGAGTGTTGACAAAAGAAAGGTATAACCCAATGTTTACAAATTATTACTGGTATGTTAAAAGACTGCAAAATATTCTCATCTGCTCCTTTAGCTGCCATCATTCATTAAAACAGAAACATTTGAAAACCGAATTTGTTTTTCTTCAATTTGATCAAAAAAGATAAACGGCTTAATCTCATTTTTGCCTTGGCACGATGCTATTCTGTCTAAAGCATGACAGCAGAAAAATGAGTTTATTTAAGACATTTTCATCAAAACATAATGAGCACACTGTGAAGATATTTATATACAAAAAAGTGACTACTTTGTGACATTGGTGAAAACTAAAACATGTCTTTTAAGTGTTTTGCTGAATCAGGATCTTAATCATATTATACCAATAAATTAACAAATTAATCCACAAATGCCAGCTAGTTCCATATACCTTTTTCTTTCCATTAGTGCAAACTTAAGGTGAACCCACATTGCCCAAATCACTATACCAGAACAATTGTTTGTGGGCTAAGGTGACAAATCAGATCAATGAACTAATCCAGGTTTGAAGGGTTTGGGTTTCTTTTATTTGTAGGGATATTTTTCACTTTGGTCAGCTCACTTGTTTTACGTAAAATAAGGGTTATGATGAGTTACATTCTTCAACAAATCTATGAATCCATATTATACACAATATACCGATTACAGTACATAAACACTTCCTCAGTAATCACTCTTGGTGGCTGCAAGATAAGAATTTGCTTCCATAATAGACTTCCAGTTTCTATATTATTTAAACATCACTTTCACTTTTTGGAGCACTTAAAAGGTGAAATGCAGCTCTTAATAATGTTTGATGAATAAGAAAGTTCTCTAAGGAGGTCATTTCTAAACTATTTTTGTTCACTGGAATAAGCCAGAAACTTGCATTTTTCCTTGATTAGCAAACCTGCAATGATTTGATTTTAAAATCATAAGATTTTTCAAGATTTCATAATCTTAAAATAATTAATATTTATGTGTATTTATGTATGTGGGCTGTAATTATGTAATAATAACCCCTACAACATTAATATTGTATAATTAATAACTTAATATTAATTAGAACATAATAATATGTAGCGATGTTACTACAATATTAATTCTCTGGGAGTGAAAAAATGAGGCTCCTTTATATGGGATGGTGGTGGTCTGACTGGTGGTACGAGCAGCTGCCCCTGCAGGGCTCTGGAGGATGCTTTGGCAGCTGGACTGTCACGTCTATCATGATCAGTCCTAGCTCCAGCCTTGTGCAGGCCACCCACTCCCAAAGCCATGGCACAGCAGTTCAGATGCCAAATCACCGGTGCTCGGAGGCGGGGGGTGGGACGTGGTCATCCACCAGCTGAAGAATAACCACTATTGGGCCATTGACACCTGAATGCACAAGGCCACTGCATAGTCCTGAGTGATGAGCTGGCAGTTGTTCTTGTGCCACAGCACGCTCATTTTTACATATCCATCCTGTCCCAGAAGTGGGTCAGTTTGATGCCAAGAAATCTTACTATACCTCTCACCTGAATCCATGGCACAAACAGCTTTGTGTCAGTAAATCCACTGCCAGGGTCATAACAGTAGAGCTGCGTGAAGTAATATACCATCTGGGTACACCCTGTCTGGGGTCTCAAACATCAGAACCTTCAGGCCAAATCATAGGCCTAAATATACCAAGATCATCAAGAACACATTTCCAATCCAGTGTTCCCTGGAAGGGGGCTTTGGTTGTCATCATCAGGGAGCGTAATACTCCCATTATTTCCCATGGCTTCACTAACCACTGCAAGTACAGTACAGGAGCCCCTTGTCCAAGTGCTTCCAAAGCCATCTTCCCAGGACATCTGTGGGCTTGCCCACAGCCCAGCACCCAACACCAGAGCACAGCCCCAGTGGTCGTGGCTCTGACCATGGAAGGTGACATCCAACACCACACACATGTGCTTTTCCAGAGCACACATTACCTTCTAGCACTGCAGCTCTGAGCTCTATCTAGGTGTGCTTCTCTTTCACCTGAGAACTGGGGGATATGACTACACCACTAAATTAAAAGTTCTGTTCCCTGACATAAAGGCCAACTGGCACTGAATGGCCCTCTATTACTAATGTCTCACACCCTCCAAAACTGTAGAAAGTAGACAAAGGAAAAAAAAACAAAGCAGTGGTTTGGAAAGAGAAAGTGAGGAGAGCAGTCAATATCCTGGAACTTATGGCTGCTTTTCAGAGGGATCTTGACAGGGTGAAGAAAGGGTCTGACAGGACCTCATGGAGTTCAAGAAAGACAAATGGAAAGTTCCTCACCTGGAGAGGAGTATCTCACGCAGTAATACAGCCTGGGGGCCAGGTGGCTAGAAAGCAGTTTTGCAGAAAAAGACCTGGGGATCCTGATGGATGAGATGTTGTATAGAAATGAACAGCATGCCCTTGTAGCAATGAATGCTAATAACATAACTGTGCTTTAACAGTGTGGCCAGCAAGTTAAGGGAAGTAATTATTCTCTGCTATTTGTCACTTGTAAGATTGCACCGGAAGTAATGCACCCAATTTGGGATTCCCGGTACAGTAAAGACATTGACAACCTGGAGTGAGCCCAGCCATGGGCCCAGCAAAAATAGTTAGGGGGCTAACTATATATAACATACAAGGAGAGACAAAGAGAGCAGCGTTTGTTCAGCTTCAAGAAGAGATGGCTAACGGGAGATCTCATTGCTGTACTCAACTACATAATGGGGGTTTTAGAGAAGACAGAGACAGACTTTTCTCAGAGATGCACAGTGAAAGGATAAAAGGCAGTAGTTTGCACAAGTTGCAGCAAGGGGAAATGTAGCTAGATATATGGGAAAAATAATTCATGTTGAGGGCAATTAAACACTTACAGATCCTTCCTTTTTCAGTTGTGCTCTGCCTCCTGCCCATCAAGTACCAGGCAGATGGTAGGAAAAGGCTATCACTGGCATGGTCTGGGATTAACTCATTGTCATGGTTTAACCCCAGCCAGCAACTAAGCACCACGCAGCCGCTCACTCGCTCCCCCCCATCCAGTGGGATGGGGGAGAAAATCAGGAAAAGAAGTAAAACTTGTGGTTTGAGATAAGAACGGTTTAATAGAACAGAAAAGAAGAAACTAATAATGATAATGATAACACTAATAAAATGACAACAGTAGTAATAAAAGGATTGGAATGTACAAATGATGCTCAGGGCAATTGCTCACCACCCGCTAACCGACACCCAGCCAGTCCCCGAGCGGCGAATCCCTGCCCCCCCCTTCCCAGTTCCTAAAGTAGATGGGACGTCACATGGTATGGAATACACCGTTGGCCAGTTTGGGTCAGGTGCCCTGGCTGGGCATGAGAAGCTGAAAAATCCTTGACTATAGTCTAAACACTACTGAGCAACAACTGAAAACATCAGTGTGTTATCAACATTCTTCACATACTGAACTCAAAACATAGCACTGCACCAGCTACTAGGAAGACAGTTAACTCTATCCCAGCTGAAACCAGGACACTCATGAGGCTAATCATACCAAACGAAGATCCTCAGTTATGTAAAGACACATCGCAGACTTGGTCTGATGTCCAACGGTGACTTAGAAGTGGGAAGAAGTCAAAAGTGTGGTCAGGAAACAGGTACCTAGTTGAGAGCTGGTGTCATCAGTCTAATGGTTTATCTATTGGAAGTACAGGTTCACAGCCAAGTGTCAATGCCCAGTGCATTTCCCTCACCCTTTCCAGAAATATCTTTTGGATCAGAAGCTTGCTAAGAAAGGATCCATGCCCTGGCAGGTATACCCAGGAGCAACGCATATCTGCAGCTGGAGAAAATTCCACCACAAATGGGAGCTGTTGTCCTTGGCACAGCTGTAGGTCTCCCTCACCTGGCTGGGAAGTCATTCCTCCAAACCTGCATTAGAGCACATATTCTTTAAAAAACGAAAAAATCTTAAGTCTCCACTGTATTGGGTGTAAATGGTAAGGTTCTGGTAGTGGGATGGGGGGCTATTGGGATGAGCTCTGTGGGAAAAGCTCAGGGACTGCCCTGTGCCAGCCACAGCTGGCTCCACAACAGACCTAATGCAGGCCACAGCTCAGCCACTCAGAGGACTTTGTGGCACCTCTATGAGAAAAATATGTTAGAAAGGTCAGAAAACACCAGACAGAGAGAGAAGGAGAGAACAAAAGAGTAAGAAACAGCAGGGGGAATGAGGGAATAAAAAGGCCAGAGGAGAAGCAGGTGCTCCCCAGTGGAGCAGGTACACCCTGAAGGGACTGCAGTCCATGGTGGAAACACAGCAGAGCAGGTAGACCGCAAAGGGACTCCAGCACGTGAAGGACCCATGCTGGACCATAGGAAATGAGGGAGGAAGAAGGGCCAGCAGAGAAAGCACTGCATCCTGATCCCAGGCTCTGCACCACCTGTCCCCTCACTGAAGGGACTGAGTGTAACCTGTGGCAATAAGAAGGTGCAAGGATAGGTGTCTGGAGTGCAGGAGTGAAGTGCGGACTAGAAGTAGGGAGAGAGGTGTCTGAAATGAAGTTGAGCCTGGGAAAGGAGAGGTGGTATTTTCTCCCTAAGTTTGGGGGGTTTGTTTCCTAATACCTGAATCAGAAATTACTCCTGTTCTTTCTCTTTTCTCCCCCTGTCCCACTTCGGGGGATGGGGTGGTGTAAGCAAGGGGCTGTGTCCATAAATACTCATTTATGCCACAAATGGAGGCATTTATGAATGCAGATCATCAGTACCACACATATATGGGCCCTAGAAGGCACATTAAGGACTAGATACACCCGAAGGAATACCAGGTGGGTGCTGTCATGGAAAAACTAAAGATGTTCATATGACTAATACATTTGGAGAGCTGGGGAACTTGGACTTAAAAGCACTGACAAGGCTATATCCCTACAGAACAGGGTAGTTGCACACCTCATTTAACAGAAATAAATTCCATTCCAGTAAGCTTCCATCAGAGCAAGCAGTCATGAGAACCATTTTCCTAAAAAGAAGTTGTATTTTCATATTGTTACTATTGCATGAAGGCCAGTCTTCCTTCATTTTCATGGATTTGCTTGTCCAGCATTCCTATTTTACTGTCAGTTAATTCCCATTTATTATACTGCCAGTTATCTCAGACAGCTGCTTTTCCCCACACTCCATGCAGTGTGTGCCAATGCTGATAAAAAGGCAGCACGTGTGTGGAGGAAGGAGCAAAGGAATACTTCCAACTTCTGAGACTGCTAATGAGACTAACAAATAGTGCAGTTTATGTAGACAGCTTAGTGAAGCAGACTTTTCTAAAAACATTTGGTTTGGATCCAACCTTGGCTAAGAGCAACTAGAAGTTATTGTCACCCAATGGCTCTTCTGTAAACCAGATATAGCAAGGCATTGAGTTCAGATGAGTTATTTCCAAAGTGCAGGGATCCAATTCATGCAGAATGCTGCCACACTAATCTAACTGGCCCATTTTTTACCATCTCAGAAAAGAACTAGGAAAAGCATCAGAAATGTGTTCTAAAGTCCAAGTTGAATGACACAAGAGAGCTAAGATTTGAAAAACAGGGAAAAAATTTTATGGGATTCTAGCTCCTGGATCTATCATTCTTTAAGGTCATTTCACTGAATTGTATATGAGCCTTAATGATCATTGTGTTATTTCATTTTGCATGTTAAATACATTTTTCTCTGAAAATTCCTGGTATTTCTATTTGTACTGAGCTGACAGAAAATCTATATTCTGCACTGGTAGAAAATCTGTTCATTTCTGAGAAAGTCTCATTAAACTGACAGACAGTAACAGTTCCCAATAGCTCACAGCTCAAGGCTCTCATTGCCTTATTATTTCATGTAGCCCTACTATTTCATAAATATGTAACAGCTGCTTATTTCTATAACTGATTAAAGAATATTACATGGGTCTCAGGAAGATGGAGAGATAATATACAAGCTAATCAGGAACTTTTCTTTGGAAAAATTGTCCCATTTTATCAAAAAGTTACTTGTGGAATTTCAAAGAAATTCTGCTTCAGAAACTAAAAGACTTATTCACATTTTCATTCTGGGTTAAGTTTTAAAACTTTCTAGGTTTGTCTCACTTCACAATGGCAAAATTTTGCAAAGTTGCTACGTTTGCCATAATACAGAAAATTTAAATTCTACCCAGCACCACAAATAAACATAAAACCAACTCTGCTGAATCCTTGCTCTTTTTCTTTTTTTTTTTTAATGAAACAGTAGTCTTTGTGGGATACCAGTTACAGAAATGGGGAACTGAGGATGAGGTTAAATAAGAAGCAGATTCTTCTCACCTTTTTCATCTGAATAACTCCAATAGCTAGTAAGTCTTAATTTAGAGATAAGTTTCAAAGACAAAACTGTGGTATAAAAATGATGGGTGGTACTGTAGTATCCAGGCAATAGAATCCAGGCAATAACCTGGATTCAAGTAGTACAAATTAAGTTTCCTTTCTATCACCAATTTTCTTGTGTGACTGTGTGCAAGTTATTTGTGTTTCTCAGTACCTAATGTATGAAAAATAACAAAAGCACTGGGATGAGGAAAATATGTTGGTGATTGTAAGACATTGAGGAAAAAGCCATACAGAAGCTGATGGCTGTGTGTCATATACCTATCACTAATATCTTTAAAAAGCTCCTTTTGCAGATGAAATTTATGCTTTGAGCACAATAAAAATGTACTACTTTAACAAATATTACTAAACCTCATTATATAAAAGAAATATACTAATGATCTGCTTACAGACAGTAGTAAACTATGTATCCACATAAGTTTGAATGACTGACATAAGAAAAAAAAGTTTGACATTTAAACTATAGAATGATAAAACATAAACTGCCAATGAAGTGACAAAATTAGTCTCTGTTAATCTAAAACTAGATACTATTAGTCTCTATAGAGCTGCTTTTCTGCCCTTGTGAATACGAACAGACCTGTGCA
Organism: Buteo buteo; assembly: GCF_964188355.1. NCBI lineage: Eukaryota > Metazoa > Chordata > Aves > Accipitriformes > Accipitridae > Buteo > Buteo buteo. Next base: position 31,693,445 of record NC_134171.1, on the reverse strand, counting down.
GGTTGTCTAACAATGAAACATGACAAATTCAGCCCTATTTCCTCCTTCTGTTGATCCAATCCCTTGTTTATGGACTCCGAGCTCTGAAAAGGTGTGGATTGATTGTGGTATTATGTGTCTAAGGGAAAAAAACACCGTCAGGTCTCAAGCCCTGGGTGTATTTGGGTTCTGTTGTAAAGCTACTTCTCTTTTCTTCAATTAGTATTCCTGACACCAGTAATATATTACAAAAATAAATAAAATTTTACAATCATTTTATTCAAGATAATGATATAAAAGTATGAAAGGGGCTTCTCTTATTGAATGCAGATGACAACTAAATATAAACGATCTTTTGAAAAGATGGTCTTTGGGTAAGTTGTTCTGTGCTTTTTTTAAGCCTGAGGAAACTGATCTACCCTGCAGCTTGTCAGAACACCACTGAATACAGATACAAGCATTTCTGTTCATTTAAACAGCATAAATGAATAAACATGTGAAAAGAATGAGCTGAGCTGAAGAAAATGATGCATTATTCATGCAGCTAACAACACTTACTCACGCCTAGTATAAATTGAAACCTAAAGTGCAAATCTAGGACACTGAGAAGATTTTCAATCATGCTGAGTTATATTTAAATTCAATCTATGCCAGAAATTCTGAGTTTTCACTCCAGCACAGAAGCAATTCATGCTGTAAAACTTCCTTTCACTGGCTACACTTTAGGAAACATAAATTATGAATGTAGCAGTTTTTGCGAATGAATGGTAAAAAATGCTAGGTGGGTTTAACTTGAGATGTAGTAGACATGAAATTAAGTGAAATGTATACTGCTGGTGACTAGTTTAATTCCATCTGACATGCTCCTGAAGAAAAATATTTAAATCAAAACTGAAAAACGAGAAAGTTTTCCAAGTAAGAAAAAAGGTTGTATTTGCAATTCTGTTTTCTTTAATGAGACATTTGTATAACACCATTTCTGATATGCTCTGTTAACTCAAAACTGTGAAGGGAAGACAATAATTTCTAGAACATGATGCCTGGGTTCTTGTAATCCACATTGTTCTAATCTCGCAGCAATTCTTATTTTCAAAATATGGAAAACATGCTGAACTCCTACACTGAGCCACTGAAAAAGCTAATTGGCATTTGCAAAATGGAAAATCTTCTTTTCTGTTTTGCATAATCAGGCCTCTATAACAATACTTTTTCAAAAAATACCTAAAAACTTCATCCAAAACTTCACTTAGTCTTAATTACTCAAGGAACACATGGCTGGAAAAAATAAAGAGAACAGATACAGCTACTGTCTTGAAAGAAGAGTTTTATTCAGTGGGAGAATCTGGATCTACAAATCAAGGAAACTAATTTCACCTCTGTAAATCTGCTTCTTTGTAACCCTGTTGGATTTTCTTATCTGAATGTTAAGACCATTTGGAGGTAGAGGTGAGCTATTATCACACCTATGACAGTATAGGTCCTGTTTCAGTTGGAGTCTACTGGCACAACTACAAAATAATTTATACCAAATGCAAGCAGTTCAGCCATTTCCTCTCCTCTTTCAAGCCTACGAAACAACAGGACCATTAAGTAAGAAATCTGAAACAGCAATTCTTTTTCTTACTCTAAATATATCACCGTTTGCAATCAACCTCACAGGCCTTTGCTTTCCAATATTCATCCCTGGATATGTGTACATAGCACAGTGGAGCAGAGATACCCAGCTAGCTTAGATGCACCATAAGGTACTTTAGCATACCATTGTGCCTGTACTAACTTTTTGCTGTCACATAAACTATTGCTACTTCTGTAAGAAGAGGGAGAATATGTGTCTACAGTGTGGTTTTTCCACTAAACAAGTCAATTAAGCTTTATGTAATTGCCATTAGAAAATGATCCTGCCTATGACAAATCTGCAGACAGATCCAAAAGGACTAATATCAGACTGGAAATTCTTTTTCTTTTGAGATTTTCCAGTCCTTAGAGAGGAAAGCAGTTATAGCTGAGAAGTTAGTTTATTTACTACTACACTGTCCTTCAGAGCATTGAGCAAGAACTCTGAAAGAGCATGAATGAGACTGGGGGTCCTGAGGCTAGAAAGGATTCAAACCCTGCTCTAGAGGACTTTGCACTTGGAGTTGGTTACAGTTTGTCTCCCAAAGAAGAGTGTCAGGCAAAAAGTCTGAGTCAGAAAATGTGTTACAGTTCCAGAACACTGAAGTAGCCAGTAGCCAGATTTAAACGCCTTATAGTGGATTAGAGTCACTCATGGTTTGAGTGACATGAACAGGCAATTCTGAATTTCTCTTGTACAGACAATGTATACACAACTGAGGCCCATTTTTGAATTTATATCAGATCTGAAAGGATGTGGTGAAAATATCATGCCATGTTTTGCTTTCTAAACAACTCCTACAACAAATTTACCCTGGCCAAAGTCTGTTTGCAACAGCAAATAGAACACTAGTTGACCCAAGGTTTAAGGCTTTACAGCTTCTTCACCTCCAAAGAAAAGCACATACTGCAGTAATATGATTACAGAACTTCCAGCAGCTAGCACAGCATTCAGACAAGCACATTACTGGCAGCAGCTGCTCAAACAAGTCCTGACCTCACTGTGCTCACCATATCCCAGCAATTGAAGGAGTGAGAAATTATGTCAATGAAATCAGCCTTTTCTGAAAACTTGCACAGTGTGCTTCAATATCAATCCAACTACTCGCTGAGCAATTAAAGTTGCCAGCTTGACAAACTATTTAATGGTTACTTAAATGTATCAGGGTTATTTGATCATTGGAAAGAAAATATTTTAATAGTCTGGATATTACCAAGCTAGCACTTAAACCACTAATCTGCCAAATTACTAGGCATTTCACCAAGTTATTATCCAACCTAAAATAGGTGAAGATTACAGCTGTAAAATGCTAAGATAAAGCTTTTATGATCATTAGTTTGATACAATTTAATTATGCATATAAGTCTACTGTACATACAGTCCAACAAAACTGAAGAGAACAGTCTAACAAAGCAGAGGCTTAGTAGCTTCCCTCAGGGAGTTTTCTCTAAGGCCGTTCCACTTCATTTTTCTTGATTGGGTATCTTTCTCATCTTCCTGCCTTAGAAAAGATTTATACTTGTTGGCCTGCTGTCCCAGCATGTAAAGAATTACAGTCTAAAGCATCTCATGATTATATAGATAAATTACACAATAAAAATTAATGTACTTGAATGGATTAGAACTTCCAGTAATAATATAAAAATTCATTTGATAGAGAACCACCTACAAGTAAAAAAAGGGGGCCATAAAAATGCACCAAATTACCTGAAAGACCATGGGTTAAGTTAGTAAGAAAATAGTTTGATTGCCACAGTTTTTTAAAACAAATAGCTATATGAAAATACTCATTATGAATATACAGATTATTACATGTTAGTAAATTCTGGATACAGCACATTCATTTGCCATTTATTACATCAGCTAAGTCTAATTTACAACAATTGACTTCTAGTCTGGGCTTTATGGATCCCTGCACAAGAGGGAAAATATAAAATCACCATTTGTGCTTTTTACGGCATAGGTTTCTACCACAGACATATGGTAGAAAAACAAATACTTGAAAACCCTCATATTCTTCCACTTTTGCACATTCCTATTTTGTAATCACAATGGATGTATAGCTATATAATTCCTTAATCCTGATTTCCCATTCTACCATATAAATATACTGACACATTCCAATATTCTTTGAAATCGTGATCTCAGTTTTGATGCAGCTTCCTTACTAAACTAATTTTAGATCAGAAAAAGCTGTTTATCAGTTATTTCTCACAACTGTGACGGAATTTTAAAATACCATTATCCTCTGAGATCTTCATATAGTGCCAATATAGTTCCAAGTCAACATAGCAGCTCATTAATATAATCTGAAGATCTGGCCCTGACATTAGTTGTAAAAATTCCGTAGATCTAAACTCACGCCTCTTCACTGTTCATGGCCCTCACATGTCCCAGCTACCATGATCCTACTGGACCAGCACAACAAGGTTTCATGCAAAACATTCACATATGCCATTCCTCAATCAGCTCACCACTAGAGATGCAAGAATATTGGCCACAACGGAAAAACAGCAATAGTTTCATTGACAGTTTCAGTGTCCAGCAAGCTACATAGCTAGGTCTGTCAGATAATTTGGAAACCTCAAGCCAGTCCTGAAGGTATTTTTGATGCCAAAATGAACCCTCAAACTACAATGGGATGAAAAATCTGAGTAAAGAAAAAAAATCAAATTAGAAATCCCTCCCTCTTTCCTTTTATTCCAAGCCTCCAAAATAGGCAATTGGATTAGTTCAATCAAAATTTTAAACTGAGAATTTCATCAGGTCTTCTGAGTCTCAACCATTTTTCATTACAATCAAAACAAAAACACTTTTCAAAACAGCAATATTGTAAAGAAACTGAAAATTAAACAAGTCAAGAAAACAATGCGGCAGAACCATCCTCATTCAAAAAAAGCCTTTGGTTCTTATGAATGAATATTATGATAAAGCATTTGCCATAGAATTCTATTTGACAGGAATTTTCTGTAACACAGTTTTGCCATTGCAGATGAAAATCTGTAATGATGGGAATGCAAACAGAAAATCTTCTAAGATGCCTTGTAAGATACCATGGGGATCAGTTTCTTTCTAATTGCCAGGTGATGACATCCTACATGTTGTTTTTTTCAAATGTGGGCACATATGAATCACTTAAACATTTAGGTCTAAGATCCTCTGTTTATCTAGAAAAAGAACTAGCTGCCAGTATTGTATGCTGGCTAGATATGCTGAGTGCATCCAACATTATCAACATTCTTCTGCTTCAGCAAATTACTTTATTAAATTTTCCTGGCAAGAGTTTACTCTGTATGAAAAATGGATGTACTTGACGCATTTCCAAATTGTTAACTAACTGACACGTCCTTTATGTTTCTCTAAAAGACTTCAAAGGACAAAGATACAGTGTGAATCTTGAGATCGAAAAACGAGCAGAATTTTCACTGGACTGTCTTTGTTGAATAAAACACATTACCATAGATTATTTCGGAGCCTGAACACATCGCTGGTTTGTCAGATGAAGACACAGAGTTGGCCTATGTGGCTTAGAGGACAGGAAAAGTGTGATTCCTCTGTTGGCAAAATATGACAGTTAATGAATACTCAGTACACTGGCATTTTTTATAAAATACTGTGCAAGTATTTCCAAGCTCCAATTCCATTGGCTATATGTCACTCAGAGTCTCTTTGGGGTTGTTATTGCTCTTTCAGTGTAATAGCAATAAAAAGATCAGTGGAGGTGTGCTGATGAACTAATGCAAAAATGCCCACAAGACATACCTGTACTTTACTAGACTGAGGTGCTATTATCTTCTCAGGCTATAGGCAAAGATAAATTATAACTTGAAATACTAGCTGGAAGTCTTGAGATTTACATTTCATTTAATCAGAATTTGAAAGCATGTAAACACAAATCTCTTAACTTATTCTGATATTGCCTATAATAAGGAAACTGCACAGTAGCAGCTTCAACAATCTTTGTCTATATAATTTTCTAAGTTGAAGCTGAAAGGTCAAACCTTGAAAATCATGGGCAGGCTAATCAGGTAAATCAGTCAGAACAGAAGATTTTAGAGGAATGATTTTCAGTTAATCATGTATATTCTTGTGCATTACACAGATATCCAAAGTAACTACAGCCTAATAGTTCAGGATTCTGACTTCTCCAAGAACCTCAGTTTTAGCACGATTTCTCCTGTACAGATGATAGGTGGAAAAGTAATGAAGAAAGCAATGTTCGCTTTATCTATTATTTATGATTGGGGAAAAAAAGGCCATCTACAAAGACAAATTTACATATGCCTACAGATGATTGACTTAAGAGTAGATTTACTACAAAGATGTACAAACTGCATCACACATACAGAAACTAATTACAGGAACTCAAAAGTGACAGCTTCCTTTTCTGAATTTTTGAAAACAAGTTCTAGTAATTAGTTTGAGATCTAATCAGTTACAAAGTTCCACTAAAAATAGAGCTGATCAGCACTTCAAATTTCTGCTTCACAGGAAACAAAGGCATTTCAAAATCTGACCAAATAGTCCAGTATTCTGTTTCTATATTACTTTTTTACTACTGTACTACTATATTACATTTAAAAGCAAAAGCAGTTACTATATTTCATTGTATAATGAAATAGCTTATTTTCTAAATCAGGGCTCCCTAGCATTTTAAGAACTGTCTTGGTATGAGTTTTGGGACTCCTAAAAATCAAATTTATCATTTCCTGGAGATGGATAGGCTCAGCAGAACTAGATGCTCAGCATAACTGCATCAAAATTATACAGACCTGAGACAAATTCATCCTTCAGGCCAGACAGTTCACAGACCAGCAGTTCAGTAACCTTGCTGTAAATCAGATCGGGTTTTATTCATGCTTCAATGAGACAGTGTGGTACTTTGATGCAAAATTTATTGTTTTACTTTCAGTGCCCAATAGCATTATGAAGAAAACAAGCTTTTGATCTTTCTGAATATTCCCTAGACACATTTGTCTGAATATCCTAGTCTTCATAAAGTCATCTGTTACTTTGTCAGATGTTCTTTATTAAGCAGTCCTTGCATCCACAGATAAAGAAAAGACTAGAGTTGTTTCTCATGGCTGAAATACATGCGTAACAGATAATCAGAGGTGTACATGGAGTTACTTTATATCATCAAATGATGCAAGCTCTCAGCTCTTCCCAAGATCTTGGTCCCTTGATCACTCATACTGCATGCATCTGAGTTCTGCTTAGGCTCTCACTTGGAGCAAACTGTCCAGTTCCTCTAAGACAAAGCTTAAGTGCAGTCTAGAGGTACTTTTTTCCGAGGACTTCAACCTAAATGTAGTATGGACAAGATGACATCAGGGATGGCTCTTTCCTCCTTGCATAGTCCCCCAACACTATTTCAGCAAACTCATCCTCAATAGACCAGGACTCTCAAATATGTCTCTACTACCCTCACTGTGGTCACTTGACCCTGGCTGGACGGCAGGTGCCCAGCAAAGCCATTCTATCACTCCCCTCCTCAGCTGGACAGGGGAGAAAATACAACTAAAGGCTCATGGGTCAAGATAAGGACAGGAAGATCACTCAACCAACTACCATCATGGGCAAAACAGACTCAACTTGGGGAAATTAGCTATTACCAATCAAATCAGAGTAGGATAGTGAGAAATAAAACCGGATCTTAAAAACACCTTCCCCCCACACCTCTCTTCTTCCTGGGCATAACTTTACTCCCGATTTTCTCTACCTCCTCCCCACCAGCGGCACAGGGGGATGGGGAATAGGGGTTGCTGTCAGTTTGTCACACATTGTCTCTGCCGCTCCTTCCTCCTCAGGAGGAGGACTCCTCACGTTCTTCCCCTGCTCCAGCGTGGAGTCCCTCCCACGGGAGACAGTCCTTCATGAACTTCTCCAATGTGGGTCCTTCCCACAGGCTGCAGTTCTTCACGAACTGCTCCAGCATGGGTCCCTTCATGGGGCGCAGTCTTTCAGGAGCACACTGCTCCAGTGTGGGTCCCCCGTGGGGTCACAAGTCCTGCCACAAAACCTGCTCCAGCGTGGGCTCCTCTCTCCACGGGGCCACAGGTCCTGCCAGGAGCCTGCTCCAGCGCGGTCTTCCCACAGGGTCACAGCCTCCTTGGTCATCCACCTGCTCTGGCATGGTGTCCTCCACGGGCTGCAGGTGGAGATCTGCTCCACCATGGACCTCCCTGGGCTGCAGGGGGACAGCCTGCCTCACCATGGTCTTCACCACGGGCTGCAGGGGAATCTCTGCTCCGGCCCCTGGAGCATCTCCTCCCTTCCTTCTTCACTGACCTTGGGGTCTGCAAGGTTGTTTCTCTCACATATTCTCACTCCTCTCTCCAGCTGCAATCGCGCAGGGTTTTTTTCCCCTTTCTTAAATATGTTATCCCAGAGGCACTACCACCATCGCTGATGGGCTCAGCCCTGGCCAGCGGCAGGTCCATCTTGGAGCTGGCTGACATTGGCTCTGTCTGACATGGGGGAAGCTTCTAGCAGCTTCTCACAGAAGCCACCCCTGTACCCCCCCACTACCAAAACCTTGCCACACAAATGCAATACACTCACATATCATACTCCATGCATGCAGTAAATAACTGTGGTATCATCTTATAAAAATGTCACACAGCCCCAACACAACCCCTACATGACTGCAGTGATTTTCAGCAGGAAAAGCACAAGCTAAAAATTTACATCCCCAGGGGGACACCAGATGCAGCCAATGAGATCCAGGGTGAACATTCTTCTAGGTAGATGCAGATAGTCCTGTCTAATGGAAACAACCATTAAAAACATACTTCATTATTTTTGGCTTGGTAGACATGGGTTTTCTTCCAGCGATATTAATGTTTACTCACCTGTCAACATGTTACCTACTCAAAATCTGAATTTTCCTCCTCTGATATGAAGAGTTTGATTTTGCAGGTACAGTTGGAAATGAGCGATGCTCTGTTCTGGCAGATCAGAGTTTGAACAGTAGCTACTAGAAGACTGTAGTCCCTACTGGGAAATAGAGCAATGGTAATTCTAACATTAACAGAGCAGAATGGGTCTTGTATAGAAAAGTACAGGTAGGTTATGTTAAATATCATCAAAATAAGGAGCATTTTTCTGGATATTGTTTCAATGAGAGGGAGATAGAAAAAGAACAAAACTCTAGAAGTATAAAGGAAAGGTAACATCAAAATGCAGTTATAAAAGCATTCAGACTGTAATTCCATGCTAAAAGCATTCCTGCCTTGTTTCTGCTGCCCCCAGCTGCTCATTCCTATCTGCATCTTTGTTATGTACACAGCATGGCTTCAAAAATGCAACCTGAGAGGGTGGGCAACTGTAGAGAAGGTCGAGAACCTTTGAAAGAGCTTTCCCACCAAACAATGATGCTATAAAACTGTGATTTCACAGGATTACCATAAGAAATAACGTTTTTTTAGTTTAAGTGTTGACTGGAATTCTTGAAATCCTAAAAAAAATGAATTTATCCACTTGTGAGTAAGGAAACAGTTGTGTTTTGGTTTTTGGGGTATTATTAATTCTTTGTCAATAAATGGGGGGAATGCCCTTATGACACATGATTTCATGCTTTTCCTGACAGAGACAACATGCGTGGACCTGAATTTTGCTTCAAAATAAGGTAACAGCTGATACTGTTTGATGCATAAACTTTTTATTTTCTTGCTTTTGGACATCTGCATATACTACGCTTGTGCACATCTGTATAAGTGACTTTATCTGCCTCACAGCATAGTGTGTTTTATGAATTAGAACCTATACATAAATGCACTTTAGCTATAAGAGATGACCATCAACATTTCATTAGTGCAAAAGCAGTTCTGCATCATCTTTAATGAATAGCTCTGTTGATTACAATTTTCAGTATATTGTGTAAAATAACTTCATGCAGAGCATAATCAGTAAAGCTATATGTAAAAAAAACAAATACAAAAACTTCTGTTATGGATAATTTCAAAGACAGTAAGAGGAGCAGCTCTGTTTTTTCTAGGTATTATATACATATGCTCCTGAGCTGGTTCAGTTCTATGTAACCATGCCAAAACTAGCAGCACAGTGCAGACATCTGAACTGAACCTATATTTGCAACTCCAGAACTGGAAAAATGATATGACTCTGTTCAAAGTGCAAGACAGCCATTATTCCACAGCCACAGCATATTCATTCGCTGCGAATGAACATTCACTTGGCTGTGAGCAGCTAAGCATCTAATCAGGAGAAGGTAAATGAATCCAAAAGGTTCCTCCCTCTTTTAGTGCCCCTTAGCACAGATTCCTGAAAGAACTGCGTAAATATAATAGTAATTTTATTCCTAATGACACTAGTATTAATAGGTCTTTCTATAAATATCCCAGAAAGAGCTCAATGTAAATGAATATAATGTATATAAAAAAAGGTGTTCAACTAAAAAAGGGATTGTTCCTGTCATCATCAGAACTTGTTTTTAATTGAAACAGGAAATAAGCATGTACCATTAATATCAGTGTTCCTGTTACAAGATTTTTTGTATTTCAGTGGAAGACCAATACAATCTACAATAAACAAATGTATTTGCTTTATCATATACTATTTCCTATTTGATATATTTGATTATTTGATTGGCTTAAATTCACCATGCCCTGATCCAACATGTAGTTCCAAATAGCCTTCAAGAAGGAGAGCTACTTAGTGTCAAATTAGTTTGGGGACAACAAAAGTAGTGGGTAAACAAATTAAGGTAATTACTGATGAAATATCATCTTTAATAGGAAATACATTTGCAGAAAGACAGACTGCCCCAGGACTGTTTTGGTAGTGGTTCTAATCTAGCAGAGAAAACCCTCTTTTGCTCTGACCATTCACGTGAATTTTAATCAATGTTAAAAAGGTGCTGTTGATCTTTCTGGTTTTTATGATTCTGAAGGAAAACATTTGGGACATCGTATAACCCCTGAATATGCACACAAAGATGAGCCACCCACAGTAATTTTTAAATCCTAAAAATGGCCTGCAGCACTGAATTGCTTGCAGTCATTGAAACTCTGAAATACTGGCTGGATTCCAAAGCAACTCAAGTGCCAAAAGACCAAGTGGAATTACTTTCAGATTATTATTAAACTCACAAAGCATTTACAGAATTGCTAGTTTTTGATGAACAGTAACTTTGCCTCCCCTGTTAATGCAACTGCTAAAAGTATAGATCTGATGCAGTATGTGACCTAATTGGCTGAAAATCTAATGTACTAAAAAATGCATTTACTTAAAAAACAAAAAGCAAGCAATAAATGACAAAAGCCCATAGCAGGTTAGATCCTTTCTGGATCTAATATGAAAAAGGTGAAGAATGGCAAAGCATGAAGCAAAATACTGTTCTCTGTGACCATCAAAGAAGCCTGAAAATTCTGAAACTGCTTTAGTGGTCAAACCACTTCCAAATATTGTAGTGGCAACCAGATCAGGAGTTAACCCACTCCTGTTACAACAACTTTACTGAGCTCTGGAACAACAGAGAGTACAAATCAAACATTTAAAGGAGATTTAAAAAAAACAGTAGAAAGCAATAAAAATTGGCAACTATTGTTATGCAGGATTCTGATAGCTGAGTTCTTCTGAAGTTTATGCTGAATACCAGATGCAGCTACAAGTGCATGCTATTTTGGGCAGTAATACATTTGTCAGTGACAGGATGGAGAAGAGTCAGTATTTTCACGCTATCTGAAAGACCTGTATGTTTTCATAATTAAAAAAACAGTATAAATCAATCAGAAAGTAAGTCTGATAAACAAACAAAAACAACCCAGAAAATCCATGGAAAATAGGTAACCTGGTAGCATTTCTGGCTTAGGCAAACCTCCTCAATAATTTTAGACAAATAACTGTGGATAAACTACATTTGTAATTTACAATGTACTTAGACTACATTGTAATGCTACCAATAAAACTGAAATGTCTACTGGCTGAAAGATAATCAATGAGATATATCTCATAAATCAACTGAAGTTTTACCAGAAAGGCACTTCTGTTTTACAGGATCCAGTAATCATACTTGGATTGACCTCTAAATTAATTTTAATTTTCTCAGTAATATTCTTTTGGATTCCTGGAAGCAATACTCCAAGCCTACAATAAGCATGCTTTCAAATGAAAAAATCTAACCTGGATATGCACAGAGGTTTCTAGAACCTGTTCAGAATACTGGTGTAATGCCCTGAGAATTTAATGTAAACTGAGGCAAACATTTGAGTTATGCATCAGCCAAGATCTGGAAAGTAGGTAGGAAGGACTACAAACAAGTTATAAATCGTTACGTGGACTACTAGTGCTATTACTACTTCCAAGAAAATTTATGAGGTTGGATAAAGGATATTAGAAACAAGGGCAGGGCAGAGAAGGGAAAGAATATTGTACTACCCCACCTAACTGCCCTTGCTGTATTCTATTTTTCCATGTCTTCTAGTAAGCTTATTTTCACCTACTAAAGCAGAGAAGTTTGATTATGAAACACCAGCAGTCCAACTTCAAATTCTATTTGTTGCATGAGCAGAAGGAAAAAATATTATTCCTTACAAAGCTGCCAATAGTAGTCCCTGTCAGTGTTATCAAAATAACAAAATAAAATAAGAACAATAATAAAATAAGAATGTAAAACAGCAAACATGCATTTCAGAATGAGGGAACTGCTTATTCCCTGATTTCAACAGATTGGGCTGTATAGGTATTATCATTATATTTGATACATTCAGGGAAATGTGAAGCTTGTCTTAAGATTCAAATTTCAGGAAACACATGTATCTGAAATTTCAGCTTCAACTTAATTTCAGCTCTTCTTTTTAAAAAAGGATCAACAAATTGAAACCCATAGTGCCCTACCTTTAACATAAAGATGTGTTAGCTTCAACACTTTTGTATGGCATCTTAATTAACCAATATAAATTCATGCACATTCTTACTAATTCTTTCTGTTTAGAATACAAATTATTTTCTCTATTTTTAAAGTACCAGGACAACTTTCATTTTTGCTCAGTTCTGTCAATAAAACAATTCGAGTACACCACCAAACAATAAACCCCCCTGCCTAAGAGTTCATTAAATGACCTTCAGAGCTTATGCACTTAGAGAGAAAGGAAAGCACTGGGAAAATATTAGATAGAAATGACTCTCCATGTTTTCATCTATCTGCAATAGAGCTCACTCATGCTAAAAAAAAAAATTATTTAGGAAAGCAGCAAATCCATTTCAGGTACACTGGGACTGAAAGAAGGAAAAATCCATCAGATTTCATATTTTAGAAATTTATTCTTTGATGAGAGCCAACACAAAATAAATTATACAACTGATTACTGTAGTGAGCAATTCATAAAAAAATATACATAATCTCTATTCTTATGTTTGTCTTAAGAATCGTTGCATGGTCTTCTTAATCCGGAGCTGAAGAAAACCCCTAGTTTTATGAAAAATTAATTATCAGCACCTCAACAGCTCTCATCTGGAAGCATCGCAGGTGTACATCCAAAATAAAAAGTAACAATTTAGATATGTGGAAAAGGTATAATTTGAAATCTTGGTTCAACCATACTTTATCCTAACCATAGTCAACATTATTTGGATCAAAACTGCAGAGGAGTACCTTGTTACTCACCGCTCATGATAAGTACTTAATGCTCACACTACATGAATATATTTGTCATAAATCTGACTTTATAGTCATCTCTAACACAGAGTTTCAACCAGTGAAAGTTCTAATGATAACTCATTGTTCCCAAAAAACAATACTAGTGTATCAGCATTGCAGTGTGCTGTCTCCTGTCTGCAGACACAGAAATGATTCAAACACCTAGCCCACGAGGCTTAAAAGATGGGGACAACACCACAGAGTGTCCCAGGTGGATGGCAGCTTCTGACAGTGAACAAATGTCATTTCTTACTGTGAGCAAATTCCTGTAAAGAGTTGTAAGGTTCCTTTGCCAAAATTTGGCCTTGAACTAGAACACAATATTGTTATTGATCAAAAAAACTTTCACATGTAGGGAATATATGGGAAATATATAGGGTCATATATGGGGAATAGAAATGTCCATTTGTCTCCTATCACCAATTATCACACAATTAACCCTTCAGCCTCCTGCTGAAGTTACCATTATCTCAGTTCTGCTCAATACTAATATTCGTTTCACCACTCTCTTAAACAGACCTGTGAAATTATCCTAAATTTAAAAACAGAAGAGTAGCATAAGGTATGTAGGGTAAAATCCCCAACATAAAATGGATTTTTTTAATTACAAAACTATAGCAGATAGAGCAATCAGGTAAACTGCTATTGTAGCAGAATAAACAGTTGGGTGGTAATTGCCAGCAAGGTGGTGATAATGCATAGTTGGGAGGGGGCCAGGGTTGGTATCTGGATCACCCACTAGTAAAATCATTTGTAAAGCTACAGTCTTAGACTGACAGAAACCAAACACACAAACAAAGACCGGTCATTGAAGAAGAGAAAACAAAAACAGAAAAACAAGATCATAAAGTGACAAAACTGTCAGAAAGACTCGGGCCAGTACCCCACAACTTTTAAAAGTCACTCCTGTGAGTCCAGATGTACTGATTTACTGCTTATACTGAAGAATATTATTAACAAGAAAAAAACAACACATCCGTATCTTGCCCTAGTTGCCACAAGTGTCCTTTTCCCAAGGATGTGTAATGTAATGGAATAATCTACCACTGAGAAGGAAAAGCTCAAGTGAAAGAACGATTGAAGAGTTAATCCATTCATCCTATTTCTAGCAAATCATTTACTCGGTGTCTGATAATACAGCCTATGAATAGGCTAAAAAAAGAGAGAAAGAAAGAAGCTGCAAAGCCTCTTCCCTCCCTCTCCCAGTATATAAAGGCAATAAGCATCAAACTGCACTTTCATCCGAGGGAGATGATGGTCCTGCTCTTGTAAGCCTGTTCGAGACTCAGAAGCTTGGCAGGGCTAGAAAGGACACTGCAGCCATCCCTTGGGCCGCTGCTGACTTGCAGCTCCGCTCAGCACCACCACACCGTGGGAGAAATTAAATACTGCATCTTTCCACCGGCAAACTAAAGCATGCAACTATTAGCTTGTATTTCTTTCACTCCTTCACGTCTCTTCTTATTTCCTTGTGAGTGGCTTCTTCCACTGATTTTTAAACAAAAAAGACTATATTTATTCAAAATATATTGATTCAAAACACCCTCCTTACCCATCTCTGCCTTCCCACCACAGCATCTGTTACCTGCACCATGGCATTTGCAAGACTCACCATCCCCAGAAACATACCCAAACATATGGGGGGCACCTTGATCGTCTTTTTCCCCTCCATTGGCACAGCCTGGTGTGATATACACTCCCACATCTGATAATGTCAGGACTGGGAGGCTGCCAAGCCCTCGCGTACCCCTTCCTATTGCCTCTCTACAGCAGCCTGATCAGGATGTGCTGTAAAACTGTGTAAGAAGTCCTACTGATGTTAGTAGCACTCTGTGTGGGTATAAACGATCAAATCTTTTATACTGAGATTTAACAGGTCACAACACCCAGAACATGACCTATTTATTTTGGAGAGTAGTAAGTCAATTCCCACCTCAGTTCCATCATGAACTCTCCTACTCATATGCTAAAAAATTTTTAAACTCTCCCTGTCTAGGATGCACTGCAATGACGCCAAAAAGATCATTTTAGTAGCAACGGAAAATGTTATTTCCATTAAATGAAAAAGTCAATAATTTGTCCACTACCCCTCACCTCTGCTTTAGTTAGCTTCCAGAAACAAAGAAGAATAACCTCAATCTTACAGTCAGCTTCTTAAAGAAAAAAATTCACTCATAGAGATATCTATGCTGGATTCCATTGTCATTTTAGTCTTTACTAGATCAAAGCTTCACAGAAAATAGTCACTCTGCAAGTAATTAGATTTCCCAATTTTTACTTGTATGGAAATATTCCTTCCTAGTTTCCAGAAAAATCTACTGTTCGTCTTCATACCCGTCTCCTCCCATAACAACTCATATAACAAGAGAGTGTCCTGGATGCTTGTAACATAAGCCCATGTCTGGGGTAGAGGATATGACTGTGAAATTTGAGAGACACTGAGACTGAGAAATTTGAGACAGCTGAAACTTTTAATGCAATAAAGTAGAAGATAGCTTAAGGTTGCTAATCAAGACCTGGCTATTAATAATTATGGTATCTAATACTTCATGTTTGTATAGTCTGTATCCTAGCCTGGCAAATCTTTTTTTATTTTTAAAAAGCAATACCTTAAAATGGGTTAGATAACAAGCAGTGAAGAGCCGCAAAGCTCACATGCAGGCTGAGGTTAAATACATGTGCATCTTTGTATTAAACCATAGATATCCTAATATAACATTCTAAAGTGCAATTAAGGCCTAAAATGTTTCTAAGTGACACTATGCTGCAACGAGGCCTGTGCCCAGACAAATCTTACTCAGTCAGCAAATAATGGGAGATCCTGGCAGAATGCTCGATACCCATGTGCCTTGATTTTGCAATACTTTCACTGGAGAGGTTCAAAACATGTTGACCTTCAGAACGTGCTTTCAAGCTCCTCGGTTTGCTCTGGAATTTAGAGGGATTGAGGCATCTGGGTAAACTGGAGGGGAGGAGGAGGTCTTGGTAACAGCTGATACAACCTTCTTGGGTCTCACTGGTATTGTTTTGCTCCACGGTAGACTTCTTGCTACTGTCTAAACAGGTACTAACTGACAGTCTTTTTATACAGGCAAGTGGTATTTTATATTTATACATAACTAAAGTGGGCAGATTCCAGTAAGAAGCTTTTTGCAAATGAAACGTCACTAGCCCTAATACATAGTCCTCTCAAAAACGCAGTAATCGCAACAACAAAAGGAGCAAACCCATAAAAACACTAAAGAGAAAATATCAATCTAAACACTTATTAGAGCTATATTAATGTGGCAGTTGTCAGACAAGACTGTAGATGCTAAACAGTCCCAGTGTTCTTCAGACAAAATTACACCTACTTCCTGCGGAATTCCAGAAAACACCGCTTGCGTCGCCATCATTCGGCTTTGCCTCACGTCTTGAAAACACTTATCGCACCCCACCCCCCACCCACCCCCCATTAAGGAGAAGCTGAAACCGGACCGCCACCCTGACGAGATGTACGGGTGCTTTGCGAGCAGCTGTGCCGCCGTGGGCCCGGCCAAGCCGGTGAGGCGAGGCGAGCCGAGGCGAGGCGAGCGGCGGGGCCGCGGGGCGGGAAGGCGGCGGGGCCGCGGGGCGGCAGCACCTTCCCGGCGAGCGGAGAGGCGGCAGCACCTTCCCGGCGAGCGGAGAGGCGGCAGCACCTTCCCGGCGAGCGGAGAGGCGGCAGCGCCTTCCGCGCCGCAAACGTCCCTCCTGCTTCTCGGGTAACGGCCGTAATTAACACAGACGAAGGTTCGTCAGAAGTCTCCCTCCTTCCCTTCGATGGTGTCCTCTCTTTGCAGTGCCGACGGGAAGTGCATAATATGCATCAGTGTGCAGAACTGATTCATTGGACGCTTTAATAATTTTTTTTTCCCCGAGTAAGAAAGCTAACCTCAAAATGATCAGGCACAACCATAAAGCACTAGTACTTCAGGTACCGCTACCAAAGTCATGTTTTCCGTTACAAGGCAACATCGTCCGAGAAAAAGGACGCAGCTCCACAAAACGTCTTCTAATGGCATGAAAGCTGTCACATCGCTATTTACTCTGCAAACAAATTACAGAAGTCGGGACTTCTCCACAAGAAACGGAGCTAGATTTGCCGAGAGGGCAGGCTCCAGGTACGCTGCAGCAACATACGGATGTCCCAGGAGGTTCAGCAGATTCACTAGCCGTTATTTTTAAATTTAAATGTAGTAGTTAAATATGTAGTGTATCTCATTCCGGTATAGATACATAAAAGCATAAAATTAAGCATTTTGTTGTTCAAATTCCAGGAAGCACCTATATACACATAAATTCACTTTTAATTTAGACTAATTTTGAAAGAGGCAGGAAACGTATCATTTCTACACATTTGCAATCCTTTGATCACTATCAAGCTAAACCACCTTAACAGGAACTTTTTTTTTGCACTGCAAACCTGTCTTTGCCCTTCTTATAAATACCTGAATTGCTGAATCTAAAACTGATTTATTTTCAATGTGTGATTAAAGCTGTTTTCTTATATATGCACTACAAATTCATTGCAGCAGACTAAAAAATTGAGCAATTATATAAAAAACTTGAACTGTAAGTTACTTATTTGAATGTGTGCTGAAGTCACAGCCAAGACCACTACTGACAAGTTCAGCAAAACAAAAAAAGCCCAAAGGCCAAGCTCCCTCACCCACATGTGCCACATTTATCCCCACTTTGTCTTAGCTATTGATCCTCTTCTCAAACACTGTTTTGACTCATTCCCCTAATTCTTAACCAAGCCTTCTCAGTCAAAAGAGGCTACAGGTAGTCCAGAAAGCAGATCTTAATCAAAGTCCTCAAAACAGAATAGGGGCTCACCTACAAGTAAAAAAGCCACAGTCCTTTAAAGGCTTACCCTGGCCACAGGGCTAACAGACAGGCAAAACAATTAGTTAGGTCCAGGCTTTTGACTTTAAACACATAAGGTCCTGACTTCCAGTAGTGAAACACAGTGGGACTATCGGGAAGAACATAAAGATTTCACTAGATACAGCAGGTTTAGCAGACCAGGCAGGAATTTGAGAGCAGACCTAGGTGAATGCAGTGAGACAAGGCACGAATAAGGAAAAGAGTTGAGCCTAGCATGTTTCTGGGCCTTACGGCACTCATCATTTGGACAAACAGACTGAGAAGAAAGAGGTGGCTACCTGCTTTGGCTATCCTTTGGACACTTCGTGTTTAAAGAAAAGTGAAGAAATACTCACCCCGCCACGTGACTGCTATGTATGTCCTGAAGTTAGTAGGTTCAGTTCCCCAGAATCCCATGCTGGGGCTGCACACTTTAATCCCAGGAATCCTAACATCAGAGGCTGCAAAGAGGCTAGAGACCTGTGGCATAAGAAAAGCTACTGCCTGTGATTGTGCCATCTCCTGTGGGAGACCTGCATCCCCCACCTTCTTCTCAGCTACCAGTTCTGTAGGGATGTGAAATTAGCTTCTGCCCCTAAACCTGTCTGCAGGTCTCCCTTTGCCTTCTCCATCTCTACTCCACCAAACTGTTGAGATGATAACAACCTTCTGTCCCAGTGCTTAGTGCTCAGTGATGACTGGCTTAGCCTCCAACACCATGAACAGTCTGAACAGAAACTCAGTTGCTAAAAAGAGATTATTTGTTCTCTTCAGAAGGGTTAGTTTCCCATAGGATTTCCATGATCCTCTTCACCTGAGTGAGGATGACTCATCATAAACATATCATTGACCCTTGATACTGCTCAGCAGATTAATCAACTGCTTACTGCTTGTAGAGGTGGTCAGCCCTTCTCTACTTCCTGCAGTCAAGTTGTCTCCCTCAACCCTCATGGTAATGCTAGCTGGCTGGTAGAAGTTCCTGGAGAGATGGAGCCACTCCACCATAGCACCAGCTATGAATGAAAAACCTTCAGTGGTGCTGCTTTTCCCTGAGCCGTGGGTAAGCTTGGGCTCACGCTTGTGCTCTGAGCTGGCAAGGGTTAACTGCACAGGGAGTGCTCAGAGGTAGCAGTTACAAGACAGTGGAATCTCTCCACTTGAGACATTAGGCTTTCTCTCCTCCAGCGGGAGGATGTGTTCAATCCACTGACTTGGACTCTCACCTGATCCTTATGATTCTTCTAAGAAGTGACAACAAGCTGGGAAACACAGACCACCATGGGCAGTGGCTACAGAAGAGCTGTCAGGCACTAGAGTGAGACTTTTTTTTCCCCAGTGGTAAAAAGGGAAAAAAATTAACTGTCACAGAAAAGTGAATGGAAGAAGTATTTTGTTTGAGAGCAAGAGAAAAACTGTAATGAAGCACCAAAGGATTTCCAGTGTTTGTGACCATCAGACAGAACTGTGGATTCTTTCTCCTCCGTGCCGATTCATTGAACAGTCACCTTTGAACCTGGCATTGCTGGGCTGCCAACGGACCCTTGCAACTAGGTTCTGCTGGTGGAGAACTCATCCACACCTTCCAGAGTACCTATGCATGTGGCAGAGGGCATGGGGGGAGAGAGACCCAGGTTGTACAGAACATACATTTCAGTGGAGGAAAAACGTCTCTAAAAGAGAAGCCCAGAACCATGATAAATAATGACAACCATCACTGACACAGCTTTTAGTTTTGAGAAGAAATAAAGGGCTTAAAGTTTCATCAGCCTCACTAGAGCAATTCAATAAACTGATTTTATTTTTGAAGACGGACCTTTCTGTCATATGCAAAGTGTATACACTTTGTTATAATTATCATTAAAATAACTTGGAATTTGTGAATATTTCATTGCTAATTTCTATGAAAAATATAATTGCTTCCATGCTGTAGAAGCTTAATCTGGCACTGATTTAATTATTTGTTTTCATTGTTTTTCAACCACATGCATAACAAGGAGCTGTCCTCTGTGATTACACCAATTTCACCAAATTTTTTGTAGACATTTTCTCCAAATCACAAACTTGTTTAACATCCATGGTTAATCATTTTCTGATTCCCCCTTTTATTCATTTCATAGTAATGAAACTGCCAAATGTTCCAGGTATCACATGTTAACAGTTCTGACTTGTGAACAGAGTATCAGTAGTAGAAAAAAACCCCTGAGACATATTTGCCTATTACACCCTGAAAAGAAATTATGCTATCTTCTCCGTGCTTGTTGCCATAATTATAATCTGCTGGTAACTTTTCAGATTTTCTGTTAACTAAGATAAACCATAAATATTTGTTAAACCGAGAATCAATTCAACTATTTACAATAGAAAAGTAATCCACTTGATTTGGTCCTTCAGCTGCAGTCCACCAAGTCTGCACAGGGCCTTAGAGGTCTACAAATATCTAATTAAACAAGTAGTAAACTAATTAAACATTAACAATTGAAGGAGGAGGGGGAAAAGAACCAGAAATTCATGACTGATAATAATGGGTTCCTCTAAAATGTAGGCATGATGAAAAGGATTTGGCTGGAAGTTGATCACATCTTTTACCCTCAAGTTTTTGACACACAAAGAAATGAAAATGCACATGCAATGGAATGGACACTGCTTGTCCAGATATTATGCTCTTGAGCAAACCAGAGATGTTGGTCACCATTTTTTACTGTTCTTCCACAAATGCCTGAGAGATGTGACAATCTATGCAAAAGATATCACTGAAGTTCAAACTCATTTTAATCAAAAGGAATAAAAATTATTCCAGTTTGAGTGAGCTGCAGCCTTGTTTGTGAACAAAGCACACTATTGGTAAAAAGTATTTTTAAATACTGATTTCTAATTCTTACAGTTCTAGCTTCTAAGGATAAAAATATGACTACAAAGTTGTTAATCCACAAATCCGTGTACATGCTGGTACGGGAAGATGCAGTATCTCCTCAAGAAGCAATTATCAACGATGTGGGAAAAAAGGACACAACTGTATAATTATATGATATTTAAGGATACCTAGAGAATCCTCACCTTGGCCTTTCCCATCTCACTCGCCACAAATCTAATGATGACTAGCCCTATAGCAATTTGGGACTAGATTTCGAAACCTCCATGAGACAGGGCCACTGCTCATTTTATATACTTGTCCAGTGGTTTTGAGCCACATGATCTAGTAGATGGACATGATAAGAGAGGGATGGGAGGATATGGAGGAAGTGCAAGAGCAGAGGGAAATAATTAATTGGAAAGCCTCCTTTTTACCATGGGGCAATTTCAAGGACTGAGTATCAAGCAAAGATTTCATGGGTTTCTTTGCCAAGTTTGATGGCAGCTTGTTACAGCTACTGGGAGACCTTCATTCAAAGAAAACATTTTTAACTGGTTAACAGTAAATAAGCATTTTAATTTCAAAATATATACTTTTTAAGAGGAAGAGTGCCTTTTTCATAAGATGTAACATACCTTAAATTTCTATTGCTTTGTATTTTTGCTGCGTAGGATTTTGCTTGAGGTTCTTCATTGGGAATCAACAAAGAACCTCAAGCAAATCTCTTGTCACAGACAATAAATACTCTTATTCCCACAGTTAGCATTTCTGTCTTGTCTTCATAAAAGGCTGGCCTTCTCAGGAGTCTCTGAAAAATTTCATGGATGCCAATCCCTTTCTTCAGGGCACAGACACTAAACAAAGAAGAGTCCAGTCTTTTTATTTTGACTTCCACCTAATATGTCTGTAAATGACAGTGGTATGATAATGTAGGTTCAAAAACCAGAAAGCTCTTATCATCCTTTCCTGTACCATAAGAGAGCATCACAGAAGTCTCTGCATCATAAACTTGCAAACTTTTTTTTTGCTAGTAATCATTTAAATGAAATATTTAAATATAATTTAATGTAACAGTTTTTCTTGTTAAATACTACACCATGCATTCTTGAAAGAATATCTGCTAAACTACGACAGAGATTAACTACGACAATATGAGAGGATGTGGAACCTTCTAAAAAGATTTAGCAGTCCAAAAAAGTTTGTCAGTTTTGAGGGATCTTCACAATGCTTGGCAGAATACAGGCTCGTAAAATCCATCTGACCTCTTCCTTATGACAAGCATTACGAAAGACAAATGTGTTTTAGGATCGATCTTGTTTGCAATATATTATGCAGTAGTATCAGATAAAGCAATGCATGACCTTAAAGCAAGCCTCATGATTCACTTTTGCACTGTAGGAGAATATTTAACCTTTCTGTACTATTGGATGTAAATGACTGCATAATGGTGGATCATCTCTAGCAAGCTTTTCAGTTGCTAATACATAAAATTTCAGATTCTGCAGACAGCTCTGGACTAACAGTTTGCAGAAAACTGCATCTGTCTAACAAATAGCTTCTTCCATATCTATCAGCAGAACTGGACTCCCAGTCACCCAAGAGTTTATTTTTCTTCCAAGCATTCTGCCACAGTGATGGACATTCTCCGTCACATCCAGAAAGCGACCTGAACCTTTGGCAGACTTATGAACTGAGCATGGAATCAGCGCTGGAAACTGCTAAACAGGGATGAGGTTTGGACACTGCACAGAAAGGCACATCCATCACTGGAAATGTTCTGCTAGAGACACATTTATATCCCTCTGTATGGGTCCTGAGAGCATACCCCTTCCCAGAGGTCTGGCTGCCTGGGCTTGGGGCCAGCTTAGAGATAGCGCAGCTGAGGGAGGTCCCCTCCTGCCGGCCATCTTGGACAGAGCCCTCCAGACAGCGCTGTGGGGAGGGAGGCCTCCGCCAAGGCCAGCTCCCCTTTCCCACACAAACTGCTGTGAAGCTGAGCCACTACCGCTTGTCTCCCACATGAGCTGTGGATCCCACTGCCCTGCAGCCATCACTGCGCCTGCCCATCAGCCCTGTTGACTCACACCCAGGCCCTGCCGTGCAGGCTGACCTTCTGGCCTGGCCTCGGCCCTGCCTCATCACTACGGACTTGCCTGGTGATGGCTGGGCTGTGCCTCAGCCCAGGCGCCCTGACCAGACCTGCCCTGCTCGCCGTGCCTGGGCACCGCGGCCCTGCGCCCTGGCTAGCGAGGCGCTTCCCTCCGCTGCCCTCGTAACCGTGCTCGGCTTCTGGCTTACCTTCCACTGCAGAGCAGCTGGCCCTCACCGCTCTCCGACACTTCCGTTAACGGAGACCGTAGGACAAACTAATCGCAAAGTTATAGAGGATGCCAACTTTATAGAGAGACCCAAGTCCAGCTACGTGGCCTGGGTTTATAGCTGGGTGGACGATACAGAAAACGTCCAAGTTGCTCTTATACAGCAAAACAAATTATGAAACAGGATGTGTGGTGTCTTGACTGAAGTGAAACCCAATGGGCAACTTTTCTGAGATTCGAACTGCAAATAAATATTGGTGAAGCAAGATGTTTGTACAAAACCAGTGATTTAGCATTTTGCAACTTGGAACATATTTCCAACTCCACAGATGAATGCTCTTCTGAGGCTGTAACACCACACTGAGGAAAAATTACAATAGCAGTCCACTGTGAAACCAAAATGCTTTTTCCAATCAATCAACCTTCAAATCCTTTCCATACCTAGAAAGCCCACTTTGGCTAGCCATTTCAGGGTTGGTTTCTTTTTGAAGACTGCAAATTTCTCAACTCTTTGGCATACTGCAGGTCAGACCCCCTCCCCTTCCCCATGCTTACACACACCAGCCTCACTGCTCCCGTCTGAGGAATACCTCCACCCTGAGTCATGGCACAGGGGAAGACCCTCAGCAATAGAGCATAGTCTGATGACTGCTATTAAGGTCATCACCATTTTCAGTCACCATCTCATTCTGTGGAAAAGAAAGTATCTACAGGTGAATTTTCAGAGAGAATGGAAGCTCTCAGAGGTTTATTTGTTCTGACCGAGTCAGTACAAGAAGGAAACCCTAGGAGGTGCCATTCTTTTCTGTCTCAGAGACTCAGTGTGCTTGGGGAGAAGCAACACATCCAGCTTCTTTGATAAACATTTCTGGGGTTACAAGAAACCAAAGAGGTTCAGAGGAACGGGCAAACAGTAAGACATTTCATTCTTATCCAGTAACAGTCAGAACCAGGTGTCCAGCCTGAGAATACCCAGAAGGTGCAGTTCCTTCACAGAGTTACGCTGGCTGTCTTGGGAAACAGTTATATAAATTTTCTATGTGGAAAAGACATTGTCCAATGAACAGAGTGGGTTCAGTGGCATAGGGCAAAGCTTTTGGCAGAATGCAAGTGTACCTGGTCATGTTGCAACAGGAAACTACATCTTTTCTTTGATCAGGCCATTTTTTTAATAATTCAACATATTTTATGAGCTATTCTCTTGAAGTTTAATGGGACCTAAAATCGTAGGTCAAGTGAAACCATGCCCCTGATTTCCTACATAAAGCTTTTCAATTGCACCTTGGTGAGATTTTTCAAATTTGAATTATTATTAAAGAAGGAAGACCATCAAAAGTCTTCAGGGAAATTATTTTCTCTTCTGCACCTGGCAAGGAGCTGCTTAAACTCTGGTAGGAGAATTAAGCCTTCAGTTAATTTTTACTCTCAAACAGGTTCTTAAACTAAAAAGTATATTATTTGCTACGCTCATATGTAAAATAGATTTCTGAACAGGTAATAGTTACGAGATTAGACAGCTAGAAGATGCATATTTAGATGCAAAAAAAATCTATAAAACATGTCAGCATCTTGAAAGAAGATTATGCTGGTTTAAGAACTGTTTAAAGTAAATAAAGCAGAACATGAAGTAGATGTTACCAACAGCTTTCCAATACATCCAAGTTTTCCTTAGTATTGAAGGGTTAATACTATGGTACCTCCAAATGTACTTTCTGAAGATAGAACTTCCTCTTCTACCAGATTTATAATCTAAGCTTTATAAAAAGTACAACGTCCCATTAAAAACTGATAACAAGTAATAACTAAGGTCTATTTGCATCCTTTAAAAACATTATAAAGAAAATATGTAGAACATTAATATAATATATACACCATGAAGCTGGTTTGAGAGTTTGACAGCAACTGTATATCTAAAAAAAAAAATAAAAATCAAATATTTTTATCCATTAGGTGACTATGATCCCTTTTTGTCTAGATTAAGATTTACGTGTTGTCTCAAGTAACCAAAAAGAACTGAAGGGATAACAAATGGTGATACTACTGTACAAGTTGTCTGTATAGCTTGAGTATAGATCTTTATCTTTTTTCCCCTCTCACTTTATTCTTTGATTCTATTAGCTAGTCAACTTTTGCACTTGTTGGTGTGTGGAAAAGATTATATGCGTAAACCAATTAGAGGATTGGAAGTGCTTTCCTCCTATAAGCTAGAAAACTAGTTTACTCGTGGTGAATGAGCTAATTGAGTACTAGCAAGGTGGCAAGCTTTTTATATACCACCAGAGACAACTAGAATAGTCGGACAGAGAATCTAATCTATTACATAAGCATTACGCAAGGACATTAACTGGCTCTTTCCTACAGCAACGCCAAACTTAATTCAGATATGCTCTGGGTTTCATTATTTCATATCCTGTGTTAGCAGTTAATATGCAAGACATAACTGACACAGGTTATGTGTTAAGTGCTTATGCCAAAGAAAGCATATTTCTGAAGAAGCTGTCAAGGTACTAAAAGCTAACACTGTAGTTCAACTTCACTTTGCCTGAGGTCAAAAAAGGACTATGAATACTGGACTTCCTCCATTAAATCTTTGTCAGTGTTAGCATTTACTCAAACATTTCAAAAGCAATAAATACTGTTCTAGAAATTGATGAACATCAAAAGATCGAGTGATCTAGTTTAGATTGGAGCTTATTGTCAGAGATCAGCTGATGTATCAAGCCCACACTTAGCTCCTGCCCGAAGTGAATCTTCCTGTGATACGTCACTAATATATTAACAAGTAGCTCTTGTACAAATGTTCCCCCTTAACCTCTGCTAAATCCTGCTTATCCCTGGACCATGTCCCTGATGACAAGGTTGAGCAGCTGGACAAATTATGCATCTGTTTTTCCATTTAAATGGAAAGGTTTTCAAAGAAACAGTCAAACAGTAAGGCAAACTGCACTTGCTGGGCATGTTTTTATGTAATCTATAGGATAAAATCATAACTCTATCAATGTCAAAGACAGGGCTCCCTTGACAAAAAACAATAGCAGAGGCCATGGCAGATTGGCAGATTCAAAGGCAGATTAAAAGGAGAGAGGGAAAGAAGCAGGCTCCGAACATGGGTGCGATGTCAATGAAACAGACACTTTTTCCACCATCTGCACAGTGACTTTGCAAGGTCCTAGTTCCTTCAGAGTTCTACTGAGTAAGTTCTGCACTTGTACTTTAAAAGAGACAAAAAATCCAGGATGGGAGTGGGAATGGTAACTGGGCTCTATGTTTGCCTTTCTTCCTTTCTGTTATATGTGTTTTTAATTCAAGCTGTTTACCAATCCAGCTTCCAAATTAAAATTAAATATATTCACTGTGAAGTGTGCACTGTCCAGGGTGAACATTAGAGAGCATTAATAAGGGAAAAATGCTCTTGTATTCATTCTAACTCCAGTAAATTGAGTCTCTAATCTTCACTTGGTATTAGAAATCAAATCAGATAAGGATCTAAGATCCACAAGACTTTCTAGCAAAAGGAAATGGGAGAAAAAATAGGCAAGCCAGAGCTCCAACTTAGCTGCAATAGCCCTAGAACTTGAACATTAATAGAAGCACAACAGACCTAAAAACACAGAAAGCTCAAAGAAAAAGCACTGTAGTGAGTCAAGGATGCAACAAGCAGTGAGCATAAGCATGTTGTTAAGGCCCAGACTCAGCAGTAGGCATCAGTCCAATTCCTTAAAGAGTGACACCACTTTGGCCAAAGGCAGCAACAACAGAAATGGCCACATTAGCTGACCTCTCTCTTGAGTGATGATCACGCTGGATAAGCAGATCCTAGGGATTACATCTGGTTTAGATCAACAACAAGAGACAAAGGAATACCCTGGTGTATCTAATGGGGTGTGCATGAGAGGGCATAATCTATTCCAGAAGGCTTACAGCTGCTTACATAAAACTATTCAATAAAAAAGTAAGTTTCATGCCACACCACAGTGTGATTTTTGAGAAGGCACAATCTCACTCACAAAGCAAAATAAACATGAATCAGCAAATAATTTTAGAACAGCCCTGTACAGTCTAATCCTGCATTGTGATTATGGGAATATGAAAAAAGTATTAATAGAAACAAGACAGCATATGGGGCTGAGGGATAAGCACTTATTAGCAAAATTCCCAGACGATCTAGTACACTAGAGGTAGTTAGGAACACGGTTCTCCAAAGTCACTATATAAACGCCATCTTCTGAGGATGCCCAGATACAAGAGGAAAAATACTGCAGAATGTCTAGAAACAGTATCTCCCCAAACCAGTACAAACACAAAGGGATCCAGAAAGGAGACTGTAACATGTAATGAAGAAAAGAAATGGAAGAAGAACAAAATAATCTCAATAGTATTACAAACAGTGACAGCTAATGGTTCTGTCCAGCAAATTACACACTGTACCAGAAATGCCTTTAAAAAAAAAAAAAAGAGTACACCGCAGTCTGCTTATGTAAGCATCCCACAGAAGCTGCTTTTCAGGAACGGGTTTCAAAATGTACATTGCATTTTCCTTCAGCCATGAGGGTTGATCAGCAAGAACTATGTCTCTTGGGAAAATATGAACTAGATGCCAAAACAAAATTGATTGTAGAACTGTGAGATCAGAATACTTCCACAGGAAAATAAAAGCACCAATGCTTCCAAGCCAAAGCAGATAATGAAACTGCCGACTGTATCCATTAAGTTTGAAACTACAAATCTGACCATTCTACAGTTAGCAGGGAACATTCTATCCCAAGAGATCCATATATACTCTGCTTTACCTGGATGTCAAACAACCAAAATGCTAAGCACTATTACAAGGAGAGAATCAGTGGAGATAACTCTTAAACCACTAGATTTCCAAAATTACTCTTAGGTCTGTGGACAATAAAGAAAGAATTAAAGCAATACCTTTTGTCCTGTCATCACAAAACAATGATTCTTTCTTTTCTTTCTTCTACTGCTAGAATAGAAACTAGTCACATGAAACAGACATAATAAGTTTCTTAAGAGGTAAATTACATTGGGATATGCAAGCATGGTAGTAGTCACAACAGAAAATTGTAGGATTCAGGATGGTATTAAATCAAAGATAGCTAGCCTTTCAGAAACATCAAGCAATGCCTGCACATTATGCCAGTTCTGAACTTATTTAAAAAAAAAAAATCCTCTAGCACAATTTCAGGTGATTCCTCGTGCTACAAACTTTGTATATTTTCTAGTTGCAGTGTGTCTAGTAGCATATGCCTTAATAACACTCTTCAAAAACAGAGCAGCACTGAGCACAAGTAGAAAAAGCAGTTAAACCAAACTTGCACGTTTCAGGCATTTTCTGGTAGGCACTGAATTTCATATAGGGATTGACCTTAAACTACCAGTCACTATTGCATATTCAAAATCCTAGGTGACTCATAACATGAGATAAACCATTTTCATAACAGATGAGCTTTCAGCTCTCAGTTGTTTATTTGTCTCAAAAGAACCTCATCATGGCTGATAAGTCCCTTTGCAAGAGGTGGAATAGAAAAGAGTTTTTCACGGAAGACATGATAAATGCATTACTTACATTATTTTCATACTACAGGAAAACACTTAAAAAAATAATTCAAAAGCAAGAGCAGATGGAATACCAGGCCAAGTCATAAAACTACTGTAAAAAGGCAGGACAAAGATAATGATCAGAATAGGATAAAGAAATTTCAGAACCAGTTCTGACAATACATGGGCTAGTCCCCTGACCAAATTCTAAACTGCAAGGAGGAACCTAAATACCTAAAAGAAAGAAATTGGAAGTTTGATGTTTTTGCTCTCAGAAGTCAGTGTAATGAATTCTTACTAGCATTCTCTCAGACAGGCCACGGTAAAAAGAAAAATTTAGTTTCTATCTGGCTAGCACAGATAACTTTCATAATTTTTTTTTAATTGCTGCAGTAATTAGGCTGTTCAACACTTGATAATGAGGTGCTGATAATGAAACTATTTTTTTCTCTAGTCTTCAATCGCAAGAGCAAAAAGCTTTTGACAGTCGTCTTCAATTTTTCTCTTAGACCTTTGATTTTACGTCGCATCCAATAACATGACTTCTCTGAGTATATTCAGTAGATAAAAACAATAAAACAAAACAGGATTATTTATAAAACCTCATATTTTCATTTTGCCCCATAGTCTTTCCACCTAGATTCTTGTCTGATTTCCCCACATCTAAAAAGAGAAGGAATACTGATGTTTGAGGGAAAGACTGAAAAAAACCCCCCAGCAGTGTCTGAGTAGCAGGAATGATTTTGTCCTCCTTGGTTAGCAAGCAAATGAAAATTAGCTATCAGAATATGCATTGCTTTGAGGCATCTTCAGACAGATTTCCAGTTTCTCTTTCTCTCTGTCATGATTAGCTTCGTAGGCAACATCTCACCTGCCCACACAAAACCACCAGTATGTCCTCCAGATCCAGTCCTGGTAAGGCAATATCCAACAGAAGGGAACTGCCCTCACACATTCCTGTTGGTCTATCCATGATCTTGAAAAGCCAAAATAGAAGTAAATCATTTTGAAGGACAGTTTTATGCAATCTACCCAAACCTTTGTAACACCACTGGTTTTGCATCACTTTTCAGGGTTTCATTATGCTTTCATAAAAAAAAAATCCATGTAGGCATTAACTAGGAATGTTTGACATCCCCCTTTTTATAAATCAAGTCAATTGTGATGTAGCATTGTTCTAATAGGAGAACACTATGAAAACAGGGAAAACAGACAGTCTTGCATTCACTGCAAACACCACATTTTGTCCTCACATCCCAGACAAACTCTTCCTTCAGTCCCTCTGAGTCTCACTGTCTGCAATGCTCTACAGGATTTCTACTCACTCCTCTTTCATGCCTTCTCCCATTCACTGGCTGCAAGATAAACTTCAATTTAATCTCCATGAGATAATTCAGAGACATTTTGGAAAATCCAGGATCTAGAGATTTCAGAATTTAGGTGTCCCTAAAATAAAATGAATGGAACAGCTTTCCTATCAAATCCATTATCGGAGCTTTGCAACCACAAGCAAACAACATAGCAGCAATTTAAATCCGTGGGAAGGTGATGGAGAAAATCATCCTGGAAACCAGTTCCAAACACATGAAGGGAAAGGTCATTGGGAGCAGTCAGCATGGGTTTGCAAAGGGGAAATCATGCTTTACCAATCTGATAATCTTCTACAACAAGGTGACTAGCCTGTTGGATGAGGGTGGAGCAGCTGATGCTGTTTACCTCAATTTTAGTAAGGCTGACCCTACAACATCCTCATAGACAAGCTGACAAATTAAAGACTAGATAATTACACAGTGAGACAGATTGAAAATCGACTGAATGGCCAGGCTTGGAGAGTGGTGATCAGCAGCACAAAGTCCAATTGAAGGCAGGTCACAAGTGGTGTAACCCAGGGATCACTACTGGGGCTAATACTGTTTAACAGCTTCATTAATGACCTGGATGATGTGACAGAGTACACCTCAGCATGTTCACAGATAATACAAAACTGGGAGGAGTATCTGAAACACCACATGGTTGTGCTACCGTTCAGTGGGACCTTGACAAGCTGGAGAATTGCGTCAAGAGGAACCTCACAAAGTTTAATAAGGGGAAATGCAAAGTCCTGAAGAGGACTTTGGAGAGGAATAAACTCAGGCATCATATACACTGGGGGCCAACCTGCTGGAAAGCAGCTCTGCAGAGAAGGCCCTTGGGGTCCTGGTGGACAAGCAGCTTACCATGAACCAGCAATGCACGTTCACAGCAAAGGTGGCCAACACTATCCTGAGCTGTATTATGAAGAGCATTGCTCACAGGTCAAAGGAAGTGATCCTTCCCCTCTACTCAGCACTGGTGAGGCCACACTTCGGAGCATTGCATGACCAGGTCTGTGCTCGTCAGTGCAAGAGAGACATGGACTTAATGGAGTGAGTCCAGTACAAAGATGATTAAGGGACCGGAGCATCTCTCATATGAGGAGAGGCTGAGAGAGCTGGGACTTTTCAGCCTGAAGAGAAGGCTCAGGAGGGATCTCATCAATAGACATAATGGGTCGGGTGGGGGTACAGCTCAGTGGCAGAGCATTGTCCATGCTCATTGTAGGGGGGGGTGGACTAGATAACATTTAAAGGTCCCTTCCAACGCAAACTATTCTATAATTCTGTAAATACTTGATGGGAGGGAACAAGGATGAAGGAGCCAGACTTTCCAGTAGTGCCCAGCAACAGATCAAGAGGCAATGGGCACAAATTAAAACACAGGAGAGTCCATCTGAACATGAGATGACACTTTTTACTGTGAGGGTGGTCAAACACTGGCACAAGTTGCCCAGAGAGGCTGTGCAATTTTACTTCTGTGGAGATAGTCAAAATCTGATGGCCGTGGTCCTGGGCAACTGATTCTAGCTGACCCTGCTTGAGCACAGAGGTTGGTCTAAATGATCTCAAGAGCTCCCTTCCAAACTAAATGATTCTGTGATTCTCTTGATATCCAATAAGACTAGAAACAGTTTTTTGCATGTGCAAGGCAATGCAGTCCCTTGTACAAGTGGATCGGTTGCCAGAATAGAGACTTTTCAAACTACGTATTTGACATACAGATGTGAATGAATAAGCAAAGTTGATGAGCCAAGGATATCCTAAAAGCACAATTTGTTCTTCAGATGTATTCAGATGAACCCCAGGGCTATTGTCCCTGCTTATATGAAAAGGAGATTGGTAAGGACATGCTTTGGAGAGTTCTATTACAGTCCTCATAGTGGATGATTATGCCGTTTGTATACTGCACTACTGCATTTTTAATAGGGAACAGACTGTCGCCACCATCTTTTTAGGCAGAAGACTACAATCCCCAGGCAAGATAAAATCTGCTGTTGCCACCAAGTTTCTGCAGGCATTGTGGAGCAAGCTGACTTGGAAACTGCTGCCTAATGCCTAAAGGAAGATAATTCTTACAGCTTACTTCACAGGTCTGGTAGGAAGACAGCTGAAACTTCAGAGGAGCCAGAAGCTGCTATTTGCTGATCGGTGTTATCTTGTCTCTTTGCTTTATGCTTATGCCTTGTCAGCAAGGCAGCAGAGTTTAAAATCATACCCAACTTCTTTTCCAAGCCCTTGAGAACTATGACTTTGATACTGTGCGTTTTGGCAAGACTGAAAAAACAGGCAAATGCTTGATATTTTAACTCTAAAATGTTATCTCTGTGTAATCTAGAGTATGAATTTATAAAAGGCCAGCTATTATACATTATGCAACTCTTACCCCATATTTACAAGAATGTAAGGAATTTTGCACCCAGTAAGAAGATATAAACTGAGACTTACCCGTACAGACGGGCTTTACAGCAGAGCAGCTAATGTACGATAAACCCATACCCTTGATTATCACTTATAACTTAAGTAAACAAATAATTACTGCCAGAATATTGCAATACTTGTCTGATCATTCATCATCTGCTGGTTTATCAACGATGATGAAAATAATAGCCAACAACCATCATTACTTGTGGATGTTTGGGAGGAGGTTAATTTCAACCAGTCAAAAGGGATTTCATAATTAATATATTTAGAGATGTGAAGGAATCATGACACTTCAAAAGTTCTAAAATTACGTGCATGGGAAAGGTAAGAGATTGTATGTACAAGTGATAAGGTGCTTTCTTCCTACATAAAAAAGGAGCTGAAAAGCTGAAGATTATATAAGTGGATTAGGAAAGCTGTAGATTCCTCTCCCATCTGCTTTGTTTGCAGATTTTACAGTGCCTTGATGTTACAGCAATAAATCAGGATGACTGTGTTTAGCCTACTTACCTTCTCTTGCAAGGACAAATCTTTGTTAACCATCTCTACACAGGGCAGAACAGAGCAAAGGACCACTGCAGCAAAGTATCAACATAAGGGTTGGATGATTTAACACAAACTGTGTAGTCTGGCAGGAACTTCCAGTATTTGGAGCCGCATTTTTCACTTTCAGCATGGCAGAGAACATACTGCCCTGTTCTCAAACACTCATTTAACTTTATTATGTAATGCCAATATCAGAACAAGTTGTCAACCACAGTTTTAAAACCACAGCATTTACAAAGTGATGTAACATGAATTCCACTTTGACTTCAGATTCACAATATACAAGAAGTCATCTTATATCGTCTGCTTTTAAGACAACAAAATATTTTAGGTCATGACAGTTCTCTACATAACACATGCTAGAATAAACAGTACGGACTTTAACATACGCACTGAGTGCTCTGCAACATGCTACTCCGTGCTCTGTAACATGTTACCTATTAAGAAATAGGCTATAATGGCAAAATACATGTTGTAAAATAGTGACAGAGAGAAGGTGACAAGAAACATGGAGTGAGAGATACATTTTCTTCACAATTCTTTTCACTTAAAAAGGTGCTATCAACAAAGTAATATTGATTGCAGTATCACTAGTTCCCCCATGGTTTTTACTCCCAAGTCCATTCATGTTTTACCCCCCCAACCCAAAGGAGATGATAGTAAAAAAAAAATATGAGGAGGAAATCAACAGCCCCTAAGCCTACATGGCTGGGTACTAGGAAAGAGGCACAGCGGCACAAGCCAGACAGTGACAGTTTTAAAATATTCTATTTGAAAATATGTCATGATTTTGCTTTCCAATGATTTCTTTGCCCTTAGCTTTGCTTTCATACTAATTTCTTTAGGTTCCTCATTAAGAAACTCTGTTCAACATGGAATTTCACAATCATAAAACCTCTGGCCTTCCACACATAGGTAAAATAAGACACTGTCATTGAGTAATCCTTCACCATATGTAACTGCCACTAAGTGCCATATATGTAATGTGCAAAGGAATGTTTATGAGTTTAATAGAAATAGTGCAGCAGAGGTAGACACCAATGAGAAGATGAGACATTTAATTAGAAGCAACGTTTTGAAGAAAACACAAATTTACCTGCCCATTACTATATCACCAACTAAAAGGCATGTCTGCCATGCAGATAAGTGATAGGAGCTGGGGGCATTATAGCCCACACAGCCACTGTCATTTATCTGTAGTCAGACCAAGAACGTTAAATTATATTGCCCAAGGATCTCTCTATACATACTACATGTTATTTCTGGCAGGGCCAGTTAAACTTCATGAGCATCTTTGCTGCCACAGCTGGAGCACTTCAGATTACAAACTTTTATTTCAAGCTAATTCAGGTACTATATACTACATTGCCTTCTGGCATAAGTTATAAAGCAGATAATAATAACAGTCATACACTCTCAGCCTATGCACAGCACTTAGTGAAAACGTCACCAGTTAGTTACTATAGATACAGAAAGCAAACGATTTCTACATGTGAAAAGCGCTCAAGTCACAGCCCACAGCAGAAAGGTTGTAATGTGGCTCACTTACAAGAGATACTATACTGGCATGATTAAAATGGTGAAAATCACACTCGGCATTAGCACAGGCTAATCCAACATAAACATATCCTCACTGCATTCCATTCCTTCAGAGTGTCTGATGGATGTTAGTGTTGCATGAACACTAATAACTTATCACAACTAAACACATACCCAACATTCCTTCCTTTTCTTCTGTTGGTGACTGATTCAAACTAAGGCCATCTACTGGAACCAAATGTTACATGATGACATAGCACTACCTTGGGTTATTTCTTTGTGAAAGGCATCTACATCCTTGGCCACTACACAAGGGAGTGCTAGAACACTGCCCTATCAGGACTTCTGTTATGGTTCTATAGAGCCTCAGCTTCTTTTACAATGTGTTTTTACATCATGTCCACTCTGTATCACCTGAGGAAGGATTTCACAAACATTATCACAAAATACAAAGCTAATTTTACAGCTCTTGATCACCTCTTGTGGTTTTGTACCTAATTTCCCTACACTGTTCTAATAAGGAAAGCATCTTAGAAACTATGCTAAGGAACTTGTCATTAGAAAGAGCCTAAAGTAATTTACAGTGTATGCAAACTGTGCTGAATGTTTCTTATGCCCAGGCAAGAGAGCTATATTTAAAGAATGTGACAACTGCTTAACTTTGCAAGCATCAGTACAGGCCAACCTTGACTGGAAAGCAAAGACATTCTAGGTTTATAATATTTAACTCTCTAGGTATGAGCTTAGTCAGCAGACCCAGATTTGAAAATTTTAACTTAAAAAAAAAAAAAAAGCAAAATTTCACTGCTGAGAAGTCAGCAGGTACCACATTTAAGCAGGGCATGCAAATGAAAGCTATTATTATTCTTACTAATTGTTAAGTTTCCAAGTGATCTCAGTATTCCACTGTAAAAGACAGGAGTGATGAATTCTCTCAAGTTGAAATATAAAATAACCGGGAGTATATCAGAGTGTATTGTAATTCAGAATCTTTTTTTTTCCCTAAACTACACAGTAACTCCTGATTTTCATTCATCTTTCCCTCTTTAGAGTTTTATAAAGCCTCTTCACAAATAGTTTTGTGATTGTGTTTATTCTGTCTGTTGAAGAAATTGTCCAGTCATTAACAGATGGGTTTGTTGAGGTAACACTAACAACATGACATTTGACATTAGACAATAACTGTAAATCTGAACTACAGTATGAAAGAAATGGGGGTTGCAGATATAGGACATATGGATAGGGTGGGCAAATAATTACTAATCAATTAGGATAATAAAATTACCCTAAGTGACCCAGACCATTTAACTGTCAGTGAAATTCATGGTATTTATTGTATTAACAGAGATATCACTATCAATGAAATTAGCCGATCATTTTTTATTAACCAGACATAGCACCAATGAACTACTGAAATAATGTGTAAATGGTTCTTAAAATTTATATTAAAAAGTTTTGCCAGATAAAATATGTCAGTGCTTTACTACTGAAATAATCTGTAAATAGTTCTTAAAATTGATATTAAAAAGTTATGCCAGTGCTATGCCTGCCACAATGTTCTAAGTGTTTTCTGTAGTAAGCAAGGAAATTCATAGTTTAATTTAATAGTGTAGCATGCCCTGAAGGGAGAAAAAGTATTTTCAACAAAGAGAAAACATCTGCAAAGACACTTATTTATAGAAGCATGTGATAAACAGACTCGTGCTCATTAAGTTAAAAAAGAATAACATTCTTTTCTGATGAATTAACAAAGGTACCATGTATCATAACTTAATTAATCAGTTTAAAGAGTTCTTATTTATGTATTTGTTCTGCTTTGCTTTACTTTTGTGCATCAACCTTCTCAGTGCTGTAACACAATTCACTATTCTAGTTTGAAGAGTAGTCAACAACATTTTTAATTTCCAGTACAAGTAAACTAAGCTTTGTTAACAGGTAGACTTTCTTCTGTGTAGCACTTTTCAATTAAAGGTTACAAAGGTTATCGTGAGGATAATCTAGGCAGTCAGAAGACTGAAGATCAACAAATTGTTTTTTTTTTTTTATTTTCTTATGTAAGTATGATGGCTGAGATCCAGTTCTGCTACTCTGAAAGCTACTCTGAGTCAACAACACGGTAGACATTTTGGAGAAGTTACAACAAACTAAAAATATGAATTCTTATTGCTGCCTTTTATGCCTTACAAAAAGTTTCTGTTTTGAAAAATTTTTTACCAATAATTATTTCAGAAAATTACTTGCAAAACCAGAATAACTAATGAAATATACTTTTTCCTTTGACTTTTTTGGACATCAAATGTGCTGTCAGAAGGCAACTGGCTAAGCAACAACTAGCAGGGTCATACATGTTTGCAGAGGTAACATTTAGGATTGTAGGCAGGAAAATAACTAGAAGACTTCAATAAAAATAGGGTAGATAATTCTTAGTCTGAAGAACAGGAAAAAGTTTCTTACATGTTTGGGCTTCTGCTAAGGGACAGTTTCTCAAGTAAACCGATTGCAACTCTCATCCTGGGACATTTAAAGCTCAAAAGCTGAACTCCAACTCAACGTAGAGCACAGCCTTGCACAGCAGAGGGAGGGACTGCAGGGCCCGAAGAAGACCCATTCTGTCTTCCATGACTGCATAGCAGAGAGTTACTGGGTGTAAGCTCCCACTCATCTCCCAGGTTTAATGAAGAATCAGAATTAACTGTTACAGAATCCCTAGTTCTTTTTAGACACATTCCTCCTTCAGCCATATTTTAGTCATACCATAGCCTTGGTGAATGCAGTTCGCTTGACAGGAAAGTAAGGTAAGGTTTGTGGGACAAGTATTGTCTTCTACAAGAGCACCTGAAGTGGTTGGAAAAAAAGACAAGTTTGGAGGACACAATTATTTGTTCAGGTTTGAAAGGATAAATAAACGTTTGAGCAAATTGATCCCAGTTTATTTTACTTACTTCTAAAAATTGGACAATTTGGAAGAAAAATGTGATTCCCCCGTGGCAAGGGAAAGTCAATGAGGTAATTAATAGGGCAAAGAATGACACAGAGAAACAGAATGGCTACTGGTAATATTAGAGGTTCTTGTGAAAGACAAACAAAGAAATGATATGGAAATGATTAAAGAACTTCAAAAAAATTAAAGACATCTAAATAACCATCGTGGAATTCAAATGTCATGAGACACAAAAAATGATTACTGCTTCCAAGAAAATATCAAGAGAAATAATGTTCTTGGTAATTCCATTCCAGTTGAGAGAGTGACATAGTAACACTGAAGAACTGTGCAATAACTGAGCCCTGAAACCACTCAGTAAATCATTTAACAGAGTTTGGCAGAGAGTATCAAGAAATGCTTAAAAAACGGCTCCCCCCATGAAGACACAAATCACTGCATTACAAGTCTGAGATACTGAAAAATTCTTTGTGTTAGCTTTATTTGTTATAAAGGTGAAATATTCCAAATTTGATTAAATTTCAAGTTGTTCAAACTTTTTGTACATTTTAAATTTACAGCCTGTAATCTTGCTTTCTTATTTATTTTTCCCGGAGTTAAACAGTTGATCACATACCCAACTAAAGGAGGTGGCATGTAAATCTAAGGTGCAGCAGGAAGTGACATAAGTAATTCATTAGGTAACCTCTGATCCTCTACTCAATCACTGTCAGAGCTTGATATTTCTACTAAAATAGTATTTCAGAAACCAGCATTCTTCAGATGAGACCAAGACTCTTGTCCTAACAACTTCTGTAAGCTTTAATGATTTTTGGGGGAGTAGAGATGTCCATTCCAATGTCAAGAGGTAAATCTCATGTAAAGGTGTATTTTTTGTCTCTCAAATCTTTGCACTGCAATATCAAATAGACATTGCGCTTTACTTCTTGTCCTAACAAGTCACGTTGCTGACATACAGCAGTTTGTTCCACCCAAAACTGAGGGCAAAAAACCTCCAGTGCTCCATAAATGATTTACTAAATATATCTTGAGGTGAAAGGAACCAGCAGAATGCAAGATAAAGACACATCTTAAACAAAGGTATAATAAAAAGAAGTGTAACTTTTTGTCAACAGTTTGCAGTATGTACTGTTACAAGCATAACCAAAATCCTAGCTGTGTCATCAAAGACTGAAGTCATACCAACGCAATTCCAGAAAGTCCTTTTGCACTACTGTTGAAAGCTGTATAATGAAGCTATTCTTTATGGTAAATCTTACTTTTATTGCTCTGTAATGGCAGCATTTTTCAATGCTGCACTTACCACTGTTATGAAGAGGGAATGTGCTAACACCATTTGATATCCCCTGTTTTTGAAAGCATTTAGTACTGAACAGTGCTGTGTAAGACAGAACAAGAAACACCAAACAGTACCAAAACCAGGAATGACACCTGTCAAACATGTTACATTGTTTCCCTTATGTACTCATCTTATAATGTGAACTCTGACTGTATTTATATTCTGTTGTTGTAAATTAGTTTCCTCGAATTCATATGAAAAGTTGAAGCTTTCCTATGGCTTTTCTCTTTCCACAGAGCTTCACTCAGGCAGCCATTGGTCCATTACTAACATTATTCCACTGAAATCACATTATCATGGCATAAACATGAGCTGCCAGAAATTGTGGATTTGCACAGAGGCTTTGGGAAATCTGTGAGCAGGCTTTATTATATGGGAAGACAGACTGCACAAAGAAACACTACTCAATGAGCCAAAATTTAAGATCTTAAAAGTTGCTACATCTGAGCTAGTGAATGCTTTTTGAGAATACAGATCTCTAGGCTTTGCTAATATGAAAACCTTCTCTGAGGGATAGTTTAGCTATGGTAACTATTTTATTACAAAAAAAAGTTTGGTTTATAAAGATTAGGTATTTACTAAAAAGAGTTCTTACTACAAATATAGAATACATATTCATATTACTTAAATAGACAGTAAACCAATAATGCTATTTTCCTTACTGAAACCAGGTTAGATGTACTGTAAGGTTCCTGTAAAGCACTACAGAATACCTCAACATCTTAATTCTTCTCTTTATTCTCTTCCAATTCTTCACTGAAATGTTCTTGCATCCCAACCTCCTATTTGCCATCATTCTTTTCTTTGTTACACATTTTCAACTTGTACATCTCTCTGTAACTGAGTCAACTGGTTGCTAATATGTACTTACTCACTAATTTGGCAGTGATGGATGCAGTAGCATTTTCTAAGCTCCTCGAACACTGTGGGGTTTTGATGACCTAATCATTCGTCACAGGCCTACACTTCTTTTGGCATTAGTTTTTTAACCAGAACTCGTTGGATAGGTTTCCAACTGGCAGAGTGAATTCACACTGCAAAGATCACCCTGAAATTTGTGCTTGGTAGTTCGCATGTAATATGTGCTGGAGTAGACAGTATTTGTGTGGTGAAAATAGTTTACTCATTTGGCACAAAAAGATACGATAATGCCATTCATTGGAAAAACATACAGATGGCAGTTGGATTGTCTCAGCAAGGGTTCATATTCTGTATTCTCTCACTCAAGTAAAGTTGTCTTGTTTGGTTTTCATGGTGATTCATCTGATGCTGCCTGGTGGGCAACTACAGTGCTAACAGCCTAGTGGAGACAGAGAATACAGCCTGGCAGGTATTCCAGGACTTCTTGATGTCCAAATTTGCACCTTGAGTAAAAGCTAACATTTTTCCAAATACATTCTTGCTTATTCTGACTTCCTTTCCTGAGATCTCTGTGACATCTTTCATTCTGTTGTCATCTGGAAATATTTTATGCTTCTGTTTGAACATCAGTTCATAAATCTCTTTGGAAAGAAGGATCATTCCAAAGACAATTCTTGAACTCACTATATCTACTCTCTTGCTTTGTGTATGTTCAGTATGTGATCAGGAAAATCTGTAACACTTACTGATTGACAGACTGACAAATTTTACCTAATTAGTACTCAACAGATTTAGCCAGTCATCTTCAGTACTTGAAGCAATGTTCTACCAATGTAAGATCCTGCTTTTCTAATTCTAAATATCTGAAGATTTGCATGAGTCAAAGAGAATTATTCAATGGTATTATGCCTCTCGCCAAGTTTAAAGATATTTCAAACCTGAAGTGAAAAAGTAATGGGATACAAACTGCACAAAAACTAAGCATGAGATAAAAAAGAGTGGATGTGCAAGAAAAATAACATTATGGAACACAATTTGCATTCTGAATGCTATCTTGAAAAGAACAGCCTTTGAAAGATTACTATACATTAAAAAAATCTACCAAACAATACAAATAAGTTACTTATTTAAGATGGGTTCACTTCAGAAGCAGTTTATTACCACCTGCACTACTAGACTAAATGGGATTAAAATTTTCAAAAAAATCCCTCACTTAAAAAGATTTTCTCCCAGCTAGTTCCAACTAGTTTTTCTCCATGAAAGAAAAACAATAATTAACAAAATTATTTTAATACACGTCCATACAACAAATAGATAATGTACCTACCAACCACCACCTACACACAGTCACTATATTTTTTGAATATCAGATATACACAAACACAGTACATGCTATGGTTAAGACAGAAATTGAGCCACAAAGATAGCTTGTCCCATACAGTACAGAAGATCTACAAGAAAGGCAGGAATAAAATTCATTTCTTGCAAGCCCCTGTTTTAACCACATCATCCCCTTTAGGAATTCCCTGTAGTAAAGAAATTTCTTTTGATACAGACTTTTTTTTTCTTTTCAGAAAAAAGCTCTAACATAGGAGCAAACACTGCACTCTGATTTTTTTAAGTGCTTTCAGATTTATGCTGTCCTAAATGTGAACAGAAGTTGCCCTATAAGTTTTAGAAATACTTGGCTAGGCACCAAACACTGCACTTACATAAGGCCATATAATCACCTGACACTTGTAGCTGCCTCACTGATTTTCCAAGAATTTTAATCCTCTTTTCCTGAAACTATCCCTTTAGTGAGAAAATATATTTATTCTATTACTTATATGCTTGCTTTGGAGACAGTTTCATTTATCAAACAGGAAAATAATATTTTCCACTCTCAAACATGAGAAATCAAGAGATTTCTTTGTACAGCAAAGTACAAAGTGTGGCTTGTCATATAAAAGGGCCCATTCCTCAACTGTGCACTCCCAGGCTGCTTCTACACATTTAATAGCCTTTCTACAGAATAATGAAGCTTCCCAGCTCTTCCTTCCTGCCAAACAGACAGATCATCATGCCAGCAAGTAATGCACATAGCTGGTGCACAGCAATTACAAGACTGTGGAAAGAGCAGACCAGCGATAGCTGCTTGATGGTTGGAGGCAGAAGTAACTTGAACTTCCTGTTATCATAGGGTTTTGGTTTTATAGAATGTTTAAATATATAACTAACCTATTCACTTTGCTTTACTTCATACTTTATGTCAGATATAAGATGTAATGGGTCAGATCCCTAGCCCCATGAAGTCAGTGGAATTTTTAACTACAGACTTCACAGAAACCAAAATCTGTCTCATTATTACTCAAAATGTTTCTAATTAGTGACTATACAACTGGAGCTATATATTAACAGTTATCTTGGTGTCTCTTTTTTTGCATGTGTAATTTACAGTTACATCCTTTGCAATAATTAAAGGTCGCTAAAGTGACAACAGAATGTATTAAGAAGTCTCTGAACCACAAATTGTGGAACGCCAAAACAATACTCCAGGGCATTACCACTTCACTTTAAAAAGGATTACTGCAGGCTTTTCTCACAACAACAGGATAACAGATTGGTTGAGACTGGAAGGGACTGCTGGAGGTCTTGGTCTACCTTCTGCTGAAAGGAAGGTGAACCAGAGCAGGTTGTTCAGGCCATATCCACTCAGGTTTTTCGTATTTCCAAGGATGAAGACTCCACAAGGTCTCTGGGCAACCTGTTCCAGAGTTTGACCACCGTCACAGTAAAAAATATTTTTCTTAAGTATTTCAGTTTGTGCCCACCGCCTCTTGTTCTGTCACTTCTTTGCAGTGATGCCACCTTGTAGTTGTACATATATTGGGGGAATATTTGGAAATCTCCACTGTTGCAAAACCACCAGCCTAACTCCACTTCAGCTGTACAAAAGATCACTCAAAACATCATTCACTGTCAATCACTAGTGTGTCAAAGCAAATTTAAATTCCCACCATACTCCTACATAAGCACTTCCTACTATTACTCCTGCAAGCAGTTTTCCCCTAAAAAACAGATCTATGTCATAACACTTCTATACCATTTGAGGTTCCAGAAAACAGAAAGGACTTGTCATCCAAAGGGGTGGAGGGTGGGTGAGGAAATGAGCTGTGCCTAGAAAGTCAGAGCAAGTTCTTAGAAAACAAGTTTTACTTCTGTAGCTGCATGATCCATAAAGTAGGAGGAAAAGGAGGAGAGCATGAAGTTAATGGCTCAGAAGAGCCACTGAAAACTCCACAGCAACTACCATTCTGTGCTTTCCAACACTTCCCCCCCTTAACGTCAGCAAAGCAGCAAGAGGAAGGGACTACAGGCTGTAGACAGTGCTGCAGCTCTGGCACAGACGGAACAGACAGCAATTGCTCCCAGCAGCCTAATACCCTTGCCTACACTCAAAGACAGTATTCAGTGGAAATTTCTCTAGCGCAAAACCAACTGGAGGTTTGTGACTACACCAGGCATTTCATTGTTCTAGCACTTATGCAGATGCAACAGTTGAGGTAAAAGGAGAGCAAAAGGAACAAAACAGTGCACAGGGGCTCCTATCGCTACCTCATCTCATTCTGCTCCGACACAACACAACTGGAGGCCGCCAAAGGATGGAGTATGTAAGAACAAAAGTCAGTTGCTTAAAAGCAAGTACAACAGGAATTGCTCCACAGAAGGACCATTTTTCTGTGTGAACATAAGGGATTCCATATTGTTGCTAACGCCTGAAACGCCCACAATCTCTAATATGAATGAAGCTTTGGTGACCCAGAATTCAGCTGTCTTCCGTGGGGATTATGCAGATCAAGTATGGAAACTGTCCTGTGGTAATCATGAAATTCAAACTCGGACAACAAACAAAAGGAATTAAATATAAAGTTGCAGTTATGTATTAAAATTTCTGCCTAATTGAAATAGTTATGCATAATGGAATGAAAACAGTTAAAAATTAATCTGTTGTTCCCTGTTAAAAAATATTTATTCTTTTTGTTGTTTTCAGTAACTGCACTATTCCACTGAAAACTGAATATCCTCAATTAAAAATGCAGTTTTTAAAAACTTCACTACCAAACTTACCAAACTAAATAATTATTTGAAATGTTGGCAACGATCTCGATTTTTGTCTTTATCTTCACCTTCCTAAAGTGCAGTTCTTTTACATTCAAACTTGTATTGCTTCTGGTATGCATTAGGTATGACAGGAAGTAATTAGAAAATTTTTTAAAATCTTAGACCATTAGTTTCGTGCAAATAGAGCTGACTTCGGTTTCTTGCTTGAAAGATTTTTTGACAAATGCAGTTGTTAACTGCCAATTTTCTAGTGGGAAAACCAAACATAATTTCAAACTATGATATTTTGTTTTCTCCATCTCATCTGAAGCATTGTTCCCAACTAGTTTATTAAGCACTGAATACATCTCCAACTCAGCACATTTACCAAGTTAAGCAGGAATTCAAACTTCCATTCCTTCTAAGGGCCAACCCTGCAGAAAACAACATCTGCCTGGAGATC
Source organism: Buteo buteo (assembly GCF_964188355.1). Lineage (NCBI taxonomy): Eukaryota > Metazoa > Chordata > Aves > Accipitriformes > Accipitridae > Buteo > Buteo buteo. The sequence continues at coordinate 31,649,038 of NC_134171.1, read as the reverse complement.
TGCAAATTTCCTTCTGCATCATGAGAAATACATTCTGGCCAGAGAATCTAGCTTGTACAGCAGAACAGGCACATCAAGGCCCTCTGAAATTCCTGTGTGGTGCTGACTTAAAATGGAAAATGCTGAAAGTTGAATTTACACAAAATAAAGCATGTTAGGTCAGTTGTTAAAAAATAAACAAACAAATTAAAAAGAAATCCAATTTTAGGGATATGTGTTTCTGTGTCTGTCTGTATCTCAACTGAGTGGGCAAAACCTTTTGTTCTATCTGGAATGAAAGAAAAAAAGAAATTGGACACTGCTTTAGAAAAAAAAACTTCCTAATTTCATTCAGTACTACCTAGCACCTTCCATGAATAACAAGGGAATTTCTAATAAGTATCATAAATTTGCTTCACAATTAATTTTTAATTGCTCTTGAGCATCTTCAGAGACTTTTTTCCTAGGGCCTGCTCCTAACTCCAAGAGCCAAATAGTGGAACTACAAGGTAGTGTCTCTGCTGCAGGAGAAATAGCAGTGGCTTCACAAAGCAATATGTACATTTTGATAGGATGGTGCCGGCCAGTTTGTAATATGGACTAAAGCAGGAATACAGGTATGCACAGCTAATACTAATGAAACTAATGCCGATTTCTTCAGAGGGAAGCTCATACACGTTATGAACAGTTCAAAAGACCCTTTTCTTTCCTTTAATCTGCAATACACAGTAGGGATCCTGACCAGAAGACAACTGTACATCAAGGAGCTAGTGACCTACGCAGCAGTTAACCTGAGTAGGTCCACCAGGCCTGGACTGCACACCCCGTTTGGCCTTCAGGCCTGTGTTGTGGGGCACATACTGCTCGGCTGCAGGATAAACCCAGCCAGCTCATTGCAACCGGCAGCTCTTACTTGGTACGGGTGACTCCACCACCTGCGTGTCCTTCCCTTTATCTAAAAGTGCAGCAAGGAGTTCTCATGTGAACATCCTTTCTGTTTGACAGTAGAAATGATGAACTGAGCTGTTTACATTTAAGAAAAGCCTTTAATAGCTCAAATAACCAAAAGGGGGTAAGCCTTTCTAAAATAGGACCTGCACAGCATACTGCATGCTGATCGCAGGGAAGATAAACTACTGAAATTTTTGGAATGCAGAAAAGCACGCCGTACCACTTTTACAGACAGAAGTACAAACAGGGGCAAAAGCAGTCTTTTTTTTTTTTTTTTTTTTTTTTTTTACATTTAATAGCACTTATTACTCTCTTCATTTAAAACTCTACTTAATTTTTGTTTCAGAAAACACTAAGCCTTACAAAAGCTGATGCAAACTGTTTTTAAAAAGGTTGTAAATACTTTGTTCACAGGTACATACATATATTTTCATGTATATATTAATAAGATAATGACATGGGAATTGTAGGAATGAAGTATGCAGTGGAAACAATAGTGGAATATAAGGTAAAACCCAGTATTCTGAAATCCTAAATTAAAAAAAAAATCAACTGACTAGAACATCTAAGACAATGACATTGTACAAGTGCTTATTTAAAAACAATGATCAATCATTCTACAGACATTGTTATTTCTTACATAAATCACCTTAAAAATTATTATTTTAAAGCAAGATTTCTTAAAACAGACATTCTGGGGAGAAACTGTTATTTGCAGTAAGAATTTATAAAAGCATTATGGCTTTCTATTGATATCTACAGAAACGTAGTAATTGACTCAAAATGAAGCAGTACCAAGACTGAAGACTTGTTTCAGATTTACTGGCGCATGTTATCATTCATATTCTTCTGTTTGGGGCAGGAAAGCAAGGATCAGAGGTTCCTTCCAGTTATCATTGTGCTCCCAAAACTCTGTGGACACAGGGAAATATGAGCTATGGTACAATCGGAACACAACCTATATTTTGCTTTAGTGACGCTACAAAGTAGGAAAGTAGCCACATCCACGACTTGCCAGCTTTACACCATCTGGAAAGAGGTGATTTCAGTGAGGAGAGGGACAGCTCAGTCTCACTAGTGCAAATATTATCAGAGATTTGCGTATGACTTTGGAAAACATAAATGAACTACCTTCCCTTTTGCTTCCACCTCCTCCCCAATATTTATTCTACCTAAACATCCCTCTTAATACCTAATATTTCTCTTACAATGTAAGCCTTTTTCAATGAGAAAGCCATCCAGATAAATTAGACTACAGGCTGCCGCCGCCTTTGCTCACATTTCACCATTCTTGACATGTGGACTCTGATATGCTGTAATCTATCACCACATAGCTTATTTGGAAACCTTCCATTCTGATGTGTTATTGTTTTCTTAACCATAACAGTTTACTTAACTCAGCTACTCTAAGATATGAATCAGCCCTACAATCACTGTAACCTGCTTTTAAGCCTGTAATCAGTTGCTAGCCTGACTATTAATTTTGTTAATGATGTTGCAGAACTCAAGAATTCTGAGAATCTGTTAGCTCTGATGCGTTACTACTGTAAACATCAGAGTATTCCACTCACGATTTTTATCAAGGTAATCCAGCTACCAAAAAAAGAACCTCGGAGAGGTTTTTTTTTAATGAATATTTAAATACAATAAAGAAAAACATGTTGCACCTTCTATTTCTACAATTAATAATAAATATTTATGTCTAGACTACATACTTAACTTTTGGCTTAGATTTATGGCCAGGAATTGGGGTATTAAAGCAGTACCAGTGGGAGGATAAAATATTACAGGAGTGATAAAACTTGACACAGTGAGCCATACATCAAATCTCCACAGCTGAGAGCCCCAGGACACAAACCAAGTACTTTGTTAACAAGAAGGCTCTGCAATGTGTCACAAAGGAAAACAATGACAACAGCTTGTCAGGTTTTCAGCTCTTCAGTGAAGGACAGGCATGAACTGGGTGTGAGGTGGGGCTTCAGGTGATTTACCAATACCAGCCCAGCAAAATGCAAACGTGAAACAGATCCAGCATGCCAGCAAACCCCAGAAAAACAGCAGGATAAGCTGTTCCCTTAAAACATCGTGATTTATTTTTTTTTATTAGAGGTAGAAATATGAAGATAAATAGAATATATTATGTGATTTTAAAAATGCTCTCATATGCATGGGCTCATCATAGTCTTTCAGCTCTTGTAAAACCCTTCCAGGACGATCAGGAGTTGAAGGACACAAATCATTAAAAAAGATCCCTAAAATGCAATGCTTATATGTAGTATGACAAGGACAGAACACATAAGACAGTCAGAATCCATTTGGGATGGGCTACTTACCACAGAGCCACCTGTGAGAAAGTGTGATCAGCCTAGACTCATATGACTGAAACTCTGTACCACTGCATGAATAAATTATGTCCAATATATGTTGGAGGAAAAAAAAGTTTTATTGTTTTTTCAGGAATGGAAATTAAATTGAGGTGTTCTTTTGTCTCTACATAGATCATTTGCGGACAACAGCCAGAGACCAGATACTCATTTGTTTTGTCATATAAATATGGTGAAGGAGATAAGTAGGAGAAAGACTGAAACACTGAGTGTTCTTTACAGTCATGCTGAAATGAAGAATTTGAGAGTGCTCACTTCTCTCCTGTATGATCCCATGCTCTGTTGAAAAAACTAATGGTCTCCAAATTCAATCTTGTCATCTGCTGTCTTTGGCAGAAGTGATATAAAGGCATACATTTCCTGCAGTATGCTTGTAGGAAAGGTTGAAAAGATGTGGCTGTGATATCCCAGCCTATAGTACTGTGTGATGCTACTAATGTTCAAGAAACAAATAGGACATAAGTAACAGTAAATAGGTACGAGCCAAAATAGAAAGGGGATATTGAATAGTCAGAATAAACTCTAACATTAATCTTGTTGCCAAGAGGTAAATTATTGCCAATTAGGCAATTTAATTAAATGTTTTCTGCTACCTTGATTAAATTTAAAGTAATCACTTTTTGTCCAGCTCAGATTTCTTCACATAACACCACATTTAGTAAAGAGTATTATTCATAGTCTTTGAAGAAAATTTATGTATTGTCTGTTCTCACTGATGAGAAATAGTTGCCCAGCACTCTAAAACCTCTGAAGGAAGGACACTCATTGAGTAAGGAAAAGGCAGATATACATGCAAACTCTATGGAACTCTATGAATGAGAAATAGATAAGACAAGGAGCAGTTGCTCCTGATCCTAAAGAGTTAATCTAAGAAGAATAAGTAAATCCAGATTTTGTAACTATATCAACTCCTTTTGAATTTTTAAAGACTGGTAACTTTATCATTAATTATCTGGAAATTCAGGGACTTATCTAGTACTAGCACCACTGATGTACACTGTCTGGTTGTAGGCAAAGGTACTTAACAAACATGGTCAATAGCATTGTACCCCATTCCAGCCTGAAGTCCAGTCCAGGAGTAACAAATAATTTTTTCCCCTCACCACTACAAGTAGGCTGCAAAGTATTTTCTGATTTTTATATCCGTTTCTTAAAATGTATTTTAATTGACTGAATCTCTGAATTTAATTCCACATTTATTATTGACTACCCAGAAAGGAAAGTGTTGTTTTCAAGAGACTAGATATCAAGCATAATAAGCTTTTTTCCTTCCTTCTCCCCTGGTTTAAGATTTGGATTTACAATACAGGCATACTTTTCATGCAAATACGATGTAATGACTATAATTTTTCCCCCTTTTTTTAATTGTGTAAGAATGAACAGCAATAATTATTAGCAATTAAAAGAGAACTCTCCTATTTGGCAAAATATATTCGAAATTAAATATATCTCAATATAATTTTTCTTGGAGGATGATCATCAGTAGGTGCAAAACATCCAACTTGATAGCAAGGGATATATGAGAGAATATATATGTATCAAGGAACATATTAGAAAATATTAGTGAATATATAAACAGATACCAAAATAAATTGTTCTTTAAATATCAAATTAGAACACAGAACACATATCCCAATCATTATCTTTTACTTTTGCTATACATTGCTTTAAAAATAATCAGCTTGTACTTTTTCTTTAATGTGAATACATCAACACCCAGAAAAAAAAATTTAGTTTATGCAACACAACTGTTAGCCAGCAACTTTCAGCTGAAGGAAAACATCTTGATAAACTGAAAAAAAGCTGACTTACTTGCTTTTTGCATACTTTCTGAGTAAGCAGTTTTTATTTTAAAAAAATCCTTTAATGAAAGTTTTTTTGTACTTCCTTAACTATTATGCTTTTTGTTCATTATTCAGTTACAGTCCTGCACTGAGCTTTAACTTCAAGAATAAATAACTGACTATTCAGAGCTCTGTACCTCTTTAAATTTAGTATTTCAAACTCTAAGTGCATGACTATTTGAATAATTACAATGTATATTAATAGAACCAAATATTCCACTTAAATATTTAGCTTTTAAAAATCCATAGATTATATACAACTCTCCTACCAGGCAACAATGGCAGAAGGAAGGAGTCCGATCAGTCCAAGGGTTCTCTTCCTAAAGAAAAGACAAATATGACTCATGTCATCTGGAGCTAAATTACTTTTTTTAAACTGGAGAAATTTAAAACAAAACCTCGATCACATTTTTAAGTTTGTTGTCCTGCACACGTAGAAACATTCAGCTATCTTTTGGAATGCACAGCCATGTATCATCATATATGGGAAAAGAAAAAAATACAATAAACATGAAAACAGAGAAATGAGTGACTCATTAGTGTTTCCAGGATAGTCAATGTATTTCCACAGTTTCAAAGTATCATTATCAGATTTACCAAACCCCACTCATTAATAGCGGTTGATATTAATATCCATTCAAACATATCCATATATATCCAAACGTGCCAATATTAAGTATGACAACTGTGTGGCATTTTAAAAGGGGATACATTCAGTCCTGGTACAAGCAAAGGAACGAGTTAACTGGACACGTAAAATTATGTGATTGCAAACTGTTTTTCAGTTTTCTGTTTTTCCTTTCCCAACAAAGAATCTAGAACTCCACATGAAATACCCACATATGCTATACAGTATGTATGATGAAATTTGGTACCATCCTGAGGCATCAGTTGTCTAACGCTAGTCTGCAAGAAATGCAGCAGTGTTATTGCAACTCCTTAGAAACTTAACTCAGGCCAAGACAGACACCACTGTGTGCTTACAATTCACAGCCTAGCGTCCTCTCTTAACTGTAGGATCCAATTACCATTCTGTTAAAAAAACGGAGCAGGGCTTGCTGTATTCTGTTAAAGCACAGCCGGGATAACAGAAGGAAGTGAGAAAGCAAACGCCTCCCATATAGCAACCTATTGTTGCTGTGTATCCCCATTAAACAAAAAAGATTCAAGTCAACATATGGCAGAAAAGTGATCCTACACAGCAAGAGACAGGGCTATTGAAAACAAAGATGACTCTCTCCTGTTCCTGTTAAAGTTGCGCCACTGTGAAGCAAAGAATTCCATAGTCTGTAGGAAGAGAAATGATGTGTGAGATTTATCCCAAGGAACAGGGCATTTAGCAGGGAGTGACACATCCTCATCTCTAATTCATGCTCCCAAGAAAATTTAAATTCATGCCGTCACTCTAAGATAGATTACTTGGAGAGAGGAGATGGGTTTGAACACTCTCAGATAGAACCAAACTGAATCTTCCAACTCTTGTATCAATAATCCAACAGATAAATTGTTAAATAAAAGGTTATTCAAACTCCACATCCTTCCTGTTAAAAGCAACAAGTTACACCAAAAAAAGAATCTCTGAATATGAATGTGTGCTTGACGTGGCCTAAGAATACTGACAAAATAGAGCCCTTGAACACTTAAGCTGAAGATTGGAAACAGCCGAATGGGAAACTACTAAACTGCTCTAGCTGCTATACACTGAATGTGCACAGAAGTAAAATCCTAGACACTCTAGAGAGACAAATTAAAATCAAGGAAGAGCCTTCTGATTTTAGGCATCTCCTGCGTTAGGCAGCAGCTGTGTGAGATTTCTCAGATCACATTTTTGGACTTAGGCACCTGAATTCTCCCTAAATCCTGCTTTAGGTACTTAAGTCCTTTATTGGATCTAGCCAATAAACTCTCTCTCTCTGTCTATACTCTACCTGGTTAAGTATTTTAGATCCTATTATGTTTTGCCTCCCTTTTTATTTTTAATGAGATCCTTATCTTTCTAACATGTAGTTAACCTTTTATCCTATGTGTAGTTGTTTGGGGTTTTTATGCTCACTAGTGCAGGCATAATTACTAAGTGTAATTAAATAATTTACTAAGGGCCTTATTTCAAAAGTACTGAGAACCCACAGCTCCAACTTTCTCAAAGGGCATTCAGATCACTTGGAAAACCCATACTGCAGTGCTGTACAGAAATGCCAGAGACAGTGATAGCAGTCTAGCCCTGTTCAGCTCACCATAACTAACTTTTGAGAACAAGCCGCAAATGCAGCTTTGTGGCCTCTCATACCTAAAAAAAAAAAAGTTACTCGGAGCCAACTTCTGCCCAACACTCTGTTGCACAAACAAAGGTTAGCGTTTGTTTTACTGCAGTGATGCTGAGCATTTTTCCATTTAAAAGTCTGCCTGCCGGAACTATCTCACTAAAGCCCCAAAAGTCTACTAAGCAACAAAGAACAAACTGAAACAAAACAAAACCAAGTTGGTTCTGAGCATTCATTATTTCTTAGCCAGGGCTGAAGTGACTCAAACATCATCAGCTAAGGTCTTCAGAAGTCATTCAAGAATTGCTTCTTTTAGTATGGTTTGAGATTTCCTTTAATATGTTTATTTGTTTTTTCTAGAAGAAAAGGTGTCAATAGTTTTCTCAGTAGAACAATTAGTTCTCAAGAAAATTATGCCTTTTTTTTTTTTTTAAAGAGTGTGACTCTTATTTGCCTAATCTAACCTTTCTCCAAATCATTTTATTTTGCCTTTGCTACACTTATCTTGGCAAAAAGTTACAACAGCTGGATAGCTAGCTAGCTACCTTTAAATAAATAGAGGGAAAACTGCCAGAAAGCCATTACCACATTTCTCTTCGAATATAACTACCTTCTTTGGGTTAACTACTTTTTCTTGGGATATATGCCAAGAAAGACTGTAAAAACGGGGCTCGGCTCCAGGTTTCCAGTACGCAGGTATTAATTTTTAGGTCCGCTGCCTGCCACTGCCTGTTCCCTTAGCCTGAGTTGGTTTTGCTTAATTTTGTTTATACTGCTGCTGTTTTCTGAAGGTCTTAAATCAGCATAATTTTGTATAATTTACCTAAAGCAGGGTCAAATACAACTGAAAACACTATTTTATTGTCATCTCATGTTTAATTGGGTTGCACACACTACTTGCACAAGGAATTGCTTATAGAAATATCCAATCAACAGCTTAAAAAGTGTAAGAAAGCAATGTACTTCTACCTCACTGTACTGAGGGCGTATCACTTTGTAGGGACCTTTCTGAACAAGGACAATCAAGACTTACATAAGCAGTTGTAAAATACAGCTCTACAGTAGGAAGAGAAAGGACAATCCCTGAAGTCTTTCTTAGAATGGCCCACGTGAACTGCACAATGGCATGGTTTTGTTTTAAAGTATCATTTATCTGACCCTACAAAAGGAAAAAAAAAAAACCAAAATGGATTTTTGTGCATGCACTATTTTTAATGGAGTGGTGGTGGAGCTGCATGTGTTATCTAATCTAGTAAAAAGTTGCATGTCTTTTTTTTTTTTCCCTCTTACATAACAATCACATCTTGATGGTAACAGTGAGAGATTAGAAAATTTATTTTGTTCTTGTTTAGTTAAATATGCCAAAGGTGAAATAATACACCAAAACCAAAGCTTGAAGAATCAACTGTAGCTTAAAGATATAAATATGACCACACTGGTTACTACCAAGGTCCAACTAGGCCCAGTACCCTGTTTCCAACAGTGATAAAAATGAACGTCTAGAGGATTAGGATGAGGTGAATATACAGCCAGATTTCTCCCCAAATAATCTCCTAGATTTCAGAGACCTATGTCTCAGGGAGTTCCTGACGCAAAATGGATTATTTTTATGAAATGGATGCTTTTCTATGAACTCTATACTCTTGAACCCAGCCATAGTATGCAAGGCTCCAAAATTACTTGATCTCCAGAGGATTCCCTCTACTCTTGCAGCATACTGCTGACATGTATTTAGGAACAAATTTGAAGTCTGTATCTTTAATCTAATGAACTTTAACAACTTCCTACAACCACACAGGACAAACTTAAGGAAAAGTAAATCTTTTGTCTATCTGAACCTAGACAATTTTTTGTTTCTTGATGCATGGAAACCCTGAGTTTCCACGAGAGACCTAGGACAATAAGGGCAACTACCAATGTAGAGAACAGCATGTATCACAAAAACTAGGAGACAGTGAGGGGTTACAGTGACAGCAAGTACTACTAGCAGAAAGAGCAAGCTCTGAAGAAAAGTACTAACTAAAGATAGATTTCTGCAACTGGTGGGAGCAGTGTAAAATGTCAGGCTCCCTACCCATCTATTCATCTATCCTACTGCAACTCCCTTCTTTCACTGTTTTTAATTGTTTTGAAGTGAAAGATGATGGGAAAAACCTCAACTCTTCTGCTCCAAGACCCCAAGGCTGGCAAAGCCACGAGTGTTTTGTTCCTGTACATTAGGAACTATGAAAAATAGCTGATTGTAGCAGACAATATTGCTTGAATCATCAGCATAAACACTAACATCTTAACTTTTATAGGAAACATTAGAAGTGGCAATGGTGGAAAGAAACAGGTTTTCATTTCTATTTGTTTTTAATTGTTCCTGCAGAGGACAACCTTACTATCCCAACACCAGCTTTTTAAGGAAGTCCCAGAAGCCCTTGAACTTTATCCTGTTTTATTTTTCTTCTCCATTTCCATGGGTAATCTAATCCGAAATGCATAATAAACCACCATTCTCTTCAATGATGGCCCACAGTACTTCTTTCACAATTTTACTTCTGTGCAAATTCTCTGCTTACCTCCCTGATACTTTGTGAAGGGTTAACTCACACCTGATGTGCCTAAAACAGAATCCACAACCATTAAAACCATTCATAACAACTCAAAAGATTTTACCTCATCCCGCCATCATTCAAGTTCACACTACCAGCATCTCTTTTATGTCGATCTTTCCTTAGACTGTCACTTCCTAACTCACTCCATTTTTAAATGAATTAGTCTAAGAGACTGTGTTTCCTAACCATTTTTAAAATATACCTGTGTTCTTTCTCGTATTTTAATTACCATAACATCTTTTTTCTTTAAGAACTCGAAAGACACTGTAACGGTAAAGGATGCAGTTTAGAGTGACTGAGTCCAGACAGAACACCCGGATGTAAATCCAGATGTGTCTGGTTATTTCCACTCATGGCATCTTCACCTATAGCACTCTTAACAACCTTCGGTATCATCCTCCAGCCTGTCATACATGAAATACAGCTGAAGACAAATATAGCTTTGATCCTTTCATAAGGCCATAAATTAATTTTCCTGATGTGTAAGCCCTGCCTGGAAGGTTTTAGAGGAAGTGTTATATTTATGAGATTTCTGGATTTATGACAGCCTTCTAACTTAAAAAAAAAAAGGCATGGTAGCAACTGTAAATACATAGCACTTACGCAACAGACTTTACGGTTTCATTAGAGGCTGACATACATCTGGAAACCCCAAACATTTCCCCAAGAAAACGCCCTGTGACTACTACTTAGTTCAGTTAAAACAGACCAGGTATTTCCCCAAAAGCGCTCGACTTACTATTTTACTCTTGTGGAAAACATAAGGTTTACTGCACCAACTGGCTGTTACGGCACGGCACATGCACAGCATCAGACCCCAACCGATGGGCATGCTGCACCAAGTGCTGGAAACATTCAGGAGAAGAGGGGGAAACACATAAACCCTAAGGACAAGGAGCTTTTTCGTGATCTTGTAACTTCTACCTTATCGTGTCCTCCATTAAAAAAAGTCTAACACGGAAGGAAAAGGGGCCAGCCCGAGCGGCCGGGGACCAGTGTGAGCATCAGCCGCCGGGAGGACGGCCCTGCGCGGGCTGCCCGGCCGGCACCCGCCGGCTGAAGCCCCCGGGGCCACGGCAGCTACAGGCGCCCGTCCCGCCCCGCGGCGCTCGCAGACCCGCTGGAGACCCCTCTCCCCGCCCCGGCGGCTCCGTCCTTCCGCGCCCGGCTGCTCCGCCCGCCACCCAGCCCCAGCAGCCCTGCTAACGCCCGACCCCCGCGGCCGCCCTCACCAGAGCAGCCGCTCCCCAGAGCGGCGCCGCTCCCCGGAGCCCGCAGGCCTGTCCCTCTTCCCCGGCAAACTACCCTCCTCCTCCTCCTCCTCCTTCTCCTCCTACCACCCCCAGCCCCGCTAAGGCGCTCCCTCCCCGCCGCGCCGCACTCTCTCAGGCCAGGAGGCGAGGAGGGCTGCGCGCAGGGCTCCGCTCCGGGGCGGCGGGGCACTGAGGGAACGACACCCCCCCACACCCACACACACCCCGCCGGACGGGCCTTCCCGCCCCCCCTCCCCTCGTGACTGACTCACTCCCTGGACCACCCGGCGCCAACCCCGCCCCCCGCCCCGCCCATGACGGCGCGCGCATGGAGCCGTGTTTTGTAACCTCCTTCCATCTTTGCGCCCTCCTCCTCCTGCCCCGCCCCTCCGTGGCGTCGCCCGCCGCCAATGGCCGGCCCGCCCGGCGGTCAGCTGACGTAGCTTTTTATGTAAGCCGGCGGGGCGAGGGCGCGCGACGCAGAGGTTTGAAAGGGGGGCAGCGCCGGGCGCGCGCCGCCGCCTCGCAGGGCGGGGGACCGTGGCCCCGGGTCGCGCGCGCAGAGGCGCGCACGTGACCCCCCCCTCCTCTCCCCCCGCCCGCGAGGGTGCCTTGCTTCCTCCTCCTCCTCCTCTTCCTCCTCCTCCCCGCGCCGCCAGTGCCTCAGCAGCGTCGTGCGCGGAGCTGAGCCCGGCGGCCGGAGCGGGAGCGCCACACCCCCCTCGCCGGAGCCGGGCGGCCGATGGCGTTCTCTCCCCTGGCCGTGGGCTCGGAGGTGTCGCCGGAGCCGGGCGGCAGCGGGAGGCCGGGCGAGGAGGCGGATGGGGAGCGGGAGCCGCCGCCGCGGCTGGGCGAGCGGCTGGTGCCCGGGAGCCGCCTGAGGGAAGTGGTGGGCGCGACCCTGGCGTCGCTGTGCCTCGGCCCCCTCGCCGGACCCCAGCGCCTCGGGACCCTCCTGGACTGCCTGGTGCTGAACTACCGCCTGCGGCAGGGGCTGGGCTGGAGCCGGGGCCGCGGGGCCGCGGCGGAGGGCGGGGGCGCGGCCGAGGGGCCGCTGCGCTGCTGCGGCTGCGGCAGGTTCCTGGGCGAGCCGGTCACCGTCCCGTGCGGGCACACCTACTGCCGCCGCTGTCTCCGGAGGGAGCTGCGGGCCCGCTGCCGCCGCTGCCGGGACTGGCTGCTGCCGGCGGGGGGCACCAGCACGGCCGCGGCCCCGCTGCGGACCAGCGTCGTCCTCAACCAGCTGGCGGAGAAGTGGTTCCCGGGCGAGTGCGAGAGGGCCAGGACCGGCAGCCGGCTGGAGGAGCTGCTGGCCCAGGGCCGCTTCCGAGAGGCTCTGGCCGCCGCCAGCCAGGCTCTGCGAGCAGGTGAGGCTTGTGGGGAGCGGGCTCTTCCGCCGCCGGGGCCCGCGGGCCCGAGCCGCAGCTTCCCGCCCTCGTCCCGGCGGGACGGTGACGAGCTGGTGGCAAAGCGCGGGAGGCTCGGGGGGGGTTGGAAGTGCGGCGGGGTGGGTGGGTGGGCGGGCGGCCGGGCGTTTCCTCCCTGCCGTTCTGCCCCTCTGCCCTGCCGCTGAGGCCGTCGGTGGTCGGAACGGACCGGTAAAGAACATCCGAAGTTTTCTTGAGTTTGCTGAGAGGATTCCCGGAGCCTCCCCAGAGTAGTCTGGTGGAGTGGAGGGACCGGCGACGCGACGCGTAGCTGCTGGGACCTCAGCTGAGCGTCAAGCCTGGTAGCGGGGTACGCTTCAGAGGCACGGCGGACCGTCCAGCACTGGCTTCTTCGTGTGGTTGGGTCCCCCCCCCCGCAGGCTTTCGTGGGACTTGTTTACGGAAGAGTTTGTGGGCTTTGTTTTGTTTTTTGTTTAGTAGTCGCTCTGCACGGGCAAGAGAAGTTCTGTTGCTGTATTTAACCTTGTTTCCTGAGAGAGACCTATTTTCAGTCTCAAGTGTCACCAAGACAATTCCCAGCAGGCCGGGCCCAGTTGCATAAGCAGACAGGCATGGAGGGGGACAGGTTGTGTAATGGCAGTGACATCATAGGTGGGTGTGGTTGAAGTTTTATAATATAGTGTTGAGAGAGGGTGCAAAGACGGGAGGTAGAGGCACGCTTTTAGACTACCCTATATCGATCGCCAGCAGTAGATCTGGTACCATGAACACTTAAGCTACGGCCAGTTTTTCAGTTTAGTCTTCGTAGAGGGAGTCAAATTTGTGGGATTGATGTGCCTAGATGGATCCAGTGACCGATTCCTTTGTTGGTTTTGTTCGACTGTGGATTTTAACACCTGGTGACCTGTGGGGTTCCATTTTCATTTGTCCCATTTTATTTCTCTTCAGAAACTTGGGAATTAATATTTTTACAGATTAAGTGTATTACATTTGTACAGTTGTCTGCAGCGGAGAAAAAAACCAAAAGCTTGCATAAGTCTAATCCTTTGGATCTGTTCTGGAGACATACGTTAGATCTAGTTCCAGAATAAACTGGTGTTTTCGGTGTAGATGGGATTAAATCTCAGGTATATGTCCTTTGGCAACCTAATTTAAAGAGGTTCAGTTGTGGCCTTCAGTTCTATGTTATTTGCCAGGGTGTTTCCAAAATGTAGGGTATAGGATAGATGCGACCTGAGAAAGTGGCTGATCTATTTTAAATCTTGGAACTGTAAGCAGCAGACTTTGTGGGTTCTGAAGTACAGCATTGACTCATACAGGTCATGAAGAAATGGAGTCAAAACTCAGTGGCCTCCAGGGTACAAACTGATAAATCCATTATTGATCAGAAATGTTTACAGGGGTTCTGTTTCATGTTTCAAGATTGCTTTGAAAGAATAAAAGAGAAAATTAATTCTACAGACTCTAGTTAATCTTATGGATTTAGCAATACCATTTAGATATCTATGGGAAAAGAATTTTGACTCCTTTTTTTTGTGAAGCTACATCTTAAATTTTGGCTTTGAAATGGGTTTAAAATTTGAGAATAGTTACCAGCTGTGATGCTTATCCAAAATTTTATTATTCAAATGCAGTACATGTGCTAGAATTAAGTGCTAGAAGCTCAGTTTAAGATCCTTTGTACAACTATTTCCTGTGTCTCCAGTCCTGAGAACTATCGATATTCCAAGTATTCTGGTAAAGATATTAAAGAACTTCATGAATCAGAATGCAGATGTACATTAAATGTGAATTTAGAGCTCTGGGCTCGCAACTACAAATTGAAGGTGATTTCAGGCCAATAGAGAACTAATTAATAGCTGATGGTACACTTTCTCTCTTCTTCCAGAATATGAATCTTGAAAACACGTAGCGGGGGGGAAGGATGTGGCGTAAGAAATGCGTTCGTGTTTAAAATCATTCATGTTCTGTTTCAGTGTTTCCTCACTGCTAGTTCATCTCTCTTTCTTTTTAATGCAGATAGAGAGTTAAAAAATTGTGATAAACGCAAATCTGATGTCCTAACTAAGGCATTGGCACTAAACCTTTAGTCCTGGCATCTTTTGGTAACTTTCTTGCATTTCTTGAAACACCTAAAAGAGAAGTATTTGCCACGGTGCAAAAGTGACTTTTGAAAAACACAAGGAATGTTAACATTCATACGGTTAATACATTTCTTGTAGGGCTTGAAATGAAGTAGTTTAGTTAAAGGAAGTCTATTGGATTAAAATACAAGTGCAGCTTGTCTTTAATCAAGTATCCTGAAACACGCAGCTAATAGGCTTGAGTTTGGTCTGAATCACGGACTCATTCCTGCTGGAGTGGGCCTCTGGGAGGTCTGTTGACCAATCAATATCACGTTCAAAGCAGAATAAACACTGAGTTTAGAGCAGTTTGCTTAAGGTTTTGTCCAGCTGGATCATGAAAACCTACAAGGATGAAGATTCCACAGCCTCTCTGGGCAACCTACTCAAAGGTTAATTATCCTCCTAGTGAAAAATTTTCTTCTTATTTCAAGTCTGAACTGCCCTTGTTTCAGTTTAACTCCTGTCTCTTGTTTTTTCCCCGTGCACTTCAGTAAAGAGCCTTCTAGGTAGCCTCCTCTGGGATTCTGGAAGGCTGTTGGGTTTTCCCAAGGCCTTGAGAATTGTTTTCCACTAAACAAGCCCAGTTCTCTCAGCCTCTTCTCATGGGTTGTGTGTTCTAACCCCTGATCATTGGGGTGACCCTACAATACTGTATTAATAAATACTGTGTCCTGAAGTTTTTCTGCATGGTGGTTGTGATGTGCATGTTTCTTATTTTGAAGAATTTGGTATATTATTAAGAACCACATAAAAAGCATGCAGGATCAGACCAGAGATGGTCCATTTATTGGTATGCTTATGCTGACAGTAGCCAGGAGCAGATGCTTCGGAAGTAACATTTAAAAAAATGCATATTGAGTGGGTTTTTCTGTGTACACCTTTGTATACTTTCCTATCAATGTAATAGTAACTGGTACACACAGTTCTGCACTGAAAGTGCTTGGTGTCTTTTTTATTACAATAATTTGTCTTCGAGTATGCTAGAAGTGAGTGATTTCTGTATTTACAATATATTGCGTTACTGAAATTGAAAATTCAAGCACAAATTGTGTTTCTGCCCTGTTTAATCTATGGTCTAAGGATTTGAAATAGCTTTGCATCCTCTCTTTAGGTGGCAAACATTAAAATATATGCTAAAACATTGCCAAACAATGTTTTCACAATTACAAAACCTAGAAATTGAATTACAGTTGTAAAATTGGATGTATAGATTTAGATCCTTTGGTCTTGCAAATATTTAGACCCAATTTGTTACGTGTATTGATCGTTCATTGCCTGTGTTTGTGTGTATACAGCAGCAGAGTTGGGGTCCCATTTAAACTCCTTGGTTTAGCCCTTTATTTTGTACCAGTTCAATTGGAATCATGCTTTTCTCTTTGAAAAAGAAATTGACAAAATGTCCACCTGCTGTAGACTTGAACTCATATATTTATCTTCAAACTACCCCTCACCCTCCCCTCCTGAAAAAAAGGCTTGGAGTTCTCAGGTCATGTTATACACTTGAAAGTCTGAAAAAGATGAGCTCCCTTTGATTATGTGCAAATAGGTAGCTTATCAGAGACCAAAGACCTGCACTTACTACTACCTCTGAAGAAAAGAATTTGGTTTGATACTAACTCTGCGGGAAGCCAGAGTCAAATACAACAGAAAAAAAGGTCTGAAGAGTTTGATCTGAGCTCCTGCCTTACTAGGCTATAGCAGTCACAAAACACAAAGCCACGGGAAAGCAGGCTTCAGAGTTGTTCTGCTTGCAGAATTAGTGTTGAAGTCAGACAAAGACAGTTTCTCAGACTTCTGTTAATGCAAACATTTTATTATGTCTAATATAAAATAAAAACTAAACAAACCAGGTTTGGGAATATTTGTATTTGAAAGGAAAGTGTCAACTCAAAAGAAAGACAACTCAAATCAGAAAGGCCCTTTAATTTCAGCTGTGAAATGTTCTGTGAGTTTTGATTTTCTTAACCCTTTCTTTTCCATTAAGGTCTTTTCACATGTAGCATTGTGGATCTAAATACAAATCAGTGTGTTGGAGTACATGGGAACATTGACCAGTCTGGCTTTTAAATGTAAAACAAGCTAATGTTGGAAACTATGAAAATTTAAACTAGATATTTAGAATAGACTAAGATAGAAAATCAAATTGAAATGATCCCCTCCCAAGAAAACCTTGTTGAAACAAACTTAAAAAACTGTTTGGTTTTAGTATACCAATTATAGTAGACCAATGTTTATCTCATTCAATGAGAAAGGTGTATTAAAAAAAAAAAAATCAAAAGCAAAAGCAGTGTGCTGGCATTTTTTTCCAAGCAACAACTACAATTAGTTGTGTTAGGAAAACCATAGTTTTAGTGGCATGGAGATGGGTGTGCTTCCCATTTAGAGGTTGCTTTACTTAAAGTGCAAAATGCTGTATGTTGGACATGAGAACTTGTCTTTACTGAACACATACTAATGTTTTTGCATTGCAGAAGTTCCACTAAGTACAGTTCCTTACAACAGGGCTGCCAGCTGGTGTTGAAGGCTTTTGGGATTGGCTGTCTCTTTTCAGACCACTTAATGATAAAACCTAGTTCTAGTACTTACCAGATGGATACCATTGTGAAGGTGGCATCTGTATCTCTAGCCATAGTTGGAAGGGGTTGGGCATTATAAAAACAAATGACAGTCTAAAGAAAGACTTGAATGTTTGAAAGCAAACTTTGTGATGCTTTTTAATGCAAGTGCGGTGAATTCCCAGATTTCTGTCATTTTGAATGGGTGTACTGTAAAGCTAAAGTCTACTTAGTCCTCAATTTTTGTTGTCACAGCAGTACTGAGCAATACTTTATTCTGTCGGCCTTAATGTTAGATCTTTTAAAATACATTTTTCTTGTTGCTGCAAGATACATTAGAGGGTCCAAAATTTGATCTTTAGCTTGAAAGACATGAGCCTGGAATTACACTGGGAGGTGGGGGAGAAGGTACTCCAGTAAGTTTGAAAGTATGGTACAAAAAAGTCTGGTTATTACATATCACTATGAAAGCATATCTAATAAAATTTACAAATTTCTGAATTATTAAAAATGTTACTTAATTTTGCTTTCAGATTCCAGTGACTTGATGCTAAGAATTTACAGAGCTGAGTCATATGTTGGCCTCCAAGAATATAAAACAGCCATAGAAGATCTAAATTTTGTTATTTCTAAAATGCCAAATTGGCCAGAGGTAAGTTGACGTGAACTCTTCATTTTCCAAAATCTGTGTTTATCTATAAAATTAATGAATTCTAGATTATACTTGCATGAAATTAAGAACCTAGGTCAGCTACCTTTAACATTATCTTGTAAGAGATGCAAAATGCTAAAAGGTGTCTTTTAAAATAGTTACTTATACAAGACAGGCAACTGATGAGTATGGCAGGTTAGAGTTGATTGATCCCACTTGGAGGTGGGATAGTTTATGGTAATGTAACCTGTAACAGCCAGGGTTTGGGGTTTGTTTTGTTTATTTGTTAATTTTTATTAAGAGAAGGACACTTTGCTGTTTTAGCTTGGAAAGTTTTTCTTTGAAAAGCCCAAAGAAACTCGGTGGGAATTGAACTTTGCAAATAGTGCAGGCAGCTGGGGAGTCACTGGCTTTCAGAACTGAAAGAAACTGCATATTGCAGCACTGTCTAAACTCTGAGCACAGCAGGAGCAGCAAGATCTTGCCACACAAGGGGAGGTGACTGCTGCTGTCTTGGTATCTCCTGTGTTCAGCAGTTCCATGGCTACCTCAAATTCAGAGAGCATCCTACTTTTCACCTCTCAGTGTTGGTAGTACTGTCTACTGTTTTTCTGTATGTTTGGAAAGAAACCTCACTTCCCTTAACTGAGCTTGGTTTGATGGATTCTTCTAACAATTCCTGTCTCTGTAGGAAAACAAGCTGTCTCTAAGAGGAAGATTAGCATACTTCCCTTCTTTAGGATACATCTTAATGAAACTGCCCAAATGCATCAAAGATGATGCATGCCCTCATCTGACAGCCTTGTTTAACAGATGCTACTGTTAATACTGGCAGTTGCTCCATAGAAACTGCACTCTGAGAGTTTTTTGGTTGGTTGGTTTTTTTAAGTTCTGCTTCTGGTCCATTATCCAAAATCTCATATACAGCTAGATATTGTTGTTTTTATCTAACTTTTATTAGATAACTGTTGTTTTTCTCTAACTTGGATTTATATTACTGCAAATGCAACTTTTAAAAATTGAGATAAATTGGATAGGGGACTTCTTAGTCCCAGCGTCATATAGTTATAGGTAGGTTCAGCAAAATCCAGTAGTCTTTTCTCTCCCCTTTTTTTTCTTTCAGTATCCAGATTTTTTTTCCCTAGCTGCTGTCTAGTGTTCAAGAATAAAATAGAGCTGGAGGAAGCAGTTCCAAAAGTGCGTTGTTTTGTGTTCAGAATATAGATTAAGATGTATGCAAGGGATGCATGGCTGTGTGGATTGTTTTGTTTGTAGTTACCCTTCTCCTGCAGGCTGGAACCATAAGGCTTTTAATGAAACAGAGGGCAAAAAGGGTATTCTTTAAGCTGTTGTATGAGGTTATGTAATAATTTGCATTTCATGTACCTCTTCTTTCCCTCCAAAGGCTCACAGAAGGGGGAAATTAAGGCCTTTTGTGAATTCAGCACTAGTCAGGTTTTTAACTCTTCATGTAAGCCAAAACAAATTAGCTGGAAGGAGACTAATACCAGCCTATCCTGTGCCTCTCTTCAAAACACTGTATGAAATGTGTGGTAGGCAAGGCATACATAGATCATCCACACTGTGCACAGCTGAAGTTTGTTGAAGAGCTACTTTTCTTTTTGTCATGGAGAGTTCTAATTCTAACTTTGTTGTAATGCCTGTAAGATGAATACTGCAGTTCTACATGCTCTCTAGAAATGTCTTCATGGTATCTGTTTTTCAGGTTTACTTCCGGAAAGGAAAAGTGCTGCAAGACTCTGGCTTTGTAGGTGATGCCTTACAACTGTTTCTACAGTGCTTAGCCCTTGATGAGGACTTTCTTCCAGCCAAGCAAGAAGTAGAAAGGGTAATTTTATTTATGAAACTGGATTACTATCTCTGACTTGATTCCTTTATAAAGCTCCCATTATGGTAGACTTTGAGTATCTAAAAATTGTCAATATGTACAGAAAAGGTTCAGGTGTCAAGATATATCATACTATGTTGAAGAGATAGTCCTAATGTACCCGTTTTAAGTACATGTTTAAAAGTACATATGCTTTTTAAATTACTAAATGAAAATCTAGAGAACAGAAAAGCAGGCAGCAAGTTAAATACTCTTAAGTTGAACTCTTTCGTGCCCAGAGCGCAACAGTTTTTCTTTGATAATAAAAATTTACATTGACAAAGCTGCATGATGTTGAATTGATAATGTCTAACTGTTCGAAGAGCTCACTTGCTTGTAGTAGAAAAGATTTCTAGAGAAGTTTATTTTTAATAATGTAGGTATGTAGGTTTCTGCTTGTTCTCAACTGTTCTTTCTCAGTTACTGCTTAAATAAAGCTCTGTTTATGAGGATAACTTCATATAGATTAAAATCTTATTTTTGGTATGCAATTTTATAATAAAGCTATGTCTAGATCCTTTTTCATTATTATGACCATTTAGCTGTTTGTTTTCTAGACGCTGTGTGATGTACTGTCACCAGAGAAGTTAGGAGAGAGTCTGAAGGAATCTGCTTGGAATTCACCACATATTCGAAATAAACCTTTTATACTTGGTTCTGAGGTGACTGAGTCTTACTGCAACTTACAGCTCTGTCCTGAGCAGGTAACAAAAACTGCAGGATAACTTTTCTCTTTGGCTGATATGCAAACATCAGATGTTCTGATATCCTGATTTGTCATACTTACTTTCCAGCCTAAATGCTGACTTTCTGTAATTGGCTAAATTGGAAGAAAAGATTTGGGATTTGGGAATAATGTATTTTCATTTGGAGTGTTAGACTCCTCATTCCAGTGAACTACTTATTAGAAGGTACTGAGATTTGATATTAGTGACTTCAAAATAAAGAGAAATACAATTTTTCTTCTCTTTGAAGCAGATGAAGATTTTTAAATTGTTAATGCTAAGCAAATTTCAGTACTATCTTGACTTACTGAATTTCTCTAGTTAACTAATGAACTAACTGTGGGTATCAGTTTGGCTTATATATCTTTGCATGTTTGCATCTTTCATACTTAGATTTGTGTTACTCTTTAAGTACAGTTCAGTTCATCTTACTGTTATAGAGTTTAGGAGGATCAGATGTACGGGAACCTGTCAGTGGAAGCTTAAATCGTGCACAGTCTGCCCATGCTCTTAACTCAACAAAAGACTGTGCCAAGGAAGATGGCTTAAAGAGAGTGTCTTCTGAACCCCTTCTCTCTGGCCAAGAAAAAGGTGCTTTGTTGAAAAGAAAGCTTTCCTTTTCAGAACAGGATACAGTTGTATGTGAAGATGGAAGAAACAAACACAAAAAGCAAGGAGGTAAACAGTCACTTACTTTAAATTTCGAAGTATTTACTGTCTTGTGCCTTTCTTTGAAGGAATATTTTGTCTTGCTTTTCCTTAGAAAGTACAAAAAGGGACATGACACTGGCTTTTGGAACAATTCCAGGGGATTTGATTGATGTATCAGATTTTGAGTGTTCGCTATGTATGAGGTAAGATTTTTCTCCTTGATTCAGTATTTCAGTTATAGATGCTTGGCCATGTATGTTACAGATACAAACTGAGGTACTTGCAGGTTGTGATGAGTTCTGATATCAGGCAATAATTTTCAGCCTTCCTCTATCCCTGCAGTTAAATGCTTATTTAAATGTGTTGCTTGCAATAGTGCTATATAATACAGCATTATTTTAATCAAGGTGCCTTGGAAATGAAACTTGGCATTGTTAACTGGTAACCTTAAAAAGACAGGATCTAAGGATTTAACCACAAAAGTGGTTAATGTTAGGGTTTTTTTCAGTCAATAAAACTATTTAACTTCCTATTTTGGGAAGGCTGATGCTTAGAAGTATTGCCTGTGAACCTCGTATTTCTCTAGGAGATGTAGATACTTCAGAATGTTAATCTACTTAAATGTAGCTGATGTATGTGAAAGCTCTTATTGAGTTGTCTTGGGTTTCAGAATAAATACCTTAAAACATATCGTGTATACTAAACTGCTCATAGTTAATGTTACTAGTATTTAATACTGCTATTAAAACAACTTGGGTCCTCAAAGAATCACTGTATTTTGCATATTCTGAATCTCTGTGTAGTGAGACCAAAATCTGTACGTTGGGATAAACATTAGGTATTTAAAGTGTTGAAATGTGTCCAGATTAATCAGAATACAAAAGATGACTGGTGTGGTGTTAAAAGGAAACAAACTGCAGTATAGGGGAAAAAACCAGAATAAGGAGACATGGGATTAATTTTTCTCTACTTTGTTACGGTATAACTAGTCTTAAAAATTAAACAGGTTGATCACTGACTTTTTTAGGAAATACACACTTACCATGGCATCTAACTTCTAATAACTTTGTTTCAGGCTATTCTTTGAGCCAGTGACAACCCCTTGCGGACATACTTTTTGCAAAGGTTGCTTGGAACGGTGTTTAGACCATGCTCCTCAGTGTCCACTCTGTAAGGAGAGTTTGAAAGAGGTACTGTTTCTCAGTAGATCTCACAAACACAAATACTGTATCATCTTAAAGGCTGTTTCACTTAAACCCGACAACTTGGATTCATTTGGGTTATGGATTACTGCTAGAAAGGAAACACTTGAGACAAACTTTGTCAATAAAAGTTGATTAGGTTTGCCTCCGGGTCTTAGAGCTTTTATGTTTCTGTGGCCATCTACTTTGTTGGTGTAACTAAATCTTGAGCGTTTGTAAGCTTTGGTAACTATTCAGTAAAACCTCTCTGTGATTTCTGTACACGTTCCTTATTTGTATGGCTGTATAACCTGAGAAATCAATTCTGTCTCTGGTAAGCACAGAAATACAAACTGAGTTAGACACTCAAGTTGTCAGACACTAAGAGCTAAAATAGAGAATTTAATTTTCAAATATTAGAGTAACATTAGTTGTTAAGTAATGAAACATAAGAACTTCAGAGCTGTAAATTTTCATGCGTTTTAATCTAATTTATGACCCATTTCATATATCGTAGTTTTAAATAAAAGTTGCATTTTCTCAAGCCTTTTGGTAATATATATGAAAAGAAACATTAATATATTTTTTAAATTGCTTACAGTACCTTGCAAGCAGAAAATACAGCATCACAGAACTGCTGGAAGAATTAATAATGAAATACTTGTCTGATGAATTATATGAGAGAAAAAGAATTCATGCTGAAGAAACCGCTGAACACTCAAAGTAAGCTTGCTGTCTTTTTTCTAGAAAACTTGAGAGATTAGTATGGAAATCCTTTTTAGAAATGTTTTATTTTTGTGATTATTAATAATGGCGTGTTATGGATGCAAGAAGGAGTATAAAGACATTAATTTGGTGTCTTAAATGTGCGTTTCAGAAAATTAACAGTTTTTTAACTACTGTGGAAATAAAAAAAAAAAATCACACTTTGATAGTAGCAATGCAAGGCTTTTAAGTCCTCTACAAAATACATTTGCCCTTCTGTTTTTCTTTCTGCGTGCACTGTCGTGGAGCTTCAGTTTTAGCTTTGCTGCTGTTAATGGAATTGTCCTCTTGAGTTGGCTGCAGAGTCTCAGATACTTGAATTTCTCTCAAAGCAGTTCATGATAGACATTAATTGTATAAAGATAGATGTGATGAAAAGAAATTGCTGGGATTTTTTTGTAATCTTGATGTTTATCTCTCGTCAAGTTCTTCAGATAATGTAAAGCATCATGTATTGTAGATATGAATGTTGGAAAACTATAGCCCATGTAACTTATGTAACAGAATCCATACATTAGAATTATATTTTATAGTCTGAGAGGTATTAAAATTAAATACTTGGTAATGTTTTAATGCTAACTTGTTTGTGTCAACTATCAACTGTACATACGTGATAAAATAGCATGAAAAAAAATTTTGCTTTTCAATTAGGCCTGCTGAGGCATACTGCAAGGTAAAAATTGTACCCTGGGTTGCATCTTGTGATCTGGAGTCCATCATTGAAAATAATCTAAATGGTGACCTAGCTACTATGTAGTTACTGCTACACCTTTTTAGTTTCAGGAAAACTGTGACTCTGAGGGCATAATGGCTTGTATGGCCCAAACTAAAACAAAAAGGAAAACAATAATTAATGCCCTTGTCCCCAAAATGATATCAGAGTATCATTCACTGACTAGATACTCACTAACTACATAACTTATGAGGCTTACTGTCCAGTATGTATTCAAATCAGTACATAGGTATTCAGTCACTGTTATTAGTAGGTGTTTTTATTGTTTATGGAAGTTATTACGATGTGCTTATTATTAAACTTTGAAAAGAGCGCTTTATGACCTCAAATGTAGCAAACCTACTGAAAAAAATGTATTGTCTTGGCATAGTTCGGTGTTTAGATTTTTATGCCACATATTTCTTTTGATGTTCTCTTGAAGCTTGACCAAGAATGTTCCAATGTTTGTTTGCACTATGGCATATCCTACTGTGCCTTGCCCTCTACATGTGTTTGAGCCAAGATACCGACTAATGATTCGCAGAAGTATGGAAACTGGAACTAAACAGTTTGGGATGTGTATAAGTGATTCTCAAAATGGGTAGGTTTACATCCTAATTCTAAGCTTCTCATCTCTCTCTCTCTTTTTTTTTTTTAATTATAGAAAGTGTCCTTTCAGAAGTGTGTAATTGCATTACTGACAAGGTCTCTTCTCTAGTTTTGCAGATTATGGATGCATGCTGCAAATTAGGAACGTTCATTTTCTACCTGATGGACGGTCTGTTGTTGATACAGTTGGTGGAAAGAGATTTAGAGTTTTACGGAGAGGGATGAAAGATGGTTATTGCACTGCAGACATCGAATATTTGGAAGATATTAAGGTATCCAGAATGCTGTCTAAATACTTACTAGTAGTAATATCTCAAGATTGTTGCTTTATTTGTTCTTGAGAGCATTCTTGCAAATTTTTAGGTCTCTAGACTACTGGAAGATTCAGTGCCAGCAGAGGGAAGAAATGGAAGCTAGCTTAATTTTTTTCATTATTATTATTATTATAAAGCAACAAGGAAATACTGTAGTTTTTGTTTGAACAATAGTTTGAAGCCGTAAGTCTTTAAAATATCACGGGACTTCTTTCTATTCGGTCATTGCCAAAGTTTAGGAGAATGCAAGAAATGTATCTAAATATAGTTGAAATTGAATGTTTCTTGATTTTAGGTTAAACACCTTAATTGTTTCTTTATCTCTAATGATATTTTCATAACTTTCCTCTTACAGGTTGCTGATGAAGACGAACTGAAGAAACTGAGAGAACTTCACAATTTTGTTTACAATCAGGCCTGCAGTTGGTTCCAAAACTTAAGAAACAAATTTCGCACTCAAATTCTTCAGCACTTCGGGCCAATGCCTGACAGGGAGGAAAACATACAGGTGAGACATCATTTAATATCAATTATTAGGTGCTTGTTTCTAAAAATAAAACCCCTGCTAACAACTGCTAAACATGAAAATTTAAAAAAACAAACAACTTTTTTCCCAACTTCGATGACAATGAGGCTTGCGTCTTGTTTCTCTTATGATGAGCAACAAAAGGCAATTCTGTCACTGTTCAACTGTTTTTGCAGGAAAGGATGATATGCTGCTCTGGAGATAAAACTAGTAAACTGAGAACACTTAAGTTCCAGTAGCATTTTAAACTGTTGGTTTGTGTAAAGCTGTTAGAATTGAAATGGAAAAAACCCTGTATTTTCTTCCCTGTGACACGTGCAGGCAGTAATCTTTGGCAAAGAGGTAATCACAAATAACACTTTATTCCTTTCTGAGCTAGTGCCATAAACTGCTGTAGCTGCTAGGATTTGACAAATGCTTCTTAAGAAACTAGCTGCAGCAATCTATTTTAATCGTTATTATAAACAATTAATGAAGGTTGGTGAGATCCTTAGAAAGTGGAGGCTGGAGAAAACTAACATTTAAAAACACGTAAGATTTGGCTTTCAAAGTAGAATTATATATGAAGTGGGATCTTATGAGAGCCTATCCCTCACCCATCTGCTACATACTTTTATGACACTATATTAACCAATCTGGGAAGACTGTAGATGCTGTGGAGGCCAGTGCATGAATTCAGATGTGATTTTAGAACAATTTAATAAAAAAACAGATTTGAAACAACATACTAGGAAAGAGGAACAAGTGTGCAAAACCAGGATAACTAGCAGGGCAGCAATACTGTGGGTATGTACCTGAGATTTATAATAGAACACAAATGTGTCAACTGTGTGGTACAGATACAAGAGAGGAAATGTCATCCTGGAGTGTACAACTACCAGTAATATTTTTGCAAGTCATTTGAGGTAATTAATCTCTGCAGTGATAGGACCTCGGCTGAGGGAGGAGTATTATGTCCAGTTCTGGGCATGACATCTAAGGCTTGGTGTAGAGAACTGAATAAAGTACAGGAAAAAGTTACATAGTATGTTTTATCAACTTAGAAGAAACTGATTAAGTAGTCCTGCTTTGTCTAGGAGGTAATGGGAAGGAAGTGGAATTGGGAGGTGATAGAGGAGTCCTTCAAATACAACAAAGACAATTGTAATGAAAATGTTAGGCTTCAAGAATATTCAAGCCTCAAGAACAGCATGACAGGTAATGGATTTAGTTTTTATCAGGGAGGTTTGTTATTAGGTGACTGTCCTATACTTAGCCATCTTTTCCCAAGGAAGCTATGAACTTCCTTTGTTGTCTTAAAAATAATTGCTTTATCAAGCTTATTTGTACTTCTGAGTTGGGGAGGGATCAGAAGATCTGATATCATGGATCTGGAATTCTCTAGTTAGTATCAAACTTTAAACTAGTCTTTGTCATTGATGACTTTGTCTTTTGATGTCTTTGTGTTAGTCAACTATACTACATTGGTTATGGGTAACCAACTTATCCTTTATTTTTAGGCAATGCCCAATGGTCCTGCTTGGTGTTGGTGGCTTCTAGCTGTTCTCCCAGTAGACCCCAGATATCAGCTGTCAGTTCTCTCCATGATGTCTTTAAAAGACCGTCTGATCAAAATCCAACATATACTCACATATTTTTCTAGACACCAGTCCAAGTGACTAACCGCCTGGGTCTTCCTGAAATGTTACTCTGTTCTGGTTGTAGTAGCAGCTGGAATTTTTGCTGCCTTTGCACATCTAGCACTGGTTTGAGAAGTGTAATGGAACTGCTTTTTCTCTCTTCTCCCCACCCTCCCAACTTCCTGAACCACGTGGTTCTTTGAATGCACACTTTCTTCAACTATGAGAGAAGACCACTGACAATTGCACAAAGTCAATCCAGCTAGATATGTTTTTCACGTTATCTACATTACAATTTGCACTATGTAGAAGAGAACCTTTTTGAGACTTGATAATTTTAGCCACTGACTTTTTAAAGCTGTGGGAAGTGCAGGACTTAAGGCTGACAGTCCAAGTTTACAACATTGAGGAGGTATTAAAGGTTTTGCAGATGTTTGCCTCATACAACTGTTCTTTTGCTGTTTGCACAAATATTTGAAATATAGTATTGAATGTCACTGTTGGATATTACTACTCTTGTTGAATTATCTTGACCCATGAACGTGGCACAGATTTTTGAGTTATC
Source organism: Buteo buteo (assembly GCF_964188355.1). NCBI lineage: Eukaryota > Metazoa > Chordata > Aves > Accipitriformes > Accipitridae > Buteo > Buteo buteo. The sequence goes on along the minus strand of NC_134171.1, from coordinate 31,621,490 downwards.
TTGTAAATGTATGCATCACAACACAGGTGACATTATGAACTGTATGCTGAACTGAGAGCCAATTTTAAGGAACAAATGCAAAAAAACAAAAGGTACTTCTGTCTAAAAATACTTAAACTGTGAATATGGTTTACATACCTAGGCCTGTACATGTTAAAGAGGAAACTGAAAACTAAATGCTAGTACCAGTTACATTTCTACTGGGCTTTTCAGGCTGGCTGTTCTTCCAGAGCACACACTTAGTGTATAGAGCTTAGAAGAAGAAATCTTAGGGTGTGCGCGTGTGTGTGTGTGTATTGGGGATTGTGCATCCAGGATTTAAAAGCTTAAAGTTTTATTTGAACTTTTTAAGTTGGTGCAAATGTGAGTTCTATGCCTTATTCATATCAATATTAGAGCACACTGCAGTGGCAAGGTTAGCATCATGCTGCCAATAGGTACTTTTTGTAATTAAAGGTTTGCATATTTGTGAATATGTCTGATACTGGCTTTCTTGTATGTAAATCATTTGTAAAATATTTCTTAAATCTTGCTTTTGCTAATATATTTAATTTTCAATAAAAGCTAAAAGTTTGTAATATTTTTAACTTTATCAGAAACTAAAAATCATTTTCATTTTCCATATGCTTCTATTCTGGCATCTTAAGTAAATCCAGAAGCAGCTGTTAAACCTACACCAAGGTTGTGGGCACTTCATGACATAATTGGTATGTACATAATCTGTTTCTGATTACAGTACCTGTCTCAGACTGATTATTGGTCAGGCAGGTTTTTTGCTGGTGTCTTGCTTGTTTAAATTAAGGTGGTTTCAGGTAGAAAGTTTGCATTTCACAAAACTTAAAAGTTGTGGGAAACTGTTCTTGCAGAACAGTTAGGTATTTCACAGACTTGCTAATCAGATGCTCTCGCCTTGTTCTCTTCTGGAGTTTAAGGCTTGAGATATTACAGGCAACCCAAAATCTGCTGGATCATTTTTAATGTGGGCTTCTATCTAGGGTAAATTTCACCTTTATTGTATGAATAAAGTCCTGGATTAATATTTGGAAAACTTTATTTGCATAATAAAAGAAGAGAGGGGATCCTCTATTTCTCAATTTAGTATGTTATAACCTTAGAAACTTAATCTTTGTATCACTATGCTCTTCTTAAGAATGCAGGTGACAGGATTTTTGTTTTCTTGACAGCAAAAAGTCCCTGTAGCCAGGCTTGAAATACCCAAATAATCTAGTGGTAATTTTTTTTTTTCTTGCCAAGAGCTTTAGTTTTGAAATTGAGTATTCCCTAGTCTGCTGGAAGATGGGGCTTCTAGGTTTTTTTATATGTTCCCATGACTTTTTAATAAAATAAAAACTCAGATGAAGTGTCAGTTGGCTTGCATTGTTGTGTGCATATGTAAGTTCTACTTCTGGAATTGTAAACCATGTAAGAGAAAACGTCATCAAAAAGGAACAGCAACAACAAAAAAGCAAAGTTACTGTGCTTAACACATGATGTGTTAAGACTGATCATAAGTACTACTCTTCGGTATTTATTCCACACACATGATCATTGTAGGTGCTGTTGGGAATGATATGAAATTGAGAATGGGGAGGAAAGATTTTTAAGAGGATTTTTAAGTTGGAATTTTTTCAGGTGGTTGTTGACCAGATTTTATCACTTTGTGCAGTTAGAATGGGGCAGAACTACAAGCTCGCCTGGATGTTGGCATAGACCTTTCAGTAAATATCTTGGAGAGATACCATGCTGTACTTTGTGCCTAGTGTTAGTGTTTTGAATTCTGGGAGTACTTCCCTACTCTTTTGATTATTTCCCCTCCCTGTCCCCACCCCTCCCACATGTTACACAGCAAGGGTTCTTTACCTATCAAATGATAAAACAGCAACTAAGGACCAAGTTTGATCAACTTCTTATAATAAGTTGACAACTGATGTAATTAAGCCTGAAAGGAATGTGAGCAATCTAGGCATGAGCAAAAGGGAAGAGGGGAAGGCTCATTTGCTGTGTTGGCAAGGTACGACACTGTTAATGATTAGTCTTACCTGATGATGAGCAACAGTCGGCGAAATTGTTAACCTCTCGTGTTCTCTATCATGACATAAGGACATCTCCTTCGCTGGGCAGCACCCCTGGACCAGCCAACAAAAGCTACCCCAAGTTAGCGTTGGGGAGCCTTATTTATGGATTGTGCCTTGCCTGTTCAATCGTATAATTGACAAGTTGATGTAAATGTGTTCTTTATGTAAGTGTGAGAACAAAACTAGATGTGTCTCAGAAGACTGGTGATCTGTAAATAGCTATACAATAAATTGGATGCACATGTATGTTAGTATGAGAAAGGTCGTAAACCTCAACATGAGGGATTGGAGTCACTGTACTGAGAAGTATCTGCCTGGAACTGATGTGTATTTTTCAAATTATTTTTCAAATCTTTCTGGCAAGGACCTCTTCCAGTATTGCTAAATTGTGGCCAGAGATCTCGCTGAAATTCTTAGTTCATGATTAATACTTGCCTCTAGTCTCCTTACCTTAAATTACTCTTACCAAACATAATTTCTTGTAACAACTTGGTGCCCTGGCTAAGAACCAATGAACTTTAGGTTCAGAAACTTCAGTTTTCTTGGTGCGAGATGGCAACTTCGTGGTTCTCCATCTAACTTGATTTTTCATTTGGAAATTGGCAAATATACAAACTTCATCCATCACATTCTCTATAGTAAATTGTTTTTCTGTGGGCCTTTTACTGGTCCTAAGTTTCTTTAAGGACAATATGCAAAGATGGCTGTAAGATATGTTGGTGGGGGTGGCTATGAAACTTGAAGTGATACTAGAACATTAGTAGGGAAAAATGTTTGCTCTGAACCCTGCGAAAGACTAGGCCAGATGTAAAGCCTTTAGCAATGTTTCAAAGACTTGGAAGGACAGTATGCTCATCCTTTTGGTTTTATAAGTCATCTAACCAATTCCTTTGAGCTCTGTCCCAGTGTGTGTGGGGTGGGGTAAATATCTGCTAAAATACTGAAATTTTACTATAGCCTCATTTGCCTTGATTACAAGTGAGATAGGGTAGAGTTGATCTGCACAGCTGAGTCTTCTGAACAACAGCATAAGGGAGACTTACAGTGCAAGGCACTGCTCTCTTGACATTATCAGTTGGGGCGGGGGTAGTTCCCAGAGAGAATGGTTCAAACTTTGGCTTTGAGCAGGTCTGCAGAAGCAGTAGACAAACCACAGCTGCCTGGCCTGCACCTGACCAAGTCTGAGATGTTGCTCTTTCAGTACTGTCTTTGACTGTAGAAACTTGGCTATCTACAACTGGATTTCTAATGGGAAGAAGGTTGTTCCAGTTAGAGAGTAGATACAAGATACAATAATCCTTAAACAGGTATCCATGCCACTTTGTATCATGCTGAAATCTGTTCATTACGCTCTCCTTTCTGTGCTTTTCTACAAATGAAAAAAAAACCATAAAGCTGCAAAATGTTTAATGCTAGGATGTAAGTTATTCTAAAGCCATTACCAAAAAGCAACATAAAGGGTCCATGGAGTTTTGAGCCTTGATTTTGGTGAAGTTACACTTTCTTGGATGCTCGTGACTGCTTTTACAAGCAAAGGCCAACAGGAGGATTTCACCATGGATTTAAAAACGTAATTGCACTAGTGATAGTACAAGTGATGTAGCTTCTGCGGTCAGGAGTGCCTCTGAGTATGTGGCAGGCTCTCTAGGACAAAAAGTTTTGAATACTAGAGAGAAGTTGGTAAAGAAGTCTTTGTACTTCTAGTTGAGAGGTTTTGTTTTGTCTGGTAAGCAAGATGGAAGAATGTCCTATATTGGAAATAACTTTTAAAGCAGACAATATGAACATGTACCAGCTAGGAAGCTGGCCATTTACTAGATGTTTAAGTGTGTTAGAAAAGAAAAGGCATGTACTGGGAAACTGGGGACAGGGAGCTGTTTTGTATTAAGACAAATACAGTCACTTTCCAATCCAAATAGAAATTCTCTGGAGCTTGCCATCTTAAACTGTTTAATTACATTATCTATTTGTGTAAGTATTGGTTCCTTGCATTCAAGAGCTTTCTGGTCTGTCAGCTAGGGATGTTATCAGCGTGAAGAGCTATACAAGGTGCTTGGCAAAGTGGGCTGGCTTCTCCCTGACACTGCTGTAAGGTGGTGGTGGTGGTTGTTTGGGGGTTTTCTTTTTTTCCCTTTTCTTCCTTTTTCTTTATTTTTATTTTTTTTCTACCCTCCCCTCTTGCATCAGACCTTACTTAGTTCTGGCTGAGGGCTACCTGCTGGGGCTGCCCCAGCTCATCCCACCTCTTCCCTAAGCGCATTTATTGGATCTGTTTATTGGGCGTTTCAGCCAATTGTCCCCTGCTGGATGAAACCCCAGTGTTGTGGGAGCTCCTAGCTCCCGTGAAAGACAAGCTGTTCTTTCCCGTGGAAAGCTCCGGCCTTGCACACTTGAACTCCATGCTTGATATTCTCAAGCGTCTGTTGAGCTTTTGGCAGCTTGTTCGCTGTGCTGTTTTTCTATCAAGATATCCTCCTGTTATCAGGAGGAGGGGAGAGAGAGAAAAGCTGTTATAGCTAATTCTTTTACCAAGTTCCATGCAAATACATCTTAATTCCTTCCTCAAGAAGTTTTGAATTTTGCCTTCCATTGGGAGCAACAAATCTTCTGTCTTCTCCAAGTCTAAGATCTTCTTTACACTCTTGAGGAAGTAAGTTCTTCAGAAAGCTCCCAGTCTAGTTGAACTGATATTTCATAGTCATAATCATTTCCATACCAAAGAAAGGCAACAGGATCTGTCTAAGGCCTGCTACAAGACTCCCGAGGCAGAAACCCAAAGCTCTAGAGGCAGCTGCAGCATTGCTGTGCTCCAACCCCTGTTGCAGTTATTTAAGGAAACAAATTGAAGCAGTAGGGGGAAAAAAGGCGAAATTAAGATCTTCCCTTCCTACAGATCTCTGCATGTCTCTGGTGGTTGAAGTAGCAAGGGAGAAATTACGTTTTGTCCCTTTCCCCCAGTAAAGAGGGGATGAGATTGTTTATAACCTGGCTGACTGCTCTAACCCATAGAGCGTGTATTATGTTTTGAGTGAATATTATGCTTTGAGATCCTAGCTGGAGCACTGACTTTGTGTATCCTGATGGGGCTTTGATGAGTAAGAGGCTGTTCTGCCCTGTCAAGATCCAAAATGCTTCTGCAAATGCACAACAGCAGCTGCTTAAATGGCTTTGGGTCCTTCTCACTCAAGTAGCCATGGCACAGCAACTCTGATGAGTTCTGAATGCAGATGCTTAAAATCTGAAATGGAATAGGAGTTTGGGAACTGGAAACCCAATTCCAGAGGTACTTAAGCTCTGCAGGAAATTTGGGGTTTGTGTTTTGGAGTGGGTTTTTTGGTTTGTTTGTTTGTTGTTGTTTTTTTTTAAAATCAACCCTCTATGTAAAGTTCTCCTCTTGTACATACCTTGAAACAAGTCTTGATCGTTCAGGCAACCTTTACACCTTATTTTTGTCTGAGCCCAGAGATCGAGCATTCTTGTGTGTAAGCTTTTGGAAGTTTTGAACAGGGAAGCGTGCTCTGAAAATGCATATGACATGCCTGCTGCAATGTGATCCAAACACAGTGCAACAGGCACTTCTGATTTTATTTTAAAACATGGCTCAAGATTTCTAACACTATTTCACAGTTAAGTTGCATTGCTTAAAGAAATTTACTGGGGCTGTGAGAAAAGGTTCAAATGCCCACTCTAGTGAGGCAACAGTCATCATTTTTATTTGGGTACGAATTACTTTTAATAGCTTTCAAAAAGAAAGGCTTCAAAAACAGGGAGTGCCTTAATGCCACCCCCAAGAAGTCTAGATAGATCACATCCTCTCTGAGGCCTTTAGTTCACTTCTTACAGCTCTCCACAGGCAGAGGATATTAAAACCATACCTTCAGCGTCCTGGATAGGTGCTTTAACCTTTGAACTGTGGATGGAGGATAAATCAGTGGGAGCAATGACTAGTTTTCCCCTCATTTTTACAGAATGGGTTTTTTGAGTTTGAGGTTGGCTTTTTTTGGAAACGATGTTATAAAAGCTGAACGCCAGGTGCCACTCACCTGTACCTGAAGCAGTATAGGATGTAAAACAAGCCCTGCCCTGAGCACTTCCCTCTGCTAAATCTAAACAGCTTCTTGCTGGTATCTTTAAAGAACATAAATTGTTAAGCAGGTAGCTCTGCTAATTAGGACATGATCTAATTCAGGTTCCTATGTTCCACAGCAGGTGCTTAAAAATTAGATTTTCATTACAGGTATTCCAGCTCAATTTAGAAAGTGCAAATAAATTTCAGTAACCTCTCTATGTAGTAGTTTTTGTGAAGATAATAGCACTTTTTAAGAATTTGTTGGGATAGTTTTTAAAATTGGACAAAATAAGCAAGTGCTACAAGAACAATTTCTGGCTGAAAAAATTATCAGGTTATTGCATCAATGTAATGGTTGGAGTGCTGAACCACAGGGAAGTATTTTCATTTCACAGCAAAATCTTTGTGAAGAACTTCCAGCAAAACACCTAAGCAGCCAATATGCAGCACTTCAGCCTTTGCAACAACTATATAAAGTCCTTGCAGATATGATAGACTTTGCAGGTTTTATCTGCTGATCACAGCAACACGCTGTTAATGCTAGCTGCTGTGTCTTAGTACTTCTTTGCAAGGCAACTGCTCAAGCAAGGGTTTGCTTCTGAGTTCAGTACAGACAGCACAAAAAGAACCCCCAAACAACTCGCCCCATCCAAAAGCTGAAGAATGACCATCTCCATGGCAACTAAAGCACTTAGCATGCTCGTGCCCAATGTAAATTGGCACAGTTTTACAAGTGAAGTTAGTATAATCAGGGTGCAAGTAATTTGAGAAAAGTAACTAGAGACAGTACAGAGTATTCTAGGTGTAACACTCGGACCATTGTCTTACTAATTTTTATTGCATGGGTGAAGACTCTACAGAGACAGCAATATAACACAGCTATGCAGGTGGAAAAAGAGGCATAAATGGGTGGCTGCAGTTGTCTGTCTCACCATGGTGCTAGGGTAGTCAGGTGACTAATAAGCTTGTCATGTTGATTACCCATCAGAGCTAACACCAACTGTAGTGTTGGGTAGGGAGGGGAAGAATAGGAAATGACACCTTCACCTCTTGTGTAACTTCACCCTCAGGTTATGCATTGTTATACAGCTGAGCTAGCAGACTGCTGCCACCAGGAGAAATAAGTGCTGCACTCAACAGGCGGTGGCTCTGGTTCTTGTCTGATTACAAGATATGATCTAATTCACTCACCCAAGCAAACAAAGAACATGCACTCATCTCTTTTCACCCATTAATTTTTCCTGCTAGTTGAAGTAAGTTCATACCACTATCCTGTTAGGAGAGCTAGCTGACCACAGGCTTTCAGATGTGCTAGCATTAAGCATGCAAGTGAGTACAACCTTGGTAAATAGCTTGCTTGCTAAAAACCAGCATCTGGAGGATCTTTACTTTTAAGTCAGTGCTTCCACAGAGATGGTATGCCACCAAGGAATTTCAACCTCTTTGTCAGCACTAGCCCTCACTATTATTGATACTTCATGTAGAAATTCGTTAGAAAAGCAACCACCCCCCAGACTAAGTAAAGAGTTCTAGTTATTTTGCTTTAGTGTAAACTTTGACCAATTAAACACCCCCTGCACCTAACTCCACAAGACAGCACTGCTGAGAGCACTGCTTAGAGCTCTTCCATACAACTACACATAAGATGTGGTCCCTTTCTGTGAATGAGAAGGCCAGCAGCAGCATCATTTAATCCAGTTACTCACACTAAGGGGTAAGCCTGACCTACCACACAACCATAAAGCAGAACATTAGAAACAAAACAACACAGCTTCCTTTAACAGTGGGACACTCAATCAAGGAGTAGAGTATCTTCCAGAAGACTGTCACCTAATACTGTTCTATGCAGGCTTTAGTGCATAACCTTTTTACAAGATTATTACCTAACTTAAGGTCCTGAAGTTGTGTACCACAGCTGATGGCTAGTTGAGTGTAATTATTCAATAAATCTCCAGGACAAAGCTTTGAATTCAATAGTTTATTTATAATTGTAAAAGCATAAATGTTACATACATTGAGTAGTTGCATATTTGTTAGAATCGTACCTACTTAGAAGATTGGTGTGTGCAAAGACAAGACAGCCATGCTTAGATTTCCCCCCAGTAGTTTGTTGCTTTACTATTTATTCCCCCTTCAGTTCAGTAAAATTTCCATAGAAACAGTGAGGAAATATAGATATATAATAGAGTTATTGAAGTGTATGAAGACAGTTTGACAACATCACACAGGCCCTTTAGAACTACTGAAGGTAGAGATCTGCCTAGTATTTAAAAGACTGGACTAGGCAAGAGTTACAGCAAACAGGCAATGAGCCTAGTTACAGTTCACTCAAACCATTTGTATTTATAGCTTGTTATGAACAAGAAAATTGGTGTCAACTTCTATCACATCATTCCAGAAGATATCAATGGGGTATGTATACACACACATATTTAAAAAAAATACATGTATGTATATACATTTTTTAAATAAGGCAGGTATTTATTTCAGGCTCTTAAGACATTTTTTTCCAGCCCCTTTTCCTATTAATACAGCATATGTTGCCATTTTATTGCTAAAGAAAGCATACCATCATTGCAAGCAGAACAGCATCAGCACTGACTTTAGTTAGCAGTCCAGTTGAATTAATAAGGTTCAAGACATACATCATTACTATGGAAGAATATTACTGTTACAGAAATACAGAAGACTAGTTGAATTCTATTTAGATCACACCAAATCATTCTCTTGACATAGTCTGTAGTTAACAGTATACACTAAAAAGCAGAAGAGCACCATTTTGGAGCAACAGAAAGAGATATCTAAAATACTACTTCCCCATCTTTTACTAAGTATTAAAAAAATACACAAGGGAAGGATGAGGACACAGACCTCATCTGCTGCTCTAATAATGCTTTCTTCTGTAAAAAAGGATGCAGGACTTTTGAACTCATCCAGATGTAAATCCTAATATGAATGAATATGCACGCCATTATCTTTGCATAACTAATAAAAGTTACTTGTTAGTACAATTTACAAGGTGCACTCTCGAAGTTTTTTGTCAGCCTGCTTCAAGGAGATCCAGGTGTTTAACATATTTGATCGCAGTTTGGCCCACACCAAATGGTTGTTTAACCCAAATATCTGGGCAGCAAACTGGGCAGCTCCTTCAGGTGACAGAGTAGTAGGACAGCCAAGACCTGCAGAGAAGAGTGTCACTTACCAAAGCATATTTTAACAGTCAGACAAAACACTGCCTCTGAGGAACAACTTAAGATAATGTTTGTCTCAGCCTCCAGGAACCACATGATCTAGTTTTAGAGCTACTGAAGTGTCATGTGTTCCTCTACTTCTAACATGACTGCTTCATGGCATTTTAAACCCAAAGCCAGCATACCAGATGACTCTCCTTATACAGAGGGAACAGACTTCTGGTTGCCAAGCATCCATTCAAGTCACTAACAAAGTTAAAAATCATACAGGTAGCAGTGCCCTGAAGGAACAGAGTTAAGCTCTTACCTACACCGATTGTGGAGAAAGGTATTTTTTGATCTTTGATCATAAGGAAAATGCAGCTCTATAACTGAACAAAATTCAGTTATTTAAATCCCCAATAATACTGACTCAAATTTCAAACTGGAATGCTTAGCAAGGATAAGCCAAGGTTTCTATTTCTCTAAACATTACTCCTATGTAATCTTTGCTCTGTCTGTTGGGCTTTTTGCCATCGAGAAGTCAAAGACTGTATTCATGATATTTCCAAAGACTTTGTTCAGTACTGAACCAGCTATTTTTCCAGTTTTTTGCCATGTGTGTTTGTACACGTATGTACACTAGAACAACAACAAAAATAGAGCTAGGTCAGAACAAGAGCATAAGTGGAAGATCATCTTACCGCTGGGTAGTCTGAGAGAGGACCACACATCCTGAGTACCCCAGTCAGCTGAGAGTGGAGGACAGTTGACAACTGGGTAAGCAGTGTTACCAGACATCACTGGCCCCAAACCGTTGCTTCTGCCAGCTACTGCAACAAACACTGTTGGGATTCCATCTCCTGGTGGGGAGGAAGACGTGCAGAAATAAGCAATCCACCTTCACCTTGTTCTTTACCACTTGCTTTTGTGGAAACTTTGAGTCCACAATTCTCTTTGCAGTTATTTTGTCAAGTCCATTACATAGCACTTGTGTCCAAATTCCCTCTTTACAGAAATATCTTCTAAATCTTGCAGCCTTAAATCCCAGCTACTGTTTACCACAACTGAAGTTAGCATGTCTTACTCTGCCTCTGAGGAGAAGTCTCAGTATCTGAGGAATAGGTGCTGCTTAGCTTTGTAGAGAACATAACCATTAAACCTCTGGCATTTTTAAGTGTTCCTCTCCTTAAATCTTACACAGTTCACCTCAGAATAAGTGTTTCTCAACTATGGTTACCACATCTGTAGTTTCATTGAGTAGAAAGTATACTCCCACAGAACAAATAGTTCTTATCTCTCCTCTGCTAGGCTATAAGCACTTTTGAAGAGATGTCAAGTTTTCTTGGTAAAGATCAGAATTTAAATGAAGTATCTTTTTCTGCTGGCATCTAAAATAACAAGCAAGAATGTTTTTATGAAACAGACAGGAAAGCATGATGGGAGCAACATCTTCCTTGTAAATAACACATAAGGATATTCAGAGTCAGCTAGAGAAACTATCATTCCTCCTTGTTTCAGGCAGGCCAGCATCACCAGCAAGATGCTACAATAAATGTATTAACATGATCAAGGCTTGGGCAAAGTAGTTCTGGTACTGGAATAAAAGCAGAGGTTAGACTTTTAGAAGTTGTGGCTGGGCAGTAGGACAATACATTACTCTGTTTAGTGCAGTCTATAACCTGTCATTATGTAATTAGCAAGTGTAGAACAGCTTGGTGTTCTGTTTAACAAAAAAAAAACGGAAGAATCCCACACAAATCCTTAAGTTGCCAAGTCATTCTTGAACATGATACTGTTTGAATTCAAATCGGTAGTTCTTTGTAATTTACCTTCATATTCTGCTTTGATCCTCAGGGTTTCATCTGGCCCTTTGTGAGCAGAGGTCACTCTTAACTCACAAGGAATTCCAAAGGTCGCACATGCCTTTTTTATTTTTTCACAGTGACTGAGGTCAGAAGGAGATCCCATCAACACCACAACTCTACCTTGGCTCTTTGTTTTCAGAAGCAACTAGGGAAAAGAGTGAAGGGGGGGGGGGCAAGGGAAAGAAAAGCAGTCAACAGGACTGAAGATATGCAGTTATTGAAGTCTAGATAAGTTGTTCATAAAAACAGATACCTCCACTCTTTCTGCAACCCATTCGAAGTTTCTCTTAACCATTTGCAGTGCTTCAGGAGTCACTTCTTTCAGGTCCCGGTAGGACTGAAAAGAGTAAAAAAATAAATACTGAAGTTACTGTGTTTTGGGTACCCAAAGCACTCGTTTTGCTACCATAATTGGTAAGAATATCCCAACTGAAGTATTTATGCAGTTTCTAGCAATTCCACAGGAAGGAGACCAGACATTGGTACAGCTATAGGAAAGAGTGGATATGGAAGCAAGGAAGGGCTATTTAATGAAGAACCATCTCAGTAGGTGTAAACAACCTTCTCCATTATAGTTCATGGCCATTTGCAACATGAAAGGCTTTTAGCCACGTGGCTATCAAGGTTGTGGAGGCTCCCCAAAGGGAAAATTTGGGAAAGACATAAAACTTCTTTAAAATTGGATTTGTAATGATGTGATTGCCTGCAGTAGCACTGCACTAGCCAACCTAGGTTCTGCATGATGTTATCACATACCTTATTTTAAGATGAGCAAAAGCACTGTCAGAGCAATTCACTCAAGCATGCTACTACATAATTCAGGTAAAGTAAGCAGTAGAGCAGTTGTGCTTCCTAATTTAAAAGTAATACCCACCCACCCCACCCCCACCCCCCTTTGAAATCTTCCCCTGTGGCTTACAGCCACTTTCTCTCACAGGGTCTCCATTACTAGTCTCAACAACTGTCACAGAAGCTCCATGACAGCAGTATTCCCAAACTAGTTCTTTCATAACTATTCATCTGGTAATTCAGAGATATTTGACAAGCGTAATTGCTACAAGTTTAAATATAGGACAAGTTTTATTTCAAACTTATGTTTGCAGCCCTCATATGTGGGCACAGTATGTTAGTAACACTTGGAGACAACTGAACACTGAATTCAAGCTTAACCAAAATAAGTAATGAAGGAAAGCGTCCTCCCTGCAGATCCCTCTTATGTATCACCAGACCTCTGCCAGTAGAGAATACCACTGAACAAACAGAGAAACCTGGGAGGCAGACTTGGGAACCAAAGCTTCTATTGTTCCCACTGATTTGTTGTCCAACTATTTTATTATCTGCACAACAAGTCAGAAATTCTTATTACCCCTGGAAGCTCCACACTTCATTATAATAGCTCCAATCAATAGTGCTGTTGGGCTTTCCTACTGAAGATACACAGGCAGAGGATTTTTTTTCTACCATAAACCAGATACTCAACTATTTAATGAGAACAGGATTGGACATTAGGTAACCTATCAGCTACTCTGTAACAAGATAAGACTATCTGGAAAAAGCCACTTCAAAAGCAGATGTTTAACTGTAGGGTGTACTTTTTTCATTCCCCTTCCCAACTGACTTAGAAGGTAAAGACTGAAACACTACCTGTTTGTCCTTCTGTTGGCTTCTGTCTCCTGATGGCCACAGTCTCCATGAATCATTATCAATAACATCGGCAAGAACAATTTCCTTTGTCAGAATATTAACACCAAATTCAATCTAAAAAGACAATAAGAACCCTATCTTAGGAACTATACAGTGGTGTATTTCCTGTCAGAACCAGGATCGTGAGAAATCAGGTTCTTATACCTTCAGGTCTACCAGAGTGCAGTTTTGGGGCTGCCATGATTTTTCCAGGATCTCAAAGATAGCTTGAGTAGAACGAGCCATAATATCCACTTCAGTCTGGCCAATAGTAAGCCCAGCAAAGCAGAATTTTGCTTCAATTAGCTGCTCCTCAGACCACTGTGGATCATTATTAGCATCATCCTGTTGAGAAAACCAAAACATATACACATCATGTAATTTAAGCTTGCTATAAGAGAATAGCCATCAGAAGATAATACTAGGTTTTGTTTGCTTGTTTTTCAAAAAACCAAATACAGGCTTCAAACTAGTATTTTATGATTAGCACTAAAAAAAATGCAACAGCATCACTGAGAACACTTGCTGTAACACCTGAACATCTTTAAAAGCACCTCAAGTTTGGACAGTGCCACAAGAGTGACAGGGTACACTACAAACAACACTTTAGGTCACAGTTCACAAGACACTTCTTTCAGGATACATTCCCAGAGAAGTTCAGAATCCTAAACAACTAGCTAGCTGCTTACCCTTACCATGCAAGTACTGTTTAATTTCTTCAAATATATCAACATATCCATTTCAACTGATATGTTAGGCTTATATGTAAAAAGTCCTTATGCCTTATAGCTAAAACATTTTTCTATTTTATGTATAGTTTGGCTTGTTACTCTTTGATGGCCCTGTAAGCCAGTGTTACATTATATGCACTTTAGACAAAACAGCTGTTGGACAAGAATGCAAGAAAACATTAGGATGGCAAAAACTGCCAATCCTAAGAGGACTGGTCAGCCACTAGCACTACTTGCTTTATTTCTCAGCATTTTAAAGGAGATAATACAGAGTTCTAGCTCTGTTTAAGTTTGATTATCATCACAGGAAAGGAAAGGAAACTTACCTTGTAAAACATCTCAATTTTGGGTGGGTAAAACTTATATCCTTCTTTGACACCAGGGTTTCTTTTGAGGAAGGAGCCAGTAGCAATTCTTCTGCACACCCATTCAATTGGGATCATTTCACAGTGAGCTGCTATGAATGCTGTGTCACTCTGTTTCCTGACAAAAGCTGTTTTGATTCCTAAATATAAAGATGGCAGCTTAGTTCCATTATTAGGCACAGTCCACAGTTGAAACAATAGTCACAAATGTCTTTAAGTACAACTGAATCTTGTTCTTCTCTGGACTTAAGGGACACACTGAATCTCTTCAGGGTATTGTAAGCCCATTCTAGCCTTGCAAAAGGCAATGAACGTGGTTATCTTCCACAACTTGTTAGTTTTGCCATTTTTCTCATAAAACACTCGTAGCTCACAATCTTATGTTCTGATCAGAAAACCTATTCTTGCAAATAAATTTTTTTCACAGAGCTTTTAAAAAAAAACCTATCCCTCACAACGGGTTGTTTTTAAACAAAAGTTAGCAGCAACCAAATACGCAGCCATGCTCTCTGGTGGAAGATCCATCACATGTGGAACAGTAACTGGAGGCTTTCAAAGGAGTTAGGGAGCACAGTAGTCTTTACTACTTTGTTTAATAAAGGAGAATGGAGCAGCGAACAGAACAACTTAGTCCTCCCTTCCATTACAAACTAACATTTAGGCCACTAGATCTTAGTGATTTGTTAGGCAAAAGACATTAAGACTCAGAGAAGCGCGTGCACAGACACAAGCCTTCTGCTGCAAGTCAACCTTCTCACATAGCTCTAACATGATCCCGTCTTAAACGGGATAGCCAACACATGCAGATAGGCACTGTAAGTGCCAAATGACTCTTTTTTTCAATTTCACTCTTGAGGAAAGTCCCACCTTTCTCCCCCCAGGGTAAGACAACTGCCAAGCCTAATTGGCATCTACCAGAAACAGAAGACAAAGGAGCTGCATCCAGTCAAACCAAGAAGTAGCTCTATTCCATTCCGGTTCCAGAGCCATAAAGGAAAAATTGAAGTCTTAAAATATAGTATTGACATTGACCCTTCAGATTTTGTTGCACTGCCCTTAAGGGCCAAATTATTTAAATAATCAACTGCACATTAAGTCACTTCTAAATGCAGGCATTAAGGCCCCTGCATGGTTTACTACTACATTTTTCATCAGTGCAGATGCGTGCTTTCGAAGGGCTGACATTAGCTCTATTATAAAAGGGAGAGAAACTTTAACAGAACTTTGTAAATCATCACTTTTGAAGAAGTAGGTTAAGAAGAGTTGCGCAAAGCAAACAAACTACTTCTATGATAAGGCATTCGCATTATCTGCGATTTACACCAGGCAAATAAGCAAACTGAAGAAGAACGCTGAAAGTTCTTTTGTTGCTTTAAAACGGAGCTGCAGTTTACTCTGCATATTTTTCCACAGCACCTGAAGTTACTGAGTACAAGCCATTTAAGGATCTTTGAGAGGTCTACAGCATGGCTTCTTCAAACTTAAAGTTCGTATCTGTAGGATATTAAGTATTTTGATTGTTAACTATTGCCATTTAAGAATTAGGCAAAACATCTCATTGAAACTGGTAGTTTTAATCAACTGCAAATATAGGTTTCCCAAGAAAGCCAGTGACTGAGGATTATACTGAATGACTTCATGTATCTTTGTCTCAGCCCATATTTTAAGAACTACTTGCACAAAAATTAAGGTAGATACAACTCTACAGAAACCATTTTCTTCTTCCCCACATGTGAAACATGCTAGGACTCTACTGTTTGACTGTCTGAGAACTATTACTACACCTTGTAACAGATAATACAACTTCCAGAGTAACTCAGCTAGTACTTCAAGCAATCTTTGTGCGAATGCTTCAAAGTGCACTGAGCATGCAGCTGTAAGCGGTCTTAATGAAGTTTACTGGTGCCTGTGTTACAGTACTGTTTGCGGACTCAAGTTAGAAACCCACCAGCACGAATTCCTCTTTGCAACTTGCAAGCTTCTCAGTCGAAGACACTTCAAAATGCTTTCTCAAAGCAAATATACTGGCTCCATTTCTGGAAGTGTGGTGCAAAACTTACTGGAAGTGACTCAAGTTAGTTACGTGCTGCATGAAAGCTCGCTTCTAGCATCAGAAATATTTTGAGTCTTTTAAAATAAACATTAAGTTCCTGATACATTCAATACAGACCAATACATGCATTTGCAATATAGTCCTCATAAGTGTTTAAGTACAAAGCATACAGAAACTTTATATTAATATAGCACACTGAGAGGGGAAAAGAAAAAAAAAGATACTCCAATTTTATCTTTTAACATTTATACACAAATTTCACACAGCTTAGACATAGTCTGGTAGTGCTACTAGCTAGCAGTGTCTTCTCTGCAGGCAGATGTAGTAAGAAAGACGAGATGCATCCAGTCTGGTACTACAGGCAAGTGGGTGTGGCGGTAGGGAAGAACTGACAAAAGTAGAGGGCAGGATCAGAGGTGTGTCCAAATAAGCAGCGTTATCTGCGGTTAGAAGATTACTTCAGGTAGTCTCATGTTCCAAATGAACAAGTCACCCACCCAGCTCTGTAGTACCAGAGAGAAAAGTGTAACTGAAAACTAATAGAAAAGACACTCAAAAACCCCATCAGAGCTTCAAGGCAGGATAAACCAGCGTATACATAAACAATACTGTTTAGTAACAACATCTGTAACACACAGGGATGTATTCTACCTTTGAAATACTTACCAGCTTCCTGAAGCAACTGAAACACACAGCTAGTTGTTGTATTGGAAATGGCAGCCTTCCCTTCCATTCGGTCCTTCCTGGCTGCATTTCCAGCTGTTATTTGGTCTTTTGACTGCATGAGAACACATCCCGGCATATCTGGCAGCTCGTACACTTCTTTTGTTTTACCTTCATTAACTTTTTTACCAAGTTTCAGGTCTAGAGAAATAAATTAAAAAAACCAAAACCACAAAACCACAACAGTTTCAGTTTGAAAGGAATTTTTTACTTCTACATGTAAGCCCACCGGGTTTGCACACTTTATCAGCTGGCGGCCAAGCGAGACCCAGCGGGACCCCACGCTGCAGTCGGTGACCACGAAGAGCAGGCTAATCCCCCAATCTACAGGGTAACTCGGTCAGGTTTCCCCCCGAGCAGCGAGGGCAAAAGCAACCGCTCAAAGCTCCTGCCCACGGCGCTCCGGCCCCAGGAGGGACGGCGCATCCCTCCCCCGTTCAAGGCGGGCGGGCGGCTGCTGGCGGGGAGCGGCGGTGCGCCCGCTGCTTCGGCGACGCTCTCTCCACCCCAGCGCGGGGTTCGGAAGTGCCCTCTGAGGCGGTGCCGGCGGGAGCCGTGCCGATTTCACCCATTCGTTGCTTTTTTTAGTTGTTTAACTTCGGGACAAACCCGAAGCTCAGAGAGCCAAGCGGCAGCCGCCCGGAGCATCCTCCTCCGCCCGCAGCGGGTGAGGCTCGAAGCTTCGGCTCGAAGCGTTCACCTGCCCCTCGCCGCCTCTCCCGCGGGGCGGGGGGGGGGGGGGGGGGCACAGCCGTGCCTGCCCCGGGCTGGAGCGCGGCCACCCCCCACAAAAACCCAACAAAATTAAAAACTTTGCGGGGAACAAAAAAAAGTTCGCTCCCAAGCGCCGACACCCCGAGCCCGGCTGAGCGGGCACCGGCCCCTCGGGAGCGGCGTGTGTCGTCGCCCCCCCCCCGCCCGCCGTTACCGGCTCCCAACGGCCGCGGCGCGCGGGCCGCCCCCTCGCGGCTTGCCCTGCCGGTGGGGGGGGGGGGGGGGGGGTACGCAGGCGGTTACCTGATGCTGCGGGGGCCATGGCTACGGCGGCGGGAGCGGGAGCAGGCACCTAGGGCACAGAAGAGAAGCTTCAGCGCACGCCGCCGGGCCCCGCCGCCGGGGTAAGAAGGGGTCGGCGGAAGGGGCGGGCAGGCGGGGCAGCGGGCAGCGGCGCCGCCCGCCAATCGCCGCCCAACGCGGCGGGGACGGCCCGCGCCCCTCTCCGCCCCGCCAAGCCCCCCCCCCGAGCGAACCCCGGCCGGCCGTCGTCCCTCCCTTCCCCGCCACCCCCCGTGCAAACACGGCCCCGGCCCCACTCCCCGGCCAATGCCGGCGCCGCGCCGCGCCCGGCCCCCCACCCCACGGGCAAACACCACCCCCCTCCCCCCGGGGGGGCGGGGGGCAGCGGGGCCGGGGTCGCGGGCCGGACTGGCAGCGGGCGGGGAGGGGGCGTGTGAGGCGGCGGTGTGGGGGCCGGGGGCGCCCCCCCGTATGTAAATGAGGGAGGCCGCGCCGGCAGGCTACCGGCGGCCCCGCGCGGCGCGGCGCTGTTGGCTGCGCGCGGCGCCGGCAGTGAGCGCGCGGGAGCCGCCACAGCGGGACCGGGGACGGGACCGGGACCGGGACCGGGGCCGCCCGCGCCATGGAGCTGGAGGAGCTGGGCATCCGGGAGGAGTGCGGCGTGTTCGGCTGCATCGCCTCCGGCGTGTGGCCCACGGAGCTGGACGTGCCCCATGTGATCACGCTGGGGCTGGTGGGGCTGCAGCACAGGTAAGGGGGCGGGGGGCACGCCGGTCGGGGTCGGGCTGGACGGGGCCGCCGTCCGAGACCGGACTCTCCGGGCCGCGGCGGCTGCTCCGGCGGTGGTCGCGGCCCTGCGCCGGCACGTGCAGCCGGGAGGTCCCCGGCTCGCCGGCGGAGGCGGAGGGAGGAGCGGGCTGGGAGGGGAGGGGAGGGGAGCGGCACGGCCGGGGCGGGGGGGGGCTGCCCGCTCGGGCGCGTCCCGTCCCTTTCTCCCGCTCCGCGCCGGCGGAGCATCCCGCTGGCGAAACGCAAGGAACGCCCCGCAGCCTCCCGCCCTCCCGGGCCGGTCCCGCCGAAAGAGCAGCGCCCGGACGCGCTGTGCGCCTCGGCTGCATCTCCCTTAAGGCGCGTCCGCCCCCGGCGCCGCCCGCCGCCGGGGTCCGCGCCGCCGACCCCGGCCGTGCGAAGGGCCCCGCGCTGCCCGCCGGCCTCCGTGCGCGGAGCCCGCGGCGCGGCCGCGCAGGCGGGCGTTGGGTATGCGCCCCGCCGCCTCGTCCCGGGCACCCAGCCCCGCCGCCGCGGTGTCAGACGGGCGCTGACCTCCCGCCGGCGTCGCGGCGAGGCCCGGCCGTCATTCTCGGCGTTACTCGAGATGCTGATGTTAAAGGGTAAGGCGCACGCATCGGGACTGCCGAAAAGGAGCGGTCCTGAAGCGGTTTTAGGCTCCTGCTAGGCACGGCCGGTTAGATTCCCCACCACGATGCAGTAAAACTTATTTCCTACCCGACACGCCTACGGCGACGTAGCACGGACTAGATTCTCTGTGAAACATGTGGATGCAGAGCTGCACAATGAAGTTTGGGTTCTGCCTCCGTTTGGTATTCAAAGTCATAATGTTATGCGCTGACGTGCACGAGTCATTTTTTCGGTGGTGCCAGAAAGGTATATCCCCCGTGTGGGAACACACGCACAGCCAAACACGCTAGGCTTCTGTAGTACAAACACCTATATACTGTGCTTAACTTTCCATTTGCGAAAAGTGGGCTAAATAACCACATTCCTGACAGCCTGGGGAGGTGGGCTTCTCTAAGTACACACGCGCTGAACAGATAAAATGGCATGTTCTTTGCGTATTTGAGGTCGCAGACACGTAAAGGTTGCTCTGAAATTCTTTTGGACCAGCAACAGAAAATTGTTTCCGTTGAGACTTTCTGTTTATTACAGCTGAGTTTCACATACTTTTACTGGTAAAATGCTGCACCTCTACATGACTCTCATATACTAATAATTCTCTTTGGTTTGCAGGTGTATCATTCATAAACTATATATATTTGCCAGTGTCCATCAAAAAACGTTTTTATTGGGAGCAACAGAGCTGCAGAATCCAAAGAACAAAGCCATGTAATCAATAGCCTCATTTTAGGTTGCACCATTTTTCTGTGGAGAGGCTGGAAAAAAATCTTACCTCGTTTGTGCTTACATAGTTACACTGGTGGACCTGGAGTTTCTTAGTTGGAAATAAAATGATTGATGTATTTTCATTACTTTGCATCTTATGATCTCAATTTTCACTGCAACCTTATTTTGTGATTTTTCAATACACATATTTTTCTTCTTTTTTTTTCTGATGGGCACTTGACAAGTATATTTGATTTCCATGAGCTCTTTAATATCAAATATCCTCTGTGGAGGACACAACTGTAGACAGTAATACTAACGTTGTGATTGAAACTGTAAGCAATTCACAAACTCTACAGGAGGATACACACCTAGAGGCATACATGCACTACCTCTGATTCTGATCTTCTAACTCAATAATTGTCAAAATTTTTAAGGATGCCTTCTTAGAGACATAAACATTATTGCATCTGTAAAGTGAAACAGTCTGTTCAGTTAGGTATACCTCTGCAAGCACTCAATAAAATTCTATTAAATAGCTGACATGTTAATGTTCCTACTTCCTTCTAACGTTTCTCCCTAACCTCTGCATTGTTCCTACTATGAGGCGTAGGAGAGGGGGCATCCCTATCGGGAAGTAATAGCATAACAGCTATTTTTCTTCCTTCTTTTTGGAATGTCTCTTGAAAACCAGAATTAAGATTTAGCATTAACTGTATCAGTAAATTTCATTAAGCCTGTTCTTTTAAACTTAAAAATGAATAAGTGTCCCTTAACCATATTCCTTTAAGAATAAATAAATCAGAAAGAGAAGTATGGTAAATATTAATGCGTAGTCCTTATCAGGCCTAAGTGACTAACAGAAATTTGATTGGCCACTAGAAAATACAGTCCTTAGACCTCACCTTTAAATTAATAAGGATGTTTAGGTAATAACTACTGGCCTTAGATACTCATAGGCATGGGGTTTTTATGCAGATTAGTCCTGTGCAATAAACCAAATTACCAAATTTGGCCCTTAATTCATCTTAGATTTTAAAAATCAGAATATTCAAGCATGGCATTGTATCAAACTGCATGTTTGAGATGACTGATCCACAAAGGAGAGGCAGCTGTTGGGAACATCTTATCTGTATGCATAAAGATCCAGAGTATTTGTTACATGCCACGAAAACATGCAGCATAAATTCTTTGTGCTTTATGTTCTGATCTAGCTGGTTGCAGCATTGTGATGGACTTTGCTGTTTCTGATAAATAGCCTAAAATGAGTTGATAGTTTGTACTACAGCATTAAAAAGATATTACTGCACTAGAGAGATTTACTTCAGTGAGGATGTTTGTAACTGAAATCTTGAAACTCCGTACATTGGATCAAGCCACCAAAATACTTAAGCATGTATTCAATGGCATGTGTTTGAGTGGTGCTCATTGTTTCACTGAAACTATTCTGCATGGAAAAAAAGGTATGTATTTGTAAGCAAGGTTCTGGAGCAGGCGTACAAGTAGGCACATCATGAAAGATAAAAGATAGACTTGGAATTTCACTATCTTGACATAAGCAACAACTTTAAAAGTTTTGTTTTGTTTTGGCTTTTTTTAATGAAAAAGCAGCTGCTAGATCGTTGAGGCTTAAATTCATGCTCCTTTGTAGCAGAAGTTAGAACATGGCTTTTTATTGGCTTTTACTTTACAATGGCGAGCTGTGAATTGAAATGAAAACCAGTATATTCCTACTCACAGGCTAATCAAGGCCTTCTACACACTAAGAACATTGTACCAATTTAACTTGAGACCACTTTAAAGTGATTTTCATCTGGTTTTAACACATTTTACAGCTATGTTAGCAGTGAATTATGTTTGAAACTTTAAAGCTGCTAAAGCTAATGCTGTTACTCTGGCATCAACATTAACAAGGCTTGAAAGTGGATGTTCTAAATCATCTTTACAATTTGTAAGCCAGGGAACAAAGTCACTGCAAAATCCACTGACAGCATGCCAAAATAAAGTCAGAGGATATTGGTAAGGAGAGGACTTTCTTTAGGGCAGTGAGGTAGGGAGGAGGAGTACTTTGAGTTACAAATCTATTAAACGTCATTTGAGTCCTTGACCAGGACAAATTTGCAAAGTTAATCTTGGAACAAGAGTGATTTCTGTTAACTTTTTGCAAAATTCCCTGGAAAATATTTTTGGCAGTAATACTGTGTACTGAAACCTGAGGGTATCCAGCTTTGTACTGATTTTTAGAAAAGGTCTTTAAAAGGCCTCTTCTGTGCAGGTGGAAGTCCTATTAAGTCAGGGAATACTTCTTGTCCCAACTCAGCTGGGTCTATGTATGGAATTTGTTACGAGAATCAAAGTAAATGGGGACTGCAGGCCTGGCCAGCATGCTTTTTTGATACCTTCCCCGTTACTGTCTACTATTAAAACCCACACAACAGAACCCAAATAATCACCAATTAAGAATTTTTACTTCTCTTTCAGTGTAGTGAAATTACCAGTTGCTTCCTACTAGCCATCCTTCCAAGTATCTACACTCAACATAGCATAATTAAAGTGTTTATCTATGTTTTACATATAACCTCTTGGCTACAAGACGGATATTTTAAAAGGCTATTTAGCAAGCTATTGGTATCCTGTCTTACATCGTGAATCTTTCAAACAAAACGCTTAAAATTGCAATAGTATTTGGATGGGAATTTTCTGGGGAGCATGGATATGCTACAGGTAGTGATCCTGAAAATTTGATATGCAACATATTTACCTCTTCATCTCAAGAACCTATTATGGGTTCAGCAGATCCCCCATCCCCAGATGCAAGAACTGCAGTGTTAAATGTTTTAATTGTCTAAATGCCAAATTTTGTAATGAACCGTATTTCTATGTAAATTTCCTATGCAATATACTGGGTAAGATGTTTGTCTAGCTAGCGATTGAGTCTGTATGCTGTCTTACCAGAACATTCATGCTATATGTGCTGCTAAAACATTCCTGAGTACTTTCAGAGACACTTACTGAATGTGGATATAGTAACAGTTTATCTTTTAGTTCTCTCTTGGTTTACGTTTATAGGCCATTCTGTGCTGCTAGGTGGTGACAGCCCAGTTTCATTACATGCCAAAAAGCTTACTCCTGCAGGAAGAGAGGAGGAGCGAGACCTTTTTGCTGTGGTGAGCTGTTATATCCTCTTGGTTGTTTTAAGTAACTTCCAGCAGGGCTCAGGTTCCTGCATGCTTGCTTTCAGAAAGTGAAGATAAGCCAGATTTCCATTCTAAGCAAGTTCAAATCTCTAAGATGTACATGTCACAAAATGCAATTCGGTCTCAGCTCTTATCTCTGGATGTGGGGTAACCAACTGCAATGAGGTAATGTAGGAAGGAGTGGAAAAAACAGGAGGGAAGTGGTGCCAAAATGTATATACAGGAGGACATCTCAGAGACAGCCATTATGTTTATTGTGGCCAACAGATGTTCCATTACATGAACCTAGCCATAGAGTTGGGGTGAGACTGCTTGCTTTTCTTCATGTTTTCTGTAGCTAAGTCATCCATGCAGGCATGATACAGCTCTCCAGTAATTTTCAGAGGATTGCTCAGTTGGGCTCTTGTCTGCCCATACCTTAAATTTGAGACTAATGCATGGAGGGAGGGTTGTACACAGCATGGGAGGTTCATGCTGGGTAGTTCAGTTCAAATAAACCGTCCTGGCTGCTCTTTCTGCCGTGTCTTACACAACTTTCCTTGACCTTAAAAAAAGCAGGGTTGCTTGGAGGGGCTTTTTATGAGGTTAGTTTTAATTTAAATCAGTTCTGTCAGTTGGTTAACCACTTGGCCACATGAATGCTTGTGCCAACACAAAGGAGACCTTGCTGCAGGAGAAGGAACACATGGTAAGAGTCTGGAAGGAGAGTCTTTTAAGCCAACAGTGATGCTGATAGTGCTTGTGGATCCAACAATGCAAGCATTTCTGCTCCCTGAAGCTCATTCTCCACCCATTTGGCCCAAATATAGTTTGGTCTACCAGGAAATAATCTAAATGGTGCATTCAGAGGACTTTCCAGGGTAACAGCGCTATCAAAGAGGTGTAAAGTGACCCATTCTTCTCAGTGAATGAGCGTGCTTTAGAGAAGAATGGAACTTTTTAATATAGATCAGAGTGGCTATTGCTCCATTTGTCTGCCACACCTCAAAAGTTTCAGTATTGCCATTTGCAAACTGGGGAGAAGACAGATTTGCCCTCACAGTAACCTGAATGGCCTCCTGGTAATAGTGCAGATACTTGAGGAGGGAGATGAGCAAAGATACCTGTTTTTTATAGGATTGCTGCTCTTGCTATCATTACTTAGTGTTGGTTTTAAGCTGGATCATTTTCATGATGTGATTTATATTAAGATTCCCAGGAGCAGTTACTTGGAAACAACTTGGTCTGGCCTTTCTGCTAAAAAAGGAACCATGTTGTGATCTATGTCTAAGAAGGCCTCTCCTCCCAAACCCTTTCAGTCCTATGGTAGTGCTCTCACAAAGACCCATTTAGCATGTGTCAGATGGTCTCCCAAGTTCCATTTAACTCACCCATAAGTGTGCCTAGACTAAATATTGTGTGACTGTAATAAATGTAAAGCAGAAAAACAGCACGAGCTCAAGTGGATATAAAAATACACTGGCAGGATGAGTTGGATTACCTAATGCTATTTTCGAAAGGAATATTTTTTGAGAAATCCTTCACTCCTTCATTCTCTTTACCCTATTGTCACTACCTCTGGAGATGCTGTCAAAAGGAGACAGACCTTATCTCTAGACAACTGGAATTCTAAATGCGACACATTCATGTTATTTTGTCTCTAAGCAAAAAGTGATGTGGAATCATAACTACCACTGCAGTGAACAAAGGTTGTCTCGATGCCACTTTGATTTATCTATCTCGGCATTCTACATATTCAAGTAAATTAATTGTTATCTGTATAAATGGGAATAGCACATAAATATTAGATGATACCAAATGCCCCATGCATTTGACATGTCTTACCATCTTTGGCCAAAAATAAAGGTGAACAGCAGGAAAGAAGGAGTTAGCTTTCTGACAAAATAATTACAAAAAGCAAGCTATGCTTTGCTTCCACAAAGCAGAATAGAAGTGGAACCCCACACAAAGGGAAGCCCACCTTCTTTGGATGTTTGTTTGTCAGGTAAATCCCACTCTCTGGAAAGTTTTCTGAGAAAAAAACCCTTTTACTTGGAAAGCCACTTGTGTTCTTTTTTTTTCCTGTCACTTCTTGCTTCATGTCTACCCTCTAGTGTTGATATGAACAGTTTCCAAGTGGAGACTGCAAGTGTGCTCTGCAATTCTCTGCTCTGACCTACTAAGAATTTAGACAGTCCTTTGCCTCAGTGCTTTTGTGCAGTTCTCACCTGAACAACAGCATTTAAAAACAGATACCTATTTCTTGAAAGATCTGCTTATTTTAATGAATAAAATAAGTATTTTCTATTTTCTGGAAGTGAAAGTTTTTTGGGGGACATTGTACCGAATGACAGCAAAGTTTTTGAAAGATTAGGATTCTTGTGCATCACTCAGAATTTAAGTGCAGTTTGTCTTCTTTGCAGTGCTAACTGCCTCCCTCAGGTTACCCTTTCTTCTGTGAGGGCAGTCACACTGCAACCAAACAACCTTTGAGCGGCTCAAAGTTAGGCCTAGCAAAACTGAGAACTTGCTGGGCTGCTTCAGCTCTCACAGAAAACAATTTACTTTTTTTCTCCCAACTGGGTTAGTCTTGTGTCAGGTTAGTGAGCTGAACTGGTTTATAGGGTATCCAGCAAGCATCAGATTGCTCAGAGCAGCATGGAGAAAAGGGGATCTTCTTGTTGCAATGAGTTATCAAATCAACTTTAGCCTTGCACTCATGGAACAGAGCAGGTAGAGCAGAACATGTATGTGATCCATATTATTTTCAGTACAGTTACTTTAAAAACTTAATCTAAATTGAACTAAACTGTTTAAATGTACTAGAGTGAATTGGGGTTGGTTCATACATTTTTCTGGTTCACGTGGGGAAGGAGTAACCTATGATTTTACTACTGCTAGGAATGGCGAGGTCTTCAGCTGGCTCAGCATGTCCTAAAAGGATACCCAACTGCTGTGATGGCAAGGACAGATCCCTTGTTCTACCAAAGACAGCAGTTCTGTATACAAGTAATATGATGCAAGTTCAAGGATGTGTCTTTGAATGAACTCATTGCAAAGAGAGAAGATTTTTAAACCAACGATGACACTAGTAATACAAGCCAAAGAAGGTTTATACTGCGAAACTAATGTAAAATGTGAAAAGTGGTAGGTAAGCATACACTGGAACAACTGTATGTCCGTGTCACTGTATAAATGAGTATGATCAAAAAAACTATGATTTTCTAGGGATCCTTCTCTGCCTTGAGAATTGTTTTTAAAATGCTAGTCAAATGGCAGATAAAATCTGTCTTGGTGGAAATTATTTTCCTTTCTAGTGTCTCTGATAAAAGAATTAACAAGAAAATAATTAACCGTAGAGCAGGAAACAAAGCATTACATCCAGTAATATTTTTGTGTAAGATTTTGTGAATGGGTGGAATTTAGGCCTCTGTGTATAAAAAAAACCTGGCAGGTGTTGCTGCTGAAGTAAGGACTTGACTATTTGACTTCAGTTGTGCCCTTGTGTGTGCCCAGAACTGACCTAGCTTTGTCAGGGCTGTGTAGGTCTCTGCCTAAACATGACTGAGATCCAGAAATGAGTTGTTCTGCTTGAATACAGTGAAAGGAAAACCCTGGAAATGCATGCCTTGCAGGAGTACAGGCTGTAGAGTACTTAAACAATCACAAAATGAAGCAGTGGCTAGTAGGATTTTGCAGAGTAATAGTTACATTATGGCATGGCACTTGTCACTTTCCATGTCAGTGTTCCCTGCGCTGTTTCTATGTTTTCTGTACTTGATTTGGTTACTGGACAAGGCAGTCCCCTTGCCCAGTACAAAACAGGGACGAGAACCCATGCCTGCCCCTTCCAGGTGGGCATCAACTTTGCATACTTTCTTTCTGGCTCATTGAATTCTCCAGTTCATTGCTGCACAGCACCATACCTTTAGCAGGCAGATGGGGATGGTCCCCCAACTCCAGCATAGGCAGGTGGTGAGGCTAGGAGGAGGGTAAATGGTGGTAAAGAAATTAAGTATTGTGTTTTCCCCACCAGCCTTGCCTAACCAAAAAGAAGTTCTCTTATGGCTTAAACTGTTTGGTTAATTGCAGAGGACTAACTTGCTAGGAAGGTCATAGAGATGGTAACTGGAAATGATGGGATGACATTTTAAGTGTACATGTTTTCTTTGATCAATCAGAGTGTTATTTGCTTTCAATTAAGCCTGTTAACTGTGGCATGTAGGTGAGCCAAGGAATGTAGGCAGAGGTTATATCTTTTATTAGACTAGCTCACGTCACTGCTAAAAGCTCATAGTTAAGGATTATGATGGGAACTCATACCTTGGTTTAGTTTAAATGACTGAAGGTGAATATATTAAAGGGGAGCAAGCATGTACTCACATGGCTGACCTACACTCATAAATAAGTAATTTCTTAGTATCTGAGAGAATTTCTTTGCATGCTAATTTTGTAGAAAGTTCATTAAACCAACCTGTTGTATGGCTGATGGATCAGCATACAGCTGTGTTCTGTTGAGGTCTTGCATTTCTTCCTGCTTACAAAGCCTTTCTAACAGTAACTTTTTGCCTTCTGTTACTGTGTGTACTCTGTCTGTTAATAGTTTTTGGAAGTGGAGTATGGTGTTTTCAGAAGCACTTTTCTTAAGTGGAACAGGTGACACCTCTGTGGACAAAAGCAAAGTATGTAGTTAGAGTGCACAAGTCAATGAACTGCTGACACTGAAGTTTAGCTCATGCCAGATTTTCCTAATGCTGTCCTTCTGTTAAGCTCTTTTGGCAGGCATTGCCTGGTGTTGTGTAGGAGGTCATTGCATAATGGCGAGTGGGAATGAAGCAGAACTTGTAAAAATCATTCATATTTTAAACTGTCAGCTTTGCCTAGCTACTGCCTTCTGCAAGACATACTTATCTAATAGGCAATAAATGGAAGTATATTTAATTACATAGACTTAGTCCTATTAATATAGTTTATGATGGTGAACTGAGCAGGTTGAATTCAGAAATGTTGTGGTGTTTGGATCTGTTTGTGTTCATCTGTCTGTAGACAAGACATCATTTTAGTATTAAAAATATGGGTGGGCCTCCTAAAAACTATGTTTGTCATCCCTCATTGTTGGACTCTTTGATTATTTAGGGCCTGACAACTCTGCCAGAAGAAAAATAAGCTCCTGACCTTTCCTATAGCAGATTGCATGCTGCATATTTCTATCCCTCCCTTCGTTTTTCTCTTTCAGTGCTTCTATACCATATCTTCTCTTCAGAATAG
This sequence comes from Buteo buteo, assembly GCF_964188355.1. Classification (NCBI taxonomy): domain Eukaryota; kingdom Metazoa; phylum Chordata; class Aves; order Accipitriformes; family Accipitridae; genus Buteo; species Buteo buteo. The sequence continues at coordinate 31,593,171 of NC_134171.1, read as the reverse complement.
CTGTCTTAACCTGCTTTCTCTTGTACAACATGTTAGACATTAAACGTTAGACACTACATGTTAGACATGATGTGTCTAAACATGTAACCTCTCTTCTCGTTTACTGACACATTATAATAGGAGGAAACCACAACCATGACTGTGATACTGTCCCTATTTTCCTCTGAGCAACACAGGTAATTAAGACATTTTCTTCTTTTTAAAATCTTTATCTTTTCCTTGCACTTGATTCTTATAAATCAAAGAAGTATTTCCTGATGTTTACCTCATACCAGGGATGAGGATTGAAACAAAGAAATTGCAGTTTTCTTTAGGCCGTCATTTTTATCAGGACTGTTCTTTTGCAGATTGTTGAGGGTGAGAGAAAAATGTTGGTTTGGAGCTTGGTGTTAAATTCTAGGATTTTTAACTGTTTGACTACTGGAAACCAGAATCTGGCATCCAATTCAACAGCAGTGTATAGATGTTTTAAAAAGTCAGGGGCTCTTACCATCATTCCATGTTTTTCTCTTGATACTCAAGGATCCTGTGTTTGCTGTAACATCTCCCACTGAAAATTAGAAGAGAAAAGCAAGTTGACTAAGTATTTTGTGGAGATTATCAAAGCGCAGTCAGTCACACACCAAAAAGATTTATATTACAAAAGCAAATGCATTGGGACAAGTGACCTGGAGCAATGAGAATCTTCTAGATAAGCTAGGTGCTGGGTTGGCACACAAAATCAGGGTGGAAACACATTAATGGGCAGATGCCTCAAACAGCTTAATAACTAAAGCTTCTTTTCTGAAAGGTTATTGTTTTACTCTCTCCGGCATCAGCATTCACAGCACAGATTATGCAGTCCTTTTCCAGCATGCTAAAATGTGAAACAGCCAGGTTGGCTGAAATATTCTTGGTGTTGACAAATTCCATTCATGGAGAGTGGAAATGAGCAGTAATACCTTCAGTTTCTGTATTTGGAAGAAAATGTCTGTCTTAAGAATATGATCAAGCAAAAGAATGAGGCAGATGAGAAGCAGTGGTGTCATCCCATCGTTGTGTGGATGTCATTCCAGCCTCAACTGATGGCACTACCGTATGGTGCCCTTGGAACACCACATTAGGGCTCTGATTCATGACTGAGGACAGCTGGCTTAAGGATGGCTCCAGTGGTTTCTGCTCAAGCTGTCCATCGGGCCTCTGCTGCAGAAATGGTTCAACTCCTCAACTAACATTTGCGATGTTGCAAATTATTATCTAACACATTGAGAAAAATCAGAATTAGTTCTGGTTTACCATAACTCACTGAGCTCTAAGCTGCAGTGGTTAAGTTGCTTCTGCAAAAGCATCTGATCCGCCTGGAGCAGGGGCAAGTGCCCCTGAAAGCTGGAGCAGCTGGCCAGTCATGAGAACCCTTACAGCAGACACAAGTTTAGCTGTGTGGTTCCTAGATCAGAGGTCTTTTGATACTAAAATAGAAGCAAGCTCTATTTAGAAAACTGATTCTGCTTTAGCAAAATTAATGTAATAATTATAAGTGCTCAAATAAACATCACTGCCCTGGATTTTTCTCTCTCTTGACTGTGGTGTGAATTGAATTAATGAAGTTTGCTTTTCCGGAGTCCTTGCACTTGGCTTGTTTGTCACAGATTTCCGCAGTTCTAAATAGTATGAGCTTGCAGCTCTCTATCCATAAGACTTTACATGCCTGCTAGATCACCTCTAAAACCTGCCATGTTTTTTAGCACCATTTCACTGTATTTCCCTTAAGCTTCCAAGAGCACAAAGATTCTCCAATAACACTTAACACTTCAGGTGCTTTCACTTTTTGTTAACGTTCCCACTTCTCAGCTCCTCCAAAGACCATTTTTGTCCACTGATTATTCCCTACGGGACCATGCAGATACAGGTTCTGCGGTTATTTTCCCTCCCCATTCTGGCCACGTATTTCACCCTTACAGCATGGCAACTTTTAAGTTTCATTTTAAGCACTTTATCTCATGACTGAAGTTTTTAGTACCTGATAGGAGACTTGAACTTTCACATCCCCAGCTCGAGGGACCCAGAGGCTGCCTTCTTAAGATAGAGTCAACTTCATCATAAAATCTCATTTTTCTCTTGGGATTACCAAGATGCTCATTTTCCTTCTGCAGTGCGCGGTATTCATATTTTAGGTTCTTGTACTTTGTGCGACATTGTTTCCAGTCTCTGTCTATACCACGTTTCATTAACCTTCTGGCAATTTCCTCGAATATCTCTTTATTTCTCGTGGCCCCTTCAAGCATTTGTTGTATCTTTTCATCTGACCATATGTTTATCAGAGCTCTGACTTCATTATCACTCCAGTGTTTTCCTGCTCCAGTATCATTAACTGTAATAACTTTAAAGTGATTTTGTGCTTCTTCCAAGGGAATGTGATTGTCTGAAAATATGAATGAAACAACAACTAAGTATTGCTGAATATACATACATTAAAGTGTAATTGTAGCTAATGATTTGGTAACAAGCTGAAGGATTAATTAACATTTATAATAATATGTTGTTATGAAAATCTTTACAGTGTTAATATCCATACATGATTACATTTCTCTTAAGTATGCAAAATATGTAGCAAGTGAAATCTCTTGTTTCTCCAAGGCATCTAAAATTCCACATTTTGTGAGTGTAATTTTGTTGCTGTTGTTGTCAAATTAAAGACAGATGTATCCAAGTGCTACATGCAGGAAAGCAATAGGCCTTAAGCTTAAAAAGCAACAAGATATCAGCATTGTTAAGAAAATGGCTTTCCAGTATGGTTTCAAATTAGAATGGCAGCAAAGTATAATGCAAATGAAAATGCTACTGGGGATTCAATAGAAGAAAAAAAATCTTACCTACATATTCAGAAGTAGGCAGATACTGCTCATCAGGTAAGTATAGAATGCAAAGCTGAACTACAGCATTAATGCAAGTTTTGCTCATGACAGGGAATAGAGCTATGAAACTAATTTTTAAGTTTAGTGATAAAGCTAGACTGGAGTCAGAAGTAGAAAAGTAGAGCTGTGTTTGCAGTAGAGATCTGGTTGCTCCAGCTTTGGTACTGAAATTGCAATGCATTTTGTTTCAGAATAAATGCATGGAAATTAATATTCACCTGTCCCGACCATCCGTTTTGCTACTGGCGTACAAGATCTGTCTTCTGAGGTAGTGCTTATAGAATCATCATCTATAGAAACACACAGTTTTAAATAAAATAGTTTTGGACTTAGACAAATAAATAGCTAATATTATTGTCATCCTCTGCAGGTAACGCCTATCTTGAACTAAAAAAGCCCTAACCCATTAGTCTAACCCATTAGTTATAACAAGTGTTCTGCCACATGCCTCCCTACATCAAATTATTTATTGGCATTTCTCATAAGCCTTATCTTTCTTTCTGCCCCTGCATTCCCCAAAAGGTAGCTGTGGATGCCACACAGATTTAAAATACTTGATTAAACACATAGGCATACGTGGATGGTTTGTATCTCACATATAACTTGATTTGCATAATATGTTTGTACACATTGAGTAGCACAGGTGTGCTACAGGTGTGCTACAGTTATTTTCCTAGGCGATGTGAGTAGGGCAGGCCTGGTGAGGCTTTGGTGCCATTTGTAAGGGCATTTGTGAGGTCTGCAGATTCACTCGTGCCTAACAGGGTTTGGACTGCAGCCTTTCCCTTTGCTGGGGTCATGCATGCTCCCCCGCTGCTGTCATGAAATGAGCAGGAACTTGGGCCCTAGAAGACCACTGCTGTGCACGTGATTTGGATGCAGTGAGGAGGAGCGAGAGGCACAGGCACCTGCTGGCAGACCTGCATGCAGGGTGATTTTGCATAAGCTGCATTTCATACTGCTGATGGGGCTTTTCTCAGATCTTTGCGAGTTTCCCTGGTACAGCAGAAAGAAACTGCAGAGAGACCTTTGTTCCTTATTCCTACTTGTTCTCCTCTATTCAGGACTCATTTCTACTACACAAAAAAAAAGTGGTTTAGAGTCCCTTGTAGTAAGCTGCCATGGTGGGTTTCACAGCTGGGCTTTGAGGCGTGCCTTTCCCTGATTCTGGGAGGGATGTTAGGCTTTGTGGGGAAGGTTGCATACTTTTGCCTTCCTTTAGGAGACAGCCATGTTTATTTACTTTGGGGTGAAAGGCTAGTCTCTGATACAGAGCTTTTGTGATGGAGATAACATAAGCAGAAGAAAAATTGGAAGACAAACAATTCATTAATGCTTTCGTGGAAATCTTTAGCCTCAGCTTAAATTGCACTTTATGTAGGGATGGCTCTATCCAAAACTATTCTATGTGGCTTAAATGACAAAACAGGGAAGACAGAAGAACTATTTTTTATTCTACCAGCATCTGAGTTCTCTTCAAAATTCCATTATATTATTTTTCTGCATGTCTACATGCCAAGGGTTTTTCCCTCTGCAGAGATGAGGCTATAATAGCTTTGCACTCTTTCACAGCATAAAAACTATTCCCTTCAAAAGTAAAATTCAGGAGCCCTCAGAATTCCTGAAATCATTTATGGACATCAAAACCCAGTGCTCCTGACTCTGAGCTCATTTCCTCATGCTTCGACTTCTCTGAGGCTGAAAGTTCACTTCTGTGTGGAATTACTTTTTGGGTTGGGAGGGAGAGAAAGATTAGTTCTCATTGTTTTGGTAGGGGATGTCATAGACCAATTATCTTCAATACAGTTTTCAGTAAAGGGTAGAAGTAAATATTCCTCGTATGTTTTGAAAAAGTGAGTACCTGGTTTAGATTCTTTTAGAAGTAAGAGATTGTTGGTAAATAAGCAGGTTCATCCGATCTGCTTTCAGTAATGGTACTTGCTAACATATGCACAGAGTAGTACTTGGAATTTATATTTGCTTTATATATAACTTGCTTTCTCTTAAGTGATTTAGCAAATACTTGTTTTTCATAAGCCATATGCAGGAATAAATTTTATACCTATGGAAAACTTAGAATCAGAAATTATACTCTCATAAGCATGTGTGTGTGATTTACTTGATACTAGAAAAAAAGTGTTTTTTCATAAATCGGGTACCCCATAACTCTTAGGAAAATTCTTGCATCTTCCTTTAACACTTGCAGCTATTGGAAATACAGCCTTGGGCCAAAATGGAGCAGTAGGTCTACTCCTGGTCTCTTAAAGTTTTTTGTTTTTTTTTAAACTATGACCAAAAACCCCCATGGCTTTCATTTATGTGCTCATTTTCTCAGCCATACTGGCTCTCTAATCTCTTTCTGACTTTAGCAATGGCACTTGTGTACTGCTGACTTGTGTGATTACTATCCTCAATTGGCTATTATATGACAGCAACAGGGAATTTGTGTGTGTGTAAGGCAGTCAGTTGATTTGCATGACATTTTATTCTGTGTCATTTTTTATGAACTCTTCTCTTTGCATCAGTGTGACCTCACTATGTCTCTGAACTTTCAGGGACACAGCTTTACTTTATCCTCAATGTAACTTCTGTTTCTGTGTGTCATTGCTGCGATGGCATTGCTCTGATGTTGTCCTCAGTGTCATACTCGTTACAGTTGTCATTCATAATCAAGATCAGCCTATGCAAACAGTTGTAAAAGCTGTGTTGGATAGGGTGTCTCAACACCCATACTCCAGATAACATAACTAACTGCTGAGAAGGAAGCTCTCACCTGGATCACAGAAATACTGATGCATACAATAGAAATATTCTTATGGTAGAAACTTTCAGTGTAAAAGGCCAAAGAATTGTCATTCACAGAATCATTATAATGGAATTTTTTATTCTTTCCATTAATTTCTGGGTACGGACAGCACTACCGTAAAGTATATTTTGATCCAGGATGTCAGGTCAATAGATTTCAATGTCATTGTTTTTTCCTCTGATGCCTTTTTTCATGACCTTCCATGGTTTCTATGCTCATTTATTCCAGAAGATTAATATCCCTACTGTATTCTAATGTTAAATTTTAACATTCTTAATAAATCATATCTTCTCCTGAGTACTTGTCATTGAATGTATGACTTCTATATATTGCTGAGGCTCTGATTTCAGTTTTACTTGTAAAATAATTCAGAATATTTATGGCAATTGTTTGATAGTGAATAATCTGAAATTAAATGCACTGTCATGAAGTAGTTTGAAAAGACAGACAAGGTATGAAATGTTCAGTGTTTCTGAGACAACTATTTAGCTCTCCAATTTATCCTCTCTAGCAACCGTGTATGAAGAAGTACGGTATTTATGTCACAATCAAATACAGACTTATCACATCCAGCATAATAAAGAGTATAATGTCTGGGAAAATAAGATCTTGTTATTAATTGGGGGAAGCAGTAATAAGTGTTTACACATTTTTGCACTGTGCAAACAAACAAAAACCACATTTTATCATAACCTAGAAGTAGAATGATGTAACATGCGGGAATAACATATGAACCTTAGAAATCTGCAGTTCCCAGTAAAGTAGCATGTGCTGTTAAAACTATCAAGACACAGTCTTGACCTACCTATGTCAATCGTCTCCTTCTTTATTTGTGTAGCTTCCAGAGCTGCCGGGGTGGAGTTAGCAATGTCCCCCTCATCTTCAGGGATTTCTGTAAAAAAATTTACAGAGTTCTTATTAACTAAACAGGTCTTGAGTTATGTCTCGAGAATCACCAACTTCAGAATGCCATTAATGATTACTATTGTTAAAGATTTAGTCTCTTGATATGTTAAAGCTGCCATTTCTCTGCAGTAGTGGGCTTGGGAGCAGCGTGTATGCACTTATATATTAAAATAAATCCAGAACACCACGTAACAGCTGCATAATATGTTTACGGATTAAATGTGCAAACTCTTAAGTTATTTAAACCTGGATCACAATTTGTAGAATGGTTCACTGATCATAGTTGTAAGATATGTAGTAGCTGGTGAACCCCTACGCAGCGGAACAGGCAAGACAGTGGCTTTCATAAGGGGTGCTTCAATAAGTACTAAAATGACTGAAAGACTCCCAAGTGACTGATGCCAAGAGTCACTGAATTAGCCCCAAAAGGGGCACGGGTCGGTCCTGGCATTGCATCAGGGTGCTCTGCCTGGACGATTGATCTGCAAGGCTGCCTGCCTGCGTGACCAAGACAAAGTCCTAAATGCCTGTCCTGAGAGCATCCCCCGGGCTGCAGCTTGCGAGGGGTTTACATCACACAGCCGGGGCTCCGGGCAGGGTGACAGAGGTGTCCCTGGGCTCCCCTCCACGGGGAGGAGATCTCCCCTCCCCTGCCATTGGCCCTCTGGTGTTGAAGGGAGACCTCCGCCCCTCCGACCGGACCGAGGGCAGGGATGGACAGGCAGGCGGATGATGCAAGTGGTCTTTCCCATCCTCCTCGTTTCCAGGGGAGGACACTGCTGTACAGAGATTGAATGGTGAAGGCCACACCGCCGATCGATGACTGCAGTTTCTGGCTCCCAGCCTGTTCTCAGTCCATTCAAGAATATTGCCCCTAAACATTGAGCAATAAAGCATAATCTAGAGCCATTTGATTAAAAATTACCCCCCAAATCAATACGGCCTTGTGTGCATCAGATGTTCTTTACGATGTGACCAGCATCATGCGCCTTTTAATTTTTTTTTCTTAGCGAGCCATGAAAGTGTCTAGGGAGCCTGGCTTTTTTTTCTAAGCCGCCGTTCAGAGGTTTTGGAAGGCAGGCATGAGGAGAGCAAGGCTGAGCCAAACAGAACAAACCGTCGACAGTTTCTGGCATGGATAAAACACGGTGGCTCCATCTGCATTGTTTAGTGAAGCTATAGACAGCTGCCAGCAAATATGCTTAATCTCTACTTTGTTTTTGAAGCATTGCTCACAAGGCCACCAGAGCAATGCTGTCACAGTCTTTCCTTTTACCCGCTCAGACTGATACAAGCTCTGTTCTCTTCTGGCACTCTGTCACTATCACTCTTTATCCTGTTTTCTGGCTCAGGAGGCAAGATTAGTAATTTGACTCCTAATCCTTACTCTCATGTGTGTCTTGTAGAGTATAAAACGGGAGCGGGAAATGTCAAAGCTAGGGAAAAATTTCAGTGTGTGGCCTATGTTTACTTCCCAACAGCTTGCAAAGTTGCTGCCATCTCTGTCATGCAGATCTATGAGACTGGATACAGACAATTTGGATGCACTGTTAGGAGTTTGTGTCTGCAGGCCAAGTATGCCTTGGGCTAAGCCAATGAATAATCAAGAACTTCCAGGTTTGCACTTCTCTGAAACACTCTACTTCATGCCAGCCTGCGGCACATGTATTAAAACATTTTCTTTTGACTTTATATCTGTATATCATTTTAAAATTCCAAGCACACAGCAGCAAGTGTTCAAGCCAACATAAGTGCCTGAGTATGTACCAACTTAAGATTTTAGCTTTAAACAACAGATTTTTAAAAAGTCCTTGCTTATGAACATATTTTGGCAGTGTCATGACTTATTCCAAATTTGTTCTGAAAGGGACATATAGTAAAGTATGTGGGGCACCAAAAATCCTAAAAAATAATAACAAGAAAAGTAATTTGTTTGAAGCAAAACACTTGCTGTAGGTATTTTTTAAGAACATCAGGCTACTGGCATTCCTTAGAATCTTGTTTTCATCTCCACTGTTGTTCCCTGGCACTTCAGATTTAATCAAACACCTATACACAGTCTGTGGTTGTACTGGAGAGTCTGACACATGCGGAATGTACATGAGCGTGGAGTTTGAATTGACTGACTACTGCCTGTGCAAACTGAAGCAATTGGCTCTTCTGAATAGATTTCTGGAATTAACTGCCCTCAAAAGTGATCCCATAAAATAGAAGACATCACTCAAAATGACTAAATAAGGTTTTATTTCCAGATTGATTTAATGTGGGTATCTTTTACCAGAAAAGAGAAAAAATTACAGTGGGGCCAGCCTTTCCTAGGCTGCTTTTACTAAAAACTAAATGGGTTTGTGATTGCTGTGATACTCTTGCACCCTCTGGTGGCCTGTCTGTTGGGAAAGCCACTCCAGGGCAGTGCTGCCAGAGAAATTTTAGTAAACTCTTACAGTCTGTAGAAGAACATGTAAGGATTTATTTACCTCCACCTTTTCCTTGTCAGGTGGGCATTTGCTGCTCTTTGAGAGGAGAAAAACAATACCATGAAACAACAAATAACTAGGTATTTTCCTGAAACTGGTGTATTTGTCTTTTGACTAATACCATCTTAATTTTTTCCTTACTAGAGTACGGCAAAGCTGATTGGACTGTTTATAAAGACTGGCAGTGGTGGCGATGTTACTGTGGCTAATAACTCGTGAGCAGCACGTGCACTTCTGAGGCAGCTTGTGCACCTCTGTGCATTTACACAGCTGCAGTTGCCAGAAAACAGATGTCTGCCCAGGCTAGCTAGTATATATCGAGGCAAGTGTATGTATAACTCTGACTGCAGAGTACATTAACTCCATGTACTAATTAGGAAGATGCCCTGATACAAGGTTAACAGAATTTCTAAATTCTTATTTGTGTCAAATTGGGGTTTTTTACCAATTTTTTTAAAGGCATATGAGTATATATTAATTACAATTACATGCTTGTTGAGAAACAGTTTTCTACAAAAGTTCTGTTGAATATGGAGTAGTCCTTAAGAAGTCACATCCTAAAGGCTATCGATTGTCAGACATCTACTGATATCAAAGAACCAATGTGACGTATCACTGCCCGATTGCCTTTTTCGCTATTTATCAGCAAGTAAATTTACAAATACAGAGGTATATAAAATCTCTTTACTTACCAGTTTCTCACTTTAAATTTATTTGAACTGTCTAGGAAAGGCATGTACCACAATTAGAGAATAAAGGATTTCCTTGATATTGTAACTTAAAAAGCACGCATCTTTTCTCTGCTTTATGTAATAACTAATGTGACCATTAATAACATTAAAGTCTAGGTGTTTTTTACCACCTGTGATAAAATTATTTGAGTCTGTATTCTTCATTTGGGAATGAGGAAAAGAATTTCGGAAACAGAAACTGCATCTCTTCATGATGAGTTGCTGTGGTTTTGCCTTATTTTCCCCACAGAAGTTTGAACAGTAGTCTTTAGAGTGGATAGGCTGAGCCAGAAACACTTCTGAACCACTTGCTATTTTAATCTTCCCCACAAAATCAGATTGCAATTACAGTTACGCAGAAACAAACAAAATAGGCAGTTAAAATACATATATTTGAGAAGGGAAATGGTAACTAAGGTAAGCTATAGATGTCTTAACACCTACACTTATCCCAAAGGCACGTTAAAGTGTCAGAAATGAGTATTCAGAACTTTACTAGAAGTATTCAGTTAACTTTATCTTAAATAACTCGTTTGGAAGATTGCAGTCCAAAAAGCTACAATATTATGTAGCTGCAGGCAGTTGAAAACTGTGTCAGATGACAGTTTAGTGGCACTGCTGAATCTATGTATTATTACCATGTCTTACTACTGTTCACGTGTATGTAGTAATTTTACTTGTTGATGGGGAGAAATGGAATTTGATGCATTTTACAAGTAGTCTTAAGTGGATCCTACAAAGTACTGTTTATGATTTCTTATATATTTTGTCTCTCTCAAAATGAGGTCCCTATAGGCAATGCACTTTTCGTAACAACCTATTTTTCTACAATGAATGCCTCAAGTGCCCGTGGTTATTTGGTAAAAGGCCAGTTATATATTTCTTTGTAAGTAAATTTAAATTAATAAATGTAATTGTTCTTAAATAGTAAAACAAAAATACTACTGTCCGGTATAGCTCAAACTACCTCTCATGATCAACCACGTCTTTACTTACTTGTCATAGCTGTTTCTTTCGTTATATGCAGAGCTGCCCGATTCTCTGGAGTAGTATTTACAGTAACATCATCTGTCAGAAGATTTTTAATTTGACATTAAAATCTTTCAAGTTCAAGTTAGACCATTTTAAATTCTGTAAGACTACTCCTTAATGCCTAATTTAGACCATATTCTGCCTCATGCTACTGAAAGAGATCATGAGGTCCTGTTGTGGAGAGTCAAGTCTGTCAGTCTTCGAGACTTTCATGTGTCTCTAGCTGAACGTTAAACTCCCGCTTCCCCTGAAAGTTATGCTTTCAGATGTAAGCCATAATATTTCTTTGTAAAGAGCATATGCCTTCATATTCAGTGCTAGTAGTGATACTCTTAAATGAAGTTTTCATCCCCTGACATGAGCATTTACACATTTATATTAAATACCAATCACATTATATTGTGAAAAAGTGAATGCCGTATTAGTTCATGCACAGGAGACTGAACAATTCTAATCCTTGGGAAGACATAGTTTAAGTAAAAGTAAATGCAGTAATACATTGCACTCAACTTGCTTAAACCAATAGTTTCTTCTTCTTGACATCTTGTGTCATGAATCTTTGATAGACTATTTTTATCAAATTCAACAGAGCACTGTAGATGTGCATATATGCCTGTATTGAAAGTATGGTTATCACTATGATGTTATCTTCTGCTTATAAATTTTTTAGGCCTCTTCATTTTCTAACCATAATTACAATGTGGGCTTATTTTAGAAATCCATCTTAATTTAGTAAATTTAGGGATTTATATAAAATAGAAGACTTTTCAGTTTACCTGAGTCAGAAACTTTCTTTATATCTGCAACCTGTAGGTCTTCTGACATATTACTAACAGAGTCCTCTTCACCTGTGTCTCCAGGCATTTCTGTGTAAATAATGCTATGTTAATTAGGGCACCACATTTGTGTACTACATAAGAACAGCTGTGCTGTGTCAAATCAAAAGATCTGTCCAACCTAGGATGCTCTTTATGCCAGCAGACAGTAGTAGATGCATTAGCAAAAAGCCTAGAAACGGCAACTGAAGAGTGAATCTTCCCCCAAAATGTTCTTGTAGTTTTCAGCCAGACACTGTGTTATATTTTTCTTGACTTCTTCCATTATTTTACTAACTTCTAGTCTTACATTTGGCCACTGTAATATCACACTGTCGTGGTTTAACCCCAGCCAGCAACTAAGCACCACGCAGCCGCTCACTCACTCCCCCCCACACCCAGTGGGATGGGGGAGGGAATCCGGAAAAGAAGTAAAACTCGTGGGTTGAGATAAGAACGGTTTAATAGAACAGAAAAGAATAAACTAATAATGATAATGGTAACACTAATAAAATGACAATAATAAAAGGATTGGAATATATGCACAATGCAATTGCTCACCACTCGCCGATCGATGCCCCGTTAGTCCCGAAGTGGCAATCCCCCCGCCTCCACTCCCCGCAGTTCCTATACTAGACGTGACGTCCCATGGTATGGAATACCTCGTTGGCCACTTTGGGTCAGCTGCCTTGGCTGTGTCCCCTCCCAACTTCTTGTGCCCCTCCAGCCTTTCTGCTGGCTGGGCATCACAAGCTGAAAAATCCTTGACTTTAGACTAAACACTACTTAGCAACAACTGAAAACATCAGTGTTATCAACATTCTTCTCATACCTAACTCAAAAACATAGCACTGTACCAGCTACTAGAAGGACAACTCTATCTCAGCTGAAACCAGGACACAAGCCCTGTGCAAGAGTCTTACTGTGTAATAGTGAGTTTTATGTTTAATTCTGTTCTTAAACAACAGGCATGTTTCTGGTTGTACATACAATAAAAATGTTTTAACTCCTGGGTAGTGTAGGTTCATCAGTCTACTCTAATTCTGCATTAATCCATCTATTACCAAGTTATTCATCAATAACCACACAAAAATAAAGGCAAGCTCTGCCAGCATTCTTGGTGCTATTCCTTTTGCTATTTTCACAATAGTTATCCCACTAGTTCAGGAGTCTTGCTCCAAAGGCCAATAAAACTGGGTTACTGGGGACCATAAGAGAAAGGCAGTTTAAATGGTAATTTTTTAACCAATGTCTAAAGTTACAGACTTTTGCTCAATGTTTTCATTTTTCTGGTAACACAGTCTGACCATCTCTCTGATCCAATTTTTTATCTAAGCTGAAAACAGTCTCTTCTGCCATGATTTTTACTGGAATGGTCTCTCTGTATCACTTGTATCTTATCTTACGTCCTCATCATTTTTCCCTCCTTTTGTTTCTCAGTTCTATTAAAAAAAGCTTGGGGTGATCACTCAGTCTGAAAGATTACCTTATAATGTAAGACAAAACTACTAGACAAAACAGTAAATGTCCATTCAGTGGTTTTTTCCCCCCAGCAAATCAGTTAATCTAGCTGGCTGCTTTTTGGGGGGTTCTTTTAAGGTCTCTCTAGTGCTGGGAAACTAAAAGTTTTAAATGATAGATGGGTAGCTGAAGTACTTACCTATGGAGTCCTTTTCTGATTTTGCTTCTGTCCATTCTGGAGGCCTCTCACTTTCATCATTATCTGATTTACTTCCTTGTTCCATGGTGCTGTGCCCCAGAATAGCATCCAGTTCATTAAAAAATTTCATACTTTTACTTGTACTCCCTGAGTCTTGGGCACCTTTTACACTCTTGTATTCATGTTTCAAATTTTTATATTTTGTCCTGCACTGCTTCCAGTCCCTGTCAATTCCAAACTTTTGAAGTCTAGCAGCAACCTGTTCAAATATTCTTTTATTTCTCACTGTGCCCTCCAGTTGTTGCTGGATATTTTTGTCTGACCATATGCGTATCAAAGCTCTGACTTCATTAACAGTCCAGTGTTTTCCTCCTTCATTTGCTACTGTTGGAATAAAAGCCGGTGTTTTGGAAGCCTCTATTGCTGACGTTGGATTACCTGCATCGTGTGGGGTAGGGGAGAGACACAGATACGGGTTACCTGCATTGGGTTGTTGGGGTCGGGAAAGGACAGAGAGAATGAGAATGAAGTATGCTGTTTCCTCACGGCTTGTCTCTCCAGAGAAAGATGGAGCAGAAGTGACATTAAAATCAAACTACTGGTTATTAATTTGTCAGCATTTTTGTTAATTCTGACATCATTTTTGCCTTCTCTTGAAAACCAATATTAAGATAGCGCATGTACAGTTAATTAATCTAAGAAGAACATTTCTTTCTTCTGTGCCCTAATACGCTGAACTTTTACTTGTAACACCTTTGAGAATAACCAATGAGCTGTTTTGTTGTTCAGACATTAGCGAGGAGAAAAGTGCTGTTTGGAAGATACCAAGTGCTGTATTAGCACAATAATAAATTGGGCCCGGAGTCACTGACACTAGCATCAAGACTTAACTTTTTGCATTCATGCCATACTTTTGGTTTTACACACATACAGAGATTTGAACTGGGTAAGGATCTGAAGAATCTGATCCTTAACTCTTAACAAAGCATGCTGGGAGCTGAGGAATGGAGACTTTTTTTTGCCTTCAGTCACACAAGAACATTTGTGTGAAAACAAACCCAGTTCTCATGGTATAGAACCTCCACCTTTCTCAGTGCAGGTCAATCAAAAATATTGGGGTTTTTTTAGTAAAATTAAAGTTTGAGTTATCTTACTCTGCAGAATTAATATATTTTTTAATTTTCTCCACTCTTCAACTTTATTTTTTAGTATTAGGAGGTAAAGGATGCCATGCAATTGCTTAAAACACTGAAATATGTTCTCTTGCAGTTTTTTAAAGTTTCCTTGTTTCTAATTATGAATTTGCTTTAAGACTTCATTTTGATTATCAAATTAGTTTGGAAAGTGGTTTCTCATGCATTTTGTAAATCTTTGCAAAAATAACTAAATCAAAAAAAACCAAAAACAATTCCAGTGCTTCATCAAAGACAGCAAACATGAAAGTGCACAGTAACCGACAGTTTTTTGCAATCATACTGAAGTGATAAATGCCTTTGCCAGTGTCTTATTCTAAAAGGGCAAGCCAGGTTATGGGGGTTGGACACTTGAGTCACTGAGCTTTGTGTCATGGCAAAAATATCAGATCTTTGCTTGTAGATACAGCTTCAGTGGAGCAGACTTGTGTATAATAACCTGTCTGGGGACAAACTTGTCCTAGATAGACGCATTCTTTGCTAGTCTCCGTAATTCATTCTAGTTGTGAAAAAGCTGTACTAACAGATACCAGTTTTTTCCCTATGAATCCTGTGTTATTCGGGACTCTGCAGCAGCCAGCTCACTGATACGTTTTTGAGGAGGGTGGTTTTCAGGTAACATATCAATTATGCTTTCTTCATTTCTTTGTGAGGAAGTGAAAGAAAATGCTTGTTTACAGGTGAATGCAACCATAGGAATTGCCATGATTGGCAACTGCCAACACCAGATAGGCTTGATGTAGTCACTGCTCAGTGTTACTGGGAGTACTTCAAGTATCTGTATTTCCAGAGTGGTTCATTCGTCATTACCAGAGAGTGCCACGGAGAACAGAGAGAAAAGGCACGGGGGAAGAAAAGAGGAAGAAGAATGCAGAAGGTGCTCCCTGCACTTCCCAGTCAAAGCCATAGATTATGGGGCAATCTGGGAGGGATAAGGTTTTTTTAGTCCTTGCGTAGACCAGTATTTCTCACTAGTAAGTTAATTTGCAACTGAGCTCACTTTTGGTTGTGGATGTTAGTTCAAATGAGTTCTAGTGACTCGGTGCATTGCTCATTCTTTCTGCTGTAGGCAGAGTGGAAAAAGATGCCCTTGTTCCTCATTCCCTTTAAAAACATTGTGATTCAAAATATCTTACCCATAAGCACTGCTTTGAAACAAAGTTGTTATGGTCACTGTGAAAATCTTCCTTATGTCTCAAATGTATTTTAGCTCTCATTTGTTTTGAAAAAAAATTAAGACAGTATTGGGTTTGTGTGGCAAGGTTTTGGTAGCAGGGGGGTTACAGGGGTGGCTTCTGTGAGAAGCTGCTAGAAGCTTCCCCCATGTCCTACAGAGCCAGTGTCAGCCAGCTCCAAGACAGACCCGCTGCTGGCCAAGGCCGAGCCCATCAGCGATGGCAATAGTGCCTCTGGGATAACAGATTTAAGAAGGGGGAAAAGTTGTGGGGCAACAAAAACGGCAGCCGGAGAGAGGAGTGAGAACATGTAAGAGAAACAACCCTGCAGACCCCAAGGTCAGTGAAGCAGGAGGGGGAGGAGATGCTCCACGGAGCAGAGATTCCCCTGCAGCCCGTGGTGAAGACCATGGTGAGGCAGGCTGTCCCCCTGCAGCCCAGGGAGGTCCACGGTGGAGTGGGTGGATGCCTGGACGAGGCTGTGACCCCGTGAGAAGCCTGTGCTGGAGCAGGCTCCTGGCAGGACCTGTGGCCCCATGGAGAGAGGAGCCCATGTTGGAGCAGGTCTTCTGGCAGGATTTGTGACCCCACGGGGGACCCACGATGGAGCAGTCTGTGCCTGAAGGACTGCAGCCCATGGAAGGGACCCACGCTGGAGCAGTTCATGAAGAACTGCAGCCTGTGGGAAGGACCCACATTGGAGAATTTTGTGGAGGACTGTCTCCCGTGGGAGGGACCCCACACTGGAGCAGGGGAAGAGTGTGATGAGTCCTGCCCCTGAGGAGGAAGGAGCGGCAGAGACAACGTCTAATGAACTGACCCCAACCCCCATTCCCTGTCCCCCTGCGCTGCTGCAGCGGTTTGGTAGAAAATATGGGAGTGAAGTTGTGCCCGGGAAGGAGGGAGGGGTGGGGGGAAGGTATTTTGAGATTTGGTTTTATTTCTCATTACCCTACTCTGGTTGACTGGCAATAAATTAAGTTAATTTTCCCCAAGTTGAGTCTGTTTTGCCCATGATGGTAATTGGTTGAGTGATCTCTCCCTGTCCTTATCTTGACTCACGAGCCCTTTTGTAATTTCTGTCCCCTGTCCAGCTGAGGAAGGGAGTAGTAGGTGAACCAGCCAGGGTGAACCCACCACAATATACATTATTTTTTTTAGCTGAAAGATGTGTTTATGCCATATTTGATATTTTTCTAAGCTTCCTCAAAATGAGAAATCTGCTGAAATGAAACCAAAGTATTAAGCACTATAGATACAAAGGGCTCAACATTTTTCTTTTAGTGGTGTCTGAAAAAGTGCCTGAAATCTAGACTTAAGAGAGGCACTAGAGAAGACATTTTACTATCAGTACATACTTGAGACCCCATGCAATTGAATTTATTTTGCTGGCTTTGTAGAAAGCAGCTTTCTCAGAATTGAAGATTTTTTAGCAGGCCAAATGAACCTGCTTGGCAGTGTGTTGCAAGAGCACTGAGTAACACAGACATATTCCTGTAAAATTTGATTCAGATACTTTCTGTAAGAAAAGTTTTGTTTAACTATATGTGCATATAATTCCATGTGAGATTCTTGTCTCTTCCTTAATTTCTTGTTATGCCGGGCAAGAGGGGCGTAGTGTGTAACGCAAAAGTTGTAGGTTTAGCTGGGGCCTTGTTTTCTCCCTGAATATGGCACCTTGGAGATTCTGTAGTGAAAGTTGTTGTAACTGGACAGGGATGTATGCTAGGGCCTAGAGGGTATGTAAAAAATGGAGAGAGCACGTAGGAAATTCAGGACAGTGCTGCTGTTCGTCCAGGCAAGGAATCAGCTCATTGGCTGCCTAATTCTGCGTAAAATGTGTTCAGGTTTCTCCCTTCCCTTTAGCAGCCCCTTGAAGGGGCTCACACCTAGGATCTTCTCCCTCTTTCTGGCTTGCCAGATCTGTGCCTTTGCTCTGTAATGACTTTTCTGAGGAAAACTACTATAGTGGGATGGTTTCCAGATGAGTTGTTGTATGGTTGGTTGGACTAAAGTGTTTCTGACTACCCCTTGCTTGGAGAAAGGATACAGTTGCTTTGAAGACCACTGCAAATCTGGATTGCTCAGTGGGACAGGTCTGACCTCTGCCTATCTCTCCTGGCTCAGGCCATCACTCATGCTGCTTTAAGTGGAAATTACAAGAGTTGGAGAAAATCCGCAAGTTGACATGGGTATCACACACTACCATTTGGCATACTTTCCACTAGCATTTAACAAAATTAATGTGGTTAATATGATTAAGTTACAGCATGGGATGTGTTTTGAATGTGAACGGTGGTCATGCAGGAGTTAGTTACATTATATACAGCAGTGAGTATTTAGTGATGCATGAGACTGCTGAGTGCTAAAACTGGGAAGGAGATGGTGCAAAAGTGTGGCTATTTTAAGGATGTATTGATCAGAAACAGAATGACGGCGTATTCAAGCTATCAGAAAGTGCTCTGTCAGCCATGCTGCTTTTTAGGTTTTGATCTCTCTGCACCATCATACTATACCTAGTTGAACTGGTCTGACATGTGACATAAAAAGTAGTGGATCTCCTGGAGCATCCTCATCATCTTCTAAAGAAATTGATATTTCACCTGGGAAGGAAAAAGGTTTTAGATGAAAAATAGGTATGGACTAAATTAGCTTAAATTAGTTTAAGTGAAAACGTCCATACAGAATGAGAAGATTATTAACTTTGTAATCTCTATACTTAATTTGTATTTAAATTAAATTTAAAATTCATTTGGCCTGTCCCCATAAGGGCACACAAGTTTTAGGAGGCAAATTAAATTATTTTACACCTTGCATATGAAGCCTGTTTGAAATGTATTTTAAAATTCT
Source organism: Buteo buteo (assembly GCF_964188355.1). Taxonomy (NCBI): domain Eukaryota; kingdom Metazoa; phylum Chordata; class Aves; order Accipitriformes; family Accipitridae; genus Buteo; species Buteo buteo. The sequence continues at coordinate 31,574,632 of NC_134171.1, read as the reverse complement.
TGTGGAAACTGACTTGATTCTAGTGATTTGTATGCTTTTCTGACTCTCAGTGTTTGGGGTGGGCAGCACATTAAAAGTACAGTTTGAAAGTAGATAATGAAAATATGGGACATACAAATAAAAGTGGACTTTGCACACGGATTCAGATTACCACAAATCCATTTATATAACAAAAAAAGAAATTCCAAGAAGAGTATTTAGAGAAGAGTCTGAAGAAAACAAGAGTGTTCTGCAAAGAGTCCTGGAAATCAATGGAATTCATTAATGGCACAGGGAAGGCGGGAAGATGTTGTGACTAGAGAACAGAGGTATTTGTAGCCAAAAGGGCTCAGTCTAGCTTTTTACAGTATAGCATTCCTACATTTGCTTAAAAAGCAACACTATAGCAATTGCTATGTGAGTTTGGAAAGCAGCATATGTAAGTCAGGTTCTGAGCCAGCTTAATTTTCACAGAGGACAGACTTCTCAGTTGTTCTATGGTAATATGCTGCTGTATTCAACCTGGGATGTTGACGGTAGGTTTGAAATGTTGATTCACTGTATGGGGAGCTTAGCTACTGTCAGCTCCAGCCAGGCAGGTCACGCAGATCAAAGCTACCTGTTCAAAGGTACTGCGGTAGGTAGTTCGTCACAAGGAACAGTAACGAGGTGCGGTTAGGATGCAACCTGGTATCCCTGACGCAAGTGAAACTGAAAACTGCATTTGGATTAATTTGGAAACATTATCCTAAATCCTCCTGACTTTCAGCAAGGCTCAGAGTGACTCATAGATGCAGTGGCCTGATCTCCGACTGCTCCCAGCTGTCCGCCTTGCTTCTCTGGCAGGAGCTGCTACCCCTGCGGCCGGGCTGAGGGAAGGAGAGGTGCGCTCATGCCTCCACCTCTAGCACCAGGACTGGCGTTTTATCTGCTTAAAGAGCTGCAAAGCGAACTACAGGGAGGGGAAATAAATTCTCTCTTGGAAGGCTGCTGGGTGTGCCATGGGTACTAGGGTGAGCAAGTTTAATTACACTGTAGTATTAAAAAGAAGCAATTTATTACGTTAAGTAAACAAGAACAGTTAACACAAAAAGATGTTAGAGTATTTGATGGGGGGAAAAAAGCATCTGATGAGCAAAAAAGTTACTCAATAAGAGTAACTCTCATTAAAAATACATATATATATACACAATACTTGTCAATGACATGTTTAACGTTAAAGTCCAGACATGGAAAACTATGTATGAGTGGCATTTTCAAGTCGGCATTTCCAAAAGATCTTTTTGCATTTCTAGGAGCTGTCTGAGTTTTATACATATGATAATATTCTCATTGCTGATGCATTTCTGCTCAGAGTTGATAATTTTTCTGCGTTTGCTGTGGTAAAGTGAAGGGCAAGGAAAACGGCCAGTGCATTAATATTTAAACAGAGAGAGAAATATAAAAGAGCGCAAGTAACTTAACATGAATTACTAGGTGGGCTTCACTTTTGTAAATCAAGTACTCAATTTATTAATACTTAACTTGAGACAATCAAAACTAGTTAATAAAATGGGAAGGTCATTCATCTGAACTCTGATGAATGATACCATTTTTCATAGTGCACCGTCAATCACTACATGGATTTTCTTGGTTGTTGATTACTGGGATAACATACAAACTAAATTTTAAGAGAAGTGAACATGCTGAGTTGTGTCTTTTTTAATGATAATTTAAGCTATGGCTCTGTGTTTGCCTCTGAAAACTTGTATTTTGGGAGAACAGCATGAACATTGCTGGCTTGCACTGCTGTATGTGCTTATGCAAAAAGTGTCATCTTTCCACAAATGAGCTGGGAATTGGGAGGGGGGTGTTGCTACCAAGTTTGTCCAGACACCTTTCTCTCAGATTTGATTGTGATTTTTCAGTATTCATTTCTTCAATTACGCTTTCAAAAGAAAACTGATTTTACAAGATATGAAAAAACCTCAGGGAAACACCATAGAAATACCATCCAGTCCAATAAAAGCAGGCTCTTTTTTTCTTCCTTTCTGTTCCTCCCCCTCCCCAGCACTCTCCTAGTAGTTGAGATAATCAAGCAAATCAAACACAAAGACATGCTTTGTAGCTTTACGTTAACAATGGGTATGAATATTTAGACTGAGGCTAAGCAGAATGGTAAAAATACAGTAATTTCTTTGGGAGCATGCCCTGTCCCTCACCACATATTTTAAACAAAACAAATTAGTATAGCTGCTAGGTTCTTAAGATAAAGTAAGACGTGCATGGTGGACAGTATTATTTGGGACAGGTTTTAGTTTGCTGATAGCATTTTGTCTTTGCTACCCAAGTCACAAGCCTAGACATCCTTCGTTCCTCCAGCTCGGTCAAAATAAGGCTTCTCGGCCTCTTTCTAAAGAGGGCAGGGACCATTTTCCCCTCTTCTCCTGTTACGCTCTGGGTTGAAAGGGAGAAGCCCAGGAGGTGACCTGCAGGGACGCAAATGTACTCTGGCCAGTTTATTTTACGGAGGACGATACCCCATTAAAGCAGTGCCCTTCTCCCGATACCCCATTAAAGCAGTCCCCTTCCTTCTCCCGCAGGCCACCAGTCAGGTTCACTGCTGGGGCCGGGGCAGCAGCCTGCCTTCTCCTCTGCGGCGGGGGGGAGAATCGCATCTCCTTCTCTGCCCCCACAAAACAAACTTGGGAGCATCAGCTGCAGAGCCACAGATGCCATTTACACCTTACAAGCGCACTTGAAAGTACTGAGCTGGGCAGACGTGGCAACTCTGACAGCAGTCGGAAAAGGACTGGGCCTCTAGTACAGCATTACTTGCTTGACTTGTATTCTTAAGTGACAAAAGTTGATGTTCTCACAGCTGTTCTCTCTGCCCCTTGTTAAGGATGTATGCATTCTGCGTAGCTGCAGGACACACTTCTATCTCAGTGTGTTTTCTTTGTGGCTGAATTGTGGCTGTTGTGAAAATCTTCACATTTAAATCCTTACCACTAGTGTTGCATTATTACAGTTAGTTGCATTTAATTTTTGTTTATCCATAAAAATGGTCTGTTTGTTTGTTTTTAAGGGACTAACAGAAATGCTTGTGCATTTAAGCGATACATTTCTCACCTTTAAAACCAGATTGTCCTCCTGCTTCAAAATGAGGTGTGTCTCACGCAGGGGTAGTTTTTAAAATATACATTCTAGTTCAGGATTCACAACCGAAATTAACGTTTTCTGATTTAAACTTGCTAGAGGTGTAAGGCAGATGAGAACTAGGATTAACAGTGCAAACTACATCAAAACACAGAGGGCAATCTAAGGGCGGATCCTCAGATGAAGGACACTGTCTTAGTTTCATGTGGTCCTCAGAAGTGTAACAGCTTGTTATTAGCTTCAGTTCTGCAAGTTTAAAAATAAAAATGGATTGCAATACACAGTGCAGAGAGCACATGTTAAAATATTATAAAATTGCCATTTTAATTTAAAGGGACTTTGACAGATTAGAGGCTTTCTGTTAGGGATGACAAATTAAGGTCAAGCTTTTCGTTAAGGTACACAGTGACAAGAAAAATGGCTATTTCTTTTCCTCAGACCTGTAAAACAGCATTGTAGAGGGAGACGTGGAAGGGTACAAGAGCAAGCTAGATGCCCAGCTCCTTTCTGTGCCTTTGGCAATCTCCTCTGATACTAATGTCGAGTTTTTTGTTTTCTTAAGAAAGATTCACAATCGTAATTAATGTAAATTGACACATACTGTGGGAACAAACGGCTAAACTTTGCATTTCTTTTTTTAGCCACCTCGTTTTGGTACTTGTAACTATTACTGGGGCTTATGCTTCAGTGACATTTAGGATGTGACAAGGAGATTTGAGTGATGTCAAATAGCAGATTGACCCTAATGAAATGTTAAGCACAGCTTAAATGCAGATGTAGAGAGGGCTGAATAAAACAAGAGATGCAAATAATTTGGTAAAAAACCCTCCAGAATAAAAGCAGTTGTATTCATTTCGTTTGCCTCAAAATAGTCTGGTAAACATGCTGATTTTTACTTTCCTCAATATATTACAATTTTTAATGAGAAGTTATTAAATATTTGAGATGTTTAAGTTGAATCACTTACAAAATAACTTCATTTACCTTTAGCCATCATGCCCAAATTTTCAGTTGCAGAGAAATAAGAATACAAATCCTAAAATGCACTTGTATCACAACTAACGACTTTTTAAAAATCATGACCGTTTCAACCTTTACCTTCCTCTTCCTTTAAGTTTACATCTGAATTGGAGCTCTACAAAACCTCCTTCCAAAGTACTGCATATGAATGTCAAAGGGAAAGAAAACAGCTTTTCTCAATTTAACATTTCAACCCTGCACCAGGAGCCTTGACACCAGCCAGTACTCACCGAGGCTGCAATACAAGCCGTTAGCATAATTTTGCTAGAATTACGCTGTATTTACAGACTTCGACACTGGTGGGTGCTAACATTTTATTCCCCTGCGCGAGGAGTGCATCAAGTCAGTTCTAACAGTGCTGTTGGGGCTGTGCAACCTCCGCTTCGGCTCGAGCAAACTCAGGCTTCGGTTTTGTCCGCTTTGGGTTTTAAGCAAAGAGAGAAGAATAGAAGCAAAAACAGGTTTTTACCTTGCGTGCTGTCTGTTGTGGGGCTTGTGTTCAGCTGCGTCTCAGTCGCAGAACACCTGCCGTTCTCTTCTGCCGCTAATTGTGTGACCGGTTCATATCGCAATATGGCATCCAGATCATGGAAAAACTTCATGGTTTTAGTGACATCCCCAGAGTTGTGGGCATATTTAACCGTTCTGTATTCGTACTTCAGATTTTTATACTTTGCACGGCACTGTTTCCAGTCCCTGCAAACTCCTAACTCCTGCAACCTCTTAGCAATGTAGATAAATATTCCTTTATTCCTCAGGGTGCCGTGGAGTTGCTTTCTGATATTTTTTTCCGACCAGACGCTTAACAAGGCTTTAACCTCCTCCTCAGTCCAATGCTTCCCTGCTCCACTCTCCATGTTGAAAGTGACCTGGAAATGATTCACTATTTCTAGCCAAGATTTTGTTTCCTAGGAAACCAGACGGCTGGTTGTCAGTAAGCTCCGCCGAGTTGAAAGGATCTAGTTTTACTGGCTCAAGCTGCCTGAGGGGAGTAACTTGAGAAACTGCCAAATAAGCAGGCTCCGTATTAGAGGCCGGCGAATAAAGCAGCTGGGGCGGGGGGGGGGGGGGAATGGGTTGGCTTTAACCCTTCTTGGCAAGGAGGGCGTCGGTACCAGCACTGCGGGGTAAGGAGAGGGGAAAACAAGAGTCTCGCACCATCTCGTTGCTTTAAAAAAAAACCAAACCACAAAACAACACCACTCCTCCCCCCCCCCCCCCCCCCAAAAAAAAACCAACAACAACCCACCGCAACCTTGGGGCAGCTCCTGCCTGCCGTGGGGGTCCCAGCCGGGAGCCCTGGGGCTGAGCCTCCCCAGCAAGTTGCAAGTCGGCAGGGGTCGGTGCGACAGGAAGGCGCACAGGATCATCCTGCTGTACAGTTGCTCGTCCCTGTAGCGTTTCGGTTTGAACTGATGGTCGCCTGTACGCATTTTTAACGCTAATACTCATTGGTTATTGGTGATGTTTTGATAAAAAGCTTGCATCCTTAAAAACGTGACTAAATTCGTAACGTGTAAGCTTTGGGGTCGTGAAATCGAGCTTCCTTTTCTTTCATTAGTGCTACAGGAAAGATGGAATCCAACGGCTTGACAAGGGCCTTGCGTTCAGGTTGTGGGCTTCCCGCTTTCTCGCTATTGATGATGTTTAAAGGGAGAGTGTCAGTGTTTCAATGGAAATTGCCTGTAATATTAGCATGGGAATTAAAAGTTGCTGAATGCACTGTATCAACCCTTAAGTTTTACTACCAGGCTTTGTGTTTATAGGTGGGACATCTTACTGAGTTAAAATAAATGTGTTTAAGAATGTCCTCATCTCTGATTTTTCTCTTTAAGATCTGTGTCAATAACAGGTTAAATTCATTCAGGTATGGGTGAAGTTTGTCTGGTTTCATTTTCTGTAAGCAAATGTTCTTGAAAATTTTGCTTTACGTACAACTGGGGCTAGTGACCAATAAAGGGATTTTAGGAACTGGAGAAAATTTGTAATGAGCATGGGCGGTTGTAGTTTAGAATCCATTCTGTAGATTTTTTTGTGCCCAATTTTATTGTTGCTTATACTAAATAATTCCAGTGACTTCAGTTGAGTTAAGCCAGCGTAATCACCCTAGCATCTTCATCTAATATTCTAAAACTATTCTAAATGTTTCCTTTATTAAGAAGAAAATTTTGCTTTTCAGTCATTATTATATATGAGAGTGGAACAGGAGCTAACCAGTCCACCAAAGTCCCTATGAGTGTTTCAGGCATGGTGGGCATATGGCAGCAGGTTTTTTAGAGGTAACACTCTGCCTTATTCCAGGAAGCCTTTTAAAGGAAGATCAAGCAGCCTGCACTATTACCCACAAAAAAATCCAGTCTGCAAAACATACCTTTTCAATGGATAAGGACTGAATTACAAACCTTGGGCAGCTGTGCAGTATTCTGCCCGCGTTGCCTGCCCGTGGGCTGGACGTGCACCCAGGGACCGAGCCTGGGGGGTCCACCCGGCTGGGTAGAGCAGGGAGCAGGCTAGGGAAAACTCCGTCATTTCAGCTGATACAGCTCTTCTGCTCCACAAAGCACAACTGCCAGCCTGAGGCTCATCTGCTGTAAGAGAAGTATTTCCATTTGCAGTGACGCTGTACACCAGGCTTGTTTTGCTTGAGTTCAGAAGCTGTGATGCCTGATACTAGTTTTATGTGCTCAAACACTTTTATCAGAGGGCCCATATACCTTTTAGAGGTGTAAATGCTAGCCTGACTGCTTAAGTGCAAGAATGGAAAAGCTTCCGCATAGGTGATCAGTGGAAGAGACAAGGTATTCATTCCCTTAAGCAAAACCATCAGTTTCTTAACAGTCCTCCCCAAACCAAAGCAGAAATAGAATTGTGCTATAGAGCCTACTACTCGAGCCTAGTCTATCACTGCAAAGTGGCTTTTCAGATTAAGCATCTGCTGTTATTTTATGCCCACACTGAAATAGGACTGAGCCAGTGCTTATTAGTGGAAAGATTCCCACTGAATTCAGTGGGCTTAGGCACAAACCTTATGTGACTGTTTTGAAATAAAGCATAACATGGGCAAGAAGCCAGTTTTGATTACAAGCCTGTAAAATAAAACAACAAATAACCTTACATTAAAATTTCATGTTGTAAAGAACAGATGAAAAACCACCAATCCATTGTATGTTAAAGCATTTCATTCCAAGCATTTCAGTGCTTTATGTTCATTATATTTTGTCCATAGGGGCCAGGAGAGTGCTGGAATTGTGACAAGTGATGGAGAGTCATCCCAGGCATTCAAAGTGCACAAGGTAAAATGTAAATGAATGTTTCGTAGATGCCTAACTGAGATGCATGAAAGTTTGTTTCAGCTAGGAAACAGAATAATGAGAGAGAAAGTAATACGTTTTGGTGGACTGTTTTGGTTTTGTCAGTGATAGCATCTAATTCTGTCATTTGTGCAATTTCTGTCTTAAGTGCATGTTTAAAACAAATACACCAATGTTACCCTGCTGGGTGTATCCATGCTCACAGTGGCAGACACACAGAAGTATCCAGATCAGGCTATTGATGTCACAAAAACTACTTACCAAAGTCAGCCCTCACCTAAGGTGTTAACTCTGGAGTACCCATGCAACTTGAGATCAAAAGAAAAGAAACACAGTTACAGGCTATGCACAAGCAAATGGATGACTAATTATTGCATTAGTGAGACTCAAGGAAGTGGCAGCTGCTTTACCCATAGGTAAAAATAAACAGAATAAAAGATTGAATGGAGGCCTGAGAAGGTCACACAGTCTTTCTCGAGCTCAGAGAATCCCAGGGGATGTTAAAAGACATAAAATGGCCATAGCCTCGGAAGTATTATGCCAGGAGAATACCTGCACGCTTTGGGGATGTTTCTGCTCATTCTGTATTGAATAGTGATCAGGAAAAAAATAATCATCAGCCTATTCCATCCTGGAAGAGCAGAAAAATGAAGAAGAGCAGGAAGGAAGGAAATAAGGAAGGACAGAAAATAAAACTACATCAGCAAAATAACAATGGGGCAATTCTTGATGTGTGTTCTCTGACTGCAATCAGAAAGCAGTTTGTCTTCATGTTCAGAGGTCTCTGAGGAAGATTAATTAAACTGTTCAAATGAGTCCAAGAGCAAGAACTGCTTTGCTGCAGCAGCATGTATATCTATGCATGACTGCTCAATGCCTCATGCAAAATCTCATCTCATCAAGCATCATGTTTGTCACTTCTTCAGGCATTTCCCCCCTCCTATGTGATTCTCACACACACACACACACACACACACACATAGACACACTCTTAAAAGCAGCTTTTCTCAACTTCAGCACAGTGTTACCTGTTCTTCATTCCTGCTCCTACTCGGGTTTCAGCTTTCCTTAAAGTTTATAGGAATTCCAGCTTCCTTTAAAGTGGGCTGCTGTAAATATCCCATAGTAAAAAGAGTTTCTCAGAATGAACTTCCAGGAGCTGATATCATAATTTGCAGTGTTTCCATGTTACTGAGCTGCAATACTTAGCTGTCATGCTAAGAATTTAATTGGCCATCTCATCATACCAGCTTTGATATTTTAAGAGTTGCAGAGCATGTGATGGTTTCTTTTATCCTTGGAATATGTTTCTCAGCTACAGCATTTTTAAAATCTGTAATAACCACAGTGTAATAAAGAGCCTGTGGAGTACAGTTTAAATGTCTTGTTTAATCTTGGAAGTGGTGCTAATGTAACAAACATTTGGGTCTGTTACACTTGTGAAAATATATTTAGGACTCTGACTGGTAAACTAGTCCATAAAAATGTCAGCAGCTAAGATGCTACTGATTCCATTTGTCCTCCAAACTGACTCTTCTTCATAGCAGAGACAACAGGATGGAAAAGGTGCCCATTCTCACCACATTGCTTTACTACCCAATGCTTCCGTGCAAACTCACTTTTGTCAACAGTTTAAGGCAATACATATATTAAGAGTACAAACTGGAACACCTAATGCATGGGTATGTGTTCCCTTCTGATTGTTGCCAGCCTTTGACCATGGATTAATAGCCCTTGACAAAGGCTATTAATCCTTTGTTTTAAACTCTCCTAGAAAGACTTGGTCCAGATTGGTCTGTCCAGATTGGTCTGTCAGAGCCTTTCAGCTAGATTTGTATAACAAAACATTACTGTCGTAGCTCTAATAACTCAGGATGTGGAAAAACTTACATCTGTTGTATAGACATAGCGATAGCAGTAGCAGAAAGACTTTGCTGATTGTTTCACACCTGGATATGCAGAAAAATATATTAAAGTAGCTATTCATCAGACCCATGTTCTGGCATGTACCAGGCCTTGTATAATATAGACATAAGATTGTCTTCATTGGGAACTTTTCATACTGATGTAATTCACATTTGCCCCCCCATACCAGCACAATCTAAATCAGAGGAATATTTCAAACTGCAATTAAAATATTAGGTACTTGCGTAACCAAATCTGGTTTAAAACAACATTGCTTGTTTGAGCTATTGCAAGGCTTAACGTGGCCACATCCATTAATACTGGACCTGTGAACTGCCCAATCTCCTGTTAGGATAAAGATGGCCTAAGTAAAGTAAGAGTGCATGGTTACATTTCTGTACATATATGAGCACATGACATAGACTCTAGACCACCTTTATGCCATCTGTGAGACAATAGATGATAATTATCTGGCATAAAGTTTGCTAAACAATTAAAGCAAACTTATACCAGTTTGAGGCAGTAACTTCTTAACATGATAGTAAGTATCCTAAAACCACATGTGCAACCACAGCCTCTTGGTGTTCTGACTCCATAGCAGTCACAGCAGGACATACCCTAAAGCTGAGCTTTCTTTAAGCTCTTTTAGTTGAGCTCTGAAAACAGTTCACCCAATTTCCATCCTTCCTGTCGCATCCCACTCTCTTGTTGTACCTACAGCACAGGTTATGAACCATTCACAGCTTCAGACCTCTCCTGTGTATCTTTGAAGGTGCTAAAGGAGTGTTATCATGTGTGCTATCATGTATATCACAATTACCACGTGTGATAGGGAAACATTGCAGAGAAGGATGTAAATATTTTCCACAGGCAGCAGCAGAAGCAGGAGTTTGTAGGAGGGCCTGGAATACAGTCTTAATTTCTACTCTCTGTGCAGTTTTTTCAGGCTATTCTTGCTGCTCAAGTGTCTCCACATAGTACTTGTTGCCAAAAGAAGCGCCTGAGAGCTGACTAAAAAGTTTTGATGCATTTCTGCTTTAGACAGAAGGCAACCTGGCTATGTGAAAAGTTTGATTTAAGTAAACAATGAAACCTCTTGGAAAAAAGCTTTGCTTCTGACATTGGCAAGAATGACAATCAAATCTAATAAATATTAACATGGACCCAGTATAAAAGTAAATCCAATATACTGCTAACTTGTAAAAGGTATTCTCTACGTAGAATTTTCTTCTCACAACGTTTTTCTTCTTTGCCTCTCTTCTGGCAGTCTTTTTTCTGGTGTTTTTAAACAACACAACAGTGCAGTAGTGTTTTTCAGAAGATATATTTTTAGTCAGGGAATAGATTGTTCCATGAAGATCCTCAGCACAGAAATGTATATTGCTTTATTTAAAAACAGGAGTAATGGGATCTGATATATCACTGTGACACCTATTCAGATTCTTTCTTTCCCATGTCTTTCAGGTACTTGCCTTTCTCTTTTAAAGTAGCTTGTATTAATGCTGTACCAAAAACAAACACAAGGAGAAATGAGGAAGTTGCCAGGAAAACAAAACCAAACAGAACTTTTTTTCTTTTTCTCCCAAAGGGAATGGGTCTTATAAATCACGTCTTCAATGCAGACAGCCTGAAGAAGCTGTACGTTTCAAACCTCGGTATTGGGCACACGAGGTACTCCACGTCGGGAATTTCTGAGCTGCAGAACTGCCAGCCTTTTGTCGTAGAGACTCTTCATGGGAAGATCGCTGTGGCACACAATGGAGAGCTAACAAATGCTGTACGACTCAGGAGGAAGGTTAGCATCTCCTTTGGGAGGCTCTGGCATTGTTTCCGAGTATGAGACAGCAATGAGCAATAAGTTTGCTGTGACTTTTCCTTAATACCAAACTGCTCAGGGTAGCAAAAGAGCCCCCAAATCAAAATAGATCATTTGGGGGGAAAAAAATCCCGGGGAGGGGAGGCATTTGTAACTGTCACAGGGGATAATTCACCAATCCTCTAGAATGGAAAGCCGCTGCCCGAGCATTCACACAGCAATCAAGGAGTGGCCCACACGCCACCTTGGACGTGAACTGCTGGGAGCAGAGTCCCTTCGCAGCAGGCGGGTGCCCTTCCGACTCCTCACACACACTCACCCTCGGGCCCTGCTTCTTCCCGCAGGCTCGACCCCAGGTGCCCTGAAGCAGAATCCCTAATCAAGGCCTTCAACATAAAAAGCGTCATTTATTCTACCTATGGTGCACAAATTTAGACAGTTTGAGCTGGGTGCCTCCGAAGAGGGACCCCAAACACTAAAATCCCTGGGCAATTATACCCTTACAATCTAAGTTCCTGCCCCTCACACCATAGTCTTGTCCAACAGTAATATTTGGGTCTGGGGTTGTCTTCTCTCTCGTTGGGGCCTTTTTCTCATCTCTAGGCGGGTTCTTTCTCTTTCCTGCTTTTTAGACTAGTTGTTACTGTCACCTTTTCCTGGCTCAAACTGGCTCTGGGGCTTTGCGAACCTTCTTTCTCCTCCCATCAGAGAAGAGGTCATTGTTAAGCAGAAGCATTATACAAGCTACAAGTTCTGCTTTATCATGAACAACTACTTTTAAGCAGCTAAACAAAGTCCTTAAAGCCCTCCAAAACACATTAACAGCCTCTATAATTTGTATACATTCCTGTGCCATTATAGCCTCACAAACTTCTCCCACTATTGCCATGTGCTCTTCACCTCTCCTTCAGGCGTGGTCCGCATGCTCATGTAGCTCAGCTTTGCCACCTTCCACAACAGATGGTCACATTCCTGTTAATCAAGTGAGACCATAACAAAAGACAACTTGGCTTGAAGCTCTGCTTCTTTGTGGGTGCTGATAGAAGGAGCAAATCATAATGCTTAGAGTTAGGAGAGGCATAATAAGGTGAGGTAATTGTAATATGAAATGTCTAGTTTGGAATATTATCTTTATTTGTATTTCTGGCTTGCAAAATTAATCAGGAGCACTGTCAGGACATAAACCAACAAATGCCAGATTTTATAGTGTGTTTGGCTAGAAGGGTATGTGTTAAAGAACCAAATTAAATTTCAGCAGATGTTTCATTGTGAAATCTCTTCTATGATATGTTCCATCTAAAAGCAAGACTATATAATCTTGCATTGAAGCGAGGCAAGTGTATGGCATGCCCAAAGGAACCTAGCCCGTCTTTAATCAGAGCCACAAGTGTATGAATGGATGGGAGAAAAGAACAGTGGTGAGGAAATGTAGATGGAGAGTGGAGAATCAGAGTTACATGAGATCTAAAATTATTTCTAAAGATAAAAATTAGGAACTGTAATGCATACAGTGTTGAATGAGTTGTAACAGTTGGCTAGATACCCTGCAGATTCTCTGTTCCCTTACAAGCATAAATACACCAAGACAGAACAATTTGACTGACTGGGTCTAACAAACTTTTAAGTTGTGGGATTTCAGTTTTTTAATCCCACTCTGCTTCCCTTCACACCTCTTTTTTTTTTTCTGTTCTTGCTTTGTGCCCAAACCACCATTCTGCCTTGATATCTCTTTCTGTATCTACTATAGGTAATTTCATATTTTTCCTTCTATATTTTGCGTGTCTTCCCAGAGCAAGCAGAAGCACAAAGCTGATTAAATGGCCCAGATATGAATTTATGCCCTGAATATTGGTCATATTAATTTTGGTTGCATGTGGAGCAAAGGAATGAGATGCAAAGGGAGAAATGTAGTACCAGGCATAGATGATTGTACCAGCTCTTTCTATGTAGTTGGTTTGTTGGAAGAAATTCGACATTCTTATGATCTGATCACCTGAAGGACTGATATGTTTTAAAACATTTGTTCATTGCACAAAGGTGTTGTTAGATTAAAATCTAAGCAGTGTTATGTGGGATTTTTTTTTAATGTTGGTAACACTTTTGTTTTGTGTCCTAAAAGCTTATGCGGCATGGTGTAGGACTGTCGACCAGTTCTGACAGTGAACTGATCACCCAGCTGCTGGCTTTCACACCTCCTCTAGAAAATGACGATACAGCTGACTGGGTAGCAAGGTAAGGAGGATGGGTTTCAGAATCAAGAACAGCAATCTAATCTCAGCATGATATGCAGCTGTAAATGCACACAGCTGTTTGTGTGACACACGATTATGTTCACCTATGTCTCATTTCAGAATAAAAAATTTAATGAATGAAACTCCAACTTCATATTCATTGCTAATTATGCATAAAGACATAATCTATGCAGTACGTGATCCATATGGGAATCGCCCACTCTGCATTGGTCGCCTTATTCCAGTAGGGGACATGAATGGAAAAGGTAAACCATATATATATATTCATATACATATACATATATATATATGCATATATATAGCTTGTGCCTGAAATCACTGATATAAGTAATTAAAGCTACACTTATTGAGGTGTAAGTAGGAATATGTGATGCAAAAGTCAGTTTTGAAAATTAGAAACAAAAAAAAATGTTGGTAAGGAAAAAATAATTTGTAGGAAGTCTGCAAGCATCTTTTCTGTTCTCAGCAAAAGGGAATCCTAGTGACCTGATGACAGTGTCAGAATTAGGCAGCCCAACTGTAATAGAATATTTGTGAAAATGTAATTAACATCTCATCACCTAAACAGGAAAGCAGGGATGAACAGAATCACAGAATGGTTGAGGTTGGAAGGGACCTTTGGAGATCATCTGGTCCAAATTGCCTGGTCAAGCAGGGCCACCTAGAGCTGGTTGTTCAGGACTATATCCAGTCCAGAAACAAGTCTGGTTTCTTCCTTTCACCAGTAGTAAGGTGGCCGAAAAGTGCTGGATTACTGACAAAGTATTCCTAAATTCCAAGCACTCCCAGTCACACGTAGTATAGTAATAGAATATTATACAGTCAATTTATGGGAAAAATTCATTCTGTTCCTGTTTAGCCTGCATTTTCCTTGAAGTGAGATTAAAATCTGTTCATTCATATAAAAATAAAATAATTCAAAGGCAAAGTAGTAAATGTTTCCGTATCTTCACAAGACTTGGTAATTTTAACCACAAGAAAAATTATCAAGATTTTTTTAAAGCATACAAATTTTCCTACCTTATGTTACACAACTTGCTCCTTCCTGTGCCCGTCTCTGAAAACTCTCCTTACTGGAGCGCAATCCAGCATCCATTGTAATCAAAAGGATCTATCTATCCACATTTAACATAGGGAAAGTAAGGAGTTTCTTGTGTGAACAAAAGTAATTATGTATATCTAAAGTCAATGTACTAGAATTGGAAAAGTTTGAAAGAGTGCTGAGATAACAAAGGTAGTTATCTGAATTGTCTGTCTTCGTGAACTGTTACTTCCGCTTCTGCCTAGAACATGTTTATGATGTTTAAGTTTGTTGTTGTTGTTGTTGGTTTTAAATAATGTTACAAAACTTTGGAATGCTATACCTTTTAGTTAGAAATTACAACAGTCTTTCATTGTGCACTTGGCAACCTAAACCATAGCAAGCCAGATACTGCAGTAGAAATGCAATTGTGTGGGGGGGTAATGGTAACACGAATTGTGGACTCTAACTGAAATCTTTCATTTCAGGAAAAGATAACAGTGAAACAGAAGGATGGGTAGTCTCTTCTGAATCCTGTAGCTTTTTGTCTATCGGTGCAGAGTAAGTGCCCCAATTCTCACTTCATCTGAAAGCTCTCCTCAGGCAGCGATTAAATATTAAACCTCAAATTGCCAAATATCATAACATATAACAACGTGAAAGACACCAAGGATTAGTTTGTTGGGCTGTTGGGGGGTGGGGGGGAGTGCCAGTCCTGTTTTTTGCCAGTTTATTTTCTTGAACAGGTTAATGTAAAAGAATTATATGTTCAGAAAGTAGAAGTAAAGACAACTTTACTATTGTAAAGTAAATGCCTCTTACTTGTTGCATTAAACCTGGTTATCCATATAACTTTTTAATTTTAGCCTTCTTTGCAGCAGAATCGTTGTATTAAAAAAATAATTCTTGAACTACAGAAAGGTTACACTGGTAGCTCACAGGCTGGACTAACCTGAGCTGTAGCATATGCTCTGACAAGCCAGCGTCCTTGTTGGAAAAAAATTATGGGCTCCTGAAACGATTTCCATGCGTGCAAACACCCATCAGAGCCAAAATATGAGATGACATTCATGTTACCTCTCTAGCTAAGATAGTCTGAAAAGGAAGGTGTGATACTTTCTCTGGACAAAAAGAGAAGGGCAAGAAGCTTTTCAGGAGACTGCAAATTGATCTTTAGAAGTTTGGAGTGGAAGGCAATTGTGAACTAGAACATATTTAAAGTAAGAAAGATTATGAGGAAGCATATTTAATTTCCTAATCAGACATTATAAAAATGTGCATTTGGGGACTAGACTAATAAGTAAAGTTGGATCCTCTTCAAATAAAAAACTGTGAAAAATTGCATTAAGAACACAACTACCGAATAAAAAGAAATGTAAAGCAAAATCAGGAAGCAACATGACTGTACTTCAGAGGTCTTTTATTCCATTCTGCAATGTTTTGTTGTAGGTGTGGTGTTTTCTGTTATTTTGCTGTAACTTCTGCCCTGTCTCCATAGGAACTATTAGCTGTTGGTAACAGGGTTTTTCTTGAGACAATTTATTACACATATGCATAAGAATAACTGTTTTCTGTAACTTCAAAATCTCTGTTAAGAGAAGCTTACCTTGTAGAACCATCAGCTGAAGCCTGTGGGTTTTTAAAAAGGCAATTTTGTCTAAACTTCTGCTGTAGCCAGTGCTGCTGCCTGCTAATGCTAGTATCTGACCAGTGAATAATCAGATTTGCTCACCTCTGATTTATATCTCCAGATTATTTCAATATTTTTTGATAGATTTAGATTGGAATTGTTAGAATAGCCACCTGAGGACTCATTAAAGGATCTAGAAAAATGTTTAATAAGGTTAAATATTGTCACATAATAAACCTAATACTATTCCATATTTCTTCAGGTATGAGAATTGGAATGTACATTTCCAGTCAGCTTTATGCCATTCAGGGGTGGCTGCCTGTCACCACTAGACAGATAGTTCTCTAGATACTGGCTTGCAGGGCAGGATTTTTTTGGCTACCATCTTTATTCTTGATTATGTTTTTTATATTGCATTATAATGTTTATTAGCTTTCATAGAAAAGTCCTCTAGTATTGATCCAGGACTAAATTATTAAAATACATTTAATCTCAATTAAGGCTGTACTAGACTGAGTACTGTACATCTCACATATAGAAAGAATACCATAATTCTCTGGTACTGAATATTAATTTACTGCTTTTGGGTATTAATTCAGACTGTTTTAGTAAGGGTCACTTGTCTTAGTATGTTGGTCTTAAAACATTGCAGGTCAAATCCTAAGATAGAAGCAAACTGTCGTGTTAGGATGTTCAAAAGCATTTTTTCCTGTCAGTTGAACCTTGTTTGTATTTCAAAATTATCATCCAGGTTCAGGACATTTCTAAATGCTATGTATTTTTCTTTCAAGGTACTATCGTGAGGTCCTTCCTGGAGAAATTGTGAAAATATCCAGATATGATGTCCAGACACTGGATGTTGTACCAAGACCTGAAGGAGATCCGTCAGCATTCTGCATCTTTGAATATGTTTATTTTGCAAGACCAGACAGTATTTTTGAAGGTAAGATGACGTAACGTACAAAGCTCTTCCCTAAATAGTGGGAGACGTTATCCTCGAGAACAATGACTCTGGAGAGGATCTGGGATCATAATAGGGTACCACTGAATGTGAGCTTGCAGAGCAGGGCTGGGACAGAATGGGTTGGCACAGTTCTTGAGGAGATAAAACTCATCAGGAGGAGCATGTAATATCACCTTCCTGTTCCTGGCTGTGCATATGGCCTCAGTCAGGCTGCCTGCGTACTCCTATGGATGGGATGAAAAGAGCCACAAACATAATTAAGGTAGAGGAAATATCCCTTAAACATGAGAGACTTAAGAAAGGAACTTTACTGGTTCTTGGAAAACTTTCTAAAAATTAGTCTTACGAAATAGGATCTGCAAAACAACTTCATTGCGGTGTTTTCTTTGCAAGAAAGGGTTATTTCAGGAAGCTACCTTTAATATAACTTGTAAATCTATGCATTATCTAAGTACTTGGGGTTGTCAGTCTAATGCTTTTATTGCTATTTCAGTAGAAGCCCTCAAAAATTGCCTCAATGACAAGATATTAGCCAGAACTCTCATATATAACAAACAAGCTCTTCTTTGTTTTCTATGGCCATGCCATCTGTTGATCCTATACAGTTCCCCACCTTTATAAAGCCAGTTTTACCCCACATCCCTTTTTTTCATGATCCTCTTACCCTTCAATATCCTCACTTCTTGCATTCCTTAGTACTGCTGCTGTACCCTTTGCTGTGCTTCATCTCATCACGATACCTTCAGTTCCCTCCCATGTTGCAAATTTTTTAGGACCTTAAAAGCTTCTGGGGCCCCTTATCCCCTTACTAAATTTGGGGTCAATTTTGCCAACTGATTCAAAGTTAATAAGCGGGCAGAGGCAGACAGACTGAAGGATTGCACAAACTTTGCTGGAGAAACGACCCTAAAAATAGAATATGCACATTATGAACAGGCAGGCATAATTTCTACTTCTTTCCTCCTGTAAATAGATTTTGTAACATACAGAGGACCTTTAGTTACCTGATTAGGGCAAACTGGATTTTAATTCTCTGTGTAGTGACATGAATGTGAATATTAAAATAGGACATTATGGAAGGAAATAAAAAATCACCTTATGTGAGTGACTTTATTAGTTCTAGAGCTTTTCTCACTGACTTCTATGCCTGCAACTTGCCACAGAAATTTGTACAGCAAACTGAGAGGAAATCTGTATTATGTATACCAGGAAAAACACTTCTTGCTGTTCTTAGGTCAGATGGTGTATTCAGTCAGGAGAAGATGCGGGCAGCAGCTTGCTATTGAAGCACCCGTGGAAGCAGACCTAGTCAGCACTGTTCCAGAGTCTGCAACCCCAGCAGCTCTTGGTTATGCTCAAAAGGTATATGTTAACTTGCCTTTTTTTTCTCCCAAGCATATTTACATATATCTCTTTTTCTAGTGGAGTATAATGGTATGGGCCGTTAGAGTTTTGTTTTGATAAAGCTTTATATCTTGAGTACGCTGGGAACTCCTGTTGGTCATCTGTACTTGTTTTTTCTGTCATTATTCCACTACATTAAGGTATTTCAAAGTTTTTTTGGTTACTGTGAAGTCATACTAAATCCCAAGGTTGCTTTAAAAAAACAGTAACTGAGGAAAAACCAGTTCTTTAGATGCTAATTCTGTTTAACTGTCTCCTGTTTACAGTGCGGACTACCATATGTTGAAGTACTCTGTAAAAACCGATACGTAGGAAGAACATTTATCCAGCCAAATATGAGGTTACGGCAACTTGGTGTTGCAAAGAAGTTTGGCGTTCTGTCTGATAATTTTAAAGGCAAGCGAGTTGTTATCATTGATGATTCAATTGTGAGGGGCAATACCATTTCACCCATAATAAAACTACTGAGAGAATCAGGAGCCAAAGAGGTAAGTTAATTTTCAATCAGTACAATTGTGATGGGTTGACCCTGGCTGGATGCCAGGTGCCTACCAAAGCCATTCTATCACTCCTCCTCCTCAGCTGGACAGGGGAGAGAAAATATAACAAAGAGCTTGTGGGTCGAGATAAGGACAGGAGAGATCACTCACCAATTACCATCATGGGCAAAACAGACTCAGCTTGGGGAAAATTAACTCAATTTATTACCAGTCAACTAGGGTAGGGTAATGAGAAATAAAACCAAATCTCAGAATACCTTCCCTCCACCCCTCCCTTCTTCCCGGGCACAACTTCACTCCCATATTCTCTACCAAACCCCCCAGTGGCACAGGGGGACAGGGATGGTGTTTACGGTCATTTCATCACACGTTATTTTCTGCTGCTTCATCATCTTCAGGGGCAGGACTCATCACACTCTTCCCCTGCTCCAGTGTGGGGTCCCTCCCACGGGAGACAGTCCTCCATGAACTTCTCCAATGTGGGTCCTTCCCACGGGCTGCAGTTCTTCACGAACTGCTCCAGCGTGGGTCCCTTCCACGGGCTGCAGTCCTTCAGGAGCACACTGCTCCAGCGTGGGTTTCCCACAGGGTCACAAGTCCTGCCAGAAAACCTGCTCCAGCGTGGGCCCCTCTCTCCACAGATCCACAGGTCCTGCCAGGAGCCTGCTCCAGCGTGGGCTTCCCACGGGATCACAGCCTCCTTCGGGAACCCACCTGCCCTGGCGTTGGGTCCTCCACGGGCTGCAGGTGGAGATCTGCTCCACCGTGAACCCCCATGGGCTGCAGGGGGACAGCCTGCCTCACCATGGTCTTCACCACGGGCTGCAGGGGAATCTCTGCTCCAGTGCCTGGAGCATCTCCTCCCCTCCTTCTTCACTGACCTGGGGGTCTGCAGGGTTGTTTCTCTTACATGTTCTCACTCCTCTCTCCAGCTGCCGTTTCTGTCTGTCCCAACTTTTTTTTCCTTCTTAAAAATGTTATCCCAGAGGCGTTACCACTGTCGCCGATTGGCTCGGTCTTGGCCGGCGGTGGATCAGTCTTAGAGCCAGCTGGTATGGGCTCTCTCTCGAACACAGGGGAAGCTTCCAGCAGCTTCTTACAGAAGCCACCCCTGTAACCGCCCTGCTACCAAAACCTTGCCACACAAACCCAGTACAACAATACAGATGTAAATAGAAGATTGATGGGAGGGTAAAGCACAGGGTTTGTCTTCATTTGTACTACACTTTTTTTCCTTATTTAAAAGAGCAAATGCGCAAAAAAACAATGGCTAGTGCATGTTTATCGTGAAGATAGGTTGAAAAGTTTCTTTTGTATGACTGTGATTTTGGGGACGTTAAGGGAGGAGGAACAGGTCTCCGTTTATAAAGCACTATCTGGCAAGTAGAGAATGGAAAACAGATTAGGTAAGATCAGAAAATCAAGTATTTTGGTGTAGTATTCCTGACCTATGGGTGACTTGTGTTACTGCATTAAGTACAACCACATACTCAGGAAACAGGCATGTGCCTTAAGTCACCAGAGCACAAAATTTTTAATTGATTAAGATTTTTCAATTGAAACAGAATGTGCAAGTCTGTCACTGGAGAAAAAATGTTCTGTAGAATATTTGACTTTGTAACTGAAATGTGCATCAAGGATTGAACACCACAGAAGAAAAGCAAAATCAGGATGGATTAATAATAATAAATAATAAAATAATGTTATTGTTTTTAATAACATTAGGAAATACTGTAAAAATAAATTCTAAAACTGTCTTTCTCCTGATGTGTTGGCATCTGAAAAAAACTTTATCTTACTTTTAACCCTTTCATGACTTCTCTGTAGTGCTGTGTTCTGCTCTTCATAATTATTTTACAGAACTAGAACTTTGCTATTGTGTTATGATCTGCTGACCTTTACCTTATAGTTGTCTGTTTTGAAACTGTATTTTTATTCAGGTGCACATCCGTGTGGCTTCACCTCCCATAAGATTTCCTTGTTACATGGGAATAAACATTCCAACTAAAGAAGAACTCATTGCCAACAGACCTGAATTTCATGACCTTGCAAACTATATAGGTAAATGCTACTTTTTCTTTTTTTTCTTTTTTTTTTTTGAGAGAGATTTTACCTGTAGATGTTTTATTGTCTACATCAAAATAAAGGACAACACATTAAGGCAACAGTGGCAAAACTGACTAAAAAATCATAAGGTTGATACACTAAATATCTGCATTGTGAGTACCCTACCGATCAAGCCAATTTAGTTACATACTTTTTTTTAACACAGTTAGTGGATTATATTTCTTCAAACAATAGAAGGCATTAGAATAATTGCATAATCATAAGTTACAAATAAGGTGTGACAACACAACTTTCCAATACTTAGAGCTTCTTCTGGGAAAGTGCGGTGGGTTGACCCTGGCTGGATGCCAGGTGCCCACTAAAGCTGCTCTATCGCTCCCCCTTAGCTGGACAGGGGAGAGAAATAACAAAAGGGCTCATGGGTCGATAAGGACAGGGAGAGATCACTCAACCAATTACCATCATGGGCAAAACAGACTCAGCTTGGGGAAAATTAACTTAATTTATTGCCAGTCAACCAGAGTAGGGTAATGAGAAATAAAACCAAATCTCAAAATACCTTCCCCCCACCCCTCCCTCCTTCCCAGGCACTACTTCACTCCCATATTCTCTACCTAACCCCTGCAGCAGCGCAGGGGGACAGGGAATGGGGGTTGCGGTCAGTTCATCACACCTTGTCTCTGCCACTCCTTCCTCCTCAGGGGCAGGACTCATCATGCTCTTCCCCTGCTCCAGTGTGGGGTCCCTCCCACGGGAGACAGTCCTCCACAAAATTCTCCAATGTGGGTCCTTCCCACAGGCTGCAGTTCTTCATGAACTGCTCCAGCGTGGGTCCCTTCCATGGGCTGCAGTCCTTCAGGCACAGACTGCTCCATCGTGGGTCCCCCGTGGGGTCACAAATCCTGCCAGAAGACCTGCTCCAACATGGGCTCCTCTCTCCATGGGGCCACAGGTCCTGCCAGGAGCCTGCTCCAGCGCAGGCTTCTCACGGGGTCACAGCCTCCTCCAGGCATCCACCCACTCCACTGTGGACCTCCCTGGGCTGCAGGGGGACAGCCTGCCTCACCACGGTCTTCACCACGGGCTGCAGGGGAATCTCTGCTCCGGCCCCTGGAGCATCTCCTCCCCTCCTTCTTCACTGACCTTGGGGTCTGCAGGGTTGTTTCTCTTACATGTTCTCACTCCTCTCTCCAGCTGCTGTTTCTGTGTGTCCTGCAACTTTTTTTCCTTCTTAAATCTGTTATCCCAGAGGCACTACCGCCATCGCTGATGGGCTCAGCCTTGGCCGGCCGGCGGGTCTGTCTTGGAACCAGCTGGCATTGGCTCTGTTGGACATAGGGGAAGCTTCCAGCAGCTTCTTACAGAAGCCACCCCTGTAATTCCCCCGCTACCAAAACCTTGCCACGCAAACCAATTACAGAAAGTCTTTACAACAATGAACAACTTTAGGCAAAATACCAGGAAGAAAATATGCAGTGAAAATCTGACCTCTAATGAAAAGCTAATGTAGTTTCACTTTCATGAGGTATTCATAAAAATATGTTCGGAATTTGTAAACACCCACTGATTTTTCCACAAATTTAAATTTATGTAAATAATTTTAACTGCATTCTATATTTCACTTTGAAAGACATGACATTTGAAACTAATCAAAGAATGTTAAATACATCCTCAAATCTCTAGAATGAGTCATGTTTGCAGCAGAACAAAAAAACCAACAGCTTATGTTGATTGTGATGTGGTAAATAACGTGCTTTTCACAGGGTTATCAGCAAGAGTCATGTGAAGGCTTGTGAGTGAGGAGATCTACATATACGGCCTATTGTGCTGCAAAATATTTTAAAAAATGGTTTAAGAACATAGCTGTGGTTACAGTTAGGAAACTGTAAACTTGGATTTCCTGTGTTTAAATACTTACTCTCACTGTCTAATATTGCAATTAATTCTTTTCCCCAAAATTATTGTGAAGTCATGTTGAAATATTTCAAGTTTGTAGGATCTCATTTTTAAGTATTACTCAGAAAATGATGAGTGCAAATGATAGAAAACTAATGATGTGAAAAGGCTATCAAACTCCTACTGCTAGAACGTCTGCATGAACTGCATACTGAATTTTTTTTTAACATGATGGTCTTCCCCTCCTTCAAGTCCCAGTAAGGGTTTGTAGTCCTAAGTGCTCAGTTTGGGAAGCACCAGCCACGCACACATCTGCTTCCAGACACAAACTACAGGGTAACTCTGGGAAACTATAGGGAGTCTTAATACACACTCTGGACTTTGCTTCTATTTTTGCAGTCTGTGTGACATACTGGTTCCCAACTTAGAACCTTCTGTCTAGATTTCAGTGAGTCTGCTCCCTGCACAAAGAATTTGAGAAGGGCAAGGCTTATTATGGTCTGATAATTTCTTATATTCATTCTACTTAGGTAAGGTGATCCACCTGGCATCATAATCCTTACAATAATGCGACTGCATTTCTGAAGAGTATTGCATTTGGTACAATACTGCAGCTTTAACTGATGAATTCTGTATTTCCTCTAGGAGCAGACAGTGTTGTCTATCTTTCTGTGGAAGGGCTGGTATCGTCCGTGCAAGAAAGCATCAAAGCAATAAAAGAGAATGAGAACAGCCTTAAAACCCAGAAATCACGTGTTGGAAAGATTGGTCACTGCACAGCGTGTCTCACTGGAGAGTACCCCGTAGAGCTAGAATGGTGAATTTTTAGTGGATGGACATCAGTTCATCTGTTGTTGAATGTACCTTTTTAAAAGATGCTGTCTTGCTAATCGTCTTCTTACATTTAGGTAATACAGGAAGCTTATTACAGCCAACTAATTACGGTTACTAAAACACATCTTTACAGTAAAGACTTACAGAAAGTCTGACGTGCTGATGGAAACAATGTAAGCAGATTAAAATACAAAATCGTATAGTTTTGATGCACAGTTGTGCCTTCTATATTCTCATAAAATATTATAAAAACCAAAGTTTTTTTAATTATGTAGCAGCCCCAGAGTTTTTTGTTTCCATCTCGCCCCAAAAGATATCTCACAAATCATGAATTGTGTGGTGTAATTTCAAATTATCAAAGTCTTAATGCAAAAATACGTTAAGTTTGCTTTTCTCCTTAGGAAAAATACCAGATTCTGAAGAATCAAATTGCTTACTCGGCAGTTCTTGCTTAGACTTTTAAGACTAGAAGTACCTAACTTTTTCATATATAGCTAAAC
This sequence comes from Buteo buteo, assembly GCF_964188355.1. Lineage (NCBI taxonomy): Eukaryota > Metazoa > Chordata > Aves > Accipitriformes > Accipitridae > Buteo > Buteo buteo. Next base: position 31,550,395 of record NC_134171.1, on the reverse strand, counting down.
AGCCTTTATTAATCAAGGCCTTTGTAACAGATTCTATGAACATAATGTCTAGCATATGATTTTAAATAATGAAGACTCAGGGAAACGCTCAGCCAAAAGCTCTCTAGTTTTATAACTTTAAAATTCTTTTTTTGAAGTCCAGTGTAATTATATTATCTTCGTGTGCTTTTATCAGTTCCAAATAGGATATGGAAGGAGAAAAATACTTGGCACTGCCATTTTTTTCTGTTTTACATCTTGTTTTCTCCAGGATAAGTCCTGACAATTTCTGAAGTCTGAGCTAATGCTCAGTGTGCTCTTCATATGTCAACATCCAAAGTAAACAGAAAAATAAAGTCACTTTTCATTTTTAACAGTAAAAACGATATATCAACTGGAGATTGAGTTGTTTTGGGTATAGTCTTATTTTACTACATTACTGCTGTTACAATAAATGTAATGTTTTAAAAAAAAAAAGTTCTGAAGAACCATTAGCTATTGAATGCATTGTATTTTTTAATTGGTCACAATTACATGGTTACTTGTATACATGAAGATCACTTGGACAATGAACCACTAGCTGAAAATGCAAAAGCACCTTTTGAAAACTATTGCAAATTTACGCACAATTGTAAAAGTATTTTGTATACCTCAGTTTTTTTCACTGAATACCAGTAGCTTAATTTTAGATTTTCTATTTAATATTGTGTATTTTGGCCTTATAATTGTTTGTGACACTGTTTAAAAAAAAAAAAGGAAAGAAAAGTTTAAGAGCTTCTTCCTTCCCCATCATCTTCCATATAGTTGAGAATTACAACACTGGTGATTAAATTCAGAAGGGAGGTTTCTTACATGGGATTTGTAGCAATTGTACCCAATAGACAATCACAACACTAAAGTCCCAATTCAAGAAAGCATGTAAATACATATAATGAGGTCAAGACTGTGCCTTGTGTAGTGGAATCAGAACCTACCTGCAGTCAAGCCTATGGGAGAATTTAGATTTTCATGAGCATCGGGCTCTTACTGTGTGTTCTTCACCAAAGCCCAGATCTGCATATTGGAGGGTGTATGTGGATCTCTTCTGTCTAATTAGCAAGTTTGGTTTTTTTAACAGAACTGTAACAGTTCATCTGGACAGTAAATTGAGCAAAAAAAGAACAGGATGGAGTCACTCTGACCACCCCCTCTTCCAGATTAACCAGGGAGTAGTGTGAGAAAAGACAAAAACTGTCATTAATGTTTTTCACCTTTCTTCTTTCCTGCCCTCAAAAGAGCAATCATTTTTAAAAGAAGGGATGAGTCGAGCTCTTAGTTTATAGATATTGTGGTGAGCCCTTTCTACTTGAGATAAAAACTTTGGTGCACAGTTTTATAACAAGGTTGCAAGCAGAAGTCTATTGATTTATCTGAAATTGTCTATAGAACAGACTGTAAATGAAGCTTGTGCAATAACATGTTTTCAACAAAACTGGTGTTTCTGAAGTCTGGTTAATAATCGCTTAAATGTGATTTGAGCATTAAGTGGCATTAATTCTCATTTCAATAAAGTGAGACCTAATGCCTTTTTTCCTTTCTGTTATGCACGTGAAATTACAAGGTCTGCTACTGTAAGCACTATTAATTTTTAGATACACTACATGCCTCATCTTTAGTACGTATTTTTCAAAACCTTAAGTTAAAGGGGAGCTACCTTTCAAATGTCATTTTATTCTCCAACAGCTGGATTTCTGCTTCAGGTTAGCAGGCCTTTTTTAACCCGTACAGCAGACACACGCAATGAGTACATTGAGGGAGAAAACTCCTCTGGTTTTAGGTGTCGCTATTTGTATTATTTTAATGTTTTACTGTGAAACCGTTTCTGCTGTATCACCAATGTGCAATTGCGCCAAATTATCATTTAAAAAATGTGACAAAACGGTAGAAAAGCTGCTCACTTCTCCCATGCGTAACATTAAATATGGTTATGAACTGGTCTTCTCGTTCTCTCTCCCTTCATTCCGCTCGCCGCCAGTACACATCGAAGCTTTCTTTCTCTGTCATGAAGTCACCCCGAAAGCCCCTCGAAGCTGCAGCAAATCACGTCGCGCCTGACATCACATCACATCACATCACCCTCTCTCCCTCACGCAGCCCGCGCTGCCTTACTGCTGCCCCCCGCCTGCCCGCCCGCCCGCTCCCCGCTGGCGCCCCCACAGCCCAGCGCCGGGGGAAGTTCCCCACACCGGGAGCCGGCCGAGGCTGCCCCATTCCCTGCTCCCCGCCGCCGCAGCTCGGCCGAGGAGCGAAGCACTATCGCCCGCCGCCACGCGTCCACCCCGGAAATGGCGTCCTTGTCCCGGCCTGACGGCGAGAGCACCGGCCGGAAGGCCCGTACCACCTCCTGGGGGGGGACGGGGACGGGACACGGGGACAGACGAGTGAACTGTGAGTGTGACCTTGCCCTTCACCTCGGCCCCTGCGTTTGTTTTTGCCTCCTTCTCATGCCTGAAGCAGAGCTGCCGGGTAGCTGGGGAGGGCTGGGACGGCTCTGGCGCACTGCCTGTTCCTCTCACCCTCAGGGAAATAATGGCGCCGCCCCACGCAGGCCGCCGGCGGACCGGGCGCAGCTTGTGGATGCCCAAAGCCCGCGACGGCCGTCGGCCAATGAGAGCATCGCGTTACTGCCGAGTCGGGCAGGACTGACGCTGTCCCGCCAATCAGAAGCGCCGACCTTCCGTTGCTATGTGGCGACGGAGGGCAGGAGGGCGCCGGCGGGTGCTGCTGGGCGCTCCGTCAGGTGGGGACGGGCGCGGCGCGGTTGTTGCCTCGATCCCCTTGGGGCCGGCGGCGATGGCGTCTGTCCCGGAGCGGTCCCGCGATGCCTGTGGGGCAGCCACCCGCCCCGGCCGTCTGTGGAAACGGGGGGCTTTGAGCGTGGCCGGGGTGTGGAGGAGCCGCCTGTCCTCGCTCGGGACCGCTGCGGAGTCCTCGCCCTGGCGGGGCGGAGCGGAGCGGAGAGGGGGGGGCCTTAGCCCGGAGCCTTCGGGTCCGTGGCTTGGCCACCCGGTGCGGTGGTACCCGGTGCGGTGGCGGGGAGGGCCCGCGGGTTAGAGGCGTGCAGCAGTACCCTAAAGGCCTTGGCCATCGACGCGTTGGGCTTTCTGCTTGCAAAGGCAAGATTCGTATTTCACAGTTCCGTTAAAGAGAAAATTACGAATTAAGTTGGGTGAATGAAGTTATTAATTCAGTTGTGCCTAGCTTTAAAAATAAAGGTGTAACGGTGAGGGACAAACTACCTCTGTGCAATGAAATCTTGGTGAATTACTGTATCCTGGGCCTTAGGATAAGACCCATGGGAAATGATAAGAGTATTAAGCTTCACGCTTGTGCAATATAAGGTGTGGCGAAACTGCGTTTTCTGCCAAGGATCTTTTTTCGTTCTTGGTAGCGTTCTGTGTGCTTATATAATTTGACCACAGTATTAAAAGTTAGGAGGTGACAATGCAGTCTGGTTTGTTAATCTTTCAGGGGGATTGAAGAGATGCGGCTGAGATGACTCTTCAGGAACTGGTGAATCGTGCAGCTAGCCTGTACTCTGATAGAAAAGCGGTTTGGTTTGATGAATGCAATGTCAAACCTCCAACATTCTACACGTATGCGACAGTGGTTAAGCTTGCCATGGAATTAACAGCGTTCCTTCAAAAGCACTGTGATCCACAAGGAAAATGTGAAATAGGCCTTTATTGCTATCCAGGAATAAACTTACCGTCTTGGATCTTAGGGTAATGGTTTGAATGCTTGCAATCTGTGTTGTTTTTTTTAAGGGTCATCTCTACTAAAGCAAATTTTCAGTTTGTTTATATTTTTAATAACAACAAAAATGCAGTAATACCATAGTAATACAGTCAAGAGGCACTGGAGTCTTGCATTCTTTAAGACTAAAGATGGCAGTATTACAATCTTTTGAGAAGCCACTGCTAAAGTTTTTTCGAATCTTAAGTTCATTGATCTAAAGTGCATGTAACTATCTTTTTTTTTTTTTAAAGTGATTAAGCATATTTCTAGAAATATAAAAAAAATGACTAGCGTCTTTGTTGTGCTTGTTGAGAAATGGAGGTAATCTAAGAGAATAAATATACGTACAAAAGAAGGATGCAGAGTTTTTAATGTATTCTTGTCTTGCTAGCAAAAAAAAGATGCATTGAAAACAAATTTCATGCTTTAAGCTAAATGAGTATACATTTAAAGGTCCGTTAAAAATATTGTAGAAAAAAGTAGTGAGCAATGCAGCACTAAAGTCACATTGATTACTTAATGGCTAGGAAATTGAAATGTTTGTGATCTCAACACTCATGTTAATTCAGCAATTTTTAAAATCCTACTTCTGCTGATGAATTCTAATGCTTATATCCTTTATATATGTAACTTTTATATCCATTGCGTTTATGATGTAGTAGGGAATCGCATCACAAGGATATTTTCTTCAGCTGATGTATACACCAGCAGTTGTGCTTTCTAGGAGGATGATGTGTGTCATTATTTTCCTGTTGTCACACTGCACGTAAAATACACAGTAGCGCAAGAAGATGTATCATAGTTGAGTATAAAGATTTCAGTGAAGTGAGAGAACGAGTGCTGTAATCATAAACCTCCCAGAAGTAGTGAGGAACTTTCTCGGTGTTCGGGAAACACTCTTCCCCCAGTCCAGCAGTGGAGCAGGTGCCCAGAGGTGTTGTGCTGGCACCATCCCTGGAGGTTTTCAAGACCTGACTGAATCAAGTTCTGAACAACCTGGTCTGGTGTCACAGCTGGCCCTGCTTGAGCAGGCGGTTGGACTAGGCATCCTGAGGTCCGTTGCAACCTGATTTATGCTATATCCCAGTCAACTGAGTAGCAACACAGGTTTCTTTTGCGGTGTGACTGGGAACTGCTGGGGCGTTTTGATTCTTACAGCTATCGTTGCTGAGTAGTTAACTGTCGTGTATGATGCAAGGCAGGCTTAGTTGCTTACTGGTACCAGCGGCTATTGGGAGTACAGAGTGCTGTGGTTTCTAAGTCTTTGTTCTGGATCTTGTCATTACTGCAGTGATAAATCACTTGCACAAAGAGGAAGTATAACTCATTGTATGTGGGAACCCAGCCCTGGAAGAAATGTGAAGATTTATGGGAACCATTCATATTTTAGTCGCCACTTACTCATATTTGGCTTTTTGTGGCGTTAATTCAAGTGCCTGTCTTTATCAAATGGAGCCACTAGAGGGAGGGATTGTAGTGAGCAACTGTTGAGGAAGCACTACAACGTGAAGGGCAGCGAATGACAACAGAATGATACTTGGTGTTCCTCTGCTTCTTTATTAAGGAAGAAATTCCAGTAGGTGCTCAGATTTTCTTATGCTGGATTCTTTAGACTAGTGAGAAGAGAAAGTGTTTTCGGTGTGCAGACTTTTTTGTGTTTTTTTTTTTAAATATGTTTATATATGTTGCATATGTATAAATGAAAAGCTTATATTTCTGCTCTTATTCAATAGCAGAAGCTTTTAAAATGTGGTGCTGTTGATGTCAGTGATACCTTTGTCATCACCAACCTGCTTGGCCAGAAATAATGTTGAATGTTTTCATCTAGCTTTAATCTTTTTCCTTGCTGTAAGATACCAAAAGGCAACACTGATTATTCTTCCTACTTTATTTCCAACAAAATCTTTAAGTCATGTTATGACTATGTTTTCTAGCGCTGGGAACTATAAAAGAAACATTTGAGAAATCTAAGAGGGTTTTCTTAATTCTTTTAAAATAAGTTTAAAACATTTGTGTCTTGTTAGAATCCTTCAAGTTCCAGCTGCCTATTCTCCTATTGATCCAGATGCACCACCAGTGTTATCTTCTTACTTCATGAAGAAAAGCAATCTTCAGTATATTCTCGTTGAGAATGACAAAATAAATGTAAGTGTTCAGGCTTCTACAGGAAGCATTAAAGGGCAATTTGGAAATGTAGCTATTCAGATTGTGTTCTTTTTTAATAAGCTTGGGTGGACTTGTTTTGTTTTTTCATGTCAAGAGGTCTTTCTCATTCAGAAAAGAACATCTTTAAAATTAGAAGTACAAAGTGCTTCTCGTCTTCAAAAAAATTGCCTACTTTCCTATTAGAGTGTTGTCTGGACAAGCTTGTTGGGCACTGGCATTGGAAGACTTTTCCAGACTTGCGTCTCCATATGTAAAGGTTGAAAGTTGGAAATCTTTGCAATAGTTGAAAAAAAAAAAAAACTCCTGCGTTTAATTCTTTGCTTTTCTTTTGTCCAACTCCTCCCAAATCGTATACCCTCACTCATTGCAAAGGGAATAGACAAGATTGCACTATCTAGTTATAATTCAGAGTTCTTTGTCTTCTGCAGAATTCTTTTGTATATTTTCCCTTTCTTTTCCTTATTTGCTTAGGGAATTGTTTATTTCGCATTTATAAAGTCTGTGTTCACTCGTATTTAATACATAAAAATCCATGAGCTTAAAACTGACGTGTATCCTCCAAAAGTAGAGGCATGAAAAATCACAGCTTATTTGTATGAAATGCTGTTTCATATTTCATTGCGTATATTAGAACAGTAAGAGTGCGTCCTGAGTTCTGCTGCTTCAATTGTTTATTTTCTCTTACAGAAATTCCGGATGTCCCATGTTGATTATTTTTACCACGATTCTTCCACAATCGAACATATTGGTTTAACTCTCTTCCAAATGAGCTCGAGCAATGCTGATTTAAATTCACAAGTAGACAATGTGAAAAGTAAATATGAACCTTTCAAAGCTATGGGTAACTTGCAGCCAGGATCTACTGTTTGCCCAGATCAAACCAAAGTAAAAACATCAGAAGGAGGGTACATGGACATTGGCCAGAAATACTCTTTAGCATATGTCTTGCATACATCAGGAACTACAGGGATCCCGAAAATAGTCAGAGTGCCTCATAAATGTATAGTGCCAAATATTCAGCATCTTAAGTAAGTGTGTTTTCCGGTTTTCCTTTTAAATGCTTTTACAGATTTGACACTTAGGGACTCTTTTTTTTTTTTTTCCTAATACTTCAGAGAAGTGTAGATGGGGTTTTTGCTAACAATACTTCACTTCATCTTCTTTCCCTGCCGTATCAGATTTATTTGTGTTTGTTTCTTTTGTTTCTAAATAGTATCATATAAAACTTTTTTTCTCTAACTGGTATTTTTAATGTTTAAATGGTGCTTTACCTGAATTTTCAACGGGTGTACTTCAAATAATATGCTGTTGCTGTAACTACTGTATTCTGGCTTGCAACTTAAAAGAGGTAGATAATTAAATTAATTATTTGTTCACAGTTGTATTTGCTGTTTTCTGTAGGTTTTAAGTCCTAATTCCTTTTTAGGCTGCCTAGGTTTCTTTCTGCTTCATTTAATACCTTCTAAAAAAATCTACTCTGGAAAATAGCATATTTTTTCTTTTTTCTTTTTTTTAATGAGCATCAATTAGTTGAAATATGCCCTTCAACGTACTGTATTGGTGTGTAATGTGGTGGATATCTTTGTAAAGGACCTCATTAGCTTAATCAATAGTTACAGTCTTGATGCAGGAGCTCTTGCTCAAATTGTCTGGTCTGCATATACCTATATATTCAGAGCAGCCCTTAAGACCTTAGCTTTGCTAAAGCGCATTTCTTTCATGCTGCTCTTCTAGTTTGGAAACGTTTTTTAACAACATGCATCGGATTTGTAATTCGTAGCTTTCTTATTTTAGATCCATATTTGAGATCACACAGGATGATGTGCTGTTCCTGGCTTCTCCTCTAACATTTGACCCATCTGTGGTTGAATTGTTTGTTGCTCTGACAAGCGGAGCCTCTATTCTTGTAGTACCAAACACTATTAAAATGATGCCTGTGGAGCTGTCTGCTGCCCTATTTCACCACCACCATGTAACAGTGTTGCAGGTAGGCAACGCCTAAAATGAGTGTCTTCAGTGTCTTGCTTCTTACCTTTGCTAATGTGTACTGCTTTTTCATCAGTCTAGACACTGATGATAATAGAACAGGAGGGTTCTACCTTGAAGGCGCAGCTCATGCTATCCTTTTTTGCTGTAGAGTGTTAGCTGTTTAAAATATTACCATTTGATGGAAGCCTCAAACATTTTGTGACAGAAAACAATTAACTAAAGATAAAACCAACATTCATGTTAAGAAACCATTAGTTCTTAAGAATTAATTAAATTATTCCGTTAGTTAAGCAGTTAGTTCCAAAGAATCTGGTAATGGAGTAACCTGTTACAGACATTTTTAGCAGTTTTTAATGGGCTTGATCTTAGAGTCTTTCCTCATAAACAACTTTTAATTTTTAATGATAGTCTCTATGCTAAAAATACAACTAAACCAGTGCCATTTATAGGGTGATAAAATGTTTGTCATTTTTTACAATAATGAGAGCAAGAGAATAATTGATTCCACAGCAACACTAACTGTTTTCAGGTTACATGTTTATATGAGGCTTCATGTGCCCCTTATGCCTTGGAATAGATCATCTCCTATATGATCTCAATTTTAATAGTTTTAAAGTTCAGTTTTGGAAAATTTGCTTGAAGTTATGAGCATCCAGCATGACTGAATAAGCCTAGTCCTTGCCTTGTAGTGTAACAAGGTATTTTGTAAAACTATTAATTGAGTATAGAAACTTAAAGGGTGTGGGGGCAAGAGTCGCTAGAAAGGGTTCTCACTTGTAACCGACTTTGAACAAAATGAGCATGGTCTGGTTAGTCTATTAATTGTGATAAATCAACCCCTAAGCCTTGCTTGTCATTAATGTTGTAATTCTGAAGTATTTGCACTGCTAGAAATGCTAAGGTTTCCTTTTCTTTTGGAGGAATGGTGGTAGTTGAGATTGTAGCAGAAAAAATCCACCACGATCCACAAAATCTAAATTTTGTAACTTTATTCCTTGCTGTAAATCTCAGTGGCGTAGATTTTGCTGTCACATATAAGTTTCTTGATCAGTTTAGCTCGCTTGCCTTTAGGAAAAAAAAAAAAAAAATCCCACTATTAGCAATATTTTTTAACTTATTTTTTAAGACCTTTTAAGATATTTTTTTTAAAGATGTTAAGCATTAACAGAGAAAGGTAGAATTTGATGCAGTGAAGATATTTGAAATGTCTTCCTAAGGAAAGTTTGATTTTGTGATTTTTGTTTTTTTATTTTTTTTTTGTTATCATTGTCTTAATCAGTGAAGGAAGGGCTTCTTAGCTGAATTGATGACAAAAATGTTCTCCTTATAGCTTAACTGATGATGAATAATTTTGTGATGTTTCTTAAATTATAGCAAGGCATTACATCCCCCTCTTGACTTGCTCAAGGAGACTTGAGAAATCTGAAAAGTGATTATGAGGGAGGGGAAGAGTAATTTTTACCCCTTTTTTTCTTCACTATAATTTACTAAAGTTAAAATGATCAGTTGAAAAGTGATGGTCGTCATCCATTACTGGAAGAAAATAACTTGGTAAGAAATAATTAAATTAATTTTCCAGTCCTCTTACTAGAAAAAATGGTTAAGAATAAGAGTGAAGTGTGAGTGTTAAAATGATGTGCTGTTTTTCCCCTTAGTGAAAGGGCTCTACATCACTGGTAGCTTTACAGAAGTAGCTGTATTTAAGGAAGCTGTTTTGTTTGGATTCTACTCTCCCACCCCCCACCCCCTTTTTTTTTCCTCTGCTCATTTTAGAGAGTGAGGTGAAAGCTTTCAGAAAGACTAATCTTTGTAAATTGGTATATTTACAGAAATCAGTAACAACCCAAAGTCTGGCATCCTACAAATTTTTAGTGTTATGGAAAGGTCTTTAAATTTTCTATAAGAAGGTTAATCAGATGTATAGGTTATATTTTTAGCAGTAACATGCTGGAATGAAGCGAGAAAAAGCGCAAACGGTAACATCAAGAGAAGACTGTGTTTGCTGCTTTCTATTTCAAAGTAATTAACCAAAGAACTAATGTGCACACACTTTAGATAATAGCTGAGGTACAACATGGAACCCATAACATCCAAATAAACTAGAAACTCTGCAGAAGAACCTAGATTGGTGCTGATAGTGCTTATTAAGGGATAAACAAAATCTTGGAAAAAACAGCACAATCTGTATTGGTATCTGATGGTTGATGCCATCTACTATATGTAGATGATTAAGTACATCCACAATATAGCTGTGCAGTGGATATGATAAAGCAGGAAGAGGTTTACACATACACTGAAAAAATGTAACAGGTTTTACTCTTTTTTTCAATTTTTTTTTTCTTTAATATGTATCATTCAGGCAACACCAACACTTCTCAGAAGGTTTGGAGCTCACATTATTAAATCAACAGTGTTGTCTGCAAATACTTCACTCCGTGTGTTAGCCCTTGGTGGTGAAGCATTTCCTGTACTGAATCTCTTGAAAAGTTGGAAGCACAAGGAGAACAAAACAAGTATTTTTAATCTGTATGGTATTACTGAAGTGTCAAGCTGGGCCACTTGCTACAAGATTCCTGAAGAGGTTTTTAGTTCTGATTTTAGGTAGGAAATTTCACTGTTTTCACGGCTTGGCATGTGAACGATGAAAATCACTAGAAATAGAATGTTGGTCTCCTGTTTCCAGGACTACTAAGTCCTTATGAGTGTTTATGCTGGTAGAAGTTACTTTTTTTTTATTATGTACAAATAGACTAATCCATCCTCTCGTGCTCTAACACAGCCCCCTCAAGTAAAAGTTCTTGATGAGTGATTCTTGAACCACAGAACTGCAGTCTGTAATCCTGTGTACTTGTAGACCTGTTAAGTTTCACATAATGCATCATGATGGTCTCTGTTTTAGTCATCTCTGTATCTAGACCTCTTCCTCATTCCAGCCTGTGATTCCACATGCTGAACCTGAACTAGCCTAGTCTAGGGTGTGCTGTCTCTGACTGTGTCGCAGTATTGAATCAGCGTTGCACTTCTGCAGGCAAATGGCTCCTACCCAATTTGCTAGTAACTTCAGTTAGCCATACTGTTGCTCATCATTAGGCTTTTCCATTGAGATCTTGCATGTTCAAAGAGAAGATGCCCAACACAGTTCTCAGTGAGAGTAAAGAACTGGGGCTCTGTAACTCTTAATCATAGCCTCGGAACAAAGATATACTCATAGCTTCGCTCTATCAAGTTCAGAATGTTACTTCTGAGATTTACTTATTTTAAGCAAAAATGCTTAAAGGTTACTTTCAAATGTAATTAGTAGATATATGTGTATATCTTACTGCTACCAGGCTTTTGCCTACAGTTTTTAAAACTCCACAAATAATCGATTAAGTGGAGACTAGGTACTGTGTTTTTTCTAATATTGGATAATACACTATTCAGCAAATGATCCCACCGATGTTACTTGAGTAGTATGGATGACAGAAATTTGTCCAAAGTGGCTCACACAAGGTCTCACAGTAATTTTACTTGGACTTGCAGAAGTACTTTCTTCTCATCATTTAGCACTCTGCCATTTTCACTCAATTACTGCCTTTTTTTTTTTTTTTTGTTCATTGTATTTTATAAAGAGAGTTGCAGGAGTGTCAGGGTCATGAAAGGTACTTCCAGTTATCTCAGTGTTTCATTTGCTCTCTGAAATCTCTAATTATTCCCTGGCATGATAATCATACATGTGACTTGAGTTAGACTTGTTTTGTGAAATGGGATGTTTTGGACAAATGATGTGATATATTAACCTGGTACTTAAACCATTGAAGACTGAAAATGGTGGATTGTCATAAAGTGTTACTAAACTATCATGCAAAACTCATATTCATTCTGGTTTCTCTGACTTCAAACATTACCTTCTCCTCAGTGAAACTGTTTTTTCTACTCAAAGTTTCTGTGCTCCAGAGGTAATGTGTTGTTCTTCAGTCCTAACTGATGTGCAGTTAGAATGATGGAAGTTTCTATAGTCTCTGACTGTTGTTTCCCACCCTTCACCTTCACAGCCAGTTCCCTCTAAGCGTCATTGCAAAGAGAATTAGCGTTCCTTTGCAGTAAGCAGATCCAGATACAAGAAAACCAGGACAGACCATTTTATGTCTTCTTCATTTCTTAGTATTGGTAGGACAGTTGGAGTATAGTGGGCTTTTATTTTTGCTAGCTGAATGATGACAGCTGCACAGTTTCTAGGGAACACTAGAAAATGAAAAAAAATCAGCACAAAATTAGTGCCTTAGTGGTCTGCATCCCTCAGTTTTTTAGATAAGTTTGGCAAAATTAAATGTCTAATCCCAAGTCTCTTGATAATAATGGCCAAATGAGGTGGTGTTTGTCTTTTATTTTTGCTATTCTATGGTATATGTAGGAATCTTGACATTTTGTTTGGCGAATTTAAATTCTACTCTTCTTTGTGTTGGGACTTCCCTATGGTACGGGGCAGACACATTGAATATCTGGGATGCTTTCTCATACCTGTTTGTCAAGTAGTTATATTTTGAAGCTGACCAGAGAAAGGAAAAGGAAGAGAAGATTCTCACTTGGCAGAAACACACATTTTAGAAAATTTGACTGCTTTTTCATCAACTTGAGATAAATAATTCATTGACTGATCAGAGAAAAGGAGAAACTTCAACAGCCTAAATAACAGGAGTTGAACAAGAACTGTTAGGTTAAAATATGAGACTTTATGATAGAAGTTGAACTGGAACCCATGCCTAACTTCATATATTACCAAAGTTATTTAAAGTTACTTTGCTTTTTAAATTTTCCTTTACTGAAGAAAATGTATTATTCTCTACTCCCACTCAGAAATAGTGTCTGTATTCAATAAATGAGGTTCTGCAAGTGCTTGAGGAGGCTAGAGAATGAAGAGAAAGGACGGAGTTGGTCTGCAGCTCAACAGAAGTCTGTAATAGATACATGACATTGAAATTACAGTTTCTTTTATTTCAGTCTTTTCTGAAAGAGTCAATTGTACTGTTGCCACAACACCAGTAGTAGAATAAAAGCTCAAACTAGGTAGGACAGGGAAAGAATAAATTAGAAAGCAGTTACATGTGTTTAAATTGGTTGACTTGATGGAATTTTCAACCTGGGGGACTTAAAAACTGGCTGAAATTCTCGGGGTACTCTCAGGGTATTTCAGGGTCCATTCAAGCCTTATTTTCTATTATTCTGTGTTTTTCATGTATAATGAAACCTATGCACACTGATGAGGTTTTTAATTTTGAACAAATTGAGATGTTTTTAAAGAAGAAACATTTTAGTAGAAAGAAGCCCCAAGCATCTACTTTTGCTCTAATACCAACCCTTTAAGAGACTGTATGCTAACTCATTTCTAGAACAGTTGTTTTGTGTTCAGAAGGGAAAGATTTTTGCTATTTCTCTCTTTAATATATTTAGAACTGATTTCCCTATACCCTTGGGATCACCACTCCTTGGAACAAAAGTTGAGGTCAGAGATACCAACGGCTCTGCTGTTCTAGAAGGCGAGGGACAAATATTTATAGGTTATTTTATATTTATTACTCTTCTAAGATTCTAAGATACTTTTCTTAATTAATTGAGTTTTAATAATACATTGATTGTTTTACTTGGTGTCTGCCTCTGATGTACAGATTAATACAGCATTTTAAGTTCCCATTGGGCTGGGAACCTTCTGATGGTATTTTGGGTTGTTGGAATGATGAACAGGAAATTACCATAATTTTATCTGCAGTCTGTGCTTTCATTATATTGACTTTTTCCTGCTTGCATTTTGACATTCTCAGTTGAAGTAGTTTCTCTGAATTAACTGCTTAGCCCAGTTTGTACATTGCAGAAGTTTAGACACCAATACTAATCTTTCAGTACTTGCTTATAGTGCTTGTTATAGTTTAGGAGAATTTGATAAAATACTTTTTATAATTTTCATTTACAGTTAGTCATTTGATATATGTGACCACGATCTGTTCTTGTGTAGGTGGTGAAGAACGAATCTGCTTCCTTGATGATGAAATAACTGTACCCCTGGGCACAATGAGAGAAACAGGGGATTTTGTAAGGGTGCAGAACGCAAAGTTGTTCTTCTTGGGTCGGAAGGACAATCAGATTAAACGTCACGGCAAACGTTTTAATATTGAATGTTTGCAGCAGGTAATAAAACATCTAGTAAGTAGAGTATGCCATTATAAGAACAGGAATAAGGAACAGATAATTATCATCAGAAATGTGGATTTACTCATCTTCAGATGACTTTTAGGAGTCTTAAAGAAATTGGGAGGGTGTATTATCAAAAATCTAGTCACAATTTAGGGAGGAGTTTGGTGAGGAGTTCTTGGAAATCTGTTTCATTGTATGGTTTCTGCCAGCAGAATTGAGAACTGTATAAACACCTGAAAAATACTGAGCATTGCACTCTTATATAGTGATTGTTCTATAAGACTGAATGTCAGACTCAGGGATTGTATCTCATTCATAGCATTTAGGCAAATAATGCATCTATGAGTTTGTTCTTCTGTGAAGTAGTACAAACTTTTGCTACAAGAGAAGGTATTTCATATGACGTTATGTAGGAATGCGAGACAAATACAAATATTGAATGTGTACTTTTTAAAATTGTGGGTTTTACTCCTTTTACTCTATTGATGAACTGCCTTTCAAAGCAAGACTAATACTTTTTAATTACAGGCTGCTGAAGATCTTTGTCAGGTAGAAGCTTGTGCAGTGACCTGGTATCAGCAGGAAAAACTTATCCTGTTTGTTGTACCCAAAGATGATTTAGAAAAGAGAGAAACACTTAAAGAACTCCAGAAACGTCTACCAGCTCATGCAGTCCCTGATGAGCTTGTACTGATTAAAGCTTTGCCTTTAACATCACATGGTAAATGAAACTGTTAAGTACCCTTGCCACTTATTTTAATGGTCTCTATTCCTTTTTTTTTTTTAAATTGATCAAAATCCAGTACCTGATTTGTGCTTTTTAAATACCTAGATTAGATAACTAACTCCTAGTAAGAAATGATGACCATGTATTATATTTTCTTGATAATGTTTGTTTGAGAGTCAAATCAATTTAGTAAAATCAGTTTGATATTAACACTGCACATTTCTTTGCTGTTGTTCCTGTTGCTGTCTGCAACAGAACCCTGACTCCAGCTGGGGAAAGGCCCTGAAGGTGGGATTATGTGGGAGGCTAGGGTAAATTTTCCAAAGCCTTGTTGTGTTCTGTTAAGTGTAGTTGATTGACTGGGTAAAAAAAAAATACAGGTGCAGCTGACTATGAATAAGGAAATGTGTACAAGAATAGAGTGACTATTTGGGCAGAGCAGGTTTTGGAAGTGTAAATGCTAAAAGAGCAATGAAAAAAATTGTACTTTATTTTCTACAAAGGCAAAGTTGATATATCTGAACTGAACAAGATTTACCAGAACCATCTAAACTCCAGAAGGCGTGACAGTAAGCTGAGTGGCGCAGAGGAATTGTGGGAAAGATTGCAGTATTTATGGAAGGTAGTATTTTGAGCTGCCTTTTTATCTTTGCAAGTGGATCATTATACATGTGTCAGGAATTAAACAGTTTTAAGAAGTATGACTAATGCAACCAGAACATTCTAGCTGCCTATAGATTGAAGCAGTACAGCTCTTTCTGTTCAGTTAATACTTAAATATAGTCACTCTGCAGTGGCCAAGAGGGAGTCATTTATATTTCTCTTATCAGATAAAGCTGCAGGCTCTGAGGTATAAGCAATTAGCATAGGAAGGACATAACCTGTCAGTAGCTTTTTGAATACTGCTTTACATGCCAAAGAAGGTATCCCTAAGGGAAACAAGGAACTGGGACATGGAAACTTTGTACAAAATAGCTACTGTGTTAGTAGAGTTTCTTATTTCTCAAGATAATTATGAATTGAAGAGTCTTTTTAAAACAGATGGCACAGTCGTGTAATTGTCTCTTGGACTGTCTGTATTGTTTCTAAATTTCTGTGCTGAAGACTTGTTTTTCAAAGTATTGAAATGTGATATCAAACAGTATTACTTTTTTTTTTTTTTTTTTTTTTTTTTTTCTTGCAAATGTAGTCTTCCAAGTTTCACCTGAAAGTGGGATTTGCTGTGGCTAGGACTTGAACAAGTAAACGTAGTGAAATTAGTAACACAATTTGCCTGTGCTGATACTTGCTATATTGGTCGCTATAAAAATGATAACCCAAAGGGATAGGATGTGCCCTAGACCCATTATGGACAGCAGAAGGTGGCTTCCAAAACCAGAGGATTTGGACTTCACATCCAGACTTAACAAGCAGGGAGCACAGTGAGAGGAGACATAGTAATTGCTGTTTGTTGTAGTTACAATGCCAAATCCAAAATCTTTCATGAATTGAAGGGGTTATAGCTTCAAAAGTGGGTAGATAAGTAGGTTACTTAAATAATTCTAAAGTAAAAGATAGAAGTTTATATAAGTTTTATTAATAAAATAAAGCATGTAAACCCATTTTATCAAAAGGCATCAATGTTTTATCTGCAAAGTTGTCATTGAGAAATGGTATCGAGATTGAAAATGGCCAACAAAAATGCAGCACAATTTGCTTTAATTTCTTAGACTGCAGAATTGGAATTGAGCAAAATATTTTGTAGTACAGAATTAGTATCTCCCTGTTTCTCTGTTCCTCCCCAACTCTTGTTCCATCACTACCTCTATTGGCACTAGTATGTTTCATGTGATTTTCTGCAGAGTAGTAAGTTTCCTCAGTTGTTGATTTAGTGGGACTTCTGGGTATTCAGGTGGATTTTACGCAACTTGAGTTTTTATGTGTGCGACATAGTATAACACCTATGGACTGTTACCTCTTTCCTTCTTCTTTTCTCTAGTCTGTTCTGGGTCTCCTAGGTGATTCCACTGGAATTTCTAAAGATGCGGTGTTTCTGTACAGTGGTGGAGACTCCTTAAAGGCTCTACGATTTTACGATGAAATTGAGATGCTAGTAGGCAAAGCTGTGCCTGGACTCCTTGAAGTTATTCTCAGCCGCTCAATTGAAGAAGTTTATAGACATATTCTTAAAATTCTGTTTTCAGATGAAGACCAATTAATGAATTATGACAATGTTGTGAAAAGAAAATTAAGTGGGAACAGTGGAGAGGAACTCCATGGAAAGTACATTAAACTGAAATCTGAAAGAGGTCTTGAGGTTGCTTCAGGGTTAACTTCATTTATTGCACTAAGCAGAGGAAATAAATTTTTTCCTATGAATTTCACCAAGTCTTTTATGCAACCCACTAATACAGTACAGGTAGGAGTGGAACTGCTACAGCAGCCATCTTTTCAGCATTTAGTCACTCCAAGTATCATGAAAAGCCATGCACAAGGGTATGAAATGGAGAACAGAATTTTAACAGTTACGAACAAGGCAAATAAAACTGACTGTTGCTCTGTACAGCAAATCCCTGCAGAATGTAGTCATGTAACAACAGCAGAGTTGGCATTATGCATAAGATGGAAGTCAAATACAAGAAAATGTGTTGATGCATCACCACTGGTTGTAATACCATCTAAAGAAGTATCTGCATCTGTATATGTTGGCTCTCACTCTCACGCAATGCAGGCGATTGATCTAGATTTGGGAGAAATAAAATGGGAGAAGAACCTTGGAGATCGTATTGAATCTTCTGCCTGCATATCCAAATGTGGAAATTTCATTGTTGTTGGTATGTCTTCTGTTTTAGCCTTCATTATAAATTATTTTTTGTGCTAAATATGAGATGAATGACAGAGAATCTTATTTTTTACCTCTGAATGTCCTCTATCTACCCTTACCCATAAAATTCCATATCTGCTTCAGAACTATTTACTGTAAAATAGAAACAGAAGGAAGAAGTAATTTAAGTTTCATGATAACCAGTGATGGAGCTTATCTAACATATACACTTATGGTTTATTATATGCCAATTTATTAATAAGGCCTTATTAAGGAATAGTCAATGGGTATGGTTTCTTTTTAGTGGTTGATTAAGGTATGACCTTTAAACTGTTTTTTTAAAAAAGTATAGAAAGGTGATACAGTCTTTAAATGTCTTTTAAAAATTGATAGAGGTAGAAATTAGTACATGGTGCCTCAGATTATTTTTCACAGAGTTTAATTATCTCATTTGACTCTTCTTTTTGGAAATGTAAAGAACATGTTAGGATAGTTTTTTGGTTTTGTCATATCCATTGTCAATGGAGTTGCTGTTATTCATCTTAGTTTTATCTTTTTTAGCTAATATGTTCACTGGTTAGCACAGATGTCCAGGTGGTGAGGTTTTTTATACAAAGCTAATGTTACCATCTTTTTCCTAGTATTTTGATTGCTATTTACTCTGATAACAAAATTGAATATTTCATTAAAACTGAAGGAGTTTCTAGAAATACAGTTCAGTTTTCATTATAAAACATACAGACTTTATTCTTTCAGTATCCTTGTTTTTAGAAAGGAAAATTAGGGAGAGAGATAATTAAAAAACATTCTCCCTTTTCAGCAACTCTGCATGTCTTCTAGTATTATTACTGTAAGATCTGATAGAAAAGCAGTGAAATAAGTGTATTCTAAATGTAACCTGGAAAGAACACACAGAACAATCAACTCTGAATGTGTGAACTATCATCAAAGACTTTGAGCTAAAAGAAGAGGAGGAGCTTTGGAAAATGTTTTGAAACTGTGCCTCATGAGTCATCTTCTTTCCAGCAGTGATGCAGCTAGCAGCATAAATCACACCATAAATACAAGTAATCATTATTGTTTTTTCCCCTGTTGTGTTTTATTTCACACAGGTTGTTATGATGGCTTGGTGTATGTGCTTCAAAGCAGTGATGGAGAAATACACTGGACTTTTGTCACAGAAGATACTGTGAAAAGCTCTGCAGTTGTAGACCCTTCCAGTGGACTAGTCTACATAGGATCACATGACCAACATGTGTATACTTTGGATATTTACGTAAGACCACCCACTAACTTTTATGTATAGAAGAATAAATATCCATCTTAGACTCTATTAGACTCTATCTGTACGCCAGATGAAGCTCCACTGGTTTTAGTATTCTCAGGAGTCCACAACTACACTTCTGAAATAGTTGGGCCTGCTTGAAGTGGGGTTAGGATTATGTGTTAGTAAATAGTTTTAGTGCTGTTCTCAGCTGTAGTTCTTGTGCTAGTAGTCCTGGTTGAAACTAAATCTTAAGCTTCTTCGTTATTAAATTCTCTGTGGGTGTTTCAGCTGGGTGCCCAGCTAGAAATAAAACTGTGGCTTAATGGTGGAGACAGAATCTTACATTCTAAAAGAGTAGATGAATGGAGATGGAGAACAGGAGGGGCAGATACTGCCTCTTCATTAGCTGAATTTCTTTTGTTTAGTGGAAGAGAAAGTAGCCAACGGCATATGTGTTGCTATAATAGCATGTAGATTATATCTTCTCTTCTTAACTAGTGTTTGCTGAGTAAATGCGGTGTGTGATAGCCTTGACATTCAAAGGTCTTTGTAAACATGAGCTTTAACTCCAGTTGAAAATTTTTTTGTTTATCTTTCTTGTGCTTACAGAAAAAGGCATGTATATGGAAGTTACATTGCAAAGGTGGAGCTGTGTTTTCATCTCCTTGTCTAAGTTCTTCTCCACATCATCTTTATGTTGCTACACTAGGAGGACTATTGTTGGCTGTAAACCCAGTATGTACTTTGCTTACTTCTCCTCGATCCCAATCTCAAATTTAAATGAAACCAAAATGCATTTCTGAAGTTAAGATTGCTTTTCTGATGAAAGGAACTAGATGATCGTGTTGCCATAAGATATTTTTCACTCGAGGGCCTTATTATTATTATACACAAGGTTACCGTAATAATTCCTGTATTTCAGAAAGCTATCTGGTGATAAGAGAACTGAAGTGACTTGCTTGAATTTACATGCTGACTATAGGCCAAAGCTGGAATCAGTGTCTTCTCATTCTCATATACTATCTTATCAGTTAAAATAGTGAGTGAGAGCATGTCTGTAGATTCTTTTTTCCCTCCTTCCCTTTAACAGTAGGATTAGAAAAAAAAATACACAGAACTTACTGAAATCAGAACAGAGAAAGATGCCCCTTTGTTCCTCTTACTGTTCCCCTCGCTGTAGTCATTTAAAGAGCTGTGCCCCTTAATCTTGGACTGCTATTCTGTTCTCTGCACTAGGGAAATGGCATTCTTGATAGATGTGGAGCAATTTCATGGTTTTCTGAGGCATTGTTGGCTTACAGCTGGTCCTGACTGATAAAAGGAACAGTCCCTTGGAGCAGCTGTTCATGTTTTTGTACTCACGCAACCCAGAGCATCAATCCTAACAATCTTTACCTCCCACCCACTACAAGTTTCCTCAGTAATACCCAACCTAGTGTTAGAAAACCAGCGTATGATTTTGCGGCTCTAGTGGGTTGTGGTTAAGAAAAAACAGGTTTGGGGTTTTTTTTTCCATAATCCTGAGTAACAGGTAGTTAAGAAACTCAGTGGTAACTCCAAGTGATTATTTATAAAAATAGGAATGTGCAGGCTATGTTAGGAGCTTATTGTGACAATTGTAGGTTGTGGGTTGCAGCATTTCCTACAGTATTTACAGTTTAGGACATAATCACTATGACTTGCTTTCAAGATAGCCTCTCCTTCATTGGTCCTCATAACATACTGAGGAGCTGGGAATGGAATAAAAAATGAATCTGTCATTTATTAGAACTACTACGCTACACTGTTATCATTTTGCCTAGGGGGAGGGAAGAGAAGGGTGAAACGGGGGTATTGAGTGTCCCATGGAAACCACTAAACATTTTGTTGGAATGAGATTTGAAGAGTAGTTTTGCTTCTGGTATGCATTCTGGATGGGAGAAGCCTGCTTTTCTTTGTGCCTCCCCCTTGCCAATTCTTAAGGGCTGGGTCAAGCTGCGAAGGAAGGGTTGTTTTGTGGAGCTTCTTACCGTTGTGTTAAGCATCAGGTATTCCATGCTGCCATTTACAGGTGACGGGGAATAAGATTTGGAAAAGTTTCCTGGGAAAACCACTCTTCTCCTCTCCCCACTGCAATGAGAAGTACGTTTATGTTGGGTGTGTGGATGGAAACTTATATTGTTACACTCATTCTGGAGAAAAGGTAAAAGTGGTGTTGCTGGGTTTTTCATGTTCATCACAAAACCCTGAATAAGATGCTTTATTAATATTGTTTCCTGAGGTTTAATGATTAACATATACCTTTTTGTGAACCAGATAGAAGTGTCTATTGTTACAGAGAGGAGAAAGTAGAAAAACTGCTTGCCTGCGGTCATCCATGCAGTTCATGGGAAAACCACAAACTCTTAAGTTGGTTGATGCGGTAACAGAATTCTAGTTCAGAGCTTACACCCAAAGTCCAGAGTAGTGCTAGCAAATTAAATGGTATAGGTTTGGTTTTGGACTTTTTCAAGCATGTTTAAAGCCATCTATTCTGTAAGATGGTGGCTATTTGGAAGTAAAGGTTTCTTAGAATGTTTATGCATTTATCAAAAAATGCCAGATCATAATTCTGGCAAAATATGTGTCAGCCTTCACATTGAATTAAATGAGAATATTTTTTTAGTTCCTCAGAGATGAATGTGGTTTCTATCTGGCATTAAAGCAACTGACACTGTTTCTGTTTGTTTGCATGAGATGCAGCATACATGGCAATTCCTAAGCCTTTTCCGATTATAAAATACGTGTTAGCCCATGCCCTGCTCTGTCTGCTTGCAGCAGTGCTGCAGAACTGATACTCTCTTGAGGAGGGATCTGCACATTGTTAGTGTGAGCAGAGGAAATCTATATTACAAAAGGAACATTTGCCTTTTTGGCAAAGAACAGCATGTTAACAGAATTCTCAAAGTTCATTACTAATTATGGTACAACAGCCCAAGAATATTCTTTTACCAAGTTGGCCATCTTTACATGGGCCTCACAGAAGGTAGTAACTCTTGCACATCTATTTTATGAGTCTTTTATCACTTACTCTATGTGTAAAACTTAACTTTAATTTGACAAGTATTTACCAGCCCTCATTGAAATCTAGTATGCTCTTGAAATAAAATGCTCTCCTGTCAACAACTAGTCTATTAAAAAATTACAGTTGCTGTCAAACTGATGTCACCAACCTTTGATAATGGGTGGTTATGTTCTTTCTGTGTGTAGGTTTGGCAGTTTTCCACTAACGGACCAGTGTTTTCATCTCCATGCATCTCAAGTTTAACTAAGCAAGAAATATTTTTTGGCTCCCATGATTGCTTTATCTACTGTTGTAACATGGAGGGTAATTTACTGTGGAAATTTGAAGCCACTTCAAGTGTATATGGAACACCATTTGTTTTCCAAAGTGGTGACTTAAAGAACAAAATTCTTTTGGCAGCAGTATCTACAGATGGCAAAGTGTGGATCCTGAATGCCAAGAGTGGAACAGCAGAAGGAGTAGATAAGCTTCCAGGAGAGGTTTTCTCTTCCCCCGTAGTATGGGAAACAAAGCTTGTTGTTGGCTGTAGAAATGATTACATTTATTGCCTAGATTTGTATATAACAGGGAAAAAAGACAGCTAAGATGTTAGGCTGCTTCCTTTTTATTGTTTACATTTGTAAATTAAGAACTCACAGGTGCCTATTTTACTGTAGGCAAGAGGTGTTCTTTGCAGACTTCTCAGGTACCATTTTGCACCAGGCAGTGTCCAGAGTAGGTAAAGCAATGTTTGCTGTACTGATGGAAGGAGGATGGCTGCTCAGCACGCAGCGAGAAGTTTCAATGTCTCTCCCTCATTTCCTAGCTCCAGTTCATGAAAGAACATGTTTCAGATGGTTTGGATTTGAATGTTGTGCTTTTACCTGTGTGATAGGAAAATCAAAGTCAGTAGTTTGGCTTCAAACACTTGCAGGATTGGGAGAAACTGTGGTAAGGTGCCATACTCTGCAGCTTGGGATAAGATGCTTGTCTCTCTGTGGGAAGAATGTGTTCCTCTCTCTGAGCCCAGCCTAGCCTGTGCCTGGCTCTTCCATGCATCAGACAGGTGTTTGTCTAGTCTGACAAGGTTTCTGTGCTATGTCAACGTAACCCGAGTCCTTTTTTTAATCTAACTTTTAACTTGATTTCTGAAGGCACAGCCTGCATTGCATATACCTGGTAGTAGTGGCCTGTTTACTATAGTTTTTATAAACCGAATAGTTCATATTTGTGAGCCTAGGGCCTCCTTGACTTCAATTCAGTTGAGCATATACTTAAACTCCGTTGAAGTCAGTAGGAGTTAGTTCTATTCTAAAGTGGAGAATATACTTACATGTGTATACTTACTAAATTTCAATGACAGGTACAGTGTGAGTTCCAAGATGAATTGTGCACTGCTCAAATCAGCCATTGTTAAATCATTTTTTAAGAGATTTGAATGAATGCTTTATACAATGTCTTTACAGAGAACTATTAATAAAGGGTGGTGCGAACTGGTTTGGATTGTCTTTAATGCCTTACAAGGAATTACCAGTGGTCTTAGTAATGCCAATCAAGTATTGGCAGTGACAGAAGTACACTTAACTGAGAGCCTCTTCCTGCTTATGAGTCTTCTAAAAGAACTATAGTAGAAACTATTATCTCTCTCTGATGAGCCATCTACTTTGAATTCTAACATCTTGAATTAAAAAGTAAAGTAGAAGTTGCACTGGCTATGTTGCTTCATCACATCTGGTTCCTCTGCTTTATCGTTAGCAGAAACACATAGGCAAGACACTTGTAGCACTGTAAAATGCAAACCTGAACTACACGATTAGCAAAAGGAGACACAGAACACACATCATTGATTAGATAACTTTGACTGGGTTATAGTTTAATAAGAATTAAAATGACATTAGTATAATAAACAATTGCACTTTAAAACATTTGAAAAATTAAAAAAGTACACAACAAATACCCCACAATTATACATCTTATAGTTTTTATACATTACTGTATGAACATAGAGGTTAATCATATATAACCCTTGTCAGAAGAAATGGTATTTTGTGTGTATAAGTTACAAAAAATTGAGACAATATACTACATAGTGGTTTGTTCGGTTCTTAAAACATGTTTGCTGTTTTAAACTCAGTAGTACTGTTTTGGTTTTATTTTTACAGATTTCCAACACTTTATCAGAAATGGTTGCAACAAAGCTAAAGCAAAGTAACACTTCACTTCATTGGTATTTAGTGCAAATTTTTGTTAATTTAACATGAAATGTCACTGTTGAACATGTACGCTTTAGAAATGTTTCCATCAAGTACTGTACATAATACAGTTTCCATTATTACACTAGATACCTTTATGGTTGAAAAAAATCTCTGCTTTGAAGCTTTAGATTAACACCATCCTTAATGAAAGCTCTATTCTATGTGCTATAACTGTTTTGTATTGGAAAATTGCATCCTTACGTCATGCACAATAGCACCTAATTTTGCTATGCGTTTCAGAATACCAGCATCTTTAGTTCTTTAATCCTGATTTACTTCACCTTCTCCATATTTCTGCCTGGCTCCTTCTCCCAAGAAATAATCATAAAGATGGATTTCAGGCAGTTTACTTCTTGTAATTACAAATACATACTGCAGGCTTATAAACTCAGAAAAAGTGTAAATTTAATTTAAGATGCACTAATTCATGGTGCTAGCAGAGCAAAAATAATTATGGGCCCAATTCTTTCTTCAGAAAAGCTTGCAGAGATTTTCTTTGAAGGTGTGAAGTATTTTTTTTTCCCCCAAGCATTTGAGACCAGCATTGCCCCATCTCTGTATAAAACATTTTAAATACTTATATTAAGGGTAAAAAGTTACTTTAGAGATTCTGGTTTTAGATACGAAACTGAGCAAAACTGATAGCTTAAGCGACTCAAGAAAACCCATCTTGCTGCTGCTGCACATCTACTCAATCTAACACATCCATTGTTTTTGTGCTATTGTAACCATGAAACTGAACCGTTGTTTTCTGTTTGGTGGGAAATAGAGTATTCAATAATTACTTTTGCTGACAAGCCCTTTTTGACTCTTGGAATGGGAGGATACGGCAGGTTTCATTCTGTTTTCTGCATAATTAAAGTGCTACTTCTCATGCTGCATACAGCAGTTTGGCTAAAATACTGCCATGAAACATATGTGTTATCATTCTGTAATGCAATTTCTTCTCATGAAAATGTCTCCCTTTATGATTTTGTAGGCTTAAAGGTTACTTTGAGCCTTATGGTTTTAAGAAGGAGACGTTCAAATTTGTTAAAAGACTTCCTTGTAAAACAAACTCAGATGTGTTACAGATTTATTTACTAGGGTGACTTTTTAAAAAGTCACCCTAGGTATTTCTGTAGGATGTTGAGGATAGTAAGATTTTTATTACACTATGGACTTTATCCTTTTTTGTAAGAGGGAGGGGGCCAACATTTCTATTTTAGTTACAAGAAGCAATAAAGTGTTCAATTGCCACAGCAGATACCTGAGATGGGGTAAGTAAACTTCTTTCTGAAGTGTTCTGGGTGTATTGGTCAAGGTACAGGGAGTCATCTGAACTACCTGAAGTTGCACGTGGAGTAAAATCAGGAAGAACGCAGAGTTAAAACTCCCGAGACTCTCACTGACTTAATGTTCAGTTCTCAGTTAATTTCAGTTCTGCAAGTCTTACTCCTGTAGGAACTTACTGAGACAAATTCTACAGCTACATGAGCACAGGAATAGTTTCACTTATTTTAGTTCCAGTTGCTTGATTTAAAGTTGTAATCTGCAATCACTGTCTCTATGCATCTTAAATATGGCCAAGCACAAACAGTGATGCACTTAAACATTTGACTTCCTGGCTTCCTTCTGAAAACTTTCTGATTTTTGTTTAAATAATGGGGTTTTTGTTATGTAGGATGAATTGCATTCTTGCTAGGAGTGAGGGAATATAGACATAGTGTATTAATCCTATGATAAAAGAAATTACCTCAGCATTTGGATGGTACTGTCTTTCTACTTATCATTTGCAGGTAGAACGATATCTCCCAAAGTTCTTCATTAGGGAAGAAGCTTTCAAATAGCAGGTAGAACTGACAGTTCATACAGTTTAACACTTAAAAAAAATTCAGGAATAAGAGAAGGGAACATGCATCTTGCCTTAATTTTCAACAATGGAGTGTTGAAAAAAAATTCTGAGATCTCCACTTAAGTGTAGAGATCTAAAATTCCAGAACCGAATACCCACAGAATGTAAGGAGCTTCTGAACTGAAGTTCTGGCCCTTATTATGATACTCACTAAAATTTACATCCAGTATCTGAGCATTCTTAAATTTTTGAGAGAGTCTGGTTCTGAAATTTTTGCTGTGACCTCCTTTAGCTACTTGTCAAAGCAATGGAATATATGACTTCAGTAGACTTTACAGTGAGCTAGAGCAAAATGGTAATCAGTTCAGTTTTCAGTCCTTCAATACATGCATTTTCAGTTTTGTCATGTGTAAAAAGCTGAATAAATAAAAAGAAAGCAATTAATAGTCAGCAATAGAGATGTAATCTTACAGTTTACTTTATGATCTGTGGACAGTCACTCCAGGCTTTTGCTTTCCTCTTGGCTAATGCAAGCCAGGCTGGTTCTGTTGACACAGGGTTAGCATCAGGCGTAGAGAATCTCTTGGCCACCTCCTTTGCAAGTGGGGTCGACGGAACAGAATCTGAAATTTCCACTGGTTTTGATGGGGTGGGGAGGGGAAGAGAAAAAAACATTAGTTGAACCCTGTGCTTTGTTGCAGGATTCTAGAAATTTTGCTTCTTTTCTGTGAAGATGGTCTGATCTAATTCTTCATATTTATTCCAACCCTTTTAATTAAATCTTACTTTTTATTGTATTTGCAAAAGAAGTTAGGAGGAGCTGAGTTTCCTTTTTCAGAGGTGACGCCAACTAATGTAACTCACAAAATAGGGACAAAATTTTCAGTCTCTGTAAGATCCAAAGAAATCATTTCCAATTTGTCACTCTTCTTTACATAAGCTATTTTAATTACATCTGCAATGTAGCAAACAATGGGAAAACAAGCTGGTTTGGGTTTTTTCTCTTTGGTAATGCAGCCGCTGAACACGTGTAACCCAACTGTATTCAGTAAGATTTAGATTCCCTCTTCAGATTAGAGTTCTTAAATAAGCACAGAGAAGAAAGCAGTCCTATAGTTTTTCTGCCTCAGTTAACCACTCCCATGAGACTATCCTGAAGAAGAAATGAACCAGCTTTCTCCAATAGCTGTTTGTCACATTTTCTTTAATATGGTATATTTAAGGCAAACAGCTGTCTCAGCATGAAAATGTGTTGAATAAGCAAATGATTCCTAACAAGCAGCTTTACAGAGCAGAACTGTAGAAACGTCAGGTGGGAAGACTGTTTAATTCTGAGACAGTGAATGCCGTTGAAGGCATAGAAATGAGTCCTATCTGAAACCTATGGAGTAACTCTAAAAAATCTTAATTACAAAATAACTCCTCACTAATCCCCCTTTACATGTTTTATTTTTTATGAGCCAAAACCCCTTTTTTGTTAAATGTTCAGATACAGTCCAAATTACTTCCTAGTTGCATTTCATTTTCAAGTTTTGAATGTTTTAAAAAGCTTTAAAATTGCATTGATGGCAAAATTTGTTTGGTTTTCTTTTTAGTACATCTTTAATCATATATTTTTAGCTATAAGTAAATGAACAGTAGCAGCAGCTATTGCTGTAGACAGACACTTTGAAAAGCTAATTATTTTAAAGGTTATGGTAATTTTTGCTATTTTAAAGGTTATACCCGCTTATCAGTTCCTGTTGTACAAGACTCAAGTGCAAGTCTGAAGTACACCAACTTCTTCAAGTTTTGGGTGTTTCTTTAATGTCCTTAGCAAAGGACTTGGCAAACTTTTATTTTAAACATGTTCTAGGCTGGTCTTCTGCCTTAAATGCTCTCCTAATTGTGGGATACTCAAATCACTGTCATCATCCATAATAAACCAATACTTGTATACCATATATTTGTGCAATTGCTAATGACTACCTGGCTCCAAACGTAGCCAGTAATCACACAGAAGTCCAGTCACTCTTTCCTTTAGGGTGAACACAGTTCTATGCTTTCACTTTTGGTAATTCAAAATTGGTGATTCCTCCTGAATTTCCTCCTGAAATTTTCATTCTAGTGCAGACAGACCAAGGATACTTGGGTTTTGGCCCTTCTTTGATCTAGTTTGACATCATCTATCGTGCTAGAGATTGACTTCTGCTAGAATTAACTATGTACAGCATAACATGACACTACCGAATCTTTGCCGGTAGGGCTGCAGTAGAGCCCCGTTAACAGGTTGACAGGAATGCCCTAAAGCTGCTCCAGCTGCTTACCTCCAAAGCCAGTTTGGGCACTGGAAGCAGGCTAACAGGGAGCAGGAAAGTTTTGGGCAATCTATGCGAGATCTTAGAATGGTTTGGGTTGGAAGGGACCTTTAAAGATCATCTAGTCCAATCCAAGATTTTGCAAGTAAAACAAGTTCTCAGGGCTATCTGCATTGGCCTGCAGCTGCAGTGTGGACATACGGCTGCTGAACCAACTGAATATAGGCATGCCTACGGGTTGTTCGGCTTGGAACAATCTGTAATGTAGGAGTAGCACTGGTTTAGCCTTTACTATCAGATAAATTAATTACCTCATAGCTTTCAACAGTTGCATTCCATAGTTCTTGGCTTGGAGTGCTACTGAATAGATTCAGCCAATATGTGTATTTACTTTCCAAGAAGCCCATGCTATTTACTGTGCAACTTGTAAAAAGGTTTCTTCAACACCTATCTGTACTCTTCTCCAAAACCTTTTGCCTAGGACTAATGTTGGCTAGAGAAATATTAGGCAAGTCTCTATTTCAACCATCACCACCCCAAATAGTATGCCCTTTGGGGAAATACTTAAACCTGCCTGCTTTTTGAATATGGAATAGTTTCAGCTTAACTGAGGTGACAGATAAAGTAGTAGGTTCTGGTTCCAACCTTCCATACCAAATATGTGACTGGGAAGGAAAAGGCCTAAATTCAAAGTGACAGGCTACCTTCAACTGAATTGATTAGTTTTTACATTTTTGGAATTGCAATTGCAATTCACAGTAAGTCAAATCCCTCTAATGTGTATTAGTCATGTTCCAAAAATACTGTTGGATATAGCCTGAGGAGACAGCTTAATTTTTTAAGCTTGAACTGGGACAATTCTAAGGAAATGCAGTTGTGCAGCCTTAATAACCTGGGGAACCTGATGAAAACCTGTTGAAATTCTATACTTTCAGCATAATGGCCAGCAGGTGAGACCAGGACAAGTTGTGTTGTTCCATGCTGAAAGCAAATGCATTTGTAATTCTAGGGGTAATATATGAGGAAAAAACAAATTCATTCACTTTCTCAAAAACATGCAATACCATTTCTGAAGTGCATTATTCCTCGAGTAAATCTGAATTTCTCACTGTACCTGTCACAGAAGTTGGAAGTGTGTTCGACTTTTTTAGCTGCTCCCTTCTTTCTAGTCTTGACACTGCAGTCTCAATTTTCTTCTCGTCTTCTTGAGTTGTAGATTTCTGCAGTGTGCTTGTTTTGCTGCTGCTACTTTTATTTTCTGACTGATTACTTACAGCAGCCTAGAACAGAGATGGAAAACTGCTGAATGATAAACAGTCTGTCATGTAATGGCTACAAGTAAGAGATGTCACACTTGATGCTTTCATTCATCACCTGTCCTTTCCTTAACCTTCCTTTTTGGCAAAGGATCGAAACACGCTAATACTTCTAAAACTAACAGTTATTAGAGACTGTAAAAAAAGACCCACCAAGCTAAATTTGTCATGTTGTCATTTCAGTCAAAATACCGAACAGTTTGAGCCAGCCCTACCTGTTAAATACAGCACTGAAACACAGCGTGTGCATCTGTGGGCAACTTCACACCCACTGGTGTTTTCTTCCACCAATTATCTACGTCTCTATGCATGTGTCCATCAGAAATTTGGGTCTTGTAACAAACAGCAAAATATACTTAGTTACCCCCATAATCTCCCTTTTTACTGTCTGTGGTATCTATATACAGCATCACTGGTTTTGTAGCATCACGTTGTACTATAAGTAGAAGTGTTTTTCTTACTAACAGAAAACCATGGATAGTAAGTAGCTATTTAAAGAACAGGAAAGAAGTGATACTTGAATTCCGTGCCTGCTTTAGGCATTTGGATGTTCCACATGACAGTTCATTTCTTTCATTCATCTGCACTTTATCCAAATAATACGTTACAATAAAAATAAATTCAAACTTACTAATATTCACCTATATTCACTTATAAATGAGTATTCCAGCTGTTATTCCCCAAGCATTAAGGCTTAACATCAAGCTTTGAAAGAACCATGCTGCATACAATTCTTCTGTTCAATCAACTGTGCAGTGGGCATGCTTATGATCGCCATTAACTACCACCTGATATTAAGGCATCAGAGTTTACACTAAAATTGTCACATTATTGCACAGTATTTTCTCCTGGAGGTCTCAGTTTTGCAAAAAGGGAACTCCAAATTTTCAAACTACTTTTTACTCACTGTCATTTTAGCTTTTATGAAATCTTATAAACCAAACATAAAAAAAAAATCCCTTTCACATAATAAAACTAGCTAACAGTTATAATTATGGCATCAGTATTTCTAATGGGCAGGTTTCTAAAGATTATTTACATTTTCTTTAGCCAGCTTCTCTGCTTGCTTTGCCTCTCTGGCTTGTCTCCTCTCTTCCCTTGTAGCTTGCTGCTCACGAAACCCCTTTTGCTTTTGCAGTGCTAATGTAATCCAAAGTGGTTGTGAAGTTTCAACTTTCTCCATCAATTTAGAGCCATCTAAAGAGTGCCTGCTCTGGAGGACTGGCTTTTCTGAAAGAAAACATGAGAAGAATTGGTTAAGTAATGCACATCTCAAGCAAACCGGTACCATTTCTCTATCTTGTGAAAACTCTGGAGCTCAGCCCATTGAATGCCTTGTCATTCACAGACCTTTGTGGTCTGTATGTCAAATCCTGAAACAGTTTTTATGCCTCAAGAATAAGACCTAATTCAACACACTCATACAGCTGTCCAAATTTATCCTTTTTTTGTGAAAAAGCCTACCCCAGACACTTAGACTTCCAGCCTAATTTACTACAAGTTCTCACACTGCGTGAGATATTTAGGTGAAAGTGATACATACTCACTGATTGTTTATAACTCTAATGAAAGGGATCCAGCCACTATGTACTGCAGTTCCCTGGTTTTCCAGCTGTAATTAAGCAAAGAAAAGTGTCCGAATTTTGGCCAGAAGAAGGGGGCTGAAATGATGTACTCTGTAAATGCAGCCCCTCTTAAAAAAATTTTTTTTTTTCAAATCGTCACTTGAGTATTTGACTTCCTGTAGCATGCATGAAACTGGGGCTAGCACCCAGGATAGAGCCATGAGTGGTTGGGAGCAGCACTAGGGTGCAAAGGTGCTCCTGCAGAGCTCAGTGAGCATGGAAACGCTCAACTGGCCCGGGCCCTGCGCTCCCAGGCCAGCAGCTGTGCCTCTTAACTAGTTCCCATAAATCCTCATTGAAAAACGGGAGTTAAAGGAAAAGGTGTAAAAACTTGTAAAAATAAGCAGCAGTTCCACTGAGATACGGTTTTAGAAGTGTCTTGATGCTTGCAAAATTCAAGAATGGAAAAAATTGGGATTTCCCAATTAAATGCTGAATTCCTGCCTTGCTCTTTTAAGTGTGCTTGCACTCAAAGGGTGATTTTCACTCTTGTACAGAATACTATTTCAAGCCACAGGGGCTTTCAACCTTCCTCTGAAGAGCCACTATTGCTCCTGTAATTGTTTCTATTACTGAAGAATGCCTCTGAAATGCAGACTCCTGCCTCCAGCTATATCGGTTAGATAGATAGAGAATTTGCCACTGGTAGGCACTATAAGGGGACCTAGATCTTAGTACTTTTTAACTTACATAATATTCCCCTAAAAAATAGATACAATGTAATGTAAATTATAAAAATTACTTCCTTTGCTCCAGTGACACCATTACACATGGAACAGAGTCCATCATCTGACTAACTAGGTAATATCTCTGTCAAGGAAAAACCACACACACTTCAGCTACCTCCTTGAAATTAACTTCTGTAAGCAGGTCGCACTGGTCACACTGAGTTTGTGTGTATCTGAATTAAACTGTGGGGATGGGAAGTCCCATTCATTCAGACAACCCAAAGGAAAGTAGTGGTACTCCACAAATAATGTGCCAAGTAAAAATTATATCTTAAGACCAAGTTTCTTCCTCTGGACCTCCAGTATCTCATTTTGAAAATGCAGACAATAACTAAATGACCTTTGAAAAATACATACCTTTCTTTAGCGGCTCAGGCTTTTTGTCATTTTTTTCTCTCCATGGAATACTTATAGATGGGAAAAATGACTTCTTTTCTCTGATTTCTTCCTCTTCATTTTTGTACTCATTGGATGGTGTGGGGTGCACTGCATTTGCTCTGTCTTCTTTTCTCCAGCCACCGTCTGATTCAGCTTTAACCAACCTTTGCCCTAGTATATCAGCTAGGTTTGATCTGTTCATTTTAGAGAGAGGAGACGATGGTGGTGTCTGGCTGGTGGGCTTTGGAGCTAAAGCAGGTTTCTGTGGGACCAGTGACTTGCATGCTGGTTTCTCATGAGGGGGTAAAGTGCTCTGGCCAGTGGCTGGTAGGACCACTGGTGTGCCTGCTGGTTGCGAAATCTCCACCACAGTAATTGAAGAGTCTTTTGAGTCTTTCACATTACCAAGGACGTTCACTCTCCCTATGCCAGAGGATTTACTCTCTTGCGGAGCAAAAACAGCGGATTCTTTCTCACCTTCTGTTGTAACTAGTGGGTCAGGCAAACCATCAAAACTGTCTCCTGCACTGTATCTTTTCTTTTTCCTTTGCTCAGCCTGTTGATCATAATGGAAACGTAAAGAGTAGTTTGTCCTTCGTAACTTTATCCCAAAAGGAGAAACATTTTCTTCTCCGTTTGGTGCTGGTTTATCTGCTTTTTTTGTGCTGTTATTCTGCTGATTTTCCTGAGCACCAGGAAGTTCTGCCTGGGGTAATTCTTTACCTGGAGAATGAGGAAAACTTGGAACAAGGAAAGATGGAAGATCTTTTGCAAATTTACAGCCTTCTGTGTTGTCTGTCATTTCACTATGGGTTTCCATTTTCTCCTTAGCCTTTTCAGCTAAGTTATCCTTAAAAGTGGAAGCCACATCCTCCTTTGAGTCAGCACATGAGCCAGTGATTCTTCCCACTGGTTCATTGCCTTTTGCCACACTTATATTCTCAGCGTCTGAATTGGTTTTTGAAGCTTCTGAAAATTTCTGCCATGCTGGTGTTATTGAGAACTTCGCATTGGCAGAGAGAGTCTTCCTCAAGTTGCCATGTGGAGCACCCCGTCCTCGGGGTGTCCAGTCGTCACTGTGTCTGCAGACACTTACTCGATCTCTCTCATATTTGCTGTTTTCTGCATTCTTCAGGATTCTGGAGCGGATAGAGGCCCACTCAGCTAGTACAGCCTGGTTGTTCGATGTCTCTTGTGTGTATTTCATTTTACTGCTGCCGGGCTTGGGATCCTGGGTTTTTTTCTGGGCTTTCTCTGGTGAAGGAATGTCCACATTTTTTCTCTCTTCTGTTAAGCCAAGTAATGATTTACAAGCCGTGTCCTTTATCTGGTTCAAGTTAACTGCTGTGCCACACAGCTGTGCTCCAGTAACCAAAATAGCTGTATGGGGTACACACACAGATGATGGGAGTGTATGGGAGCCCTTGCTGGCAGTGTGCATCCTGCAGTCTTTGATGGATGGAGAAGAGAGTCCTGCTCCTTTGACGGGCATGACTGGACTCAGATTTACTTTCTGAAATATGATCTGTTTATCTCCAGAAGACACTTGAAATGTGAAGGGTCTGGATGCAGTTTGTCTTTCATCTACCTCTTGCCACCGAAGCTCTTCCCCTATTCGCTTTTGCTCCTGCGCCTCAACTTCTCTCTTCAGTTTCTGGGCTAGGACTTCTTCTGCTGTTTTATTCCCTTTTTCTGGCTGTTTGAGTTTTTGGGATCTTGATCCTTCTTGGAGCTTCTCTACCAGATGCCTATCAGCCCCTCCAGAACACAACTGATCCTTATCCTGTTGCTGTTCCAAGGATTTTTCTTGTTGGTTTTGCTGAAGATTTTGTCCTTCTGTGTCTACCCTCTGCTCTTCCAGCTTGTTCCATTCTTGTTCATTTTGTTCCTTTTGCTGCTTCAGTTCATCTTGTTGCACACTTTCTGTACTTTCCAAGTGCATTTGTTTTGTAAGCTTGTGTTTTCTCTGCTCTTCCCGTTTCTTTTTCTTATCCATTACATGCTGGGGTTGTTCCTTCTCTGTCTTTTCTCCTTTCTCCTTCAAATGCTGCCTTTGTTCCTCCTGTTTTTTCTGTTGTTTGAGGCTCTCAGCTTCTTTCTCCTGCTTCAGTTTTATTTCAGCTTCTTGAAGCTCTTTCTCTTCTAGCTCTTGTCTCTGTTTTTCTTCCTTATTTTTTCCCTTGAGTTCTTTTTGTCCCTCCAGCCAACTTCTTTCTTCTTCCTCTTGACACTGTTTTTCAATCACATGTTGTCTTAATTCTTCCAGCTCTAGCCGCTTCTGCTCCTCCAGCTCTCGTCTCTGTTTCTCCTCAAGCTCCTTGCGCCTCTGCTCTTCCCATTCCTGATGCCTCTGCTCCTCCAACTCCTGACATCTCTGCTCTTCCCATTCCTGGTGTTTCTGCTCCTCCAGCTCTCGTCTCTGTTGCTCCTTCCGTTCCTGGTGCTTTTGTTCCTCCAGCTCTTGTCTCTGTTGCTCCTTCCATTCCTGGTGCTTCTGTTCCTCCAGCTCTTGTCTCTGTTGCTCCTTCCATTCCTGGTGCTTCTGTTCCTCCAGCTCTTGTCTCTGTTGCTCCTTCCATTCCTGGTGCTTCTGTTCCTCCAGCTCTTGTCTCTGTTGCTCCTTCCATTCCTGGTGCTTCTGTTCCTCCAGCTCTTGTCTCTGTTGCTCCTCTTTTTCCTGGCACTTCTGCTCCTCCAGCTCTTGTCCCTGTGGCTCCTCCAACTCCTTCTGTGTCTGCTTCTCCAGTTCCTGCCAACTCTGCTCTTCCAGCTCTTGCCTCTTTTCAGCCTCCAGCAGTCTTCTCTCCTCTTTATGGCATGTTTGCTCTTCTGTTTTCAAAGATGTCTCTCCTTCAAGGAGATACTGCCTCCTCTCTTCTTCACGACACCTTCTCTCCTGCTCCTTCTGCACCTGCTCAAGTTCTTGGCACCTTTGTTCTTCCATTTCTCTTTGTTCTTCCATTTCTCTTTGTTCTTCCATTTCTACAATCTGCCTTATTCTTTCAGCCTCAAAGATCCCCCAGTGATCTTCAATTCTTTTCTCCTCTGCCAGCTGAAGCTGCTTCTGCTCATCTCTGTTCTGGATTAGCTTGTCTGCTATGATGTGTCCATTATAACCTGGGTATCTGTCGCCATACAGCTGAGTTTCTAGGTCCTCTGGCTCAAATTCTGTTATCGTTAAACTTTGTGATCCCTAAAATTGGGAGACAAGTTTGGAGTTACTGAATATTGCCTAATGGCTTGTTATTCTTTACAGTGAACGTCCAATCAGTTGCAAATGAAAAACAACTTTTTTTTTCTTTTTTTTTTTAAACAATGATTTAGATCCAGAGCCAACACACCCATGCCAATTTATGGATCACATCATCATAGATCCCATGCCTCTCACCTATTTGGGTGATAGCCTTTAAAAGAAAGAAAACATCCCAACAGTGATATCAGTATAACGCTAAATATTGAATCACCATTTGGTGTACACGAGCTAATCTAGATTGAGATCTGCCATTTCAAATTTACAGAAACTCAAGGAATAGAGCACAAGTTTCACATGCCTGTTCTACTACTTGGAACTCCATCCTTTAATCCTGAAATAATTAGCACCTACTTAAGGGCATTGTTTTGCCAGTTCTTTCATGGTAAATCTAGCTGTTACTTGCAGAGACAGAAGCTGTTGCCTGCAGAAAAGAGCTCTGCAATGCTAGCTGGGAAAGAACACTGCTCAGGGAAACACAATTTGGTTACTTTTCACAAATTCTGAGCCAGTGTATCTACCTCATTAGCTGTGCTGAGACTCCCGTTCTATTGCAGGAACTGTGGGACCACACATGGACAGAGAACCTAGAGCTCCCCGGCAATACTGTACTGTACTGAGACGTGCTAACTGCTGACTGGTTCTCTGTGCTTGTCCCACAGCCCTGGCATGTGGTGCAATACCTGCAATAAACAAAATGCAGATCTTCACAGCTTACTCGTTGTCTCTGGGGTGACATGGTCTGAAGGTGAGCTGCACCTGAAGAGTGCTTCCCAGCACCTTCCTTGAGGAAAACAGCTCAGCTAATGCCCTGTCTATCTATCATTTGTTAAGCCATCATTTGGCTCCAGTTAAACGTTCTGTATAAACAAGAGGTTTAAATTTAAAATTTCTTCATTGCAAGAGTGATAAATGCAAGTACAATGGTGCGGAAGAAAGGACAGTGGCCTCTCCTGAACCCTGTATTAGTTGAATAGTCTTGTCCCATTTACAAGCACTAGTAAGATGTCAGCATAAAACCCAAAATAGCCATGCAGTTAGTGTACAAAGCTAGGATTTGATAATTCACTCTGTAGCTGTAGCAAAAGCTGCATTACTTAAGTCTTATTCTTTCTTATAAGACAATCATACTATCACTGTCAGAACTCATGCCACTTTCAGAGAATCTAATTTTTTTCCCAGCCAAATTTTGCACTATCTGATTGCCTATACCAGAGCAGCATTAACAGTGGCAGATATCCTTCAGACCTTTATGGCCTAAATTTTCTACTAGAAAAGCTAGACTCAGAAAGCTCTCCCAGTGTAAAATTCTAGTGGAAGTACTTCAGGTGCAAGTATATTTGTCTCAACTGGCTATATTAAAACTTCTTTGCATCTTCTGTCCAGCTAGGGTTTCATCTTTAGGTCTCTATCTTGATTTCAAGACAAAATGAAAGAAGCATGCATTTTGTTTTGCCTTGAAGACATGAGATTTGTTGAAGAAGCTTTCAATACCTGTCTCTAACAGTGTTAATCACATTTTAAGACAGTCCTCCGCCTATAGCTACTTCTGGTGCACTCAGTTACGGTTATTTTGTACCCAGCTTCAAAAGCAACCCCCCTCCTCTCACTGTTTGACCAGTGATTCAATACCTTTGTCAATCTCTTGTGCTTTCTTGACATCCTCTGTTTTTTTGGCTTCACTGACAGCTTGTGTTTAGCTGCACTGTTGTCTAGACGAGCAACAGCCTGGGGAACTGCATCCAAATTGATTGTTTCAATTGTGCCAGAACAGGAAAATTGTCTTTTTGGCCGCGATGATTTGACTGGAGTGACCTGTTTGTGTTACAAACACAAGAAGCTATTATTAAGCTATTTGTTCCATTTAAATAAATAAACAAACAAATATCCCACCCCCAAAGCCTTTTCAGTTTTGAATTCAAAGGAGTTATTAGCAGAAAAGACTTTAAATCCTGTTTTTCCATTATACAAATCATGAAGTTTGGACATGAAAGTTACAGCTGTAATATTTTCCCTATTTCCACTACTACACATTTTTATACTTTTCACTTAAAAACTACTTAGACTATTCTAACTAAGTTTTTTCACAGTTTACCTCCACTCTGAAGTTGTTGGGATTGGGAAGGACAGGGGTGGAGTTTTAAGCAACATCAAACACTGGGACATTTTAATGTTTGCTTACCGTGGAAGAAATATCTACATCTTTAAATAATTTAGATTGTACACTTTAGGCAAGACCAAATCAGATTGACTTATCTAAGCATTATAATAGAACAGCTACAGAGCTGTACTCTCTGCATGGGAGATGGTCACAGTATTGGATCTCAGACTGGCACAGTGCCTGCGGAAAACCTTCCTCCAAAGTCACGTGGAGTTGTCCAAGCTGGCACCAAAGAACAGCAAAAAATAAAATAAGACAATACTGGCTTTGATTGGTGCTTTTTTCTCTTGCGTTTCAAGTCTTTGGGTTCAGAAAGTGCAAATACAAGCAAAGTGATTTAGTGAGACTCCTCTCGTGAATAAATACAGTGGAACTATATGTCTAGACACGTAAGAGTGAGCCTGTCATCAGTCTCTCCTGTAAGTCACTGAGCTATCATCCTGAGACTTGTATTTGGCACAATCCAAGTGGAAAAAGAAGACAGAAAAAAAAAAAAAAAAAGAAAACCAAACAAGGGAGAAAGCATCTTCTGTAAGGGAAGAAAATCACATACATTGTTTTCAAGACAGCTCTAT
The DNA here is from genome assembly GCF_964188355.1 of Buteo buteo. Classification (NCBI taxonomy): domain Eukaryota; kingdom Metazoa; phylum Chordata; class Aves; order Accipitriformes; family Accipitridae; genus Buteo; species Buteo buteo. The sequence continues at coordinate 31,512,078 of NC_134171.1, read as the reverse complement.
AATCTTCGGAAGGTTAAACATATGCTAATCAGGGAACCAATTACTTAAAAGCTGATGGAACATTTTGCATATGTTTATTGAATTACATGTAAGCATAACAAAGTAGTAGAAGTATTTATGAAAATTATGGCTCTATGATTAATACATCAAATGCAGGAATGCTACAAGACTGGCAGAGAGCGAGTTCTGCTGTCTCCTGCTATCAACTCTTACAGATTTCTCAATCTTAGTTATTGCTTATTTACTAGCCCCAAAACTGTGCAATGTTCACAAAATCGTGGGTGGTGAATGAAACAAGGAAGTATGTGTTAAAGCAAAAACTGACCGTTAGGCTTCTAATAACTAATATTAGAAAGTAACTCAGTGCAAACCAAGTCTAAGTTTTTTTACCTTTTCTTCCACTTCATGTCCTGTTCCAGGCAAATTCATTGTTCTCAACAAATCTGGAGTGTCAGCGGACTAGAAAACAAGAAGATTACCACAGCTAGATATTAAAAAGTAAAGGACCTAATAAATATGGTTCAAAGGACTTGTGAAATCATGCATGTTAGGGAAGATTTTTACCCCATCTCGTGTCACTGCAGGATTGAAGGATAAACAATTCTTGTTCCTAAATGCTATGAGTTTCTCTTTGCTGCTCCTTGAATTACTGCTGTCTATACAGAAGCAGTTGTTGCTACAAGACACTACAAAAGGCAGAACACTCACACTTCCTTAACAAGATAACCAGATTCCAAATCCAAAGAAAGAGCACACCTTTGTAGGATTTCAATCAGCTCTTAATAACTATTTTCTCCTGACCTACACCTAAGGAAAAAAATATAGGAACCTGATCAGGCATTACGTCTGCTGCAAGGAGTTTCAACTCCAGGTTGTTGATGACTCCACTTCCTATAAAGCAAACCAGCCCCCCCCCCAAGCAATCAAAGCCTATCAGTCACTAGGACTCCTTAGCTACTGTTCCTCTCCAAGCCATCTCACGGGAAGGGATTTTGAAGGCACAGGGGTTGAAGTAGCATTCGTGACACCCAGAAACTCTGGTTTTAAGCATTATATCACAGTATTACTTCGTAAGCTAATGAATGTTGGGATCACAAGTGCACGAGGTGCACGCAATTGGTAGTATAAAGCCTAAAAAATCAGCTTTACAAATATAGGTTAAATGAAACCCAGAACTCCTGCCATCAATCCAAGTTAGTCAGGAAAATCAGAAGTCACAAAGCAACACAGGAAACCTGTTTGAAGTAGAGCAGCGCTATGTGGTCCTGGCCACCAGCTCCTGACAGAAGCCACCCCATCACCCCAGGACCCATGCAGATAAACATGCAGAGGAGTTACAAGGCCACCAGCAGAGACAGGAGCAGAAACAAGGCAAGCTGCCGTGCACCAGAAATCTCTGATAAAGCCGGTAACGAGTAGCGCGCAGAAAGAGAAAAGGAAAGTACCAAGTGTTCTGGCTGACCCTATGCATGTAGCATTGGTTTGTTTGTGTCTACAATCTCCTCTGAGTAGGGATGTTTGTTCCTCCAGTATTTGGAAAAAGATTTATGCAAAGGGGCATTCATCTGGTTTACAAAACATAATATTTAAAAGAGTAGGTGGTGAAGACTGAATCTCTCCCTTCTTATTACACAAAGATACTTTAGTGGTGTTTTAGTGCTGGAATTATTTTCCCCTTTGAGCTGGAGGTCTCTAGGTGACACTCAGGTCTCCTGCAGGACAGAGCAAGAAGGCTTTCTGCAGAGAATCTGTGTTGGTCTCAAACACAGAGTCTCGCCTAGTACCAGGGTACAGAGCCAAAACCTGGCCACCGCGCCAGTGCAGTCTTTGTGCCCTGAGGCACGCAGGATGCTCTTGATTCACCTTAACTGATTGCTTCAGAAGGGAGTGTTTGTGAAGCGTAAAAAAATATACCTTACTTTGGCTTCATTTTTATCCTCCCAGCCTGCAGAGGAAGAGGCGTGAGTGTGCGGGTCCTACCGAAACGCCTGGCTCCCTGACAGATCCGACCACAGCCACAAACGAAGTGGTCACAGAGGAGACCCTTGAAGACTGATAAAGACTTTGGGCCACCTCAGCCATAAATCTCCCTTCTGTGTGTTTGGCTGAATATAGGCATAAGCTGCAGAGGACACTTAACTGCCTTTGCCTTTCACGTGAGCGGAGGCTCAGTGTCCCTCCACGATCTTAAGGGCTGCATGTGCATGGTGGGTTGCTGCTTGCCTTCCCCAATGGTTCACAGGCACAAAGTCAGCCTCCCCTGGGCAGGGAAGGATGTCCCTCTGTCCCCCACGGTCCCTGCAGCCATTACAGTGACACACAGAACCAGTCTCGCCTTAGAGGATTTCCAGAGAGCTTCCGTCGCTCACTGTGTTTCTTCACTGTCTGAACGAGACCTTTCTGGACGCTTGAATGCCCACAGTTCCTGGTATCAAAATCTTCATGGATAATTTGAATTATACTGGAGAACTGGATTTAGGGAGAATTCTCAAAATGTTTCTCCCCCTTCTTTGCCTTCGGTTCCCATCCATGAGAAACATGGATATTTACCCCAAGACCCAGGATTTTACAGATTTAAGCTCCAGACCCCTCTCGTTTTGGAATTATTTTCCTTTTTACCATTTGATGCCATGTACAAACTTCCATGCTGGGAAGTCCATATTTCAAGACGTTTTCTGTCTCAGAAATATTCCCTATCTTCTAGCTATACTGCCGAGTGATGTCTGCACTGATGGAAGTTCAGAGCAAATGTTCAAACCAGTAATTCTGTGGGACCTGGCTCAGGATGCCAAGAGCACACGCTTCTCACCAGTCCAAGAAACACAAGCTGAGAGATCCCACCCACACAAAACAGCCCGCTGAGCTCAGCTACGCCTCACTGGAGACATCTGCTATGCCCCAGTGGACTTTACTGTTTTAGTACTGCTATAAATGCCAGGAATATGTCAATTTAAAGTGCTTACTTTATTACCACTGTCTGAGATCACAGTGTCCTGCTGAGTCTCAATCTCCATGGGGCTACCGAGCAACACATCCTCTTCTATACTAGTGTTTGCCTCCCCCATCATCCTCACAGAAATTGTCATTTGTGGAGGCTGCCCAAATTTTATATTCTTGGCCAACTGTTGCTGAAAAACAAGGAAAGAAAATACAAAAAAAAAAAAAAAAAAAAAGGTATTTATATTATCAGCAAAACAAGCCAAGTCTAGCACGTGCCCCTTCTCTACCTGAAAGCTGCACAGAATCATTCAAGGCAACTTCTGACTCTGGACAAAAAAAATCAACTTGAGGCTCACATTGATGCAACATGATGGGCACCCCCTCTTCTTTCTCCCCACAAAGTGACCAAGGTCAGGAATTTACAGCATGATTTCTGATTTTGGATGATCAACTTGAGTTCTTGTCAATGTTGCCAAGTTTTGCAAACTTACTGTGAATTTTGAAACATTCCTTCTCTTTTTTTAATCTATGTCCTAGGTTAAGACTTTGTTTATAAAAACTAATTATGAAGCCTTACTATTGCAAAGAAATAAGATTATGAGCCAAGTGTACACTGAGAAACTAAAACTGCCCCAAAAGGCAACCTTTTTCTTCTCCAGCCCCCAAACCCTGCATCTCATGCATCTGTAGTTCTTAAAGATATCCTTATTGTAATGTTTAGTGACAAGTTTTAAATGTTAAGGGTTTGGCATAACCCTGCCTTAGAGGAGGCAAATTCTCCAAGGAGGAGAAACCCAGCTTCTTTTAGATGCTTGATCTCATAGTAACAATACACAAACTCATGTCTGCTCATGCTCCCATGCTCTACCACATCACTGCTTTTGCACAAAGAAGTTTATGCAGGGGATGTGCAGTAAATGAATGGATAAAAGAGCTTTCCCACCATTTATTTTCCTTGTTGAAGTAGTTTTCTCTCAAGGATTACAAGAAAGTACTCTTGAATTATATTAAGCATAAGAAGAGTAAAATAAGTAGCGTATAATCTGGTAGGGTGAATTAGAGAAATTACAGCCCTGACTACTGCAGAGACACATACCATACAGTCTTTGAAAGTGAACTTTTTGCAAAAGAGTTAGAAGAAATTCTCTAAAAGGAGCAAATGGAGGAAGGAACATTTATTGATAGATTTCCTTCCTGAAATATTTCAGGGAATCATTCTCAGTTAGGAAGGAAAGGACCGTGGAGTTACTTTCCTCCTTTACTCTCTTTCAAGCACAGAAAATTCTCCAAAGGACATCTCCCATTTCTGTCTTGTATTACTATGAACATCTACAGCTCAGCAATACTCGATTTACTGTGCAGCTTCTATTCAGTGGAAATGCGAGGGGTCCATGTATGTACCTGACATGAGTTTGCCACTGAGAACTGCAGAAAATTGGAGTAGATAGCATGCAAAACAAAGACTTTTTTTTTTCCCTCATAGCACAGAATCAGTAGCATGGCTTAGGTGAGCAGTTGGCAAGGGAAGATATGCTTTAGTATGGATGGATTTCTAAAATGATTCAGGTCAGATCAGTCTCACTCACCACCGTTGCCGCGCGGACTAGACTCATATGAAGTTTATCCATATTACCCCAAAACATTACTAGATGTCTGTATTGAACTATTAAGACAAAAGGTACGTCCACAGACTCCTTATAATCAGGTTATTAAATTAGAATAGTTTTTCTCAGTCTCCTCATTTTGGTACGCACTGTTTACGCCCACTTGGATTTTGGCAGAAAGTAATGCAATTCATCTAAGTACATCATTTTGGCATAGTGGGCAGTTCTGAATGGCACAGTTTTATTCCCATCTAGATTACTGGCAGTGCACCCACAGTCTAAAGGCAAGGATTTCACCAAGTCTTCCCAGGCTTTCATGTCAGCAGTGCAACTCTGACTTGAAATCTTTCGTTTCCATTGCGTAAATGGGAGCTGGAGAGAGCAAATGGGTCTGTATTAGATAGTGTGAAGGCTGTAATTCTGCTCTATTCCTGAAGGTCCTCTGATACTAGTAGAAAATAATTTCAGAACAGCTTCCTAACTTGATAACATGTTTTCTAAGTTGAGGCTGCTCCCTTCTTCTTCCTGAAGTCATATTCCTAGACAAATAGTTCTCCCAGGCTGGAACCATCAGCATTACCTGAGCAAACTACCCAAGAAACCAAGAACTTGTACATCTTTTCCATGGTGAGAACATGCATGCACATACATATTGCTTGCAATGTGTTTTGGAGGAAAGGATGGTGTGTTATTCTCTTGATCTTCTGATCAAGTTCTTGATTCTAGTGTGTGTGCAGTGCACAGTGGGAGTTGTGTGGTGATGGAGCTATTGTGGACAATGATATGTGCTTGAAAAAGAATGGCCTTTTTAATTGTCATCAAGGATGCTTGAGGGCTGTGCTGTAAAAATGTATATTTCTGTATATAAAAGTTTAAAAAGTTATTTTCCTGATATTTCCAGGAAATAGACTACCCTCAATATTTATGGACTGTACACAGGTTTGTTGGGTTTAATTACTTCAAAGTTTTAACAGTTTATTTGCTCAGACTTGCATAAATTAGTTTGAAGATTGAAGAAGAAGCTCTAGTAGTCCTCACATTCCTTCCAGGACAGAAGGCTCTTCTCTGTATTATCTATTTATTGGCTTTTTGAAAATAAATTTTGCTTAAAAAAAAGCCTCCACTAATAGTTCTCCACTGGCCAATTTCTTTCAGTGCATTCTAATCTCCAAAGCTGATGCTGAATATCAAATGTCAAAATCTCAAACAGCTTGTTACCACTGACCAAATTTATTCTTATTGCTTTCAAAGAGCAATGTTAAACCTGCTCCTGTCCTTTTTCAAAATGTGCTTATACTGTAACTACAACGCAATTATCTTCTCTCAGAAATATTCATACAGATACATTCTCTACCTGGCCAATCATAAAAACCCTAAAAATGCATCATCCCTGAAAGAAAAGAAAAAACCCACAACTTTTACTTGGAAGAACGTACACAGATAGTCCAACCCAGAAATGGAGAGAGACATCAATTTAAGCTGCAAGGCCATTGAGAAAAGGCCATATTCCTTGAAAAGGAGCATCTTTTTCAGTTAGACATGTATTTCTGAACACAAAACTATAAATCCTCTGTACTTGCGAATTCCCTGTGCTGACAGCATGTGGATGATGGTTGCCTAAGGAGGATTATTTGCAACACCGGTCATTAGAAGTTGCAGGCATGCCATTTTATTCCTCTACCATTGCACAGTCATGTGTTTAAATACCCTTTTGGAAATCCCTATAGATGCGTATCGGTCTCAGTTAAATGACCCTGGTCTCCTTTGGTTTGTGCAAGACGACTTGTAATTTAGCAGCCAGAAATCACCATCCCGCTCTGAAATCTAGCTGTCAGCTAGAAGGAGAAGGAAAGAGATTAATGTCTCCTGCCTGCACCTTCCACTTCCAGTGTTATCAATGCCAATGGGCTTTCCCAGTCCCTCAATTTGGAGCCAGTGGACAGGTATTTCCACTTGCAAACCATTCTCAGCACCAAAACAGCATGGCTACCACATATGACAATGACCATGAAACAGTGGCTGGAGGCACCACCAACACAGGGGAGCTTCAGAATGGGATCATCAAGTTGTGCTCCACATCAGGTTTACCTCATCCCTGAATTTTTTTTTTCTATGAGATTCAAGAGGTGCATGAGAGTTTGTCTATTCACACCCAACCCAGGTGTCTATCAGTGCAGTGCCATTCAGTGTGAGGTGAGGGGCAGGGCTGCACATCTTAATAAAGGCAAAGAAATACTGGGAATTTAGAAGAGAAATTAAAAGCCTGCACTCATCCAATTTTTAAAATCTTCCTCAGTAACTGGACCATGACACAGACCCACTTTTATCTAATGCAAAATAATTTGCTAAAATATGATATTATTTAACGGACATCTTTACACCAGCTTACCATTAATAACTTCAGCAATAAAACTCCTAAGTTAAATTGGTCTGCATTGGTTGGCACCTGCAGCAAATTAAAAAGCTTAGACTTTCAAAGCACTCTTTGTGTTTGCATAGGAAATGCCACAGCACAAACTTTCCATATTAACCGGCAGAGAGCCCAGACTGGGCAGTACATCTCCTCTTTCACTCCAATTTGGCTCCTCTTCTGTGTACATGCCTGCTTGCATGCATGTTGGATTCAGCCCCCTGAAACCATGTCATTCTTATGGCTCTGTGCCTGGAGTGAATCCAAAACTGGATCCACTGAGCTTCTTAGTCTGTTCAGTTAAAAATCATTAAAACAGAGTGTACTATTTCAGCTGATTCCATTCAAACAAGTTTTACAAGAAATGCTGGTCATATTTTGCCTTCAACTCAAATACTTATTTTTCATGTCTGTTTGGAATACCCAGATATATAAATAAATGAAATTATGTTTTCTAGTTATATGTAATTGTGAAATAATGACTTAATAATATTTGTCCTAAGAAGAGCTATACTGTTGAAATTCTACATTGTCCTGTACAGTTTCTCAGAGTGACCCAAAAATCAAATGCCTTGGGAATATATAAGAACAGGGTGAGCCCGTACTGAGATTTTCCCTGTAAATGCTCCAATGATTTGTGGCATCTGAGGACTTTTGGAGTCAATAGTCAGTTGGGAACTTTTCTTTTATGAAATTGTTTCATTGCTTTTTGAACTTTTATAAATATTCCAAGAATAACAGTGCTGTATGACAATAAGTTCTACAGTCCAACTATGCATAAAGAAATATTTGTTTTTGTTTTGGTTTGAAAGTGTTACTAGTTTCAACTGATGCTCATGTGTTCTCATCCCATGAAAGACTGAATAACTCTCCTATATTCATTTTCTCAATTCCACTCATGATTTCATGCATCTCTATCATATTGTCTCTCTTATAATTTCTTTTCTAGGCCGAAAAGACAGTTTACCTAATTGTTCTTTCTGTGGAAGTGAGTACACTTCTTTATCCAAACAGGAAAATCTGCAGCATATCTAAACAAGCAAAACACCTCACATAAGCAAATTATTATTATTTTTTTTTAATCAAAGAGAGAGAATAACCTGGAAAGCATTGTGTGAGAAGTTATACTGGTATAGCTGGAGGCTTTACAAAGTAAACTAGATGTAAAATTAACATGTAAACCTACTGAAAAGGAGGAAAATAAGAAGTATTACCACAGGTGGTTTGGATATAAGATGCAGGGAGGGAACTATTTCACTCTCCATTGCTGGAGCAGCATGTGCTTTGGGGCATTACACCTCAAGAAAGATTTTGGGAGAGTCCAAAATAGAAGAATGGTGAAGAAGCAAACTGTATACGGATCTCTAGAGATACGTATTTGCAGAAAATCCAGATGCAAAATAAAGATTTTGGTATACAGTGGTAATGGACCACTTACAGATGCTCACGTGTTAAGAGCAAGACTTTCTGGAGAAACTTGAAGATACTTACAGGATCTATGGGTTTGTCACCTGAGTCTCTCCTTGCAGAGTACCAAAAGCAAAGCTGATGTGAGTAAGGAAAATGCAATCTCATTTCCAGGGCTTAATATGATTACAGGAAAAAGGGGGTCTGCCCCAGAAATGCTAGAATGACTAAGAATGATAAATTTAGTTTATAAAATGAAAACAATTGTCAAATATGAAGAAAACAATTAGGCTGCAGCGGCACTAGAAAATATTGGCAACAAAGAAATTAATTGTAAGAAATACAAAGCTGGGCAGTCGTGCAGTGAAAATTCACTCCCAATTCTATAAAATGCAGAGCATCAGGTTAAAAGATAATATCTTAGAGGTTTAGCAAACAACTTTGTAGCCTTGTTGAGATCTGGGCAATATCAAACAGAAACAAAAATGGGAATGGCTGGAAGAATACAGATGTGCCACGCACAGTAGGGGAAGCACCAGTTTGATCATTAGCTAAGATACGTTAATGACTAAAAGAAATGGGATCCAAAACTGAACAGTCATTAGGTCTGAAAGGAAGAAAATCATTGGGGACATTCATCATTACAAAGCCAGGGAAATGTGAATTTAAAATTGGTCCTTTAGAGTTTTACCAAGAAGTCTAGATTCCCAAGACACGTTTTATCATAATTAATATCTGTGTAATAAACGGATGTTTTACAAATTTACAGAGCAGAGGGTTTGTTTGTTTTAAACCACGTGGCCGCATAAAACAGAAAAGATGTAGCCCAGTAGTTCCTAAATGCAGTAAGCCATATGCCATAGTATTTAATATTTCTTGCAGCTGACTGCCACAGCCTTATGGATGCCAGATGATGCAAGATACTTTCAGCGCAGGCAAGAGGTGGAGAACAAGCTGTCCTTTTGCCTCCAGAGGCAGCAGCAGTGCCACATCACGGTACTGTCACAAGCAAAAAGGGGATAATGGCTTAGACGCATCAATATACTAATTCTCAAAACAAGTTTCCATTTTACTTGCTACAGTTTTTGTGGGTCTGAAACAAAAAACATCTTCTGTTCATTTGCTGACCATTTCTGGCAAATATAAGTAGTAGGAAGAAGAGTCACGGTGCTAAAATGCAAGGAAATGGATCTAATGCACTCTGATGCAAGACAAAAAAAACCCACTAACCTTTGAAAGGGAAGGATGTAAAAGCAAGCTCCTAGAGTTTCTTTTACATTTGTTCTGACACACTGCTAAATTTAGATTTTAAACATCCCTTTTGTGTCATTCACAGTCCTATATGAGAAGTAAAGCACCAGATCCCAAGAAACTAAATGAGTTCAGCATCAAGAGTACCAGTGCCTGGGTACCACCTCTTTGTGGGAGCAGGTTCAGGCTGGCTTTCTACACTGGATCTTAAAAACTAGGTCATGATAAATCTCAGCAGATCCAAAGGACAAGGAAAAGACTGCTTTTACAACAGCAGGTGGCTTAAGCCAACACAAAATAACTTAAGGATACACAAAGGCTCTTGGAGGTTAACAAGATGTCAGGCTTTTATCAGCCCGACTTCTAGCACACACTAAAACCTTTGAACACGACCAAATGCATTTACAGAAAGCCTGTAAGATGAATGCTGCCAATCTGAAAATCAATAAAAAGAAATGAGAGCTATTCCAGAAAGGTTGTAGTGAGGTGGGTGCTGGTCTCTTCTGTCAGGTGGCTGGAGATAGGACAAGAGGAAATGGCCTCAAGTTGAGGCAAGGGAGATTTAGGTTAGATATTAGGAAAAATTTTTTTACTGAGAGGGTTGTCAAACATTGGAATGGGCTGCCCAGGGAAGTGGTTGAGTAACCACCCCTGGAGATATTCAAAAAGCGAGTGGACAGGGTACTTCAGGTCATGGTTTAGTGGGCATGGTTAATGGTTGGACTCGATGATCTTGAAGGTCTTTTCCAACCTAAATGATTCTATGAACTAATATACCTTGCACACATAATCAGAGAGAAATCCTACAATAAGAAGCTGAACTAGTGCATACGCTGGCCAGCTGCCCAGACTGCTACAGAGTTTTGCACCATTACACAACATTTTTTGTGGGTTCATCAACACTCCAAAGTCAGCAGAAACGCAAGGCAAGAAGGGGGAAATACTCTGGGGGTCAGCAGAATGAGATCCAGCACCATCAGTATTAAATGGCTTGCATTTCTATTCTGATTTCAAAACCCTTTTCACCATGCTATCAGTTGGGCTTGTAAGCATGGTGCCTCTTCCAAAAAAGATTTAAGTTTTCCAGGAATCTTCACTGTACCACCCCCAAAAAAATCCTAGAAAAGGTTACAATCTGCAGAGCTTTTGATCTCCATTTGGAATACAGCGAGTTCAGAGTGAGCACAGGGCACTGAATCCTGGCAACATTTCTTTACTGAGGAGCATCTTGCCAGGCAATTGGAAACTGGAAATGCCGTGCTTCCACTGTGACATACAAGCCTGGGCAAAACCACAGTAATGTTGGTGGCATAGCAATGACTTGGGACCAGGAGTTGGCCACAGAATTGGTTTTAAGGGGTGGAGCGCTCTTCAGAGGAGATGATTGTCTCCTCTTGTTCCACCACTTGAAGAAATACAGACATTTCCAGTTGGAGCAAGCTTGCAGAAAGGGACTTTCAAGTAGATACAAGCTTCTGATAACTGGAGACCGAGTATCAGTGTTTTCTGTGACTACAAAAATCACACAGCAAACACAGTCTGCTTTTAAAATACTAGAGAAGAAAAAAAGGATGGGGTATGGAGTGCATAAAACCTTCACACAGGAATGATAGTCCAAATAACTGGTCAGACCTGGGACTCAACTCTAAGGTCAGCCTAAAAATGTGCAATGGGATTTTGGCATGACCATGTCCTAAACCTCAGGGAACAGTTTCGGGCACGGCTAGGGAAACGGGGACAGTTATGTGCTGGGCAGCAGGTTTTGCAGATTCAAGAGGTGGCCCCTGGGCTTGTTATAAGGAGCCTTTCCATGGGGATATGAAAAAAATTCATGAACATTTAGATTAATATATAACTTCTGTGTAAACATATAAATAGTTAAAAGTGTCATTTACAATCTATTATGCATTTCCTTTCTGATTGAATGAGTTGCTCTGGATACCACCATCTTCAGTAGAGTGGGAAGAAATGAATTAGGGATGTTGTTATAGGCTGGGTTGCAGCTATATTAAAATGATAAAAATGAACTACTGTCCTTCAATTTAAAAAAAAAAAAAAAAAAAGAAAAAAAAAGGTAACCACACAAGCAAGAGCGTTATCACTGGCTATTTATTTCACTTTCAGGGGTGACTATTTTTGCTTTAATTTTCCTGAGTTACTATTTGCTTAGTGAAGATGGTCATTAGCAACTGCAGTAACTGTACTTTTTATCATGTCTCTGAGTTTAGTGAAGGCAATAATTTCCATTGGGAATTTTAAGGTGAGTTTAGAAATGGAAGCCACTCCTACAAAGTGAAAAGTTATTCTGAGAAAAGCTAGCGTACTGAAGCCAAGACAACAGATCCAACAGATAGGGAGGGCATAGTTCCCTGCAGAAGTCAGTGGGCTTTTTATCCAAAGGACATTCAAGCATTCTGCAAGACAGGTCCCACTACCTTGCGACTTTGCCCAGAGTCAGCAGTCATTTAAAATATAATGGTTTATAGCCTGGAAAGTAGCATGCATTGAATCTACCTGACCCAGGGAAATTTAAGTTGAAAAACCAGCACAGAGAAATTGGAGCTGTCCTAGTGTGGTTTCTACTTCAAAATTCACCCGCAGTCAGCACAGCCAACGCTGTTCAGGTGCTTTGTCTGCTGGCAGCACTGAGCAGGAAGAACGAACAATTTCATCCTGAAGGTCGGATCTGTCTACTGTGCGTGATCTCTTACTCACCAGAAAAGATGGATAGTGGCTAGACTTTGGAGGTAAAAGAAACCAGTGGTATTTTACTAGTCAGCTACAGGGTAATGGCATTTGCACAGCATTAGAAATTTATGAGCATTCTGACAGGACTTGTCAGCATCCTGAGCAATAAACTGAAATGTGCTTCTGAAGGACAGCTTCTTCAAGGTCTAAAAAGGCATAGAGCTGGGAATCTTACAGATGTACGAGAAGTAAAACAAAAAATTAGAGCACTAGTAGGACAGAGTTCTGGAAAAGAAAGAAAAGCAGGTCATGTAAAGCTCTTTAGAAGCAAATACCCAAATGTGTTGTTTATGTAGTTACTTATGTGCTGTTTGCTTTGGAGAGATAAACGTGCCCACCTTTCATGAGAACCATTGAAAGGACAGGGAGAAAAAGAAGGAGAAAAAAAATGCAATACATAGGATAATTAAATCAGCTTTGCAAAGAAGTCTCACTCTGTATGCCATTCCCTGCCACCAACACCACCCTCATTTTTTCACTCAGTACCACATCTGTAGGTCTCAGGCATACAGATCAGGACACGCCAAAATCATGAGTTCAATTCAAGTGAGTTCCACAAGATACAGACATTTCTGCAGGTTTGCTTGCAGCATCACTGCCATACCTTTCCCTTTCAAGACCAAAACCTAGGTCAGGTTATCTGAATTATTTACATGGCTTTTGGCTAGACAACTCACATGGCCGAGAAACTGCCCCAAGTATATTGAAAAAGCAACCCACCTTCCACCACATTTAGCACACTCTGGAGACCATTTTCCACCACATTTTAAATATTTTTCCCACTTATGATTTCTTACCTGAAGAGTTTTGACTTTTCCTAAAACGTTCTCCTGTGACATTGCTTGGATGGCCTGTTCACTCTCTGTTCTCCCATCAGGTATAAAAATACTGTCATGGGAAAAAGCTCGACTGCCCATAGAATAATGGGAGGACCTGGAAAAAAGCAGTTAAAAAGTAAATAAGCACAGCAATTAATTTATGAGAGTGACCCTTCATATCATAGCTGCCCTGCTGTATAGATTTTCCTTCCCTCTTGCCTTCTACATAAAAGCTTTGAATATTCTTAGAAGAGTGGTATCCAAACATGTTCTGTTATCAAAAGTTTAACAGAGGTATACGATTCCCTCACACACAGTTTTCCTTCTTGGAAGGACATAGAGTGGGATGGTTTTCACAGGCATGTTGAGAAGTTCAATCAATTTTCCTTAGAAATCTCAAATCTAAATGTTACTTTTAGGATACGGAGTAGATGATGATGGCGCATACATTACAGACTGCATATTTAAGAAAGCCTGCATTCGTGCTTAGTCCCAATGCTTGGGACCTGCTGCCATTCTTAGCCAAAGACAGACAGCAGCTCCCAAGCAAAGGTAGCTCTATGACACAAAGAGAAATCATACACTCTAGTAGCCTACTTATAAAGAGTTGCCTCATTTAGCTGATTACTTAGCTGTTCCTATCACCACAAGTATGACCACACTGACAATAAAATGTTATCATCAACCCCCTGAACTGCTAAGAAGCCTATTACACCAACCTGTGTGGGTTTGATTAGCAACAAAGAGCGAGAGATGCCCGTGTGTTACCGTTAAACTAGATTACCGACGCCAAGGAGGAGTGCGTCATGAACGACCTAGTTATATGGCTCTGCTCTAAATCCACGGGTAAAGGGATTAAACAAAAAGTGGTTTCAGTTACCAGAAATTTTAAAGAGTCATCAAGAAAACTGAGAATAAAAAAAGGTTTGTGGGTTGTTACTTTGGGGTTTTGGGTGCATTCTGGGGGAAAAAAGTTTGAGTTTGAAAGCCATGTTTTGTCTCGCCTAGAATATTCCATGGTGAGCGGAAAGCCAGTAAAATACAAACTTGATAAAAGCCACAGTAGAAGAAAACGGAGAGGTGTTAGATCTCTCCTCTTAATAACTATTGGCAACCTATGGAACCCATTTATAGCTTCAGTAAACAAACAATCTGGAGAAAAAAATTAGATACTTTTTATACCAATCTAACAAACACAACCTTCTACGTGTGAGAAAAACATTATAAACAAATACTTCAGCAGAAGCAAGGAAGATGATACTTCCAGAGAGAGGAGTAAGTAAAACAAGAAAAATTAAAGCCTCACGTATTTAAGAAAATCAGTGTATTATCTTTTTGTCCCCTTTAAAATATGCTAATTGTTTATAAAGTGTTCAAGATACTTCTGTTCATACTTTGCGGGAAAAAAAAGTTTGGAATGTATTTATTACATTTTCATCTCATTTTTTGCTCGGGTATGAACACAATCTTTTTAAGTAAAAACAGTAACATTTTCTTACCAAGGATGAATGTTATATAGGGTTACATTAACCTTTTATAACTGATTAAATGATAGGCTATTCTTGACTTTTATAACAAAATTTCTTACAGGTAACCTGAAAATAGTAGGAAAATAGCCCCCCACAACCTCTCCATCTCTCTAGTTTATATATAAAATACACGTGCACTCACAAAATAATCAATCCAAGCTTTTGGGGAGAACACACACAGCTCTCTGTACATTTCACTCTCCCTGCAATCATAGACTAGCTGAAAAACTATTTTTTATCCAGAATTAGTATTTGAACAACATGCTTCATTTGAAATAAACCAGCACACAATCAAGCAAAGAGCTGGTCAGTATTTCACAGCATTTTTAGCCATGAAAGAGGAGGAACGTTTAACTGAAGCTATATCCTATTTTAGAATATTTTTTTTTAAATAAAAACCACAACTTGATTGCCTTTGGCTGCTAAAGGTAATACACCTTCTTTTAGAAACCTTTTATTAGAGAAACCATAAAAGTATATTTTTAAACCCTCTTCTAAAAAGGTTTCTATACCAAAGTGTCATGACTCAGCCTGTACACAGAGCTGTGGTAAAATTATGTGGTGCTGGAATATATCTACCATCCTTGGCTGTCCAGGAGTCAGCCCAGGAGCCACAGTTTTGAGAAATGCCCCTTAAACAGAGACAAATTCCTAGCAGGCCTGGCTTGCAAAATGAGTGGTTTGACATGAAGCTGAGTGAAAGTTGGTTGTTTTCATATAACCATGTAGGTCTGTTTGAACTGAAAGCTCCAGCATTGCATTCAACAAGGCAGGGGAAAAAAGTCTGTATTCACAACCAAAACTGAGGGGAACATGCAAAATTTGACAAACCAGCCCACGCCAACCTGTCCTGCATTCACATGGTTCAATATGTGAAACTGCTGCAGGTGCAGAAGGCAAGGCCAGTGGGAACTTATCATTTCCTATTTACCTTTGAGCTGAGAGATCTGCTGAGGATGCATAATCCAGGTAATACTGTGTTCCAGAGAGGATCCTCTCAAAGATTTTTCCAGCAATACTGTGGCTCTGTCTCACAGCTATTCACCATGCATATGACACCATCCTCCCCTTTTACTGTCCAGTGGGTTGGCGTTCTTATACTTAAAATTAGACAGCTCATGTTTATTCCTATAGTTTGTTACAACTAATTAGTAGGCGAGGGTTGCAATTCAGGCACCAAAGAGTTCAGTGACTTGTTTGCAAGTCATTCTTGACCTTACTAATGAATCTGTTAATATTCGAGTGGGGAACAGCCAACCTGCAGCTTTTGAACTGAACAGCGTTTGGTAGCACTTCAAATCCCAAAACTTCAGCTGACCAGCAGCAGGGATGCTCTGGCAGTAGGAACTGCCTGTTAATCCGAGTCCCTGAAATGGAAGAAAAGATCAACTGCTGAGGTCAGTGCTGGTGGACTGCCTAGGACATGGCTGCAGATGAAGAAATTTCCCATCCTGCTACAGAGCTGAAGATACCTTCAGTGACCTAGTCTCACCTCCGGCCTGTGAACTAACCCAATGAATCTCGTGACTGTTTGAGATACACAGTACACCAGCTTTTGGCTATGTGCAGATCTGGGTTTACGGCTAGTGTGATCAGACTTGTTAAAACGTCATTTAAAGCTTCCGTTGGGACACTGGGTCATATGAAACAGCTTGGAAGCTTCACGTAACCTGCAATCGTAAGTACATCACCACTGAAAGTCCAACCCTATCTATCTTTGACAAGTGCCCACAACAGTACTGCTGGCAGGTTAGGACCATGACAAGCACATACAGCACCTCTCTCTGACATTCTCCCATACGCCAACTGCTTTCAGTTAGGCACTTCCTCATTACATGGCATCACACATTTTTCTTTCATAGAGCTGAGGCTAAACGTATTTGAAAGCTTTTGCCTGTTTTTGTTTTCTTATTCACTTGCTACCAAAACAAACATACTCCAAATTGTCAGAACACATGAAACATTCACAAGAAACCCCACAGTGAATTAACCCAAGACTTCTCTCTACTGTATCCCTTCAAAATGCTTTGCAGATATACTGGATATTTCAGAACTGTGTGACTGAGCAATTTTGCTAGCCACACATCCAATAACTGGTAAAAATGTCTTGAGAATTTTGCTTAAATGTCTATGTAGGTTAAAGTACATTGGAAAAAACATATTCACACATTGTAGTAACCTACTTTCTTTTACAAGTGAGTTTAAATAGCATTTAAGGTGGCTTCCAGGCTACTTGAACTTTCTGGAAGGTCTCCTATTTTACTCACTTGGAGCCCACAATCCTTTCAAATCTTCCCAGCTGTGAGTTTGACATATTATATCACAAAGGTCCTTTTTCTACCTCTTTTTTCACTCTCCGCATGTTCTACTTTTGGAAAGACTGAATTTCTTTTAAGTCACAATACAGTATGAATAATTGAGTTTCCTTCACTGCTACCACCATTCCCATTACTCAAGTTTTTCTCAGAAGCCTTTATACAATAACATCCTTAAAATCCATATCTACAGACTGTGCTTCTTAGCCTTCCCCTCAATTAAAAGGCATGCTGACATCAGGAATGGCTTTCGATAGATTCATGGTATGTCAGAGACCTGGGCTACAGTCATAGCCATGGTTGAAGGTGTTACAGTTTCAAACTGCCATATCATTTCCAAGAGATGTGGGAAAATAGCGGCATCAGTTTATGAACACTTCTGTTGACAATACCAACGATGACACTTCAGAGGCTGTTTGTGCTGAAAATAATTGAATCATCATCTGACTCACTTCCAGAAACCTGACTAAATTAAATGAATTATGGATGTGCTATACCAAAATACAAAGCACTTTCAGCAAATCCTTAACGCTGTTCTCTCTGAAGATGTGTCGCAACCTAAGTATCATGTTCCAGTTTCAGTTCCAAGACACAGATTTTCAAAATGAGTTTTCTCATACTTGAAGCAAAGTTAAATTCCATTCATTCACAGAGTTTTCTTTGCCACACCTGTGTCCCTCTTCAGAGTCCTGAAGACAGATTGGAATACTTGGTTTCTCAGCAAAATTAAGAAAATACTTTTCACCTTCTTTTATTAGGATGCAATTCTTAAGAACTACTACATTTTTGAGAATGTGTGAGGAGTTCTTTGATACACATAGGTTTTGGCACAAAGAGTGCACCAGGATATGTCTTTATCTTGAGGGTACCCCAAGATCATAAAAGTACAGCAGAGCCAACCATCCCACAGGATTTTTACCAATAATGAAGCTAGCAGTGTCAAATGGGTGGGAAATAGAGCAAGACATGGAGTACAAGGACCACACCACATCTTGACCAAGGATATGACATGGACTCCTAGCCCAGGTTTACTGTATTTAGCTGTAAAAAGAGTTGCCTCAAACACATCTCAACCCTAATTAGCTTTCTTCTGCACAAAATGAACGTTTCTCAGACTCGTTGTTTAACTCGGTGCTGATAAATTCTTTCCCCTGGAAAGGGAGAACACTTTCTGTTGTATTTCAGACTTCTGGAAGGATCCCAGAAAACCTCAGGTAAAACAGATTACATATACACTGGAAGTATAGTTCTAATGTATCTGTGTATGAATTTGGCTTGCAAAAACCTCTGTGCAGTAACTCCTCTTTCCATTATACTCACTCTTGCTGAGGTGTCTGTGTGTGCTAAGAAACTAGGAAATGGGAAACAAATCCCTCATAGCAGAATAGGACCACCCCGAGCCTACAAGAAAAGTCTTACTCCTTTCCCATGAAGGCCAGCAAACAGAGAGATTGCTCTCTGGACCCCCATCAGCCATCTACTGCTATGCATCATTATCTGTTTAGGATGCAATTTTCTCTCAGCTCTAGATACTCCAAGCCAGAACTGGGTGAGGTATCACCCTTTCTCCCTTTATCCTCCTCCCTGCGTGTTCCCATCACCTCTTTTGGGCCTGCTTAGTGCTCATGGTTCACATGAAACAATTCAGAGAGCTGTTCTGATTGAATAACTAACTACAAAAAAACCCCAAACCAAACCAAACCAACCTCAAAACCCCACACAATTTCCTGGTTGGGCTGAGCAAATACTGACACAAGCTTCCATGCTAGCTGCATGTCCAGAGCGCTGCTGGAAACAGCCAGATAACTGCAGTCCGGACTTCAATCAGCATATACTGCTGTGGGACTGCACCCTTAAGTACATCAGAGTATGTACATGGGTAACACTGCACAGAATACAAGGCTAAATTTACCTCGGTACTGGTGGCTATTATGTTTTAGACCCCATTTTTCTCCAGAGCTATTTATCCTCTCAAAGACAAATGTGGGGTCCTTAAAAAAGGGAAGTTTTGCCAGCAGGGAACACTGAGGTCTCAGCTCTTGCATAATCCCATATCGGTGCGTTACTGTAGTACAAAAAGCTTGCACCACCAATTGCTTTTTTAGTGTGTCATAAATGTTCCTCCCACTCTGATATTAAAGAGTTGGAAATAGAAACTGGAAAATAAAGGGAAAGAATGAGCTGTTCTGTTCTTTCATGTTTGTAGAGACTGGCTCAAAAAAAATCCCAGTCTCATGACTTTCTCTCTTTTAGATTTCCATTAGAAACCGATTCTGTAATGATTAGAGACGAGAGCAACTTTTTAACATACAGCCATTTTTAACACTAAAAAAATTCATAAAGCATTCAAAGCAAGAATGAATTTGTTTTAGCCAGGTA
The DNA here is from genome assembly GCF_964188355.1 of Buteo buteo. NCBI lineage: Eukaryota > Metazoa > Chordata > Aves > Accipitriformes > Accipitridae > Buteo > Buteo buteo. Next base: position 31,492,677 of record NC_134171.1, on the reverse strand, counting down.
TTGACCCTTAGTATAATCCCTTCAAAGACATCTGAGGGTCACTTCCAAAATAGTGCCCCAGGGAAATGACAAGTGCAGTGATAGGTTGCCTTTACTTAATGTTTTGTTTTAAAGAAGAAATCTGATTCCAGCTCTTTGCATCTCCCATGAATGTCCCCAGGGCAGCTAGAGATGAAAAACATAAATTGCATTTTCTAGTCATTCCAGAGATGCATTAATACTGTAATAGAGGAAAATGGATTGTAATTCTGAGCTGCATTTTTAGTGTCTTCTCTTTCATCTGTCATGCTGGAATGTGAATTTTGGTTCTAACTCATGCCTGGATAGGGAATATTGTCCATGCTGCAACATAACTCTGAGTTACAACTGTGCTCAGACAGTATGTTGCTTCATTGCATTAACAAACCTGTAAATATAGACCTTACAACCTGAACAAGCAAAAGGGAGATTTTCTTAGCAAGGCAGTTGAAGGACTCTTTTTCATAAAGTCAACTTAGAGATCATTCCTGTGTTCAATTTAAAGATGTATCTGTATCACCTTTAGGAACTGCCAAACTTCAGAGCACTAACTCTGGGAAAACTCCACGGATTCATTGTTATGACCCACCAGAGTCCCACTGATGCCAATGACCTGTTTTGCAGCCTCTGTGTTGGTACCCTGGCTCATTTCAAAGACATCATGCAACATTATCTTATACAAAGCTCCAGTCTGGTGTCATCAGGGGATCTGTAACCTATGAACTTACCATAAATTTATTTTTTTTAAAAGTAGACATCAAGCCTAGCTTTAAGTAGCTTATGGATCTTTAATACATGCTAATAATCTAACTAAAATAATGATAATTAAGAGCATAAAGCGATCATGGGAAGTATCAAGGCCCTGAGTGCACTAATAAGGTTTAACATCCCTGACCAGCCTCATCCGGGACCTCCACCCACACACATGGGTCCAGGAGCTCTATTTAAGATCACAGTTGAGCTGTTGGTTCCTGCTTGAGGTATGCTGGAGGAGTGCTGCTCTCCAGCTCAGCCACAACTCTGCCTGGTGCTGAAGCCCCTTGATCCAGACCTCAATTTGCAGATTGGTTTCCTGGCTTGCCTTCGGCCCTGCCTTCTCAGCTGTGGACCTGTGGCATGATCAATGGATCTGATCCTGCCCTACAGACTGAATTCTTGTCTCAGCCTCAAACCTGCCTTATCATCCCTGTCTTATCATTGCAGTCTGACAAGAAGGTAGCGAGCTGGGACTAGATAGGTCTTGACACATGCATTTTATGTAATTATTCACCAAACTGTCTAATCTCAGAAAGTCTCAGTATGCAGAGCAAAGAAAGGCATCACTCTGGTTTCCAGTAATTCTGCAATCCCTTGAGCACTGTGGACAATTCACCAGTTATCATAGAAATATGCAGAGTAGCGGAAGGAACCAGGCTCTAGATGGCCCAACTTTCACACTTGATCTGGCAATCCATTGCATGTGACACTATTCGATCAAATAGCAGCATATGTTTATGCAAAATTTGCTCTAAAATATGGCAAAACGTACAGAAAAGGAAGTGAAAAGACTAAGTTAGGCTTGGCAGGAGTAAGTGCCGTATAATGATTGCATTTAGCTCAAGGAACGAAAGTAAGAGGAAATAAGACAGTACGTTATACTGCTGGTGACAACTCTGCTTGGTTTGGGAGCCCAGCCCTAGACCTTACCAGCTGCTGAAAAGACAGTTGCCATGCAGAACCTGAAAGAAAATAATGCATATGAAGATTAGGAGGGGGAATGCCATAAAAACATCTGAGAGGGAGGCAAGGGAGAGGACAAGTGGACAGTAAGGCAGCCTAACCTTTCAGGGAGACTAAAGCAAGATAGCGTATGTGATGAAAGAAGTGAAGAACAGAGTAAAAAGAGTTCTGGGATTACTGAGGTGAAAATGAAGCTAGTCATGATCAGGGCTGAGGACAAAAGACAAGTTAAAAAGGAGACACAGAGTGGGACCTGGTATAAAACATGGAGGACTTTTGCAGAGACAAAGCCTACTGAAGAGTTCTCAGGATCATCTACAAACTACAGTGTACATAATGAGGCATCTTTGCACTCAAGTAGCAGCTGAAAAAAAATTAAAATGGCAAGCTGATAGCATTTAGTGCATATTTCTAGTAAGTGATAAAATTGTAAGAAGTGGTGAAAAGTCCTAGCCCACATACCTGAGAAGAAAGCTTCTGGAGCACAAGGACTTAAGTTGGTAATAGGAGGGGGGAAGGCAAGAGCTGAGGTGTTGTATTGGGTCTGCATAGCAAGGTTTTGGTACTGGAGGGGGCTACAAGGGTGGCTTCTGTGAGAAGCTGCTAGAAGCTTCCCCTATGTCAGACAGAGCCAATGCCAAATGGCTCCAAGACGGACCTGCTGCTGGCCAAGGCCAAGCCCATCAGCGACGGTGGTAGTGCCTCTGGGAGAACAGATTTAAGAAGGGGAAAAAGAAACCCTGTGCAATTGCAGCTGGAGAGAGGAGTGAGAATATGTGAGAGAAACAGCCCTGCAGACCCCAAGGTCGGTGAAGAAGGAGGGGGAGGAGATGCTCCAGGCACCGGAGCAGAGATTCCCCTGCAGCCCGTGGGGAAGACCATGGTGAGGCAGGCTGTCCCCCTGCAGCCCAGGGAGGTCCACGGTGGAGCAGATCTCCACCTGCAGCCCGGGGAGGACCCCACGCCAGAGCAGGTGGGTGCCCAAAGGAGGCTGTGACCCCATGGGAAGCCCATGCTGGAGCAGGCTCCTGGCAGGACACGTGGCCCCATGGAGAGAAGAGCCCACGCTGGAGCAGGTTTTCTGGCAGGATTTGTGACCCCGTGGGGGACCCACGCTGGAGCAGTCTGTGCCTGAAAGACTGCAGCCCATGGAAGGGACCCACGCTGGAGCAGTTCGTGAAGAACTGAAGCCTGTGGGAAGGACCCACATTGGAGAATTTTGTGGAGGACTGTCTCCCATGGGAGGGACCCCACGCTGGAGCAGGGGAAGAATGTGAGGAGCCCTGCCCCTGAGGAGGAAGGAGCGGCAGAGACAACGTGTGATGAACTGACCGCAACCCCCATTCCCTGTCCCCCTGCGCTGCTGGGGGGAAGAAGTAGAGAAAATCAGAAGTGGAGTTGAGCCCGGGAAGAAGGGAGGGGTGGGGGGAAGGTGTTTTAAGATCTGGTTTTATTTCTCATTATCCTACTCTGATTTTGATAGGTAATAAGTCAAGTTAATTTTCCCCAAATCGAGTCTGTTTTGCCTGTGATGGCAATTGCTGAGTGATCTCCCTGTCCTTATCTTGACCCCTGAGCCTTTTGTTATATTCTCTCTCCCCCCTGTCCAGCTGAGGAGGGGAGTGATAGAGCAGCTTTGGTGGGCACCTGGCATCCAGCCAGGGTCAACCAGCCACAGGTGTCAAGAAAGGGTAAGATCAACAAAAATGCTGAGCATGATATTAGTCTTGTGTCTTATGTTCTGCCAAGACACCTGGGACCATTTCAGGAATTTCCCCACTCATCTGCCCTGACTACATGCCACTCAGTACTACATCAGAAATGGCCACTCCTAAGGTGGTTGTGGCTCCTACTCCTGTGCTGCTCAGCTGCAATATAAATTACAGAAAAGGTGAAAGAACTCTAATTTCACCAAAACCTGTAATGAATCCTTTAAAAAGATCCATGCAAACGAGGAACTGGAGAGAGCAAAGCTGCTCTTTTCCACAACCTTTTCTGTCCTGGAACACCCTTTTGTTCCCATAATACACCTTGTAACCCAGAAATAAGAAACTTGTTCTACACGGATCCGTGTCAGCTGACACAAGTGAAGAAAATCAAAACATACTTTATTTCTAAAAGCCTTACAATGTCCATATGTTGCTTTGCTCTTCTTGGGCTTGAAGAGCTACTTATTGAAATGAGATTGCTGCTAAGATGAAGTCTCTAGGAGAAGGTGGACACCAAGCACCACTGCACCAAGGCACTCCCACTGGAGCCAGGAAGGCAGTCAAAATGAGGCACTTCCAAAGGAAATTAGGAGACTGACAAAAGCCAATTGCAGAAATCAGGCTAATAAGCAGAAGAAAAAAAAAAATTGCCTAGAGCATGAAAATTGGATGTGACAGAGAGAAGATATCTTGGGAGCTCTCTGAAGCTGCAAGCGGGTAGACAGATCACTTTTTAACTGTTGATCTAGATTGCTTCATACAGAACTGCCCAATGCTTCATCCCCATGGAAATGTGTCAAAGTAGTGGCTGAAATTGTCCAAGAAGGAATCGAGACATTCCCCTAGACCCAAACCACAAAAGCTTGTGATTCTCTAGGTCTGGTTGTTTTCAAGTTTAGCTAGTACCTTTAATTCACAGGGATTTATGAATGTATAAGTATACTACCAGCTAATAAACAAATACATCAAAGTTTTCTTATTCTTCCTATTGTCACAAAGCAGATTCTTGCTAGTTATCATTTATTGGTTGTTGGGTTTCCCTCCTCCCCACTCTAAAATTTAGAAACCAAACAGCTGAACTGTTGATGAATCATTTTCATGCGATCAAATGCTCTAACAGTCACGCAGAAAAAACAATACACAGACCTTAAAAGTTTATACATTAGGCTTACAAGTTTGAGTTGGAGGTAAAAGCAAGACTTCGCTTTATGAAGATTTGAAAATATCATGACCTGCTTTTGGAAATTTTGGGACAGATTGTATGCCAACAACTACCTTGCTATGTCTGCTTTATAAGAGTCCATCTAAATGAGATGCTGAAAATAGACTGTACCTTGGGATCAAGCCCTTAGTGGAATCCCTGAGGTGGCCTGGAGCAGGAACGTGAATCTTCGTGTCCTGCTGCTGATTTTCATCTGTACCAAATCTGATGTTTACAGGTAGTACAGGACAATGCTAAGAAAAGAACATAACATCCATCCCACTCTTTTCACTATCTCCCCCAAAGTAACATGGGAGACACTCTTCACGCGAAGTGCATTACCCATTGAAATGACATGGAAATCTGAGCTGCAAGGTGAACATGCCATCAGAGCAGGGGCTGGGACTGCTCAAGAGGCAATGTGAAGTCCAGAAAGAAAGAGACTGAGCAATTTCTCCTGATAGTTTTTTTTTTGCCTTACTTAATCACCACATATTCTTTCAAGGTACATGTCAGGTAATTACCTGAGCAATAATACAAGAGTCACTTGGGAGCTGAGGAAAATACAATTACATTCATTTTTCAGGCCAGTCTCTATGACAACGACAGTGAATGCCACTGATCAGCAGTTAGTAACCAAGGCCACATTTGACACAGATGAGTTGTCCTCATTCACATGAAATGCAAAATGAAAATTAAATATTCAGAAACTAAAATGGAGATACAAGAGATGAATAATAATGAATAAACTGTATCACCTCCTAGACCCGACTTATATAGTATACTGTTATTGGAGGGGTAGAAGACCACAAATACCTGCAGAAATTCCCAAGCTGAGTGTGCTGTTTAGAAAATCAGATGAATAATTTTGTTTTCCTGAGGTAAATGCTTAGCTGAGAACACTCACCAAAAGAATGGTTGAGCACTGAACAAGCCTCTCCTACCTCTAACTTCTGTTAAACCAACCACAAGAATACAGGTCCCAGTCTGCACCCTCCAGAAAACCCTGCATTTTATTTCGCATATGTATTCTCTCAAAGCTGTGATATTCCTGCTATCCATGTATGCACAAACCCAATATAAACTGCACTCACAGTAACAAAGTTCACACAGGCTAAAAACAGATGTAATGTCAAAAGTACACCTAGTGCTGCTTTTTTCCCCCCCAATTTTTCCCCTTTTTTCATGTGAAGATGAAAGTTAAAAAGGGACTGAAACACTGTGGCTTTCTTGGCATTATTTGTTGCCATCATTCCCTCCATACTTACAGAGGACCAACTCTTCGCTTAGTCCTCCTCCTATCAGTAAACAATTAATAAAATGACTCCCCCTTATCCTTCATACCCCTGTACGATTCATCATTTGTTTCCACTTTCTGTAGGCTTCTTTCTCAAGTTTCAATCCATTAAAGCGACTGTGATTTAGACATGTTGATAGCTATGCTTTCTATCCTTCCTCTGGCTGAAAATTTTTGCCTGTGCCCTTTGTGGCCATTCAGGCCCAGAATTCAAAATTAATGTAAGATTAAAATTTATACTTTACAGGTCAATTATCTCTTAGATAAACAACAACAGCTGTCTGGAATTTATTGCCGATACCACAACTCAACTGACTCATCAAGTCTTGCTCTCATTATTTCCTCTCTAAAAAATACTTTTAGGATGGCCGCTAGCAGCCAAGTATCTACCAAGAAATACGCTGTGCAGGCACCCTTTCCCATGAAAGCCCCATCCATTCATCACCGACGTTCTTTCCACAATTGCCATTGGCCTCTCTTAAGCAGAGAGAAGCCACATTTGCACTATAAAAAGCTGATGGCTGGTTTGAAACCACTGTCTCGTTTCCACCTTCAGACTGTCTGTGGCATTTGGACTCGGGCATAAACCGCCAGTGAGACAGCCCAACCCACCCAGCCTCTGACAAAAATTAACTTTAGCATATTACTAAATGAAGGCCTCTTAAGATGACAATGAAATGCATTTTTTTCCCCTCCCCTGTCCTTATTCTGCTCTTTTCAAATGGAAAGAATCACTCTTGGCACTGGCAGACAGACTGCCTGGAGAAATTCAGGAGACTTCAGTTCTTACCAGGAGACAGTCGCTCACACAATGTGCGGCTCCATACAGATGCATGACCTGACTTGTGCTGCATCTTTGGCACTGCCACCCTGCGGCGTCCCCGCTGGGAACTTGCCGTCACAAGCGATAAAACTCCTGACACAGCTTGGGAACACACCATGCTCCTTGCCCCAGCTTTGGTCCATAAACAGTTTATTGCCTATTTTGCTTATCTATATAGCCTAGTGATGAGAACTGTGCAAAATACTTGCCTTAAACTCACATGAAGCCTGTCTTTGAGTAGACAAATATTGCAAAAAGTACTGAAAGATTTTCCTTCAGCTCTGCATATTGCCAGTTTACATTTCTAGAATTGAAGTTTCCTGGCAAGGTGTCAGGACAATTGTCAAGGAAAGATAATTTTGAAGTTCTGACTTGTCAGAAACCAAACTTCGTATTTGCAAGGGAATGCTTTGGGCTTCCACAATCATGGAAGTGACACAATGCTATTATATGATCTCTCTGAATTATCTGATCAAGTGCAACAAAGGTACAGCTTGAACAGCAAATACCAACTTTGCTTGCCAAAATGAGGCATTTTCAAAGAACTAATATATTTGGAGAAATCACAGTGCTTATGCAGGCGGTCCCCGCAAGCAGAAAAGAAGCTAAATTCATTAGTTGAGTAGTAACTGCTGTACAGTTTAGCACAGCTCTACCAGGCAAAGAGCTGGGTGATTCTCAGTCCAGTCCCAACAGCAATTCATGCTGACAAAGGTTCAGCAAATACTGGGAAAAGTTCTTCACGAGACAGGAAATATCTCACTTTTCTTCTTCCAGTAGGCAGTCTTCCCCAGCATACAGAGACAATTAAGATCTTTAGGTGATTTCTTCGTAATGAGGATGACTTTATGTAGGTGACCTGAGAACAGTTTCACTGGGATTATGCAGAATTTCCTAGGGATTTACAAATAAAGGGGTCCCATTTCATGGACAGGCACATTCAAGAGACTGAAGTTTGCTGAGAGACTTTTCCCTGGAAGATGATCAATGTTGCCACACCTGAGTCTTAAAGACCTGACAGGTCTAATTCCAGGTCCTTTGAAGTATTACATTCAGCCCAAGTAAAGGCACTCTACTGTACTCTCTGTAAGAAAAAATTTAATTCCCTGCTGCCTCTGCACATCAACCCAGAATGACAAACTTTTTGTAGGGCAGCGCACAGGTGCCCTTTCAGGTATGTCCTCACAATGCTTGCTTAGTGCTAACTGTGACAAATAAGACAAATATAAAATCTTATAAAGTGCCAAATAATAGCCTTAGAACAGAAGCTCCACAAACACAACTTATCTTGTAATAAACACTTCTGTCTCCCAGCTCATACAGTTAGGACAGAAAGTTAATGAATACAGTTTTAACTTTGTAAAAGCAAGAAGGGCAATATGAAAGTGGGGAAAAGAATTCCAGTCTTTCACAAGGCAGGGCAAGACAAATTGCAGTCAGAAACCTCCCACTTGGGAACTGCAAAACAACATGGATGAATAAATAGGTTGAAGTGTACATATATCAGGATACCAAGCAAGTTATTTGCATCTGATGAGTCCAGTAAGTATCTGTAAGAAAGGATGGATAGGCAGATCTCTCAGGCTGCTTCCAACTCAGCTAGTCAATCTACACCATATGCAGATTACCTAAATGGCTCCTGGTATGTCTGCATCACCCAGTCAGCACAGTCTCCATTAGAGATTCAGGCATTAGCTCTGAGCAGGCTTGTAAGTCAATACAGCACACAGTGAAATACTAGCTTAGGTCTTGGAAGCAATACAGATGCCTTATTTAGCCTATACTCATTTATTTGCTTGTCTCTGCCTTCCTGAAGCAGCTTCCTCCCTTAATAACTTTTCAGAATAACAACATCCTCTCCCCAAAACAAAACAAAAAGTCCACATGAAATATCTGCAGATAACAAATTAACATACTTAATAGAGCTGTATTTCTTCATCAACCTGTAAAGGGAATGGGAGCATCCTTGAACTTTTGTTGCAAATTTGGAACTTTTATTAAGCTTTTGTAAATATATGGTCATTGCACATTCTTAAAGAGTTTGAAGCAAATGGTTTTATAAAACTGCTCAGGATTTTGGTTATATAAATATACTACTAGTTATTTATATTTGCTCTGGTCTATTTTTATATGAAGAGTGGAAGGTATGGCAATGTATTTGCTGTTAGACAACTTGTAAACAGCTACATATATTATTTTACTTAGATAGCCTATCTCTGCATTCAATTCATAAACATTTGAAATTACATTAAAGGCAAAATATGTAATGGATGGAAGCCACGGTGCTGAAAACAGCAAGGGGTGGCAAAACCGAGCTCCCCAAAGCAATCTAATGCACTCCACTGAACATCTATGCTTGTTGTAAGATGAGTAACGTGGCAAACACTACCTGCAAACTGAAAATTATTATCAAATCCCACCCACATTTGCACCACAAAGCCTGACAGGGAAAACAGTTTTGACTGAGTATTTCTAGCAGGTTAAAATAGAAGAACATCTCACGAATCACAGGCACAGAAAGAAATGTTCCACTTGAGATGAGACATGGAACCCTTCACATTTGCTAATCCCCTGTGATTTAAATTGTGCAGCCTGATTTATTCCACCAGAGGTTTATATTTAATGCCTTTAATTAGAAAAATTAATATGTTTAAAAATGCAAGCATTTAACAGTCTTACAAGGGTTTGCCACACCTTCACTTCACTGTTGAGGAACGGGACAAGTTCCCATATCAGTTTGTTTCAGGGTGCAGCACTGCATTTTCAGTTACACTGGATGTGAAATCCCTAATAATGAGATGATGCCCCTTGTTTTGCTCTTGTTCACTAGTTTGCTCTAGAGGCAAAAGGTACTCTAACTTCCTGTGGTTGCTGGGCATCATGCATACAGGTAATGCAACACAACAGCAGTCAGTGACATCTCCATCTATGATGTGGCTATGCTCAGTCCTGATTTTCAGAAAAGTTGGGACAGGCAAAAGAGGTGTACAAGACTGCACTGTGGAAAACAAAGGGGAAACCTAGAACTTACAGAATTTCACAGAATGGAACAAAAAATCCAGAAGCTTAAAAAAATAAAATTAAAAAAATTACATTTTCACAACTATGATTTTGCACCATTGAAAATACTGTGCAGGGGGATGTTTCTGATACACTTTTCTTTCTTGAGCAGAAGAATTTGGTATGTTTTTTTTATTCTTTCAGAGTTTTTGTTACTTTCAGATACTCACACTGCCAGTGCAAACAGTTCCCTTTCTTCCAAAGAAGCAGGATTTGACCAGGAGTCAACTAACTTCTCTGAGACTTTCAGTTGGAAAAGTGAAATAAGTATTACTGACCCAATTAGTTTGCACATCTGGTCTTGTTTTTTTGTTTTTGTTGGGGTGTGGGGTTTTGTTTTCGTTTGGTTTTTTGTTTGGTTTTGGTTTGGTTTGTGTTTTTTTCCTGTTCTGTTCATAGTTAGAGACTGCTGACTAGTTAACTCTGTGTGGTTTCTTTCTCCCACCATTTCCACAGCAAATTCTCATGCTGTCCTTCTGTCATCCTCTCTTGTCACTGGAATATGATCTGATTTCTAGGTGTCTCTCTCCCCTTTCTTCCTCCTTCTACTCTACATTCAAATTGGATCAGAATAAAAGCAGCCCGTTTGTTGACCCCAATTACAATGCAAAAACTGTATGGGATAGACTGAAAGAGGATGATGTGTCTGTCCTGACCCAGAGATACCACCTTGCAGGGAAAAGTACACAATAAAGTATCTGTAGCAGCCAGTTCATGTTTCCCTTTTCCCCATTTTAAAAACACAGATGCCATTAATACCTCTGCTCAGGTGTTCGCCATGGAGTTCTGTTGAATCACGGAACCGGATTCAAATTCATTTCTGCTTCACCCTGGGATTTCTTTTTTGCAGACTGGCACATCTACCCATTAAGTAACACACGCAAGAAGCAAGACCTCGGAGTCTACAGCAGTGGGCGTCACGTTCAGAGAAGGGACAGAGATGCACATGCTACGTAAAAGCAGTGTACAACTTGCTACCACTCAGCAGAGGCAGAATTTACATTCCATACCATTAAAAGCAGGGAGAACAAGCCCTGCGTTTGCACAGGCTGGCAGCAGACCCAGGCGCGCTTACCTCAGACCGCCGTTTGGCTCTTCATCGGAGGAGAAGGTGCCGTTGCAGACGTTGCCAAAGGAGTGGCTGGGCTTCAGTTTGGCTTCCTCGCAATCTGACGCGGGCTCTCTTTTCTTCCTCTTGCCGAAGAGCTTCTTAAAAGGCTGGAATTTGCCTGCTTTTTTCTTGTCTGCGGATTACAAGACAAACAGGCGCAGGGCTGAGGGACGCAGCTGGCGAGCACGCACCACGGCAGCAGGTTCAAAGGAAGAATGAGGTCAAAGAGCAAGTCACCAGCCCGAAGCAGCCTGGCGCTTGCAATGTAAATGCAGGGCTGCAACTTGCTGTTGACACGTCATATTGACAAAGCAAAGGTAAGAGCATTAAAACGTCTGCTCTTGGGTTTAAGGATCTGCTTGGAGGTGTCAGTGCAGCCAAACGTTTGGATGAAGAGAAAGAATAATTTTGCAGAGCCAGAATATAAGAATGAGGCTCGTTTTTAGGCTTTACACCACACTTTTGACCTTCTCACCAAAAGACAAGCACTGCTTTGGTCACCCCACTTCGGCAGGTGCTGGATCCTCTGCCTTGAATTAAAAACAATTGAGAACAACCAGCTGTATTTTACTTAAGTAGCCTCATAACTAGACAAGTCATTTTAGAAATGAGCAAAGAGAACAGGATAAAGTTCTGTTAGTTTGCTGGTAGGTTACTTCAACAAGCATCCAGCTTTATATCAGCAAAGTCAATACATTTTTCTGACTTTTTTTCCCCAAGTAACTGAGGACAGAATTTGACCAAGCATTTCTTCCTTGAGATGCTTAAATTTTAAAAGCTCCACCAAAAAAAGCACAGCAAAAAGACAAAACAGACATGAAGACAGGAACAAGAAATAAAAAAGTTAACCAGGAGAAAAAAAAAAAGTAACTTTTTTTCCACCAAAGACTGAAGAAAATAAAGGCAGCTTTGAACTACTTTCCCCATATCTATTAAAAAGAATTAGAGTTTCTTGTTAACCATTGACAAGAAAGGGTTAATTTCTCAGGGTTGGGATGCACCAAAGAACTTCTCAAACATCATAACTGCCAAAGAGCTTCCATTTCTTTTCTGCCTCTACTTATTTTTTTGCATTGACTCTACATAAAAACAAGCTAGGTTTTTTTTAAAAAAAAAACAAAAACAACTTTTAACCTCCTATCATAATCCAGTTTGTGAAGCATCATAGTGTATTGGTGACAAATATTTTCATAAGCTATTTAAGTCCTGGTATGTGCTTTTCTCCCAGGCTGCGTGCATATGCACTGCCTCAGCACGCTCTACTCTTCCTATGAGCTGTTGCTCAGCAGAAAGCAGCAGTTTGGTTGCAAAGTACATAGAGGTCCCTGTAGGAACATTTGACTAGGAAACGTGAAAAATGTTCTGTAGTGCAACAGTACTCTTCAATACCACATCAGGTTTTACACTCCACTCTGCTATACCTGTGTATGGCAAAGCCACATCTGAGTTACACCCATTTGTAGTTGCTGGAGGCAAAACTACAGGGTATTTAGAGAGAGAAAATGTGCCCAAGCACATTGTGATCCATCTACTTCCAGTGACAAGTGGTTTCCAAACCAGCATGGTACCAGCAAGCCTGAGTTAAACCTGGGGGTGGGATCAAACTTACACAAAGACCCAGAAAGCTACTCTTTGTGAATCTATCTGTACTTAATAATGGATGAAATAGGAAACCTAGATTGAAATTATAAAGTCAAAGACACAACAGATAGTAATTCTGCATTTCCTTTACAGATACATAAGAAGGTATCATTCTCATTGGGCAGTCAAAGTACACAGCATTTGTGCAACTTCATTAAGACAACAAGGCATCCCAGTAGCAGCATAAAGATAAAAAGCTGAATTATAAGCCTCAAATACAGGCCCAGCATTAGAAAATTTTGATCCAGAATCGCTGACCCACAATGAGCAGATGAGAAAAACAACAATCACTGAAGCAGCAGTTTTACCAGCGTAGAAGAAAAAAGGTACAGAACTTCATTCTCCCTGTCCTCTAGCTCTGCTTTCCATAAGCTGACCAACTTACACCCCCAGCCAGACCAATTGCTTGCTGCTCAATTCCGACTTTAGGGAAATATATTCTTATATGAAACCCCTAACAGACAGGCAGGCAGTCATGCAGAAAAAGAGAGAAATTACTGCTCTAGGCCACAGCTGCCCCAACCCTTCGCATGCTTCAGAGACTGCCTGCAAAAACTCATAAATCAAATGGTAGAGCATACAGGAAAGAAAGCATCAGTACCAGACACAAGACTGGATGAAAGAGCTGGTATTCCACAGTTCCCACCTCGCCTGCTTCCTCAGCCTTCTTTGAAAGGGAAGGCTGTATGATGCCATTTCTGCTGGTTAATGTAATTTACTGCATAAGTCAATTCAACTACAGCATTTTTAAAAAAAGGTTCTCACTGTGTCATTCATCCACATTACCCTTGTCCCCTCCTCTTTCGGAGGTCTAAAGATATAACTGTGAATTACCTCATCAACTCTAAATCTACTGTACTGATTCACCAAATATGAATCTAGGTGTTAAACAAGCAAGACAGGTCAACACAGCTTTCATTTCATCAAAATGGGTGAAAGCCAACATGGTTATCTCCAGCCAAGATCTACTTTTCTCCATGTGATTTAACATGTCCCCTAGCTGTTCCCCCGCACCGTACGCCATCATCACAGCTGTCACATTACTACACGTGAATTCTTTAAATTAGGCTTTGTGACTCATTGCAAAACCAATCAGCACACTTCCCTGCACAGGCTGCACACACTATTCCCCATCTTGCCAGTGCAGAGATAAGGAGCAGCCAGCCCTTCCAGGTTTCTAAGGAGGCAATGCCTGACCGCTAAGGCAAAGTCTATTTACGTAAATTTTTCACAAGATCTTATGGAGGATGATGTGGGATGATATCACCTACAGGGTAAAACGCTTTCTATAACAGTGAAACAAGTACAAAAAGGAATCCAAACATTGGCAATGCAACAGACAACACCCTGCCCAAAAGCCTTTTGAGTCTCTAATGCTAGAACTTAAACATGACTCATCCCTCCTGTCTACCTATACTGCTGAAAGAAAAAAAATGCGGTAAGAAAGGCTGAAGGCTGGGACATCCAATGCTGTCAACTTGTGTCAAGGACAATTGCTGAAACAGCCAGGAAACAAGTCTGCTTACACGGGCCATTTGCTTCTCTCCTTAATCACTCGAATGGGAATCCTACAGATCCAGCCCCAGGAGAACATGGGAAATCAGCAATTAAACCTTCTTTCCTGTCTGTTTGACAAGCCTCTCTTGTTCAAATCACTATAAACAGCTAACAGTAAATCAGTTTTGAATCACATTAAAACACGAGGTGTGAAGGCGACAGATAAATAAGGTTGGTTATGCTAGCTAGAATAACACAGCACATATGGTAAACACTCCCTTCTCAGCTTATTCCAGAAGAGTAGCAGAGCAGATTAGAATAATCTTTAACCTGTCATATAATTTGTCAGCTGCCTAAAGACATGCAGTGCCTAACACAGAGCCAGTTAAAGTGGAGAGCATTGGCATCATGAAGGCAGCATGTAGTCCATCCACTCCCAACGACAGAGGGGAGACTGGTAGGAGCAGCTACACCTCTTGCACTCTCTCTTTCACTCTAGGGTGCTCTCCATGAAAGATGAAGGCCAGTGCAATGGGCTTTATAGCCTGTAAATCAGGCACAACCTTTGGACTCCAGATGACAAAGTCTTAGCAATGCAGCAGCTGACAAATCCCCATAAGATAGCTTGTAGTTAAACTGTTCAAATGTCACCCAAATCCATTGGGATTCCTAGGATGTGAAGCCTTTCAAAAACTGCACAGAGCCCTCAACAGAAGCATAGGTCAAATAAAGACTTAACTACCACTCTTACAGAGGGAAGAGACTTAAACGATTGGAAAGAGAGCGAGTGATGTATCCCAAACAACAGGCACAATGCAGGGGTGATGGGACACCACTGGATGGGACAGAGGAGATGTCACCACCACTGGCAACACCTAAAAAATAATTCTCAAGAAAAGCAAGCTTCACATGAGAAGCAGAAAGTCTCATATAATCAGAGAATGTAGCAAGGTGTTGGTTCCTTGTAGCTTTTCCTCCTTGCTGTGGTGCTGAAGGAGCTCACAGTAGCATGGGTGAGAAAACCTGCAGGGAGAGACCTCTCCGAGCAGAGCTGACCAAGCAAATGCATCAACCGGTGGGTAGAAAGACGATCATTGAGGAGAAAAATAAGTAAAAGCAGAATTTATAGTGACTTCATAAAGTTGAAGTTATTGTGACCAAGATTTTTCAAACCTCAGTTTTGCAGTGGGATTTGTGGAGATTTTACAGACATTTGTTCATTATGTGAAATGCAGCACCTGTCTGTAATACCTATCTATAGTATGAGATACTGCACAGGAGCTGTCTCCAAAATAATGTGTTCCTTGTTAGCAAATTTAATGGCCATAAAATATGGTGCAATAGGCTAGATTAATGAATATATGAATTATTAAATTGAATAGGAATTTCTATAAAGAATTTAGAGAATAGAAATCCACACGCATACCGCATTAAGACCTGCACGGCAGGGAGAGGGCAGGTGGGTTACTGGGCTGCGGGCACAATACAGCAGCCGAGGTGAAAAAGGGAACTAAAAAATACTGTTAAGAGGGCAAGTTGACTGACATCTCTAATCACATCTCTACAGCAGAAAAAGGCTGTTATGAAGTACACTGCCAGTATCAGTAATAAAAACCCCCACCTTGATTTTAAGCTAATGGTATACTTATTCATGCTCTTTTTAAAATAACTCTGGATAGCCACTACCACAAGCACTGCCCTGTTGAGCCCTGGGCCGGCCATGCGTCTGCACAGTCTTCTTTGCTTTTCAGGTCCCCACCCAAAAAGGTGCCCTGCCTCCCCCCGGCCCGGTCTATTCTCATAGGGCACAAAGCTTCCCCGTGCAAAACGGCATCGGCACTTGCCTCCAGCTTTCCCACCCACTCCACGTCTCAGTACATCCATTTCTGTGACTCCCCAGAGCTGCTCGTTATTGCTGATACATTTGCATGCAGAGCTGGGGGCAGCGCTCTGTGGAAAGACATCCCCACTCTGGCAGGAAAGGGAAACAAAGTGTTTGGGAGCAAGGAGGAGGAGGGCAGGCTCTGCTCTGCTTAGCCATGTTCCCATGTTTTAAAATAGGTGTGGGCTCCTGTACCTACTGTAGTTCGTCAGATTTCACAGGGCAAGTTGGATTCTGGACATACTCTGCCTCCGTGACCTGCCCTCAGTCCATTGCCCTCTCTTCCATAGGTAGCTAAAAAGAAAGCTGGGGTTGATAAATGGACACGGTCCAGATATACAAAGCACACACAAACACAAAAGAGCCTGAGGAAACATTTAAGATAACACAAAGGGAATAAAGATTGACATAAAAAAAGACTGACGCTCAGAGCCAGTAACGTCACTTCCCGGCAATGAGTTCAACTCTGTGAGACGTTAGCACATAACGCTCGTAAAGGGGACAGTATGCAATAGTCCCATGCTGACAGGGATAAGATGAGATAATATGACCAGAGATTAAATCAACACCTGAGAAACATTAAATGAAAACAAGATTGAGAGGGATCAAAGGTGACAAATTGGGGCAACCACAACAGTCTCATGGAACACCTAGGCAAAGCAAAGGAAGAATATCGTGCTAATGCTTGCCTGTTTTTCAAGAGTATCAAGTGATCTTATAAGAGATACTATTTCTTGCAAACCTTGTCCCACAGAGAAGATCAGGTATTCTTGGATTACCTGATATAAACTAGTAATACTACCTAAAGTATCCATAACACAGCAAGAACCAATCTTACTTTCTGGATCCAGAAATGTCTGTTTTCCCTTGCCACCTGCAGAAGCAAAAACATTTCTATAAACAGCCCATTTTATGATTTTTCTTCCTCCCAAACACTGTATCTTCCAAGGAAAGCACATGTAGCTGAGATTGTCAGCTGTTAGTAAACACGTATGAATCAGCATAATAGAGTCTATTAATGTTCAAACACCATATAATATACTTTATCATCCACAGCAAGGAAAGAGCTATTTCAACACTTTTCTTGACACAATGAGGAAGTAACAGGGAAAGTAAAATCTTATTTTACTCACTTCAAGGCAAAAGGATTTAACCTCTGCTGCATGAGGATTGGCACAGTGGTCTTTAGCGGCAAGGAAGAGATGTTAATGGAGAGGAGGAGTAAAGAGCAGTTTTAAAGCATTCAGGTGACATTAAACAGAAGAACCAGAGCCAAGTAAATACTGCTCCTATCCACTTCTTCAGTCTCATTTACTCCAGCAAGAGTCTCACTTCCCTTTTTA
Source organism: Buteo buteo (assembly GCF_964188355.1). Lineage (NCBI taxonomy): Eukaryota > Metazoa > Chordata > Aves > Accipitriformes > Accipitridae > Buteo > Buteo buteo. The sequence continues at coordinate 31,475,376 of NC_134171.1, read as the reverse complement.
AGCTCCTGTTTTCCTCTCTTTTTCTCATCTATAAATTAAAGCCTTCCCAGCCAGTCTTTGTATTTCTGTGCCTGTTACTTTTAGTGAGTATCACAATGAGTGGTCCTAGAGGTCAGAAAGCCTCATGTTCCCCACCCAACCCTTTGTTTCAACACCCGCATCCCGCCTCCCTAATCCATCCCACTGCCAGCCCTGGGCAACACCTTTAGGATGGGGAAGGCACTGCTCTCTAAAAAACACAGCCAAACCTAAAGCAGGGAGGTCACTTTGGGAATGTGTGGGATAGCCTGGGGATAGGGGGGGACTCTCGGCAGGGAAGGCAGTATAAGAAAGTTGGTACAAACCTCAGCAGCAAACCTTACTGCAGCCAGGGAGTTTCCTCCTTCTTTCCCAGCTGCTGGGGGGAAGCCCCATATAAAGGTTACACAGCAAGTAGTCAGGGGGTTTAAAACAACTTGGGATATGCATCTTGAGCACAGTGACAGCAGCTACTGGAGTTCATACATATCAGGACATTTGCAAAAGGGTTAAGTAAATGCGATAGATCTTACTGAGGTGCTGGGCTGCATTGCAGAACATATGGGATAAGATAAATCCTGCTTATAATAGCTCTGGGCTCAGTGATGCATGTGAGACTTTTAGAAAGGAAGAGACTGCAATAGCTTCTGATTCACCAACAAAACATTCATCCATTATGTAACAGAAGGGAGAAAGTTTTATTTTACTAGGGCAAGACTTATTAACTCAAGTTATTCATGATGGAAGACCCTTTTGGTATGCTGCGTTTTTTCTGAGGTTTCCAGATCTGCATTAAACACTTGAAGGTCAATGCAGTAAAGAGCTGTTGGCTCATTATTTCCTTCTCAGAGGAAAAAATTGTAAAATATGGGATTCCCTCAGCAGATTCGTTTCTTACACGAGACAATCCAATGCAATTGAAAGCATTTAAAACCTGAACTACTGGCCAAGCCGCAGATGGAAGGATAAACCTCCCAAAGGCAAAGCGACTTGCCTGAGGCTCTGCTGCAGAGCGGTCCAAAGTCCAAGGAATACAACCCGAACGGGCCAAACACCTCCCCGCTGCCCCTCCCCGGAGGCTGCAGGTCATTTGTACCTCCTCAAGGCTGGCACAAGCTGCTGACAGATGAGGATCCCACACTCAAATCACTAATACTACGGTCATTCTTGCAGGGGATTGTGCTACACAAACTGCTTTTTCTGCCCCTCCAGCCCCTAGAACAAGTCCTGTATTACAGGACAGGTCAACACTTTCAGATCATACCACTTCCCAGTGTTTCACCAGTGAGCGAAGGAGCATTTCATCCTCACAGAAACTACTGGCTTACCATAGAAAACGTTAATTTTCACAAAGGGAGCATGAAACTCATAGACCAAACCTCTTCTGTGATAAGGCACAAGCACTAACAGCATGCACTGGCATCCGTCAATAAGGCAAAGTTGAGAAGTATCCTGAACTCAGAGGAGAGTCAGAGTGCCATGCCAGGGAGACCGGATCGCTGGAGGACTGGGATAGCAGAAATGAGGGGCAATGTTGAAGTATTATGTACAAACTCATTTGTTTAGGGCATATTGCTGAGACATTCTTCTAATAACTTGGCCTCGATCAGCTAGAAATGGGCAAGAAGACAGACCTGACCACACCAGCCGATCGCAGGATAATTATAAGCCAGCACTGCAGTGCAGCTTCAAAAAAGGAAATGTTATCCTATGGAAAGGGCGTGGAACTGATAGGGGTTACTACCTGAGCAAGGGGGTGGAGAACCAACTGGCTAATAAATCACTAGGTGCTAATAAATCAAGGCTGAAAGCAAGCAGGTACTTCCAATATATTTTGGATTGGGATTTGTAATGTTTTCCATCTTTTATAAAGGAAAGAATGAATTAATACATTGCTGAGGTGTTTTGACACAAAACAAGTTCTTTTCTGAATGTCACATAAGGGCGATCTTATTGGATAAAAATTTCTTATCACGGTGCAAAATCAGATACAGTACTTCTGCTTTTGCTGCCTAACACAAACTGAAACCAGTAAAGACATACTGTGACATACAGCAGCTGCAAGCACCAAAACTAGCAATTTACGGAGCACTTTCAAAGCAGTGTCATTACTCAGAACAGTAATAACCAATTAATGAAGAAAAACAGCAGATAAAAATGGTTTTTTGATTGATTGTGACTGGCAAACGTCAAAGAATGGCTTCAGGTGTTGTTGGGTTTTTTTTTCATTTTTGCACAGTTTCAGTTTAATATACTTTTACAAAGACAAACATATATGTGAATTTTACCCTTACAATTCAGATGAACTGATAAAATATTTTAAATAGGTTGGAGAAAATGAAGAGAATCAAATTTTCATTTTATGAACTTACTTAATCCCCCACTGATAAGGGATGTCTGATTGTTAGGGGTTTTTTCCTGGAAACTATCAATATACCTGTTGAGTTAGAGCAGCTCCATGGATCACAAGGAAAATTACCACATATCTTCTATGAAGTAAATTACATTAAAAAAAGTTCACGCATAGTTCCACATGTAACTCTAATGGGGGGGCAGGGGGTGGGGGGAACAACACACATGACACGACAACGATTACTTTATGCTTGTGTGTTATCTTTCAAAGTTCTGAGAATTATAAAGTGATATAGAAAAGCCAAGAGTAAAGGGGCTTTTCCAAGCAAATTACCAACTGCTGCAATGGAACCATTATTTTAATAAATTTCTTCATTAAATTTGATAAAGGTAAAACTGAACAGGAGGCAATAAATCCATCTCCCCTCCCTAAATTTAGGGACTTGAAGTTTTAGAACCATCTCTAAATTTTGCACTGAGTCACAAAAAACCCCATACTTGAGCGACCTGGAAGCCAAGTCAAATCTGAACTCAGGCTGAATGTGGCTAAAACAACTAAAACACTTGTGACCATCTCTGATTTCACAGAATTAAAATCATGCTGCTGTGGTTTACAGCTGGGTAGCAAAGTAAAGAAAATAAACTATTTCTTCTTAAGAAAAGAGCTATGTGAACCATGGCATTCAGAAATTCTCCAGCCATTTTAGTAAAAAAGCAAAGACCAAAGTGAATGCTTGCATAGTGAAAGCCACAGTGAAGAGAAGTAGGGAGCTGGGAAGGTTTTTTTTTTGTTTAGGTTTTTTTCCCCTGAAGAAAGCCAAACCTCAACCACCTTATTCTGTTGGGCAAGGTGGTCAGAAGGAATCGTGGCACTCATTTCCCAGACTGGCGTATCACCAGAACATCATGGGAAATAACATTAGTCAGCAGCACAGGGGGTGAAGAACCTGCTCTGTGTTCCCCTTCAAAGCCTGGAAACGCCGTGCTCCTGCAAGGAGCCACCTCTTCTCCTGGACCTCTGCAGAGCCAGGGCAGGAGGACACCTTCACCTCCTCGCTGCTCCTCCTCCACCTTTCTGCTGCACACTCTCCTTTCCCAAGCACTCCTCCAGGCTCACTTACTCCTTCTGATAAACAAATCCTCTTTGCACAAATTGACATTAATTGAGGCCAGATTAAGACTCAGGGCAGCTGGTCTGAGTCTGTGAGTCTGCCTATATATCCAACATCTGTTTTTTCACTGTCTGAGCAGCCTTCACTATGTACACAGGCCCAGATTATGCCCCTCCTCAGGAACAGCAGGCACTACACTGAGACGGTCTCTATTCTGTTCAGGGACAAGATTTGCCTCCTGGCCATGCAAGCAGGAAACTCAGCCACAGATCCTCGGAATATTGAAATATGCCAGACCTGGGTAGATCTTCACTGTAAGTCAGAAAGGCTTTTCCTCTGCTTGTGCACAGCTCCTCCTGCTCCTCTGCATCTTCAGCATCACAGCCTCACCGCCGTGCTGTGCGGAGAACGGTACCGTACTGCGCTTTTACCTCCCCTGCTGACACGCTGTTATTCCAGTCCGCAGTGGATCTCCCTTCTGAGTGCCAAGGATAGATGCCCATTTCCACCTTTTTCCAAAATTGCCAATTTTTGTAACACAGACTTAAGGATTAAATTGGTATCTCCGTATTGACTTGAACACTATCAAGAGAAAAGCTCCATCCAAGCTGGCACTTAACCAACACTGTTGCCGGCAATTTCAGTAACAAGACTTTTAGCGGTTGAAGAGACCATGGAGACAAAAACGCAAAACTGATCATTAGTATTAATCACTAGTTATACTAGTATCATATTTCAAACTTCAAAGCATTTTACAAGCCTAAACTAGTCTCTCCTTATTCATCACCTGTCCCTACATGGCAAGCAGGCAACAGGCAAATCTCAAACAACTTTTTCACAGACCAGAGTCAAAGACAGGACAGAGAACTCATGGCTGCTTTTCCACATCCACACTGGAGCCCTCAGCCTGGGTTGCCTTCACCACCCAGGCCAAGCACTGACACAGGATGTGCATTAAGACATTTTTGTTATGGGAAGAGGACTGTATGTCTTCAGGCTGAAGTTCTGGCAACTTTCTCAAACACTAGATCTGCTTTAGAAAAGGAGCTTAAAATCGACCCAATTCCTCATCTTGTCATCAACATAATAAAATATACAGAATAAGATGCTATTTCCCTGTTGCTGTTTATTAAGAAAGAAAAAGTCAGAACACACACCAAAATGAATACAATTTGTATATTTTCAGTGGAGTACTTGCTATTTAGAAGCAACTGAAGATTTGAGGCACTCATGGTTTGCCTTTGTTTTCCAGAATTAAAACAGAGAAACAGGACATCACTTGAAACACTTACTGACTGGAAAACGCAGAGAAATCTGATGAAATTTTACAGCTTAGACTTCCCTATAAATAGCGAAGAAATAAAAACCTCTTGAATATTTTTCTTCTGTTCTTTGCAAAACTAACAATATTCACTTCATAAAATACTTAAATAGAGGTATTTTGTCACCCAATTTATTTGGCTAACACTGAGTATATTTATTAACATAAAACACTAATACGTAGAAGTAGTGTTATTTTAAATGTCAACCAAGTAAGATATCTGCATGAACCCTACAAATAGAAATACAAGAAAGGGTTCCTTATAAGATCTGTACCATAAAAACGGAAAAATCCAAGCTACTACTGTGATGCTAAGTGAAATCTGCCCCTATCCATTCGGTTTTATGATGAGAGAAGAAAATTAATTACTCATGAAGAGGCAAATTTAAAGAGAAGGGAAGCAGCCATAAAGAGATGACACTCAAGAATTTATAAAACTAAACATTTTAAAAATATCTAAAATAATTCAAATATAAAAAGGCCTTTGCACAAATGAACAACTCTTTCTATCCCTGAACTAGGACAACCAGAAATTTCCTTTTAAAACATCTTTGTTCACACTGCCTAAAGGAAAGAAGAGGGAAAAAAAAAGATTTCCTATTTTCATGCTGTTTCAGTTCCAGACAAGGATTTGCAGGCCAGGGTGTGACTGATCGCACTAATCACACACCATCTCACTGTGCTGAGATTACAAAGCATTATTGCCACTAAACTGGTGAAATACATCAAATTTAGCCACACAAGTTGGACACGATTAAACTTCACTGAGAAAGGAGATGGTGCTCTCTCCAACATCGCCTGCCCACACTGGCATTTATTTATCATTTACTATGTCCCAGATAGAAACAGAACGGAGAGGACTCAGGTGGCCAGGCAAAGCACAAGATTTCCTGCGCTAGTGAGGATGGTTAAACATAACTACCACCAAGGGAAATTAATGCATCGTAGATTCTAGGATATGACATCAACATGGACCCTAGAATGAGAAACATTCAAGTGTGCAGTTTCTAAGCCTTGGAAGGACATTGGGAGCGCAGGTTGTATCTGTCGTACTCTGAAGGTCTAGAGCAGCCATAAAAGCCCAGGGGACCAGGCAAGCGCAACGTCTCCTGATGCAGCATCATTCCAGAAAAAGTCGCTTGTACAGGGTGCCTTCTGGCAGGTCAGGTACCCTCCAGCTGTTGCAGTACAGTGACAAGAGCAAGCAAGAAACAGAAATTCTGCTCCCAGTACTGATTAATGCCAGGGTCTGACTGTCAAGCACAGATGGAAGCGGGAGTCCATTTCAGCAGCTCTGAACACTTGTTTCCCACGTGCTGAAGCATATTTTGGATCCCTGCAAGCAGCCTGGTACAGGAACTGGTACCCTGCCTGTCCAGCTAAGGGAAGTTCACAGTGAGATTCAGGGGAAGCCCATGCTGACCACACGGCATTTAGCTCCCTTCCCTAACTGTTTCTCTGACACACCGTAGGTTTCCTGCCACCCTGCATAAAACACACTTTCACCTGATACCTCTGCTCCACTTGTAAAACTCAAGGCTCAAGAACAATCACTGTAAAAGAAACTGCAAGGAGCAAATGTGGGAAAAGGGTGGGGGCAGAGGAGAGAGGCAAGTAGTCATCTAGTTCTAACCTTTTTTACTTGACTCGTACCTATTCTTAATTCATCTAGGCTACAAGCGTTCAGTAGCTGAAACGGTATTTTTCCAGCTCTGCAAAGCACCACCCAGGGTTACAGCAGCACATGCAAGTCTGAAAGAATTGTAACAGTACACAAATAATAAGCTGAAAGAAGAGGTTTATAAAAATAATCAGTTTCCATTATGTGACCAACTAGCCTCAAGAGATGCCCACATCTCTCTCCTTGATGCATTTTTAAGCTGAGATACTGCAAAGCATCTCAAAGCAAATCCAGGTTGCACTTCTTGAAGCCTTCCTCACATGATTGTTTCCGAGAGATTTGTCAAGAGCGAGTATGGAAACAACAGTAGTTGTTGCTTTATGTTGTGGGCAGTCTTTTAATCATGGCATACAGAAAGGGAAAACTAACATTTACAGCCAAAAGTCCTACGTGAAGAGAATAGTTATTTCAGTGCTCTGTGTTAGCCCTCTGTCAGATCCCCATACCAGGTTTCCTACTGCATTTTCAGAAAAATCCTGTTGCTCTAAATGACTGTGCTAATCTTGATACTTCTTTAAACAGCAGAGCTAAAGCCCAAAAGCCATATGCGCAGTAACACCCACCCAGGACAGTCAGAAGAAAGAACCATTTAATTTAGGTATATGAAATGACAGAACTGTCAGTTATACGAAGGTAACTTTGCACAATGTGCAAGTTAAGCTTAGACGTCTCCCACTCCTTCGTCCCCTCTTCTTCACTTTTTAAGACTGAGTCTTACATATTACATGGAAGAAAGAAAAATGCCACTCATCAGTTGCGGGACAGGAATACATTGCAATGCCAATGCAGAGCAACATTTTCTCCAGGTTTTTTCCACGAGAGGGTATGTCTCAATTGCAAGAGAAACACCACTCCCTCCTTTTCCTTTTCCTGCTGTAAATTATCTGGAGCCAAACCATAAAATGCACAACCGCACTGCATCAGAACAAAATAGGAGACTCCCCACATCTTCTGGTTTTAAGCCTGGCTTGATTTATCAGGTATGTCTCTACCTGATGGTAGAGAGATGACATATATGCCAGGATATAGATTGTTCATAATTTGTTTGCAGAAAATATTACTCTGAGCAAACGCAATTTATCTGTTTCGGTCACAGTTAATGCTACATATATCTGTTCTCTGGCTGACTGACTCGCACAAATAGGTTTAAGTATTTCAGACTGTAAACTGAAAATTAACTAATGATAACTAATCTGCTGTACTGCCGGAGAATTCACTGTTTTATTAACATTCCAACAAATGCTAAATGAAGGTAAGCGTAGACACTTACGTTTCTCTACATGAAATTTATCATGTACTTGCATATTGCAGATCACTGACAAATCTAGGAGAAAAAAAAAAACTGGAAAGAATACATACAGCTACCTGGCATTATATAACCATATTCATTAATTGGAGGGCAGCTGCTACTTACTTCAAAGGTGCCAGTTTGGAAACGACAGCCAAACATTTGACTAAAAGGTGTTCAAATACATGTATTTGATTTTGGTAAACAGAGTCCCATAAGGGCATCACCCACATTGTATTCTAAAGCTCCAGTAATGGTAAGGCAATGCAGATAGCGTCTGGATAACCACTTAAACAATAGCAAAACAAGAGTGCAGTGAGATTTCACTACTTTGTAGCAAAAATTATTTTAACAGCTTTTAAAAATACAATACTATTTTTACTAAGTTCTTCCAAAAGCAGAGGGAAGTCTTTTTCCCAATTTTGCTTAAGTAAAGCATTCAGAATGAAGTGGAAGGGCACACTGGATAGAAGCTGAAACAGGTTATCTACCTGAAACTGTTCCTCTTCAAGATGCCTTGTCAATGTGTACATCCATGCAACTGGTACCTAACTGCAAGTCTTGCTGGCTGGCAAGTGTTGCAGCATGGCAGCACTTATGGCAGCCCACTGCTGCATGGACACCACATGCACTGCACATCGCTATAAAGGAGGCCAAAAACCTTTAACCAAAGGATCCGAAATTTAACCAGCACCAAGGAAGAGGGCAGAAAGGATGGCTGTGAAAACGCATGCAAGACCTCACATCTCAGAGAAGGATAAGAAGTAGGCAAATCACATTACTTCCTTGTAACATCAAATGTTCATTTACTTACACCGTCTGCCACATACACTGCCCATCAAAGAGTCTTCAGAAGCCCCAGTGAAACAAACTCTCCCAAAGACAGCATCACCCTTTGCAGCCGCAGTGGAAACACAGTGCTTACTCACAGCATGACGGGAACCCAAGCAGCAGCTCTGGAGACCTCAGTCCTGGGTAATTTATGCAGTCATCACCACCATTACTTGGCCTCTAGCAGAAGCAGCCCAAATTGAAGGGGGAAGGGGGTTTATTTTGCTTTGTTTTGTTTTTTTTTTACTGGAAACATCTTAATTTTTGTTCCAAGATCCACAGTGGGGGAAAGCAAGGTGGCTATAAGTGCCTCAAGGTGCTGATGGGCAAGGGCACAGCCACCGAGGCAGCCTTGTGGGACTCTGCTCTCTTCTGCAGGAATAGGCTCCATGCCAGAGCTGGTAACTTTTGAGTCTGACCTCACTGTGAATAGCTGTGCTTCTCTGCCCTGCCCAGCTGGACCATGCCATCAGACTGGTAAGGTTTGCTCATACCTGTTCTTCAGGATACCCCAAGCACCCTTCTGCAGAGTCAGCCTCTTATTATCCTCCAGCACCTGAGTAGTCAGCTGGGGCAAACACAGAGCAGCTGGTCATCCCTGCTTTAGGCTATATTGTGAAATGGGACAAGTGCTCTGCTCTATAGGCTAAAGAGGACACATCATTTAGGGAAACAGCATTCCAGAATAAGAATTAAATGTAGTCTGCCAAGGGAGAAGAAGAACATGAAGAGATTACATCTTTGGAGTAAGGAGACAAGATTCTAATCTCACTATTTAATAAGAAACCAGTAAACTAGAGGACAGAAGTCTTCCAACTACACTGGGTTGAGATCTCTAATTAGTTCATGAAGCATTTTACTGAAGCATAATTTTATATGTGTAGCAAAGCAAAAGGTACTGATTAATTGCAACTCATTAAGTGTAAGTTGTTTAGTAATTAGGAAAAATAAATGCAGGCATGTCAAGGTTGGTGCAGACAAGAATTCCACCTCGCTGAGTGTCGCATTTCCAATAGCAGCCAGTCTGCTCAACCAGCAGAGGAGTAATTTGAAATTCAGTCCTGACCCATGGGACAGGCAGCCAGACCACACATTCCAACTTTCTTGAAAGAAATCTTATAAAACAAAGATAATGAATGCCTTCGCTACAAATGACCGGGTTAGACAGTTAGTGGCTGTCTCCACCCATGAGCTATTAAAACTTCATGTACCATGTATAAAAAGCTTTGCTATCCTATCTAGAGTACTTGTGGATGTATATATCACCTATGTTCATGTTACCATTTTTTAGCGTTGTGCGAATACTTATGCAGAAGTAAGGTAAGTAAGTCATACTTATCTCTTACATAAATTGTACACTTAAGGAATCAGAAACAAACAAATATCTCAAGGAAGGTATTACCAACAAGATTTTAATAGCGTAATATTTTAAAAATTTGTCTTTACCCATTTGGGGAGAGAAAGTTTGCTGTGGATGAGAAAGTTCAGAAACCATTGCACATACTAGGATAGAAAAGGGACTGAAAACAAAGCCAAAATAAATCCCTAGAACAGAAGCATGTTCTGTGAACAAGACCACCAAGGCATGCAAAATTGTCATCACTCACCTCAGCTAGAAGGCTGGCAAACTGTAGATATTCTCTACCTTTCTACTTTTAATCCTATCCATGAAACACAAGTACCCTCAGAGAAACCAAATATATTTTAGCCACTCCTTTTTCTATTAAAGGAGGTAGTGGCCATGGACACAGGTTTCCTAGAACAGCAACTTTCAGAGAAGACTCACATGACATTGAATCACACTCATTTCCCACAGCTGGTTGCCAGGGATTTTTAAGTCTTCAGAGTAGTACTATACAGTGATCAACCACAAACCCAAGTATAAGACAAGACAGTGATGCACCATTTTATTTGGTGGTAATTGTAGAGCAAACGGTTTTCTACAAAAGCAGGCACCAAATTCTGGGAAAGTCTGGGTCTGGAATTTGCAGCTCAGTTATGACTTGACTAATAATAGCTAACGCAAGTGTCAAAGCCACATGAGAAGCAGAGTTTCCTTCCCACAATGCCACTGGTGAAGTTGCCTACAAAAAGAAAACTAAAAAAGTCTGAAAACTTCACACAAGTAAATTCTTTTCTTTGTCCTGAATAGACACGCTGTACTCCCACTCCTTCACAAAGGAAGTTAAGAGCTTCTTTATATTTCAAGCCTACTCTGTTTTCCTCAACAAAATACAAATGAAAGGGCCGTGTGAATTATTAACAGATGACAACAGAGAGCTAGCCAGGTATTTCAAACACTTGTGTCTCTTCTTCCTACATGAATTCCTCAATAGTGCATGCAAAGTAAGTCTTCTTACACTTCCATCCTTTAAATCCATAATTAGAGCCAATTAAATAATTTGTTGAGAAGTAAAGGCTTTTTCACAGTCCTTCCTCTCTCCTTTTTTTCCCCGAGAGCACATTTGACCTGACCGTCAGTGACAGGGAGACTCCACACCTTGTTCTGAAGGGCAGTTAGTTAATCAAGTGAGAGCCTTTTCCCCTCTTAATACCTTTTCAGTAGCGCAAGCTCATGTGGAACACCATGCAGTCCAGTGGAAACAGAGATACTATTTACTTCTGAACTGGAATAGACATATAATCAGGAAGCCTGAAAACAGACTAAAGCTTCTGTCATGTTAAGATGTTAACCACCATCTCATGTTGAAAGCAAGTCCTGTTTATTATAAACACTTTCACCAACCCCTCCTCCCCCATCCCCATGCCCCCCCAAAACCACACCAACAAAGAGGTGAACAGAAGGACACCACATGAATCCAGCGCCACTGCTTGATAGCATGCTTGGTATTTACACATAGGGACAAGCTTAATACTGCTTCGGTCCATTCACATCATTTAACTCAAATAAATTCTGAATTTGTCAAATAATCTCTGCAAATCCAATGCAAGAAATAAAAATGAAATAAGTTAGCATCAGTGCAACTGAGAGATAATATTTGACAACTAACATAGGAAAACCTATTGAAATTAGAACTACAGTAGTAAGCTTTAAAAATAGCAAACTTTTTGACAACTTTGAAAAATAATCCAGATGATCCTAAACGAGCATATACTTTTCTATTTACTTCAAAATTTAAATCCATAAATTCTATACTGTCATCTCTTAAAAGGACCATTTCAAAAGGTACAGCAAAGCACAGCATCTGATGTAACACAAACTGGGGGAGATGAGTTTCCCACAGTGCTGCAGATAGCTCCCAGTGATGCCACAGGGAATTACCTACAAAAACATAAACCACAATAACCTCTTTGGTTTGGATTTGACTCGGCTTCAAACATAACGCTGTTTATTATGACTGCCATAAAAATGGACAAAAGCAGCACATACATTAGCAGCAGCTCCTGCTTAAAAACAATAAGCACAGCACATTCCCCCCTCAGCCAGCTCCCCACTGACAGTATTCCAGACTAAGCCACAAAAACTCAACAGTGAGCTTTCAAATGACAGGACATCATGTGCTCCATAATCTACAGAATCAGTCAAATACTTACAAGGTTTCTTAAACAAATTGATCATGCCTACAATTTCAGACGAAGTCAGAGAAACTCCAGACTTGATCTTCTCTGAGGAAGAAACAAAAGCCATGAAATCACCAAAGAGAAGGATTTGTTTGGCTTTTTTTGTTGTTGTTTTTAAGAGAACTCTGAAGGACATACTGTAACATGATAGGAAGCTTGTAGGAACAGCCTCAAAAATCAAGCTAGGCATGTATTTCAGCACTCTGTTTTTATTTAGCACTCCCCCTGTGGAAAATGCTAAGGGAGATTTTAACTAGCAAGAGCCAAGGTGATTTCAGATTGATAGCTAAGACCTTCTGACTGATCTTTCATGCGATATTCATTTGGTACATTAGTTTATGTAACTGCTTTTTGCCCAGTATTCCCCAGCTACAAAGCCAAAAATAGCTTACCTTTTCCACAAGGGCAATAAGGTATACCTGGAATACTAGGGAACTCTTTGTAGGTGCTATGAATAACAGCAGTGGTTTTTAAAAAGTCAGAAAAATCCTGTCATTATATTATCATCCATGTTTTTACCTTTACAAGAACAGTTTAATGTCAATAACTACCATGAAATCTGGAGGCTGCATTTTCCAAGAAAAGTTGTGCCAGGCACTAATATTTTCTGAAGCATCCTATAGTACCATGAAATGGAGACAAGCATTAAGCAGTCTGTATTATCGTCATAAAAGAAGCAACAATGATGCAAATCCCTCTTAGAAAGCAATAATGTTTTGAATATAAAACCTAAAAAAGACTTCATTATGCAGTCCTCAGTCAACATAGGCTGAGCCAAAGCCTACTACAGTACTTCCCTGTGCTCTGAATAAAACTTCCCATGGCTCCAGTAGCTCCTTTCGCAGAGGTGCCAGCCTTCCACGAATGGATCTTTGCAGCCAGGATTTAAGGGAAAATATACCCAGTAAAGCTAGGCTCCCAGATCTGTAGTTTGGCATACAAATATGTGGTCTAATTTTCAAGTCTCCCAGGAACCAGGTAGCTTACAGTGCAGTAAAATCCTCTACAGGAAATTCATGTTTTAATGCTGTCTTTTCAATTCCTGCACTATGTTTGTTCAAAATCATGTCTTAGAAGTTTGACCCAAAGTCCAGCAACAAGTGGCTAAGCTTAGGCCTTCGCCTCCCAAAGGTGTTTAGACCAAAAAGTGCTTCTCATAAAACTCAAGATCTAGAGAAAGATTGTACTTTCTTAATGTGAAACCAAAGAATTTTATGGTTATCATCTGGTTTAAACAGAGGTCCTTAGCACTTGCATATCAATCACAGAGACTTTTGAAATCAGTAAGTTAAAGCCTTTAACAGAAGAAAGTTTTAATTAATCTATTGTATATAGTGCATTCAATAATATCTGATTTCTTAAATCTCACTCTGTCAAGTCAATTAAAAACACAGTTTATTTGGAGAAACACTGACGAATTGCAGGCTGCTTAGAGGCCTCATTTTCCTAAGCACTGGAAATACAGACATACAGAATCATTTCCCCAAAATATAAGCAAATGGGATCGAACCGAAAATGACAGAAGATAAAATAAAAAGCTTGAGAGTAATATCCTCCTGTCGCTCTCTCCTCTGAGGTATCTTACACTGATTTCTTTGGTAGATACATCAAGACTTATGTGTAATTATGACTTTAGCAACTTCTTTCTTTAGGGACACATTTTATTTCATTAATGAAACATTCTCAGGAGCCAAGAGAATGACTTTCACCCAATTTCATTTTTAATTAAAAAGAGCTAAAAAAAAAAAAAAGAATAGAAGAATAGAAAGATGAAACTACTCTGGTCTGACAAAATGCATAGCTTTTTGACCCATCTGAAAGTACTGCTTCCTCCACTCCAGCAGCTCACAGACCAAGATTCCCTGCAGCAAATAAATCACTTCACCCAGCCCCCTCAAGCCTTCCTCCCACAGCACTACACTAGATCTAGCACCCCTCCTAATAGCCAGCAAGCCAGGATTAATTCAGACCATGAGAGCTTACAATAGGGCTCAGGACCATCAGAAAGGCTGCACAGCTACCCGAGCAAACGCTCTGCAGATCACAGCTGTGGTCACTCTCTTGGGCACTTTCTGCAGCTATTCAAGTCCTTTGCAGTTTTATCACTTCAAACCCCATGACGGAGATTCACCTTGGAGACCAACAGATGAACATTACAACATTGAAAAGCATCGGTGTCAAGAGGTAACTCTTAGAGGGACTACCTAATCTAGCATCAAAGTTGGAGATGTATGAATGACCCAGAAACAATCTCCTACCCAAGGACAATTAGCAGTGTTTAATCACCACACAAGGTTATCAGAGGACTTTTTGTAACAGCAGCTGAGGAACAGCATCACTCAGACAACAGGCATGAAGACAACTGGTGGACAATCCTGTGATGAAGAGGTAGAAACCACTCTCCCTATAACTTCCTAATACCAGCTTTATCTCAGTCATACCCAAACTGCCTGCCACCAGTGCCACAGCCTTTCACTGTTTAAGCAGGGATGAAAATTGAAACACAAGCTTTTCTTACACATCAAAACAATAAGTGAAAGAGGATTAAAAGGTGAAGTGACAAAACTAAATGTGCAAAGTTTAAAAAGAAAAATAAAGGTTGTGATTTACATGAAAATAGGTTTTGATAGTTGAAGAGTGTAATGCAGTAGACATTTAAAAGGCTCTAGTTATTCCCCAGACAACTCCAGTTCATGTAAAATCAAAAAAATATTTAGGTACATGGCGTGTTTTGCTTTTACATTTTCTTCAGCAGAGTAATTAAATAATTCACATCACTGAATTGGCAGTGATGCCATCCACTGATGCCAAACTGAAATTTTTGCCCCCTCTTGCCAGCTTAGCTGACTTCATATTTCATCTTGACCTATTTTGGATGCGACAGGAAATCGAGACAGTGGGATTGCTAAAACCTTGTCATATGTAATTGTAGATATTTGAGGTTATTGTAGATATTGAAGCACTAGACCTTTAACTCAGGAAACATGCTTGGTCAGAAAACTTACCTGCTGGTTAAAAACCCCCAACTCACACAAGTGCTCCAAGCTACAGGCAACCAGTGGAGAATATTGAAGCTAGTAAGAGAAATCAAGTAAAAGAGAGTGGCAGACAATGAACCAGGCAAAAACCACTTCACTGGAAGCCAGGAAGTTTCTGAAGGGTGGTTAATGATACAAAAGATGAGATGCATTATTTAGACAAAACACATCTCACGGGAACTACTCGGGAGGCAATAAAGACAGCTCTCAAGCAACATAGTTGGACTCTTGTGTCTCATTTGTCTCTTAAATCCTGGAGGTCCAAATTGAAAAACTCTCAAGTTAGCACAAGAAATTTGACAATATATGGCATTTGCAATGGTATATACAGTCATCCACTTCTAACCTGCTTCTTCAAACTCTACTTGGTAATGACCAGCAAGGCTGCCCAGTGCCCACTGGGTCAACTTTGAGAAATAATTTTTTCATTTCCTTGTGAGTGGACAGGTGCCCCATTTCCAGATAAACAGTCCCAACAGCACGGTCCTCAATAGCAGCAAAAACACAAAGGGTCGAATGGAGCAGTGTCTCCCCAGAGCACCTCTGTCCTGGAGTGAGCACTGATTGCAGAGTGCCTACCAGCGCTCCCCACGACATGCTCTTCTGAAGGCAGGCGGGGAACACCAATTTACCAGAGTTTTCAACACAACACCTCTCTGAAGCCCTGACTTTGTGCAAGCAAAGACAAAATGATGACTTTTTTTCATACCTTTACCAGAGCTCTTGGTTGGAAAGAAGCATCTCTTGTATTAATCAACATCCTTGCACTGAAGTAAAACCTGGCAAGTGTTGCTTATTATTAAGCCACAAACCCTGCTTAATCTTGCTCTGTTATTGTCTTACCTATGAGCAGCTAAATTTCTACCAGGTTGGCTCAACTAACCAACTTATGTTGCTGTGGTTTTGACATTTCAAAAAAATTCTGTTACACAACCAGAGCAGAAATAAAAACACTCAAGCAGCTGAAAGATTAGAGCTGAATAAGAAGTGCTACAAAACAGGAACAGATTTAGGAATAATGAGGTCACCTCACACCTCAACACACATGAAGTTATTCTGTTCACTCAAATAACTTCACGTTCAGTAGTAGTCACAGCACAAAATACCACACCGTTTTAAAGAGACAGAAGCATTTTCAACACTTTGCTTGGAAAAAATGAACACAGAACAACACCATCATGTGTTACCCTTCCAGCTTTCTCCTGGCTTTACAGATGAAGAGAGAATTAAGGAGGGAGAAAAATGTTCCCTCCTTCCTCACTCCCTTCAAGTGAGAGACACCTAATCTGTGTGGGTAGTTGCAGCTCCAGAGCATGGAGCAATTGTGGCATTTATGGTGCTTCAGAGGCATCTTGCACCTGCTTGAGCACTCAGGTGCTGCTGTGGTAACAGCACAGAAGATCTCCTTCTCGCCAGGTATTTTGGCTTTTCAGCCTTTCTTATTCCAGATACATACAGCCTCTTCTTTATTTAGCAAGGGAGAGATATGGTATTAGCTTCCCACCAAACTGTCAAGTCACACAAAAGCAAAATTCAGTGCCACATGGTCTGGCAGTGCCGGTGTTAGGGGTTCCCTGGGAGCGTGGAGGAGGAGAGGACTGGTTGGAGGCAGGAAGGCAAAGAGATAGATGTTCAGCTGACTGGAGATGCATGAACAATTGATGAGTGGACAAGAAAGGAAAGTGAGGGATCAACACAAGATTAAACCAGTCCGAATCTTCATCACATTGCTAATATCTGTGCAGCCAAGAGCTGGGGTTTTTGTTCGGGGTTTTTGTTTTTAAAAGACCCCAGAGACCATGCTTTTCTGAAAAAGAGAGGAGTGCAGCAGTCAGTATCTAATAAAAGAAAGTTCTAGATGTCAAAATCGCTCAAAAAGCATGACTGCCTACTGAGGTGAAGCATGATACTGCTATCCCTAAAAGGGAGTTGGTATCTAAGCAGATACAGATTGGAATCACTGACTCATCCACCCTGGGCCTTTAAAGCAAACTGATGGAGAATAAAGGGCTGACAGCAGGAAAAGAGGGGGGAGGAAAATAAGGAGGCAGAGGGGATTTAAACAAGATCAGCTACATGTGAATCCTAAATAAAGATTAAAATCACTGCCTTGTAGATTTTGGGATTTCTGAAGTCAAGGCCATGAAATTAGCAGAAAACTGGCAGTTCATGAGCTTGAATTATGACTTTTCAGGGGACAACTTTCAGCAGTATTTTAACTCTTAAGAGTTACCATTGCACAGTTCTTCCAAGCTTGTTAAAACTGTAAGGAGAAATTGGCATTTAGTGCAGGCATTTAAAAATCCCCATTCCCATTCCATAATTAGCTCAACCATCCATTTTAATACAAGCAACAAAGTCTTTCCCCAAAAAGTCTTTCTACTTTTTATACACCCTGCTGCCACCAACAGTCAAGCACTTATAAGAAAGATGAATAGCCTGGGTCTGTTCTGTTGCACTAATATGATAAACACTATTGCTGGAATGATCTTGGATGATCTTGCTCATCTAGCTTTTAGTTAGTTGATACAGATTACAAATCTTTAAAGCCAGAGAAAGCACTGTTAACTTCTGCTTCTGTAATTAGTGCTCAACATAGGTCAGATTTCTTTGCAGGTTAAGAGGCATTTCAGTCTTAGGAAATGTTTTATGCTTTTCAGAATTAAGATTTCCGTAAGAGTATCTCCTCATTCATACATATTCATACTCTCTTTCCACTGACTGAATTGTAGGCTTGTCCATTTACAACTTTGTATAGACATCACAAAGGCTATATAAATTTCCCTTATGTACTTAATATGAATTACAAGTTATTAAGCTATAGGTGAGGATGAGTGCCTTTCATTTTCATGTGGCAGTCTTTTAAAATGTATTATCTGGTCTGTTAATTCTCAAATTGTTGGGCCAGTTTCCTTGGAAGGGTGCTAGTTTCCATGAGAGCAGCTGGGAATATGACTAGGGGAAATAAGTAAGATGTCTTCAGCCTATTTAACAACACTTCAACAGAAGTAAAATATACAGATGGTATTGTTTTCACTAATGCTGTATGCAACTAAGACACCAAAACCCCAACTGAGGAATTTAGTTTAATTTATCCTCAAGCAACTTCCTGAACTGGAACCTAAAAGAATTGTTTTCTTTATGATCTAGTTTTCCGTAATTCCTTCCTATGTTTCCATCACTTGAGATTTCCTTATGGCAGCTTTCTTTTTACAGCTTAAGAGAGGAAATACCATAAGTTTGGGAATAGAAAAGATTATATTTTGAATCCTTGAAGATAGTTTCATCTTTCAGCACTAAACTTTGATTTTTGCTGTGAGACTATCAAAGAATGAAAGGAGTAGGATTGTTTAGGAGTGTTTTCTAGGACAAAATGTTGCCAGAGAAAGTTTAGATTCAGTATCAGGAAAAGCTTCTCAACAAAGTATATTAAACAGCTGGACACATACAGGAAGTGCAAGAACATTCACCTTGATAAGGTACTCAGAAATATAATGAAATTAACAGTCCTACACTTAGAAGAGGAAAGACAAAATAAACTGAATACAGTATTGCTTCCTAGAGCCAGTTTCTAGGATTCTTTTGCTCACAGAATGCTAGAATTAAGCTGAACATTGCTACAGCTTGAAATAATGGGGAAAAAGAAGAAAAGAAAGGGAAGCAAGGAAGAAAATACTAAATCAAATCCTGCTGTAAAAACGTGTAACCTAGAGTCCCTATACAAATACTTGGATCTTGCTAGCCCAAGCAATCAAATATACTCCAGACCATGTAAGAAAGACACTGGGAGACCCATCTGCAGTAAGAAGGAACTGCAAGACCAGCCTGGTCAACTCTACAGTTTTCAGACACAGGCATAAGCAGATTCCTTGCAGTAACTTATGAGGAAGGAAGAAGCTTCCTCTAGAAATAAAATGAAAATGTGTTCTGTCTCTTTAATTTACAACCAAAAAACCAGTTTATTTTTACAGTACCTGAATCATCAGTACCCAGTACCTCAGAGTGAACATTTTGGTTAGTATCCCTTTCAGCTGCAGCCATGTTTTTTTGTGGGTGTTTTTGTTTTGGGGTTTTTTTTTCAAATGTTACTGAAACAAGAAGTATAGCACAACACTTTTATATAACCACTGAGATTTTGAAATCAAACATGAGGTTAAGCTTCCCTTATTTTTAAATCATCTTTCATGCAGTAAAATGTCTTACATTTTAGGCTGCTTTGGAACTATGCAGTAGCAGTATTGTGAGGGTCATTACATTATGAAATCCTTAATATGTGAAAATTATAGCTGTGCTTCATAACAAAATACAGCAGCACCAATAAATCACCCCTGCAAGGAATCACAGAGCCCTGTAAGAAGAAGGTCATATTGTGCAGAGCATGTTTTCCATCTTACTGTCTGTATTCCTTCCTCTGATCACTAATGGAAACAACTAATACTATTATATATTTATATAATAAATACTTTAAATGATATTTGCAGTATTTCTATTTAACACAATAAGCAAATAGTGCCATACATGAACGCTATATTAAACAGTTTAATAGTGTTAAACAGTATTATGGTATAAAGCATTGTATTAGCTACCTGAATGCTGTAGAATTACAAGGAAATCTTTTTAAAGAAAGTTATTTTCTTCAAATTACATTATCTAGTTGCATGATTTCCATACTTTAAGTTTCACCAAGGAGTAAACAACTACATTAACGGGCTCAATAAAAGATACTTTTACTGCCTATGTTACATAGGAGTATTATAATGGCACATTATATCTTCCAGATCTAAAAAGATGATAGCCATTAAAAATTACAGCACTTGTGCTTCTGCAAAACACGTAGTCAGATTAAAATAACAGTTTAAAAGGCCTTGAAGAGTTTTTCTAGTAAAACTTGCCTGTGGGTTATAAATCTTTCATATTCTTGCTTCATCACCAGAACCTTTTTTTTTTTTTTGAGAAATCTTACTTTTACACAATAACATATGCAATATGGAAAAAGAGTAAGGTACAAAACAGCACTGTTGACATTGTTTTATCCTGAGTTATATCAACAAAAATTACCAACCTCAGCAGGACCCTGCAGTGGGAAACAATATCCAACCATGACAGAAGAGTTCAGCTTCCCTTTCTACTTAATGATAAAGATGATGGAGCTGAAGAAGGACCTTGTCTGGAAGACACCTCTGCCTACTGCCAGTTCAGGACATCACAGATCCCCCAGAAGATCAAGCAGTGTGGTGAACCATGAAATAAAAATAAGAAAGTACGCACAGGCAGCATTTTAAAAGCTGCCTGGGTCTCCGAGCTGCACTTCAGCTGAGAGATTCATTCAGATGGAGGGGAAGAAGGCCATAGGGCATTTTAGATCTCTGAATACAGACCAGATAGTCAGTCCATTGCCAGTACTGAATTTAACATGCTGTATCATAATTAGGTCTGATATCTACATGGGTGTCTTTTTCTTTTAGAACTTCCCAAAGAGCTTTACCTTTCTCCATCCTAGTCAGCCACTAAAGCCCAGAGCTATAGTGAGCTTTCAGCTAAGGAAGCACTAAATCATGTTAAAATTAACCATGTGATTCTCTTTTCCTGAGTTAAGGCTTCTAAGATTATTTAGCCACTGCTGGACACTTAAGGCAGGACATCACAAACACAAATACCGCTTCAGCAAAGTCAAATCAGGATTTGTGTCAGTTTTTGACTGTCCCAAACCTACAAACCTGAATTTCTGAGTACTCTTAATATCCAGATTTGAACTTTAAAACTCTAATGTAGGGGCAGCCAAACAAAAAATAACCATAGGGAATCCTTTAATTGACTGAGTTCTAAAAGTACTAGAGGAAGCATAAATCACCTATTGCCCTCAGATAATTTTGCCTACAGTACTCTTCACTGATACTCTCTCAGAACTCAGCATAGAAGAAATCAAAAGAACATAACCTACAGATTAACTAAACCTGGATTAACTGCATAAGCTCCTGTCATCAGCAGGACCACAAAAATAAAAATCCAAACAGAAACTGATCTAGATTTTGCAAACATGGCTCCTGGCCTTGTGAAAAAATTGACTTGACACAAGAAATTTTGAACACATTGAAAAAACTCAGCAACCAGTCAAGCTTCACAGTTTGGGCCCCATTTTGAGATATAAGCTGCTCCAAAATACTTCTGGTGAGCATGGAAATCTTGCTTGGAACTACTGAATCTAACTAGGAACAAAGCCCACAATTCCACTTACAACTTGGTAATTAAAATAAAGAAACAGATTTAATTAGAACAAAGCAATACTATGGCAATCAAATAATTTCACAAAAATTAGCTCTGCCTTAGAAGCTATTATATTCATGTTTCTAAAATTCTTGCTTTATAGAGAACACAAAGACTCAAAACCGCATAGGCATCTAGAGGCTGAATATAAACACTGCTCTGATATTAACATAGATATACCATCCATCTTATCCGAGGGAAGTAAAAACAGAAAAAAATATTCTTGCAAAATTATCAAGACAAGTTTTTGCATACTGGGTAGCTTCCTGGGGAAACAGAGCAGATGCAAAAGTTAACTAGTTAAGTTATATATCAAGAGGTTTAAGGAACATGAAAAATGTGACATGGCAACTTCTTTTGTTCATTTGTTGTTTTATTTACACTTGTCTTACAATTATTTCAAAGCAAGTTGATCAAGAATAACACTGTTCTTCAGCATGATAGTATTACCTTTCAGAGGAAATTTCTGAAGAGAAGCTTGTGCCATTTGCTTGGAGCCACTCTCTCCAGGCTCTCTTGGAGATCCCAAAATTGTCAGGTGTAGCTTCCACATTACAACAGATCTCCCTACTGCCCTCAACTTCCCTGCCAGAAATAATTAAAAAACTCCAACCCTCTCAACTTCCAAAAGCTTACATGTTGCCAGCTTGGTAAATATTAGGTACAGATCTCACAACTCTTAGAAAGAGAAGGACTAAATACCTAGGCTCAGAAGCTGGTAGCCTCCAATTCCCTATAAGTTGGCCACATAGAGAAATACATACAACTAGGAGATTCCTCAAATGATATATGAAACAAGTACTTGATATTTACAGCATAGTTTTCAGATCATCAAAATCTTTAGAATTTTTACTGTAATTATTGCGCTACAACAAACAGCAGATGGATTTAATTATCCGAGTTTTCAACTCCTGCTGCAAAGTTCTGTGTGGTTCTGCAGACAGTGTGATATTCTGAACTAATTAGTTAGTTGCGTATCAGAAAAAACTTTCCATGGAACTGTGAACATCATTTCAGATTGCTGCAACTCTCAGGTCATCTTCTTGGCTGTTCTTCAGTCATGGAGGAGACAAAGAAGTTGGTTCTTTCTGAGTAGGACACTCATTGGAGAGAGCCGCACAGTGGGCAGATGTGGGTGTAGTAAGCACAGATGAGTTTTTTAGAGTTTTCCACATGGTGCAAGCATGGGGCTACCCAGCTGAGCTCTACAGCTCACCACCCCAGGTCCCAGACCCGCATGGCCAGAGGCACCAGGTGGGCAAACCACGGATTAAATGAGCTGCTTTCTCTGGTGCGTGGGGTCACTCCTGCACTGGGCTAGAATGAGGACATGACGTTGTTCGGCACGAAAGCAAGCTAAGGCTGAATTGCAGAAGAGCATGAAATCAGAGTCTGTTTACAATGAAAGACTTCCTGGCTGGTTTTGTGATATTAAATTTGAGAAGACAACCAATTCATTCACATTAAGAATATGTAGAGGGTTCACAAATCAAGGGACTTTTCACATTAAGGTTTATTCTAATTATCACTAAAATTCATTGGAAGTGTAACACAAAAAAAAGTCTAGGATTCTCGAAGATCAATCATGAACAAATGCTACAACAAAATGCTGACTAAACCAAGGTCTCTGTCTTCTTGACATGACCTCTTCTTCATTAAAATAAGGAAACAGATTATTTGCATAGCTAGTTATTGCACAGTGACTCATTTAATAAAACCCTTGTTGTCTGTACTTTCTCTAAAGTGACTGAAAGAACACAATCAAATGTATCCATAGTCATCAGTTACTGTAAGAAAGAAATCTGAATTGGGTAAACATATAGAACAAGAGAGGCAAAAGAAGGAGAATAAGAAATTAACGGAATAAAGGGGGGAAAACCAGCTTTGGATGATACAAATGACATCAGTAATAGAACATAGAAGAACAGAGGCTTTCCTATTGTTCCACTTTTTTTGAAGAATGAAAACAAAAAGTGTGCCTTAAAGGAAAACTGAAGCCTCTGGAGAAGCAGGATAGGGTCACCAATAAATATGAGTCTGAAGCTGTAAGCATTTTAACCTAGAAAATGTGAAATGGCAGAATGAGCTAGAAAAAAATGTATGTATTAAAAAAAAAAAAATTAGACTTCAGTAAACTTGTTCAAAAATTGACTAACACAACATTTACAATGATTTACAACAAAGAGAATCTTATGAATAAAGCAAAAATCTCTACTCATAGTACAAGTTATTTCCTGTTAAAGTTTTGGTCCTGTTTTCTGCAGTAAAAGCAGAATATTATAACAAAGATATGGGTGTGGGTTACAAAAGAACACTGGGTACAGTCAGAAAAAAACCCTAGCTTTAATTCTCTAAGAAAAAAAATTATATGCAAATTCTATACAGAAATATATGTCTGGCATGCTTTATTTATGTAATTCGTTTTAGCCAAGCTGGAGATTATAATGCAACTGACCACTCTCATAGACTGCTCTTTGAATATTTGTGTTTTAAGCCAATGGGTATTGTATTTTACTTGGCAAACTATAAAATGCGCTATTTGAAAACTGCCCTTTTGCTTGCAAAAATGAAATCTATTAAAAGGAAACAGAAGATAGCTCAGAATCTGTAACCCTTACACACATGTGGCATGGAAATAGGAGGTTACAGAGAGCAGGTAGAAAGCATCCTGCATGCACAGGGCACTTTCCATTGATGGTGGCACACTTCGTATCTTCCTGCTTTGAAAAAATAAGAACACATCCTACCCATAATACAGTAACAGACAACATCTCACAAACTGGTATTTCAAAAACACCTGTGTACCTTCAGCTGAGGTGTAGTAAGTTTTTATGGTAGAAAAATGTCCTTATGACTATGAGCATCTCAAGAAAACAGAATCTTTTTTCTTAACAAGCCAGTGTATTCCAGCTGATCATTTCAGAAGAGTTGTCAATGATACCTGCTTATCATTCATTCTCTTGCCACATAACACACCAGTCAAACATACATTTTGGCAAGACAGTCACAAGTAAGGCAGGACTTCTAGTTAACTAATAGTCTTTGTTAATTTACAGGGTGTTACTGGTTAATCAGGACAGATTCTCCAAACCACATAAATAACTTTGAATAACAGAACCATAATGTTTTGTGCAAAAGCAAAGTCAGTATTTTTACATTAGATAGACACTGAACCCAGTTTTATAGAAATGCAGTGTAAAGTAGGGTGTTCGCAGATGAAGTCATTGATGAGCACATTTGCCCTGGCACCACATTCTAGAATGGCTGCTCTAGAAAGAAATTATAACCTATAATTCACAATTCCAATGTTCTTCACAGGCCAAAAAAGAAAGAGAGAAAAATACCCCAACAGTATGTTTTAACTGTTTTCAGCTTCTTCCAACACTTTTTAGAACTGAAGCGTCTAAGGAAGTAGAGTTGTAAATATTTTACAAATAACCAATCAATCCAAAACCTGGCAGAAAGGAAAACAGTGCAGATCTGTTCAGATAAAAGCCTAAATGGTGGACTATTACTTAGCTCTAATTCCCAGCATCAGCATTCTACAAACACACTGTATATCTGTCTTGGCAAAATAAGAGTTGCTTGGTAGACCAGAGACTACATGAATCTTTGTATGTCTAAGAATAACTTCAGTGGTTGAAATGAAAGAAAGTATTGACTGTTGTGGGCAATACTTGTTTTCTTTTTTTCCAAAATATACAAAATAGCTATGCAAAAAATAGTTTTAAGTACAGTAACACATGCATTACAGTCTTCCTTTAATATGAAAAAGCTCTTTTTTCTAAGTTTCTGTTTATAACATGCAGGTTAAAATAAGTACTTCAGTATTCAATTACTATCTAAATTTTCACTTCTGCCTTCAACTTAATGAAATGTTAAATGAAGACATCGCTTACAGTGTTAAAGGATCAGCAGAAAAACATTTCCTTACCTTTTTTTAAAATGGGTTGTGGTATTCTCTACTTTCACGCAGTCTTGCACTCCCTCTGAAATGGGGATTTTTCTTTAATATAAGTGATCAGAAATCAGGATACACTGCTAGGGACCAGTGGTTAACATTCTTCTCCCAGACTGCCTAGGCATAAGGGAAAAAGAATTTTAGTTCACCTTTTCTAGGCTAGCCTAAGAGCATTTTTTTGTTTTCCCTCTTTTGAGGCGTGCTTATAAGTCAAGCAATTCCTGTCTGCCACACCTCTTGTAAATGGTTTGAGACGTTTGCAGTATAAAAAAAAAAAAAGAAAGAAAAAAAAAAGTTAATGCAACCCGAGAAATTTTCATTAGCTTCGGATTTCCCTCTGAGACTTTCATACAAAATGGTCTTTCTTTACTCTTTCTAACTAGTCAAATAGCAACACTTTCTTATTTTTCCTTCCAAACAGTCACATCCTGCAGTTCTAAATCAATTATATCTCAAGAAAAATGTCACTGTTTTTACTGTAGTTTTTGCTGAAATAAAAATGCAGTATTTGACTCTAGTTTCTCAAGAGGAAACACTAATAACTTCCAAAAATTAAAATGAGAGCTTATCATAACTTTGATTTTCCTTCTACTAGAGTACATAAAAATGAGTTTCAATTATTTTTCTATCAAAAAGCATGAAATGCCTTTTTTTAATAGAAAAATTGTCTTATTACAAAAAACTCTAAATATAGTAATCAATTTGAATACACTGCAAAATAGAAAAAATTTAAGCAGCTGGAAACAACTTGTAAAATTGCACAGAGCAACTGAGCTACTTCTTTAACAGATATTTTCCTTCTGGTTTCATTAGTTTTTAGTTTTACATTGAAAAATTTGAAACCAATTTTGCAATTTTGAACAAAAGCAGGATGTAAAATTTTCCTCAAAAGTTTTTGACCCTTATTAGGGATTGTTAATTTTACATATAACTAAAGGTAAGTATCAGGTAGGGATTTTGTAGCAACTGTCCTATTCCCACACTCTTAACAGTAGTATTTCCTATATTTGTTCATCCTTATATCCTCAGGCAGCTACAAATAAAAGTATTCTGTCAGAACAATGTAATTAGGGTATCAGCTAAATCATGTTCCATTTGACAAGACAAGGATAAGTGCATTGGCAATCAAACAGAACAGCTTGCAGGCATTAAATTGTGGGGTTATTAGCCCCAATATTCAACTACTGCTGAAGTTCATGGGCTAAGTGTTGGTTGGCGCTCTCAGGCTGCCAGGACAGATTACCTGGATCCATGCTGATCCCAGCAAAGGCATCTGGAATAAGGTAAAGTTCATTTAAGCTGAGAAATGAGAAATTAGCACCTTGTTGACTCTGCACTACTCATAACATTCAGGATGTCTTCCAAGGTGTGAATGAGATCTCAAAAAGCAATATGAAAGCATCCTGAGTTTGTCAGGCCAAATTTAAAAATAAAAGAAAAAAAAAAAAGAAAAAAAAAGAAAAAAAAAAGAAAGGTACTTCTAAGGCATATGACAAACTGTGAAGGTTTCGAACAACTGGTACTTGTGTGTAACTGGGAACTCCAGTTGTTAAAAATCTTGTATACACACATCAACCTCAAATCTAATTTTCACATGTAGACTCAGCACTACCCTCTTGTTTATGGGCACAAGATGCAGTACTGAAAATAGCATGTGCAATGGGCTGAGCATGGAAAGATTGTGGCAACAGGGTATCAGGTCAATGTTGTTCTAGCAGAACAGGCAGGTATGTATTTGCTTTTTCGCAAAAAGCCCTCCCAGTAATCATTTGTCAGTGCAAAGATTTCTATTAGTTCATAGCTGTAAATCTTGCATGCAACCGACTAAGACACGGGTTGTTTTACTAACAAGTTATAGTACACTTTGATACCATGGTTTAGTTTTTAAATTAAAACCAAAACCAAAAGAACCCTCATGCACTTCTTTGGTGGCCACTGAAACATTCATTTCTCTGTACCAGACACTGAGATGGTTCTGTGGTGCACATCGTACAATTCCGTTACTTCGCATTATCCTCTCTGACAATTCCAGCACAACCTCTCTGACAGCCCCTACCCGGCAGACGTTGTGTTGTTAACTGGCAGAGCAGAGAACATCTCTCAGTGGGACTGTCTGCTCATTTCACATGTTTCCCTGCCCTTCCTGCACCTGACTGACTTATGCTAATGGTTGTGGCACAGCAGACGCTGGGAGTTCAGTGCACCTGCAATAAAGAGCCTGCTGTAACTGAGACTTCAGGTCTATCACCTTGTGTGCATCCCAAGGGGAGCAGTAAATCTACCGGTGGCTGACATTATGGAGTGTCAGTTTTCATGCTGGTGGTTAAGGTTTTGAAGCATGCGAGCAATGGACCAACCTCTGAATTAGTTCATTGTTCTTGAAAATCAGAATCTAAAGGACTTTGAACTCCTAGGTATAATACAGACGCCCGTTGTTCAAGGCGCAAGAAAAAGAAAGCACAGCCAGTGTTGAAGACTAACCTCAAGAAGCGCACAAGGAGATGCTTTGGCAGTAATAAACAAAAAAGGTCTTCCTTCTATTTAATAACACTTTTTCTTCTCAGGTGAAGAAGGGGAGACAGGTGGATAGGGAAACATTTTAAAGAAAAGGAAATTCTTGCAGACAGGCCAGCATGGAAGATTCGGACCTTCAAAGATTATTTCAGGAAACTATTCTACATTGTCCCTTTCCAATGCAGCCATAAAATTCTATGCAGAGTTAGAAATATATATTTCCAGCATAGAAAGCTAAGCAGACGCATACTCTGCATACACTTAGGGAAAATTACTATATTCTACAGTAATAAGTAGCAGGCAGAAGCAATGATACCAGGCCCCAGAGCCCATGAAAATCCAACCAGAGTGGAAATCAGGAAATAAAAAGTTGCTTCAGTTTCTCAAGATTTTGTTGGAGGACACAGAGCTCTCTATTCTGCATTTTACCTTTCTACAATCTACGCTTTACCTCAAGACATAATAATAGTACAAAACTTTAGAACAGAAAAAGGCCATTATAAAAGCAGGTCCCTGAAAATACCTACCCTAATGCTAGAGTTACAAGCGGTAAATTGATCAACTGGTCTATTTTCAGCGTTTCAGCTGTTTCAGAACAACAATAGTTGTTCTTGTACGTAGTCCACATGGTTGTTATTTCACAACACAAGACTAGTAGGCAATTAAGCATGGCAAACCATCAAATATTTGTCCACTAAAGGACCCTGCTATTTCTTTTCCCGCTGTCTGTTAAGTCCCTGTTTTTCTAAGAGCATGTTTCAACTTCTCAGGATAGCTGAGTAACACTCCAAAAGGAAAATATTATGTTCAGTATCCCACAGGTAAATATAACCAACATTACTCACAGAATAATTTTTTTCATATGCAAAGAAAACTTCTGATTTAAAGAAAAAAAATAAAATTCTCATCAGGCAGAGAAAGCCAGCATCAACAACTCCTGAAAGAGCAATAGTGTAGAGATATCTTTCAGTTAAAATACTGAAAGCTGTGACTCAGTGTTTCGTATCATAAGCAAGAAGATGATCCCTCTACGAATTGCATGATTTCTTTAGAACCTGGTAGATCATTCTGCACTAGAAACAGTGTTAGCACATCTAAAAAACGTGATACTCAAATTAATTTTAATAACACCTCTAATTTAAAGTATTTGGTACACATATAGGGAATAGCAATAAAGATGACCTTCTTTTCCCAGACTACTTACTGATAAAAATTTGCAATGAGTTGTTAGCTATGAAAAGTAGTACAATTCAGAAAAACACTTTTGGCATTATCAGGCTTAGGAAACAAATTAGTACTAAGACGCAAGTTGTTTTACTAACAAGTTATAGTACATTTTGATACCAAGGTTTAGTTTTTAACCAAAACCAAAAGAACCCTCATGCGCTTCTTTGGTGGCCACTGAAACATTCATTTCTCTGTACTAAACACTGAGGTGGTTCTGTGTTGCACATGGTACAATTCCATTACTTTGGATTATCCTCTCTGACAATGTATCACTTAGTGTCCACAACTGCTTGAAGCTAAGAAAATAAACAATCTCCAGAGATCATACTAGATCATATCAACATTATATCATGGCGCCAAACTTGAGTTTGACTCTCTAGCCCCTGCAGGGAGCACAAACATGCACGTGTGTGTAAGTGCACGCGCATGTGTGCACACACACACAGAGCCATGGAATGGCAGGTTAAGTTTATCTAACACTACTTACTTCCCAAAGTCAGACATTTGGACTGTTCAAGGGGAATGAATCCCCTCACTGCAATTACCAGGACTCATTAAGAGAAAAAGAATATGCCAGCAGACATGATCTGACCTGCCCTTTCCTAGGTTTCTGCAAGTTACAGTTTTTAACAGAATGTGTAGGAAAAGTATGAGACAGAATTTTATTTCAAAAGGGGCTACCACCATACTAGCAAGTGCACCTCTCCTATCCATCCAAATACAGTGAGCAAATCATGTTCTTGCTCCATATGCAGAAAATAATACCCAAAGGTGGTGGGCAAAGTGTGTTCTCAGTCCTCAGCCAAAATTAAATCCTTTATATGCTTTCCTGAGAGACAAATAAGAAGCTAAACATTCAGTATTAGTAATTAAAAGAACTACAAATAACAGAAAATGTAAAAATCACTGTTAATAAATAATATCTCAAAAAGGAGTGCATGAATCCTGGGATAAGAAAAGTTTTGGTAACTTAGCTCATCTATTATCATTGACATGTATTGTGTCCTGGAACTCTAGGATATCACAAAAAGTCATTTCATTCATACAGCTCCTTCGTGCTTGAGGGAAAAACAAGCAATAAAAATGTTCAGCCCTCAGTTTTCAATAGTGGTAGAGGTAGGAGTGGAGACTTCTCCCAGAACTCTTTACACTGTTATTTTCAGCCATGCCTTGCAAGGAATCCTCTTCTGAGGTGCAAACCCAAGTAAGAAAATTAGGACAAAAAAAAGACCAAAAAACCCAAAAAAGATCTGAGCTGACTATCAGCAGTATTCCACGAGCCTGTACTTCTGAATGATACCTGCAAGGGCAAGTAACAAGCTAGAAAGATGGAAGGTGTGTAAAGAGGACCGCACCAAGCTCTTCCCAGTGATATCCTGTGCCAGGACAAGGAGCAATGGGTGCAAACTGAAACACAGGAGGTTCCCTCTGAACATCAGGAAGCACTTTTTTTACTGTGAGGGTAACCGAGCACTGGCACAGGTTGTCCAGTGAGGTTGTGGAGTCTCCATCCTTGGAGATATTCAAAACCCAACTGGACAGAGTCCTGGGCAAACAGCTCTAGACGACCCTGCTTGAGCAGGGGGGTTGGATCAGATGACTTCCAGCAGTGTCTCCCAACCTCAGCCAGTCTGTGATTCTGTGAAAATGGAAGAGAAGAAACCAGGAAAGCAATTTCCATATGTAGGGAACAAAAATAGGAAAACTTTGGTATTTTTTTAAAAAGTACAACCCTATTTATCACAAGCCAAACAATGACATAAGTAAATAGGATAAAATTGGATTAACCTTGTCAGACCTGCAGAACAATTGCTGTTGACACTGTAATTTTCCTGGGTCAGGCTAACACCATTAAAAAGTCATCTCTCCAGTCAAGGTTGTATAGATAAAGTTCAAATGCATGCAAAAGACTGAGTAAGAAAGAAGCTTTGATCTCCCAAACTGAAAGGCAGAAACAGTCTTCTGAGAAAAGCCTGCCAGGTCTTCATATAAAAAACATAGATTTTGCAGGGTCAACCACTCCCCTGCATGCACACACGCATTACAGCTCTGTGCCCTGCTCACCTCTGCAGTCCCTCACTCCCCCCCAGCACAGCTAGGGGCAGTGAAGGTTAATTATATTTGCAGAGGTGAGCAGCAAAGCTGCACCAAAAGACACTGGGGGACATACAGATGGGTAAATGAGACTGACCTGCAGAATATTATTGCTGATGAGGTATGGAGAAGGGAAAACTCACCTGGGCTTAGGGAAGCTTGATGGCATTGCAGTAGGAAAATGGGTGCATTTTTGCAATGCACTAACACACAGCAATACTGTAGCATAGCCAGAGCATGCTGTAGTTTTACCTTCACTGATGTTGAACAGCAATTAAATCAAAATAACACTTTACTTTTCCCTGTGTTGTAGGGTGTTAGAGAGAACTTCACTATCAGACTACCCGATCATGCTTGGCTAACCTCAACCTGCCCTAGCCACAGGGAGCTTGCTCAAGTGTGAATCAAAGTACACTTTATTGCAGTGTTTAGTTATACTTACACTGGCAGAATTTAAGTGTAAAGTGGCAAGGAATAAATGAGAACCCAACCTCTCCCTGGGCTTAGGCTTCTCTTCTGCACAGTTTATATGTAGCAGTGCCTTCAGAAGAGGTAAGGGTTTTTTTCTTTTAAAACAATATATCATGTTCTTTCTCAGGGACCACAAGCATCTTCAATTAGAAATGCTTCTAATACAGTCTGAAAGAGAAAAATGTGAAATATTACCATTTCTTGATGTCACTGCCAAGATCTAAATTTTTGCTTCTCTGTTTACTGTGCCAATTATAACGTCTAATGCCCAGAAAAAAATAGGTTACTGCTTCCCTGGCAGTACCTTAAATGATAAGGCAGGTCATCAACTGTTGCAAGATTCTTTTATGATGGTAAAAATCCTCCAGTTATTTTCTGTCCATTTAAAGTGCAATTAAAACCACTGTTCTATGGTTACAAGTGTCATTCCTGACTATATACCCCCACTATTTCCAAACACAGCTAGAAAAATTATTTGCAGTATTATGTGACCAGCTTCCATTCCCTTTATTTGATCTAAATTGAATTCTGTGCTACAAGCTGACTTAAATGAGGCTGCAAAGTTGCTTGTGGAGTAGGATCCTGCTCTTCAAAGAGTAAAAGTAAAAAAACTGTCAAAAGAACCTGTAAGAAAAAGGAAAAAGGGACAGAAAAGCCTGAGAAATTCCTTCTTGAGGAATGTCATATCACAAAGTGCACAGACAGCACAAGCCTCATGGAGTAATGATGCCTAACCCTAGTGTATATCCAAGAATAGAGGGGAAAGGGAGTTTCTTGTAACTATCTCCTTAGTCTATGAAGAAATCACTAACAATTTGCTTCAGTTACTTGCTCATGAAGAAATAAATTTGCCCACTGCCTTGGAAGCTGTCTGAAGAAAAGCACTATATAAACATAAATCATAAATGAACCAAGCGACTTCATCCTTGGGTAACTAGAGAAGCATAAAAACAAGATGCTGTATAGGTAGAAAGTCTTCTAGTCAGCAGTGTCACGCACCAGCAGGCAGCAAACACAAAAGCATCCATCCTGATGGCATAGCAGATTCCTTTTGACAGGCTTCGTGTTTTTATCTCAGCCACCACAGGTCATTAGTGGCAAAAAGCAGAAGCTTCTGAGGACAAACGAGAGCACAGTTCAATAATTAAGAGGGGGATCCCTGTCTCATCTCTTGGTTTCACCCAAGGCTTGCCCGAAGTGAAGCATTTGACAGAAGTAAGATACATTTTGCTACTTTTAAGAACACAAAAATAGTCATTGTAGGCCAATGACTGGTAAATGATGCAAAGCTGTTAACACAGCCCACCATGGTCCAATCTGTGGCTTGCAGCAACATCCTGGGGACGATGGGGACCAAATGTACAAACAGACACTCCGCTTAAGTAACCAGCTCCTCCAGCCTCACAGAGTGACGTGAACTACCCCCACATGCAATGCAGCGGGAGCAGTCCAGCTTTTGGGGGCTCTGTCCTTGCTTTTCAGCCCCACTCCCTCACCTCTCAACGCCTACGGCTGCAGCTGCTCCAGCCCAACTGGCTCCCTGGCCCATTCACATGGTGGCAGCACGAAAGACACAGGAGGCAAAGGCTGCCACGAAAAGGCAGGAGAGAGGGCAGCTGCTAGCACAAAGCCAGACGAGGAAAATGCCTCTTGCACAGGGGTAAAGCTGCTGCTACGTGGAATAACAAGTGATCGTAGGTCCAAAGTACCCTGATCCAGGTCTGTGAGTTCAAGGTGGTGGCGTTAGACAGACACTTTTGCAGTCCCTAGTACAAAAAATTCTTTTACTCCGAATTGTCCTGATAATTACAGGTTTCTTAATGGCATCATGAGGACAGCAGTTCTTTAAAGGGAATGTAAATGAGACAGAATGGTGACTTTGCAAGACCTTCCAATGAGGTTGTTCAACACCCAAGCATCATCACTGAGGGAAAACAAAGGCAATGATTTCGGGGGGGGGGGGGGACGAAAAAAAAGAGAGAGAGGTTTGTCTGGCTGGCTCCTCTGGCAAAGCAGAAGAGATGCTGTCTGCAGTAAAATTAGTCAAACAAGCCAATGCTTCACTGGACCATTCTTTGGGGCCACCAGCCCTGTGATTGACAGGCTGGGTTTTTTTCTTCTCTGTAGAGAGAAGTGACAGAGGGAGCACTTCACTGGCAGTCTTCATCCTGCTAACACGGGGAGGAAACTCGGCTGAGCCATGCCAGCTGCACGCACTGATTTTAGCTGACAACTGGTCTAAGCTGCCTTTGCTGTACATGTAAGAACTTGTTTTTCAACTAGGTATACAAGCAACTTAAACATTGTATTTTTCCGGCTTGTTCCAGACCGTTTTTCAGCCTGTTCTAATATGGCAATTTAACCTTGAAACTGTGGTCGATAGTTACTGGCAGCCCAGTATCTTCATCCCGATAGGTGTTTTTGCTTGCTGTCACATTGCGCTTTACATCTACCTCTCTCATACTGATGTGTATCATTGCTTAGGTGGTAGCAAACGGCACAGAAAGGTTTGTGGTTTTTCCCTCTCTTGTACTTCTGTTATCTGGAAATTAAGAAGTAGGATTGCACAGAGACTTGGCACTCTTTCCCTGCAAGAAATCTATATGCAAAAAGCTACGTTGTCCAGACACGATTAATATTACTTAGTGATAATCAACAGTTCCATCCCTGAAGAGTCTGTAACCTTCTAATTTTTCTCTCTCACATGTAAAAAGAGAGAAGGCATAAAATGGAGTGGTGAGGGACAATAGTTTCCCTAATTGCTTCTGGTTATCCTAAGGATATAAAGTATAAGATGTGCAAACCTCAAGAGATAGGAAAGGGTGAGGGAAGGAAATAATTTGCTGTACAAAGATTTGACAGTATTCTATTGAATACAAGGATATATTGTTTCTTGCTTAGGACTTTCAATGTTTGTTGTGTTTATTTAATAAAGCGCCACATGCAGTGAAAGACAGAAATTGCATGAGTGTTTATGAAAAAACAGTTCTGTAAAACTATAATAAAATCAAAAGGCTCAAAGGAAGTAAGAAAAATCACTTAAAAGGACTTGAGACCATTAATTGTATTAAAGCTCTTATTTTTGCATATCATGACTCTCTAGTTTACCCTCCTCTTGAAATGACCCACACCGCGTACCATGGAACAATTTTTCTTTCAATTCCATGACACTTCCACGAACAAAATACAGAACTTTTCCAGAAAGCACATTAGTATCTGTCCATTTCACAGGTAGAACTACCCCTCACCAGCAGCAAAGCTCCCGAGCCTTTTACCAGTGGTGATAAGTAATGCCGAATGTAAAATATATATATATATATATGTGCATAAAAATATATGTATATATATACACCTACTCAGGCACACACACATAATCAGTCTTCAAGTTTTTTTGCAACACATTAAAGAAACCTTCAAAATTCAAAGAATTTTTACTTGCCTTTCACAACTTGATCTAATGTGAAAATAAATACAAAGTCCTCAGCATGAACCAGCAGAATTAAATAAAACAGTTAATAAGGCAAGAGACCCTTTACACAGCTTAAAACAAATTAATATCTATTTAAATATTAAATCATGACCTAAAGCAATAACAGCTCTGTTAGAAATTCTGTCTTTTTTCCCCCTTCATCTAAGTAGGGGGCATATCTTGGAATATACTTGGAAAATGCCAATTTGTCATTCGTGGTTTTGTTGAATTAAACAACAGAATAAACAAAAAATAATTTAAAAAGCTTCTTCTCCCTCCCCCCCAAACTGTAAGGCCTTCCTGCTAGGTCTTTTTTCATCTGAAGGAAACATATGCTGAATTTTATATAGTTATTGAAAAAGTCATTTTTTGATAATTGTAGTGGGCTACAGCTCCAGTTCCTAGAAAAGATGAATGTGTGCTGCTTATTATTCAGTGTCGTGCTTTTTCTTCACTTAAATAGCTCTGTCTCGCAGCAAAGTGAAGCAATAGATGAATATCTTTACTGTGTTTATTTTTCAAATTGGAAAATGCATCTTCTGCAGAAGCTATTCTTACAAAAAGAAATATATATTAGATGTAAAAGCCCTTTAAAAAAGCAACTAGTAAAATGAGTTATTCTTTATTTTAATAGGAATTTATTAATAGAATCTATATCGTAGCATTTAATGGGTTCTTATTGGATGCTTTTTCTAATCATAAATTATCAGAAAAAATCCTCTGGATGAAGGTTGTTGCGAACACCACACATTCTATCAAGTCAGTGACATTTTAAAGCAGTTCAGATACTCCTTTTCAGGTATGGCTGGTTGTGCAACCCATCACCATCTGCAGTGTGACAGACAGAAAATATATGTAGAGTGAAAGAAATGTAGCTGTGAAAGTAGACCATAGCAACAGCAGTACATATTTGTCTTTGCTTTTTGCATTTTGGTACACTGAATAAGTTTTCACCCTGGCAGTTATTTTTGCTCACCTGAAAACGTTCATGTTTTCTCTCTCCACATGAAAAGAAGTATGGATTAGGAAGTCTTTCGATGTCATTTTTTAATTTCCTAGGCTATGATCACTCTAATTATATGGCTTGCATGTTCTTCTGGATAAGCATAAAGTCTTTTTGTAAGTTTGAGAAGCATCTGGCATGTTTTTGGAACTGCTGCTATCCCAGCAATAAGAAGTTGTGACAATCCTATTGATCAGTGCCATATTTCTCATACTTTTCCACAACAACCTTAAAAGGCCAATGAGACAGTAGAAGGTAAATAAGTCAACTGTAGCAGAGACACTTCAATCTCTCACTGAGAGAAAGTGTGATATTTCCATGAACACTTGTGCCCCACCTGGCACTTCCAGCAACACAACAAACCAAGACCGCAGCTCCTCTGGAGGAGCAGGTTCTCCTGGTAGAGCTTAGAGACCTCAGTAAAACCCAGCATCAGCTCAGTCAAAGGCTCCACTGTTACAAAGCCAGGTCACATCTTGTGGAGTGTGATGTATAACACAAAGCAGGATGCTTTTTTAACAGTTGGGCCCTCATTTAGTTGTTGTATCAGGATGCTTTTCCTGTAATTAAGCAGCAAGATAAATTTGTGCCTAACAACCAAAATCTTGAGAGTTCTCAAATGTTTATTGGATGTCTGTGTATTGGATGATCCTGGGAAGAAGGGGCTGGGAGGAAGG
This sequence comes from Buteo buteo, assembly GCF_964188355.1. Classification (NCBI taxonomy): domain Eukaryota; kingdom Metazoa; phylum Chordata; class Aves; order Accipitriformes; family Accipitridae; genus Buteo; species Buteo buteo. Next base: position 31,438,473 of record NC_134171.1, on the reverse strand, counting down.
TGGTTTAGTTTTTGTCTTTTTTTCTCACCACCCAACTTTATTTTTAATTGGCAATAAATTAAATCCCCAAGTCAAGACTATTTTGCTTGTGACAGTAATTGGTAGGGGATCTCTCTGTCTTTATTTTGACCCACAAGTGCTTTTTTCACCTTATTTTCTCCCCCTGTCCTATTGAGGAGGGGGAGTAAGAGAGTGGCTGGGTGGGCAGCTGGCCAAGGTGAACCCACCGCAGTTTGTTATTGAAGGGCAAAAGGTTCTTCACTGCCAAGGAAGTATTCCTAGCATAGATTCATTTTTAGTTGTGTCCTTTTAAACCCAGAGATGCCAACTCTCTCTCATAATACTGTCAGTGCACTGATCTAGTATTAGTATTTGGTTGTATCTTGGTTTTCCCCCTTTTCTGAGAGCAACACAGGGATTATTCAGTGCTATCTTTTCTCTAGGTAAGTATAGCAAAATGAAAGTGATATGGGGCACCAAAAAGGACACAATTATAAAGAATTTTTCCAGATGTTTAGAAAAAGTTCAACAGTTTGGTATTTGTGATACTGGTATGTTGTCACATGAAAAAATAAAAATTATTGCAATTACTTCCTGCATTATTTCACTTAAGTATTTCAGTATATTGCCTAATGGTAAAAAAATCATTTCTTGGTGGTGTTGGAATGACCTAATGTTCATTATGCTACTAGGAATTAAGAAATCCAGCTGATGTAAGTAGCTAGATTTGAGGGAACTCCATAGGAAATGAAATGTTAGAGTTGTTCAAACGAATGAGCAGGGAGGCAAAACTAAAGAGACCTGAATGCCAGCTACAGAAGCTGCATGTATATACACCAACAACAGGAAACACGGGGGGTCTGCTACGGAAACAAAAGCAGGTGAGCAAATAGAGTACCAGTGCTGACTGATACCCCACTGCAAGCAGATGAATCATTTGGCTAAAATTGGGAATGTTCTTTTCAACATCTATTTTTAAATAAAATGTCTAAGAAGCTTTCACAAGATTTTTGTATTCTCTATTTCAGTTTCCAAAAAGTACCAAAATACTACCAGAAATTTTGGTCCCAGAATATTGCTGTCAGGATCTCAGAATAGAATTCCCCAAAAATTTTACATGAAAACATAGAGTGAGTGTTTCCAGCTTGTTCCATCTTTGTTGTAGGTTCAATGAGCCTAAATAACCAGTCTAGCATGCATGCCTAAGGCAAATGCAACTTCAAATCTTTGGTAAGTCCATCTGCCCTTGATACTAAAAAAAAATTATTCCCTACACTGCAAAGAATGAATGTTGGAAAATACTCAAAATGTCATCAAATGACAGGTTCAGAGGGAGAAAAATTAATTTGTTTTAAACAAAAGAACCCATCTGAGAACTCCTAAATTTCAATAGCAACACAGTTTAAAGAAAATATATCCTGACAAATGAAAAAAATATGGTCTTCCCTAACTGTCAGTGTTGCTGTTTTCCACTTAGAAGTAAAAGCCTAAGAACTTGTCCACAGCTTACTGTACACTAAACCAGATGATATTGTTTGACAGAACAGGAAAAAACCAGTCAAATTCTTAGTTTACGTAAGAAGCTCTATATATTCCTATTGACAAATGCTACAGCCTGTGTCATACTAAAAAAAGGTTATAGAATTGCATACATCCAGCCTAATTTACTACATTAATTTTCTTTGGAGTCATATTACATCACATTAAATTGTGTTGCATGGTGTAAAATTGCAGTAACATTTCCATGTTTGGTTTGAATGGAACCAGTGGACTTGCTCTGCAGTAGTCATGGGCAGGAAAGGCACACTTTGCTTGCTTGGTCTAACCGAAGTAATCACCCAACATGACAGTACTAATCTTCATTTTTTACCATTCTGCCCTGGCATAATTTTTTCCCCATATTATTAGGGACTTGCTGTTCAGTCAGTGATGCCAGTATTTGTGATTAGTGGGCATAAAAATTACGGATCTAGAAGGCTGAAAGTCTTCCTCCCCCCCCAAAATGGACATGACACAGGTGGCAGCAGGACCCGCCCGACACTTAAGACATCTGGGACTTCTCCGCTTATTATAGCAATTAATTTCACAGTTCTTCTGTAACCTTCCTTCCTTCTGGACACTCTTGTGAGGAGTGCTGACTCCACACTGTAAAGAATGATATGCCAACGCTTGTCTTCCAAGATCTGAACAAAACCAACAAATCATGTCACACTGACTGAATATACTATTGTATCAATAACACTGGGATACAACTCCTCCAGGTAAGTGCCAGTGTATTCCCTGTAGAGTTCTTAGACTTTTCTCTTGCACTTTAATAAGTAATCTTCTAGAAAATAAGCAATTGGAGACGGTGCCAGACTCTCTTAAATTTAACAGGTCTTAAGAGTACCTTGTACAGAAGCTTAATACATTTCTACAGCACTCTGTTTCATGCTATTAAATTAATAGATTTTTTCCTAGAAAAGGAGGATACTTCACTCAATCACATTTTGATCAGGAAAACAAGAGATTTCTCAGTTATGTTACAAAGGCAAAACGTTTTTGCCAGGTTTCCACTTGTATCTACAAGAAAGATTCTCTGCTGATTTTATGAGTGAAATTTCTTCCTACAGAGGTCAAGCATTTCATTTTAGTCAAAGCCAATCAGCACTGAATGACCACACTGCTCTAAATTCTTCTTTAGTGCTTGATTAAGGTGTTAATTTCCTCACAGACAGCAAGCCTGGCATGCTTTAAGTATACCTGTGAAAACAGAGATTTATTCATAGAATACAAAGGTGAAAACCAACAAATGTATGTGGAACATGGAGCATGTTAAGAGGTCTGATTTGAAGAAAAACGGTAAAATGGCATGAGTTCTAGGGACAAACACATCCTCAGGTGACAAATCCCAACCTCTGCCCTGCAACACTGAGAGCTGGGATTCAATGGCTAGACCTTCAGCCTTGATTGCTAATTATAATGGGACAAAAAAAAAAATCCCCTCTGATATGCATAGGGTCTATACACAAGTTACAAGGCTTTAGGATTTTTCACTAATAACTCGACCAGAATCAAAAGAGAAGGGGAAGAAATGCAAGGATGCACGCACCGGTGCTAATATGCTCATAGAGTTCTGGTAGTGGCTGGATTGAGCAAGTCCATTGCAGTAGTCTGATTTGGAGCTAATTATGTGAAAGCATATGTTTATGCCTTAATAGCGTGAGTGCTCAGTTTTAGCCTTTCGTTGGTTAAAAAAAAAACTAAAAAAAATCCCTTGTGCTTTCTGAAATTGATATAAAAGAGAAAGCATTCAAAGTGTTCATGTATGTAAGGTACACAGCTGCACCTTTTAACTGAATGAGAAGTTACTCCCTGAGGTGTCTTTAATATATAAATTGTGCCCTCCTGGTTGTATGGAATATCTTCTCTTGGCATGAAGTTATTAATGGAGACAGAACTTTGAAGAAGTGCATTAGAAAGCTTCCTTGCCCTGGGAGACTGGTCCCAAGGGATTACACCAATCAAATGCATTAAGGAAGCAGTCAAGTACTCTCCAAATGTAACCTGCATCTTTCTGAAGAATTTAGCTGCAGCCAGATTATTTTAGCTTGAGTTCCTTGTGCCAGAAAAGCTTCGTCTCCTTGTCAGAATTAGCCACCTAATTTTGGAAAGTTCACCACAAAAACAAAGGAAACGTGTGAAACTGCAAAGGAGGTGTTATCACCTCTATTCAACAATAACAGGCTGTGATAGATCCTTCCTTGCCAAATTATTGTAGCTTCGCGCAGAATTTTAATTTGGAAGCAGCTATTTGGATCCTATGGGCAAGTAGGATTTAGAATTGTAAATCCATGAAACTCTGAACAAGTCTCAAATGTTAGCAGGCTACAAGGAAACAACTTCTCTTTGCTAAGGCTGGTCTTGTTAGACATTTTTTACTGTTTTATCTTGTTAAAATACAAATTATAGATGCCTTTTAGAGGGCCATGAAATAATTCTGAACAAGGCTAGTAATACAAGAGCAAATAGTTTCAACTTCCAAATCTAGGTTGTTACAATGTAGGTCAATTATTACCTATTTTGACAAATATAGAATCCACTCTGGTAAGAACTACTCATTTTTCCAGATTCACTCATTCTGCATATTTGCTTGCCTGCAGTGCTGTCCTCACAAAAAAAATTATTCTTGAGCAGTTAACATGAGAATGACTTTTTAACTATGGCCTTGGTAATAGAACACCATTCAAATATTTTCTATATCGACTACAGTCTGAAAAAGAGAAGGAGAAAAAAGGTCTGGAAGATGTAGGAAATGCACTTGAAGGCCAGAGCATAAAGCCATATTGGGAGAAAGCCCTGCTGAGACCTCTCTGCTCCAGTGTAGCCCATGCACAGCTCCACTTGCACATCATGAGATATTTGAGAAACCAGCCGTGGATGTTCTTTCTGCCGACTGTCACAAGCACTATCTAGTAAATCCTCACTGAATGTGCACAAACTGTGATCTCCAGATTTGGAGAGCCTCTTGCTAGGTTTTTTGTGAAGGCAGTAGAAAAAGCCTCAACACTACATCAGGCCTCTTCCTACGTTTGAAATCCTGACTCCAGAGCGTGCAAGCTTTCCAAATCTTCAGCTTAAATCATGAAGCATTTAAAGCATTTTAAAAATGGAGAAACTCCCTTCTTCCCCCTCCAATTTAATTCCCCAAAAGTGAAAAGTCAATTTCTTCTGAAAGATTTCAAAAATTTCAGAATAATCCTCAGGACTGAACAGGTTGGGTGGAAACAAACAAAATTGTGTGAAACTTTCTTGTCATGACAGTTGATGCAAAATCAACTGCGTACCTGTCAGGACAGAAACAGCCAGAATATTTCAGACTTCCAGGAGAAAAGAAACCTGTTTGAGACTTGCACCTGATGTTCAGACATAGTTTGGTTATATTAACTAAGTTCTGCAGTGATCCCTCTGGATTTTGAAATGGAGAAGAGCCAACATTAGGATAGGTTTTTATTCTGTATGCTTTTTTTGAAAACACGCAAAATTAGATCTATATTCCATTTTACTTAACCCTTGGAGACTGGTGAGAAAGGAAGGTCAAGGGGAAGGAAGAGGACACTAGAGGTAAAAATTTCTGTATCTGCCCATATTAGATGAACCTTTCTCTGCTTTCTGAGCCAAATCTTTTCCCAAACATTTACTGTTGCTAAAATACTTACCACTCAACTATTTTCCTAAGTGCTTTAAGTTTTAATTTTTTTCAGTTCTGAGTAATTAAATTTTTCATACCAAGCATTTCCCAGGAGTTTCCACTGCCTTCAGCTCCAGAGGTTACAAGCTCACCTTGGCAAGCAGGAGATATTATCAATGGTCCTTATTTAGGCCAGTAGCAAGGTACTTCCGTCACCTCATCTTGAATTAATTTTAGCAATTGTGATAGCAGTGCCTGGAAACAGCTCTCCAGGCAGAAATCCCCAAATGTACTCACAATGGTAAGGACTTAGCACAAGCACATTAATCTTCTTTACTGGAAACGTAATAGGAACTGCAGCACTTAAAGACAATATGTAAGGGTATTTAAACAAGAATAGCTCCTGAGTGCAATAAATACTTCATGTTCACATGAGCTGCGTGCCTACAAATCAGATGTGGCCCACTGAACCATCTGCTTTCACAACAGCTTCCAGTCTGTCTTTCTCACTGTGGTGCAGTGTGGGTTGCGCTGTTCCCCAAAAGGATTTGGATTGAGCCAGATCAGATAAAGAGAGCCCTTAGCGGCTGGTGCATTTAAAAGCGTTTCTAAACTTTGTGTCAAATACTTGTCAAATTACTGTGTCCTGTAATTGAAATTACCTAAGTGGAAAATATATGAAGTAAAAGGTTAAGATAGTATTTGCAGGCTCCTCTAAAGATTACTTCTGATGAGAAAGTCAGTTCTTCCTGCAACTGAAATAAATTGTCCTCCTATCTTCATTCCTGACGTGATCTTGCACAACTCAGACAAGAACAGGGCTTTTATTCTATCACCTCGGAGATGACACTGCAGGAAATGTGACACAGAAACATCTTTGTGCTGAGATGACTCCTGTGCTGTCAGATGTAGGGAGCATCCAGCTGCCTTCAGCTTCCACGGAGCCTAGCAGAGGGTTAACGAAACTTCGTGACGCTACTTGTATGCTTTCCCTAAGCGGGTCATGGCCAAGAATTGTCCCCAAATCCCAAGCTGTGACATTGGCAACTGCTGCAAAAGGCTGTTTAAAAGGTGATGACATCACCTGGAAAGTTGTCTGCGAGAAGAGAGCCTAACCTTACACACCTCTGAGCAGCTCTGCTGGATGAGAGGTTCATCACTCTGGTGTAACACGGCTAGTATGAGATGCTGAATGGTAACGGCAGGGTATCAAGGACCAGAGAGGACCAGGGTATGTATTGTGACAGAGGCAGGAAGGCAGGACAGCAGTCACAGCAGCACAAAAAGCAAACCATGGGGATAATAGTCTTCTAGTTCCCAATATTCAGCTAAGTATTATGAGGACTTAGGTACTGTCCCAAAACTTCCTTGAGGTCAGAAAACTTGTGGAAATTTGTCTCAAGTGAGCTTATCTGAATGTCTAAATAATATCTAAAATATCACAAATAACTGTTCAAACCTAATTGCAACTCAGATATAATTACAAGCTAGGTATTGGCCTCCACTAGATGCTGAGCTACCTTGTAGTAAAGTTGCTGGACTTCTGACGGGTATAAGACTTCAGCCTGCTACCTCTCCTCTCAATACTCCAGACACCCTCTGGTGTCTGAAAGATCTGTTAACAAGACAGAATTAGAAAGACCAATTTTGACCCTTTAACATTAAATATTAAAAGGGTACTAGAATGTCACCTTAGATGCCTTCAGTGCTATAAATAGATTAATAATTATTTTGTGCAAGAAAGCCTAGACATTGCAGCAATAAACCATTTCTAGAGGCATCTATATTTTCTTCTGCCATATTAACTATCACTGAAGATTCAGGACATCCTCCTAGGTGAAATCAAATCCCTTATATGAGTCAGCAAGCAGCAATTCTACAAGAGCATGATACAAATAAAACTAGAACAGGTACCATTAATGGCCCCATTACAGTGCATAAAAGAGAAAATAATATTTTTCATCTAGGTGCTGCATTTTGGATTACGTCTATGCTACGAAGTTTGCCAGTTCTAAGAAAAAAGAATAACATCTACGACCCAAGGCTGTAAAACCATACAGCTAAAGCCTTGCCTCGCTGTAGTATTGCCATTAATTTTTGAGGGGGAGGACAACAAAAACCGTATTTACCCATAGTTTCACCCAGTATTTTCCAACCGCCTACATATAGTTTGATGTTAGGAAAAGAAATGCAAAAGGTCCGTTACTCTTAAGGAGGACTGTTAACTACCCTGGTGGCTAGCAACATGAAAACAGGCAATTTGAAGATCAGGAAAATAAGATTTCAAAATGGGAAGGTCTTTTCAGAATACTGAACAGGTTCTTAACCACTTACTCAAAAGACATCAAAAGAAACTTTACACCCAGATCTCCACATCTTAGAATGATGATCAGGTTTTCTGCTTTTTGGCAACCAATTTGGTTGACTCATCAAATTTGAAAACTAGCACACCATCTTCTGCCAACGGTAAGAAGAATACTACATTTTAGGTGTCAAAAATTTTTTTATACATTACACTGCTTATTTACCAACACCTAACAAATGTCTGTACTCACATACATATTTTAAGTCACTTATTAATATCTCCTTTTTTAAGATAGAACAGTGTTCCCAAACTGTGGTCCCTGAGCAATAGCCTTCTGATGGTGTCAGTGGCCAAAGAAAGTTGTCAACAGCAAGTAAAGGAATGTAAAGCATGTTTAGCAATACTGAGCTGCTTTGCTCACAAGCCAGTGAACTGCAGAGGCTTTTTGTCTGTGTCAGCACTTCAGACTTTCAACCAAACAGTTTTTGTTTGACAATATTATGAATTTTCCCCTGCACAAACAATTTGAAAAGCAAAATGCCCCAAACTGTCCTGCTTACATGCCTCATCACAGCCTGCTGGACACAAGGACATATTACTTAGCGTTCAGTGACAGTACCTTAAAATACAGCAGCTCTGTCATTTTCTAAAATTCTTTAAAAAAAATTTTCAATAGTATTTCTGAGTATAACAGCATGTAACTCTGATGTGACAGATCTGTGGTTTTCTCCATAAAGCAATCTAGTTATGTTGCTGAGAAAAAGCTAATCAGACTTTTCTGGGCTACCCAAGCCTTTTGAGATCTGAGGGTTTGCTATACCACAGTTGGGCAAATGGCAATAGGGGAAATTGAAATTCAGAAAAAAAACCTAAGTAACTTTTCAAGCAGAGAGATGGTTATGCAGGAGGTCTATTTGTTTGTCATGCATCCAATTCCATTCTCCTTTGCTCTCTTGAGCAAATAGATTTTGCACATTCCCTGTGATATGTGTAAAGTCTCTGAGCAAATGAAGCTGAACAGATGTCTGGTACAATGAACAACTCTTCACAAGAATAATGCATTTTCATATAATCTTGGGATTCTAAATAGTGTGAGGTTAGAGTATCTTAAGTATTTCTACTGCCCAAATGAATGAACTCCAGGAAATTTCCAGCTATTCAGCTACACCTATTACAGGCAGAGGCTGAACACCCCAGGCTGGGGGAGGCTTGAGAGTCTGGGATTTGCTCATTAGAGGCATCAAAGACTGTGATCCAGAAATTGGGGATGAACCAAAACCTTGGATCAAACTTCACCTCTCTCTTAAGCGGGCCCCCCCAGTTGAGAGAGTTTCATTTGCTAATTTGTGTTGAAACAGCCATTGACAGGGCACCTTCACAAGTGGCAGACTCTATATTTTAAAAGAGAAAGAAGAAAAAAACATACGCTAGAGGAACAGATTCCTAGCTGAGTGGGTGGCAGCACACATGCAGCACAAGCCTCTGCTTTGGAACAGAACAGAGTGATCTTGTGGTAGCTAAAGATGTTCTGCTTATATACATTGTCTTGAGTAGCGAGAACACATAGGATTTGATCTGCAAATTTTGGTGCTGCTTGCCTATACGTGAGCTTTAACTGCTGTGTGCTCCCAGCTCTAAGCACCACTTAGTGCATAACCCAGGATAGCGGCAGCCCAGAGTCAGTTATGAAACTCCAATCTGGCCACACCACTAATCCTTAAATTGCAGGGAAGGATTACTAACCACGATGTATCTAAGCATTTAAAAGGTGATGTAGCAAGAAAGGAAGCAAACCTAATCCTCATATTAGCAGCCTAATTATTTTCAGGAGAAGACATCCTCACCCCGCTGCTGTGCCTCCTGCGTGGAGACACCACCTCACATCCTAGAAGAAGTGAAGTTACATTAGCATGACCATATGCTTTGAGGAAGGCTTGTCAGCTGAGGCACAGAACTGCTGCTTTGGGTTCTGGAGCAGGATAACTCTGTGGCAGCCAAAATCTTTGTGTATGTGTCTGTTCTGCACCACACAGTGGGACAACAGCACCGAAACCCCAGATTCTGTAGTGCAGTAAAGCTAAAGCAAAATAGGGAAGGGTGGGGAGGTTATCTAGAAATGCATCAGAGAGGTAAATGCCATAAGGGAAAAGTTAATTTAAGATAATGGCCAGCTTGAATGAGAACCACTACATATCCGGATCATGGGGGAAAAAACCCCACATAACTTCCCCCCTCCTCCCTCCAACATACAAAACTGTAAGAATCTGGAAAAAATCCACAGTATCTGGAAGCAAAAAACTTGTGATCAGTTTTAAAGATGGAGTGGGATAAATTCATGAAAGCAATGCGTGGCATAATTGCCCATCACGGGAATGGACTACAATTCAAAGGCTAAGGAAAGCAAAATGCCACATATATTGAAACGCAAATTATTTCTACATCGTACCATCCAAGTTGTGTATTGAAAACATATGAAAATTGAAACCAAAACCCAACAAACCAACCAGAAAATATGAAAACATTCTTTAGCAAAAGTTGGAATTTGAGCAGCCTCCTAAAGGAACCACTGGTAATCCCAATTATATTGAATAAACACATGCCATTTTCTTGGCAAACACTCCAAGACTGGCAAAGCGGTGGCTCATGATGCCAATACTATAGTAAGGCAAAAGGCTGAAACTTCTCTGTATGTGGCAGCCAAACGCCTTCCTGAGCGGCAAGAGAAACCCTTCTGCAGTTGACTACTCTGCCTTTATACTTTTACCATTAATTGCCTAACACTAAACCAATTGATATTCTGCATGTACTTACTGCATTGTAGAATATTTAAGGCTTAATCTTGCTCGACACTTATTCTGGGCCTCAAAGTAACTTAAGACAGTTTTTCTGTTCTTCTGTTACCAACTAGGTTAAGCAGCAAGTGTCTTGGCTCCTCCTGTAGAACCTGCTCAGGCAAAAGGAGACTCTTCCCATCTCCTGGGGCTCTGTATCAAGCCAGTGTACCATTCCCTATAACATTCTGTTATTTGGTGTAATAACACAAAAGAGAGCAAATACATGCAGGGGAAAAAATTTCAGAGCATAGTCATCATGCACAAATTCTGTATTCTTCTCTATTTGTTTGAAGGCTAGAAAGTCAAGCTATTTTAGAGTGATAATTGACTTCTATTTCAGCACCATAAAGAAAAGAAATGTCATCCACTGTGGGTAATTAATTGCATTACATATTCACACACACCCACATTCATTTGGAGCAGGAAAATACAACTCTCTAACAGCTACACTCTCCTAAAAAATAAAAACCCAACAGATATATTTAGAGATTCCAGATTTTCCAAAAGAAACCAGATCCTAATTTTATGTTACTGTGTAGTGCTGGAGGCAATAACCTTTAACTAACAGTTTTCTTTATGGAAATCTGTTGATGGGCACAAACCAGTTTTTGTTTCCTCAATTCATAGAGGTCAGCCCTTCAATGTCATTGAGGTCCCTGCACTTCAAGAAGAATATGGCCTGTTCTCTGTTTTGGGGGTTTGCTCTCTCCAGTTCATTTGAAAGAACTGCTCAGGAGCAGAATAAAACAGAATTTTTCACATCCAGAGTGAAGCAGCTTAGAAAAGAAAGCTTGGAAATAGAAATGTCAGTTAAAACATAAGCAAATAAACAATGGTGTCAACTGTTGTTACAAAGCTAAATCATCATGCCATGTCTGCTTCATCTTTCTTATTTTTTTGGAAGGGGGTCAGATTTGTTTGGTATGCAAATTTTAAGAGAGCAGAATTGGTAAGGTACCTGCAGCTTAGATTTCTTACAAGACTTTCTGTATTATTGTACTAGACTCTGAGACTCCTGGCATTAACCTCCATTCTCATTAACACTAATATTAACCATGGTTCTCCCCCGTCCCTGCAACAGCTACCACAGAAGTGAGTTAACTCCAGCTGCAAATGAAGAGCAGAGGCCCTGCCTGCTCCCTCTGCAATCTCTCCAGACTCAGCGTAACTTTCTGCAATCTCCTCGGCACACTGAGCTACTGTCCCGTCATGCACTGGCTAAACCTGTGTCTGTAGAGCCAACACTCTGAACAGCATCTTAGCTGCTAAGGGGCAAGGAGTTTTAATACTATTAGTTTATCATTAAAATTAAGGCAAAACATAATGACACCAAGTTCCACTTTTTAACAGCACAGATGGTTGCTTATTTTTAAAATTCTCAGCCTTCATCAGTTCTCCCTACCTGCAAAGACACTGGTGCATAAAGGTCAACCCTTACCTCTGCTAAGGAGCAGATGTTACCGGCAGGAGCACCTTTTCCCAGGCCCTTAATTTACTAAGTCCAACTACTTCCTTTTGAACCATGAGACATTTAGAAAGACACCCTGTCTAAACAATAACATTTAAAGGGCCAGTAACTTTATCACATCGAATTATAAGTAAAAATCTGGTTCTTGAGGCAGCCCAAGGAAAATACATGATCTTGCACAGCTTTTTCTATCCTGCCTTTGCTACATGATGCTATCCAGTGGAGTCAGCTCCAAAGGGGAGGACTTGGAAAGGCCACAGTCCTGGAAGCAGGCACACGTGGCAGTCCCTGTCCTCCTCGTTGCTTCCCACTCCCTTCAAGAGCCTCAGGTTCCTGGAAGTGCAAGGAGAAGCTAATCTGGCTATTGCATAGTAGGAGAGAAAAGGGCATTAAAGTCTCGAGCTTGCTTCTCTCCACTTTGTGCACAGACACAGTCCAAGCGTTCTCTTCTTTCTGTGGAGTCAACAGCAAACAGCTGCAGGTTCTCCCTGGCCACCGTTGTAGGCACCCAAAGCATGCTGTAAGATTTATATGGACAAGTGGTAGCATCCAAACCTTCCTAACACTACTTCTTTAGAATTCTTTCTTTCTATAAATCAAGAAAGTGTGGGGGTTTTTTATTTGAAGGAAAACACTAAAGCCAAAAATCATGCTAAAATTTCATACAACAAATCAATCTTCCCTTCAAGGAAAGCCATCTAGTCTTTAATCTCATCACTACTGCAGCCAGACCTCAGAGGGCATCACGGATCCAGACGGCACTCTTCAGCACGGCAGAGCCGGACAACGTTCTGGGCGATACCAACACATACATCACTGTTTGCTGCCCAACTTCTTTTTCACTGAAGCTCTGTGCTGCGCTTCCCAAGTCTGTTACAGCACAGATCACGCTTTGTTTGCCTGCCTAAAGAAACCTTTCATGCCCGCTGACATATACAGAGCCTCTTCTCTAATTCCTGGAAGCACATTTGATGAGAATGAAGTGGAACGTTAAGGATAAGAAAGGCAGCAAAATCCAGTGTCCTAATAGGAGGATGAGGCCCACAGAATTACGTTCCCAAATAAGACATGCAGATCTATTCTGCTGCTCAGAGAGATCAGTGTTTTGGGGAAAATCATAACACACTGAAGAGGCTCAGTGTTCAACATAGGGAATACTGTTTGGAACAACTACCTCGAGAAGCTGGAAAGCAACCTGTCACCAAGATAGATGAATTTATAAAATGCATCTCGGGAGACAGATTCATGTAGATTGAAAGTGTCAGATTTGAATCAGAAGTGTCAGACCTGAACAGAAGCCCAACAGAAGAGTTAAAGGGATACTTGTTCACTCACCTATTTATTATTTTATATTTGTTGCTACTGAAATTAATTGCAGAGCTTCCACGAGAGCAGAACTGGGTGAAAGCTCAAAGGCAGTTTAAGACATAGTAACCAGGATCAAAGCATCACATTTAGAGAGATGTAATGATTGTGGCTTGCCTAAAACCATCTGTGGGTGTAGCCTTGTGAGCAAATGAACACTGGCCAGGAAAGCAGAGGGGAAATGGAGAATGTTTAGGATTCATTTAGTTGCTGGCCACGATTGGTTTACAACGACTTTTATATAAGTCCAGGAATTTTAAGGACACAGCTACAGGAAGGCATAATCTTTGTCTATTTCTGTATTTAAGAAAAAGAGCCCTACATTTCATACCTATTTAAATACCCACTTAATTATTGCTACACAATGTCCCTAGCCAAATGCACCCCTATTTAGATGACTTTTTTTGTTCGTAATGTTCCATTTAAGCAGCAGTCATTTCCATTCAGTCTCAGTCTAAACAGTTTCTCTGGAAGATAGCCCAATTAAACAGATTTTCTTATTAAGCATGCCTCAGTTAAGTGATGTACATTACTATCAGCTCAGTTTCTATGTGATTTTTATACACTAGGCAGAGTACAGGGAACATTTTACATTGTTTTTAAGCTGGACGGTCCTTGCACAAAGAAAGCACATTTTTACATTAATTTTAACAAAACAACATCAAAGGTATGAAATATAACCTAAATAGGAAGACTTCTACTGTAGTCCTCTGTGGAGTTTTGATAAGGAAACACCCAATCTTCCTTTTAAGCATTTTATTGAAGCAAGTCTCCAAAGAAACTGACTTCTGGCATCCCAGCACTCTCAGCAGTGCATCTCCATGGAGGCGGGGGCTCTGCTTTCCCTAGGCAACTGGAAATCAAGTTTACAACTCACTCTGTACTCTAGTACTACATAATACTTCTTTATATTAAATTTAATTAATCTTAATTAAATTTAATTAATTCATTCATTTTTTTCCTGTGGGGAAAAGAGATTCAACGACAGCCCCATAGTAATTTCTTAAGGCTAAATTTCTGGCACTTGGCAAGGAATCTGAAACAAGTATTGGATATGTGTCTTATTTTTACAAGATGATTACACTTAAAATCAACAACCCTTGTGCATTTTATTAGATTAAATACTAGTTCATCTGCGGTAATAAAATTAAAAATAAGTGCTGAAAAGATAAATTAATTAAAAGCTGTCACATGCGTTAAAGAGTGTTTAGGTGTGTGCTGAACATTACTCAATACTGACGTTAAGCCCTTACATGTTGTTTCAGTACCAAACATTACTTTCTAAATCCACTGCAGTCAAACAACTGGCATCATTTTGCAATCCATGTATTTTATTTTTTAAAAAACAGATATTGGAAATGCTAAATCAGTTTCCCCATAAAACAATCTTCTGACCTGATTTTTCTGTCAACTGCAAGTAACGTGGTGCTGGGGAGGAAACCTGACTCTCACTGTGAATTGTCATTGTTTTCTGAAGTGGATAATAGTTTCCAATTTAACATCATTATGTTGCTATATTAGTCCACTTTTTCCCATTTTCTTTTAATAGTTCAAGCCTTAACTCCAAATATTATTTCCCAGTTTGAAAAGACGCAGGCCTTGTGCCAAAAAGTTAAATCAATTACTTTTGTACCATCAGAGGTTGAAACACAACCATCTGGTCCACCAAAATTGCTCCGAATATTTCAGTATTCTTTAAACGGCACATGCTGAGAAAAATCGGGGTCCAACTGAAGTAAGTGGCACAACTCCCACTAATTTATATGAAGCCAAGGTTTCATCCAACATGTCCTAGTGAGAACATTTTGCACTTCTGGACTATGCACAGATTTTGTACTGGCTGTAACTGCGTTGGTTGGGCAAAAGGTATTTTTCTTTCTATAGAAACAAGAAAATCAGCATTACAATTTGTGAAGAAATATTCAAGGTGGACAGAAGCAAACATTGGCAAGCAGCATGCTTTTTTACTGGTATTTGCATAGCAGGAGATGGAGAATTATTCCCTGAAGGTGAAAGGAATACACATTTTTTAATTTTGTCAAGTCCAAAGTATTGACAAAACACTGAGAAAAATCTTTTCTTGGTGTAATATAATATCTCATTGACTGTCAGCAATGAATGGACTTCTGGTTTCCTGAACTGGACAACTAGTATACCACCCTTCTGGTAATATATTTCTTCTAAAATGTACACACAGACACCCACATGTCACTGAAGGATCACAGTCTATGAAAGCAAATTAAATATTCTAGAGTAAAACAGTGAAAATTTCACAAGAAATACTCTGATAAAGACTAATGCTTGCAGTTGTTTCAGGTAATTTAATTTGGCTTTACTTTTTATTTACAGAGAAAATACTCTAGCTCAGATATCAAAAAGGTTACATGAGCAATGGTTTCACATGCAGTGCTACCATTTGCAGAGACTTTATCCTGTGCTTCACAGTGAGGTAACAAAGTCAGGCAGCCAAGCTGGCACAAAATTCTTTTTGTGGTATCACAATAAACAGATGAAGACAGAAACCTGTGCATTCCAAGGTCAGTTGTGGTTTATTGGCTAAATATATAGGCTATTTAAAGATTATTTATTTTACTGTTTGTACTAGAAATAAGGTAGCAGCTGCTTAAATGTATATAAGCATGCTCACATGTATTTAAAAGTGTATTTACACTGGTGTGATTGCTTTGTAAATAAGGTTACTCTGAATATTTTTAGATGCAAATCAATTCTACTTTCCAGTCTACTGGTAGGATTAAATTTCTGACATTGGTGAAATCCAAAGACAACAAGTTTAACTTGGTGATTCAAGAATGATTCATAATGAAACCCCTCTTTTTCATAGCAGTGGGATGCCACCTATTTTGTTCTGTTTTATTCTGAAGATAGACATTAGCGTGCACCCATGATGAGTGGTAATAACCATCAGGTTTTACTAAGCCTACCAGATAATGATGCTTCAACTATGCTCTGGGGGAGGTGGAGAGGCTAAAACTTGTGGCCACAGAATTCCACATCTATTGCAGAAGTACAATGTGAAAAAAGCTTATTTTTACACGTGTACCTTTTTGACATTGCCAGTTTCTATAGGAAGAGATCAGTGAATTTTTCAGAGAAGGGGAAAATAAATATCAGTTTTTTATACATCAAAGAACTAATGAGTAATAATTTCCCTCAAGGAAAAGAAAAATGTATATGCTGAGTTTTGAGGAGTAACCTGACTTTTTTTCACAGTATTTTTTTTTTTAAATAAAGATTTCTAGTTCCTGTTGTAGGTCAAAAATTCTAAACATGCATTCAACATAGTGTTATGGGTCCATAGCCATTGGTGGAGTGCCTTGTAATGAATATGCCTACTGTTGCCTAGCAAGTATAAAAATGTGGAACATCTGTATGTCATCAAGAAACACATAAAGCTGTTAATTATATTAATTTTCAGTTATCACATTTTAATATTTTTTATTTAGGGCTTTTATACACTAGGATTAAACATTTATTGAAATTTTTACTTCTTTGCTAAAGATTAAAAACATGAATTTTCCTCAACAAGCCAGCTAAAGCTTGGTTCAAGCTGTTTTCCTTGAGGGAAAAAGTTAAAACCAAGTTAAACAGAAATACTTCCGTAAACTTGTTTAACTAAAATAGCCAACAGTTATTTTTCCTGCTAGTTTTACATTTTAGCAGCATCATATTTCTCTGCAATTAGTTGTCTTCACATAGCTTAGGTGATGTTTATGGTACCAGAAAATTCAGCACATAATCATGGAAACTAAGGGTTTCCAGTCTTGCCCCCCTCAATAATTCCTTCACGTAAATAAACTTTATATTTATTTAAAACATATATAAAAATGTGTATATATATGATTATATATATCTCACCACACTCCTTTTTTAGGATCTGAAGTTCTACAAATTAATGCATACTATATTAGACCAGTTTCCTTAATCAAGATACACAAGAATATCTTCTCATGTAAAATATATGGCAGTCCTGAATAATTTAAAAAGGCTCAAATACTCTGCTCTCTTTGATATCTAGGTATTCCCTGTCAGAGGAAAATACAAAGAATGCCTCTTTTCCTCTTTGAAATAAAAAAAAATAAAAAATTGTGGAACCTGAATTTTATTTAGACCACGTACAAGCAATTTGAGGGGGAGAGGAAAGGGGGAACCGTTCAGGCACGTTGTGATTATTCCCAAAGCAAACATTGCGTTTCCAGAATTCTAAAATAGGAGAGACCTTTAGTAATGGTCCAGCCACATTAGGACAAAGATAGAGACAACTCTACCCTGAAATGACACAGTAACAGGAAAATTAAGATGTATTTAAATTACTGCTTGATTTAAAAGAGTATGTATTTTCCTTTTTACAGTATTCTATCCATTTCACGGTTTCACTTAAATCTCAATTTCTAGATTTTCTTCCATCTACTGCTACAATTCTTTGTAACTGAAGATTATTAGTATTTTAAAGGATTTCATCATTTGGGATGTGTGTATTACACTTATAAGAATAATTTGCAAAATCATTTATGGTTTATTGAAAGTTAATAACCCATCATCCTCCCACACAAAAAACTTCAGACTCTAAAGAGACAAGAACAATTTTAAGGAAGGGATTTAAGCAATTTTGTAATACTGTTGCCTTCAAGCCCATTTTCCTCTCTTAACTCTTCATTTTATTTGCAAATTAAAATGGCAAAACAAGATTGAAGCCAATTTGGTTCCACTTAGTTCTTTACCAATATGAAGCAAAGGGAATCTAGTCAAGAGTCATTACGAGCCCGAAACAGAAGTGGAAGTGGTCAGCGCTGTTGTGCCATGAGATGCCACATACTGTTTCATTTGAGTTTTTTCATGTAGATGGTGAACTCTTTGAAGCATTATGCCAACAAGATCAATGAATTTGTACTCTTTAAAAGTAATGTTTCTGAGGCACCAGTGTAACAGAATCATCTGTATTATTCATTTTTCTAACTGGGAGATTGTTTTTAGTAATTCAATATTTATATCAGTCTCTTGCCCTTCATACACTGTTCTAAAAAGAGCTGCAATGGCCATATAACATTCAGAAATGTTAGATAATAAACTAGAATAAGCATGAATAAATGGCTGTTAAATTAAACTTTTAATTACAGCTTAAAAGGGCAGAAGACAAAAATATTGTTACTGGCTTAAAAAAAAAAAAAAAGCCAGATTTGTTCTTAGAAGTACTGACAGAGTACTTTGAATTGTGGGTGTTTTGTTTTGAAACAGAAACTCTTAGAAGAATCAGGATCTGACATCAAAGCAACATTAAAATTCAGTTTAAGAACAAGAAACTGGGTAAGCATTGGTTGGTGACAAGGCAGGTCCAGAAAACCTTCAAAACCAATTACAGTGTTATCTGCATAAGCCTTTACGTCACTGAATCATAGTATCTCTTGGAGAAAAAAAGCAACAAAACCCTTCATACACATCTGTTGACAGTCAATGGAGACTTAAGGAAAAGGAAACATTCAGAAAAGGAGAAACACACAGAAAGGAAAAATCACACACACCCCATAGGTCTGAATCTTCCTGCAACACACTCTAGTGTTGGTAGGCTGTCCACATCCATTTCATTGTGAGTTTTAGGACTGGAGGGTACCTGAAAACCAGAACGTTTCTACTTCATTACAATAAATCTCTACGAGGGAGTCTGGTGCCATGCAAGTCAGAACCGTACCCAGCATCAACAGCATCTGTACGTAATGGTAACATCAGTGGTAAAGGGACACACGCATCTTGTCCATTCAGGTCACTAACAGAACTGGCCAAAGTCAGAGCTGCTGTTCCAACAGCCGTTCCAGAATTGCAAGAAAAATCCTATGGACAAGCAGAAGCAAAGGTCATTTATTTGTAAGTATTTCCAAGCTAAATATTTTTAAGCCTTTCAGCACTAAATATGCCCAAGCAAACACAGCCTGGATTACCACATCATTTAAATCTTGTCTCTGAGTGGCAGTCTTACACATCCTGCTGATCTCAGAGCTCCTTTCCCACCTTCCCCACTGTCAGCCAGCTGATGGAGTGCAGGCGGGCAGCTGGGCCCTATCATAGGGGTTCCCACTGACTCCAAGCTCTGCAGGCACTGATCCCATCATCCAGCAAGGCAGAAGTCAAAATTTCCCAAGAACAGGGATAATAATCCAAGGGGAGCCGTAAGGGGTAGCACCTCCTGGGCTAGCCTGCTCCAACTGGGTTAGCTCTCAACAGGTTCCCACAGGCTTTTGGAAAATTGCCCTTTCTCCTGGAAAAAAATGAGGGTGTTAATTCTTAAAAACCCTACAAGATGCTGTCCCACCTAGAGGGAGCACCACTGTCCTCCTCTCTGCCTTCCAGGCAAAACAGAAGAACTTGCTATAAAGACACATCCTGTATTTCTAGTAGAGTTTGTAAAAGTTTTAAGAATATCCTGAGAAACAGATGTGGTAAGGATTCCACAAGTGGTTTAAATTAAAACATACTGAGATCCTAAAAGATTAGAAAAGCCTTTGCTGGAGGGAAAAATATTAAATAAATGCTTCCTACATCTTAACTGTTACCATGTGCAAATACTAACTTGTTATCTATTAAATTATGTTAAGCAGATGTAATTGGAGAGGGAACCTGCAGCATTAAAAGATAAACCTTCTATCATTAATGCAGTAATTATTTCACATTTATTGCCTAGAAGCCAGATGCATTCTCATGTTTATTGCAAATTCCAGTCAAAAAGATCTTATTTAGCTAGTTGAGTTGGTTACATTTGCCTGTTCCAAGCTTTAATAAAATTTATCAGTCCTGCTGAAAATCCAAGACCAAAACTTTGTCAGTTCTGTGCAAGTAATAAAGAAGTAAATTTAAAACATATCTGACTCCAGTCTCTCATTTTCACCTTCCAGCTCTATCCAATGCCAAATCTATTACCTGCATGGCTGCACTCTCAGGGAACAGGACCTAGGTATTTTTTCCCCACATTTCATTTGGTTCTAACTTTTTTTTTACAAAAACCACAAAACCTCCACAGTTGTTTATGTCTGAAAGACATGGTTTTAAGTAAGTCAAAAATCTTACTAACCATTCTGCCTGGCACAGTGGAGCCGGAACTTCATTGACTTCAACTGCTAATACCCTTCATGCATAGTCTTAACAGAAATTAATTCCATGTCCAGTTCAAGTCTGTTTGGACACTTTCAATTTATCTGCCGTATTCTTCAAAACTTACACAGCCTTTTATTTAAGAGTCAATCTTAGGAACATCCTAAAAACTTATAAAATTTGCAATTTTGCAAAGTAAGTCCTTAATGGTCTGTCTTATTCTCCCATAATGGCATGGCAGACAGACACTCTCTCCACAGATGCTCAAAGGTATGACAGGTCTCTGATGCAATCCTCCAACATAAGAAATCTTCCCTCAAAAAACCTATGGCTGGGGAAGTCCAGGAGAGGCGATACCCATGGTATACCACCTCCTGGTATAGTCTTCCAGCTTTTAATGACCAAGGATTTACTGAACCAGAGACAGTGTCTTTGTATTTAAGAGCTCGTGACAAATTTATCCTCCACAAGTTTGTCTAACTAGTGGTTGAAACTATAGAAAATCTTAACATTTTTTCATATTCTGTGTAGCAAGCAAACCATCACACAGGAAGCAGGTAGAATTGCAATAGTTCAGTGGCATACTAACAGCAAGGTGGATTATAGGAGTTGACACAATATAGTCACCTTCTTCTGAAAGCCAGTACCCATCTAAAACCCTCTCTAGTAATTCTGAGTATGTAAGACAAAACTGTAATTGGAGCCAGACATAGTATTTCAGACTTAATGCAGTGCGTAAGTTTAAAAATGTGTTAATGCCAAAATAAAGTCCACGTATATAACTTCAACAGTTTTGTGCTGCCCTCAGAAATACAGCCATTTCCAAAGCGGCCTGGAGTTTGTGTGCCTGGTGAAGAATGCCACAAACCTAGGTTGGGGTCTACACCCATATTGTACGCTGGCTATCATGTGTTTCTCTAAAACAATATTCAGTGTTTGTATTGGGTCTGGCTGAGGGGGTTAATTTTCCCCATAGCAGCCCTCATAGTGCTGTGCTCTGCATTGGTAGCTAGGAAGGTACTGATAACACACCAGTGTTTTGGCTACTGCTGAGCAGTGCTGGCACAGCATCAAGGCTGTCTCTCCAACATTGCCCCCTCATCAGTAGGCTGGGGGTGGGCAAGATCTTGGGAGGGAACATAGCCAGGACAGCTGACCCAAACTGACCAAAGGGATATTTCATACCATATGATGTCTTCTCAGCAATAAAAGCTAAGAGAAGTGTGTGGGGGGCATTCGTTATGATGACATTTGTCTTCTGGAGCAACCGCCATGCATACTGAAGCCCTGCTTCCCGAGAAGTGGCTGGACATCACCTGCTGATGGGAAGTAGAGAATAAATCTTTAGTTTTCCTTTGCTTCTGCGCACGGCCTTTGCTTTTGCTTTATTAAACTGCTTTTATCTTGACTCACGAGTTTTTTTCCATCTTATTTTCTCCCCCACACCGGTCCTGCTGAGGAGGGGAGTAATAAAGAGGCTTGGTGGGTACCTGATGTCCAGCCAAGGTCAACCCATGGCAGCCTTTTTTGGTGCCCACCGTGGGGTATGAGGAATTTGAGATAAGGATACTAATTAGGAGAGGTAATGGGCAAAACATGGACTGAACACAGCCAGAGAGTGAAAAGTGGAATGATCATGGGGAATTTCTGTTGTTGTAATTGTGGTGAAGGGACGAGGGGTGGATTGTGTGTAAATTGTCCACCTTCATTTAGTGTTGTGATGATGCTATCTTGATTTTGGTATGGGGAATACTTTTTTGTTGATGTGAGTGAAGTTTGTGAAGACTGTGAAGATTGTGTGATAAATGGGGATTTTAATGATAATTCTTAAATATGTGATTCACAGAGGAGAAGGGTGGAATGTATAGGGTTTGTGTGGCAAGGTTTTGGTAGCGGGGGGGTTACAGGGGTGGCTTCTGTGAGAAGCTGCTAGAAGCTTCCCCTATGTCAGACAGAGCCAATGCCAGCCGGCTCCAAGACAGACCCGCCACTGGCCAAGGCTGAGCCCATCAGTGATAGTGGTAGTGCCTCTGGGAGAACAGATTTAAGAAGGGAAACCTTGCAGCAGGGGAGGAGATTGGAATGTGAGAGGAACACCTCTGCAGATACTGAGGTCAGTGAAGAAGGAGGGGGAGCAGATGCTCCAGGCGCCAGAGCAGAGATTCCCCTGCAGCCCGTGAGGAAGACCATGGTGAGGCAGGCTGTCCCCCTGCAGCCCAGGGAGGTCCACGGTGGAGCAGATCTCCACCTGCAGCCCGGGGAGGACCCCACGCCAGAGCAGGTGGATGCCTGAAGGAGGCTGTGACCCCATGGGAAGCCCATGCTGGAGCAGGATCCTGACAGGACCTGCGGATCTGTGGAGAGAGGAGCCCATGGAGCAGGTTTTCTGGCAGGACTTGTGACCCCGTGGGGGACCCACGCTGGAACAGTCTGTGCCTGAAGGACTGCAGCCCATGGAAGGGACCCACGCTGGAGCAGTTCGTGAAGAACTGAAGCCTGTAGGAAGGACTCATGTTGGAGAATTTCGTGGAGGACTGTCTCCTGTGAGAGGGACCCCGCACTTGAGCAGGGGAAGAGTATGAGGAGCCCTCCCCCTGAGGAGGAAGGAGCAGCAGAGACAAGGTGTGATGAACTGACAGCAACTCCCATTTCCCATCCCCCTGTGCTGCTGGTGAGGAGGAGGTAGAGAAAACTGGGAGTGGAGTTGAGCCCAGGAAGAAGGGTGGGGTGGGGGGAACGTGTTTTTAAGATTTAGTTTTTGCTTTCTCATTATCCTACTCTGATTTTGATTGGTAATAAATGAAACTAATTTCCCCAAGTCAGGTCTGTTTTGCTGTGATGGTAATTGATGAGTGATCTCCCTGTCCTTATCTCAACCCATGAGCCTTTTGTTGTATTTTCTCTCCCCTGTCCACCTGAGGAACGGAGTGATAGAGCAGCTCAGCCAGGGTCAGCCCACCACAGGAGAAGCAATGGAGAAGCGGGGAGCCCTGTGTTCAGTGAAAGCACAACAAAAATAATGGCTGCCTCTACAGCTCTGACTGCTAATGACATCCAGAAAGGTGCAGGCAGAACAAAAGTACGGAGAATTGTCTAACTAATGTTTAAACAGGACCCCAGGAGCTATACAGGAATTGGGGGGAAAAGTCTTAGTCCCTCAGAGCAAACATTACAGCAGTTGCAGCACATCTGAACCACTGAGCTAAGGAAGAGGGTGTTCATTCCTGCAGCACTGGTAACATGGCATTCAGCTCTAAAAGAGCACACGGCAGGCATTTTACACTGAAGGTGAGGTACAACTCTTGGCAGGGAAGTTCAGTGGGGAAAAAAACCCGCTTTTTTGCTTGCTTTTTTTGATTGGTATTCCAAACAGAATACATGCTTTGTGCAAGAGCCATGGAGGGTTGTGAAGGCACCTGGACATAGAATAGACTCTTGCACTTGGATGGAAAATCTGCTTCAATTTATAGGACAGGATTGGATGATCCAAGCCTCATGTTTTTCGTGAAGAGCTAAATTCTCAGCGTGCTGCTCCCAATGCAGTGTCCCAGAATGCAAGGCAGTACACCAAGCTGAGAAACCGTGAAACAGAATACAGCAGTCTGCCCTGGAAATACAGTGATTAGAAAGGCAACCTGCAGATATTAATGGTACATTTTGCTGTCTGTTAGCCATGCCCAGCTGCAGGTCAAAATCAACAAGGATGAGCATTTGACAGCTCACTTTGTCCAGAGCCAAGGGTAAATGCAAAATGGATCTACCACTTTGGCCTGTGTTCTGGAAGCCAAATGGCTGCCAGGAAAGAGGAGGCCTTCACATATTAAATATGACAGATATCTAACAGCGAAAACCAGTCACATTAAGCCTGACATTATGATCCCAAGATGGGGGACATTGTCAGCTCTCTCAGTGACAGAACCCCCCCACCAGGGACAGGTTTGTCATGGCAGAGTGCATAAAAAGTTGCTGCTTCCAACAGGAAGATGCTTTCTAGAAGTGACAGCTATTCAAGCTATAATGAATAAAGTATTCTATATATATTACAAAAAGGCTAGTCTAGTAGATGGGGGGAGGGGGGAATACATTGATAGAATAATAAAATTTGACCAAAGCTAACTCAATGAGAGCCAGACAAACTCATTGAAGGGTCTATGTGGAATGTCAGATCTAAAGAAAAATCCAGAGTGGGTTTACTGT
This sequence comes from Buteo buteo, assembly GCF_964188355.1. Classification (NCBI taxonomy): domain Eukaryota; kingdom Metazoa; phylum Chordata; class Aves; order Accipitriformes; family Accipitridae; genus Buteo; species Buteo buteo. The sequence goes on along the minus strand of NC_134171.1, from coordinate 31,414,036 downwards.
CCCCTGACACACAGCAAGTAAATGCAACCACACCAGTTTGTTCCGCTCTGCAGGATTCCAGCAAAGGATTTCCCCCTTGCTTGTCAGAGCAATCGCTAAGGCAAGCATTGCATTTTGCCTCTGCATTTTCAAGTTACTGAGATCTTAAGACTTTTTCCTTTCACGAAGCGTTCCAAACCAGCAGACAAATTGCTGAAACCAGAGCCTGTTCACCCTACCAACAAAGAGACTGGGAGACCACATAGTACAGAAATCTTAAAACCTGTGAGATCTTGTCATCGCCAGAGCACAGACATTCCTGGGATTGGACTGTCAGTAGGTGTTGGAACCGCTAACTCCAAATAAAACCCACTGAAGGTCTCCAGTCTCCAGAGCACACCCTGGCAACTGGCTGGCTATAAGGAGCTCAGTCCTCCAGAGCTGTGTTTGCAGACTTGTGAAGGACCTAGTGGCTTACAACTGCGGTGTTAGCCAGCTCTTCCAGTAGTGGGAGAGCTTATGGGCTGGACCTATCCCTCCCTAGTTGCAATAAGAGCCAGGGGCAGGTGGGGTTTCATACTGCTCCGGGATGGGCAAGGAAAAAAGAGGAACATGGAAAGAATAGCACCCTGGGCACAACTTTCCAGAGAAGTTTGTAACTTGGATCCTGCAAGTGGGAGTACGAGACCATTCAAAGACTGTCACCAAGTAGGATCTGCAGATGGGCTTTGCTAGGGCCTCCAGTTAGTCTCCCAACAACTTATCGTAATTAGATTATAAAAGATGCTAACTTAGATAGCCCGACTGCACAACTTGCTTGGCTACATGAACTGCATCTCCCTTTTGAGTCATCATTCTTTAACTGAAGAAGACATTTGGGGGAAAGAAAAAGCAATGTTAAGTGTTCGTGAGCATATAAATGACCTTCAAATCAGGACTTTGGAATATGGTCCAATAGACTGTTTTGTTTACATTCTGCATTTTCTACAAATAAAGGGTAGTTTCTTTAAGCTGAACAGATTTCTGGGCAGCTAACAGATCTTCCTGTAATCATTACTGTTAGAAGTTTCTGCTTTCAGAAAAGGGAACAACATAGCAACTCTAAAGTGTTTCAAAGTATAAACAGATAGATTCCCATGCATTCAGTCTAATAGCACTTCTGAATTGCTTAACCTGTGAACTTCCAGATTTGTTCTGTATCCTACACAGTGTAGACATAAATGATGACTGCTGTTGCAGGTAATTGAAACTAACAGCATGATACCACCGGGTAGCATAGCACCCTGTATATATTTATTATCTTGGTGAGGACCCATCACTAATAAATACATTTCACATTTGGGTAGAAAATCAGATATGACTTCAGACAAGATGACAATGACTTCATAAATCTTCCAAAGACAAACTCCCCCAGTGAATAGAAAATAATCTGCTTTTTCTAACCCAAAAGACAAAAATACACCACAGCACTTGTTTAAATAAAGGATTTCCTACTTGGGACTGTTTGTGTGCACAAGGATGTAGTGCAATAATCAAAGGCAAAGAAGAGGCAAGAAGAATGATCAGCAGAGAACAAGACACAAACTACATAATTCTGCTGCATGTTTGTATTCTTTAAGCAGGTTTTAAAGCTTTCATAAATTTTCAGTAGTTTATTATGCTGGAAGAGCATCATTCTGGCACTTTCATTAACAAAAGAATAAAAAAAAATACTCCTTTAAGGATTTGTTGTGGTTGTTTTATCATGCATTCAAAAAGGCTTCTATATGCACAGATGGTGTTACCTGGAGTTAGTACATCCTAGCATCCTTCAAGCATAAGAAAAAGCAAGAAGTTGTTTCAAGAACAGTTCCAGGTTTGGAACTAGGCATAATCTAAGTGCTGACATTGTCTCTTAATTATTAAACTTACTAAGCACTTCATTGAAGTCTCTCCCACAGCAGACATGTGAACTCTGATGAAAACAACTCACTGCTTATGGAAAGGGAAGCACAGCAACGTGCAGCAATATTCAGCAAGATGATCTGAAAGTATATGAAGCCTGTGGTCTGGAAAAGGACTTTCATGTCCCAATTGTACCAGTGACTGCCTAAGGACATTAGGCAAGTCTTATTTTTTTGTTATTCCCTCTCATTTTTACTGATGATTATGTGGATAAAAGTATTTGTGATGAAATACTCCTACCCACGATAATATACTAAGGATGTATTACTTATCACTTATATAACACCAGGATTATTTTTTTTAAAGAGGATTGTGTAATATAAAGGATTAACATTCTTCAAAACAGAAAGTATATGCAGCACAACAGCAGTTAGAGGCAGACTGGTGGACTGATCAAACGCTTCTTCTGGCTAAAGTGCCATTATAAATCACTTCAACACAGTCAGCACTGAGTAAGCTGGGACTAAAGGGATATGCACAAGGCGATTGCTATGAAGAATTGAAAATCCACTTGCACTGCTAAAATAAATGTTTAAATAATAACAATAATAACGATAATAATAAATCGATGAAACATTTAAACTGGTTTTTCTGAACTGCCACTCATGCCACTAAATATTCTGCTGTGGAAACGGGGTTTGGTTAATAAAACATAATAAACTGACTTCTCCCCTTACGTTGTGTGTGGTTATTTCAACATCCTTCCTCTCTGCTGGGGCAGCTGGCAGCCCTGTGCCTGGGCCTTGCTGGAACTTCAGGAATTTCAGCTGACAGAAAGCATTATAATGAACAAGGCTTTATAACCTCTCTGAATTTTTCCACTTTCTAGCAAAAGCTTTGCACTCGCCCACCTTTATTTTTGTTGCCGTTGCTAGGATGCCTTGGTCACAGATGCTAGAAATACCTATGAATTGGAGACAAAGCTGGAGGCAGGTGTAATGCATGCCAGCCGAAAAGGCGGGCAGGAGGCTCGTGCCACCGATCTCTGCACCAGTGCAGATCCCTTGCAGCGGCACAAGTGCTACCCAGGATAGAGCAAATCTGCTTGCTGCCAGCTCAGCCTCTTTGTGTCTTACCTGCTTCCTCAGCTGCACACAAAGAACAGATCTCAGCCTTCCACCACTGGGGAGGGAGGAAAAGTGCCTCTCTTAATTTGGGCACCCACCACAGCCATGTGTGAGGAACACTGGATCTGCCCCGTAGTGAATTCCTCTCCTCACTGGGGGTCAGTGTACCGAACCAATAAAAATGGATACTACACCTTTACTGCTCAGGACTGTGCTTGCTTCCACTGCAAAATCTGCCTCCTGCACAGGCTGTTGCGACCAGACACCACAAGTCTTTACAGAGGAGCAGAGGTGGCCAGAATCGGCCTCCAAACACCAGAGTGGTGCTTCCTTGGTGAAGCTCATGCAGATGCTGGCAGAGACTGTGCTAGAAACAAAGCACACACCATGTATGCGCTTGTTTAAAAAGCACATACAAAGAGGGCTTTTTCTTTTAAATGTTGCTCATAGACTTCCACATTTTAAAAGGCAATCACAGCACGGCAACTATTTAGAATAAAATATTTTTCAGGGTGATAAATTAAAATAGTTTCATTAAGTATTAAACATCTGTTCTGAAGGAACTGCCCCTTATTTACATAAAATCTGTGTGTCATTCTACAAAATGAATGCTTTCTGTGCTAACAGTGTTGTGGAGGAAGAGCTTTGTCACATCGGATTCATACAAACAACCTTACTTGCCTTACTTTCCTACTGAAAAAGTTTCATTGCCAGACTGACTGTAGTAGGAAAATTACAATGTAGTGCTACACCATAGTTAAAAATCCTTTTGGTCTCTGATGTTTGATGGAAAAATTGTTCTGAGCATAAAAGAACAGATGCTGACAGCCATCGCAATTCTCAGTGTTCATGCCAGTGAGCCATATTTACTTGAAAAGGCTATTCATAATATGAATAGTGCTTCATCTGAAGAGAACTCTATTATACAAACCGGTATATATTTGCAGCAAAAGGGACCCCCACACACACCCCCATTGATTTTTTTTTCCTTTATCCAGCTTTACTTGTTTTACAACCTCTTTTTGTTACATTAGCTGCTTCACTGCTCTGAACACTTCTTGTTTACACGTTGCCTAGAACAACAAACACTAAGCAATTCTTAATATAAATGGGGAAATGTATTAGCAGGCTAGTATAATTTTTAGAAGATAAAATTCTAAGAAATCTGATCTGTGTATCTTTTTAGATCTAGTTTTCTCCCTAAAAGCACCCACAGTTGGCTGTCCCTCCGTGCCCAGCAACAGGAGCATCAGTTGTAGAACTAGTGTAAACAGACCACTGGAGCCTCGACACAGAGTTTTCAGTCATGGTGTTCAGCTAGACTAGACAGCAATGACAAAAATATCAGGTTTGCCCACTCTACAAAGAAAAACATTTCCAATTACTTCTCATTAGACAGTGTATCCTGCATGCCGTGCGAAGTAGGACCTTATTCTATTACCAAGCTATGTCAGCCGCATCTTAAGCCACAGAAAGCATTCCTCCTGCCCATGTCTGTGCTGTCTGTGCTCCTGGCAGAAGGAGCAGTCATTCAAAACTTCTGGCACCATCCAGTCCCTGACAACAGCATGGTACAGATCAGAGACTGCACAGGTAGCAGTCCAGCAGAGTTCCCCACCTGGGCAGCAGCAGAAGGTTCACCCCCTCACTGAAAGGAAGAGGGAACATCCCTGTTACATTAACAGTGAAAATGTCCTGCAACCCTATATTCCCATCAGCTGGAAATCTGCATAGGTGGCCATGGAGCAAACCAGCTGGGCTTGGTCATCATTGCCATGCACACAATGGTTTATAGAACTTCCAGTGGTTTAGGAGGGTAGCTCCAAGCCTTGTCTGCTCCAGCATCCCTTCCCCAGTCAAAGCAGAAGGAACCTCCTTGTTTCCCATGGTCAAACAGCAGAGCAAAAGGTCCCTTTTTCCTGTGCAGCCCTTGGAGCTGCATCTGCAAGCTTCTACTCATGAGTGAGAGTGCTGCACAAGACTCACGGCTAAAATAATTGCTGAAAAAGGGCTCCTGGGTGGAAAGTACAAGCAACTTCATAAGGGCTGACTAATGACAGCTGAGACAGGATTAAAATGCATATTTAAAAGAAAGCGGTGTCATGTTAAGGTGTCATTTTCAAAGAGAATCACATATATGAACTGAGCTGAAATGATATAATACTAAAAATTCACACATAGTCTTCCTCTCTTTTATCTTCTCCAGTAACTCTACATTTCCTTCTTTACTTCCACATGTAACTTTTATTAGCAGTTGCTACAAACCTTTTGACATGTATAACATAAATTATAGAATTAGATTTTATGTCACAGTATACAGAAAAGAAAAAAACTCATCTTTAAAATTAAAGTTTAGAACTTATGTTCTAAATAACTATCAGTTAACAGGCTCCTGAATTAACTAAAAGTGGATTCCCAGGCTGGGTTCAGTTCTTCTGCTTCCTATGTTTAAGAATCATCACAAAATCTGAAATGCACAGAATAACCTAATTAAATCTTTGTTTCTCTGCACCTGTTGAAGATTTCTATCCCACTTCTTACGTAAGTACACAGGAAGACTTATTAGATATTTTCTTGCATTTTTATGTCTGTTTCACTGCATGCAAAAGGTGCAACATCAATGTTTTGGTTTTAAGAAGATTAGGTTAGAAATTGGTCTTAAAATTTGACTAATAGCAACATGTCACTGGTCTAGTCCATTCCATCACATGTGTAACAGTATGATGAAAGAAGGAACTAAGAGGTGGATTACAATATCAGCCCTAAAATACTGCCATAACACTATGCGGCTCTATTAGACAACTTCTAAATAGCTAGGAACTTCCACATGTGCTGAAGCGTGTTACTGCTAGAATAATACTTAACAGATATTTGATTTGCAATATAGGTATTGCTTTACTGTGTCCCTACTGAGGATTGGTAGCTTGCCAATTAAGGACACAAAAGCAATTTTCTTTTCCTACTCCCATCCTCATCCTACTCTTAAAAAGTAAGTACCATTACTCAAACTAACCATACTGCAATCGAGGCTGAAAAAAGCCCAGTTAGATTTATCTGTGAAGTACCTGGCTCATGATAACTTACTTCAGTTACATACATAGTGAAAATTATGCAAATATCAACCCTAACATGAGGACATTCCCTTTTCTCTATCACATAAGCATGCATTTTCAACTGCACTCTGAGATACCATATCCACTGCAAAACAGACAGCATGCTTCCTTTTTTGAAAGTTCTTTTATGGAAGAATAGCCATTTCAGCCTATTAATCTGCACCTGCATGTAATATTTTAAAAAGAGGTGATGAAAATTGTCTCGCATTTATCTGGATAGAAAACTGATGACATTGGTAAATGGTCAAGTAAGGCTGAACTCCTTTTAAAAAGCTTAGACAAATGCAAGATTTAAACAACCTAATTGCCCACCAAGAGCAAAACAATCATTTTTATATTGTACCTGTTTCATGCCTGTACTGATATCCTACTCAAGTCTGCAGTCTGTATAAATGGCATAGTGACTTTTTCCTTGGGATGACAGAATACATTTATTTAGATTCCAGCTTGTCATACAGCGCAGAATCTCGTGCCCCAGAGTGACTTGACTTATTCTGTTGTCTAGCGTACCACAATAGCTGCTTTCAACACCGACACTGGTTTCTGACATTATATATTGTCAACTCCATTTGCAAACAGCCAACTTCAAACTATCACTGTGGATGGAAAGCAAACACAGCAAACTGGAGCTGCTTGACAGCAAGCCTACCTTTGAGACCTGGGTCACACATTCACTGCCAAATTTTGTAGTTTGTCACATCTAATCTGTAATATGCATAGCAAATCACTTAAGCACAAAAAATGTCATATAAAACCAGTAATGGCTTACATTGCAAATTACAAAGTCTGCCGATGCTCCCCACCATTTTGAAAGCTCTTCATTTGCAACGGGCAGCTGAGCTTCTGTGACTCTGCTTGTTTGTTGTCTTGCACCATTTTCTTTTCATACCTTTGTCTTATTCATTACATACATTAGATGGTTGTCTCAGGCATTAAAAAGCAAAAAAGGAATGTTTCACTAGCCCAGCAATGCTAGATGCATCATACCTATGAAAAGATTCTCTTTATACTAGACAGCAACGCTGCTCCACTGAAGTCCTGGGGAGCATTGCAAACCATTTCAGAGCAGAAAGAGGTCTTCAGAGATCAAGCTAAAGCACAAATGTTTCAATTAATCTTCCAATGACTGGAAATTCTTGAGCTAAAAATAAATAAATCACTGTTATTACTGTTAAGAATCCATGGCAAAGACTCACTGACCCTTAAAGTATGACAGAACATTGTATAGGCAGGAAAATATATCAGGCTTGTTATGAAGATAGGAAGAGGGGATGCCTGTTCCCGCACAGAAATTAGTAAATGAGCTAGGGATTAGTTTTCACAAATTCTAATGCTCTTCTGAGTTTAAGGCCCAAAGCCGGTGCACCAAGTTTTCTGACTTAATCTAGATTTGTTTACTCAGCTCATGAATCCTTCAGCAGGACAAGACAATAGCTTCTACTGACTTGGCTCTTTTTCTGTTTCCTCTTCATAGAAAGTCAGCTTGAGGTCAGCATAACTATAACTGTCTTCTTGCTCCCAGGCATATTGCTGTGACCTCTTATTTATTTTGGACAGTAAATTTAACATCTATTTTGGACTGTCATAACTAAGTCATCGCTTCTTGCAAGTCCTAGCAAGGATCAGATCCCCGTTCAGCTACAAACCCAGAATTCTTATCTGAGTCAAGCCTTGTTATCTTCCATACTGAGCAGAGAAACCTTTGTCTTCCTAGCCTAGCACAATGTGGTTCCAGCCTCATTGCTATTAGTGACTGTGCTAGTAGTTTTGGACATTACCAGAACAAGTTTGTCATGCATATTAAACATGTGCAGGCACAGGCATATACAAACGTAGAACGCAAGATGCAAGAACATCTTCAGAATCCTCCCTGCTTTTACATGTGTCTTCACAAGAAATTTATTCCTGTGGACTCCAGTTATATACCACCAACATATCGCGTTGTTTGGTCTAGAAGCACAAAGGCATTAAACAACCTAATCAAACTGTTGAGTTACCAGATGAAGTAGTACAGATGTTGCTGCATCTATTTTCACAGATAATCAAGCAGAAGAACACAGTGGTTAACTGCTTAGCCTGAAGTTACACAAGTGTGTGAAAGCCAAAACCACAAAAAAGGCACTTGACTCTAACCCACAGTTCTGCATTTGTCAGTCTTTGGTCATGACCAATCTGGTATTCCTCATTTGTCAATTTAATGTCTCGAGTCATTTGCCATCCTCCACTGGGCATTAAGTCATTTACATTGCTTTTCTTGAATCTACATGTAGATAAGTTTTGTCTGCATGAAAAGGAAAAATGTAATGAACACTGTATGGACTTTAATTTTGGTGTAACCTAGATCAGTTACAAAACAACTTCAATAAGTTGAGCTAAAACAGAAATAAAAAAAAAAATCATGGTACCTTTCAATTAAATCAGCTTTAAAAGACCTTCTCAGATCAAACTGTCACTGACTTCTGAAAGCCTTCTTCTAAAGCAGGAGAAGATAGATCTGGGTGAGTATTATTCTTCAGGGTGCTTCACCGACTAGTAGTTGCAGAAAAAAATACAACCCTTGCCTGAGACAGCAGACCTATTTCATGCAATAACCATTTCACTTTTCCATTTCTTTTAGCTTTTTCAAGAAGCCCACAGCTATTAGGAGATCTACATCTCACTATTAAAAACCTAAATATTCTTCCTGGTTATGTTAATAATAAGAAAGAAAAAGGGTAATGTTTAGAAAACAGCTCTTTATGCACACACACAAGCATAGAAGGACTCCCAGTCTTCTGTTAATAGTACATAATAGAATTTTATACCATTTTGTACTTTCTAATGCACTGCAAAATTCTCTCCTTGACTCCAGATGTCAACAACCTCCACGATTACTCTTCCTTACTCCAGTACCTGAATCACCAGCTCTTGCCAACGGGAGATCTGCCAGTTCAGCGAGAGCTGAGTACTGCCTTACAAATGTGCAACCTGAAGAAGCAGCGGCATATGCTTTTCAGTAATGATGTACGCTGTAGTTCAGGCACACAGCGTGACCAGATCCCCTGTGCCAATGAAATGCAGACTTTCAGTCCCGAGGAGGTTAGTTACAAAAAGGACGTATGTGCTTATGCGCCTGAAAGTAAATGGCTGCTCCTGGGGTAAACCTTCCACACAAGGGGAAAGACTGCCATTTTTGCAATGGCTATCAGCCTGCATACAAACGTCAAAGCCACCTCCAGTGCCTCAGAGAGGATGTGCAAAGGAGAGAGAGATTGTGACCAGGAGGCTGGAGAGCCTGGCCGCGGGGCACGTGGCATCCTTCATACTGCCTCAGCTGACCTGCCCAGCCATCAGATAAGCAAAGAAAGGTTCTCTTTTTCGGCTAGATCAGGACAGCCCATTGTATTTGCTGTATTTGCTCTGCAGAACAAAGGTCTTTGATCAAAAGTGTTTTAATCAGGAAGTGTGTGAATGACACAGGTCCAAATTCCTCCACCTCCAGATGTAATTTTTAAATTGATCCAAAACTTCAGACAATTACCAGAGCGCTACCCCAAAAATGTCTACATAGCCTTTAAGATCAGTCACCCGTAATCGGGGATGGCACAGTGCCAGCCAGCTGTGAACAGAGAAATGCATACCCCCCCTTACCACAGCACCCGCAGCCTGAAGCTGTAAGCCCAGACCCTCAGGAAAACTCTACAACAGTCACACAATTTTTGGACTGGAGCTTCTTTTTGGTGTCCTGCCAAGCTGGAGACCAGCTAGAGTTCACATTTACCTACAGGAAACTGCAAATAATCTGAAAGGTTTAATTACCATCTCCCCTTCACTAGCAATGAAAACATAGTTTATATTGCTGGGGAAAATATTCCTGTATTGTTTCTTATTTTGCATGATGACAATAACTGACATGACACTAATGCTGTATTTAACTATTCAAAGTTAAAAACGGACACAGACTTAGGAAGAATAAGCACAGAGCAAAAAAAACATTTGTTACTTTTGGGAAATAGGGGGGAGAATCTGTATAGGCACAGTCTAGTTGATTTTTGAATGAAGCGTATGAACCTTGGCAGAAAAGGTACATACATTACAGAAGAAAAAAGCTTTGACAAACAGAAGCACCTAAACAGATGTAAATATACATTTATTTATTTATTTATTTATTTATTTAATAAGACACAGTAGTATTTTAGGTGATCAGGAAACTATTCACAGAAAGCCATGCTGCCTAGTGCCTTTGGTGGACAGATCTATTATACATTATCCTGACAATTATCTGAGACTACTAAAGCCAGGCCTGTGTCTTAGCCTATGCTGGCCAGAGAATACCCCTCATGTCCTTCAGATATGAAAACAGTGTGTCAAGGACTCATTGTAAATGGCTTTATGAATAGGAGATCTGTCACACTACGTGAAATATTAAAATGTAAAGTTAGTATCCCCTTAACAGACATTAGAATTTATAGAGAAAAATTATTTTTCCTAAAGCAGAATAGTCTTCTCTACTAAACTGTTATCTGATACAATGCACTATAGTTAGAAACATCAAATCACTGTAGCATGTATTAACCTACAAACCATTTCTTGTTATAATATTTAAAAGCCATGGTACCAGTGTATTAAGTATAGTATTAATGCATTAAGTAATAGTTGAGCAAAAATACAGGCACTAGACAGATAATCAATGAGAGTTAGATTTGCCTTAGGCATTAAATATACTGTATTACACCGTCTTCCAGTGTTTTCATATGAAGAAAAAGAACAAATAACATATATAGTGAAAACATTTCACTTCATATCACAAACCAGTTTTGCATTTCCCCTTTAGATGTGTTTTATGCAAAAAAGAAAGAAAAAGTATCCACTTTGTAAGCAGATCTGTATTTTTATTGGCCTTGATCCTTGCTGTGAAGTCTGCTGTGGGCACAGTGCTTATTTACACTCTAAAGCACTGGAAATAACCTGAATTTCCCAGAGTCAGTCCCAGTGTTTCTTCCATTAGAAAAATGATTTGGTTTTAAATCAACCCATCTCCCTAGGCATAGGACAGATGTACATATCGACAATACAAAATACTAATGAACAAGTTTGTATGGCAGAATTAATGACTGTTGCTGAACATTAGTTCTTTAAATATTTAGAAAATAAAGAATATTTTCCAAGGCAAATGAGGGACTGTTATTTGTCTGTTGCTAAATAAAAAAATATTAATAATGTTGAACATTATGACACTGGAATCCCAGGGAAGATGCAAAGTATTAGTGCCGCTTGTAGAAGATAAAATAAAAACATAAATACCAATTATTTTCTGAGAAAACTCCATGCCAAATAAGGTTAGATTGTATGAAATCTGAAAGAATGAGACAGTATGTATTGCACATTAGCAAAATCGTAGTCATTCTCTCATCAGAACAAGGGGAAAAAAGGAAATTAGGCACAAGTTACAAGAATAGCAGCAAATCAGAGAAAGAACAAAAGTACCACAGTCAGCCAGGTGGAGACAACATATGTGGCTGACATGAAAGCAAATATATGTGCAGCACAGTGCTGCTTCTCCTTTCAATCTTTCATAAACTTAACAGAGCATTTTACAGGGAGGATAAAACACGCTGACCGGTGGAGCCGTCCCAGCAGTGACATTCCCTTCACGCTTGGCAGGGTTTTATTGCCTTTTTATCAGAGAGCGTATCGGGCAACTGGGCCAGCAGCTGCCTGTGCCAGGACCAGGGGATCGACGCAAGGACAGAAATGTATCCCATACTTTATATTTACATCAGAATTTTTGCCATTTAAGTGAGAAAGTTACCATGTCATTTATTGCTAACTGAATGCATTTTGCTCGTGTGTAAAATAAAGATACATTTATCAGGGGGATCCAGGTTCAGCAGCACAGACTGAGAGGTTACCTTGAGAACCACCTGAAGTGGCAAACTGCTATTTTAAAAGCCCAGTCTCTGTGCCTGCACACTGCTTTCTCCCCAGCCTGACAATACACACCAAATTCACATGGCTATCAACTGCTCGAGAAGCCCACATACTTCCACCTCCATGGGAGGGATGAAGGAGCAGACAGAATATCCAGAATTTATAGCCTCTTTCTTGTACATCACCATGCGCAGTGAGGTTGTCCTCCCTGTTTTTTAAACCTACTAACCAGCTGCAAGTCCATTTATTTACTTTTGGCATTACTTGAACGCAACTGACCGAGCAGACTTCCAGATCTTGGTGAAGGATAAAAAAGCCCAACAAAAAATACCTAGGAGCCAGACCTCTACCCAAATGCAAAATGCCTCTCCAACCAGGTTCATGAGGCACCTGCCAAGGAGTTAAACTAAAGGTCACAGTTGCTGCCACCACCACCCATGTCTAGGATCCGTACATGCAAGCTGTCATACTTGACACCAGTATCAGCTCTGATAGGTCATTTATGCAAAAGTAACTAAGAAATAACAAAACACTAGCAGAAGTAATTACAGGGAAAACAATCATTGCAGAGCTTATGAGACATTCAATCTTCATTAGAAAAGGATGAAAGGGTTAAAATGGAAGCTGGAAAGTGATGCTAAAATAAGTAAGGAACTGGCTAGTCTGAGTCTTCTTGTATTCTTAAATTTAGCCGTATTCTGCAAAATTCATATGACTTGAACATCCTTCCTGCCTATGTCCCTGACAGTGTGTGACAGTAGTGTTTTGCTTTTCTGAAGCTCAAAGTTGCCATAAGACATTACTTCCCCTACTAAAATCCAAAACCTCACAAAGCCAGAAAATGCAGCCACATAACCTATGGATTCACCACATAGCTATTTCAGTGTATTGGTGAGACTCTGTTACAGATGCAGGACTAACCAAATCCAACAGGTGTTAAAACTCAGATTTATTCTTCAGTAAAAGTTAGTTAGAAGTCCAGTAACATTTTATAAAACCATTCTTGCTCTGAAAACCTTCATCAGAACTCAAGAGCAGACTACTAGATACCTGCAGTTGTTTGTAGCCATCTGTATCTGCTCCCCACTTCACAGGGGATCTCTGGTGGCATTTAACAGAAATATCAAAGGTAAACATCGCTGGAATATTTTTGGAGGGCAACCTTTGAACAGTAAAAGAAGAAGAGAGCTCACTTTCTTCAGTTACCCTCTCCAGAAGATTACAAGTTGCCAGCACACAGTGTAATCAGTCTGTATTTTTCTGATTCACATCACCCAATGAAAAGCCTGAAAATAGCCATTGAGCTTTTTATTCCTCATTTTTTATTGAAACAGAAGACTGCTTCCCATTCCCATATACTGAGAGGTTAAAAAATAAAATATATTGATATAAGTTTCTCAAAGAAACAAATATCTTCAGCTTCTTACCTTCCTAGGAAAAGTCTGACATCAGTTATTTGCTTACCCATCTCATGTTAACCACTACATAATACTAATCGATGCAGCTTATCACGTGCCATACAACACCACTAACTACTTGTTATAATATTATTAATATTATAAATTATTGGAATTTCATACCTTAATTATTGACATTTGATAGCTTATCATTAAAAAAAGGAGTTTTTTCTGCAACTTTAGAAGATGGTTTGGAAAAAAAGCCCAAGCTGCCTCTTTTCTGCTGACCAAGACCAACAATGCACGGTCCTACAAATATAATTAACGGGCCTTAAAAAAATCACACTTGCAGTCAGGAAAGGGCATAAAACGGAAATCCAGGTGGCCTCTTTGTTCGGCAGACCGACAGGTTAACAAAAACTTCTGGGCTTAAAATGACAGGAGAGAGGTGAAACTCTTAAGTGATAAGAGAACAATGGGTAATTGCAATTAATTGCTGAGAAGTGCAAAGCTGGCACCGCAGTCCCCGAAGGCGTGAAGAGCGGAGGCAGAATTCAGCACGAGCTCCATCCATAGAGCACTGAGACCAAAAGCAAACATGCACAAAGCAGCACACATGAAGGTCACCAGATAACAGTTCGCATGATTAAACACTGCTAGAGACCTTCCCTGCACCAGTCCCGAAGCACACTTGGCTTGCCACCATTTGCAGGTCTACTTGTGATGGTACAGCTATGTATTCTTTAAATTCGGGCACCAGCAACCTTCCCCACTGGACCAAACCTCTCAGATGTGAGGCTGTTGACACTCTTCAAGAAGCAGCAATGAAAACATACGTAGAAAAGTAACTCATGGCTGCCCAGGTGCTGAGCTGATCCCCCCACCTCCCAGCAGACCTCACTTTCGAAGTATGTAATAGAAACATATCGTCCTTTTGCCTCTTTCCTCAAGCAAATCTGGCACAGCTCCTGCAAGCACCAATGACCCTGTAGCAAAACCTTGCGTGTGCTGCCTCTGCTCCCACACCAGTGCGTAACTCTCCCTGCCAAAATCCCCTCTCCCAGCGCTAGCAGTTTGGGATGGCAGTGCAGTGAGGTGGCTTTTTAAGTGGGTGCTGTAAGGCTGATATTTGCACAGGAAATGCAGAACTAAGATTAGGCAGGCTAGTGCTGGTCCATGAAATCGTGGTCCACGAAGCGATCTCCCTAACATGTTATTCGGGATAATCATTAATTATATTATTTATTACATTATATTTAACAATACACTTGTGTATTTATATATACACGCACCTTTACTGTGTTGTAGTATTTTAATAAATCATTATTATATAATTTAATAGGTCCTAATAATTAGAACCACAGATGTAGACTCCAGATTTGGAAAAATACTATGAGTGCTAGAATTCTTTCTGTATTTGTATCTTTGTTGAAGATAAAAAGAACAAAAGGGAAAAAAAAGAGAAAAAAGGCAGGATTCTTTGGGGAGTTTGGGTTTGTTCATTTGGAAGAGAGGATAGAAAGGAATTAAACTGATTTTCTAAATGACAAAAGTCAAAGCCAAGCCAAAGAGTTTCCTAGGGTGTTTCCCCTATTATTCTCATTTTCCTTCTGTTTCACCGTGGATGAAGCAACTTCATAGTCTGAAAGTGCTGAACTTACAATGTTCTAAAGCTTTAAATTATGAACTCAGTATTGTATCCTAAACCATACAGCACTGCCAAGCTGGAGTGAATATTAAACCCAGCCTTGTCAATAGTTTTCTTGGCATTTTTTTTTCTTTGCCTACTAGAAAACAAGGCTGAGATTTGGGGGTTGTTTTAAGAAAAACTTTTTCTTTAGGAATCTAGTCCAATTTCCTTCAAATTCAGTTAGGGCTATCTAATTTTTTTAGAAAAGGTTTTTCTAAAATGAAGTTTTCAAAAAATCCTAAACATGTCAATTTAGGTATTTAGAACATTCGGTGTCTCTCAAAAATAAAAACATTCATATTTTGGCTAACTCATTCTGAGGTTTGAGGCCTTCATGGCCCAAGTAAAGAAAATGCATAAGATGAAGGGTAAAGTGAATTATAGACAGCAGCTATAAAGAACAGGAGACATCTACTTGACAGCCTCAGACTGACCAAGAAAAGCAAAACACTGCACAAATTTAGCCAACAATACACAAACACACATGATATTGCACCCAAAACATTACTTAAAATCATTATTATTCATGAGATAAGTACTAACAGGTTAGAGAACAGAAAAACTGAAGCTGACTTAATGGGCAGTTAGGCAACATTTTTCTTCTTGTTTAGAAACAAAGGCTTGATTTGCCACACAGTAGTCATGCTCTGCTCTGAAGACCAAATGATTCATTTCCTCACAAACCTTTCCAGTGCAGTCAGTATTGTATCATCAGTATGCTTCATGTAGGGTCTAGCCCTGCAGATATAGATGCAGACCTACAGTATGTAAATATTCATAATTTACAGAACATATCTTTATATAGAAAATACATAAAATTATGTTATTAAAATTATTATAGCTGTGCAACTGAAGTTGGGGCAAGCTTAAGAATGATACCTTCTAGCAGCGACGTAACATGAAAAGACTTAACAGTACTACTCATGTGCGGAACTTGCATTATGGCAAAAGTAATGAATTGACATTTCTAAGAGCTACACAATAAAAGACTATAATCAAAAGCAGAGTCCATGATACAATCTATAAAGAACTGATTGCATATACGTAACAAAGAGTCATTGCTTGGGCTTTTGTGAGTTTACTGCTGGACACTTGGACTGCATTGTGCATTACAGGATACTGTTAGGCTTGGCACATGCAATAAAGTTCTGCAAAAAGAAATGTTAATGATAAATTCAATATGCAACTCAGTTGTGTGGCTGGGCGAAACTGAGTGAGTCTGGTCCCTGGGAGAAGTGGCATTAGACACCCGCAGTCAGTCGTGCCCTGTGCCACAAATGAGTCGCAACACCAAAGTATGAACCTCAGAGTGCCAAAAGTTCCCAAAGATCAAAAGTGGCCAGTGAGACAGACTGGTCACTGGGACAAACAAATCTTGATGAGAAAAGCCAACACTGCAGAACACCCTGGAAGCAAGAAGGATGTTTTCATCCTATTTGGCAGAAGTAGAGCCACACATGAAATTACGGTAAAAACATAGTCACTAATTTTGCGTGTCCAACTTAAAATATCTATGCTTGCTTTTTTGAGGCTACTTAATGCTATGTGGTTATTGACACTTGTAAAACACAACTGTCAACTGCAGTCAGTTATGATGTTAAGCAATTCTCTTAATTGGATTTAATTAAAATTAACTAAAAATGAGTTAAAACTCCTAACTGAGGCACCTGCAAACTGAAGAACACAGAATTTAGGACCCCATGTGAACAGGTTAGTTTAAGCAATGTAGAGGTACACAGAAAATCCATGGAGATGCAAAGTCACTTACCAACAAGTGGAGTTTCTTCTATATGCACACTCACATGCTCAGCATACATATGTAAACGAACCCTTCAGTAAAAAAACCCCTGTGACTCCAGCATTACCCATGGGCAGCACACTCTTTATCCCTCTGTGTCTCCATGGAAAACAAGACTGATTTTAAAATCTCAGTTCCAAAAATCAGTTCTTAAAATGCTGTCCTACTCATGGTCCATTGGCTTGCAGTGATTCAGATCATCTGCTGGACCACGCAGGGCCTGTGAGACAAAAATTATTGTTTGATGATCTGGTGTTGGGTGAACAGATAGAAAGTCTCAATAATTTCTTGACAAAAGGAGAGATGAGGGTGAGGGATAAAGAGGCATTCCCACCAAAATATTGGATGGGACTTCCCATAATCAAAAAAGAGTTCAAATTTGACCACGAAATTGTGATCAGCCTGCTGCCAGGAGACTTTCTGAGTCAGGACAGTACAAAGTCAAATATAACACTTGCAGATTTGTGTATATCGCAAGGTTCACCTCAGTGTGCAGTCATGCTCACATAAGCATAGATTCCTGTCTTGTCCAGTGCTGACAAAACATGAAGTGTAAGCAGAGTATGTCCTCCAGTCCTCAGCGGACCTATCTCCAGGTCAGCTACCAATCATCAAATCTAGAACAACACTTCAAAGCCCAGTTTGCAGCGCGCCATTAGATCAGATGTTTCTTATGTTCAGTGTGGCAGCCAAACAACCAAAGCTACAGAGAGCGAGCTGCAGAAGCTCTATTCCTGCCCAGAAGAACTGCCCTTCACTAATCTGTCACTGCTGTGAGAGCAACCCCACGCACCTGAAAATGGATGACCGTTGTCACAAATACCCTGGAAGAGACTCTGAGAGCCACCTAGAGCTAAAATGGCCTTACCCTGTGCTGGTTTTGGATCCAGACTGCAGCAAATTGAAGGTTATTTCTCAGAAGAGTTGAGCTGCAATTTCTAAATAAGCACATTGTAGATAAAACGGTGCCAAATGTAGTCTAGCAGCTAAAGCCACTGTCACCATTCTGTCTGACAAACAAAAGCACTCAGTCCTGTCAGAGTCATAAATGGGTCTTCATCTTCTCTTTTGCTCTGACAATGTAGAATAAATAGTTCCACAAAAACACCTGGGCTGAGAAAAAATTACCTCAGTGACCCTTTTGGCTTACAGAGCAGCTGCTCTTATTGACGCAGCCTCTGGTTGAAAGGTGGTTTGGGTTTGTGTGGTGGGGTTTTGGCAGTGGGGGAGGGACTGCAGGGGTGGCTCCTGTGAGAAGCTGCTGGAAGCTTCCCCGGCTCCAGGTCGGGCCCACCTCTGGGCCAGGCCAAGCCCGTCAGCGACGGCAGTAGCACTTCTGGGAGAACAGAGTTAAGAAGGGGAACTGGTAGTGAGTGGGGGGATCGGAATGTGAGAGGAACCCCTCTGCACACACCGAGGTCAGTGAGGAAGTCCCCCAGCCCGTGGAGGGGAGCGGGGGAGCGGAGGCCCCCAAGATGGCTGTGACTCCATGGGAAAGCCCACACTGGAGCAGGCTGTGACTGAGAGGACCCACTCCAGGGAAGTTTGTGAGGAACTGCAGCCTGTGGAAGGGACCCACGCTGGAGCAGTTCGTGAAGGACTGTGTCCTGTGGGAGGGACCCCCCGGGGGATCAGGGGCCGAGTGAGGAGTCCTCCTGCCCCTGAGGAGGAAGGAGCGGCAGAGACAAGGTGTGGGGAGCTGACCCCAACCCCCACCCCCTGTCCCCCTGCGCCCCGGGGGGAGGAGGGAGAGAGAACCGGGAGTGGGGCTGAAGGAGGGAGGGGTGGGGGGAAGGTGTTCTGAGGTTTGGGCTTACTTCCTAATATCCCTGTTTTGATTTGATTGGTAGTAAAATAGATTGATTTTGTTTCTTCCCCAAGTTGAGCCTGTCTTTTGCTCGTGACCATAACTGGTGAGTGATCCCTCCCAGTCCTTGTCTCGACCAACGAGCTTTTCTTTATATTTTCTCCTTATCCCACCATGGCTGGGGGACGGGAGTGAGTGAGCAAGCGGCTGCATGGTGCTTTGTTACCAGCTGGGCTGCAACCATGACAGACAGGCTCCTGCAGAGTGCCTGGGAAGGTGAGCTTTAAGGCAGCAGGAATCCATCCTTCAACTGCTGGAAATGGGTGTTCCACCAGGCAGGTGTCCAAGGGGATTTAATCACAGGCCAAACGGAGCCTTTGCTTCACATCTGAAGAAACGTCTGTGTGCTCCAAAGCTTACCTACTTTTTTCTTTCCCATCATACCTGAAGGAACACAATCATCTGAAGCATGCAGTTTGTCAAATTTCAGGTGTTGGTATGAGGATACCAGACCCCAGTAACTCATGACAGTGTTCAGCAGGCTGTGGGGGTGGTTGAAAGATTAATCTACTTGCCAGAAAAAACATAGCAGTGTTGTTTAGTACAACCCACCCTTGTGCTGTCAACAGGGGATGTTGGAACAGAGTGGTTGGGAAGAACATCAACACCCACGTGTATGAGCTGAGGGTGCCTGTCCTTCCTCCAAGCACGAGCAGCGGATGAAGCAATGACTGCCAAAGCTTCTGGGCTGAGAGCAGTACGGCACCGTTCATCATTAAAGCCCCCAGATGGGCCAGCGTAGGCTACTGCAAAATATCTACCAAGCTTGGAACAGGATTCTGAAAGAACAAGAAGAATCAGCCTCATTTTTTTTCTTAGCAGCTTATGTACTCTGACAGCTCTGTGAAGTCCAAGTACAAGATTTCTCCTCAAGAAAGGTATGAAAAAGTGCCTTATTATGAAAAAGTTCCGTATTTGCCACTAGAGGTAGAAATGGGAAGCAAAAGCTCTTATCTTTTGACCTTGCTATAAGAGGCAGCTCCTTTTCATGGCATTTGCAAGGGTTGGGGAGGTACTAATGCTTCACACTGGGCTAGGTGGGAACTAGGACCTGATCTTTTATGTACATCACTATTACCCAGTGAAGCAAAAAACCAAATATTTCAAAAAGTCAGAATTGCAGTAGCAAGCCTTAATTAGTTTTTTGGTGCCTTTAGCTAAGCTTTTCATTTGAGTGAGTGAAAAATTTTTTTAATTAAGCTACCTTCTGCCTCAATTTCTCCAGATATCTTCCTGCTTCCATGAAAAATACCACAGATGCCAGAGACCACAGCTTCCTTCAGTACACAGCTGTGATTCACACTGAGGGCAAATCCACTCTGTGCACTCAGGAAAGCTTGGGTTATGTGAGCAAAAGAAAATTCAGTAATATCATTAAAGGTTGAATTAAAAGAAATATATGCAAAGAGGCTAAATCCTTAAAAGGGAACTTTAGTTCTGGCACTTCATTTCTTTCACTTGCAAACGTGGCAATCCCCTTTGTCAAAAAAAAGAAAAAAAAAAAGAAAAATGTTTCTTTTGCATCTTTTATTTTGCACACCCAACCAGAAGCAGTACGGTGCAGTATGGCCTTTACATCCCTTGCGCTGATCTCTGTTATCTGAGGTAACAGAACAGCTAATTGCAGTAACAGGTGGTCATTCTCCACTTGAAAAGACCAAGAAGTCACTTATGATGGGTCTCCCAAAGCGCAAATGCTGACACAACTGTGGGCTCTCCATTAAGGTTTAGAAGACTGTGTAATCTTCAGAAGAAAGACTCTTTGCCATTTTCCTCCAACCTTTAATTACTTCTGTCCCATAGTCTCCAACGTGACTTTCCCAGTTGTGTGATTTCATCTCCCTTGGCTGTTTGTCACCTCCTTACTTTTGCAATCCCAGTTTGCACTTATCAAGGCTTCTGGTATATTGGGAGTCTCTGCCAGCAACCTGACTTTCTGCCTACTAGCTCGCTTTATATCCTGATCCTTACCAAGTCCCAGTCATCTGCCCCAAAGTCTTAGCTTCCCTTCACATTCTTTGTGTACTGTGTTCATGTACTATCCTACTCATCACATAGTTCAGTTTCTTGTGAAATCTGTACCCATGATCTCCAGTCCTCCTCTTCCTTATGTCACTTGGATCTCAGGTTCCTCCCAAAACCACCTGGCCCTTCGATCCCTGACACTTGCTGCACAAGCACCAGTAGACAAACTACTATGAAAGAAGAGAGGAGTGGATGTCAGATTTGATCCTAAACAAAAGATTACAGGGCAAGTTCGGAACCTCTTCGCTCACACACCTCTTCACTTTGGAGACGTCACATACAGGCAATCCTGCTAGCCACAGCATTTGTGAGTGGACAAGGTACAATCTTGTCAACACCAGGGAGCATAGGTGTTGAGGATTCATAAGGCTAGAAGAGACCTCAAAGAGCAATCTGTTCCACCATGCTGCTCCAGAAAGAATTCAACTATATTTATGCTGTTCCTGACTAATATTCAAACAACTTTTGATGATGTTAAAATCCTGAAAATCCCAATTCAATTATCTGTTCCATTGCTTCAGTTTCATTAATGCCAAACCCATTATGTACCATGTGGTTGAGCAAAGGCATGGAGCATGTTGCTTCACAACACCTTTGTGACATTCGAAAGTTACCATGTCTTGTTCACCCTGCCACTCTTCTTTCACTGGAGCTGAAACAACTCCAGACCTTTCAACCCTCCTTTATAGGCCATATTTTCTAAATCTTTAATTATTTTCATTCCTCTCCTCTGGATTCCCTCCAATTTGTCTACACCTTTCTTGAAGCATGCACCCCAACTGGATGTGGTGGTAGAGCTGAGGAGGACTATTGCATGGAGTGGAAGTATCACTTCTTGTGTCTTCCATGCTGGTGTCCTATCTATATATCACAATACGATGTTTGTCTTTATTGCAGCAACTCCTCAAGTAATCTACCATAAACAAGAGCTCTTCTAAAGAATTACCACCCAATCCCTTCCTTATACAGTTGATAGCTACAATATCTTTGTCCTGTTGAATAACTTAATTCTGTCTCCAGTATAGTCACAGTCCATCTCCGATTAGATGTCAACTGCAGATGTAGCAAGCACCACTGAGGTCACTGTTGAAAACACTCTGTAGTGCTGGGCATTGAATAAACATGTAATCTCTCATTTTATTTGCTAAAGTTTTCACAGGTGAATGTGTAAAAACTACAATATTCTGAAGACATAAGACAGAAAATTTGGGCAGGCTTTCATGAAGACATTAAAAATGCAGGTCTCTGACAACAGGACACTGCTTTAGCAGGATCTGGAGCCTAGATACAAATCAGAATGGCAATACCATGTTTCCAAAGGGTCTTAGGATTTTTATTGGGTTTTTTTTTGTTTGGGTTTTTGTTTTTTTTTTTACAAGGCAAAAGAATTAGTCTAATTCTCAATTAATCATTTGGCTGAATTAAAACAAAAATTAGCTTGAGTCATAAGGACATGTGATGAACTACAGCCCACATGGTTAAAACTTGGCAAAGTTATAAGCAACAGAAAAGAGGTTTTACAACGGGGAAGACAGTTCAATTTTGTTGGCAGATGGTACCACTCCACCCAACTATATCATGTGTGTGCCAACAGATACCCACAGATACTACAGATTCACATGGGTTTCTATCACTGTTTTTCTCTTCTGGGCCAAACTGTTCCACAGACCACTGTAATTGTACTTTTTTTTTTTTTTCTGTGCTAAAGACTTTCAAACATGACTTTATTAAAGGCCACAGAGAGCACGTTACTTTGAAGAAAATCAACTTTCTTTGAAGAGCAACATGAAAGTCAGTATCTTGTATGGTTCAGTTCACTTTAATTCTTTTCATCACACTCTCTCCACATTTCAACTTAGCAATAAATGTAATCTCTTATGTGCAGCATCCTCCTACAGAAGCCTCACCACAAATCACTAGATTGAGCTGCTTTATGAAGCTGCCCAAATCTGACTGCTGACTTTCAAAACATGCTGAGTAATGAAAGAGATGTTCAAGCAGGTCAGCATCGTGCACAGCATTTTGCACACCCGAACATTAAAGTGTGAGGAAAGCTTTTACTTATTTGGATCATTGTCACATCGTTTTTCTTAAGGCAATAAACACAAAGAAAATAAAGCTTGCCTATGTATTATCATTGAAATTATAAGCTCAACCATTTCAAAGCTTCGTTGGGATCTGAAGTATTTGACTTAACTGATTTGACTATATGTGTTGGTTATCACAAATGAAGGTAATCAACAGAAAAGTCATAACTACCTTTACTTAGCTACATCGATCAGTCCCACGAACTAAGATCAGCTGAATATGACAGTATTTTCTTAAATGGCCTTGTTAGGGGCATGAAACTTGTATTTCTGTAATTCGGCATACAGCATGCATATACAGAGGAGAAAGTGAACTATGTTTAAGAATGTATTGATGTACTTCATACATTTATAGGAGCATCTGAATCATCTTCACTTAATGTGTTGCGCAACTGCAGCATAAGCCACTTACCCAGGATAACACGGAGCAAGATCTTTACATTTTTCTCCCCACCAAACTTAATCACTGTGATTCATCCCTTTTGACACACTGGCTCTTGAACAAATAAAAATTATTTGTTACGAGTCGATTTTATTTCTTTGTAAGACTTCATTGGTGTAAGTGTAAATGCTGAATGTAAAGTAAGGGTAAATGCTGTATGCTTCTGACAAAATATATTTTAAACAAGGAAATCGTGTGATATGCAATGCAGAGAATCAAAAGGAGTGGAAGTCCCTTCAGGAAGTGATGGGAAACAATAAGCGTAAGAGCTACACAACAACTCATTGTCTCCTAAAGACAGAACTCAGAGTCTCCATGGAAACAAACACACTTTTTATCCATCACTAATTGATTTAAATACTAGATAAAAAAATTGAATTTGGCCCCTCCAGTGGAAGTACGAATGTAATTAAAGTTAACACTGTAACTTTAGGTTGCCTTCTATCACATGATTCAAACCCAATGAATTCTACTCTAATGTGCACTTCATACAACTTTATTAAATCTTATTCGAATACATGGGATCAATGACAATATATAGGTGTTTAGAACATCTCAACATCAAGCTGATAGAAGCTATTATGCAGCTACATTGCCCTGAGTCTGTTGACTCTGAAGAAATCAACTGTACTTTTCTAACATGCCAGTTTATCCATATCTGCTATAATTCTCTTATCTGGGCCTTTACGAAATAAAGACTGTGCATTGGTTTTGTGGAAGCGGGGGGGGGAGGGAACCAACCTCCTAACAATCAGTCAGTGATTTGCAAATATGAATAATTCAGAATATGAAAAAAAAAAAAAAAATCTTCTCTTGGCTTGTGAGGGGAAAAAGTCAAAACACAGTCATTTAAGCTTATGCTGTCTATATAAAAATTCTGTTTATGCTAGACTTCATTGTAAAACAACAACCAAATATATTCATATTCATAAACTCATCATCACATTTCAGACAATACTTATTATGCCATGTATTTCTTATTTAAAAACTGCTTACCTGACACATCTACAGTAGGAATATATTGAAGTAACCCTAAGCTGCATTACTCACACAGATATATCAATCTTCAGTGACTGACATACCTGGCAAAATAGTATTCAGAGTGACTAAGAGGCAAAGCAGAAGAAACCGCAGAAGTTATTGCTATAATCAGAACTGTGAACCTAAAAAGGCTGCTTTTTAGTATCTGCAGTTAAAATGAAATATTATCGCCAAAGTAACAGTTCCTTTTAAAAGTAAATATATTTCCTTTAAGTTTTCAGGAGCTGGTTGTTATAAAAAAAGATTTTACCTAATGTATTACCATTTCACCACTGCAACTACCTGCATAACCTCACAAGACAACAGACCAAAATAAGACCTATAAGGAACAAACTTGGACAAAAAAGAAAGAAAAAAGTCAATGTCTTAGCACAGAACACAGCAAGACATTCATACTTTACACCAACTGTGTTTGCTACCAGTGCACTTTTAAAAATCCCATTATACAGCATATAGGAAAAAATAATCATTGCTCCTAAGGGTGAAGCAAGTCTCTCTAAAATGCAGGACTGCCCAAATGGATATTTGGAAAGGGTCCTTCATTTTAGCACAGGATGCTCTGAGATACATTTTCCTATTGGAGAAAAAAGACCCAATAACAACCAGTAGCAATCTCTTTGCTGTGTGCCATATTTATTAATAAAGATTTCAAGGTAATTCTTGTATTTCTCATCAAACTGGGACATAAATAAATATACAAATCACTTTCATATAAAGTTTCGATACGCTTCACAGTGCTAAATTCAAGCTCATTGTTGCAATGAAGTATTCAAAACCAAACACAACCTCTAATCTGATAAATTGATAGCACCCAAGGAAGACTTGGATTTGTCAATTTGATGAATTCCTGACGTGGATTCAAACCAAGTGAAGTAAGTTATATGCAGAACTGCTAACTACTGCCTATATTAAAAAATATCAATGGCTTTGTTGAAGAAACTCACAGTACCATTTATGCCCATCGATTAACATTTTGATATAGTTAAAAGACTTCATTGTCTATGCAAGGTGCGATCAGAATTATTTCAGTGATGGGAGCTTCCTGAGCATGCATTACTAAATACCAAATAAAAGTCAGTTCTGACTCCAATTTATCACCTTTAATCTGTTAAAATATAGGACCTGCTACATGTTACTGCTGTCGGGTAGCTTCAATAGCTCGGATTCTAAGAAAAGAGCTCTTCTCATAACAATTGCCATATGCCGTTTAAGGTACGTACAGGAAATCTGTTTGGGAATATAACGAATTATATTATCCATATATCTATTATCGACAGAGTATCTGTTATTAGGCCTGTGGTTGCAAATTAGTCTTTCCTTTCTCCGTGTCCCCATCCCCCATCCACCCAACAGCAGATCACTTTCAGTGCCATTATTGTCAGGCGTATTAAATTTTCAGGACGCCCAGTTGTGGTTTCCAGGTCTCTATTTACCCCTTGAACCGTGTTTTTAACGGGGCATTTTTACACTTAAAAGGACAGAGCGGAGGCATACCGTTGTCTTGCTTACTACAACTAGAGAGAAGCAGATGTGTAACTGACTCATGGCCATACCAGCAAAATTAATTAAACAACCCCAAGCCCTCATTCATTAGGAATCGCTGAATGACACAGAAAAGATCCGCGTTGCGCACGTTTCTGTGTCCAAAATCGACATTTTCTAACTGAAGAGATTGTGCAAGACAACAGTTCCCCGCGGCAGATAACATCACCTCTAGCTTACCTGCTCCGCTTCTTAAGGCAAGGGGCGAGAAACAGAACCGATGTGCCTGCCGCTGCCTTTCAGCCGTGAAAAGCAGCGGATTTCATAGCTCATTAAAACGTGATGGCCGTGACACGATAAACGGCTTACGGGCGCTCGAACAAAGCGATGCCGCTCTGGAGAAGCATCGTGTGAAACAAAGTCATCTCTCTGACAGCTCCTGCTTTCCAGCCGAGCCGCAGGAACGCCGGACTCGCTGGGAAACCGCTAACAAAGGAAAACCCGAAGGAACGCGAAGGAACCAGCCCAGCCGCCGAATTCCCCGGCGGCACTCGAGAAGCACCTTCCCTTGGACGAGCCACCCGCACGCCTCCTTCCACCTTCGGCCGAACAAAGGCAGCCGACCACCCGCCGGTAGGTAACTACTTACGGGGGGGGTTCGGGGCCGCCCGCCCCGCGTCCCGCACCGCCGCCGCCACCGCTCGCCGCCGCCGCCGCTAGCAAGCGGAACGCCCCACGCAGCCACAAACCGGCTCGGACGGGCGACACAAAGCGGCGGGGACGCGGGCGCACGCCCACGCCCCCACGCCCACCCGCGCCTTCAGCACAATGGCAGGCGGCCCCGCGCGGCCAACGCTCCCGCGGCGCGGAGCGAAGGCAAAGCGCTGCTGCCGGGCTGCCCAGCGCCGCGGGGGGGTGGGTGGGTGGGGGCCGCGGCCCCCCCGGGCTGCGGCGGGGCTCCCTCCCGCTGCCGGCACCGCCACGGCGGGGCCGGCAGGGTCCCTCCTACCTGCTCTCCCTCTCCGCGCTGCCAGAAGGGAAGAGCCGGCGGCTCCTGCCGCAGCCCGTCGGATGCCCGCCCCACGGCAGGGCGGCCGCCGCCGCCGCCGCTCACGGGCGCCCCGCAGCGCCCCGGCCCCGGCCCCGGCCCCGGCCCCTGCCTTCGCCCTCGAGCGAGTCGCGGTCGGCTCCTCGGGGTGGGAAGGAAGGGGGCGAGGCCGGGTTCATCCCGCTTCGGCGGGGTCCCGCTGGGGTCGGCACCGTTCCGCGCCCCCGCCGCCCACTGCGCTGCCCCGGCAGGAGAGAGCCGCGGCTCCGGCTGCGCCCCGGCTCTGAACCCCGATTTGTTCCCATCTCACCGCGGGACCGAAGTCTCACTCTAGTGCTACAGCCAGACAAATATTTATCCCCTTCATTCACTAAAAAAAACGGGAGGCACTACGAGAAACAAGCCAAACATCAGCTCTTCCCCAGCACAGCAGTGCAGGAAACGGCCTCCCCTCTTTCCCACGTCCTTAAATCTGGTATTTGCAATTCAGCTGTCTACGCCAAGATATTACCGGGGCTGGACACCAGTCTCCCAAGTTTCCCAAGGAGAACACAGTAAAACCAGATGCTGCGCTTAGTTCCATCCAGACTCTGCCACTTCGTGAACCAAAATTGATAATGTGATTCGCGATCTGCCACCGCTGAGAAAGAAGATGTGTTTTGCTAGCCAGCTCTCCAGATTCAGATGCTCCCTGGACAAAAAGGCCATACAGCTTTGGATCCTGCCTGCTCCCTGACTTTTTGGCCCAGTGGTCCTTCTGATATTTTTAAAAGGAACTGGGTCTTACAGAAAAATAACACCCGTGCTGGGTTGGACCAAAGAGCCACCTCACACATGTTTTTGTCTCTGACTGTGCCCCAAACTGGATATTTTAAAGGAAGAATGTAAGTTTAGGCAAGCATTTACCGATACTCTCCCACTCCTTAGTGATTTGCAGCTCAGTGAATTCCTGAGCCAGAGGTGGTATTTGTGCAAAAAAGCCTAGCTATATGACTCTGGAATAAATATTAATTGCTAGAAATCACTTTTTCACCTGCAGTTTTCTAGAGACGACCAGTTGTACAAGCCACGAGAGGTGCAGTCCGTTCCCTTTTAAGTCCCCTCCCGACTAAAGCCATAGTATACAGGGCACAGATAACTTGGAGATGAAGCTCATGCACCAGATCCAGTACTTAGGTGGCTGTTAAGTCCATTCACTGCTATCTTTACATTAGCAATTACATATATTTGTATCCAAAATACGTGGATACAAACCACCTCAATTACCAGAGCTGAATTTTGCAGCACTCCTTTGAAAGATTAACAGGGTTTTGCTGTGTTTTGCTTTGCTGCTATCGCAGCACTGAACACGTTTTTAGGCAGTAGAATTGGGTGGTACAGGTAGAAAACTTCAAAAGTAGCCACCAGGAAAGAGGTGAATCTAGCCATTGCCAATTCCTTCAGATCGGTCAAATCGCTCAATTACATCAGACCTTTCTTGAAAAAGGTCAATCTTTTCACTTTCCTGGAGGAGAAAATAAGCTAAAATGAGTTGGGTGGGTTGTTTTTTTTTTCCTTAAGAACCGACAATTTCTGGCAAGTGATGCAGTCACAAACCTCAGTAGCAAAGTGATGGATGGGCTTCAGGAACACGTGGCTCTATCAGCAATTCTTTCACTGAGTTTATTAGATGTATCTAGAATTTCCCTGGAGAAACCCGAACCTGCCAGGTACGTGCCATGATCGCTAGAAAAGACGTGGGTCCACTAGGTGGCACAAATACACCGCTTAAAGGCAAGGAGCAATACCTCCTATGCAACGTTTTATTTATGCATTGATGCAAAGCAAACGGGTACAGGTAAAGCTTGCACACACAGCTATAGTCCAGTAACCCACACGTCGCTTATCAAGTAAAACCAAGCTCAGATGTCAACGTGCTCCTTTGGACTTAGAGGCTTAATGAAAAATCTCCCCGAAGAGCAGTATCTGCTCCTGCAGACCTTGACTTCCAGCTGACTAACCATGCTGCAACTCATTTCTGTGTTTGCATTCAGGAAAATACGGATGTCCCTACTCAGCAGTATTAAAACTGAGAAGAAGCCGCTGACATTCTCATTTTTCCCACTTTCTTCCATTTGCTATCGTGCTGTTCTAGTTTGTTTAAGCAAATGGTCTAATTCCTGCACCATCACCTTAAAATGGTAAAGGACACACCACTGACAAACCTGGTAGAGCAATTCTGCTCAGATGATGCTGAGCGAGCAGCACACACAGGTGGGACAGGCAACTATCATGTGATAAATGCCAAAACTCACCATCTACCTGAGCTCTAATGTAGATAAATCTAATATTGAGACAAAACAATAGCAATACAATTATTTTTATACTCATTTTTTAAAAATCAAAGATCGTAATATAGGTAATAAGGGACAATTTCACTGCAGCTGGATAGGCACTTAAACGAATCACGCTGCTGTTTGGAAAAATTCCCAGTGTTACAGAATTTTTGCCCCTCTGGTGGCCTTCTAGTCCAAGCTGCTGCTCAAAGCAGGGTCACGTACAGCAGGCTGTCCAGGACTGTGTTCCATTGAGTTTCGACTAGCTCTGTGGATAGGGACTCTGCAACCTCTCTGGACCACCCTCAAGGGGGAAAAAAAAAAAGGCATTTTTCTTATATTTAAATGGAATTCCCTGTATTTCAATTTGTGCCTGTTGTCTGTTGCACCTTCCCTGGATACCACTGAGAAGGGACTGTCTCAATCCTTTTACTCCCGCCCATCAGGTATTTATGTACATGGAGATGTTCCCCCCCGCCCTACCAACCCTTCTCTTCTCAAGGCTGAACACCCCCAGCTCGCCCCTCTTCCCCTCATGTGAGAGACGCTCCAATCCCTTAATCATCTTTGAGGTCGTTTGCTGGACTTGCCAAGAATGTCCATGTTGTACTGGGAGCGTTACAGAAGACATTGTGTCTGGGGAGTTAGTTGTCTTGGGCAAACGGTGTCTGCTCTACAGGGCACGAGCAGCCCATAGGTGGGCAGAGGCAGCCACCACACAGGGCAGCTGTGGGAGTGCCTGGTGCCGGTGGGTGCTGGTGGATGTCGCGACAGAGAGAACGTTGCAGCCTGCCAGAAGACACATGGGGTTTTTGCCTTTGTGGCTGGAACAGTGCTGACAACACACCAGTGTTTCAGCTATTGCTGAACAGTGCTTGCACAGCATCGAGGCTTTCTTTCTTTCCCCATTCGGCTGACAAGGTAATTATACGGGAGGATGAATGGTAAGACTTAGGTCTGGGAATTAACACTGCTGCAGCTGTTATGATCTTTACGTTGCCCAAGAAGGGTCAGAGGATGAAATGAAACTGGAATATCTGTATACATAAAGCTAAAAGACTAGGGTACTAAAACTGCGCACAACTAGTTTCTTACACTGTTAGCAGAGAGAAAGAGGAAGTATAAAATTCTGTCCCAAAGCATGGTTTAAAAAACTCAAAAAGTCTGTGGTCATATGGTTTCATTTAGGAATAACAGCATTTGAATAGGTCAGACTTGCCACACATGCACCAGTTCCTGTATAAAATATTTTAAATTAAAAGATCGAAGCCCTAATCTTAACCTTTTTTAATTAGCATCACATAGGAATCTCCATGTTTCTCAGATTTAGGGTGCAAAAAAAAAGAACAAATTGGGGTTTCCAGTTGAACCCCAGAATTACTTATTTAACTTTAGCTTATCTAAATTTTAGGGACATACTGTAAGACGGAAAAAAAAAAATCAATTCTAAGACTTTCTTAAAACACATTATGGTAAGTTTAATTGAGCAATTTAGGTTTTAGTAAATTGATAAAAACTGTCCTTTTATTCTCTCCAGATTCTTCTGCTTCTGACAACACACTTCTTGTTTTGTAGAGAAACAGCCCCAATGGTTATTGCTTCTCCTTTATTATTTTTCTAATGTTATTTTTCCCCCAACTGCAGATCACAACAGAAGACAGACAACTTGGGTGTTCGGACTTTTCCCATGATTTAATGTGTGCCCCACTGTGCTTTCAACTCACCCCAGCTGAGGAATAAAACAGGGCTTGAGGCTTCCATGATCTTTTGATCTTCCAGAAGGGGAGGACAGCACAGAAGCTTCTTGGAGCAGAGTCCAGGAGAGTCACATTAATATCCTGACTCACGTAAGGCTTGTTTCATATGTGACACATAGGATAGTCCCCAGATTTAAATCTTCTGCATATTTGTGCTTGTTTTGTACCTCATGAAATGGAATACTTGATAGAATACTTTTAAAGCAAAGTTGTATAAATATTACTTTTATTCTAGTTGCTTACAAAATTGTATGTAAAATAATAGTAACAGAAGGTAAAATAACAGCTTTACTGTAGTCTGAACAGTAGTAATGTTTTCGTTTTAGAAAGCTGCACAGGCTTTGGTCACCAAAATACCAGTTTTATTATACCACCTGTGCTCAAATAATTCTTCACAATTAATATTCATGTAAGAATTACTATTAATTGAAGTGTTATGGTTTCAATTGTAATGTCAAAATATATATTTTTTGGTAAGATGAAATACAGTTTTTCAATAAAATGGAACACTTGCTCTTTTTTTAAAAAATTCAGATTCCAATTTAAAAGGGCTTATATGCAAAATAAGATATTTAAAAATCACCACCGAAGGCATCGAGAGCAGAACATGAGTTCTTTTCTCATTCTTACTGAACTGCTTCATCCTGAATAATTAATGTCAATTAGCATCAGTGGAAACGACTGACTTAATTACAAACAGTATTAATACATAAGTAACATTTAGAGATGACGATCCCCCCATTCCTGTCACTGGCAAATAGAGACCTAAAAAGTAAAAAGTATGAGATGCACCCACTTTAAATAACCAATTCCTTCCAATGGCTCAGAAGCCTTATGTGGTACAAGTATTTTCAGGTACTTCTGAATGGGTGTTCCAAGTTGTTTCTTATTAGTAAAATTTAATACATATAGACACATATTAAATAACAAAACTGACAAAATACAATATATGAAAAATAAAATATATCTATACAGCTTGTAACAGCAATTATTTATCTATGAATGAGACAATATTTCCAGTTAACACAATATTCTTCGGAATTTCCAACTGTAACAATCTTAGACAAGAAAAAAAAGAAAAAAATTTTTTTTCCCCCCATGTCTTTTAAGATGTTGTTTACACTGTAGAGATGCTTGTAATGTTAGCTGGTAATCACAGTTTTTATTCAACATTAGGCAAGCAGAACACTACCTGTTCACCACTGCAAGGATGTACAACAATACATCCTCCCACTTCTAGTCCTCTGCATGATACCTACGAATACATATCATGTCAACCTGAATGGTGTGTAATCATTAGAAAACAGTATGTTCTTGAATAGAAGAATGATTTGATATACAATTATCTGCATAGAGGGACTTTAAGATCATAAGATTGTGATTGCTAGTCACATCTTACTTCATAGCCTAAATTTTAAATGCTCATCTGCTAAATACATGAGATATTTTAAAGATTAGTTCTCACTGCATTTATCTGTGTGTCACAACATAAAGGCCTGTGTCACCTCTCCAACAGCTTGAGCTTAACTTCGTGAAGGATTCCAGGTTTGTTCTAATCTTTTAAAACCAAAATTTGAAAAATATCTCCAGATACAATTAAAAATTTGAATATAAAATACTTTAGAATTAATTTTATATTTAAAGGATTTCAATACATCTTTAAAGATATCGTTTTTCTCTTCACTTTTTATTTAATATTGGGATAATATTTAAAATGCAATTTCACACAAAGATTAAACAAAGGGAGATGAGTAGTTGTTACATGACAAGAACATTAATAAAGAATAACTGATATATTTTTTTATTAAGAGAAGGTACAGTAAACAAAATGCATTCACAAAATAGATAATCAATACTTTTAAATGACCTGTAAACAGAAAACACTTGTTAAAAGCCCAAACATAGGAAATCGTCACAAGTATAAAACACACACTGGCTCAGCATTTTTAAGACAATCATGTATGTTATTGTATGTTAGCTCACACTGAGAGGAACAAACTTCTGTAACCATGTGAGATAAGCAAACAGAAATAAAATAGTAAAATGAAAACAAGAGATTGTCATATCAAATACTAATTTCCTTCTTATAATTATGTTTGCAAAATAGTAACAAAACTTAGCCAGCCTTGATACAAAACCTGTCAAACAGCCAGCAAAACCCAGTCATCCCAGCCAGTTGGGAAAGCAGAATTTTGGAAAGTTGATTACTTCACCAGTTCTCAGAAATTTCAAAGGTAATCACTGATTTGAAGAAAACAGAGGTAGAATACAAGTCAGCCTTCATAATTAAAAAAAAAAAAAAAAAAGTCCACGTAACAAGGTAATGCTTCAGTCACTCAAGTACTGGTTATTCCTTGAAGCTCACATTTCTGGTGGAGAAAGAAAAAACTTCAAAATAAAGCTATCATATTTTACTAATGAATATTAGGATTAAAAGTAATAATTAGATTTAGCCTCCTCATATTCTCTTCTGTTATTTCTGAATATCAATTATTAGCAAGCATATTATCTGAAACTCTACATTCAGTTCATTGACTCATTGCTCAAATGCTTAACAAAGTAAGTGTGAGACAAGGAGGAAGAGGAAATTTCTTGAAAAGATTAAATCAGATTAGAGAAAAAGACAGTTGTAACACTACAGAACAGTAACTACAGTGTACGCTTTACTGTGGCAAGCTCCCAGGAAGGAATAAATAAGTAGGGTGAACGATGGTGATTGCACTACTGAGATCATTCTAATGTAATAATCCATTGATAGGGTTAAAAGGCAAGATAGTAAAAAATTAAACTGCATATGAATTCAGTTGTTAAAACCCACTTTCTTTAAAAAGACATACTTCATGAAAATGGGGTATTTTCTGATAAGATATGGTACAGAGCTGTCATTGTTAAAACCAAGCACACAAATAGTAGGACAAAAATAGTTCACTATGTGGTATTCAAGTATAGCAACTGGACTATTTTTATTGCTCTTGGGACTCACTGTAAAGCAAGGAAGACTAAAGACAATTCTCTACTGATGATCCGCATTCTCAGAAGTGTATTATCCATCATCTTCTCAGTCAAAATGTTGATTTGCAATGTAACAGGGTTTGCCTAATGGCTCACCAGTAAAGCAAAAGTCACAACTGCTGTTTCATCCCCACTATCAATCTCTCATTTGCTACAGTTTCCTTTTTTTGCTTTGTCCAGAAACTCGCAGAAGAAAAGAAAAATTGCTGACAATGTGGATCATGCCATGCCAACCTCAGTTCTCAGGAAGCCTGTTTTTTTGTTAACAAAAGTAAGCTGAAGAACAAGCCATATGTATTTACCAACAAAAACAAAGTTTAAAATTGTACCAGTTTGGAATTCTGTTTCTTGGATTTTAGCAGTCAGATAGTTAGATTCATGAGTTGTTATAGTGTACTATATAGCTGTTATAGCACACGTATTTCCTAAAACAATTGGTTTGTCTATCTCTTTCTGTCCTTCCACTCTTCACTGCAATATATTATGCAGTATAGGACAGACAGGTTATAAAGTTAATAACCAGGCCTGTAACACATAGCTGACAACATGTAGACCAACAATGTCCTCTACAAGAACAAAAAAGTCAGTGAAAATGAACAGGTGAGAGGTTGATTTTGATTTCTTTGTTATGGACTCTAGTGACCACAATCTTAGACGTTTATAGCATTCAAGCACTATCAATGAAAAATGCATTAATTATTTTTATGCACTTGTTTTAGAGGCAGTTTAATCTAATGTGTAGGGTTCGAATGCATATTAGCTGGACTCTCTCCTATGGAGTGTCTTTCCTTCATTGCTGTACTTGAGAGAATTTCATGGCATTTCTCTTAATATCAGCCATTCGTTTTTTGGAGATAAACTATTAACAATAATAAATTGGCAATATGTATTTCTGGAGAAAAGGAGGCTGAGGGGAGACCTTATGGCTCTCTACAACTACCTGAAAGGAGGTTGCAGTGAGGTGGGTGCTGGTGTCTTCTGTCAGATGGCTGGAGATAGGACGAGAGGAAATGGCCTCAAGTTGCGGCAGGGGAGGTTTAGGTTGGATATTAGGAAGAATTTCTTTACTGAAAGGGTTGTCAGGTATTGGAACAGGCTGCCCAGGGAAGCGGTTGAGTCATCATCCCTGGAGGTATTCAAAAAGCGCATAGACAAGGCGCTCCAGAACATGGTTTAGTGGGCATGGATGATGGTTGGACTCAATGATCTTGAAGGTCTTTTCCAACCTGAATGATTCTATGATTTGCATATAATGAATAGTAATAATAAGCAGGTGATATATATTTGGAAGCTGTCAGCTAGTGCAAGACCATTAACAAAACCAGGAATGGGAAGCCATTACATTATATGGTCTTTTGTATCTATTGTTTCCAATCAATATTTTATAGTAGAAGAGTCAACAAAAGAAGAACTCGGAACCACCTAAAGTGTGTAAGAATTTCATATAATTAAAAAATTATTACTTAGAAACAGTTTAAACCTAACTCTTAAACAGAAACAATCTGCTAAAATCAAATTGCTTACTTTTCAGCTGTTGCTTGATCAGTTGTCCTTACAACGGTACGTTCTGGAGAACGTGAAGGAGACCTTAATGTTGAACTGAGAGGAGGCGAAGCACGTAATGATGATGTAGAGAGACCATGTCGACGCATCTCTTGAATTGCACGCTCTCTACCAACAGATAGCAATTTCAGTTATATAACACTTTGGTACTGCAGGATGTTAAAGGACAAAAACTTAACTTTTTTTTCCATATTTTTACTTGGTGATTTTCACAATACTTTGCAAAGAGCCTTTTTTTTCCCATGTCACTCAACTTTCTTCTTGTTTTCATGAGAAGGGATTTTTTTTTTTTTAATAGATTCAATGGTAAACTCAAAATTTACGAGGGAATTCAGAAACTGTGTAAGTTGGGTGGGTTTTTTTTTAATTAAGCAGTTTTCAAGATAAGAATACTATATTTTGTACGACAATAGGAGCACAATTTTCCATGAAAGTTCCTCATTATTGAAAAAAGCAACAGTTTTAAAAGTGAGAAAGAAGAAACAAGAAGAGTCACCTCACTGAAGAAACAGCATCTTACCGTTCAAATCGTTCAGTTGTCAGTTGCCTTTTTAAAACATCAGAGTCAGTCTGCAGCTGTGCAACTTTACTTCGAAGTATGGAAACCTCTCTATTATAGCTGCTTCTAAAAAAAAATCATGAGAAGCAACAAAGTTTCTTTTGAACACTGTCAACTAGGAGCTTAGATGAATTAGAGCAAGATAAAACAAAAATAGATACCGAACATGTTGTTTCACACAGATCAATCAAAGACAAATTAGAAGCAGCGAGAACCAAGTGAATGCAACCGAACATTTCTGGCAGAACCTAAGGTGAGAAAGATGTGAGAAGCTGGCAAGCCTCTTACTACATCTTTACTGCAATACATCATGTTCTTTTTCAGACAAAGGTAAACATAAACATGTTTTATAAGAACAGAAAAAACAATTAAATCATTAATTTATTGATTTACTATCATCTGTTGCAATGTGAGGTGGTCTTTATGTACACACTTAAAGGAAGAATTAAAAAGAAGTAACTATCCACAACAAATCAAACATAACAGATACGGCTTCAGTAAAAATTATATCAAGTAGGCAGAACTATCTGGCTAGCAGCTGAATGAAATCTTAGCAAAAGCTCTATTAATGCAAGCTCAGACCAGCAAAACCCAGAGTAGAAAAGCTTGTCAACTACACTTGGGGTTTGGGCCCAACTGTTTCAACTGCAAGAATCAAAATGAAAAGCAGCCTTGAAAATCTTAAGTAACATTATTAAGTATACTTCTTAGCAAATCATCAGCTTGGACGACTCAATGCTTTGTTGCAAAACACCATTAATTGCATTATAAAGCAAGCAAAAAAAAAAAAAAATCATCGAGTGTAAAAATAAGTTGTCTAAACCAGAATCTAGACAGCTATGTATTCCACAGTGTCTTCAAAGCCAATATGAGGTGGAGTGCTCAAAAGTCACTTCTGGAGAAGCAAAGATGTACTAGTTTATTGCTAAAGCACTGGACTTGGAATTTTGAAAAATGAGTTCCACTTCTAGCTCAGTCACAGACTTCCTGGCTGGCACCCGCTGGTCTCTGACTCCAGGAAGATGCAAACTACTCAAGAGATTTGATCCAAAAAGAACCGCATAATATTTTTTTCCTGGGTTCCCTAGTCATCAGTAAAATTCCTAGAATGGTATCTTGATCCAGTATGTTGAGAACAGACGCAGAAGACAAAAGGTCTCGATGATATCTTATTCTAAGTCCTTCAGAGACAGGCATATGCTTTCAGGACGGAGGTAAGAATTCAGGGCCCAATATCATTATTGTAAAATAAAGAAAGAAAGCAAACAGTTTTGTGAGTTCTGAGGTTATTCCACATCAATGACATTTAAACAAAACTAAGGTTGTGAAGTAAATCCCTCAATAATTAAGAAATATTTTAATTTGGAACCTTATGCACAGTAATCATCATATAATAAGAGTCCATGATGATATATTATTTTTTCACAGGACATCTGTCTCTTTCACAGTAGATACAGATAGCTCTCAACAAGTAGTTTAGCTATTCAATATTCTCTGTTTATTTAATACTTAATCACTGTAGAGACTCGAGATCTCATTTACTCTACTATCACCCAAATAGTACTCTGAATAACACAACTACTCACTCTTCACAGAGCTCAAAATTACAGCACTGGAAAACTTCACAAGTTAAACTTAATTTTGCGAATCCTTCTAAAGTCAGAGGTTGTATCAGTACCATTTTATAAATAGAGTGGAAGCAGAGGCATAGTAAGACCAAAACTGTAAGTAACGTTCAAAAATATTGACACATGATCCTTGTCAGTTAGAATGGAAATTTTGCCAAGTCAAATGAATTTTTATATTTCACAAGATACAAACATGATTGTCACATACTTCAGTCAGAGCTGTGACCATTTAAAGTACCTGTTCTTTAGACTGCAACTACTACAAACCAAATTGTAGAAAATCAGGTATACACAACTAGTTCTCACACCCAAACATTTGCCTACCAACATGCAGAACCTTTGAGATAGAGGAAAATGATTCAGTAAAATAGCCACTACTCCTCCAAAAGAACATTTATCATTCTTCCTGCAATATCCCATCCTATTAACAATGCAAGTACTGACATTTACAACAAACGAGAAAGGAACCCTACAATGTGTGCAGAACAAAAACTGTGAAAATATTAATATGAAGTTACTTAAACAGTGTTTTATACTGTTTGTACAAAAAAGAAACTAAAGTTAAATGAAAATTACCTTCTTTCCTTTTTTTTTCTTCTTTTTTTTTGTAACTTTCACATTTAATTTTATAGTCAGGACATTCCATTAGTTTATGGTCTTTGTATGCAATTAACTTTTTTCTCCCCAAGTAAACAAAACTCAGCAATTCTAAAACATGAAGCAATGAGTTGCACAGGGGTGATTAATAATGTCATCATCTACAGATTCACTGCGATCACTGCTACTTGAGGTGGACCATTGTCAGTGGTAAGTTGTAGCCTTTATGTAAATCAACCAAAAGCGTTTTACTTGCACATTTGCATCACCAAGTTACAGACAGCTTTTAACTGTTTAGGTATCCTATATTCTGTATCTCATAAGGAAGCATGATCTGTCCTTTTATCTTCTATATGTTTCCTTTCTCTCCCTACCTCAGCATTTACTAAGTGAGTGTATGTGTTCTTCTGAAATTCTGCTTTGACTTTACTCTTCATCAACATCTACATTCAGCTGCTACTCCACCTTCTTGCTATTTAATGCAGAGATACCACACTGGCTAATGTATGCCTAGGAGAATTATCATGTCATGATGACACATATCATGGAAAATTCCAATTCCCTGCTCCATATCATGAAGAAAATTTTTTAAATCCCCCACTTCTCTCATACACAAGTGTCATATACACAAAATATCATCACCTTAACTTCATTGTTCCAAACAGATTAGTCTTTCTTTTATAAGAGTGTTAAAGTTTTCTACTCTAGGCAGATGCACAGTGTAAGAAGTTGCAGTTAGCTATAATGGAAACTGTTGGCCACAGTTAGTGTAGGTGTCAGGTTAATTTCCATTTATATTTCAAAGGAACAATAAATGATACAGGACTTTTTCCTTAACAGTAAATATTAATAGCAGCAAAAGTACTTTTGCTTTTTGAAAGCAGTGATTCTTACTTTAATCAAAGTAAGGGCAACAGGCATCTTCTGTAGGTACGCAATTCACCTTTACCATTGATTTAATCTACTTGGTATTTTTTTTGTGAGCAGTACACATATGTTAAAATTTTACTTTCAATTTGCTTTGAGATGCTTGATGAATCCACATTGCTCTAAAGGAGTTAGGACTTCAGAATAGTCTCCAATGTAAGAACATAAAAAATAGTTCAAGACTAAGAAAATTTGTGTTCTCTTAATAATTAAGCCATAGTTAAACTCTTCAAAGCCAAATAAAAATATGACATTTTGCTTAAAAAGCAGAGTTGAATTAGATTGCTTCCTGAAGCTAAGAAGAAAATCAGAACCTGTGAAAGAGGTGGTTATCTGTTTTGAGAATTGTTAACTCTGATGCAAAGATTAAATATCCAAATCATACTGCAATGCAGACATACATTTATAGATGTACTCAACAGCTAAAAAAATTATCATGGGTTGGTTGGTTCTGTAGTGGAAATAATGTCTGCAACAGGTCAGCTACCTTGCCATAAGGTAGTTATGTCCACTAAGAAGCTCAGAAGGAAAGGATTTTAATGATCACACTAAAAAGATGGCAGAGTTATATCAGACAAGTGAGCTTCAGGAAAGGTATCACCTCCTGTGCCTGACTGATGTGAGAAAGAGTCATGACCAGAAGAGAACGTGAAGCAAACTTTCTAGAGTCAGACTGGGGACAAATCCAAACAGAAACTGAGTGCTTGTTCTCAAGACTGAAAACTCAGCAGGGTGTTCCTTCCTTTTATAGTAGGTTTCCTTTGGAACTCCTGTTTAAGTTTACTGCTTGTACTAAACTGATGTCCACCAGAGTGCTGATTAATGAAAGTGATATGAAAGATCTGTAAAGAAACGTTAAGTAAACGATGCCATGAAAGGCCAGAAGACATTGCTGCAAAAATCTGCTCAGCCATACTGAACATCAGGAATTTGACTTTGTGAGTAAGTGTTGTCACACAGAAAAAGTTTCTTTGTAAACCACATAACACATACACACACTTGTTAAAACTTACAGTTTGCTCTCGGCGAGTGTTAGCTTGTCTTTCAATAACTGAATTTCGGAATCTTTCTCATGGGATGTTAAATGATTCTGAAATTCTTTGTCTCTACTAGTAGCCAGCAATGTTTCAAGATTCTGAACTGTAAGTCTCTCACTTGATAACTGCTTTTTCAGCAACTCTGCTTCTGATTTTATATCTTCTAATTCACCTAGAACCTAGGGCACAATACATTATTAATACACTGGTTTACAAATACAGAGTTCTCTTCCGGGAACAATTGTTACAAAAACTGAAATGATTGAAAGTTTCATAAAACTGAAAAGGAAACTGAGCTCACAAAACAAATTAAAGCCTACAATTATTTAAAACTATACTTAGTTAAAAACTATTCAAGCTGTACATCTCTTAAATGTTTTACTGGGAGCTGGATTACTGAGTGCTGGAAATGCTTAGGTAATTACCCAGAACACTAATTGGCTTTTAACAGCAGCAGGCTTTTGCACAAGTAGAAAACCAGTATTTACAATACTTCATTCTATTCAACTAGGTTAGCTCACAATTAGCTTCTTGGCTTTTACTGAAAATGTAGGAATGCTTGTTTTCCTCATCAGTTCTATGAATACAAACAAATTCTGTGGGGATGAGAACTATTGTTCTCAATGTCTTGAATATTACAGTAACAGAAAGCCTGACCAAGTCACTAAGTAAAGACACCACAATTGGCTGTAAAGAAAAAAGTTTAGAAATCATGGATATTTAGAACTGTTTAAATTATTTTAAAATATTACTGAAGCTGAGCTTCAGCTGAATCTAAATTTCAATTTAATTGAAAAAATCCATTAGGGAAAAGTCTTTAATATCTAAATAAGAAGTGCACTATTCACTTTTTATGAAATTTGAAAATTTGAGTAAATTAAAAAACTACATAAAAATCAAATAAATACAATTTGTCTTTGTGGTATAGCAAAAACTACTGCTGCCACATTTTGTAGTGATAATGAATGAAAGAAACTACTTTTTGTACAGAAAACAGATATAGATCTGTATACTGCAAAATTTATAATTATATATATATGCAAAACTAGTGATGTAAATTAAGTTATCTTGCTCTCAGAAGTAATTTATTCTTTTCTCCAAAAAACATTAAAAGCAAAGGAAGATATTTTATTATAGCAAATAAAATTTGTCCTTGCTGCTTACCCTTTCATAATCCATGCTTTTGGATGTCAGCTGTCGAGATAAAAGATCTTTGCTAGACTCAAGTTTCACACAGAGTTCCCTCACAGAAGCCAGGTCTGCCAACACAGAAGACTTATCCTGATTTTCACGTTTAATATCCTCTTCCAATTTGGACATATTTTTTGTAATGGAGGAGATCTGAGATTCATAGGCTTGATGTGCAACGATATGCTAAACAAAGACAAATATGGATATCCCATCAGTGTTAAATGTTGAGTTAACAGTTCTCTGTTGGATAACAGGCGTTTTTTAATACTTCCTTTTCCCTTCAAAATTAACTTTCCCTATAAAATTAACTTTATATTACATTCCTTTCCTCTCCCTAAATCACAGCTAAGAACAACTAAAAATTGCGGAGATGGTTTACTAATCACCATCTTGAAGAATTATACAAGTACAATATAAGAGTGGAATGAGGCTGGATTCCAGCTTCAGAAGAGAAATTAAAAGTCGTGTTGTGTCGTGTGTCCCCCCCCCCATACTAATATTAAGTCTCTAACTCTTTTTGGCTAATTAAAAGCGTGCGACAAAATATGGTCAATCCACAACTATTATACTCTAAAACTTCCTTGATCTCCCTGAAATTATTGCTTCTAAAATATAAACTTCATTATTTTCTATGCTACTGATCTATGTTTTGGTATTATGGAATCCCGATTCTGGATTTGGACTACTACTACCAGATTTTTACCTTTTCTCCAGCCACCAATGCTTCAAATACTTCATTCAAAGCTTCAAGGAAATGCAAGAACTAAGCTTACAAAATACTGATAAAGCTAGCTGACAAAACGCTCATAAAGCTGTATGCAAATATTTTGAAGCAACTAAACAAAAGGTTCTTACAGAGACAATAACATAATAGCAATGATCACCCAATAGAAGAGATCTAAAAGTATTAAAATATATGTTGTGATTCTAATTTTGGGAAAGAAGGAAGGGAGACAGTTACTGTTTCAAAAACTCTGTGTCCACATTTGAAACATTCATGTATAGGAATTATTTTCCATTACAGCATTAAAAATAGTATGTTGACTTTATTAAAAAACACTTGAATGTATCCCACTTTCCTTGACAGAATTTCATTGCACAAGTTATTACCCCTTGAATCTCTTTTTCCAGAAGTTCTACTTTCTCTCGAAGATGTCTCCGATCTGTATCTACAGAAAGGAGTTCAAGTCGTATTGAGCTACTTTCTCCTTCAGCTTGATGAGCCTTCATTTCCCAGTCTTCAGCTTGCATATGGAGCATTCGGAACTTCTCTAACAATTCTTGGTTTTCTTTTTCCTAGATAAAACAGTAAATCACGCCGCAATGATCAACATACCTTCAAGTTGCTTGATCTTACTTCATGCCTACTCCCTACAATATATATATTTTTTTTTTTTCCCCCAGAAGAAGAAAGTTGATCTTTCTCCATTTTCTTAATGCCACCATCTGGCAATTACTAAACAACATCATCCCTTTTGCAAGTCCAAATAAATACAGTGATGGCATTCAGTTTTATTAAATGGAAGTATTTACATTTAGCAGTTGTTAATGAGTTTCAAGGCTCCCAGGGGAGGGTGTATTTTGGATCTTTCTGCTTTGTCAAGGGTCACGTTACTGAGGTGTACTGATCTTAGTGCGGCCCTTTACCAA
This sequence comes from Buteo buteo, assembly GCF_964188355.1. Classification (NCBI taxonomy): domain Eukaryota; kingdom Metazoa; phylum Chordata; class Aves; order Accipitriformes; family Accipitridae; genus Buteo; species Buteo buteo. Next base: position 31,370,910 of record NC_134171.1, on the reverse strand, counting down.
GAAATTCCAGCAGGACTCCATTTTCAGCTCTTTCACTTACTGTGGTCTTACGAATACCTATATTACAGCAGTGCCTGAAAGACTGATAACTATTTGGGCACATACACCTAAGCAGTCTATCATGAAAGCACAAAACTGCAAGCTTTAGTGCTTACAAGTTATGCAGTGATACAACAAATGTTGCTTGTGAATTTTAATTTGGCCCAACTACAAGTGCATATTATACGGCAGTGATTAATTTTTCTTCTTTATTTAGCTCCATTCCCCTTCTTCCCCTGTTCATGTAATGCAGAGAGGTATAAGCATGCTGCTGTTATGAATCTGATTTATCTAATGAGGAAGGCTACTGTTTTTGAAATTCCTTCGGTTTCCTGCAGAACATGGAAGGTGCAGACAGAATGAGGCAGGGCATTAGGAAACAGAAACTCATGATTAAGCAAGTGAACACTGTACAGCAAAGTAAATCCTTGCCTCCACAGGCAACACCCTGATTTAATACTAGACAAATCCTTGAAACCAACCTTTCATAACTGGTCACTGGCTGCATATTGGTACCCGACTTGAATAACTGGATTCTTGTTTGCCAGAGATGTAGCCACATCTGTAGCTGAAGTGCTTTGGACATATGGTATATTATAAAATTCTTAAAAACTAAACTTCAAGTGTTTTAAATTGAGAGGTCTAAACTAACATACTACTGATGTTTTTTTCTCGATGCTTCAGTTTCTACTTGTAAAAAGTGTTTGAATTTATATGCATTCATCTAGACATGCAAGTCAAAGTCAGATCAAAACTCATTCTTTCTAATTCAAAGTCACATAATAAATTTGCCAGTTCATGTTGTCTTGACATAAATTCTATTTGTTTTAAATGATTATAAGTTTTAATTCACACCATCACACTTGTGAATCCAAGTATCAGGACAAAATACATTTAACTAGAGCACCATTTTGTCAGTACAGCAAAAACTCTGAACTCTTATTATTCATAGAGAAAACATTCCAATATACTATTTTTACACTTTCCTGCAAAACTACATATAAAATTTCTCTAAAAAGTGTAAAATATTAAAAACCATCATATCAGCTGCTTGTTGCCTACAATCATGAAATAGGACCAGATATTTTACTAGTTGCCTTGTCAAAACTCAAAAAGCAAAACAACATTCAAACATGATTTGTTTGTCATTCTCCAGTGTTATGGCCAACTGAAACATAATCAATGAAATTGTGATGTGCCAGAATTTATCAGTGCTTCAGGTCTAATAAGGTTTTATAAGAATCCACTAGTAGCTTGAAACAGTGCAGAGGAAAGAAGGAAAAAAAAAATATAAAAAAAGGAAATGGGACACGCAGGGAGAATGGGATCCAAACTATACATTTCTTAATTTGTTTATTGTATCCTAGTGAGAATATGTTATACTCTAAAATCAATGGAATTATTGAAAACAGTAATGACTGCCTACAGATTATACTTTTACCTTTGAAGCCATCAAGGTCTCAAATCTGGAAACTTCAGTTATATAATTATGAATCCTGGTTTTCATTTCTTCTTTTTCATGTATTGCATCTTCAAGCTCAGTACTGATAGCCTAAAGAGATAACATAAAGGCAAAACAGTGCATTTAAGTAAATTAATCAATATATATTACCACATCAGACTAAATCAAAGTAACTACATATGCCTTAGATTTTATTCTATTCTACTTCTAAGTAATTTAGTCAAAGTCCTTTGGGATTTGTAGGGTTCAGAAATATCCCCTATTACCTTAGATACACCAAAGAGTCTTCCAGGCAAGAATAATCACAGAAGAACAATGAATATCATACTAGTTCATAAAATCTGCAGCTTCCCTGGTGACACACCCTACTGATGTTTGGAAAATTCAACACAGTTGTTGGAGAGCTGGGATTTTTCTAGCCTTAAGATTCACTATCCCTGAGTGAAGGCAAGTTTTGTGTTACTAGAAAGTCAACTTTAAAACAAAAGAACATTTATTTTAAAGTAGAATTGCAAGATAAAGTAACTAAATGCATTATTAAGATCATATTTAGACATCAAAAATGGAATGGAATTTGTTTGAGATGTTGGGACTGCTAACTCTGGGCCTCTCAGGTTCAGGTCTCACCTTTCTCCGAGTCCTCTAATCCAGACAGCCAAAAAGGCAAGTATCTTCTTCTATCCCCACTATCAAATGTGGGGGAAATATAACATATTGCCTTATTTCTTTCCCGTCTTCTTTTTGTGGTATATTCATATTCATTAATGGCATCCTTTTTACTGTGTGCCTTATTTAGCATATGCTGAAATCAGTCTACCTGTCTCTGTGGTAGCCTTCCCAAGTACACCGGGAAAGCTTTAGTCATCACATTATGATAATATTTAATATTTCACCTTACTAGATACCTGTGAATGGCATGTCTAATTTCAATAATACACCCACATCTCTATGTATTGTACTGTAGGCTTTGCAAGAACTATTCAGGGTACTACATCATTTACTTAAAACATCTTGCTGTATTGTACTTTCTAGCTTCAGACTCAGCTGGGTTGACTGAGGGGAACTGAAATAAATGGTTTAGCTAATAAAGCGCTGATTATTTTTAGTGTTGGCATTTACAGTGAATTGAAACAAACAGTGTCAAAATTGTACAAGGTATTTGAGTCTCATGATGAGCTGCAATAGTTCTATTTGCTATACAAATTGAATGTCATGAGTTGCAACAAAATTCTGGGCTAGCTCTTTAAATCACATTCGCGTATTCTCTATGTAGTCTTTCTAATGTTTAGTCCAATAAAAAAATGTTACTTAGCCTATAAAACACTGGACATTTTTGTTATATATTGTCCATGTACACACTCTATTGTACAGGGACATCCATGTCATGCACTTGGATCTGGGAGACTTTTGGTCAGCAGTAACCAGCTGGTGCACAAAACCAACTCATTATTCCTCGAACTATGTGAGGGATTAACAAGACTGAATGCACTTCAGGCTCTCCAAGTCATGGATCCCAGACGCAGAGAATTTCAAGGAAGAAGAGATGGAGCAACGACGATTGGGAAGAGTGCAAATGGACATATACTATATAAGCCCCCTATGCTCTTGAAAGAATGAGCCTTACACACCAGTGGTTGGTTTAACTTGCAGACCCCTGGAGAACATCTCAAGATGAAGATGCCACAAGAATAATAATGATGATAACCAAACAGCTTAATTCACTGAATCTCTCAACTATTTCTGTCTTGCAAAATTTTTATTTAACCTACACCATCAACTTGAGATAGCTCATCTTTCAATAAAAAATTCAATTATCCCCTACAGAAATAGGTAATTCCTCAAGGCATTAAAGATTTTATTTCAACTTTGAGTCTGTAACTGACATAAGTTTAAGTCGTGCTTTTATAGCATGCACTTTACAAGTAAATGTATTTAGTCATCAGCAGCTGAGAGGGACTGCATACCTCCCAATGGGAAAGCTGACCATGAATACACATGAACCAACTCAGAGTCCACTGGGCAATCCCACCTGCTTTTTTGCCTAAAGCTACTGCCTGGCTAGCTGTTAGCGAGGAGGTACAGTATGACTCTAAACTACTAGGGAGCTAAGGAAACACGAAATCATATAAAACTAATACAAATAAAAATACATAACATAAAACTCTGCAAGCAGTCAAAAAAAGTACCTGAACAGAACTTCCACAAAAACCAAACCCCTCCCACAAAAAAAGCTGCAATATACAGCTGAACTCTAAGATACCACCTCACCATGACACCTACCTTACCAAGACAATCCAATAAGAACATTTCTCCAGGGAAATAGATGGCACCTTTGAATTCACCATCTAAGAACCCCACACAACCTTGACACAATGGAAAGGGAACCCCTCCTATTCCCATTAACTGTGCACCCTTATCCATTGCCGAAATCAGGAACCAAATTCAGACTAATCAGGACTATCATACATTAAAAATAAGTTTTCTTCAATCCCTCTGTCTTGCAGATTTTAAGCCCTGTTATATTTTCTCCCCTAACACTAACCCTTCCCAATTCATCAGTGAAAGCAAAGTTCCTGCAGAGCAACACAAATGAACAGCAACTAACCTTGCCAGAATGGGAAATTAAAAACCTGCCAATACCTTTTTACAGCCACCATTACCAAGGCTCACAGAACACTAACATTAAAATCTGCATTCCAAAACATTCTAACCTCAAAACATGGCGTACCTCATTCAATACATCCAATGCTTCACGGAAACTAGATGGATGAAACTAGTGAATCACTATGCACCAGAACGAATTAAGAGGTGCCAGCAATCTCCTCCCCCTCCCTCTCACCTGACTAATAACCTGGTATCTGGCTTTTGTGGTTTCTTGCTGTCTCTCAATAATCCCTGTTCCACAGATAAAAAAACCCAATTTTTACTAATTAAATACCAACTACCAAGTGATATAACCAATTAACATAATTTCATTCTAGTATAAACAATTATGTCCTAGATTTATTTTATTTAGATCTCTTTTAAACTGGGGAAGTGTGACTAAACTGAAAGCTTGTCTGTTTCTCCCCCACTGTACTGATTACTCTTAAGTATCTAAAGCAATCGCTTTTACAATTTCTGCCCAGTCCTTTTTAATATCCCAGTGTTCAAGAAATACCAATAATTAAACATCCCAAATCAAATTTGAGGATATAGTGGTTTTGATGTAGCACAATAGGTAAGCAAGCAATAAATAGTTTAATACTTCAGTATTACGTACAGCCTTCATACCTGGTTTTCTCTGGCCACTGTAGCTAGGTCATCTTGCAATCTTCTGTTTTCTTTCAGAGCCATTTCCTTTACTCTTTCTGTTTCTGCAAGCTCTATGTGGGACATATCAAGCTGGCGATGTAAGCTAGATATCTCATGGTCTCTGTTGCTCAGCATGTCCTTCATCTGGCTATCAAGTGGAAATCTTATTTAAGTTGTCTATTCTTATACTATACCACATACCACTGGAAATGATCAGTCATGGATTTTGGATACACAAACTTTTTTTTTTTTTTTAAAAAGGTAAAATTCTTGCTCTGAAGGCTGACAAACCGAGTCTGAACATAAACATAAGCTATGGATGTAAAATGTCAATATGCACAAATAAAATGGAATTAATCTTCAACTTTGAAGATGTATCTGGTAAGATGTATCTTATTATGCAAACACCGATTACAGATACTTATGTTTATCTGTGTTTGGTAGTGGTTACAGTATGCTAGCCATTGCATATTTTATAAACCGTAAAGGAAGACAACAAGCTTACACTTGAAAGACAACAATCAAAAGAGTAAGGAAAAGATTAAATGAAAAAGTAGAAATATAAATATGTGTGAATTTAAGTAAGCTTTTGCATTAGTTTTTTTACCACAGATACTCCGTGCATCAATGTACTAAATATTCAGTTACACTGGTCTTCAGATGTTTAAATATTGGTGTTTAAATATTTTCTTTTAAAAAGGTATAGTTTTAAAAGTCATGCTTAAAAAGAAGCAAGAAGGAAAGATCAGATGAGCCCAGCTAAAAACTACATAATTGTATTTTAATTAAGACTGTACCGGTAGCTTAAGCTGGATGAATTAACTTGCCAATAATTAAGAGTTCAGCTCCGAGTTTTACCTGGGTCAATCTAATAATATCTAGTGGAGTTGTTAGAATACTAAAAACTACCTCTTAACTGAGAATTAAGAAACGTTACCAATTTCTGAAAATAAATATAGACAAACAACTGTTAATGGCTGTCTTAACAGTATCTTGGCAGCCTGCAATACAATTGCAGGGGAAGCCTCTTCAAAAGTTGTGGACATCTTTCTCAACACACTACACTCCTTTACTTGACTTAAACAGAATTAACTCCATTTCACCAAAATAACTAAATTAGTCATCTACTTTCACTTAAAATAAAACCACTGAAGAAGGCATCCGAGTCTTTACTTACTCTGCTGAGGACTCCAGCTCAGAGAGAGTTAGACGTAAATGAGTAATTGTTTTTTCCTACAAAAATAAAAGCAAAAGTTGTATTAGGTATTATTCTATTGCAACATAACAGGATACTTAAGTTGAAGAACTTTAAATTTAAACCTTTATTTAAATCCTTCACCAATAAGTAACTGCATCTTTGCACATTCAAATTTCCAAGCTTCTTTTCTTTATTGGGAAAGGATTGTCTTGTCATCAAAAAAGATGGAAGACAGCTATAGATTGTCACCTCAGGCTAGAACCTTATATCTCAATAAATACCTCCAAGTGCAAAATGCAAAAAATACTTCTTCATTTTCTTGGAGTGTCATAACAATCATAAAATGCTATTGAGCTGGCAAATGACTCTTTGTATTGGGTAGGTCCAAACACAGTGTTTATGGGATGCCTAGAGCTCTGCACAGGCTTTGTCATCAAGGCAAAAATGTCTCCCTAAAATGTAACTGCTTTAAAAATCCCCAGATGCACTGTGAAGTAGTACTTTTACTGCACATACCTTGTTAGCCAAGTTGTCATCTAAGCATGCAATTCTTTCTGTTTTTTCATCTACGGTTTCTTGAAGACTGTCCTTTTCTTTGTCCAAAACAGTAATAGTACTTCTAAGCACATTGACTGCTTCATCCTGTGAAGTGCTCCTCTGATTTAACCTATCTATAAATAAAAGAATAAGTACTTTCTATTTTAAAAACAGGGAATAACCATAAAAATAACTAGCAATTACCTATTTTCTCCTCTAGCTTTACAATTTCTTCTTGAGCTGACTGCAGTTCATCCTTTTTGAGGGACAATCGGTGCTGTAAATCTTCAACAGACCTCTGGAGTTGGTCATTTAAGAGCCTGGAAAAATCAGTATACAGTTGAAAAAAGTTTGGGACCTATTCAAGGTCATCAACTTATTGGCTCTTCACAGTTGCTCCAAATGATGGAAAAGTTTCACCATAACCTTATGATAGGGTTGTGTCATACCAACCAACAGCACAGGGTTGTGTCATACTAACCAATCCCCTCTCTCCGTCTGGGAGAGAGAGGGCTGTTAAGGATTGCTGAGGCCAACATCATGTCGTGGTTTAACCCCAGCCAGCAACCAAGCACCACGCAGCCGCTCACTCACTCCCCCTCCCCACCCAGTGGGACGGGGGAGAAAATCAGGAAAAGAAGTAAAACTCGTGGGTTGAGATAAGAACGGTTTAATAGAACAGAAAAGAAGAAACTAATAATGGTAACACTAATAAAATGTTAGCAATAATAAAAGGATTGGAATGTACAAATGATGCGCAGGGCAACTGCTCACCACCCGCCGACCGACACCCAGCTAGTCCCCGAGCGGCAATTCTCTGCCCCCGCTCCCCCCAGTTCCTATACTAGACGTGACGTCCCATGGTATGGAATACCCCGTTGGCCAGTTTGGGTCAGCTGCCCTGGCTGTGTCCTCTGCCAACTTCTTGTGCCCCTCCAGCTTTCTCGCTGGCTGGGCATGAGGAGCTGAAAAATCCTTGACTTTAGACTAAACACTACTTAGCAACAACTGAAAACATCAGTGTTATCAACATTCTTCTCATACCTAACTCAAAAACATAGCACTGTACCAGCTACTGGAAAGACAATTAACTCTATCCCAGCTGAAACCAGGACACACCACTTGGTTGTTCTGGACCCCTGCAGCAAGTCCACCTCAACAGCATTCCAAAATGGAGCAATGGAACCTCAGTGGAATCACCATGACAATCTGAAACATTAAATTCCTCAGATTTCTGTTACTCTTCATCATGTAACTCTTGTTACTCACATCTTTTGACTCTTGGCTTTATAAAGATTTTGATACGTAGCTCACAGCAGTGATTATCAGCCACACCACATTTTAAGAAGCAACCAAACTGACAGCTACAGTTCTGATCCTACTTTAAGAAATACAGAGGCTGAAAGATGTATGAAACCATCTACCTACACAGTTGGTTTGCTTAGCAAGAAATACCAAAGTGACCTAAGAAAAAAAGAATGCAAAACGAAACTCCAAAGTAATTAAATGGATTATTTACAAAACAGGTCAGGAAATAAACATCCCTCTGAAGTGGGATCCCACAAAAGCTAGAGAAGCTTTTTATTTAAAAAAAAAAAAAAAACCAACACCAATGTGGAATACAGCATGTCTGCAGATAAAGATTACTCTCACTCAGTTTAGAGTGAAGCTTTAGAGGGGGAAAAAAACAAATGGGAGCAGGTCCCAAACAAAGCTATAACGAATTGCCACCATGCACAAAATAGAACCAAATGCTGAAATGACTGTAACCCTACTCGTTTTCTCCTCCTTTTTATAATACCAATGCTTTCCACTAAAATTATAAGGAACCTTACAAGATATTTCATTTCTATGAATGTTGTCACAATTTGACCAACAAATATACTAATCATTTTACTAACAGCCTTCTCTGCGTAATTGTGAGCATTAGATGAACTCCAAGGCCTGCTTCTCAGCTTCAGCTCTTCCTAATTATCCACCCTGCTATTGTACTGTTATACAGTGCAGTATAGTACTGTTCAGGTGTGGGCAGGGTTGCAGGGTGTGAGCCACAGACCCTGGTTTCCCTTGTAAAACATCCAAAAGATCTCACCTACAGCATTACCTATCCTGTAGTGATCTCTTACATCAAAGGCTGTCATTTCCACCTAAACCAATTACCAGATTTCCAAATTTCTGCCCAGATTTATTCAAATTTCCACTTTCTCTAAGCCGCCTTTCTATTCCATCACATCTAGATAGCTGATGGAACCTCTTTTCTAAAGCAACTTTTAAAAGAGTGCAGCAATGATCCTGCAAGTTTAAATAGGCCTTAAAAATACATGAGTATACTTGATCCTCCAGTTCTGAGCAAGTTGGTCAAATCCCCAAAGGCTGTGTCTATGGATCGCAAGATGTCAACTCTCAACACTGTAGTATGTATGTGATCGTACTAGCATATAACAGAGTGATACAAGAAAAGTAGCTCAAGTAAAATGCCACTACAGAATGACTCTCCATGAACTACTCAATTGTGGAATATCAATGCCTAATGCTTGGCAAAAATTTTCAGTATTACTGACAACTCTGTAAAATCGACACAATTTGGCCCTACTGCTGCAGTTGCAAAGGCATCCATCTTCCTTTTAACAAACAGCAATTGGAAATCCTTTTAGAGATTTTCTGTTCTGCTACATTCACAAGCAGAGAACATGGTTGTTAGATGAAGCAATTCTAAAAGGAGGAGAAAATTTTCATTTGCAATTAGCCATAAAAATTACCAGTATATCTGATCTTCAACTAAGTCCAGGAGAAGCTTGCTGTGAAAAGCCACCACAGCACTTTCCTTACTCATATTTACCTTTCCTTAAGACAAAAACAGTACCAAGTGGTTTGGAAATATTTTATGGTCTTTCGCAGGAACTCAACTCTGCTATACAGTCACAGAACAAATAACATTATGTTAGCATCTGTGAAAGACCACCACATTCTCTATTAGACTTACTGAAGTGAGCAAATCTCAGCTTTAAATTGAGAAGAATCATCAGATGTCTGGGCAAGTTTACTGGACTTCAATTTTAATTCATTTTCCAAAGAGTTTATTCTTTCTTTCAGGATAGAGACTGTAGTCTTTAGTTCACACCTTTCCATCTCAAACTGCAATTTGAAAAAAATAACCAAACATGTTATTGTTGTAGAAAGCTATCACAACTTGGGTTTTAAATAAATTTAAGTTGAAAACAGCTAACAAAATTAATTGCTTGAAAAGTCGATCTGATTTTAGAAGTAATAAAATCTTAATTCCTAAAAATGCACTTACTCCTTGAATATTATTCTCCAGTTCTGAAATATCATGCTGCATCTTTGATTTTTCAAGGTTAGCTGCTTCTTGCTGAATCTGAAATAGAAATATAGAATTACATGTAATAAGATACACATTTTTAGATTTAACCATAGAAATTTAAGCTTACCGTTTAAGAACACATTGCTCTACATTCTTAGATGAATGATCAAATGCAAAGTTCTCTCTGTAAAACTACAGCACATTAGCTGAAAAATACACCACTGCAGTTCAATATAACATCACTGAGTATGGTTTTGGTTTTTGTTTTTTAAAGAAAAAGTATATTTATATTTAGTCCCAACCAAATTAATATTTGTGAGTTGTTGTAAAAAGATTACTGAGCTGAGGGCCATATGAAAGGCCATATGAAAGGCTGCAAGCATGTATAGCCTAGTGTCCTAAGCTGTTTGAAATTAATTTATGAAATTATCATTAATATGAAATGTAAATCAGATTACAAAGCTAACTGGTCTTTCTCCAAGTCTATGAAAAAATTTTTTCAAAATTATTTGTCTGTTCTCTGATTTCTGTGCATAAATGCAGTGAAATTATTAAACGAATTCTCAAACTTCCTAGAAATGCCTGAGATGAGTGTTTTTGTACAGATATTTCAAAGCGGCACACATACAAAACGTTGGTAGTCACCTACAAGAAGAAAGGATGGAGCTGGAAGCACATCTCTTCCACTGCATGCACATGCTTTAATCAAAGAGGTCAGAGTTCCTGCTACTGCATACAGGTACACTACAGTTCTCTGGTTTTGCAGTAGTAAATCAAACTATGGAAATATTTATTGTACAGTCAATCTTGATATGTGTTGTCTTTGGATCAGTCCATTACTATGATTTTAAATTTCTGAATTTTCAGGATGTTTTAAGAAACCTGTATACATTATAGTAATGACCCAATAAAGAAGTCAGGGAACCACCCTCCCTGCCCCCAAATCATATGCTCTTGACTACAACCAAATAAGACGTTAATGCACATTAATACCAGACATCAAAAGGTCAGAGTAACAGGAAAATTATTGCATTAACAAGTATTTTTTTAAAGGTTAAAAATAATGAAACTTGGATTGCTATGAATTTAGCAACTCATATATTCACACAAATATTCTGTGGTTGGGGCTTCATATCTAGGTTCTTCACACAAGGTGATGCCATGCTTGCCCTCAGATACCTAAAGCTTATGTTCCTCTCCCTCTATCCCCACCTAGGAACTGAATTTACAAGGATAATTCAGATAATTCATCACGCTTTCTAAAGTGAGTTTGAAATCAGAGAAGTTCAAAAGTTACTGAAGAGGGCAACTGACAGCCAGCCAGACACAAATACAGCATTATTGTATAAGCCTTCCCTACATGCCACCTCACTGTAAGCAATGAAGCTATAAAAGCTCACCTTTAATTTTTCTCTGAGGCTTTCTTTTTCCGCTGTTAGTCTTCTAAAGTCAGTCAGTGCAATGTCTCTTTCTTCTTCCACACGACTTTGAGAAACTAAACTATGTTTTGCTTCTCTTCTCATCCTGTTCAATTCACCCTGAGACTTTAAAAGATTTTTATTTGTTAGTACACATAGATTGCAATTAATACAGTGTATACACTAACAAAAAAGAAAGTTTCAATGCTGTTATTACAATAGAAGTGGTATTATAGTCTTATTTTTCCCTAGATAACTAGAATATATTCCCTAAATCACGCAGTGGCATGACAACTTATGCTGCCAACATACTCCTCATCCTTTTACTGTTCCAAGTGTAGCCTAACTTCACTCTGTTTTCTTATCAGTTAACTACTACTTCTTCCTTGCTTTCTAGCCTGTATCCTTACCCAACTTTTTCATGCATTCTATTGATTTTTTCCCCCGATCTTTCTCATTTCTGAATGCCAGTACATAAAGTTATAATAGCTTTGAAGTTAATATGCTAACTTTGGAATACATAATTTTATTGACAAGTAATAAAAATAGGTATATATTTTATTACTCTAGGTTGTACTCTAGTAGGTCTATACTCCTCAAGTTCTATTATAGAGACAAGTTTTTTCATTTTAAATAAGCAACAGTACAACAAGTGTTACTTGGTTATTTCAATGCCAATTATAAACAATCTCTTCTTACCTGCTCATAAAGAACATTTAATCTATCTCTTTCCGCAGTCAATAACTTGACATTGGATTGAATTTCTATCATGTGTTTTTCAAATCTGTCTAACATGGACCGTAGCTCATCTCTTTCTCTGGCGATCAATCGAAGATCTTCACTCTGCAAAATGATTAATAAAATTTATGTTAAAATATACTAATTAAAATATTTGGATAATTAATACAAAAAAAAGAAAGAACTCACACTATTAGTAATACATGAAAAAATATATACATAATAAATCTTAATTGCAAGAAAAAGCCTGGCATTGGTGTTATAATTTAAACAATAAGAACTAACTGTTAAGGAGAAAGAGCGAAACAGCTAACAATTAGATTTCAACCTTTTACTGTTTATCATCTAGTTTTATTTATTTCAAACTGATCAATAATTACTCAATATGTTACTGTAAAATGTGAGTAGGAAAATAAAATGCAAGTTTACTGGAGTTTCTCTCAGTTAATTTTTTATGTTAAGAATGTAATTTTAAAAATACTACAGTCCTTTACTGTTACTGAATTAAAAAATATATTTGATAGCTCCTTAAATGGTTCTACAGTATTTCCATTATTTTTTCAGCCTGTCTTGACAGCAGGAACTTTACCTTTTCTGGAGTCCTACGGCTTGGGCTAGGCCTTCGTTTTATCATTTTCTGAAGATATTCTAATTCTCGCTTATAATAATCTCTGTCGTCTTCTAAAGTCTTTACAAATGCATCTAGACGAGATGGAGATTTGTCTCCTAGGGCTATACCATATTCTAATCTCATTCGCTCTATTTCTAGGACAAGTTCTCGTTCTGCAGAAAAAGAAATAAAAATAACTGTATAGGACCTTCATGAATTTCCAAAAGACATTTGCATTTGGGATGGACTAACTCCCAGCAACCATCTGGGCAGCAAATCTGCTGAAAAGGAGGTAGGCTAAACATGAGCGAGTAGTGTGCTTTGGAACCAATAGAGGCCTAACAGTATATTGGGCTGTATCAGTGGAGACACAGACTGAGGGATGCGATTATTCCCCTTTACTTAGCACTCATTAGATCGCATTTACAATATTGTGTTCAGTTTTGTCCCTCTAGTACAAAAAAGATGTTGATAAACTTGAGTGAGCCCAGGAGAGGCCCTCCAAGCTGGCCAGGGAGCAGAATACTTGCCCTGTGGGGAATGGCTGAGGAAACTGGGCTTGTTCAGCCTGGAGAAGAACTGGGGACACAAGAGCAGACTGACAATACCAAGAGAGGGTTATAGCGAACATGTAGCCAGTTTCTTCACAGAGGTACGCAGTAGGTAAACAAGGAACAATGGTGATTAATTGCTACATGCGATCACAAGCAATACAGGGAAAAAAATTTTTACCCTACGAATAAACAAACATTGGAATGGGCTGCTTAGAGATATTGTGGAATCGCCACCCCTGGAGGTTTTCAAGATCCAACTGGATAAAGCTCTCAAGAAATGCAGTCTGAATTCACTCCCTCAGAAAGACAGAGAATAAAAACAGTTTTGGACAAGAGAAATTATTTTGTATGAAACTGCCATAGCATTAGTATTAGGACATCCTGTGGGATCACAGTAAAAGCTCAGCTTACAGTTCTCATGTACAGAATGAAAACATGCTTCCGTGAAAAAAGTTTTCACTTCAATTCTGACTGAAGACCTACAGTCTTCTTTTAATTTACATATATCAAGTCTTTTAGTATTATTAACTGTATCTTAACTAGGTAAGGTTTTCTATTTCAAAAATTATAGGAACATCATTTACAGGAATCTACATTTCATGCTCTACCTTTTATTTCTAAGTTCTCTGTTTTTTCCGTCAGCCTCTGTTTCTCTTGTTCAAGCTGGTTTAACAACAGTTCAAGATTCTTTTTATCATCTGCTTTTCCAAAGAGTTCTTCATTCAGTCTCTCATTCTCCCTATGACATGAGCACAACTCCTGAAGTAACAAGTATTATTACAAAAATTAGAAGTGCCAATAGAGACATGAAAAATTATTTAATATTTGGTTAAACTTTTACTATTTTAACTTTTAATATTCAACACTGTTTACTTCTGTTTAACCTGTTTTATGCTTCAACATTTGTTAAAGGCCATCATTGTTTTTATACTACATTTTATTACCTCAGAGTAAGCATTACTTTTGACGCTGTTTGCAATCAGTAACAAAACAAGCAAGATTAACCCTTGTTTAATTCAAGAAACCAACCAGAAGGATAGTGGAATACAAACATGGAAAAAAGAAATAACTAAAGCAAGAAATAGTTTTTAATGGCATTTAGTAACACTGTTGGTGTTAAAGTACATCACAATACAGCATCTCAGTCAACCCAACCCTGCAGCTCATCAAATACTATTTATTTGGCACGTCTTCTATCTGGTGCCCTGAAAATGAAAGATTTTTGTATTCACTAGAAATACTAAAACAAAACACTGTACTCAAGTAACACAAAACTTGCTATACGCTGGAAATAGTTTGGTCTTCAAGGAATTAGTAATACTGATGTTTTTCATCTGGGCTACTATGCTTGCTTTCTGAGTGAGCCAAATATTGCATAATTATTCACATGCTGATTAAGAGACAAAGTAGTTTCTAAAGGAAGAAAATCCACTAGGATGTCATAACCCATTTGTGGTAACAATGGTTATGTTATGGAAATTACAACTTCAGACAGCAGAAATAAGGAAATATACAATAAGGACATAGTCAACCATACTGTCTACAGAGGTTTCTTTCTGTTTATTTTTGCAACAATATGATGTAGCTTCTTTAGCTCTTTCATTTATTAATTAGTAATTTATTACAATAGAGTTTTGGGTACTATAAAAGTTCTTGTTAATTGTTAAATTGTTAATTTTTTTAACAAATGAAAGAACCATGTGGATGACAGTATGATAAAAATGCTACAAACAAGAAATTAAAGTATTTTTACTTACTGATTTAAGCCTTGTTATCGTTTCTTCAAGATCCTGTATTTCACTGTGTTTTCTTTCAATTTCTTTCTATCAACCAAAATTAACCTATATGTTAGAAGTTACATATTCAAAATTACAATTCCTTAGTTACAAAAAAATTAAGGAAACAGACTATTTTGTAAGAAATAAAGTATAATTAGTTCCTTGTAGTCCGTCAAATTTTAAGTAGCAAAGCTCCTATGAACTGAAAGTACAAAAAATTTGTGGTATACACACCCATGCTCTTTTGGAGGACAACAAATAAATAAATCATTGCATGACTCCTCATAGAAAAAAATCCTCCAAACACAGGCATCACTGTTGCAAATATCTATTACCTATCAATAGTTTAAGTATTTCAGAATTATATTTCATACTAAGCTAACAGAAGGAGGAAGACAGGTTGCCTCTCAACTAAACTCTTTTCACCTAATACAGTAAAGAGACAAAATTGCTGTGATTAATCATCTTTCAGTGAGAAATTATGTATAATGTTAAGTAAACTGGAAAAAATATCTTTTTAATTTTCCTTTACAAGCCGATAGGTCATTTGTTGCAATTAAAAGATATAAAGCCACCTAAGAGCTGAGCAGATCCTTCACACTGTAACACGTTAGTGATTACCTTTGCTTCTCCTATTTCCTTATCTGCAGTCTCAAGCACAATTTCCTTGTGTCTTTCCAACTGCTGTGCCAAGTGGTCTATTTCATTCAGCTCTTGACATAGTTCTTCATTTTTATTGCTTAAATGCACTACCTCACTAGTCACATTTTGTTTAGTGTCCAAGAGGTCTTGAATGCGATTTTCAAGTTCTTTGTTCGTTTGCTGAAGATATTCAACCTGAAAGGTATTTTTCATTAAAACATTAATATGTATTGTTAAACTAGGTAGCAAAATTTCCTCCCCATCTTCTGAAATATAGTACGTCTATATCTATGGTAAAAAAGGGACATCCTGTTAAAAATGGCAAGATTTTCTATTTTTAGAACTTAATGTTTATCAACATGAAAAAATACGATTTTACAAAGGTGAAGGGATTAATAACTACACTTTTCTCTACCTAGTCTCCAAAACCTGAGGTTTATTTTAAAAACAAAGTACTGAAAAGCAGAGATCTGTACAGAAAACTGTCTTGGGCATCAGTCTGGTAGACCCAGTGTACTCAAGAGTTTCCCTAAATTTCACAAGATATGAGGACACATTCTTCTCTCCACCTTTGTAGTATATTTGCTAGGCTTAGTCTCACTGATACTCCTTCATGAAAGTGAAGTTTTACAGCTCAGATTCCCAAAACCTATCTTTCCCCCAACATATCTTGGCACCTTAAACACAACATCCTCAGAAATCCTGCTCATACAGACATTGTTTTTCCCAGTATACTCTCCCTGAGAGTAAAGGGAAGACAGGCAGGGATGTAGGGTAGAAATAAAAAATATACACAGTAAGTTACACTACCCAGGAAAAATGGGAGCCTGAAGCATCTTGAAAGATTCAAGATAACAGAGTTGCTCCACTGCCATCTCCACACAACCTTCCTCAAACTCCAGAAAGAAGTATTACTGGAGACACAGAAGAAAGTCTGAGCCCTCTCATAGTCACGAATACTACTACATAGGGATATCCATCCATTTATTGTCAAGAAAGAAAAGTGGTATATTGGCACTGAGCCTGAGCAAATAGTCTTGATGGCCCAAAACCAGCTTTATGCAGCTCTGGTCTCACTCTCCGTACAATCAATTTATGTTCAGCGTGACTTACTAATTCAGGATCACTGAGCACAGCTGTACTGCTTCCAAGTCATAGCTCATTCTGTATATTTGCAGCACTGAACCTAAGCTAAAACTCTGCAATGTGGCTCTCATGCCACTGTAAATCATGCACAATCAGTATACAAAAACCTCTAACTCAGTTGGAAAAACAAAGAATTGATGGTATAAATCAAGACGGGCTTCACTTGATCTGTATTCCAGCCTGTCCTGGTGTTTTGTTTTGGGTTTTTTTTTTTTACATCCTCATTCTGAGACCAATATTGAATGCATGTGTCCTAGTTTCAGCTGGGATAGAGTTAACTGTCTTCCTAGTAGCTGGTGCAGTGCTATGTTTTGAGTTCAGTATGTGAAGAATGTTGATAACACACTGATGTTTTCAGTTGTTGCTCAGTAGTGTTTAGACTATAGTCAAGGATTTTTCAGCTTCTCATGCCCAGCCAGGGTACCTGACCCAAACTGGCCAACGGTGTATTCCATACCATGGGACGTCCCATCTAGTTTAGGAACTGGGAAGGGGGGGGCAGGGATTCGCCGCTCAGGGACTGGCTGGGTGTCGGTCGGCGGGTGGTGAGCAATTGCCCTGCGCATCATTTGTACATTTCAATCCTTTTATTACTACTGCTGTCATTTTATTAGTGTTATCATTATCATTATTAGTTTCTTCTTTTCTGTTCTATTAAACCGTTCTTATCTCAACCCAGGAGTTTTACTTCTTTTCCTGATTTTCTCCCCCATCCCACTGGATGGGGGGGAGTGAGTGAGCGGCTGCGTGGTGCTTAGTTGCTGGCTGGGGTTAAACCACGACAGCATGCTAATATGCACAGTAAACACCTTTATCCTAAACTTATCCTTTCCTTGCGAGCCTATGTTGGAGTAAAGGTGGGGACCATTTGAATTCAGTGAGGAAGATTCCCCACTATCTGATGAGATTATCTGCAGGACAATTCCTTATCATAAGTACAAATATCATTGTTAGTTCCTAAAAAATAAATTGTATGTACAGGGAAAAAATAAAAGAAAATAACTATTTTCAAACTTGGTGAAAACAGTGTATTGTACAGAAACTTTCTGAATACTCTCAGATTAACATTACTATGTACAGATGTGAGTTCATAGAATTCTTTACCAAAACCATTCCAATAGACTTTTAGAACAAGAAATGAAATTTCCTTAGACAAGAAACACTGCCAACTGAAAAGCAAAGCAAGTTAAATTGACTGATTTTATATCTAATAGTGATTTTTTTTAGAGCTAGAAGTTTTGTGGGTTTTTTTAGATTGCTAGTATTTTTAGTTTTGACTAAACAATAATAAATTCATTACCTGCAAATTCAAATGGGCGATAAGCTTCTCATTACTTTTACTTCTCGATTCCAGAGAGATAACCTCATGAGAACGCCCACCATCCAATGCTAACACTAGGCGCTCTATTTCTTTGTCTCTTAGCTCAACCTTTGAGGGGAAAAAAAAAAAAAAAGTTCTTTGGTATCTTCTATACCATTGAATAGAACCTTTGTTCAAATAAACACCTATATAACATTCAGTAAAAAGATATGCACCTGCCAATGCAATTTTTATCTTTAATATCCTTTTTTTAAAATAAAATTCTGGATTTTTCTGAAAAAAGTGATTTCTTTGAAAGAAAAATAAATGAATCTAATAGAATTTGTGAAAAAAAAAAACAAAAAACCTGACACAATTCTGACTAGATTATTTTCTTGAAGAGAAACCAACAATTTTCATTTAAAGTGAAGTTAATGAATGTTGGAACTTAACCATCTGAGACTAGCATTTACATTTAGGGAAAAAGCTTTTACATCAGCTAATTCAACGACTATTTCAGTCACTGAAAAAGACAGGGAATACTGGAAGAGGAAAATCAAGATGTGAAAAAAAAAAAAAAAAAAAAAAAAAAAAAAAGAGGACTGTGTCCACTCATCCCCAGATATTGAAAGATATAACAACATACAAACAATCGATGCGATTCCCTCACTTAAAGGTTATACATATCAATCCACTCTAATTAAAATACTGTAAAATCTGTTGTTTATAAATTAACTTTCAAAAATAAAAAATTCAAAAAATACAACCAGTCCAAACAGTGAAAAAAATTATCCTAAGATATCCAGATCAAATTACTATTTTGGACCAGTTAATGCTTCTGCACTAAAAAACCCTAGACATACACAAATTCTACTTACGATCATCAAATTCAGCTTATTTAATGTAATTTTAATACAGAAAATATATCAGCAAAAGCAGCGGACAAGTATTTTATCATTGCTGCTACCTCCAAAAGCAGAGGACAGAAATAGGTCAATGTAGGCAAGTCAGAATAATTGTATTTCACCAGCCCTACAATGCATTCCCAATGAGGATAAAACACAAATTACAATCAAGGCCACTGCAATGGCTACTGCAGCCAAATAATAATAATAAAAAGAAAATAAATCTGTAAACATACCTGTTTGCTATAATTTTTCATTCCACGTTCAGATATCTCCAGTTTTTCCTGCAGCTCTGTTACTTCTGACTGAAGTTCATGAATTCTGAAATGTAGCAATATACTGTTTATGTGGATTCATGGCAAAATCATATGTACACAACAATTCAATATTAGTATTTTCTCTTTGCTCCTGAATGTAAATATTTCATAAAAAAATAGTCTTCTTCATATAAAATATGAATGTAGAAGCCATTGTTTGAGATATTGTAGCAGGTTGACCTTGGCTGGCTGCCAGAACCCCCACCCAGCTGCTCTCTTCACTCCCCCTCCTCAACAGGATGGGGGAGAAAATAAGATGAAAAAGCTCATGAGTCAAGATAAAGACAGGGAGACATTTACCAATTACTGTCACAAGCAACATACGACTTGACTTTGGGAAGCTTAATTTAATTTATCGTCAACTAAAAATAGAGTAGGATGGTGAGAAACAAAGTCAAACTAAAAACACCTCTGCTTTTTTTCCAAGCTCAATTTCACTGCTTCAGTTGCAACTCTTATACCTACCCTCTACCCCAAGTAGTGCAGCAGGGGTGGAGAATGGGAGCTGCAGTCAGTTCATAACACTTCGTAACACTTCAGCTTTGCTGCTCCTTCCTCCTCACATTGTTCCCCTGTTCCAGCATGGAGTCCCTCCCACAGGATACAGTCCTTCATGAACTGCTCCAGTATGGGTCATCTCCTCATGGTACAGTCCTTCAGGAGCAGACTGCTCCAGTGTGGGTCCCTCATGGGCCACAGCTCCTGCCAGGAAACCTAATCCTACATGGGCTCCTCTCCACGAGCTGCAGTTCCAGCCAGGAGCCAGCTCCATGTGCTGCAGCTTCCTTCAGGGCATATCCACTCGCTCCAGCATGGGGTCCTCCGTGGGCTGCAGTGTGGAGATCTGCTCTCACACAGTCCTCCATGGGCTGCAGGTGGATATCTCATCTGATGTGGTGCTTTCCACAGGCCGCACGGACAACCTGCATCACCATGGTCTTCTCCATGGGCTGCAAGGGAATATCTACTCCGACGCCTGGAAGCACGTCCTCCCTCTCCTCCTTCACTGACCTTGGTGTCCCCAGGGTTGTTTCTCTCATATTTTTCCTACTCCTCCCTCTCACTGCTGCTGCGCAGCATTGTTTTTCACCCTTTCTTAAATACATTTTCACAGGGGACCCACCAGCTTGGCTGATGGCCTCAGCTGTGACCTGTGGTGGGTCTGTTTTGAAGCCAGGTGGAACTGGCTGTGTCCAGCACAGCATAGCTGCTGGTCTTTTCTCAGAGAAGCCACCCCTGCAGTCCCCCCACTGCTAACACCTTGCCATGTAAACTCTCTACAAATATATTCTAAATAAGAAAAGAGAATTGACTTGAACCTTTCATAATACAGGTTCCCAAGCCAAAAATGGTATTTAAACAAACAAACAAAAAAACCAAACAAACAAAAATCAAGACTATTTTAGTTTTCCAAAATAAGAAAAATCAGTTTACTCCTATGCAAAACACTACACCTGGCTTTTTTCCAGAATACCGAATCTAAAATTAGGGATAACAGTAAAACCACTACAGAAATCTTAAAATAAATCTTTTAAGGAAATACGTAGCTTATTAAATATCCATTACAACTTTGTCACAGGCAGCACTGTCAATCACTAAGCAAAATCCTATTTAAGAACTACAGTGCTCTTAAAACATCATGAAATACCATTGTGTTTGAGGCAAATTTGAAAGGCAGGAGAAGGGCAGGGATTGGAAAAATCACTGCAAATATTTAACACCTGTACTTCAAAGTTTAAAGTTCTTTAGATTACCGATTATCAGCCACCTGAAGAAGGTCTGCGATATAAGGGTCCTCTGGCTGAGGAACTGGATAGGCACTTACACCCGATGGAGGGACAGGCTGGTCTATCTGCATGC
Source organism: Buteo buteo (assembly GCF_964188355.1). Taxonomy (NCBI): domain Eukaryota; kingdom Metazoa; phylum Chordata; class Aves; order Accipitriformes; family Accipitridae; genus Buteo; species Buteo buteo. The sequence continues at coordinate 31,349,790 of NC_134171.1, read as the reverse complement.
GTTGACGCCTGAAGGGAATGCTTCTTTTCCTGCCACCTAAAAGCCCAAACCCAGAGGCCTATTAGTTGGAGTTAAAGCAAGGCAGTCTTCTTCTTTAATACAAAATGAAATTTCCTATTATTCCACTGCTGCTGAACTGGCACATTTCACCATTTTAATCTTACTGTAATAAGTTGATAAAATTTGTACGTTCTAGACAACACCATTCTTGCAGGTTAGTATCAGCTTTGTCAAAGTTCAGTTTTGTAATAAGGAAACATGCAAGTTCAGTATAAGTAATTTTCCCCAGTGCTTAAGACCCTAAATATTCTACAGTTCAAACTTGTTGAATCTGTTAGGGATTTACCTTACTAAAAAAGCTAAATTAAAATAACACAAAAGACATTTTTTTTTCCACATTCATGAACTATTTTATGACTGAACTAACCCCTGCATTGTTTAGTAATGTTTTTTTCTTTCTATCCTATTGTCATTTCAGTGAATGAATATCATAAGCGTATCAGAGTAGGTTATTTGCTTGCATGGTAACATTATACTAAAAACAAAGCAAAACATAGCATTATTTCCAGAGAACAATTACTCTTCATCACACAATTAAATAAGAACATAAAATATTTGATGACATGGTATAGAAAAATCCCAGAAGACTGATGACCAAGGGGCAAGTATGCAGAAAGACAGACCAAAGTGTAACATGGTATCTTTGAAGTGAAGGACATGAAATGCAGAAAGATGTGGAAAAATAAAGAGGAATTTTAATTTCACCTAACTACTTATTAATTTCCCTCAAATGCCAAAAATACATAGGAAATTCAATGACTTGGAAAGAAAAGACAATTTCAGAATTTCACAAAATACTTCTTACTATTTCCTTTTAGCTTGAAAAAAAATAAAGAAAAAGGAAGACCTAGAGAAAGAAATTCACCTGAAAGTAACATCCAGAACATTTTAAGTAATCAAAAGACTCTTTAAATACTGTAAGCTTTCAGGGGGTTGGAATATTTGTTTGTAGACATATTTTGCATCTTGCTGCTTTTAGATCTTGGTTAAAAAAACCTGAATTAGTTACTTACACTTCATCAATTAGCTGTCAAAAAGATTCAAGTGTCAAACAACCTGCCTCTGACTAAATTAGGTGCAGCATTAAAAAATAAAAATAGCTGTTGATTAACAGTGCTTTCTAGTCACATTTTAACTTGTCTTCTATTGAATCTAATTTTGTATTCCAATTTGTCTATAACACAAGAGATGTACTAATGAAACTCCTTCCATACAGAGAAAAAGACTGAATACAGAGCCAATACTTTCAAAAGATAATGTTATTCTATTGGATAGTTATTTTACTGTAGAAACTTCTCTTCCTAGAAGAAAAAAAAATAATTATGTTCTGAATAGCCAAAAAAAGTCCAGAGAAAAGTTAAAATATCTGTGATTATTTACACTCACCAGGTGTTTGCACCACTGCTTGCAGATTCTTCTCCTGAAGCTGCTGAATTTTTTCAGTCTTGGCTCTGTTCTCTTTTTCCAGCATTTTAATTTTATGTATGTATTGGTTATTCAGAAATTTTAAGTCAGCAGTTTCATGTTCAACCCTCCTTAAGGAGGCTTTCAAATCTTCAAGGGAGAGAAAAAGCAATGTTATCTTTTTTATTCATTATTATTTTTCCTAGTAGCACCAGAATAGGCATAAAGAGAATCCTATATTATTTTTCCATAACATGAAATTTTCAAATACACATACATATCTGTATATATATACACACACACAAACATATATATTTATACATGTTATACAAATAAACCCTTTGTAGAATAAAGGCATATTTAACAGCAGTATTCAATTTTAAATTAAAAAGTAGCATTTCAAGGTATGAAAATATATGTTAAAAAGTTCTAACATTTTCATGTTTGATTAAAACAATGATTTGTAGGACCTCAGAAGCTTTTTAACTACAAAAGAAATGTCTGTGCATGAGCCTTAATTCATTAAAGGCACCGAAGTCAATGACCACTCACACTCACTTATAAGTACAGATAAATTAATCTGTGGATCAAGGATTTAGCTGCAATTTATCTTTTTGGCACAGAAGGATTAAAAAGAAGTATCATAATTTTTATATTACCTTTAACATGACGATCAGATTGCTCTTTCAGTTTTAATATTTCTAAATGTAGTTCATTATTTTCCCTGGTAAGTTTAGCATTCTCTGTTTTATAAGGTTCCAAAATAGCATCATAATTGCTGCATTCTTTTTCAGTTTTTCCAGCAGATAACTTTGCACTGCGCAAGCTCTCAGTTGTATGAACTAGGTCACTAGAATAAAGGAGCATCAGACACGTTAGAAATGTTATCAGCTTTTACACTGCAGATGCAGATATTTATTATGACCTGAGAAACAAAACCCTTTCCCTGAGAATATGTTAACTGTAGAACAAATGTGTTCAAAGAAAGGCAAAGAGAACATTCATGTAAGAAAAACTGAAAGACAGGAATCAATCTCTTAAAGTAGGAAAGGACAGGGCAAATATAAAAAAAATAAGATATTTAGAAAGCATATCAGGAGTTTACATCTGATTAGTCAATATAGTCTCTTCTCTACATAAAGTGAGCTATTCAAAATTGGCAAGATGATTTTTTCCTCCAACCACTACGCAAGTCGTAGCACTACTTATCCCAGAAGAAACTTCAAGAATTAAAAAACCCAGAAGGTTACTAGTATTTATACGGAGATCAGAAGCTCCATAAAAGAGATTAGTGGTAAGTAGCTATAAATATTTTTGTGAAAATAATATCAAAGTCAGTGATTAAGAGATTAAACACCAGAGTTAGATTGAGAGATTAGACACCAGAGTGAGACTTAATGTTGAAGGCAGGTTACTCCACATCTGCCTACCTATGGTTCTTCCATGGCATTACATGATAGAGAGCAACAGAATCAGAATACCTACATTTGGCGTGTTTAGCCAAATATAACTGGATTACTATGGAAATTACTATGTTTGCATCCAAGCCATGAAATGGCAGATATATTAAGAGGGTCACCTGAAAAATTGTTTTTCTTCTGTTATGTGTCCTGTAACAACTGCAGAGATAGCAAATTTAAACTTCTCCAAATGAGACCATAAAAAATGGAGCTGTGAATGTTTTATTTTAAGTCACGGTACAGACAACAGGGATTACCTTTTATACAACCAGTTATAAGAGTGTGTCCTTTAAGCACATATCAATAGTGACTATTCTTGGATCTCTTACGAGAAAGAAATTGAATTTTCCTAGACCATAGATCCTTAGAAATAATTCTACTGAATTAAATGAAATCTTAAGATGTTCTCATCACTTAAGCAAACACATTTGACTTCATCATACACAGGAATTGAATGTTAGCTCTGAAGTAACATTGCTTGAAAATAATCTCCAGACTAAGCATTCTCCCTTAGATGTCAGAAATCAAACAATACCTACTATGGGATTACTATGTTATTAATGAATCTCCTTCTGTATACCTAAAAAGCTTTTCCACCAAAGGTAAACTCTCCACTCCCAATGGTTGTCGATAGCCCAGCTGATCTAGACGTTTCCTGAGATTTATGAACCTCCGCTCTGCGGTTGTAGTCATTGTAAACACACCTCCAAAGCAGCTCTTGTCACAGTCAAGAAAAATAGGACACCTGCAAAAGATTCTGTTACAGCATTTGTCCTTTAAAGAAGGAATAATACAGAAAAAAGTAATGGAAAAAACATTTTTTGTGTAGGAAATACAGTGCATAAGCATGTCCTTAAAATTTAAGTAAGCCAAAAGAGAATCCCCGAGCAACTAAAGTTTTAAACTTATTTACATATTTCTTTAAAAAAAAATTTGCCTTGGCAATTAGTCTTCTTTCCTAACATCTTAGAGTATGAACATAGATGATTTTTTTTTTTCCAGTATGCAAGAACTGAACTCTGAAAAGATCTTTCTGTGGGAAGACTGAGAAGTAGATTCTGATTTTTTTGAACCATGGTATCTTCCACAATGCAAATTGACAGATTATTCTCAAAAACCCCATATACTTTTTTCTTTTTTATATAAATCTTACTTTCAAAGTTTACAAGGCAGTACTTAACTTTCACCAACAATTTGTAAAATTGCATTAAGTGTGTAAAATTTTAAAGACAGATTAACTTTGAACATCTCTTTTCTATGAGGGAAAACAGAAATGAAAAAAACCCACTGGTGTACTGTAGTCCTACCTGCATCGTTTTCTGGAAAATACAGTTCAAGGATCGGAGGGTTTTTTTTTCTTTTGACTGATTAGTTATCTTTTTATTACTAACCTGATCTAAAGGGGGCTGGATCAGCACTACTGTGTCTGACTCCAGATGAGAATTTTGGTTTTGCCATGTACATTTGAGGGAGGAAGAATTTTTACATCATTATGTCCTTCTGGATTTAGAGGTAGAATGAGAAAAGAAACAGAATCCTAAAGTTGATGCTCCTGAATATGTGAAAACATCTCTTCAATAGTTAGAAATATTTTTGAAAAACAGTTATTTCTGTAAAATATTTTCCCTCACTTTTCTTCAGAAGTTTCAGTATTAACCTACTGGCTGCAAAGACCTCAGCAGCCAAACTATCAATCTGAGGAAGCATTGTTTGCATCTCATATAAAGGGGATAGAATATAGGTATTATTTAAACCATGCTGTTTCACAATCCCCCAGATTTTAAAAAGATATTAAATAAATATATGCAGGTATTTGAAAATAAAATTATTTATGAACAATGAAATGAGAAAACATGCAAGTTTCTCTCATGTCTGAGGCTGGAAATTAAGATATCATCTCATTGTCTCAAAACACTATAAATAATTCTAGCAACAGGATTGTGCTTACCAGGTACTGCTCCATGGATGAGAGAAAATCACCGGTCTTATGAGCACAGCATTTGTTCCAGGTACTGCCAAAATACTTGTTTGAAGAGGCTCAGGATATTGAGATATTAACTAAGCAATGGCATGGAGAACAATCCCTTACATATTGTACTGGGATGGTTGAAGGAGAAGGAGGCACACTTCCTTCCACTAAATGGTAACTGTTAATGTACTAAGTGGAAGTCAACGTACTCCTGTGTGCTAAATGCTCTTTGTTCTCCTTTGGCAGCCAAAGATAAAAGCTAAAAGTGATGAAACCTTGGTATTTCTGCATTAATGTTGAGGATTCTGTGTTGAGTTCAGGAAAACAGTGATTGTGTTACTGTGTCTAGATCTAGTCTCAGGAATACATCTTATACTAATACAGAAGTAAGCTGACAACTCTTGAGCTCTTCTACTTAACAAGAACTAGATCAGTTAAAAAGATTAGTCTAAAATCATTCATCAGACCTGATTTCTTAGCTTGTATTTTGGAAAGAGAAAGGATTTTTCTACTAATCACATTGAGAAGGTTTTACAGAAGAAACATCAAGAACAAATGTGTGTCACAGCTTGTAAGGGAATAAAGTTTCGCTACAGTAACTGTGGAGAAAATATATGGACAGATGTTGGCACTCCAGTAACTGTGGCTAGGGAGTAGATACAGGATCTTGCTAAATCACTGCAATGGATGTTTAAGTGAGGTGTAGTTACCTAAACATACCCTAATATTGAGATGTACCAACAGCTTTCTGGTTGAATCACTCTCCTTCCTAAAGGCTGGGAATTTTTAATTCAAGACATTATTGCCACCAGAATCAAATAAGAAAGGGTATTATCTTATATTACCTAGAGTCACATCTGATCCAAAATTAGTCCAGGAAATGACCAGCTGCAGTATAGGTCCAAAAGATGTCCAGGAATGAAAGTAAGAAGAATTGGGTGTCGTTATTTCAGAGAGCTTAACATAGATATCAAAGTCTTCAAAGACTTTGATAAAAGACTTCAAAAATAATCGTTGTACACTCTTTGTTGGAAGGAAATTATGTGTCAGTAATTCCAGACCTCTGTTATTACAGACAACCATAGCATAAATCTCATATCCTAAACTTAAAGTCCATCACTAGTCTTACCATGACATCAAAAAGTATCTAGAAACTTCTCCATCAGGAAAATTTGGTTTTCTGGAAATATAAAATGAATATGTGAACAGCTGTACTGATTCAGTTGAATCCAAGAGCAGTCTGACCCAATGTGCCTCTGGCAGCTGTCACAGCAAGAGTATAAAAACATAAAAAACATGAGCCAATCTTACTCCTACATACCTTCTCTTTCTATAAGCCTACAGCGCAGGGACTTGATGGGCCTAAAGTTGAACTTAAATCATTATAATCGTACCTGATAGACCTTTCTTAGACATGTCTAATTGTTTTCTTGAATCTTTTGCACTTTTATATTGAAATAGCCTGTGGCAATGAATTTGCGATTTTAACTGTATGTCTGGAAAAGCATACCATAAATTCATGGGGGTGTGCAAGTCCACCCCACCCCCCCTTCTTTCTTTTTATTGTAAGACATACTAAATAATCATTCCTTTATTCATGCTTTCAGTCATTCATGATGGCACCTTTAGCAAATCTGTTTTCCAAAATTTTCTAGTAGCTTCTCCCGCTTGTCCCTTTTCCATGCTTTTTCTGAGATTGAGATCACTCTGAGCAGCCATACAGCAGCCATAAAGATTCTTTGCTGTAGTCGTCACTATTCATAATGATTCCTAACTTATCATTTGCCTTTCTGATGGCTCTAAAGCATCAGCTAGATGGTTTCTCAGTGACACTAACATTTCTTTTTCTGAGCAGTAACTCCACTTCAGAGCCCATGATGGGTATTACTTTGCCTTTATTGACACTGTTCCTTAACTCCCACTTTATCACTCAGTCCAGCAATACTCTTCCACAACCCTTGGACTGCTCTTAAGACGTCCATATAATGAGCAGATTTTGCCCATTACTGTTTAACCCATCCTTTCAGATCACCAATCAGTGTTAAACAGCAGAAAATCCTCTGCACGTTCGCCGTAAGGTAGTACTTTCCAGCCTTTCTTTTAACCACTTAGTGAGCTATTAGATGATCTTTTCTCCATTTCTGAAAGAGATCTGCTTTCTTAAAAACTTAGCTAAAGAACCTTTTTAAAAGCTTTTTGGAAATCCAAGTTTTCTTCATCATTCTCACCCAGTCAACTCAATCCCGAATATCCTTTTCTTTAAAGAAACTTAATAGCCTTGTGAATCACGATTGAGTCATGGTGAAAGGTATGTTTAACTTATTAGATTTGTCTGTAAATTTGCAAACTACTGGAAAGCACTCTTAACTTCGATATTTCCCACGAGATAGGCTATGTTACCTGCATAAATAGTTGACATCATTCATTATCTAAATATTTCATGCAATTTAGTGCCACTAGGAAGAAAATATAATTTCCATTTTAGATGAAAAACAGAAAATCAGATAAACAAACAAAAAAGGGAAAATCAAGTGGTACTTTAAATTTCCAGAGGATTTATCAAGATGTCTAAATGACTGCATCTTTCAGTTACTCACAGAAGAGATATTCATAGCCAATAATCTCCTTTTTTGTTCCTCCTTTGCTCACGAAGACTGCTAAAGATGACAACTCTCACGTGCTTCATTTTGTGACATGCCTGGATGGTTGTGAGCAGTCTTCTGAAGACATAGGTGTTTATGAAATAGACATATTTAGCAGGTATGAACTGCTCCCTATTGTTCTAAGTCACCAATGAATGAAATCGAACATTGACATGAAAGATGGACAATAATGAAACTTCAAATCCAGTTCCTTTAGGCTATGAGTATAAAATCAATTTGCATAAAATTGTGTGAAAGAAGCAATGTTAAAAGGTATTAGACTAACCATTACAGGCAGAATACAAAACGGAAAAGCTTTCACACATTGAAGCCCTCCTTTCAGTCTGAAAACAATGCAGCAAAATTCATGGTGAGTATAAGTTAAGAACTGTTCCAGATGCAATACCTGTGTTATCAATAAGAAAAAGTAATAATAAAAAAGCAGAGCAAAGATGTATCTTGGCCGTGGAAGGTATAATACAGTCACTGAGCCATGTGGAAGAAAGAGAAAACTACACAGTTGACAATAGAACACAAAGAAACTAGCACAGACAAATTTCTATGCTATGAAATCAGTTTTTTACTGAGTCTATAACATTAACACCACAGACAATTATGAACTGGAGTTTCCAGTCTCAATTCTGGGAAATACCAAAATGCATTTTTCATTCACCAGAACTGATACGCTAAAGGCTTTTTTTTTTTTGATGCATGTGAAATATGTTTACAAAACATCTGTTCCTGTCCCGTAATTACTGGTCACATAGCTCATTCTGCTACAAATAGTTAGTTTTGTTTTCACCCAGGTGAAAAGGCATGTAGCAGACCAACCATTTGACTATAGCAATGCTCTAATACGTGCCTCTATACAGTCCGTGGACACCAAAGGCTGCTTTGTGAAATGCTGTTACTGCAACATCACTTTCAAGACACTGCAGTAGCCTGCACTTGTTTTGGCAAAGTCCCTTTCCAAGTTGAATTACTGGGATTTGACTTCCGACTAGATATTCATGCACCACGCTTGCTATGAAGTGTCGCCACGTTGCCAATAGAAAGACAACTGTTGTTCTAGAAAAACAGATTACTTCTTTAAAGAGCCACCACAACCTTTATGAAAACGCTATCAATTATGAGCCGGCTCGTGACCTGTCTCCCCCAGCCGGAAGCTTTACGGACCTTTCAGCCACCCCAACCTACACCTGCAGGGGGGCAGTCAGTCCCTTTTTAAACAGGTTTATTTTTACTTTTTCCACCCTCCCTCCGGGTCGGTCTTACCAGACATACCGTTAAAAGCAAATTCTCGCAGGGCGAGCCGCTAAGGAGTAGCCGAGATGTTTCAGCGAGGCTTCGGCAGAGACGCAGCTCCGGCGGGGAAGGGGAGGCTCTCTGCAGAGAGCCCCGAGACAACGAGAGACCGGCGTGTAGGCCAGAGGCTGGGGCGGGCCGCCCAGGCTAATCTGCGCTCCCCAGGAGCAGAACGGACGGAAGCGGCCCAGCCCCACGCTGTCCTCAGGGCTGCTGCAACGGCCGCTGCCGGGGCCGCGGGGGCCCAAGCTAGCCGCCGAGAGCCACCGAGAGCCTCCGCCCGCCTGCGAGGGGCCCCGGTCCCGCCGGCAGCACCCTCCTCCTTCCTCTACAGGGCACCCCGCCCCGGGGGACGCGAGCCCTGCCCGCCCGCCCGCCGGGTCCCCGCAGCGCTCCCCGGGGCCGGCGCTCCCGCTCCGCAGACCCCGCACGGCCACCTAGGCCGCACCGGCCGTTTGAAAACGGCGCGCGGAGCGGCGGCCGCTTCCGTCCCGTCACCTCAGCAACGGGGCACGCGCCCGCGCCCGCGGCCGGCCCAGCCAACCGCCGCCTGCGGCGGCCGCCCCGCCCCGCCCCTTCCCGCGCGACCGGCAGCCCTCGCGCTGAGGGGCGGGGGAGGCTGACGTCCGCGTGAAGGCTGAAGGCAAGAACCGTCCGAGGCTGAAGGAGGCGGCGGCTGGGCTGAGGGCGGCGGGCCGCAGCCGAGCCCCGGTACTGCACGGCGGGCTGGGACTGAATGTGGGGCTGAGGGCGGAGCTGGCCCCTGCTGCGAGGGGCCGGCGCTGCGCAGAGGAGCGGCCCGTTGAGGACAGCTTCGCTCCTGTTGCGGCCGAAGCGGGGAGACGGACGTGACGGCTTTTCCAGAGGGGCCGAGGCGCGTTTGGTGCCTGTAGTATAGTTGTCTGTTGCGTCGGGGATTGCAGCGTCTGATATAAAAATGACAGGTAGCCCTCTCGTATAAGCTGTCTATAACCAGTTTGAGGGAATTTCTGCTCAGCGTAACCCTTAACCTCCCCGTGGTGGTGCTCTGGCTACCTTTTGTCACGTGCGCAGACACTGTGAGCAGGTTATACGCTACTTGGATCAAGTATTTCATTAGTAAAGACAAGGCAACTAGGATTTAGCGAGCTACAAGATGTAAGTGGTTGTATGCTCACCCAAATCCAGGTGCCTCAAAGTTGCCGAGTTGCCATCCAGCAGGCTGGGTTTTCCTTCAGAGCTTTATAACCTTCTCATTCGTGTTACTGTTTTTAGTCTTGCATCTGCATCTCAAAACCCAAAATCTTACCTCTGTCTGCATGTCACCCTTATTGTACCTGTTTCTGTTCTATACATGCCCCACCTCTATCCAACAACTTAGCATTTCCTCAAGCTGTACAGAAAAACTAGGTCCTAAATGACAGGCACCTGAAGCTCCAGGAGGAGGAAAGGGTTAGATGAGGTGGGAGTATACTGATGCTACATTGTACTCACTAAAATGAAGAAAAAAAAAAAAATACAGGTTGAAAAATAGAGCAATTCTACTTCAATGCCCAGAGACAAACCAATGGAAATAACTCTGCATTTTCACCTTTTTGAAATAACACTCCATAGAAATAAAGAATATGATGAACACAGTTTAATTGCCACAGTCACATCTCAGAACATGAATTCAGTATTCCCACTGCATGAAGTTCCAGATCCATACTTTCTGGAACGAGGAAGGGAAAAGATTTGATAAGTCTTTAATGCTTACATAATGTCCAAGATGCAAAATATTAGTGAAAACAGTAGTATCCTTTTTGCGTAGTACAAAGGTAGTGCTTACTGCTTTTAGCAAGAGAAGGGATGATAAAGTAAACATGAGGGGAAGGCAAAAACTACATCCAAAGTGTTTCACAGAATTAATCCTTTCAAACAGTACTTCAACCCAGTAGAAGAGCAACAAATCCCAGAAGGTTTCATTCTGCCCTGAAAGACGTTTGAAGTAGGAGTGTAACTTGACATACATGGCAGTTAACTACACATACACATGGAAATCCACCTTTTAAAAACAAATAGCATTTATAGTGTTTGATTCCCTTATACACAGGCACAAACTTTGCTAGCTTCTCTTTCCCTTTCTAGAACTTAATGAGACTGTGCAATACTGGAGCAGTAGTCTAAAATATCCTGTATAGTGAATTCCATAGTAATTCCTGATCCAGGATAGCAGCGAGCTATCAGCCCTTCAAAGTGCTTGTACTGTCGTATAAACTCATCTTGCATGGAATGCCACACAACCTGCCAAAGAAAGCAAACTTTAAGAAATGTCAACTGGCACAATACACTATGTGTGAACTACAAAACACTGGCTCGTTAACTTATTCTCAGTTCAGGTGTCATTTTAAAACTAAAGCTCGCTAACAACAAAGTTCAGTAAACTGAGTTGCTGCAAGTTTTTTAACCATTAAGATCTTTAGTGTTTACATGACTCCTACCAAATATGCAAAGCAGAAAGTAGTAAAGAAGATGAGGAAGTTGCCCTAAAAGAGGTACTGCTTTTTGTCTTTAAACACTCTGAACCAGAACAGTGCTAATTCATGTTTCAGACTTTAAAAAGCTGTTAATACCTGCTTAACTCTTAAATCTACTTATCATTTACTCCAGTGAGAAAGTTTACAGAGTATAAGAAAAAACTTAGATAATATAACTATCAGAAAAGATGTAAGTATATTCTGCTATAGTGCACCAGCTAAATTTCCTATCAGGTTAACAGATCATTTAAACCTAGTTCTCTCTGCTTCCAGTGTATTTTGCAGAACAGAGATCACCCATTAATGGTCAGCTAGGGAATCATAAAGGAAGTTTCTTTCTGAACTCTCTCTCTACCACCACAGTTCAAATCAATGTTACAACAAATAGAATCAGAGTGGGATTATAAAAAACTTCTCTCAAAATTCCTGGTTTTTCAGAGTTATGCTGAAGCTAGGCACTTCTCACAGAATACATATGCAAAAGCAGTAGTTAAAAGCCTTTGTGTAAACATTACAAGGTTTTTAAGCCATGATTTAGTTTACCTGAAGTAAGTTTTCTTCTTCACAGAGATGTTTATCTACCTTCTTGTAGAGATTATCCAATCCCTTCTTCACTTCCTTACCAGGATATTCCTTTATAACTTTACGAAGCTCTTGTTTATTAAAAGCCAGTTGATAGCTTACTTCCTCTTCTCGTATACCTTGTGCCACACGAGCTTCAACGCCTTCAAAAAAATGCTAACAAACAATAATGGCATTAATGATTATCACAAATCTAAACTAATTAACTTAATTTCACAAGCATATGTATAGTTAAGTCTTGAGTCTGCTTGACAAGTGTTGTGTGTTCCCTCCACTTTTGTTTTTTAATTGGGCATGAAGTAGTGCTCAGCCATAAACATCAAAGCACAGCCCAGCAATGCAGCACTCTAAGTACTAGCATAGAACTGAAATCAGTCATTTCTAGAAGCAATCAAGCTTTTCTTTGCAACCTCATAACTAATACTAGATCAGTCTCAAAATCCTCAATTAATGAGGCCATAGCCTGGGAAAATACCAGATCTTTTGGATAAACTGAGTAAGCACCTGAATAGGAATTTCTCTACTTAAACCATAATTACACAACAGCAATATTTGTTCATAATTGCCCTCTCTTCTCACTGCCCCACAACACTTGGCTCAACATAATAAAAATGGAGGGAAATATGCCTATGAACATGCAAGCAGAGCCACAACATCATTTGAAACAGTGCACTGCATCTGGCTGGGATGGAGTTAACTTTCTTCATAGCAGCCCATATGGTGCTGTCTTTTGGATTTGTGGCTAAAACAGGGTTGATAACACACCAGTGTTTTGGTTATTGCTGAACAGGTCAACCCTGGCCAAAGGGTATTCCATAGCACATAACATCATGCTCAGCTATAAAAATTAGCATTAGAGGAGGAGGTGGTGGTGGTGGTTGTCTTCAAGGTGGCTGTTGCTCAGAAACTGGCTGGGCATCAGTCTGCTTGTGGGAGGTAGTGAGTGACTGCCTTTGCATCATGTATTTTTTTTCCTCTCTCTCTCTCCCCTTCACTGATTAAACCATCTTTATCTCCACCCCCAAGTTTTCTCACTTTTGCTTTCCCTATTCTCTCCCCTGTCCTGCTTGGGGAAGGGGGAGTGAGCAAGCAGTTATGTGGCAGCTTAGGTGCTGGCCAGAGTCAACCCACAACAAGTGGGAAGCAGCAATAAAGCATTTTAATTTTCAAAAAGAGAATACATCTTAGACTTCTCAGAAAATGAATGGCTGAAATGCTTATAGAAAAAGCAATGAACAGTGGGAAATACTCAGCGGGCAGAACGGAGTCTGAACCTAAGTCAGCATTCAGTTTAATACTTAGTTCAACTTCAGACATACAGAATGTTCCTAAAAACTTTTCTTATTCTTGAACAGTTCAGAAACTACAATAATTTTCTTTGCGGTTGAGGTGTGGTGTCGTGGTTTAACTCTAGCCAGCAACTAAGCATCACGCAGCCACTCACTCACACTCCCCCCCCCCCCCAGTAGGATGGAGGAGAGAATCCGGTGGGGGGAAGTAAAACTCGTGGATTGAGATAAGAACAGTTTAATAGGACAGAAAGGAAGAAAATAATAATGATAACAATAACAATAATAAAATGATGATAATAATAATAATAATAGATTTGGAATATACAGAACAAACGATGCATAATGCAATTGCTCACCACTTGCTGGCCAATGCCCAGTTAGTTCCTAAGCAGTGATCCACCTGCCCTGCCCCGGCCAACTCCCCCCCAGTGTATATACTGGGCATGACGTCACATGGTATGGAATACCCCTCTGGCCAGTTTGGGTCAGCTGCCCTGGCTGTGTCCCCTCCCAACTTGTTGTGCCCCTCCAGCCTTCTTGCTGGCTGGGCATGAGAAGCTGAAAAATCCTTGACTTTAGTCTAAATACTACTTCTGCAACAACTGAAAACATCAGTGTGTTATCAACATTCTTCTCATACTGAACCCAAAACATAACACTATACCAGCTACTAGAAAGAAAATTAACTCTATCCCAGCTGAAAGCAGGACAGGTGGGAAAAATTAGCCCAAAGCTCCTGATTACTTTTCCCCTCACTTTTTCCTTCCTTAAAACCATTTGCTTAAGATACAACTGATGTTTAGTCAGTACTATTAATTGCCATGAAAAATTTGGTTATTTGCATCCAAGACTGTTACCCTCATGAGTAGAGTACTCTTGCCAGGCATGCTCAAGTCTAAAATAATAAAATAAAGATTATGATAGATGCAGTGGTAAAGAGATCAGATAGTGCAAACTGAACACTTGAAAAAGATCACTCTGTACCATTTAAATGTATATAAACTCAAATATACTTACATTTAGTTTCTCAAGAGGCTGTCCGAGTGAGTAGATTACATAAGACTGAAGATGTTCAGTGTATTTCTGTTTGGCTTCTTTTTTCTCAGCCTCAAGACAAGAAATTTTCAAGCGAGAAAGTGTTGCAAAAATATGATGGAAGTTCTCCATCATGACCACATCTCTGGGTGTTTTCTGGCTTTCATTAGCTACTTTCTCAACTGAAAAAGGAAGCAAAATACTTAAAATACCAGAAGGACAATCAAATTCAGAAAAACATAACCAATAACTATAATACTGTCAGAAAAGGAATTTTGAATTTATGTCAATGATAACCACTTGTATGGGTGATTGTCATAATTGCCACTAAATAAATCAATGTCTGAGAGCCTTCAAAAGAATTAACAGAGATGTGTAGGCTCTAAGACCATGAAATTTGTATGCCAAAAAAAGTCAGGTATAAAAAGATACAAAATAATGACTACATATGGTCTCATTTACAGAAGTGAGAAACAACACACATTCTGTGGAAGCTTACAAGCATGCTTTTATTATCTCTAATAAATTTCACATGATAGAACTATTTAAGAAAAGTCTATTTCTTAAACTATTTAAGAAAAATCAAAGAAAATTGATTCCCCTCTTTGGTAGAACGAAAAATCTACAATAAGGTGGTGTTTATTTTTAAAATGTACTTCTCAGTCTCTCGATTTTTGCTTATTAGTTTTATGGTCAAAATTACTGTCAATCCCAAAATTTAATAATACAAATGGATAATGCTGCACATAGGTCTCTTCCTTTCACCTCCCCCCCCCCCCCAAAAAAAAAAAAAACCAACCACCCAAACCCCCAAAACAGGGCAGGCAAAAGAAATTCTACCTATCACTCCCTTACTGCACCTAAAAGCCGGCTGAAAGAGGATGGCTTCAACATAGGGGGCAATTAAGTATCTACGCCTGTTCATCCATTAATCATTTTGCTGAGTCTACCAGGATGCCTACCATGAAAGTGATCCCGCACACCAGAGTATCAATAAAGATCACAAATTCATTTCAGTCCCAACACTGAACTGCCAACTAGGAAAAGTCTGTTACTGCCAATTTTGTTCTTCCCATATAATTTTCTACCTCCCCCCCTCCCCAATTCTACCTGAAGTACTGCATCTTCCTGACCCATTTCAAGCATTACTTGTAAATTACATATCCTACTGCATTAAACATGTTGCTTGCACTGATTTTTGTACATAATTTTAACTTTGTTTCATCTTCATTCTTTACTTCTATCCCTTATCCTCCCCCATCATAATTCTTTGTTCTTTATGTTTCCTCTGTACTTTTCTGAAACAGATTTTGTTACTTCTTCGGTGTTTGACTGGCATAATTTTGAACCCCTTTTAAAACATGCTTTTCTAAATTCTTCCTACACTGATTATTTTATCATTGTATAGTTTTGCCTGTCTATTGGTGTTGGCTTAGTTTTATCACTTGAACAGTAAATTCTTAGGGACAGAAAAGTTGGGTGCAGTCAAATAGAAAACATTTTCAAAATTGACTGTCCTATCACCTGGGATGCTCCTGCTGACTATATATGGACTCTAGTCTACTTTATTATGAAGTAGTGTCTCTTCATGATTTCTTAGTATATTCAGAACTACTATGCTATAATTTCCTCAAAGTAGCTTTATTGCTTCTACTATCTCCTCTTACCCAATCTTCCCCTAAAAAAAGAGGTAAGTCTCAGTGGTTGGGAATTAACTATACATGGAGTTGTTTGAAAATTTGCAGGTAAATCAGCACAGAGAGGTCCATCCACCTGTGTCCCTGCTCCATTTTAAAAGGGAAGGACATTTTTTCCAGAGTTCATTGGCTTGCATATCCCCCTCCTTTTTTTTTTTAATCTTAATTAAAACCACTAGAAAGAGGGTGTTGCTGCTGTTTTTCCAGACTATAGCTGGGAAAATAGGGAGGACTAGAAAGACATTCTGCTGTGTCAGGCTACAACACAAAGGACCTAATCTGCCAAGAAAGGGTCAAATTCATAGCCAGAACTCAACTGATTTATTTTAGACAGGGCTGTGAAGATGAACAGTATTAGGGCCAAATGCCAGGGATCCCATCCAGATTCATCTCCTCGTTTAAGCTAACATGGGGGAGAAAAGACAGGAAACCACTTCAGATTGAGCATGTTGTGTTGCTGCCATCTCCACTCTCTCTCCAGAGTCTTAACCACTTCCCTCTATCATAACTGAAAATTACTTTACAGGTATGTACAAAGGCAAATACCTACAGTTTGCTCTTAAAAAGTATATTACAATCAAAACGTTTACACTGGCTCTCCTACCGATAACAGAGATGACCAAAATTTCAGCACAGTATCAGTCATGTGGCTTGCAACAGAGTCTTAAAAAAAAAAAAAAAATTTAAAAAATCATCTGTTAATTGGAGCGAATTATATATAAATAGGAGGAAACAATCATTTTAGTAACAATGACAACCTCAGAAGACCTACCACTGACAAAAACGGCTCTAATAAGTTTTATGTAGGCTTTATCTAGATCTCCTCGTCGTTCTGCATTTTTGAAAATTGATTCAGCAAGGGCGGCAAACTCTTCAAATTCAGCAACAAATGGAAGGATCCCAACTTTACTCTTCTTTGATATTTTTACTTCATCCATCTGTTTCATTTGATTACTCTTAAATTTAAAACAAGAACAGATGTTAGCCTCTAATATATAACTCCAGACCACATAACAACTAGTAAAAGAAAAGAAAATGCAGACATACTGAAAAACTGACATTTATTCAAGCATGGAAATAATTTTATCTTTCAATTATTGTATCTAATTGCATTAGATATGCTTTATATTAGATACACTATATCTAATATGTATATTACATATACTATAGGCAGTATATTGCATTCGTGACAATACAAAAAAGTTATACCAGCAACTGTGTTTTCACTAAACTTGCCATATTTCAGATAATAGTAATATAGTACTAGCAAAAGGATGTTTCTGACAGTAGAAGCTGCCTCTGCTACTGCTGCAAGATTTGCCATTTTATCTAAACCAAATTTCTGTTAGGTATAAGATAGAAATAACTGAACACATGGAAGAGCTGTCTATTTGGCATATTATGCTCAAAGGGGAAAAGTAAAACCCTCATAGTCACCGAGTTTTTGTTTTGGTAAGTAAAAAAGCCAGAGAGCTATAGGTTACTTGACTGACTTCAGTAATCTCAGTAAGAGTACAAGTTTAAACAAACAACTGAACAAGTCAACTAGCTCACAGCATTGAATGAGCGGTCATATTTGTTACAAATAGCTAATTATTGAAGAAAACTGGAATAGAGAGGAAAAAGAAACACAACCACCAATTAGTTTGGCCAGTAGAAGAGCAATAAAGTTACTCATTTTCACTTCAAATTAAAAGCAAAAATTTAACTATAAAGAAGTGCAAAATCAAACTGGGTAGGAGTGGGCTTCCTATAATATTATAGTTAGCTTAATCAGAATAACTAAAGAACTTACAATGCATTTATCAAAGTTCCTTTTGACAGTCACCAAAACATTTCCAAGTGTTGTGCTGAGAAAGGAAGCTGGGTCCACATTTTGTGCTGTCCATACATGATGGCTCATCTTAACTAACATATAAAGGGAATTAAAGCTATCAATCTTGTCCCCCAGCGCTATAAGATTATTCAGCTCAGGTTCAGTACAACGAAATATTTTTGTCATCATTTGTCGGATCATGTCCTTCCTATTAAAAATGCATAAGATAAAAATATTACTCTGACAGTTTACTAGGCTATTTTACATGGTCTTTGATAACATTTTTAGGATAAATTATTGGATATGGTAGTCTTATCTGCATTCAACAAGTCTCATGATTTTCAGAATGCTGCTAACAGAGGAAATGCCAATGCCACACAGTAAAAATCAATAGTCACACGTATAAAAATATTCCAAGTAGTATTTTCTGTGTGGAAGCTGCCACACACTCAAATTCAGAACTTTGCAAAGCATATTTTCCAAAGCATTTTTTACGTATTACAGTGCCTAGTTTCACTTTGCAAACTATTAAGAGAATTAAGCATCTTTTTTATAGTACTATAGACACATCCATCCTATATACAGAAAATTTTGTATTTACTGACACATACAGTGTCTAGGTACAAATTAAGAGTTCACTATTCACTTTCACTAAAAGGAAACAATTTCTGATTATGGAGAAAAAAGTTTTATATGCCAAATAAATTCACATGTAGGCTTAAGAATTAATAATAAACAACAGCAGCACATACTCAGATGATACTGTTTGTGGAACACCAGAACTGTATAAACGAGATGAAGTTCCTCCATCCATTTCCTCCGCTTCGTTCTGTAAGAACAAGGAATATATATATAAAGGAAGCTGAAAGCTTGTCTCCAATTCTATATTTAAGTGATAAGTATACCTGACAAAACCAACATAATTATCAGCCCCGCTGCCTCCCCCAAGTAGCAAATAAGTGGTTTGTAAGGTTCTGGTAGTCTTCTAGTCATGTTCCACCAAATACAACACTATCCACAATTACTCCCCATTGCCTTCCTACATAGCATGATGAAGCGTTTATTGTGATCTTATGAGGAAACAAAGCCATGGCAAAAGAAACACATCAGTCCTTCTTTAACAGATTTTGTATCGGTCAGCCAAAAATAAAGATTCTGCCAGCTAATGGAGAAAAAACCAAAATATTGATCATCTGGATCACATAATTGCCAAATAAATTCAAAAGTTATCTTTTATAAAGGTCTCTTAAGAGGCCTGTTCAATATTTTTCACTTCAGTGACAGAATGAAGAGTCATACCGTTGTTGTTCCCGAGATGCTCTGATGTTGCTGTAGTTTGAAAAATTTACTAATGAAGTCCTGTTCTGCCAGACACAGAGGCTCTAGTTCACTTAATACTTGCTCGAAAATCTAAAGAAAGCCAAATATTTTATCAACACACCAAATACTATCAACAGTTAGCAATACTAGTTTTAATTTTGTTGCATAGGATTTTATACTTTCTATCTTCAGTAAGCTTTAGAAGGCTTATTTCTACTTAATAGAAATGGAAACAGCTTGTACTTTATCTTTAAAAGTGCTATCTGCATCTTCAGCATAGTCCCTTCTCATCCATATAACACTGGGAAGAAAAGAACAATCTGTTTTTCCACAATTAGAGTTTTTCTAGTCACAGCCTGAGGAAGGACTTTTGTGCTATAATGGAAAGATTCGCATTTTAATAGTAAGTCATGGGCTCTGCCACCCTCTTTTCTGCCTGGGTTGCTGAGAGGAAGACAACAAAATTAAAAGCCTCAGGGAAGAAAAACAGGTAAACTGTGCATGTGGAAGATAACTGCTCTGTAGAAGAAGTTTCTACATAGCTGCTACAGAAACCAACAGCAGGTTTTGCAATGAAATAGAAGTATTAATCATGATTTTTAGATTTAATCTGAAATAAAAGACTATTTTGGCAATAACTAACTAAAATAATTTAATTTTATTAATACTAACTACTGAAATTGTAAGTCAGGTGTTAGACATACTTCTAATCTTTCATCTTTACACAACACAGCATTTTCTCAGCAAGTATTTAAGGATTAAGATGTGGAATAATTTATATAAATGAAACTAATCTAGCCACATAGTAAATCCACACTACTGAAAAATCCCCTAAAAAAAAAATTGAAAAAATCTACTAAGTCAGCGTAGTAGCTTACAACTCTGTATACATTAGTCACACTCATATGTCCCCAATGGGTGTGAGATAGAAGCAGCTGAAAAAATTAGCACAATACTTGTACTTGTATAAAATTGTTTTAAAAAGCTATCATTTTAATTCTAGACAAGTTGCTGCTACAGGTGTGTAATAACTTAACAGTTAAAATTGTTTCAGGCATGTAATATTTCCTCCCAGAACAAGACTGAACAAGGATTTGAAGAAGTCAGAAGAAAAATACTCATGTCCATCAAACAATTCAATAAAGAACAAGAAAATTATTTTTCTCTCTCACTCTGGTAACAGCTCCTTTTCCCTTCACAGCACTGAGGAGTTAATTCCACATGAAGTAAGGAGTACTGTCATTTTAAAGGTTCAGGGGGAACCCCCCCCCCCCCCCCCAACTAAACACCCCCCCCAACAAAACCCACAGATGCTGAGTACACTCCAATAATAACTTAGTGCCATTGGTTAAAGCTGAAAACTGATGATAACTTTGATGTGAAACCAGTATAAATAACATTTTAGGGCCATGCTCAGGCCCTGGCTAAAATAAGATAATGCTTTCTTCTCTTTCACTTTTGCTTACATACTGGGAAAGTGCGACAGAACACAGGAACGTTTGTATTGAGAAAAATAAAATCAGTTGAAGAATCTATCAGTTCAATTCCTATTTGCTTAAAAATGCATAGTGAGCTTCAACTTAATAGACCATTTTTTATGCTCTATATTCTTTCAAGATCACATGCAGCATATAAAGGAACTAAATGGAATCTTATAATCAGAGAATAATACTCTGTTCTACATATTTCTTAGAAACTACCTTTACTAGATGTGTGGTGCATACAGAATTTGAAATTGGCATGGTTTAAGATTTAAACAGCACAGATTTTCAAACTACACAAGAAGGATATGCAAGACGCTCCTAATACAAAACTAAGCAGGAATCCTATGCAACATTTTGGCTTTACCTTATCAAATTTTGTTCTATCAGCTACATCAAGGTCAGAGGCAGACATGTTTCCCATATCCAACAGTGAGGATGACTGAGACCTACGGTTTCCTGAACTCTGAACAGAGAGTTTATTTAGGCTAGAAGTAGACCCAGTCAATTTTCCAGAACTTCCATGAAGACCTGTGAAATAAAGACACTATGAAGGAGGGAAGCAAAGGCAGTATAAAATACTCAAGAAGAACAGGTTCATTACAGAATGTACGAGATCAAGAGTTACTAGTAGTCCTACATTAAAATAAAACAACCCAATTTTTGTCTAAGCTGCAAGTGCTTTTGCTGTAAACACATTCTTTTCTCATTGCAAAGTAACTGAAGTACTTCAGCAAGTATCAAAGTAGATAGCTATATAAGCCCTCATTGTAAAGTATGGAAAAAGGTGTAAAAGGAACAAAACTGTGAAATACAGGAACACTGGGATAGATATTGTCCTTGGAAGCAAAGTCCAGTTGTGATCTTTGTGAATATACTTTGGGCAAAGGCTGCCACAAGCAGAAGAATTAATCCACAAGAGGGGAAAAAAAAATTAAAGAGTTTTATATACACACAGGCGGTTTTTCATCTTGAACTTGATCTTTCTGCTGTTAACATCCTTTTATCTACATAGTTTACTCCAGCTGTTTTGCTGTTATACAATCCCATAATAACTCTACTGTTAATCCTCCCCCCTCCTTTTGATCATAACTAACATTCAGACATTTCTTCCTGGTATTGTGGGGCCTTCTCCTAGATGAGGAGCATATCTTTTTATTTTTTTTCCCAAATTTTCAGAAATGTTGGAACAGGATGGAGAAAGCTAGTAACAAAAAAAGACCAAGATATCGTCAGTATTTGACCCCCATGTAAACTTCTCACATCTCAACCACAAAGAAACTTAAAAGCAATCCTGCAAGTTTCATTTAACTGCTATGTTGGTATCTAGTCTAGGGACACAAGACAAAGTCTATAGATCTAATAAAAGTTGTTACCTCAACCTACCGGAAGAGTTGGAAAACTACAACAAGCTCTCAGGCACAAACATATTTTTTAGATCAACTAGTAGCATGGGAAAACCAAAAGACATTGCCTTTACCTGCAAACCTTCTCAACTTTTATGTTCGGCCATTTTAGCCGTGCTTCATTTTTTCCTTGCAAAAACAATGATTCTGCTAATGCTTATTTCATTCTGAACGGAGTGCTTCAGTGTTAGGTAGATTTTCCACGATGCAGCACTACATCTTTACATTGACACACATGCATTGACAATACCAACTAATGCAACTAGTTATACTCACTCTCAGTTTCCTGTTTGACAGCACTTTCTTTTCGAGGCAGTGTAGCTGGGATGGATTAGGTTGCAAGCATCAAAGACAAAGACAAGTTAAAATGCAGTTTGCACAAACCATGCACAAGATGCAAGTTAAGCTCTAACTGGAAAGAAACATGCGGAGAACTATAAGCAGCAAGTAACTACATTGCAAACACATTTAGTTGGAGAGGTACTATTCTAGAAATTCAGTATCTAAACTACATGGAAAACAGAGTAAGTTTCTAGGTATTAAACTTCTCTTTTTCTTATATAGAGTGTCCAAAGAACATTTTTGGTAACATGTATTTAAGTTCTCCCAAATTAAGAAGTCCATTAAATTAGGGTTTTATTTATCAGAGTTAATATTGCAAAAGACTCAGTTTCCAAGATCAATCATCATATCAATAACAGGCAAGGAATTAAAATGTACTTATGTAATTTTGTACTGAGTCAGAGATTGTCCACCTCTTCAATTTAAAAAACACACACCAATACTGCAAAATCATTCATATCAACAGTAAGACTGGTTAACCTTTTCTGTTGTTCGCAAATCAGGATGTTTACATAGAGAATACATCTTTTGTATTCATGCTGCACCAAAAATTGATGACTGCAAAATCAGAGAGGATGAAAACAAATAATATATAGTAAAAAAATTTACAAGATGTTTTTTTATTTTTCATGGTTTTTGCAGAACAAAACCGTTTTCTCAAGTGGACTTCAATATGAAATTTAGAGTAAATGGGCATTTGCAGTAAATAGAGAATCCCTAACCAGTAAAAGGCATTTGCATACATACACTAAAAGCAATATGTGGTATTAAGAAGATCTTGATGAGGATGGATGCTACAAGCCCCCAAAATGGAGCAGGCAAGCAGAACCTACTGTAATAGAATGAATAAATACTTCTAAATGCCACAAACATGTCTTAAATACCAGATGTTCTCAAGTAGGCAACACTACTGACAATTATAATGTCAAACTTAAAATTAATTCCAGCCTAGTTTTTAGATCTTGGGGGTTTTGGCAGTTTTTGAATAAAAACATTTAGGCCTGATATATTTGTTTTATATATCTGTCATGCATTGGTCCCACTTCTTCATTGTCCTCAATGTCCAAACACACGGGACTATATTACAGAATGTGAAAAACTACAGGCCCTGGACAATCAGGGGAGCCATAGTGGCTTTTGAGAAGCCACATCATATAAACATATGACAGCAGTAGCACTCTTTCCCACATTGATTTTATGGTATTTAAGTATCAAAGTCTTGGCTTCATCAGAAAAGAAGGGAAAAAAAAAAAAAAAAAAAAAAGACTACTTAAGACAAGTGTGAATGCTCACGACCCAGAATTTTTTTGCCATAAAAATGCAGACAAAGAACCTTGCACTAGCACAGAATGCCAGAATTCTCCCAGCATCCCCTCTGCGTTTGAGGCATTCAAATAGCAGTGCTGTTCCCAAAGCACAAAAAAAAGGCAAGAACACACACCAACACAGCTTGGAAACAGGTCATCTTTAGTGTCTGAGTACAACTGGAGCATTATGCACCTACACTATTCCTTAAATAATTGTACTATTAGGAAGTAATGTATTTTGAATTAATGTGTAACTAGTAATAGTACAACCACTACCTTCAACATAGAAGCCTTTCAGATTACACACCATTACAAGCTCTTCCAAAATAATTACATTTGCACAAATACAGGACAGAAGCCTTGTCAAGGTGCAGCTCTTACACTGGGGAATTGAAGGCCCTCTTTCTCCAAAATGCCTGATCACTCCATAACATTTACAGAAATTAGGAAGTTGCTACAAAAACTGTCTCATCACAAATGCAAATCACAAAATAACTGCCAAGATAGAGCATTTAGAATGTTTTAGAAATCAATTATATTACAATAAAGTGGTTTTTTTCTTGCAGTAAGATAGCTTTTCAAGATGTACAAATTTAACTGTTCTGACAACACCACATTATGGCACCACTTGCTCTCTATGTCCATCAGCTTGCCAAGACTTATCTTTCCAGCTTCCCACTCCCTCAACCAAGCCTCACCATTCTCCTGCTTTCTTCCTTTCATTACTTTTTTCTGTTCTATATCATCAAAATTCAAAGCAGAAGTTCAGGACCCCAAAAAGACTTGACAAAACTTACTAGTTAAAGCTGCACATAATTTCTGAATCTAGAAATTGGAAACTGGTCAACTGTGGCAAATATAAATATTTTAAACAAGTTTTGAAACAGTGCATTTTAAAATACAGAAGAACCAATATATAAATACACCTATATCACTGTTGCTTGCTAAGTATTCTGGTTAGTCTTTTAAAAGCTTCACTTCCATACTCACACTAGACTATTTAATCCTAGCAGGAATACATACTCCCTTAAACAGAAAGACCTACAAGTTAACAAAGTATGATTTCTAGTCTCAGACTACATAGGTAAATCCCACTGAAAACACAATGAAATACACAAGTTTCCTTGGGCAGATTTAGCATTAAAACTAGCTTCTTCAAAATCCACCCAAAACTTATTAAATCAGAAATAATAGCAGAAGGAACACACACACGTGCTGCCCAAGCTTTCTTTAATTACAAGAGCTGATTTTTCAAATTCATTCCAGTAATAAAGTGGGATAGTTCAAGTAACAAAATATGGTTGGTAGTTCACCAAAAAGTGAGTGTAGATTTGAAAATCTGAGAAATCTTAGAAATATCATATTTTATCCTTCCTTCTCTTTTGAAGAATTTCACAAGATTTCAGTTGTGCTACTTTGGCCTTGTGGAAGTCAGAAGTTTTACCATTTTTATTTTTCATCAAACTTCTACCTTGTCAGAAGTAAACAAATTTACACCATTATAAAATTGGCCCTAGGTGTTATAATGAGTATTTTATAAGCAAAAAATAAGATTCAAAGCAAGATATGTGCCTCCTGGAAGCTTACCAAACTTTTTTCCTTCTCTGGTTGTGCCCGTCATCTTGATCTTGGCAACTTCAAAGAAATCTTTTATTTCCCTTTCATATAGTCGTGATAAATAATCCATATAATTCTTAAAAGAAAAATATAAAGTTAGTTAACAGGTATATATATTGACTTTGTTTTATTACAGTTAAATAGTTCTTAAAAAACATCAAGTATATAAGTTCTACTAAATAACAAACTGTTTTGGACTATATGTGTGTGTATACATATATGTATTTATGTAGCATGCACAAAAATATATTCATGATATTTAAGCAGGTTATATTCATTTTCCTAGTGAGTTCACTGAGCATCAATCAGAAACTGCTACTTCTGTTCCACAAGGAAAGATAAGCAGTGTGGTACACAAACAAAGAGGACTACTAGCGGTGGAGCATCACATAATTGAATTCAATGGCAGAATGGAGAGAATTCAGCACCATTCTCTGTAGCCTCTTTTACTAGACTTTTACTATGCCCCCCAAAAAGCAAATAGCACGCCATTCCTACACATCTTCCCGAGTACATGACCTCCTTTTTTACCATTCTCAGAAGGAAAACAAAAGACCAGAAAACTTTGGAAGGCACAAACTCTATGGGCCTATTTACTGTAAGATTCAATCAATCCCAAAATAATTTGTTTGCAACACTGCCAAAAATAAGCTCAAATTTTAAAGACAAGAGGCACAACAACTGAAATAAGTTTGAAGATTATCTGGTTTGTTTAGATTTTTAGTACAAAGGTTATAATAATATTTTATTTATTGACAAAGATAATGCAATATTTTTTTCCCCCCATGTTCTTCAAAATTTTGGACTTAGCACACATAATACATAAATATGTAAGTATATCAATTTTTTTATTAGAAGATCACAAAGATGTCAACCATTCATTGACCATTTGCCTTACACAAGGCAAAAGAACAACTATTTCAAAGCCTTTTTAAGAGTCTAATTTGCATCTTCTACAGTTGAGTTAAGAATGACAGAACTTTAATAAAAGATGACTTGTTCTGTAAGGACTAACTTTCCCTTGACTTCTATCTAAACATTTTCTATACTTCTGTAATAATTTTTTCACACCATATCAGTTTTAAACGAGGTAGTTTAAAGTTACATATATACAAAGCCAAAATGTTTCTATTTATTCTATTTTACAGGAGACCTCTAAAGTTTTTTATATTCCTAAGAGAAGTGAAGGTCTGCTGAAATAAAGATGTTACACAGGCAGTAAGCACATCAACATGAAAATAGCTTAATTATTTTTCTTACTAGACTGTAAAATGGCAAACTTGTTTTACATAAATATTAATATCTTAGGATACTTCAGAACAGAGACATAGAAACTTGGCGGGGGGGACAGGGGACAAACAAAACCAAAAAAACCAGGATACAACAAATACCAAAAAAATTAAGTTTCCTATTTCAAAGAGGAACAAGAAAAGAGGACCAGTGAATTAAATTTAATATAAAGGAATATTAAAAGAACATGCACATACACACAGGCAATTCTTTTGACTCTCAAAACCCATATATTATACACATTCTCTAGCATCATTTGAGCACTTCACATACCTTTGTTAGCCCTTCGTATTTTCCATAATCTGTGTTCTTGAGCCACTCCATCAGTTTAGCATATCGAAGTAAATCTCTGTGAAATGGATGGTGATTGGGTAATGTCAATTCAACAGAGTGCTGGGCAAGAGTAGAACTCTGATCATGACCCTTGAGAAGAGAAAGTATTAAAGTAAGTCTCGAAGCATTATACAGATGTACTAGAAATTTCCTGAAAAACTTAAAATGAAGACAGCATCCCATTCAGACAAACAGAAAAGCATCAAAATACCTTGCATAGAAACAAAGTCTAGAGACGCAGACTGAAAAGACACCTAACATAATACGGACATCAAGATACTATAGTTGTGGCAGGTAATGCATCTTAGTAAGCTTGTTATTGTAAGGCTCTTGTTTACCACTGCCTTCAGGGTGAGTCAATTTGGCATTTTTTGCACGAGAATGCAAGGTACACCTGAGTGAAGATTTAATGACAGGTGTTCAATTGTTTCTGAAAAATGCTAAGAGATTACTACATTATTTCTCTAAACCAAAAAAACCCCAACCCAAAACCATAGCTGCTTCTTTTTAAAGATGTTGTTCCCATATACCATAAGACATTTTAAGTCCTCAATCAATGGGTGGCCTAGGTGTTAATGATTACCTTTATGCTACACCTCTGAAAGTCTGCTCCAATTCAACCTATTTTAGTCCACTTCGGCCAAGCCTTGGTCAAGTCTTAAAAACACTAGTTCACACACATTCTCTCTCCCTCCACACAAATGTAGACACACACACACTTTCAGTAAACATTTACTAGCGTTAAACAGTTTACAACATGCAGCATAAACCAATCGATTTAACAGCAAGCTACTAATTTCACACTCCTTTTCTCTGGCTTATCTCCTGAAAAACACACTATCCTTTAAGTGAAGACCACATCATATTGCTTGAACAATATACAATTTAGCTTTTTTAAGCTTTCATTTGCTTGAACTCACAAGCTTCCTGGGCAATTCAGGAAGAAAGCAAGGTAACACCACAGTTCAGCCATGTAGCAGAACATGCAACGATTAGCCCTGGGTTAACAGAGGATGGGACTTAATTTCCAAATGGCTTTAATATTTTCTGTAAAGTCTTTTTTACCAGGTTTGCAATAAAAACAGCTACAGAACTTGATCCTAAGTATAGTTTGTGCCATGGCAGCACAAAACTAATGTCCTAATTGGTCTCAACTTCCTGTAGAGTAACATGTGGGTGGTTTATGCAGGTCAGTCAGTGTCAGTCCCTGACAGAGGAGCATTCCATCTTGGATATGACAAATTGGCAGAATATAAGCTATACAGTTTAAGAACTGTCTTTGCATGTCTTTAAGTTGGAACAGAAGCCAGTTTGGATCACTGAGCCAAAACTAAAGCAACTTTAGCTGACCCTTCTTTACTGTATTGGGTACTAATCAGTTCAAGCCTTTGGTAAAAAAAGCCCTAAAAGCTTCCACAATACATTCACAGATTTTTGTTTTAAAAAAATGAAGATACGAGTCTTGATACTATTTGTAAAAGACTAACCTTTACTAAGTAATGCAATGCAAACATGCTGGCTTCTGAATAAAGCTGGACTACTTTTTTGTATCCAACATGAACACGCACTTACTTTGAGTCCTGTTCTCTTAACTACATAAACTGAGACACAAATGAACCCAAAGAAACAAATCCTAGACAACTTCATTCATTTATTCTCAGACAATGGAGAAGGGTCACACTATAAATCTCCCTTCTAAAAACAATCTTGTAGTCTGACTCCAATAAAAACTCACTTTGTAAAGTGTAATTATTGCAATATATAATTTGGAACTGGAATCCAGCCAGTATTAGCCACACAGCTGCTGACGTGATTACCGAGGTTATACTCAATACTGTGTGTACTTCTAGGCATGCATATAGCAAATATTTTCAACAGATCTTTGATATGCTTTTATACGACCTAGATAGAGAAAACCATTTATGGTTCTCTCCTATTCCCTGGTGTGCAATGTTCCTACAACATGCATTTTAATGTTCATTATAGTTTAAGATAATTTATCTGGCGGCTTTCACAGCTTTCTTCAACTCAGTCCAAAGGCTAGTTCATATTACTGCTAGGAAATACTCAGCTATCCACATTTTTATTGCTTCTTTCATCTAACAATTTTATTCATGTCCCTTTATTACATACAACTTTTTATTTCTGCTTAGTAGTTGCATTCTTCATAAAGCTAGATGATAAATCCCCTCCCAAGATAAATTTCTCTCTCCAAGCCAACTTTTCCACAGGACTAATCATTCTGGTTTTCCTAAATTATATCCTGTTCAAGTCTGCTCCAAAACATTATGAAGCTTCTAGGTGTACTTTCTCCATCTAATTAACAGGTTTCCTCCCACTACACATAGATTTATACTAACTGTTACCAAATGATACTGCGAGTTTGTTATTCAACTATTTTATAGTTTCAAAGCTTCAAACTATTTCATATTTCAAAGACAGAAAGCCCAGAGTTGCCTTCTAATTGAATACTGAACCTGTTTTTAAAAATAATATTATTAATAATAATAATAATAATAAAAGAATCTTTAAAGTTATAGACACACAGTAAGGTTAATCAAATATTATTATGACACAATAAAGACAACTACATTAACTGTTAGTAACTGTTACTGCAAACAGTTTTTAACACTGCAGTGAACGGCAATCCAAAGTTGCATTTCTGTTTAAAACTTTTAAGATTTGTTCTCATTTTTATGTAGAGGATATGTAGGACCTTAATATCTTACAACAGTAGTTTGAATCACAGCATTGGGTTTGTTTGCTTTAAAAAAAAAAAAAAAAAGAACAATTTAACACTTCCAAGATAATACATTTCGGCCAAAATGTCAATGCAACTTTGGTTTTCCATCTAATGAGTTCCAAATCAGAATATGCCTTGCTTGTATTAGCAGCTGCCTAGACATCATAGTGTTTTCATTTGCCATTTTAATTTAGAAATCTTTATCTGCCTTAGTTTTTCTGAAGTGCTCTAATTTATTTTTTTTTTAAAGAAACATTCTAAACAAATAATGCAAATCTTCAGATGTTAAAGGTAACAAAGTATTCCAGTTAGACTTTTCAAAAACATGGGAACGAGAAATTGCTATTCAATTCATCAGACTAACAAAACAAGGTCATTTTAGTAAGATAACACAAAAATCTGTTATACCTCCAACACTTGAATCCGTACCTCAAAATGAAGTGCACAAACTTTTTTCTTTTACAACAAGCAAAAAGGCTTTGCAGAGGCTCATCTCCTGCAGTTAACAAGCTCTTCCTGCTTAACCTTATGGCGAGGTCATATTTTTTATCTGCTGATTAATACCTCACAGCTAACAGCAGGCCAAAACTTTTCAGAGGGTAAGTTTATATGAAAGACAATGTGAGGGCACTATTAGCACCAGAATTATGAAAAATTAAAAAAAAAAAAAAAAAATTTAAATTGGTAATAGCATTCTCAATAGCATTGAAAAGTCTCTGTAGAAGTATTCCATCTAACGCAAGTAATATTACACAGTAATAATAATCTCCTACCATTTCTAAAAAATAAAGTCCTCTGAACAGAACATCAGAAAAGGCATTCTGTTAAACAGCCACTTTCATACACAAGTCCAATATTCAAGCTTTGTGAATGCATTTACACAGGACTTGCACAACATAGCTTCTACTTGCTTATTTAGAAGGCCAGGACACATAGCTTGTGCTCAGTTTTTCAAAATATGAAAAGTAACAGGAGAACCATACCTTCTTAACAACAGAAACTAAAGGCAAAAACTTTAACATGCTGTAGAAATGGAATTCTTCTGCAAGGTGAAGAAAATGCAGGAAGCACTTATCTTTGCCATAAAAAGCCAGGCTTGTACTCTCAAATGCAATTTTCTATACAATTATCCAGCATAACTCTATTTCATTTTCTGCACACAGTCCAATACATAAAAACTAAAACTTCTAAAACTTTGATTACACTAATGTGTATAAAAACAGAATTATTTTTGAATTTACAAATATTAGTTTCACGCAGTTGCAGTATCTGTACAGTCGTACACGTATTACAATTTCCTGAAAATATTCTTCCTCCATACATCTCAATCTGTCTCTTAGCAGTTTCTGGAGATCAGATCAGAGGAATGTTGGCTCAAACAGATAAACAAATCTTGAGGGCTAATAAAAATAATGGAAGTGAGAAGGGGCATAAGTCTGATGCTCTGCAATTGGGAAGGACAAATTTCTTTTTGTAAAGCCAAATATGCAGCTGCTAGTTAGGTAAGTCAAGCTCAGAAGAATTAGTTAGAAAAGCTTGTATCAAACCTGATGTACTCACTGGAACTGAAAGATAGTAGGACCTGTTATAGAGTTGAAGGAGGGTCTGAGTAAACTGATTGGAGATAAAAAAAATACAGAAATTAAAAAACTGATGCTAAAAAACACATCCAGCCTTTAGGAAACAAGTCTCAGGACAGTGATTTCTGAGTATTTCAAGATAATGCCCAAAAATCAACATTTAGACATTTTACTTTGTCTTATCAACAAAGTCTTGTAAAAAAACTTTGTCTGTTTTGGTGTGGTTTGGTTTTTTTATGGCCCTTGAAGTTCAGACAGCAAAAACTCCAGTGTTCTCAGCCTCTGGAACCTTTAATAAAAACAGTCAATGCTTCTTCTCTTCAATTAATCAAGCTTTACAATCAAAATAAATCCTTACATATCACACAATGTGTTTAATTCAGATAGCAAACCCACTAAAAAGAAGTGGATTTTTTTAAATGTAAGAGACTTCTGTAGGCAACTACAGTTTGGTATGCTTAGTAATATCTCTGCCTGAAGTGCCTCTAGCAGTCCATTCATTTACTGATTACATCACAGAACATGTCCATGTTTTAGGTGGATTGTTTTTCTTCTCAGGAAAAGTTTGTGACTGAAAATTTCATATAAAATAGTAAGAAATAATACCTGCTGAACAAATACGCTGTTCAAGTGACTGGCAAGTCTCCGGGCAAATTGCTCACGCAAGTCACTAAACCGCTGCTGTTGCTGTTTCACTGCATGAAGCATATCATGTCCTAAAAACAAAAAGAATTTCACAGAGTACAAAATGTATAGTAATATATTGTATGTGGAAACCAAGAGGACCAGAGGTCACAATTCCCTCAATCTAACAGAAACAAAATCTGAGACTAGTTGGAAAGGCATACAATTAAGGCACTACTGTAATAAATTTTATATGTTAGACTGCAGTGTAACAAAAACATTACCTGGACGAAGAGCTACATTCATACACTGCAGAAGGGCATCTGCTGCATTAGTGCAGGCCTCGATGCCTCGAGAAGATGTCAGATCTCCCTCCTGAAGGGCCTTTATGTGACCTTTAGCCAAATCCATGTGATTCTACAAAATAATAGATAGTATTATCCATAAGCGAGTTAGTTTGCTAGGCTGCTGAACCAAGAATGATAAATACAATTCCATCACTATAAAAAACTTATTGAAGTTAGTGCAATAATAAAACAGAAAAATAAACTCATTTTTTAAAATGAGCTTCATATATGGTTGCTAAACAGGGTACTAACCTAAAAGAATTTTATACCTGATGTGACCACCGTAAACAATAAAAATGCTTACCACTAAGAACTCTATCTCTGACAGTAGCTTCACATTATTTGTGTTGCTGAGATGGATTAGGTGGTTGCTTTCTGAAATTTGATCCATTTGCTCTTTTACACTCTGAAGCATTTCTTCATAACTGCTCAGCTTTAGCTCAATTTGGTCAACCTCCTTTAGAGCTTCATCCAGCAACTTCATCAAGATATTCACCTGTTTCTCTGACGCCATAATTGACTGGATATTTGCCTGTACAGAAAATTAAGCCACAACATTTTAAGAGACATTTTTATCTCAAAAGCTTTCTGATATCTCCTTCTGTCTCTATTACTGTCAGATAAACATTTTCCAAAACTCTCAATGAGAGCGACAAAACAATATAAGCTTGTAGTACTTCTCATTTAAAGTGTTATTGAGCACAGCAGTTCCTCAGTCTATGACACTTCTTCATTTCATAAAGAAAAGATATAAACCCAAAACTTTGCTCAAGTTCTTAGAATTGAAGTATTGATCTGCACAAAAATAAAAACCAAACAATAATCCCTACTATACTGGAACATTTTTAGTTCCAGAAAAACAGCTTAGGTGATAAGGTCACATTTTCTGTTGCAAGATCAGCTATCTCTATGGTAACAGCCATTTTCAAAATATAAGAGAAACATACAACTCGACAATTTGAGGAGGTTGTTAACTGTTCCCTCACGACTGCATCCCCTGCATCTCCTTAAGTTTTCTAAGTGACCTCTAGAACATTGGGCTGTTTAAAAAGCAAAATAGCAAACAATATGGTACTGTTACAGACAGCCAAATACTGCAATGTAATTAGACTAAACCAGTTTCCTAATTACACTGAGAGTAGTATCTTAGGCCTAAGCGTTCACATCCATGGACATGAACATCTATGCTCCCTCTCCCTGCACCTCTGCCTTCAAGAAAGGTATATGCAGAATGCCTCCCTTTTTTCTTCTCAACTCCTCATTTGAAAGCCTGCAACTCACCCTAAATGGTCTGGAAGGTAAAGAGCAAAGCTGAAGATCTTTAAAATCTGATAATAGACAGGATGTAGCTCTGCTTAGGAGCACATATATATTTACATTTAAATATACTGCAGAACAAGTTAGCTACCTTTTCAAAGAATACTACGTAGTCAGTATCAATGAAAAAAGTTCAACATGCTAACACACTGTACATTAGAAGAAATGTTTACCCCATCTAGCACTTGTAGCTCTCTCGACAACTTCTCTGCAAAGGCTTCAGCATTAGAAATAGCATATTCACACCCTTCCATCATTATTTCAATATCCTGTTCCTCTCTTGCATTTAACTCCTGGTATTCATCCACAGCTTCTTCATCACCTCCTGCTACACTTTGATTCTCTCCACTTGGAACAGATTCTTATGTAGAGAAGGGAAATAAAACACATTATCAAGTGCAGAAAGTCACAACATTTTAAGAGTACTTAAGTATGTTCAACTATCTTCAAGTAAATGAATCCATTAAACAACTTTCATAACAAGCACCTGCTACCTATATACACTTTTTTCAAGTCTCAGTCTTCATGGGCTTCATTAAGATTTCCAGAACTGGTTCTCAACAGTGATGTTTTCCAAATTATGTAACATAAGCAAAATAAAATAGCCACCTTCCTTTACTGCACGTACAAAGGGACATACCGTCTCAGTTCATTCACCTCTCATGCTGGTAATCAACATCAGAATATATTACAGTATTACGCTAGACTTGTTAACAGAAGATCAGTAGAAGTTAGATTCTCTCTTTTGGTAGACAGAGCATAAAGGAAACATACTAAAGCTGATTAAGAAATGTATCTCTGAATAAATAAAAATCATCTTGATGCTCAAGATAAGTTTCACAGCAGAAAAATCAGTACTGAGGTAAGTGAAAATTACATACCAATGTTATCATGAACTATGATTTCTCACAGCAGTGCTTACTTAATTCAACAAGACATTCAAACGCTGACAAATGATCTACAGAACATTAACGCAGTCCAGCTAGAAAGCGGTTAGGACATTTGAAACATCTCTCTTATCTCTAGCAACTTGATAAGCTATCCAAAGCACTATTTAAGAAAAAGAAAAAGCATATTATTTAAGAAAAAGTGCTTACAAAGCAAAATAAAGGAAAAAGGTGTTACGCACCTTCTGCAACTTTAGGCAGTTCTGAAGAATTAAAAGGTATGGAAAAGCAGAGGAAAGGAAGCAGAGAATGTTAGCTAGACAAAGCATGAACAGTGTGTATATTTTTAAGTGGTAATAAGTTTGTATGTTTTCATATTGCACAAACTTGAAAAGTTAGAGGTTGGTTAAAATAAATTTCAATCAACACCAAAATACAGAAATGCTATCCTCCCTAATTCAATTTCTTCTGTACAAGCCAGTCTAGTATTTAATATCAACAGTTTAACTGCTTCTGACAGACTAAACGCGAGATATGCTTACTCACTAGGCTTTACTAAAAAAGTTTTAACTATTAAAAGACAGCATGACTGTAAAAATATTTAATACAGCATGAGCAAGTGAGATACAAAGCCTTCTTAGCAACCAGGCAGTCACATAAACTGTAACAGGGTCCAGCAAAATTTAACACATGCTTCACAGTTTATAAACTAGAAATCTCATAAAAAACCTCATATAACCTTTAGCATGCTACTGAAGCATCGCTTCTTAAAGCATTTTTCTAATTCAGGGGAAAGGAAAACAGGAACAAAAGCACATTCATTACACATTTAGACCTACCAGATCTTGCAGGCAGATTTTATTTTGTTCAAGAAACAGAACATCTTAGAAATACAACAACCTTATCAATATTTAGAACTTCATTAATGAAGTATCTTGTTTCGGTTCTCAGTTTTCTAACAGAAAATCTGTTATCTACTCACCTTGTTTATCTTAAGACTTAGAAAATATAAAAGAATAAAATTGAATAGGAAAAAACATGAGGATTAGGATTATTTTTTTTTTAGTATATCTGGTTTACATAAAAAATTATTAAACTTTATACTTAACATACAGTTGCAGAAATTTACCTTCCAAAAGCTGTGAACTAACATTAATAAAGTCAATTTTCTTTCTAAGATATCTCTGATTGAGTTTCCAGATACATGAAATGAAGGTGTTCTTTTCCACTGTGCTGCTTGCAACCCATTTATACACTTTGTCAAAATGCAAGTCAAATTCAGGATTCTCCTGCAAAAGATGAGATATGTTACAGGCTCAACAGCCAAATGATTCTCTAAGCAGCAGATTGTTTACGCATTTAATTATTAAGATGACAGGATAAAAATGAAATTACACAGATGCCAACCTTAAGCCGATACACCAACTCTGGCACCCTGATGCACCTTAATGAAGGTGCTAAAACATCGAAAGTGAAAAACCAGAATCCAGGCTACGAAGACAGTATTTTGTCAAGCCAGATAAGGCAACAGTAACACATAATACAGAGATATGTTAAGAGTTTCAACAAACATTTGACAGCACTGTCTGCCCTGAAACACTGTCCTCAGAATGACTAATACCTTGTGTTAGCCCTCTGAAACTAAAAACAGTAGCTGGAATTACTGACAACATATATAACACGATTCAAGGAGACTTAGGGGAATAGGCAAGGGAAAAAGTTATGAGCAATTCATATTTACAGATATGATAGTATTTGATAACACTGAACAGGATAGAAAAGACCATTTGGTATTTTAACGGTAAAAAAACTACTACAGAAGTATTTTCAACTAGATTTATTACCCAAGGAGAACATTACTTTGATAACAATTGAATAAAGTACTTTCCTTTCTACAGCCACTTATGAACTCAGTATGAACTGTAACTGTTAATAGTCTGTTTTAAAGATCATATTACAAGCCTTTTACAAGGGCCAGCCTCCTTCTGATGAAAAATGTTATTGCCTCAGACACATGTTAAATCCTTACTTATATATAGTTTGTAAAAACTACTATTGCTGCTACTTATTACTTATATTGTCACTACTATCTGTAGCAGCAGGCTGCACATGAAACCACATGTGATGGGAAATGGTATTTCCTGTACAGTGCAATAGAAACAGTTCTGTTTTTTTCTGTAGCTTACATTGATAAATAAAATTACCACATATTTCTAAACAAATGGTCTCATTACATAAAAAATTTGAGTTGTCTCACAACTAGTGCAGGAAAGGCCTGTGTCAAAAGAGTTGCATTGGATCACGTTTGGAAACCAAAACATGATGAACCTATCAACTTTAATTCTGATGTTTTTTAATATAAGAGAGTGTGGCATTCAACATTTGTTTTTTGAAAGAAAATTTCAAAATCGCTCATTAGAGTGGTATCTACATTACAGAATATTCCTGAAAACCATTACGGAATTCATTTTGCAAGAAAAAGCCCTGAAAGATGGTATAATTTTAAATGGAACTTTAACCCAAAAGAAGCAATTCTCCAACATGGTATTTAGAAACAGCAAGGAAAATCTAAAATCTAGCCAACAAGTATGTAGATAACTGAAATAAAACATATTTAACCTACACTTGGGGAGGGGGAAATCAAAGAATTTTCAACTTTGTAGTTTTCTGCACTATTCTTCCAAATAAGCAGTTAACAGAACATAAAACCAGACATCACGGGATGAAGAATTTTCACTTCTGCCTATTTTTCATCTTAGTTTATGACAACAGATGAATTTAAATGGTCAAAAATAGGTGGCTCTTGTTCTATGGAAAAGAACACCACCTTAGGAGTGTATGCTTTCCAACAAACGGCCAATGTCATGATTTAGAGAACCGATTATAAGAACTCACTTTCAAGCTTACATACTACTCATTAAGAATGTTTTAAGGGTCCTAGCAAAAAACGTTACATATAGCTCAATGTCATTAGTAAGATGGTCAATAAATTTTTTTTAAGGGGAAACTAAGTTTGGAGTACAAATTTACGTAAGACTTGAAACAAACAAAAAAGTACTGGTCCTTAGCACAAGCACTCTACAGTCACTGAGAGATCGCTACAATAAACAGGGCAGATATTCAGAATATTGCTATTCAAGCATATTTAGACTACTCAGTTTACCGGGGTTATATTCTTGGAAAGGCTGGAAGAAAATGCAGGCATAAGCAGCACAGGAACATATCATCCTATTTCCTAATGAATGTGTTATCAATCTAAGCTTTAAAGCAGTCAGTATCAAGGAAGTTAACTCTAACTTGGAACCAAAGGGATGTTCTGAGCAGAGCACTAAACCAAAAAAAATTTACACATACTTTAACAGCATCTTTGGCATCAACAACAGCAAGATCTCGAAGTGCCCATGCAGTCTGCCTTTTGTAGAAATCTCCTTTGTCAGATTTTTTCACTTTTACCACATTTACTTGTACTGGTCGTTCCGTTGTCACTGTTAAATGAAGTAAAAGAATAATTTCAAAATGCACAAATTACTTAAACATCTGTTTCTGTTGTACTTCAACTTCTGAAATGAGTTATTTGTGGGGCAATTTTTGTAATACCTATTTGATGAAAAGAGACCCTTTGAAACATTTTCATCCACAATATCCACAGCTCAGTTTAAGTGTCAGTCAACCAGATATACATCTCTCTACAGCTTGTGAAGTAATGAATCCAATTTACAGATATTTCTTTGATACAGCAGACCTCAAAGCATGGCCACATAACTGACAAAGCACTGAGGTAATTAGAGATTACAGTCAGAACAAAAATGTTTTGGTAGATTTCTCAGTCACAAAAATATTCTAGCAAGCTAGTTTATTGACAGATCGACCCAAAGCACCTAATTTTTTTGAAGAGATGCAATATAATACACATACACTCAAAGGAACATAGAACTCAGGTCAGTTACTATGCCTTTCCAGAGCCCTCTGCCTTGGACTCTAACCAGTACTCTTTACTGCATTTTATTTAGGCTGATCAGTCTAGATGCTTACTAAATCCCCTTTTAAGTACTGTATAAAGCCTGCTTCAAAAGCTCACCAGTCCCACACAAATAATTTTGATTCTTTCATTTCAAATTACAATGAGATCTGGGAATAGAAGTACAGGGGTTTGTTTCTTTTTTAGTAGAAGCAACAATGGAAGTATAAGCTACAACTGATTTTCTCCATTAGAAATAGAACGCATCTGTTTTATATGGGGCAAGAGTAAACATTGTAAATAAAGCTAAGACAAATGCAACTAAAAACCAAAGGTGAAGAAAAGAAATATGGTGCAGTATTACTATGTACCTGTGGCACACAAAAAGCAGTTTCTCTTCTTTTTGCCTGCTTTGCACACATTCACAATGCTCAACAAGCGTTCATCATTGGGAGTGAAAATATCCCTCTGTAAAGCATGCTTGATTGCAGTCATTTTCTCTCAGCTGAAAGATTTTAAGAAGTCATAATACATTCAAGCACGTTTAACACAAAAAAAGAACCAGTCATTTACTTATAGCAACTACACTTTTTTGAAATTAAATTTTACAGGTAACTTAATCAATCATAATCTAGACAAGCATGATTTAGGTAGAAGACCAGCCCACTTTAGAAAAAAGTCCAAGATAAAGCATACTATCTTATTTCAGTTAGACAACTGTAATTTATCAACACTAGGACGATCCTTCTGCTTAATTTAACGGAGAACAAAAAGCTTCTTAGTAGTAAAGTGGAATGTGAGGCATTAAAAAAAAAGCTGAAACGAGAATCAAGACTCCCTCACTAAGTAGTAGAATTTTAGAATGGGTATGAATGCTGTGGATCCAGTAAAAATCTGTATGAAGACAGGTGAACAAAAAAAAAAAACCACAAAATTTGACAGGATGGAGAATGTTAAACTAAAGTCACTACAGTGATGACCTTAAATGAAACTTACTCCAGAATTCTTCAAATATACCTAAAATCTTCAATTAAATTTTCAGGACTCTTTCACCAAATCAAGGTTATATGTTGGGCAGACCAAATTGAAAATAATGTTCCATTTAGAGGGAGAAAAAGCATCTCTGGCTCCTTGCTCTGCAGGAAGATTTCTGGAATATAGCCTAGATATGGTATGACATAGCAGTCATTCAATCCACCACTCAAATGCCACAATTTCAAGTCTAACAAATTACTACTTTTGAGTCTTGGTGTACCACATACACATCCTAATTCTCTTCTGGTAGAGGGAAAAATCATTCTGATTCAGGATCAGTGGCCCTGCATGCTTCCTCACTCCCTCCTCCCTTGGTATCATAAGATAAATTCTAAATTAGTACTCGATCCCATGTTACGAGAGCATTCTCAGGTATGCTGTTCAGACAGCTTTCTTAAAGCAGAATAGGTACACCGCATTCTATCTGGTGGCAAAAAAAACCCAAACCAACCAACCAAAAAACCCAGTGTACTAGAGTTTTCCCAGCTTTGATACCTCTTCTGAAGAACATTTGTGGTGGTTGTCCATTGTCAAATTCACCATTGCCAATTGCAATGGTGAGTTACTAAAAACTTATTATTAACATATGACTGGCACCCCATTTGTAACTTAACTTTACCCAGCAAGCAGGCATTACCTTTTTTTTTTAATTAATAAAAAACATAAGACATTACAGAGGGCCCACATAATAGAATTTAATAAATTTTTCTTAAGTTTTAAGTCAGATTTATCTTCTGGATATTGAAGTCTCTTTCATAAAAGCTTCCTTATAACAGAACAGCTCCTAGAAGACACAAACTGTGGGGACAGTACATACCTAAGGCAACAAATCTCTGAGCCTTTAGAAATACAGCGTTGTGTTTCTTTGTGTTTCAATGTTTTGCAAAGTCCTGTTTCACTGCTCTTGCCAGTTACCACATACTATTACATGTAACAGGCTGTTCTTCCTCTTTGTTCTAGTATGAGGGTCTGGCAATTGTTACAGTATTGCAGAATAAAGGAATGCATCTTTGTAGCTGGTAGAAAGTTTGACTTCGGCCACCTAGATCTGAAAAGGCCACAACACAATTTTGTAAAGGTAAGTCCATTAGGTTTGACTAGTTTGCTGCCTTTTCTTGGATGCACAGATTGGAGCTCAGAAATGGAACACTTCTTTAATTACAAAGTTTCTTATCTAGCAAGGGAGTAACATGATATTTCAAAAAGAGAAAGAATGTAAGCATGTACACTTAGTAATAAACCCAGAGATTTCTTCCAGGAAACAAATGCTGACCTTGAACCCTGTACTCTAACCGAATGCTAAAAAAAGACAGACTTCTGCTGAAAGATAGTAAACAGACATTACTTACTCTCACAGCCTGTAACAGCAAACACAGGAGATCGTACAAGGCCATCAAGGATTGCCCTTTATGCTTTCTGGTACACTGGCAGATATAGTTTAATGTGAATGACATAGTCGCATACTAGATCAGACCACTGGTTTGCATAAATGAGGTGCATCCCCCATTAACAGCAAAAGTACTTTCCTAACACCACCCAAAAGTTTGCTTTCTAGTTTTTCTCCTCATTAAGAATAGAGTTTTCAGATGATTTGCAGGAGGTAGAGGAGCAGAAAAGGAGGTAGAGAGACATTGGGGGGTGGATCTGTTCACAAGGTTCCCCCTTCAAGTGATTCACGTCTGCAGTAACAGCAGCCAGCACTGGGAGAAAGCAAAGGGTTAGAAGAAGGGCCTGTAAGAAGAGAAAGCTGTTCAGATTTGTGGGATGCATTAACAACTGGTTTGTTTAAAAACATTCACTGAGAGTTCTGATTTTCTTTGGCAATGCCTTCAAGTAGGTATGCCACATGCTTGGCAGAAAGCATTTGTACTTCTAGCATGTTCAATTATGATGAAGAATTTGCAGAGGTAAAGTAAGACCAACATTAAATTAACCATGCATGAAACAAGAATAAAATCCCAAGGAAGTCACAAAATTCTGAAAGACGCTTCCAAGACAGACTTCAGTACAATCGCCTGGTTCCCCAACAAAGCATGGTCTAGTCCTCACCAGATTCTAGAAATCCGGGAGGGCAGAGGGGCTGGACACACGGCACCAACCAATACTCAAGCTTGCAGAGATCAATCATGTAAGAAAAAAAAAAAACCAAACCGCCCATCAAGCTCCAGAAAATTAAGGAAGTAGCAATATTCACCTGATTCAGAACAGTTCCTCACACTACAGAGAGATTCTAAGTAGACTAAAAAGAGCAACACTTGGACATCACATTTCAATGTTTTGATGTAAATACAGAAGCTCCAATATTACTCTGAACTTGTGCCTTAAAATTCTACAGAGTGTTAAAAACATGATTAATATACATCACATGCTACACTGCCTGATGCCGAGACAATATGTGGAGTTAAATTTTAGGCTGGATTTTTCTCTTGGAGATGCCCCGGTTGCTTTCTCTGACAAACACACAGCAAAGACAAAAAGGTTCCCTTGGCACTTCAAACAGAAAAGGCACTGGCTTTTCTTGCAGTCTTTTATGTCCCACTGTGCCTCAGCTCAGCAGGTCACCTCCACATCTCTCATCTTAGGCAATCTGGTAGTTTTAAAGATTAGCAACGCAAGGGCTTTGGGAAAACAAGGGCCAACATACCAAGCTGGAATCAGTATTGTCAAGTGTACAGCACTCAGAGCATCCAAAGAAACACTGTTTATATGACACCCCTATGGCAATGTAACACTCCATAGCTGCCAACAATTTTCCTGCCTTTAATCAAATGCTGGGCCTGTCTTTTGTTTCCCAAACTGCATCAGGAGGCACCTTACTCTTCAACAGGTGCATAAGATGAGCACACAAAATACTGACAACCTGCTGCATTTCAGAAATATCCCCTTTCCTTCCTGATTTAGGATTTTACTTTCTGCCCTAAGTCACATTCAGACTGCTGCAACTTGCTAACTCTCCCATTTCAGTGCTAACACAAGTTGTCCAGGTTGTGCAGGATACACCTTTCCCATAAAACAGAAGACGTTAAACCCAAGATCAAGGACTTGCTCTGACATACAGTCTAACTTCTGTTATAAACTCAGCCCCCTTAGTCACAGCCAGCAAAACCTTCACAATGTGCTAGGCCAAGCACATCATTAAGCTCTTCACACATGAATCCTGCTGTCCCAAAGAAACACAGTATTAAGCACAAGGAGCTGGAGATAAAGCTGCTTCCTCAGAAAAATGCTTCAAGGGAGCTGAGACCACACCAGTCTCTAACAAATCCATTTAGACATTGCTGCGTTGTTTTTTCACCAGTAATGTTACAGACAAAGCCTCGGCTACATGAATTTTGTCAAAAGACACCTCATCACAGGCACAGACCGTCCGGGAAATACATGGGAAGGATGCAACAGAGCAATTTGGTAAGGCTACTCAGTGAGCACTGCTGAGCCTCTCTGAAGCGTGTAAACAGGAAAACAGGCTTCTTCTGCACCCTCGCGGGTTAAAACATAACTTGAGAGGGTAGCCTAACTGTAAAGTGCCCGGGAACGCCGTTCGTAGCCGAAAGTCGATCAAGAGATCAATCAGTTAACAGGAAAACTCACAAGAGTTACTTATGGCAGCGGCGGCCTCCCGAGGGCCCGTCTGGCACCAGCTTCACCGCCTCCCACCTGCGAGTCCTGCAGAAGCCGCCCCGGAGACGGCGGCCCGCTCCCGCCACCGCCCCACCCCGAGCCCGGCGGCCCAGACACGGCCAAGCCGCCCCGGGGCCACCGGTAGGGCCCGGCCCGCGGAGGAAAGAACGGCAGGTCCCACGCCCGGGGCGGGGGAAGGGCCGGAGGATGCCGAGGCCGCCTCGCTCTCACCGCGGAGCCAGGGCCAGCCGGGCCGGGCCGGGCCGGGACCGGACAGGGAAAGGGCAGGGACGGGAAGGGAGCGCCTCGGCCTCCGGCCGCTACCCGCGGCCCACAGCCGCCCCTTCCGCTCACGTGACGCCGGCAGCGAGTCGGCAGGCTAGGCAGCCCGCGCAGCGCCCCCTGCCGGAGGAGATGGGCGTAACGCCTGTGACGGCCACAGCGGCCACCCACCCGCGGAGCGGGGTGGAGCGGGGTGGGGTGGGCCGAGCCAATAGGAGCGCGGGAGGGGCGGGGCGGGGTCAGGGCCGGCCTCTCCTC
Organism: Buteo buteo; assembly: GCF_964188355.1. Lineage (NCBI taxonomy): Eukaryota > Metazoa > Chordata > Aves > Accipitriformes > Accipitridae > Buteo > Buteo buteo. Next base: position 31,306,288 of record NC_134171.1, on the reverse strand, counting down.
TCCTCTGCCCTCCTTCAGGGCCGGCCCGGCGCTGCCTTCAGGGCCGCAGCGCAAAGCCGGCCCGGGCGATAGAAGCTGGAACCAGTAACCGTGCGGTGGTCTCTTGTGGGCGGCCGGGCTCCGTTTGAGCCGGGCCTCGCTGGTCGGGGAGGCGGTCGGTAGCGCCCCGCGGGGCCCCGGCGGCTCTCGGGTGGCGAAGGGCCCCCCGAGGTGGTTTGGCCGGGCCTTGGTAAAGGGCGGTCCCGCTGCTCTCCGCTGTGCCGTCCTGAGGCGGCTCCTGCCGAGGTGGGTCGGTGCAGGTAGGGGTTAAAAAAGAGGGGCCTGGAAAACCTCGCCGAGCTGTGAAGAGCTGGGGGGAAGAGGCTCCCTCCGGTAGCTGTGAGCGGTTAGGTCCGTTCAGCTGTTTGGTGAAACCCTGCTGTGTAATTAGAAGGCATAAACCAGCAAGAAAAGTAACGCAAGTAAGATCTCTCTGTATTGCAACCCGCAAGAAGGTGTCCTACGTGCTGGTACGATGGGAGAGCTCTTGCCATCAAAGAGTTTGTAACAGAACAGCAAAATGCCACGGCAGAAGTAACGTGGGTTGTGCCAAGAGCAAAGCCGACGTTGTGTCACCTTGCTTCTGATGTCTGTGTCCTCAGCTGACCTCATGACAGAGTTATTAAGAAGTTTTATGTCTTTTTAGGAGGCAAGCGTACTCACAAAGGAAACACAGGTATACCCGGGGTTGAAAGATACAACACACTACAATACAACAGCATCTTAGAATTTCAAATGACAAATCTATCTGTAACCGCAGCTGCAAGGGAACAACTGTAATACAATATGGCCACAGCTTCCGGAATAGTGTGACTTCAGTGAAACGCGTTCAGATTTTGGCTTTACCCCTAAGCAGAAGCACCCTTAATAACTGACAGTCTGATGCCAGTGATGATTTACAGGGAAGTGTTACTCTGTGAATAGTGATTCTGACACTTAGGATTTGGAATCTGACCATGAGAAACTATGTCCAAATCTGGCCATAGCTATTTGTAGCCACTGCTGAATTCAGTGAGAACTGGAACTACCTTCCAGGTCAAGCTTTGCTGTGACAGAGGTTCTCCATGTGATCCATATACTTCATTCATTTTTAGCATTATTCATGTAAATTAATATAGGATTTCTTCAAGGCTTGCATGCAGAGTTAAGGGAAGGCTGAAATAATTACAGATTACTTGAACCATATGATTTTTTCACATTAATACATCAGTATGCCTTTAAGGTATGGTTGATAATATTTATTAGCCAGGCCATGACCAATTAAGAACAACAGAAAACATCTTTTTCAAGTTATTGTTATAAATAGCCAAAACATGGACTTTTAACATGTAAAACTGATTTCATCATTCCTGTATCACTTTTCCACTTGACTGAAAGCATTAAACATTACTGACCAATAGAGTCTTGCTGAATGTACTTCTATTTTCTGACTTACAAAACAACATGCTGTATACTTCTATAATATATCATTCATGAGGGCCAAGGTTAAAAGAGAAGTTTCAGTTTGGTAATTTCTCAATTCAGCCACAAAATGTAACTGTCTCTGGCTAGATCTATAAAGACAGGACAAGGCAGCCATAAAAGATTGGACAAGGTTTCATAAAGCTGCTGTTGTTATTAGTCAAGACCCTTCTAGTTTCCTGTCTTTAGCTGTTAATTCTGCTAAAGGTCAACCACCACCACCCCCCAACAAACGAAAACGTAGTTTGTCAATGCTAAAATGTGGTTACATGTGTTAAAACTGCCATGAGATCATCCTACAGGATGCACAGGGCCATTCTGTCCCCTCCTATTTCAGCTTCTCACAGATGCCCTTTAGAAAGGGGCTTTGATCTTCCAATGCTGACTTTAACTCGTGACAAAATATTCGTAAATTACATATTACAAATTATGTAATACAATCCCTTCTTTTACTGGAAGAAGATAAGACTTATATGCTGAAAGTATTGGGGAATAGGTAGATGACAGGGAAAGAAGCAGTATAGGCTTTTGCTGGGAAGATGTGGGTTACTACACGCATGACTCCAAAATATAAAGGAGAAGAAGAATGAGAAATAACCCAGAAGGCATAGTCCAGAACAGGCTTCCCTCTCTGCTTTGTTTCACTTTCAAAATTATTTTTAAAATTCTGCATTGATGTGTATTTGCTTAATTTAAGATGCAGGAAAAGATTAGTTATCCATTAAAGATAATCACACAGGAAAAGGGTCCTTCTGTTTTAAATACAAGGTTGTGAGTCTTAGATGGTGAAAATTAGCTTACATCCATGAACACCAGTGGAACTTCATCAGTGTACTTTTTGTTGATATGGAACTATCTTATCTGAGTGTTGATGTTAAATGCTTTTTATAGCATGGAGCTGCAGGAAACTGATGTATTTTTTTAAGTATAGCGTAAGACAAATATGGTATTGATAAATGCTACATAAAAAATATTCTCAAATTCTTTTGTCATACGTTTCCCTGTATTCTTACTCCTGATATTGCTTAAAGAGTTTAAAAAAAAAATACACTTAGGAGAAAAACATCAGCTGTCTTTTATGACAGCTTCTATTCTCTCTCTGCCTCTTAAACAAGTGAGCGTGAAGTTCTGTTTACTCATTATCACTCTTCTTCATTTTCAGGCTGCCACATTTTTTCTTTTCTCTGGTACAGATATGGCTGATAACAATTCCTGTCTTCTGAAGAAAATCCACATTATATCCACAATCTCAAGTATTAATTCACTCCATCATTTAGTTGAAACCTTTTACAAGAATGCTACAAATGCATTTGTGATAATCCTTTACTCCTGTAAGTTTCTTCCTATTCAATTTGGGAGAAGTCTTCCAGGAGAAGCAAACAAATCCCCAGATACTGTATTTCAAGCTACATTCTGTATACGCAATGTCAGGATGTGTGATCTAGGAAACAATTCTGCATTAATTGAAAGATGGGCTAGTTAGCCTGTCAGGTCTTTTCCATTTATAATTTAGGCTGTTCTCTGTCTCCTGTGGTGCAGCTGTGCTATACTAACTGCAAAGTGACAGTCTCTCACACCTCAGGACAAAGACTTTCCATAGTGCGATCAGGTCAGTCTAGCAATTACACAGCATCTTGGTATTTGACATCTTATAAAGGACTGTGTAAATGTAAAAAGTCCCTAGATTAGGTCTGCAAAGATCTTTTAAAGTATTTTTCCTTTTGATAATAACTGAAACAATTTACATGGACAATGTCCCTTTTTCTCCTTTCCTTTTGTTTAGTCTGATTGCTTAGTGAAGAATGTCTGAAATATTATGTTACCAGACAGAAGAAATGCCAAACAGATTTTAATTTTGTATTATTCCACATAAAATGCAGGCTTATTTGTCTTCTAATATAGTCAGTTTAATGTTTATACAGTACAAGAATAGAAAGATATAAACTACTGCTGCAAGTCCATTAAATATGGTTGAACATTTTAGTTATTTTTAGCTTATCAGTTCCTAACACAATACAGACAATTATTGGTCAGGAATTCACTACACCTGTACTTTATTTCAAAAGAATGCCCTGAAGTGCTTATTATTAGAGGTTCTGTGTTTTTACTACAGTTACAAGATGAATGATGGGACCTTTTTCACCCAGAAGATATTTCCTTGTGCCTATTAAGCAAAGAGTTTGTAAACATTACAGAAAACATTGTGACCTCTACAATTAATACATAGCCCAAACAAGACAATGTATCATAGATAACAGTAGTCTGAATTATATTTGCTACTGAAGATGGTTTTGTGGAACCTGGATGTTGGGCAAATACTTCTTGTGGCTATGGATCAAATGTTACAACACAGGTACTTGCACTGGATTATCCCAAAGACATTCTGAAAAGAACGACTGCATTTCATAACAATTACTATAAATACAGTCCTTCCCTCTACCAGTATTTAGGGGGCAAACATAAGACTTAAGTCCTTACAAATTTGAGAAGATTTGTGTTACCCACATAAAACTGCCTTCACAACTGTCAAGATACACATAATTACTAAGATTTGGGTTAGAATGAATGTAATTTACAACATATGCCTAGAATAAATATATAGCTTCTGAAGATTAGCTAATCAAAGATATGGCCTTTCTTACATACAAGCAATAGGATAACATTTAAAAAGTAAAGTAGAAAGCTGTACATTTTATACAGTTTTTCAAATATATTCTCTTATTTGATGTTATTTCAATTTTGAATCCAAAGTACGTTTATACAAATGTTTTCAAAGGTGTGAGTTCATGTGAAAGACAACAGTGAAGCACAAATCACAGTACCTTTGCACAACTATCCCATTTTACAGATGGCAGGTATGGAGAGAGGGCAGTAACCAGCTTGTATTTCCTAGGAGCTATTTACATTGGTCAGCTTTAGGTACGTAGCTGGTTCAGTCCACAGCTAGTCTCCCTGTAGTCTCTTGGCTGCCAAAAGGGAAAGCAAGTTTTCTCCTGCAGGACGTTCTGACCAGAAGCTTCTCCGAATCACCTTCTGGGTTGGCATTTCTTTCTCTATTGACTATGGGAAGAGCAGCCAGCTAGCTCAGCTGACTGACATTGGGCAGTATCACTATGCTTCTTATTGTCAACATTGTTCCTCTTCAGCTCGTGGTCAATACAGCTTTAATTCATTCTCTGTTTCCACTGTAATATAATGCTGTCACAAGTCCAGATGTTATTTTTTGTTAAGGGTGAGATCTTCCAAACCACTCAGTAGACTCCACACCATGTTAAATGTAACTCTAAGTACTAATATGCATTTATGTAGTGTACTGAATATGCTAACACGCAGCTAGAAACTGGTGAAAATTATTCTCATAATTCTATGAATTTTGAAAAGTATATCACTTGTTTACAAAGTAATTGTAATAGTCAACAACTACTGTTTACATAGTATTTTGTTAACTCTTGGTCCAGAGGTAGAGAAGAGACATAAACAAAGTTTTTGTTCCCTAACTGGGCCTGTTCATATACATAAACTGTAAAGTGCATGAAAGAAGATGTTAATGATATAAAAGAAAAAAGTTCTGAAAGGTCTGATAAATAAAGCGATTCTGCTTAAGAACATTCATTTTCTGTTTCTAAGATAGTACCACAAATAATGGAAAGGCCAAAGGGAGTACTAGATGTTCTGAGGGAAAAATAATTATAACTGCATAGGTGAAAAGTTGGTCCCACGGTACCTGAATGCAAAACTCCTATTCATCAGGATGAGGGTTTGATACCTGTATTGATGTAGGTGTGATCTCTTTAACGGTGTTAAAACGGAAATGTGCATCATTCTCATACAGAACTCATTTGTTTGCTTTCTTTTTTCTACTTCCAGAGTATAAAAATTAACTGTTAATGCTCCTAATGCTTTAAAAATATTTCCAGCTATTAATGAAAGATAATTTATACGTCCGTGAACATATAAGCAAAAGCAAATGCTGAGCTCTACTTAAGCAGTCACCAGTGACCATGAGAATTACTGGTCCTATGTTGAAAGTCCCATATATTTGTAAGTATTTGCCAGAGTGAGGCCCTCACATATATATAAATGAATGGTCAATTGTTTATGTAAAAAGTATGTTCCATTTTTTACTTGTATGTAAAATTAAAAAGCAGATACTGCATATCACTATCTTTTTGATCAGATGATTTATGAAATGCTGGTCAGTGAAAGTCAACCAGTCACCTTAACATTAGAAAATACATCTTTAGGACAAAGGACACAGGGAGAGACATAAAAGGTTGGAAGCATAGAAGCATATCCTCATAAGTACTAAGCAATCCCTATTGTTGGACGACCAGATTGAATCATCATTTAGGTAGGTCTCATCAAAGTTCACAATCTTCAAGTCCTTCTTAAGGTACGTTTCATTCAGTTTATTTAGTGTTCGAGCAAAGGTATATTTAGATGCACAGCTATACGCTTCCAGATTGTAGACTTTGTGGAAGTGCATATCAAAATATGGATTATCCTAAAAAAAAACAGAGAGAACGAAATTATTACATGCATTACGGATGTTAGAACGGCAATCTGTTGTTCTCTGCCCAGCTACCTTCAGGGCTTTTTCTCAGTTTGATGGACTTGAAAGGACTTTGCATATTTCTATTCATACAAAAGGGTCTTTTAAAACTTTACAAAGTCGCAGTTTATAATTAGCTGCTATTCTTTGCTATTAGGAGTTTTGTCTGAGTTTTCAGTTTGCCCGAGCAATATGCTGCACTTTATTGGGATTATACAAGCTTGTTTTGAAATGAACCAATTTGTCATGTTGCCTAAAACACACTATGTGAAAAGCATTTGTCTTGGACTATAACTATATATGCCTGTCAGAAGAAGAATATTGATTGCCCTTCCTGCCTAAATTGTAATTCTGTGTGCTTTCTGGCTCTTTGGCATAATTAATCCTAGCAGCAGCTAAGTTCTGTTAAATTCTATGGATATGAATAACTATTAGGAATATTTATAGCAGTGTTAATTACCCTGTAATTATGAGTTTGAGGTTCATTTAGGCTTTTAACCAAAAATGAGACAGATTTTGATCATCTCAGTTGTGGAAGGCTGAATCATCCCTGAAGGATATTTTAGCACAATACTTCAGAAAAAAACCTAAAGTAAATTCATGCATGCAAGTGATAAGGAAATCCTCTGGCTGCCTTGGCTGGGGAAGGGACAGGAACATCTCCAGAAGCAAGATAACTTGCAGAGGGGACGTAAAGTATTATTAGTTTTGGCTCTTTTTCCCCTCTGGCCTAAAGAGCTTACAGGGTGCAGGGATACTCTGAACCTGAGCTTACCTCCTCCATCTCCCGGGTTCCTAGTTTTAGACTTGAGGGCACTGTGCACAGGACAGGAGAACAACTACAGTTTGTCATTTTCCTTGGAGCAAGGCTCTGAAACCTTTCTAATGGGCTCTTGATTTCTCTTTCACTAGGATAATGTAATCTGAATTCTATTTTATATTCATTTGAAAGCACTTTCAAAGGGAAAAAAAGTCATATTTTCCTGGACTACATTTATTATGCACGGACAACAAATGTCTTCTTACACATGCAGTAAGATATTCTCCTCAGCATGTTCTTCTAGCTTTTGTAAAATAGGATTTAATTCTGCTTTTGGTGTTCTGTATTGTGCTACTGCAGCTTCATTTTACCCTTCTGAAGTTGTATCTGAGAGATTAGGACTTTTTTAGCAGCAAGCCAGCCAGATCTAGCCAAAGCTGTTTCATATTTGCACACACAAATACACAAATATTTAATTGATCCAAGTAATGTGAATTTAAGCTATGTGAAAGAGGTTCAACGTTGTGCACTGGTACACCAGTCAATGCACTTGCGAGATGTTGTCACACAGAGAACAGGTTCATACATTCAAATGAGACATGTTCTCCGTAAAAGTATTTAATGAAATTTCGTTTTCAAGTACACATTAAAATCTATGGGATTAATGGCAGTTTACACTGGGAGCTGCAGGTAGACAACTTTTATTCCCAGTCATGATGAACAAATTAGAAAATATCCAGTTTGTCCCTCAAATCTCAACCAGAGAGATGAAGAAGATAACAACAAAGAAGAAAATCTCTCCTTCCTCCCACCCCTGCAACAGTGCAAATGCAATACGGAGCCTCTCACATGCGATAAACCCAAAATTCCTTGGAGGTTTGATTTATTTTGGTTTTTTTACATAGCTTTCTTTTTCAGATAATGCATTTTAATTGCATTTTAATACTTGTATCCCAAATTGCAACAGAAGGATAGTCTAATATATGTATTTAATAATACATAACACTTACAGTATCTGCTTCTTTTCCATCAATCATCTCCAGATCTTTCAAAAACCACTTTTCAACTATTTCATATTTCTCCTCTCGATCTACTCGCAAGTGTTTAACCATACATATTTCTACTTCTTCACTTTTAGTCACTGCAAGAAAAACATAGTTTAGATATGCAAGGAAGTACTTCCCAAAAGTTCCAATAATAAAAGACTTAAACAAACTGCATTTTAGATGATAACCTAAATGATGATGGGCAGGGCTGTATAGAGCTGTACTGGACTTAATAGTTTTATTTCACCCTGGTAGTAGGAATAGCACCATGTTCTCAGTCTATGAAACTTGTCAGCTTTTGGTCGATTTAGGCTTTACCTTACCTGTCCTGTGAAAAGAGAACCTTGTCTGTGCAAAAGCCTTTCATCTGAATTCACTAGCAGTGCAATGAAAGCCTAATTCTGGATCTGTATGGATAATCCACTTATCCTACTTACTTTGAGGGGCAATCTTTTGGGGTGCTGGAGTCAGAAAATTGCAAAACTGCTACCAAGGCTCTGTATTTACATGACTTGTGCTATACTTTTCATTCTGTGGATGAAGTTCTCTTATGAAGCCATCAGTTTTTTAAAGCAAAACTCTTATTTCCCTCTAAAATATGTAAGTAGGCCACTTCACAAAAATAATATAAAAAATATTTCTTAAAGCTTCAAGTTGCCCAAGGCTATCTTTGTAGAAATTACTATTTTTCTGACTTAGGCAGGAAATGAGAGTAAAAAGAGTACAAAGACACTCTTTGCAATAACTACCATTATTAATTGATTACATTGAGTGCTGCATAGGAGACTAGATTTCTGTAACACACAATGAGTGTGAAAAACACCTGAGCCTGAGCAATCTCCTGCACATCCAGCATGATGGCTGCAGGGCAGCCACTTCCCCAAGCCATCCGGTAGCCTAAGGTAAGGGCAAGATGTCACCTAGCTCCCGGCAGGAGCATTTTGACTTCATAGCACAAGGCTACAGATGCAGGAGCAAAATTCTTTTGTTTCTAAACACTGCCTGAATTTTTGAAAACTCATTTTGAAACTTGACTAATTTTAATTTTATCTTATTCCCGATAAAACATCTCTTATGTCTCACCTGTTTATAAGAAAACGGTTATTAAATAAAGACAAACAAAGGATATATGTTGGAGATACGCCTCCTTCCCATTGCAAAGAAAAACAGTGGAGAATATATAAATTGATTATAATTTGTCTCAGCCTATAGCTTCCCTGCCTGAGGAATACAAATCACTTTTGCTTTCTTTTCTGGTCCTATCAGTCATAGTTGCTCAATGATTTTTAACCAAAGGACCACCACTGTATTATCTTCTGTAGAGAATTTACAATGGTTTTCATTTGCAAGCAAATCTAGTAGGCTAATCTTCGAAAGTTCTCTTCATACTTTCAGTTTCTCCCATTTTGTTTGTTTGCTTGCCTGCTTGTGAGGGAATATGTTGTCTCTCTCAGAGTTCAAACAAAAGGAAACAAGCTCAAGCCCCTAGTCCTGTCAGAAATACAAGGGGATGTCCTAGTGGCCCCCAGGTCCCCCACACTGCCACTCCTCTACCCCTCATGCAGGAGTAGAAATCTTATGATGTAAGGACAGAGCACAAATGTGTTAGGAATAACAAAACCAGGAGCGTGTCCTGCCCAGTGGTGTAACTTGGACAGACTATTTTCAACTAAAAAAAAAAAAAAAATCTTTCTTTTCCTGCATTTTAGATAATGCTTGTTCTTGCACTCAGTTAACAGAGTCAAAATTTAATTTCTTACATAGAACATGAACTCAGATCTACCATGTCATCCTATTAAACTCTAAAAGCTTTTCTCGGGGAAGGCACTGCTGTGGCAATGCCTTCATAGAGCACACTATTTCTTAAGGTCTTCCATGGACTGAACACCTTTTTCAGAGTCTCTGTTGGATAATGCAATGTTATCCTTACTGTTCTTCTCAGGCATACCAATACAGGGTTGTGAAAATCCCTGAATGTGGTTACATTTCAGCTGTATGTTCTTCCAGGGTTTATAAAGCATTTAGTGAAAGGACACTATTGCCTTCACCTAAGAACTGGGACTTGTTATTGTGAAAAGGAGGGGAAATAATGTTGGATGTATGGCACAAAAATAAGATTGTTCAGTTACCCACACCAAGATTTTGTTGTAATATAGATTTCAAAAGGCATGGACCTCTAAAGTTTTGCCTATAGTTTGACTGATTTTTTTTTTTTTCTGTTATGGTCATTTGAAATCAGCAGGAATATACTGAGGTTGCATTGCAGGGATAAGATTTTAGATAATGTGTTTTGCTCCTACAGAATCACAGCAGATTACAGTAGCTGCTGGCAGCTGGATGCAACCCATCTTTCAGAATCAGATTTCCACTCTACTCACCACTTACTTGACTATGCCTGAATGTATTAAGAGAGTTTAATATTGGGTACTGAAGAGATCCCACTCTTAGTACTCTACATAAATTTTCTTTTATGTCCTCAGAGACTTCCAGTCAGTTAATCCGATTAGAGGCTTTCTTTAATGGCTTGTTCTCCTCTACCTTAAAAAGAAATTTTCAGTAAAGATTTCAAAGGTGCATAATGTTATTTTTCCTCTTTGGATGTTTCACAACAGTGAACTGTTTAGATCTTCCACATGCAAGTAAAGATACTCCTACTGGATAGTTTTGTAAACTATGAATCAGGTTGGAATTTCCGTACATTTAGAAGCTCTGTGATGTTCAGGAATCCATTTCTTAAAACTATTTTTACGGTTCTAAAATACAGAGCCTGTTCTACTAAAACTACATAGGTGCAGGGAACATAGCTTGCTCAGTATTTCCAGTAATCTGTAAAACAACTTGAATATTCTAGAGACTTCAGATGTTTAGAAAGATAATGGTCACAGAATACGGTTGACACCATCCCATATTGGGTGTTAACCCAATCTATGTCTCAAGTATATAGATTATTTCTACCCGTTACATGTATTTTGAACCCGAAGAGGAAACAGACTGGAAGAAGCATTCCCTCCCACCTAACTGCTTACTGACAAGAGCATTTCTCTTTTTGAGCATCTTTCGGTGTTGTAAAATAAACAAAGGAGCTTTTCTGAAACTTTGTTCTAAACCCATTATGAAACAGTTACACCTGAAATCAGATTTAGTAACGAGCCAGATAATTAAGTTTACCGCCGTCAGCAATCTTGTTTTACTCACAGTTCGTGCCAATTACTAACTCAAACGCGCGTTTATTTAAACCACAAGTCTAGCTTATTGTTCCCACGGTAACTGGGACAGCATGCAGGACATGGGACCGTGCAAACGCTCTAAAACTCACCACCGGTTCCTGCAACGTTCACGTACTGTTACGCTTTCCTGTGGAACCCCGGTTAGAGCCCCGGTAAAGGCAGTGCTCTTTTAAAAGCGGCTGAGGCGCCCGCAGCGCTGCCGCGTCCCGAACGCTTTCCGCCGTCGCCTTGGAAGCGCCGCGGGTCTCCCCTGAGCGCAGAGCTCCAGCCCGTATGAACGCGAGAGGGGAGATCACGCCGTTTTCCGAAGGCTGCTAGCAGCCCGGGGACAGCGAGCCGGGCTGCGGGCCGTGCTGGGGCGCTGCCGGAGCGGCGGGGCGGCACCGGGGCTGCAGCCGCTCCGCTCCGCTCCCCGCTCCGCTCTCCGCTGCCCCGGTCCCGCTCCCTTGCGCACCCCCGCGCCCCGGCCCACCTCCCCTCGCCCCCCCACCCGCGCACGCCCAGGCGCCGACCCCTCCCGCCCGCGGGCAGCCCCGGTACCTGCGGCGCACAGGTAGCAGCGCTCGGCGCCCGAGCCCTCCACCTCGATGAACTCGCGCAGGCTCTGCCGCCGGGGGCCGAAGAGCCTCTTGGCCAGGTCCTCCTTCACCAGCGAGGACATGGCCCCCCCCCGCCGCCCCGCGGGGCTGGCTCAGCGGCGGGTACCGGCCCCCCGCGCCCCGCAGCGGCCGCCGCGCCGCGCCGGGCGCCCGCCGGGCACCGCGGCGGAGGCTGCCCCCGGGCGGCGCGGGGGCCCCGGCCGCGGGGGAGGCATCGCCAGCAGCGGCCCCCGGCGGGGCCCCGCTCCCTCCCGGCCGGCCCCCTGCGCCGCCGGGGCCGGCCGCCCTTAAGGCTCGGGCCGCGGGCGCGGGGAGAGGCCGGGCCGCCGAGCTCCCCGCCCCACGCGTGCCCGCCCTCTCTCTGCCGGCCGGGGCCGGGGCCTCCCCCCGCGGGACGCTCCGGTGGCAGAGGGCCGCTGCTGGCTCCGCTGCCCCGCCGGCGCCGGGACCAGGACCGGTGGCGGGACCGGGCGAGGCCCGATCGAGGTGCCGGCGGCCGTGGCGGGGCGGAGGTGCCGTCGGGGCCCCCGCCCGGGCTGCCTCCCCGCCGGAGGAGGAGAGAACGGGCCGGGAAAGACGCACAGTAGTAGCACTAAAGGCAGGTTACCAAAAAAGAAGCTGTCGATCAGTGCAGTTCTTTCTAGCAGTAGATAAAAAGAGCCGGTAGAATTTAGAAAAGGAGTTGGATAGCCTCGTGGCTGTTAGTTCTCCTACTACACTAATAGCTTTACGGCTGCTGATAGGGGTAAGGGGAAAATTACCTCTGTGCCGCTCCCCATAAACAGAAGGTGAACTCACCTCCGTGCAACAGGAGTCCTCAGAGGGCAGGTGCAGCCAAGGACCCGAGGAGACTGCCGTCCTCAGTACGTGTGTGTTCGTCAGGGGCCTTTTACATCGGGCAGGAGTGTGTATGTGCAGAAACTGCGGTTGTTCCCACCACTCGGCAGGTGCGCGGGTCGAGTTCCTGGGGGCAAGTACTCTTCTCATTTCAGTATCTGCAGCGGCCTGTGTTAGAGTTTTCCCTTTGGACTCATTTCTGGCTGCTTATAGAAGTTGGGTGTTCTCTTCCAATTCTTGTGCTCAGGCTTATTATGTCTAAATACCTTACTGGGTTTTTCATTCTTACACTCTCAATGTAGCTAAGAAAGGAATCTAACCTTAAAATAAAACTGAGTGCTAAAGTGAAGATTTAGAAGGTGAGGTAAAAAAAATCTGAGGATTCAAAAAAATAATAATTTTTTGACAATATTATTAGAATAACTTAGTGTCATAGGTCTACATGGTGCTTTGCTGATGTGAAGCAAAATGGAATCAAGTAAAATGATGCTGATGTAAAATTAGAGAGAATCATCCTCTGCTACAGACACTAAGCATATTGGCTAGATGAGTGGGAAACAGATTGAAAAGAAACCATAAGTTTTTGATTTATTCTCCCTCCTTTTGGTCCTGTGTGTTTGGAAACACAGTCGTGATTCTTAAATCTATAGATTAATTTTCATCCCTCCTTTAGGAGAGTAAAGTTACGCTAAGCTTCAGGGTTTGGATATATTTGATTAGTACAGGGCTTAGGGACAAGTTTCTTCTCTGACCTTTAACGGTTTAGTTTAGGAAAAGAGCACGATGCTCACTTCCAAACCGAGACAGCTGCACGTCACAAAGTGCCTTGGTATGGAGACCTTCTGCCGGACAGCTGACGCTCAGGGATGCCCCAATGCCCACCCACAACCTTGATGACCTGGCCATGCCTTGAATATGGGACTGATGTACGAACTGGCTTGCAGTTTGCCGTCCCTCTTTTTCTGCCAGCCTGGGGCAGAATTGTCAAGGCCCAAGCCCCAGACTTCAGTTCCCCACCACCAATGTTAGCAGTGTCGTGGTTGGAGGTTTCCGTGTTTGTACTCAGTGCCAGGGTCCACATTAGGAAGCTGATTCTGACTCAGCCAGTCCGTAGCTCCCGTTGCATCTCCGATGCTTGAATATTTTTTTGCAGTTGTGAAGCAACAAATATACAGACCAAAATACCCTCAGAAAAATACCTTCAGCTCTGGAAGAATTTTCCATCAGTTTTTCCCTTGTGAAATATGCAGCTGGTACTGGAGAAACTGCCTAGATGGTGAGTGAAGCATCACTGGCATCTTGGAAGTGAGGGAGCTGAGACAAGAGCAGTGTGTAGCTGTGGTCTTTCTTGAGTTAGATTTTTATTTTTCACAATTTGATCAAACTGTGAGTTATTCTGCCTCAGTTTTCACAAGAGTGTGTTGAGGTTTGATATATTAATACTCTTCAGCTTTTTGAATTTTCATATATTCTTGCACATTAATATTGTGCCACTCTGGTCAGTAGTACATGGCTAGTAGAAAGTTGTACGTTATCAGAGCTTTACATTCAAAGCCATGACTGGGCTTTAGGTGGGGCTTTAGGGTCGTGTAGCTGCTACCTGAGCAGTACTAATGAACGTACAGCTGCTCCTCTACCTCCTACCTTCTTCTGTCCATGCCTACTTAGATTTCACTGTACGGAAAGAGCATTGCCTGCATGCTGACTTGAGCAGCTGTTGTACATGCTGGGTAAGTGTGAGGCTCATGGCAAACACATTCATAAATATCTGCATATTATGTCCCAAACCATGTACTCTTAAAGCACAGGCACAGATAAATTACCATTTTCATATTTAGAAATCTTTTGGAAAAGAAGCAAAAGTTTTTGATAACATATAATAATTTAAACACTTCTACCCATTAGATGCAGCTGTCTGGAAAAAAAAATAATACAGACTTTGGTAAAAGATTCCTCTGCTCTGGATTTGTTTCTGAGCTGTGTGTATGCAGATAGTGCTCAGAATATCCTGTCCTGTGATGTAACTATTTTCTTCATTCCTCCTCTTCAATCAAATTATATTTCAAAAAGTGTTATAGAGATTAAATTACTTCTGCAATATCCTTTAATGCATTCTCAAATGCTACATTAAACAATGCCTTTGAGTGTAGAGGTAGAAAGGTAGAATGGTGACTTTAATGTTGAATGTTGTAATAAGAAACAGAAAAATTCATAATTCACTATTGCTCTTGATTCTTTTGATTCTTTATTCACCCATCCTCTGTTAGAATGTAGCAGGACAGTTTTGGTGCAGCTGGTATCAGGACTACCTGTAGGATTCTGGATAATGCCCAGAAAAAAATTTTTTGATATCTACTCTATTCTTCATAGTCTTTTCTCCCTTACTAGATTACAGTGGGGAGAAATTACCATTCCGTTTTGGGGATGATTCACAAAGTGCTTTCTTCTAGGAAGAAAATTAAGTGAACAGTTGGGCAGTAATTTACCCAGCCAGCAAGGACACACTAACCATGGACCAGGATCAACTTCCCATTCTGGCAGCCAACACCCCAGCCAGCCATCCCTACCTCAGCTAATCCTGCCCATGAATGTGGGTCGTATGGACATAAACCAGAATAAAATAAACTCCTTGTTAACTGGGCCACAAACAAATTCAAATCCAAATTTAACTGGGATTTACCTGTAACTGCCCAGATAGATGAATTACAGATGACTGTGAAAGCTGCACAACCCCCAACCTAGGCTCACAGCAGTCTACAAAGACCAAAAGTCTCCATCATGAAGTAGTCACCAGGGGAGTGTCCTAAACCTTTCTGCTAGATATTAATTACTTCTGTTCGCTTTTGTGCCCTGTCTTTTCCCTGCAAATTTTCCCATGTCCAAATACAGTTTTCCTTACTGTACCCAGGACATTAACTTTAATAGATGTAGTAGCAGGTCCTAAAAGGATAAATCTCTCTAGCTTTATCATTTCTCAGTCACACTGGTGAAAAAACAATTCACCAGCTTTAGAAACAATATTTATGATGGATCCCTATACTTCTTTGGATATACTAATGTGCATTTGTATATACATGAACTGATTGCTTCGGGCTTGATCCAAAACCTATTAAGTCAGTAACAAAATTTACTTTGATTTTCGTGGGCTTCAGAGTAGTCATCACTGGCACAGCAGAACAGTCACCATGTTTAGGTGAGACTTCACTGTGTTCTGCATGCTGAAGCCTTCCAGAGGATGTACCTTCAATCTCTTTCTCAAATTCTGGGCAAGAAGCACATTCTTACAAAGCAGTGTTTGCTGGAAGCATCTTTCCCGTTGCTCCTTGCTTGACAATGTTATGAAATAAAAGGAAGGAAAATGGAACATTCAGAATAATCTCTTGGAGCCACAAAGGATCCCTGTAGGCTGAAAAACATAATTTATTAATTTATTTAAATTAAGCTTTACTTTCCTATAGCCGTTGTTTCTGTTTGAATTTTCAGCTGGGCATGGTTTTCTCTGTTAACACTTAATTTATTGTCTGTAAGTATTCTTCACAGCTTTAGGGCTCCAGACCACTTTTTTAACGTCATAGATGAGATTTTAGAGTATAAACTGGAAATCATGAAAAACATTCTACAATGATCTGGCTGTGTAGAGAGGTTTCCAAAGCTGGCTTCAGAAAACTAATTCTGAATGCTCACCACCTGTTTTTCTCCCTCTTGTTACTAATGATTTACTTTTCTCAGGTCTCTTTTCCCACTGACATTTATAGATGATCTGGCTCCTAGTTATGGCTAGTTACTCACAAGTTTTGATAGCTATGCCAATAAAATTAGATCCCTGTGCAGTGAAGCGTAAACCTAGTTAAGTTGTGCTGAAAAATGTTTGAACCAGCAGAGACAACAGTGTTTCATACAGAAGTGCTCTTCAGTGAGGTTTGGCTTGAGTCACTCAGTTTTAAAATAGTCACATAGAAATACATGCTGGAGAAGACATCAGTTGGTTAAAATGTTTTTGTAGATCTCGTCAGTTCTGGTAAAGAACACTAAAACCCAAATATGATTGATTTCTCTAATGGTATGTTGTAATTACTCGGTTTGAAAAGGTAGTACTGTTCTCTTTTCTTGGAAGGAAGGAGATAAAAGACCGTATCTGAGATTTTATCTAACTGAAGCTCACATTTGTCAAGTTTATATTGAAGTTATTCTGGTTTATCATCCTCAAAATGTAATCATGACCGTCATTGGGCTAAATGGTGCCACACCATGGCAACATCCCATCCAAAGCTTTCAACAGAAAATACATGCTCATTGAATAGTAACCATATGCTGTTTTATGGACAAAATTTAGAAGCATATTTTGAAACATAACACTAAGTTGGAAGTATCCGATTCTTCTATGAAGAATTTACACGTGTTGAATTTTACACACGTATGAGCTAAAAATTAGGGCCTGTCATGGTTTAACCCCAGCTGGCAACTAAGCACCACCCAGCCGCTCGCTCACTCCCCCCCCCCACTGCAGTGGGATGGGGGAGAGAATTGGAAGGGTAAAAGTGAGAAAACTCGTGGGTTGAGATAAAAGACAGTTGAATAGATAAAGCAAAAGCCATGCATGCAAGCAAAGCAAAACAAGGAATTCACCCACCACTTCCCATCGGCAGGCAGGTGTTCAGCCATTGCCAGGAAAGCAGGGCTCCATCACGCGTAACGGTGACTTGGGAAGGCAAACGCTATCACCCTCAATGTCCCCCCTTCCTTCTCCTTCCCCCAGCTTTATATGCTGAGCATGACGTCATATGGTCTGGGATATCCCTTTGGTCAGTTGGGGTCAGCTGTCCCAGCTGTGTCATCTCCCAACTTCTTGTGCCCCCCCAGCCTGCTCCCTGGTGGGGTGGTGGAGGAAGCCCAAAAGGCCTTGGCTCTGTGTGAGCCCTGCTCAGCACTAATGAAGACATCCCTGTGTTATCAACACTATTTTCAGCAGAAATCCAAAACACAGCCCCATACTAGCTACTATGAAGAAAATTAACTCTGTCCCTGCCAAAACCAGAATAGGGCCTTAAGTAAGTTAACTCATATAATAAGAGTTTAGATTCCCATTCAGCAAAGCACATAACAATGCATTGATGAATTGGAGCCACATTTAATTAACAGCATAAAATCCTGGCATGATGGATTCAGCACTTCATTATTCAAATACAACCCATTCAATGTTATACAGTTTTCTTTGTGGAGGTAAAACCCTAAAGATAGCAGTAAAGTAAAAAATAGTAGTAAAAAATGTTTAAAAAAATCCTGTGAGTTTCTAGGCGTACAAATGACTGCTAATCTTCTGACAGCTGGAAGCTTTAGAAAGCTTAGCTCAGGATTTTGACAGCTGTGTTTAAAACAGTAACTCTTGGTGGTGTGCTTTTTAAAAATACAGGGGGGAAAGCACAGTAGAGAGTTATGTTAACCAAGAAGTATCTTGATAATTACATTTGAAGTAAATTTGGTTGTGATGCCAACCAAACTGCCCTTTTATGTTCTCACTTGCTTGTAAATTTTTTTAATAAACCCAGTTTTTCTTCAAGAGTTACCAAGAGCAACTTTAACAGATACTCTGTCAAAAGCCTCTTCACACTTTTTAGTAATGATTTTCATCTCTACCTCTGTAGTCTCTAGTAATAAATTTCATTTGTCTTGGCACAAGAACCACTCTCTTCCCTCATGAAAATTGAACATTATTATTAATGTAGATAGTCAATTACTTCAGATTAATGTGGATTTATATTTAAAATCAATACATCAACATGATGCAAAGCACTCTTAAAACACTATAAACTTCTGCTGGATATCTAATCCATTTTTAAAAAATTCATAAAGAGTCGGGAATCTATACAACTGCATAATTTGTATGGATATTGTATTTAGGGGATGAGCACATAGTTGACAGTTGTGTGGCTTAAAATACATTTTATTCTATATAGATCTTTGTAAGTTCTTACTCTGTCAGTTACTCAAAAAGGTTAACGTCAAATACATTTAGAGAAGAAATAAAATACAAAAATGTTGAGAGTAAATTTAATTCATCATGGGAAAAAGCTAGTAAGGGAATGGTGGACACATCTCCAAATGCTTTCAAAGGTGGCTGGCACTGTCAAAGTGTAACTTCAGTCAATTATAAAGTACAGGGTTCAGTATAAGGATAATTAACTGAAATGTAATAACCCAGCATTTGCAGATTATGTGATCTGATCTTAAACTAGTTTCTAGGTTCCTCTTCATGGAACCTGAAGGATTTGTTGTAATGAAGGCAAATGGCTGTTCTGCATTGTCCAGTTTTAGCTGGAGTCCTGGACATGGAAGAAACTACCCAAAGCTGAAACTATTCACAAGACTAGTAGGTCATTTGCCTTTCTCAAGGCAGGATTAACCCAGTCTAGCTCATTTGTCTGGTCTGCTCCTAATCAGAGCCACAACTTCTATAGTGGTCATAAAGTCTTGCATCTTGCATACCAAACTGCAGCACTTAAAGAACTGCAATACCTTCCTGTTTGCCTTACCCACCTGACATCCTTAGGGCTCTCTGAGTGCATAAAATGAGCATGATTTGATGCAGGGCATTTGAAAGAAAGAGTAGGTGTCCAGGACAAACTTCTGCTTTTTTGGCTTGGGAACTCCTTAACATTTGGTGATGAAAACTTGGATCCATTATGTTTTTTTCTTGGTCTTTATTAAATTCTTACATTTTGCCCCATAACTGGAAAAAAAAATACATATTAGTTTAAGTTCAACAAAATAAAACTACAGGATGCTTCATCTTTTTTCTTGTCTGAATTTTGAGTTAGAACTGGAGAATATTGCACAAAGATGGGAAAATTGTGTGTCAACTTCTTTTTGTCTCTGCCAGGCCTCAGTTCATAACCTGGATTACACTTGCATCATCGGTTCCTCATTGCCTTAGCAAGGTAGTGAAAGGTCTTGACTGTCTGAGCAATGCTCTTCAGCTGGCTAATGTTACTTACTTACACGTATGGTTAGCATTCTCCTACAATTATGTTTCATAGTGTGGTGGGTTGACCCTGGCTGGACGCCAGGTGCCTACCAAAGCCATTCTATCACTCCTCCTCCTCAGCTGGACAGGGGAGAGAAAATATAATAAAGGGCTTGTGGGTCGAGATAAGGACAGGAGAGATCACTCACCAGTTACCATCATGGGCAAAACAGACTCAAGTTGGGGAAAATTAACTCAATTTATTACAAATCAACCAGAGTAAGGTAATGAGAAATAAAACCAAATCTCAGAACACCTTCCCTCTACCCCTCCCTTCTTCCCTGGCACAACTTCGCTCCCGGATTCTCTACCACCCCGCCGCAGTGGCGCAAGGGGATGGGGAACGGGGTTTATGGTCAGTTCATCACACGTTATTTTCTGCTGCTTCATCATCCTCAGGGGCAGGACTCATCACACTCTTCCCCTGCTCTAGTGTGGGGTCCCTCCCACAAGAGACAGTTCTCCATGAACTTCTCCAATGTGGGTCCTTCCCACGGACTGCAGTTCCTCATGAACTGCTCCAGCATGGGTCCTTTCCACAGTGTGCAGTCCTTCAGGAGCACACTGCTCCAGTGTGGGTCCCCCACAGAGTCACAAGTCCTGCCAGAAAACCTGCTCCGTGGGCTCCTCTCCACAGATCTGCAGGTCCTGTCAGGACCCTGCTCCAGCACGGGCTTCCCACGGGGTCACAGCCTCCTTCGGGAACCCACCTGCTCTGGCGTGGGGTCCTCCACGGCCGCAGGTGGAGATCTGCTCCACCGTGGACCTCCCTGGGCTGCAGGGGGACAGCCTGCCTCACCATGGTCTTCCTCACGGGCTGCAGAGGAATCTCCGCTCTGGCGCCCGGAGCATCTCCTCCCCCTCCTGCTTCACTGACCTTGGGGTCTGCAGGGTTGTTTCTCTTACATGTTCTCACTCCTCTCTCCAGCTGCCATTTCTGTGTGCCACACAACTTTTTTCCTTCTTAAATATATTATCACAGAGGTGCTACCACTACTGCTGATTGGCTCGTCCTTGGCCGGCGGCGGGTCCATCTTAGAGCCGGCTGGTACGGGCTCTCTCTCGAACACAGGGGAAGCTTCCAGCGGCTTCTCACAGAAGCTACCCCTGTAACCGCCCCCCCCGCTACCAAAACCTTGCCATGTGTCGTGGTTTAACCCCAGCCAGCAACTAAGCACCACACAGCCGCTCACTCACTCCCCCCAACCTGGTGGGATGGGGGAGAAAATCAGGAAAAGAAGTAAAACTTGTGGGTTGAGATAAGAACGGTTTAATAGAACAGAAAAGAAGAAACTAATAATGATAATGATAACACTAATAAAATGACAGCAGTAGTAATAAAAGGATTGAAATGTACAAATGATGCGCAGGGCAATTGCTCACCACCCGCCGACCGACACCCAGCCAGTCCCCGAGCGGAGAATCCCTGCCCCCCCTTCCCAGTTCCTAAACTAGATGGGACGTCACATGGTATGGAATACACCGTTGGCCAGTTTGGGTCAGGTGCCCTGGCTGGGCATGAGAAGCTGAAAAATCCTTGACTATAGTCTAAACACTACTGAGCAACAACTGAAAACATCAGTGTGTTATCAACATTCTTCACATACTGAACTTAAAACATAGCACTGTACCAGCTACTAGGAAGACAGTTAACTCCATCCCAGCTGAAACCAGGACACCATGCAAAGCCAATACACATAGTCTCCCTTTCTCTTCTTCTGTAGACACACATATAGTACATTAATTGTTTTTCTTCCCATTAGCATCTTGGTAAAGAACTATGTGATGACAAAGAAAGATCCTTGCTCCATGTAGACCAGGACCCTGCACCTGGTTTGGCATGGCCAGTATCTGCCCATGCGTGGACACTGCTGATGGCACTGAACCACATCAGCGATGCACCGATGGCCTGGGACTGTGTAATCAGAAAATCACAAGTCCTGTCCACCGCAAGGTCTGTTCCACCTGCAGCATTTACTGCGTGAAGTAGCTATATCTGTAAAATCATTATTAAGGGGAAATTCTTTGCTCCAAACATATTTTATACTGCTGTTGGAAAAGTTGCTGCGATCGATGAGATACAGAACTTCAGAGAGATCTGCCCTTCAGGAACCACACCAAAGAGCTCCAGCCACAGCTCTGAATTCTTTGGCAAAGACCTTTGAATCCTTTTTTTGCTAAAAGATGTCTTAAAAAACCCCCAACCAGCTAGTTTCATCTAGCAACGACATGGAAGTTGTTAATTACTATATGATCTTTAAGGTCCTTTCCAACCCAAACCAATCTATGATTCTAATTAAGCTATAATTACTTTCTTTCCATTGAAACACCTATATTAATTAAAATTAGAAAATACTCACAGACAAGACCTTCTTTTCCTGTAAGAAGCCTGAAATTCCAATTTGGTCATTATTAATTACCTCAGTTCTCTAGTATTTATTTCAATTATGTTAAAGTTCTTATAGATAAATACAGACTTGTCAGCCTTATTAGTTTGAGCAACTGTGTCAAGTTTTCTAGCTTTTTTCTCTAGTGTGTGCAAGTCTCATTTGATGCTGTATGTTAACATTCAAATTCAAATCTTTAATAATTTTGCTAATGTCCCTCTCATTTGTTGCCTAAAGCCAGTCATGCAGAATAACACCTGAAAAATCCTCCTTGTGTTGCAGACTTTCCATGTTTGGTGAACTCAGGTCCTCCTCGTCCAGCTACTGGAGAATGAAAGCTTGAAGAGGTTCTGTGCTTTTCCACTTACTCATTTATACACTAAATCGTGGAATAAGCACAGGCTTATTTTGATTACACTGGCAGTGGGAAATTCAGGTGCTGTACTACTACAGGGCAATGGCACCTCTACTTCTATCACAAGCAGTACATACTGAAAGTCAAGTAGCTGGGTTTATGGAAAAATCTTTACTAAGCACTGGTTTATATGGACTTTTTGAATTAGTTGTTACCTAAATGAAATTTTAGAGAAAATTACTACGGGTCTTTGAAGTTGAAAATATGCTGTGGAAAGTGACACTGGAAAATATTATATGAAAATTATAAATAAATGGCTAATATTTTATTGTATAAAAAGCCATGATTAAATCATGAGGCAGTAGTGTGAAGTCTACACACTGTCACCATGTGAGTGAGTGATACAGAAGCCTGGCAAAACTTATATCCACAATGCATTAAGCATATTAATAACATTTTTCTGCTACTTTGCCTCTTGAGACTCAAAACTGTTCAAATTTGTCACCTTTAAAAATGTTTTCACCAAAGGATAACTGAATAAAAAGAGCAAACAGTATCTTTCATTCCAGCACAGTACTGACGGTTTTTGCAATCTTGAAAAGACAGAAGCAGTCTTAATGAAAAAAAAACATCGCTTACATTGGTCATAAAGTATAAAATAACCACAAATTTGTCATTTTGATGAGAAGGTTCATTCAATTTCACTGTTTAGTCAATCCAAGCTAGATACTGTGAATTTTTTTTCATTTTGTGGTAAATTTTTCCAATAGCTTGGAAACAATACTGGATAAAGTTAACAAATATATCCCCCCCTTAATGATTTAAGCATATTGCGACAGGATAGTGAAGCTTCATTGTGTCTGCCAAACATAAAAACATTTCAGAATCAAGCCCTTCTGTTGAACTAATTAAATAATTAATTTCTTCTGGAACTAATTAAACTTGGTTTCCAAAGAAAATCTGCCTGGTGGCTGGTTGATTTTGTAGCAGAGTTGCCCTCCGGCTGTGTGGGAGCTATTCTCTGCTTAAACGTCAGACCTAGCTGGTGAGAGCTGCTGTGAATGTCCTAACCACAGGAAAAGTTTTGATCGTAATTAGTGTCTTACTGGACACCAGAGAGTCCACATCACCTCAGTTTCTTCTGGTGTGGGCGCTGTGATAGATCATGGAAACATCTGTTGGTCTGGATGTGCTCTCTCTTGCATCGGTTTTCAAATGTCTATCAATAATATTAAGCAAGAGATGGAATAATTGGGTATGTGGCAATAGTGATTGCATGCACTTGCACGTGTGCATTTTGTACAATTGCAGGTGCCATGTTTTCTATGCTAGAATGTTGCAGAGGATTATGATTGCTTAAATTATAAATGTACATTTTAAATAATGTACACATAGCAACACATGTGCTACTGTTTCCTTGGCGTATACTATTTTTTCATTGCTTTGCTTTGCTACTCTCCAGCTGCTTACCCTTGAAGCGAATGAATAATCTCATTGGATTAACTGTTCTCATTTAAAACAAAGCACACAGCACATAGATAAATGTTTAAGCCATTTTGAAATATTTTTCTTTCATTCAAGTAATAACTTTTTGTACACCTTTTTTTTTCTAGCTACATTGGCAGGAGTCCAGCAGCGCAGTGGGCAATGTTCATCTTAGGCTGCCTCATGTTGAAAGAGATCTGTTATTCAAAACCAGTGACTATTTTACAGATAACCTGGTTGATATTTTTCCTGTCTGTGTATGCCCCTTTGTAAGAGTACGCAGGAAGACTAGCTCTGATACCAAGATAAAACAGCCATATTAGGCCAAAAGGGAGATTTCCCCTGCTTCTCAGTATCCTGCCTTGACTCTGACGTGGAGCATTGGTACGGAAAGAATCCAAGTTGGGCCCATGCAGAGTGGTCTTTCCTAAACTCAGCTGGGTCCTGGAAGTCAATGTCTTAGGGACTTTCTAAGCCTGAGGTTGTGTTCAGTCCATTAGGTTTAGTAGCCATCAGTAGACCTATCTTCTATGAAATTATCTAATTTCATTTTTTAAATGATTTATACTTTTGTCCTCCTTAGCATCCTGTGGCAGTGAGCTCCATATTCAGTTAATATGTTGGATAAAAAAGTATTAGCTTTTGTTCATTTTAAACCTGCTACCTGATAATATCCTTGGACATTTCCTAGTGCTTGTGTTGTAAGAAATAGCAAATGGTTATTGTCCATTTCCAAACTGTTTGTGATTTTATAGGCTTTTCTCGTATCTTTCCCCTTAATAATTTAATTTGTAAATGGAAAGACCCTAACCTGCTTACACTCTCCTTATATATCTAATCAGTCTTGCTACATTTGCCTCAAATTTTTTCTTGTTCTGCTTTTGGAGAGTATCTCTCAGCTGAATATAGCAGCCCATCAAAATGCCACCTATTTGTCACTCACTGTCAGCTCTAGATTTGACCAACCTGAAAAATTTTGTATTCTCAATAGATTTTGTTACCTCATTATTTATTCCCTTTTTTCCAGTTTGCTTTTTCATATGTTGGACAGTTTAGGTCCCAGTGAACATCCCTGATGGACCTAAAGTAACTTTTTTCATTATGAAAACTAACCACTTGTTTCTGCCTTTTGTTCCCTCTCTTTTACCTACTCATGGGTTCATGGGAGGAATTTCCTTTTTACCCTGTGTCAGCCTTAGCTATGTCAGTCTCTTTATTTCTAGTTCCCTTCAGAGACTTTCATGAGAGCTTGTAGAAATCTCTTGGAAATCTGTGCATACTCCATCAACTGGACAATGTGTCAATATGATTGTCAGCACTTTTGGACAGTTTAATACATGTACAACCACGACTTATCTCTGCAAAGCATATGGTTTCTTCCCTTATTGGTTGTTTCACCTGTGTTAATTTTTATCCTTTTAAATACTACAATTCCTACCAATTTTTGTCAGATGCAATGTCAGACAGAAAATGTTGTCAGGATGTTGTCTGTTTGAGGAGACTTATTCTTCATTTTACCCATTCAGTCCTCAACTTTGTTGTAGTCTGCCTATGTGTGTTGACCCTGTGTATACGTACAGCCTTCTTCACTTATAGGAGATTTGACCAGATGTGATGATCTGCCTGGACAGATCACAACACATTCTTTCTACCTTTTCCTATATTCTTGAGGCAGCAGTAAGAAAATAAATCAGACCAGAAAGCTCAACACCTTTCAGACTTGGACTCTGTAGTGGACCAAGCAGGTAGCAAATTAGCTACTGTACAAAGCTGAAACTCAAAACAGACGGTTCTAGCTGTTGGCTGAGTTTTTATTTGTGTAGTAGAAAGCATTCAAATAAAACTATTTTCTGTTAAGTGTTTCAGAACCTGTACATTACTGTATTTTATAAAGAATCTGTTGTATAGGTTAAGATGTACTTCAGTACTTTTTCTGAAGAAAAAGAAATTAATATCTCAGATGTTTCCCCATGGCCACTGTAGAAACTTTTATAATTAAAATATGTTAAGTGTTCATGGGGAAAGGTGGGATACAATCCACATAATTGCAGAGACCAATATTTGCATATTCCCCTTGTTTCAGAACAAAGATTTTGAAAAGCTTATGTATTTACTGAATAGTTGCTGCAAGCAAAGAAGCCAGCAAGACTGCAGGCAGGTAAGTAAAATAGATTTCTGCTGATAAATAATTAATCCAGTAATACTGGTGCCCCATATACATAACCATCGCATTTATGCAAATATCATTTAGAAGGAGAAAGAGCATTTGCTTGGAGTGCGCAATTTTATTGATGGTTCTGGCATTTTAGACTATTTCACTTGAAGCTGTCATTCCTGCCTTGAGTGTAAGAGTGCTAATCTAGCTGATATCAGTTTCCCGATCTTGAGGGACTTGCACTTGGCAGTCTTTGCTGTGGTATGAAAGAAGAGCAGATGACAGTATCGAACACTGGCAATGTGTATACTCTGGGGAAACTTGGCCCTTCAGTATATATTATTAGGCATAAATGCTGGAGCACTAAAATATGCTGGTACATTGAGAGAACTGTGACTACTTCTCATATTGAAGCAGCAATTTGGGTTGAGTCTTTGCTGTTATTTTACTGGGGAAAACATTCTGCAGAGGGGAAAGAGGAACAACAAGGGTGAAATGAGATAATTAAGGATGCATGAAAACAGTTCTTTGATACCAGGGCAATGAATATTCAAGGTGGAAGATTTATTTCTGAATACATCAGGGTTTTTTAGACTTCCAAACTAGTTCAAAGACAATTCTATAGGCTTGTTGAGTTTTTTCTCACAATTGAGCAGGTCAAGAAGGACATAGAGGGACAAGATGTTTTTCTGCATTTTAAGTTTTAATATCCTTACGTAAATAGAGTAATCCTCTTATATACACTAATGAGCAAAGAAATTTAGATTCCATTTTTTTAGTGGATACAAAATAAACAGGCTTTTTAGAGTTAACAGGTTTTTGTTTAGTTGCACTAATAGGATAGACCTTTTCTGTAAGCAGGAGGCTTGGTCTATAGCATTTGGCAAATATTGACAAATATTGCCTCCTTTAAGAGACTGCAGCATCAGCTGTCTTGTTCATCAGGAAGGTGACTGATAAAGTAGATAACACTTCTGTAATGCTTCCAGTTTAAAATTTTTGCAAGCCATTTTTTTGTCAGTTCATGGAATTGACAGTATAATCAGTGTTCCATGCTACCAAATATTTCTTAATTTGGCAAATGTGTTGATGAGGCGAAGTCTCGTGGCTCACACTGCTGAGGTTATTTCCAGCTGAGCTCTTGCAGTGTTAGTGGTAAGTCGCTTTAGAGACTGTTTAGGCTTTTGGACCCACAAACACTATTCTGACTTCTTTACCATCAGTGTCCATCACCAGTACAGTAACCTGTACTGACGAATGTCTTCAATCCTGTAGTAGCACCCCACCAGTTTCTTCCTCAGACCTTGGAAAGGCTGTGCCTTACTCCACTTTCTTCTTCCAAGAGGCAGACGTGGCTGGTGTCATCTCTTGTTCCTCTACTTAGCAACCATGAAGGTTGCAACCCTCTCCCCTCTCTTTTTGTAGGCCAGATGGCAGTGAAGTGGGCAAGGCAACAGCCAGTACAACTTGTTCCCCTGTCCCCTTCCACTTCAGATGTGAGGGAAGCCCTCCCATGGGCCCCTGAATCGAGGATGGTCAAAGGTGAATAATTTCACTGGAAGACCTAGAGGAATAGGACATATAGGGGGTAGTATGCATCCTATTCAAGGAAGGTGAAGGAATATGTGGCAAAAGAGACTTTCAAGCAAGGAGAGCGGTTTATTTTTTTTAATGCAGTGGCTGGCCTAACAAGAAAAACCAAGAAGGTGTGGAATGACAGAACTGGACAAACCGAACTAGCACGAACTTTGCAATGGAAGTCAAGTACTGCTGTGACTAAGCCAGCAAAAGCATTGTTTGCAAACTTCTTTGCCAATGAGTAATTTCCAGCAGGGTTCAACTTCACTTTCACCACAGTACACTTTCAGGTGGCTCTTGTGTGTTCTGACAGCTTCCACGAGCCCTTTATTAATAAAAAAAATGTGGTTTTTTTCTTTTTTTTTAAGACACAAATAATTCTGAAGAACAGAACATTTCAGTATTTATCTAGTAAAACACACCTCCAACTTTTCCAAGCTGTAGTTTATCAAAAGTTAGAGGAAAGAACATTGTACCATTCTTCAAACAAGCAGTATTTTCAAATAAAACCAAAACCAAATTCTCATAAAAAAAATGTTAATCATACCTCAAACTCTTAACCTTGCAAAATAAAACATTGACAAGTATCTTTCTGACATTTTGCAGTTTAAGCCACAGTCCCATCAAATTGTGTCCAAAGTACTTAAGAAGTAAATGTCCACTGTAGCAAACCCAATGTTATGCAAAAGAGCAAAACCAGCATGCTATATAGAACGATACTCTTTAAAATGTTAAAGATGATTATTTAAATTCTCAATTCTTCAAAATGTTCAAGAAATTTCTGAGCCTCAAGTAGGTTATCATACTATCTCCCACTTCTCTCCAAAACTTTCTCTAACTTCCAGGGGGTTGCCTTGTTCAAGGCTTATGATGTGGACAAAAGGACATGAATATGGGGCAAAAGCAGGTCTTGCAGTGCAAAACTGGTCTCTTAATAAGCACCGGGAACATGCTAACAAGTCTTCAGATCTCTTTTGTGCTCCTTTCTCCTGCATTGTGGGATAATAGAACACGTTTATGCCTAAGTTGTGGTGAGGATTGATGAAGGTTGTATGAGAGTGGGCTGGCAGTGTGAGACCGTTAGACTCATCATCCCTTTGGACCTAGTAAGTTATTTAACATTTGACATTTTGAATAGCATTCGTGATCCAAGGCATTGTAGGGAAAGAGGTGGGGAACACATGCCTGCTCTTGCTGCAGACAAGTCACTTCATATTTCCACTCTATTCTGCAGTCAGATGGATCCCAGCTGGATTGCTGAGCAACCCCCACTCCAGCAGCTATTAACAAATGACTGATGTTAGTATTTCTTGTATCGTAAGCACATACAATCATGTAATTAAGGTTAGTGAATCAACCTATATCTACTATTCCAGGATTCATTATGAAAATAAATATATAGGCATACATTTTTAAAGGGCGCATGTATACCTGTCTACTGATGAGGTCAAAGGGAACTGAGGTGCTCAACCTCTTTGGAAAACTGCACTGCTTCTGTGGTTTTGGGGACCTACTACACTGGAAATTTGTTCCTTTGTAAACATTTCTGAAAGGATGACCTGCATGTGCGACATGTCTCAAGACAGCATAAGTGAATTTTGAAATTACTTTGCCATTTCCTTTTTTAGTCTTTGAAAGACCTTGCAGTTTCAATACCATAGGACAAAAAAAATCAGACTTTTAGAATGCTGTGCACAAAGGTTTTGTGTGAGAATTGGTATTTATGTGTCTATTGTATAAGCATGATTGATGTGTTGGAGAACTGCTGAAGTAAACATACATGCAAGTTACTAATCAGGTGTTTTGGTGTTGGTTTGATAGTAATTGTACAGGAGAGATGCATATGTCAGTCATTTTGTGGGTTGTTCTGACCCTAGTATGACATAAAAATAGTCTCGCTAGCCATATAACATTTCATAAAGTGCCAGTGAAGGGATCTTATGCTTGATTTTCTAAGAAATGTTCTGATGTCTACATTTTGCTGCCAACATTTTATAATTATTTACTGATGACATCGCATCATGTTTAGTTTTTTGCTTTTATATGTGTCTTTTAGGTGTGAAGTTGGAACCATTATTATAAGGCAAGGACATACACCAGGTGAATGCTATTTAATACTGTACGGAAAATTCAGAGACAGTGAAAATTTCAAAGCTCAGGCTTTGCCTCTGAAATATTATGTGAAGCTGAAGCAGGAGACTTGATAGCTCTAGGTGTGTACACTCAAAAAAAAATTAAAAAGCCCTTAAAATATTTAAGGTTGTATTTTCAAAGGCAAAAAAGGAAGGTCAGTGCTTTGACAATTATTTGCTATTCTTTTTATTAAGACTTGAATGGTATTTATAGTGTCAGAATAGTGAAATTTACACTTTTGTACATGAGTGTATATTGATGATGAAAGGTGATGAGTGCTGTCTGATGATTTTGGTGTGCATAGCTTATACTACATTGATAAATGGGAAAAATCATGGAGATGACATTACTGCCCCTGGGACAGCGACATTTGTTCTAGACCTGCAGAAAGAATGTCTGTACAAGAAGAAATGGCAAGCTGGGGTAGACTTTATACGTGGAGAAAAAGTTTTGAGTTTTTCCCATGACAGGATGAGGTAGTATACAACTAGCTGATTTATAGAAGACAAGATCTAATTTGTATGCCATCTGCACTACAATTTGGTGTAGAAGTATTTTTAGAGATAAAGCTGAAGATTTAAGGGTTTTTTTAAGATTACAAATAAGGAACAATTTTTATTGCCCATTCCAGGATTCTTTTTATATTTCTAAACTATGTACTGGAGGCACTTTTAAGTGACCTAGTCTTCATTCAAATGATGAGTCCCTGAGGCTAGAAGTCTCTCTAAGTAGTTTTCTAATGCTATTTACCCAGTGTATTCCTGTTGTAATGAAAGCAGTAAGTTTTATATCATGATGTGCCAGGCACTGGAGTTAATTGATTATGTTCTCTGTAGGGAACTTTGAAGTAAGAAACTTGATTTGCCTCTGGTGAGAATGGAGAAATGGGGGAACTTCCTGACCCTATTAGAACATTGCTATGTATCTGTAGGATACTTTGTGGTCTTCAGTGATAGCCCAGAAGTGCTTTTGGTTGTTGGTGTGTTTAATGACATACACGGGAAAGCAAGGAGAGACTTCACAGAATTATTTAATGGAATCAAATAATGGTTCTAGATGGGTATAAAAGGTTAAGTATTTTTAATCAGACTCTTTTGTCATTACTAAGCAAATAAAAGTCAATATTTAATATTCGCAGAGATAAATCAGGCTCCGAATAATGGCCAAGCTACATTACAATAATGCAACTCAATTTGAAAATGTCAAAGGAAACATTCTGTGTGTTTTAGCAAAGTGTATTGGTTCATGATGGCCATAGTTTTGTGGATTTTTTTTTTAAACTTAGCCAAAACATCAAAACCTAGTTTCTTGTTCTTCCAAAAACTGTGAAAGTAGTAAATGTGATATAATAATCTCCTCTGCTGCAGAATATCCTGTTAAAGAAATTATGTGTAAGAGGTGTTGTTCTATATGTAAATATTGTAGAGAGGAATGGAGAGAGGGAGCACAATTAACCCACTGACTTTTCTTCACTGAGAAGAATAATCAACTACAAGTGGAGACAATGAATGAAATGGTGCTGATGTGGACTGTGCGTGTGATTTCCCAGAGAGTGTTATTACTTGGCCTTACCAAGAGATTTTCACTGAGTTTGAATGGGCACTTATAGGCAGAGAGAGTTAGTATCCCATATAAAGAATTATTTTTTTTTTTAAGATTGGGAGACTTTATAGTATTCCTAGTAAGCAATGGTTCATATAGCCTCTCAATGTATCAGTGTTTCTTCTGTTTTCACTCTTCATCTTACTCAGCAGTAGAATTCACATTTTTCAGTGCTGTTAGTTTGCATGTGTGTGTGAATATGTATGGGAAGGAAAGAAACAAGTAGGTGAGGAAACAGGAAAGTAAGCTGCATCCAGGGAGTGGAAGAGCTTGCAGAAAATCCAAAAGAGATCATGGAAATTTTGTGAAGACCTTGAGGCACAAAGCAAGCAAACTGTCTTTTTGCGTCCCCCTCTTCTTTTGAAAAGAAGTGAATTTGCATTTTGGGGAATATCATACTTACTAAATCAGAAGAAATTTTTCAGTGTTTTGCTCTAAGGTTCAAAGTTGTTGGATTAATTCCTGATTTGAAAGGGCTGTTTGAGGCAGGGCTGCTCAAAAGACCAAAGGGTGAGAATTGTCCCATTTCATCATGTGTAGGGATGAGCATGGGAAAGCATCCTGTGTCCTGAGACAAAAGATCATATTTTTATTAATTCAATCCCTTAGTATTAGCTATTTCAAAGGCAGATAACATTTCTGATTCTACGACCTGAATGTCAAAATCTTTGCATGATCAGCCATGGAAAGAAACAACTCATAAACCTTGGAAAACTGGGTAGTGAGGGAGAAGATAACTCAGAAGACAACAGTACTTGTACAGCTTTCCTTTGCAGATGAAGAGGGTGGGTAAACATCTTGTCTCAAGTAGTGCACCACAGTTAACACTGAAAATGCCTAG
This sequence comes from Buteo buteo, assembly GCF_964188355.1. Taxonomy (NCBI): domain Eukaryota; kingdom Metazoa; phylum Chordata; class Aves; order Accipitriformes; family Accipitridae; genus Buteo; species Buteo buteo. The sequence continues at coordinate 31,274,210 of NC_134171.1, read as the reverse complement.
TGGCTCTTCTCCTCCAGGCCAACACAATCCTTCACCTGTCTTTTCATATTGTAGCTCCCAGAGGGAAGCTGCCTTGGTTAGTTTGAGACCCACGTAATAGGTCAAAAGCCAGATATTGGCCCACATAGAACTGTAAATCACTTTCTACAAAGGACAAACTAGGTCTGTGTATTTGGAAGATAGGTATGATTTCATGTCTGCAGAGCTATGTTTCACACTAAATATATCCAGGAGAAAACCCATCTCCTCAACATCTCCATCTGCTACTACCTGCCCAGTTATTTTGGCTGGGTCTAAAAGGCATCTGTGTTTTGAGTGGTCCATCTGGGGACAGTGACCATCTTCCAGAACTGCTAAGCCCTCTGTCTTCTTTGGAACTCCCATTATAATGACAGATACATTTTAAAATTTTAAGTAGCCTTGAGAAAACATAGCTTTTTTGTTACATTTGCAGATGTCCATAGTTAGACAGCAGTAGTCTAGCCATTTTAAAGGGATGTTTCTTCTGCTTTTCTTTGCTCCTTTTGAATTTCAGTATACATATTTTGGTGGTGGAAATGCCCTCCAAAACAGGGACAGTATCTTCTACTCACATAGTGGATGTCCATCTACATTTTTATGCATAATTAATATCACAGAGTCAGCAGGCTTGTCGTTCTTTGTTTTATAAAGAAAGATTGAAGTTTAAACTGTAAGAGTTTGTCTACTTAAGGTGAACTACGTAATGGAATACAGAAAAAAAGTTTTAAAGCCTTCCAGCTCTTGGGCTTTGGAGGTCCAGTATGGGGGTAGCTCTTGTAAATGTTTTCTTTTTTTCATCTCTTGCATTAATAAACAGTGGCACAGAAATAAAAAACATGGACAAACTTCTTCAGTATTTTAGCAATGGCAATTATGGTCAACAGATATATTGTAGAGATCTCAAAGCAGTGGCATTTGCTGTAAACTCCCCCTTTTGAAATACTTTGTTACGTAATGGTCAGCACTGTCCAGTAACAGCTGATACCAATTGCAATGAAGATTCTGTAATATTGAGGCAAAGATCAAATTTGGTTTCTTTTATACTAAGTCTCTGTGAAACAAAATTTATATAAATATTGTTACCACAGAATCACAGAACAGTTGAGGTTGGAAGGCACCTCTGGAGGTCATCTTGTCCAACTCCTCTGTTCAAACAGGGCCACCGATAGCCGGTTGCCCAGGACCATTTCTAGATGGCTTTTGAATATCTCCAAGGATGGAGACTCCACAACCTCGCCGGGTAACCTGTGCCAGTGTTCGGTCACCCTCACAGCGAAGAAGTGTTTCCTGATGTTCACAGGGAATCTCCTGTGTTTCAGTTTGTGCCCACTGCCTCTGGTCCTGTCACTGGGCACTGCTGAGAAGTCTGGCTCTATCTTCTTTACACCCTCCCTTCAGATATTTATATACATTAGTAAGATCCCCCCAGCACCTTCTCTTCTCCAGGCTAAACAGTCCCAGCTCTCTCAGCCTCTCCTCACAGGAGAGATGCTCCAGTCCCTTCATCATCTTCATGGCCCTTTGGTGGACTCTCCCCAGTATGTCCTGGTCTCTGTTGTAGTAAGGATCCCAGAATTGGACACAGTACTCCAGGTGTGACCTTACCAGTGCTGAGCAGATGGGAGGGATCACCTCCCTTGACCTGCTGGCAGTACTTTCTCTAACACAGCCCAGGATACCATATGCCGCCCTTGCAGCAAGGGCATATTGCTGGCTCATGTTCAACTGTAAGCGCTGCAAGAACATCCTTTCCTCTGCTGTGATACACAAACCCTGAAGGCATTCCTGGAGATTACAGGTGCCTGGAGCAACCATCTAGTTTGGGATCCACATTTAAATAATAGGAAGGAGGAATCCCAAGGGTCCGCAAAACTATCATCAGAGATTTAGAAAATCAGATTGTTGAGGAGAAAAGTTGCTTCACCCTCTCATTGTTTTTCCTCCATAGACTAATAGAACTGTCAGCGTATAGAAGGTTTCTGTGAAGAGGAGGGTGATGAAATTGTTGTTCATGTCATACCTACAATGGATAAAACAAACTGTGCAGCAAGAAGATTTTCATTAGATCTGAAAAACTCATTATAAAGATAGTGAAGCATAAGAACTTGATCCTAGGAAGAATTTTAGAACCCCTTTCCCTGGACTTTTTTGCATAAGGAATAAGAGAAAACTGTCAGGATAGGCAACTAATTCGGTGTCAGAGTTGTGGTACTGACCACATCGTGATAATGCGACAATTTTCTGCTCTCTGGGCTGATACCCAGAAGTGCTGTATCTTTTGTGATTCTAGGTACCGAAGTACTGATCCCTAAACCCCTTTGCCCTCCCCCACCCCCAAAGGCAGCCCTTTTCCTCCTGGCCAAAGCACTCACCCAGGGTGTAGGACAGTCCTCTAAAGGGATTTCAAAGTACATACGAAATCCCTTTGGGGTCGAAATAGGATATTTCTTAATCCTATTTTGACTCCAAATGTTCTCTAAAGAAATTATGTGCTTAGCTTGGGCTCTGGATTCTCCTATAGTTAGTCACATGAAGGTCAGACAGTGTCTGCCTCTAATGCTAAATGCCAATCTTCTGTAGCTTTAATTGGCTTATCATTCTTATTGCTATTAAATGCAGTAAGGTGTACAGTTTAATTAGATTGAATTATCAGTTAGTTACTGCAGTAAATGTTGCAACAGTGTATTAATCAGCTGTGTAGATTGCTGATGTGAATTCTTCAGGAATTAAGTGAAAAAAATTCATAGAAGTCTTATGAGATTCATCAAAATAAAACTCTAGCATGCTGAACTAAAATGTAGTTCTGTTTTAAAGACATATTATGAACATGGAATTTGTAACTCTCACGTTTTTAATGTCAGTTGTAAAGCCATTTCTGGGCTGCACGGTCACCTTTTCATGCAGTGGGTGTTACCTGTCTACTGACTAGATTAGTAACTACATAACAGACTATGGAAGTTTTGGTAGCTGTTCAGTTTTGGTATTGGTAAGAAACCTCAGCATTTAGCTTAGTTTCTGGATGAAAATGTATTATTTTTACTGTCAGTCTGGAAAGTTGGCATGGAAATCTGCGTAAAAAATTACTTTTTTTTTTGCTGGAGTAACTGTCCCTAATTAAGTTATGTCAGTTATAACTATGATAAATACCTAGCTATGTATATTACAGACATACACACCTTATGGTAAAAAATATGTGTTTGGAATTTATTTTAAAATATGAACAGGTTGACTCAAAAAAGAATCTTTTATATTCTTCTATAACTGGTTTCATTCCATAGTATTAAAAGTAGTCAAAACACAGTGCCTTTGCATTTTTACTGATAAGATAAACAACTGCGTTGTAGCAGCTTACACCAGTATGTAAGATCCGTATTGTGTGATACGAAGGTATCATTCCTACATAGTCACTTTTGTGGCCATAACCACACTTTATGCAGTTCCCCACTTGCTGGAAGTGCTGCAGTAATGTGCTTTTGTCAAGGGGCTTTGAGTCAGACAGCACACTGCTACATTTGCCTTCGTCAAAATTAACTCTGATGCGAGATTCTTGCTGCTGTTACCAGAAGAAGTGAATTGTTAAGTCATTGTAGGAAGCCTTTTGGTTATATTCTCAGCTGCCTGTTTTGTGAAGAAGAAATTCCCCCTGCGCTGCTTTCTGGGCCTGACTCTGTGAGGGTGGGATGTGCTCGGTGTTTTTCAACCATCATTAATTTCATTGGGAACTGAGAGTTCAGTGCTTTACAGAGCTGGCAAGCTTTTATCAAACTATCACAGGATTCAACCCCATAATTTTGCAGAGAAGGATGTAAATGGGATTTAAAAATCCAACCCATTGTATGCATACTTGAAAAAAAATATATTTACTGCAGTATACTGGCAGTGGTTGATTCATGGATGTACTAAGGGATAACAAAAGGCTGGTATAGCATTTGGCTGGTAGGATAATGGCCGATGGCAAATAATGGCCAAGTCTGCACTTGAGACACTTAAGATACGGGTGGTCCATAAAACCTAGGACAACAGTGGTATGTGAGCTGAAGAACTACATCTTTTTGAAACTTGGTAGCAATATTTAAACACTGTGATCATTTTTAAAAAGTGAAGTTTTCACCATAAGCCTTCTAAGTCAAGACATTTATTTCCTGTAAAGTCCAGATTTCTCTTTCTAGCTTGGATTAAGTAATATAATACACCTGTAACTACCTCAGTTACTTACTACCCAGATGTCAAGTAATCTGTTTCTTTTTTTTTTAAAGCTTACCTTTTTGGGAAAGAATGACAGGTAGCTTGCAATTTCTGGATATTTGGCTGCAGAGCCAGAAACAGCAAGGTTCAAGCTCTCTTTCTTTGAAACATTTGGCTCTTCTTTCATCTGCAAAATGCTACTGAGTCCTCTTGCTCTGCAAAGAAAAGTTCAAGTGCAGAAGGAAGTGGAGAGTTCTTCCTGACAATCTGTGAATCTGTGAATTTATAAACTCCAGCCAAACCCTACCGCGGAGGAAAAAACCCCACGGAAAATAACCCATCAACGAGGAATCTTGAAATAAATCACCCTAAACCCAAATTTAAGCAAAATATGGAAATGAATGCAATCTAGAAACTTAAACCCAAAAATCACAGAACAAAAAGAGTTTTCATTCTACGCCATGAGAAGTGTCCACATCCCCATGAAGTTGTTTTTATTTGTTACTGCTGTCGATTTAATGTGGAAGATGCTTGAGTGCTACCACCTCTGACCAAAAGATATACGGTGGAACTGCTTTACTGTGTCTACCTGCTTTACCTTGGTGAGGTCTGGAGACACAAAATAGGGGTCTCTCCTGTAGTTCTTAGGCTGCTTTTACTTAATTTTGCCAAGCCCAGAAGTGAATTTAGCAAATGGCCTATCTACCTCAAAATACTTATATTTAAGATTATAAACTTTGCTGTGAAATCTAACATTTTGTAATAAGTGTGAAGAGAGTATGCCAGAAAGCATTTTCTCTCTTACAAAGTAGGAACCTTCAATAATACATTTTTAAGAGAGTAATTTGTTTAATCCTGAGAGACAGCTACAATAATCTAAGGTCGTTTAAGTGAAAAGAAGCTGCAGAGAAAGTCAGAGCAGCGCCACCTCGCTCAGAACAAACAGTGAGAGAAGTAGCGTGTTAATACTTAAAGAATTTATTCATGCATTTTTTATAACTTCTAGCCTTTGTAGTTGAATGTAATGAATGGATCTCCAAGAGGTTGAGTCATCATGCCCGTAGCTGATGCCAGTTTCCAGGCATTAACTTTAATTATTGATGCTTTCCCTAATAGACCTGATGGCACATTTTTAAAGTAAAGGTTCTGTCTTACTAAAGGCATGCCCTGCTGCCGGGCACACGGGCTGTCCCTGGCAGGGGTAAATGTGGAGCTTCCACTTGCACTTTAAATTAAGGCTTTGTTTCTTAGTTTTCGTTCTTTAATTACTTGGTGCAGTGCTTTCACCTCTAGGCTACGTTGTCTTTGAAGAAGTTCAAAACTGGAGAAGCAAACCAAGTGTGAAGGGCTTGAGGGGTCTTCCAAAACCTGTGAAGTTGCTTCAGAAGGCAACATGATGCTCTATTTACAGTTTCAGGAGATTATTGAGTGGCAGCTTCCAGACTGACATATGTGCCCCAAGAGTTTTCAGTGACAATGTTTTGTGCTTCATAGTACCTCGCATCTTCAGTATACATTTCAGCATTTTTTTAAAAAGTAGCTTTTTAGGCAGGTAGCTGGGTGTTCCTTTCATTAGATGAAAAAAATGGGCAGTGAAAGGTGCAATGACTCAGATATCAGATTTAGAGGTAGATTTTGAGTTAAAGGATTCCTGGCACAAGTTGAAACCAAAGTTATATCTTAATTCACAGTTTTACTTACATCAGTGTAAACTCACCTGTACATCCTCTGTTCTTCAGAGGATTCACCAGCAGCAGAGGTGGGGAGGTGAGAAAGAGACGGTGCAGTGTCCTTTCTGGGTCTCAGTAAGACATGCCTGACAACAAAGACTTAATAAAATAGCTCTTTAATAAGACATAATAAAAAGAGGAATGTAGATACTGAGAAAATCCCCTTCAGAGGCTGGGCACCCTGCATTTGTGCAGCATCACACAGACCCTGGGTGGATTTTCCCATGGTATGCCATGTAGGTCCCCTCCACGGAGAGAGGTTTCTTCTTTCTAGACATTCGAGCTCTTACATACTTTTCTTACAAGAACACAACTCTATTCATAAAGGATATTCATGTGAGAACTTCTCTGTGTACTTTTAGGATGGATACACCCTCCTGTCTGGAATAGGTCCTCTTTCAATCTGAGAGTGAATGACTACACGCAAGCTTTCACCAGCAAGGTTCAAGCTAAGTCATGTGTTTTCATTGCAGCATCCTTGCGAACAAAACCTAAACCTTGTGTGTAAGCCATCTCTTTCACTTGGGTGTGTTTTTGTAACAGCTGTGAAGGCAAATGGAGTTACATGTATGTTTTGCTGTGTGAGATCAGTCAGAGCTCAGTGTAGTTTTGTTTTAAAGGTAAAAGCATGTAGATCATGAATGAACTAAGGCAGAAAATCAGCAAAATAGACTGAAAAGGGACTGGCCATTCAGGAACTTCCAAATTTTAATCCTGGCATTATACTGTTATCTTGAACAAGCCTTTTAATACTGTACATCTCTTTCATCTTCTGTAAAATGGAGTAATTATGGTTTTTCCTTCTGAAAATTGTTGATTTTCAAGCCCTTCCTGGGTACATCTAGTCTGCAGGTAGTGGCTACCCAGTGCTTGGTCTCCATGATATCATATCGCCCAGAGTGCAAGTGACACACTGAAAAGAGCTGGCACTTTGTCCCCACTGGTGTGTCTAGAGACGCCTGAACAGAAGGAGCTCGGTTTATGGCATGGATGGCTGCACAACAGATTCCCAATCTTTCTCATCCTTCTCATCCAGGGGGGGTATTGCCCTCACACAATTTAATTCACTTTCATATAAGAATGGTATGTTATATTGTTTCTTATGTCATATACTCAAAAAAACATTTGAGTCTTTCTGGATGTTTTTTAATCCACTAGAAATTAAAACCCAGAAAATTAGCTTAAAGGAGATATGCAGTGATTTCTCATGCTATATTATTTGTATTTGTTACTTGTTAAGCACTGACTGTTGTGTAAGAGACAAATACTGACCTGATGAACTTACAGTCTAAATTAGCTTATAATATAAAATGAGTAACACATTACAGAAGTCAATACATATGTGTAGAATATGTAGAAATCCTAAGAATATCGGATTTTTTTTTAAGAAACTCTAAGGGCAATGGATAGATTAATGGGTAAATATGATACAGTGGAGAAGAATCAGTGTGGCTTTTGTAAAGGTAAGTCCTGTCCCCCAGAAATCTTGAGGCTCCTTGAAGGGGTCAGTAGGCACATGGATAAACATGATCTACCTGAGGTAATCTTGGCTTTCTAAATGCTTTTGACACACAAACCTAGGAGTAAAGTTTGTGAAAGTACTTCGGGTTTAAATATGCATTTTTAATGTACTGCTAGGTACCCATTTACATCTTCAGGTGCCTAAATACTGTCAAAGAACTGGCCTTATGATTTTACAGTATCATTGTCTTTGAACAATCAACATCAAAACTAATTAACACATACCAGGAACCTGACACCAGCTTTTCTATCATCAAATTTACTGATACTTGGTTTCTTACACTGCACTTCTCTCCAGGGCTATAGCTTTAATTTTTTTCTTGCAGGTTTTCAATCATATCCTTGCAGATTTGTTATATGAAAAGTACTGTGCAATATGCAACTTTCTAAGGTAAAGTTTTCTTTAAATAGCTGGTTTAAATTGGACAATCAGACCCAGCTATAATACTGCTAGGTATTATAGATAAGATGATCTATCTGTCTTTGTTAATTTTCTTTGGATTTTATTTAGCTTCATTGACAATCAGGTCAAAACCCTACTGATATTAACTGGAATCCTCCAGCTGACTTTTGGGTTTTGCGTCCAGTTGTAATGAACAGACAACTGCAGAGTGCTGATAAATATTCTTTTATAGTGAGCCAAATTTGTCTTTAATTTCACCATGTCCCTTCCATAGAGATGCTGTGAATAAATTCATGTGTGATATTGATTTCATAAGAAATGTCTGATTTGGAAAATGGAGATAAAAGGCAAGGTAGTGAAACATGCATCAATTAAATGATAAATATAATAACAGAAACATGAAAGGGAAGTATAACAGGGAAAACAACAGAGTTTTTTTTAAAGTATCTTAATTTTATGTTATGCTTGTCTATTATACCTGCTTCTTGTATCAATCAGGGTTTTTTTTAAGTTTCTTTGTGTCAATATCATGGTAATTGTCTTTCAGATATAAATGAGAGCATACAACAGCCATGATCTGAGGCTTAATGCATGACACCCAGAGGCATGTTCATTAGTAATTTAAACTGCACTGCTGGCTGGTTGCAAATAAATGAAAATGGATATATTAGGTCCAATTCACAAATATCAGCCACATTGAATGGAATTAAAATTTGGTTTAAATGCACTTTGGTTAAACTGCTACAAACAATTGGAGGAGAAACTTTTCTTGGTTTTTAAAATGTTCTTATGCCTCCAAAGTTACCAAAAGAAGAGAAGCCAGTTTTAAACTGAGTGAAGGTTGTCAAGACAACACTTTTCATATTTTTTTATCAGATAAAAATCCCAATTTTAGTTTTCCTTAGAGCACAAAGTGTATGTAAGAAAGCAGTCTGTTCTGCACTGATCTACATTCAGAAGTCTTCAAAACAGGCTGTATTAATATTAAGCCTGTCATTTTCTGATCTCTGACCTCTGTCATCACTTAAGTCTCTACTTTCTTTTGTTGGTTGTGTGAGGGACTCTTAGTTAGTAACAGGATGTCTTATTCTTCTAATAATTTATGGAAAAAATAATTTTTTCCTGTTATCTGGATACAGTCCACCACATGCCCCCTGTTCCTCTGACTGGGTCTGTGTGGTCTTTTTTACCATAACTTCTCAACCACATCAAAACATCATAAGTGGAGCAGTACTTAAGACCTCTCACTCTCCATGTTCTTGGGTGTATCACAAAGGATGGTGCCATTAGCCAGAGATGCCCACAAAAATTTGGTACTAAGGAGCACAGGTTTTAAACTACAAGAAATACAAAAAATGGACTCCAAATCTATATAGGAAAAGCAATGCATCTCAAAAAAGTATGTGGCTACCCTAGGGTTAATAATTATTCTTTCTATTTGCTCATGTATTTCATTATATGCTTTTAAATTTTTTTTCCAGCTCTTCGATTTTTTTGTTCTATATGCCCATGGGTTTCCTTGATTTGTGTAGTAGCTGCCACAGGTAGCTAAGGGTCTGGTCCCAAACCAGGCTTTTCCTGTTGTGAGGGCCTCGAACAGTGGGTCTGATGGCGAGATCTCTAAAGCCAGATCAGCAACAAGGTACCAAGTTAGCGAAACTGAGGGGAAGGTATTTCCTGAACAACATCCATGGCCCAACTTCTCTCTCCAGCCTTCAGCTCTTACAAGTAGTTGCTGCTCCTCTCTGGTCCCCAAGCACCTCCTTTCCCCTAGGGAACTGCACCTGCAAGTTCTTAGGATGCTTTTATATCTTATAGCATATGCTATAAATCAAAAAGAGTTGTGTAATCTCTGAAGGTGTGACACCATTTGGAAAATTATTCAAGAGCTGGTTCCTGACAATTTTCCTTTTTCTGAATCTGCCTTCTCTTTTTTATATGACTGATTTTCTTTCAGCCTTCTTGAAGCCCAAAATATGTTCTAGGGCTTCTTTTGGCAACCTCAGATAGAAACATGGCTGCTGAGGAGCATAAATCATGTCCATCCATAATCTTTAATGTTCCATGACCACATTTGCTGTTTAGTTTTGCTTTTAGATTTAAGTACATTATTAATGTATACTTGTAGTTAGAGCCCCGATGTGATGTGGCCTTACTTTTTACAGCAACTCAGTCAACCTTGGCTGAGGGAAAAGGATTTGTTCCCAGCATTATTTTTAGAAATGTAATGTGTCAAAACCTATCTTTAGAATTTTTCTGTTTTAAGTTTTTTCTAAAATATTTCCCTTTTTCTTTAGAAGATTGGGGTATGCCAGGCATTTTTGGCAGCAATTTGTGACTGAACTTGTTTATGTAATTTTTTTTCAAGGCAAATGAATTGATCAAATAATACTTTTGTTTCATGCAAATAATATAATAAAAATGCACATCGTGTATCAGAACTAAAATTTTGTAGTAGAAGCTTTAAACATTCATTCTTGGAATAGGTTTGGGTTTGTTGGTGTAAGTGATGAATGTGACTAGGAGAGACCAGAGAGAAAGATGCTCAGGTGCTCCTGTTACTGATCCATGTCATCCTGTCCAAATTTCTTACGTTGACCTGTGTGTTACCAGTTTATTATCCATGTGTAGGGAATTGCTTGTCCTGTCTCTGCAAGCTCTCTTGTGCCAGCATGAGTTTGTGTTGGCTGTGCGGGAAACTGAACCAGGGACTTAATCCAAGTTGAAAATGGTCCAACCACAGCAGGAAGCAATAAGCTCCCCAGACCAGTTTGGCCTCATAATTGCTTTTGCCAGCAGAAGGAGAGGTTGATGTAGCTGCAGGAACGAGCAGCAGCAGAGGGTGGTGAAATAATTTCTGGCTTAATTGATCTTAAAGTAAAACTCTGGTGAGCAATCGAGCCCCTAGAAATGCGGGATTGGGGGACAAAACTTTCCTTGTCCATTTGCATAGTACCCCAAACAGAATAATCCTGACACTTTTAGTCCCTTCGCATTAATGCAAATAGATTATATCTTTTGCTGGCTTACTATTTCTAAGCACTTTTCCAGCATGTTGCCAAGTCTCCCATCCTATTCCCTTCTAGACTACATTAGGTTTATTCTCCTTAATATTGTTGAAAGATTAAAGGGTTTGTAAAGGGATTTGGTGCACACTGAATATATTCCTTTGTGAGTAGCAAAACAACATTTAGTAGGGGTCAGGCTCTTCACTGTGTCTAAACATGTGTGGCATTCCCAACAGCTGAGTGGTTTCTCTCTGCAAAGTTGCAGTTTTTGATTAGGCAGCTGGTGACATCTGGTGCCAAGATTACAGAAAGGATTTCCTGTGGCAGATGAAAGCTGGTGTCTGTTTCGTAACGAATGGGTGGTGGAAAAAGGCTCATGACTGGGATTATGCTTACGTGTTCCAGAATATATGCATGCCCTGTTGGAAAGTTCTTTGCTAATTTTTTATTCATGTCGCATATGTGACTAACTTTGACATGCAATGTCTTGTAAACTGTAAAAGGAAATATTCCTCCTCCTCTCCTCCCAATAGGAATAAATATTTAAATACTACTCTGCATGCTTATACCTCTTTGTAGAAAGCAAGGCAGATCCTATTATTTTAAATCAACTTAAGTATTTTGGAATAATGCTGTGAAACTAAACAAAAATTAGCTTTTACTTAATTAATCTTAAACATGTAAATTGAGGCAAAGAAGGTAAGTAACTTTCCAAGAGATACATTGGGAGCTAGTACTGGCCCACATTAGAGCCCATGAGAACCCTGGATCTCACCCAGCCCTCAGCAAATTCTGCTCTGCCTTCACCTGGGAGTCAAATTATTTCAGGGAAAAAAAGGCAATCCGGTATCACGGGGAGGAAAAAAATGTCCACCAGATGGTGCTGCATGATAGCTAAGGGACCCAGTCAGGGAAGAAAAACACAACCACTTGGTAAGGTCTTCTTAAAAGGATTACTGATGAGAAAATGATCATGTAATTGGAGCAGAAGCCGAAATAATTGCTGAAATGACAACTTTTTTCTTAGAATTGGTATGGTATTTTATAAGCAAATAATTCAATCATCTTCTGTGTTTTTTCTCTATTGTCACAAGTCTGCTGAAAGTAGATGTAAAGTGGGAACTCTAGAAAATAATATATTTTAAAGATATTTACACATTATATAAGCACGCAAAAATCTATATTCACGATTACATCTCACAACTGTAGTTATGTACTCATACTTCAGTAGCAACCAGTTTCTTTTGACAAAATTTGGCTCATACCTGTTTTTGTGAATTTCTCACGATTTAGCCATTAGACATTTCAGTATGACAATTTGGCCTTTTAAAACCCTAATGCTTTTGTACTTAAATACAGATATTTATGTCGATAGCAGAAACCACTGTTGTTGTTGAAAGAAATCTGGTGTAAAATATGATCTCGGCATGAAGCTTTTAATGTTGCATTTCGTACCTGCCTCGGCTCTTGATAGATGAAGGATGCTGACTCATATGGCATGTGCTACAATAACCTGAAAGGACGTGAATCAAAAAAGAAAGGCTTGTGGCTTCATAGCTTGATGAAAATGAAAGGACGCTATGGTCACTGGCAAGTAACCATTAGGCTGTAAATACAACCTCCCTCGAGAGTTTTAAGTGGAGGTAACCTCGAACACTCATTACGACACACGCCCAATCTCATCTTCTGCTTGTACTTCCTAGCCCACCAAGCTTCCTTATGTTGGACAGATTTTGAAGGACTTTAGCTGAGGCACTCTTACTGACCTGTGTGAGACCAAGACCTCTTCCGATTCCGCCAGTGCCACGTTACCTGCCCGAGAGGTGAGCACCCTTCCGAGGGCAGCTGCCACTCAGGCTTCACCCATGGCAATGCTGGAGGGGGCAGGAAGACCCTTCCCAGGGTGAGCTTGTTTAATGGGGAAACATTGCTTAATGTCTTATAACGAACCTCGGACAGCCTCTGGTTAGAAATACAGTCAGTTTTCCTGAAGGAAGTGAGAAGAAAGTTGTCTGAGGGGATTTTCTATACATTTGTCCTTACAGATTTCCACTCACACTTATCCACGTCCTGGTGCTTCAGATAAAGTGATTTCATGATTTTGCAAAGCCTCGATTTGAAAAGCCAGGCTTTGGTAACCCTATACATCCCACTAAAAGCCAGGTTGTTGAATTTTTCCCTGTTTCGTTCTTAGTATGTAAGGGTTTCATGATGGAATAGTAAGACCTTGAATGTTTTGTCATCTCTTGGCAGTAAGAAGACTAGAAATTTGTAGGCTTGTGGATGCTTTTTTGCTGTTGTTCCAAAGAAGTTGGGAATAACCTTGTCAGCCTTAGACTCGAACATTTTAAAATTGATTTTGCAAAATTTTATCCTTTTTCTGGTAGAAATCCACCATTCCATAGTGAATTCCTTCATATTTTTTTTTGGATTTCCAAATAATTTCTCTTGCTGAAAGTAATATGTATTTGTATGTCTTTTTGTCACTGATTTTTCAAGTCATCTGCTTGTCACTAGTTTTTCTTATGATGAGACAGATTTTCATTTCGTGATAACGCTCTTTGGCCTTTTCTCAAATCCCACTGCTACACAGTCAGACTTTCTTTGTATCCTTGTCTACCTTCACCAGCATTTTTCTGCCAATTGAGATTTTTCATTTTTTTCAACACACACAAAAAGGAAAGATTTTGACAGTAAGAACCTTTGGATTAATTCACCAATTACCTCTTTCCTACCTTACTAAACAAAAAGGCTGCAAAGTTTATTAATCATCTAGTGTATCTATGTTTGAGTGCTGCTTCCTCCAAGGGCTTAATTTTCTCTTGTCCAAAACTTGATCTTCACTTAATAATAAATGTGAGAAAATACTGTTATAAATTAAGCATTTGTTTCATTTAAGTCCCAAGACATATCACTGTAGCTGTCTTTTCTCCAATCCAAACCTGAATTTTCATGAGGTTGTTAATTTTTCAAATATTGTAAAATAAAGAATTAAGGAGGAAATCTCACAAAGCTGAATTTATTTTTGAAGGAAATCTGTTGGCTTTAAATAAGTTGAAATCAAAGATTCAGTTTAGTTTAATTTTATTTCTCTGAGATGTTGTCCTACTTGGCCAGTCACCACAGAAACATAGTGATTCACACTCTTTGCTATACCTTTCTGCTTTTAGTGCTCTTACATTCCCTCCACTTTCTTTTTTATGATGCATCTTTGGCTTCCTCTTCATGATCCTGTGACTATTTCATTCTTTACCACTAGGCATCAGCATTGCTCTCACTATTTTTAGACTATTTCCTAGCTAAGAAAAGCTGCTGTTTAACTCCAGCCTCAGCAAGTAAATGATTCACTGGTGGACTGTAAGGCTTCAGTCTGCTTTTCTGTAGCAAATTATCTTGAACAGTCTTAGACCAAAGTTTTAAAGAAAACTCAAGATGCATAATTGGCTGGTGTCTACTATCTATGTGCATTATATTCATATGGTCTGTGTAATGAACATACCAAAGAACAGTCATAGTTGGTGGTTTATAGGGAAGTTTCCAAAAGCTCAAAACCCAAATGTAAGCAAATTCAGGTGGAGAGGGGATTTGAACAGAACAATGAAAATAACAATTAGGAGCCATTCAAGTGCATTTTACAGGATGTCAACCCCCCAATCCAGTGATCAAAAAAAAAAAAAAAGGGCATTCTCTGTAAGTATTGTGGAAGATCATAAAGTAAGAATTAAGAAACAATCAGAAAAATTAGGGAACCTTTCTGGAATGGCAAAAGGCACATGGAACAGATCTGGAAAGACCAGAAGGAGTTCTAGTTATCTGAATTGTCTGACAATGGTACTGGACTACTTTAGGTGCAATTGGTTGAATAGTTAATTTTACTCTGGAAAAGATAGAATTGCTTATTACATATTTCTGTTCTCTTTTGGGGAGGAGTTCAGCTAATGGAGATCATATTCTCTGGGATGATGCAGAAATTTTTTTTGTTCTTGGAGTAACTAGGAGGAATTTTAATAAGAATATGGTCTTGTATCCTCCCATTAGAGGTCTTTGGACAACTAGTGTTGACTGAGCAAATGTTAGGGTACCAACCAAGTCTAAAGATGCTGGAAAAAATCGAAGAGTAACTGAATTCTTTGGTGATTTGGATACATCTTTTTGTATTTTTGTTACAGTTACATAAATGGATATGGAGAGCAGGTGGGGCATTTTTACAGGTCATTGCATAGCATCTCAGGAAATAGGAAACATGGAAGTGCTGCAGCTTTATGATGGAAAGCCAACTGACCGTGATATCCCACTGCAACCTACTGGGCAAGTAGCCACAAGAGCTAATATTAATCTGTGAATGTATAAAAAGGAGGAATATCAAGTAAGACCTGAATTAAAAAAATAATATTGACAGTTTGGGAAGATTGAGAGAAGAGCTGCAGGAATGGTTAAAGAATAGGAAAACCTAGTCTGCCTGCTCATGTCTGAAATAACGGGAGAGCAGGATTCCTCAGAGACGTGGAGAAATGAGATGATCCCTTGAAGCAGTGGTCTGAGCCGGTGGTTTGGCTCAAGCTGGTTTCTTGCAGAGCCAGGTTTGGTCCCTCAGTGTCCACGTTGCAGCTAATCTGCGCCTAGGCAAACCGGTGACAGGCAGGTGTGAGCTGCCCTCATGAAACGCCCTAGTGACCAGAAACTGAAACTGGACAAATTCAAGTAAAAATGTGTTTCTAAAAATCAAGTGCTATTAACCATTGAAACTACCTCCTTGAGCTCACTTCTCTGCCAGTGGAAATGCTTGTAGCAGGGGTAGACTTTTTTTCTTCTTAAAGTGTTAACTGAGGCAGGAATTAATTTCTCCTGGTTTCTCTGTGTGGGTGTTTTTCTACTGCAGCTTTTGTTCATTTTGAAAACAGTAAAAGCACTTCAAGTAATTATTTGAAAATTTTAAATACTTGCTCTGTAATGCATTTCTAAATGAAAAAGGCTTTGCTGTCAAAAAATTAGTATGATCATTGTTTTACTAGATATAACCAATGAGTACAAAAAATAGACTGTTATATTCTCAACATGATATCTGTTTATCATTTAATTTATTCTACTCTGTTTATGATAAGATTTTTATATTCATTCCACTGCATTATTTATAGATAAAAGTGTAAGGCATCATATAATAGCATATTTAACAACTTTAAGAGATATTTTACTAGGAAACCAATATCTCGTATGTTTGTACTATTCTGTCATGTCGATTCATTTTTAGCAATTTAGACAAGACTATTTATCATTTAAAGTGATGGAATAACTTTAAGTGTAGAAATGCTTGAAATCCTTGACTATGCATAGGCAGAAATCTACCTATGCATTAAAACTGACCAAGGCCAAGCATCATTCCCTGGTAAATATACAGCCACCCACTACATTTTATCTGGAAAGAACCTCAATACTTGAATGCACCGCGGAGCACTTTGAAGTGTTCATGGTAACCATATTTATGAAAAAATTATGACTTGTGGCACATTTAGACTTAGTGAGTAATGAGCTTGCCTAGAGGAACCAACATAGGAACTTCTATTTTCAAGCCAACACACCCTCCACGTTGCTCTAACGTGTTCTTCCTCTGAAGGATGGGAGCCGTTGGTGACAGCACAGCCCTGGGCTTGAGTCCCTACCTCCCTTGCAGGCACAGTCAGCGCTGATGTAGTTACGTGGCTTCTGGACTGCAGTTTGCACGCAGCTGGCTCGACGTGCGGGCCGAGCAAACGCGCGGTTGCATCCATCTGCGTAGATTTGCCCTGTGGTACTGAGAAGGGAGACACCAGAACAGCCTTCCAGCCTTCCAGGTGTGGCCGAGCGTCCCCAAACATCTGACTTTGCTCTGATTCATATGAAACTTGTTGAGCTGATGATTGCCATTATACCGTATTGCTTCCTGATCTTGAAAATGGAAGATGTCCCCTATCTTTTGTCCTACAGAATATGTTCCTATGACTTAGCCAAAGTCAATGGTTGCAAATACGGTGAGAAGAAAGCCTTGGTGGTTTTGGTGGCACCAGTGCACATCACAGACTCCCTGCTGCATGATCAAACGCAGTGTTGAGCATGCTGTTGTCTCACTGGAAGTTAGGAAGCTCTTTCAGGGTAATCTCACAGTGGCTTATTAAGGATGTGCAAACCTCCAAATAGATGCAATTATGCACCTAATTGAATAAAGCGGATGTTATTTCATTTCTGTGTTACAGAAGAAACTGTGGGTAAGTGTGTGTATGAGTACATGTGTGAGAAAGAAAATGAATTTTACAGCAAAGATATGCCTCGAGCTATTCTTTCACAGCAGGGACTTTAAATTTGCCTGGTCCACTTACTGCCAAACTGGCCATGAAAGTCAAAACACGAAATTACTTCAGTTCAGAAATCTTGAGGACATTATGGCCTCCTCCAGGGTTGGTTCTGCATCCCATTTCCATGGCCTGCAAAGGGTGTCTCGGATCACCCTCTCTCTGCATGCTATTTGAAAATCCTTCTCCGTTCTTCATGCCAAAACAAAAAGCTTCCCTGTTGTCCTTTCCCACTCTCCCCTGGATTTTATCTTGCTTTTGGGAGAAAAGTGATTGACTGGAAGGGATGGGAGCTTTTCTCACCCACCATTTCCGAGCTTCTGATGGTGACACCTTAAAAAAAGTCATAGGCTCACTTCTCTTTCCCTCCAGTTGCCACTGTCACCCCCAGAGTCTCCCTTTTTACCCTACATATGGGGGAGGGATTGCCATGGCATCAACCTTTGCTGATTCCCTTTTGTTTTAAAAGCCCTTACAGACTGCCACAAGGATAAAGTAATTTGTGAGGAATGACACCAGGAAAATTATCAGATTGAGTTGTAATCGCTTTGCAATGTAATACAGTTTTGTTTAGTTAAGCAGCAGATGTATCATGAAATTAGACTTCATAAAGCATTTATCAGGTCATTTCTAATGTTATTCCATATTTGTCTAATCTTTACAGGGAGATTTTCTTCCTTTCCCTGGGTCCAATTTAATTTAGAACAAAAATAGTCTGGATTTTGCAGGACAGAAGCCCTAAAAAATTAAATTTTTTATGGCTTCTGGATATTAAAAAAAAATTGAATCAGGCACCTTATGAGTACATTGGTCCTTCCTCTGCAGATCTCCTTAACTTTGCCATATGACAGTATAATTTCCAGGCTGGTTTCAGGAGCAGGGGCGGTGGCAGGGAGCCATCAGCATCCCAAGTCCTGTGGAGAGAGGGGTATGTCGGTGGTGGATTCTTCCTTCTCACTTTAGGATCTGGTTGGCGTCATTGCTTACGTGCTGTACACCTCGCTCTTTCTTCATCAGTTCACAAGGCTAATTCACATCTGAATGAGCTATATACGGTGTGTCTTGCAAGTTGGGTGCTTGGTCTCCTGTACCTGCACCCTCCCAGGCTGCATTTTTACCCTACAGACAGAGACAGTTCACTCTGCACGGAATAACCTCTTGTTGTCACTGACTGTTAGTCACAGAAATATGTACGTGTTGCACCACATGCTCATATAAAGCTAAGCAAAAGCTAAAACAAAGTAGGTTATACTTACCTGGTCGTTAGATAATTGCAGCTACAGCTAGACAAGTTAAAACAGAGCCCCAGGCAGGCTGAGAGGAGTCTGGACAAAGCTGGGGGGTCTGGAGGTCTCTGCAAATGCCTCTTACATCTCTGAGCAAAAGCTAACCGAAGGTGTGGTGAGAGGCATGGTTCTGCCTCTGTGTTTCAAGCTCAGTTTTCATTGTTATTTGCTTTATGTAATACAGAAAGACCCGAAGATCCCAATTAAAAAGAGTAATTCACTTCTATTTCAGTAAAAATATAATCTCATCCGAATGCTTCAGAGCAGAGTAGGAGGCTTATTAACAAACATAAAACCCCGTTTCCTTTTTCAACAGGAGATTTGCAGTGCCCTTTTCAGAAAAAAAGAGGCTATCTTGTTCACCGCTCCCTGTGGAGATATTACAGACTCTTGCCAGTAAAATGTAACATAACCAAATATTAAAAAAAGAATACTTTTTCTTGAAACAGTAGGGAGAATTTGTTAATAACTAGGTACAAATGTAGCCAGTTCTAATAGCTCAGAAAATCATTGCTTTGTAGCATTATTGCTGTATTTATCTGCCTTGATCTGCCACCATTATATTGCTAGCATTCTCCTGGATTTATACTGCAGGTTCTGGCTTTCCAAGTGGAGTGAAACTGCTCCTGATTTACATTGCTCCAAGTCACCGGAGAACAGGCTCTTAAAAACTCCACCTATAACTAAAACGTGTACCACATGGCTTCTAGCACTGCTACACAAGTAAGCAATGGTATGTTTCTACTCATGAGGCTTCATGTTTCTCCACGAACTGAAAAATATGTTAAAAAAAATTTTCTCAAGTCAGCTTTTTGCAGTTTGCAAAGCACACGTTCCTTCCACTTCTATGGCATGAAATTGCCCTAAGAAACTTTGGAGATTACTTTGCTTCCAAGAATTTGTACTTTTTCTGCTTTCTTTGGGACAGGAACAAGAATTATCCCAGAAAGCTCAAACGGTCACTGTAATATCAGTAAGTATATTAAAGATACCTGATTTACAGAAGGTACATTTAAGCCATTATAAGGCATGGTATTGAGAGTTGCTGTGAGGATGCTGATGAAAAGCCAGCCAGCCATGAAACTAAAGAGGATAGGATGTGAATACGGCAAGCAGCAGAATTGTTGCATATTTCAAATGACACTGTGGTCCTTGTTGAAGAGCTTTGCCTCTGCTTGGAAAGTGGTCATAAAATGCTGTATTCTTGTTCTGGAGTTTGGGCTCTGAACAGGGGCTGCGAGTTGGAGCTTTTCATGTTCTGAATACGAGGTGGGGATTTTCAGGGCAACATATTGTCTTGGTATCAAAGTGGTGCTAAGCACCCATTTACCTAACGTTTGGGTGCCTTCTGCCAAGCCCAGCCCCAGGGTGGGATCCTGACCTCCTCCACAAACCATCCTGTCCGTTAAGGACCTAAACATGACCAGAGGGCTCCAGACTGAGAACAGGGCAGGAGAGAACGGGAAAGGAGAAGTGTGGTGAGGTTGCTGGTTACCTTTCAGGCCCGATAATGAATTACCAGCTATTTTAAGGCACCTCAGACTCGGCAAAGCCTGCGCTCACCTGTTCTGTTCCTGGGTGGACTTCTTAAGTTGTGGCTTTTGTTCTACAGTTGACCTAAAGCTCCTGCAGGTATGGGGGATATTTATGGTCTGTGGTGCATGTATCCGCAGTGATCAGATATTCCCCTTGCCCCTGTCTCTCCCTCCTCCCCTGCACAATTAACTGTTGCATTGTTGTTATTGCAGGGAACCAAAATCTAGGTGAGCCCTCCACTTATATGATGTAGACTACCCTATGAACTGTGATTTGGATGCTCTCCTAGACAGTAGGAGATACAGGCTTAAAGTTTCTTAGGCTGAAAGGATCTCCCCCCTTTCCACGTTAGGGCTTTCATATAAAGCAGCCTCTGCATAGCTTTGTGTAATCAGGATGCAAGTTTTTGCTCATCTGTGCAAAAGCAAAACCACAGGTACTCAGGAGAAGCGTCAGCACATGGCTACATCTTGCTGCTTAGACTTGAAGCACTCACTGAAAACTGGAAGTAGATTTAACATCTCAGTAATCAATCGTCAGAGGTTTGTTAACTATGAAGAGTCTTTCAAGGCTGGAAAGATGGTTGATGCTACCTCAAGAGCCATTGGGGAAGCACTGTAGATTTCTAGAGCCAAGATTTATGGCTAAGATTTCATATTTTGATTAAAGGCTGATTAAAGAGCCCAGACCATAGGAAAGGGAGAACATCTTCTACAAACATAAATCAGAGCAACCTCAGAATATATTGCTGGTATTTGCATGCTGATACTGTAACCAATACTGTACCTTTATTTTCTTTTTCATTTAATTTGTTGGGCAAAAAAATTATCTAAATTCCTTAAAGCAAAACTGTGTGGACAGCTGCAGTTTCAGGTGAATTCCTGCACCTCACAGAGCAGACTGTCTCATGCAATTTTTTAGGCTGGAGACTCAAACACAAATCAGAAAATTTTGTGGTTTTTAAATTACTAGTAGAGCGCTAGCTCGACCTTCTCACGCGTTGCTGCATAAATACTGATAAAATGCATAATTACAATATTTTACTAAGCTATAGCCTGGTACTGGTGCTGGTGAGTGGTTTGATTGATTTGGACAGGAAGCTGGTCCAGTCAGGTATTGCTGAAATAATGCCTCTTTATTACGAAGATTGCTTTTTGTTTGTTTGTTTCTTTATTCATGTAGTGCTGATGTTGTGTATACGGCCAGATAGTGTAAGTGTCTAAGAAATAATATTAATCAAGCAGTACTTAAGCATATTTTAAGTTGGTATGGAAGAATTGTAAGTATGCTAAGGTTGCTAATAAATCCTTAACCAAAACCAAACAAACACAAATTTTTGGAAAAGAAAAACTTGACTTCAGAAGTCACACAATTATTTGGAATTAATCACACTAATTTTTTTCTCAAATGTACTAATCGTATCCTGGTGTTCAAGCTGCAATATTACACCATGCGAAATAAGGACATCATGCCTAATTGAAAAGCTCATGCCAGAATTTATTTTATTAGAAGGGAATTAAAAAAGTCAGAGAAAATGAATCATTTCCTAAATTAATTAATGTATCACTTACTAACTGTCATTAAAACCTTGTTAATTTGATCCAGTGACAAAGCTAATTAAGAAGATATATGTCGTTCTAAACCCTAATGAATATTTTAAGCACTTTGTTCCTTTAACATCTTCCTCAATTGGTTTAATAGACAATGGCAGCATCGTGTCATTCTCCGCTGGCCAGAGGAGCCTTCGGTGACCCGGCTTGGAGCGGTAATGAGGTGCTGCAGGCAGATCTAATAGCAGGCGGTCCTTCTTGGAAGCGACGGCTCTGTTGGAAAGCTGAAGGGTGAAGGCAGAACTTCTGAGTGAGGGCAGACCTTCCTCATCAGCCGCACATGGCTGAAGCCAGACACTGGTAATAAGTCTACTAACTTAAATGCAATTATGAAACTATGGAAATAGTAAAAGTCTCGTCTCCCCGCTTGCCTATTTAAAAGGTTCTTGTTAGAGGATTTGTTCTGTTGCCAGCAACAATTTCGACAGCCATGTTTTCATATGGAAAACAGGTTCCTCTCCTGTGCCCAGCCTTATGCTCTTGGATTGCATTATAAAATATTCCTTTTACCTGTCAATCTGTACAGTCGCTTGGGATGTTTTGTCAGCAATGTAGGTGGAGATTTTATTCTGATAGTCTTTCTATGTGATTATTTTCACAAGAATTTAAACTTTTTTATAAACACAAAAATACATGTGACTAGCAAGATCTCATATCCAGTTTTGTAGTTTAGCCATGTAGAAACAATGCAACCATTAAAACAAGCAGACTTCCCTTTTATTACATTTCTACAATAATTTAAAAGCACATTCCACTCTTATTCCCTTCTTCTACGTCTTTGCTTACTCTTTCTCCCCCCCGTCAAATACATGCATTCAACCCCTCTCTCCTCAGTCTTACAGGTATTACTTATTGCTTCCTGAACCATTTTTTAAAAAGATTAGATATTATTGTGGGCATGATGGTCAAATTGCAGATGTTCCTCACAATATTTTATGTACCTAGAATAGCTGAGAGATTATTTCTATACCATATGCCTTCCATCTTGCTGACATCTTCAGGCTTTTAGTCCAAATGTTTTCATCAACACTGGCTGTAATGATTTTTAGATGGTGGAGATCTCACCATAAAATTTTGTACATGTGTGTGAATGTATAGTGAAGTGGACATTTAAGAGAACAGCCTCATACTAAAGCGAATTGTATAGGCTGTTCATTATCAAGATAATAATAACAAATTAATATGACAGTTACTCCCTGAAAATCAGAAAATTTGGCCATTACCTTATAAAGAAAGTCTTGGAGGAAGAAGGTGAATGGTACAACGGGGAGGATATCCTCATGATATAAATAAAATGCAGCAGTAGCGAATGGGATCTGAAGCCGCTTCGTTGTTTGTGCCATATGGCTGGGACATGGAAATGTCTGGCAAATTCAAGTGACTTGACACTTTTTCATGTGTCTCACCAGATAAACCTAGAAGACACACTCAGAGATGTAGCTGGTCTCCTTGTGCTCTAAATCAAGAAGTCAAGACAATGGCTTACAAAGCCAAGAGTAACACCCAGCCAGACTGATCTGACAGTGGTCCTGCTCCTTTTGTGTCTCCTGAGAGCCTTCTGGTGCTCCGCACCCATGTGGAGGCAAAGACAGCTCATGAGTAACCTTGCAGAATTAGGGCTTGAACTGTAGAAGCATTCGAGGTCTGCTCCTGCTGCAGTTTGAACTACAAAGTAGATCACAGGCTATTTCTGCACTTAGCCATTGGTTTCTGAAAGCAGTGGCTTCTACCCCAGTACCTTTCTATATTCCACTGTGCAGCATTTTATAAGCCTCCAGAATGTTACCAAGATTTCTGTAAGCCAGAGTTTGTGAGATTTTTAGGTTGAAAGCAATTTTGTTTCATTGAGGAGTAAAATAATAAAATGTTTTTCCCTGTGAAGCTTGTCAACATGCATTTAGGCAAATTAGTTTGGAAACTTCTTTGCATTAATGGAATGGAAAAATTTTTAAGTGCTCAGCTTTTCACTAATCTGGGGAATGTTTTGTTTTTATGTCATCATGACTGCTTTCATGAAAACAAATACAGGCTTGATGGACGGGATTTTTAGAGATGTTGACTATGTACAGTCCCCTGTGGCTTTAAATGGAAATCTGGCTCTTTGGTATAGCTGAGACTCTGGCCACTTCATCCTGCTTCAGAGACTAATATTTCTGTGGGGAAGTAAAGAGACTGGGGTCTTACTATTTACTAGTGAAAACCTGTAGGCTCTTCACAGCATTTGTACACACACACAAGCACACGCACAAATATGCTCAATGTACAAAGACTGAGTCCTTCTTTTAATACGTACAAAGTAGTGGAGAACTATTACTTTAACTAGAGGCAAAAATTGTAAACAAAATTAATATTCATTATATTATTAACATTGCATGTATAGAAGTCTAAAAAACAGCTTGGTGCCAGGCTTATATTATGTGATTGCCATGTCAACCAGTATTATATCTTAGCTTTGTTGTTCTCCCCGAGTCTTTTTTTGTTTTCTTTTTTTTGTGATTTTTCACTTTCAAAGTGGAAGTGTTTCACTTGCAACAAATTAGCCCTTTCCAACCAAAATAAATATTCCAGGAAAAAAAAAAATTGCTTCGATTGTAAACATTTCAACTATGGATCTTGTTTGTTTGGTGCTTGTACCAGGTCTTGGACAATTGCTCCCTCATCAACAAAAATTACTATAGGACTGAAAATAATAACAGCGCATTGAGATGCTTTCCTAGGTCCTCCTGCATAGGCTGTGGAGTGAATCCTTCAGCTGTTCACCATGGCTTCTGCCACCAGTTTTATCAGCAGGTGATGGATGCTTTGTGTTGTATTGTTCAGGATGTGAGTTAGTCTTCACAATCTCTGGCCCCTGGCTGGCAAACACCACAGACAGCTTGCTTAGGGCCCCACAAAATTCAGTAACATTAGCCTTTTTGTCTCACTTAAAGAGGAGATTTCCCTACGCTTCTACCCTACAAAGCCATGCTCCTAAAATCTGAACTGTGAGGATATGCCACACTGTAGCCAGAGGTGCAGCGAGCGCTGGCACCTTTCCACATGTGCTGCACTCACTCCTCCCGAGTGCAGGGTTTCTTAAAGTGTCGTGGAGATATTTGAGAAATGCCGTGCTACTACATGCGCTAAGTCAGATTCTAGTTTTGGAAGACTGATAATTCTCCTTTGCAATTAACTGCAGTTGAAGCTACAGCAGCTTCTCTTTAAACCTTGTGTAAGCTTGGCTAGCAAAATTGATGTGGCCTGAAATCCGACAGCTCAGGAGAATAATTTTGCTATCATTTCAAACCAAAGCAATTGCCCTAATCGTATCAGCAAAATGTCTGTGCAAAATGTGGATGATAATCTAATTTGATTTTACTTTAACCTGTCTCTAAATGTGTACTTGTTCCTTGCAGATTTCATTAAGGTCAAAACAAACCCACCATTTTCCTAACAGAAGAAAGTATTATTCCGAATGGTAGTGTACTTCACCTTTCCTACCTCTTGCCTAGAGATACGTAATGCAAAATTGTTAGTTCTTGCACCTTGTCAATTCTCTGATTGGATTTAGTTACAATTCTGGATCTGATATTTGTGGTAAATACAGATCACATGGTGGTAAATGCACATGCAAGTTTGAGCAGTATTTGACAACAACAATACATGGGAACATCTAGGAAAAAAATTTTGTATTGCTTAGAAACCATTCTTGTTTAGTTTTTTGGTTGGTTTTTTTTGTTGTTTGTTTTTTTTTAACTTTTAAGTCTTCCACACATTAGTGAGGCAGCTGAGTGCATTTTTATTCCTAAAAAACAGAATCCCTGGAAAAGCACTATCAAATCCAGATGAGTGGCACTTGCCGTGGTAAACAGCCACCCAACAGAGAGTCCGATTAGTGAATAGTATGCTAGTCTGAAGGTTGGGAGCATGTTAAAGACCAAACTCATCTCTGAACAGTGAGAGATCCACGAGGCCTTTTTCACCTCAATTTTCTCTTTGGAAGCCCTGGATGGTGATTACTTACTTGGTAAATAGATGTTTTCACTTTCAGTGAGTGAAAGGGTGACGATGCTCTGGTGTGCACTCATGGGAAATCATTTACTTGTAGGTACGTGTACAGGACCACAGAGATGTACAACATGCATGTGAATACAGATGATTCTGTAGATTATGGTCCCATTCCACCAAATACCATGGGGAGTTATTGATGGCTGATCTTTGAACATCAGGGCCTGCCTGTTCAAGTAAGATCAAATAAATCTGAATTGGCGCTTGCTACTTTTGCTAGGTTTAATGTTGAAATCCCACAGATGACTTTATAGGAACTTAGATTCTTCATCTTATTATTTTTTTCCTAATATTTGTTATTGCTAAATTTTAAGTTGTTTTAACTTCATTCATGCTAGCAGAGCACTAGCAAAATGAGGATGGTATGGTGTTCAGAAATACCACTTGGGAAAACGTTCCCAACTGTTCCTGTATCTTTAAAAGTCATTTATCTGCTTTACACATTTTCTATACATTTACTGACTCTGCTGATTAACACTTTTGTGACTCTGATTCTTATTGACCACATAAATCACCGACATCAAAGTTGCATTGCTACGTGTCTCAGTTCAATATATCATTATGACAACTTTTGTTAAATTGCCAAAATCAAGCTTTACAAACAATCCAAATGCTCTAATCTAACAAAAATATCATGTCTTTTATTTTTGGTTCTAGCTAACAGATTTGGTCAGTATACCTCCCTGGAAAATAAAATAGTTGCAGTATTTTCAACATTCTCACAGTTCAAAACAAGGCAGGCATTAGCAAATTAGCACATGACAACTTTAAAATACAAGTTTAATAGAAGTTTAAATACAGATTTTGTCTAGAGAGTTAGCTGTTAAATTAACAACCAAATTTTTATAAGTGCAGTTATTACTGAATTATTTTATGTTAATAATACAAAGACTTTATGGGCAGTAAAACAAAGGAGAAAGATGATTGACCATAGACATGCTTCTTACTGGTGATGGCTGGTAGCTGTGCATACATGTCACAAGGCAGGAGCCGACCATCTCAGGCAGATCCTGTGTTTCTCTGAGATTGCAGCATGGCAGAAGTACAAGGTAGGGCTTGAACAGCAGGGTTTTTTTCTCTTGAAAAGTCGCTTGAATTCTTTTTTTTTTCCATTAAGAATGATTCCATTTACTTGCCTCAGTAGTTCACCCAGGTTGGAAGGTTATCCAGCTCACCTGTGGGTTCAAACCCTGGTGCTAGTGCCCTCCTTTGAAGTTGTAAGATGTGATGCATATGTTGAGTGGTGCTGACATCTGCATGGTTAGTATACGGAACATAAATAATTAATGTAGCGTCAGACACTGACTGATCAGCAGAGGTCAAAGGGGTTAATTATCTGGTGGCTGTCATTCTCCGAGACACAGCAGGTCAGCATGTGCTAGTAGTTCCCTGGGATTCACAACTGGAACAAGTGAAAGAATAAGCAGGAAGCTGATTTCCGAAACCAGCAATTCCCGGCACGATACGACTATTTTAATCCTTCCACCCTTGCAGCTGAAAGAGGTTGCAGGGTGAACTAAGCGGCTGCTGGATGGTTGTCCGTAAGTGTCCAAGTGAGTCTGTCAGGAGGCTCGCACAGCCCAGCAACCACAAACCAGGCGTGAATCGTGACTACTGGATTCCTGTTGTATCAGTCTACATATCTTTATGTACCTTCGAGGCTCCTTTTTCCTCCTCTGCACTGTGGAAAAATAACTGCTTGTCCAATTAATGTGGGAAGGGAAATGAGGAACCATCCTACTTCAAAACAACACTTCTTTGTTTCCACTCCATCTAGCCTACCTCTGCAGGGAGCCGTAATACCTTCCTAACCACAACGCTTACTTAAGTACCTTGCAGTGCTGGTTTAACATCTCAGATGTTCCACCTGCAGTTTGAGAATTCTGTAGGGCCATGTGCTGGATTTCTGAGTTGTTTGCTACTTGGCAGGTAAAAACTCTTTTGCAGTCATATCCTGCTTACTATTTTATATTGTCAGATGTAAAACATCATTTAAGTGTATTGTTGCCTGTGTCTTCACTGATGCTGGCTTCCTCAGACTGTATCTTTAGGTTCAGACTCTGTATGTTATGACTTAGTTCAAAGCAGTACTGTGGGAATCTGCTTCAGGCAGTCACTGGGCTATCCTGCCAGAGCAAATTGTCACAGTAATTGGGGGTGAATCTGACTTGCTAAGGTCAGCAACATTTGAGGTGGATCAGCATTTGACTAGAAGTAGTTTGCTGAAGTTACTGTAAATGAACCTGTGGAAGCATAGAAGTTGTAAACTGTGATGTTTATATATGAACTACATGAAAAATAGTGGATTTTGTCCCAGAATATCTGTGCTATGTGAAAATACTCATAAAATATCAGTAACTGGAAACAGAAACAATTTCTTCCAATGGAAGAAGTGAGTATTTCTAAAAAAAAAAAGACTTGTGTGGTTTTCTGGGAGAACACAAAGAAAACTGAAGAGGCTTGGAGAAGAGTTTGATGTTACTGATACTGGCAGTCCCAATCATAATACATTGAAAATGGAAATTGTAACAAAATACACGTAAAGGTTGCCATTTGTGAGGAAACATTTTTAGAGCTGGCAAGCTCTACCAAGCCATCCTGCATCTTGCAGGTCTGGCAGGAGACATTGCAATATGTTAACTGAAATCCCTCTGCACTTGAGCCTGGGAGCAAAGGCAGAACAAGAACGTACCCACCAGTGTTTGCATGCTGGACTGGACTGTCGTGGAGCGACCGAGTGGGACTTGTTAGGGCCTTGTAATAAATGAATGCCAGACTCAGTGGAGAGTTGGCCGTTGCTGTACATGCTTTAGCCATCTTTTTTCCTCGAGTACAAACACTGACTTTTCTTGTGCTAGGTGGAAAAGTGCTTTGATTCATTTTGTTTGTGCACCTTGGCTGTATTAAGCACCAGAAACTTCATGTTGAAAGATATGAGAGCTAACCAAGGAGTTCATGCACCACTCTGCAGAGATGCCCTTTTCCTTCTCATATTGAGCCTATGGTCAGCCCACTCCAGCTCTTGTCTGTATTAATACCCTCAATTAGGCCTTAAGGATTATCAGGAATGAAGAAAAAAGTATTTCATAAACTTACAAAGATTTTCAAAACCTTTAGGACAAGGACAGGAATCCTTGTTCCCCACAGCTGTGGCAATCCTGTAATTGGAGGGAATGTGCACTTGTCCCCTGTAAGCCAAGGACCTACAAAATGGAAGTCTGTGAAGCAAGTCCTGGTTCCTACCGGTTGCTTTCCCTCGGGCTCCTCCATGGGATTGATCACTGTAGAGCCAACTGATACATAATTCAAGAAAAGGTCAGAGGTGATTTAAAAAAAAACCAACAACCCACACCAAAACACTAGCAGTTCCCACATGTCGTGTAGTTGTCATGTATCCCAAGAGCTGGCCGGTATAATTCGCTTGAAGAATGATAGAACAAAACACTGAACAACCACCTTCTGATGGCTACAGCACTGGGCTTCTGGCATACTGCCCCGAAACCCAACAGAGCCTAGAGCTCCTTGTGGGTAATCCTGGAAACGAAATGCAATCTAGCACTGTTGGCTCATTTGAGAGCAAAGCCTGGCCCTGCTTCCCCCTTTGTTCGAAATGTGTAACGTGCATGTGGGACTTGTTCTGTATGTTCAAGCAAAGGTGTCTTTCCATTGTCTGGCGGCTTCTTGCACTGCATGGGCTTGTAGTTTTGCCGCAGTCTGTAGGTTAAAGTTGTGTTTGCGAGTTTGTCTCTAAGTAAGGACAATGCATCTTCCAGCTCAGGGTGGCAGAGGTTTCTGGTCCATCATGGTGAATGTGAGTGCCTACCTTAGATCAGCTATGGAGGAGGGCTGAATCCTTTACCGCAGCTGTCCAAACTCTGCTCCAAGCCATGGTTTATAGAAGTACTGATCTGCTGAGGAATTATGTAGCAAGCATAGCTCTCAAAATTGTATTTGCCTTCCAAAAGAGTCTCGGAAAACCTATCTATCTGTTTAATTTGCTGCAAAATATTTTTTGTGTCTCTCAGGATATAGGACTGCAGATGCAAAAAAATAAGGTACTAGATAAATTAAATTGTTTGTCTTCCTGTTCATGTACTGCCAGTCAGAGTTTGAACTAAGTTTTTATTTTGGAGGAGATTTCTGTTCTTATTTACACCTCCATTTCTGCTAAGGCCAGAGGTGCATGTTTTTAAACATATTATGTCTGGAAAGAATGTAACAAAACAGGTTAAATTTGCAGGAGAGGAAAAGAATAAAAGTCAAATACGTGCTCTAGTTGTGAAGGGGAAAGACTTGGTAGACCACTGTTTAGTCTCAGGCAGAGATTTCCAGGGTGCTGTTATTATTTTAATTATGTTTCAAGGGACAAACAAATATTCAGGGTTTTTTAGATTTGAAGGACATGGGGGAGGTGGAAATGCAATGAATCAAAGGTATCTCTGCTTTTTTCAAAACAGGAAATCAGAGCTTTGTATTAAAATCTGTTGTCATACAAATGAAGTAATACTGTAATTAGAATTTGTTGTATAATCTAGATACACTAGGAATTTGTGCATACTCCTGTTTTATTGTCTGTTTATGCTATTTTCATGGACTATATATGTTTGTGGGTTTGGGTTTTTTTTGCTTTACTGTCTTCTTTGAGCAAACCATCTGCAGCTTGTTTTTCCTATTATCAGCAGCTTGAATTGGACTATAAAACTTCCCATGCTTGGCAGTTGTCTACACATATATATTCAATGTAATATGTAGATTATGTTTATAGTCAGGTGAAAATATATCCTCATGAATCATCAGCAAAGAAGCTGTGTGGGGTTCTTCTAATATGTTTTGCATAAGCTGTTATTTTATAAAATTTGTATGTATGCTCTCTACACAATGCCCAAATACCATAGGCCTTTTTGAAAATAATCTTAATTTTTCAGATCTAGTGAACTCCTATGGGTACATGGGTATGAAATACAATTTATGCTAAACCAAGATATAGTTAATAGACCATCATATTTAACTTAAAGCATGGCATGCTTAAACCTGAAAGGCCTCTTTTCAGAGCTAAAGATAATACTTTTTTTTCAGTTATTAATTTTAAGCCAACACATGATTTGGAAGCCTGTGCTGCCATAGTGTTTGCAGGTTGTCTGCACAATCACACCCTTTCTAAAACACACTTTTAATAAAAAATGGCCTCCAGTGCTATGGCTTGAGTCTCAAAGGCATGTACATAAAGATCCTTCCAGGTCTAGGAAGGTACACACAACTTCCAGTTTTCTAATATCCTCAGAAAGAGTGAGATAAACTGCTACCCCAGAGATAGGAATCATGCGAAGCCAAGGCTTTTTTGTGAGAGGCAGGACAGACCCTGGAAAAGAAAAATTCAATTTTCTTCACTGTGAATCAGTCTCTAAAGGCTATTCCCCCTTGAGGAAGGTGAGTGAACCTCTTAACAACATGTTGCAATTAACAGCTACTTTATTTTCATCTCTCGTTTCATGAAATGAGGACTACAGAGGCTGGAAATGCAGATTCCCTTCCCTCATGATTCCTACTCAAAGAATACTGAGCTGCAGTTTCAGTTTTTTTAGGCAAATCCACTATCAGAGCCAGGGCAAGAGAAAAGTTACATTCAAGATCCATTAACATGCTCCCCAAGATAATAGTACTGCTGAAAAAGAGAGAACTGAATAAAGCCAAATAATTTTTTTCTGATGAGGCCTTTAAAGAGGCACTTGAAGAAATAGATTTAAGGAGTCTAATTCTTTTACAGTGCACTTCTAGAAATAGAAGGTGCCTCTTGAGACTTGTATAATTTAAAAAATTATTCTTACTATTAAAATATCCCACAGGATCATGCCTGGAATAAGAATCAGGAGAGACTGATTGATTAGTGCTATAGCTACTATACTTGCTATGTATGTGTAACATCCACAGGTGTCTATAGAGAAGATGACCCTAGAGAAAACTATATTAACAAATCCAGCTTGCCTGATGGTTTTGTGGTGTATTTGTATCTTGTGTGCATGTGTGTTTTGGGAAGATAGGAGCTGCCTCCTGTTCAGATGGGCACTAGCGCTACCATACCTAGGGAGATGCAAAAGCTGTGATCGTGCTTGCTGCACCGCGGCATACAACAGGAGGAGAATTTGCAAGGGTACCTCCCCACTCTTCCATCTTTCCACCTTCAGCACGTTCGGCTCCTGGAGCAGGTGTGGTTTTCAGGGACATCATAACCAGTTACCTACCACATGTCCTCAGATTGTCCTGTTTGTGCTTTTAATGCAGACCTTTCAGTTAACCGTCTTCAGCGAGGGAACATTAACAGAAGATGATCTTTAAACAAGATGCAGCACAAGGTACTGTGAGAGAGGCTTACCTATTACACATAGTACTTGTTACTGTGCTGTGGTTATTGTACCACCATGGTAGCATGAGGGGAATTATATTTTAAGTTCATGACTTTAGTCCTTGCCAGCTCCCCAAATTAGATGTGTGCCTCAGCTCTGTCTTGAATCCACAAGGAAAAGTAAACCTGCACCGAAAATTCATTTCTGCTGCCTGAGAGCTGTGACCTGAGTGAAGCCTGGCCAGGGAGACTGCTGCAGACTCAGGGTCCTGTAGCCAGGACCGGGACTCCAGTGTTCAGTGAGATAAAGACAGCCTTACACAGTTCAGATGTCAAAATCCCAAAATCTACCTGGAGAAACTCTCCCAACAGCTGGCTGCACCTTTTTACTCAACCAATGTTAATAAGAGCTCTAGGATTTGGCCTTAGGGTAGTGAATACATAGCAGTTAATTTAAAAAAAAGTATTAAAAAACCCTGCTGAAGTAAAGCTAATGGCTCCATGGCTGTGCTTGAGTGTGTTCATTATGGAAAATCAATTTTACCCAGGGCCAGAAGGACACCGAGCAGGCAGGCACGGGAGCTGTGCTACAGTGAGCTGCCGTGATGAGGCTTTCTGAGCTGCAGGGCAAAGCTGGAGAAGTGGGGAAGCATTACAGGAACTTCAATTATTTTGCATGTAATGCTGTAATTAGTATTCATGTAATTAGCAAAAGCTCATGACAGCAGAGCTGTTGAAGCGTGGGATGTGATGAGGGGTGAGCAGTGACAGCAGTGACAGAGGTTTGTTCCCACATGAAGACTTCGTGCTGCTGGGGCACCTCATCCTGGTTCTGGGCTCCTGCCACTAAGGGCTCTGTGGGTTGCTGTTCTGGCATCCCCCAGAGGTGCTCCCACCAGGCAAAACGTTCCCAGTGCAGGCATAGCCTAAAGGAAAGCACGGAAACAGCTCTCCCAGGCTGGGCAAATGGAAAGGCAGTGGTGAAACAGGTCTCCTCAGGGACCTCTGAACAACAGGCAGGCAGCTGGGTAGTACTGAAACACAGACTTTGGGAGAAAGCTTTTTGAACTTGAATACTTCACTGCTGGTGTCACGGAGTGTAGATCTTTTATGTTTTACTTGTTTACTGGAGGCAAGTTTATTAGAAGTGACACAGTGTGAACATGGGAGTGCAACAACAACAGTGAAGGAAAAGCTGCAAGGGCAAATAGTTCAGGACAGCTTTCATACTCTGGTATGAACCAAACTCTGTTTTGTCCCTTGTCATCTTTCTGATTTTATTATTCAGCAGGCTGAGGGCCATGTTCTGCTCTTAGCTGTAGCAAGAAAAAAAAATCTCCGAACCAAGAGTGGGCTGAACTGAAGACAGATGACTCGCTTGGGACTCTCCGTGCTGTGGTTAGACTCAGGGTTCAGGTGTAATTCAGCAGAAACTGTTTCTTGGTATTCTGTCATTCAAGGCACTTTGTTTCACACAAGAAGGCACTTTTTCAGAGGGAGATTCTTTGCTTTGATAAAAACAAAAGGAGCACCATTTGTGGCATGTTAACTATATGGGGCATGTGTGTGGGGACACTCCCAGGAGGAAAATCCTAGGACACCCCAGGATTATCCTCCAACCTGCAGCCCTGGTCAGGTCCTTATGTCACTGATTTCTATCCTAATTGCACTACAGCTTTTGCTAAATTCTCCAAATCCAGGGAGACCCTGACCCAGGACCTCTGGGCCCTCTCCAAGAGACAGCAGCTCAACAGACATCTCTAGCGGTGCACCATGAACGGCGATCTCCCCAGTTTACCAGGGCTCTTGTGCCCCTAACAGCAATTGGCTGCACCCCACCTCCAGTTGCTCTGCCTCAGGCGAGCGCTATGCTCTCTGCCTCCGGGGTCCCAGCAGCTCCTCTCCCTCCCACAGACATCTTTTTTCAGGCTGTCTGGTAAGGCATTGGGGCAACTTCAGGATTTACCGTCGTAGTTTTAGGATTACTTTTGCAGTCTGACAGTGACCTCGCAACAAAGCCTGAAATTTTAGTGGGAATTAATATCCATTGCAGGCTGCCATTGATGGAGTATTAAGTATAGAATTGGTGAAGCCTTATAAAGCATCTCAGGATGTTCAGTGGACAATTTGCCTCCGAAACACCCTCTCACGTAGGATAACAAATTGTCCCTGGGCCTGCAGGGGAATGAGACTTTATTGTACTTTCCTCTCTGTGTAAATCTGGAGTTCATTTCATCATCTATAATTTAGAAGATCCTTATCGTCATTAAAAATATGTCTGAATATGGCATAATTTATTTACAAGTTTCAGTGTAGGATTATATTTGTAGGATGGAA
The DNA here is from genome assembly GCF_964188355.1 of Buteo buteo. NCBI lineage: Eukaryota > Metazoa > Chordata > Aves > Accipitriformes > Accipitridae > Buteo > Buteo buteo. The sequence continues at coordinate 31,239,863 of NC_134171.1, read as the reverse complement.
AATTTCTTATGTTCCTCTCATAAATTAAGTAGTGCCCAATTTCTATTCCTTCTTAACTCTTTGCCATCTCCAGGGCAAATGGGAAGAGGTGTGGAAAAGAAGCCCAACAGAATCAGTTGAGGAGCATCACACCTCCAGGTATGCCAGAGCCTTTTGTCGCCTTGGGATCAAATGGCTTGTTGCTTGTACCCAGCTGCATAATACTGTGTATGATTCATGGGTGAGTGCATTTAATTTGTTCTCTTACTTGGAAAGAGGAGTATGAAGTCAAATGATACGTGCTAGATGTTGAGCTACACCAGAGCTGGTCCAAAAAGACTACTTTTTCTAAAAGGATCTGGGGGATACTTCAGGTATTAGGCATCATTTGTAGTGTCACTGCTTCATATATATCATAGTTAGACTGCTTGAAGTAATTTATTAGTAATTTATTGCACCAGTCAGTTTAGGAGAGGCAAAATTTAATTACTGGCTAATCTTAAGAACCTGTGTGTGAGATGTTTGTGTTACAGTGAATTGCAAGAAGATTGTTTATAATAGTCTAGTTATCTTTGAAGCCAAATTGTACTTAACTAGCTGGGGAAAAAAAATCATCACAAAGAAAATTTAGAAAATAACAGTTCTTAAGCCAACCTGACATCTGTTGTCCTCCATTTGGGAAAACTACCTGAAAGAAACTTGGACTTTAGACCTGTATGAAAACCGGCTATTGGAGTAACATGCAGATGAACTTGTTAGCTGCTGTTCTTGTTAATGATACACAACGGCTACTGCCACATGCACAGGATAACAAAAAAGCCATCTTAGCCAAGTGAAGAGAAATTAAATTGACAACTGACCCATTCTATACTCCTAGTCATTATACTGTTAAATATTAAGCAGTTTGGTTAGGTGTCATAAAAGGGGAGAACATTAGTCTGGGGAATCGTAATGATAGTTTTGAGCAGTTCTTTAGTGTCCTGCAGTTACAGCTCCAACAACTTAAATCATTAAAAGTGTAAAGGGGTTAGTGTTAAAATTGAAATGTGTTGTTGATATTATCAACTAAAGGAATTCAAAGCAGGCTGAAAATGGTTATTACTCTTATTCAGAGCCATTATTAGTACTATTAAATCCTACAAATAGCCATATTGACGGTCACTTCAGTGTTAGTGCTGCCATACCTGCTTTGTAAATCTTCTCCTAACTAAGCAGGTAAAGCACAAGTACATTTCTTGTCCTTCGAAGTTAACCGAAAGCCAACATGAAGCCTTGTAGTGGATAATTCTTGCTTGCAGCATATCATTTTGTGACATTTGGTTAGAAAAGAGAGGGAAAGCAAGGTTTGCTGGAGAACAAGGAAAGCTGTCCTAGCAAGACAGAGTTACTCACCTTTAAAGTGTCTTCTGTCAGCACAGTGTAAGCGGTGTAGGTTGATGCTCTTCAGTGTCCTCTGCTTACATGCTGATTAACATGAAGTAACTACAGCAGTACTAAGATACCAGAAAAACAGTGCGCTAGCCTAGTCTCTACTGCATAGTCAGAACTGATGCACATTGGTCTTGTACTGGTGACCAGTATAAGCATTTCATTTCTTAGCAGAGAGAGAGAGAGGGGCTCACCTTGCAACTTCATCTGCCTCTGTTTTCTTACTCTGAAAGCAACTCCTGAATGCATGGTTTTGAACTCAAATGGTTAACAACAAATTTACTCTAATCACAGAGATGCTGCATCTTTCACTATGTCTAATTTCTGCTGCCACTGTAAAAACCAGATTGCATGTTCCTAGGCTATTCAGTTCCAGTTTGTTTTATTTGACCTTCCACAGTCCAGAACGTTGGCCCCTATTGCTGGCATCACACCATCTGCTGTCCTTGGAAACAATCTGGTGTGAAAGTGCAAGATTACAGGGCGGTATTAATAATAATTAATAATAATTACTTTGGCAATGAAGTACATTTGGATCTGGTATAAAGGTGTAAAAACAAATATTGGGGTATCCATACTTTCTCCATGCATAAATTTAGGCCAATGGCTCAAGTTTTTTCTTATAATCTTTTTCTTTTCAGTAATATTTTTTCTTTTCAATAATAATGCATCTTCCTTGAAGTTGGAGACTTTCATACCCTGCTGTTGTAAACATTGTTACCTAAAAACTGTTTTCTTAGTGTCTTAAACATTTATCAGTTATTTCAACATATGTAACTCAGTAAAGATGGGCAAAGTGCTGAGGTTTTCCAACATCCACCTGATTTTGGAAGGAGCAGCAGGGAAACCTGTAAAATTAGTTAAAATTCACGAACTTTTGCAAAAAACAAGAATGTTTTCCCTCATTTTCTTCCCCAAAGTGATTCATATTTCTTAGAATTAATTTGCTTTTTAGCAAAGAGAAAATCTAGTTTTTATGGTATTAGCAATAAAAACCCTAATTGGGCGTATTATTTTTTGAAAGCTCACTGAACTGTTTCCTTAGGACTATATTGAGAATGCAAAAGAAAACAGCTTTTTGTTTGTAATAGGTGTGTGGGGTGATTCTCTAGACTGAAATGAAGACATCACACTTCTTTAACAAGAAGTATCAGAGCGCATCACCATAACCCCAATTTGCAACTTTCTCCCCACAGGTATTACTCGCATATCTGAAAATACAACAAAAGTTGAAAAACTCGATTTAGATCCCTAGTGCACAACACAAGCCTACGGATCTCACTTTTTAAATGGTTTGAACACAACATTATGCTCCGTTTCCTTGGGTTTGAACTGTTAATGTCCCACTCTCTCCTTGATGACACGAGGAGTGTTAGGCAGTGTCATGCATTCAGAAAGGAAAGCTGCAATGACAGAAGTTGCAGCTCTTATAAAAGGCATTTCAAAGACTTAGATCTGCCCAGATAAGTGATGTCAACTCATGCTTGACTTTTAGGATCAGCTGAGTTCAGGGACATTATATTTTAGACCTTTTTTTTTTTTTCTGGGATGGAGATGCTGCACAAGTAACCTGATCACGCCACATGTCTGCAGTAGCAAAAGAAAAAAGATGTGTTTTTAAATCGTTACTGCAAGATCAAGAAATGCTTATGAGTAATTAGAGATGGTAAAAAAGCAATAGACTTGTTAGAAAACCTAACTTAATTTTTCAGATTCCTGGGTACACTTATTTCTAAGACTGTTCTTTTTTTAAACAAAGTTTGTCTTCGGATAGTGAAAATCTTTATGTAATGCTTGTTGTAGGACGTATTATAATTTGGGGTGAATCAGGACCAGTAAACTGAAACAGGTAAAGGGGTTGTACAAATCTCTTAAAGCTACTACCTACAATGCATGGGAGATGGTTTGCAGCTCCAGAAGACTGTAGCTGGGGACTTATGAAGCAATCTTACATAGCCAGGGATATATCAAGGAATCCCTAAGAGACTGCAGAAAGGTATGCTGCCAAGATAGGGGAGAAGGTGGGAATAAAAAAAACAACTAAGTAAGGAATCTTTATTCTCAAAGAATGAATGTATCATAAAACAGTATTCCTAGTTATAGGTACTCTACCCATTGCACAGGTATAACACAAATATTGCAGTTGCTTTATGACAGTCATCAATACAGAGATTTTAAAAAAGGAAAAAAGAGTGAGATTTTGAGTCATCCATAGTATATGGAATTAAGCCCATTTGAGCATTAAGACTTTCTGAGTGTCCTTCAGCTAGGAAAGGTTGTAAATCCATCCAACACAGAGAAGCACTTACAATTTTTCAGAACTTTAATCTGGAAATGTGCAATATGATATAAATCAATTCAAAATGACTGGAATGTGTCAATTTTTGTGGAAGATAATATCCCAAATGCCACTTCCGAATCAAACTTAAAAAATACAGAAAAAGTAGCACTTCAATTCTGAAAGAGATCAGAAGATTAATACTGACAGTCATGAAATCATGCCCTCCGAAAGGGGAAAATTGCAACTGACACTGATCAGTTGTTCTGCAGAAGCAGCCAGGGCGTATTAATCACTTGATGTTACCAGGAGTTTCTCACAAGTGCTGCCTGCCCTTCAAACCCTCTTGGAAGCAGCAAAGAGAGGGGTCCACTCCGCTTTCCCACATAGGAGCCTCCTGACAGTGTACAGAGCCTTGTACCAGTGGAAGGAAGGAGCTTTTCATCCCTTGTCTCTTTTTTGCCTGCCTGTTAGCTACAGCAAACTAGGGTAGAAAGTACATTGTGGTTTGTGTCTTCTCTTTTTTATCGCCTGTGGGAAGGGTATATGCTGGCATGTTTTGAAACAAGAACCAGAGAATTCAAATCTGACATGGGTGTCCCTGTTAGCCTCTGACAAATAATTTCTAGCTTTGTTTTCCATATTTGAGAAAAGTAGGTAATATGTATTCTGTTAACCTTCCTTCTTGGGGGACACCAGAAGTAATTAATCTTTTTAAGTATCTGTTGCTGTAAAAGTGCTATCCTGTACAAACACATTTGTCCATGGGACTGGAAAACACACACAAAGTTTCAGAAAAACGTAGTCCAGAAAAGGAAGCAGAGCATGGCAATGTGTCCTTACTCTTTCTTTGAATGTGTTTGGGTTAAAACAGCACTGCTACTTCAGTAATATATTGTCAATAAAGCTTATAAACCCACCAGTTGTGTAAACATAATTCCTTTACAAAGGGCTGCTCTTAGTCTTCCCTCAGATACCCATCATCATCTTCACCTGAAGCCTGCTCCCCACACTTGACCGCTCTTTGTCGGCTGATCCCAACTTTCTTCTGTTTCAGGTGGAGTTTATGGAGTTACATCTCTGTTGGAAAGAGAGAAGGAATTAACCTGCAACCTCGTGCGAAGGCCCACTTGTAGGGTGGAGGAAAAGCAGAGCCTTGCCACCATGTTATGGGTGAGTGGGTAGAAGCTTGCAAATGTTTGAGGGGTATGGCCCCATACTGCAGCAGTGCGTGGGATGAGCACACAGGAGGTGGGGGACCAGCTGACTTTCTGCTGTGCACCCTCCTTTGGGGCCTGAACACCAGCCTATGTGTGGACAGCCCTGTAAATATCTCTTGAGCTGCTTCAGCCAGTGCATTAGTATTATTTGAGTCTTAACTGTATTTGTAATCTTCTAATTAAAAGATTAGATTTACAAATGAACAAGAATTTAATGAAAACAGATAGTTGCCCGGGCAATTAGACTGATTTCCATGCAGCTTCTATGGCATTTCACTAATACTCTTGTCAGTGAAAAATAAAACTTTTAATTTCAGCTTCACAAGTTGGGTTGTTATCATGTTATATCATTCTGCACACGGTGATGACTGCGTAACTGAAGGCTGGTTTCATGATACAGTTTGCCCTCAGCTATCTGCCCAAAACCTTGGTCAGCTTTGAGTTGCCTCCTGCAAATTCCAGCCCGAGACGTCAGAGCTGGTGCTGGCCACCAAGAAAAGTCAGAGCTGGTGCTCCTTTGCCTTGCTGCATCAGCTCAAAAATTTCTGTGGCTATTTGGGAGGAAGATGGAGAAAACCTCTGTATGCAACATAGAATATTGTATATGCATATATTGTATACATACAAAATTCTACAAAACCCCTGTTGTACAAAAAAAAAGTACAAAAACTCTATATGCAGCATAAAATATTGTAAATGCATATAGAGAAAAACTCTACATAGATTATTGTTTACAGAGCTCAGCCCTGAGCCACCAGGCATTAAGATTGTCTGGAGCAAGACCAGTTAGTGTAAGTTCAGATAACTCCACTGATACTTCTCCTCAGCATAAATGTGTTGTTCATGCCAACAGAGCACCTGAAAAATTTTTCTCATTTAAATATTTTCAAAAGTCAGAAGCTGTCTCTAGATTCAGAGAGTTTATCACAAGGGACTAACGTCAGGAGCTGTCAGGTCATGTATGTCTAGTGAAATGTTAGCTCTCCAACCCTGACATACACTGAAGCGGTAGCTTTAAAACAAAAATTTCCAGAACAGCATATGTTAATGACTGATTTGGCCTCATCATCTGTTATATCAATTTAAAGTTAGTGTAGCTCCATTATTTCACTGCTTCACCTGTGTCAAACCAGAGTAACAGAACAATAGATGCTCTTTCACCAGGGACTGACCGACTGGGAAACCGGTACACATATTCTATGTCTGTCTTCTTAGAAATTCAACTGTTCAAGTGGAAATTGTATTTCCATTAAAAAGTCCATTACTATATTATAGTGCAATAAATATATTTTCATTAATTGTGATCCTCAGTCTCTTTCTTTCACTCTTATTGCCTTTTCTTTGGTGACATTTTTTCTTGTCACGGAAAGGTCATGGCATTTCAAGGTGTTCACTTCCTGAAGCATGACTCCTCAAAATAATGAGATTCAACTGATCTGTCAGTAAAAATCTGCCACGAGTGAAAACAAGCCCAGCAAAAGCAAAGCTCAGAAGTGTCGACTCGTGGTCACTCCCGATGGGGCTGATGGCTGCCCATGTTCCCTGTGTTACTACAAGATTGCCCAGAAAGGACAAAAGAAACATGATTATATGTGACCGAGTGCTGTTATTATTTGAACCTCTGTTTTCAAGCATTCTGTCAATTTTCATAGTGATTCAAACGCAGACGAACTTTGCTTTGTTTTAACCTTAAACAATGCTGCGTCAAAAATTACGGTAAAGAGATTTTTGGGTCCTTAGCGAGTATCAATAGATTTCAAACTGCATATGTTATTTTGAACTTTCCTGACTGAAATTTTTAGGCCTTTTTATGGGTGATTGTTACTCAGGAGAGCAACACTGAGAACTTTCATCTCAAAGGTAGGTCATTTTAATGCTGGTATCTCCAAATGTAAAACCATAGCACAGTAATTTAAAAGTAGATTTGGGCCTGATTCAAAAAGTTGGTGGTTTTCTGTCCCAATTTTCCTATTGCAGAAAAATTGCACAGGGTTTCCATTTAGATTTAGCAGTGCTTTGCATTCACTTTTCACCTGGGAAAGACTATATCACATTATTCTGCAAAGCCATGCTCAGCCCAGGGCAAGTCTGAAAAAAACCTTTACATCTTCCCCTTGTGCCAATGTATGCAGAAGCGGTAAACCACATTCTAGAGAGAGAAGTGCGCTCTAGCCCTTTTAACCCCTACACAGCTGCTATCTAGTAATATTTGTTAAATAATCCTTGCTGAGACTTCATTGTGTCTTCTCAAGAAGAGGCACAATTCGACCTAGTATATATTATAGCCTATTATAAAGTATTATGTATTGTAGCCTGCTTCCCTTTTAGCTGGTGTGCTTTAGGCTGATTATTTTTCTTTTGATAAGTTCCTGTCAGTTTGCAGCCCATTTGAAAAGAAACAAATCTGTATTTTTAAGCATGCACTGCTTGAATTAATTTGTTATTTTGTCTTGAAGCTTGCAATGTCATAGTTTGATGGGAGTTGTTCTGACATCCTGGCTTTCTGCAGTCTTTATTTCTGATATTCACCAAGAGAAACAAATAATAACTTTTAACAAATCTCATGTCACTGGTCAAACCATTTTTTTACATAGATGGTATGTGTATTTGAGGAGTTCTTTTGTCTGAGAAGACAGCAGTATGAAATCAGAAGTCAAAGAATTTAGGAAGGAAAATCTCAGTGGAGATTAGATTGATTTTTTCCTTGAAGGGTATGACACTGTCGTGCTCTTCCTGATAGCTAAAACATTTTTGTCCTAAATTTCTAAATGTATTTTAAAAAAACAGAGAAAAGCATGCCTTTCTCCTCGCTGTCATTTTTGTAATTTTTAACCTATTAAAATATGTTTACCTGCTTTATGCTGCTCTGTTCCTTAGCTTTGCCAGAGAGCAGGTCTTTATTTTTAGGTGATAGCATGGTGCTCTTTATAACCTCGAATCCAGTCCTCTACTTGGACCGAGCTTCAGCTGGAAGACCGCTGCCTGCAGCCTCGATTAACCTGCCATGAGTCTTTCCTACTGCTTCTGCCCAACCGGGGTTCAGCTTCCAATAAACTAAGCAGCAGCAGCTTCTCCCATTTATTTAAATAGAAAGGAGGGTGACTTAAGTACAGAATGTGTGCAACATCCATCGGTGGAGCACAGACAGATGTGATTTTCATGAGCCGGTCACACATCTGAGAAGTAAAGCCGGTGGCAGACAGCATCTCCCTAAATTGGACTCAGCCTGGCAAACTGAGAGAGCTGGCTGAAAAAGCTGGAACCTGATGCATTACATCACTCTTACTTGGCTGAACACATCCTTTCTGACGCTGACTGTTTCACTGCGACACACCTGCACAGCAACCAAAAGGCATAAATGCAAACTGGATTGTACATTACTGAGGATGCTCCTCTTCTATAGCGTAACTCTTGCGAGTATGTGGATGTTCTCTGCCAGAAATATATGCACAACTCACATTTTGTTTGATGTGATGAAAAGGAAATGATGAAATAATTATAAATTTTTCCACTGTCTTTATAAGATATATTTAAACCGGCTCGGCTTCTCCTAATCTAATTAAATTAAAAGAAAATAATGGAAGCTATGAGAGTATGAAAGGTCTATTAAAGGATTTCCTTCTCTGTATGTGTGTATAATATACACATACATAGAGCTGCATTGTGTTCACATAAAACAGACCACTAAGCTATTTTTTGGTACTTTTACTCTCAGCTGTTCATATAAAATATCTCTAAAAGTCTGAAAATAAAAATTCTCTCCAAACTTTTTTTTGTCTTTTTCCATCTGCCTATTATTGATTTTGTTTCGTTTTGGCAAGGTATGAAGTTAACAATATCCACTTTCCTTTGATTTTCTTAGCACTTGTGTCAAAATATATTTGTTTCTGTACCAGGATAATTGATTTTGCCATGGCTTTAAGAACAGGAAGTTTTAACTATTATTCCAAATCCAGCCAACAGTCTTCAGTGCAAGTATGTTCCACTAATACATTGCTTATTTAAAGTAATGATCTCAATAAAACAGTTTATTTAAAAGAAAACCACTCATCTGACTACACATTCCTGCAAAAACATAGTTCTGTGCTCCTAACTCAAACTGCTTCGTAAAATCTTCTAGGAAAGAACTAATTTTTTTAAACTGAGTATTTGTGTGAAAACTGATACCTTTAAGTTTCTGTCCTTTTTATAGCCCTTACGGGCTCACTTCCATAATAAGTATAACAAATAATAATCCAGGGCTGTCACTTGAGATGTAGAGTGCAACAGTGGTGCAGACAGTTTCCTTTTATTTGCTGTTATGGGGAGAACTGTCACCTGTGGTAGTAGCAATAGCCTGTATTATTCAGCATTCGTAAATGTTTCTTCCTGCTAAGTAGCATTTTTCATAAGGAAAGTCACCTTTTGTTTTTCCAGTAAGAACCCATGTGACCCACCACATACTATGAGCAGACGGATTTTTAATGAGAGGATTTTTAACATGCAGTTCCTGTAGCTTTCATTTGGACATTTGCTCTGTGGAGTCATTCTTACGACTCATGCACTGTAACTAGTTACGTATATATCTGCATGTATATTCAAGCAGATGCCAAAGTATAACCTAATTATACAGAGACAGTGTTACTTTTGTCTTCCAAAATGTAAGAACATCCGTAAGGAGTTAATCTAGCAGCTCTGCTAGTCCAGCCGGTCACTGTGGTCGGATACCATTGAGCAGAGCCAGAAATGCGGCTACAGCTTCTCAATGTCAACAAGTGAGGGTGTCTCGAGAGCTGGTTGGGGTTTCGTTCTCCAGAATGAAAGAAGAATGGATTGATTTAAAGTTTATTACTACATCTTCCCAATCTGTGCCATGGGTAACACATAACCTAAAGAAATTCTAAAAATAAATATTGTGGTACAGCAAAGAAAGCAATAACTAAGGATGGGGTTGCTACTATGCTGTACTTGACAGACATATATATATATAATGAAAGAATGATACCTGACTCAAGAATCTTGCCATAAATTAAAGCAGTTTTGAAGTCAAGTGCCTCAAATGCTGAGTCCAGGGCACACTGTTAGTGAACAAATCAGCTCAGAGGGCTGCCTCAGACTACTCCATGTAGCTTCTCTTTCTATTCAAAGACTACTCATAAATTTTTGACTCCTTGTAAATTCATGGCTTCCCAGTGCACCACAGTTCTGGATAAAGCTGGGGTCTGAGAGCTAAGCTCACAAGGCATTCAATGTGGGATTAGGTTCACAAGTCTTGAGTCTTTTAAGACAAGTGTATGTTCCTGGCAGGTGGATGCCAGAATCGTAGAGGACTGGAAGGAGTTGCAGGGATCGGCATGTTCAATTTACAAGCATTTTGCAGAATCTAAGCAGATCTGAATGTGAAGTTGGTGACAGCCTGAAGGTCAAAATCTGAAAAGAGTGGGCAAGGGATGCTGAGCTGATCATCAGTGATGTATTTGAGCAGTCTCTACAGAAAACTACTCTGGTTTTAAGATAATAAAAAGTATGGTGTGTATAAAGGTTTTAGTCATTTCTAAGTTGCAGGTTGTTATTGTAAAGACATTGAAAAGTTCATGTGGCTGATCATGCTGTCTGGGATTAGACAAGTAAGACATGTTACAAAACACTCCTTATTGATACTTAATTTTCAAGACATTGCCATGTAGGCTTATGACTGCAGTGCAGTTAATCTCAAGAGAAGTGAATAGAAGAACTGGCCTTCCGAAATCCAACTTTGCACAGAAAACTGTATTATCTAATAAAATTCAGGGTTAGAGCTAGCAATATCACAGACTCCAAAAATTTAAAACTAAGGAAAGAGAAATTTCTTGAGTTTTGAGATTTGGAGGGCAAAGACTCTACTGATGGTTTTTGGCATTCTTCTGCATTCAGTGGTTGGTATAATAAAAAACTGGTTGCAGGCTCTGTCCAGAAACAATACCCTGTCAGGTAAGCTGCCTCACGGATTAATCCACAGTGAGAGCAGCTTTGTGGTGCTGGGAGAAAAATGAAGGGATTACTAGAATTGATTTTTGTTTACCATTATTTTGACATAACAAAATCTATTAGTTATTCTTCTGTTGACTGCTCTATTAACAAATATGATTTCTAAGTAAAACTGACAGGTACTGGATGCTTTGGTCTTAGGAGGACAGTGAACAGATAAACAGGCTGTGCACCAGACCGCTGGGATCCCATTGCTTAACACTTTAGACAGAGAATCTCTGAACGATTCAGGCTGGAAAAGACTCAGGGGGATTTAGTCCATTTTTCCAAATTATTTCTGTATGGTCTTTTCCTTCAGACTTCTAAGCAAATGCTTACACGTTGCATGTATGCAAATAAATTCCCTGCAGTCAGTGTTAGTTGTACCTCACTAGCAAGCTGGGAGGAAACCTGTGGTGAAATATCAGCATTTAGACAATATATCAATTTCAGCCTTGGATTATATTTTTTTCTGAAGCCAACGGGAGTTCAAAACTTTCAGCAAAATATATTGGAGTTTTATAAGAAAAATTTTCAGGATACCTTCCTTCCTGCTGCATTTATGTACATATTGTGAATAAATTAGACTAAACCATTGCAAGGTCGCAACATTAGCTTGTCTCTCTTTAAATGAGAAATGAACCCATTGTAAACCCAACTCATCTCGCAGCCATGTAGAAGGCAGGATGACATCTTCTAAGTGTCAGTACTCATCCACCTTCACTTCTTTTCTTTCTTGCTTAAGGTCTTTTTAGTTATAAAACCTGTAGATTCTGAAAGCGATATTGAGGTTTTCTTATTTTATTAATTATGTGTGAATAATTGTCAGGGTGCTTAAAATCTTCTTTCTCCAGTTAAATCTAATCATCACAGACATTGATGTGTTTTGGTGTGTATTAGAGAAAAGCAAGATGGAAGTATCTTGAAGATTAGCCTTTTTTCAAACAATTTATGCAACCATACTTCCTACATAGTAATGATAGTAGATGATTATTGCTTTCCTTTGAACAGAAATTTACATTTTTTGTAAAATCGTCAGGACTTCATAAAACGAATATACCCTTCTGTTTCCAGTCCCATGTTTTGTATAGAATTAATGAGGAACGTTGGTGAAAAATTTGGAAAATGGTGTGAATGTGGTGGGAAAGATTTACCATCTGTGACCAGTTCCACTTCTAAAACAAATGCAAGTCCATAACAATTACACATTTCTGCTGCGTATATTTATTATGAAATCTGCTTATTCCAAAGATGAAGATTAAACACCATGGACTAGGCAAGGGTTGTCTAATGGAACACAGAGCTTTTTATTTCCATGGGACTGATTCGGGAACATCTCAGGATATAATAAATGAGTTACAGAGTCATGGCTTCCAGGTCTTATTGTAGGAATTAATTAAAAGTGACTCTTCAACTTTTTTCACATTATTCATATCTACACATATGTTTATAGACCTATATTGTATCCCTCTCTATGTTTCAGCTTTCCATGCTGACGAGTCCCAGTCTTGTCAATTTTCATCTGGAAGGAACGACAGGATCATAATTGCAGTAATCCACATATTGAAATACTAGGGGTTTGTGCAAAGGCTGAGTAGTGGTTTTTACCTTGAGGTTTTCCTCTTTTTTTTTTCCCCCATGTCTTTATGATTATATAGTAGTAATAGTATTTCTTTCCTAGTGATTCATAATATCCTATTTCACTTTTTTTAACTTCACTGAGAAGCTGATGTCCATGTAGAACCATCCATGGTGATTCTGGTATCTCCTTTCTATATGATATAGTATATTGCCTATTGCTGCATAGGTACAATAAGGGTTCTTTTTCTCCACATGCATTACTTTTCACATAGGAACATGGATCTTTTGGCTGAGAGTACAAACAATGCAGAGATGAAATTCAGAGATCTCCTATTCTAAGGGTTCCTTGCAAGCTGAAGAAATGAGGAATTACGCAGTTTGTGCCCATGCTGTGTGTCTGTGACCAGGAGACTTCAGTCTCACTATACAGAGTGAGCAAAATTCAGCCCTAATTTAAAAAGGTACCCATCATTTTGGAAAGATTATTAAGTTTTTGCTCAATTTGGCCATTGTCGTCTGTTGGGCAAATTTCCTTTGGTCATTAAAGGGCTCAACCATCTCTCTTTTATGGAAGGACTTTTTATACAAAACTTTCTGGGTCTTTTGAAGAGAGCCCTGAACATTTGCTGCAGCCAGTCCCATCGCTGTTCCCTAGGGGAGTGTCTCTTCGCCCAGGGGCGGGGGTTTCTGTGCTCATTTCCAGTAGTTCAGACAAGTTCCCCTCACTAGTTCATTAAAGAGTCCTAAGGTCATTTAAATTGTATTATTCATAAAGGAAGATCTGAGGCATTATCTTGGACAGAATAAAAAAAGAGTATTCTGAGAAAAAACAGGGCCTCTCATGCCTTATATGGCTTGGGCTTTGTTGTTTGCTTCCTACTTGTAGGGAGATATCCCTAAAGACTTCTACTGAGTGAGTATCTTTTTGTGTTAAGTCAACACTGTAATAAAAGCCCATTCAGAAATGCTGATTCTTGAATTGAGTCTCCAGTGACTTTCCTTTGTGGATCTTTGTCTGTTCTGGTACAAGCTTTCTATGCATTAATAGTCAGTAACATATGGAGAGAATACCTTGAAGAAGTGCAATAACTGAGCAGGCATTAATTTATTATTGAGACTTGCCTCCACAAAGTTTAATTGCCTAGAACATAAACAAGTAAGAAGAAAATCCATGTATGCAACTTGTTCATTGCACAGAAGAAGGAAAGATATTAATGGACCCATCTGAAGTCGTGAGAGACATCAGCATGCTTGCACACACTGACCCATTTCAAGCACTCTCCAGTAAGTTTGGACTATATTGGTGAGCAAAGTGCAGTACAGATGAAAGCTCTCTTCGTGCTTATGTTCAGATGTAGGTGGAATGATTTCTCATAATTTTTATTAAATTGAAGTCATAGAAAAAACAGTATGTATCGACCTCTTCACAGGCTGTGTGTGCATGTACGCAGCAAGTGAGTGGATTCAGTGACGTACCTCCTGGCCTTGCCTTCGCTGAAGACGGAGAAGATGATGTTTTCACATATTCAGCTGTTTGATTTCCTTTCCACTAGCCATAATTAACATTTATTCAAGCAACATTAGGAAGAACATAAATATTTCAAAGAAGCTAATTACAGCATCCAAAACATCCTCCAAGCTATTCGTTTAATGAGGATGTGCTTTGTTCCTGCAATAGTGTAACATTAATTTCATCAAGCAATTAAACAAAACAAAAACAGATACAATAGAGAAAGATGTATTTTTTTCTCCTGTTTACAGGAATGCTTACTTGCATTTCAGTGAATTTCTTGCGTAAAGGTGACCAGCGTAAGCTATGTAAACCTCCTACAAACTGAGATTCAAGCTCAGAGAACTTGCTCTGTCAAAATTTGCACAGATTTCAGTAGAAATATTGTCTTGGTATAAACTTGAGTTTGGTCTTAAGGCAAATATATGTTTTGGTTAAAAGTGATACTGTGTTTTCTAGCGTATGACTAGGAGGATCACAGTTATGCCCAAATCAGTTTGCCTTACTCATATATCAGGAAATGCAAAACTACACTGATGCTCTTAGTAAAAAGGCATAGTCTAAAATGAAATGCAGTTCATACTGGGCTGGAAGTATTGGAAGACTGTAGACTGCTAGGATTCAGATAATGTGACTCGTGGCACAAATAAGATTGCATGTGTAATGGCTACTGCTTTTGCCCATTAACAGGAATCTGCTGAAAACAAAATTCAGGTTTCAAATGAAAGATTATGGAGCAATACAAATCCAAGCATAGAGAGAAGTATTAAATGTTTGGGGGTTTTTTTTCTGCTAAATGGAAGACCAGAATTTTTCTACCTGGAAATTTTTCTCATCATCTTCAAAATCTTTTAATATGTTTTTGTGCAAGCAGACTCAGCAAAATTTTTCAGCCTGCAGTATTAAAACACATTGCACAAAAATGCAACTTCTGGGCTAATCGGAACTCTTTCAACTGAAAATAAAGTTTAATTCAGGATGCATCTTTTTCTTCACTATTCCTAAAACACTCTGCACCATTCAACGGGTACAGAATGTTTACAGGTATCTCACTCTCAGATTATAAAAGACTGTAATTTACTTTATTTCACAATCTATTAAATATTTAACAAGAAGGTAATAATTAAAATGCATAACAAATTAATTCCTTCCTTAGGCCAAGGCTCAGGACACTGATTCATGCATTTGAATCAAGATAGATTAGGGACATACCTTTCAGTGCTGATGACTTCCCATTTATGATAATGTCTTCTAAATAAATGTCTTCTGTTTTTATTAACAGAAACCAGAACCAAATGTAATTCCTCATTCGGATTGTTTTAAAACAACTCTTTTAATTAGGTAGATATAAATACAATAATACATACAAAATACAGGCTTCTTTAATTTATGTACTGGTCTGATAACTGGCTTTCCATTGACACAAGGATTAGCTCTGTCCCCAGTCATGTTAAGGAAAGCTTTGCTACTGAATCTGATAGAGAAGATACTTCTATTACTAGGAGAATTTTATAGCATCTTGGCATGCTGGTTGGCAAATCTTTCAAAATTTTGATGGCCTGTCAAAGTGTTCAGGGTGGCAGAGCACAATCTGTAACACATACAACTGATAAGGGTAAAGGCAAAGAGCAGCCAGCAATGCTATGGTTATAAATCAAAGCTATCTTCTGTTTCACAGCAACAGCCACCCCTCTTGTCAGGCAGCTTTACGGCACCACCCGCCACTCATCCCTGGTCAAAACCCACTGAAATGGTCAAAAGGAACTGCACATTGTTTTGGAAAATAACAATCTCTAATATTGTCTCATTGCTGGACCATGATGTAGTAATTCCTTTGAAAGTCAGAAAAAAGCAACCAAGCAAAAAAATAGGAGTGAATGGAAAAAGAAGGGGAAACAAATCATAAAGATAGACTGTAAATTGGGAGATGCTGCCCTGAAACGCTCTCCATGGCACCTCAGCGTTGGAGCAGCACCTCAGCTGGGCAGGATCTTCCTGGAGCAAACAGTGAGGGAGCAGAGAGTCAGACACGCGCCTTCGGAGGAAGCCAGACCCTGCTGCTGGGCTGGCTGTGAGGAGCGGGTCAGCACCAGCCTGAGCATCCTGCCGGGAGTGGGCATGATCTGTTGGCTCAGGCAGTGGGAGGCACTGGCAGACTGGGTAGCAGGTCTGGTAAACCAGGGCGTGCTGCGTTCAGGGGTGGCTGGGACCAAGCTGTCCAAGTGTCTTCACAGGTTTGGGGGCTGTGTGCTTTTGAATATCTTATAAAGTAGTTGCCTTGGCTACCTACAGGCATAAATAGCACCTGGGAACAAGGTCTGCAGCTGTATTTTAAGTAGAATGCCTTGCTAAGCACAGTATTAGGATTTTAATCACCAAATATCACCATATGACAGAGTTCTGTTTCATATTGTGGCATTTTGTGTGTGTGTATTTAAGAACTAAAGAATGCTTATGACTAGATAAACACCGAAAAATCAGCTGAAACTGACAACTTTTGTAACAATCTGAGACCAAATGGTTGATGGGCCAATTTGTGACCATGTGTGGAAAGGAGGAACCCAGAGTTCTCGGGAAGGACACGAAGAAGTGCCCTTTTCACAGCCACTGGGGACCACCAGAGACCAGTAAAGACCCCCAGGGATGCCCCTCGGAGACCCAGGCCGCCTGCATAATGACTATGAAACATGATAATTAGTTCCAGGTAATAGACTGAATACGTATAATCATTCTGGGAAGTTTAATGCATATGTATGTAACGGGGTAATATAAGCTTTGATTGATGCAACATACGGTATGCACGATAAGCGGAACAGTCCCCCGTACATCCGGCACCGCAATAAAGAATGCCTGCTTCTTAATACTACATTGGCGTCAAGGAGTTCATGTCCCCATTTCGGTGACACCTGCAGCGGGGGGTCCTTCAGAAAAGTCAGCGATCGGCGGCTCCCAGGGCAGAGGGGTGCACATCCTCAGAGCCCCACATCCCAGCCACCGATGCCTTCTCCCACACGCAAGCTCAGTATGTTTTAACTCGCAGGTTCAGCTAGTTGGGGGCCAAATCCGCGTGAGATTTCCCCGTTTCAAACCCTGCCTCTTCTCCCCTCCACAGCGGGCTGGGACCGTGTCCGAACGCTCCCCTTTGCCACCCCCATGTCATCACTCCGAACGGCCGAGCCCGGCGAGGGACCAGCAGCATCTTTCTCTCCAGCCATCCCGGCTGCTAGCGGGGCTCAGGGGAGCTTTGAAAACACGGGTTTTTCCTAAAGAAGGGGTTTACTAAGGGCCCTGGAGCCCGCCCAGCCCCTCGCCCCCACGCCAAGCAGGGGCGCCCCCCGCCCCAGCAAGGCTCCCGAGGGGATCTGCCCCCCGGGGCCCCGCCGGCAGCTGCCCGGCCTGGGCAGGGTCTGGCCCGGGGGGGCGGGCAGGGTGGGCAGGGCGGCCGACGCGCCCTCCCCCGGGCGAGCCGATGCTCGTCCACGTGTCAGGGAGATTTTAAAAGTTTGGGCAGGGAGCGGGGCCGTGCCCAGCAGAGCGGCTGGCAGGGAGGCAGCGCAGGGGCCGCCGCCGGCATGGGAAACCTCCGCCACCAGCAGCCCCCCGCCGCCCCCCGCCAGCGCGGCCGGAGGAAGGCAGGGCACGGCGCGGCTCTGCCGGGGTCCCCGCTCCTCCTTCTCCTCCTCCTCCTCGCCTCCTCCGTGTCTGCTTCTAAAGGTGAGGAGCATCCCCCTCGCAACCCCTTCCTGCACTGCCAGCTCTGCGGTTTTTCTTTTTTTTTTTTTTTTTTTGGGGGGGGGGTGACCCCAGCAGCCTGCCAGCCTGGCGGGGGGGCGGCAAAGCGGGGCCGGGGTGGGCGGCGCGGCTGGGGTCGGAGAGGCAGGGGGGCGCTGGAGGTTGCAGCTGCTGGGCACGGTTTCGGGGCTCCGTTCTGGGGGGGCTGCTTCGTGTATCCCGGCAGGATTGCCCTGTCCTGGCAAAACTACGCTCCAGCGGCTTGGGGAAGTGGCTTTTGTTAAAAGCGATTTCGTTTTAAACATAATTTACTCGGATTTAAAAGCTCAGAAAAGAGAAACGAGGTGTAGCGCAGAATTGAAGTAAAAATTAGGACCCTCTGGAAGCCACTTAGTCCAACCTGAAGCGATATTTATTGCGTGAGGAATGCCTGGGGGTCGTGTTAAGTGGGAAAGGGTAGAGCTGCTGGGCTGCTTTAGGCGTAGAGCTTGATTACCTTGGTTTAATTTGAAATGTTGTCTTACACCTGAAAGTTGCTATTTTTGTAGCACGGTGTGCTTGTGAAACAAGCACAGCTAATGGTCTTTTTAACAAAACATACTCTTTCTATTCTAGTTTCCCACTCCAGATAGATTAACTGCTTATACCTTGTGAAGTCACATTACAAAATAAGTTGCTGTGCAAGGAGGATTTCTGTTTTGTTTGTATTATATATGTGTGAATTGCTTTCATCAAGAGTTTTTTTCTGATTTGTTGTGTTTTTTTAATATCAAGAATCAAAGAAATGTAAGTACAGTATACATAGTATTCTGTTAAAAATAAATTCTGGAGATGTGGAAGAGGGGAGGGAAAGAAAAGGGAGGGAAGGAAAAGGGGGGCAAGGAAGGGCAATGGCACACAGTATTTCATCATTGTTCCTGTAAAAATGATTGCCAGGAGCTTGTGTAGGGAAGAGAAGATGTAAGAAGTGAATCCCAGGTTGGAAAGTGACTGAAACTGCATCTGGCATCCTACTGCCTTGGAAGAAGTTGAGTTTTTAGAAGTTGGCAGAATTGAAGGACAGGAGAACAAATGTGTCACAGACAGTGTCAATTCTGTAGGAGGATTTTCTCCTCCATGTTCCTTTTCACCAGGACTGTTTTCCTCAACAGCACTCTTCCTTTTTTTTTTTCTTTTTTTTCCCCTTCCCCTCCCCCTATGGTTATTTTGTATATATTACAATCAAACTCATTGTTTCCCTGTGTATGCTGTTGTGTAAGTGTGTAAATGAATGAAGTCCTGTAGGGACTGCAGCACTGTTCTGGATGGGGTATGGAGGGACACCCCTAGGTGCTGGGAGGAACATAGTCCTGGGTGTGAGCACAAAACGGATGGGACTGCACATGAAATAAGGTTTTTGTGAGTAAGTGGAGAAGGGTTAAGGAAACTTAGGAGGTGGTGAAATACTTGCATCTCCTCTGTCCAAAAGTTTATGCTCCAGGCAAAAAAAAAAAAAAAAAGGCAGTAAGCTGTAATATTCAGGCTTTCTTGCCTGCTGCCCTAACCTTTAGCGGCTATTGGATTTCTTCTGCTCCCCCTGGAAAGCCTTGGCAACGGCAGAAGCAGCATTCAGAGACAGGCAGGCAAAGGTTTAATGGGGAAGGTGTGTTAATTTGAAATGTTGCCCAGTTTCACTCTTTGCAACCAAGACACCAGTCCCAGGCAATACTCCAATTTGAATATACTAATTTAAGAATAGAAAACAAAGTAAGAGAAGGGTAGCACCTTTAATTTATTTGGTGTTTTTTCCTTGAACTAAAACAAACATCCAAAAAAAGCAACTTTTTCTTTGGAAAGCAGTTTTTTTGTTATGTGAACATCTCAGAAATTTAAAAAATATCCCACTTGTACACAGTGTGAAATTGAGACCCCCTCTAATTCTTTTTTTTTTTGGGAAAACAAGTATCCTGAATGATTAGGCACCTTAAGTCTGTGCCAGTAATATGATTTTGAAATTCACCCCTTAATGTCTGGAACTAACTACTGTTGTAATTATTGTTATTAATGGTTCATGTAAAACAAATGGAGATGATGGGCATTCGTACCCTGCTCACCTGGCCATTCTAGCTAAGTCTACCTTCACCTCTCTTTTGTTTAATTTGGTTCAATTCTTTGGAAAAATGTGACCACAGGTAACTATAGACTGCCTGGGAGGGTATAAAAATCTCTGTTAATCTGAGGTCTTTAAGCACAGTATATAAACTGATTAGGCATGCCTCATGGGCAGCAACTTTGAGCAGGGGGATAAATTAGATGACTTTGTAGGGTTTCCTGCAGTGCTAGGACTGTAAAGATAAACCACCACCCTCTCCAGCACCAGTCTCCCTCCCAGGTGAGTTACAACACATCCCCTCACTGATACACTTGTGTGATGTCTAGTGTACTCACAATTCAGCGATGCTCACATTTCTACTATTTACAGAGACTCCAATAGTACATTGCTATTAGAAGTATACTGCCAGATAAAATAACAATGTGGAAAGGTGGATATTCAGGGCACTGAGTTCGGAGTGACCCAGAGACAGTGACTTCCACATCTGCAGCCTGGGTGGGCAGAGATGGAGAAAGGAGCTGCCCCCAAGCCAAGCATGGCATCACTGTAGCATTATGCAATTAGTAACACATTTAATCTTCTAAGGGATTCAGATTTTCCACATCACATATACCAAACAGAGGAAACAAAGCCAGTTGCACATGTACTGTCTATCACCTTCTCAAAAACACCGTGTTCATATCACGGGCATTATTCATATGCAAGCTTACATTATGTAGCACGTTTAATTCTTGAATTGTAACATACAGGAAAGCAAGAGGTAGGATCCAAATTCTCAGCTTGGAATGAGTGCGCTGGAGGTGACCCGAGTTCTCAGAAACCTCGAGGTTGTAGGCGCTGGAATGTGTTTTCCTGAACAGGTCTTGGTATTAAAGAGCTGCCGTGCAAATTTTCTTGCCTGCTACTTATCACTGAGAACAGACTAATGCTAGCCTGACCCTCAGTGAAACCTGAGTAACTTCCACACTGTTTATTGCGAAGAGATGTGAGTGTCTGTATCTGCTGTGAACATGGGAAGAAGCCTCCTGCTGTGTTGCTAACATAGAGCAGGCAGAAACTACTGGACAAACCCCACAACGCGCAGGGCAGCAGACTTCCTTGGACCATCCAGCTCTCAGACTTTGCAGTTAGTAAGTGTGCTAGGTATCATATCATGTTCAGAGTTTTTATTTAAATCACTGACACAAGATACTTATACAAATGACCTTTGCTGTACAGCATTGCTAAGCGTGGTTTGTGCTTCCAGGTGCACTGATGCCATCCCAAGCGCTCAAGGCAGATGAGGATTTGCAGCTGTGGAAAGAGGTAAGCACCACCTGCCATATGGTATACTCCCATTTCTTCTGTGCCCATCCTTGCCACAGTCACACCTGACTCTCCAGTATTTCTCTTGCATGGAGTTCAGGTTCTTCTTCTTCCAGTCCTGCTTCTCCTGTACATCTCCTATCCTGACATCAGCAAAGAGGTGAAACATCTTATTTTTCAGAGTTTCTGAACAGTATTTCCAGGAGGATGTTGAGGCTGGGTGTTAAGATGTCTTTCTGGGAAGACTGTCTTGGCTCAGTGGTGAGCTACGTTTGATAACGGTTGTCATTCAACTGCCAATGACCAGGCAGTCACTGTCCCTGGAAGCAACACAGTGTCCTGTCTGGTAGTTTTATAGTCTGTACATGATACACAGGAATTGTTTCAACTCAGCCAGTCTTACCTCTTGCTTCTTCTGTTCTGACACAGAGCTGGGACACTGTATTTAATCCTATCCTAGCCTCTCAGTTTACTAGGTAAAGGATAATTTACTGTGTCAGTTGGTCCCTCTAACGTTTTGCTACTGATTGCTATCATAACTTCCACTCTCATCTTTGAAATGAACATTTGTTTTGACTGTAGAATGTGACATGTGTTAACATAGGCTCTTCCTTGCCCTTTTGGAACAGATGGAGTGGCAGGGCATAACACGCAGAGAGGGTTTAGCCTGTAACTTGCCTGCCCTGGTGTTGCTGTAACCTTCAAGTATTCTTCCGACATTTAATTTTGTAGCTTCTGATAACATCAGAAAACAAGTGACTCACCAGGGGTACAGATGCAGAGAGTAACTTTCTTCCTGCTGTAGCCATTACAGGAGACACTTCCCTTGCTGTCAGCTCCCCTCAGTTCATATCAGAAGTGTTGACTCAAACACCAATGTATTTCTAGGCTGGCACTTAAACAAGCACTGGTGATACTTATCTCCTGGGGGAAAAGTGGTCTTTGGGGAAGTAAGGTCCTGACAGCTTTAAGGAGTTATTTACATTCTGGACTGAAAAGTGCTATTGTATACATTTCTGCATTTATTGTTAAGATTTGCTAGTTGTAACACGGGATTTGTCTCTACACCAACTATAGGCAAAGGCAAAGTTTCCATTGATTTCAGTGAACAAAAAAGTATGCATAAGATAATAAATTCCATGTAAAATTATGTAACATAAGCAATATAAAACTTACTGTTATAACAAGAATAATGCAGGACTGCAGATGGCCTAAGGAAAGCAAATTAGATGCATAGGTATATAACCTAAATCAACCTGATTACAGAATCATACTAGTCCACCAGAGTTTCTAAGAGCGAAAAGAATCGGTTCTACTTTGTTTGTTACTTTATTAGCAGATCATTCAGGAGAAGCCCTGCCTCTAAATTAACCTAGTATTTTCTAGGAATGATTCTGAGTTTATAAATATGGGAAACTGTAACTAAGTATTGTGTTTCTTTACTTGTTTCACATCCTTTTGTTTCTTTATGTTATTTAACCAAGCACAAACAACTCACAAGCTCCCACCCTCAGGCCACATTTCTGAGATTGGAGAGAAAATTACTGAGAAGATGCGTGAAGGATGACAGAAACTATTAAATTTTTATTTTTTTAGAAACAAATTAACAGAAACTGTGGCTTTTCCTCGGCCCTTGCTTTGTCCATGCAGGTTTTAGCTGAGAGAGACCTTGCCTTGCATTGCGTCCAACACAAAGCAGTCTCTGGCTTGTCCTGCTACCGAATTACGGTAGTTTTCTAAGAGTGACCTCCAACTACAAAACAAGCAAATAAACAAACAAACAAAAACCAACAAAAAACCCTTAACGAGAAGAAACAGCAAAGTTTTAATTTAGGCTACCGAGATGACTTCAGCTTATTTTATGTTATTCACTGCTGATTTCTCCCCTACATTTTCTTGCTCTGAAAGTAGTGAAGCTGAACTAATATACCCAGAGACAAACTGCAAGGTGAAGGGAAAAGAGAATGGGGAAGATGTGTTACCAACAAAAACTATTTGAAAGGGGAATTCTATGAGCTATTAGCTTTCCCACTATCTCTGCTAATGCTTTCTCATAGATTGTCTCTAGAGAAATGAATCATCTCTTGTTTTTAAGTGCTCAGATATGCATTATTTGTTTATTGCTTTTTTCATTTAATGTTTTCATTGCTAAGGAGTGTTGTTTAGGGCTTTTTACCTATAATAAAATCATAAGACTCATTGCATTGCCTACTCTTTATTTAAAAATCACATTTTTTTATGCAGTCTGTGAACTAAAGGGTTGGCAAAGCTTTTTGGCATCTAGACAAACAGTATCAAAGATTCAGTGGAAGAAATGTTGCGTACCAATGCAGGTTGCTATTGATACGATTTTAAAGTTATATATGAAAAGTTAAGCCTCTTTTTTTCATTATTATTAAACTGTGCATCTTCAGTTGGAGTACTGGCAGTCTTTTCTTATCCTTACAGTATCCTTTGAGCTTTCAGCACTGGTAATATTACCTCCATGAATTCAAATACCCCTTATTCCATTTCTTCTCCCTCCATGATTAATAACTCCACTAAAAAAGATTCAGTATTACGGGATTCTTTCATCCTGGAAAAGAGACAACAGAAGGAGGATGTGATTAATTGCCTACACAAGGTCAGGAACAGTAGGGAGGCAATGGGTGATAATCACTCGTTCATTACTTCTTCCAAGACAAGATTGTGATAGCACTGAATGAAGCTAGCTTTGAAAAGGCTGAACAAGACAAACAGAAGTGGTATTTCACACAGTGTTTAGGAAACCCTTACCACAGGACATTGTGGATGCTAAAAGTTTACAATGGTTCAGAGAGCGATTGGTCAAATTCACAGTACAGAAATCCACTCTGGTTGGAGAGCATGGGTTTTATTAGACCACTGGTCTCTTCTTAGGCTCTTCCCTGGGTGCTAGTGTATGGCCATTTTTGGAGATAAGATGCAGAGCTAAACAGACATTTATTTTGATCCAGAAGAAATGGCTGATGGGTGTTCGGGCTTCTTTGTTTGGTTTGCAGATTTATTTTTGTTTGTTTGTTTTGTGTCTACATGTGTAACATTCCATTCTGTGCTGACTTGTTTAAGTTCAACAGCAATGACTTCTTCCACAGTCCTCTTTGAGTTTAGAACCCTTGAAATATATAGAATATATGTCTTACTAGCACTGTGATTTGGGAACTACCTCCTTTAAACAAGATGCTGTAAGGTTCTTCTTTTGCCAAAGAAATCAGTGCAAACCTCGGATATTGGCTGCTTCGTGACTCACGGAAAGTAACTGGCATACATAAGATGTGCTGGCACATATCAGAATCACTCATGAGATGCATGTGACGTACACCTGCAGGGGTGCTGGAATCCAGTTGCAAGGGTTGTGTTTGAGGACTGCTCACTGAATCACTTGCTTTGGTTTTGTCATTTTCTTTGCAGTTTTGTATAATCCAAAGATATCACAGGAGAGATTTAAGTTCATAGTCCATACCCTAGATGCTTAAAATCATAATTTAAAATATGACTTAGTCTGCAAAGGTTACAAATAGGAGGGGCATGAGGCAGCTAAGAGAATAAAGGACACAGATATGTATGTGTTTGTTCAGATCAAGCAAGTATAATTTTTTTAATATGGTTAAGGGCTTTTTTCCCCCTTGAATGCAAAATATTTCATGAATGTACCTATAAGGATTCCTTACGGTGGGCAAGCTTGCCATGGCTTTAGCTGCACTGAACTGTTTCTGAAAATATACATATTTCATTTGTTTTTATTAATCTGACTTCTTAAAAAAGGACTGTGTGAACTTTTACAGATAGACGATGCATGTTCTGCCTACCTGTCCAGAGATTCTCAGCCTCAGGTGAGTCAGACAGGTTACTTTATTATTTTGATACTATTTGTTATATGTAGTAGGATTGGAAGTGTGATACCTGAGTTCATGTTTTCTTTGCATTAGGCATCCAGTGCACTGGAAGAACTTTGTTTTTTCGTCATGGGATTTCTCCAGAAACCACAGGTAACACGCACAAAAGACTACTTAGCTTGATCTCTCAGTGTGCCAGTGTCTACAAAGAATTCTGAGGACCCAGTATGTGAAGTGTCACTTGGTGCTGGAACTAATACTACCAGTTCTTACGCTGAAATGCTATGTGTCCTAATCCAACACCTATTAAAGATAACGGGGAGACTCCAATGTTTGGACAATAATCTCCAGGCTGGATACAAGGTTTCAGGTGTTTTTATTGCTCTAGATTAAAAAAATTATAAGCTCTCAATGGAGAAAGAAATTTACTAAGGAGACCCTAAGGATATGCAAAGGAATATCCACTAAACCCATTGAGTCTTCTACTGGAGAGTAATCAATACTCTCTACAGAATTTGAAAAGAGTGGTTACATTGGTAAGCAAAGACATGTAATAGAACTGTCAAGGAGGGATGATATTCTAATCCAGTACTGAAAAGTTTATAATGTAATCAAAATTGCCTATTGCTCTTTTTTTTTTTAACAAATAAAAGCTTCTCTACCAATTATTATTCCTACAGGGTTTAGATGAAAAAGACAACACCAAAAGGGTAAGATTTCTATGTACGTTTTATGATCACACTAAAATTGTCAAGAAAATCATAACACCCTTGTCCTGTTTTGTAGTAAACCCCCACTTTTAATTTTTTTGAACAGTTCTTATTTCATTATTCTAAGACTCATGACTCAGGCAACTCAGACATCGTGGTAAGTGGCATAGCACCTCCTTGTGAGTACCTGTGTGCCTATACATAAAACCAAGGTAATGTTCCTGTTTGCAGTAGTCTCTCCAGCTATATAGCAAGCTCAGAACTGGGATTTTCATGTTTAAGGTATAGAATGTGTTTTAATAACATGGGAGACCATCAATACTATATGGGTGTGAAAAAACCCAAACATTCATGAAATCCCAACTGCATCTTAATCTTGTTGTTTCAACATTTAAGAATAAATTCAAATGCTTTTTTTCTGGTACTGGAACATAACATATGCAGTGAAACAATGCGGATTTATAGAAGCTGAGAATATGACCATAAATATTAAGAACTCTTAAAGAATTTTTATTAATTATTAATTAAATTGTATGTATTTATTTGCGTGTGTCATAAATATGCATCAGGCAAAATAGTACTTAAGTCTCACTCAGTCTTTGGATTATATTTTAAATGAAAAGTATTATTTAAAAAATAGCCTAGTATTGTTGCTATAAAAATATTTTCATAAACCAACAAATAAACTACATGTGATCCATTCTTGCTTTTAAAGTGCAAACATAATCTGTTATTTCTGTGCATCTATGTGGTTTTTCTGTGCACCATAGGATTTTGAGAAAGTTAAAAATATTCAAGTTTTCTCATTTCTTAACAACCATTCTTATAGGTTAATGTCCATTTTTTCCTTGTTCTTTATATTTCTTCAGAACTATGTGGTGTGTTTCTTAGAAAGTGATACTGCTGATATTGGGGTCAGTATTTTTATGATAGAGCTGCTCTGGAGCTTTAATGGTAACAAGGGCACAGTGAAATGAGCTATTTCTGCTGCTGCTCCTGCTTAAGAGGGTACTGCATCCCCCTTCAGCCCCATCCTGTACACCTCTGCCCCTGCCTGCCCACAGGGATTACTGCTTTCTCACTTCTGGTTTAGCTGTTCAGGTGACTGTTTTATAACCCAGTTCTCAGAGGTACTAACCTAGGTGAGATCCATCATTCTTTGGCTTTATTAACCTCTCTCCATCGACTGCAAGGCAGAGCGCAAGTGGCCAGCTGGGATGCCCTTTAACTTCTCTGCTACACATCAGACCTCTACATTTTTAGCTATTGTGATGCCTACCTTAGGCAGACAGTGAAAAGTTGGCTCCAAGTAGGCAAGTTCATTTTACCTTTTAAATACATTATCACTTTGGTAACTCTAGTTATTTCATAAATTATATTTCTCTTTGTTGTATCACTTCTCTAAGAAGTATTGTATAAAAAATGCATTCTTTTTAAAATTATGTTTACATGAGTTGAAGGTTGAAATTGGTTGACGGAACATGGGTTTTCTACTTTTTCTCACTATGGACCTCTTTCCACAAGCCCACGCGGTTGTGGTTTGCCATGGGGCCACTTATGCTGCGTAGTATGCCACTGTGCTTAACCAGGCTGTCTGCAAGCATAAAGTCTTGTTGAACACAAGAAATTTCAGGATTTGAACTTCTCTTTTAGTTAGAGTGACCAGTGCCATGGTAACAAATTTTGCTTGAGAATGGATCCCTCCTGCAAACTGTTTTCTAGTAAAAAAAATAAAATCATTCTTCTTGCTGCAATTTAAGTTATTTTGAAGTAAAATTAACTTCTTAGTACAACAGAGATTGAAGCTGCTAACTTCCATAGTAGATAATCATAGAAATGTTAGTAGGAGTAGTGTATTTCTCTGTACCACTCACAGAGGCAGACCAAAGTCGGAATAACTGCCATTGTCCAGGCAAGAGGTCTGTAAACAGTTCTGAACTTTCAATGAGTAAAGGTGAGGACACATAACTTTTCCCTCCATCACTCTGTGAGTCACATTCATAGTGTAAATATAAATGTTGGTACCTGTTTGTTGTCAAGTCAGAATGTTCAAAAAATGAGTTTCTCAATTAACAACTTCAGTTCTTTTTTGGTGTATGTTTGGTCCATAAGCCAATACTGTGGGAAGAGACTTTTTTTGCATCATAAGACCCGAATTTCATTGTTGCTCATGTGTCTGTGTTCGTGTCCTCTCAGTCGTCTGTCCTGCATCCTTTGCTGCAACTCGTTCCCCAGCTTAATGAGAGAAGACTGAAGAGATACAAAGTGGACGTATGTAATCTTAAACTCTGCATGCTTGCATTCTCACACTTTGTGATTCATTAGCTCTTCTAAAAATGTCCTTGTAGACCTTTGTGCTCATAACATTTTTATTTTCATGATTTAATATCACACTAGTGTATTTGCATTAGAAACGTGAGGTTTTTCCATTCTTTAATTAGTGAAAAATAATCCTGCTTATATTTGACATTTAAAACAAAAACCACTGAAGTAATATATGCTTAACACAGAACAGATGTAGCACACAGAGCCTATGTATCAAAATGGATCTGTTAGTTCTTTTATAAAAAAAAACCAAAACAAAACCAAAACAAGCCAACTTTCAAATTTATCTGTACCATTATATTGCAGTTGAGTTATATTTTCTATGGGGGTTCTTTTTTTGCCCTGTTTGGAATTCAAACCATGTCTACTCCTTAAATATGTATTATTTATGACTTACAGCACTAGGAATTTCCACATAATTTGTAGGCAATTTTACTGTTTAATTTAAGGTGCAGATAAGAAAGTTCCCTATGGAACTAATTTTCCATAGAATAGTAGTGTGTTTTCGAACAAAAGTTTCACATAGAGAGAAATAACCCCATTGTTTCCAAGATGTCATAAAATTTGGGTATATTTGCTGCAAATGCAATTTCAAATTTCAAAAATTGAAAAGCAGATGGCTATTAATGTCCATCTTTTTAATGCAGCTACGGAGAGAAGAGAAAAATGCAGTCAGATATATAAGAATTTTTCTCTATAAGAATATTGAAGATTCCTATATAATAAAATATACCAAAATCCAACACCTAGATTCTTCCTGTTTTACATTGAATTCAGCTTGTTATTCCTTGTGTTCATTGATATGATTCCTTATATTCACTGATACACAAATTAAATTAGGTGTATGAATGTGGTATTTAGAACTCAGATAGTGACATCCTCATAAGTAGGACTTTTCCTTTATTAATCCAGGTAAAGGCTGTGTTGCTAACACCCAAATTTTCAGTGAACTCTTAATCCTGTGATTATGTATGTCAGCTTTCATCTAGTCATGGTTGTGGTTGGTAGTACTATCTACCCCTCTCTTTGGATCACTGCATAATCCCAACTATATGCCCTAAATCACATTTTTCTTATCTGGCAACAGAACCTAGCCACATATAAGAATTTAAAGAGTTGGTACGTCTTCTCATGGACTAAAATTATTATGAAAATTTTAACTCACTACACATCTGAAAGGAAAATACAGGGTAAAATATACCTTCTGTGATGACATTGATGTGAACTGTATTTATGCTATTGGACTTATATACTGGCAAAGAATATGCTTGGAATTGTTCTTTGTGCTTTTAAATGAATGTACATGTCAACTAAGACAAAGAATGGGAAGGAAAGCATAAACACAAGAACACAAAACTGCTGTAAGTGAAAAAACCCCTGCCTTTTAAAGCCAATAAATTCCTTTTGTTAGAATACTTTATTATCCTGAGCTTACTTCCATTGAGGTTGATGGCATCATTAACGGAAATAGAATACGTTAATTAACAAATAATAACCTAAAATTTGTAGTATATGTGGCATATTCCAACATATTTCAACTGCTTCATGGCAGTTTTATTTTTAATGGGCTCAAAAAAGAAACTACTACAAGGATATTTTTCCAAGTAATAATAATAATAATCTCTACAGAGTATATCAGTCAAATGAAATGTAATAAATTGTTTTTCTTTAAGAGCTGTCAAGCCATCATGTGACAAAGACTTACTTTTTACATCAAAGAAACATCAAAGTCCATACTCTACAATTCCTTAGAAAAAAATTAACAATTATACTAGCTATCTGATGTAAAAAGTCCATTTTTTAGGATAGTGTTTGGAAATATTTCTTCCAAAAGGAATTAAAAAAACAGACAAAAAAATGCTATAGTGTTTTGGAATAAGCCCAGAGCAGGCAGATATAACTTTGTGGCAAAAGGCAAAGATTTTATCAAGCTTCTTTTTGTAAGGCAACCGATTGTACTCATAACTAGTAGTACATGGAAATAGCAACAGTTAGAATTCCAACCATTCTGCACTGATAACTAACAGTCTTTAATTTGCAATCATGATGTTACTCTTATGCTTATATGTTAACCCAGCTAAATACATAAGCACATGCATAACTAAGGTCATTATTTCAGTGGGACTGTTCACATGCTCAGTGCTAGGCTCTTTGCTACGTAAGAATTGTAGTTCCAGCTAAAAGTTTGAATGCAGAATTTGTGGCACTTTCAACTCCTGTGTTGAGTAACAGTAACCCATATTTTGTGAACTACCGGTACAGGAATCTTCTAGATTAGTCAGTGCTATCATGGATAATTGGATTAGCTTAAAGTAGGTGGTGCAATAACTTCATCAATCCTTAAACAGAACAAGGATGGTAGTCTAACTAGGGTTTGTTCAAAGAGGAATGGAATATAGAACGGTCACAGTCATATCATAGTAACAATTTTTAAGAAAGAAGGCGTATTAACAAAAGCCACACTAGTTCAGACTATATTTTCATTAGTCCTGTACCCTGTGTCTAACAGTGTCCTGCTGTGCATAGACGCAAAATGGTGGAAGGACCAGGGGAAGTGTGGAGCGATCACTCCTCTGGTATATACTCTCCAGCTTCTGGCAAGCACATCCTTGAGACCTTCAGAGCTGAAGGCTTCATCCAGACTATTACTTAAAATAGTCATTAATGGATTTAAGCAGCTTTGATTTTTCTCTATATGTTTTAAATAAATTATTATTTATTTTGGAATATTTTATCATTTGGCATTTAGGCCTACAAAGTGAAGAGCTCATTAAATCCCAAGTAAAATGTGTAATATTAAATATGCACTTGAATACATTTTCTTCTGTAAGGCTGAAGCCAAGAGAAGTAGTGACATGGCCAACACTTACAGAATATAGCCATTTTAAAATATTCATAAACCCAGTACAAAATCTAAGGAAACAATGAAAACAGCTTTAAATTGAATTGCATTTTATACAAAGCGACTTTCTTGATTTCCTCTTGTCAGTTCCTGCTGTGAATACCAATCACCTTTTTAAAGGTGTTGTTTACCAGTATGCAGTACATAAACGCCAGACATTTACAAAATGCTAGCATCTTCTGGAATCAATTTTGTCTGCATACTCTTTTGGTTTTGGTATTTTTGTATGCACCTTATCTATTTTAATGTCATAATAAATCTTTGAAATTCATCCATATTATGCTTATCATACTTATTTACATGGCAGGTTTTGGTGTCTTTTAGTCTAAGAGTTTAAAATCCTCTCTAAATATTATTGCTGAGGGTCATAACAGTTTATAAGAAAATTAAGAAAATACTGAAATAATCTGCCATCAATAATAAAAGGATTGCAATTATTCCCTGACTGTGAGAAAGCTATAAACCTATCTTTCCCAGAGACCCTACCAGATGGGCCGATGGGGAAATGGTATAAGTAAACTTTAAAGCCAGTAGAGGATGGGAGCAACCCTGCCTGAGATGAGCAGAGGAACTCTGATCCCCCATGGAGCAGGAAGCCCCAGTGTTCCTGTGCACTGCCCACCTTCAGTTGGACTGCCTGACTCTGCTGTCACCAGCTGTGCTGCAGGCAGGGTTAGCTTGCTGCTGATTTTTTTCCTCCTCATACTGGGAAGAAAACCAGAACCTGCTATACATAAACACACCCACGTCTCTCCCTGACCAGAGAAGGAATTGAAAAGGTGGATGGGTGAAGGAGGAAACAGGCTATATTAAATTTATTCTTTCTTCCCAATTTGGACTGACACCAGATTTTGTCATGAATTTGATTCCTCTTGAGCTCCATCTTGACTGATATAATATGATCTAAGACAGAAGACACAGTCAGTCAGAGATTGAACAAGATAACTTTTAGAGGGCAGGCATTAAACTGTAAATAAACAGAGAGAAAATACTTCTTCAGGAATACATGTGTTTCTGTATGCATATATACATGTAGGTTTGTGAATATACATGCATGTACACTACAGAACGTATCAGGTTTTTTTTTACATCTCCAAAGCCTTGGAAGTTACAAGGCAAGTGTTAAAATGAAGACAGAGTTTAGCTTCAGTTGTTTTCTAATATCAGCTTCCTGACATGAAATCAAACCAGGAAACTATGTAATCTTCTTTAAAAGGTGTCTGGTTCTAAGTAGAGAATGATGTATTAATATGTTAAAAGTCCATAAATTGTAATTCCATATTAGTAATTGTACTCTTGACTCCTTTAGTGTTCTAGATCAATTTCCTTAACTTGCAACAGCTGCCTAGTTTTTTTCTGTTATGTTTGTTCACACATTGAATAGAAAAAACAGAATAAATAGTGTTAGACAGTCCAATGGCAATGTACAAAATTCTACTAACAGGCAAATTTTTAGCCTTTTCAAATTAAAAAACCCTATAGTATTGAATGGATGGAAGATCTAACATGGGTATTTCAAACTCAGGTAATGCTAGAATCAGGTGGACAATAGGAATAAAAATCATACACATGTTTTACCTACAGCAAAGAAACTGGGTATCATGGTATACCTGATGAACTGAAGTCAGAATTAAAAGCAAGACTTGAAAGCTTCCTTGGACTGAAGCTACTCCTGTGTTTGGAAATTATGGGAGCCATCCTGTTTTATACAATTCTTACAGCATTAGAATAGAGCATGGAATGATTGTTTTCTCTGACAACTCTGGTTATGATCATAGCCCAAGAGATCACATGACCTCAGTTTTTAATTGAGAAATACCATCACTGCTAAATAAATTCCATCTAAATTTTATGTTCTGCTAAACACAAGATTTAAACTATTTTGTTTCTGAATTGGCCTGTCTCTACACCTGTAGGACAGACACTTCATATATCTGCTATCAAAAAAAGCAATGAAAATACTGTCACATTCTCCAATCATGAAGGTCTCATTGAAGCAGCTGGATACTTCAAGCATTGTACTTGTTACATTTAAATGGAATTTCTATTTTCTTCATCGTTAGTTTCCCCTCCCTTGCTGTACAGATTAGTAGAAAGTTGTTTCTCAGTATGTGCAGCATGGACAGGATAGAATATCATAGGCACTGTTCTTTTCTTTGGGAGTTAATCTGAGAGGGGTGATTATGATAAACCTCTGGGAACAGTCTGGGATCTCATTCCTGGGCTGGAGCCCAAGTGTTTGTGTTTTTTAGGCTTGGCATTGTTGTCCTTCTGCAGGGTGCAAAGAGACCAACTCTACTTTGTCCATAGAGACTCTGCTACCGTGAAGACACTCTGGTTGTGTCTGGGTAATGAAACCTGGAAGCTCGAAGGCAAAGGCTGCTCATCATTACTAGTATGATCGTAAAAAAAAAAAAAGCAATCTGAACTGAGTCAAAACTTGAAGTGGAATTTGGCCCTCATTCATGTGTTTTCTGCTAGTTCTACATGACAACATGAACTTCTCACTGACATGGAGAAATATACATAAAGCATGCCTTAAGGGGCAAGACTGTATAGCAGTACTGAAGAAATACTTTTAATATGTACATAAACAACCTCTCTATACGGATTCACTTAAAAGAGTAGATATAATTTACAATACTTTTTTTCAGGAAGAACTTCAAGGACCTGGAGGGATTCAAAGCAGAGGCTACTTTTTCTACAGGGTATGGTTTGTTTGACTTTTTTCTTTTCATTTTGTGATGAATGTTGCAAAACAAAAAGTAGAAAAAAACAGTACATTGCAGTAAGAAGTACGGTGACTGAGGAAACTTGTTTCAATGAGAGCATCCTACCATATAGGACTACTCAAGATCTGCTCCAGACATTTTCTTGGATTAAAATAAAAGCATAGTAGGAAGTTTTGTACACATCTTAATGTTTGTGTATACATGATACCATGCTGTGTCTTAATAAGTAATTGGTTATTATGTATATAATTCTCAGAGAAAGTTCTAGAAAATACGCCATCTTGGAAAATCCTTCCAAAGCATTGCTCAATATGGTACATTTGCATGTGATATAAATACAATGCCATGCTTACACACCATATCAAAACAGCTGCTGGGCCTGACCTTGCTATTTTCCTTGTGTTTTGAGCAGTAAGAATAGAAACTAGATACAGAAATTCTCATGTGAATGAAACTCCTCTGTTAATCTTTGATGCCATAGAGTTTTTTACTCCATTTTTGCAAAATTGAGCAAGTTAAAGATGGCACATCAAACTTAATAATAATTCTCTTGATTTTGGTTAATCTGTTTTTCTATTTAAATAAGGAAGTGGCTAATGAAAAGAAGTCAAGTTTGTACAGTTGTATTTCTTGTGTATCAGGATTGCATCTTTACAATTCTTATGACAGGCCAGTTATGGGTAATACTAACATCTATGCATTCATGATGCCAGAGTGAAAAGCAAGTTCTTATTAAGCTCAGCAAAAGATTTTTCATCAGCTTTACTAGACATTGTATCAAGTTCCTTTGTAGTACAAAATATTTCTGAAATGACCATGGTGAAAAGGGAGAAACTCTTTGCCTGTGTTAAAGAACACAGTCTAAAAATAAAATCGAGTGACGTATATTTCTTTGTTACTTACAACAAACACTTATAATGCAATAATAACAACAATCTGGAAGAACATCTTAAGGAAATGCAAAAAGAATGAAGGATAATGGTCTCTTAGAGTGACTTCTTGTGGCTTTCTCCCCCTTATAAAATAACACAAGATGCGCATAATTCATTCTTCAATCTCTATACAGCAATTTTTACTGTATAATTCTCCTCCAGAGGTGGATATTCATTAAAAAATAACTGGTCTCAGGTTTATCTTTAATGATGATCACATTGACAGAACTGAGAAATTTCCCACTTTCTATACATACCAAGTTGGGTGGGGCTTTGTTAATGAAACCAGTGAGTTTTATGGAGCACTTACTGGATATTTGTCTTTCAGCCACGCAATGGAAGGAGATCAGTGGATTTTCGCTGAGGTATTTATTTAATGCTTTTAATCACAATCTATACTTAAATTAGTTCATTTTTATACAAACTGGGCATAATATTGATGTTGAGGAGTAGTCTCAGAAAGCCTTTAACTGTTTTTGCAACTTCAGATTTCTGCAGACAAGCTTCTCCCAGATGCGCTAAATTCAGGTATCTTCAGTTGAAGTGAATAAAAGCTGCAGGTACTCATTTCCTAGAACAGAGAACACAGAGCTGTTTCAGGCAGCAAGAAATGGAAAATATCCCAGCTCTGTAAACCTTTTGGAAAGTAAACAATGATGATAAGTGTATGTCAGGAAGAACTGATTCAAATACCTATCAAATACATATTGACATCCTGGGGGTAATCCCCCTGTTCTTACACAGAAAAAAACCTCACACTGAAACTGATTACAGACTTCAGGATTTAATTTTAAATCATTTAACTCTTTGGAGAGACATAAAAATGTTTCCTTATGCCAAGGTTATAATGCTCTGTTTTCCAATATATCTTACATCTCTATCATATTTTAAGTATTTAGTGTTATATCATAGCAACAGCTGAATCTTTTTCTTATTTTTCAGGATTTCAGATTCCTGACCTAGAACTAATGCTGGAGGAATGCTGTGTACATGGACATACTCTTTTCTTTACAAAAATTATTCTTTACTAATGTACAATTAAAAATCACTACAATGTAAAAGTTCTTAAATTCAATTCCATTAAGAATTCAAATGTTTCTTTACTTTGTTGATTATATTAAAAGCATATTAAAGTTATGTTTCCTGGTGTTATGATGTTTACAACTGTGTGTAAAAAAGTCACAGTGTACGCATGCAACAGACATTGCCTCTAACAAGATTGCTATGTGCATTTATTTTCCCTCATAAATAAAGGCACTCTGTTGTTTTAATGAGAATGTTTGCAATGTAGAGTATTGCATTTCTTCAGAATATATTGCAAGTGATTTGTGCAGTCTTTAAAATCGCAGCTTATCTAGGCAGGCCAAACAAAAGGTGTGGTTTGCTTTTCAAGATATTGTTCTCTACCCCTGTACTTCATTCACTGTAGCCTGTGGACTTCTGACAATCTGCAGGATCAAGATAAGTGGTCTGCAGGTGGTCTACAGAACCATATTGATGATAAAGAAGTTGGCAGTCCTCAATAAGCCTTAAGGTTAATAGTGTTTCATTGGCTGCAAAACCCGAGAATCTTTATTCCCCTAACTAAAGGAAATTGAATAAGCTGCATGTTTTGAATAAATATCTTTACTTAATTCAACTAAAATACAATGACATCATTTTTTTAGCTATTAAGAACACAGATGCAGTATGGTTCTCATTCAGAAGACTTAATTGCGCTATTTACATTCTTCCAGAATTAGGATCTATTTGAAAACTCAAGTGATTTTGATGTAGAATTGAAGAAATTCCACTCAAAAGAACAAGTTAGCCTCACAATCTTCCTAGCTTCTCTCCCTGAGTTTTCTTCCACACCAGAGTTGTGTTAAAATATGGTCAAGGTTGTAATTATGTTGAAAGTAACTTAATCATTCAGTGTAGAAGTGGATTATTGTTTTTAACATTGTATTGGCTGGTCATGGTTTGAACTGACCTTGGCATTACTACTCCTGCTCCTGCAAGTTTGGATGAGCAGCTGAACTTCAGGAGGTAGCTGGGAAAACAGGTGGCCTCAGAGGTGGAAACCAGCTTAAGAAGGAAGTCCTTTTCCTCTTCTTACCCACCTGTTTTGACTCTGCAGTTTTCTGTGTTTTCAGTCGAAATGGTGCAATTATTTGTGAACTGAGGGTCCAGTTTTATAGGACCCCTGGTCGGAACTAACGTGGTCTTCTGCCACAAAACACTTACTGTGTTGTATTGTATTAAATTAGGTTATTTGTTTAAGTTTTTCCCCCCACTGCCTTACTAGCGACCGACAGCTTCCACTCAAGCAGGCAGCGGGATGAGCAGGCCACGGCTGCAGGGCAAGGCAGGGAAGCAGGGCTGTCTCCTCAGTCACACCCAGCACCAAACCACAGCCTAAAGTGGCCCAGACTGAAAGTGGTGTTTTGTTTGTTTGGGTATTGTTTATTTGTTTTGTTTCCTGTTTGTTTTTTTTTCTTCTGAAATGTGTTTAAGCAGATCAGTTTCGTCAGCAGTGACCAACGGCCGACAGGGCAATCGGCCGGGGCCAGCTGCCGCCTCACTGCCCTCCTGCCTCCCGCCGCCACCGTTAGAACCGGTGAGGGTGGGTGGCCCTGCCCCAACAGCCGCCACTGTCCTGCCACCATCGGGTCAGAGCAGCGGCCTCCCTGAGGAGAGGCAGTGCCCCGGGGGGAAGCCATGCAGGTGGGCGCAGAGAGTCACCCTGGCCCCGAGCTGCCCTGGTGGGGCAGCAGCTGAGCCTGAGGGCCATGAGGGAGCTGGGGTGGGGATGTCAAGGAAATGGCGGAGGCAGCAGTTGGACTCGGGAGAGGTGCTGGCTGCTTCGAGAGCCGTGTCCTGCTGCCTGAGGCAACCGCCAAGCCTGCTGGGCAGGGAGAGAAGAAAGGCAAGGTGGAGAGGAGGGCAGGAGCAAAGCCAGTCCCCAGAAGGGCTCCCTTGGCACGGCCAAGCCCGCCGCAGGGCGCCGCAGGGCCCCGCAGGGCAGAGAGAGCTGGCATTGCTGCCCCGGTCCTGCGTGGCCTTCCCAGTCCCTGCGGGGGTCCCGAGAAATGGCAGATGGGAGGGCAGGTTATGTGGGGTTTCTTGTGAGAATACATCAGGAAACTCTGAGTTTCTAACGGTTAAGAATTAACCACAATTACTGTCCTGTATGAGTAATAAAATACTACACTTTGATAGCTGGACAATCATAGGTGTACCATGTTTTAAAAACATAACTGAGAATTTGCTTCATGTCATTCACCAAAAAAAAGAACTGCAAATTAAATCTATCAGAAGTGTCATTTACACTTAAGGATTGAAGTTATCCAGCCTGCCAGTTCCCAAACTTGATACGTGCATCAACTCTGGCAAAGCTGGTGGTAACTAACATTATCACTGGTAGCAGTGAGAAGTGTCATGAGGAGTTTTTTTGCTTGGGATTGTGGCCTGCTAGTAGAGTAATACTGCTTCAGTAGTCTAGCTTCATACTCTGAAACCAATTTTCGTTGGATCACTTTTGTCACTTCTTGTCTCCTTTGCACTCTTACCATCAGATATATTCTGAAGTTTTTGATGCACAGTTTCATTTATTTCATCTGTTCCCATTACTGCAACCTTGAACTAGTCACTTAGCAACAACTTTTTAAACATTGATTTAACCTAATTTGTTAAAAAATTGTTAAAGGTTTGCTAGCTTCTGATCTTCTCTTCCTTGAGACTGGAGTTCAGATTGATCAGACACACCTGTTTCTGTTATGTTTACTGTGATCTAGGATTCTTGATCCAATTTTTTTTTGCTTTCACATTTTGTAGATGTAACAGCATCTAGAAAATGTCCAGTGTACAACTGGTTACACAAACCTATTGAATGTTACAAACATTAAATAGAAATAGTATAAAATACACCATTTAAGTAAAATACTATGGAAACATTTTATGTAGGACCTAAATTTACAGAAAACCACAAAATGTCAAAATCTTTCCTGGCAAAAACTGGCCAGAGCTTATCTTCTAAGTTACCTGCATTCCAGTTCTGTTTCAGTAGTCCTTTTTGTTGTGTGGTTTTGAAATTATTTGTCCAGTTATGATGATGATTTTTATTATTTTTTTTTAATGCTTCATGATTCTTCATAATCCTTCTGCCACAGAGAAGGATTTTCATTCTGTGAAGTGGAGAAATCTGATCCTGACTTAATTAAAAGCACAGTAAAGTACTTCTGTGCAGGCCAAACCAAAGTGCATGCGTATCACTCATATTTCTTCAGGGGTTCCCTTGGAGGAGTAGTCCTCTTAGTTGTGTGGATTTTTTGATACCCTGGCTGTATCTAAGTCAAAATTCTGCTTTGGTGAAGGGCTGGAAACTTGCAGTAAGACTAAGTGTAAGACTTTTTAACGTAAGTAAATCCCGAGGAATTGCACTGTAGCAAAATCTTCATTTGGGTTTTTCCTATTCCAGACCCATTAGTGACCATCTAATTCATTAGATTATATATGGAGCTTCTCTTTTATTTTTTCCAATGGATTATATCAATTACTTTTCAATCCAAGAAGGAGAAAACATCACTTATTTTTAATTCTTTATCTATGCTTTCATATGTGGATAAAGTAAGTTTGCTGGTATATTTGACTTGATGATGAAATAACCATGTTCTTAGAGGCATAATATTACAGAAAATAATTTTCCAAATATTGTAACTATTTACAATGGAGTTGCCATCTCTAGTCCAAAACCTGAATATTGGAGCTTTGCAGAAGGAATCAATTAAAGTACTGAGGTATGAAATCTCTTCTTTATCTTAGCAATAAGGCACTGGATGTTTGCAAAGCCAGAGTGCTCTGCTAGTAGTGAATACTAGTAGCACTACCCTTGCCTGCAGTCTGCTGAGCCCATGCAATAGGAGCGTTGGAGGAACTGTCATGAACTACTGCCACTTCCCTTTCATTCCAAACCCTGCCAAGCCTTGCTTTGTTCCTCATGCCAGAGAAACTGGCAGAGTTAAGAGTCTTCTTGCAAACCCACTGTACTTAACTTCCTTGTGAGCGATAGTGTGATTCTATTTAGTCTCTTTGTGGATTTCGCAAGTACATTTTCATCTAAACTGCAAAGCAATTCTTTTACTTTGTGAAATTCCTTGAGGCATGTGTAGCATTTGATCCTCATTAGAATTTGTTTCATTATACTCATGCTAAATTCTCTACAAGAGCCTTGTTAAATAAAATGAGGCAGCTGGCAGCTGGAAAGGCCAGTGTAGTACTCATGGGCATGGTAGTAATCCAATGGAAATCCCGGATGTTTCTTCAGGTAAAATTTTTGTAATGTACTTTTTGTTCATTTGATGCTGCATTATTATGGAATTATGAATATCACTAAATATTTCTGATATACATGTATTTATACAGATATTTCTTTATGGAGGTTTTCAAAAAAGTTGTTATTTCAGGGCCAAAAATACCACACTTTTTGATTAACAACCTGTTTTAAAATCTGCTTTACTACTTCTAATCTGTATTTGAGGCCTCCTAATGTGTTGCTATTCTACCATTCCAATAACAGTCCAGTTATAATAAACTAAGGTGATAATTTCAGTAGAAATGCAGTCTTGTAAATAGGATGCAGTTCCTTTATCTAAACCATTTAATTAAAATTACCACAAATGTAGATTTAACACCTACAGAAGTCCTGCGTTATAAAACATAGTGTATGAAGCAGCTTATGTTGACACATTAATATTAATAATTCATTTAAAATAAAAAGGTCTTTTTCTTCTGATTCTAGGCATGCTTTTACATGATAATTCACTGTGTCAATACCTTATTCTTAGGAGTAACATAAAAATACTGATACAAAAATCTTGTCTGTATAAAGCTGTATTTCATTAAGTGTGATTAAGTAAGCAGCATAGAGTTTGGCCTTTCTGAAGTAGGTTTCCATATATCTTTTAGACAATTTTTTTAGCTGATATTTTGGAGACTTGATTATTTTATCTATGCTTACATTTTGAGTTTTCTTTCTCTCTTATTTTCTTGCTTTTTTATGTTCAGAAGTGAAAAATGACAAATGAAAATTCATGATAGAGAATGGTCCATGAAGGTATTGCAGCCTCTAAGTAATGTTCTCCTTTTGTTACATCCTTAATATATACCAAAGTGAAAAAGGGCTGGGTTTGGTTTAAAAAAGGGCACACAAGACTGATTTGTTGATTTACTTTTGTTTCATAATATTAAAACAGGATCCAAATGAAGATACTGAATGGAATGACATACTGAGACATTTTGGAATTCTACCTCCAAAAGAAAAACCAAAAGATGAAATTGAAGAAATGGTTTTACAATTGCAGAAAGAAGCAGAAGGCAAGTAAAACTAAAAATACATGCCATCAGTATAACAAAATTTGAAAAGTGGAGGTATTTTCAATAATGTTTTTTGTAACTTAAACATCATACAATAATTATATTTTTATTTTAATTATTTTCACTTGGTTATTTTAAAAAGGATTCTGAATTAAACATACAACGCAGTTAGTGACAAACATTATGGCATGTGACACGTATGGATAACTGATTTTCATAGTTCCATAAAGGAACCAGTCAGTATAAGGAAGATTCACATCCTGAACAATTGGTAGTAATCCACTCCGGTATTTCTGTATTTTCCTATATAGTAGTTGACTCATTTCTGAAATTAGTACATCTTTTTCTTTCATTAGTTCCATGTGTATGTAATACTTTTTGTACATTTAAAATGTTTGCAAACACTTTGGAGAACAAAAGGTGACTAATTTTTCATTTGTTGTTTCTAGTGAAACCGTATGAAAGAATGACTCTTGAAGAATTGAAGGAAGCTGAAGATGACTTTGATGAGACTGATAGGAAAGCTATTGAAAAGTACAGGTATAGTAAGATACTTCTACCCAGATTAACAGTGCACGTGTCACTATTGTACATGTACGTGCTCCTGAAAGATAAACTCAGAATCTTTTGCACAGTAATGTCTGCTGACTGGCACAATTGCCTTTTTTCACCTTCTGCTCCTTTGCCAGCAGATAGACAGCACTCACATTACTGTCCTACTTCTTCCTGATTGCCAGTGGCAAAGAGAAGCACTTTACACCATATTTTACTTTGACATTTTGTTAGAACAAAATTATTCCCCTTTTAAAGTACTTAATTTAGTCTCAAAGCTGGATATTTAAAAGAAAAAGAATAGAAGGGGCCATGGTGGAAACCACTGTTATATATCCTCAGTTCAGCTGAAGATATATTGTGCTACTGTATTTTTAGAGGCATTGTATGTTTGAAGTGCTGTATATTCCACATTTATCTAAGTTACACAAGTAGGGTTCATTCACTGTTTGCCTGATTAAACTGTACCCCTCAGTCTGCCACTCTGAAGATACTGTCTGCCAGTCTTTAGGAGTTGGAGAAATGATGATAAATATTCAAAGAAAGGAGAAGTTCTGTATCCCATTTTCTCTCTTGTGGATAGCATTTTCAAGCCAGGACAGTTGGTCGCAGGTATCCCTTTTCTATCATGTTGCACAAGAACATTAGGAGAAACAGGGTCCCAACATACGTGACCCCAGCTTTGTGAAAGATACTGGGTTTGTGCATATAGAATGCGTGCCACCTATGTCAGGATGGCATGCCATTAAAGAAGAAAACTGTATTTCAGTGCTGGAATCAAACTGTTTAGTATTTTTAATTGATAATTAAATAATTAATCTGAGTATTATGAGCAAAATACATCTCTGCCTTTTGGATAGCACTCATTTGTGGTATAATATGCTTTCTAAAGATATAATTGAAATAAAAATGCAATGTAAAATTTATTATGAATTACAGTTTCACTGTATCATACACTGCAGTTTCTATGCTGGAATAGTGGTAGTTGATAAACTTGCGTGTTTTTGAAAGATGTTTATCAAGTCAGCTGTGGACCCCTAATACACAACTATTGTGTTTATTTTGCTTCTTATCCAAGATTAATTTTAGTGGCTTCTCTGTTTCTTACTTCATGAAAATACTCATTCAAAGTTTATATGGAAGGAAGGCTCAGGGGAGGTCTAATCAATGCCTATAAATACCTGAATGGAGGGTATAAAGCAGACAGAGCCAGGGTGTTTTCAGTGGTGCCTGATGACAGGACAAGAGTCAGTGGGCACAAACTGAAACACAGGAGGTTCCCTCTGAATATCAGGAAAGACTTTTTTACTGTGAGGGTGACCGAGCACTGGCACAGGTTGCCCAGAGACATTGTGGGGTCTCCATCCTTGGAGATGTTCAGAACCCGTCTGGACATGGTCCTGGGCAGCCTGCTCAAGGCTGACATTGCTTGAGCCGGGGGGGGTTGAATCAGATGACCTCCAGATGTCCCTTTCAACCTCAGCCATGCTGTGATTGTGTAATTCTGTGATATACCATATACTGATACCATATACTGTTCTTAGGCATAACTGTGGCACAACCTTATTCAACTATTTAATAGGAGGAGTACACCAATCATTTCACTTACAATACCATGCAGAGTCAATATGTTTTATGAACTCAGGTTCAGAAAACTTTGGCACCTTGTATGGAGACTTAGTAATTTTAGCTGTACTGGACATTTACATGTATATTTTTGTAGGTATTTTACAAAGTACTCTGCTGAGTTCTGCAGAGTTTT
This sequence comes from Buteo buteo, assembly GCF_964188355.1. Taxonomy (NCBI): domain Eukaryota; kingdom Metazoa; phylum Chordata; class Aves; order Accipitriformes; family Accipitridae; genus Buteo; species Buteo buteo. The sequence goes on along the minus strand of NC_134171.1, from coordinate 31,196,630 downwards.
GTACTGTAACTAAGAAAAATGAAACATGCAGTTTACACAGAATAAAAAAGCTAATGTGATCAAAACATTTCCTCTGTCTAGATTCTACCTGTACTTACTGCTTTTGCATTCTTAAAATGACTAATAATTCTAATGCTAACACTGTGTATCTAGTGCTGTATTCTCATAGGAAGATAATACTTCACATAATTATGTGGGAGTTGTGAACCTAAATTATCATGCAATGTTGCTAGAGTATAATAACATTGCACATATATTATTTAATCTTTTTTGGAAAAGCCACTTCTATAGTGGCTTCCAGTTAGTAAAATTAACAGCTACTTTTAGTTCAACAAATCTCAGTAAGGCATTTTCCTTTTCTACCTTGTAAGTATTTTTATAGATGAAGACTGCCATCTACTGTTTTTACATTCCAATTTTCATGAATGATTTTAAAATTGTCTGGTAAATATAAGTACTGGTAGTTCTTCCTCAGATTAATCTCATTTTCAGAATCTTAAAACAATTAGTAGCTGCTTTAATTTTTTCTTGCTTTGTCTCAAATGATAAACCCTTCTGCAACATGTTTGTTACTCAAGTTTCCCAAATCTGATACTGATGAACTAAGAAAATGTATTTTATTGTATCTTATTCAATAAAGATTAGAACAGAAGCCTTTCTAGCTCTGAAATTACATTAGAAGACCTTGAGCTAAAGGGTTACTCAAAGCATTTTTAAAATTAATTGAGATAAGTGCACTAGATATTATTTTAAAATGCATTTAAAATGTTCTGAAGATGCTTATTGTTATTATTACTTTTTCATTAGGCAGCAACGCTTGCAAGAATGGAAATTTCTTCAGAGGCGGCAAAAGTATGGGGAGCTAAGAGAAATCTGTGGAGAGCAGTATGTAAAGGAAGTTACAAATGCTCCAGAGGATGTTTGGGTTATAATTCATCTTTATCGGTCAAGGTAATTACATTCTTGTTTAAGATGTTGAATACTTCAATACAGAGAATTGAACTGGTAATTAAAAAGCAATTCCAAGAAAAATGAAATACAACAGACTAATGAAATAGCAATTGTTTGGAGGCAATGGAATCATAGAGCATGGGACCTCCTTGACTTGTTAATTCACTTTGTGAGAGTTAAATCACTTCATTTTTGATCAATTATATGAAAGATTTCTTTTGCTGTGTATGCTTATCACCATGTACTTAGCCTCACTGACATTTCTGAATTTCACTGAGAAAGTGGTGTCCACTGTCTGTGTTAAGGGAAGTTCATTTGCAGATTCTTTTCTCAGCAGGAATGCTCTTAACAGGATTATTCTACCTTTATTTCCCCTTTGACATGAACAAATCAAAAGCCCAATAGGAAAAGTCTCAGTTATGAAAATTGAGGAAAGCTAGGGAATTTGTTAGTTTATTGGTTCCCCAATAAATTCTCTAATGGTAGCAGAAGTTGTGACAGGATCGAGCAGAAATGTCAAAGGTCTCCCATGATTAGTTCAGCATACGTTAGCAACTCTATTAGATGTTTTTCAAAAGCACTGAGTATGGAATGTTTAATGCATTTTTTAGATTCAGACCAGCATTCTCTTTTCCTTCTTTTTAAGTGTGTTGGGAGGAAGCTTCTTTGATTCTTCTCAATTGTCAGGAATTCAGTATTATTTGCAGGAGCAATAGGAATAGGTCAATCAAATGAATTGTTCAGATTACAGTAATTTAAATTTACAGATCTGAAGAAAGAAAATATCAGCTTTTCTTGATTTTTTTTGAATGGATACGAGACCGCCGAAGTCTCTTGTGGCTAGTAATAAGCGTGCCTCACCTGCCTTTGGCCACCAGAGGGTGCTGCTGGAACCCGTCGAGGGTCCATAGGCTAAATCGGCTTCTTGAACTTCAGTCACAACAAAGATCCTAACTTCTACAAGGTTAACGGGCTGGAGGAGAACAAAAACAACCCCAACTGTTTTTTTGTGTGTTTTTTTTTACTGAGGTTTATATAGTGATTGTATTGCAAATAGTAGCTATGAAAGTAATGAACAGGCCTCTGGTGGTAATAGGACTATGCAAAAGTTTCCCTGACGTTACTTAGATTTTTACTAAAAGACTGAAGAAGCAATTAAATGTTCAACTGAAAGCCAGTTCAAATAAATTAGAGTAAAATGTATATTACAGATTAAAAAATCTCATTTAAACTCTACAATAAATGGATAAAATGAGCTTTAAAAATCTTAGTGGAGAACAAAATACAGGCACAATGCTTGCAGCATCTTGTAGCATTCCTGACATATTTTATAGACTGTACCTATTACATATTTTTACTTGGACAGCTCTTTAAATCACAGTGAGCTTAGAGGAAGCTAAATAAAATTTGTGGTGCAATTCTTATAACAAATTAAAGTAGAGGCATACTAAATGAAAAGGTACATTTATTCTTCAAAGTATTTTGAACAACTTCAGTTATTTTACAAATCATTTACATGGGAAGTGTCATCATACTTTTTCTTTTCTAGCATGCCAATGTGTTTACTGGTTAATGAACATCTGAGCCTGCTAGCCAGAAAGTTTCCAGAAGTCAAGTTTCTCAAAGCCATTGTAAACAGCTGCATTCAGAATTACCATGACAGATGTTTACCCACAATACTTGTATATAAAACTGGTGAAATAAAAGGCAGGTTCATTGGAGTAGCTGAATGTGGGGGAATATATCTTAAAGTGGAAGGTATGAAATATTTTAAAATAATTCACATTATAGAAAATTTTATGTTGTTTGTAATCATTCCATCTAAAGATCACTGCTTAAAGGTGGAAAAAGTTTTCGATTATTTTTGTAGAAAAAAGTGTACAAAAAGCAAAGAATTAATTTATGTAATTCTGTGGTACGAATATTGGATAAGCATGGATATTTTGCAATTTCACAGTTAGATATTTTACTGAGATAAAGCTGGGTTGTCACAAGGATTGCTCTATTTTTTGTTGTTGTTGAGATTGAGCTCGGTCTTTATTAAAAGTTCTTTTCCTCTTAAGGGAGAATTTATTGCAATTATCAGAATTAATTGTAATGTGTTTTTACAGAGCTCGAATGGAAACTAGCAGAAGTGGGAGCAATAGAAACTGACTTAGAAGAAAACCCCAAAAAGGACATTATTAATATGATGACACTGTCAGTGCAAAATGTTTCTGCTCATGAAGACACCAACACAAAAAGCAGTGATGTGATGAAACCCCATATTACTTGAGAAAATTTTAATGCAGATGGTCTGTTCAGACAAAAATTAGCTCAAATACAGTTTTTTACTCCTTTGGTAAGCCTGAAACAATTGAAAAAAAAAAAAAAGAGCAAGAGCTTTTGTTTCACTTTTACATTTTTTGGTTTTGATTTGTAGAAGAAAATTGATGCAGTAAATGAAAGCCACACTTAACCTTTAGATACATATAGATAGCTGTCATTGACACCGAGAGTCTGGATTCTCCATTTCATACAAAGTCTGTTTAAATGGAATGGGGAGGGTATTAGCTGGCAGGCTTTAATACATACTTTCTTCCTCCTTTTATCCAGCATGGGTGCAAAATACTCCTTTAATTCTCAGTGAAATGACAGTAGTGGAACTCTCCTCTGCTAAGTAGCTTCTCACTTCCCTCCACTGAAAAGGTGACCCAAATACAACTATGTGTATAGTGATATAAAATCAGGATTTGGCCTGAATCCATTGACTAACAGTTCCATGTTTGACAGGTGTTCAAGAATTTTCTCAAGTGTCAAGGATAATCTTCCCGCTATTTCAAACACTGACAGATCAGTTGTTCCTTCCTAACAAAAATAAGTATATCCTTAACAAAATAGTTTGCAGTACAACTGCAGATAAGCAAAACTACATGAGTGAATGAAAAGACCACACTCCTGATTCAGCATCTTTATTATGAGTAGTGAATCGAATTGTAGAGTATTAATGTTGTTTTTCCAGTGACTCACCATAAAAAAAAGAAAATCTCAATGTGCTAATGAAGATTTAGTTACATACAGTTGACATGGTTTATAGCATCAGGATGCAGAAAGAAAAATTAAACAGAAACAGTCCACTTACACTTGGCACACAGATACCCAAGAAGAACAAGAAAATTAACATTAGCCATTTTTTTTTCACCCAGTAGGATACAGCTGTGCTACTGGTAGCTACCACTTCTAGAAACTTTTATTTTGCAGATTCGAAGAGATAACTAGTGGATGCATTTCAGAGATAATGGCTTATCTGCCACTTCAAACTAGAAAGCTAACTAGTAGTTTTAAATGTAAATAGGTCATCAGTGACTTTAGATATGATTCCACAGTCTCGTCAGATGAATATCAGTGTTGGCTGCTATAAAAGGAGTACTACCACCCGCTTCCTCTTAGCAGTGAGCCTCCCTCCTGCTGCTGTGGCTGCCCTGAGGTACACAAGCACAATACACAACTGTACAAGTGCTAGTGTTGTCACATTGGAAGTAATAGGAATATGTTGCTAGATATGACTGGGAAGGGCCAAACCTCCTCCTCTTTGGTGACCCTTACTTCATCCAAGTGAAGTGACCATACAATCATGATTACAGCCATCAGATGTGACAAAGCAGCAGCAAAATCCAAGGGAATCTGCAGGTTAAGAGCACACGTTCCTGGTTCTTGGTCAGTTACACCATTTGTAGGAAAAGGGTCTAGGAATGAATGTTAGTCAACCTTGCTTTACAACGATTATGTAGATTGTGACAGGCTTTCAAGTTAAATCCACTGATTTTAGTATTCCGGAGTGATGGGAAATTTAATTTCAAAATTGGCTTCCCCAAACCAATCCTCTTTTGAACATGGCAGCGAGGATCAAAAAGGAACATTCTGAGTAGATGATTGTTCTATGGCTCTGAAGTATATCAGGCACAAGATGGCAATGACAGTTCTGTAGGAAACATGGCTATAGTTAATGGAAGTGCACTAGAAATTTCTGCATTTCTGGCCCAATCTAGTCCCATCGTTCAATAATTCACAAAAGATTTGCTGCTCATAATTTGGCAATGTCTGAAAATTATGTTGGCTCTCATGTAACCTTTGTGAATGAAACAAAACTATCATTAGACACCAGAGCAAACTCACATTGACGATAAGAGCCAAAAAAATAGTATTTCTAGTTGGAGAACAGTTTCATAAAATCACTACATCATTTCTAAGCTTTCTGCCCTGTTCCTTTGGGAGGCTTTAAAATACTTTCAAAAGAGAAGAAAGCAAAACTGACCTTGGTTAGGCCATAACTTCAGCAGAAAATGCAAATGCGTGTCATCTCCACAGCTGTGTTGCCTGTTTTGATCTTGTCAAATCCCAAAAGGTAAGATGTGCAAGCCACAAAGAGGAATTTGCTACTGCAACACTGCAGTAGGTAGGTGTTATGCTCCCATATATTCAAGGTGTGAAGAGAGACAGTACAGTATCTCTAGTTTGTTTCTCTGAAGAATTACTACCGGTTACTAAAGATCTTGTGGCAAATTTGATACATACAGTCTGATGCTATTTTTAGCCTCTTGGTTTCTTGGCCATATTCTAGTTCTGGTAATTACGCATTTTTGTTGAAAATATTCCTGCATTTTCTCCTGGATTTTCCATTCCTGCTGTATCCTATCATCTTTACTACATTTCATCACAGGAGCATGAGTATTCATCCATCATCAAAGAATTTCATCCTTTCCTGGAGTAATGAAAAGATTAGTTTTGTTTGTATCACATTTTCCTCAACTGAAAGCTAGAAACAGAGTATTCTGAATCAGTAACAAAAATAAGTGGTTTTACTAATGCTTTTTAGATTTCTTCAGTGGAAAAACTGAGCTCATGGTTAGCTCTTTAGCAGCATTACTGCTAAGGAGGTTCCTGTCCTTACCATACCTTTGCATAAGACTTTGGTCACAAGGTGAATCCAATGGGGAAACTGATCTACCTGAAAAGTAATCCAGAAAGAAAAATCCATGAGATTTTACAGCCAAATCAAGTTCCTTACTTCATTCCAGACACAAACACTAATTAAGCTTCTATAGATATACATTTGTAGTTACGCTTTTAGATATATTGCTGTTTAGGAGACCACCTGAAAAATAAACATCCTTGTAACCGAGAAAGAAAACTGGGAATATTTACACACTATCACCAAAGAACAATGTTTTATTTTACAGAAAACAGTTCTCTGCTATGTTCTGCTGCATGCAGAACAGGTTTATGCTAACATAATCACTGCACGTTTAAGCATATTCCAGTGCTGCAGTAGGCAGTATGGCTGGAATCCGTTACAGTTGTACATGAAGACTGTGCAGTATCAGTTGGCCATCTCTCTGATCAACTCTGATACCTGATGCTGATCATATTTATTAGCTGGGCTGTTCCACAACTTTCTCTGCAAAGTCAATAATACAGGCACATCTTACAGTTTTTATAGGCTTTACCAACACACAAACACAAGAATGCTAACTTTTATTATCAGAGATAGTCCTGCAAACTCCTATGACAGCTGTGCCTTCCTGTGCTGAAAAGATGCGTTTTCTGAATGAATCTATACCTCATCACTGCAGTCTGCCTAACAAAAATACTTCGACCCCATACAGGGGACTCCAGTTTATCAAGTTCACAATTACTCTTTTAACTTGCAGCACCCCCGGCCCCAAACTGTAAGGATTAGCAAATGAGAAGAATGGACTTAAATTGCTGCTTTTCAGTCAGAAAGCGGGAAATTTACTTGCTGTGAGCCTTCCACCAGTTCGGCGGTCCAGAAATCTCCCAGACCTCAATAACCAATATCAGCACTGTACAATACAAATTGCACAAACTGTGCAATTTCAGTACAGTATTTTAAAACTTATAGGATTTTATTAGGTGCTGAGATTTCAAACTCAGCTAGGGTCATTTCTTATTTTTAACGTTAGGTAAGACTACTTTATAAAACTGATATTAAAAGCATTGTACACAGACGGAAGGACTGAGACGGTCAAGCCTGTTGTCTGCCGCTCCGTTGAGCTTTAGCAGTTTACTGACTCCAAAAGAAAAAGAAACCACCCACGACCGCCAGGTCGGGTTGCTTGTACCCCTAAATAACTTGTGGCTCTGTTCCCAGAGCGCATCCGAGATGCTGCCTGTTCCCCTCTAGGAACGAACGAACGTATGCCCGGGTACCGTGTCACACGTTCAGGCGCTGCCCAGAACGGCGGTTTGTGCCAGGTTTACTGTTTCAGCTGGGAAGCGCCTCCGTTCAGCGGAACCCTCCCCGAGGGCTCGGCTCCGGGCTCCGCGCCCGCCTGCAAAACAAGCCCCGGAGCATCGCGCCTAGCAGCGGCGGCAGCCGCTCCGGCCGCCGGGCCGCGCCGGCTGTGCCGCAAGGCGGCATCGCTCGCAGCCTGCCACGGCGCCGCTGCCCGGAGGCGGAGCGCGGCCGGGCACCATCCCCGCTCCCCGGCTCCCCACCGCGCAGCCCGACTACCGTCAGCCCGCCGAGCCCCGACGCTCCGGCCCGGAGACGCGGCACGCCGCTGGGTCTCGCCGAGTCGGGCTTCCGCGGTCCCGGGGCGCCCGCAGACGGCCCCGCGGGAGCGCCGCGGCCGAAGGCCCGCGCCCCGCTCGGTAGCGCGGCCGCCGCCATTTCCTCCTCGAGCGGAGCGGAGCGTGACCGCGATCATGATCGGAGCGGGGTGAGGTGAGGCGAGTTGAGCCGAGGTCAGGGAGGCGCGGCGGCCGCTGCGCCTGCGCAGGCTCCCCCGCGCCCAGCCCCTCCGAGCCCAGCCGGCCCCCAGGCGGGCGGCCGCGCACGCGCAGAGAGGCGGTGGGAGAGCGGGGGATCGCCTCCCCGGCCGCCGGCGCCGCTCTGCGCATGCGCGGCGGCGGCCCCGGCCCCGGCCCCCGCGCGAGGGGCCGGAGTGCTGCGGCTTGCAGTGCGCCCCGGCGCACGCGCGGTGGCGCGAGGCGCCGCGGCCGCCGGCGGTGGGCTCGGCGGCGCAGGCGCGGTGGCGGGGGACTCCCGGGCCCGGCTGCTGGTGCTGCCGCTGGAGGAGGCTCTGTGCCGGCGGCGGGCTCGGGGCTGCGCGCAGGGAGCGGCTTTCGCCGGGAGAGGTCGGGCGGGCAGCGGCCGTGCGGGGCCGGGTAAGGAGCGCGCTGCGCGGCGGGGCGGGGCGGGCGGCTGCGCCGGGCCCGGCTGCGGCGGCGGGGGGGGGGGGGGGGTGTAGGGGTAAGGCGGCGGACGCCGCGGAGGGGAAGCCGTTAAAGTTTGACAGCGGCGGCGGGTCCCCCGCCGCCAGGGCGGCGGCGGCGGCGGCGCGCGGGGAGGGCAGCGGCTGCCCTTGGGCAGGGCGCGGGCGGGGGCGGCCGCCGCCGGGGGCGGGGGGCGCTCGCGGGGCACCCGCTAGGCCCGGTGACCCACTTTGCTCCTGTCACAACTCCCGGGCACGTTTGGAGCCCTGCCCGCCTGGCCCGGCGCCCGCCCGGGCCGCTCCCGCCGCCCCCCCCCCACCCCCCCGGCTCCCCGCCGCCCGGGCTGCGCGCAGGCAAGGGCGGGCGCGGGACTCCCCGGCATCCCTCGGCCGCCGGACCGGGCCGGGCTGTTGCCGAACCGCGCCGAGCGCCGCCGCCGGCCCCTCGGCGGTGGGGCGGGCAGAGCCGCGGGCGGCGCCTGCCCCCGGGGCGCGTCCGCCGCCGCTCCCCTCGGTGGGGCGGCTCGTCTCGCCGGTGCCGGAGAGGCCGGCCGGCCCGCCCGCGCCGCCCCACGCGTGGGGGAGCTTTTCCGTGGCGGCGGTGAGCGTGTTTACGCGGCGGGCAGGCGGCTGCGCTGGGGCCGCGGCGGTCAGTGTCCGCTCGGCGGCTGGGCCGTGGCGGGCCCCCGGGCCCTCCCGGCGGCGGCGGCGGGACGGCTTGGCGGGGTCTCGGGCACCGGGCGGTTGGAGGGTGCCCGGCGCTGCTGCGGCGCGAAGCCTCCCTGCGGCAGGTGAGCTGGAGCTGCGGGGTACAGGGCTGAGTGCGCACTTTGTGGGCTGCTTTTTTTTTTTTTTTCCTCCCTCTCCTGTGGTAACTTTTATCGTGGTGCCTACAACGTGTTCGTGCTCTTAAATGCGAGGAGTTCTTAGTAGCTTCCCCCATCCACTCCCGACTTACGTGCGTCCTTAAAATCAGCGTGTCAAATGCTCTGTGCGTGCGTGTGTGAAATATGACCAGCAAGGGACTGGAAATCCGTGGTATTTCATTTCTGTGTTTCTGTTAAAGTAGATGTGGATTTTTGGTTGGCTTCACTTTCAAATTCTGGGTACTTTAGGCCTGGATATAAATTCAAAATGTTTGGGGTTTTTTGTTTGTTTGTTTTTTCGTGAGGAGGAGTGCTTGTAAACTAATCAAACGTATTGGTGGTGAGATTTTTATAAGGCCGTTGTTTTCGTGTACATGTTAAAAGTTGACCCACTAAGAAGCATAAGGAAAGTCAGCTGTAGTTCTAGCTGGGATATGAAGTGGCATGTAGAGGTGGAGTGGCTGATCATAGATCCTGATCCGCTAAAGGATTCTTCAAGCAAGTATTTTTTTTGATGACATTGTTTGACAAGCAGTGCTTTTAGTGGCACTGTTGACTTAAACAGGCCTGTCCATTCCTTGCTCCCTGCTCGCACCTCTTTGCTGCCCCCCTCAGCTGTACAGCACAGCGGTTCATGGAACCCTGTCCGGTAACTGGACTGGGGAAATGATCCAGGTTAAAATTAACTACCTTTGTTTTTGTGTTTGTTTTTTTTTTCTTTTTTTTAATGTGGTTATATTTAACCTACATAATTTCTCTGGGTGACAGGTGTGCCAGAAGGCAGGAGGATTGTTTAAGCAGATACTGTAGTGAAAGAAATACTTGAGAAATACACCTCAACTGTGGTAGTCCTAGTAAAAATCAATTTGAGCAGTTGCAGTTGTTTCACACTGTTCAATCTTACAGGAATAAAATTGATTTTATTCTGTGAATAGAAGTCTATGAATATCTGTGGGTTTGGGCCTGTTATTTGAAATTAGAAAGCATTTGATTGTTATAATAAAGGAATTCTACTTGACAGGACGAGTAACTGTAATATTTTTTTAAAATAAACTATTGATTTTCATATATCCATTTAAGATACTTTCTCAAAAGTGTTACAGGCACTGCTTTTGGGTTACCAAACATTACGTGTTTGGGTTAGGGTTTTTTGGTTGAATGTGGGTGCTAGCGTTTTTAAGGTCATTGGTAAGGCAAGAGTTACCTCTTCATAAGAAGCAGTCCAAATAGTAAAAAAAAATAACTCCTGGGTTGATATTTAATAGTTTAAGATGTCATTCAGCCATGTCTTGTTTTTTATTTCTTCCGCTTCATGTTCTTACATAGATAAGTTTAACACACGTAGATAAAATAAAAGGATGTGAGGAAAGCGGAGAGTGTTTTCTTTATTAATGCTCTAAGGACCACGTAAACGCTCTGTTGTAGCTAATTTTACTCTTTCTGTACTCAGCAATTTAAAAACTGAGTGGTAATTACTTTAAATTTAATTTGTAGTGTTGGTTAATTATCTTGTTAGTATAGAATTTTACTGAAGTCATGAATCTTCATGGATGGATTGGTCTTGCCAAGGAACTTGCTGCTTTCAAGAGCTTTTTTTTTGGGGGGGGAGCTATTCTAAATTTGTGCAAAAAGTTGAAGATATAAATTAGTAGTAGAGACATTGACCTCCACCCTCCCCACGTGTTCTTTATAGGAAGTGTTTTTATCAACCTGAAAAGTTGTGAATTTTTTACTGAAAATAATAGACTTGTGTTGAAAATAGTTGTGAATCAAAAATGCAATTTTCTTCTCTAGGTAATTTCATCATTTGAAAACAGCTCCTTTTTTAGCTATGCACCCCTTCAGGACATATGTGTGTGTATACTTTGCTGTCTAAAGCCTCACAGCTTCAGCCTAATTTTGTAGATTGAAGAATATGGATAGTTCTCCGAATAGAAAATTAGTACCATAATACAGTTTCTAACACAAAATACACAATATAATTAGGAAGAAGAGGAATTGCAGCTAAGGTGCCTTCCTTTTCACCACATTGTAATGAGTTAGTTTTTCTTGAGGAAAATACTTTGGTAGGTGTTTGAAGTAAAGAAAAGTGCATTTTAGTGTTTCAGCTTTTTTAAAGTACTAGTTTCCATATGAACGCTGGAAATTGTAAAGGCCAGATGATAAAGCAGACCTAGAAATGTTTCTGAGGATAGATGGTATTAGTAGATAGTTGTGTAGCAAAGACAGTAAGTAGTAGTTGTTCCTGCCGTTCTTACCTTCTATTTATTTTGCAAAGTATTAACCTTTCTATGTTAATGGAGCTGGTTCAGCCTGTAGAAAGCTGTACTGGCACCACTGAAGGGGTGGCACAAGAACAGGAGAGAGTCGCCGGGCTGCTGGAAGAGCAGTAGCTGTTTTAAGGTAGCTTTATCTCTGGAGGGGAAAAAAAATATTGGTGAGACTACAGACAGACAGAGGCCAAACCATTCAAGTGTCTCTCACATCTTCTACTAATAGTGAATTACTATTAGTAATATTGGTATTATTATTTTGAATTTAGTTGTCTTTCAGAATAAAAAGAGGTGTAGGAAGCGCACCTTCAGTCACGTAGTAGAGTCTGAAGTGAAAGATTTCAGTGTTTCAGTGTGACTCTGGCACAAGCAAAGTGGGCTATATCCATTGGTAAGGTATCTCATTCACCTCTGTGGGTGGTCCACCTGGGGAAAACAACTTACTATTGCGGTTTGTTATTTTGTTAACTCAGTTAATGGGTGTCTGTAATAATTTGAAACCATTCGTGGGACATTCCCCTGTTGATTTGTTGCAGGAGTTGAAGATGTGAAATGCAAAATCACGGAAGAGGAAGGAGACTCATGGTTAATGCAGCTGTGTGCTGCCCTGAAGGACTGAATTCTCAACCCCTACTGCTGCCACAAAATTCCTTTGTAATGCAAAAGCCACTTTAATTTTGGCATACCTCATGCCTGAGTGTTTAATTTTATAGTCCTAATATTCTCTTACCATACTTTTTGTGTATAATATGAATTCTTAATTATAGCCGCTTTCAGAATATATAATCATATATGTAAAAAGTTTCGGTGCTCTGCGGTTGTCATATATTTAGTATTATGTGGAAGCAACAAGGCTTCTCGGATTCTTTCAGCAGTTTAGCGTTGCATACTTTGGACTCTTTCCAACTGTTACATTTTGTCATTAAAATCACTGAATTAGTTTTCTTATTCTGCACTGATGTTCTGAGGAGCATTGCTGAGTATTATAAAATCATCATTAGTAGTATTAATATTTTATTAAATATAGATCCTTAGAAATTAGATATACCCATGAGATTCAAGACTGATAAAGACTTAGAGAGTGAAGCTTATGAAGCTTAGTAGATACTATGGGCATTCCTCATCTTCATGATAAAAATGTAGCCAAATTAGGCATAAATGTGGGTACTTAAATGCTTTGTCCTTAAAACTATGTGTTTGATAATCTCGGAGTATGTGAGAAAGCTTCAGTTTTGAAGCTAATATTGTTTTACCCATAATGACAGCCTGGTACCACAAGATAAATGGTGCTAGACTATTATGCTTATGTTAAAACAGAAGAAAACAGTTCCTGGAGTACGACAGATCCATTTAAAGTGGATTTTTAAAATAAAAATAGGTGGCCTTGTTCTTCTATAGAGGTCCTTTTAGAGTTCCATTAAAAAGGATATTTGCGGGTATCTCCAAGAAGATTTTTGATGTATGTTATTTTGGTATATGATGAGATCCATAAAATAATACAGAGGAGTCAAAACTGTGATTTAAATGGATTTTGGCTGTCTAGCCCCAAGTAAAATTGTAGCCATGTGTTGGCTGAATTTTACAGGTCTCTAGGTTTTCACTAGTAAAGTTTTCCAAACACCTTGAAGTTTTGTTCTCACTCAGATCTTCCATAATCTTGTCACAACTGAGCATCTTGGCATCTAAATCTGTTTACTATTCATAAATTAGGCAATCTGTAAATTAGGTATTCACTTATCCAAAGGCATGTTCAAACCACACCTCAGGCACACCTATGGGATTGGACTCAGACCAAAACCCTGTGGTGACTCTACCTTTTGTTCAGAAACACAAAGGAGTGAGGAGGAAGAGGTTTTGCTGATGTCTCCTTTAAGAAACCCCAAACAACAAACCAACAAAACCCCAAACCCTAAAAATCCATGTTTCCTTGTGTACAAGATGAATAAAGTCTAATTGCGCCAAAGAGAGATACTAGGCCAGTTATTTTTTTTGGAGAAAGAGGAGGTGAGTACTTGTGTTCTGGCCTGTGTTCCAAAAACTATTTTGTATTTTCCTCCATTTAAAATTTTAAATGCTATTAGGAACTGGAAACCAGGACTCCTCTCTCTCATTTGGGTGCCCTTCTCCTTAGAGAAGCATGCACACTGCTGGTTCTGCTCTGTGCAGCAAAGCTTTACTTTTTATTTTTTCTTCCATGTTCTGAAGATTGCCACTGAAATGAGAAGTTATGAGTTGATCCACCTTCCCAGTGCAATGTGGAGCCTGCTGAGAGATTACAGTTTGAACCACTCCTGGCAGGGTAGAGACTGGCTTTCCGATTTCTCTGTTCCGGGTTACTGTGCTGTAACCCTGTGCTGCTGGACAAAATGAGAGCACATCTTTTTTTTTCTCCTACTGGCATGTTAAAAGAATATATTACTCCTGTTTGGATGGGAAAAGCTAAGCTATGTATATCAAGGACAGGGACCAGGATCATGAGTGCTAACCTTACCTGTGTCCTAGGCCTTCAGAAATAGGTGAAGCCGAAGGCATAATATTGTGTTCACTGGTTACCTTTATGGTTCGCATCTCTGCTAACTTTTTCAAAAGTCTTGCTGAGTGATGCAACTCTCCCTGGCTTTGGTACTTTAGAATTGTGGATCCTGTTGTATGAAATCCCCTTTTTGTGTCCTGCTGATGATATCTTTTAGTGAAGACTGTACTTTAGGGTAGTATTGCCTATTACAGCCAGAGCAGACAGCAGAACTCAATTACTAACTCATCGCGTGGTAGTGGTGTTGCTGTGGGACACTTAGAAGAGAAGGAATGGGCTGATCATCCAGCATGATGTCTGAATTTTAAGTGCTTTGTAGTAGGGTATAGTATTGCTAACAACATCATCTACAAGAGTTTTTAGCTTGCAGCTCCACAAGTTTGTGAGAATATCTCAATTGCTTGCAGAGGATGATCTCAGATCCCATAAGCATCTCATCTGCTGAACTGGTAGATACCTAGAAAGTTGCAGCATTTGCTTTTAAATACCATCAGGTCAAGTGTTTGTGAACATAGAGAAGGCAGGCACTGTAACAAGTGGCTCTTGTAGGAGGGAGGAAAGTTAATGTGTGAATTTCCTAACGTGTACATTAGGAATCTTGAGGAAATATATACTTTTACATATTAAATTATGATCTTAGAGAATGAGATACCAAGCTGCCTAATAAAAAAAGGATACTTCAAAATAAATTGTATTAATATAGCTAATTTCATATTTCCAATTCTGAGAAAGCTGCTGCTGTTGTAAATAAAACAAAAGGTAAGTTGCCATTTTTACATTTGACTAAAGTTTTTAATGACATACTAAATATTAGTTTCTGGCATTTAAGAGCATTTGATGTGTTTGGTGGCTATTTCATTGCATGTTTAATGTAATGTCAAAGACTGGCTTTTGCCTTTTTGTTTGTGGCTATTACTGACATGCAGCCTGACAGAATAATATTCTATCAGTTTGGTGGCTGCTGGTGAGAAGGTGGTTGTGAATTTGGAGAGGGTAGGCTCCTGCTGGTGTAGTAAGGTAGAAGTTTTGTAGTATTTCTGATTAATCTTGTTAGAGAAAAGCAAAAGGTTTGGATTTTCATCAATCGTCCAAAAGCTTCAAGACATATTAGGGGAAAAACTGTCTTGTTACATAGAGTAACTTTCCCAGTCCTTAGTCCCCTAAAGGTATATTTGAAACCTAAATATGAAGTTGTAAAAAATGAGAGAAAGTGAAAAATGTTTCACCAAAATCTGCTTATTTCCCATGGCCCAGTGAACAACCAAGAAATTTTCTCCATTAAAAACTGTAGGGAGTTCCTTTTTTAAAGCCTAATTTCCTAGGAAAACGTGATTTATGCTTTTTCCTTGTTTTCTCTCATTCTTTCCTTACACATTTGCCAATAGTTTTTGAAATCATTGACCGATTACAGCCATGTTTGTAGGAGGGATAATAATCTCAAAGACCGTAATGTTCCTAAAGGTTTTGGGATAATAGGCAAACTGGGTAGAGGGAAACATGTGTCACTACCCTCTCTTGAGAGAGAGATAATGCAATGCGAGTTTGGCACTGACCTGTTTTTTTCAGCATGTGCTGGGCCTGTGTTGGATAGGAGAACAGGAGATGGTTGTATGTGCCAACGGGGCTTGATGGGGCGGTCAGAACGTTGGGCTGTTTTGGAAAGGGATGGGGACTGAGAATATAGGGACTGGTGTGTCAGAGGGACAACGGGAGGGGAAGCTGGCTTCTCATGGTGGGGGAGAGGAGAATAGAGCTATCAGAACTGTGCTTTACTGCCTGCTGAAGAAATCAATGATAAGCTGGTAAAATATATTTTGACCATTAACCAGGGAATTATTGTCCTGATGAAAATTAGATGATGCTATGTTTCACTGACTGCAAGGTTGCCTGACCCTTAGTTTGGTTTAGTATGTAAAGTAAATCCTTCTGAAAGTAAAAAGAGGAGCTTTAAGCCGTTATTAAATTCATATTTTCCCATTGTTTCAGGCAAAAAAAATGTTTTTTTGGTGTATTTCTTTGAGAAGACTAGAACTTAGACCTTGCTTTCAGTAATAAAGAGGAGAAGAAAGTGTAACTTGAGCTTAAGAAATAGGACATTTCCATTTAAAGGCCATAGAAAGTGCTTTTAATAGTGTAGAAATAAAACTGAAAGGGTGCCATCCAAAGATTTTTGTTTATACCAGTTACTGAATGAAATATGTCCATTAATAGCCAAAGAATAAGATTTTTCTCTCAGCATAAGAACAAAAGATAGTACCTCCCAAATGGGATTTGTTGTAAGCCCACTCCCCTATCTTGTAACATTGACTTATTAGTTGAAAAGCAGAAGGAGCTGGACTTCTGTCTAGAATGATACTTCTCTGGTTCTTTCCTGTCTTGCCTATATTTGCATTACCTATTAACTATTACAAGGAGCAGATTGAAATTTACCTCATTATGTTCAACTTGTAAAATTTTTATCAAGTCTCAGTGGAGAATTGTAGTGTGTCCTGCTGATAGGTTTAGAGAAACTTCTCATAGACTTAGTAATGGTGAAAGTGAAGAAAACATTATTAGCTTGCTACTTTAATTTCTACAGAATTCCCTGCTCAATAATGTCAAATATACTTTTCAAGCCTTCAGTAACAGAGATAATCTTCACAAATTTTATAGTATTCACAAATCTTAATTCATTAATTTCAAGTATTAAAATACTTCAGTTTTAGAATATCATAATGGACTGCAAATAGTTAGGTGACTTTGACTTGTGCTTATTTTAAGGTAGTTTTCATAGCAACAACAAATATTCTAAAGGAAACCGGATTTTCCTCTGACTGTGAGTAGAAAAGCAAGTAGCAGCATGAATCACAGCTTCCAAGAACTGTATGGATAGGAATGCAGATTCTTTCTCTCACACACACACGCACACACACACACACACTTTGCTTGCTGTCAATTTTAATGTAGTAATGTGATTTAATAAAGTTTTTCTTGCCATCCACAGCAGCAACATTCATTATATGTTAATCAAGCTACTGCTGGCAGTTGCGTGGTTGAGGATGAAACTAGAGTTTGGAACTAGTATGGTAGTTCCAATGATAACTCTCTAACATCTCAGCACTTCTTGCTTAAAATATGTTTTCTGAAAATGTTTTTGTTGTTAAAATACTGTACGTCAGTTTTTTCCAGCTCAGAAGCATTAGTTAAACATTTTGTCCTGCACTAAAGCTTTGCATGATGTTTTATAGATAATAAGATATAGTTTCAGCCTTGAAGAGTTTGTGATCTGAATTTCACTGACACAGAAAGTGAGGAGAATGACCTCAGAAAGGGGGACAAGGATTCAAATGAATAAGTGAGTCATTAAACAAGTTGGCGTTTCTAAGAACAGAATAAGGTAGATCAGCAAGGAGGAAGATCAGAATACAGAAGCAAAAGACAGCATAAAGCAAGTCCAAATAGTATAGGGATTTGAAGGAAAAGAGGGAAAATGTGTTATTTTGCAGGATCTGGAAAGCATAATAAATTCAGAAGGGTAGTCTGAATCAGGATGAAGAGTAACAAGAAGGTGTTAGGAAATGGAACAGGAAAAAGATGTGTAGAAACTTATAAATTATGTTGATGGGTTTGGCTTTTATGAAGAAAAAAAAGATGAGATGGGAAAAAGACTTGAGAACATGCTGGTTTGATCAGTTTGGCAGGAAAGTCAGGACACAAATTCTAGTACTGAGGGGTTTTTTAACCCCTTAAGAAATTGAGCTGTCAATTTAATTTGCTTTTAAAGTGAGTGGCAAAACAACAGGCCACTGTGCCTGAAAATTCAATCTCGGGCATTCATGTTGCTCTGTCAGTACTTCCTATTACACCTGTTTTTTGTATAAGCTGGAGGACTTCTTATGAGTTTCAGCGCAACTGATGTGGGGCTGTAGAAGCTTCTAACATCAAAGGTAATTGACGCACTACCACTTCATCTAAGTCAAATGGATCACAAACTTTTTTTCATTAAAATAACTTAAATTGCTTTTCAAAATTATTTTAGTTAAACTGGTACTACCTTTATATGGACAATTAAATTTATAGTTTGTTTATATTGAGTTGTATTAATCTTTGTATTGTTGGCATAAGAAATGAAAAATAATCTCCCATAAACTTGTATAGATTTTTTAGAAAAAATGGCACCTAGACACTTTTGCTGCCCCATAGAGTATAGTTTGTCATTTCTTATCTATATACTGGTATTTGATTAAAAATGTTGATTTCTAACATTAGAATATTTCATTTTACTGTATGGAAAAATAGATAAGTAGGTGATAATGGTCTACCTTTCTTATCCCATTAGGCTTGTTCAGTAGACCTTCTTCAAACATTGGCATTCTTCTTCCCCAGCTTGACAGCTGCTTCTTTCTATGTTGTATGTACTGGGGGACAAAGTGTTAAAGAACAGGGATTTTGAAGTTCCTGTTTTTTTGTTATCTTATGTCAAAGGAAATCTGCCTGTCCTTGCATAGGATGGAAGGAAATAGTTTTATGTATACCTTAAAGGATCTACTTTGTCACGTGGGATTACTGAATAGAAAGTATCAATAGTGATAACTAGCGGTGGTTTTGCCAGCAGGATTGTCAGCAGTGAGATTATATTACCAAATTGGTGCATGAGTATTTAAAACACAGCACTGTATGTAGCAATATAGAATATGTGATCTGTAGTAGACGGGGAGCTATTTGTGGAGTAAGTAGGATGTTTGTGTATAGAAATCTCTATTGTATAGTTAGCTTCTGCTCCGTACAGTTTACTGAAATTAGTTTTTCATTAGTGAGGGGAAGATGTTTGAGTCTTTCTTATGTTGTTGTGTGCCATGTTCTCTGAGAGTTTTAAACTGTGTTCTGAGGTAGATCGCATGTCCTGTTTGAACCATAGTACACACACAGTTAAGATTGTATTGATGTATTTTCTTTCCAGAAATTTGCTTCGTGTATTATTGATGTTCTGCAAGGTCATAATATAGCCCAAAGCAGTTGTAATATAGTAATTGTAATATTAATGTTTCGTTAGGCAGTGTTAGAACTGTAACTTTAATGTTACCATTAGGCTGTTGCATTTGTCTCACAGATTTGGATTTCAGGCAGTGCCAGAGCTACGTAAAAGGTGGTATGCGTTTTTGAAGTACTCCTTTGTGTGTATTTACTTCATTATGTTGATAGAGGAATTGGAAAGTAAAATTGTGGACAGTTTAGGGATGGAAATGAAGTGACTGAAATGGCAGGGGAGAAAACAGAGCAGCAATCAAGGGCTCACCTCTAAAAGTTGTTTTGAATGGATTCACCTTTATAGAACTGTGGGATTTTTTGTTGTTGTTTTTCAGAAGACTGTGCCAAAGACTTTTGCTCAGATGACATCACATTTGGACTACTAATGCCATCTACCCACTCGACACGGCACAATGCATTTCTAGGCAATTTAAGTAAGTACGTAGATATTACTGCTACTAAAACAGTAATGCTTTAACCAGAAGCATCTCTTTTTCAACCTCAGGCAAGGCAGACATTCTACTTCAATCTGAGATTGAAATTAATGTTGTGAGGGGGCAAGAATAAACTTCAAATAAACTTTTAATAAGCTTTCATCCTGTACACTGGAGCATGGAATGAAACAATTGAACTAACTGTACCTGAGCTGTCTTGGAAACTAGAAGAAAAAAAACCCTAACATCGTGATGGCACTGTCCCCAGCAATGAAGTCTGCTAATGTGGCCCTGTGGTTTCTGGAGACTGAATTAATATCACTCCCAGTGATGTGTTACAGTGAATGAGCATATGTGTTGCCGTGCTCACAGCTTTATTGAGTGGTTTGGGTTTTTTTTTTTGTTTTTTTTGCAGGTGCTCTTCTTAAAGTTGAGATGGGCTTAATACCGTATTAATGTAAGAATGTATAGAAAGCAAAAGAATGCAGCTTAATAGGGTCAAGTAGCAATATCTCTGTCATCTCATTTGCGAAAGGGTTGCATTTCTGCACTTCCTTGATTGAACACTACGTACTATCCAGCTGAAGATGGGCTAGAAAGTACAGATTTTCATCTTTGCAAGATTTGTCTTATCTTGCAGCAAGGTTACCGATTGCTTTGTACGTCTGTGGTCATGCAAAGAGAAACACATGACAGGGTAGTTTGTTTAAGGTTCATCTTAGGAGTGACAAAGGGGTTTTGATTTGATGTATCATGAGGATCACGGCCATGGCCCCCTGTAGCCTCCATGTATGTGTTTATATGCTTTTTCATTGTAAGTAGATACTACTGTTAAACTTTCAGATGTTCCATTGTTTTTTTGACTGAGTCAAAAAAACCCCCAAGAAACGGATCTATTTAGGTAGATCAGACACTGTGCCAATCTTGCTGAAACTGGATTATTTTGTCTTGCTGGCAGAAAGCCTTCCTATAGTCCTAATGGCTTATCATGCATTGGAGATGTTTGGTTGTGCATGAAGCTTGATCATGAATGGAGTTACAGGTAGCAGTGCTTGTAGTTAGTGATGCTTGACGCTTTCTATTCAAAGACCCTGGTTTTAGTTGCTTATACTTTGGCAAGACTTGAACCATTGAGCAGTAATTCTTTGCATTATATATCTGCTTCAGCTAAAACTTTACCAAAAGTCAGCTTGTGCCTGAGAATGAGATGAGGGTGAGGAATGTACCTTTTTCTTGATTCAAAATGCGCTGAAGATCTTACCACTGGAAAGATAAAGCATCTGCATATGTTAGAGCAAGCACTCAACGTTTTAGGAGAAAACTTAAACTGTTAAACTGCAGTATCAGGCTTTTTTTTTTTTTTTTTTTTTTTGTGCCATCCCAAACTCTTACGTTAGGCGGCATGATAGATATCTGAAAATACGGTTTGTACCAGTTCAATGATTTGCCTAAATCCATTTCATCTGTCCAAATCAGATGAGGTAGATATATTCCAAATCCTTTTAGTCATAACCAGACAGAGCTACTGAGCATGTTCTAGCTGGACTGTGAGAGGTAAACAGGCCTAATCTCCTCCACTCCATTGTAATGCTGGGTACAAACACTGAGTAAGGAGACTTTCTTCTGCACTCCTTGTGCTTTTCCTTAACTGCATTCCGCATCTACTTTTGATGCTGTCCTTCAAGTGCTGCTTCAATAGTATATTCCCATAACTGTTGTGCATTTTTGTTTCAACTTTTCTATATTCTCTGATTTTCTTTATTGCTGCTCTTGTGTTCAGAACAGATCATAATAAAATACATTGTTTTGAACAACGCATACTGTGTGTGGTTAAAAGTTACAAAAAACTTCTTTTTGAGCATCCTGGAAACTTATGTGTGCTGTGCATCTTTGCTGTTGCTTTTAAAGTAACCTTTTTAGACCATGAGGACCTGCTTTGTTTTATTAAGAATTTGTGTTTTCCAGGGCATACTTCAACTTCATTTACTGCTTGTCTCTCCATGGGCTGTTTTCCTTCACCTTTACATTTTCATTAGTCCTTTTACTTGTGTTTCTTCCTCAGCTTTTTTTAAAGTTGTGCTGAAAATCCTCAGTTTAAAACTGTTCTTAAGTTACAGAACTTTTGTATTTACTTATATAAAAATATCATCTTAATGTTTTTCATAGAAGTATGAAAAGCAAATAACTAAATAGAGAGAAAATACTTCTGACACTAATTTGTGGAAATAGAAGAGAGATTTGAATATTTGTTGTACTCTTTCTCACTGATTTGCGTGCATGTGTGAGTGCTTGCAGTAGTGCCTCTGTGCCTCTCTGGAAACGTGCCCATGTCACTACTTGTGCAAAAACATGTTTACTCAGGAGAACAGTGAAATCAAACCACTCTCTCATTCAGATTTGTTCTTATACACCTGCTGTAGCAGTGCAATGAATAAGGAAGGGGTAGCAGCAGGACAATCAGAGCCCATCCACAAGGAATGGGAAATACGGTATCATACAGCAGTTAGTTATCTTGGTTGTAATTATTGGGGCTGCTCTGCCTATCATAGTAAAGAAAAATTGCAACTCATTAAATCAAGATTTGTTTAAGAGGTTATAGAAAGCTAATGATCTGTAAATGGTCTCTTGGTTCCTAACTGAGATTTAAGGAAAAAAAGAGATTGTTTCTGAGCAAGCTAAGAGATTATCCTAGGTTTTATATTTGGATCAGAGGAGTTGACTTAATGAAATAAAGTAGTGGAGTTGCTGACCAAAGTAAAGGTATGCCCTGGGCCAGGCAGAGAGGAGGGAGAGGTGCTATGTGGGTGAAGTCACCACCCTGTTTATCTAAAGATTCAAATTATGAAACAGATGAAGATAGACTTACAAGACAGGCTGGAGACTTCTAGTTCCACTTTGTTTTGCTGAAACTAGAATTTATAGAGTGGAGGATGATCTTAACATTTCCACCCCTCCCTTTTGCTTATTATAGGATGGCACTGAACTTCGTTTTCAAATATTTTGGGTTTTTTGTGTTGAAGTGACCTAAGAACATCTAGTGTTCATGAGTTACAGGAAGATGGAATCTGTGTTCAGTATAGGAGTAAATGGAACGATTTATTGCTTCTTAGATTTTTATGGATTAAAAATGTAGCATTGAATTCATATTAAAATTCTGTGATTGCTTAATAGGGTTTAAAAAAATCAATGGAATAAGTTGTATTTAATGTTTATGAAAATTTCTGCTGATTTTTTTGTTATTAAAACCAGAATTACTTACAGACTCTGGGTTTTGCTTTGAAGCCCAGGTCCACACAGGAGGAAGCTTCTGAAATGAAAAGGATTGTCATTATACTTAAAATTTTCAACTTATGTACATGTGAAAGTTTGTATAATGTTGTCTTGTGGTTTGTGTTTTGTTTTTCTTAAAAGACAATTTTTCTTTAGGAATTGCTTTAAAGAGATCTGATTTTCTTTTCATCTAAATTTTAGCAAATGCAGAGTGAAGCCCATTCTTTCATTTGCAAAAATCTTCTGGAAAATTACTTGGATGTTGTATATTGAATGTCAGTGAAACTAGGTGAGTCTGAATATTTTGATTATTCTAAGCAGCTAATGAGTTACTCGTGTGTGACAAAATCCTGTTTATAACTTACAATGCTAAGAGAAACTCTGGCATTTAACCTAAAATCTAGAAGATTAAATTATTATATAAACAGATGACATCGCTCAGAAGGGAAAAAAAAAGGCAAAGATTAAGCAATATATTCCTGGCTTTACTCCTAAGGTAAAAAGCTGTGTGTACGCCCAGATATGTTTTTATCTACTGTTTCTGCAATGAAGTTCTTCCACAACATAAGTTGCTTGATTAGTTTCCCTTAGCATTTCTGTATTTGGTGTTCCTGTGGCTGTTCTCTGAGGTGATATTTAGAACCAGGCTAATTTCAGTGTTACAGTAGACTAATATTCCTGTGTCACTAATCTGATTTTTCTCAATTCACGTAGTTGCTTAGCACTGGATTTGGAGATCAATTTGAATGATTAAAGCAAACACGTTTTAGCCCTTTAGTCCTTTTCAATTTTGTTTGAGTTAGGGCAAGTTAAATCACAGTGGTAGTGCTTACATGCCTGTCTGTCTACACCATCTGAATTTCCATATAAAAACCAACCTTGACAGTTCTGTCTGAAAGTTCACAGATGCCAGAATCTTTAGTTTTCTCTTGCTGTATATAATAGCACAAGTAATAGGAGGAAATAAATAAATGAGAGAAAAATCGGAAAGAAAAAGGGGGAAACAAGAAAAGAAGTAAACTATTTAAAGGGGAAAAAAAAGACATAAAAGATGGAGTGAAGAAATGAAGAAAAGAGAAATGAAGCCAGGGCGACAGGGGTATCCAGTTTTATGTCTTCTGCTGAATTCTGGAATAGGGGAAATAAATTCTTTTTGTGGTAGCCAGTAGATTGCTGTGTACCATGATCTCTTTTTTTTTTTTTTTTCTTTCTTTTTTTTGTGGCGAGGAGTTACGAAGAAAAGCTTACAGAATTGTTCTAGAGTCTTTCAGTGCCCTCAAGTATACTGTTTTGTGAGATGACACCTGCTTTGGTTAGTCTGGTCTGGAAAGGTAGGATACAATTCGAGTGCATGCGTTACCATTTTGATTTGGATCATTAATGCTGTTTTGGAGAAAATCTTTCAATTATCTCCCCTTACCACGTACTTGCTCAGGGTGTTTGAACTACATTCCTTTTCCAGAAAACTAGTTTGTAAGTTCCACTGCAGGTGCAAATTGCTCTTCTGTCACTACTGGGGACATACAGGTCTGAATCAATTATTAAATCCCTGGAAAACTTTGAATGGCCTGTGTGATGGTGATGTTTGCTTCTGGAGAGCAGATGAAATCTAATCCAAAATAAACCCTCTTGAACAGCTAGCATAAGAGTGTCAGCACCAGCTGCTTTGATCTACTGATCCATTTCTACTGTTCCAGATTACTTGCTCATGGAGACATAGCCAAAATTGTTCACTTTGGTTATAGGTCAGTAGATGAGGGCAATGAACATCTGTGATATGTATCTATTTTACAAATCAAGTTATATGTTTCAATGCTAATATTTACAACTTTCAAAGTGCCATGAATGTTCTTTGCAACTTTTGTTGATACCAACTGTCAAGGAAACAAATAAATACTACAAGTGACAGTGAATCAAATGACTAAATCGTAACTACCTTTTGAAATTTATATCATTTAGTTTGCTTTTCTTCCCTGCTTATATTCTTAAATTGTTAAAAATAGGAGTCTTCTGATTTCTTTCATTTCATGATTTTCATGTAGAATTCTAAAATTTGTATACTTTCCACCCCAAGTGTTTTGCTTGGGCTGCTCATCTGCATTGAGAAAAAACCCAAGTCCAGTGTTTTATTGCAGTCATTAAGTAGGAGCAAGACAAAAAATGAAAAAGAGATGGTCTTCACAGGTGTTTGCAGTTATTACCATCTTTCTGTGCATTGAGCTGTCATGAATCCAGACTTATTTTTTCCCTGGACTAAATTCCTCAATTTGAGATTGTAGATGGCACTTGTTAACGTTTTGAAAATTTAAGTAATATTTAGTTGCTAATGTTAAATCATTTCATCTTGAAGTAACAGTTATAAGAGTTCTCCCCATCTGCCCCATGGAATTTTAAGTTCAGAGATTCCCAATAATTTTTCACACTTACTGCTGGTGTAATATCCCACATGTCTAAGCCAATGATTAGGACTAAACTCAGTTACATTTCTTATTTATTACATCTTTGCAGAATCTAGGCCTTAGCTTTCAGCACTTCAGAAGATTTCCAAGATTCAAGTAAGATTTCTCTTGATAGGGATGTTTAAAACAATAGCCTTTTAATATAATCATTTAAAAATATATATATAAGGCTGTAGCAGCACAAGTATCAGCAGCATTTTGGATAACTTTTTTTTTAATTGAAGCCAGTGATTTTTTTTCAAACCAAATTATTTGCGGTGTTATTTAAGTTGTTTTTATTCAGTTTATTCCCTCATGTTGTAACTAGCATAAACATATTACAAAAGTTAGCATACTTTATTCTCCTAGGCTTAAGCATCTCTCCATTCAATTTGTATAATCCTTTCTAAAAGAGCAATTATTACTGACACGTGAGTATGTAGCACTATAGCCCAGGGAAGTTGTTGAGTCACTATCCCTGGAGGTATTTAAAAGACATGTAGATGTGGTGCTTAGGGACATGGTTTAGTGGTGGACTTGGCAGTGTTAGGTTAACGGTTGGACTTGATGATATTGCAGGTCTTTTCCAACCTAAATGATTCTATTCTATTCTAAAAAAACAATGCATTAAGTAAAAATCAAAATTTAGTACTTAACTGCTTCATATAGCAGCTTCTGGAGACAGCCTCATTGCGGCAGGTACAAGCCTCAATTTAAAATGAAGAAAAATGTTGAGAGTCAAAATGTGAGAATTGTAAGCCAGCAAGTTATGACGAGTCCTCATTATTTTAAGTAATCTTGTCTTAGGAATGTTGCACTGTTACGTTGAAGTGTATATTTCATCTTCACTGTATTTGCATGTTTGTTAATGTTTTAGGCATAACTAAACTGTTCCAAGCCTTAATGTATGCTTAAATACAATAGAGCTGTTTTCATTAGCCTGTTAGCATGTGGCCTCAACATATAAATTATATTAGTTTCAGGATTTCCTGAGAATATTGATAGCTTTTGGAATCCCATTCCTTGATACCAGTGTTAAATAGGCTACTAGCAAGATCCTAGGTCACTGAAACCATATTCACAATGTTCTGAGCAGAAGAGAATTGCCACTGAAAATAAAACCTGATTATAGTTTTACTTTTTGATAACTGATATATTAATTGAAAAATTGAATACCTATAATGCCTTTATAAATACTTTCTTAATGTTACTTTTCAGGACTTAAGTGCTGGATAACCTAAGTCAGGTTCTGTTAATAAAGTGTGGTAAGAGCATATAAGAGGGTGGATTACCACATTTGCTTTGATTTAAAATACTAATTGTAAAATACATCTAGTGCAACTTGATTTTTAACTAGGTCCTACTTGCTAGTTAAGATGGCAGTCTTTTAAGCAGTGCTAATTTTAGCATCTTCAGTAATGACCTGGAAGGGAAGGTTGTAAATATTTGCAAATAAAATATGGTGATACTAATCTGGGAGGTGTTGAGAACTTGAGAGTGCAGAGAAGGCTTTGAGGGGCAAGCAGTAAGCATACCGAGACGTGTTTTGGTAGATAGAAATAGTGTAGTCTGATCATTTTGTGAAAGAAAAGCTTGAGAAGTGGTAAAAGAGAAAAAGAAAAAAAGCAGAGGAATAGAGTTTAAAGTCATGCAAATGTAGTGAGTATGGTCCCAAGTAGTTGATATGATTTTGCGTTGAGTATTGTAGATGATAAAAAGGAGTAATAGTTCTCACATAAATAACTCTGAGGACTCATTTGATACTTTTTAAAGTTTATGTGGAAGTATCAGGACAGAATCCGAATTTCCAAAAATACAAAAAGGAGCTGAATTTGTGACCTTTTCCCCAGAAACCTAATCTTGAAAATTCTTACCTCAAATATGGTAGCAGCAAAGCTTAAAAAAAGCTTGGCTTAGAAGTTCCTCAATTATATTATGTTTTATGTCTTTCAGTCAACAACATGATCTTAAAATATTTTTTAAAGAGCTGGAGGGGATGGGAAATAATTGACAGAATTTTTGCTATGAGTGTTTAATTGTTGAATTAGTCTGCAAGGTCCTGAAAGACTTCATTAAAAAAATTCCCAATGCTTGAAGAGTAATATTGTCATCATAATTAATCAACTTAATTTACAATTAAATTGACTGGGCCCAACATCTTGAAGATCATACTGATCTATGGGAACAAGGAATTTTTTGGTGGTCTTTCGCTGCTTCTCTGGTGACCCTCAGAAGGTGAATTAAGTAGGTTTTCTGGACTTGCTTAGTCAGCACAAACTTTGAAAGTTTCTGCTCATGTCAGTAGCAAGCCACAAAGGAGGATTGCATGCTGCTGCTGCTGCTCAGGAGAATGAAGAAAGAATTTGAGCAAATTTGGTATCTATATAAATTGATCATGTTTTAGAAACAGAGAATGCTAAAAAACCAGCTGGTTAAATGTTACAGTGCTACTTCAAACTATAATTTTCCTTTGAACAGTATTTACTGAACATTCAGAAATTCTGTTCTGTTCAGTGCTCTAATATTTGAATACTTAAGTAAAGATGTTCTTCCTTTTTTATTTCCATATATATGAGAATATATATGCAGTATGATTACAGTAAAATTACATTAAATTTAGAGTTGACTTTGTATGCTTTTTTCTATTGCTGCATTGCTGTTTCTGCTTAGTTCATGCAGTACTATTCCTTTTGTTAAAATAATGCACCATCTTTCTTGCCTGAGCAAGTCCAATTATTGACTAAATGTTGGCTGATGTTCCATTTCCTTTTGATTCTTGCTTATAGCAGGGTGGTGAAAGGATACCCAACACCTATCCCCAAGGTGGTTACAAAGTCTTTTGCAAAGTTTCCAGGGACAAGAAAAGTAAAGTTTTTCTGCCTTGGTTTTGTCCATTTTTTAGCTAAGACATTTTCTCTCTGTACCAATTGCAAAACTTCTTTATTTTGTTTTGGTTTGGGTTTTTTTCCTGTTAAGGCACTTCTTGCCTATGTAATATGAAGGACTTATCCTTTATCTCGGGTTTTGCAATCACTGTAATTCGAGTTGAGGCTGGATTGTTATATTGAAAGTTCTGACAAAAGGGTAAGTCTAGTGTTTTGTTTAATGAAATTAAGGAGTAGTGCAATGCAGGGATTTGGAATTCTGTAACTATAGTATTGATTTTTTATTTAACGTATAAACTTGCTCTTTCTATAACAGGTAGTTCTATTGGGGGAAAAACTGAAGGATCCACTGGTAGGCACCAGAATTTTAGAAAAGTAAGTCTTTACTTTTGTTAAATCTTGTTAATCTTATGAATGTAACAGTAAGCATGCTAATACAGAAGTGTATTTTGCCACATCTTTTTTGAATACACTGAAGTTAGCATCCCCTAGAATTTCCCTTGTTTAGTTTTGTTCTAGTTTTCTACTACCTCATTTTTTTTTTCTTTTGTTACCACTTTTGGGTCTCCAGGATCATGTGCAGGACTTCTAGGGGAAAGGGATGGGGGAGGCAGGGAGGAGGAGCTGCTTTTTGGTAATTTTTGACATGGACTGTGCTTCAGTGTTGGAGCTTAAAATGTTCCTACCCTCTCATTTTATGGAAATGTGAATGTGAAGTCTCACTTCTTTCTTTTTGAATATGCTTTCCAGTGAAGTTCACTGCCTACTCCATTCTTCGGGCAGTCAAAACAGTCCACTCCTCACAAAAGCTTTACAGAATAATTTAGCTGTGCATGAGTCACCGGCAGTGGGAAATCTAAGTATCAGAAGCACTTCCACAGCTGCACAAATCAAGGATTGTGCAATCAACTTGGAAAAAAAAATAATGCCTATCACTAAATATTTTTAAAGTGTTTTATTTACATGTTTGTATTTCTACATGAGATGGATAATTAAGTATCAGATTAAATATTAGCTTTCTGAAACATCTGTCACTTGTTCTTGGGTGTTGCTGTTAGCAACTGTCCTAATCTTTTTTTATATATGTCCATTTGGTACACTTTTACAATTCTAAGAGTTACAAATAGGTGCTGTTGGTATAAGTCATTCTTTCATTAAATTTTCTTAGTTTCATATTATTCATTTAGGTCAATACCCTTGTATAAGTATCTATACTGAGGATCTTCTTAAAACAGTCACAGTTCATGCTAATTAACATGTTATTTGATAGATAGGTCGGTAACTACTTAGCAACATGTCAGGTATATATATTCCTGTGCTTTACATTTTGCTTGAGTTTCCCATTGACTCTAAGGCTGAGTTCTGGATTTATTTTCATATCCAGAAGCTGATCCATGAGTCCAGACCAGTGTATATGAACAAAACTCATTCTGTCCAGAAATTTCACTTGTCATGGGTTGCCACATGAGATGCAGCAATGCATGGGAGAGTACAGATGTTTCATTTAAATATGGAGTAGACTTATCAAGTAGTAGCTACAATGCTTGTTCCTTTGAGCACAAATTTGAATCTCATTTTTCCTAATTTTGTTCTCTGGTTGTAATTTAACACATGGTGTAGGTCAGCATGAAATGGCATTGTTGCCAGAAGATGTCTAACCTGGTGATTCACTGCTTCCCCTTCCCCTGTGCCAACACAGTTTTTGAGCAGCCATATGGTGAAACAAATGTAGTTGATTTAGCTGAATGAAACAGTATTTAGGTTAGTTTTAGGCTGGGCCACTTTTAGGCTGTGTTGACTGTGTGATCACAGATACTAACGCTAGCAGAAGAGAGGGAATTTAATATAGGTGTGGAAATGAGTGGTCAAAGTAATGATCAAAGACTAACACTATGAAAACATTTGTCTTGACCAAGGAGTTTGGTAAAAGTGCCTACAAATATAAATTAACTGTTAGGGTGTGAAGCGCTTAGTTATCTGTAGCCATGTAGTTACCTGCATGGTCTATGTATACATTGGTCTTGCTATCTTACATGTGGTAATTATTCATCTGCGGACTGATTGAGAGGAAATACTTCAGTCTGTTTCTCCCATGTTCTAGGCGAGTACCCTGTCCATGAGTTAGGAATGTCTTTGTCTCCTGTTTAAAAAAAAAAAACCAAACCCCAACAAAAATTGAGTTCATTTCATCGAGTTGCCTGGCATGGCATGCTGCTTTCCCTCTGCCCCTCCACCTGGTTTTAGTGTGCGCATAACTAAGAAGCGTTAAGATGTTTCTGGGTGTGCTAGATAATGGTGTCTTAAAGGAATAACTTGTTGATATGAAATAGTTGGTTGTCCCTTAAAAGGTAAGGTGAATTATAAATCAAGCAAGACTGGTTTTAAGACTCATAGCTATATGCTTAAAATTTCTCCTAAATAAACTATAAAGGCATTGGGTGCAGAAATAACTTGCATAACTTCTTACTGACCCTCTTGCCCATCTGTTGTCTTGGATTTCTGAAGATTTTTGTAATGCAATAGTGAGAACAGAACAAGAAATTTTGACTGAAGGTGTTTAAAGATTAGTTAGTACTCTTTATGTAAGAAGTATAAGTGTTTGTTTAGATATAAAAGCTAATAAATCTTCATTGGGTAGATTTTTCTGGTCTAGGATAGGATTCTGGAAAGATTCGTTTGTGTGAATTTAAAAAACTGCTTTTTAGCTACCTTTCCCACCTTACAACACACACATGCATACTGAAAGTCTGACAGACAAGGTGCTCACCTAACATGCATGTTCATGTTTTTCTGCAAGATTAATTGTAGTGGATAGCTGAGTGTTGCTGCAGTAATGATAAAGTCTCATCTTCTAAATTTAAACATGAGTTTCTATCAACACCAAACAGAAATTTTGTATGCAATGGAAGAAGAATTTTCTTGGCATTATCTTGCTTTGAATGTGTACTAATTATGTCTGTTGAATTTGACAATTTTTTCCAGGACAGTTTTAAAAAATTAGTGTACTTTCTATATCTATACATTATTCCCTCTTACTACTGGGGTAGAGGAAAAACAATGTTTAACTCTTTGATCTGTCTCATTTCTTGGTAAATTTTCTTGTGTAGGAATAAAGTGTTTGATAAATTTTTCCCCTTTGGTTAGATTTATTAGTATTCTTGGTATTATTTATCCTCTCAGGAAAATAATGACAAACCATTTTAGACAAATTGTTGTTTAAACTAACATCTGTACATGATACAAAACTTTTAAAATTGCTAATCCTCTGTTTGATAAATGTGCCCATTTGTAATTGGATGAATCATTTCAAAGTGTTTTTAACTCCAGGATAGGTATCTTGGTACCCTATTTTAAAGTTTTTCCTTAAATTTCTGTTAATACTGAGAAATCGTCAAGTGGGCAAATCTTTTTTTTCTGGTAACTTTATTCTGTAGAAAATCATTGTTTTGTATGTAGCAGATAATTTTCTGGGATAATTAGTAATATTCAGTGGGAATTTAAATTTTGAGCATGTGTATGTGGTATTTTTCCCCTTTGAACTTATGAAAAAAACCCTGTCAATTGCCTACCCTCTCAGTTCCATTTAAGAGGCTGAAAGGAGTAAGCTGGGATTTTATTTGTTCATTGTAAAATATAGCAAGTTTAGATGCCTCCTGAGAGAGAATAGCAGACTCTCCAGATTTTACACCATCTACAACACTTATTCTGCAGCATGGTGAGTGTTAATTTAGAATCTATTCTTGAGCTGGCTGGCAGCAGGTTGTTTCTGCCCAGAATCCCATTAAAGGAAATAGAGATTTAGAGATGTGAAGATTTTCAGTTTTGAATTGTAACACTAACTGGTTAGCTTCTCTTGATTAAAACTCATGTTGTGAAGTACTGGGTTTTTGTTAAGCACCATTTCAGGAGGCAGTAGCTGTGTTTTTCAGCCAGGCTTGATTATGAGCTAAATTGTATTTTAGATGTGCAAACACAATGCATGCTCTTAAGTCTAACCCATGGTTCACTGTTACAGATCCAGCAGTGGCAGATGTACTTAACAGGTTCCTGCTCCTTTTTGTAGAGGGGTACTGTTTCTCAGCTGTGCCAATTTTCAAAGGTGCTTGAAGCCACACAAGATAATAAAGATTGTATTTAAAACTGTGTGATATGTGGGTTATTTTAGACACATTTCACAAATCTGCTTCAGTGTGTGGCCAGAGCTAAAGGGGTGCGGACCTCCAGTGAGAGCCAATGAAGGGTGGCAAGAAGCAGGGTGGAGGCTTATAAAAATGGGTGCAAATGGAATCGTAATGTGTAGCCACAGTCTTTCTCTTGTACAGACTAGTTGCACAGGATTTACAAGCATTATTTCTGCCACACTTACGGCTTTGTTATTGAAGGAAGGGGATCTCCAGTAAGGAACTGTAAATACAAAGGACTGAGAAAATATTTTACATGAGAGTACAGAAGAATAGCAATTGTTTCTGATGGCCAGGTCATTAAACACTGCCTTTCAAATTTAAGTTATAAACTTAGTTAGGTTTGTACTATTTTTTGATTATCCTTTGTGATTTTCTGGGACAGGGACCGTGTTCACTGACAAACTCTGAAAATCAGTATTATAATCACTTTCTTTTAATATATTTGTTAATAATTTGAAGGGGGCACATAAACAACACTTCAGGTATCTCTAAATGTAGTTAATTTGGATCCTATAAGGCAAAAAAAATACAGGCAGCGTGGAAAGGAATGGATGGGGAAAAAAGCCTGGTTAGTGCTTCAGCACCCCACAGCCAAGGACCAGTTATTACAAGCCTGACAACCTGCTGAGTGCTTTTCTGGTCACTCCCAGGGAGCTGGAGGGGCAGCCTGCTCCCAGGGGACGGCAGCTAGGCTCAGGCAAGAGCTCAGATCACCAGCAAGTTCCTGGTGAGGAGGCAGGTCTGAGGATGAGTTAAGAAGCCAAATCAGCCAGATTAGTGGGGTACGTGGCCAGGCATGGGCCAGGCTTGAATGTAGCCCAGGTGAAGAGACCGAGCTTCTTGCACATACCTTCACTGCAGTCTAAACCAAGATTAGAGAGCTGCACTATATTGGGGAGGGAGCTGTGGGCCCATCTCTATGGTGAGTAAGGGGAAGGAGATGCAGACTCCAGAGAAGAGTGGAAGAGTGGCAGCAGAACAGCTGGTCAAGCAGAGGTGAGCCCAAATGATCTGGAACAGAGGAGTGGTGGGCAGGGCTGTTTTCCTTAACCATGAGCTAGAGAGATGGAAATTGCAAACTGGGTTCAGTCCCAAGTTAGGGAGCAAAGTTCTCTCCCAATGGCAGGACAGTCTAGTGAAGAAGAATGATGAAGAACTGATGAAGAATGCAGGAGAGAATTGCTTTTTCCTCTAATCCTCATCATCCATGTTTCTATGAGGATATTATTTACAGTGACTTTTAGCCAGACTTGTCAGAGCAGCTTGCTTAGGTCCATTACCTTTGTAGGGAGTAGACAAGGACACATCTGTGTGACAAACCATTTCTAAAAACTTAACTTCTTTTTACCTCCGTGGTTGCTATATTGTCTCCTACTCATGGTGACCTGTAGGGTCTTCTAGCTGCTGCTGTTTGTTTGGACTTGTACAAATAGGTCTGTGGGCAAATAGTATGCACTCTTTCAAGTGCCACTAAATCTGTGATATCTCCGACCACTACCACAACAGGCCTCCTACTAGGCAGTTCATCTCTCCTATAGACTGCCTGGACTTATCTTCTTTCCTAAAAGTCCCTCAGGAACAGACTTGAGACTGGGTGAGTTACTTTGATAGTGGCAACCCACACTACCTGTCATCTGTCCTACTGCCCTTTCTTCATCATATTGCACACAGATGTGTCCTTGTCTGCTCCCTGCAAAGGTAATGGATCTAAGCAAGCCACTCTGTCAGAGCAGGCTACTTGTGTCTACTCACAAATTTTCCTATTAAAAGCCCATCTGGGATCAAGTTGTGTGGATGTCTGTGCTAGAAGCAGCCTTCTCCTACTCTGTTTTCCTGTGAAGCAGGTGAAGATACACACCTGCTGTTATAGCATGTTGATCTACAGAAAATGACATTTCTGGGATGTGTCAGCTCTTCTGCACAAGTACAGACCAAGATTACAGTTGATTTGTTGACATGGTGGAGAGAAGTTTGCAATATATGACTATTCCTAGCTGCTAGAATAACCTTTTCAGCTGCAAAGTTTGGACAGCATTTCTTGAAATTCCCTTCAGCCCTATCTTGTGATGGTTTTGTTTTGATTTTTTTTTTTATTTTGAGGTAGAAAATGAGAGACATATGTCAGTTTTAAAAGCATAGTATTTTAACAGATAGCCCTTGATTAGTGAGGAGGGACCAATCAGTCAATAACCTAATTTGCTTTCTCTTGGTGTGTATACCATTGCAAGCAAAGGAGCAAGTATCTCGAATCCTGGTAGCTTGTTCTATTAGGCCAAACTATATCTGATTAGAGAGCAGGTTATGGTCTAAAGATCTCTTGCTCTCCACAGAAGTCTATGGTTACTAGGGAGGAGGTGAACCAAGCAAATTCTTCCCCTTCTCTTCCCCTCTACCCCACCTCCGAAAAAGAAAAAGCTAAAGAGGAAAATGGTTAGGCTGGAGGTAAACTGATGAAGCAAAGAGTGAAATGGAAAACATGAGTGATAGTGATGCACTGTTCTGGGCATGAGATAATGGATGGATCTCTGCTTGCCCATTATGGTGTAATGTCCCAGTAGAATAAAACCCCAGAAGTTCATAATCCAAGTTACCATAAGCAAATGTTTCTTTGCTCCTGCAAAAGAATATCAGGAAGGTTTATAATTATCCTCAGAATCTGTATAATGAATAGGGCTTTTGGTGCTGTGCTTACATTGGGAGTCAGGTTCTGGCTCAGCTGTTTGCTCACAGTGTGATTTTTCTGCTCCTTGGCTTGCTTACCCTGGTATGTAACTAGTGTTAGAGCTTTGCTGGGGCATCAGGTGCCGTGGAAGCGCAGATTGGTGTGCTGTGATTTTGATTCTTTAAGGAAGATCTTCCCAAAAGCTTATCATCAGTGATTATAATAACTAGTTTGTTCCCCTGGCAAAACAGGATTATGGCACAGAGATCAGGTTGTATTAAAGAAGTTAATCTGTTTGAAGAAACTGTAGTGTTGGAAAACTGTATTGTTTCCTATATTTTTCTTGTGGTATTTCCTGGGTGAAATTATGTGTCTTAATAATACATGTCACCTCAATTCTGTCTGAGGACTGTAATCTGTAAAGTCATGAAAATATTACTTATAAAATCAAGACATTTATATAAAAATCTTTTTTACAATATAAGGGCAATAGTGGTTCTTCCTCAAAAATATTTAGCAATGTTACTGTTAAGGTGCGGTGGTAAAGACAGAGAGGTTTCAGTCACTGACTATATACAAAATTAAATACAGGCAATGCATTAACTATTGTCCCATCCATTTTTCAGTCCAGTCCTGACAGAATGTCTGTCATGAGCAAGACTGTAGTATAATTTCACAGTTTGTTCAATCTTTGAATGTGTCACTAAGATTTAGTATCGCCAACGTGCATACCAGTATTAGCGATAAAATTGGACTGAAGTTACTGAAATTCTTTCAGTCTAAAACATGGAATGTTTTATCAGACAATGTGAACTTTTCACTATTACCTTAGGTTGGAATGTGGCTTTTTACCCTATGACTTACTCAGAACCTTGTTTCTTTGTCTAAGTGATAACTTGGCACCCAATAATTTAGTGCCTCTCCATGACTGATAAGTCAGCATAGTGCAGAAGTTGCAGTGTTGCTAGTTTTTGTGATTTTTCCTGCAGATTGAGCAATGTTGTGTATTAATAGTTTGTATATCCGTGGCAGCAGCTAAGGTTTTTGATTGAGGACCTCAGCTTTCTTAAAGATAGTGAGTTTCTAGCCTTCTTGGTTGCAGAAGAGTTTGGGAACATGCACTGCATGTGTACAAAGGATGTAGTATTCGGAGACAGATACGCATAATTCATTGTATTTAAAAAATCCTCATGAATTGTAGAGACAGACCCATGACTTTGAACGCTTGTGGCTGACAATGCTGGCGTGTAGGCGTCTTAACCTTTCTGCTGGCTTTCACATGCATGCCATTTCTACTGAGTTAAGAGATCTATGTGGTTTTGGTTACAAAAGCTTTTCCACTGTGATTAGCTTTCCTTTTGGTCTGGTTTAAGCTTGCTTATGTTCATTTATGGCATAAACATATTCCTTTCCTCCTCATCTTAAAATTCCTTTTTGAAATATCCTCAAAAACTTCTTTCTTTTTAAATTCTGTTCTAGACATTATCAAATATGGTTCTGTGCTTAAGGCCTGTGGTGTTTGTCTTAAGTGTCCTCAAAAACTTCTTTCTTTTTAAATTCTCTTCTAGACATTATCAAATATGGTTCTGTGCTTAAGGCCTGTGGTGTTTGTCTTAAGTGTTTAATTGTGATTTTAAAAAAAATACACCTCTACTGCAGAGCTCATCAGAACTCTGTTAGGAGCTGGGTGAGAGTTGGCAGAGTTGTTTGACTCCCAAGTGGTTTAAAAACACAGGTTTCATGTTGCAGTCTCTGTAACCTAGACTTCCATGGGACTCTTTGTCACTATTAATGTTTGCACTTGTCAAATGGAACAAAACAGAATAGGAGAGGAGGCTGTAAGCACCTAAAAAAGTAGGTCAATGGGCCAGCAGGTTATTTGGCCAGAAAAGAACAAGTGGCTTCATTGAATCATGCTGTAATTATTTTTCTCCTGTTGGCAGATTGCTCTGCTGTGCTTAATTTCCTATGTTAATATTTGCATCTGTATTTTAACCACTTAAGAGCCTCTGTTAGGTGCAGGGGAAGGAGAAACTTAAGTTTTCTAATCAAATAAGAAATAATTCTGGTGTCTTCCATAAAATCCATTAATGAATTTAAGAGTAGCATAAGCTTAGTTTTTAGATCTCAGCTTCCTTTTTAGAATTTAATATGCCTTAAAATAAAATTTTTCGGAAGTGGTACAAGTACGTTGTAGAGTGAATACATTTTATGTTAAGAACGTGTCGTGGTTTAACCCCAGCCAGCAACTAAGCACCACACAGCTGCTCACTCACTCCCCCCCCACCCAGAGGGATGGGGGAGAAAATCAGGAAAAGAAGTAAAACTTGTGGGTTGAGATAAGAACAGTTTAATAGAACAGAAAAGAAGAAACTAATGATGATAATGATAACACTAATAAAATGACAACAGCAATAATAAAAGGATTGGAATGTACAAATGATGAGCAGTGCAATTGCTCACCACCCACAAAAACAACTCAAAACATAGCACTGGTACCATCTACTAGGAAGACAGTTAACTCTATCCCAGCTGAAACTAGGACGGAACAGTAAGCAAGGCAGATAGAAACAGGATAAAGATGAGAGAAAAAACTGATTTCATGTAACTTAAAAATGTGGAAAGTAGCATGGTTCAAGGGAAGAAACTGTATAAATGAAATGTAATGGTGTAAAGAGGCTGGAAGTTGGTGATCACTTCTACTGGTGCTGAGGTTTTTTATGTAAGAAAAGCATTTGTCAGGTAAGTTTGGAATACATTCTTGAAAGTGTTTTTGAAGTGGGTTTTGAAAGAAGGGGTCTGTCTGAGGCAGTAGCAATAATGCAGCTGGGCAACTTTGCTAGTTGTCAGCAGCAGCTTTCTACACATTCTGGAGTCCTGAGAGTGGCAATGTCGGAGACTTGAAGAGGAGAAGACATAACTGAGAAAGCCAGGAGAGGCCCAAGTAAGAGTTTCAGCAGAGAAGGTGTTTAGCGGTATAAAGATGCACTTTGTAGGTAGCAAGTGGAAGTGAAGATGTAGATGATGTGGTTAATACGGAATTCAAAAATAAAAATGACAGCAAGATTAAAGATAGGCATGAAGTGATAGCTTAAAGCAGGGATGAAATTGTGTCAGAATATCCTGCTTATCAAGGAGAAGAGCTTTGAACCAAGGTGAATTTGGATAGTGAAATACTTGGGATATTTTTAATAAGCAGAATACGGCATTTATAAATTATTCTTGTTGGAATGATTACTTCTCTTTTATTTAAAAAAAAAAAAGTGATCATTTCAAAACTCATTGATTTTAAAACTCTCCTTTTTCATTTTTTTACAGTTCAAAATTTAATGCTTTTCTGCAGAGGAGGATACATCTAACTCGACATTGTTCTTCAAAGGAACCAGGTTTCATCCCTAAACCTCACAGTTTAACAAGTCCCAAAGTGTAAAAGGTAAAATTATATTCTTATAATTAATAAGGTTCCTATGGCTTTTAATCATCAACACTGAAGGGCTGAGTAGCAGTGTTAAGTAGTGTCTTTTGTTCTCTAGAACACAACTGAATTTGAATCTTAGAAACAGACATAGTCCTTGATTTCTGTAGTTTGCTTTAAACTTGACTGGTTTCATTGGAATTATTTCTGCAGTCTTATCCATTGGCAGTAGGAACGCTGAGAATGTTCAGCCTTTTGCGAATTTGGATGCAAAGACAGAAGGGTCAGACCTTGAAAAGTGAGAAGCAAATGTACTACAGGTGCATTTCCTGTAGCCTTTATGTTCTTTTAAGTATTTGTCTTGGATACCAAAACTAAGTTGCCAGTTCTGGTGTAGGATCTCTCTACTATAACAAGTGAATGATTTTGTTGAATTCTAGAAATTGAGTGCTTTGTTAAAGTGAAATAATGACTTTTAAATTCTGAGTCTGCATAACGAAGATGTCATTTATGTCACAAGTGAGAGTTTTCTGTATTTAGCTGTACATATGTTTTTCTTCTGCAGATTAGGGGAATAATATATCATTTGTCCTACAGAACTTTGTATTACTCTTGATCCCTATAATCTTAGGTTCCAAATTTGTTTAAAAACTAACATAGGGCTAAAAGTGTAATTAGGGCATACCTGTGTTAGTGCATACTATGCAAGCTAAATGAAATCAAATTTCAAATTGGTGTCTTTATTTTAAACTTAATTCCATGCCAGCGATGGTAGTTTGCTTTTACTGCTGAGCAGCTTGTCTGTTGTTGCATGCTTTTGACCAAAAGTCAAACATTTCTTCATAATTTACTTCCCTTGTGCCGTTTCTGGCTGGTTTTCGAATAGTGCAACTCCATTACTTTATAAAACTTGGCCAACTAATTTGAGGAATTTAATTTGTCAGTATGGCCAGTGCAATTTTTATTTTGAAGAATTGGAGTGAAGGAATGGTTTGCTTCCAGTGTGTCTTCAGAGCACTAGATTTTGGAGAATAAAGGCAAGACGAAGTTGGGCTGTATTAACTGAAGAAGTAGGTAAGAGGACTCATGGGGCATTTGGGCAAAACCACATGCACACCTTGTGATGTACCTTGAAAGAGATTGTGCTGCAGCACAGCTCTCCCACTTACTTTCCTCCTGCACTCAAGTTATGAATCTTTGTGGGGAAAAATACTAGTCTTGTGAAGCAAACCTGCATAGTATGTGGCTGTTGTAGACTCTGAGGCAGTTTGGTTGAAACATAAGCTTTCTTCCTCAGTTTCCCCATATATTAAAAAACTGGGATAAGATTTTCCTGGAACATTTTGCAGACTGTCTGGATCATGATGTTGCTGCCATATTTCTTGTGTTATTAACACTGCAAGTTCCACTGGATTTGGCACTCTCAGAAACAAACAAATCCTTCCTTCCTTCCCAGAAACTATGAGTCACTGAAGTGACTAAAACCAGCTCCTTTGAAATAAATGCAATGCGTTTTTACTATGAAGTTTGTAACATAGTAAAAATTCCCAAAGATATGCAAGTTTAACTAATATAAAACTTCTTGCTGTGTGCAGTTGTTCCTTAATCACTGACAATGTTACAATTTTGCTGCTCCATTTGAGCAGCCTCTGACAACTGACTTTTCTGTATCAAAAAGGTTTAATTGCATCAGTTTATGTTTGACTTTCACTAACCCCTGTAATTTTGGGGTACCTAAAAGTAGGTACTTGTTGAATTATATACTTATTTTAATTTTATATTCCTTCTCTCACTATTAATATTTCATTCACATTCTTTATTCAAAATCATGTGTGCAGCTGGAAAACCAAGAACTTCCTGCTGAAACTTTGTAATGAGTAAGTGATTGCTTTAGGAAATGGCCACGTTAACTAACTTTCTCACAGTATGGAGATCATATTCTAATGGGTATCTTATTGTTATCATTTCACGTGTCTATTATAACAATGTGCTCAAGAAAAAAATAGAGTAAGAAATAACCTATAGCTGTAAAATACTATATCCCAAATGCTTTCTCTTTGCACAGTTTCTAAATAGAATGTATTACTACCGAGGAGTGTATTTTACATCTGTTCAACCTTCAAAATTATGAGAGTCTTTTAGGTAAATGTTAAAATAAAAATGAAAAGCTATATCTGAATTCCAAGTCAGAAAAAGGTTTGTATTGGTTTAGTCCGGACTTACTGTGGCATTTAATAAAACAATGTTCTTTTGAACTCACTGTCATGTAAAATGAGATATTAAAGTCCAGGTTGTGATGGCAGTGGAGACTGCATTAGAGAAGGTAGGAGGGTAGAGCAGAAGGTTGGAAGAGAGAGGAAGTTAAAGAGCAGCTTATAGAGCAAATTAAAACTTCAGTATGCTCTAATGAAGATCATGTTTTTTCCTCCAGAATCACGTTTTGATATTTTTTCTTCTCTTATAGGCAAACGTACAAATGTCTACCACAAGACTAAAGTGTGATATGTTATGTTTTTTACCATAAGCACCCATAAAATGAGCTCCATTGCAGACAGGTATGTTAATAGATACTGAGAGTTTTGGGACAATTACTATTCAATGCTTTCTGTAATAATCTTTTTCTTATGGTTAATATATAGAGAATATTAATTTATGCAAAAAATAAAAGGAGTGAGTTTGGGGCTAATTTTGACAGCTGTTTTGGTAGTTGTTAGCTGTGTTGTTTTATAGTCATTGGAAATAGCGATTTTTATTCTCCTGAGATTAATCTTAAAATGTATTACTTGTTTTCAGCCATGGAACAGCACGTGTGCAAGTTGAGCTGATTTTTAATGTTTACTTGAATATTTTTTTTTTAGTACTTCAATATTTGATTAAGGAAACCAAATACATTTAAATGATTAGTGATGCTCCAGATGATAGTAAAGTGACCTGCTAACCTATTTCAAGGGAAAAGTAATAGCTGAGACATGTTTTCTTCCTGAGTCCTTGAGCTGGACTTTCTTAGCAGCTTAGGTGAACATCTGTCCTTAATATTCTGTGTATTACCATTTTTGAGCCTTCAGGAAATGCAACTTGCATCAAAGTTACTGAAAGTTAAACCTGATTGAAATAAATAACAATAAAAGCAAAGGGTAGAACTTCTAAAATGCTTGTCTGACTTGTCAGTTCTTTTAGTAAAGTTTTGTGGCATTTCACTGACACTTAAGCCTTTTGAATATATGAATTCCATTTAAAAGCTTTATGTTCATGTAGTAGCATACAAAATAATTACTTCCTAACATCACTGCTTATCGTAATGTACAATTGCTTGATCATTTATCAGTTATAAATCAGAGAGATGAGGTAAGCTTTTTAGAAAGACAGTTACTTGCCCTAAGGGAAGGAAACATGAGGATAAAAAAAATTAAGGGCTGACACACAGAGGTCAGCATGGACAGCACTAAATAGACTGAAAGCAGACAGAAGAAGTTAGTGAAATAAAATGTGAAAGTCCATTATACAGCAGTTTTGGCAAACAGAAGAACAGTTTTGACTTGACTTTTTAAAAAAAGGAAATGAAACAGAGGTGTTGTATAAAGTATACTGAGGCATCTTCAAAGGAAAACATGTCCTTATTTTGATATTTTAATACCTCTTTAGCAGTACATGGACAGTTGTCAAGCTGAGGAGAAGTTATGTGATATTTGGTGAGAAAGCAAATATAATAATTACTGTTACTGTTTGATGTTGATATTAATGCGTATCTATAAAATTACGTATGTGGATAAAGTATAGCATATTCCTCAGCTCTCTTCCATTAATAGTGCTTCAGTATTTAAGAAAAATGTGCTTTCTTACTATGTACTATGTACTTTCTTACTAAATGTTTCAAATAATTGGAATAGAAGTTGCCAATAAGTAAAAATAAATTATATATGCCCTCTCCCATGTTTTCAAAAGGATAAGGTAATGCAAATAATCAAGACAGAAACCCAAAATTAAGTAGTGTTCAATTAAGTATTTGTATAGGGTTGTAAGTTCTTACTAGAAATAGTCTGAAAATCCTTTGAGTTGTGTCAGAAATTTAAGGTTTTTTGCTTTCTCTTTAGTAACCATCCTACAAGGAGAACTTATAGCAGACTTAGTTTCAGGTTATTGATGATGGTCCTTGTGAGACATCACAGTAAAACAGTGCTTTGGTTTCTTGATGTAACAGAGATGATAAATAATGAGCTCCCACCCCACCCCATCGTGATTGGACTCCACGAGAGAAATTTTGCACTCCAACATTTATTTCTGTTTGTTTCTTTCAGAAATGATGGAAGCATTTTTGATGGGCTGGTGGAAGAAGATGACAAAGATAAAGCAAAAAGGTAAGTTTTTAAGTTATTTAAAGCTAAGAAATGTCCTATGCTTGTACACTTAAACTTACTAGGGTCATTTCTAAACAATAAAAATGTGATTCTTTTATAAATAACCATATTACTCAGCAGCATTTCTTTTACTGTTATTCTTCAGATATGTTGTGTATTTATAACTGTGGTTCAATTATTTGTATTTTTGTAAAAGGGTGCTTTATTCCAAAGGCTTAGCTTCACACCTCTGTGAGAAGGAGGAAGCCACTCTTCAAAAACGCTGTCTGAGATATACAGTAGGTGTTTTTGTGACAGTTCTCACAGCAGAAATTCTTAAGGGGCTGTTTGCGTCGGGAACCTGCCAGTAGTATGCAGCTTATTATAAGAAAGTTTATATAAAAGTTGTTATAAAACATTTTCTACTTTGTTTTTCAGAGTGTCTAGAAACAAGTCTGAAAAGAAACGTCGAGATCAGTTTAATGTACTTATCAAAGAGCTGGGTTCCATGCTTCCAGGTAATGCTCGGAAGATGGATAAATCCACTGTACTGCAGAAGAGCATTGACTTTTTACGGAAGCACAAAGGTAATTATTTGTAACAATAAAAAAATATTTGTGAATTCTTAATTTTTTAAACAATATTCACTTAGTACATAAAACATTAAAAATTTTGCAGCTCCTTTAAGGAAATTGTCGAAAAAATGTAAAGAGCTCCTGAGGAAAGACATTCTTACAATAAATAATTTAGGTAGCAGAGATATAACTATGTTTTTGCTATTTTGCAAAAGCCAGTACTAATTTTTTTTTGTCCCATAGTTGTCAAAGAAGTCTGTTTCATAAACAGAAGCATTTATTTTTTAAATAACCTTGAAGTTTTTAGTTCTGGACCAACGGAGACCTTTAGAATATAGTTGCTTCATAAGGCACAAGTTGTCAAAGTTTTGCTTCAGAGGAAAACTGCCAATTTGTTTCTGTGGAAGTACTTGCTGGAAGTACTTATTTTGATATTTAGATAAGACTAGTTTGAACTGGTTTGTCCCTCGAACATCCACATAAAGCAAGATAAATTGCTGAAAAAGCTAGTCCAAGGGAAGTTAATGCTCCTGCTCTTCATGTCGTGTATCTACACAACTGGCTGCTTTAACGAGGATGATAAGACAATGGGGCATTGTGGTCTCTAGCCAGTGTTAATGGGTGACATGCAGTGGGCATACAGACCAGGAGCATGGGCATTTTCTTTTTTCCTTTTAGCTGGAAAAAAACCCCAGAAAATCTACAAATACTTTTAGCTGAACTTTCTAATTTTCAAGACCTACCCACTGATGTATAAGCCAATGAGTGTGTGTTTGTCATTTTGTAAACTGTCATGTGAAATGTCAAAACAAT
Source organism: Buteo buteo (assembly GCF_964188355.1). Lineage (NCBI taxonomy): Eukaryota > Metazoa > Chordata > Aves > Accipitriformes > Accipitridae > Buteo > Buteo buteo. The sequence goes on along the minus strand of NC_134171.1, from coordinate 31,152,773 downwards.
GAATGTCTTTGAACATCCTTGCTATGTTTTGTTTCTCTGGTTGTTTGCATCAGCTGATGGTGGGATATACCCAGATATGTTGTACTGAAGTTCACTACAGTTATTTCTGTCACAAAAAAATTCTTCCACCAAGCGTACACTTATTTATGGCTGTTTGATATTTATGTACATAAAAAAAAATGCCTGTTCCTGCTCCTACACTTGTTCTTAATATGGCACCTTGTGGTTCATGCTGCCAAAAACAAGATTAAAATTCAGGAAAATGAACTCTTTTGCTAGTTAACCCAGTTCCCCGAGTAATTTCTGGGCATGCATACTAACTAGAAAGCAGTAGGGACAAAAGAAGCAGCTATAAGGTTATAAAATAAAATAAGTAAAGTTGTGGAGTGGATGAATAGGTATGTATTTATAAACAGTATGTGTGTCAATTTAAGGTATTTTAAGGTCTGATAAATATTTTTCCATGCTCTAGCGTGTCTCTTCCGTTAGTGTTATGGTTCAAGTGCACTAGATGTGTACTGAATAGTGCCATTAAAAGGGTAAACATAACAATTAAAATGGAAAGGGAGAGGGGAATAATTTGTGTCAGAATTCATAGATTTGGGGGTTTTTTGCCAATTAAATATTTATTATGCTGTTTTAATTCTCTGAGACACATTTGTCTCAAAAAGAAAAGCGGTATGAAGGCTCCTTTTCTGTAAAAGTTCTGCAGATTCTGAGGCCTTTGTGAAAATTGGTTCTGTTCCAAAATCATTTTATCTTGTATTGATGATTCTTATCATAAAATATAGAGTGTAGAATGAACACGTGTCAGCCAGTCAGCAGCACCAGTCATACTTTTTTCTTCAAAGTGCTTTCTGAGATTATTTTTTTTAATTTTTTTTTTTTTTTTTTTTTTAGGATAAAGGGGGGGAAAAGCAGCTCTGGAGATGGATGGTTATTAGGGCATGGTGCTTTTTTCCTTCAACTGGTGGGGCAGAGTGCAGCTTTGTGTGACTGCACATATCATATTAAGGTCTCTAAAACTCTGGCTGCCAGCGCTTAACTAGCACTGCTCTGCACTGGTTTACATTAAAATATTTTGGACAAAACGTTGGCAAAGGTCAGAAGCATATTTTGTCTCCTGAGGTGCTTGGATCTGTTACAATAAAGCAGAGTGACCCTAGCAATAAATGAATTGTTCAGCACTGATTAGCTGCTTTACTGTTGAAAATCCTACTGTGTTCAGCCACCAGGTTTGGATTAACTGCATTGCTTCTGGTTCTTCCTGGACCATTTCCACATTGGCCAGGCTTGGTACTCTGGCAGCAGCTCCAGATGAACTATCTGAGCTGGTTATTGGCCAGTGTGGATTCTGTTTCTCATTGGGAAAAAACAGCAGGCTAAACACACTGAAATTATATTAGTGAGAGCTTCTCCTTGGCTACCTAATACTGCCTACCATCTTCCTTTGAATTTGTAAACAAGAAATTTTTGAAAATGATGAAATACTGAAGAATTTTGCTGCTTATAATTACAACCAGCAGACTGATAGTCATACAACCCACAGATAAATGCTACAGATCTTGGCCCAGCTGGCAGTTTTTTTGAGGATGCTTAGTGCTGATGCAGAGTTGCTTCAGATCCAGGATTTGAAGACTGGAGTTTAATGTGCAAGTTTGGTTATGCTTCTCTGTCTGGAATTTAGCTCAGGAACGTGACCTCAGTGCCATTTATCTTTGAATACAACCTTCTGCCAAAATTTTTAGGCATTTCTCTGAAGTTACCAAGTGAAACAAGTTCTTTCCATGTTACTTTGGCTCTGTTTTCCAATATCATACTTGTTGTTCTAATTACGGGAAATGTAAAAGAACACCTGTGTTTGTGATAAGACAATTCAGAATGGTTTGTTAAGGGCATGAACTTCAGCTTTTATTTAGTATAAATCCTTTCTACTGCAGAAGCCAGAGTGACTTATTTCTGTGTCCTTTGACTTACCCCTCAGTGTTCAATACATTTGTTCTGACTGAAAAGTTGGATTTGGGGTTATACTTAGGTTATCCTTATTCTCCAGCCCACTCTTGCTGCTTTGTGATGCCATTTCAAAACAGATAGCAAAAGCCTGATCAATTTATGTCTTTTGTGAGATCTGATCATTGGAAATTCTGGTCCATCTTATTTGTTGATTTTTTTTTTTTTCCCCATCTCCGTGCAGCTCTCCACTTCTTGCCAGTTTCTTGCATGACATTGCTGTTGTTTACTCTTCTTTTAGTTAAGTCTAAATCTCTTTTGTAAAGTTTTCCCCCTTCAGTCTGGGAACCAAAATTCTGAACTGTTCCAGCCCTTTGCATATTTAACTCAATTCTGGATTTGCTGTGCTCTTTGAGCCATCTGAACTAACAAACTAGCTTACGGCCTTTGTACAGACTTGTCCTTTAGAAAGCAAAAGCCTTAAAGACACGATTTGTCTAAAATACTTGATTCACAATTACTTGTTCAAGGTTGTTCTTACAACCAGTAGTTCTGTAATGCCTTTGTTACTCATGAAAACTGAAGTACTACACTGTCTTGCTTCTTGTTGTTTCAGTTGTCAGTTGATAAGGAAGCATCAGCTTTCAGAACCTGGGTTCTGGTTTTGCTTAGCTGTTGTTTCTCTCACCTCTGTATTGGAAGTTAATCTGTGTATTTCTCAAGTCCTACAGGAATCTCTGTTCGGAATTTGTCTCTGTGTACAAATCAGACAGTAATTTTGCAGTGGAGTCTGTCATATAGCTCTTAACAGTCTTTGTTGAAAAACTACTCTTTTTTTAATATAACCTTATTTCTCTACAGAAAAGAGTGGGAAGAAGAGACAGTGACAATTTTTAGTGCAAAGGTTAGAATGACCAGGATTGGCCAAGATACTTGAGGATCAGGCGTTTCAATGACCTAAACTGATCAGGAATTTTGGCTTTCTAAATCTTTGAAAACAACACTCTCAATAAAACATTTTATTATAATTTCAGAGGAAAGAGTATTTTTCCATTGTCAAAATCTGTTACTTACTGTCATTAACGTCAGCATTACCTTGAAGTCTGGCAGGACTGTAGCACAAACTGGTAGAAGGAAAGAGAAGACAAATCTAATTATGAAATAGGGGAGAAGACATTTTCTTTTTAAGGAACAACATCTATATGTAATGAGTGAAAAACAGAGGAGACTAGAGAACCTTCTGCTATTTCCTACTGTGTATACGTAGCTTAGTGGGAAAATAACGGCTTTTGAAAGTATAAATCCTTATATTGTATATATGTTTGATTGTAGAAATTACTGCACAATCAGATGCCAGTGAGATTCGACAGGACTGGAAACCGACATTCCTTAGTAATGAAGAGTTCACACAGTTAATGTTGGAGGTATATTATTTCTGTTTTTTCTGGGAGTTGAATATTTCCTCAGTGGGAGTCATTCCATGATGAAGTTTTTCAGTTTGATGACATAACTTTTTATTTTCATATTTTAATTGTAACTATACGTTTTCATTAAGATAAACAGCCAAAATTCCTATGTATGCAGTGTAATGCAAACCAGTTTTTTCTTCTAACTGCATTTTCAATTACATAAAACATTACAATAGAGCAAGTCCACAAATGAACATATTTACTGTCAAAGTGGGTATTTTAAATTATCAATGTAAGGAAGGTACTAGTTAAATAAAGTTATGCATAAATTAAAATCTTAATTATAAAAAAGGCTCAACACATCCATGTAATGTGAGCAATAAAGTGTTTCATTTCTCTGCTTAATACACTTTATGAAAATGGTGTGTAAGCGTTACTTTGCTAAAGAAGATTATGTGAGTAGTTGGATTACTACTAGAAATAAGCTTTCAGTATAAGCTATCATTTCATTGGAAATCAGGAAAAGTAATTTCTATCTTGTTAGTGAAACAATTTCTAATATTAGTTAAATGAAAAATATTAAAGTAAATGAACAAGCGCTTTTTATTTTCATTCCATAGTTAAACCTTTTCTTTGAGGCACGGATTTAAAAAGTAAAAAGTTCTGATTTTCTGTATTTAAAAAAATAATAAAAAAAAATCCTCCGGGGTGAATTTGCATATTTTTTCCAACAAGTTAGTGAAGTAGTTGCTTCTGTTTTTCAAGCTTTTTTGTAGCTGTTTTTGGTGTTTCTCAAGTCCTCTTACGAAATATGTGTCTGCAACTAGTGACTGTAAACCTAGAACAATATGCTATAACAATTTTTTTCAAAGATGTGAGCCTTAAAATTTCCTATTTAGAAATACAGTTCTGTCATGCTTTTATGTTTGGTAGCATTCAACTAAAAGATAGTTGTGTTATGTTCAGTGGAAATAAGTTTGAGTTAAGTAGAAGATAAGGCAATCAGAACTATCTCACCGTTTTAAAGTCTCAATAAAATCTTGCTACAAGTTTCTTTTATTGAGATTGGGAATATTGAGATTTTAAATACCAAAATTTATTGATTTCACCACCTCTTTTATTTGTTCTTCTCTTAGTTTTTCCATGTCTTCTTGCTTTTGTGTCTAGCTCATTTTTCTGAGTTTTCTGATGTTTAAAATTATGATGGAATTAAAAATAACAGGCAGGCAGAGTGGGAGATGGGGGGAAACAGTGGCTAGCTGTATATGGACTTGCTTCTGAAATCACAGATTATTTAAGAACAGAACAGTATGGGAATTGTAATGCTTGTAGTGTAAAAGCAACACTAAGAAGTTTTAGTAGTGAAAGGCATTCTCATTTTTATAATAAACTAAACTAAAATTGGTCTAAATTATTTTCCATGTTGAATATAGCTTAACATTTTTAATATTCTCTGTTTCTTTTTATTTAACTGCCCATTATGTTTAATTTCAGGCTCTTGATGGTTTTTTTTTAGCAATTATGACAGATGGAAATATAATATATGTGTCTGAAAGTATAACTCCCTTACTTGAACATTTGCCAGTAAGTACAAATTGCTTTCAGTAACAGATCAGTTTGTCTATGGATGGTGTTCTGCTATGAGTACTAATTAATCATTAGCCTTTTCAGTGTTATAGAATAGATATATTCTTTGTTTTAATACTTCTGCTTTTTCTTTAGCACAACTCCTTCCTACTGGTCTGTCTCCTATATTAAACATTTCCTTTGGAAATACAGAATGCAGTCGGCACTCTGATAAGCAGGATTATGAAGTGTCAAACTAGCATCAGTTTCTCTTCAACGCAACTGAAATAACACAGTTGACTGCAGGAGACCCTTTCGAGTTCACACCTTACACAGCCTCTGCATGAGTCACAAGAGTATTGCTAAGGAGCTATATCCTTGTAATATTTTTAAACTACTTTTTTACTCCTTTCTTGCCAAAGAACTCTTATAAGAAATACATACTGCTGGTTCTGCTTTTTAAGCTAGGTATATACTTTGAGTTTTACCACATTCATTCATCCTTAATCTTGGTGGTATTGCTCACTGGTAAATTGACATTCTAGTTTTTAAAGTTACTTGTGAATAATGTTATTCTGAAATGAGGCAAATTAGTACTCAAAAATGCAAACAATTGATGAGTGAAACAGTTTTTTTCTAGAAGAGAAGGACAAGTTATTGTTGAAAGCTAGTCATCCTACTGTGATAAAGAGTATTTTGTAAAAGTTGGAGTGGCATATTTAAAAAATGATTCTGCAAAACACAAATTCCCCTAAGGTATGCATGGTGTCAGCCTGAGAATTTTGAAAAATGTACAGGTAATTGTGATTTTTTTTTTTTTTTAAGAGTATAATTTCCCAAGTTCTCAGAGGCACATTTGTTTTTTGCTTTTAGGTGTGTTTATATATTCTAAACATACATTCTATGATCCCTCTTTTCTGAATACTTAATCAAATGCATTTATGCATATAATCAGTTGTTTAGTTGTTCAATTTTATTGCCTTCATCTCTGTTGTTCCCAGTTTTGTTTACATAGTTGCAGAACTAATAATATGTATTCATAAAATCAATTGCAACTGGATATATTTATTGGTAACATAATAAACTATATGCTGTAGGGAGGGGCTGTCTTTTGTTCCAAGGTATCATTTCAATGTATTGGATGCCACCGACAGGTTACAGTGCCATAGAACAACACCGTATAATTTCTAATTAAAATGCTCTAATATAATTTCTAATTAAATTGTTGCATCCCAGGGAGGTTAATACAAGCTCCATTGTACCTCAACGTGTATGTATATCTGCTGCATTCATGGTGTTTTTCATTAAATGGTTTGCAGTGTCAAAATTAAGACAGATCAAAGTGAGATTTTTTTCCTTGCAAAATATTCATGTGTATTCCAGCAGGTGGCTTTGTTGAGTCGGTAATGTTCTTCTAAAGTGTGAAATTGTTTTACATTAGGGTAGCAGGCTTTGTGACATTGTATGTCTTGCATTAGTTTAATGCTTATTAAATCTTTTTCTTTCAGTCTGATCTTGTGGATCAGAGTGTATTTAATTTTATCCCAGAGGGGGAACATTCAGAAATTTATAAAATATTGTCTTCTCATCTGCTGGAAAGTGATTCATTGACACCAGAATACTTAAAATGTAAGTAGTTATTGCGGGTTAACCCTGGTAGGCAACTAAGCACCACACAGCTGCTTGCTCACTCCCCTCAGTGGGATGGGGAAGAATCAGAAGGGTAAAAGTGAGAGAACTGGTGGGCTGAGATAAAGACGGTTTAATAGATAAAGCAAAACCCGTGTGCACAAGCAAAGTGAAATAAGGAATTAATTTGCTATTTCCTATCGGCAGGCAGGTGTTTAGCCATTTAAAGGAAAGCAGGGCTTCATCATGAGTAATGGTTACTTGGGAAGACAAATGCCATAAGCACAAATGTCTCCCCCTTCCTCCTCCTTTCCCCGGCTTTTATTGCTGAGCACAATGTTGTATGGAATGGGATATGCCTTAGGTCATCTGTCCCAGCTGTGTCCCCTCCCAGCTTCTTGTGCACCACCAGCCTACTCACTAGTGGGGCAGCGTGAGAAGCAGAAAAGGCTTTGCACTATGTAAGCACTGCTCACCAATAGCTAAAACATAGACTCATAGAATCATTTAGGTTGGACTGTGTTATCAATGCTGTTCCAAATCCAAAACACAGCACCATATGCGCTGCTATGAAGAAAATTAAGACTATCCCAGGTGAAACCAGTACAGTAGTTGTATTAAAAATAATCTGCTTTGTATCACATGTAATCAGTTCCTTTCTTCCAGTGTTATTTAAGCAGAAACATATGGGTGATCTCTGAAGAACAGAAGCACTTTTTTGTGTTCCCCCCCTGCCTGAAGAGTAAAATTTTCAGTGTTGCATTGCATTTCGCTCTATGACTTACCCATGTATTAGAAATGTTCATCTTGTTTATACAGCTTCCATTTAGACAGTTGTAGCAGTTGGCAAGAATAAAACCATAGCAGCCTAATGGGTTTTGGAAGTGCATACTTTAGTAAGTTTAGAGCAGCTGCTTCTTTAAAATAGCTCTAGTTTTCAGGGGTTTTCTATGTCATTAGCATTCAGGCCTTTCATGCATGAATTCTAAAGGAGTTCTTTTCTTTAGGTTAGTTAATATTGCGCTGGTTAAAAGCAGAGGCTGTAGCCATTTGCAATCACAACACTTACAGTATCTCAATAAGTATGCAGCTTAATTATTCCTGCTTTCTATTTCATGTTGCCTGTGCGCTTCATCAAGCATGTAGGCTATTAATTTGTTTATTCTTTTCTCAGCAAAGAATCAACTAGAATTCTGTTGCCATATGCTGCGAGGAACAATAGATCCAAAAGAGCAACCTACATATGAATATGTAAAGTTTATAGGAAATTTCAAGTGTTTGAATAATGGTAAGTAATTTCAGCGATATTAGAGTGGAATACTTAGGCAGCTTCACAGCTAAACAGGCTTGGGACCATTGTGCAGCACTTGATGGTAGACTAAAATCACTCTTTCAAAAGAAGAGCTTGAAGCAGAGTTATATTACTTCTATATTGTTTTAATGAAAAAGAATTAAAACTGCCTATCAGGTATTACAGCTCCGTGCATTTGAATTCAAAATGTAGTAATTCTGCTTAATGTTTTCAATTAAAGAAACTAGTATGTTGTAAAATATTTTTAAAAGAATCTAAGAGAAATTTAAGCAAACACTTTAAAATAAAGAGCCTGAATTTAGTTAAGCGTAATCCATACTTTAGCAGGTGACTAAGTAACTTGAAGATTAGTGGTACTGAGTACCTGCAGTTCTCATTATGCGGTGAACTGGGAAGTGAAATGTTGGTTTCTCCGTCATTTCAATTCTGTGCTTTCACTGACAGGAGTTACCACTCAGATAAGTGATCGCCCAGTACAGTTTTCTGCACTGAGTTCCTTCTCCCTTCCATTAAAGTTATTTTTATTAGTTATGAACTAATATTATTCCTCTGTACTACATCTCTAATCTGTTTGGCCAGCCTGTGCTGACTAATTACTTGAGAGGCATGTTTATTTGGTCAGCCAAATAAATGGATTGTGCAGTGTGGTCAGTAGTAGATCTTCATAAAGATCACCCCCCAAAATATTATCAAAAACATATTTTGTAAATAAACCTATGGGGTTTTGTGTGATACCAGTATTTTTCTCACAAAATGGGGAGAGGTTGAGTCTTAGTGCCAAATGCAGGTATGTACTATTATAGGAAAGACAAGAAACGAGCCTGAAAAGGCCAAATATGGTGCCAGTCTTGGAAAGAGGAGGAGTTGGGAAACTGCAGACCGATTGGTTGCAATTCAATATTGAGAAATATTCCAGAACAAATAACTAAACTACATTTGAGCTTCAGGAAGCTAGCAGGGAATTGAATAGCAACCATTGTGGATTTTTCAGGTAGAAATAGCATCAAATCAATTCAGTTTCCTCTACCAAAGAGTAATACACTGTGTGGATAAGAGGACGAAGCGCAAATAAATGAAGGACTTTATTAATATGCTTTTGACAGTTATCATGTTCTGTTCTCACAAACATGTAAGGCTAGCACATGTTAATTGAAATTGCTGGAGAGTAGCTGCAGAAACTAGTTGGAACGGTTACTAATGTTCACCATCAAAATGAAGTTTTAATGGACTTCTGGATTTGATCAGTATTTTCATTAATGTTATCAATAATGGAACGTAGTTTGCAGTCATGAAATGATGCGAGAACACTAAAAACAAGATAAGAATTCAGCCCCAATTTTAGAAAATAAATTATTTGGGGGGAAAAAAGCATACAAATTGACTAAGAACAAACCAAACTATATTAACAGAGGAAAAGGTTACAGTCAGCTAGATAGCAGTCCTTTAGAAAAAGGAGTTACTGTAGAATGTAAACTGAACATGACCAAATCACCATGATCAATCACCAAATTGTGAAAATACGAAAGCGTTTCTAAAATATAGTCTAAGCCACATGAAATAATCCCATTGCAATTCTTAGCACCCATATGTCCTCATCCAGTTTTTGACACTATTTGTCGGGAGTAAGTAAAGCAGCTGGAGAGAGTTCAGACTTGAGCAATGAAAGCAATCAGAAATTCAAAAATATAACTTACAAGGCAAGATAAACTCTGAAGATCAAAGGAGAAGGGATAAGATAAAGAGGAAGGAAATTACCCATTTTCTTTCCGATGGGAAGAGCAAGGAGCTGTAAGCTTAAATTGCATGAAGAAACTTCAGTAGAAGTTCTAATCTAGAGCTGAACTAAAACCAGTTAGGCTTGGAAGAGCCTGACAGCATTTTGGAGTCACCATCATTAGAGCTTAGTAAAGATAAACTAAATTGCTGTCTGCTGGAAATGAAAGATAAGGTTAATCTGTTTTGAGATATAGTCCATCCTTTGCCCCCTTATGATTCCATCCATCTCTGTGATTCAGTAAGTGGAATTTGTTTGTTTTCAGCTCGGTGTCCTGATTCTTTCACATACATAATTGTTGTGCCTTTGATTGTTCTGTTACTCAGTGTGTCTTCAGCTTGTGTCGTTTGAATGTGATGGAAGCCTAGAAAAGAAATACTTACCTCAGAGTTCAAAAGAAAAAGTTAGCGAAACCTGATACAAAAGAGAAATTTTAAAGATTTTTTTGAAGAAGGTGTATTCCAGTCATTTTTAGTAGTTACCAAGAAGGATTAGATTTGTTATCAGTTTCTTAAAACTGCTTTGTTAAATAATATCATATTAAGTGTAATTTTAGTTCTTTGAGAAAGTTACTTCATGGTTGTGTTCCCATTACTACTGTACAACTACTATTCCTGTGCATAATGTGTATATAATATATGTAGCATTTTTGTAATACATGTTAAAGTATAAGCAAACCACATTAGATAAATATTGGGCCATTTGTCTTGTGCTTTTACTGCCATTTTTCTCCATGCTTATATTGTAATCTGTGTTGACCTCTTCTCCTCGATCTTCCCTCAGTTCCCAACTCAGCGCACAATGGGTTTGAAGGAACTATTCAGCGATCGCACCGGCCTTCATATGAAGACAAAGTTTGCTTTGTAGCCACAGTTAGATTAGCTACACCTCAGTTTATCAAGGTATGTACAAATGAAATCACTTTTGTATCATTTTAAAATGTACTCTGAACAGGAAAACTTCAGAGAGAATGCACACAGCATTTCAAATATTATTAATGAAAACTGTAAGGAATTTTATTATATGAAACTGAAAGTGTCTGTTTTTCTTACTTCACACACAAATAAATTAAATGTTATGCAGAGCATCAAATGAAGTTGTTACAGTGAATGCCATTTCTAAATAGTCATATGAAATAGTAATATGCAAGAAATTAATTTAGAAGAAGTCCACAGGAATATAATTTAGCAAGTTTAACTTAAACAAAATGAAAGATAACATCAAGATTCCACTTTCACTGGAGAAATTAATAGTTTTAGTTGAAACTTGGATGTGAATTTCATGTTGCTGATGGTTTTGCTGTAGTTTGATCCAGAAGCAAATCTGGTGGGGCTTAATGAAAACTAACATTACTTGTCAGTAACTGAGTGTTGGGTTTGCTGTAATAGAACTCTTGTTTTGTTTCAGTACTGTTACTCAGTAACTCGGTTGTTTAAAGAGAACATTTTGCTTAACTACTAATGTACAATGAAGCTATCTTTCCAAGTTTAGAACTGGATGTGTATGAAGTTTGTGGTTTACCAAGTATAATCCTGTTCCTCACCAAAATCAGTCAAAATAAATACTCAGGATACAGTACAAGAAAGTCTGTGATTGTGATTCAGATTATATGTTTTATACAAATATATTAATCAAAGTACAGGATAGTCTACTAGCTAACATTTGCTCTTGCAATTCAGTTGTAAAGAAATGCCGTGAAACATATACGGCACATGGTTAAGCTGCTGTCTGTCATGCAGAACTCTTTGAATATTTAAATATTCTGCCTGTAAGTTGAATGCACTGGTGTCTTAAGCTGAATATTGTTGGTGGTAGCCTCTGAGGACATGGTCTATATACTTGGTACTTTGAAAGTGTAGTAGGGAGCTTGTGGACAAATGGTATGAACTACTTCAGTTCTGTCAGGTTGAATAGGAATTGGATCTCTCCAGACTGCATGCCAGAGAGAGTTTGTTGTTTATTTCTCCTGAAACATGGAAATCATTCATCTGACACTTTTCTTCCCATGCGGGTCTAAATAATGTTCTTGCTGTTATGCTGGTGGTTGGTAGAGATGTTAAATGTGTGATTTTTGCATCATGAAATACTTGGGGAAAAAAGACCAACCCAGCAGGATTTGCAAAAATTTTTGCCTTTTAAAGTCTGACAGGTTAGAATGTACTATAGTGAAACTTCTGTGTTTCCTACTTCTGGAACAGGACATTTGGAAATTGAGGAACATCCATTTATGATCATTCAGGTCTCAGTCTCCTGAGGGCGAAAGCCTTACAGGTTATACTCTGGCCAAAGTTTCATTCCTCTACCTGAACTTGAGCCCCTAGTCCCTAAGTAAACTTTCATGTTACAGAGGTTTTAACATCCTCTCAAGGGTTTTGACTAGTGCTGTTCGTCTGGGAGCTCTTCTTGTGAAGACTTTTAACCTGACAATACTTGTTTATAGTCTTTTGATAACTTCTGTTGTTATTGAGTCTAGCAAATAAGTGTTATATCAGGAACTTTACCAGCCCAGTAACTTTACTAACAGATGTGTGATGCAGCCAGTAATAAGATGTATATTGTAGTACTGGATTGCCTTATTTAAGGTAGAACCTGCCTGCTCATCTGCCACTTTTTCTCTTTATTTCAGATGGTATATGGTTCTGGATATTTTTTTTAACCTAGAATGTAATTTCTCAAGGATATACAGTGCTTTTGAAGAAAGCCGTAGTATTTATGAGAATAAACTCTGAAAGTTCAAGGTTTTATTTTCTGCATATGACGCACCACTTTTGTAACAAAATATGCCACAAATTTTGCCCCCCAGTGAAGGATTTGGCTCTACGCATTCTTTAAAACATTTGTCTTGCATTTTGACTGGTAAATGATTGAATCCTATCAAGGTGGCAAGATTAATCCACCCAAATGGATTCTACCGGAATACTTTTTGTTACAAATGAAAGTCCTTTCTTTTCTAGATGCCTTGTTGACAACTTCAACAAGATGCCTTGTTGAACAAGATAGCTTCTATCCAGGGGTATTTTACAGTGGAATATCTGCAAATATTAATATAAATGCATTGAGTAATCAGATACTAACCTGCTGTGAGCTCCTCTCTAACAATGATGTTTTTACTGTGATTTTATTGCCTGCACTTGAAGTTATTTTTACTTTTGTTTTGACTTGTGCCAAAATAATTACATTAAAAGAAACAACAAATCAAAAGTATAGCTCAGGGCTATACACTTACTCTGTCATTTCTTTTATTTTGTGTTGAGGTTTGGGTAGCCGAGTTCTCATCGCCGGGGCTGGAGGGGTCATGGTGCCTGTCGCCAAGGTCTGGGTGCCTGCAATGCTCCTTGCCGGGGCTGGAGGGACTGCAGGCACCCAGACCTTGGTGGCATTTTGCTATGAGTGGTGCTTTATTAAATGCTGTAATCTTAGGAAATTAGATGAGCTTTGGGTTTTAGGGGTAGTTTTGAGTTTTGAAGGTTAAGTCTTGCTAACTGGAAGTCACACCAAGAGTCATAAATTTGTGCCCAGAGTGATTTTGTTCATTACCTCTGTCATATAACTCACTTTCTAGTCACTGTCTTTAGATTTTACACTGATGCAGGTGAGGAAAGAACATTGCCTAGATATGTTCACTTTTTTCTTTCATAGAAAGAAAACTTAGAAATATCTATCTAAAGATCTGCAAAATATCCACTTAAACTCTCTGTATTATAACCTGAAAGTATGAAAAGAAGGTGGTCCCTTTGTAGGAACAACAGTTAGTCTTCTACAGTATTTTTCCACAGGACTATTTTAGTTACAGATGTTTGCAGAGCAGCAGTGTGCTCATCTGTCCACATCTGTCATGAATACAATGTCAGTGCAGCAGCGGCTTCCATATTGTAGTCTTAAGGAAAGTGTTGTGGTATCCAGCCATCCATAGATTCTACTGTGTTCCTGGCAATGGGAATACTATTGCAAGCTCCTACAAGTGTGACAAACGTGCAAGTGTCCAAAAAAGAAAGATTTAGTGATCTCTAATTTTATTGTAATTCTTTGAGGGGTGTATTTTTATGTATGCATGTATTCCATCATCCATCTTCCTTCTTGTAAGGCAGTACTAGAGGAGTTTGCAAAAGAAACAACTGGCTTGGGGTACTTAGCTCCGTCACTGTCTCAGCATGAGGCACAGTACTTGGCAGGGCATCTTTACCTCTCTGGAAGGGGATAATAGAAATTGACTGACATGCACTGATTGCACATATGTGTGAGTGGAATACATTTAAAACGATGTACAGAATACCTTGAGGATTTGTTGTAATAGTGGAAATAAAATCATTCTCTTACTTTTCATGAGTTCTAAACATGAGAACTGTGTGTTATTTGTAGTACATGTTTGTGCCCTCAAGCCAAAGTGATTTCGAGTACTCTGTATTCACTAAAAGGAAGAATCCTGCTCCTAAACTCAAAATAATGTGACCATCTTGCTAATGTTGGTTTTTACCCATTATAAGCATATACTGTAATCAGAGTGTCTGGTGGGAGTGTTTTATCTCTTCTTTTGCTTGTTGCAAGTTAAAAGCGTAACTGCAGGAACTATTGATTTCTGCTTATACGACGGTGTTTGTAGATACTGAGCTTGAGTTTAATCTCATGCCAGGGTTGTTCCATTTAAATGAACTGAGTGTCAGTCTGGCACAGCTGAGATTAGATTCTACCTCAGTACTATGCATCTAAACAAGCAAAAACAATGAAGCTGTCTAAAAATAACATTATAACTATTGTGAAGTTATCTACTAACTTTAGGTAAGTCTGAATTTCAGAAGAGCTTATGAATTAGAATAGAGCAGTTTTGAGAGAGATTTTTATTTTTTTACTTTTTAGGAAATGTGCACTGTTGAAGAACCCAATGAAGAGTTCACATCTAGACATAGCTTAGAATGGAAGTTCCTATTCTTGGATCACAGGTGCAATTCCTTCTATGTATAGCAGCAATAGTAGCTGAATCACAGTGGTGGCTATAATATTTAGAGTCCACCAATCAGCATTAACTACTCATAGCTTGTGTTGGGTTTAATTTTTAATTTTTTTCAGAGCACATACTGTAAACAAGAAAACGTATATAATGAAATAATTTTGTTTGGGATTTTTGTGTGAAAATAAAATGACATTAATTTTTGTATTAATTAGGGCACCTCCGATAATAGGTTATCTTCCTTTTGAAGTTTTGGGAACATCAGGCTATGATTATTATCATGTGGATGATCTAGATAATCTGGCAAAATGTCACGAGCATTGTGAGTACAACTAAGTTGCTAAAATGAGCAAGTTTGCTTTATAGATATTCAGTTTAAAGTTCGTTAAAATGTACACTTGTTGTAGTGAAATTTTGTGCTATATTTGACCGAAGTGTCTTTGCTCTCATTCATTTGACATAATTGCACTGCTGATCTTAATCTTTTTTCTTTTGATACAGACCTACAAAACAGATTTAACTTTGTCTTATAATTTAGAGTTTTCATTGTGGTAAATTGGAGTGCACAGCACTATGACTAATACTTCTCTAGTTCTTCCAATAGCATTTAAAAGGCTCTGTGATGTTTAATAAATGCAAAAATTGTTTAAACATGTAATTGAATAAGCTTTCTGTTCAACTGTGGTTTTCTTTATAAAGCTGTATTTAAATTTTTTGCACATAAATTTTTCACAGTATGTAAAAAAAACCCCACAAAAATGGAAGTTTGAGTTCTGCAGTTCTCTGAAAAATGCAGTGTAAAATTTTTTTGGTAGAAAGCTATAGTTGTAAACCTGTTCTTAGTCATTGTCATAATACTGAATTTAGACATGATTTTGGGCCATATGAAGCTGGGAAATAATGTTTATTATGTAATTGCAATATTTACAGACTGGAAAGACAGTCAACTTTATTCTTCACTTTTATAGTAATGCAATATGGGAAAGGGAAGTCATGTTACTACAGATTCCTTACAAAGGGACAACAATGGATTTGGCTGCAAACACATTACTATATCACGTATCACCAGTGGAATTCCAGGCCGGAGTTTATTGTCTGTACGCACACTGTTGTAAGGTAAGTTATTTTTAAAAATCTATATTAGAGAAAATCTATTGGCATGGGAGCTGTATTGCTGGTCTTTTTGGAGGTAGAGAAATCATAGCAGTTTAAAGAGTCATTGGAAAACTTTCTGACATATTTGTAAGCAAGGTATCTCTGAGAAGTTTGGGTTTTGAGGTATGTTTTTAAATCATCCAAGAACATAGCAGTCACATTTGGTTTGTTCTTCCAGTTATGCAGAAGTTAGAGCAGAAAGACGACGAGAACTTGGTATTGAGGAGTCTCTTCCAGAGATAACAGCAGATAAAGTGAGTGTCTTCTATAATTTTATTTTACGTCTTCTTTCTTTCATACTAAAAATAATATGTAAGCAAATACACAGCAGCAAGAAGTGTTTTATCCTGTTACAGATAAAGTAATTATTTTGATCTCTAAATACTATGACTGTTTAAAATGATAAAGTAGTCTAGGAAGGGTGTTTAACTGTATTCTGCCATGAACACTTACCCTCCTCTTTTCATAAGTTCATGTGCATGTAGTTATAACATGGCAACATCCATAAGTCCTTATTAAGATCTGATTCCTGCAGAGTTTGATTCATAAATAAATTTTCTTCCTTACTGGAAGCACCCATAATCTGAAAAACCAAGGTCAACACACTAAGATGGCTTAAGGAATTCACAAGAGGAAAGCAGGAGCTATTTCATTGTGTGACTCTGTCCCACTTCTTAGAAGTATACAAAATTCATTTTGAATTAATGTTCTTGGAAGCTCAGTGAGTTTTAGATAAGCCAGTTTGTGCAGATGCTCTGTCGTGTTTTGCCTTGGCAGTTCAGTAAGTTTCATCTGACAGTGCTCCTTCTAGTGGAATTAACTCATCCTTTCTCAAAAGAATAAGCAGTTCACTCATTGCACTGGTGTTCAGAGTGAATTGCGTAGCTAGAGAAGGAGGTCAGCTCAGCAGTCAGTTTGTGGCCTATGTCTCCATGCATTTTGGTTTCTAGGCGTATATGGTTTTGGTTTGGTTTCTTTTCCAAGGATAAAAGCCACAAGTGGAAACTGAGCTTACAGATACCAAACAGGCCACTACTTCTGCAGTCACCTGTGTAAGGGGGTTAATTAGACACAGCATGGTCTTAGATATTTGCTAACAGAAATGTACATTGTGTGCTGAATCAGATAAAATAATTGTTGTTTGTGTATGTCCCTTCAGAGTCAGGACTCTGGGTCTGACAATCACATAAACACAGTGAGTCTCAAAGAAGCACTGGAAAGGTTTGATACCAGCCCCACACCTTCTGCTTCCTCCAGGAGTTCACGAAAATCTTCACATACTGCAGTATCAGATCATTCATGTAAGCACCAACTGTTGAAAATATAATTGCCTTCCTAGTGAAGGCTTTCTCTTCTTTACTTACTTGAACTAAATGCATAACTAACCGTTAATCACCATTTTATGAAAGGTGTGCAAATGAAAATGTCCTTTTTGATGGTTCAGAGATCTGCTGACCACTCAGATTTTCAGAGGTTGTATAGTGATGTTAAAGCATGACAAGTGACTTCTTCTAAAAGTACAATAGCAGACCCTAGAACACTCTATTTCAGTCCATCAGATTGCATTGTTAGATAGTCAGGGTAAAAAAAAGAGTCCAAGCCTTAAGCTTTCTTTTTATTCATGAAAAGCTTTCTGTGATTTGATTATTGCGTTGCAGAACTGAGATAACTATTAACATGTCTCTTTCTGTTGTAACTCTGAACATTGTCAGCAACACCGACTAAAATGACACTGGACACTAGCACTCCTCCAAGGCAAAGCTTATCTGGTCATGAAAAGACTACACAAAGAAGATCATCTCTGAGTAGTCAGGTAACTCTTCAGAGAAAAATTTTGTACTTAATCAGTGTAATTCACCTTTAAAGTGTATTATTAAATCCATATAACCTTTGCTTTATTTCTTCTGAAAACACATAATTTAAACTGTAACAGTTTCACTTGGAATACGTGACTATCAGAATTGTATCGTCAATATGCAACTTCGGTATACTACGTTTTAAGGGAATAGAATAATTAAGCATATAAGTATTTTTTGGCATTAGGGTTTGCAAGCTTGAGTATGAATCTCTGCTTTCACTCACACATAACTTTCTACGATTCTGCATTTTTAGTGTAGATATGTATATAAGCAATTATATACATATATATATATATAAAATTGCCAACATAATGCTATGTGTGTCCCTATAGAGAAATCATATAAATTTATGACTTTTAAGAATATTAGTGAATACTTTCATATAGTTTCTGAAATCTTGGTAATGTGAGAAAATGTCATGCTTTGTGTACTTTGTGCTCATGTTCCAGTTGAACTAATACATTCACTTCAAAAATAGAATGCTTATTAAAATATGTATTTTTTAAAATTATTAGTGTAATAATAAATCAAAGGTGTCAACTTCCAAACTTGTTGAAAAAGTTTTTCCCTTACTACAAATAAGACTTTTAAAACAGTTGTCATTGTAATTTCTGTTTTTCCTGGTTTATACCTACTGCTTTTATATATTTTTAGCAGTGGAAAAACGATATATATATTATGTATATAATCAATTGCTCTCATGTTCTTAATTCTCTAATATTTAAGGTTAGATATTTCAGGAAACATTTACCTTTTTTTTTTTTTTATATGATGCTATTTTGGAATTGGCACTTTATGTAAAGAAATATTTCATGTCAAGTACAAATTTCATTCTTTTCCACTTACGGAATGATTTTTTAAATCCTAGTCTTTAAGCTCCCAGTCTCTGGGACAACCAGTAGCACAGCCAACGATGTCTCAGCCTGCAACTTTACAGCTCCAGTCTGGCATGTCACAGGTATGGATTAAGTTGATTTATTGTTTATTATTTTTAAACAGTCTTGTTCTGAATATAAGGTTAAATTCTCTTTCAGAAGTTGAGTTCTTTGGTGTCAAAGTCACCTTTAGCATTATTCTCTTGAAAAGAGCAAATTTCCCAATTTGACAGTTTTCCTTTATTTTTTTCTTCCTGTTATTTGTGTGGGTATAGTTTTCAGCCTTGGCCATTAGAAACATAGATACAAACACAATTTAAGATAAAATATTGTAGGACATGAATTTAAAAATTCATCAGTTATGCTGGTAACTTTTTACACATATGCTTGTAACACAAGGCAACTTAGTCTATAAAACACTTTCGTGAAATAAGTATAGTGGTATCAGGTCCAACCAAAGATCTATCTCCTGTAGATAGGACATAAGTATCAAAAGGTTATATTGACTTGTGGCCCATAGCAGATGTCTAGGAAAGAATAGAAATGGCAAACATAGTTTCTCTGTGGGCTCAGCCTTCAACAGTTTGTGACTGAGGGTATTCCCAAGTTACTTGCATATGTTTTAGCTCTGAGTGAATTTTTTTGGTAAAGTGGTACAATTCTAATTTTTAACCTGAGAGAGCTTTAACATCCGCAGTACCATGTAAATTACTAAGGCTTTTTATAGAGTCTTGGTGATTTGGACACCAGTCAATTTCTTCTGCTATGGATTTATTTTTTTTAGTTCACCAAATCTAATGCATCAATTAAATGTGAGTTCTGTGACATTTTCATACTAATGAATTTGTCCGCAGATTATGGCTATTAGCAGTTTAAAAAGCAGTGCTTTGCTACTGTGGAGGAATGTATTTACTGCTTATAAATTACATGTCATTAATTTTGCTCAGCTTTTAATTTATTCATTGCACTACAGCCTGTGTTTCAGTTTTCAGCTCAATTAGGAGCTATGCAGCATCTAAAGGACCAGCTAGAGCAAAGAACGCGCATGATAGAGGCAAATATTCATCGGCAGCAGGAAGAGTTGCGTAAGATTCAAGAGCAGCTTCAAATTGTCCATGGTCAAGGACTCCAGGTGAGTTAGTGTAATTGTTACAGGTTTGATCTGTAGAGAATTTAGGCATCTAAAATGAGACTTGGGTACTTAATTCCACAAGGTGATCCTCCCTACCCCCTGTCAGCTGCCATTTGGACCTAATGTGCCTAAAATCCATAGCATCTGAAGCTACTGTTCCTGAGGTACCTGCCATTTTGCTTCTGAATGTATCTGGAAGTGCCCCAGTGTGTTTTCAATGTTGAGTAGCTCAAGCCTAGCTTATGCCTAAATCTAAATGTAAAAGGATGCAGTGGTTGTTACTTCTTGCAAAGTTTTGCAGCCATTAGAATATTAATCCAAAATGTGCAAGATAAGCATTTATTTCCTCTTTTAGCTCGAGGGTGTCAGATTGATACCTTTTGTTTCTTAAACTGTCCTAACTTATCAGGCTGTGGTCCTGCTATGCACCCTCCTAGTGAAGTGGTTCTACTTTGCATGGTATACTGAAGTAGTTACTGAGCCAGAAAGACAAGAAGTCGAAAGGATGTATTACTCAGTCTAGCAGCTGACTACCTGATTTCTGTATTTTAACTGGTATATTTTTTTTCTAATTTTGTCATTCTCTTTTCAGCAGCCATCTTTGGAAGAAAAGAATGACCCTGTTGGGTTTTTCTAGTTAAAAAAACCCAACCCAAACCAACCAAACAAAAACCGACCCAAAACTAAAATATACCTTAAGGAAATAATCTAAATATTTTCAGTGTGGATTGTGAATACAGAGTAGAAAAAAATACTTTCTGCAAGTACTGAGTATGTTGCATAAATTCTGTTGCAGAGTAGGAGTTTCTGGCATGTAGCATTTTCAGTGTTTTATCCTGTCTAGCATAAGCCTGCCAGCAGTAGACTGTCCTATAGATGCCTCAAAAGGAGAGATTCACAGCTCTCTTCACATGCACTGTGGAGGGACCTTATTCAGGACTGTGGAAACTAGGGAAAATAGATCTAAGTGCTGCACATTCTACCTTATTACCCTGTCTTCTTGTAGTCTTGGGCATAACTTTTTGTAAAGACTCAAATATTTTTGTGCTGAATTCAGTTTATTACAACAATGTTGGAAAGTTCAGTATATTCATGATTTCTTGGTTGCCAAGGAAGATTACGTTCTTGGTGCTATGCCTGGATTCTAAGATTTTCTTCATTTGAATTAGTTTCACTGCTGGAGATGCTACAAATAGAAATGTGATCTCAAATATGTTTTTATCTTTAGACAGTTGTAGACTACATTACCAGTTAGTGTCTAAATAGTACTTTTTCTTTAAGAACAAATAGTAAACCTTAATGTTTGGAGCTCTAGGAATCAGGATTCTGATTCTTATCTTACCAGTTACAGTACAGTCTTTGAATACTGACCCTATATGGGTGTTGGGCCTTTTGCTCTAGGAGGTTGCAATGCAGTTTCAACACTTCTAATAACTAAGATGAAACTTTATCTTATATTGATATAAAATAATTAAGTTTAGATTCTCTAAAACATCTTGAACAATTAACAGATTTTTCTTAAAAGCTAACTTGGAGATTTTTTTTTTTAAGATGTTCTTGCAGCAGTCAACTTCTGGACTCAACTTTGGTTCTGTGCAGCTTGCTTCTGGAAATTCTTCAAATGTTCAGCAGCTTACGCCAATAAACATGCAAGGTCAAGTTGTTCAGACTAATCAGACTCAAAGGGGGATGAACACAGGCCATATAAGTACCCCACACATGATACAGCAACAGGCTTTGCAGAGTACTGCAACACAGGTAAAATTCTCATTTGCTGGATAGAATATGTGCTCAAAACCATAGCTGAAACACAACAATTTTTTTTAAATGTCTTTTGAGTCATATTAATTTCTTCATGTTCCAAGTTTTACAATTGAAATGCATTTATGTTCTTGGTAATGCAATATCAGATCTTGTTTTTATGTTAAGACTTAGGCATGTAAATAATTAATAACAAGTAGCTTTCTTGAAAGACCAGTATCATGAAAACTTTTAGCTTGCCTTTTTTTGAGTGTCTATGATTTTTCTGTTGACAGAACATATAACTTGAGGTTTGTACTAGGTGAGCTTGAAACCTGGTGTCCAGACAGCAAATAACCAGAAAAAGCATAGGAACAGGACAAGAATATATTGGTGGTTCTGCAGTTGACTTCTTTACTCTTCAGCAATTTGTCAGATGCCATAGGTGTATGACATCTGTAATGTAATAGCCTTTTTATTCTATGAGTTTTTTCAGTTTCTTTCAATTCCATGTAAACTTTTGAAATTCACAGTATCTCGTAGTGAGTTCTACAGCTTTACTCTCTGTAAAATATGATTATGTTTGTTTTTTAAACTTGCCACCCAGCTTATATACTGGGAAACACATTGAGCAGCTATTCGCTTTTCACCTTCTCAGTCATATGTGATTTCAAAGTCCTCTGACACATGTATCTCCATAGAAGCCTGTCTTTCAAGCTGAACACTTTTAATGGGTTTGACGATTTTGCGTATGGAGGCTCCTTATAACTCCAGTCTCTGTGGTCACCCTCCTCTGTACCTTTATCCAAATTCCATACTTTCTTTTTGAGATTTGTGAAGAGGCAGACTAGTGGTGGACAGTGTTACCATCTCAGCAGTAAGCTAGTTCCAAACTTTCAAATAAGAAATCAATTGATGTGATGTGCACATTTTAGTCTAAATCTGGCACAGAGATGCTAAAGGAGTGGAAAATAGGATTTTCAACAAACAGTATACAAGTAGCTGAAAAATTCAGGAAAAAAAATAACCTGAACAGGAGAAGAGGGTAATCTAAGAGATTTTCAGATGTCTGAGGGCCAGTCCCACCTCCAAATCCTCAGTCAGTAGAAATACCTGGGTACTTTAAATTAAGAATTCATTTGTAATAGAAAAACATTGGCAGCTGTGAAGTATGGGAAATGACAATGAGGAGAACAGCTGTAGTACCTGGCTATTTTCAATTTACTATCTCATAAAATATTTTTTCTTTTCAGCATAATCAACAAAATGTGCTTAGTGGACACAATCAACAGTCTTCTCTTGCCAGTCAGTCTGCCAGTCAGTCTCAGAACACAGTCTCGGCACCTTTGTATAACACTATGGTGATTTCTCAGCCAACAACAGGAAATGTGGTCCAGGTTCCTTCTAGCTTACCACAGAACAATAACCAGAATGCTGCTGCAGTAACCACTTTTACACAGGATAGACAAATCAGGTAAATCTTCAATATTCAGATGACTTGCTATAATGATATGCTTACATGGTTCCATCATATACAAAAGGAACTAAAGTAGCATTAAAAAATCACATGATTTATTATTTTAACTATATATGAATACAATTGTTAAACTAAACTTTGCCCAAAATAACATGTTCACAGGCTTATCAAGACCCATGTTGTTTATAGCAAAGTATGAACATGACAAATCTCAAGTGCACGTGATGCTTGATTTATTTTTCCTAAAGAGACTCCAAATGTCTTTTTCTATTAACAGATTTTCTCAAGGTCAGCAACTTGTAACAAAACTTGTCACAGCCCCAGTAGCATGTGGAGCGGTAATGGTACCAAGTACTATGTTTATGGGACAGGTGGTGACAGCTTATCCCACTTTTGCTGCCCAACAGCAGCAGCCACAGACTTTGTCAATAACGCAACAACAGCAGCAGCAGCAGCAAAGTCAGCAAGACCATCAGCAGCAGCTCACCACAGTTCAGCAACCAGCTCAGCCACAGCTGACCCAGCACCCCCAACAGTTCCTACAGGTAATGCAGCATTCTCTACAAATTTTTCGAAGTCCTGACACCTTCAGCATTGCTAGCTTATCCTAGAGGTGCTTTATCTGAAAACAGAGCGCTTAAAATAGCAACCTATGAACAAGCCTGATGCGTGAAATAAGTTTATTCTGTAGCCATTCTCTAAAATCTTACTACTTAAAGGAGAGGTAGACTTTCCTGTAATTTGACTCTATGCTTTGTCCTATTTTATGTCTTCTTCCCTTTGAATTGCTGCTCTTGCTTGAGCATGGGATGAAGAAACAGATGTTTCCCTTTAAAACAGTTTGCATTTTCTTTGCATTCACATATTAATGCAAGAAGGTTTGAGAGATGATCTCAAACAGAATTGCTTGGTCTGGAAAGCAGCATGCAACCCAAAGCAAGACATGACCCCTTAACATGAGGCATGAACATCTGTTTAGGCTACAGGGGACGCTGAGCAGCAAGTAACCTTGTAAGCAGAGAGTAGAGAAGAACCTTGTTTTAGTGGAGAAAGAAGAGACATTGGATCAAAAGAGAAGGAGGCAAAACCCAAGAAGTTTAGAGACAGGAAATCTCAAAAAGAAGAGAAAAGAACCAGAAGGTAGAAAAAATTGATGGGGAAATCTGTTGCCGTTTGTTGATTCCAATTAATTGCTGGCACACAGCTCACCCAGCAGGTGATGCTGGTGAGGGAGATGTAGTTGTAGCTGGAACACAGAGAGGAAGTGCCTCCAAGAAGGCGTGCATTAAAAAAATCTTAATTTGGCCTCTGATGTTGCCTTCTCCAAAGAAGGATAAAGTCCATGTAACTATCACAGTGTAGTTTGTGCATATTCTTAACATTCGTTAACTACTCTGGCAATGTCAATTTTCCTTTTTTACTCTTTAAGAGCATACATAATTAAAAAATCCTTATTTTAAAAATATTTACTATATGTGGTCTCCCATTTGCACTAAATTTGGGATCCTGTGCGCAGGTGGAATATATACAAATGCAGTAAGTAATTGGAGGCTTAACCTACATTTATATGCACAAGGAATGGTTACAGTTCTGTTTAGGGCTGAGTAAAATTTTGTTTCACTAGGTCATTGACAGAAAATATTGACTTGTTGAAAAAATCTTTCATGGGAACATACCAATTTCAGTCATGCATCAGGCAAAGGCTTTTCAGCTGCAAGTTGACTTTCAAAAAGAAAGCTGAAGAATACCTAGTGATTTGAATTTCAGCACTCATTTATGTAGTGGGAGACTCTTGAACTGAATCAAACCAGAGCGCAGATTTGAATGTGTTCTCTGACAAGTCAGATAAATACTGTAACAACAATGCTGTTTAGCAGGTTGGTAGCGTCTGTACCTCTGTTTCCAAATTTAAAAGTTGGTACAAATTTGACTTAATTCTGGTGAAACAGAAGCTTTGTGAAAGATTAAGATCTCCAAAGGTCTGTTCCTGTCCTAGAATTTCTTTCTAGGCAATAGTTTAGTATTTTTAATACAAACTATTAAAGTGCTAGACTTTGAAATGAAGCAAATGCTCTTTAAAAAGGGAGAAAAGTGTTTTTCCTGCCTCTGCTCACTGGGGCAGTCTGATTCTGTAGGTGCAGCAGTCGATGGAGTTTACTTTCTGCTGCAAGAACGTGTTTCAGGACTGAGACATCCAAGTGCATTTGTACCCATCCTTCATTGCTTTTCTTCAGTAACCATCATATTTTGGTTCTAAGAAGATTAATATTAAAACTAAGTACTATTTCCAATAGTAATAAATCTCCTTCAAAGGGGATGTTTGGGTCTGCAAATGCGGCAGTTTCTTTGTTCATTTTGGCTGGGGGGGGGGCGTGAATGTGATCTATGCCAAGTCATGCACTGTTTTTTCATTTGACTGCAATGACAGCCACCTGCACTTGTTAAAATAGATTCCTTAAGCCCTGTTATGCTCTTGTGGTTTGAAATGGAGACAAATTGCCATGTGTTCCTACTCAGTCATGGGACATTACAAAGACCAGTTACAGCTGCTTCATTAATTGGTCAGATGTGCTAATTAACTTTGTTAGTATGAACTAACCTTTGCAATGTTTGCTGGTATGAATTAATCTTTGCATTGTTTGCTTAGCTTAAATGACCAAATCAGAAGTTTATTTTGATTCAACCCTTATGACAAGTTAAAAGGCAGCTAGGCCTGTGTTTCTCAGTGCAGCAGGAAAAATAATCTTTTTCTGTTTCCATGTTTTAGACATCCAGGTTACTTCATGGAAATCAGTCAGCTCAGCTTATCCTCTCTGCTGCTTTCCCACTACAACAAAGCACTTTTACTCAGTCCCACCACCAGCAGCATCAGTCCCAGCAGCAGCAGCAGCAACTTTCGCGACACAGAACTGACAAGATGACTGATCCTTCCAAAGTTCAACCACAATAGTGTGGGGCTCTGCCTCTTCTTGAAGCAAACTACCAGGAGGGGGCTGGTCCACAAACAGTTGCACTGAGGCTACAGAGGTAGCAGTACGAAGGCTTTCTAACACCACAGTGTTGAGATCTACTTCTAACTTCTGGAATCTGTTAAGAAAAGCCACAAGATGATGATGGGGACATGGCCAACTTTGATAGTTGCCCCAGTTTCTGTGTTCTGAAGGATTTGCTGCCATGTGTTAATTTGTCCAGGTGAGAGATCAAAATGTGACTGAAATGAGAGGGATGCTGAAAATATTGGTTATTTTTATCAATCCTGTACATTTTTAAAGTATTGAAATGGACATGGAGCAATTGTTTGAATTAGCAGAAAAAAATGCCAGGAATATAGTCCAAAAACCATCTAATTTTTTTCAGATGATTACGGGACAGTAAATATTTTGAAAATGTTGTGTGAAATCCAGTTCTCTGTTGTACAGATGCTGTAAAATATTGTGTATATGTCTGCATAAAAGGAGAAAGAGCAAAATATTTTATATGATGCATGAAAATGTAATCTGTTATTTGTAGGTTTGAATATGTTTCCCTAAATTCTCACACCATACTCAGACTAATGTTTTCCTCTGTTCTACCCTTTTGTTTACAACATGATGCATCATTATTTTCACCCTTAATGTGGGCACAAGTCTCTTGTTTGTGCTTTGTCTGTGATGTCAGGGTTTGTTTGGTGAGGTATAGTGTGTTGGTTAGTTGACTTCTTGAGGTTAAATTATTGATGAAGCTGTTTGAACTGGTGATCATGCATCAGGGTTCAGGACATTCAGATTCATGAATATCATCCATCATTTCATATATAATTCATAGTTTTATTTGAAAAATAGGAATTTGCACTGCTTTCTTGCGGATGGTTTGGAATTTTATTCCCCAAAGCTATCTTTTGATATAGTTCATAGTTGGAAATATTTATGTAAAAGGTTTAACAAAAAAATGACAGTAATTTTCAAGAATGTTTCAGTTATAGGAGTAATTTGCACAAAAATATATTTACATTTAATAACCTTTTGGGCACTTTTTAACCACTTTCTCTGTGGTGAGAATTGTAACTTGTTAAAATATGTTGGAATCTTTTTATTCTCCTTCAAAAATTAGTCAGAACTAATTCAGGGTCATTTTAACAACAACAACAAAACCCATAGTGCCTTGATTTTAATTCAGGTGATAATGTTGAACATCTTGAATTACAATGTCTTGAATCTGTAACCATTTTCAATTTTGAAGTCTTAGTACATTGTCAACCAAACTTGTGTAACTACTTCATAGATATTTCTGTATTGTGTTGATTTTAATAATGGTCTGAGTTGAGACCATGAGCATTTTTGAGTGGTACTCCCCTTCAAACACTAGCCAGAAACAGAGGAGTCTCTAAAATCTTAGACCTTGAAGGTAATACTCTTAAAAGATCAAAAAACCTAAAAGTGTAGAACTCCTTTTGCAGGAGGAGGAATAGTAAGCTGATTTTTTTGTTGTTTTTTTTTTTTTTTTTCAATCATTTTCATAGCATTTAAAGTGTGTTTTGGGGGAGATCACGATTGCATTTAACACTACCAGGCTATTGATTTAAGAGATATCACTGAACTAAGACTTCAGAAGGCGACTTCACTTTATAAAGAAAATAAAAAGTTCCAACAGATATGATGTGCTATTTTAAGTAAATGTTCAGTAGGTTTTTATGGTACTAGTTTGTGGAAACCAGAACTTCAGAGGAAAATGAATAAATGCTGATAGATCTGATAATTAAAAACAAAAACAGTAAAAGCAGTTAAAATTAGTATTAGGGAGAGAAAGCTGGATTAATCTTGAATACTGAGGAGGAGTTGAATGAATGTAACCAAATGGTGAGGGACTATTTTGTACTATGAAACAGTTTGATTGTATTATTGGATGAACCAAACCTGCATGAAGGTAATACCAGTTTAGCCAAGTATTTGGTACAGTTGGTTACGTTTTGAGGTTAGCCTTTGCACGTGTCCCACCATTAGATCTTTTTTATTCCCCAGTTATAAAGCAAGAGTTTGGCACCAAAAAGCACAGCAGTGAACAAGGAAGGAGAGTGTGAGAAACACAGTACCAAAGAAAATCAGATTGCTTTCTGCTCCAAGAAGCCTCTTGCAACCTGGAGCAAGGAACCGATGCCAATACCAAACATAGCAAGGAACACTTCCCCTTCTTTAAAGGGATTTCTGGCATCCTCTGGGCTAGAATAATTGTCAGAAACCTGTTTCTCTAAAGTTCTATGTAAAGAAATCCTGCCTTGCTCTACTATCCCTACCACACCATTCCACCTGTTTCTAAATTAAGCTGCGTTGACTAGAGGTCTGTGCGATCAGTACTTTTGCTTAATGGAAAATAGATAAAAATGTTTTTAACCAATTACAATAATAATATAGCTCTAAAAAAGAACACTGGGAGAGCTTTAATAGTGCTGTTAGAACTATTGAATTGAATAGTGGTGAAATAGGTTTATTAAGCTATACACTGAGAATTACAGAAAATAGAGATACTAGCCAGACGGTTAACGACGCAGCTTTTTATATAAAGCTTCGTTTAAACTTCTCTTCCCATTTCCCCTTCCCAAACACTCTGGTGTGCTGCTATAGGTCTGTTGGTAAAAAGGCTAAACTAGGTGAGAGAGAAATTAGATGATGACAATAGCATGACTGCTGAAAGAGAACTATGGAAATGTATGCTTTGAGCCAGAAGCTTTTTGTAACCTCAGAGAGAGGTCATTCAATTACAGAACTACCAGCTAGTAGAGAAAGTATAGAAGATGGGGAAATTCAAAGAAACTGGAAACACATAGCACGCATTTTAAAAATTCCTGCCATGAATCAGGCAAACTTTTTACAGAAGTGAGTATGTAGAACTCAGTCTAGATTCTGTGCAAGTATGCAGATGCTCTGCTTCACAGCTGGTGACTAAAAAGTGTGTATTTAAAAGGTGTGCAGCTCCCCCTGTTGCTAATCAGTTGCTGAACTGTCCTTGATTCGTAGCAGGAAGAGGACCAGGCTATTGCCTCTTTCTTAGTCAGCCTTTTGCTTCTGCCCGACTCATTTAGTACAGTCATAGACTTATTTGCAACATCCTAATCAGTAGGACAATAATGAATGCTGTGATGCTGCAGGTTCTGGAGCATAAACATTACAGAATGACTCTGACAGAAGGGAAGGAGTCTGTTAAGGAGAGGATTGTATTTATGAAGAAATGGGCTGGCGATACCTGATGGAGTGAAAAAGATGGCATAGTTGCATGGAGTTTAGGAGACAGACATTGTTTGCCTGCGATGGGTGAGGATTTGAAGAAAAGCTTCTAGGATAACTTCAGAGAAAAAAAAAATATAGCTATTTTTATATTATATTTAATATATATTATATTTGTATATAAATATGAAAGGATTCTAGTAGGAGCTCTCCATATGCCTTCCATTTCATCTAGAAGGTTTACCTTCTGCACTACGGTTCCAGTGTGTCACCACCTTCTGTGGGCATCTTGCCTACTGCCAAACACCAAAATTAGTAACCCAGTATCCTTACAAGAGATAGGTTTCATTTCAGCTTTATGTAAAAATGAATAAAATAAAGCTATATCAGGCAGTTTTTCACAGAAAAAGAAATTCTCTTAAGACTCAAATAGCACTTTCTCTTTTTTTTTTTGAGTAATAACAAGCACTTTACTGAAAAGACTATTTGAAAAGCAGTTTATTTCTTTAGTCAGTGAAACTGTTAAAAAGAGTGGGGGCATCGAGGAATAACATGCATAACTGTCAAGAGACATTTCTGGAAAATGTTTCTTTAATATGGTGATCCTTTGAGGCTCAAAGTGCAAGATTAAAAAGGCTTCTAAAACTGGTTGGCTTTGTGTTTTATGTGGCCGGGGAAGGGATTAATGATGATAGCTTCCTTGGAAGGAGACTTTTTAAGTTGCACAGTTGCCTATGAGAGAGAATCATCTGGAGGCTCATTTGCCTATTCAGTAATTCTAAGTGTCCCTTAGGATTATAACTTGTGTGAAAATGTTCTGAAGGTTTAAAGATGTGGCCTTTTTCAAATGTTGAAGTCGATTCGAGAACCATTTATATTTTCAGAGATTTAACCCAGGTATTGTTATGAGTGTTTTAAATGTTGCGGCATCAGGAGATGTCAAACATGTCAGATTCATAAGTTTCTCTATTTGAAATCATTATTAAAATTAGATATACAGTCAGAGGGCTGGAAAAATGGTTATTTTGATTAAAAGGGAAAAGAGACTAGTTTTAATAATTAACCTTTTATTTTTTTACTTGTCCCAGGTGGAAAAAGTTGAAGAAAATTAAGTGAATTTGGATTAAAAAAGACATATTTAAACAAATCATAGTAGATGAGACAACTGTGAGAGAACATTTGAAATTGTCTTGGTTGTCCGTGAGACTGGATAGTTGCTTTTTCACTATCATGATTTTTAACACTACATTCCTTGTCTTTTTTTTTTAACAGGTGATTTTAAGCTCTGCTATGCTTCATGCTATGTCATCTGCATGAATTTTGCCAGCATGATATGCTATATTCAAAGAAATTGTACCTAAATAAAAAGGGGGTGGGGGGGGAAACACAAAACACTGTGTCTGAACAAAATACTGTATGGCCTAATATAGACACCCCAGCTAAGACTGAGAGATGCTGCATTAATAGACAATCAAAATGGGTAATTATTTATGAAACACTTTTGGGAATGGTCTTAAAGAAGTTACTGCTTTGAAAGCAGTTGGTGAGTTGTCTTTTTTTAATAAGAAAGGTAAAATATTTATTTTCAAATATATCAGACTGAATTTTGAGTTTTTAAGCAGTGTTGATTTCACAGTGTCTTGGGTTTCAGTTTTGTTTTGTATTTTTTTAACTGGCATTAGATTTGTATACGTAAAAGAAAACAAACAGAAAAACCCTAGTGCCGCTCATATTGACGTCAGGAAATGTAGATACAGTTCCCTGGTGTTCATGTGACCATTACTAACTGTCAATTTTTTAACTGAATAAATGTAACTCATTTAAAATTTTGCTTTTTGTAGCTTCTAAGGTTCCAGAAGTTTTTTTTCCCCTGAGTTGCTTGATGTCAATTTTATCCAAGTTTCACAGTGAAGCACTCTTACCCTTCCCACGACTGTCACAAAGGCACTCTCTCTCCCCCACCTACAGAACCAACTTGTGAGAAGTTGCTTGATGTTGATTTTATCTTCTCTCCCCTACCCAGACAAATGACTTGTGAGATTTCAGTAAAAAACGCATACTGTATTTTTTTTCTTGTCTTCTCTCTGTATCTCTTTATAAATTGATGCCCCACTCTAAAGGCTAGAGACCTTTGATTTGTGTATTTATATTACTGGCTTGGAATTTACTTACACAGCACTTGTTGGAACATGCAGAACTTAAAACTACTTTTGTATCTTCATGTGTACAGTCGCTGTTCTCTTCAAATGATGGAGCAGCCCTGCAGAGTGTTTGCATGTGCATGGGAGGGTTTATCAAGCACAGCCCTTCCCTCAGTTTATGGCATGGGCAAAACACCCTTCTTTAATTCTTTCAACTCTCCTCCCTGGATATTTCTTCTGCTGGTGAATTGTCAAAGAATAATATTTTCAAAGGAGTAGAGATGATCTGAAATGTTGGCTATGCCACCAAAAAAGGAAGCAGAGACTTGAATTTAGGTGGGAGCGCAACTCGTTCAGAGCACGCAGCTCTTTCTTTGAAAAGCTGTGTGATAACATGCAACCTGTCAGGGTGGTCTAACACTTTCTCCCTGATCCTTTTGCACTGATCAAAATGTAAACATTAATAATTTGAAATTAATTAAATGTTCAAGGAAGGGTGGGAGGGAAGGATATCCTGTAATTGAAGCAGAATGCCTAGAGAAAATGGTAAATATGCTTAGCCATTTTTACAGTCTGCAGTTCTTTTCTTTCTGTACTATCACACTAGATGGCCATGTGAAGATACTCATCTTTTGCCTTTGGGAATTAAATAATACTTGTGCAAGTTGTATATTACTTCTACATGCCATAAGCCCCCTGTGCCCCAGGAGTCAAAACAAAATTAGCTATAGAAGTGCTGCAGTTGTAGTTAAAAACTGTCAACACCCACCAGCGATAAGACCAACAGCAGGTAGCAAGAAAGATTATCAGTTTTCTTAAAACTGAACTTTGGAAATATCAATATATTTTTCCATAAACTTATCAAGAAGAAGAGCTGTAATTACAACTGCTGCCACACCTGAAGCAATGCTGTTCAATGGCAGTTTGCTGTCTTGCAAGCTTAGAAACAAAAAACATGCTTATATGAGAATGCAACTGTTAAGTACTTGTAAAGATTAGCAATCCAAAGGTTAGTTGCACTTCACTTCTGAGTCTCAGGCATTAGTGATATAAATTCCAGAAGATTTCAGCTATTTGAGGGTAACTTATAATAAGAACAAAAATGTCCAGAGTCTTAGGAGCATTCTTTGTAGCACAGGGTGTCTATTGCTGTCAAGACTCTTTGGCAACTATATTTTCACTTTGGAACTAAATTTAAATAATCCAGAAGAAATACACATCTACAGTACATGCCACATGTGGATGGAGAATCTTAGGGGTTAAATGTCACCCGTGTCTACATTAGCAAAAGCCTGTCGCTGTAACTTGCCAAGGGTGCTGACTTCAGGGGCTGTACAAGGTCATCTGTGGAAAAATGCTATGTCAGTATGGCAAGTGCCATTATGTCATTATTTCCCCATCTCTGGAAATTAAGGATAACTCAGGTTATATTAGGATGAAACTGCCTGATCCTCTTAATTCAAGATCAGAGACTTTTTTGTTTAATATACAGTATCTGGGACTAAGACGTAAGTAGGCTCAACCACCAACCCCCTTCTAGAAATGTGTTGTAAAACTGCTCACGTGAATACAGTGGCAGCGTTCCAGCTGCTGCGCAGCCTGCCCTGAGCTGGAGGTGCAGCTGAGGTGAGGGCAGCCTGCGTGGCAGCAGGCTGCCTCTTACGGCACTTGCTGGATACAGCCGCTCTGTAACTTTCCAGGTTTCCAGACTTGGTCTCTGACTACTGTATCTCAAAACAGCAAGCCCAAGCACCAGCCCAGCATATACATACCTGGTTGCATGACCCTAGGAAGAGCAGGCTTGCTTGTGAACTGGACCTGTACTTTGGTTCAATAGGTTTCCTTTCAAAAACTTTGTCCTGGCACAATGGAAGATTAGAAGTTTGCCGTAATCTTTGCTTATTGTACTTTGCCACATACAGTGTAATGAGACAGGCTTTACCTAAGGATTGGGAATAGGCACCTTCGAAAATAACAAGCACAAGCTTTTCTCATTTTAAGCATCTCAGTTGATGTGAGATTTTTTCATCCCAGTAGACTTGACCATCATCTCCATTTTGTTTCTCTCACCTGGAAACGAGTAGTTGCAGGCAGTGTGTGCTTTTTATAAACCTCTGCTGTGTGCACATGCAGTCAGAGATGCAAACTCCTGCTTTGGAGTTTCCTTTGGCAGCGACTGAAATCAGCTGCATCCCACCTCAGCAGCGAGAGCTGCAGGGCAGATGGGAAACCTGTGGTGGACAGTTGCCTATTTATTTCCCATGCTGCAGATGCAACAATTTGCAGAGCCTTCCCTTAAACACTCGCTGTATTTCACATTCTCCAGCTACAAAAGAACAAAAAATTGCATAGCACTGTGGCAATTTAAACCTCAGCTAGTTAAGTGTTTCTTTCATGTTCTAAAATGCAAGGCAACTCCCAAACTTACCTCCATTTAAAAAGGAAAGAGCAGTATTATTTAAACTTTTTCTGTATTTTCTTCCTGAAAAGCCAGGCCTTGGCTGGCTAATACACCAACCAGCCCCTTCCCCAAAAGTACCACCATCTAGGTCATGGCCATGCGTAATGCCTCAGGACAGAAGCATTTATAAAGCCGTGTGTGACACGCTGTCCCACAAGTAGAGCATCAAACCTGCTCTGTCATCTTGAACCTTGAGATCTTGCAATTCCCAGCCTGCAAATGGCTCCTCCAGCCTACCTGAGAGCAGCTCAAACACTGCCACTGCAGGACTGAACTACAGGTGCAGTTGTATTTCTTCCACATGAGCAAGCTGATGCAGCCAAAAAGCACTGAATCACCCTCCCCAAGCCCTTGGCTACAATTTCATAGCTTGAGCATCTCTAGAAACATCATATCATCTCCCCACCCCCCACCCGATCACGCACAGATTCTCCTCAGCCTCAGTGCTTTAACACACAGGCTTAATGCTCCTGCAAGCTGGTAAATAACTTGGCAGGACAGTACCTCAGAAGAGAGGAAGCCCGAGCTACAGCAAGCTGCTGAAAAGACAAAATAATCTGTTCCCATATGCCCAGCTGTGCTGCTAAACACATTGCAGCTCACTGAGGAAGAAGTTTGATGAAGGTGTAGTACACGAGCCTACTGAACTGCGCAGCTCACAGTCAGATAGACATGCCCCATGGTTCCCACTTTATCTCTCGGTATAAGAAGTAGACAGTTTCTTTTACTAAGAGATCAGTAACTTCCACTTCAGGTACAGGGTGGGGAAAGGAGGGGCAGGGAATGAATTATTGCTCACATGCATCAGCATCTCAAGCCTCAAAAGCCTAGCTTTCAGATCCCCACCCGCTGAATTCAGAGGGCATCGCAAGTGACTGCAGCATCAGTCCGGATCTTCCCATGTTCTGCCCTCAGCACCTCCTGCACAGGGTGTTCCAGCCCAGGGGCCAGCGACCCAGCGCATATTCTCCCAAAATGTTTTAGCTCTAGTAAGAAGGCTTGCTTCATCTTACCAACAACATACCTACCTCTTCAATTAAGACCTGCTACTTTAAGGAAAGTATGGGCAAAGGAAAGGCTTTAACAAAATCTGTAAGTTTTTGATGCAAACTCACCCTAAAGGGCAAAACACTTTTTTATTTTTATGTACATATATATATATATACACCCACACACACTCAAGATATTACCTGTATCTCAAGCATCCAGGTATTTTGAGACAGAACAGCACCACACACCTCTCTGATGACAATGCACTAGAAATACAAGACAGAAGTATGATGAAAGCTGCTAAAATCCCAACCCCCAAACCAGCCAACAAGCAAGAGAGATGGCCAGGGTGGGAGCGCTCTGAGATGCTGTGGAAGGACACCATTTGTGCTAGAGACAGCGCAGCAGGCACAGTGCTGCTAAAAATACATCAGTGGAGCCCTCCATCACCCTCAACAGGCTTCGGTTACATCCCGAGTAGATGCTTTAAATTGTGAGAAATTCCAACAGGCACTTGACAACATTAAATCACTGTAACTAGTAGCAACTACTAAAGCACCTTTCAAAGCTTTTACTATAATTTCATGAGCTGTATAATTTCATAATAGATTTCCAAGGATAAGTCAATGTTTGTGCTTTAATAAAAAAAAAAAAACAAAAAAAAAAACAAACCACTATTCAAACTCACTCCTACCTGCCTAGCTAGCATTAGAGAACAGCCAAATACATTGCTGTGACTGGTCAGAAGCAGTGCTTAGCATCATGTATAAGTTTGTAATAGTAAAATATAGATGTGGAAGATGCAGAGATTTGTTCTGCAACTTCACACTTACCTCTACCAACAACACGTTAAATAGCTTCATTTTTCTGTTGATACTAATTGTTTTCATATCACAACAGCTTTAAGCAGCGTATATGAAGTTTGGATGGCTTCTACTAGAATATGGCCAATCAGTTTGGCTTTTTGGATTTTGAGCAAGAATTTTCAGCACCACAGTTCCTTTACCCAGGACACATCTGTATAAACATACTGTAGCCCAGCGGCTCCACTTTTGATTAATACAACAAGCAGTTGTCCAGCAAACAGTTAAAAGTTTAGGCTCTTCCCTATTTTCAGTTCCCTGTTCCTGCCCTGTTTTAACATGACCTCTGCCACAAATCCCCTCCAAGCAGGAGTTGAAACATGCCAGGGACAGAGTGTGTGTTTCCAGGCTGTGGGAAAAAAGAGGCTGCAGCTTTTGGCTACAATGTTTGGTTCAAAAGGAAAACAAAACATAACAAAAACCCAAAGAAACCAAAAAACCGCAACACCAAACCAAGGCAGTGCCTCACCTAGTAATTAGCGATGGTACTGCCAGCAGCACCCTTCCATCAGGCCAAGATGTGACCATTTAGACCTGGAGCCTGAAACTAGCCTGTTTTCATACCATTGAGCATGACAGGCATTGCGCTGCTGCAGTCTGAGAAATGTGGCATTAAGGGGTTTTCGTGGCAGAGAAACCTACAAGGAGGATTAGGGACTGCTCCGTTTGTGAGCTACAAATGAAATGGTCAAATTTGTAATGCTCCATATTACTTCAGCTTCAATAAAAGGCAGATTCATAATATTAGAAACCACATTTTCTGTTTTACAAGACTGTCACTGAGTAGATCTTAGTGGGTTATTTAAGTCATTAGCTCAGAATCCAAATCATCACTGATCTTCAGCCGTCAACATTTTCAAAGTCTTTATAACACTAGCATTTATCAGTATCCAAGATAAATTTAGTAAAATTTCCTCACCTTAAGTACATAATCACTAGGTAAACATTTGTGGCAGGAATTACGCAAACCATTAAAAACAATACTGAAAATAACTCAAATGAAGACACTATGTTTTATTAATACTCTTCCAGATTACATTTCTATTCCTAGAAAGAAAAACCGGAACACATCTAAATCTAAGAATTCCATTATTGTTCAATCCTGGGAACGGAACATTGTTAAGTTGGACCATGTTATTACTTTCCATATACTTTAGTATTTCAAAATAATAAAAAAAAAAGTCAAATAATACCACCTCCAGACATTGCATATTGAACATGGGGTAGGTTGTTAATCACCACACATCAATTTCCTGATAAAAATCCCTGATTAAGAAGTTTTCCCTCTAAATTAAGTTTATAAAATTCTCTGTTGGTGGCTCAGCCACTCAATGGTATAGGAACTGCTCCCAGGTTTCTTGTTGCTTAGATCCAACTTGGGCACACCCTGGAACTGAAGTCCTTGGAGGTGGGAGCTAGCAGTTTCCTTCTTTACACCTTCTGTTGAGCAACATGGAACAAGACACAGTCTGCTTCAAGAAGCCTTAAGAATCAACTCTTGAAGAAACAGGAAAGGTGGCCATGTGTAACAGAGGAAGAAAAGAGGAAGCCTCGATACTTATGAGTAGATCCTCAAACTCAGCTGAGCCAGGTCCCACAAGCAAGAAAACCACACTAGTCCCACCAAGGGAGCAGGCACCACAGAATAAACAAACCAGGCAATAAGCAGATCTCCACTGCAGAAGCTGTCCATAAATCTGTCAGTCCCATGAATCATTCGCTATAAAAAGTTCAGTGTCTCATCTTCAGTGCTTAACTATAATTCTGTACATTATATACAAAAATGCACAAGGATAGCTGCTTGATGCTTCCAATCCTTGTTCTTTTGCAGTGATGAAAATTTTTAAAAACCAGAGTCTGGACTTATAAATAGTGCAGAAAATGCAAATGCTAAGAAGACAATGCCTCCTATGATTGTCACTGAAAAGAAAACAGAAACCAAAAAGAAATTAGATACTGAAAGTTAAGTATCTCCCATGACACATTACAGATTTTATTTTTTTTTAATGTCTGATTCCCAAATAACCTTACTTCAAAATTTATGCTGCAAACAGTGGACATTGTTTCTAGCTCAGTGTCAGGACACCCATATGTCTAACCAATATGCCATCCCACCGTCTAACTCCATCTACAAGAATATATTCCGGTCCTTGGAAGGAAACTTGGTTTTACTTTTACTGCTTTACCTAGTATAAAACTGAGCTTGACACCTGCTGTTGAGTATTTGGCTGTATGGGGGAAAATACAATATACTCATGCTGGAGCAAGCCATCAGTTAAGAGCAACATACTAATTAGCATTTTTTGCACAGTGTAGGTAACTACATTGAAAGAGACAGTATCAAAAATATTAACTGCTTGCAATGGCCACAATCTGCTAGAGGCTGGGACAGTATTCCAGGAAAGCACCACTGTATATGTTCTCCTACTCTCCTCTGAACAAACTAATGGGCTAGATGGATCTTTGGTCTAATCTAATAAGGCTATTCCTGTGGCCAAAGATCCACAATGAGATTATTAGGAGCATATTAAATCATTGTTAGATTAGCATTTCATCACCAATTTCCTTGGCAAACAAACACAACAGAATGCATGTTTCACTTTTGGCAGTGAAGTTGTTTTTTTACAACCTCTGCAACTACAGAACAAATATTTATAGAAAGAAGCTTCACAGAATCCTTCCCAGGAGCAAGAAATCTCACTACATCACAGGACTGACAGTTGAAGCAAGCTGCAATCTACTCTAAGGAAAAAAAACAAACCCAAAAACCCAAAACCCAATGTAACCTTACTGGTCCTTCCTGTTACAGATAGCAGGTATGATAAAAAAACCCACATTTCTGCCACACACAGAGTAGCTTTTAAAGCTTTTATATGGCTGGCATAACTTAAAAGTATGCAGTTCTCTTGCTCACTTGGAAGGTCTGCACTCAGAATTGCGACAGAATTTCCATTATTCACTGTCAAACAACACATACCGACTATTCAAAATACTGTATTTCCTTCCTCTGGTCTCCTACAAGCTAGCTAACAGTGAAGCAAAATGTGTTTCACCTGTGTCCATCTTTAAACAGCTACAATACCCATTTTGATTCCTTAAATCGGACTCAGTAAACAGTTAAGTTCAATTAAGGCCAGACCCCTTACAACCACACTCAGACTCTGCCTGGCAGGAGGAATGAGCTGCGTAAGGGGGAGCTGACTATGCAAGGGGGTGGAAGGGGGTTGGGGCGACAATGGAAGACACAGACAAAAAACAAACAAAACTTTTTGGGTTTTGCAAAAGTTTTGAGAAACTGTTCCCAAGCATGTAGTTATTTAGACCACAAACATTACCAGCATTAATGCATTTTTTCGGTTGGAGTGAGTTTTCACTTACCAGTCCTAACAGAAATTTTTTGTGCTATCATTCTCCCTCCGATAACTGCTAAACCAGTGCATAGGCAATGTCCCACTGTTCCTCCTACCGCCACACCATAGGGGTCCTGAGGAAAAAACACAGAAGGGAAACATCAGCACAACTGAAAAACCACTAGTCCTACAACTACCTCCTGCCATAGAGGAGCAATGCCTTGATTCCCTGGGTGCACACCGTCAAGCATGGAGGATACTCTCTGGTGTTTGCTCTACTATCCATCACTGCCTTAAAGACCAGTAACAGTGTACATCAGCTAGCAAGACAGACAAATCTAAACCTAACTAATATAGAAGCACGTGGCATGTTTCAACCAAGAAGCATCTTTGAGTCGTTAAATATAGATCCAGAAATCGCTCTGCTGTACTTAAACAATTAAGCAACCTCTAGAGGGAAGGTGGCAGCTGTTGAGAAACACAATATGCATCAGCTGGAAGAACACCAACCTAGTTATAAAGAAAGAGAAAAATAAATCCATGAACTGCAAATGAAAGCTTTCAGCAGCTAAAACATTCCGACTCCTTTGTCCAGCTTCCCAAGCTTGTGCTCTACACTCTGCCCTCCCCTGATCATCCAAAGAGGGAAGTATGAAAGAATTTAAGTCCAGAGGATAATAAACTGTTCTCAAAGTTTATTGTCAATGACAGCTTTCAAACACTGTGTAACAAGCAGCTACTCAATACGTGAACAACTCTACTATGTAAAGAGGTTTCTCAGATCTACTTACAATTTACACAGTTAAGGGCAGCATATGTATTGAACACCTCATAAAACAGAAGACGTCAGCATTGAAAACAATCTTTTAATGACCAATAACGAAGGCAAGGTAGGAGCATGAC
The DNA here is from genome assembly GCF_964188355.1 of Buteo buteo. Lineage (NCBI taxonomy): Eukaryota > Metazoa > Chordata > Aves > Accipitriformes > Accipitridae > Buteo > Buteo buteo. The sequence continues at coordinate 31,113,045 of NC_134171.1, read as the reverse complement.
TTTCTGCTGTACAAAGATGAATGAGGGAAAGTGGAGTTGAGTCCCCTGCACATCTCTATGTGAGACTTTTAGCTCCAAGAGGAAAAAAAAGCTGCTGCTGTCACATGAGGAATGCATGAAATCTCTAACAGGCAAATAGCAAAACTGTCTAAGAAATGATACGGTATGAAGACAACACCGACTAGCTAAAAGTACCAAAACTACAAGCCAGTGAGAAAAGGTGGCAAGCACCAAGCAGAGGACGGGTGGGAAACCACCAAGAAGTGCAGGTCAGAAGCAGGGCTGTGCCAGCAGAACACACTTGCCTCCAGGATCAGGACCCAAAGTTCCCAGAAATCCCTGTTTCCCTGTGGTCAGCAGTTACCTGCACAGCTCCCACTGGCAGAGGGTGGATCTCGCCCCCCACCCCATTCCCTAGAACCGTCCCTGGAAGGCAACAAGTTACAATGGCTTCCCTCAGCATAGTGTCTCCAGGAGCAGAAGTGCTCAGATGCAGCAGGTGAGGCAAAGCCAGTCTAGTAGGACACGGTGGAGTTTCCTTTTCTGTTTCCTTAAACAGATGAACAATTCTTATATACAGTAAACTATTAAGGTGTAAAATCAAGTTCTTAAGGACTGTTGTCAGGACTAGGTTCATGCAGACAGACTTAACTGATTCTGCTGGTGTAGGCACCGAGAGTGCCAAATGATCACTCTTTTTTTCCTCCAAAGGAGCCCTATTTGTTTGTTATGACAGGATGGACACTACTTTCTTAATGAACAGTCATGTAGTATTTTGTTTTCTTTTCACTGAAGAATGTATGGTCACAGCCAACTTATCACACTGCTCAAATCTCCATATAAAGATAATTTGTTTCCTCATAAGCATTTCTGTAATGCTTCTGCTATGTATCTTAGTACTTCAGACACAGATTTATCTGAATGTATTATGAAACAAAGGGGTATAAAACAATCCCACAGATAAAATGAAAAAAGATACAGATCATAATCATTCACTGATTTGGTAAGCCAAGATGAAGGTATCTTCAACTCATTTTTTGTAGTATTTTTTTTTGTAGCACTTATACAAATACTTCATATGCTAAAGGCACAACATCCCAGAGTCTTTAGTTGCAATGCTGAGCACTTCACAAACCAGACCAGTATCTGATGGACACTTCCTAACGGGACACTCAGAAAACACAAACCAGAAGTCAACAACGAAGACTGGCTTCAGCAACTTGCCTAGCATCATATAAAAACTTGGGAAAAGGCAGTTAACGGTTCCTCGTTTTCCAAGATGGCGTGTAACTGCCTGAACAATGAGATCATCCTGCTGTTCCCTGCCTTGTCAGCTCTAAGCACCTTCCCTACACTGTAATAGAGACAAGAGATTCCTACAGATTACAGTCTCTTTCATTACACAGCCCTGATTTATTCCTAGGGAAGGTCTGAAAGTGCACTGAAAGAAGCATGAGTCCTAGGGAAAAAATGTAAATTATCTCAATGCATGAAAGAGCACAGGCAAGCTACTTATATTTATTACAAGGTTGACTATAAGTTTTAATTTTCCTTTAAATATAATACAGTTATACAAATTCCAATCATCATGCTGAATATCATTTCATTTACAGTATTACTTACTGCACAGCAGTTTAGAGTTTATTTTAGTTCTATACACTGTACCATATTCACTTCCAATTTTTAAAAGGAGGTAACTTCTTAACAGCTTTAAGTTTGCTGGGATGAAGGTCTCTCTTTAAAGCTACTGTGTTAAAACTGTATGACTGCACAGATCAAAGAAACATCTGTTCTGTAACATCGCTCAGCACTGTAACAAAAAATAATTGTATTCAGCTGCATGATATAAAACAACTATTTCCAGAAATGCCTGTGCAGTCCCAATCATGTAACAACAGTTTTAATACTACACAGAGCCTCAGTGCATTTATCTTCAGGTCTCAACACAGCTGTAACACTAAGTAAGGCACAGCAAGGCAGCAGGTACAAATCTGGTACCTCCTGCAAGAGTATTTTGTCTCTCCCACTTCTCTACAGGCAACCCAAAGAGGGCAAAAGAACAGCGAGCATTCTGCAACACTCACCTCTCTGGCAGCCAAGACTATGGTTGTTAATTGGGAACGATCACCCCATTCTGCTAAAAATGTTAAAGTAAAAGCTTGAACAAAGATTGGAGAAATAAAGTGTAGCCACTTCTTCTGAGGTATAGTGGTGCCTGGCCCTGATTCCACATCTCCTGGCCCATTTAACAGTTTAGTTCTCTGAAGCTGTGGAGGACAAGGGAAAAAAAAACAAAACAAAACAAACCGAACAACTGTAAGATTAGAAATGTCATCCCAACAACCCAAATGAAATACTTACACAGTAAAGCTAGCCATTCAGTATCTGGAATTTTATTAGCCTGTGACTGCTGTATTATCAGTGTATTACTTGTATTAGATACCATTTTAAAAAACTAGCTACATACATGCACACACATATGTGAGTGTACATATACACACACATATATATATATACACACACTTGTAATCACCTCTAACCTCCAGTTATTGTCCATCTTGTACTGCCTGCACTTAGACAGCAGTTTCAGTAGGAATGACACCTCATTTTTAACCACAGATTTCCTACTATTTTTAAAGCAGGGATTCCCCTCTTCCCAAGTGGTGGCTCTCTTATTAGGATTTGATTAAATAAATAAATAAAAAAGAAATAAGATTAATACTCTGCACTATTCCTTAGAAGCGGACCAGCATATTTAGAGAGTTATTATAACAGAGACTTTTGCTGCAACATTACAAACCTCAGCATTAATCTGCCTGGCCATAAGAAGAAATAAAAGTAGAGGCAAGCGTAAACTGCTAATGTCCTCTTTGCTAGTAATGCATTTAAGAAAAAAACCCAAACAAACAACCCCCAAACAAACAAAAAAACCCCACACTCTATGGCCAAAGCCTCTTTTCTCCTGAGAAGCCAGGCTTGCCACAGAACTTGAATCACCTGTTGAAACAGCCTCCAGGGGCCACTTCTGTCCCATTTACCACACGTTTTCTGTGTCATATTATCAATCACAGACACAACTGAACACCCCAAACAGGACAGTGCCATTCTGCAGCTTCATGGCTCTATTTCATCAGCCACAATTCACAGCAAGTTGATGACTTACTTCCTCATCTTTTTTTTTAATTTCTGCTTGAACTTCCTCCAGCTCTTCCTGACCCTCATCTGGACTCATTTTCAAGCCTTCCCGAAGCATTCGGATGCCAAAAATTGCAAACAGTGCCGTTGATACATAGTATGTGTACACACGAGGAATAACTGTGGTAGCATAGCCAAACAAAACTGAAAAGAAAACAAATGCGTCATTTAAAAAAATAAGCATGAGGATCAGAATTGTTTTTCCCACATCTAAGAAATGCTTGCTAGCAAAGTCTGCAATTCAAATACCCACCAGTAGATAAATATTGTGTCTTTTATTAGTTTTATATAATTTCTTTTTTTTTTTTTTCCAGGATAACAACACTCTAGAAACTCCAACCATTACTGGTCATGCCAGCAACTGAAGTCCATTAACACGCAGACAAGGCATACCAGGCAAAGTTGATGTGCTGCTATTCCCAAGAGCCAGTCCAAGCAACATTATCTTTCCCATCAAGGACTACGCAAGTCCTGCCTTTCTCCAAGCATGCCATGAAACTATCATCTATAATCATGTTAGATTAGTCACAGTGTATACCACTTAATTCCATTTTTATATATGACTACATGTTGGACAGCATCTCTTTCCAATAATTTTATTTATCAGATAAAGTTAGAATGAGATTTTCTACAAGTTAAATCTACCAGACATACCCACAAATCATCCAGCTGGATCCACGTCTGTCTTCTTTTGCCAAGTGCAAACACCTGCACTCTACTATTCCCTTCTCTCCCACACTCCCCACAAACACACAACATGACAACTTTGATCTTCCTTTAATTTAAAAGCACTGATCCCACTCAAAGACCAAAAAGCTACCTCCACAGTGCATCTACTTTTATGGGTATCAAAGGTGATCAAACTAAGCCAAAACTAGTTCTCAAATAAGAAGAAATATGTATCCAGGACAAAGTACTTCTTCACAAAGTAACACTAGTTAGCATTTTTGGACCAAAAAGGCCTGTATAAATGAAAGGAAATTAAAACTCCACACTTAACATTCAAGGCTGCTTGGACCATGCACTCACAACTGTCTCTGTTGATTTACTCCACATGCAATTAGCTAAAAGAAAGGATACTACCATGTGTGTTTTCTTGAACACTTTCTTAGTTGAAAAATGCACTTGAAAGTTATTACATAATCTGGAAATTGATCTGGACTGCCACTACCAAAAGTAAGACTATGAGACCAAAATTAATCTGGCTGTACTATCAGCAAACACGGCACATACATACATGAATAACAGTATTGGTTGCACAGCTAATTAAACCAGAAGAAGTTAAACTAAACTTCTTTTTAAAGACTGAAAATACTAAAGCATCAAGAAGATGTGAAGAAAGACTTAGTATAGAAAAAGAAAGAACGGTAACAGGCAGGAGAAAAGAGATCACAAGATTTAAAGAATAGCGCATCACCTACGGTACTAAACAACATTAAATGAAGCAAGCAGTGCAGAAGTGGAAGAAGAGTCAAAGACTGTTAGATTAAGTGAGTAATAGAAGAAACTCATACAGTGCTATCATTACACACAGTGCAAATGGAAACTGCTCTAAGACTGCAATAATAATTGCAGCAGTATATATAGCAACAGCTACACACCCAAAAACCATTCATAGAAACACTTGCTGAGAACCCTGAAGCCAGTTAATCGGCTGTCTCCAGTATATAGAAACCAACGAACACTATTTCAATTATTTCTGAAATGGGCATAGTTAGAAATGAGCACGCATACAACAAAATTCATGCTGCATCTGATACACCTGAAGGCTGCTCCATTTTACGATCACAGCTACGTAAGCACCCACAGCTACAGGTTCAAATGCCACCTGACACCTTGCTTCCCACCCAGCTCTTGGCTTTGTCAGTACCACCCATCCCAAAGGATCGTTCATGGCAGAACGTCATCTTCCACTTATGCAGCTCCCAGCACAAATCCAAACAGCTACACATATGGGGATACAAGTCAGACGAGGGAAATTTGTCATCATATTAAGAATCTTTTGCCTTAGGAGGAAAAACAGAAGTCACTCCCACATTCCCTTTAGGCACTCTAATTAAACAGGAGCTAAATATAAAAAGGAAACCAGCGGCCCAAAAAATCAAAGAAGTGCTTAGGCTCCCAATTCCATTCCTTTTCCTTAAATTCATATTGAGGTCTAAGGAGCACAAACACCTCATTAGAGGTAAGAGCCTAAATATTCAATCTGAGCCATGGTCCCCAGGAAAATCTTCACACTCTCCTCAAAACAGAAGACTGCACACACCTACTACCTTCATTTTAATTTCAATTAAGATTTATTGATAAATACGTACCCAGCACGTTTTAAGTGAGGAAGCGAAAAGAAATGAGTGCTAACCTGATAAACACGTCATCAGTCCCAAGGCAAGCATAGCACCAGCCAGTACAGTCAAACGGTTGTACCGCATTGCCATGATGGCTGCAATGAAGAAGGTCTTATCCCCCAGTTCTGATACGATGATGACCGATATAGCAGCCACAAATGCATGAATAAAGCCCAAATTAGTCTTGTCAGCTGACTCTTCATTGACAATGTGAACTGGAGCAACTGGCGAGGACCCCTTCTGTAAGAGCCGGGGGAAAAAAACAACAAAAACCCCACTAGTTAATTAGGCTTGAATAGCTAGTTTGCAGACGTACTGAGCGTTGTGTTTCTCCTGTCATACCATACTGCATAGCGTGACATTTTAAGTATACACCTCTCATGCAGCATTAATGATCATTAACTAGTTACTGGCTGCCACCTACCTCAAATCACTAGTTAGGCACTTGGCAAGATCAGATCGTGCACCGATTATTGAAGCAGTACTTCACTGCACACACTACTACCAGAACATGAGAACCACTATTACAACAGAATATGGGGAAAGCTGCTTTAGTTCAGCTCTAATATCGCTGTCTTTACAATCCCTGGCTATTTATTTTATGACCTTGACCAAAAAAACAATTTTCTGATATAAAGAACTAAACTCTTCAAACCAAAATTGGGTGACTAAGATAGATTAAGAGAAATACAAAGTCCTTTCAAAACGTGTCATAATCACTTTCTTCCCTTGCAGAATCTTTGCATCTCAGACGCATTAACAATTTGCGCATGTTTTCATCAGCTTTTTTTTTTTTTTGCACATACCCTATGTTTGTTGAAAACTAGCTTTAACACTTTCCAGTGGTCAAACTGGACCAGCACACTCCAGATCTCACCTACTCAAGTGAAGTGTTGACTTTTACAGAGATTAAGATATCTACAATCAAAAGCAAGACCCAAAAGAAGGAAGTCGATGTTCACATACTTGACCAGAAATGGCTAAGAAAACTTGTTTCAGCACATCTACCAGCAGAGACAGATTGCAACGTGTTCTAACATCGTGGCTTCCCAGCATTCCACTTCTAGCAGTGCTGTAAGGTTTTGGTTTTGAAATTCGAAAGTTTCCATGCTCTATATGATACATGGTGATTTCACAGAGCTCCTTCACCTTTAGCAGTGCTGTCAATTTTGGGTTTTGCCATTTAAAACTTGGTATGCTCTACATGCTACGTCAAACCATACGTTAGTAATTTCTTCACCCCTCCGTATGATCCCCCGGCACTAGAATCCCGTAACCAACACCACCGTTTAAATAGTTTTAACGCAAAGCAATTAAGCGTCGAGGGAAAAACTGGCGGGTTTCGAGTCGCAACAAAGCCTGCCTTCATCTGCTTCTGTGAGGAAGACGACCTGGAAAGGTCGGTTCCTCCCCTCAGCATGCAAGCAAGCAGGGCACAAAAATGTTTATGGGGTGGAAAAAAAAGAACATTAGCCTATATTTCACGTCGGACCCAAATTCCCCTCTTTTCGCAGAAAAAGGGAAAGCCGCAGGGCCACCTGCGGTGGCCCTGCGGCTTTCCCTTTTTCTGCGAAAAGAGGGGAATTTGGGAGTCCGACGGCCCCCGAAAGGCGAGGCGTCCTGCAGGCCGGGGCCGTTCCCGCCCCGCGGCCCGTCTGAGGGAAGGGAGGTTCGCGCCGGCAGCCGGCGCGGCCCCCCCCCCGGTCCCCGCCTCACCTCAGCCCTCGGTTCGGCTCCCTGCGCCGCCACCGCCGCCTGCGGCGGCGGCGGTTCCTTCTTCCTGCCGGGTTCTTCCTCCGGAGCGGCTCGCAGCCCCGGCGGGGCCGCCAGCAACAACGAGACAGCGAACAGCAGCGCGGCGGCCCACGGGGATGGCGGCGGCGAGCCCATGGCGGCCGAGCGCGGCTGTGAGGGGAAAGGGAGGGCGGGGGGGGTGGGGGGGGAAACAGCACGGCACGAGGCCCCTCTTAAAGGCGCCGCGTCACCGCGCCAACCGTCCCCCAAGCGCTTCCTGCAAACGGCCCGGCCCGGCGGGGGCGGGGCCGCGCTCACGCCGATTGGCTGCGGCGGCCGGTGATGGACGCCCCGCCCTCCGCTCCGCCGGAACGGGTTGTAGCGGGGAAGGGGGACCCGCTGCCAGGGCCGGTGCGGCCGGCCGCCCTGGGGGTGAGACCCCGGGCGTTGTGTTTCTGCCCCTTTTTCCGGCTGCCGGCGTCCAGAGGGGACGGGCAGGGCGGCCGTGCGGCGTTCCCCGGGGGAGCGGGCGAGCCGAAGCCCGTCCCTCCTCCGTTCGGAGGCAGCTACGGGCAGGGAAAGGGCGCTGAGGGACGGAAAGCAAAACGGCTGCGTAAGAAAGGGGGGAAAAAAATTGCACGGAAAGGGCCTGGGCACATCCAGGTTTCTAAAAACCCAGCGGTTTCGGTATGTGACCCGAGGAGGGCCGTGCACCCCGGCGCTCTCCCCGGTCCAAGGACAGGAATGTGCTCCCGAGAAGCAATGAACCCCGAGAAGCAGTTAACAAGTCTAATAAACAGGACCCAGAACGCCAGTAAAACAGGAGATGCTTGGAGGCAGGCTCAAGGAGGCACCCGAGAATCACTTAAAAAAAAAATAAAAAATAAGGAAAGATGCGGTCCCAAGTCAGGGCTGTTTACGTTCCACGGTGAACTGAAGCTATGTAAGTGTCGGCAGAGAGAGGGTTGCGAGAGCCGGGAGAAGGACGATACTCCGTGCGAAGTAATTGCTCGTGTTTTGCAAATACACAGCTCAATTTTGAAAAATTATACAAAGTGGAAATAGAAGGTGTAATAAACTGTTTTAATTAGGTATTCATAAGATACACTTTAGTATATAAAAATTCTTCTCATATACAAAATAACATACGCATGTGAGTAGAAAACATGCTGAAACACCAGCATCCATATGCTACATCACGCAAACTGATCATTCACTCCAGTATCATGAAAATGACCAAAATATTCAATGGTTAAGTGCAAATAAACCCCTGTGCTGAGTGACATCTTCTCCCCAGTGAAGAATTACTATTCAACACTTGTCAGGTACTGGTTTCCATGTGTTCTCTGCCTCGGCAGTTTGTTACATCTGCTCTCACAGGCTGTTTAAAAACCCGCGTAGTCCTGGTTATGGTCATCCTGCATAACTGCCCCCTCTAACACAAAAGGGATTCCAATAACCCGCTATAAGGACGACAGAACTGTAACCAAGAACATTAATTTTTTGCAAATTCTCTTCTACTGTCACTCTAGACAGAGAGCCTTCCACGATTTTCCCAGTTTAGGGATAAACAAGGAGTTTTCATCAATGAATGAAAACACTTTGGTGCAGAAGAGATAATGCAAAGAATGGGCCTGTTTATCTCCACTGCTGAGCATGAGTCATTCCTCCACGGGAGCTTTCTCCACCGTTTTTTTGTGCTTGCAGTTATAAAGCAGCGGCTCGTTTTAATTATCAACAGGGAAGCACAGAGAGACAATACACAATTTGCCTCCCTCTGAAGTGATTCAAAGAAAAAAGACTAGGAAAAAAATATGCTTAAATATTAGACAAGGCATGAAATACAGTAGTTCAAATGATTCCCTGCACCCTCCTTTCACTACACAGTTTTCATGTACATGTATTTGGGCTCGCTGCAAAACAGCAAGTGTTGTATGCATAAGATATAATTATAAAACAGAAATGAGCCAATTAGCATCTCTTCAGTTTGCATTAAGGTCTTCAGTAAACCTTTTTTTAGCTTGTATGATATGCAGAGACTTTACATTTCCCCACATAAATCAGTAACATGGATGAGATTATCATTGAGATTATGAGCTTTTAAGCTAGAATTAAAGAAAGTGTGCGGTCTTACCTTGGCTTTAATACACTGTAAATCTCTTATTTCCTTATAGAAAACCGTTTCCCCATTTGCACTAAAGATAATTTAAAAGAAATATTCTAAAAAACAAATGGTATAAATGCTTTTCGATGCTTTGGGTAGGAGCTAAAGTTTTTCTGATAGAACTCGTGACACAAAACAGCTGCCAGTGCCTGGTTAAAAAGAACATACATCACTACACACCACCACGTCACGTTGTGAAATCCAAGCGTGATGGCCATAGATACATATATGAGGAGCTCTGCAAAATAATGAGGGCATGAAACTCTCTCAAACCAGTCTCCAAAAGGCACACTGTGGCTCAGACTTACGACCTTACCTGCAAGCAAACAGGAAGAAATTAGTTGAGAACAACAGGCATTAAACAAACTTTTCTCTTCTACTCACTACAGAACAACTTGCTCCTTAAAGTTATCATCATCATTCACCTCCATCTGATCTGGCAGCTTTGCGCTTCTTAATGAAATAAGACGCCACCTCTGGCTGTTTGCGCAAATAGAGTAAGGAAACCTATTTTTAGCCCGCATGGAGACAGAAATGAGTTCCCCGAGGAGTGCCACAAGTCCTAAGCATTAGCATCTGTCTGTCCTTAGGATACTAGCAGCTAGACCTTCATTTTAAGTTCTGTAAAACTATATATACAGACACAGACACACACACACCCTATTCAGCCATCAGATCTCTTTTCCAAACAGCCTCATTTAATCTACTGAAAGTCTCATAGAGAGCGCCACACTACAGGAACTGAAAAATACTCATGTTTTAAGGTATTAGAAGCTACAGAGCCTATTGAAACAACCAGGAAAAAATTACCTAAGTAAATGGATGGCAGAAATGAAACATCTTACCTGATTTACTTTTTCTAAGATTAGCTAGAATGACAAGACATCTGTGTTGGTGAAGAGAGGCCCAAATGTACATTGTAACTCCTACAATGTGATACCAGCAGATATGCACAGAAAGCTCCCTACCTGAATGAAATATGTTTCATTAATGTATGGCCAGGAAATACCTTCCCAAGTATCTTCCCAAAACATTGTATACCTTTTTAAATGTTACTGTCTTACAAAATTCTAGTAGTGAGCCTCTAATCCCTTGAAAGATGCTTTTAAATCCTGCATCATTTAAGTGCTTGGCTGGTAGTTCATTTCCCTTAACCACTCTATACTAAAAATATCTAGTTTTTAATCCAGTAGCTTGAGGTACAGCATGATGTACAACTGATACATAATTGATAGTCTAAGACCTCAATATTCAACATTGTTTGTAATTCTTATCATCCTAATTAAAGATGTTGTCATGGCTCAAGTCAACATACAAGTACATAGTTGTCTTGTTCACAGTGAGTGAGATACATACACCTACACACACACCTATGCCCCCAACAGTGTGAACCATTTAGGCCTTCAAAAAAAATGTTAACTGTATTAAGGACGATTTCCAATGTACAAGCCAATACACCATCTCCAAGAATCTACAAGATATGAAAAGTAGAAGACAGGTTCAGAAAGAAAAAGGCTTTGTCTACATGTAGGAGATCTGAAGGTTCTTTTAAAAAACCACTGGATTAAACTAGAGCTGATGTGGTTGGAAGTGGTTAAAAACTTCACTGAAGTTACATACTTGGTAATGACCACCTTACAAAAATTAGTCATGGGAGAAGTGCTACAATCAGCTCATGGCTCATCCGTGCAGGGGAACAGCAGCTCAGTTGTGAGACTCAGTGGAATGCGTTGGCAGAAAGAAGCCATATAATTCAAATTTCTGCTGTATTAATGGAGACATTACAGTACCGAGGGAAAGAAAAGACTGACAGATGGAAAGCAGGGCAGTGGTGAGTTCCTAATGGAAAACAAAGGAGGTGGCCAAGACAGCCTTGCAGACTTGCCTTACAGGAAAGCTTACAACAACAAAAAAACCCAAACTCCAGTTTGAGAACTGAAGTTGCATAGTGGCATTTGAGAACTGCTACCTATTACTGTCCTTCATAAAGCTTATCTCAATGCAAAACTGATTGGTAACAATCCTGAAAGCGTCTGTGTGAGATGTCTTTCAGGAGGTAACAGTGATGGTTAACATGAAACTGTGTGTGTCTGTGTGTGCGTATAATGCTGGCTGATTATGTGATATACGGAAACATAGTTACTTTGGACTATGCCAGTAAGTATTTTTACATCTCATCAATTAACACACCTCTCATACAAGCAGCCCTCTGAAACCATTTGCCATGATGGAAACAAATGGGAGCAAAACTGCATCTTTGGTAATAACTAGGCAGGCACTTACCATTCCTGACCTTAGTAGGCACTTGACATAGCACAGTTGAGCCAACAGCAACGTAGTAACCAAGTCCAAAGCAGTACTGCACGATGTGAATGACACCATTGGAAAACACGCTGGTCCAGAGGCATTCTGCTAGTCTTCGACAGCTATGCAACCAAAGCAGCAGGAGAACCAGGAGTGCAGAGAAGTGCTCACTATCTGCTTGCAGATAAAAAATAGCAACTTTGAGACAGATGGGAACAATTTAACCCCAACAATGCTTCAAAAAGGCTATTTTTTTGCCCCTCCCCACAGCAAAATTTTACCTTCATTTTAAATTAACTGAGCACTGGGGAAAGTATTTGTACATGTGAGGCACTGCTGACCTCAGCAAGATTACTTCTAGAAGGTGCTAACAGCCCCTTCTGCTAAAAGGACTGCTGAAAGCCATCATATCCATAAATTAGAATGATTTCTACCTTGAATAATGACAAAGGGACTTGGTATTCCAGGAAAGTCACTTGGAGCCTAGTTTAAAAGCAGCTGATGAAGTAGCACTTGAAGCATACAAATTCAGCACAGGATGGTAGTGCAGCTTTCTAATATTTGTATGGCTGCATCATAATATCTGGAATACTTGCCCGTGTCCTCACTCTGAGAATCTCTGCCAAGAAAGCGGTGTACATGCTGAATCCATGATGGGAGCAACCCTCCAAGGAACTCGGCTTGGAAAAGCCCGATCAGCAGAAAGCCATTCCAGAGCACAGAAACCACATAAAAGTGAGTAAACCACCTGTGGGAACAAAAAGGGGTCTTCGTTAATGTTCTCATCATTCCTTAATTGGAAATGTACCTGCAGTACGTGCTTGCCTGATGGTGAGTACATTCCCTTTTGGTCCCCACATCAATAAGTAGAGAACTCAGGACTCTAGTGGTACCAAGCAGGAATAACCCTAACACCTTCTTCCCCCAGCAAAATGCTGCCTGGAATAACCTCTAACTGAGCTTATCTTACTAACCATAGCTGCACTAAAGAGGAGAAAGCATAAACTACACACCGCAAAGGTATTCCTCAATGCTCACAACTAATCATGATGTGCACAACTTTTTCTTCATAATTTACACCACTGAAAGCACATCCAAATTAATTTTCTGGGCATTTCCAGGCTGTTGCGCCTAGCAGCACTCCCACTTTCCTCAGTTCTAGTGGATGCATTACATGATGTATTAAAGCTCATAAATGACAAATGCAGATGGTAAAAGGCACCCAGATGTAATTACTTAGCTGTACACTAAAATATCTTGTCCCTCTGCAAATTCAAGGCCTGCAACAATCATATAGGAAAAAAACCAGGAGAGTCCACCAATACCACTGGGTGATTACAAGGCAAAACCACATGTTTTTTTGAAGAAAACAAAGAAACCCCCAACCCCATAATGCACTTACAAAAGCATATTATGTATTACTGAAATGCAAGGCATTACGGTCAAGACAGGTAACTGGATGGAGTTAAACAGCCTATGATATCCAGCTCCAACTAAGTGATCCAGTATTTCCATTTGCTTTTAAAACTGAAAGTCCCTCTGGCTAGGAATAAAAATCAGGACCTCTGGAAACACCTGCAAAGAGGTGAAATACGTACCACTGGAATATGCTGCTGGCTTTGTCTTGACAATGTAACTATTGGTACAAAACTAGAATACAACTGTACAGTCAGAGAAGACTGTATTTCTCTGGAACATGCAAACTTTTCTTTTGGGGGAGTATAGGGGTACAACACCCTTGCTTAGAGAAACCAAATAAAGCAACTCCCTCCCAAAGCAGCTCAGGTATCTCTCAACAGCAATACAGAGGCCAAGTCAGAACCACAGAGGTAGCAAGCATCCCTGCATGCTCCATAGCACCTTGCCCATTAGCGGTTGGTAGCCACTTCAGATGATAACTTCTCTTCCTTGGTTCCGTCTCCTACCAAGCAGAGACAGCAACATTCACTCTGCTGATTTGCAACAGCAGAAATAAAATTTATCCCCTCTTCCTCATTTTCTGCTTAGAAGACAAACAGAACTTGTATATTGATAAAAACTCGATGCCACCTCCAAGTTTCAAGCTCTTTCCCTGCTGTCCTGTTACTCAGTAGACTGCTATCTCATCACTCACCAGAGAACTTTCTCCACATGTGTTGCTTTTTGCTACTGGCACACAAACAAGTCCTGCCAGCTTAGCACAGACATGCGCTGCGAGCCTTCAGCAATCCCAGTCACGCTGGGGATGTGTCTGACCTACAGAGCAATCCAGCACTGCAGCAAGTACACGTGTCATCCCTCAAGGAGAGGAATGTTCACTATTGGTCAAACCAATCCAAAATGAATCATAGCATTTGACAAGATGGAATGGCAAAGTTAAAAACAAGCCCAGGCTAGTGAAAGTACAATAACTGTTTGGAAACAAGACGCAGATGAATGGAAACACAAAACGCCTCAACAGCTACCTTCAGGATGTTCTCTATTCTTTCAGCTAGCAGTGTTATGGGTTCCCTACTCAAGCAACAGAATTGCTCTGTAGACCTTGAGAGCTTGAGACCAATTTTCTGAAAAAGCCACATCTTCAGACACCATCTTCCCTAAGAAGGGGCGGTGAGAAACTTCTGTTGGAGAAAGGTCAACTCAGACGACAAACTACTGTAAGAATGTGGCACTTTGCAGTACGCTGCAATGAAGATAAAGCCTTTACGAGCCCTTATTTTCGCTGAGGGTAGTGCAGAGCTTAAATACATTCCTGGGTATTTGCTGTAACCAGAAGCCTAATAACCAAGTCACTACATTACAGCCTTTCCATGAATAACATGCTGAGTCACAAAACTTTTTTTTACCATTTGGTTTGAAAGCTATGTATATAAAGTGTGTCAGCGATAACAAGATCACTGCATTAGGGGCGATCAGATCTTTGGATTAAGTAGCCTCCCAGTCTTGTCCTACCAGCCTTGCAAGATCCTGTTGTGCCTATGTTCGAGTCAAAGACTAGTTCTAGTCGTGAATCTCAGCCGGTCAAAAACGATGAAATCCCAGTAACGTATAGAAAGCTGTAAATGGCAGGTTTTTTCCCTCTTTCATCCTATTAAACATCTATTAAGGGACGTGTTTGGATAACACAGTGGTTCTTTTGCCTTATTAGCGACTGTTCATGCAGGGTCCAGACTGTTATGTTAACATGCTGCCAGTAGTATCCTAAGTCCCCTTTTAAAGAAGGAGGAAGACGATGACTCGGCATCGGTTTAAGACAGTAAACCCGCAGCATATTTGCACAGTCACAGTTTCCCTCAGGAATCCCTATTCCCAGGTCCCCGACCCGAGCCTCGCAGGAAGGTTTGTTTTGCTGATACCGCACGGGACTGGGATTCAAGGGATTCGGCCTTTGCTCCCATTTGGACCCCGTACGATCGCCGCCTCTACGCTCCTCGGTTCCCCATCCGTGAGAAGAGAGTAACCCTTCCGCAAAAAGCCCGAGCCCAACTCCGTCAGACCACGCAAGGCCACTGGCGCTCGCCGCTGGTTTCCCACATCTCCGGCTGCGGTAACGGCAGCGCGCGCACCGCCCCTTCCTGCCGGGCCGCCGGGCCCTCAGGCGCCCGGCAACGGCGGCGGCGCCCGCCCCGCAGCGGGGAGCGCAGCCCTCCGAGCCGCCCCCTCACCTCTTGGGCACCTGGAGGAGGCGCAGCCAGCCCGGGCGCTGCCCGCAGCCGCGCTTCGTCTTCCCGTACCGAACGAGATCCTGCAGGAGGCCGGAGACGACGCCGGCCCGCCGCAGCCGCGGCACCAGCGCCAGCGCCGCCAGGAAGGCGGCGGCCAGCAGGGACCAGGCGGCCGCCAGCACCGCCGGCATGGCCCCGGCCACGGGCACGGGCACGGCCCCGCTCCCGGCACCGGGCACGGCCCCGGCCCGCTCCGCCCAGCGCCGCCGAGGGCGGCCGGGGCCTGGCGGCGGCGGCGCTTCCGCTTCCTCTTCCCGCTCTGGGGAAGAGCGGGGCTCGCCCAAGCCGGTGGGCGGGTGAGTCCTGGCGGACCCCGGAGCCGCCGTGGCTGCGCTCTGCCCCTGCAGCTGGCTCCCGAAATAGCGGCGGGGGGGAAATCTCGATTTATGACCTTACCGTGTGCCGCCGGGGGCGTTTGCTCTGAGCTCCGGCTTCTCTTTTCGTTTAGATTGGGAGGCGGCGGGGAAGCTGCCGCAGGTTTAAGGAGGCTGGGGAGCGGCGAACCCGCTCGCTGGGCCGTGGTCTCCTCCGGGAACCGGGAACAACCTCCCTGCAGCTGCCGCCGTCGCGCCGAGTTCCCCTTTCGGGGCTCATCTCGAGGGCATGCTTACCCCACAGCCACCTCCTTCGTGTTCCCTGTACGTGGGGTCCCGTAGTCAGAATCTTATTCCAATAATACCGGGTTTGCCATTACATGAATGGAGAGGCTTTCTTTGCCTTTCTTCTGCCCTGGGAAATCAAGAAGCCACGCTGGCTTGGCATCAAAGGCAGAGGGTTCCCTCAGACCCCCAGTGAAAAATGTCCCGCTGCATCCCTCTTGCGTGCGTGCAGGGATGCGGGTCGAGCCTTCCCCTCGTAAGAGCAACTGCAGTGTTTCTTGGCAGGGGTTCAGGTGTTGGTTTATCTGACCAAATATCTCTTGAGTCGATTATCTGACTCGCTGCCTCCAAGGAGATACCAAAAGATACTTCAAACTTTTCATAGTATGTATGAGAAAAGTAATGATGTTTAGTGTGGGCGTACTTATGCTAGTACTTATCAATGCTCTAGAGTAAAATAAGATTTTAAGTCAGGATTCCCAGGAAAAAATAGTTGGACTGTATTTCCAAGCCTTTAAATACAGAACAACCTACTTTTGTTAGTCTTTAGTGCTACTTCAAACCACCATGAAATCAACACATTAAGAGAATAAGGCAATGGCCACCATCTTGCAGCTCACTGAGATTCAGGCCTGAAGTACCCACAGGTTTCTGACTTCAGGAGGAAATTCTGTTGATACCTATGTGCTTCCAGTGTGGCTGCCTTTATAGTGCTGCCTCCCAAGGTATCTTTAAAGGTATTGATGACCTTTTCCCATATGGGATTGAATTATGTCATAAGCACTTTAATTGCATCCCTACCAGCTACCAAACCCATATAGTATGGGTGTAGATCAGGCTTGATTGAAAGAAAATTTTTAAATTTTACCAATGTACTTTCCCAAACAGAGGTATAAACCCTCCCTGAATTATTTCAACATGTATGACTGTGTTAACCCATCCTATCAGTGAATCCTGCAGAGCAGCACACGCTCAGCTGAAGCACTCATGACATCAATAACATTGCTTTGGGAAAAAAATCATTGGAGTTCACATTTTCTGCTAAAACATGTGTTGGTACCTCTCCAGTTATATCTGCAATATATATATTATATCTGGGTTATAATAGATATTTTAAAAGTCACTCTAATTTATATCAAGGTTCAGAGCTCGGTCTAATTCTCTTGTCAATTCAGTATAACTGAATCCTAAATGTGGTTCGGGGATTTGCTGGCTAATTGTTTTGGGTAATCAGCAGGAGACGAAGATACCAGGCAGGTGGGTAGACATTTTGGGGAGCGGGAGGGAGAAGCAGGTGATGTGCAGGTAATCCCACAGCCAGTGAGGGCAGGGGGAAGGCGAGCATGCCCGGGCAGCGCTGGGGAGGAGGGAGGGATGCTGCCATCGCTGGTCCCCAGCCTCACGCCCCAGGGAGCTCAGGCAGCAGCCGCTCTGCCGTGGCTGCCCTTGTCCCAGGGAGCACGTGGGCAGGTGCTTATTTCTGCATCCCACGCGGCCACGTTTCGAAAGTGCTGCTGTGGTGACTGGTTTGGGCAGAGCAGGCTGTGAGTAAGCAGGGAGCAGCCACGTCTGCTTTGCAAGCAGCGATGGCACGGGAACCCTCTGTGAGAGCCTGCGGGTCACGGCAGCGATACGCTCCTGCAGGTCCTGACTCGAGGCACCGTGTCCTCTTGTGCTGAACATTCCCTACAGCTGGAGGTTGTCCATTCTTGCAGCATGTCTCTGAAGCACAGCAGACGTACCTCTTTTCAGCCTGAGCTGAAAAGAGAGTCTGAAACACGAAGAAGATGCACTGCAGCCTTATCTCTGCAAGGTGTGTCCTTCTATGGCTTTCACAAGATAGATAAGGCAAGGGGGAGCAACTGTCTGGCCCATAAAGAGGGTCCTTCCTTTGTCTGAACAGCAAACTTTTAAAACTTAAAATAGCTTTGCTCAGCAATTTTGGTGGGCAGTTGTTCTGGGATAGGGTTAATTTTCACAAGAGACTGGGAGGGGCCACAGCCAGGATAGCTGACCTGAACTAGCCAAGGGGATTTTCAATACCATATCACATCATGCTCAGTATATACACTGGGGAGCTGGCCAGGGGGAAGATGGATTGTAGCTCAGGAATGGGCTGAGCATCGGGTTCCGGGTGGTGAGCAACTGCATTGTGCATCACTCACTTTATCTATTCTTAGTATTATTGTTGTTATTATTTCTTCTCTCCTTGAGTTGTTGCTCCTGTTAAACTGTCCTTATCTCAACCCATGAAGTTTTACCTTTTTCTTCCGATTCTTTTCCACCAGGGTGGGGAGGAGTGAGCAAGCAGCTGTGTGGTGCTTTGTTGCTGGCTGGGCTTAAACCATGACACCAGTGCAGATGCCATTTTCATGAAATCATGGTCTGAAGACTCCTGGCTGGCTGTATGGCATGGCCCTGCAACTTGCCAAGCAGGTCCTTGCCTTCCACTGCACCCAAGTGATATTTTTCTGTGCAGTTTGAGCTTTGCGGGGTGTTTGTAAAGGGAAGGATAAGGAATGTGGCCGTTATGGTGCCCATGAGACAGTGGAGGCGAGAGGACCTACAGGCGTGCTGCTGCGGGATGGAGCTGATGAACGACAGCAGGACTCCAGCACAACAGTCACACGCACCCAGAGAGACACAGCACATCGTGCCATGGTCCCCTTTAGGGTGACAGGTACCCAACTTTTTGGCACTTCAGTCATCTCCTAAATTTAACTAACCTGGAGCTCTCATGGAGGTCAGTGAACTAGCAAATGTTTAATATCAAATACTCTTCCATCAATTAACCTTTATTTAAGGAATAGAGAACAGGAATCCTCTATGTGTGGGTCTGTAGTGCACGGTAGATCGAGGCACTAATTCTACATGGCACGTTACTAGCAACAAAGCCAGGCAAAGAGGGATTTAGTAGGCATGAGCCAAGACTTGTTCTGCACTCTACCAAGATATATAGGTGGGCAGGGAGAGAAATTAGTGTCGGAGGAAAACTACAGCTGTAACAGACAGAACAGGTCCCTTTTAATATCTTATTCCTTGGTTCTAGCACTACTACTACGTGGGGTTTCCTGTGGGGCAAGTAAGAGCCACAGCACGAATGCCGTGCCTGCAGATCAACCCGTGGCAGCGACCGACCATGTGCAGCAGCTTAAGGGTGAGGAAAGCACTGTGGTCCGCAATGTTTTGGTGAACACTTGCTCAAAAATTGCTTGAACCCACTATGAAAGAGCTGCAGTCTACCCATCAGCAACACCCCCCCAAGGTTCATAGTGTCCCTGCAAGTTATCATCACTGCTGTAGTTACCACAGTGAACCACGGGTTATAGGTGGCAGATTTAATGGTGAGAGAAAGACGATGACTTGTATTTAGGCACCAATCCTACCTTTGCTTGTGGATACTGGTTCTTTTCCCGCTATAATGCAGAACAGTTTTAAGTTACACGGGCAGATGCTAGACTTCAGGGGGGTCATTCGGAAAAGCTGGTGATCAGCAGAGGGCTATGAAATTGCATCCCCGAGGCTTTCTTGGCCGCACAGTTGGTGCTTCCTGGAGGCCCAAGGCACCCCTCACCCCCTGCCAGCTGGCTCCAGCCACGGCCGGTGCTACAGCAGCGCAGGGAAGCGGGATCCGACCTCCAGATGTGGTCAGTTTGTCGGCTGTTTCCTCAGAGTTCAGATAATTGGAGGAAGAAGGGAAGGAATACAGCTGTGAGGCTGGGAAATGGAGAGGAATAAGCAGTTGGTCATCTTAAATATACCTTCTGTATTTATATGTGCAAGTTATATTGAGGAGAAGATGTAAGTTGTGTGCTGCTAATTCTCATAATTGTGTATATTTTTGCACAGCAATAAGAGCCCTTCTCTCTAGGAATTTTTTTCCCCAGCGCCGTACATCCGTGGCACATTCTATCACCCATGTGCGGTAATGATTTTCCCACTTTTTTAGGCGAATAAGTCCCTCTAGGTGGCACCCGCACTCTTCGGTTCACCCGAAGCCCGCCCGCCCTACGCCGGGCTCCGGCTCCTGCTGCCCGGGAGGGCCCCGGGGGTCCCCGGGCATCCTTCGGGCATCCTTCGGGCATCCTTCGAGCATCCTTCGGGCATCCTTCGGGCATCCTTCGGGTATCCTTCGGGCATCCTTCGGGCATCCTTCGGGTATCCTTCGGGCATCCTTCCACCAGCAGTGCTGCGGGGCTCTCACCTCGCAGTCCCTCCTGCCCTTAGCTGTTTGTAACAGCTGATGTACCGATAGCATTTTTAGGCTTTGTAATTTGACAATTGCAAACGTTTGCGGTTGCGTGTTAGCTCTTCCTGGCAAATATTTGCACTTCAGCTCTGTGATGCTTATTCTAGTTCAACTTACCTAACTTTCCCCATCTAAAAATTAGATACCTAGCTGAAACGAGTTAAGTGGGTTCCTAATATAATGGATGGAGACAGGTACTTCTGGAGTGCCAGTTTTTTTCTTCCTAAACACACATGTCTCAGCTGTTGAGCTGAATTGTCCTCCCTGGTGAAGATCCTCCTGATGGAAAGAGAATCTTAAAGTATCCAGAATAAAAAAGGGTATAATTGTTTCTGCTCCTGAGTCTAGAGTTTGTTCGATGAGTGTCATGCAAAGAGGCTTTCACTGAGAGGAAAAAAGCAAATTTTCACAAAGCCTTGGGCCATGCAAGAGAGTTATCTGTAAATGTAACTGCTTCATGTTTCCTGCCTGTTACAGGAGACCTGCCTGGACAGTTCATAGGCTGCTGTGAAACGCCACTTATAACAAAACTTGTTCACCAAGGAGAATGGAGAGAGAGCCTAAAAAGATGCTGTGCAAAAGGTGGGAAGGAAGGTCAAGGCTTGGCTGAACCATATAGAAAATGCTGGAGAGAACAGACAAGTGCTCAGATTTATGTATCACAAAGCTGGACTTGTGTGGTACACTGTGGACCATAATGACTGATAGTGCTTTGTGAAATGCCTGTAGGGGTGGGAGAGCAAAGGTCTGCTTCAGAGATTTCCAACTCAGACCATCATATTATTCAAAGGAATTTTTCTGCGTGAAGGACAAAAATCAGCATCATTTACTGGCCAGCCCACAGCAGATTTCACTGCAACTCCAGATTTAATAGACTTACCCACTGATTTTATGTAGTGATTTTGGTTTATTTTTTTAATTTATAAGGGAGAATAGGGAAATTATTCAGTTACTCAGATCCTTTTTTCTGGTTGCTTTGTTCAGATTTGGTTTTCCAACAAAGATTTTGATTTCCTAACGAAGGCCCCAAAGCTTTGTGAGTAAAATGGCTACAGGTGGATTTCTTGGTAGTATGTGTGAGACAGGATTCAATGTGAATTTAGCACAGGGACAACCTTGAAAGTACAAATAGAGGCCACGGTCCTTCAGACCTTTATGAACATGCTTAAAGCCAATATTGGTGAAGACCCTACAATCTAGATACTCAGTTATGGGACATGTTAATCTATGTTAATTAAGTTGGCTGGTACCAGCAGGTCTAGAAACTTTAATTATTAAAACATTCCTTGATTTGGCTAATTAGCATAATGGGGTAAAGTCACACACTTCTGTGATTTGTGGGAAAATAAACCAAGAAAGCCAACAGATTGCTACATTTTGAAGGTTAAAACACTCGCCTGTGCTCTACTGGTTTTAATCATTGGAAGATAATACCGAGATACTGGGGCCAAGAAAACATAAATCACAGAGCACAAAAAAAGAGTGCTTAGAGATGTGAGAAACTTGCACTGAAATGCACTTCCCACCATTCAAGGATCACTCTGTGCCCTTGGCTTTCAAAGTCGAAAATGTGAGTGTTTCCACTAGCTGACGGAAAGCAGGAATTACGCTCTGATAAGATGAGAGCTCCTGTGTAGGATTGGTGCCATGCTCCTGGGATAAACGCTGTTGTTTGCATAGCTCGTAATGCATAATTCATACACATGAATCCATAGACTTCAAGGTGTTAATTCTACGTCTCTTAGAGCTGTGATACTAAGATACATGATTTATTCATTATTCAGCTATATTATTTGCTGAGTTTTCACTGATCACAGCTAGCAAGTATCTTGCCAACATGGTTGACTTGGAATCTGAGACAGTTTGGAGTTTCACCCTGGGAGTAAAAGTAGCTTTATTCCAGCTTGTATTGATTATGGGCTGGTCATGTGCTGTGAAGACTAAGTCTGGGCAAGTTGTTGTTTGCTATATGAACCTGCATTTGGATTTTAAAAAACTATCTTTATCTAAGGAATTTTGTAAGGGAGAAAACTACCTAAAGCTCATAATTATCACTTCAATCATTTTTATTTGCAGAATAGCTTAATGAAAAATAAATACGCCTTTACTTAAGATTATAGGTAAGTTATGGTTAAAATGAGAGCAGGGAAGATGACTTAAAATTCTCAGGGATGAATCATTAATACTTTCTTTGTCAAAGGGCACCAATCCATGATACAACCCCAGGGCTTGGCAGGAGCAGAATTCAGACCCTTAATAGTAGCAAATAATTGTCTGACTGTACCAAAATCCTCAAAGGACATACCTGTCTCTGTCTTCTGTATATTGTTTTATGTTATTTTAGAAATATGCCAGAACATATTTGCTTGCAAAAATCGTCAAGGGTTTCTTGGGACAGACAGACAGACTGCATTCAGGTACGAGTTAAAAAATAAACGTTTCTACTTGAGACTCCTGTTGAAACTTTCAGTATCAAATACAAGGGTTGAGAGCTTAGGGCCACCGACTGCCTACCAGAGGAGAAAGACCAATGCTGATAAAAGCCATGGAGGGCAGTTAGTTTTAACAGAGCTATCAGCTGAGGAGGGAAAGCTCTAAGTAGACTTGGTAGACAATGAGAAAGGTAATAGCAACACTCACAGCTCACAGTTGGGAAGGGTCAAAATTTCCTTGAGGAAACAAAGACTGTTTGTATGCTGCTTTATGCACTTGATGGAAATGGATGGCATTAGTGGCCCTTTCCTACACCCTCTGGGACTGTGAACGGAAAGTATTTTAAGGCTGGTACATGTTTCATAAGAATCAGCTGGGAAAGAAGGGAGTTTGGGACGTAGCTGCAGTTCTCTGGGGCTGTAGAAGTTGTTCCAGGAGGATAAAAGTTGCTTCAAAACTTTCTGAAGAGAAATACTCTGTCTACACCACATCTTGTGGACCACGCTGTGGCTCCTTTCCATTTTGAGGTTGCTTTTCATTCAGAGGGCCAGCCTGAAAGCATGGCCTGTGTGTGGCCAAACTCTAGAGCAGCCGAGCTGTAATGTGCATGAGGACAGCCAGCAGCTTATTTGACTTATAGAGCCTGGAGAAGCTCTACAGTGGCTGTTGTAAGGAGCCTACAGATGGTCTGTAGAGGTCACGGACAGCACAGTTTGGGCAGTTGCTCTTCTACCGCTCATTAGCTAAGGGAGTCATTCACAGCACCAAGGATTGAAAACTACATATTTTTTTTTTTTCTAAAATGTGTTATAGAATAATCTTGGCTATGAATTTGCTCTTTATTATGTAGAACTTGTGTTCTAACTCTGAGATTTCATCTGCCATGCAGAAAAAAGGGAAAAAGAAGTCCTCATGCTTTGGTGTTCCTAGAGGCAGGTTCAAGATGTGACTGTGGATCTGGTCACATCTCAGCTATCCATAAGGGCCCATTGGGAAAGAAGAGACTCCCCGTTTTGTACGGCAATGTTGTGAACATAGAGAATTGTGAATGCGACTGAGTTTGTTTTAGATACCCAATCTATACATGAATTCCTGTATTTGAAGAACACCGCCCACATTTATCGTGGGCTATGAGAATGCTATTACTGAGTAGCAGAAGCACCTTCTCAACTAGGCATCATCCAAAGCGGGTACCTCTGCCTTGGTATGGGAGGCTAAAGAAAGTGCCTGTGTTCCAGAAATACTCCCTGCTTCAACAAGGCAAATGCTAGGTTTGGAGATGCTGGGATATTGCCCTGTTCCAGAATGCAGATGTGTATTTTTTTCCATATGTTATCAGTGTTCTGCTGAGTTGTGCCGTAACATGAAGACATAGGCTTAATTCATGTATCTGCTTATACTTACCGGTGATCCTGCCTTGGGAAAGATACAGCAGCTCAATGAACCCTTATTGTCCATGACCTGTGACTAGAAAGAAATCAGGTTTTCAACTACTAAGTACAGTTAACAGCTGTAAAAACAGCTGTAGAAAATCATTTGTGTTGCTAGACTTAAATATGTCACAGGGGAAATGAAAGCTATTTATGAATATTCAAATTTTTTTTCCATTTATCCTTATGGTATAAATATCATTCTGGCAAATTAACTCTTCCTGATTAACTCAGCGCAGTATCGGAAAGATAATTTGACGTATTTATTTTCTTATTAATACAAGTATTCACACATTGCTATAAAGGGCAAAAAAGGTGATAGCACAGATAGCATGTAAGGTCTGTGCTAATAGGATATGGTTTGTGCTTCAAACTGCTAAGTTCTTTTAGCAGGACTTGTTCCTAAATATGTCTGAGCTCAAGCTTTCAGTCTGATGTTGGAAATTAGACAAACTAGCGCTGGCTTTGCAGTATTTCCAAGTGTGATTTTATTCAAAGGAAATTAATTTTATCTGTAGCTTTTGGTTACAAATCCCAGTCTAGTTCTGAATGAAACCATGAGTGGGAAGGGAGTCAGCTCCACTTTAGCTCACACATCTTTTATTCTGGCAAACCCTTACTTTGCTGTGTACTTCTTCCCTTGCTGGCATACGCTTAATTTTGTATACTTCTTTTTGCCAGCTGTTTCATTAATTTTTATCTTGGCTTGCTTTTCTAATTGATTTTTTGTAGTAACAGATTTTTAAAGGAATTTTTTTTCCCCAGTGTGCTTCCTGACAGAAAATCTCTAGTAAATATTTATCAAGAAAGTGTTATATTAATAATTTTCTCAATAAATATTTATTAGAGGCTTAACACTACAAACCCCAGTAGAATTGTGATAAATATTGACTACGGCCAAGAAAGAAACAGTGCCTGAAGAGCACTGCATGCTGCAAGCATGCTCAGATGCAGCTAATCAGTGATAAATATCTGGTGATTTTTAGGTAGGACAGCTGAGCTTTCCTTACCTACAAGATCTGTCATATGCATGGTGGTGCAGGATTAGCTCCTGAGCTGGGGACACAGAATTAAGACACAAATCTTTTAAAATGGCAGCAGCCAAAGCAGGGGAGTTGGGGGCTGACACTGGTTTTAAAGCACTTTTAAAAATACACTGCATCTTCTCCCAGTGGAAATAGTCTTCTCGATTTGATAGACACGTGAGAAGCCAGAAAGGCTTCTTGTGATACAGCTAGGTGAGTGTGCTAGTACCCACTTCATTCGCATCGGTGTGCACGGCTGGGTAAAATAATTAAAAAAAAATAAGTCTGGAAGTGGTAAAAGCAAATAAAAGGTCATTGGAGAGTTAATTACTTGTAGTGCCTTACCTACAGATTTGCACTGACATAGGCTGCTCTGTTTCTCTCTGAACTAGAGGCTAGAAAAATAAACGGTTATGAGCGGGTAGATATGATCGAGGCGTGTGGGGTCTCTGACGATAAATAACCTCAGCCCTTGTGTTCAGATACTGTAAGCAGCTTTGGCTAACGTCACGACTTACTTGCCAGATTCATTGTGTGCCATTCAGCAACCGAGACAGCAGTTAATAAATATTCTTATTGTCTGGACTCAAAACAAAGCTGAGGTCACACAGGGCTGGCACTGTTACCTAGGAGGAGACGCAGGCTGCGCTCTCCAGACTGCTGATTTCTGGGCTGTTTTAATGAAATCTTACCCTGACAGGCTTCAGAACCCTTGGAACGAGAGCAACAAGATGACTGTCAGAGCAATAAGGATGTACTGCTTGCATATGCCTCTGCCTTTTGTGCCGGGAGCATAGAGCAATGCGCTGGCTCTGTTGTACCCATAGCTCTGCTGTGCCTTACATACAGAGTACTATTCCTACAGAAATCACTCTCAGTCCTGAAGTAGTTAAAGGAAGAAAAAAGGGGAGATGAAAATGGCAGCGATTTGGACCAGTGTGTAAGCAATTTAGGTTTTTCTTTCCAACCATGCAGCCCATCGGTGCAAGGAGAAATACAGCCAGGGTAGGATCACTAAACCTTCTAGGCTGGCTTGTCTGAGCCAGCGCTCAGGGTAGACAGGGCACAGGGCAATAAGTGATAAAGACCTCTCCTGCACTGCCAGTCATTTACACCATTTCAGAAGGGTGTAAGCGCTTCTGTCTCCTGCACTCATTGACAGGGATGTAGGGACAGAAGCACTGGGCATCCTGCACGATGGGTCTGTGCCTGGTGGGCTGACCTGGCAAGGTGCACGAATGTCGCTGGCCAAGAGGACAGACCATGGCATGTCACAGCTCTAACTGGGCAGGGGTCACTCTCCCTGATCCTTCCAATTCAGTTATCTTGTGGCTGACTTGCGTAGGTCTTATTTCAGGAGCCTCTCCCTATTCAGCAAAGGATTAAACCCAAGCTTAAGTGGCTTTGCTGAACAGGGATAGAGTTAATCTCAGGACCTTCCTTGTATTTATTAGCATGATAGTCAGAGGTCTGGCTGTCATGAGCAGTGTATGTAAGAACAGTGAATGGCCACTGAATGGCCAGCCTGCTGCTTGTCACTCCTGCATTTTGATGGGACCATCTGTGCAACGCTCATGCTGCGTCCCTCTGCTTGCCTTCAGCCCCTGCCTGACCTGGTGTTCAGGGGACAACGGCACTTGCTTCCTCCCCATCCCTGCAAAAATCTGTTTTAACACTATCTCCTCTGCCTACCAGTTGTCAGTAATCAGAGGGTCTGGTGGAAACCTTTGGATTTGTCATTTCCTACTGAGGCTACCCCTTTGGTTAAATTCAACTCCCGACCTGCTCAGTGAGGTCCTATGAAAATCCATCCTGGCTGAGGAAATCTAAACATGCATCTAACATCTAGTTTTTCATTTCATCCCGATCCAGACAGTTTTAGCCCACTGTCCTGCCTAATTCACCTCCTAATGGAATCAACAGCTTCCAACTTGTTTGGGGGCTTCAGGAAAAGCATGGTCTAATGCCCAGGGCCCTGTGCTGGAGTGATGTCTCTGATGGAGAAGCAGCTTCAGTGTTCGTCCCAACTAAAAATGCAATGACAGTGGATGTTTTTCTCTGCTCGGTTCCTTCTTTTTATCTGTGTTCAGCATTTGTTTCCACTTACCTCTAGAGAGACTTGGAAAGTGATCTGATGAATTAGAAGAGGCTATTTAGGAGGAAATGAAAATAACTCTACGCAGCTCTCTGTTACTTCTTCAAGTCTTTCTGTGACTAGTACTAAGCTGTTATGATACAGGATTTTTGAGATGCCAGGGAGGGAAAAACAACGGGGTTTCTGTGTAGCACTAAGTTTTCCACCCTGGGGTTTCGGATTCCTGTTTGCAGGACTGACATGGCGCTATCCCACTGCTGCCCAGCAGCCCTTGCACGGATGGGGCTGGCTCCTCACACCTCACCTTGCAGGAGCTCCAGTCTGGTCGGTACTGAAACCCCTGTATGCTCCCAGAGAAAGGGGATTATTTCTTAATTTCTGGTTGGAAATGAAGAACACGCAAAAATCTCAGTAAGAAATACCACTTCTTCTTACTCACCTCCATTCTTTCTGCTTTGGAAATAAAATGTAGTTGGTGGGTCCTGACAGTGGGGCTAGTCTGAACATGCCACTGCTGAGGAGCCAATAAGTTCAGCTATTAGAGCTTTTTAACAACATTGAACTGTATTTTGTGTCTTTCCTGTGCAAAAATCTCTCTCTCTTTCTCTCTCTCTCTCTCTTTTTTTTTTTTTTTTTTAAACCATGCAGGAAATGTTTTGGAAGGGAGAGTCAAGAGACTTAAGTCTGGAATTTTTATGTACACCAGAAACTTAAATGTGTGGTTCAAGCTGATAAACTTACCACACCTCTTTCTGTTTTCTTTATAGACTTATTACAAATATCTGGCTTAGAACCTAGATTTATGGTGTGAACAAAAGAAACATAGACCATAGAGACATGAAAAGATAAATCTCAGGAGAAGACATAAAAGGGTTTGTTCAACTTTTAAACTGTTTCTTAATGAAACAAAATAACAAAAAAGATCAGAACACTCATTTTTTAAAATGTTTGTGTTTAAAGAAACTGTTGAACATTAGTGATGCCACATATAAAATATCGCCTCTATTGTTTTATGGCTGAGTTGAAATTGCCTATAGAGTCCAGTCCTGAGTTTCTTGTAGCATCACAATTTGCACTGCTCTCAACTGGAGGTTTGTACAGAAAAAGGAACAGCAAGCACAGAGCGCTCAAGCTATATTTTGAAACTAGAGCTGCCCAAAATTTCCCAGTGGTGCATTTAGGAGCACTTTTTTGGATTCATTTCAGGTGGAATGTTTTGTGAAAATGTGTACACTTCCATGATATATAATTGAGAAAAGAATAAATAGATAATTTCTGTTTCTGTTTTTACTTTTTCCTTATATAGTATTTTAAATAATTCTAATTAAAATGAGTCCTTGTAACTTCAGTTTTGACAGTGCCATAGACTCATAGCATACAGACCCCCTTCTTCCCCAGCAAAGATGTGGGACTTCCCTGAAACTTTGACCTGGAACATCTTTTAGGAAGAAAAAAAAGGACATTTACTCTTGACTGGCAAATTTTCAGTGGTGGAAAATTCCCACAACCTTTGGTAAGTTTTTCCAGTGATTCATTATCCTCACAGGCAAAGAGCTTGCACTTTATTTCTAATCTGAATTTGTGTGGCTTCAGCTTCTCACTCTATGGGCTTATTATAACTTGGTCTCCTATAGATTTAAAAATCCAGCTTGTAGACTCAACACAAGTGCATGCACCTATGATCAAATCAAATAATCCCTGTTCTTATTTGTTAATTTAGATGAGAACCACTACTTGTGTCTGTCCGTGAAAGACATACTTCCTTTATGGCTGTTCTTTGAATCTCTTCCAGTTGAGCAGAGTTGCTCGTTGACTGCAAGCACCAGAATGAATCCCACTGTTCTGGCAGCAATTTCATCCATGCCCAATAAAGAAGAAATCTAACCTTCCTACTCAGTTTATAGTGTATGACCAAGAATTGCACAAGCCATCCTATCGCAATAGGAGTTCATGTTTAAATGATTATCAACCAGTACCCCATCAACACCTGAATACAGTTTAGTTTGAATAAGACAGTGTGTTCATTTGGTCTACCTAATTGTCTGACAGTTGAATTGAAACCTCAAAAATTTTGCACGTCAACATCATATGTCACTAAGAATCTATGAGGATAATTTTGTGAAGTCAGGGGGTTTCTACTGTTTCACAAATAACTGGATTACGTCCTAGGTCCACTTATAGGTTTTTATTGAGGGTGTCTTTGCCTAAAGTGGAGCTCTTTTGCCTTTGGAAAAGGGGATTTTAGGAAGTAAAGATTCATATAAGGCATAGACTCAAGCTAACATTTTTTGAAAAAAAAGTGTGCTCTAAGTCTATGCAATTTAGTCATCTAATTGCCCAGATAAATAAATAACGATTTACGTTTCACTGGGAAACTAGAAGATCTTGGATGAGGAACTTAATTGTAGGTTTAATCTGTCCCCATATCACTGGAAAGTGAGAATTATTCACCTTTAGTGGTTACTTGGTGTCCCCTGTAACCAAGGGAATTCTTGAGTCTTATAACGACAGGTAGCCACACCATGGTACTGCTGCCATGGCTGTTCTTACCAGGCACGTTTCCCAAAGGCTAGGTAGTTGTTCCAAGGCCAAAATGACTATGGAGACAGACCTACCCATTCAGCCCCATCAGGATGCCTCTCAGAAAAGGAAACAAGGCACCTCAATAGTAACAGGTGAGGAATTTATGCTGCTCCTACCTGAGCTGTCATTTCCCTGTGGCTAAATAAGAGATTTGGTCCTGACTCTTTCAAGAACACCACATTAACTTAAAAGAAAATCAGGTCTGAATCCAAATGTAAACAGATTATCTCTGGGCCCTAACAAACGAGATTGCTATGAAGAATTATGTAATTCTCAAATTTGACCTCTAGTCAGCGCAAACTTTCAAAAGCAGCCTCATCTTTACGGGGATCTACTCCAAGCTTCAAAGCATCTACGGCTCTGTGGTTTTGTCATGAGCACATAGTAAATGTGTCTAAACATAGCTACTGTAAATGTCTGGAAGTTACCAGCTAAGACAGAAGCAGCTAACTGAATACAGCATCAGCAGGCACAATAAATGTGCGTTGATTTTAATATTATATGGAAGGCATAATATTCAAGTGACTAGATTACTATTAATTGCATTGCTTATTCTAAAAATGCAAAAGATAAATAATTACTAAAATTTATACATTAATTTGACTTAAACAAAGTGATTAAAAGTAGAAGGAAAAAATGAAAACAAAGCATTACCAAATTCTTTTACTCACTTTTTTGGGGTAAACAAGATCTTTCTGTGATACAAGCACTGTTCAACTAAAAAGAAACATTGAAAATTATAATGTATTATGAGCCAACCAAGTATTTTCCATTTGAACAATGATTTTCACTTAGCACGTTAATGTTGACAGAAAAAGACCAAAGGCACCCTTGTGACTTTACCAGCATGTCATAACAAAATGAAGGCTTAACCTGTTTCTGAAGGATTGACTTTCAAGCAGGAAACTGGGCTATTTTGGAAACTTAGCTAATGACACTGTTATTTTTTCTCCTGAGTGATAAGGTTGATGGATACATACCACTTGTATTTTGCTTAATCCTTTTTCTCCCATGCTCAGGACTATCACTTACACCATAGTGTTGATGAATCAATGTATATTAATTAGTATCTAGCTCTACTGACAAATGCTCTTGCTCCGTCGCTTGCAGCTGTAAATTTATTTCGACAGAATTATCTGACACACAGTATCTTTTTTTCCTTTGGAGAACTGTAAAGACTAAAATTTTCAGAGGGACCTAGAATGTGGTGAATTCACCTCTTAGTGAAATCCCAGGGGCACCAAATGCCTGTGTGCCCCAGGAGTCCTGGAAAACCCAGTCAAAGACTGATTGGAATCTTCCTTATGCTCCAGAATAATGTCACAGTACCTCTGACGTGATAGAATAAGCTTCTATAAAATGTGGAGTCGTAAAGAGCAATAAATATACAGACCTATAAGATTTAGAAGCAGCACCAGTAACGGTGGCTACCACAGGTGTTCAAACTGTTAATTATTTTCACTGAGGTGAACATTTCCAAGCAAGCTCCCCAAAATAAATTCTTAGAGCGAGCAGACAGTAAAGGATATAATTGGATTACAGAGCTCTGCAGTATCAGTGCTTGGCTTCCTTACAGAATTTAAAATACATTTTAACTGGTGGGGAAGAATTTCCAGTTGAAGAGAAGAGGTGCTTAATAAAAACATGATTTTACCATCGCCCGACACTTCTGCAAGGTCACGAGGGCAGATAAACAACTTCCTGCAGCTGTGGCTACATCTGGCACACGACTGAGGCAGAGAGCGTGCTTCGCAAAGATAAACATATCAGGTTGTATCTCCATAGTCTCCTACACTTCTGGATAAAGCTTGGGGAACTGAACTTGGCCCTGCAGCGCCAGCGGTAATTAATATCTGAAACTGCATTGCCACTAATGAATCAAAGCAGCCCTGCGGTGAGTTTAAAACCACCCCACTCCAATAACGTGTGGTGGCCGTGGGTAGCTCAGTGCCACTGCACTGCCCCTGAAGCCCCCGGTGGTTTTTCTCACCTGGAGACTATAGCTATCGCCAGTCTGCCGGTGAGATGCTTCAGGGGCACACAGCTGAAAGAGGAGAAGTGAACTGTGGATCTGCACGGTCGGTGGGTGGACGGTGCGTGGTGAGAGCCAGGCAGCAGACCTGCTCCCAAAAGTGTCACAGGAGCTATACCTGGGCTGGGGAATGTGTTCCTTGTGGCCTGGGGTTAGGGGCTGCCTCTGTGTTCCTAAGACATATTTTATTAGCCATTTTAGAAGACAGCCTCTCTTTGGATAGCTTAAATTCAGCAGACTTGGTTGGTGGGTATTTCTGGCATATTGTCACACAGGTGGTTGGCTTTTTCCTCAAAGGCTGTCACGGTGCTTTGGGGTGTAGGGTGGGATGGTTTTTGTTTGCTAACTGAACAAACTGAAATTATTAAATGTTTTATAGCTGATCCCAAGTTGAAACTTTTTGGCATATGCCATGAAACAAACCAAGTTAGCTTTAACCTGAATGTTAATAGCAAAAAGGAATTAATTACATTTTGCATAATTTTTGTATTTGGACAGTAGAATAGCGTTGCACATCTGGAGAGGCATTTCCCTTGTAGCCCCTTGGGTGAATTGTATGTGGGTGCCTCTGCAGGTTTCTGGAGGGAGATACAGTCCTGAAAAGGTGCCTTCCTCTCTCCCTGGACTATCCCAGGAACCCAGTTGTCCACAGAGGGCAATCCAGACCCTCCCCTGAGGCTGGAGAGGAGCAGATCACCTACTCCTCTGCTGAGGCTGGGCATGCTACAGAGCAGGGAAGGGCATCTGAAAGTGAAGGGCAGGTAGTGCCCAGCATTTGGATAATCTTATGTATTATATTATGTTATATATTATTATATTTTGGATATTGGTTCAATGGGTGTTATGTTGATATGGTCAGAGCACTTGCCCACAACTGGGAGCTGCAACCCTCTGAGCTTGAGGGAGCACCTGAGAAGTGCCCCACAAGCTCTGTGGAAGGAGTCCTCGGAGAGCCTGCATGCCAGGTGATGGCCGGACAGGTCCATCCGTAACACACCACAGAGGCAGCCCTCGGTGGGTGCGACACAGTGGAGGTGCTGGGCAGACACAGAGCTCCCAAGGCAGCCTTTGGTCACCCTCTCTTCCAAGGACCGCTTGGACAGCAGCTGGTGATGGAAGGATCATGTTTATACCTCTTGTACCAGCCAGATCCCCATCACAGGGAGCTTTGCCCCTCAAGAGGAGAAGCAAAATTCCTCCTCTGTGGTTAGCTTGACAGTTTGCACTGAGGAATAGCTGTTTGGCTGCGTAGCTGTATTGGTAGGAGCACTGCTTCCTTGCTTGCTAATGTATTGGGAAATTGCTGGCCCTGTTGCCTGTAGATCCTCACAATGTCTTCCAGGAGAAAACTAAAGTTGCTAGGACCTTGGCCCCAAGTTTATCCTATCTGGAAACGGCACAGGTTTTGGCTGAATTTAATTCAGTTTAGCAAACAAAGAAACAAAACTCCTGAGTTATAAAACATCTCTTTTCTTTGCAAAAGCCTCAGTTCTGTAACAAGCCATGTTAGGTAAGTATTTGTCCACACTTCGACACATCACAGGGAGAACCGTAGGAGCTGACAATATACAAGCCATTTGATGTTGTGTTTCTACCCTGCTTCCTGGCAGACACCTCTCGAAGATGACAAGGGAGTATCATTTTTACATGACGGTGTTTCTACCAAACTGCTGATAGAGCCCTTCACAAGATCACAGAAGGGTCCGTATCATCTGATTAGCATTTAGAGAAGCTGGTTGTCCGGGAGGGAACCACAGGAGACCAGAGACTGCCACCCTTGAGGGCTGAGAGAGGAAAGACTCAATCAGTGGTTGATAAGGCTTAGCAATGATAAATCACAAACAAAACTCCAGGCTTAGGAATTCACAGCACAATCTGTCATGAATTTCCTTCCCTTCCCTCCCTCCTCAATATCTGATGAGAATTTGCCTTTTAAAATGGTCTCTGGCAGTACAAGAAACCAAGTCAGCGAGAATTGCTGAGCTGTGCCTGGCTTTTGTTAGTTTTCTTAGTGCTCTATTATTTTTTTTCATAACTGTATCTTTGTGTGTATGTGCGTCTCTGGGTATATTTATGCAAATTCAGCTGCTAGTAGGTGATAGCAGGAGGCACTTTAAATTTCAAGGGTTCTTTTGTAATGTTAAAATGCAAAAATCTCATGTGAAAAACACTTGGTACCAGACTATCAACACTTTAAAAGAGGGAGATTTGAAACCTGCCTAGGAGTCCCAGTTCCCCACTGAACCAGTCTGCAAAATCCTTTAAAAAAACCATTTTAGAATTGACTTAAAATAAAAAGACCTTCTCTACAGGAGGTACTTCTGCCAGGAAAAGTGCTCTCCGCATCAGATTTCCCACCAGTTCTGAGAGGCTGTAACACCTTAGTCTGCTAGCTGCATGTATATACAGTATATAGGTATGACGGTATAGGCCAATGCATGGGTTGAAGGTACGGCTTCCCACGGTGTGACTATGGAGGAGAAGGAGCACCGCGGTGTCAGTGTAATGGGACAATGCATTTACTGAACGCGCATCTCGGCACTCAGCTGTTGTGCGTGACGACATTGCTATAGGTCTGCCCAGGACACTTCTGCTTCATCCCCTCTTCCCCTTGTTAACCAGTTAATTGATGCAAAGGGAAGATGCAGAGATTTTTAGGTCTGCCTTTGCCTAAGAATGGTGTAAATAGGACTTGGCAGAGTATTTCCACTGATTATAGCACTTACAGTCACACGTGTACATTCTCCCTCTCACTTTTATGGTACAGTGATCTGGGGTGGAAGCAGGTCCTTGTTTCACCTCTGTTTCTGGGCACAGGAGCACCCCTGTGGACTGTGAATCCCCTTCCCAGCACCTTTTCCGTGCTGCCCCTTAAATGAAGGATGGAGACAGATGAGTGCTACTTGCCGTCTTTCATTCAAACCAGTTCCCTCCATTCTTCTGAGAGAAGCCAGATGAGCAAAGCACGCATGAACGACATGCCTCCCAGCTGCACGTCTGCTGACCCTCGCTTCTCAGACACGTGTACATGTGGGCTCAGAAGTGGGGTCAAATAATCCACATCTACCCAGTTAAAAAGCTAAAAACAAGGAAGAAAAATACTGTTAGAATGGACTAACTGCGTAGGAAAAAAATATGGATTTGAGGGGGAACGATGGCAAAAAAAATGCCAGAGACCGCAAAAAAAGCAGGAAAGAAGAAAAGGCGGCACATGGAGAAAAGTCCACTGCACTAATCATATAGAAATTGCATATACACTGCTCCCTAGTTTGAGGGGTGGATGGTAGGAGCTGCATTGAGCTTCTTGCAGAACTGTGCTTTAAAAATACAGTAAAGTGTTGGCTAGTGCACTTGCAATGAAACCTGTGGGTTTTAACCTAAAGATCACCGTGATCCTCCTTCTCTTCCATGACGGGGATATTCTGGGGCAGTGTTGCACTGGTTTGCTATAGCAGCTGATAAGCTGAACTGAAAAAAGCATAAATGTTCTTTCCAAACTGATGTGAGAGAGAAAACTGTTACGGGAGGGGAACACTGAGGATCTATTTTTAATTTTTACCTTGTTAAAAATTACTGTATGATAGTGATAGCCTGCTTTTACATCTGTAACAATTCCTGCCCTCTAAGAGCAGCAGGATTCCTCTAAGGGATGCCCAAGAATGCAGAAACGCTGACGCTAGCCTGATGCTGGTGCTAACAGTGTGCACTGCTTACTCTTATTAGACAATAACACATACCCTGGGGTGTCTTCTGGCTTTTGATTAAGCTCCCTGGGATTCCGGCTTTGTAGATTGGCCATTGTAAATGCAGAGGCAGAAGAAAGATGCGATCGCCTCTGCTCCAAGGGTGGTACAACCACCTCTCCCGGCAGGAAGTGCTCCGATGCCCTTGATGACAATGGGCAAACAGACAGTGTTTTTGTTTATTTTCTCATAAAGTGCTGATGAACAAATGAGGCAGAGGCATTAAGAAGCTCACACTGTGAGGAGAGATTTGAGTTTATCAGCTGCTTCTTGGCAGGGTAAATTTTACATACAGTGAGAATTTTAAGCGATCCCTCCCTGAGGGGTGAGACTCTAGAGTTTTATTTCATAAATAAAAGGGGAGGAGTGCTTTCCTTAGAGATTTGCTCTTTTCTTGAGTCAAGTTTGAATAATACCATTTGTTTTCTCTGACCTTCTTTGCTGTAACATGATCATGAAACACATCACAGCTAGCTAGTCTATAGTTGAGGGACAGTAGAGGATGAGAGGAAGCACCTATGGATAAAGCACAGCCTGGGAAATGCCGAGGAAGAGCTTCTCTGACTAACAAGCTAAACTCTGCTATTAAACTTTGTTCATTTGATGATCTAAGCCCTACGATGAAAGGTGCTATTCAAAACTCGGGCTGGTATCTGCTCTCACTGAAGTCATCACAAATGGCTCAAAATACTATGTACGGAACCTTGCCCAGCGAAAAGAGGCAATAATGACCCCGCACGATCACACAGATCACATGCAAAGCTCCGTCCCGCCAAGTGGTGAGGGCTGACGATACTGAACCTCACAGCTAGCACACACGAGTCTTCTCTTTCCTCGTACCCTTACCTAGGAGGTCTTTATATATTTCAGCAGAGAAGTACATGGCAGGTTTGGAAAACATTTTGGAATTTACATTGTGAAGCAAAGTGGGATCTTCCCTCCAAAGTATCTAGAGGCCAGTGGCAATGTCCACATGATCTCTTGTAAAAAGGTGATGCCATATGGCAGGAAGCCATTTATCTGGCTTCATTGCTGTAGGGAGTGAAAATTGACAGGACAATGCTATCTGCAGGGCTCACGGGCCTGGGTCAAATCCTGCTTACCTTACTTATGTAAATAGTTCCCCGCATCTCAATAGCTCTGTGTTGTTACAAACTGTCCTGATTTGCACTTTGCAAACTGAGAGCAGAAATTGCTTCCAAACCTTCCAAATGGAGCTTTTCCCTCAAACAGAAAAAAGCTTTGTCCTGCCCAACCGAGTCGTCCACATGACTGCAGAAACCCAGTAGCGTTTCACAGGGAGTTTTCTTTTGAAGTTTGATTGTGTAAGACAGGAGGAAAACCTTCCCTCCCAAGCATAATCCTGTAGTGTAAAATCAGCTTTATATTTATTTATTTTGACATTCAAACTGCTCTTTTTAATGCATATGTATAAGCTCTTAGGGATTTAGGTCTTCATCACTTGGTGATTTGCCTAGTATTTCTCATAGTCCCCTATACAAGAGAACTATTTTTAAGAAATTCTGCAGTTTCAGCTTTGCTATCCCTTCACAATGGTTAGAGAGGGAATGCTGGGGCCAGGGGTGTGTGTGGGGGTGTTAAAAAAAATGTTCAAGGGGGGTTTTAGAGACTCAGTGGACTCCACAACCGGGAACTCAAACCTCTTGAATTACTGCCAAGTCTTCCTCTCAGATCCATCTGAAATGACTTAGAGCTGGTGCGGGTCAGGTCTGAGCTTCGGCAAGAGACGTCCTGTGTTACCTCTAGGGAGACCCCACCATACTGCACCTGCCTTTGAAAAATAGAAGATCTGCATGGTGAAGAAGCACTAAAAACAATAAAGGAGGGTGCAATGGTTAGGAAATTATCCTTGAGCACAGGCTCTGCGTGTGCAATAACCTTCTGTGCTGCAGTCTTCCTGTGCAGCTGCGGCCGAGCCCCCGGGACTGCAGTCTGTAAATGATGGGGAGCCCTATGACTTAATGGGATCAGCAGCCCCAGTGCCCAGGAGTGCGGTCCTCAGCCCCTCCTGGCACCCCAGCTTGCACCACCACACTTCCACTGGTGCCCACGGCTGGAAGTGGCTGGAAGGGTCCCAGTCCTGGCAGCGCTGTGATGCCCACATCTCACCCATAGGTGACCTGCAGTTGCTTTCTTCCATTACCTGACACTGTTGGAGCCCGATTCCTTAATTCCCCCTCGCACCAGGTGACACTGACTGGGGAGAGAGGGGGAGGACTCATGCATAGTCTTGGATTCAGGAACAGAGATGTGAGCTAGAAATTGATTTTGAAATGTTTTGCTTAGTTTTTTAAGTATGCAAGCATTTCTTCTGAATAAAATGCAAAATATTATCATAAGATGGAGCAATTCAGATGTGCTCATCTGGAATTAAATGCAATCTTGATTTGTTAATTTTGGCATTTGTGAAGCTGGAAGAAGAGGGTTTCCTGCAGATCTGTGTATTGGCCTGGCAGGAGACTAAAGAAATCAAAATAACATAAAACCTGGGATAGGATTTGGTCTGTCTAAATCCCACACTGATCCTACTTTCTCGGACTGGCTAATCTCTCTACTGAAGCCAGAAATCATAAGCAAAGTGTTAGCAACCCACACCCACACTTTCAGGCCTGTATCCCTTTCTGCAGTAATCAAATTGCTAGAGAACCCCCCAAAAATGGAGTCCATGTCTGCCCCAGTCTGAAGGAGCCCCTCTGCCCGCATCCGACCAGGACGTGCAGCCATCCACCCACCTGCTGAGCAGCCGGGATGAGCACAGCCTGCGGCAGCCCTTCAAGGCCAGGTCCTCCTCCTCCGGGCAGGGGGATCCCCCAGCTCGTGCTTCCCCTCTGGGGGACACCCCGGCAGAGGGATGGACACCCAACCTGGCCTGAGCAGATCGCCCTGTGGGCAGGCATGCTCCCCATACAGGTGAGAGGTCCGGTTCTCTGGACGGGATCTGCTTCTGGGGGTTGTCAGACACACCTTTGTCCTGCCATGGCCTTTATAGCGAATTTAAGAGCTTACTTTCAGAGGACTAAGTCACCCCCTCCTTCATACATCCAATTTAAGTGAAGTAACTACCCACATTTGGGGGACTTGATTTTGCTTGATGTAGGTAAGTTAGGCACCTAAATCAGGCAATGAATAAGCTAAAACATGGCAATGACTCCATCTTTTCCACCAGGTGACGATGTGCCACACAGAGTGTAGCACGTTGACCTCGGTACGTCTCCCCTTTGTCTGACACACGGCATAGGAATGGGTTAGAGCAACTACACCGCTCCATCGCCTATCTACCTAAACAAAGAAAGTTAGCACAAGTTTGTTCCACACATCAATTTACCTGCATGGATGGGGCTCAGGATTATATTTTTGAGGTCAATTTGTTATTGACATACATTTCCAAGTATCCATCAATCCACGCTTACATACAGGATGAATATTACCATTGTACTTTGGCACCAGTTTCCACATCAGTTTAATCTTCTGTATTCGTAGCGATAAAGTCTTAACATTTTTCAGGTCTTGAAAATTAGGCTCCAGATTAAAACATATTCCTTCTCTATGGCTTTGTCTGCATAATATAATGCTCTTAAAGTGAACACTAAGGGCTTGACTGAGTTTCCTATGCTCAGGTATAAGGTGCCATTTGAAATGCCTTGGGGTACCCAGGGCATTCCCATGGGTGGACAGCTATGACAGATGGTCTTCAAAAGACTCACCCCTTCCTGGAGGAGACTAGTGGGATACCCCAGGGCATCTCCAGAGGTACTAAATGCGATTTATGGATACCTGAGTCAAGCCTGCACCAACTTAATCTGTGTCCTTTCTGCCACAGTTTTAATTGGTTGCTGTAAAGACTTGGAAAGCTTTGGCTCCTGAGTCATTCAGCTCCCTAACTGCTTGTTCTATAAAAAGCAATTTAAAATAGAAATACAGAATAGTAGTAATTGAGGGAGCCCACTTCTACTGCTAATATTTTGGCTTAATTAGGTTACTCTGTGGAAACATCTATCATGGCTTGTTTTTCTAGAAAAATTGCTATGAATAATGAAGGAAAAATGTATTCAAAGGGATGAAATTTCTAAATGATAATTTATGTCATTTTCATTATGCTTTGTAATTCTTTGAAAAAAAGTTCCATTGTTTGGTGTTATCAGGAATTTCAGTGGGAACTCCCTAGAGAAAGGTGCAGTTGGCTCACTAAAAAGCTTTTCATTTAAAACATTACTGTAGATGGGCCCGTACATGAGATAAGAAGGAGGGGGCAGTTAAGAGGAAACAATAAAATATGCCAAAATGTTCTGAAATGATGGCGCTGAGTTGATATTATTTTTTTCGTTTCCCTTTTTTTTCCTCCTGCATTGTCATATGAAGAACACGGCTCATATTTTCATCAAGTGGACAATACAGCTTCAAAGGTCTGGGAGGAAGGGGAAGTCTTTCTTCCAAACTTTTCAAAACCAATGATCAGTCAGTAAAAGCAAATATGTTTATAGTAGCATAATTAGTTGAAATTTTATTTACTGCAGAGACTTGCACTTCAGTTAGTTGCAGGTAATTCCTTCTTTGGAGTCTCTACCCTGTGGAGCAACAAGAGTTTTCCAGTTGGCAGAGGATGTTCCTCATTTCAGGGAAAAATAATATGTACAATTACAATACTTCTTCTGACCCAACCTGTTGGTCTGTGTTGTGGTGGTTTTCGTCGTTCCCTCCTTTCTATCACTTTTTTTAGACACCCATTTAGACATGAGAAGCCCATCCCCACTGCCCCAAACACAACAAAACAGAACAAAAAAAGTCAGCATTTTCCTGCTCCATTTTCATCTCTCAGTCAGACCCTGTAAGCATGCAGCTCAATCCCAGTCCCTGCAGGTAACTGATATTTTAAGAGATGGTTTCCACTTTTAACCCATCCTGTTTCTTTAAGAGCCTAAATATTTTGTGCATTTACCCTGCATAAAGGAGAGTGGTTCTTATGCCCCCCATCTTCAGTTTGATTTCACCCAAGTCTCAGCATATCTGTGTGCTACAGAGCTGAAGGGATAAAAAGAGCTTGTGTTATAAATTCCCTGTTTAATGTATTCTTCAATGTATTAATCTTTTGCAATGAAATTTTCAATTCTTGGTTTCTGTTCAAGAGACTCTGTTCTTCCCCCTTGCTGCCTGAAAGATTGAAGCTTAAATGCAGTGATATTAAGATCAATGTCACTTATGCTGATAACTCAGAGAAAAAAATCCTGTGGAGTTTTCAAATTATGGCAGGCTCTGTTTAGCTTTACAGAAAAAAATGCAAGCAAACTACTAGTCTTTGTATTTCTGCAGTGAAAGAGGCATTTCAGGATTCCCTGCCATACTTGCTCCCAGACTTTTACAAGTTAGAGCAATGCAGTTTTATTTGGTTGGTACTACCAGCTATTATTAAGTTACTTGCTATTTCTTGTTGCAGATGTCAGCCCTTTGAATTGATATTGCTCATGCTGGTTGTCTGCTTCAGGGTACTTCTAAAAAAATGGCGTGGCTAGAAACAGTTTAGTTGTTTTCAAGGCTAAGAAATAAGAATATTCTGCTTTCCAATCTTAAAATGGTGGGGTTTGTTTGAAAAACTATCACTCCTAACTTAAAGAATTAAATTTAAAATATGTATTGTTCTTGAAAAAAATCTGCACATTTTTTTCAAATTCTAAATCTTTTGAAAAGTAGCCATGATCTGAAAGTTTGATCTAGGATTTATTGCCAACATCTCAGAAGAGTCTTTCATCTCTGAACTACCTCTGCTTCAGCTCTTGCCATACACCACCTCCACTCAGCACCTGTGTCACTTGACAGCAGGAAGCCAGGGCAGAGACTGCGCCCGCTATATTGACTGTCACCTCCTGAGTTTTAGGAAGTAAGACAGCAGTCTGAAGAAGTGGAAAACCGCTGTTCCCCATTAAGGCCAAGATTATCTTTTCTTGCCCGTGGGATCCATCCTTCCGAATAAGAAATGGAATTTAATACTGACATCATGTGTCATTACTCACACAGATTGAGTAGCGCTTAGGGGTGTCACCAAATCAGACAGCGGGAATTAATATTTTTTCATCACAAGATCCTTTAGTAGAGAAGAGAATTTCATTCCTCGGCTTTGCATTAAAATGAATATTCACTGTACAGGTTATGCTATTCCTGAGTAAAGCAAGTCTTCCCTCCCCAGAGGTTAATATTCTCAGGGCTTTACTTTTTCAGTATTGGTAACACTGCTTCCTTCTTAAACACAAGAAGGTAAATATAAATGGGAAGGTCAAAGATCATTGGAAAATGCAAACTGAAAAAGCATGCTTTTCCTTCCCAAATTGTCATTTTTTTACCTGATTTCTCAGGGTTTCTTTTCCCCAGCTGTTTCTTGAAACAGCCCTCATCTGCACCAAAGACAGCTTCCTTGGGTGTTGCTCCCAAGAAAAGTAAAACTATTTCTTTTGCAATTTCTTTTAGTTAAAATCAGTGAGAGATATAGAAAATGCCGAGTGGCAGGAAGAAAACGGGCATTCAAACAGCGTCCATGCCACAGTCTAACACCAGTCAAATAGTAGGGATAAGTAGGAAAAACAGGAAGGGAAACAAATTCACTTTCATTAGGAGAACTGCAGGATTTCACCTGTAATACTATCTTCTTTCTCTGTGTTTGTGTAACTAACAGGCTCCATGTGAGCAAACAGCCCAGTTGATACCTCTCTTGTCGGGTGTTCGCAGCAAGGCTTTTTCTCCCTAAGTACACATCTTACATGATAATTGATTCCACCTTCCAAGAACGGCAGGATTTTAAGACGCAGCATGTCTTCAGCGCGTGTCTGCGGCACGCTGCGGGGACCTGCAAATAGCAGGGAGGAATTTTTAGAGTGCATCTAAAGGCCTTTGCTTGTCATTAAGCTGATAAATGTAAAAATCACTCTCCAGACTACTTGTGACACTTTATGTTTTTCACAGGGTGCTTCTGTAACATAATCATCCCTGCAGACACAGCCTGGATGTCTAAGCTACAGGGCAGATCCTCTGCTCGATGGACCTCTGTGGCTTTATGTCAGCTGAAGGGTTTTGTGGTGCTAGAGGGTAACGCTCTGTCTGACCGTATTTGTGTGCTTGTATTCCATAAAATATTTTCTAAAAATATTAAATGGTGACAGCTGGAACACTGAATTTGATGTAGGACTAAAGGAATGAGCAAAGCTACTGTTTATGATAAAGAAGCACCTCAAGTGCCTTGATTTCATGGGGCATTGAGTATATCTTTTACCAGGATTAAGAGAGATCCCTCATGTCCTTCTTCTGATTGAATTTAAATGCCAGTACACCAGCTCTCCTATACTGGAATCTGCTTTATGGCTTGGTTGCAGTAATGCTAAGACAAACTATCTCTGTCTCCATCCGGCAGTGAATACCGTACCAGAAATGGAGCGTAGAGCTGGGTGTTCAAAGGCTAGGACAGTCCTAGCACTCTGTGGTGAGAGAACTGGAGATCCAAGCAAGTTAAATTGCATGGGTCCAAAGGAAAAGCTAATCTGGGGGTCAGCAGTATTGACCTTGGGATCTGTCCAGTTGCCTCTTTAAAATGAGAAAGAGAAAAGTAGATGGAGCACAAGATCTGGACAGAAGTAGCAGGCTGATAGGAACACGAAACAAATGTATTGCCATTTACTTGAACTTTCATTCTCTAGTTTTATTGCACCACTGAGGCTTTTTTCTCAAGACGTGACATCACTTACAAGACCGGTGGAGTTGTACTGGCCATACCTGCAGTGACCTTTTCTCTAGGAGATGCCCCGAGCAGCACTAGTTCAGGCAGAGGGACGTGCCAGCATGTGGGCATGACCTGAGGAGAAAGGGCAGTCCTGCGGTGCCTGGGGAGTCAGCGGGGTGAGGAGTGAGCTAGGGCTGAGCAAGGAGCGAGCAGGGAGTGAGCAAGGAGCAAGCTCCCCCACC
This sequence comes from Buteo buteo, assembly GCF_964188355.1. Classification (NCBI taxonomy): domain Eukaryota; kingdom Metazoa; phylum Chordata; class Aves; order Accipitriformes; family Accipitridae; genus Buteo; species Buteo buteo. The sequence continues at coordinate 31,069,448 of NC_134171.1, read as the reverse complement.
ATGCTCTCAGGGCTGGGTGCTCCTGGGCTTCTTCCTTCTTCACCCGCTGCACAGGCAGGGGTCTCTGGAAAAATACTTTGGGATTTTTCCTTCTCTTGTCACACCTTTCTGCAATAGTATCTAAGAGTTTAACAGAGGAAATAATTAATTGTACTATCTTTGTTCTGAAATAAACCCCCTGCCTCCAATCTTTTTTTGAATTACTTAAATGCCATGCTGTGTGCCACTCAATGCTCTTTCTTGCAGTACCTGTTCTCCCTGGACTATCGATCGCTCATACCATAACCTGATAGGATTTTTGGTCCTTTTTAAGTGATGCCTGGATTCTATTATAAACTGCTCCTTTACATTTTGCTTGCCAGTACTTTTCTCTTAAGCGCCAGCTTCCAGATTTCTCACAAAATTCAGCTAGTACCAAATACTGCTTCCTTGCTTATTAACCTAGAAGAGATGGCCAAGTCTCAGCTGTAAATGATAATGTTATTGGCAATGCACTGCTCAAGGTGGTGAACTCAGGAGAGGGATTCTCTTTCTGTTTGTTTGTTTGTAGAGTACCTAGCTGAAGGAGGATTTAATCCCTGCTTGGACCCTTTATATACTATCACATTAGAAGCAGTAGTTTAACTGCTTACTCAGCCTGGACTTGTTGTTATCCGTGCAAATTATCAGACATTGTTCAGTGCCTTATTAACTACGCCCATTAAGTCTGTATTTAATTAGCATGTGTGCTTTCTGACATAATTGCTAAGATCAACTACTTCTCCATCCAGCAGCGTATACCACGCCAAGCACAAAGCACGGAGCTGAGTGTTCACTTCTGATAGCTGTAGGCAACGTGCGATTGCCTGCAGTTGCCAGTGTCCCATACACCACGTACATCTGTGTACCGGTCAGGCGTTTGCTTCTGAAATCTTGAAACTTTAGAAAGAAATCAGAACGGACCTTGTGTGAATGGTGCTGCTGGTCTATCAGCAGTCTTCAACCCGCGTCTGCTACACAAGGATTTTTCTTTCCTCAGCGATAGGATAATCCAATTGCTCTTCATGGCACTTTTACTTCTTAAAGCATTTATTTTTATATTTGTGAATTGGTAGACTAGGGGTCTGCTCTGCTTACAGAAGAGCTTATTTTCTTTGCAGCTAGTGACAGTTTATTTTTCCCCCAAAATGGAGATAAGATTCTGCGATCCTTTTCAGGTGTACCATGCTCCACATATTCTTGCAAAGGAGAGAGCTAATTCTTTTCTAGAAATCTCCAAAAATTTTAAGCAGCCTGAAGGTCAAACTTGTGGCATGGTATATGAAAACCGGAGTGCTAGGATCATGCAAGTAAAAATAGCTTAAAAATGGTGATAGAGCACTGGTTAAATTACAAGATCATGTGAAAGATGATATTTAACTTCTCAGTGAGGTCACCTTGAAGTGGATGTGACCTCATCTGTTCCATCATATCCACTATGAGATTGCTTGAGTTTCTAAATGAGACTACTTATGAACCATCTAAAGATAAGCATGTGATTATGTTTTTACCTCCAAATTTCACATACTCATATCTTCGATGCTGTTTGACCATCTTACTCTATGCTTGACTGATTTTGAAGGGCTTGTGGAAGTCTGAAATAAGTACATCTAAAGATTACGTTTATTCTGCTGTGTCTTACTGTTTGTTGCACAAGCAAGTATAGTTTTTATTATTCATCACAGCACTGAGAAATAATGTATAATAAATACAAGGAAAATCCATCTGGAAAACTACAACCACAAAGACTAGAATGAAAATCAGAAGTTAAAATCAAACTGATTTCAGTTAAGCAAAAATGGAACTGTTTTGTTTTTCTGGAATATCACATCCTAAAGCTCTTTTCTGTTAAAGAGGAGAGGTCTTTAAAATAATACTACTGGAGACTGTAAATTTCATTTTCTACAAGTATTTGACTGGATCAAAAGAAAGAGCAGTCAAGAAGAATAGAAACATGAGTATGTGCTGAATTAACCTTTTTTTAAAAAAAAATAATACAAAAGTTATAGCTCTGTGCTGCTGACAACACTAAATTTCCTACTTGAGGCCTTTGGCATTGATACGTTCTTAAGGAGGTAAAAACTTCTTATTTTTCATATAGCACCAAATGGTTTATTTATATTTAAATCAGTCCTTTGTTATACTTAGGTCAAGCAATTTTTCAGTTTTTTACTACATGGCTAACCAGGCACTTGAACAAGTTGGTCAGAAAGGCCATGTAATCTGTGTCCTCAAAGTTATTAAAAACTGGACTAGACAAAGCCCTGAGCAACCTGATCCAATTTTTATGTTAGATCCAACTTGGGAGCTGACCCTGCTTTGAGTGGGGGACTCGATGATCTCAAAAGGTCCCTTCTAACTTAAATTATTCAATGTTTTTGTGCTTCTATGGGCTAGTTTTAACACTCATAACAAAATATTGAAAGTAGATCAACTGTGTTGTCAAACAAAGTATATTTGCGTTTAGAGGAAGGAAGAGACTTCTTCCTAAATTTTGTGATCATTGGAGCTAATTATTCTCTTCTTGCCTTCCTTCTGCCTTTGGAATGACTTTCAAGGTGGGATATGTTTTGCAGTTGTCCACAGCATGACAGACACTCAAGGGATCTGGAAATACACTCAGCTGTACACAAAAGGAAAATATTCTAAATATAGCCTCTTCCATAGTTAAGCTCTTCCTGCTGGACTTAAATTAATCTTGTTTTAAAAAGAGAAGGATCCTGTACACTTCCCACCATCGGATCCAAGCATAAGTGCAGTTTACATAAAATGAAAAAGAGCAGAAATCCCAATGGAGATTGGAGCATTTTCTTGAGAAAACATTGACAGTTTCTAATCCAAATTGAGTATGACACAGAGATGAAACTATATTGTTAAGCAGCCAACGCCACTTAACAGCGACCTTGATGCTTGCCAATGTAAGTACCTGGGTAGAAAAAAATAAGCATTTCTGAGGGTAGATTTGACATCAAACTTTATGTTGGGGTGTATGTTTTCCGCCATAGGCAGCAAGCTGCAAAATGCTGGCAGGCAAACACCCTCTCCTTGGAGCCTCGTGAGGTAGCAGTCAGCACACGGAGCAGGAAGATGGGTTGCAGATACCAGGGGATACAAGAGCTCTCCTTACTTTTAACTCTCCTGATCTCCTAATTTTTAATTTTTTTATTTTTTTTTGTTATTCATCATGTGGAACTGTCTAAAGCTCAATGTTTCTGAGCTGAGGAGTCTGGCTTAGCCTCAGCTACTGTGGTGGTCTCCGTGGTCTTCATGGGATATTCCCGCATCACTGTGCTCTGACACTTAGTGGCCATGAAACAAAAAATACAGGGTTATTTTGAACTCTATGGCATGTATTGAACAAGCCAGTTATGTCAGTAAATTGTTCCCCTAAGAAAAATGGCATAAAGCCTTCATTTCATGAGCTGCAGAGTGTTGCTGGCCAGATTTCAAGCACATGAACATTTCCCCTGGGCACAACATGTCATCAGGTATTTTTAAAGATAAATTCCCTGTTCAATGGGAAATATTGTCCCTGTGGAAAATGGTTAGGGAACATGAGGAAGGTACACAAAAAGAAAAAAAATCCCTGAGTAAAGTTCATTCCATGTTGTGCTGTGGCACTTGAATTTTGGGACCAGCTGCTGTCTGGGGTTGAAGACAGAACAAAGCCATGTGAGAAAAGCCTGTTTCCTTTGCACTTTCCAAGACAAAAGTCTATACCTCTACTGGGTAAACACAAGGTTTGAGTCATAGCTCTCTGCAGAATTACCTGGTAAAAAAAAGAGTCACTACACGGGCGCAAGTGAAGAGCTTGAATTCCCAACCCTTGAAACTAACGCTCACCATCCACTACAGATTATCACAGTGAGCTCTGACCTTTTTTATGTGCCAAAAAGATGCTGACTTATATGCTATGGACTCTTCATTTTGCCAGATCGACGATGAACGAATCCAACTAAGGAAAGCCTCCTGCTAACTCTGTCTTCTCCCACCCAATGCCATGCTATGGCTTAAATGCTTAAATGTGAGGCACAGTTAACACACACAGAGGCTTTGTGCTATGAACGTGTGAATTGAAACAACCCTTTCTAGCTCTGCTGCCATCCCATCTCAATTTTGCAGGAGCTAGGTAAGAAAAGCCTCATTCTCAGTTGTCTTTTTGTATTCCCAGATATTCTGCAAGTGAAGGCACTTTTTCAAGTATAGCTTGATGTAAGTCACTCTCTTCTACTTACTAGGTTGGAAATGAATTGACTTCTGTATTATAAGGCTGAAAAAATTTCATGTTTAGCATACACATGTGTATTTTCTATGAAGAAAGCAGGTAATCCAGAGATGCATCCCAAAGAACTGTAAATCCCCAATCCTTTACTGGTCATGTGCAGAATGAGGAGGTAATAAGGAACTTTATTACTGGGCAGGAACCGATTAAATAGGGGGTTGCTAAGAATGGTTTCATAAGGTCACATTCTGATGGCTTTAGACCAGCTTTCATCCAGATGCTTTCTCCTACTCCTCTCCCTTAGCAACTGCTGGGTTGATGAGTGATATAGGTTTTTTTCATTTTCTGAAAGTCCCCATTGTTGCTGTCAGTCAAATCATCAATCATTTCTTCAATCCATTGGAAAAAAAAGAAACAACAGATGCAGCTTAACTTAAGTTCATGTTGTATTGAGTTTGTAAATTAATTTATTATGTTTTAAAACTGATGTGTCTATTTTTTTCCTTCTTTCCTCTTCTGTTTCCTATGTGAGAGAGTATAAAAAAGTAATGTTTGCCCTTTTGCATTCATTGTGATTCATGAGTCTTTTGTTGGGCTGGATTTCATCGTCACCTTGTGATCGCCACACGTAATCCCTTCCCTACAGTTCCTCCTTTCACTTCTGCCCTGATAAAATTAGGCTTTTATCCTTTTCTGAGCTAACACCTAATTCTCCTAAAGCCTCCTGCTAATTCTGTCTTCTCCCACCAAATGCTCTCCAAAGCATTCTTTGGAGATGCTTCTGTAGTGCCACCAACCTTTCCTCTGCCAAGTGTACCATCCAGGTTTCATTTCAGATGTTGTTGGAGGGGAAGGATCTTTGTGATTTCTCTCATCAGCCTCTGTAACTCACTCAGCAGTTATTTTCTTGAAAAATGTCATCTCGAAGAAAGGAAGGTTAAAATGATCAAACAGCTCATAGTTTTGCTGCTGCCACTCAGGTGCATAGATCTGAAGGTCATTCTTCCCAGGGCTGGGTGTGCACCGCTGCTCCTGTTTTGCACCAGGGAGCGTGAGGCAGAGTTGTGTGTCTGAGCACGCGTGGAGGTGAGAGCCCTGAGCTGCAGCCCTGTGCCCTGACTGCTCCTGGTGCCCCAGCCTGCCCCGAGCTAGCTTGCCCTGCTTCTGGGGAAATGAAAAGAAAAAAAAGAAGCTGGGCAAACTATTCTCCTCGAACCCTCTCTCTCCGGGTTAAGATGAGTGAGGGCCAACCATGGGCAGGTTATTTCAATGACAGCAGCATACCAGCTGCTCTGCAGGAGCTGCTGATGCTCATGCTATGCCTCTGCAATAACTGGGAGTAACTTGCTCCATTGTGGAGTTGCCACAGGGACACAGCATGATCCTATGGTGAGGTAGGTTGATACCCTCCCTTGGCAGTGTTTTAGAGTTAAATTTGCTTTCTCTATGTCACACCTTGCTTGGGAGTGTGTGCATACCATCAGTATGGTGCTGGCAATAGTCAGGATGTCTAGAAAATTTTCTGTGTCAGGGAAATCTACTGGTAATAATGATATGCTTAAAAAAATACTGGACTTGCCCTTTACGAAAAATACCAATGGTGATTTAAGATTAGGACCAAATGACAATGAACGTGAAGGGAATGTCGAGTCCAGCTACCTGCCAGAGCTGCAATATCTCTAACAGCTCTTTCTTGTGAAAGCAGCTGAAATGGTTTATCTTGGACAACTTCTCTTCCTCGCAACAGCTGATCGTAGGGACTATAATTCCTTTCTGGATGTGCAAAAGATTTGCACACCTGACTAGTTCAAGGTCAGTGGATGTTAAAGCTCATTGAGAGGGTGAGGGAGAAGCTTTGTGCAGTTTTATCTTTCCCACTATCTTGCTGCTCTTTCTTCATTTATCTCCATTCTGCGAGGCAGCACCTCTCAGCACCTTCCAGGGAGCTGAGACCTCAGGGAGCTGATCCAAGGTCTGTACCTAAGCTGTCTCCTCTGTAATCCTGGTGGCCCACTGGATTCGGTTGGATAATGGGAGTAATGTTAACTCACCTTCAGCTGGGAGTCCAATGCAATTCATTTTTGTGATAGTCTCCACAAAGATGATATAGAAACATCTGAAGTAAATCAGAGTTGCACAATACACAGAGTTAATGCATACAGAATCATGACCGTGGTTTTCCAAAGTTATCCCATTCACCTGGAAGAAACATTTACATCTGAGCAAATAGAGTGTATAATGATGCTACTAATAAATAAATAAAAGGCAGCAGGGTTCTGGGCTCTTTAACTTCTATTACAAAGGCTCATTTGAAGTGTATCTCCAAATCAAGATCAATGCACCTAACAAAATCACATCCAGAATCTAAAAGCTGATTATGTGTCTGGTTTCAGTGGAAAAAAACCCCCTCCTGCTTTGCAGAAGCTGCATCCACAAAACCAGCTGATTTGAGTGCACTTTGCATCAGTTCATACAGAGAGACATTTGCTGCAAGCTGCTCCCAGTTAATCTTCAAGTCACTTCTTTCCATTGCTGAGACATCTTCACAAAGGTTTGTTAGGTAATAATGCCACTTTCTTGCTCATCTTCAGTTGTAACAGTCCTGTTACAGTGCTTACGGACTCCATACAGTCTGACACTGAATATGATTTTCAAGTCTTTCAAAGATTTGTAGTGGTTAAAGGCAAAAGATCCTGATGACTTTTAAGCTCTGCTCTGCTTTACACAATGCAGCCATGCATCTGACTATAGTAACAGGGTTAGAAAGCCCTAAAAATTATAATTCTAGCACCTTGTGTCTTTACTGAGCACTCCCTCACCCACTTCAACATGACATTTATGAAGACAGAAGTATTATCTTATTCAGCAGCTAGGCATGTATTTTATCACCCAAAACCACAGGTGATGCTTTCATTTTAAAGGAATTAAAGCTGTATGTTACCTTTCCAAGTCACCATTACCATGTGTAATAGAGCATTAGCAATTTGGAGCTGTAAGAAATTTACTGTCATATAACTGTTCTGCCGTACAAATTAGACACTTAACGAGCAGTTGGTTCTTCCTGTTGCCACAAATATATTTATCTGGTTGTATCTTTACAGTTAGCCATTTTTAACAGGCATTTCTAATTGAATAATAGCAAGATTATTAAAGGAAATCCTTTACAAATTCAAGGTGGTAAATTATGCCACTTTCCAGGAACATAAAATATTAAAAGCTGATTGTTTTTTAGTGCAGCAGAAGCTCTTTCCAACTGCACCGACTCTAGGTCTTTTCAAACCTGAAGCCTGTGGCTCTACACATCTCTGGCACTGTCCTACAAACTTGTCTGGCATTTCTACCAAAATGCTCCAGGGGTGCCTTTTTTTCAAAGCCAGCTGGTTCAATCCCTCCTGATTTAGCATCATTCTGTGTGCAAAGTCAGCAGTGACTCCCGGGGCCCATGTAGGCTATTTTGTGTTTGCATGCAAGTTTGTGTGTGCATGTACGTATACTATGCATGGATTATCAGTTAAATATGTATTGACATACAGTGTAGGCAATAAAAACTAAGGCCAGAGCTTAAATCTTGTCCCTGAATTTCTCTTTCCCCTCCTGTGTTCTGGTCCCTGCTGGTAGTTTACTGCAGGAAGCTATACACTAATCAGCCTGTAAAATGCTGCTCTGGGAGAGACGGTGATCCCAGCCGCAGGCTGGGGCAGATAATAGACTTGCCTTACTTGACAGAAAGATAAGAGTGCATTTTGTTCCTCATTATTTCACTGTTTTGGGGAGGTGGGTTCTTTCCCTCTCTTGTTTAAACAACATAAACAACACTAAGTGTCGTTACAGGAGTGGGAGCCTGTGATGCAGCCCTATAATTAGAAAATTTCCATGCATGAGGCAAAAGGGGTGTCTTCAGGCCACTTCCTGACCCACTCATCCATAGATCAAAAACCCAAGTAAGAAACAGATAAGAAAATGCACAGGAAATGAAACATGCTCCATACTGCTAATTCAGACAGCCTTATTTGTGCTGCGGCCAGGGGCTGGCTGGTGCTGCATGTCTGCCCAGGCACCTTGTTGTATCATCAGTGAATTTGAAAGGGTAGCAAGGCAAAAGGCTGCTGTCCTGTTGGGGCCAAGCACTTTGTCTTCCTTCCTTTGGTCTTCTTTCTTAACCAGAGCATAACTCTACGGACGCAGCGTAACACTGTGGGAGACAACAGACTTGTACTCATATTGCAAAGACCAGAGTGTGCCTTCCTCTCCTCTCCTCTCCTCTCCTCTCCTCTCCTCTCCTCTCCTCTCCTCTCCTCTCCTCTCCTCTCCTCTCCTCTCCTCTCCTCTCCTCTCCTCTCCTCTCCTCTCCTCTCCTCTCCTCTCCTCTCCTCTCCTGATTACTCTGCCCAAATTAATAGCAGCAGAAAAATCTGCCCACCAACCCAACAAAATATTATCCCTGTTTAACTTTTCTACTCCACTACTTGCTTGCTGGCACAATCCCACCAGATAAGCACCTTGCTTTTTGCAAATGCCTCTGCTGTGCTCTCCAACTTGTCTCAGTATGCTACAAATGCAGAACATGCAATCTCAGATAGTAGCCAGCAATATTAATCATGTGGCCACTTTTCAGTATTAAAGGCAAATTAATGCCAGACTGTTTTAAAGTCCAGCTGCTTGGGGCTGGGGTGAGGCAGACTGGTTCACTGCAGCTGTTGATAGGTACCCAGGGAGAATAGGGCAGGAGGGTTTTGCTGGCATTGGCATCTGATCTGATCTGACTGATGAGCCTGACATCTTAATTGTCATGAAAAGCACCATGGGCTCTTCAGCAAGAACGTGAGGCCAAGACCTTGGTCCTGCAGCTTGGCGGAGCGTGTGTACAAACTTCTCACAAGCGAGATTTAAGATCGTCTGTCAACAGCTCTGTCCCATAATGTGCTGAGAAGTCTGGCCCAGCTCCAGGGCTAATTTTAAGCATATGAGTAGCTTCTTTCAAGTCAGTGAGAATGGCAGAGTGAGCTGCTGGCTCTGGGAGAAGGATGCTTGGGCACTGGTACGGCTGGACCCTGAGGAGGCAGGGACAGTGCCATCCCAAAGTATGAGCTCACGGGTTGGCAGCCCAGGCTCAGCCATCCCCCTCCCTACACACACAGTCCCAAGGCCTGCTAGCTAGTGCCAGGGTTGCTGGGCTGCTTATATTGCATAGGATTTCCTGTACTGCGTGGTCAAATCCCGTGCACCATATGACAAGCATACGGGATATGTCTTTTCCTGTATTTTTTCAGTAACCGGCCACTCTTCCGGATGCTTTGGAGTCCAGGCTGGCGGCTGATGGGAAAAATGGCTATTGCACACCTACAGATAAATCGCACTGTATGTACCAGACTTACCGTGCCCATGCTGTGCTGTTAATCTGGGTGTGCACTTGGCTGTACAGATGCAAGTGTGTTTTTCTGAGAGGAAAATACAGTCAGAACCATGACCAGGGTCTCAAAAACATTAATATAATGAACCTGGGCAATAGTAACATCTTCACTTCTGCATTTTACCAATGAAAATACCCAAAGCAATGACAAAATGTTTTACAACATTATTGCCTCTTTTTGCTTGGTGTGAATGATATGAGTCTGTAATTTTATGTAGATGTCATACAGATCACATTTTTCGCAGCCAAAGAGTTTAACAGCTTTCAGCTGTTGCCGTTGCACTTACCTATTGAAATGTTCCTGGAGATGTGTGATTATTAGAAGAGTAATTTAGTTTCAGTTTGCAGAATTTCCTAATGAAGACTGTATCCTCAAAGTCGATACAGTATGTCCGTCTTTTATCCAAATCACTCCTTATCTCAGGGAAGGGCAAGTCTATTAGAGAGCAGCACTTACATGCAAAACTCTTGTTATCTGAGCACATTTAACTAGTTAAATTCCATGTCTCCAATGTCAGCCAGATAAAGAAGGCTACTGTATGTTTAGCACAAAGCCTGCAGAAAAATTCTTACCAAAATACAGTATCATATGGGACTCTGCTTTATTAAAAATGACTAGTCCTTACCCAGCTTTTTCAGATTCCCATCTAACCTAGTGATTTTTCTGAGTTTTAAAGTGATGCCTCCCCAGCTTTCTATCTATGCTTTGTTCCTTTTCTTCTTAACTCATTTCCAGAAGATTGCTTTTACCGAACTGCCAACTTTAGAAGGAGCACAAGTCATTAGCCTTTTTCCCTTCCTAGCTGAACAGTAATACTAAAATTATAAACCAGTCAACTGTACCAGAAGGGTATTGGCAAATGACTGCATGATTTGTGCCCCATATTATGCTGAACCAGGCAACTACTGTGCTTACCAACTTGATTAATTAAAATGATCCAGTTTTGCTCATGTTCCTTTGCTGTGAACTAACCTGATAAATATGTTGGATACATTGAAAATACCTCCTGAGAAGCACCTTGCTCTCTTCTTCCAAACACCTATGCAGGGCTGAGCATCTTTCAAAACTGAAAGGTCCTCCAGGCAGTTGCATGGGTTTGCTGGTTGCTTTTGTTTTGGTGTTTTTCTTCTTGCGAGTTGCACCATAATCTTGCCTGAAGAGGTTCGCTTGAATTCCTCTCGCTGCTTCAGAGGTTATGAATTGAAAAATCAAACCAGTCCTTACAGATTACAGTCAGAAAGCATTGACAGTTACGAATCAGAACCAAATGCTTTCCTCAGAGGTGTTTTCTTTAATTTACAACAAGTAGAAATTCAGGAACTTCTTTTATCAACGAGGAAGCCCAGGAACAATAGTTCTTTCCTGTAAGTATCAGTAAAGTGATGACTAAACATGTACTCAATAGCCAGACAGTAAGCAAGGCTACCTCCAGTGGGCACGCACTGAAGTTAAGAATGGCCGCTGAGAAAGATGGTGGAATTAGACCCTATTCATTAAAATTTATTGCCATATTCCAAGAAGGGAAAAGTGACTACAAAGCCAACAACAAACAGTAATTGCTGGTAAAGTACAGCAAGGTTATTTGGTAATAAAATATGCCCCCACACAATCCGAGCCTCCTCTGCAGCTGTATCACAGATGCCTTTCAAATTATGGTTAGGAAAAACAACTGTCGTCTTCTGCACCGGTCTTGTGGACTGCTGGAGACACCAGTTTTCTGGTTCACCCAGCCCCTTCCTTGGCCCATCAGTTCATGTTGTCCCATCAGCCATCTCCTCATCCCAGGCTTCAGGGACCCCGTGCTGGTCGCCCTACCAGCAGTGACCCACGCCACCACTGTGCAAGCATCGGTTGCTTTCACTTAGTAAAATGAATGCAAGATTACGAGGACTACGCCTGGAGAATATCATCTTGCTAAGTGCTTAATGGGCCCATGCTGACTCTTGAAGGCCTCTTTCTCTCCAGGCGGGAGTAGATATGGGCTGTTAGCGTGGGATGGAGAGAGCAGCATCCTGTCTTTTGTGAGGAAAGCAAGTCTCAAGGCCGCAGGAACTGCTCAGCGGGGATCCAGCTAGCATGAGAAGGAAAGCAGGAGCTCCAGGCTGCGGTCTGGGTGGTGTTTCTCAGGAGCAACGTGAGGTGAATTTGGGCAAGGCTGTGTTCGTGCACTACTGGGGAGGATTTTAGTACAATATGTGTTAGAGTAAAAGCCTAATTAGAATAACTACAGTTAGTTCAGTCAAGCTCAATTGAATAAAATACTCTTTTGGTGTCACAAAGGATGGGGTAGTTAAAATAAGAAAACCCAAATTTATTTCATCCGTTTGAGTCTTGCCTTCTCATCATGACTTTTCTCAGTTCTTGATGATTTTAATGATGATTAAATCTTCCCTCAGATTCTGAGGATCTCCTTCTGGCCCAGCCCATGCTTCTGGTTATACCCAATCCTGCATGCACACGTGCGCACCTGCTCCAGGCACTGCTCTGACCTTCCCAGCATGACAGCAAGCAGCTTTTGTTCAGAAACAAAGCTACATGAATTCATTTGAAAGACTTGTTGAACTTGGCCCGTTATTTCCCAGAGAAATGACTGGTAAACAGATTTATTCGTCATAAATTTTTAGCTGAGTGATTTCTGCAGATAACTTTTGGCTGCAGACCATTTGCAAAAGGTTTGCAATTAATATTGGAGATTTGAGATGGTTTTCTGTAGGTTGCCTGAGAAATTTCTGCTCTCTTGGCTGGATGAATGTGTATCCTAGAATCAGGTTTCTTGTGGAAATTCTTGTGTGTATAAAATCCGTATTTACTTTCTGCAGATTCTTTGTAGTGTACGGTTGATCCTGCCAGGGGCTTAGCGCACTGTGTCTGCTCCAAAAAAAACCTTATACCTGCGCTTAACTTTAGGGACAAGATTAGTCCCCCAGAAGTCAAGCCAAAGTTAATCTGAGCACATGTAAGAGAAAAAGCAGTAAAGGCTGTTTAGGATTATATGATTGTGAAAAAAATGTGTGTCCCTTCTTTGTCCTGAAAATGATGCCAGAGCGCTAGTCTTGTTCCTGACCTGGCCCTGTGCTTGTGGCACCTCTACCCCTGCCCAGCCACCCCCTGCCCCAGTGCTGCCTGCCCCACTCTTCTGCTCAGCACCAAAACCACAGTAGCTCTGGGAGGGCTGTGCTCCCTGACCCCTGAAACCTCTTCACCTTCTCCATCACTCCTAAAACACTGCGTGCCGCTTCCACCCCCAGTCAGCACGAAACAAGCATCCTCCTGGTTGGGTCCAAGCAGAGTAGTTTTGAGATGTTTGAGACACAACTTTGTTCTCGCACCAAGTTAAAGGAAAGGGCACACCACGGTGATAAAACTCCTCTATTTGTAATAGTCTTTTCCAGAGTCTTTTTTAATCTTCATGCGGGATCACATTACACAGCAGCTATTTTTTCGGTGTGGAATGTGACTTTATTTTTCTGGAGCTGGTAGAAAAAATTACCAAAGCAACAACCTGTTCTGAAGGGGGCTGTGGTTTGTCTTAAGGACAGTGACATTATGAAGAGCCTAAGGTCCAAAGCACTCAAAGAGCCAAGGTTATCAATTTGAAATGCCAAATATTTACAAAACCTCAATGAGAGCTTCTGCAACTCTCTAGGATGAATAAGCCATACCTTTCAGAAATGTTTCTTGCTTTACAAAAGTCCTGTAGCAGAAGCTCTCCAGGGACTTGCTTTGCATCACAAACACCAGCCGTTGCTTCTCCTCTCTGCGTTACAGCAAAGCTAGGGCCAAGGATAATGCTTGTCAACACTGTCACCTTATGATGTGTTTCTCATTAATGTTTGAGCATTGTTGGGAGACTTTCATAAAGAAAGACCATGCCACAAACAGCTAAGTATTCTGCTTTCCACTTGTCACCTCTTCTAAATGAGCTGCTCACTGGCTAACCTCTTCTTTCATCCCTCATAGGCCAAATCAGTTGGTATAAATGGAGATGATTTCAGTGCCTTTGAAGAAATTACACCAGTTTATACCAGCTCCAGCTTTCTCTCACACACTTCTTTCAGTATAAGTGAAAACTTGCCCCTTTCTAAAACTGATTACTTCAGGAAGGCATCTGATGATGGACACTGTAAAATCATATAGGAGCACACTGTGCTCTGGAGCCCGGTACAGAAATACCTAGGCTAGGTGTGACCAACCTGGAAATGAAGATGCCTCTGGAATCTGGCTAGAAGCCCTCTCCTGTGGCAGTGCATGTAGACCTGCTCATTAGGAGGTAGTTTGGAGCATTTTGCATCCTACTTCATCTGTTGTGCCCCAAGATGCTGAGTCCTCCCCAACTGCCACCTGTGGCTCCTAATTCCAGAGCCGTAGGCTAAACATTTGCACAATTTTCCAGCAACTTAACTTTCTACTCCGGGGCAAAACTCATTGCTCCAGTGAATCATCCTCCAGCCATTCTGTGTGGGAATGACGGTCACACATGGTGATGCCATGCATTCGTGGATCTGCTTCCCGTTACAGCAGGATAGATGGCCACAAATCCTGCTATGATAGCTGGTGTAGCAAGAGACCATGTTGGCCCATTTTGTCTAAGCCTGGGAGACCAGACATCCTGTGTTGGTGTAGATAGTCCTGATGTGCAGGAACTTTCTCAACACTTCAACAAAAGGCTTTGCACTCCTGTCTTGTCCTCGTGATTCACAGGGATGCAGGATGTTCCTGGTCTCTCCCTTTTGAGCTGCAGCCCTGGGAACTCATCATTCAGCATGCTGCCACAGGGAGGTGGGGAACAGTGGTCCCCTGCTCCTGCCTGGTGTGGTGGGGTGGAACGACCCAGCAGGACCATGGCTTTGTGCAGGAGAGATCCCTCTTTCCTGTTTGTCCCCTTTTCAAAAGAAACCTAATCCAACAGCAAATAAAAACTCTCTTGCTGAGACCTTTAGCCTTAGGACTATCTTAACAGTGAAGCCCAACTTAGCTTCCCTTTCCAAAAGTGGTCTCCTGGATGATGACTGAAAATGCTGGTGTTGCAATAGAGAAAGGCTGCCCTTGTCTTTTCTCTGTTAGCAGTCAGAGGGCTTTGGACTTCAAACTTCAAGAGTGTCAGCCTATCCCCTTCTGCAAAAGCTATTTCTATTAACAAATACATAAAATGAAGGGAGAGCTTGGGGTCCCATCATTCCACCTTGGCGCGCAGCAACAGTTGTGGGTAAGCCCCATGTGAGAAATAAGTCCTCACAGCTGCTATCCTGTTAACTTTAGCTATTTTGTTATTTTGGCTAAGTTGTCAAAACGTTCATTTCCTGATGTCTGGGAAACAGGCTCAGCAGCATCTACAGCACTGGGCTCTGCTGCTTGCTCCTGAGATAGAGGGAGGCTGGATAGCGAGAGTGCAGGCCTTCGGCAAGCAGTAATGCAAAGAAAGGACTGCTCTTAGTTCCTCAGCAGCAATTTTATCTTATCTGCGCACATTGCTCTTTCCAAATCAAGACCAGCCTTTTCATTATTATAAACAACTGGAGAGTGGGAAAATATTCCCTGAGGCACAAGCAGCACTTGAAGTAAAGCGCTGTAATGGAAGTTGCAGCAGGCAGCAAAATTAATCCCTCCTTAGGACATATTCCTGCTCTCAGTGCAAAAGTCACTTTTGCCACAAACGATACACAGCCTAGTGTCAACTCCCTGAGCCTGATGAGATCGCATTAGAAGAACAACATGTTGAGTTACAGCTTTTAATCATGTAAGGCTCAATCTCACAAGGTTCTGCAGCTGAGTGTCCAAGCTGCAGTCCCATAGTGCGTGTCAACATAGTGCATGTCAGCCTCAAAGCATTCTCCCCATTCGTGGAAGGCACGGGAGACATATATATGCTTAAAATTGAGCACACATGCTCAAACCTCTTCAGGACTAGCAAGGGCAGGACCCTGCAAGACTGAGCTGAAACAAACCATTAGTAACTGGACCTGCGTGGGGTCACAGCGCAGCTCTTGAGGTGATGTCCAAAGTCAATTCCCTTCTTTAGGGAAGAAAGTTGCTTATTTTAAAAAACAAAGGTTTTTGTCAATGAACACTATTAAGTTTTATGACCTCTCCCACCTCTTCTTCCTGCACTGTGGTGCTGCTGCTTTTATTAGTTGTTATGAACATCCTCATTGCTATTATTTTTACTGTGGATCTGCTTGTTGCTAACAGTTATATGAAGAGTGCCTGGGTGTTTTGCAGTGCTGGTGTATCATTTCACCCAGTATTTTCTCCAGTGAAGTGACTGAGCCTGCCTGTAATCGGAAGACGGTGTTTGTGAGAGTGTGGTCAAAGTGCACCACACAGCACAGGATGACAGCCTCAAAGTCAGCCCTGCAGCTGTGTGCTTCTTTGAAAAAGGTCTCAGTCAGCTCTTACAAATTTGCTGATGTTATTTCTTTTCCATTAAACAGGCCAGGAGCCCCAGAGCTGTCTCTTTCCCCATCTGCTCTTGCCTTCCCTGCACACCTTGCCGAGAGCTTGCTGAAAAGCTTTCCTCTTTGTTTCAAAGCTTGCTGGCACTCTGAACCAGGTGACTGTAACGAGGTGCTTGCAAGCAGTCAAAACTTGACACAGTCTTGAAATGTGATTGTATCAGATCAGGACTTTGCTTTTTAGTGGTGTATTAACTTATTTTGATCAACAGCTTGCAGAAGGGAGAAAGAAAAGCAAAACTTGTATGAAGTCAATGTTGGTGAAATAGTACAAAGAGGGAATCGTGAATGTGATGCAGTCTGCAAAGGCAAGAAGCACTGCTGCTTATGCCAGTTTGGGAGATAATTTTTTGGAAAACAGGAAGCTTTGCAGGGAACATGAGCCACTAGACTCAGTTGAGAGAGCAGCATTATGGTGCAATTACATGATTTATCAAATCTGACCTGACTGATCATTGCCAACAAGGGGTGATCTCTGCTTCCCAGTTTTTATCATGCATTCCCTACCCTCTGGCAATTGCATGAGTATGTGTTGCATTGGTCTGCTGATCTGATCTGATGGAAAACTGTTTCTTGGAAGTGGGTTTGTTTTCTGTCAGATGAGCTCAATGGACCAACTCGCTGTAACTATGTGATTATGGCTGTAAAGAGAAGCAACGACAACTTAACTTATGCCTAGGGGTGTGGGATGGGATTCATCCCTTTCAGTGCAGCCTGGATCATGCTGGAATAGGTGAAATACTCAGCTTCATTTTCAGAGGCCATGTCTGAGACATCAGCTGGACCAGTGGAGGTCAGATTGGCCCTAAAACCAGGACTGGGGATACCAGTGTCGGGGGTCGAGGGAGCTGTGTTTCCTCTAGGGCTGTAACACTAATGCTGGCCTTAAGAAAGCTACAGGGATGCATGGCTGAAGCTGGGGGACAGGCTGGGATCATCATTCTCAGAAGCAGTCTCAGCTCACCCCACTTGTGAAACCACAACATCAGGGCCTGAACCTGCCGCTCTTTGTGGGTGATGTAGGTGAAAGCTTCTGTGTCCAGTTGAGATGAATACTACTAGTAAAACCCAAGTCCTAGACCAATGTTGTACCATTAATGTCAGTACATGTATGCCATGGTGAATGATTCAAACACAAGATTTTGAAAGCTGACTATCTAGCAGATTTGGCTATTACTACAGCTATGTTGTCAAAAATCTGTTTAGCTGCCAAAAGACGTAATTTCATACTCATGTGCAGTTCTCTTCCCTTGGCAGGGAGAACAGTGGCACTTATTACATATGAGGAAGATGAGGGACCAAGCCATAGCATCAACAGCACACCTCTGAGTGAATGCAGAGATCTTGTGCCCATGTTGCCAGTGACTGATTGTTGACTACTTTTTGTTAGCAAATGGTGAGCATGACCTGGTACCAGCAACATATAAGAAAGTGGAAGGGAAAGCCCCAAAACTACTTCTGTGTTCAGTGATGCTTCATCTTCCTTTAGAGGTGTTTATCTGGATGTGAATATCACGTGGCTGGAAGGTCTCTGGCTAAGTCCATGTTGTGAAAGACCTCAGGAGCAGGATACATACCTAGTAAGAGGTGACGGATTTAGGTGTCCAGGTCCCTATCTGTTCAGTCTTCTTCTTTCCCAAATGGTCTTGCCCTTACTGAACCACTGCAGTTTATAATCTTTTTACAAAATAGGGACTCATTCTGAGATATTTTATTTTGCTGGATTGTAAACCGCAAGGATTCACGTGCTGTCACAGGAGCTGGTGAGATATCCTACAGCAAAAGCAGCAGCTTCTGAGAAACAGGTGGCAGAAATCAGAATATTTCCAGCCCATGAATCAGAGCTTCTTTCAAAGGAAAACCACCACTTCCATGTTTCCTTAACCATTCACATTTCTTTTAAAACAAAAGACTATGCACAAAATTTTGGATATTTCTGGACTTATTTCTGCCAAGAAAAGGTACAGAAAGAAATTTGTTAAAAGGGAATTAGATGTTTAGACATATACAGCTTCCTCTAATGTTTTTTTTTCTCAGATAGCAAGTACTTGGGCAGTAGGCAAAATAAAGGAAGCAATAACTTCAAAATGCGGGAAAAAATACCAAAGCTTTTTACATAATTTCTGCCTGGCTGAGCATTAAGAATGTATGAGAACCATTGAAATGAAAGGCAAGATTTCAGCTTGTTTCACCATCAAAAGAATTGAGCCCCAAATGGGTGTAACTGGTCCATGAAGTTTAGCAGGTACAGTTGTGCAGCGTACTGGATTATCTGTGAAGAGCCTGATATTTTCTGTAAGTCTAGTGCCACTTTAAAGCCTTGAGATGCTTTAACTTACATGATGCCTTACTAATTAATTGCTCTCTGATGGCTAGAAATGTAATACACTGGCAACTCTTAATGAAAATCCAGCTGAGGGAAAATTATACGAGCCTTCCTGGATTTCTCTTTCTTTACTTTTACTCAGAGTTGATAAGTTCAGAAATTTCACTATAAATTGTGTTTTCACTTTCCCCTTACTTAATCTTTAGTCTTGAAAGCACAGTGTGCTTTAG
This sequence comes from Buteo buteo, assembly GCF_964188355.1. Lineage (NCBI taxonomy): Eukaryota > Metazoa > Chordata > Aves > Accipitriformes > Accipitridae > Buteo > Buteo buteo. The sequence continues at coordinate 31,050,789 of NC_134171.1, read as the reverse complement.
ATAATAATGGAAAAATGTACAGTAATCTTCACTGGGCTAGGATAGAAAGCAGCTCCTTCTTTAAAATGGACTGTAGGAAGTGGGATGGGGTGGAACTGCATACAAAATAAGAGCTCTGCTTCCTGGCAGTTTATTTTCTATCATTTTATTTTGTCTAGGTCTGGGTGTGCTTGCCACTTTCACTAGAAATCCGTGTTCAGCTCTGAGTTTTAAGAAAGGATTCAAGAAGTAAAAATCAGGTGGAAATATCCCCCATAATGAAGGGGGCTATCAGAGCCTTTTGCTACAAGATTCCTTTTGTGTGTGAAATATTTATTAGTCCTTGCCTGTTCATTATTTGAAGGGATATCTGAACTGGTGTATCCTTAGGGAATCATGAGGGGAGCAGAGGGAATGTTTACAATGAAAATGGTGCTTAATCTCTATGAATGACAGGAAAAGATTAAGCAAACTGCAGATAAACCATCTTATCATTCAAAAGTATACACGCTGAATGCGTTGTAAAATAAATACACAGCTGCTCTTTAAATCCTTTGTGCATCAAAGGACCAGAAGCACAAAACCAACTTGTTCACCTCAAACAGGATTTACGTGGACTCTTCGTCCAAAGATTTAAAAGAACTTCACTGATCAACCACCTCAGTCTAGCATCTGAGCTGGTTTGGAGGTCCCTGTTGGACCTGGAAATCAGACCTGCTTGTTGTGCTGCCTCCATAGCCAGGGTGATGCTGCCTTCAGGAGCTCCATATCCCTCCCCTCCACTGCGATTCAGAAACTAGGCAAAGTGGCCTCTGCTCCTGTGCTGGCTTAACTGGGCTATTATATGACTATAGAGCCTTTATTTTAGGAAAGGCCGCCCACAGTAGCCCATTTTATATATAACACCTTAGTCAACTCATATATCCAAGAAGTGAGTGGCTTGGGTTTTTATGCCCTTTCTGGTTAATGGTAATTCAAAACTGTAGTTGCTAACACTGGATTATGACCGTCAGGCTCTGACTGAACCTATCAACAACCTAAATATTTAGAGAACATGACCTCTTGATTGAGAAATGGCATTCTGAGAAGAGTTTCATAGAAGGAAAAATTTCTGTGCCTGTAAGACTTTTATCAATAAGGTGAGAGCTCATGAGATATTTTTCTCACTAACATGTTCAGAAGGTTGTCTAACTGTTCAGGTACTGTGTTATTTTCCCACTATAACATTCTCTCTCACAACTAGAGCATTTTTCTACCACTAAAGTTAACGTACTAAACCCAGAGATTTCCAGCAGTTCATTTTGCAGAGCCTTTCCTGCCGTCTGACACAGAGATGAAAGCTCTTCCTCACGCAGTCCATTACAACTCCTCCAAGGCTTAAAGGCTGCATTTCCAAAGTGCCATATGGCTACAACTAAAGATGATCACAGTGACTAAGCTAAAGATAGGGGCAGTTTCATCTGCCCCTGGAAGGACAATGTACAAAACCTTCAGTAGGATGGGTAAAGTGTGGAGCTGCTGGTTTTGCTGTTGTGGTGTGTCACCTCTCAAAGTAAATCTCTTCCAGGTTAAGACTGTCTCCAGATATCACCTCCAAAATTAGAGACAAGGATTATTCTCTAACAGAAACTCACCGGTCTATCACTGGGTGTTGATGTTCACTTGGAAGAAAATGATCTCTCTGTTCTGACTGCATAAAAAGCCCCACCACACTTATGGCGGAGGATTAAACCTTTCTCTACTCCAATTGATAAAAGTAACCACTTCAGGTAGATATATGATGCAAGTCAACCATTAAGAATGAAATCTAACCTGTTCATGCTGAAGAAATCTAGATTGACTCCACTGGTGGAAATAACCTTACCATATATTCAAACCAATTTTAGCTGAATTCCCAGTATGTGTTCCTGCCCCGAGAACACAACTTTTTAAGTTGTGGTTCTTTTTTTTATAAAACCAACAGATTTCTACAGGCTGTGCAAACACTTCATGATGGATGAAAGTCAGTGTCCTTCTTTGCCTAGGTCCTTTCTCACATGTAACACTGACCGTTGTTTTTAAAAAAATAGATCTGACATCAGCTCAAGGGTGAAATTCTTTTTACTAGTTGGTGGAAGTGTCTGTGCGAGGACTCTAGACACTTCAACCAGAAGATCGTATTTCAGATGAAGAATTACTTGGCATTTCTTCTTTCATCACACTGAGCCAACTTCATTCTCGACTTCAAAGAAATTAAGGGTTACTGAATCTGGGTTACTGTCAAAAGGATTATATAGCAGAATAAGTGTATCACAAATGTTGGGGATTTTTTCTGCATCTTTTGGCACTCTCAGGGGGAGTTAGTTTTAAGTGGCATTTTAGACATGCTCACATTAACCAGTGCAGGATGTTCATGCAGAGTTTTCCAGTCTGCATCAGTGCAAAGGAGGTCAGAACCGGACTGACAGTTCCTTTGGAAGCACTGTGGTTTCTTTTTGGAAGGCACTGGCCTTTCATTTGGCTACGATGTGCAATAAATAAATCCAAGGCACTTTGGCATTTGGCACCTGAAGTACATCTGAACATAGTAACGCATTAACACATCGGGGTTTTGAGCAGCAGAACTAGCAGAGCTTAGTTTCCCATGGACTTATGTCCTCTCAGCAGTCCCTGCAGCGTGACCCCAGCTCCCTCACCTACTTCCATGCCCGCTGGGCCGAAGCTGTACCTGTGCTGTGGGCAGTCAGGAGCTAGGAACAAGTTGACTGGCAGGCCAGTATGTGTATGCCCTTTAGCTATCTGGATACTGTCAAAGAGATTACCTGTTCCCTAGAGGGATAGTGAACTGAGTCTTTCTCCTCTGTCTAGCCGCCAGTTTCCACAAACATAATTATCTGTGCTATTTCTAACCCACTTTCAAATTTAACAGAAATTGGCCAATGAATTCAAAAGCTTGTTAGGAGGGTGGGACCTACAGATGGACAATGTGATGGCACAGTTTATTTCTTTAGGACAACATGCTAAAGCTCCATAACTGTGTAAATCTCTCCCAAGAGGTTAAGCTATTTTGTTTATTTCCCTGTTTGAACTGGGCACAGAAGAAACAGCAAGTCAGCATATATTAGACCACTTCCAGTCCTGCCTAGGGGAGAGATCCAGCTGTGAGCAGTAGGATTTCTCAGAGCGATGAGGTTTGGTTAGAAGTTCCCCATTCCCATCTGGCCCCAAAGAGACACAGAATGATCTTTGATTTGAAAATATTCTTGATGCTCAATTTGGATTCCTTCTGAGTTCATATGCTTCATTTATGAAACTCATTTTGTCCGCATGTAGCCACAAGTACACAGAAGATGATCTCAGCATCAAAAGAGATGCATCCTAGTCCTAGTGCCTTGGTGATAGGGTTGGAGGGACTGAAGTTAGTAACTATTTCTAGACAAAGGAGCATTTTGTGGTAAAGCCCTCATTAATATGTTCTGGGCTTCCGTGGCTTTCCAAAGTCACCGTGCAGCCAGAGGGTGTTGTGCTACTCCTTGGCCTGCCTTGTCCTCTTGGGGAACACAGCACTGGGGACTCCTCTGGGAGGATCCGTCTCCACTGCTCGGTCACTGTCCTTCAGTGGTGCAGCCTGAACAACAGCAAATGGGCAGTAATTTCATTTGCTGTAGCACCAGGATAGCAGCCATCCCCTGAGTTGAATCAATAAAGGTAAGAAAAAGATCATGTTGAACTCTAATGGAACCAAAGACACTTCTTTTTTCCCAGAGTGAACATTTGGGGACAGATACATTTCTCTTCCTGGCCTTGCCTTTTTAGGCTGGTTTATTTCTCTGTTAAACTAACTCCTTGATGATGTCTCCTGCTCACCCTCCAGCTGCGGCTATTCTCTTCTGTTTTCTCAGAAGCAGCATCTCATAAGGAGAGATGCTTATCTTGGAAAAACTGCCAGAGGAAAAAATTTGGAGCAAAAAGTGAAATTGGGAATATTGGAGAAGGTGCAACTGACTATTTTTTCTAGCATTTATGGCAGCATCTGCCTTGGAAGAGGAGGACAGAAGCATGTGGAGAAATGGAGCTCTGCTTTTTCATGTACTGCCACTGCTGCCTGCCACTTTGCAAAAGCCAAGGCTCCTACCCCACGAGGCATTCATCATCCTTCCCAAAGAGGCAGCAAGCGCAATGCTACGTGGCTTTCAGTTCCTTTTTTACTGTTCAGGTATCCCTGCTGCACATTGCAGTGGAAACACCGCTTTGTTTTCCAGTCGCGAGGATGGACCCGAATACATTCCCATCACCCAGCTATCGTATGGGCTGATGAAAATAATGAACCCTGGACACGGGGAAGGTACAGGATGTGGTTGTGCTAGCAGAGGCGGTGTGCAGGTGGCAAGCCCTCTCTGCAGAGGAGCCAAGGGTCAGGAAACATGTGGAGCTAAAGGGGCGGAAGAGAAAGTAGTGAGCCCAGACTCAGTTTTCCTGATGACATGCATATCCAAGAGGAAGGCTAGAGGCTACAGAAAGTGAATTTCGCTGACTGCCCCAGGCGAGTGTGGTAAACCTACCTACTTATCTGTGTGCTCTCCTGGCTGGCTGGGGCCATGCTTAATAGGTCAAATGGATTAAGGATGGGAAGCAGAATGCAAAGTTCTTTAAGAGCTTTTAATCAGGACCTGTCTTTTTTTTTTTACCTACTAACTAGAAACCATATACCTATATTTTCCCACTTGCTTCCTTTAATAAATGCATAATGTTATTACATATCAGTAGGTGTGTTATTCCTCTAGCATATTTTGACATCCATACTTTGGGTTTGCCTGAAATATTTTTGCACCAGTTCAGTCAAAATATTTTCACAGGTTCACACACAAAAAAAATCTAGTGACTGAAATGATGACAAGAGGGTAGCAAATCTGCAGTTAAACTGTGTGAATAAAGTAAATGGCATTACGGATGAGTCAGAGGGGAAGGAATGAGGAGACAGAGAGGATTATCCAACTAAGTGACTGTTCATACATCTGTGGATGTTAGAGAGATTCATTCTTCACTGACTCCAGTTGCTACATTTTCTGGGTTAAAAAAAAACCAACACGCCTGCGATTTTTAAGAATTTAGAAATGGCAATTCTATGCTTAGATTCTCACTTTTTATAAAACAAATGTTCCTGTATTTCTAAGCCATCTAAAATGAAATAAGTCTTGTTGGCAGGTATCAGTGACCCTGAGCTCAATGTCTTCCTTCCTTGAACTGCTCAGTTACCTTTTTCTTGGCACACAACAGTCATCAGATGTCAGAGAATAAGGAGGTGTGTGGTGCCAGCATTTCAGTGCTGGCATAGTATTTCCTGCAATAAAGGGTCTAATTTCAGGCTTATGGAGAATTCCTGCTGACTCTCATCCTGTGGCATTTTATGGACAAAAGTCCAAAACCAGATAATCTGAGGTCCATGACAATTGTATAAGGTTTTCACTCTAAACGGTCGCTCACACCACTCCTTTCTAATGGCGATAGTTGTGGCTTCAGGAGAAAGTCCTTCCTACCAATTTAAGCCTGGAGATTTGGCATCCTTGTCTACTTTTGCACCTGTGTATGTTTGCACCGTGTCGTTCTTGGACTCACAATTGCCATCTCATCTCTCCTCCATTGCCCAGCGTTACTCTGGTAGTCTCAGCTGGAAATGCTGCCACCGAAGCATAACCTCTGCAGAGAAAGCAGCACCCCAGAGGACAGCCTGGCAGTGCTGCACCCCATGGCCTCCTGTGTATCAGTTTTCCCAGTCTGTGGTGTTTTGTAGCCAGGGCTCGCCTGGAAAATGTGATCCCGAGGATGGAAAGGAACAGAGCTGGGCGCTCTCCCAGGCTGCTCCCTCAGCTGCAGGATGGGTCTCTAGGAAACCCTCCAGCCCCTCCCAAGGGTCTGGGCTTTCCTTACTGCTTCCTTGGCCTTGATAGCCTTCATCAGCTCCCTCGAAGTCTGGGCAGGAGGAAAGGAGTGTCGTCATTGCTTGCTATGAGTGTTACAGGGAAGGATCACCTTGTTTACTCCCACAACTGAACGGATGGGAATGGTAATGCATTTCTTACAAGCACTGAATCAGCAATTAGGTGAAATGAAATAATTTCAAAATGCTTATCAGCTACGTTTACTGTGTAGTTAATAAATGCTATACTAGTAGAATTCCAGAAATATTCCTGACCTCCCACCAAGTACAGATGTATGTATCTATTGTAGCCCCCATATATATGAGTGTACAGTTATCATCTGTCTTTGTAGAATAATCTCAACACAGTGCTAAGGTTGCTATTATATATGATCCCATATATTATATATCCTCCTGAATAACCTACAGGCTCTGAACCCTTCACCAGCTATTCACCAAGTGGCTCTAACTTCAGCCAGGCTCAAGCTGCTAGTAAATATTCCTCTTCCCTTCTACTAGAATTTGTGCTTAAATAATGAAGAATGGTGTCCCAGTTGGGCTCCCTGTGTTGCCTGCAGTTTTCAAAGGTCAGACTACATGTCCTAATATTTCCTTTTGGCCTTAATGATGATTCTATGAATTTTGTGCACGGCTTGTTCGGGCATCCCCCTCCAGAAAACAAAGTGGAATGTATTTTTTAACCTTTGGTTGGTGACAACCTTTGGTGAGACAAACTCAGTGGGGAATACAGCCAATGCCTGGTCAGTTCCTTTCCTTTCCTGTTGATGCTTTTCTTCTGGGAGCCACGCTGCCGCACATCAGCTACTAAACGTTCAGAAGATTCATTTAGCTACAGCCACAGCAGAAAACAGTGAGAAGGTGGTATGATTTTTGCTATGAAGCTTCTGCTTGCATGAAAGGTGTGAGAAAATAGTCAGATGATAAAAAAAAGTATAATCAATCAGTCAACTTGTTCACAAAGGCAAAATACGTAGAAAACAGAGTTTTGGGTTAGGGTTTCTGGTTTTGGGGTGAAGAATCTGGTTGCAAGCACTGAGGTAGTCTGCTTCCCCAAACTATTGAAAGGTAATTTGTACCCCTGTAAAAAGAGGAATTTGCTCAGCAATTAAGGTGAGATATTCTCCCTGTTCCTTTTCAGACCTGATTGATTTCTGTCCTGGAAGGGGAGTCTGGACAGAAGCTGAACTTGGCACTAGTGGAACAGTTCTTTTCTTTGGGAAAAATGATGGCCAATATCTCATAAAAGTGGGTATGAAGTAAAACAAGTAAAAAGATTAACAGGCAAATAGATAATTAGTTGTGATGAACTTTTATACTGTGTAAGAAAAAGGCTTTTGGGACATAGGTGTTAAAAATCAACTTGTGTATTACAACTTCAAAGTGATCAATCACATTTAAGATATCTGCTGTGCAAATAAATTTTGACTGTAGCATACTTGAAACAAGGATTCCTCATTGCTGAGATAAAAATAATTTTTCAGAGGGACTGGGAAAGCTAGATGTCCTAGTACCCCAGAAAGTCTTTAGAAGAGTGGTAGAGTGATGGATATCCCTCCTGCGTCTGTAGTGGCCCTTGCTGTGCCCTTTTCCGGATCTCACGGTCCTTTATATTCTTACATACCTACATTGTGGGGACCTTACCTTATGTCCCATAAGACTATTCAATTACCACCCAGATATCCTGGCTGTGAAAATGTTTGCAAAGAAAATTAATTACTCGGAAGGAACGAGTTTGGACATTTCCCCAAATGCTGTTTAAATGGACTGGCGAGCATTAGTTGAGAAAGAAGTCACGTGCTGTCAAAACATGCCTCTAAACTGCCACTGGCACTCATTTGGGAAAGTCATTTGACATCATTTTGAACCATCACTATAAAGCGCTGCTTGTACTTTGGCAACTATAGACACATTTCAGAAGTCCCCATCAACTTGTGCCCTGAGGTCTCTCCCAGGAGTTCCTAGCTGGAACTACGATTGTGTGAATAATGGTTTGGAGCTTGGGTGGTTTTTTTTCAGTTTTGTGGCTGAACACAAAAAAATGACAACAAATCCACTCACTCCAAGATACCTTCCAAAAAAAGAAGTAGAAGAGGTATTAGCTCAGATTGATCATGTTAGTTCTCCCAGCTGAAAAGAAATACTGAAATGTTGTAGGCTGGATGAAATGATACACTTGACCCAATAAAGAAGTGCTTCATTTTGGGGCTGTTTTATTGAAGAACAGGAAACCACAAATTGTATTCCCATCAATCATGACTATGTGGGACTTGAATAAACCTGAGAAGAGTATCTAATAGCTACTTCTATTGTAAACCAGAATTAAATTTCACCCCTGACAGAGATCTGTCAGACCCGATCTTAAACACCTCAATTGATGCCAGTCCCAGACTCCCCAGACAACCTTATTCAGTGCTTAGCTGCCCTGAAAGTCAGAAAATGTTCCACATTATCTGGGAAAAATCTCCTGTCCAGAAAATTAGACTGATTATTTCCTCTCTTACCCTTGGTGGCTATAAGGATAATTGATCTGGGACCTCCAGCCTTTCCCCACTGGAAGGCTGTTATCACACCCGTCTGGTCTTCTCTTCCTCTAGATTGAACAGTCTCAAATCTTTCAGCTTTTCCTTGTGGGCTTGGTTTTCACAATTTCTGACAGTGCTTTGCTCTCCTTTGAGTTGCCTCCAGTTTCTAATCCTGTCCTACAAAGTGCTGGCAGTTTTTTCCAGTTGGTGTGACCTGTAAATTTTAGGCTGGTTTCCTAGGGAAATGGGTCTTACCTAATCACGTTCTATGTCTGTCTGTTTATTTTTTCTATCTACTTGCCTCATAATTTTTTAACCCTTCTGCCAGTTTCAAGCAAACGTGACAGTGGTCAAATATCTCTAAGATACTAAGTCCAGATATATATTTCATTTAAAAAGTGGTAGGATGTAGGAGAGACATCTCAGTAGAGACCTCACCAGTGAAAGGCTGAAACATGATAAAATCCTTAGCAGACACCAAGACACCTCCATGGCAGAAAGGTGCTACAAACAACCCCAAAACCTTCAGGTGGAGATTGTTCCTTATGCGGTATGGGGGTCACAACCCCCCTGGGAGTTGGGGTGCATTGCTTCTGCTCCTAATGCAATGACTTGTTGTAAGAATATGTTGGATAGGCTGGCTCCCCATCAGATACATTTATAACTTTTCTTTATTTCATAACAAAGCAGTAACATATATTTTTGGCAGACTGTTTCCCGAGGAGTTAGGCTCCCACCACCAAGGAAATTCAATTGTGGGAGGCCTGGCTTCAGGTCAGTAGAAAGCCTTAGGCACCACACTATAGCAGATGGGCATTTGAGCCTTCCTGATGGCACTGTTCCACATCGAACAAAATCCTTCAATATTTGCAGGCACGAGGGCCAGAATCCAGGTGTCTCCTCTAGGACTCTCTTTGTGAATAGTGTGATGCTTTCTCCCTTGTTCTCCTCCTCCTTCAGTGAATATTAAGGGAATTGGCATAAAAACACAGCTGTGTGAAGGTGAGGGTACTCTTGTGAGATGCAAATCTCTTTACGGGAGGGTATGCAGTGAGAGCATGCTGCACCAGGGAACTACTGAAAAAAAAGATTTTGTCCTTCCCTGGCAGTTTTGTCAACCTAGGCTTTGAGACTTTTTTCACAGACTATCAACTTTGATCATCCTCCAAAAAAATAAAAAAAGCAAAAAGAAAAAAAGAAAAAAAAAAGACCAAAAAAAAAAAGACAAAAAAATTGCATGTCACTTACTTCTGTGCAAGAATCTGTAGCTTGTCCCTGTCACCAGTTGCCCATCCATTAGCCTGACTGACCGCATGGCCAGGAGCCCAGCCACTGAATTACCCTCTGCTTCCTGCTCAGAAAGTGGTGCTTCAGAGCTGCTTCCTGCTACAAGCAGGAAAGAAATTTCCAGAGAGTTCAGCCACATAAACAAGTAAAGGCATTTGTCTCTTCCCCAAAAAGTCCTTGCCCCACGAAGGGTTTGGTGGGGAAAACCAGATTGGTGGGGCAAAACTGAACAGCTCCTTGAATGGAGGGTGCGTAGGACCCTCTTGTCCTGGCATGAGCAGCTATACAGGGTTTTAGGACATGATGGAGGCAAGCAAATAAACAGTGAAAGATACTGAATTTTTCAAAGGTGTGTCCCTAAAATTCCACATGCCTGCAACCACAATTAGGTGCCTAGGAGTGGAGAGACATATCCAAGGCAAGTTAGACTAGTCTGGGCCTTGACAGCAATGAACCTGCTCCTCCAGTTTTGTTACCATCAGCATCCAGCCAAGCTAGAATAAAGCCGCTTTGGGGATGTCCACACATGCCGAACTCACACCGCCTGTTTATAGCTGGACATAGTCAAATACGAGTGACATGTTAGGATTCCAGCAAGGGTCTCAACATTTTTGGCATACTCTGAAAATAGGGTAATTCAAATCTCTACCCTTAGGCAACTCTGAAAATGTATGTTTATGTTTTCTCATTCCTACTTCCATGCCTGTTCTCACCTGGGACAGTTATTATTTCATTTCTATCTGGAAGGATAGATTTTGTCCTTTGCAATGCCACTTGCAAACCAACACATTTTCCAGGGTCTACACATGGAGTATGCATCATGCTAAATGTATTTCTGATTTTGCATGTGGTTTATATGAAAAGTGACGGCATTCAATGTTAGATGAATGCCTTCTCATTTTCTTCTTGTAGCAGCATCTTGAATGTGCTTCCATGTCTGCCTTAGCAAGGTTTATCAGTGTACTAGTGAAGCGTGCCTGATGAAAGCCACACTAAGACCATACCGCCTGGCTCCAGTGGTTGTTGCAAGGGTGCAGGCCATTGCAATGGTGCAATATGCAATGTAGACAGAGCTGGGGGTAGCTTCCACACTTGCATTAGATGCTGAGGTGCTTGCAGCCAGCCCCAGCTGTGGCCCAGAGGTGTGACCGCGAGCTGGTCTGGCCGCTGGCTGCTGCACCCCAGATGTACTCTGCATGGGACGTTGACCACTTGCAGACTTATTGAGCTACGTGAGCAAGAAAGCACATAATCGGTGTTCCCAGTGCCAGCCCTTATCTCCCCCCAGGTTGTTATTTGAATAATTAAGCAAACAAAAGGCAGCCTGGCTGCTCCTGAGGACGCAGTTGCTCTGGCCGGACTCCTCGTCCGGGCTGCCCCGGGGGTGCTGACAGAGCCAGCGAGCCTGGGGGAGTCGTGACAGGTCAGGGAGGAGAGGGGAGGGGGGTTGTCCGGTTCCTCTGCTGCTTCTTTCTGTCTTGTTTTTAATGAGCTTTTGGTGACCAGAGGAGCAGATGCATAAACAAAAGCTTGCTGGCCCTGTTTGGCCAAGACGAGACTTCGTGCCCCCATCCCATCACACAGACCATTCCCACGGACTGTCCGTGGACTCAGAGTTTCCCCTGCAAGGGGGCTGCGGCAGAAAGAGGCTGCAGGGAAGGAGGAAAATAACCCCAAGACTGGGAACACACTGATTTCATGATGGGACCTGTTCTCCAAGGGGCTCTGGGAGATGCTGTGTGAGCAGGGAATCGATCTGATGAAACACAGAGGGATGCACATAGCCTGATTGCCTCCCGTCTGTCGGCTACCAGGTCTCCTGCAAATGTCCAGGTCCGGTCCCACACTGGGCTGAGAACTGCTCGGTGTGGCAGGAGGGCTGAACATTCATGGAGCTCCTTCCAGCCCCCGGTTTCTTTGCTGGAATTGTCTGGCCAAGGCAGGAGCAGGCTTTTCTGAACTAAGCCAGATTTGAAATGTCTTGGGAGGATTGCCTGTCATTTAAGGCAGGTGAGGGTGCTGAGACAGAGAGTGGAGTAGCTTTAGAAGCCATTACATGTTTTTTTCGGGATCCCAGGAAGTTTCCCAGATTGTAACTGTCTCTGGGGAGGAAGGAAATCCCACCCTGTACTCACTCAATAACATTAATATATTTGGCTTCTCTCACTGCCTCCCCATGGTTCAGCACCGATAGTCTCCGCTGGAAGCTGGGCTATGGCAGATACCCCACAAGTCTCAAGGATGACACAAAGGCTGTGCGGAGTTTACAGCCTAAAAGGCTGGATAAGAAAGCTGCCATCACTTGAATCACTGGGGGTTTGGTTTTGTAACCTGACATCTGTTGTCCCATAGCTATCACAGTAGCAGTGTATTTAGATGAATCTGTCACTTGAACTTTAGATGACTGTCTTTCTTCTGTGTTCAGGTTGATTTTTTTTCTCAGAGGTTCTCCATGGCATCTTCCAGTGACAATCCACTTGAGAAAGCCCCATCAAAGCTCAAAATAGAAAAAATCATTGTAGCAAAGCACATACGCTACCATACATCCTGTGTCAGGAAAGTCACTTCACATCTTTTCTAGCTCTCACTTTCCCCTGACACCTACCATTTCCAATGATTTTTGGCTATAGTTTTTACTTGATCTTACTAGATGATTAGTCCCACCAACACCACGTATATAAGTAATTTGATTCAGATGCAAAGCCCTGCATCTGTAGAATGACTCTCCAGGGGAAAGTTATTCTTGTGCTAAAATGTTTACAGGGTCGGGGCCCCATTCAAGTATCTGGAGTGTAAAGAAGTTATCTTCTACTTTGCTCATTGGTATCACAAATGTTCTTGATACTATAGGGATGGCAATTCATACAGTGAAGCAGCAGGTCCTGAAGCATTACTCTAGTTAACAAGATTATACTGACAGCCAGGCAAAGTACTGAAGGATTGTGTTCCATTTAGGAAGCACAGTGTAAAGACTGAGATCTCACTGGGATCACTCAGGGAGATAAAAACACTTTGTGCTTTTGAAATGTGCACTTCCCTGTGGATGCCCAACATTCACAATGAGCAAGTTCCTCGCTGCTGGCTGCGCAGTTCTATGTGTGCACTGACCGGCCAGGAGGTTTGTGTGTTTGAAGGGTCAGCTCCCCTCCTTTCCGTCCCTTCCCTTCCCTTCCCTTCCTCAGGACACTGCAGGGGAGAAGGAGGCAGGGGACATGGCAAACACCAAAGGGCTTGGGGAGGGCTAGCATTCATCTATCTTTGCTTAGATATGCTTAGGGCAAACAGTGGGTATTTGTTCCCATAAAGCTCAGGCACCAAAATAATTTTCAACAATGAAACCAACCCCCCCCCCCCCCAAACCACTCACTTAATAGCGATGACTGTGCATGAAAAGAGAGCCTAAGTGGTATTGCAGTAAGCCCTAGTTGCACATCATCTGACTAAATTTCAGAAAAGACCCTTGTTAAAATCAACATTGTGGCATATTTTCTTCAGATTGCATTTTTGGAACCTCATGTAGGAACGCAGAAAGCACTAAAGTGATCTGCCAGTGATTTTACTGTGTTCTATGGATCCTGTAATAATTTCACGTGAATATTTTTCAACTTACCCCTATAATTTCATTTGCTGTGTTGGCTAGCTAAACTGCTTTGGAGGCAAACAGTTCTTGCAGGTCATCCATCCCCTATCAAAATTTTTCTCTTTGTAGTCAAACCCAACAAAACCAGCATCACCAAAACCAGAGTTATCAAAACTGGCTCTTTAGCAGTAGGTACCCTTGGTTCTCACTAGGCGTTTATCACTACCACATAAACCCTATGTGCAGCCTAGTCTCAGCAAGGATCAGTTGTTTAGTAATAATCACTGCCAGAGTTCCCAAAATCACTTAGAAATACCAATGACCTGGCCTGCAGTATGATGGAGGTGGGAATATTAATGAGGGCTACCAATTTTCTGGTTTAAGAGCTCATAAGAATAGCAAGAACACATTTTATTTGCACGGTGCTGGCTTGGTCCCTCTTGAACCACATGAGTCTTCTTTGACTTCTCATGGATTTTATTGGATCTCTGGGAAAAATCAGTATAGAAATCTGGCTTCTCCCACTCCCTGTATCCTTCTGTGAGCAACAGGGGTGTAATTTCAAAGGAAATTACACTCATCCCCCCAGTACAGTAAAACAGCTGGAATTGCATAGCGTGCAAAATAAAATCACTGCTTCATTAACTTAGTCATTTGTGGACAAGCTCACATGCAGATTTGCAGGGAAAGAGAAAAATGTAGCATGTAGAAGTACATACATGTATATGCATGCATAGTTATGTACATAGCTGTGTGTTTCCATCTACCTGATTATCTACCTATTTATCTATGTATCTATCTACACTGATGTATTAATTTCCCCCAGAGGCTTTATGGTTATGTATATGGGTAAAGCATTAATAACCATGTGTTTATTTTTCCCAAACTACTACCTCACAAACCTCTCTTTCAACAGTCACTGATTAATAATTTTGATTAAAAGGTATAGTTCCAGTTGAGGGGGCGTGTCATTTGTGGAAAAAAAATCAAACCTTTGGTGTGAGAGGGGAACGATTACTGCCACCGGGTAGCATCCAGCAGAGGGTGGGATGGGGCTGTTGGGCGTGGGAAGGGTGGGCAACTCTGGGATCCCGTTAGATGTGATATGACCAGTTAGGCTGGGCGGGGGGAAGGGTACATGATTTGGCGAGTCCCATGTTGTGAACTCATCACTGATACCGCCAGACTCTTCAAACCCGGTTGGATGAAGCGGCTGCCAGTGGGAAGATGGCTGCGTCTCACTGCGTGTGCCCCATAGGGTTGGTCTTCAGGGTCACTTCTGTTGAGGGGATTTTAAGAAACCCCAAACACGCACGACGAAGGGCCAGGCGACGTTGACTTGCTCTGCCTGAGGCCCTCCTGCCCCCGAGCAGGGAGGAGAGCCCCCGGGGACCCCCTCCAAACCAGAGCATCCCCGGCGGGCTCCGCCGCGGGGACCTGGGGCGGGGCCGGGGGGCGGGGCCACGGCGGCGGGGGGCGGGGTCGCGGCCACAGGCACCGCCCCCGGGCACAAGAGGGGCGGTGCTGCTCTCCGGGGTCCCGCATCCCCGCCGTGCGGCGCGGCTCGGCTCGGCTCGGCTCGTCTCGGCTCGGCTTGGCTCGGCTCGGCCCTGCCCGGCTCGGCTCGGCTCGGCTGCCGGCCCGACGGCGGCGTCGGGCGGAGGGCTCGCTTCGCGCCCCGCAGCGCCCGGCGGCCGCGGGATGGAGGTCGTTGCGGCGCGGCTGCTGGCGGTCCTGCTGTGCCTGGCTCCCGGTAAGCCCTCGGGGACCCCCGGGTGCCCCGGGTCCGGCCTGTCGGGGAGCCGCCGGGGTCCGGCAGCCCCGCGGGGCCCCGAGGAGAGGGGGCGCGGGGACGATCGGGTGCCGGGAGCGGCGCGGGTGCGGGTTTCCCTTGCGGTGGCCAGGGCTGGTAGAGCGGGTGAGGCAGTGCGAGCCGTGCGGGGGGACGGGGCGCCCAGCGCTGCGGGCTTGCTCTCCTCTCCTCTCTTCTCCTGCCCTCTCCTCTCCTCCCTTCTCCTGCCCTCTCCTCTCCTCTCTTCTCCTGCCCTCTCCTCTCCCATCCTCCTGCCCTCTCCGGTCCGGCGGGCCGGACCTGGCCCGTCGGAGAGGGCTGCCTGCCATGGCATAGTGTCCTGCTCGCTTGGCTCTAGCATCAGCCGTTGTTTCCAAGAGCAAAATGTCCCTGGAGCCAAATGCGGGAAACCCGTCATCAGCGAAGAACCTGCTGGGGATGCCAGGGATCAAAGCGTGGGGAAATACTAGGGAAACAGGGAAGGTCCCGGTCTGGCCGCACTTTCTTGTCGCCCGTCGTAGCTGGCCAAGCTGTCCTGGTTGGGGCTGCTGGCTCACCCCGGTGAGGCGGGATTCCTGACAGTGACGGGAGCAGCCAGGGTGGACAGAAAATCTCTCCCTGCGGTACTCGCAAATGTTGTGCAAGCGGGGCTGTTGCCTCAGAGCGAGCACTGGCACCCAGATCGCAGCCCTCGCGGGCGCGGGTGGCTCGGGGTGGGCGTGATGAAAGCCCATGCACGAATACGATCTGGTAGTAATAGATTTTTGCTTAACTGCTTAGAACACAAGAGGCAATCTTAGAAAATCATGGGCTAAACTAAACTCACGGGATCTCAAATTTGTACAAACTGTGAAATAGTTTCTTCACATAGTTCATTGATCAGCAGTCTTGAAGAACGTAAGTATACTCAATTTATTATAAGAAAAGTTAGTAATCCCTTTCCCCAGGGAGTGAGATCATCAGATGAAGGTTCACTTCGTTTCAATGTCCCACATCCTCTTGTTAGACCTTGAAGTTGGCAATGCAAGAAAACAGGAACTCCACCCTGGCTGCCTGAATTGTAGTGCTGTGCAGCTAGCTGCTGACCATCTGCCTTTGCTTCCTGTTATGACAGAGTATTTGAACTTTCTGGGATGTGTTAAAAGTCATTATTTACCCTTCACTGCTGAGTAGGTGATGTGAAAGTGTCCGCTTAAAACATGCTGCACATTTCTATATATAATGCT
Source organism: Buteo buteo (assembly GCF_964188355.1). NCBI lineage: Eukaryota > Metazoa > Chordata > Aves > Accipitriformes > Accipitridae > Buteo > Buteo buteo. The sequence goes on along the minus strand of NC_134171.1, from coordinate 31,034,486 downwards.
TTTCTGACTGAGTATCATTTACTCTGTACATTGGGTCGATCTGAAGGTTTTTATACATGTTTTTGCAGGTTTATTTCATTCTCTGGATCAGCCAACCCTTAGCATCCAAAAAGATGTCCTCACAATAACTGCAAATGACACTCTAAATATTACCTGCAGGTAAGGGCAAATCTGTCCAGCATGATTTTGATGGGGGTAATTTATGTAGTGAGTTTTTGTACAGAATCACAGGTGATTTGGTCTCTCTCCCATCATCACTCTCGTTACTCTCCACTCCCTTTGTGCCTCCCACCTCTCTTTTCCCTGACAGACTTTAGAAATGATCTTAGATTGTTGCAGCAAGGGAGAGCTGGGGAGCACAGGGCGGCTGGGAGGAGGAAGCATCAGCTGGGTCCTCATGGAGCCCGCTGGTGAGCCATGCTCTTGCCCTCGCTCCCTTCTGGGCGCTGTGTCACTTAGATTCAGCAGAACGTAAATCTCAAGTAGCTTCCTTATAGGTATTAACAATAGGACAATTTACATGAATTTATCCTACGTGGCTTGATGCTCCATGAGACAGGAGGAAGCCTGTTCCTCTCCATAGCTGTAGAGACTAGCAGGGCTGGGGTTTGTGACATTAGCATCAGTACTGGCACTCATCACATGCTCATGCTCCTCTAACTTTTGCTTTCCCAGTGGTCAGAGACCTCTGGAGTGGTCCTGGCCAAGCAACCAGAGCAGTGCTGAGAAGCGTATCTCTGTGACAGACTGCAGCGATGGCCCCTACTGCAAGACACTTACTCTCCTCAGAGTCATCGGCAATGACACAGGGGATTACAGGTGCCTGTACAGGGACAACCAGGCAGCTACAACCATTTATGTCTACGTTCAAGGTAAGTGCTCACGCAGACCTTAGGTGGCTCTTCCCCTAGCCTCAAGAGAAAAAAGGGATATCAAGTATCTCAAAATGATTTTGACATTAAAATTTATTAATCCTAGAATTTTTGGTCCTGTGAAACTGTTATTTTTCTTGTTTTCATGTTGAGTAATTACCTGCCAGTATGCTAGTTGCTATCAACAGAAAAGCCTTCGTACCTGTAATTTTGAACGGACCTGCTGTGTGTAGTACTTGGTCTGGTATTCGCCTCCACCTAGAACTTAGCATACATATCTCCACTGCACTCTGATCCTGTGGTCATGAATGCAGAGCTATTACTGACCTCAGCACGAGTTTTGTACAAGGGAAGATTACAGAGATGTATATTTATTAAAAATGACAAATCCAATCCCTTTTACAATTTGTACTATCTGATACCATTAAAAAAACCCCAAACCCAAAATGTAAACTTCCATACACTTGCTGACTGTGATGGTAAAATCTGTTTGGGCTGTAAAAACTAAGCTTTCAAACTCAGGCTGTCACTTGTGTTGGTAGCAGCACAGCTGAGCATCACAGACACTGCAAAGCCTCTAGTTATACGCTCAGCTTAACTAAGCACATTCTTTGACGTATCTGCCTTTTTGCACCGGTGGCGTCATACTCGTTTTCTTATGTGCCCTTTTTCCTTTTTATTGTTAACTTATAGATACCATCTTGAAAAATGAGATGTTATTATGTACATGGGTTAGCTTGTTTTATAAGATCATGAACTTACTTTTTTTTTTTTTTGGTCTGACTTTAAAAGGGATGCTGCCATTGGGGGAGCCAATGTGGCATGCCACTACCTTTAACTGATATTTCCAGTAATACTTACGCAGGGAAAGTCACACTAGGGTAAATCAGATTCTTGTCTGCACAAAGACTGCAGTGGCAGGAAGCTATTCTCCAAAGTGCGCACTGCTGCTGGTAACTGTTTTGAGAATACTGATATTGTAAAGCTGGGGAGGGGATGGCTGTCAAAGTATGTACCCCTTGTTTAGTCTCATCACTTAAGTGTTTCACTACATAGAAAAGAAGAAAACTGGTTTGAGAAGAAATAGACAGGGAAAGAACAAAATTGGAAAAGTTTCCTCCATAATCACATGACAAATAATATCCATTTACTAATTGAATATTCTTCTAGATTACAGATCTCCATTTGTGACTTCAGTTAGTGATCAGCTTGGCATTGTATACATCACTAAGAATAAAACTGTGGTAGTGCCGTGCCTTGGAACCGTATCAAATCTCAATGTATCTCTACATGCGGTAAGGAAAAAGCCTGTTATTTTTTTAAGAGTTAGTTGAAATCACTGTGACAAAAATACATTGCTTGAAGTATAAATATATTTCTTAAAAACTTCTTTCCATCCTTGGAAATTTTACAGCCTGTGATTACAAGGTGAGTGCTGTAACTGTATTTGTCCATGATCGTGCGCTCTCGAAGTGTGGAGTGATTGCCTATGAAAGGGAGATTGCTTGAGCTAGGATGTTAAAACTGGGACCCTGTGGTTATGGAAAATGTTAGACTTGAAAATTCAGGGTTGTTTGATTTTTGAAATCTGACTATGTATTTTATCAATATTTCAAACAGAAATATCCAGAAAAGATATTTGTTCCTGATGGTAAATCAATTTCGTGGAATAATAAAAAAGGCTTCACTATACCCAGTCATTTAATCAACTATGCGGGCATGGTCTTCTGTGAAGCTAAAATAGATGATGAAAGCTACCAGTCTGTGATATACATAGTTGCAGTTGTAGGTAAGCCAAAGGTTTTTTTTTGTTTTTTTTTTTTTTCTCTATAGCCAATGTTATTTTGCTCGCTGCAACATACTGAACCAATTACATTTGGTTGGACTCTAGGTTATTCAATACTGACAATGCAGCTAATGCAAAATGGATGTTGTGATATATATTACTTTTCTTTTAAATGCAATGTATTGTGTTCTTACTGGTTCATCATTGGGATAAGTGCTTCTATTTTTAGTGTTTTACATAGATGCCAGGAATTTTATTTTTTTTTCCTGACAATGCAAGCCTTTTTCCTAAAATTACTCTATTCTGTACTTTATTCACGTATCCAGGATCCAATTCATAGCTGAAGGGAACTAGAGGCAGGCATCTATCAGCAGCAGATGGAAAGGAATTGCTCTGAGCGGTTACCAAGGGAATGGGGGATCTGAAGGTCGCACTAGGAGCTAGGTTGTCTTGTCTCCTTCAGATGTATGTCCTGACTCTCACAGGGGTTTATGCTCTCCTAGTATATTTTGTCAGCTGTTCATCAAAACCCAGAAATAACATGGTGATTCTGTGGAGGCCCAAGCCTGAGCTGAAACTGCAGCTATTTTTCTTTTGGCTGAGGACACAGTGACCACTTCAAGTGGCCAGAGGGCACCAGGGCAGTCTCTCCTTGCTCGGCAGGAAGGGGTAGCAGCCCTCCACCCTTTTCTCTGCACAGCAGGCTCTTGCTTCTCCACCAAATTCATGAGTCCTCACTCTGATTTGGAGCAAATTCAGAATTTCTGCAGAGTTTCTGCATTCAGAATATTCTGTTTTGGAATATTTTAAATATTTTATTGCACAAAGTAATCTTTGGATAATTTTGCCAATGCCAGACTGTTATTTTTAATAAAGTTCCCGCTTACTGCTGGGGAAGGTGATATATCTCCTTTAGTTTCAGGTCTCACAAGGGTAAGAAGAAGGTGTCTAAGGCAGAGGAACTGTGTGAGTCACCATCTTCTGCCTGCTCCCACCGCCGGGGGGGCTCTGATCAAATGCGTACATGCTGCTGCGCTGCTGTCTGATGCAGCTCTCAAATGGGAAGTGCTCAGGGCAGGCATACCCCCTCCCTCCAGGCTCCTTTGTACGCCCGACATCGTGCTGCACTGGGGCATCGAGGGGCCTCTTTGTAGCCGGGGTTTTGGTGAATTCACCTGGGAAATTTGGTGCTGAGTGCTGTAAAGAAACCTCTTCTTACCCCCATGTTTTGTGTGTGCCTTTGTCTTTCTTTAGGATACCGAATTTATGACCTGACAATGAGCCCGCACTACCAAGTAGAGCTGGCAGTGGGAGAAAAACTTGTTCTCAATTGCACTGTAAGGACGGAGCTGAATGTAGGAATTGATTTTAAATGGGACTACCCTTCCATCAAGGTAAATCCTTAATAACTTAAAGGTGCCAACATCACATTGAAATTTGATTTAGGTGTAGTGTCGCTCCCCCTTTATGATATTGACAAAGCAGATGATAATGCACAAAGAAATTTCTAGTGTATACAGGTGTGCCAAGGATGACAAGAGAAATAGCGATACAATTCCCAAATACCTCTGTCTTTTATCTATTATAGGAAAAACGTGCCACCATAAGGGATTTAAAAACCACTGCAGGAGAAGTAAAGAAGTTTGTAAGCACTCTTACCATTGACAGTGTGTCCTTAAGTGACAGAGGTCGATATACTTGCGCAGCATCCAGTGGTCGTATGAACATGAAAAACAGCAGTTACTTCATTATCCATGGTATGGCATCTTCTACTTCAGTTTTGTTGGTTGCTTCAGATTTGGGATTGATTACTGGGACGCAGAAGGTATCTTGGCGATGAATCAAATGACAGAAATGAACCAAACTGCAGCTACAGTATTTCTCTTGCACCTACTATAGGATTATTTTTATACCACAAGTTTAGCTAATGATAAGATTTTAAAGGATGTTGTATGTTACTGAAAGCTGTAGAATCCCATAGGAAAATGGGCAGTAAAATAAACTGAGGTAAGCCTCTGGTCCTCTTCTGTGATGACCTCCTTGAGGTCCTGTAAAGCTGAGTTTGTGTAAATGACTTTGTATAAGGGTTGCCTGTTCTCACTCCAGGTGAACTTAGGCTAGATTCTGGTGGCTCTGCAGGACAAGAGTCATGGATCAGCATGAATGAAGCTAGGAAAATAGAACTTTCAGCTTTTACATTATGAATAGATCAATCAAATGGAGTTTGGGTTATACAGAAATGATGCAAAGGAAACAACTCTGGCTAAGTGCATAGAGAAGTACAAGGCCATGTCCTACAGCCTTTTCTTAAGCCCCTCTTGGGCACAGACCCAGCAGCTCCACTGGCTTACTTCTAGAAAAAAATTACCTGCATGAGACTGGCCCATTTTTGGTAACCGAGTCAGACAAAGGGTTTTAAAATTTGAAGGAGGCTGGTTTTCCTGAGGTGTGATTTCAAGGGCCAGAATATTAATGGCTTTTTTTTTTTTTTAACATTCGAAGTTATTATGTGGCAGTGATTTAAGATAGACTCAATTTTCTCCCGGGTTTTTTCTGTTTCTCTTCAGAAGCCAAAACAAGGTCATGTGCCATACTAGGTGTACCAGATATTAAGTCCATACCATCCTGAATCTTAGTCAAAAGGCTAATTGCTATCTTAGTCTGAATGCAAGTTTATAACTTAAAAAAAGTAATGTAAATTATTTCAAGGTATTCTGTGACTGCAATGGTTCAAATAGATACATGAGAAGAGGCTGAAAGTATCTAACTTTATCACATTGTAGTTTTGAATACTATTGTTTCCTGGAATGAGTAGATTGAGCCAGTTTTATGATATGCATATATCATATGTATATCAAATATATATGTGATATATATATCTATATATATGATATGCATATATCATATGTATATCAAATATATATGTGATATATATATCTATATATATGATATGCATATATCATATGTATATCAAATATATATGATATATATTTATATATATGATATGCATATATCATATGTATATCAAATATATATATGATATATGTATATCTATATAGACATATACACACACACGTCTGACACTAGATTGGCAGTTGGCACACCGTCCTGAGAGCTGAGTCTTGTCTCTGCTTTCCAGAGCTCCTCGGTGAGGGAACTGGTCTGTTCCTCTGTGCAAGGGAAAGGGCTGGGTTTTCATGGTGGGTTCATCTCTCCAGAGCCCAGTTTGGAGCCAACTGTGCTTTACCAGTGGCATCCTGTCACTGGCCCCTACTTGTCATCTGCTGTTAAGTGCGAACCCAAATCAAGAGCACTTACACTTTTGTGCATGTGGAAAGACCATTTAGTTTTTTGGTTTTTTGTTTGTTTTTTTTTTTTAGAAAGTCCTTTTATTCATCTGGAGAGAATGGAGAATGTGGTTGAGACAAGGCTAGGTGACACAGTCAAAATTCCCATCAAGTTTAAAGGATATCCTCCACCAGAGGTGAAATGGTGAGAATCAGGACATAACGTGTTTGAAAAACAGAGCTATTCTTAGTCAAGTTAAATCTCTAAAGTATTCAAAGTGCCCTATATTTTCTTCAGGTATAAAAATGGAAAAGCCATCAATGCAAATCATACAGTTAAGCTTGGCTACACATTAGTGATCGCTGAAGCAACTGAAAAGGATGCCGGGAATTACACTGTTGTCCTTACAAACCCTACAAACAAGATGCAGAAGAGACATACGTTTACCCTGCTTGTGAATGGTAAGTGGTGTACCAAAAGGGTACCTTTCTTTCACATGTGGATGTGGTGTATTACCATTCTTAGGATTAAATTAATCCCGGAGCTATGAAGATTTAAGTGGGGGTGGTGGCTGGGAGGAGAGCACTTGAAACTGAGCCCAGGGAGGGCAGAGGTGGCCAATGTCCCCAGGCTCGAGAGGCTGCAGGCTCCTGGTGTTGTTGTTGTGATGCTACTTTGTGTGGGTGGGGGTTTTTTTGTTTTCTGTATATTATTTCTTTGCCTCTGCATCCTGCTCTTTTCCTGCCCTCCTTGCTGGCCGTGCTGCCGGAGTCCTCCCCCACCCCACTCCATCCTGGCCCCGTCCCGCCTCGCCCATCCTTCCTGCCCCATGCAGGCTGTCCCTCCTCTTCTGCCCTCCCCTGTGCAACCCTCCTCCTCCTCCTCCTCCTCCTCTCTGCTCCCCAGGAAACAGCCTAGCCTCCATGCTTTGAAGACAGCAGGTCTTGGAAAGGGCAGCTAGGCTACATGCAGTGGGATCAGGGCTGGGGAATAATATGCATTTAATGGCTAGGGACAGTGGTGGGAGCCTGAGGGCTGCATTTTAGACTGGGGGATAATGAAGGGAGATTTTATAGGAGATCCTAAGCATTGCAACTTGAGGGCTTGATCCTCAAGGTGTTGGGCAGGTTGACCTCTTCCCAACGTGTCCCTGGAGACGCTCTGCGTTGCACTCGGACGTGTGGGGCAGTGAATTATTTGCCATGGGTCTAACGCGTGCGCGTGGTGGAGCCGTTAGCGGGAGGCGTAACCTGCTCCTCTCTCCTCCAGTCCCCCCCCAGATCGGTGAGAACGCGCTGCTGGCGCCCGTCGACTCCTACAAGTATGGCTCGACGCAGGTGCTCACCTGCACCGTCTACGCCGTCCCACCGCCCACCACCGTGCTCTGGCACTGGCAGCTGGAGGAGGAGTGCACTTTCAGCCCTCAGTGAGTGCTCAGCCCTTTGCCATCTTCTGCGGCTTACGTAGCTCTTGAGGGATATTTGGGTTGGGTTGAGGTTTTTTTGGGTGCATCCCTTGTCCAGGCTTGTTACCGAGTGCAAACCCAATGGCCAAAGAAGAAAAGACTGTTGTACTTAATAGGCAGATTGTGGCAGGCAGGCTCTGCCAACGTCATCGTTGTCGGCAGAGGCAAGGGCCACCCACAGTGAGGAGCTGCCTGTTGCTGTCATGCTTTCTTGAAGGGCATCTTGACTTGTGCAGGGTTTCAAATGCAGCTATCTATGTGCCCTCCCCTCAGATCTCCCTATGGGCTGCATGCCCAAAACTCCATCCCAAACAGAGGAAATTTGCTGTTTATGCTAATTACAGATCCTTGTGGTGTTTTTTTTTCTTACGCTCAAGTGCTGAGTGTGACGGTGTTCTTTATCTGTGTGAAAGTGTATCTCGGAGGAAGTGCAGTGATTGATGTTGGGGAATGATAGAGAGAGTGCCTGACTGAGATTCACGCAGCTTCCCTTATCTGGGCCTGCCATAAGCCCAGATTTCCTTTAAAACAAAAAAAAAAGCCATAAAAAACCCAGCATTCTTCTTTCCTGTTGTTGTTTTTAAAATGATTTCCACTAGTTTCTTCCTTTGGTGCCTGGTTGCTTCCTACACAATGGCTACTGTCCTCAAGAAATTCTTGTAGGGAGTTCAGTGATTTCTATGTCTCTCTGTCTTCCTTTGAACTAAATTAACTTGAATCATCCATTTATGAATGGAGGTTTGTTCCCAGAATAGCTGCTTCCCTCCAAGCATCCTGATTGAGCTGACACAGGCAGATTAATTAGGAAATTCACCTTTAAGCTTGGGGGGTCCCTTATTTTACGGAGCACAAAGGTCTCAGAAGGTTATAGGGCGCGGTTTAACAGAAATGTTTCCAGAATCATACTCTTCCCTCCCAGATGCAGGCTGTGGCCGGTGATGCATCTGATTTACAGACAAATATCTGCATATTATAAAAAGAACACAAAACCACTCTCTTGAAGGGCGAATATTCATCTTATCTAATGTGTATGTCTCTACTTGTATCTCAGGAAAGTTCGCTCAGGAGCCAATCCATATGCATGCAGGAAATGGAAAGTGATCTCAGAGAGAAAGGGTGGGAATCAGGTTGAAATTAAGCACCGAGTTGTTACTATTGCCGGGAAAACAAAGGTGAGCAGATTTTCTTTTCTGTTGGTTGGGGATGACTAGCCCTGTTCTTCAGTCCACGTGTCTGGAAATATTTCACTAGAGATGAGACTCTTTTCACCTGTCATTAAACTTGGGGATCTACTCTCAGCTAGTCGTGCAAGCTCCTACTGAAGCCAATAGGCAGAGATACACACTTTGAAGTCCTTTAGACACTGACCCAAAGTGAGTCTGCATTGAGGAACATAACTTACTTAGATTTCAATGCTTACCTTTTAGCGGTCTGAAGTTAGGTGAGTTAATCTTGCCAATTAACTGTTAATAGGGAGAAGCTGAAGAGACTGAAGAGCAGAAAAAGTTGTGGGTGCAGCATTTATTAACACATGTACTAAAGTCTGCCTTCTGGCAGGCTGCTTTTTCTTGTTATCTTTTGCCTGATTGTTACATACTTAAGTACAAAAATGTAAATGCCAGGAGGGGACTGTGCTCCCACTGTGCCATGGATTTGTGCTTTGGAGGGATTTTTGGTTGTGCAGTTATCTGCAGAGCACTTTGCTGAGCTGTTGGGGTGGTCAGGCTCACATATGTACTTTAGCACTGACATGGTATGAAATTGCTTGTTTGTTCTTTTGTAGACTGTGAGCACCCTTGTGATTCAAGCAGCGAATGTATCTGCTTTGTATAGATGTATGGCTACAAACAGAGCTGGGTCAAGTGAGAGAGTTATCTCCTTTCACGTGACCAGTAAGTATACCCTGTGGAGGACAGTCATGTTAACATTATTTCATCTGTTTCGCTGATGATAGGTGCTTCAACGCTGTTGTCCGATTCCTGTCCTTTATAAAATCCTTTAATCCTTTAGGATCTTAGATTTACCTAAGGCAGCCTTGAAAGTCACCACCTAACTTCAGCCAAGGGATTAGTTCTGCTGGCATCAGTGGAGTGGCAGTCCTATGAACACAATGCAAAATGGGCACTGTTGTCCTGAGAGTGACTGCTGTTGGGCTTTTGCAGTCACTTAGAAGAGCTGCAGAGAAATTATGGTAGCGTCACAAAATGAATAAAGATGTACTGTAAAAGCTAAGATGAACGCTTTCAAAACCAGTGGCAAACAGCTTCTGTCTTCTTGAAAATCAGTCCCCATATTCACATGCTGAAACATTATTTGAATCCAAATCTAAAAATGGACTATAATGCTAAGAATCATCTTAGGTGGCTGTAAGTTTCTGCAAGAAGAGGAACTGTATTCATTACATTCCTGTATACATTCCTTTGATCCATTTTAAATGTATTGCTTTTAATGAGATTGTACTCTTTAGATGATTGATTGGTTGGTTGATTTTTTTCAGTGTTTTGTGTCCTTATTTACAACTGGGTAAGATGATGATAAGACTATATTTGTAAAATGGCTTTTTCAAGTTAATGTTGGCAACAAAATGTGCAACCTAATAGGAATTTCTTTTATTTCTTTAACTTGCAGGGGGTCTTGAAATTAACCTCCAGCCTCGGAATCAACTCACAGAGAAGGATAACATGTCCTTGCAATGCACGGCAGACAAATTCACCTTTGAGAAGCTGTCATGGTACAAACTCAGTGCTCATGCTTCGCAGACTCCCTTTGGAGGGCTGCCCATGCCTGTTTGCAAGAACCTCAACGCTCTCCAGAAGCTGAATGCAACAGTTTCAAATACCAATGGTGAAAATGTCACCCTAGAGCTCATCCTCCGTAACATCTCCCTCCAGGATGGAGGGGACTATGTTTGCATTGCTCAGGACAAAAAGGCTAAAACACAGCACTGCCTGGTGAAGCATCTCACTGTTCAAGGTACAGATCTCTTACTGTGAACCAAAATGTGTGGTTGTTTATGAAAATAACTGCAGTAGTGTCAGTTTTTGGTATCTTCAGGCCCTGCATCTGTTGGCTGTGAATGGTGCACTCAGTTTGTTAAATAGATTTAGACCATTTGTTGTAACATGCAGGACTGGGGCTTGTCTGGGCAGCAGGGATTTACTATTTCATCAGTACCAGTGAGGAAACACTGACCGAGCCACTGTGCTGTGCAAGGAGATGAGTTTGGCTTTTGCACAAATAATGGTATATGTTTAGCTCAATAACTTCTCAGTTTTACGTTTCAAAACACATCTTTCCCTCTAGCTGTATAAGCATGTGTGTATTCATAGCATTAATGCTAGTGGTTTGTGTCACTGACTCTTGAGTTTGAAGTTGTGTCTATAATTTAAAACTGTTATGCTGGTATTCAGGCACAAGCAGTGCAAGCTGATAATCAATCAGCTTTTTCACACAAATAGTGATGACTTTGCTTTGGGACCTAGATGTCTAGGCTGATTAGGCAGATTCAGGATAATATCTATGCATGTTCATGGGCTGTCCTGAATGGATGGACCAGCACACTATCAAACTTCTTGTAATGACCCTGGAAATAGAAATGTGAGGGAAGCAATTTCTCACCTATTCCCTCTTCCCTCAGCAGTCTAAACAGTTACAAATTAAACCACCTAAAGCAGATTACATCAATAGTGTTAAAATTTTCTTGGCTATTGTCATTTTTTCATGTCATGTGGAAGTTTAACTATGATCTTTATATGAACACTGTGGCTGTTGGTGTTATAAAAGGATTTGAGAAGTTGCTACTGGGCCAAGCGTGTAGAGTGTCATCAAGTGGTATTACTGCAAAAACGGATGTTTTCTTTAATGGTCAGTAATTTTTCTGTATTTTCAAACGAACAGAGCCCATGGCACCCACACTTGTAGGAAATCTGGAAAACCAAACAACAAACATTGGTGAAACCATAGAAGTGTCATGCACAGCGAATGGCATTCCGCCTCCAAACATCATGTGGTTTAAAAATAACGAAACCCTTGTTGAAGATTCAGGTGAGGATTGCTCCTTTGCTATGAATTTTCTATCAATTAAGTGCTTTCTTTTATGGGACTCACTGCTGATTTTCACTATGAAAAGTTTCATTTTGAATTTCTAACACAAAGCGGCGTAAAAGTAGTAGAACTAAGAATCACGATTTTTTCCAGGTATTGTTTTGAAAGATGGAAACAAAACACTCACCATACGTCGAGTGAGGAAAGAAGATGGAGGGCTATACACCTGCCTTGCCTGCAACGTCCTTGGATGCAGAAAAGCAGTGGCTTTTTTTTCAGTGGAAGGTTAGTGTTAGCTTCTTTCCAGATTGTGCATGAAATCTTTATAATCACTAAAAGGAAAATCTACTGGCTATCCTGATTGGAGAGCTGAAAATACACCATGAGATTTGTGAAAAGTCATGACCATTCCTATCAAGCTCAAATTGGGTGCTGTCATAGCCATCATAATCCCAGCTGTTGAGGCTGACGCTTTCTTCTTCACAATGTTTAGTGCTTTTCAAGAAAAGCTGAATCTATCTTACAGTCGCAAAGAAAATTCTGCCAGTCTATATTACATGCAAACCTATACAACAGAGCCTACCTAAACCCGCAGAAATCCTGGGGCATCTCTATTGTCTTGGTAATATAATTGTCATACTATGTTTTTTAACAGTTTTAACTTTTTAAACTATGTCATTGCTGTAACAGCATCTAAGAAAAACAGAGTGAAGACTTTGTGCAGTCTGTTGTGATTGCTGTCCCATTTCAGTGATAGCAACAGGTAGCGGGTTTGGGTTAGAGGACTCCAGCCTTAGTCCACCAAGCTCTGAACGAGCATTTCTGAGACCCGTCTCTCACTTGTTGCAGTCCTATTGTGGCACACTGAAATGAAATTCACAATGATAAACAATAAATCCTAACAAGAGGTTAGTCTGCAGTCTAAGTAGCTGGAACCATGATGGACTTTACACCAAGAGCTGCAAGGAGAAGCCTCGAACTAAAAGCTCATTACTGTTGATATTAGTACATTTGCAAAATTTAGTCACTGAATCCTTCACAAACCTCTGTCTTATAAGTCAGGGTGATTGTCCATTCCGTTGTTCCGTTAAGGTAATTAAAGCACTATCCTGTTATTCTTATAGGTCCCATTAGGTTATTAAGATGTTGGGCAATATGTTTACATGGGGTGGAAATTGTCTGCAGCTGACATCAATGTAGATTTCAGCTGATGTGGTAAATACGGCTGGGGCATGTCTGTAGAAGTTGAAAATCTGTGTAGGACATACTGTTTCACTCCAAGAAATTTATAGTGCAGCTCATTGGGGTCATGCAATGGGGTGTGCTGCTGTGTAGGAAAATCTGTATGGTGCAAAGGATGAAATAGAAGAGCATGATGTGGCAAATGGGGGCTGAAGAAAAGAGCTGCTCCTGCGCATTAGTAGATGTTCAAGTGGTAGGTATCTGCTGAACACTATTTTACTGGAAAAGACCTTATTTTCATGTGTTCTTCTAGAACCATGGGGTTTTGTACCCCAGCTGAAGCATTTAAAGAGGCAAGAGAGAGATTGTTCTCTGGGTCATTCTTACAGCACTTTATTTACTATATGATGGGGTTTTTTCAGTTTCTGGAGAAAGAGTCATTCATTTTGAGTATTTTAAAACAATGATTTCTTTTTAAAACGTGAGATTTTACTTTTTTATATTTGCCAAAGGTCCAGATACTGTCCTTGGAACAAAGCTGATGCTAAGAAATCGGGTGGTGTGTAAAGCAGCATGAAACTAAATGTAATATTCCAACATAAAAACCCAAGCTTTTTGTTTTGTTTTGCTTTCGTTTCTTTGCTCCATGTTGCACTTTTAAAACGAACCTTCAGAACAAGGACCTCCATTATGTACTTTAATGAATGAACAAAACCAATACGCTTCCAACTATCACTCAGATATTCATTTATTTCTTCCCAGGCGCTGAAGAGAAAACAAATCTGGAGCTCATTATCCTTGTTGGCACTGCAGTGATTGCCATGTTCTTCTGGTTGCTTCTTGTAATCATCCTCCGGACTGTTAAGCGGGTAATGAAAAAATTCTTGTACTGTCCTATCAGCACTGGTCTTGCATGACAAATGAGAGCTGACTTGAGGCCTTTTGTGTTGTTTCTTCCCATTGTTCTTAAATCAACAGACACATTTTTTCTCTCCATGCCGTAACATTCTTGCCTGGAACCGGGGGCACAGAAATTTGTTTTTAATTGAACAGGCCCTTGCAAGAGAAAAAAATGTTTCTGCTGGTTTTGTTTATTAAAAAAAAGTGCAAGTAATTAACGATGATCACACTCATGATGACATGGTGTAGGGAAATGGTAGCCTGGTATTTCTGGGAACTAGTGAAACACTACAAAGTGAGAAAATGGCACTTTGCCTGCACATTGCCAGAAAAAAAACCTGTGCAACTACAACTAATACCATTTTCCAGGCCAGCGGAGGGGACATGAAGACTGGCTACTTGTCTATCATCATGGATCCTGACGAAGTCCCTATAGACGAGCACTGTGAACGGCTCCCGTATGATGCCAGCAAGTGGGAGTTTCCCAGAGACCGGCTAAAGCTAGGTGCGTCTTCATTGCACAAGCCATTTAGTGATACTGCAGCCAGCCCTGTGCTGGGGGATGTTTCAGGTCCTGGCTTGCCATGGGGCTGCCCTGATGCAGGACCCCTGTGGGTCTGTGGTCCCGTAGAATATAATAGAATATAATGCATCCTCTCCCCATTATCAGCCCTCTGTTAATTTCTGATACACAAACTCCGTTTAGAGTTGCTGTTTATTCTGCATCTTTTGCCCACTGTGCCAGGCAAATAAATTGGAGTATGTTCATCTTCTCACTTCAAGGTAAACCTCTTGGGCGTGGAGCTTTTGGCCAGGTCATAGAAGCGGATGCATTTGGGATCGACAAAACTGCTACCTGCAAAACAGTGGCAGTCAAAATGCTTAAAGGTAAAAATGATGACTAAAACTTCACCTTGAATACACAATATAGGGATAATCGCCAATACTATAACCAGTAGATAGAAAGAAATCAAAATGTTCATACCAATGGTGTATACAAGTTTAGCTTAACAGTTGGTGTTAAGAAGCAATGATTAGGGAAAGTACATGCCTTTCCCTCATCGATAACTGGAGCAATGCGACTATGGTTTCTTAGCCATTGCTTTATAGATCTACTCAGGTTCAGAATACAAACTTGCTGCTGCAAGCAATTTGCACTTGTCCATTTTTGCCTTATGCAGCCTGGTGAGGAGCTTTCTGCAAGTCTCAGACAATGGCTTAGACACGCTCCAAAATGAATTTTAGTTTTGAACAGCTTTCTCCTCACTTTAAATCATATTATAGTGCCTTGCATTCACCACAGAAAAGTTGAAAGCTGCGGTTCCCAGACACATTGTTCCTGAAGAGGACATAGCTGGGCAGCAAAATGGGGCTGCCAGCAGCCGGGGGCTGTATCCCACCCTGTGCTGTACTGGAGGAAGTGTGGGAAAGCCAAGGGATTTCTGACAGTACAGTGTGAGCAGTCGCAAGCGAGGCAAGACCTGTTGCAGATTCGTTGCAATGGGATGAGTGTGCAGTAATGGCAATAAAAATTGGAAAGCCCTGTCCTTCCAGCTTCCCAGTGCTCAGGCAGCCTGCAGAGAGCTGCCTCCTCTGCCCCTCTCTCCCCACTGCTTCAGCTGTTTCCTCTTGCCCTTCTGTCCCTGTGGGATGAGGAGACCAGCCATGTTTCCAGGCTTTTGGTGAGGCTGCAGGGTCAGGCATGTTCGGCCCAGTCCCCAGTCCGTGGACCCATTGGACCCTTAGCATGAACCACAGCAATGGCTATGGGACAATGTTTCTAGCTCTTCTTGGCTGGGAGGGTCGAACTGCTCAGAAGGTCTGTAGGAAAAAAGATGTTTGCTGATCTGGATTGTTTCTGTCCCTCTTCTGATGTACTGCCCTTGGCAAACTTCAGAAAATGTTGAGAAGCAGAGCAAAACCAACCCTGTCATGCACGTGCCTAGCTTTTATCAGTGTCCTGCAGCACAGCCGACCCAGGCTACCAACCAACAAGACTTCCCAGATGGGCTGGAAAAATAACAGAAGAGAACACAGAGGAAGGGAAAAACTTTCTGTCTGTGATGCTCCTGATCTGTGTTGTTTTACCTCTGCAGAGGGTGCAACCCACAGTGAGCACAGAGCCCTTATGTCAGAGCTGAAGATCCTCATTCATATTGGCCATCATCTCAATGTCGTCAATTTACTTGGAGCCTGCACAAAGCCAGGAGGTGAGTAACTTCTCAGTGGGCAGGAAGGTGCTAATGAAAACCCTTTTTCTGCCATTTCTTCTGCATAGAAAATTGAGTTTCAAAATTAAGGTTTGGAAGAAATAGACTTCTTTTTTAAAAAAATAATTCTGATAAGAGTGAGCAGGTCCAGAGGTGGCATAAGGGCTCAGAAGCCCTGAGTTCTACATCCAGCTCCATCTGTTAGTTGTTCTATCACTTTGCTTTTCTGTCTGTCAGATCCACTTTTATAGTGGACACACCATATGTAACAGACTTTGGGTCTGAGCCTAGTACCAGATTTTAAAAGTTGGTCTTCTTGTCACAGGCTACAGTGCAACTGCAAGTTGTGACTTCCCTCCCTGGCTTTGGATGGACTGTGGGTACCTCTGTGTGTGTGTAGGAGGGGAGATTGCAATTTGGAGTCCAGCTCTGGGTGGATGAACGTATTTTATTTTATAATAGGGGACAGATGTTTCATTTAACAAATGAAACTGCATGCTAATTTAGAAGAAATTCAGTGTAAAGTAACTCAGTAATAATTTTTCAGGGAAGCTGACTTGTTGGCTTACTGTGGGATCAGAATTTAATTTGTAAAGTTCCATGACAGAAGTGCAGTAGTTGAGGGAAACATAATCCATAAATATTTCTTTCCTTGTTTATTCCATAACAAAATAGAGATGGCCAGTATCTGGAACCTAGGATGGAAATTTATCATTGTAGCATATGCCTATATGAGGCAATTTGAGCATGAAATACCACATTTGGACTGTACATTAAAGCATCTATGTCTGAAACCAAGATTCCTGTTTTAAGTTTTTTAGGACTTGAACTGCCTGCACAAAAATGCATAGATAATTATGTGTGTACTTTATTGCAGATGAGTAGTTAATTGCACTGAAGTTCATTCAAATGTGTATGTTGCATCCTTACAATGTCAGTTAGCATCGGCAGTTATTGGCACTTTAAGTATAAGCACGCCACTATATATTTTCACATATGAAATTAGGCCTGTGATTTTCAAAAGTATGTGCTTTCTTTTCCTTCCTTATACAGCAGAAAAGGAATCATTTCCCTGCTTTGATTAGATTTTATTATTTTTTTTATTACTGGTATTTTTAAAAACTTCTGGGTACTAGAATGCTTTTTGAAATGTATGTATTTCTAGCCACAAACTGTTGCTGTGAGATAAGGTGGGATATAAATGGTCTTTCTAAAGAATTGCTTTACATGTTGTACAGGCCCACTCATGGTGATCGTGGAATATTGCAAGTTTGGAAATCTGTCAGCCTACCTTCGGAGCAAGAGGAGTGAATTTGTCCCATACAAGGTAAGGAGTCAAGGTTAACAGCATAATGTTTGATTTGGTGGGGTTTTTCCACACACGATGTTTCTGTTTCTAGTGTAGACTGAAGTGGCAATCCTTGGGGACGCTGAATATCTAGTACTTCTTATGGGAATGAGAGATGGCAAAGACATCAGAGGTCATCTAGTCTTTCCCCTGGCCCCTGCAATGTACTTATTTTGTTATTGTTAGCTTAAAATGTGCAAAGGAACTGGGCTTCCACTATTTCCCTTGGCAGATTGTTCTACACTTGGCCATATCTGTCAGGAAGTTTTTTTCTGATTATCAGCCTGAATTTTTTCCTTTCTTAGTTAAGCTCCAGACCACCTTAAATAACTGCACTCCCTGCTTAGTGTGTCTATCCATCAGATATCTGTAGGTATCTTCTATCATGTGATGATCTGTTCCACTATCCCCTTGGCTCATTGCTGAATCAGGTTATACATTTTCTTTCTGTTAATCATTTTGTATAATTGATGTATCTCATGAGTTTATGTTCAGCTTTTCACCTCCCAAGTCCTTTGCCAAGGGGAGCTCCATCACAGCACCCCCTCTTTGCACCCCAGTTTGAAAGGAGAAGGAGGATGGAGGCTGGCGTTTTCAAACTCATTTCTGGATGCCTCTGAGAGGAGGTCTGATTTCTGGAGAGGGTTGGGAGGATCCATCCCCTCTGAGGGTCAGATTGCTGGATGAAGAGCATGATTGCATGTACCCAGTGCTGAGCATCATGCTCAGGACCCTACCCTTCTTCACCCACAGCCGAGAGAGAGGCCCCTGGGCTCTGCTCTGGCACGCTGGTAGACCTGAGTCTTCCTGCAGCTGCTGTGTTTGGATCAGAGCTTCTTCAAACTGCTTGTTGGTTCTCCAGGGGGTTATTTTTCTTTATCCTTGGAGTCATTGTTTACTATTTTATATTGGCAAAGGCAACTCGCTGCATCCTCTTGTGAGGTAAAAAGGATAAACAAATATCTGAGAGGCCTTGGAGGAAGAGGCAGGCTTTCACAAGGGTGCTGACCCTTGCTTACACAAGCGGTGGGGATGGGAATTGGCAATGGAAAAAACCAGCCCTGCCAGGGGAGAAAAGTCACCAAACCAAAGCAGGAGAAAATGGAAATGTGGTGGAGGAAGCCTGTGGGGCTGGCATCTTCCCTAAATGCATTCAGTGGCTTAGGGGAAGAAGGAAATAAATCAGATTTTGAGGGCTGCCAGGGTTTTGGCCAAGGTAGAGGTTTAGCAGAAGGGCCTTTGCAGCAGCGGAAGGTAAAGCTGTAGCAGTGCGGAGAGGCTCAAGGGTACGAGAGGGGGTTTGGCAGCATCCACGTGTGCTTCACAAGTGGTGGGCACCAGGGGCTGAGAAGGCCAGCCTGTCAGCGTGCATTTATTTATTCCCCAGCACGTGGAGATGTTCCGGGGGGGCAGCTGGGAGGACGCAGGAGCAGGCTAAAGCCGTGCTGTGGAGCAGCAGAGGGTGCTCGAGCTGGTGAGCCTGCGTGGCCATGGGTTGGGGTTTGCCAGCGCTGTCAACGCGCCAGCCTGGTGCCCCAACCAGAGCCAGGTTGGAGCAGAGCGGCCGATCCTGCCAGTGCTGGGCTGCCCTCCCTGCCTACAGTGGTGCCTGTGGCACGGACCATGGGGACCATCATCGCCTCTCCCGAGGAAGCTTCTGGCATGCTTTCTGCTTCTGATTTCTCCCACCTTCCCCTCACATTTCTAGACCAAAAGTGCCAGGTTTCGGCAGGGGAAGGAGAACTATACTGGTGACGTCTCCGCAGACCTGAAGCGACGGTTGGACAGCATCACGAGCAGCCAGAGCTCAGCAAGCTCTGGCTTTGTGGAGGAGCGGTCCCTAAGTGATGTGGAAGAGGAGGATGGTAGGATATATCTTCTCCTGGTGTTGGAACAGCTGTCATGGGTGGGGGCTGATGAGGGACACTGGGGACGGTGTGATTTCCAAAGCTCCCTCAAAGCTGTGTGCGGGGTATTTCCTGGATCACCAAAGTTCCCGAGCTATGGATTATCTAGTCCAGCATCCCAAACCCCTCAGCCCAATCCCAGGTACTGTCCTGTCTGTAAAGGATGCATTTTTAGTGCACTGCCTTTTGGGGACCCGTCTATTTAACATCCTAGTGTCTTCAGGGAAAATCGCAGAGCACCAATTCCAAAGGCAGTGCAAAGAGGGATGCGCCAGGATGCTAACTGAATTTCCTCGATGTTTACCCAGAAGTTAAATATCATGAAATGCCATCTGCTGCACTGCTTATTAGCAGAGAGGTTGATTTGCCTTCCCACTGCGCAGGTGGTCTGTCAGGAACAGGAAACCTCAACTATCCACTCATTTAAAGCCTCCGCTGGATATACATACTCTCTGCAGCAGTTTCACTGATACATTCGCCATGTTCTCCTTTGGCAGAGACAGCACAAAGTGCTCAGCGCTGCCAGCATATTTCAAAAACCACTAATTTCAGCAAGCGGTAGGATCAGACTGGTCACAAGGGAGGCTGTAGCAAAACTGCCTGTACCTCAACTTCTACTGAAAATCATTTAATGCAAAGAAAAACATCAGTATGTTAACAGGGAGGATGATCTTGTGGTTTCAATGCAATCCTAATAGGTAACGTCAGGCATGCACTTTATGCATTTCCACACCATTTTGGTCCTTTTCAGACCTCCCTGGTATAACCACTGACCCTCTGAGATGGGATGTTGTAAGAAGTATGTAGACCTAAAGCAGGCCTTGAGATGAGGGGTTTAGCCACCAGTGTTGTAGTTCTTCAATTTTGTCTTAAAATCAAGAGCTGGGCAAAGTCATCGAGTTGTTTATTTCAGCAGGAACTAAATGCCTCTGTATCTTTGTTGGATACTTGAATGCATTATTCCTCCAGGTCACTAGAGAATGAGGTTAGGCTTCTTCTACCCTAGATTAGCAGGGCTTTTTGCCAAATTGAAGTCTTTATCCCCATGGCATATTCTTCCCCCGTAAGGACTAGGTGGGGCCTCCCTCTCTTCGGTTTCCAAATTCATCTGCTGAAACCACAGCAAGCCTTTCCTGTCCTAGGAACTTGTGAGCTGAGTTTTGGTTGTTTTTCTTTTGGAATTGTTTTGCAAATCTTTCCACTGGTGGGAACTCTGGAAATAAGCAAGGAGGCCTGGGGTATAACCCATCATCTCAAAATTTATTTTACACAGGACTAGTTTGGTGTAGAATGGGTTGTTACTGATAATTATACAGGCCCAAAAAAGGGCTCGTTTTTTTCTTCCGGTTCAATGTGGCATAAGGTTAAGATGGACTTTTACCTAAGAAGCAGTTATGGGTGAAATCCGTGACAAAGGGCATGTTTGACTGTCATCTGATTCTTTGCAGCTGGTCCTGAAGACCTTTGCAAGAACCCTTTGACCATGGAGGACCTCATCTGTTATAGCTTCCAGGTGGCGAGGGGGATGGAGTTCTTGGCTTCACGCAAAGTAAGGAACTTCTCAGGAAGAGTGGCATGTTATTTATTTGACTGTAGGAAATAGTGCTGTAGGTCTATAGAAGGAAACAGCATGTTCATCTTTGGACTAGCAGTCATCCGCAACATTTTCTTTTTGCCCTAAGACATACCCGAATCATTAATACTACAGAGTGAAACAGCCCGTGCATTTATTGACACAAATGTTAGTGATCTGTATAAGGTTTAAGGGTCACCGATTCATAGAAGAGTGATTAAGTAGTTGGAGGAGGGGAGCTGACTTACAAGGACAATTAAAGGAGTTAGGGACAAATCCCTGGTAACTGGACCTAAACTAGAGTAAAGGAGTTTGCTCTGAGGAGGTTGCCTGTAACTTGTGCAGTGGGATTGGAGAGGCAGTGTGAGGAGACACAATGCTCACCTGTGAAACTTCATGGATGACTCCTTGGAGAGTCTCCTGCCAAAGACACCCTGGCAGTCAATAGCACGTCACCTGCATTTTTGCCTTCTAGAAGTGCTTTTCCGTGGTTTGATCCTTAATATGTATAGTACATGTTTCAAAGGATGTAAATTCCAGCATGAGCAAGGAAGTGCCTGCAGTTGTATAGGAACAAAAAGTACTTAGAAATGGGAAAAGGAAAAAGAAGCAGGGAATACAACACAGCTCTAGAGTGCAGGCTAGGTGTTCAAGAGCAGACTTCAGAGTCTTTTCTAAAAACATGCATTTGTCTATATTTCATACATCCTGGTTGATGTGTCTATGTAAAAATGTCTTTCCAGGATCTGCAGTTCTAGTCCATACTAGAAGCAAATTTGCAGCCACTTTCAGAGCCTGGCTTTTTTACTTCAAGCTATTGAGGCTTGAGTTTTGACATCTTTGGGTTGTTGGCTAAGCTGTTCTGCATAGGTAAAGACATGGACTTTTCTCTCTGTAGTCAAGATTAGTTTGTGTTGGAATCAAATTGGCATTTTAGTGTGGTATATTTTTCAAAGAGAAAGCAGAGTACATAGATTTGAGTGAACCTAAGTAAATCTAAAGGTAATCAGATCTCAAACTGTTTTGCATTAGCTTCTTAAGATAATTAATTAGCTAACTTCAAAGGCCCTTTCTGTATAGTGGATAAACAGATGTATGTTTGGACTTGGGAGCACAAGCCTCCCTGAGCCAAATCAGTTGTGACCATCAAAAAAGCACTTAAAATCAGTAAATGTTGATGCTGAGGTTCTTTTTCTTAAAAGGTTTTAGGAATTATCTGGCCTTTGAGGGTAGGAGAGCACATATGTGAAAGAGATCAGCCCTGTGGACAGAGCTGTGACAACAGGCAGCATGTGAAGTTGTTTACTTCTCTTTGCAGTGCATCCACAGGGACCTGGCTGCTCGTAATATCCTCTTGTCAGACAATAACGTGGTCAAAATCTGTGATTTTGGCTTGGCTCGAGACATCTACAAAGACCCAGATTACGTCAGAAAAGGAGATGTAAGTTTCAGATTCTCAATTTGAGAGACAATTAATATGAAGTCAGGACTCCTTTTTTTTTTTTTTCACCTTAAATGGGTTTGTGGGAACTCAATGTTTTGCTAAACTGTGATACCTTTTTGTTTATGGAAATACTTTCAGGCCAGACTACCCCTAAAATGGATGGCACCAGAAACCATTTTTGATAGAGTATATACCATTCAGAGTGATGTATGGTCCTTTGGAGTTCTGCTATGGGAAATATTTTCATTAGGTGAGTCACTTTAATTTTACTGAGCCATCTTAAATTTTAAACAACAGAGTCTGAAGAAAACAGTCAAAGTATTCTTGGATCCTCTTTAGCATTATTTTTTTTTTTTTACTTCTTGAAAATTTCCTGTTTATTTTCTCCACCAAAATAAAATACTCAAATTTCCTTAAAAATGCAAATGTAGGAACATGGACTTGAAACGCTTCTTCATACAATTTCAGTATGTGATGATGCACCTCATTTACTCAATCAGTTGCTGTTTCCGTCATAAATATAAATTGTTTGTACATCCAAATATACTGAATTACCTTATTAACTCAGGCCATAGCGAATTATTTGTTTGAAAATTAATCCTAGAATTTAAGAGTCTAATGCATTAAAATTACCGTTGCTCTCATTTTAGGCGCGTCGCCATACCCTGGAGTGAAAATTGATGAGGAATTTTGCAGAAGACTGAAAGAAGGAACAAGAATGAGAGCACCAGACTATACAACACCAGAAATGTGAGAAAATGTTCTTCCAGCTGCCCACATTTACCCCACAGTAATAGCAGGTGCTGAAGGAAGCAATAGGTGCTGTTTTCTTTATGCTGATATTTTAATGGACTTTGTCCTTCTAGGTACCAAACAATGCTGGATTGCTGGCACGGAGATCCTAAGCAGAGACCGACTTTTTCAGAGCTGGTGGAGCACCTGGGGAATTTACTGCAAGCCAACGTCCGTCAGGTACGTGAAATGTGTTGTCTGGTTCCTAAAACCACCAGCTGAACCCCTCCTGCCCTGCCAGCCACCACGAAATCCTGTAGTTGGGTACTGTCCACTGGAGCCATTGGGGAGCCTGGGCTTCTTCCACTGCTCACGCTACTGACCAGCGGTTGGAGCAACTTGCCAAGAAGAATGACTTTTGGGGGGGGAAGATTGCAGAGGTCTGTTGTGGTAACCAAAAGTCGCCTTGCCCTGCCGGCGAGGCATGACACCACCGCTGTGGTTACTTGGCTGTCTTGGCATAGGCTCAATTCCCTGCTCTGCTGATGATTTCTCTGGATACTGCAGAGGCATTTCGGCAGGTAGCTCCTGTTGATCTTACTGTGCCAGAGATGGATATCTTAGCATATGTGAGGATGTGGGCTGCAATGCTTTTAATGACTCTTCTGGAAAATGAGGATACGGGCATTTCGCTGCCTGTCAGCAGCTCCATGCAGAAAAGTGTATTAAGGCTTGTCCTGTGTGCAGACATTGTGGTAAGAGAGCCCACTGCGTCCAGGTGGGGTACATGGGCCTCCCTCCCACCTTCTCCATCTTGTGGCTCCCTCTTCCTGTACTGCGGAAATGGACAAGGCCAGGGCAATAAATATGAGCACACTGGATGAAGGAGGCTGGATTTGGCCACGTGCTCTCCTATTAGATGAGTTCTGCCTTTCTGACCTATTGCTAATGATGGGAATTACCTGCCCTTCCAAACTATCGTGTCTTCTGTGCATACAAAACTCAGAAAGGATAGCGTTTCTTCACTTTCCTAAAGAGCAGCTGGAATCTTATGTATCACAGAATCACAGACTGGCTGAGGTTGGAAGGGACCTCTGGAGGTCTTCTGGTCCAACCCCCCCTGCTCAGGCAGGGCCACCTAGACCCTGTTGCCCAGGACCATGTCGAGACAGCTTTTGAATATCTCTGAGTATGGAGGCTCCACAACCTCTATGGGTAACTTGTGCCCGTGCTCAGTCACCCTCACAGTAAAAAAAGTGTTTCCTTGTATGTTCAGAACACACTTTGTGTATATTTGCCCATAACCTAATATGGTTGGATTGCTAATGATTTAGACCCTCTTGTCATGAACTGTAGTGTTCTGCGACTATAAAAGACAAACATGATTTACTGTCTGATAACTAATAGCTAATTATGTATTTGTGATATTGCGATCCCAAAGGGATAGATGCCAAAAAATTAGAGAAAAGGTGGAGTCTACTAAAGGATTTCTTATGGGACTATAAATAGGTATGCAGTACTGAAGGATGCATAATCCATTTTTTCTCTTTATACTTTAAAGCAGAAATGCTAACAAGTGGAATAAATTTTTAAAAGTGCTATCCTTGTTATTCACATCAAATTAGATGCCAAAGTATTGATAGAAAATTTCCTTTTTTTCTCTATCCATTTCCTTCTTTTTTTCATTTACTACTTATGCTTAATTTAGTCTTTCTGATTAATACACTGTAGTCTAATTCAGTCTCAATTTCAGTTTAAGGTTATTTTTTTCTTCAGGTCCATGTTCTTTGTGTCATTGGGATTCAAACATTACTAAAACCTGCATTTTTTATTTCAAAGACATCAATAAAAAGTTCAGTTTATACATTATGTTACAGGATGTCATATAAAAATCTCAATTTTTTTATCTAAAACTACTTGGCAGTGGTTCTTATTAAATTTCCTTCTTTTAATATAGTTGCTCCTGCAAAGGTGCTATAGTGTTCACAGTTTAATAAAACAACCAAGGTAGCACTGTTGAACAGATGCATTCTCCATGTACGTGTGTGTAGTTGTTTATGTCTGTGTATCTCTGTAGCCTATTTAATTTTTGTATTTTTTCACTGCATTCTACAGGATGGTAAAGACTACGTTGTCCTTCCTTTGTCAGTATCGCTGAATATGGAAGAGGATTCGGGTCTCTCTCTCCCAACTTCACCTGCTTCCTGTAGGGAGGAAGAGGAAGTCTGTGATCCCAAATTCCATTATGACAACACAGCAGGAATTAGGTATTTTATATGGTGGACATCCTACTGGGGCCTCTGGGCAGGTTTTGTTCAAGCTGTGGGGGCAGGGGAAATGAAAGGAAGAGACTTCAGCTGCCTGGTCCATATTTAACCTCCTCTATAGGGATAAGAAGGAATCTGTAGAGGTTTTGTAGGCAAAAAGTAGTTTCTTATCTCTCAAAATGCTAGTGATTTTTGTAAAATATTTTTTTTTGCTACCCTTTCAAGATTTTGTATTCTCTCAAAAAACCCCACTAGAGTATTTGTTATTTAGTTTTTAAGAACAAGAATGAATACAAGTTTTACTGATCCAAATCAGTTGTGTTTACACTCTTGTGTTGCAGATCCCTAAGATACTAATGGTAATAGATCTATCATTAATAACCTCTCTGCCATTTCCCCTCCTAGAGTGAAATGTTGGTAAATAGGTCATGAATTGATAGCAAGGGGAATGCGACCTAAATAGTGTTGTCACTGTTTTTTGTCCACTGCTTGCTTCTGGTGGGCTGCTGGGCCATCTATGATGGACCAATAATGGTAGATGCTGTTGGATATTGTGGCAGAGGTGACTTCCCCGGTAAGCAGTTTGTACTAATGTACTTAAGCAGGACTTATGTTGGACCTTGTGAGGACTTCAAGCATGGGGTGTAAGGGAGAAAGATATTTTCTCATCTAGTGCTGCCTAAGATCAAATTCAACCATTTAGATGCTGGGACCCCTGTGTTGCTTGCTGTAATCTCAGAAGAAGGAGAAAGATAGAAGGAGATGGATCCAACCATCAGGGCAGAGATGGACTCTATTGGCAGGTTTCACATGGTTTTCACAAAGTGGAGCCCTCTCCCTCGCTGCTTGTATTATATCCACCAAAGACAAAATTCCCAGTGATTTTGGGTACTGCAGGATGACATTTTTGTGTGGTCCTGGGAAAGACTAGGTAGGCACAGTGCATTTCACACTTCAGTTGAACTTATGGTCCTAGAGCTGAACTCTCAACCCCATGTTTTAGTAGTGGGGCAGTCCAAAGTATAAATTTGAAAGACAAAAAAGCATGATTTAAACCTGAAAACGTCACACTTATTTTCCACTTCTAATACTTCCTATATGGCTTTTCCCGGTCCCCACTTCCTATTATGAACAGAAGTAAAATCTGTCAACCTTTTAAAGAGACTTTGAACCTCTTCTCTTGTCTTACAGTGTGACAGAGTTGCTCAGAGAGGCAAAGTGGGGAGCTTAAGACATGCTTAGGGGCTTTATTCTTCTGTTCTGGTAGCTGAAAATTATTTTGTAGGCATGCATCTTGCTGTACACATAGTGGAAAAGATTGATCTGTTCAGTAATGTCTTTTTCAATCTTCACAAAAGTACTAATTATGAGGAGAGGCTGATAAATACAATCTCTAAATCAAAGCTGGAGGATGAAAAGCAAGCACAGGGAAAACACAGAGAATATTAAAGAATATTTAGGTTGCTGAGGTAAATTAAAATCAGCAGGACCTCCTAACATCTGCTGTATTTGGCTTAGAAAATAGATATGCAATTTCTGTACCTTGAAAGATTGTCATTAAGAGCAGTCAGGTGAGGTAAAGAAGATTTAAGGAAGTGTAAAGATAATGCCTGTTTTTAGAAAGAACAGAAAAGGAGTAGCTCTTAAATCAAGTTAACTTGAATCCTAGGAACAATCCTGGAATAAACAGTCAGATAAATAATGGTGAATGCCTGCAGGAAAATAAAGTAACTAAAAATAGCCAGCATGGATTTGTCAAGAGCAAATCAAGTCAAACCAATCTAAGTTTCATTTTTGGGGGGAATGATTGTTCTGGTGGATGGCGAGGAAGATGGATTTTGATTTTCTGTAGGGCATTTTTGGCCCTTTTTTAATGGGACAGTCATTACAAAATGCAAACACGTGTCAGGAAATACTGTCAGGACGTCAGCTGAGCCCCCACTGCCACCGGGCAGGAGTCAGACTCCACGTGTGGCCTCTCTCTGCCTGCACACTATTTCTGGTCCTGTTTGCACAGGAGCTTGGCTTAACCGGGAGGCTCTCATTCATTGTAGCCCATGTAGGCTGACTTTTGTCTGGGCTGAGCAGAGGCAAGACTCCCATACCTGGGAAGTTGTTCAGCAGATCAAGAGGCTGGGATTCCCAGTCCTCACCACCCTGGTAACTGTAGTCCTGGCCATGCAGTTCTGTGCCTGTGTGGACAATTAAACGCAAGCACACAGGGAGCTTTCAGACTAAGGCGGCAAGTTGTAGAATGAACCTCTCATCATTCAAGGTCAGGTTGTCCAGGAGGGTAAATGGACTAGATTGTCCATTAGATGCTCTTGGTCCTGGCGGTGTTGGGTGGGAAGTGGATTAGTTACCATTGCAGAGTAACAGGAGCAGAAGACATGGTCAGTGCAGAGGTCTTGAAAGCACTGTTTTTGTCAAGTCTAGGAAGAGAAAATGGAGAGGGAACATAGTAACAGTTTTCAGTATATGAAAAGTTGCTCAAAAGAGGATGCTAATTGATTATTCTGTGTCCTCAGCAATAGCACAAATCCTATTTGCAGCAAATACTTGGGTTTAATATTTGAAAAACATTCTAAAGTGTGACTGAGTACCTGAGCAGGCTACACAAGGAACTTGTAAAATCCCCACCAGTTTAAATAGATGTCTGTTGGAGATAGGCAGGACTCAGCATAGCTAGACTCAAAGCTGGGAAATAGGATGAAAGATGCTCTTAATTGTCTCCAGCTTTGTGCTTCAAGTGGATGCAGGTTTCTCTTCCCACTCCATGGCTTTTTCTTCATTAGCTGTTAGGAACACAAATTTGTCCTGTTTAACTGGGACAACATCCATTTTACTCCATATCCACTTAGACAGAAAGCTGAGGGTGGCTGTTTTGTTTGCTGTGTTAGTACCTCCATGAAAGTAAATTTTATTTTTTTGTCCAATATTTTTTATGGATGTCATCCTGACCAGAGGACTTCTTTTGGAGAAGAGCCTTCAAGAGAGATGTAGCACTCCCTGTCCTGATCCCCACGGTTTAAGGGCGGCAGTCTGCTGAGTCTGCTGTTGTTGTCCTAGGTCCAGCCAGGGGTCTCAGAAGTGCAGTCCAAAGGAAGAGACACATGTCTGTGCTCCAGGCTCCTCTGTTTATTATACTTCTAAGTGAAGCTTGCAGGAAGTGAAGCCCTCCAGTGTAACTGAGGAAAGGAGCTGTTTTCTCAAAGCCATTTCTTAGAATTTGCTCAGAGATCAAGATTGTCAGGAGCAGAAGGTCAGAAACATGCCACTTTCTAGGCTGTTCCTCCTTTTCAATAAATGGATATTTTGAGGTTTGCATAATATGTTTTGACAAAAGGATTAACTTCTCTGTAGAGAGATAAAAGGATTCTGATATCATTGTGCTGTTTGCAGCCAAGTTGTGGATAGTGGACACAAAACTTTTTTGTTTTGTTTTCTTTTCTTTTCAGTCAATACCGACAAGGTAGCAAAAGAAAAAGCCGCCCTGTAAGTGTGAAAACATTTGAAGATGTCCCATTGGTAACCACTGTAAAAGTTGTTCAGGAGGTGAGTTTGTCTGTTGTTTGTATGTCTTTTCCTTCTGTGGATGTCTTTTTTCATGTTTGTTTTTTTTTAATCCCTTTCCGTTTAATGCATTTCTAATACCTTTGCAGGAAAACCAGACAGATAGTGGGATGGTTCTTGCGTCTGAAGAGCTGAAGACATTGGAAGAGAGCGATAAACAAGTAAAAATACCCTTTAGGTAAGGCTCAGGCTGCACATAGGATTGAATATGACCTTTTGCTTGCAATATGTCAGAAGACTGATTGGTTTGTAAAATTTTTTTAGAAGACAAAATGTTTTCTTACTGTATTTTTAAAAACACAAAGAAAAATTGTGCACTGTGTGCCTGGTTGTCTACATTTGGTACCAGGAGAGGAGAGGTAATGCAGCTGTTTGGAAGCATCAGCCAGCACCACAGAAAGGGCTTGTATTTATCAGCTGCAAAAGCATCAACCACCCCTCGGAGGAACTGAGCCGGTACACACAATTGAACATATTTGTGAGGGCCTGTCTGCAATGACAAAGAGCTCTTTTTTTTTTTTTCTTTTTCTTTCTTTTTTTCTAAAGCTGACTCTTGAGTTTTCAGGATGTACCTGGGTGTATTTTCAGAGCATTGTACAGGGGTTTCATTGTGCAGTTCACAGGAAGCACAGTGGTGTTCATGGAGCTGAAACGTCACGTATGCTCTCTGAGAGCTTCTCAGGAATTATTTTTTCCAGGACCACTTCAGTGCAAACAAAGGTATATTGCAGTTGCGATCGCACCACAGCTGAAATGCGTGAAGCCTCTCAAGGTTTTCTCCCTTTCATCTGCGGTTGCAATCTAACTGCTTGTATCGTCATAAAATTAAATATCTTTTTCACGTGTTAGTGAGGTTAGGGCGTATAAAAAGGTCTCTCCTTATAATCAAATGCACGTTTAAAAAGGCTTGAAGCCAGCTTTGTGAGGTGCACCATTTTGCTTTGGTCGCTGCTGTGCTGGGAAGCAGCTGCCGGCAGGAGTCGCCCACCTGCCCTGCAGAAGACGGTCTCCGCAGCTCGCTCAGTCCTGTTTCTGCTTGTTTTTCGCAGCACGCTGGTGCCCAGCAAGAGTAACGAGTCCGTCATGTCGGAAGCCTCCAACCAGACGAGCGGGTACCAGTCAGGGTACCACTCGGACGACATGGACGCCACCGTCTACTCCAGCGAGGAGACCGAACTCTTGTGCGCCCGGGAGGCTTCGCTCCCGCTCTGCCGCGCGCACGGGCTGCCCTACGACGGCACCGTGCCGCTCGCCTCCCCGCCGCTCTAGGGCGAAGCCGGCAGCTCCGGGTCCCCCCGGAACGTGCCTTCCTCGCCTAGGCCGGTGGTATTCAGGATTGATGTATAGAAAGACGGCGCCCGTGAGGCTAAGAAAAGACGTTGATTTTTCCTCAAGAGGATGCAGGAGCATCTGGCAGCAGAACCGCCCCATGCCAGGCTGCGAGGCGCTTTCCGTGCGGGGTGCCGGCGGCTGAGGGTGCAAAGCCCCGGCTGCCGCGCGTGGGCTGTGCTGACCCAGCGGCAGAGGCAGTGCGGTGGCCTTTGGGACCCCGGTGACATGCCGAGCGTGTGCCTGACGCAGGCAGCAGCACGACATTCAACTTAACTGTTTCTAGTTGTACGAAATAACGGCACAGCCCTGCTCTTTTTTTTTATTTTTTTATTTTTTTGTCATTTTCCCACTTGCGGCTGGACTCCAGGAAGGAAAGAGCATGGTGCTGGCTTTTTGTTTCTCAGAGTTATCCCTTGCTTGCACCTCCACAAACAAAAAAAGAAACCTCCAGCTCAAGGCCCTGGCACTTGCTAACGGCCTGAGACTAAACATAGGCTGGGCTAAATATAGGTGGGGGCGATGGTCTCTGTCCTTGGCAGAGAAAAAAAGTTGCCGTGCCAGACCTCATGAGCTGCGTTTGCTTGCAAGAATTGCACGGTGAGGTTGGTTAGTCGGGAGAAGGCAGAGCACCGAGCCAAGTGATGGGACGCAGGTGCCGAGGGCATGCCACACCGCTGGGGATGGCTCTGCTCCCCGTCCTCCCTGGCACCCTTGACCTATGCCAGGTGCCTACCAGCTGCTGAGCTAGCCTGAAACAGCTGCAGAAAATACCCCCGCTCCGAATCACCACCGGGGCAGCCTCTACAACAGGTAGAAAAGGCATTGTAATCTACCTTGCGGGGCATCCTAAGGGCACCCTGCCTTCTCATCTCATCCCCTCTCCTCTCCCTCAGATGTAGGTCTGACTCTTTCACTTTGCAAACTCAAAGTCCGTTTGCAGTGGCAGAGATCTCGGTTTATGTAGTCTTGGGAATCCGTGACTGGTTTCATGGCAGCTCCGATCTCCGAGTGGTGAGATTGTGCCTAAATGTTGGACAACTTCTTACCTGTGCTCTTGTAGTCCCAGAGCTCTATTGATAGACACAATGCAGGCTACAAGATTTTAAAATGGAAAGCTATTTCTACTGAGTTCTTTTTTGTATTTTTATAATTATTTTTTTGTTTGTACTTACTATAATGTCAAATGCTGGGAACCATGAATATAAGGCATATACAGTATTTATAGCCTCTTTATGTAGAAATAAATGTAATATATTAAAATATAAATATATATATTATATAATGGATATTGTACTATTCACATTTTGTATCGGTGTTCTGTAGCATTACAAGGGTCACAAAATTTTTAATAGCTAGAATTTTTCACTTTATTAAAAGGGACTGGAAATTTAGAGGTGGGGGCTATGAGTAGATTTGTTTGCTTTTCTTGCATGTATTTTCTTATATCCTTTCTATTGACAGGGAATTTTATCAAGTGCAACTTATTTCAAGTGCCATTTAATGAATCTATTTATTTATACCATTGTACAGATCTATGAACATTTCTGTGCGTACCTATAGTAAAGAAACTTCAGTGATTTTTACCAGTTGGCAATAAGTGCCTTTAGAGAAACGGTCAGAGGAATAGACTGCTTGTACAGACTGAATCTCCTCTGAAAAAGTTTATTATGTTCAGTTAAAGAATGGTTGATCTAATTGTATTGTGGCTTTTGCCTGGAGAGTAGCAGTTTCCCTTAAAGCCTTATTCATCTTTTCCCACTTGTATTTCTTCCATCTCACTTCTTATAGCTGAAATGTTGTCCCTGCTCCTGTGTAGCAACATCTTCCTTTATTTTAAATGTGTACTTAAAGCTCCCACCTTTTCCGCTTTTTGTTGTCCACTTTTTGACTTTCTCTTCTGCACTGTGTAGGCCTTCGTTCTCAGTTCAAGGCTGGCCAATGGTGGGTTATCAGGACTCAAAGAATCATAACAGCTTATACTAAAAAAATTGCAAGGGGGGGTAAACCACCAACTGCAGACTTTAATTCAACTTGTCTTTATTGCAGTTTGAACTGGGACCTTTGTAGGCTACTGCATAGTGAGAGTACTTGTCTACGAAGTGGGAGATCTCACCAATAAACTCTACGCAGGCTGAATATGGGACTAATATGTCTACGAAGTGGGAGATCTCACCAATAACCTCTACTCAGGCTGAATATGGGACTAATACCCTCTACACACTATGCGCATGCCCCAGCTACAAGGCTGTGGGATGTCAAGTTTCAAATGTTTCTCCTTTCCTTGCCCTGAATCTAAAGCATTTTACAGACAGGAAAGCAGGAGCTGAGAGGTCAGGTAGACAGATAAGGGAGAGGTTTCCTAGATCTGCTGTAAGGGCTTGTAGGAAGGACTTGTATTTTCATGTATATATTTGGCATTTTTCTTCCTTCCCAGGCAAGAGTCTTGCCAGTAGAGTATTCTCAACAGACAATGCTACATTCTTTAACATCCCCCCTTCCCAATATTCTTCAACATCTTTAATGAAATTGTTCTTCTATGTATTACTATATGATGGACATAAAATACTGACACTGGCGGAAGCTTGATGGGTGCCCTCTTGAGCCACATGTTGGAGAGTCCTGACAGAGAGGTGGAGATGGAGATCTGTCATTGATGTCCATCTGCCCTACCTATATCTGGAGCTCCCCAAGGTTTGGGATGTTCAATTTAGACATGTCATTTGGTAGTTTTGTTTCCTTTCCAGCTTGGTGTAACACAAGATATGTGTGACATACATGTAGTCAAACGCTTCCCTGTGTGTTTGTAGTACCTCTAAAACAGTCATCCATCATAATGCAGCCTGATGAAGTTGCAATATAGCCATTTCAGCTAATGAGTTCTCACTTATAATCCTTGTCAGCCAATGAAACTCTCTTGTGGGTCCAAATAATTTTAAATATTCCTGGAAAATGTGGGAACTAGCACACACCTGCTTTAGGAAAGGAAGTCAACTTCTTTAAAAAACAAAAAAACCAACCAAACAAAAAAAACCAAAACCCCCCAAAGCAAAAGACTATATATTCAGTTTCAGGAGCAAGCAAAGCTTCTATAAATTGTTCATATATTTGGCATCCAGCAACACAATTCTTTTCTTAGACCATGGCAGTTACATCCTTTAAAACACCTGGACTTTTTGTTGTATTCTGAATACAGTACGTTCAGCTAAACCCCAGTCAGGCTACATCTGTCTTGGTAGATGCTTTAAATTCCAAAAAGAATATTTTCAATGAAACGACAGACATGTACTGCACAGATTTGCAAATGCCTCACAAACCAGTCCTGGCTTTATCTCCATTCTGCAGCCATGCAGCAAAGTGTCAGCATTTGGATCAGCATCCTTATCCATGAAATGCATGGGAGATTCCAGGCTGGATCTGAGCCCAGTGAGCTGCAAACAGAAGGGACACTCGTGAGATTAGGGATCCAAACATATTACTGTGAGCAGCTGGGTAGGAGGGGGGAGAAGCAGTGATGGGGTTGACTCCTCTTCCTCAGAAGAACTGCCAGAATGAACTGTAATTGCTGGTGGGTTTGGATGTGGGGAATCAAGCAGAGCCATGCCTGAAATAGGCAGGTTTGGGGCTTGAAGATGGCTAGTGTCAGCTCTTATCAGAGTAAACACAGCTCATCTGAAGAATGCAGGGGCATTCAAGTGTGGTAGCTAGGTCCCTCTTCCTGCCAAAGACACTGTAAAAAGTTTCTCATTCTTTGCATGGAAATGTCTTGGCAAATTCAGTCCTTGCCTAAACTTTTCTTATTAACGCATCTCCAATCACAAGCAACTGTATTTCACACAAACATAAAAAGTGTTGCAATGATCCTCCATGTCTTCTGATATGATCGTCCCCAAGCACCATGCCTTTGGACTTTTGGGATGGAGGGCTTGTTAATTGTAAAAGTAGCGTGTGACTAAAAAAGACTACAATCACAGAGCTGTTTAAATTGGGCACAAAAACTTCCTGCTAATTGCATCTCTTTTTTAATGGTTTTAAGGCTGGAAAACATAGCTGGGTAGCATGGTTAGCCTCCAGATATAAAGCTGGAATTTGCTATTTTTATGTGAAACATTCCCAAATCATGAATCATCTGAGGTTTCCCCTCATCACTGATACTTGAGTACACACCCTGTGTTACCTCGCAGTATGGGACCTCACAAAGCAACAGCAAGGGCAAGGAAAACAAAGTTAACGTTTGTTCTTCCTAATTGACAAATTTATTAGGGACAGAAGTTAACCAACAGACCTTTTCTTTGGACTTCAGCCCTGGATTTTCATTCTGCCTGGCTGAGCGTTGCATTCTTGTCATAATATATGTCCTCAGCTCCTCAACCCCTGACATTTGGGCTGATTAAATCCCAGAAGGTCATTGGGAAACATAGCAGGAGCTCCTAACATATGGTGCTGATAAACATCTCGGCATCAGAGATAAGGAGCTGGTCAATGTAATCTTAGGAAGCTCAGGTTTTGTTACCATAAAACTATACAATGTAAAGCCTAATCCCTACACAGATTTAATTAGCTGTTAAACGTATCAGGTTCATGATGAAGGGTGTTCTGGTTACCTAGATGTTATTCACTGACTGCCACCAGTTGGTTCAAATGTGAAGTATCTCTGCCTTGCAGCTTGTTAGGATGGCACGCTATGATGAATGATGGCTGCTCTGTAAGTTTTGGGGGGGAATAAATGGATTCAATTTCCAGGTCCAGCTCTAGCATCAGACACAGACTCTGGTGCCAGGAAAAATGGCAGTGCAATGTGGTTTCCTGAGTCTTGGTCAAAAAAGGCTTTCTTAAAAGGTGGACTATATGAACTGAGGTTTAATTCTGTTTTCGAGGGGGAGCTGAAGCTGTTCAGCATCCCACAGAGCTGTTTGCCTGGGCTCCATGCTGCTCTCTCTTTTGGTATAATCATGCTAAGCTGCATGATTACCCTAGCAATGGTTTCGCAGAAGCGAGTGGGAATGTAGCTACTTTTAGTTTTATTTCTCTTGGTCTGTTTTCACACCACAGTCAGAAGCATGATCGCAACACGTTGTAGATAGACATAAGATAGTTTTCATCCTGCCAGGCTAAGCAGCAGTACCAGCAAGGGTTCAGCAGCCCGGGCAGTGGGGCATGCAGCAAAGCCCGTGCCACTGGCACCAAGCTCGCTAGCAGAAAGCCGGCCGCAGGGTACACCTCTGTACATGGCAAAGTCACACCTTCAACTGCAGTGCAT
Source organism: Buteo buteo (assembly GCF_964188355.1). Classification (NCBI taxonomy): domain Eukaryota; kingdom Metazoa; phylum Chordata; class Aves; order Accipitriformes; family Accipitridae; genus Buteo; species Buteo buteo. The sequence continues at coordinate 30,999,306 of NC_134171.1, read as the reverse complement.
CCATGTTTAGGAATTACTGTAGGGGTGCAAGTCAGACTTGGTTACTGGAGTTTCTTGCACTTCTGGGTGTACTGCACTAACCTGTGATTATACCTGTGTCATGCACCGCAAAGATTATCTGTGATGTTTCAGCTCTTTGATTTCAGAATATCATTTCCACAATGGCTTCCCAGACTCAGTTGAGACTGTAGACTGCTGTTTGTTTTCCGCCACTCATTCCTGGTATACTAGACCCTTGTTCAACCCTGCAGCTGATGGGTACCAGCGGGCAGCAGCAGCCTTGGGTTTGGGACGGACACTCTGCCTGGACTCAGCAGTGCTGCATCAGCACGGAGCAAGAGATAGGAGCTGAAGGAAAGTTTTAATAACTGTATATGTCCTTTTCAAATATGCATATATCCTCATACTAGAGCTGTACTTCAGCACCAGGAACCCAGGAAGAGGAAAGGGGTTTTGCTCATTAGAGACCATCAGGTTGCACTGTAGGACTGGAAGATCGGCATTGCTTACTGCTCGTCATCTGGAAGCTGCTTTGCAGTGCGTATTTCAGGCAGGAACAGGGCCCCTTTACCCCTAACGTTTGCTAGCGATTCATTTGCAGTCTTGCAGAGTGCACTGGTTATAACTCTGTTCACCATGTTGAGGCTACAGTTTGAGATCTGAGGGCAAGGCATTTGAAGCAGCAACAGGCCCTTGTGGTTAATATCCTGTGACGGATTTTCCACTTGCTTTTTGAACCCATGTGAAACCCTTAGCATCTGCGACATCCTGCAGCAAGGCCTTCTTGCATATAGATTTTCACTTGATGGCCCCAGCTATTTTCCAGTACACCAACCAAGTATTCCCTATTCATTTTTCCATGTTATTTAGGATTTTATGGACAGCTACCCCCTCAGCCATTCCCTTTCAAGCCAGACTATTCCTAGTCCATAGTAGAATCTGCTTGCATCTCCCCAAACCTGTAAATAGGATCCCTTGGTGAGAAGGTGACATCTGCTTGGCACGACTCCCGAGGAGGTCTCCGCGAGATACCCGGCTTCCGTCAGGAGGAAGGAGGGTGTGGGACGGCCAGCAGAGGACGGCGTTATGTCAACCGATTCGCGTGACAGATGTACGGCAGCATCGGCAAACATCAGTCAATGTCAAGATCCGACTTTGCTGGCATCTTCTCGGCGCTGCTATTTTTGGCCGGTGAACTGTTTCCGAGGGCTGGGCTGGGCTTGTCTCCTGTGTGTGCAGCGTCGCCCCGTTCCCAGGCTGTTCGCGCTGGCTCCTGCCTGGCTGTGGGGAGGGATAAGATGCGGAAAGCAGAGGCTGTGCGGCTCAAAGGCGGCACAAACAGGGGCACCATTTACTGCCCCGAACTAGCAGAATAGAGTGAAAGCAGGGCCTATCTTATCAATTACTTACTGAGTTAAGACTCGGGGGTATAAAAACTGTCTTTAAACTCTGGGTAATTGCTATAAACGGAGCCCTTAGGAGATAACTTCACAAGTGGAACTTTTTGGGTGCACTTATGTGTAGTTTTAAATTACAATCACAAAGACATCTTTATATTGTCTGACAAACTTCTTAAACTGGCAACAACTATTTAACATTTCAGTTTAGTTAAGTACTAAAGCAGCAGGGAGCGTGCAGCTAAAGTGATACAATTATTAACGTATGGTTCGGTAATGCTATCAAAACAATGGATTTAGGCATTTCAAGCCTGCTGTCAGGCTAATGTCGCTAATTTTTCAGGAGGATTATTAAGTTTTATTAGCAATTTGCATCTCAGTATAATTATATGTATATTAGAGAAATCAACATTGTATAATGTAGAGTCCCTTAATGGTTATACAGTTTGTTGAGTCTGTTATGGGACCAGCTTTGAAGTCAATTTAAGGAGGAATCTTTATAATTCTGCTGGAATTGGTCTTTGCGTGAGATCAATGCCTCAGACACTGAAGAGAAGATTGCAAAATCTGTCCCCAGTCTTGAATCTTTGCATTCAAGTGACAGTTTTACAAGCAGACTACAGAAAATCATTGCTGTATGTTTAAGCATCTTTCCCCCATCCTGACTCTTAAACTTCATTAAAATTCCAGACCACTAGATAGCTTTAAAGCAAATTGATATATTCATGTAAATATGTATATTCAAATCACCATGCCATAAACATGTTTGTCACCCATTGCAAAAATTCACTGATCTAAGGTGATCTAAGGTGGAGAACTGTCTTCCACAGAAGTGTCTGTGACAGATTTCTCATCTGAAATGATGAAGAGCTTTTCATTTTTCATTACATAGTGTTTTTTCTTTTCTAAGAGCATTTCCTTAGGTCTGGGTATATGACAGTTAATCAGAGCTTACATATCATGACTTTCTTTTGTGTAAAAACTCCAAGGTGCATCTCAGGCTGCTTTTGTTTCATGAACTATACTTGCAGTATATATACTTTCAGTATAGCTCAGCCCAGTGTTTCTCTGACGCTTTGACACCAAGGTGGCAACATCACCAGAAGAAACTGCCATACCTTTCCTCAGGACCCTCAGGCTTAACCCTTACCCCATGCTGCATGGTTTTTTGTGCCAGCAAAGCAGCTGCCTGACCACGGAGTGAATCCAGTCAAAGGACAGAGCTGACTGAAAACAAATTGGGGTTTTTTTGGTTGTTGGTCGGTTTCTCAGGTTACTCTGAACTCAAATAGGTCCCAGGACACAGTTTGCTAAGCACCACAGCTGCAAAGGGATGTGGCAGCTGCAGGAGGGAAAGCGGTGGGTGCTGACACTGGTGGAAAGGCACAGTTTTGTTAGCTCCAGCTTTCCTGCTTGTGCAACTAAAGCTGTAGTGGCCTTTTCCAGATGCAGTATGGTGTGTCTGTGTGGCTGTAAGTGGGTACCAGCAGAGCTGACAGAACGGAGAGTGACATGCTGCTTCATCCAGAGCATTTTTTCTAAATGGCAAGAAAGGCATCTTTCCCTGTCCACTGTGTACTGTTTTCCTCTTCACTAATTGAAAGGATTTCAAGTAAACTTGGAGATATTCCTGCAGATAGTTAAAGCCCTCAGCAAAACAGTTCTCTGCATTTCTTTTATTTGTGTTACAGAGAAGAACAATAATAGTTTGCTAGTCCCTCACATAAATTGTAAATATCTCACAGAAGAGTTGTAGGGAAAAGCTGTTTTCTGTCTCCTCCAACACAAGAACTAGTGAGCATCAGCTGAGAGTAACAGGGGACAAGTTCAAAACAAATACAAGAATAGTTTTCACCTGTGCTCAGTGAACATGTGAAATTCTTTTCCACAGGTTGCTAATATTTACATCAGTTCAGAAAACTGTGGAGCAAATTAATGGAAGAAGAAAGCATTCAGATGGATCCTAAAAATAAGGATGCCATCACAAGTTCAAGAAATCTCTGAGCTGCAAACTGTGGGAAACTGAGATAGGATATTTGGGAAAAGTTTTCTATGTGTTTATCCTGCTCTTCTACTCTTCCTTAGGCTTCTACTGTCGACTGCTAAAGCTCCTAGAAGGGTGCTTTGGTATACTGTGGTATGACCCCCCGAAGTTTTTATAAGTTAACTTGTAAGCTCTTACAGTTAACTGAAACGTTGGCTTGACACATTAATTCTCTGCAAGAGTTACACTTTTCAGGGTGGACGTAAAAGATGGTAAGTGTGTATTTTGCAACACACACTTAAACTGCTCTTGTACCGAGCACCGTGTAGATTAGTAAACTGAATTCTGCTAAAATTGCTCTAGGTGGTCCTGAGCCCTTGGAAAATGAGCGTGTCTCCAAAAAGAGAATGAGGAGGCAGTGGGTCGGACACCGCACCGTGTGGCTGTAGCCTGCAGTCTGATTTCAGTGATGCTTCAGCGCCACCGTGTACCAGCCGCACAGCTTGTACCTCTTGTCAGCAGCTTGTTGAAGAGTCGTGCAACCTCAGGGTGAGAGACTTTAGGCCCCGATTTTCAGCCTTTTGGCTCCAAATAAACAACGCATTCCTGACATTTCAAGTACACAGTCAGAATATCCTCAGCTCCAGCAGGCTGCTGACAAGTTGTGCAGAGGAAATCTACTACAGCCTCAGGAACTGATGGGTTTCCTACTCATTCTCAACAGATTGACTAGTGCTAAATATATATATCCTGTATTTCCACACAATCCTGGTAAAGAAGTCAACCTGTTTACTCTTTTTTTAAGACAGAGAAAAACATAAGGGGAATGTAAAGCGGTAATTAATAAAGGAACAACTAAATCACATTTTTCTTACCACTCCATACTTCTAGCTCAAAGTTCGCTAAACACTGTATTGGACTGCGCTCAGCAATGCACAGAGAGGGAAAACTCATTGACATCATTGGGAAGCATGTGTAGTTAGTAATTTTACAAGGAAAAATTTCCTGGAGACTAATGCATGGAAGCACTAAACAACTGCTGAACGTCCATGAGATGTAAGTGCTATTTACTTCAGTGTCTTTGGATGTTGCCTTGCCATATTAACCTTTAAGAGATACTCAGATATTCTGGCCTTGGGAAAATCTCCAGCAACAAAAATGTAGCTAGATACAGTGAGCTCAGTCCTGAAGCTGCGGGGACTTGCACATCCAGAGCTTCCCTGCAGACAAATAACTGCCCTGAATATGAGCCTGAGCAGAAAAGGCCCATCAGATTTGAAGCTTGGTATTTGCTGTAGTTGGGCACCAAATGCCTGGCAGTATTGCTACTGTTCTGTCAGCCCGTGCACAGCACGTAAGTGAGAGATCTGGATCCAGGGATTGTACATCAGGTGTGATGCATACGGGTAAGAGACTTTCAAAGAGGTAAGAGACTTTCACAGGACTGTAACACAGCAGTTAACCTGTCTGACTTCTTCCAAGCCTTTCCCATAAGGGTGAAGAAACCAAGCAGACAGCCTGGTAAAGCTGCACTCTGGGAAATCCAGCTCCCTGTTTCAGCTTACACCTCGCTATCTGTGTGCTTTTCCAGCAAGCTACTGTCTCACTTTAAGTCTTTTCCCATGTGAGAGATATGATACGAACTTGTAAACAAGCTGCTCCTGCAAATATTGCTGTAAGTCTGGGGTGGGGCCCCGGGAAATTTCAGAAACAACTTACTTTGCTCGTCCTTTAAAAAGACTCTACCTTAAAATTTTAAGATTAGCCCTTAGGTATTAAGTATTCAAATAGTTTTTTCTTGCTTACTCCTTTGCTTCACATACACACTGACACCTTAACATTTCAGTCATCCTCCCCACTATCTTTAGAGCAAGGCTGTATAAACTTGGTCTAGCTTTCCTTAATTATTGTTGGAGATAGATGGAGATGTACGTAAGGCTGTGATTGGCATTGTCAAAGCAGGAGCAAATCAACCCCTGGGAACAAATGTTTACTGTTCTGCTAGGAAAGCAGTAGGGAAAACTCAAGTTACAGCTGTATTTCTTTAAATTCAGCCCTCCCCAGATAAGGGTGTTTAAAATAGAACTTGTTAGAGGAAGAAAATATTCATATTACCTGAGATAGGAATAAAAGGGGAAAGCAGACAGGTTTGCCTTCTGAGCCTGGAACCAGAAAAGCTGAACTAGCTGTGGCTCCCGCTCTCTCAGTCAGATTTGTTAGTGCCTAATAAGTTAGAAACTCCATTTGAAGCCTTTCTCCAGCACTGGAGTATATATCACAACCATTGAATATCTTTTTTTAGAGAGTCCAGAGAAAACTTAACAGTTTTCTCTGAAGTTCACTGGATTTTTGCCCTCATACAAACCTCCTTTCTGTGAGGAATGTCATCCTGCAAAAGGAACTGGGTGAAACTATCCTCATTGAAATCCAGGAGTGTTTCACCTTTGTTTTTAAGCTAGCCAAGATTTTACTTGTTGCTGTCTCTGCAAGATCTCACAATCTGTGCATAGAAAAATCACCTTTCACTGGTCTCACAGTTTCTGAAGCCCATGGGACAGTATCTGTGGAAAAAAACAACAAGGCATATTAGACAACAATAACCCAGGCTTCTCCCTACAAAACAGCAGTCCCCTCCCAGAGCAGCTAAAGGAAGCAACAAGCCAGATGAGGAAGGTAAACTTGGGATCTGAAAGGAAAGAGTCTCTGGTATTTATAAAAGTCAGAGGTTCACACGGAAACTTAGTTAACAGCACTGATCCTCTCCAGTCTATTTCAGGACACGCAGCCCTTTTTCAGCTATAGTATTTGACTCATTAGTGTTGGAATATTTCTCCTCTTTTTAACTCTTTGAGTGGAAAACCTTGTACTGGTTTGAAAACATATTGACAGCTAGAATACATGAAGTGAGAGCTGAGCACTGATATTCACTGCCTGAGTAAGAACAGAGAGAAAACTAAATTACAGCTTCAGCATGGGATCTGTAAGCAATGGAGTCATTTGTCCCATCATGGTCTTCTGTGACTAACAAACCCATGGCATGGAAAAAGAGAAGGGGAAACTGCCTGCAGCAGGCACCATGATGAAGTGCAAAGAATCTTGATGCATACTGCATTTCAAATGTTAATATACTCTGAAGGAACAGCATGGGCTGCATTTAATGCCTTCTAACAGGATCATGGGGTAACTCAGGTTGGAAGGGACTGCAGAAGGTCTCCAGTCCAGCCTCCTGCTGAAGCCGTGCCATCTCTGAGATCAGATGAAAGTGCACTTCACCAACCCCTTCAGGTCATTTGATAAAGATGTTAAACACAAGAGGTTCCAAGATAGACCCCTGTGGTACCCCACTCACTACCAGCCTCTAGGTGGAGGATGACCCACTAACCCTCTAAGCCTGATTACCCAACCAACTTCTTAGCCATCTACTTATCCACCCATCCAGACTGTATCATGCTAACTTGGGATACAAGAACATTGTGAACAACAGTCTCAAAAGGCTCACTAAAGTCAAGGTAAATGACATCCACTGCTCTCCCCTCACTCACAAAGCCAGTTATTTTATCACAGAAGACAATCAAGTTGGTCAGTATTGACTTACCATTGGTAAATCCATGCTAACTGTTCCCGATCACCTTCATTCCCTTATATATGCCCAGAAATATCTTCCAAGAGGACTGACTTCAAGATTTTCCCAGGGATCAAAGTGAGACTGACTAGTCTGCAGTTCCCTGGATTGTCCTTTTTGCCTTTTTTGAAGATGCGTGTAGCATTTGCTTTTCTCCAATCGTTAGAGAGAGGCATCTCCCAATTTCCATGACTTCTCAAAGACAATAGAGAGGGACCTTGCAAAGACAGCAGTGAGCTCTCTCAGCACCTTCAGACGTGGCCCATCTGGTCTCTTGCTGTGACGATCTTTTATTTGGCAAACATTTAGGTTCTCTATTGATTGTTAGTACTAGCAACCTGCAGTAGCAGTAACAGTACCAAGAAACTGCTAAATAGGATGCTAGAATGGGAAAAACATACACAAAAGGATTTTCATTGTGACAGCAAGTGAGCAAGGATAGCTCGCTTTATCATCAGAGAAGTCAAACTAAAGCAAAGGTTGATCTCATCATCTGTTCTTTTAAATTAAGAATGATTCCACTGCCAAGGCTTCACAGTGGTGTAAATCTGTAGTGGCTCCACATTTTAACCAAAAGCTTTTTCACATGTTTTCATCTCATGGTATGGGTAACACTGAAATACTCATCTCTATGAAACATAGTTGAGGTTGTGAAATTGTCCCTTAGTATTTCATAAAATCCATCTTCCTGACAACAGTTGAGGACATCGCCTATGCAGAATCTTTTACCTGAGTCAGCTGCTTTTGACATTTTTCTTGGTGGACTGTGGCTACAACTTCTGGAGGGACCAGAGTCACTCTAATACTTTAACCCCAGAAAGGAAAGAAAGTATTTAGAGGTAGCTGGTCCTCAGCCTTACAAGCTCCTCTGGGGGCTACCACAAGTGTCTAATCTCTTACATTTTCTATTCAATATGTCTATATGATACTAGATGGGAAAATAAAGGCTCTACCTGTGGTGATATGTAGATGTCAAACTGCAAGGTTAAAGGATCAAACTATAGATGATACCTGACTTTAAGTTTCTGTTGTTCCTGTCCAGGTGATAAAGTGACTCAAAGGAGTCAGTACTTTCATTTAGAAAGGATTCAATACTAAAACCTGGAAAAGAGCTAGATGCTTCAATCTATAGAACAGATAATGTGCCTTGGTCTACAGTGGGGATAATTGGGAAGCAAGTGAGATACCCTAATGAACGCGCATGGCCATTTATAACCCAGGTGTAAAATGCCTCTAGTTTCTGAATGATTCAGGTAGCAGCTCAGGACAAAACTGCTCTTTCCATCCATAGATGACTGTAACAATTAATTCTGGATTATTCATTACTTGCTTGCACTAATGATGATTCATGCTTGGCTGAACTGAAACGTTGGACTCTGCACTCTTATCACCCTGGCTCTTGTGAGCTTTCTGCTGCAGTCAGTGCAAAAAGCAGCAGCCAGCCCAGCCAGAGGCCACTGGTACATCCTTACGTACATTACACTATTACATAGACCCTACTGCCTTTCAGGTACTAGGAGGAGACCAGCATGTGCAATTTCATATTTAGGTCCTTAGAAAGCTCAAAACAAGTGCCTGGATCCTCAGAAACACTAAGGCTTCCACATCCAGTTGAGATCCATAGAAGAGACATGTCTGGTTTTCATTTGGCTCCAGACGATTTCTGAGAGCCTTTCTCTAGTCATGCGAGGTATCTTCCTGGGAAGGGCAGGCACTCTAGCTGAAACTCTGCTGTGTGGAGGATACCCTCCCATGCAAATGCTGGTTAGGCATAAAAAAAGATGCAGGCTCAAATTTCATCTGTTGGAAGGTGGGTCTTTCATCATCCTGGAGAATATTTCTTGGCTTTTTGCCATTGTACCTGGGCGATTTCATGCAAGTAAGTACTCTTGGTTGTGTCGACCAACAGAAATTGCCTATAAGGCTATGTCTACGTTACATCAGTGCAGCTCTGTAGAGTGAATCAGGTGATGCCAAGGACTCAGTGACCACATTGTATGTGGAGAGAGGAGGTTGCTTTGAGCTGTTTCTAGTCTGGTCTCATAGTCTGAGTGCCCATTAGTGGCTGGTACACATCAGTTGTGTTTCTAGAGCTCACCTTTCTGTCTGGTGTCATCTGAAGGGACCCCAGTTTGCACCCTGCGATAGTGCTGCAACATAACCAAGTGTTCACCTATGGGAGGAGTGTAAGATATGCTTCCAAAATGTTCCTTCAAAAAGGAACAAAAATGCCAATGTCAGTGCAGACTCAGTTACCCACCATGAATATTGTTCTTGACTGTAGGAGTTTCCATATCACTGTTAGTCCAAGCCCCTCTCCTTGCCCAGACCCTTCCTGTGACTTGTTAATATAAGCCTTTAGCTTTTCTCAACAAATTGGTTTGAACTTTCTAACCTCAAAGGTTAAGCCTGCTGCTCAGTGAGTATCTTATATTATCTGCCTTTATAAACTGGAAGAGGGCCTGTGTCATCCCAGCTGTAGATGTTTGCTCCACTCCTGGCAGGATTTTAAAATTGCAGGTTACACCTGTTTATCATCTGGAATGAGAAAAGTAACGTGAGTCTCTCTGTAGCAGCACTGTGTTTATCTGAGAGCTCAAGCTCAGGATCGCGAGATCCTCAGGAGACCACGTTTCAACTTGGTATCCTGATTTGTGGCCTCTAATTGTTTGTTTTGAAAACAGAACTGTCACCAGCATCCCTTGAAAACAGAGCTCTGGGCTTTAACTATGTTGTAGCAGTCATTTGATATTACTGCTAAAATGAGAGTGCATGTCGGTGTTAATTGAGGTCAGCATCAGATGTGTTTTATTGGCTTCTGATTGCTACCATTACAACTGTTATTACTACTACTTACCTTTCCATAACCTCCTTGCTCATCCATTAGCTAGTGTATCAGTTAAGCAGGTTTCTTCCCATCGTAATAAACAGCAAATGAGTGATTATAAGAAAGTCAGCTTCTGTTCCTTGAGATTAATGGAAGTGTCATCATTTCACTAGCATAATATCAAGCTAATAGTGTTAAAAGACATATTATAGCATTTCCCTCATTTAAAAAAAAAAAAAAAAAAGGAAAAGAAAAAAATACAGGATTGTGCACTTAAATCAGTCCTAAAACTTAAAAGCCAGAATTCTGAAAAGGAATAAAGGAGAGGGTGGCACCTGTCAGCACCATCACTTTGAACAGTACTGGTTCTGGTCTAATGATACGCACTTTTCTCTGCTTTGACTTTGGGAAGACATCCTAGTTTCTAGATACCTGAAAATAGTTACAGGGCACATACAATCACAAGTACACTCAGGTATGGTTGCATTGTAGGGAATTTGATATATAAGTAGCACGCATTGGACAGAAATGCTGGGGACTGTCATACCATTCCAGAGCATTCCAGGCCATCTCAGGCAAGATCCTGAGATGGTGGAGGAACGAGGTAACATGGGCTAACAGGAACCTCAAAAATTCAACAAAGACCTGCAAAGAACCAAGACGTCCTGCATCCTGGTGCCATAACCCCACACAGCAGCACAGGCTGGGACCAGTTTTATGGAAAAAGGGGGACCTGCTGGACGAGAAGTTGGACACAAGCCAGCAGTGAGGAGATGCTGCGGTAGCTGGGTTTCTTTATCCTGTGGAAGCAAAGGCTCAGGGAGACCTAACTGTTGCCTTCAGCTACCTGTTGTGGCATAGAGAGAAGTTAGAGCCAGGTTCTTCCCGAGATACAGTGTGAAAGGTGAAGAGGCAATGGCCACAGGTAAGAGCAAGGGAAATTTCAGATGGGTATAAAGAAAAGCTCTTCACCATGAGCACTGCAGGAGGTTGCCCAGAGAAGCAACCTTGCAGATTTTAGAGATTTGATCTGATCTAACTTTGAAGTTAGCCCTGGTTTGTGCAGAAGGATGGCCTAGGTGACCCACAGAGCTCTCTCCAACCCTGTTACTCTATGACTTAAAGTGTTAGGTTGTACTGGGAAAATATTTCAGCAGAAAGTTTTCCATATAACAATTCTGCTCTAGCAAAAAGGAAACTATTTCATAGAACCATGTGTATTTTGACATTAAACTTTTAAAAAATCTCAAAACCACTTTTGAACAAATCCAAACTGAAATAGGACATATTATTTCAGTTGTTAAATTATCTGTACACATTTTTTACAAATTCTTACTATAAATATGTATGTATATTTTCTATTGTAACACTGAACTACTGTGAAAAGGAACAAATCCTACATTATCAAATGACTGTGATAAGGTCTGGCTGATGTTTCCAAATTCAGATCATTTGCAAAAATTTACACACTTCTAGTTATTTTCTGAGAAAAAAAGTCAGACTTACCTGAAAAGGGGCAGACAGATAGAAATTCTACTATCTATAAATCATATACTCACAGAAGTGATAAAATGTATCACACTAAATACGTCCTACTTGTATGTTGCCTCACACAGAAGCCACCCATGGTTTTGTTCCAGAGAGAAAATCTGCTATTTTATCACTAGTTGCTTTCAATTCTGTTCTCTGTAGCAGCTGAGTGACAAAAGGGATGTACCACCAGACTGAAGCAGGAAGTCTTTTCTGCTTCATGATTCAGAAGCTATGCCACATTCCCTTTTCAAAGCGTTTGCTGAATTTCTCCAAAGAAACAGGATCTTCTTTTGCATCAGCTATTGAAGTCCCAGGAATCTGTCCTTAAAGGGGATAATGAACTTGGCCCTTTGTAAGCAGGGCAGTTTGAACAGCTCTAGGTTTTGTGCATGGCATTGACACTCTAGCAGTTGAAAGTAGTTCCCAACACTGCATTCGGCATTTGGTAAAACAGATGATTTCTTCTCTTTCTGCTCCTGCTAGCTTGCATTTATCAGATCGTCTGGTTTTGCTTCCATTTTTTTAAGTCAAGTTCCTTTTGTGTTTTTTACTCTTAGGGGTAATTTTGACTTAGTTTTCAAGATTTTGTAAGGGAGCATAAGAGGAATGAGTTTTGCAATAACCCAATTCACATTTGCAGGGACATGATAGAGTTTGAAATCATACTTGAACATTCACTTCTCTGTCCCTGGTAAGTAAGGCTGAGAAATCACCAACCATGGGCTTGGCGATTGAGACAACTGGCCTGGGAAAATTATGTCCTTCACCTCCTGGATGAAGTGAGGACACATAAAGATGAGTAGGCAGGGTAGCAGATATGTTTCTGCCCGGCTGGCCCTACTACCCAGAGAGACTGGAGGAGTGCAGTGAAAATGAGCCAAAAATAACAGTGGGATGAAGGCTGTCTTGTTGTGTTGGCCAACCTGAATGTTATAGTTAGGGCAATCTCTTCAAAAGGCTTGGGAAGAGATAAAAAAGTGTAAGGGATAGCCCTCTCACTCCCTTTCCTCCAGCCAATTTGAGTAGTTGGAAACCTCATTTTCTTTTGCCTTTCCTGTCTTTTCCCACACAGCACTAGTAGCAAATTAACTGAGAAGCGTGACCAGGATGGAGTTCACTCTGGCTGGTCAGGGCTTTATGTCCTAACCAGCAGGACAAGTCCCAGGGGCCGAGGGGTGTGAAATAAGATGTGCTTGGAGGGACGAGGTTTTAACACCAAGCCATGTCCAAGCACTTAAAGGATATGTGTTCATAGGCTTGCACATGAACTGATTTTACCATCACCATTTGGATGTCATTAGCACTCACATTATTTGTCCTGGAATAAAGCTGCATGCTTTTAAAATAAAACATTGTGTCTACCTTGTTAACAAAATGACTGGCAACGTCCTAATCTTGATGTGTAATATTTTCACATGAAAAAAAAAAAGTTTGACTAATAAAAACTTGTAATTAATGGCGAGAAACAAGTGATTCATACATAGAACAACTGAACATAACTGAAGAATGGCATCTTAAACTGATCTGTTGAAAGACCCTTGGAAGAAGAAAATCATCATTCATCTTTGCATGTCTTTTGATTGAAGTTACTTTAGGGATCATCTTTCAGAAGGAAAACAACCTTAGCATATAAACCACTTTGGCCAATGTTTATCCAAGGCAAAGCATGAGGACACAACTTAGGTGTGTATAAACAGTTAATTTCATGGGGAATTAGTCTGTATTTCAGGGATCAACAGGGCAGCAAGGTACAATGTGCTTCAAGCTACTGTTGAAACTCAAAAATGTCTATGGCAAGAGTTTTAGTAGAATATGTAATGTTATTCAGAATATTTATCTTTGTAGTCATTTTTCCACTGTGATATAAGTTTCTACCTGCAATGACACCCAGCAACAGCTGAGGTAACAGCAAAAATGAAAAAAAAACTGAAAGAAGGTGTACTTGTGCAGGCTCCTGTGAAGCTGTTCATGTGAAGGTTTGAAAACATTCTCTCCCACTTTTACAGGTTGGAAAATGAAGTGCAGAGATTAGAAATGACAGGCTGAGTGCACGGCTTTTCTGGCAGCCAAGCCCCACGCTAGTTTCCGTGCCACTTCTGGAGCTAGACGTACCTTAGTGACTGAGTGAAAAGACTCCCACACACCAAAATTCACAGCATCTTCAGTGACATTTGCAGACTGTCAGGTTTTGTAGGCTGGAATGTACTAGGAACTACCACTGTCCTCAGCAGTGACAAAAATCTGCACTGCAGAAAAAGCTACATGAGAAATGTCTTCCTGCTTCTTCATGGGTCTTCTACATGGGGATCTTACCGGGAGCAGGAGAACACACAGCTGCTCAGTGGCCAGAGGAGAACTCAGAAAACTCACTTTCCTTGCCTTGAAAAACCTGAGAGAAGGACTTGAGTAGAAACTGAAAGAGGAAAAACGTTTAAGTAATACTAGAATAATTTTTTTAAATGAAATTTTAAAGAAAACCTGTGTGTCTCAGCAAAAAAATATCCCTCATGTTAATCTTTCCCAGGTAGAAAACTACAACAGCATTAATAACATTTATACTAATTTTTTGGCAAAAAAAAGTGTATTTAAGGTATAATCAATAGACTAGATGATGTCTGAAGGGACATACATTTTAAAAGTGTATTTTCTATCTCTACCTTTTCAGAGTAACAGAAGAAGTTGACGCGAGTTAAAATCAAAAGCCACCTCCAGGTTTTGCCTCTTAGCTACTCTTTTTTCATCTGTAGGTTTGGGAACTTGGGAAGACAAGAATCAGAAGAAAGAGTATGCAATGCAATTGGGAGTGTGACTTTTCTCTGCCTGGTCTCTGCATTTGGGTGACTGTTACTCACTGGGCATTTACCTGCTAGCATCTAAGTCCTCCTATAATCCTGATTGCCCCATTTTATTTTGATGAGTCTATACAATAGTAATGGACTACTGATGGGCTACTGGGACAAAGAAGTGGATTTTCTGCTTCAGCCGATGCTGAGACTTAAGTTTTACCTGCTGGAGTCTGCAAGTGAGCTTCACAGCTGCAGAGAGAGAACTGCCCTCCCCAACTCTGAAGGTGGCCTTTTCCTTCAAGAAAACTCTGCCAACAGCTCACAATTACCCAGCGAGGGGGCTGTTCCTTGCATTTGAGCTGCAGGGCTTTGACATGAAACTGCATGTGTAAAACCTGCCTTTTACTGGCTGGGAAACTGGTGATGACAGTGGAATGTGAGGCTGCTGTGGTCTCAACAGGTTCTGCCAGCTGGGGTGCCATGCTGTAAAGTCATAATGACAAATGAGGTGACTGTATATATTTGGATACATAGCCCTGATTCGTATTTTAAGTTGGAGCGTAGCCTGTAGGTGTATTTAATGTTTTTTTCCTTTTTGGAAATCTCTACCATTTCCAGCAATATTCCTTGTGGGGAATTCCCCTGGAAACGCCCAGCTTTTCAGAATGACACTTATTTTCCTGGATATTAATTATCCAGGGGAATATTTATCTTGTTCCTACTTACTTACAACTTTTAAGGCTAAGATACTTCTCTGGGGGCTCTGAAGTCAGTCTTTCACATCACAGCCTATAACAGTATCTTTTACATAGAAATGTATTACATAAAAATAAATATTAAAGAATCAAACCAAAGTATAGAATTTACCATACAAATTTTGTATTTCAGGCAAATTTCGAATAAAATCAGGACCTGACTGGCTGTGCTTCTACATGATATGGCATTTAACATGAAAAAAAACAAGTCAACAAGACCATCAGGGTTCTTACTTCCAGGAAGCAATCTATTTTTAATATTACAAATGCTTTCCTGTTTTCTTTTCTCCAAGATTTCTCCAGTGCATATGAAATTAAAGGGTTTAAACATTTGGGTTTTTCCTTGGCAATGGTATGCAATCAGGGAGAGAGATCAACACTTATTTATTTTAAGAAAGTCTCTGCACTATATCAACTGAGCAGGATAACATTGATAGGCTTTATGGTTCAAAAATGTCACCCTTGTTCTAGGTGAAAAGCTACTGCTGCTAGAAAGCTCATGCACTGCATGTGCATCTAGTGTACGTGGGATACATGTTCCGAGACTGAGAGTGGTCAGGATATCTACTGATCTGCAATTAGATTATCCATGCTATTATTTTTAGTTCTTATTGAATTGGAAGCAAAGTGAGCTCAGAAAGAAACCATCAAATGGCTCCAACTGAGATCAGTGATAAACGATTTTTTTTCACACAGCAAAAAGCAGCGTAAACAGAGACCGGGTTTGCTCTGGTAGCAATGCTTATAATACAGCAAGAACATCCTTTTCAAATTCCTGTCTGGACTGCTGCAACAGGCAGAGAGCAGGGTGCATTTAGAGAGACTTCTCCAGGCTTTACACAATCTCCACGGAGCTGCAGCACCATCTGGGTGTGCCAGGGGAGAAAAGAGAAGTATGGATATGCATGGCTGCGTGTACAGCAGATACTCTTCTCAAACAGATGGTTGGCCAACGTCTTGGGTCCTGCAGATTAGGAGGAAAATCCAGTGATGGAGCTGATTGCCTTTGTTGGCTAGTGAATATCTAAAAGAAAATCACCTTCCTTGTTTCAGCTCCACAAGAACTTCAGCTGGTAAAGCCAGCCAAGATGCTCGTGTCAGGATGCAGCTTGAACATTCCCTGATTTTGCTTTGTAAGGTACCTTTCCCAGTAAGCAGACGCTATAACAGTTTCTGAAAGCAGGTTAAGTGGTTTTGCTGAAAATTGCCCAAACATCACACAAACCACTTTTTAAAAATAATCTTACTGTTTGGATTTGCCAGTGTATTATACTACTCCTGGACTTTACTGCAAATTCAGAAGCTATAAATCTGTCCAAATGGATTTGTGAGTTCACCTCTTCACTGAGTAATGAGATGTCTGGTTTTCAGCCCCAGTTTTTGCCAGAATCCCTCAGTCTCCAGAAGTTCTTGCATATCTTGTCTTATGACTAGAGTGTTTGCTACTCTTATGCATTGTGTACTCAGAAGTGAAAAGCCTACAATTGTCATTTACGCATCCAGACTTAACCATAAAGCTGATTTTCATACCCTCAGATGCTTCCCCTTCTGCTCAGTGTCCACTTCAGAGAGATTTGCATTTGTGATGCTCCATCCTCTTCTGCCTTGTGACCACTTCTTTATTTTTGAAACTGAATGATTGCCCATTACAAACTGAATTTAATTGTTTTCTGGTTCTTCATGCTTTGTCATGAGTCATACCAGAACTGCTGATTCTCAGCAAGACACAGAGCTGGAGTTACTAGGCTCATAATGATCTGGACCCATCTTCCTTGCTAGCACCTGCTTCCTTTTCTGGTGCACTACTACAACAAAAAATGTAAGTAATACGGCAAATTCCAGAGCCATTCGGAGTCATCTGGCATCCATCCACTGACCTTGGTCTACAAGCTGAAGGCCAGCTGAAAGCCTGTGAGTTGGTTCATTGCCAGTTTATCCTGGAAATTCTTGGTAGCTTTCTTATCCGCTATGAATACGTGACTTTAGTGGTCCTCCAGCAGCTCAGGTAGAGACATCCGTTTCCCTCCCAACCATAAGCCCCCATACCTTTGTCTTCACTCTCAGCTGTTTCCCTGGTTGCTCATATTGCTGGCTGCCTCCAAGCCATACACTAATGGTCTGTACCCAATCCAGGTGAATCAATCTGTCTTCCAGGGCACTGTTCTGCGGCACCATGAGAGATGCACTGTTCATGCAAGGACATTGACAGGCGCTCCTATCTCTGTTAATCTTCCAGTGGATTACAATGAACAAAGATTAGCAGATTTAACATCTTCTGGAATGACCTAGTTGGTGGGACAGAGAGCACGCTCAGCAAGTTTGCAGGCAGTACAAAATCAGGAGGGGTGGCTGATACACCAGATCATTGTGCTGCCATGCAGAGGGACCTGGACAGGCCAGAGAAATGGGCTGGCAGGAACCTTATGAAGTTCAACAAGAGGAAATGCAGAGTGCTGCACCTGGGGAAGAATAACCCCAGACACCAGTACAGGCTGGGGACCAAAGGGCTGGAAAGCAGTTCCGCAGAGGTGGCCTTGAGGGTCCTGGTGGACACCAAGTTGAACGTCAGCTAGGAATGTGCCCTTGCAGCCAAGAAGTTCAACAGCCTCCTGGACTGCACTGGGAAGAGTGTCTCCAGCAGGTTAATGGGGGGATCTTTCCCCTCTACTCATCACTGGTAAGGCAGATCTGGAGTGCTAGGTCTAGTTCTGGGCTCCCCAATACAAGAAGGACGTGAACATGCTGGAGGGAGTGTAGCAAAGAGCCATGAAGATGATTAAGGAACTGGAGCATCTCTCATATGAGGAAAGGCTGAGAGAGCTGAGACTCTTCATTCAGCCTTGAGAGGAGAAGTCTCAGGGGGATCTTAGCTATGTGTATACATACCTGATGGGAAGGAGCAAAGAAGAGGAAGTCAGGCTTTTCTCAGTGGTGCCCAGTGACAGGACCAGAGGCAATGAACACAAACTGAAACACAAGAGGTTCCCTCCGAACATCAGGAAACACTTTTTCACTGTGAGGGTGACCGAACACTGGCACAGGTTGCCCAGAGAGGCTGTGGAGTCTCCATCTTTGGAGATATTAAAAACCTGACTGGGCATGGCTGTGAGCAACCTACCCTGAGCAGGAGGGTTAGACTGGATGATCTTCAGAGGTCCCTGCCAGCCTCACCCATTCTGTGATTCTGTGATCTTTGCAGTATCTGAAGTGGGATGATTCAGACTCTCCCCTTTCCATGGTTAGAAACAGACTGGAAAACAGTCACAGTAATCATAAAACTGATCTGATCCTTTATTCTTGTGGGTGACTTCTACAACAGCCTGCAAGACTTCTGGTGTCCTTTGGGAAATATTTCTGTTTGTTTCTTAAGTCCTTGTAGGACCTCATTTCTGCTAGCAAGAGCCAAGTTGGGCAGAGGTTTCCTGGTGCCTTTGTATTTCAAGTCCATATCAGCCAGGCTGCTGTCCTTGCCTTTCCAAACTCGGAGTGTTGCAACTGGGCTTCCCATTTCTCCAAGAGTTTGTTGATTTTATCCATGCTTAAAAAAAGCATCCCAGGCAATATACCTTTTCTGTGCTATTTTTGTGAAGCCTTCAGATTGTCTTTGAAACTTTTCTGCTAAACAGTTCCTTCTTTAAATTCATACATAATGGACTAATTTTAAGGTATATGAGAACCTCTACTAATTGTTCACTCTTGGTTCAAGAGGACCACAAAGTCCCATTATCCTTCCACAAGAAACCAGTCACAGTTCTTGACACTAGCTAATATTAGCTGAAGCTCAGGGCTCCCCAGGAAGAGAAAATCAGGGGATGGAGTGAGGTATCAGATATAATCTTGGTTTCTCTCAGGAAACTCATTGCCCCTTTTTCCTGAATTTTCCTGAATTCAAATAGGAAAGAGATTAGATCTTTTACCCAGAAGTCCTTCCTCAAACATATGACTCCTCCAGTCAACTGCTTCTAAGGGCAGTGGTATGCAACTTCAGTGTCTACTGCTCCTGTACCTTTATTATTAGTACCTCTTGCATTTCTGCTATTTTCTCCCAGTACCAGTTCAAACAAGCAATGCCTGGCCCTTGGCATTGCTAGGTGACTTCCTAGGACATTGTTGTGATTTAATCCCAGCCAGTAACTAAGCACCACGCAGCTGCTCACTCACTCATCCAGTGGGATGGGGGAGACAATCAAGGAAAAAAAAGTAAAACTCATGGATTGAGATAAGAACAGTTTAATAGGACAGAAAGGAAGAAAATCATAATGATAATAATAACAATAATAAAATGAAAATAATAATAATAGTAATAATAAAAGAATTGGAATATACAAAACAAGTGATACACAATGTAATTGCTCACCACTTGCCAACCGATGCCCAGTTAGTTCCTGAGCAGTGATCCGCTCCACCCCCTGGCCAACTCCCCCCAGTGTATATACTGGGCATGATGTTACATGGTATGGAATACCCCTTTGGCCAGTTTGGGTCAGCTGCCCTGGCTGTGTCCCCTCCCAACTTGTTGTGCCCCTCCAGCCTTCTTGCTGGCTGGGCATGAGAAGCTGAAAAATCCTTGATTTAGTCTAAACACTACTTAGCAAAAACTGAAAACATCAGTGCGTTATCAACATTCTTCTCATACTGAATCCAAAGCATAACACTATACCAGTTACTAGAAATAAAATTCACTCTATCCCAGCCAAAACCAGGACAGACAGACAAACATACGAGGTGAGCCATAGAAATAGGTGAACAGTTTGGTTAAAGCTTTCTGTGGCCTCCTGTTCCGCTAGTGGCTGCTTTGACCTGACTGCCTAGAAGAGTTCGATAGTTTCTTTATGTTTTTATTCAGTAAAAATAGACCAGATTTAGGGAAGTTATTCAACACATAAAAGGCGTACTTTACTATCATGGACCTAGGTTTGACAGACTGTGGACTTGGTAAGACCCAGACGTCACAAGCAATGCTCTGTTCCCCAGACCTCACGTACTTGTGTAGCATCTGACAATCTCCGGAGGGACTGCACTTTCAAAGAAGAAATCACTAATGAGTAGATATACAATACATTATTGCTTAGCACAGATTCATTCCAAACCAAAATACACTGAAATATCAATTATTAAGTAATAATACAGACTTTTTTTTCTTTTCACTGCTCAGGAACTTACACTGTGGAAGTAACCCATGGCTCTAGCTGATTCTAAATTACTGACCCCCTTACGGCAAAGATGTAGGCACTGACCACGGCTATTTAATACAAAATACTGCTCTGCACTGGCATTTGAAAGCAGGTTTCTGTGGCTGACATTCTCTGCTGTATGCATTAATTTTTAATTCCTTCACTTTCATTATCTGCAAGTAGTGATTTTCCCATTATATTTGTAAAGGTGCAGCCAAAAAAAATGTATGAAACAACAAATGGCCACTGGGCAGGAAATGAATCACTCTGGCTTTGAGCGTGCTAACTACAGATATTGCAAATATACAGAAACACTTTGAAAACTTTCCAAGGACAATGCTCTGTTAAAACTATAACATGTATTCTGGGGATCTGGATGTATTATTACACAACTCTTTGAAAACAAAAAACAAATGAAGCATGCAGTAAAAAACCTGGTGATGTGTTCGGATGGGAACTTTAGTTACAAATGGGCTGACATCTACTACTCTCAAACAACACTCTATAGCCAGATCTCCATTCTCCTTTCTAGGAAGGACTCAGCAGACTACTGAATGAGAGTCAAGTTAAGTCTTGCCAGAGAACTGTCTTTTTTTCTGCACTTTAGTATCATCCCCATAGGATGCTGCGGTAACGTGTTGCCGGACAGAGATCTGTTTTGTCAGAGAATACGTGACTATTTTTTTCCAAAAGGGAAAGTAAGGGGTTTCTCCATGCCCTGCTGTGACATTTGGCATTTTTCAGAGCATGCCTCTGGTCATTTGCCGTCACATTGACAGTTTACATAATGTCTCCGGCTTGATTTGCTTGATGGGATCCCACTTGCTCAAGAGGGCTGAAGATATATAGTTAAGATCAAAGGTTGTCTGAGAAAGTTTTCAGTCTCCTCTACTCCTACATTGTAACCAGAGCAGAATATTTAAAGAAAAGCTGCAAGCTGTGGGCAAAACTCAATCCTAACTCATCCTCATTGAGTCAATTTAAGTGATGGGGAACACAAGCAGTTCGGATAGGATCCATTACTACCCAATATTTTACACCATGTCATTAGTAGAGATTGTGTTTACTTCATTATCTTTTTAGGTATGTGCAGAGGATTATCTAAAAATGAAATAAACTATTGACCTTCTTTTGGAGAATTCTTCATTATGACTCCTGTTTGAGCTGCCCAGATCTGGCCTGGATAATAGGTGACTCAACCAAGGGATAAAAAAAACCAACAAAGTAAAACATCTGTGGTTAATTTTGAAAACATCATAACAAACAATATAAAGTGTGAAAGTTCATGCAGCTTTATTTGAACAGCCTAACTCAGACCAAGCTTGCTGTGTTTCTTTTCCCTCAAATCGCAGCACAGAATGAGGTTTGTCATAGCCATTTGGCCTTCAGTTGGGCTGCAGCTGGATCAGCTCTCAGAAGCAGAGTTGCTGCAGAGTTTGTTTTTTAAAAAAAGCCCAAGGGGAGAAAAAACAGTAAGTAACAGCTGTTACTTACTCAAAAGAAAATTTTAAAATAAGATATTTTGGCCATGTTTCAGACACAAGCATGGCAGCAAGAGTAAGGAGTGTGCAGGTTTGGTTGCTAGTCCAGGATATGGGACAGCGTCCCTTCCCCACTTGACTGCATGCTCCTCCATGGAGTGAGGAGTGCTGTGTGCTGTGCAGCCTCGGTGGAGATGGCCAACCAACCATCACAGAAGCTAGCTCAGGTTCTTGGGTGGATATGGCAACATTACTGTAACCTCTATCCAGCTGGCACTCCTGGCTGCTCTGCAGGATGCAATGGCTATGATGGCTCAAGGACCTTCGATGACTGCTTTGTAACCAGCCTGGCTCTACTGGTGAGCTAGAGAGGATCATTACTTCCCTATAATGATTTGATACATGTATGAGAACCTCAGGTTTCACTGACTGCGTTTACATGGAATCTGATTGTATGGCCAACGCAAGTTCTGTTACACTCATGCAGGTGGGAAGTGGCGTGCCATCTGGCTCTGGGCACTGCTGGGGTGCTCCCTCTCACCCACAGCATCCCTCGACACAATCCGGGCGAGCAAGGATCTCTCATGCAGCACGTTCACCTCCACTCTTGCTGCGTGGCCATTTCTTCTCCCGAGAGTGCTCCTGCCTCAGCAGTTCCCAGAAGGGGTCCAGTGCTCATCTGAAGTCAGCAAGAGGTGGAAAATTCACCACTTCCCAGCAGTCTGCTGTTCACTAATAATTGCCCTTGATCAAACACTGTAATCAGATATATATGGCTTTGGCTCCTAGCTGCCAGCTCTTGCTATGCCTCTGGGCCCTAGATTTTTCTCCCTGTGAAGGTAAATTCACCATAGTCAAACCACCTTTCATTTTTCCATTCACCCTCTTTCACTGCAACCCGCTTCTGTGCTTTCTCCTAAACTGCAATGTCCCTCCAAAAAAGGCGATCACAGACCTGTATATGGTCCCCATTACCACTGTTTTACACAGAAAAATATGCTTCTCTGCTTCTTCTCCCTTGCATATGCCTTCAAAGTTTATACTGAACCTCTGTGGCTGCTACAGATCAGCTTTATTGCTGGTGCACAATAATTCCTATGGTATCCCAGGGTACTGAATCATCTGAGCCCAAGGCAGTAAAGCAAGGACTTTTCATCTTAGCTGTTAGGTTGTGTTCAGCGTATGGAAAAAAAGGCACTGCTTCAATCTGATGATACCAATAGGAAAACAGGCTGGTGTAAAGCTTTTAGATGTAGGGATTGTGTCTCGCTTCCCATTTTGCACAGTGCTTGCTTAGTGCTGTGGGATCTTGTCCCGCTTCTGTGCTCCAGCATTAGCACATACACAAAATAATAAAGTCGAGGCTAACTAATGGGACCAAGAACTCTCCATCAGCTGCTTTACACTTTTCTTCCACAGCATCAAGCCCCAGTCTTGACAAAACTGCAGTTTCACAGGAGAGCTCAAGAAGCTAACTAAAACACTCCAAGAAATGTAAAACTGAATACTATTTCTTGAAATATAGAAATCTTGCCTGGCCCAGGAAGAAGTACTTAGTGCTATATATAAGACTGCAATTGGGATTTTAGGAGGAAAACACTGGCTATTTACTAACTGATACACTGGATATTTACTAACTGATGAAGTCTTCGAGTAACAACAAAGTGGAGGCTATTAGTTCAAATCTCATCTCGCAGCAGAGCATGCCAAATAGGCACGTTGGGGTCTGGTACCCTCAGCAGGCATTTCCCTGCTTGTAATGCAAAAGGAGGAGATGGGAGGTGGATAGAAGGTGACAAATGTGAGCAAGTAGCTACTAAAGGGGAATCATCTGACATGAAGAGAGGGGACTAAATGAAGTTATATCTCTGCTGTGCTTAAATCCATGTATATGATGCTGAACACTCATATACATGGATTTGAGTATGTATACTCACATAGGCATAGTCATATACATGAAGGAGACTCTGGAGGAGTCATAACAGTCTCATACCATTGCACGCACTGATCTCCTGCCTAGCTTTGTGCAACCTCCAGTGCCTTCTGCCTTCTCAGAAACCCCTTCTTCACTCTGATTGCTCCTGGATTTTATTACACATTTCTTCACTCTGATACACAGCATCAAACCCCTTTTTAATTAAGCCATCACTAACAGATTATTAGAGAATGCAACATAATAGGCACAAAACTAAGAGAAACTTTACCTGGATATGGTAATCATAGAGATTTTAAACTTCACAGTGTGAAGAAATGTTTCTCTCAACCAGATGTCTAAGGAGTGCAATGAGAAAACTTTTATTTGTAAATTACAATGTAAATAACAAATTCAGATATCACACAAGCATATAGTTCATGTTATTGGCAAATACTTGCATTAGGAGCTTTAATGAGCTTCTAAAAAATAAGCCTTTTATGCAAGCCTGTGTAATTCCTCTTCATAAAATACAGAACCTCGATACATACAGATAATAGTAGATAAGCCCCTGAAAATGAGAAAATAGAGATTTGATATGATGCACCAAGAGACAGGAAGCCAGTGACAGCTTTCAGAGTGAGGTGACAAAGGAATAACAGCAGAAAAGGCAGATGACCTCCCCTAGCAGCAGTGGTTTGGATGAATCAATGAAGGTGTAGTACTCTACCAAGAGACCAACAAAAATACAGAAAGATAACTGGGAAGTGACAAAAATTTGAGGAAGTTTTTAGTGGCTTAATATAACATGCTAAAATAAAAAGGGCAGTGTCTGTGCCAAGTGAATTCAAATTCTTCCAAAACCAAATTACCTTCATGCTAATGATTTTCTGAGTGCTGATGTTTTACAACAGAAACTAGAAAGCTCTGACTTCAGTGGATCTCTTTCTATCTGAGATAAGTAAAAGCACTTAAACAAAAAATAAAAAATAAAAAGCATATAAATTTTTGGCAATGAACACATTTATTTGTGGAGTTGTATTGCTTGTTGTTTAAAAATTTTGTATCATAGCCAGGTTATTAAAGTTCCCCAAATCGAAGCTGCGTTTAGTCCTTCTGCTGTTCTTGTACCACACCAGCTCACTGCTTGCTCACTCTCCTTCTGTAAAACTGGTCATACCTGATATTATATTAGAGTTTCTTACTAAAATGCTTCATTCTGCCAGTACTGTATGGACTGTGCTGTAAGATCTAAGTCATCAGTGCACCTCAACTGTATTAAAACTAAGCAGGAGAAGTGGAAAAAGAAAGAGAAGAGAAGAGAAGAGAAGAGAAGAGAAGAGAAGAGAAGAGAAGAGAAGAGAAGAGAAGAGAGAAAAGAAAAGAAAAGAAAAGAAAAGAAAAGAAAAGAAAAGAAAAGAAAAGAAAAGAAAAGAAAAGAAAAGAAAAAAGAAAAGAAAAAAGAAAAGAGAAAAAAAAGTTGACAATGTTTATTGTTCAAATTATCTATGGCATATTAAGTCAGTAGCTAAAATTTATTTTCTCGTGTATTTTAACTAGTCCAAGTTTATATTGCATATATAGCAATGCAATGTATACTTTCATGCAGTACATCCAATAACCTTTAGTAAAATATTTTAAAGGCTGTTATGAAGCACGAAGCATATGCAGTCAAAGTACATTAACATAACTAAACTCCTTAATCTAGAAGAGCACATCTGCAGTTGCAGCGTTGCCCCTGTTTATTAAAGACAGACTGGGAGCATTGTGTCCCTTTGCCACTTTTATTTTCCCAAGGAAAGGGAAGGATGACCAGCAAGGCAAGCTTTCCTCGGGGTTGCAGAGCCATCTAGTGTCGAAGGGCAGGATTCCCGCATACATAATTTCTTCCCATTTACTCTTAATTCCCCAAACGTTTGCCCATTCCATACTTCAAAGATTTTATCAGCGTTTCTCAGGCTCCTTTTTGTTCTCTGCAATACCTTCTTTTTTCTCCCTTTTCTTTTCAGTCTTTAGAAATTTTCAGGCATGAAAGGACTGCCTGACAACACTGACTGCCCTATACCCATACACAAATGATGGTAGGGCCAACTTTCTGTATTTGTTTCTTCCTTAGGATGGAATATACAAGGATGGAGCTGAGCAAAGATTCTTTTATTTATCCAACCCTCTGCAACACCTAAGGGGCCAATTATACCTAAGCTAGCCCTAGTAGATGTTGGTCTATCCTGTCCCTAAATACATCCACAACATCCCCATTCCAAAGGTAGGAATATCCTATTCTCTCTGGCCAGCCTTTCCCCTGTGGTTACTCATTTTCACTTGGGCAGTTTGCTCTCAAGTCTAGCTTCAGTCTGTTTCTTTCAAATTTAGGTGGCTGCTTCTCATCCTGCCTTGGAAAAAGCAGAGGCATTTGACCAGTACTGTCTTTGGTGTAACATTTGTCTGTTGGTGGATGTGCCTCCCCCGCTGCTTTTTCTCTATACAAAACAAGTGCAAACCTTACAGTCTTTGCTGGCCAGTGGGGTTTGTGGGACCTCTTTGCCATGCTTTCTGCTCTGCCCTGAGCTGTCTCTTTGTCTACCCCTTTCTCCAAGAGCCATGGCACTGCTGGACCCTGCTTCAGCCAAGTCTTCACTAGTGCCGCATCGGGGCAGCACAAGGGCTGCCTGTGCCTTACAGGTGATACAGCTGGTGCTGAGCTTAAGTGGCCACCTCAGGTGGGGTAGAAACAGTCTGAAGGGCTGCAGAAAACCCAGAATACAGCAAGAGAAGTCTGAGTGCAGGGTGCTCAGAGAAACAGGACTACGGGGTCAAGTAGGAAATATTATGAGTAGTTCCGGGGAGCTCATGAACACTGGTGGCCCTCCAGGTAGGAGGAGTTCTATATGTAACATGTATATGCACGTGCATATTTCCTACAGAATGTTTCAGCTCACTGTATATAAGATAATGCTTACTCTAGAGGTGGAATAAATTTGTGTCATTTGACAGACTAGCTGGAGAACAGGTTAGCTAAACGTAGGTATGGTTTTATTTTGTGACCAAAGTACTTGTTTCAGGCAACAGAAGGGGTTTATGTAGATGACTGTCCTGGGTCTATTAATCAACAACTAAAAAAAGAATGAAAAGTTTGGAGCTAGAAAGCTTCCCTATTTCAAAACTGGGTTTGACTGCCTGACATTTGGCTACTGGTGATGTGTTTCATTTTGATGTGTGGTGGTATATGTTATCCAACATGACCTCCAAAGACAGGCAGCTCTATCCTAAACAAGACAGGACCTCAGAGGCATGCCTTTTATACTCAACTCCAGCTAGAGCAGATTTCAGTGATCCACTTTGGAAATTATGAAGAAATAAAGGACAGACAAGCTGCCACCCAAGAAGAGAGCTGAAATGGTCTGATCATAGGAGGGATATAGTTACCTGAGTTATATGAATATCCATGTTAGATGAAGAGAGGCATTTATCACCCATGCCTCTGTTTAGGCATCTGTAAATAAAAAGTCCAACAGGATTTTGAAAGCAATCTGGCAGAAGGTGGGTAACCTCAGATTTCCACTGACATGGTTTATTTCTGGGCTGGTTTCCTAAGAAACAAAGTGTGTGTGATCACACTGCCTGTCTCCCACTAATAACTTCTGAACCTGCTGGCTGGGTTTGATGAAAGGCTAGCAATCTCAAGGATATGAAATTTCTGTATGTTCCATGAAAATCAGTCACTAGGTGGAGGAAAGAGACCCAAATGAGTATCTCCATGGGGAGACAAGTCATAGAATGAAATCAGCTGTTCTTGGTCTGGTTTGGTCTACCAGCTGGGCAATAAGCAGGTATTGGGCAAACAATAAATAAACGCGTGCACATTGCAGACCCAGGCACAGCACAGCACTGGCTGCTGCCTTTTGGGGCTGTATTGTGTCCAGCTGCTGGGCAGAAATGGGGTGTCCCGGGGGAAAGGAGGAATATGAAACAGATGGTGGCCCTGGAAAGGGGAGCCCTTACTCGTAGGAGTATGAACTACTGTAAATGTTGTTCGTGAGTGGAAGATGCTGGACCCTCTGCAGTGATGCAAATAAGACGTCTGCTTCCTCCACTGCTATTCTACCAAAAGGCATAGTTTGTTTAAATAAAATATCTTAATTTGTCTTAGCTTTTGTTTGTGTTAGCTACCCAGTAATCGGCAATTTTATTAATTGGAAATTACTGGTTTGGAAAAAAAAAATCACTCCTTTGTCTCATCTTAAAATAAAAGGTGTTTGTACAAACCTCTGGCTCACAATAGTTTTTAGGACAGTTTAGTACCATGGGAATGGATGCACTTTCAGAGAGACAACTGCCTTACAGACAGAATACATTAGCAGATCACAAAAAAGAGAAAAATAAGGTGGTTGTTTGCGCATCTGCCCACTGGAGGCCTTGTCTCCCTCTGCACCAGCTGCCGCAGACCACTCCTTGGGAGAAAGGAGGTACCGCAGAGGTGCCAGTGACCTTGATAATATCATGCTGTGCCAGTAATTGCCTGACAGCATCCACCGGTACATGAAAGTATCCATTTAATCCAGGCCTTTCTTTAGAGGCTGCAGTTTCACTGGGTTATTGGGACATAAGAAGTCTCTGCCTTACAGCTTTTTTTTTGGATTCCTGATGTTTCTGGCTAGAGTGAGGTTGAGAAGGTATTGCTATATCCTCCCATGCTTTTTCCTTCACCTAAGCTTAATCTGTTGCTGAAGAAAGACAAGAAAGCAAAGTTTAAGACCAGAAAACAAGGTTAAACCACAGGCTATTATCTGGAAAACCCTGATGAAGAGCGGCTTGCAATTCCTGGACAACAGGAGTATGGATTATTACAAGAATATAAGCAAAACCAATGTGTTTTCCCCCTTATTCTTTCCTATCCTTGCTGCTGTGACATAACTGAGGGGAAATGTAATTATCAATGTAAAATCTACATTTCTGCACATTGTCTATAGCACACATACATGGAAACCCCTTGGACCTTCTTTGGAGGCAAGTTCTCTGTATTTACAATGTGACCAGGTGTCGTGGTTTAACCCCAGCCAGCAACTAAGCACCACGCAGCTGCTCCCTCACTCCCCATCCCCAGTGGGATGGAGGAGAAAATCGGGAAAAGAAGTAAAACTCGTGGGTTGAGATAAGAACGGTTTAATAGAACAGAAAAGAAGAAACTAATAATGATAATAACACTAATAAAATGACAACAGCAATCGTAAAAGGATTGGAATGTACAAATGATGCGCAGGGCAATTGCTCACCACCTGCCGATCGACACCCAGCCAGTCCCTGAGCAGTGATTCCCTGCCCCCACTCCCCAGTTCCTAATCTAGACGGGACGTCCCATGGTATGGAATACACTGTTGGCCAGTTTGGGTCAGGTGCCCTGGTTGTGTCCTGTGCCAACTTCTTGTGCCCTGGCTGGGCACGAGAAGCTGAAAAATCCTTGACTATAGTCTAAACACTACTGAGCAACAACTGAAAACATCAGTGTTATCAACATTCTTCACATACTGAACTCAAACCATAGCACCGTACCAGCTACTAGGAAGACAATTAACTCTATCCCAGCTGAACCCAGGACACCGTGTAATGCCAGATATGTTACCTGAGCTCTCCCAACTTTCAAAAAAGATGACAGCAGGTCCTACTCCATCTTCCTAGACACACCTGCTGGGCAAGCCAGCGGCCAGGAGACCTCCACAGCCAGCAGCACCATCAGCTCTTGGCTTGCTGGCATTTCCCCCATGCTGCTGAAGGGGGAAGCTCTTGCGGCATCCAAAGTGGAAGAGGTATTCAGATCAGCATATGAAATGTCTGCAATGGTCTGACAGTGTGGATTATGTTGACTGTATGCTCTGCCCAGCATGAGTGGTGCAGGAACCAGTGGCACGGCAGGCGCCTTGGTGAACCCATTGCTGGTCAGTCCCAAATCCCTCCCTAACTCCCATCTTACCAAAGCTCAGTCCTGAGCTCTCGATGGCACTGGCAGTGGCCTTCCCACACTGCTGGAATCTGCAGCTACTAATTAAAGACCAATCCTTGATGAACCCTTCTAGTGACTGCCCTGTGGCCTCGTGCTTCCTCCATCTCAGCAGCCTGTGTTTCATCTCCCTTTAGCAAGCTTCTTAGGCAGTCACAGTTCTGGTATAGCTCCTCTCTTAATTGATATTTCTTGTATGGCACCATGTCAGATGCTTCACTGAAATCAAAACAGAGCAAATCTCCTGGGAAAAGTCAGCTGTCTTGTCAAAGGAAGGTACTGGGTTAGTGTGGCACTACCTGCCTTTCAATGAATCCACACTGCTTTTTGCCCTGTTTGTAGCTTACCTTCATGTCTTGAATTACAGTCTCTTCCCTACCAGGTGACATCTCTTGGGAGGGAAGAGCCCTGTGCTCAGACCAGGCCAGCACCGGTCATCATCCTTCTTGTAAAGAATAGGGTCCTTGAGCTGGAATAAATTGTGACTGTTCCTCAGTAATTACTAGCACCTTTGGTCATAAACAGGAATTAGTTCACCATGAAAAATCTACATCAGTATCATAGCCTGAAATACTAGCATTGTTTTTCTTTAAAACAGAGGCAGGTAGCACTAAGGAGTCTTACTGCCACTGCTGGCTAGACAAACCCATCAATTTATGTGCTGGAAAGAAGTGTGTGTAAACATTTTTCTTTCCAGCAACAGTGGTCAGATGAAGAGATTAATGAAATTTCTTTTATTCAGAAATGATTAGTAAAGATATCAGTCAAAACATGAGCAGTATCTGGAACAAGCCATTGAGATGATAGTGGTAATATAACCACCGTTCATACTATCTGGTACCACATTCCTCTCCCTACAAAGTGGCAGGGTGTGTTTGACCTGCCTGCTGTCACTACCAGGCACTAAGAGCCTGGTCTTACTGCAGCGGATGCCAGAGTTTCCCAGGAATCACATTTGGTTTGCAAGCAAAGTCTGTTTGGCCCATTTGAGATCCTTACAGACCCACCAGCTGTAGTGAGTCAACTCTCTTCCCCTTTTCTCACCAAGGCACAATTTTCATTCCCAGCATCACGCATCTCTGTGCAGAGACATGAGCCGGTGTAGCCAGGATGGCAATTCACTCCTCTGGATGTGTCCCCGAGGTAGGGGATTGTTCTCTTTTCTCTGCACCTGAAGGTTGGGTCATGGCCACATGGTGCAAGGAAGTCTGGTTAGGTCATATGAGATGTTCAAATGCTGTTTGGCCGACGGACAAGTCTTGTTTCCCGTGAAAAGGAAACAATGACTGGACTATGCAGGCTATAGTCTCGTGCCCTTGTTCTCTGCAGGGTATGGGGTAGGTAGCAGGAGGGAGGATATGGTAGCAGATCACTGCTCATTTTTAGTTAAAAGCCCAGCACATTGGAAACGACGTCTTTTGTCTTTCAGACAATGTCAACAGCTAATGCAGGAGTATTACTGCAATACTGCAGCCCCATGCAGCAGATGCTCCCTTCTCCCAATACACTGGAGTGAAGTGATTCTGAATAAGCATTTGTAACCAGAGCCCTGAGTCTTTCTGAGTTAATAAAGAATTATTGGCAGCGAGTTTCCCTGCCATTCTTCTGGAGCTTTTCAGCTGCCACTCTGCAGCAAGGAGAGAAACACAAGCCCTAGGAGCCTCTTGCAACTTTCCCACATACTGTAACATATTTTGGAGATATAGAATAACACAATGGAGTCCAGTGGAACCGAGCAGCACCGCAGAACTGCCAAAAGTAGGAAACTGGTGTGAGGGACTGCCACTGCTTCTCCTACACTGCAAGCTTCAATTACTTGGTGAGTTTTGCACTGGACTTGGGCATTTTTAAGCAAACAAACGATTGTCAAACATTTAAACAAAATTCAGTAAATATAGCAGGCTAGAAGCTCTGATTTTAAAATGTTTGGGTCAGCAATCAGGTAATTGTTATATAGAGTGCAGTAATAACAGAGAGAGATGACTCTTACCTGACTTTAGGTGCCTCTGAGGCACATCTATATTCCAGCTTGGCAACTAAGCACCCTTTAGAGTCAGCAGAGTTAATGAAATACAGAGCGCAATTACTCTTGCCTAAAGTAGTCTACTAGATTTGGCCAGATGGATTACGAGGTCTCAGCTGATGAAATCTCCTCTGGCAGAATGGGTACCTAGACACCAAGTTCAGATGCAGGCAGCTACCACTGCAGTCAATGTCTAATGTTAGGCAAAATGAACGTGGTCCAGATATCTAGTCCCTCCTCAAGGCGACCAGGTACAACTCTTACAAGAGTAATGCAGAAGGTGCTATTAGCAACAACCAATACAGTGCCAAAAAGCTTTTCAGAAAGAGCAGATTTCTCCACTGCTTACTGACAGGAATAGGAATCAGAGACCCCAAGAACAAGAACAAAACTCCCAGAGGGCTTAAATAGAGGAAACTAAAGGACTTGCCTGAACGTCGGAATTCAAATATTTATAACCCACTGAGAAAGCGTGTCTCTCCAGCAGCACTCATGGCATGCCTTCACTTCAGAGCTAGCGCAGGGTGATTGACAAGTTATTGGCATCTCCCGAAAGCAAAGCCCACTCTGAATTGTAGTTCCACCCTGGTGAGGCCCATGCTGGGCTGGGGCCATATTCCCCAGCTCCCCGGGCTTCCCCTGGTCTGCCCCTGAGGGAGGAGGTGAGCAGGGGAAGGCAGACGGCACTTGGGCACTTGCAGCACCTGCAACCTCAATGCAGGGATATGGGTCTCGGGGTGAGATGAAGGACATGCTGCCCACTGACCATACCCAAGCCCAGGGAGGTTCCCCAGCATTAGATGCTTCCCAAAAGACCTGTGTGGTTCCCAGGGGCAGCTGTACCAATGTGCAGAACCCTCATTAACAGTAAAGAGCAATTAGGTTTTCTCTTCATGGGGCTGTACTTTTCTTAGTTGCTTACTAATTGAAGCACACCTTTCCTTTGCTTTGCACCTTTCTTTCACAGGGCTTTCAGGCGTAACCAAGAATCCTTGCTGCCCTTTCTCAAGAATCCCCCTCTTTTTCTTTCTGTCTCTGTTAACGGTGGGTCCTGCACGAGACCTGAAGTAGAGATGCTCCATGGTCACAGGCTGACGACAAAGCTTCTTCTTCATGAAAGAACTGCATTTTTTTCTTAGATATTTATCATTTGTGCCCTGATTTAAAGAAAAAAAAACCAAAAAAAAAAACCCAAAAAACTTTCACGGGTGAGCTAAATTAACCTAGGACCACAAGTTACATCCGTGCATGTATGTGTGTGTGAGTATTCTGAATCGGGAAACATTCTTCCTTCGTTTCCTCTCCTGAACATTTTACATCCTCATAGTGAATAATTTAATCATTATTAAACTGTCCATGATCATGGTATTACAATGTAATCACTACTGGCCTGCACAGAATGCAGATAATTACATACATCACTTCTTTTTGTATATGACATACATTAAGAAGTATACCTAAAAAGATTTTCAGTTCTGACCAAATTTTGTTTTAAGAAACAAGTGGAATCAGACAGACAGTATTAGCATATTTAGGCCATTGTTTTAAACAATATCAGGAGATTTAATTAAAGAAAATCACCCCATATTGTGAGTAACACTGCATGACTGTAGCACAAACAAAACTAAGCAATTTTTTGATGAAAGCTGCGTCATCGGTTACTAATGTCAGATGAATAACTAATGCTATCTCATGCTCCTGAAGCCTCGTTTCTCAGCAAGGAGCCTCCCTAAGTGAAATGCTAAAGAGAGCAGTCCAAAGATTTACATAGGTCAGGATGTAAATCTCGGGGGAAGGAACAGATTTCTTCAAGCAGAGAAGCAGGAAAGGGAAAAACAGCAGCTTTCCTTCTTCTGAGAGGGGAAAACAGATAAAGGGTCCTGGTGGCTCCTGCCAAGTCCTCACGCCCGCTGTGCCGCAGACAGTTCTGCCTTTCATAGATGGCGGAGCAGCAGCTATTCATTATTGGCAGAGAATTAACTGCTATTCCCATTTATTTTTTCCTTTTGAAATTATAAAAACTGGCTCGTGGGAGAAGCTAACACTTCAGTTTGCTGTATCCTGCCAATAATGATCAACCAAGAGCATTAAAAAGCAGCAAGCAGTGATACACTTTGTTTCACTGGGCCTTCTTTCTCAATCTCCTGATATTTATCAGCCTCTGTAGTTTGATAATCGAAGTTAGCATGCTAGAGACAGAGACCATCACCTGACCAGGAGCCATGGGTACCGTGGTTTAACCCCAGCCAGCAACTAAGTACCATCCAGCCACTCACTCACTCCCTCCCGCCATGGGATGGGGTAGAGAATCGGAAGGGTAAAAGTGAGAAAACTTATGGGCTGAGATAAGAACAATTTAATAATTGAAATAAAATAAATTTAATAATAATAATAATAATAATAATAATAATTTGTAATGAAAAGGAAATTAACAAAAAGAGAGAGAAATAAAACCCAAGAAAAAGAAGTGATGCACATGAAAAACAATTGCTCGCCACCAACCGACCAATGCCCAGACTGTTCCCGAGCAGTGGTCCCCACAGGCAGCTTTCCCCCTAGTTTATATACTGA
The DNA here is from genome assembly GCF_964188355.1 of Buteo buteo. Taxonomy (NCBI): domain Eukaryota; kingdom Metazoa; phylum Chordata; class Aves; order Accipitriformes; family Accipitridae; genus Buteo; species Buteo buteo. Next base: position 30,965,246 of record NC_134171.1, on the reverse strand, counting down.
GCATGGTGTCATATGGTCTGGAATATCCCTTTGGTCAGTTGGGGTCAGCTGCCCCGGCTGTGTCCTCTCCCAGCTTCTTGTGCCCCCCAGCCTCCTCGCTGGCAGGGCAAGTATGAGAAGCTGAAAAGTCCTTGACTTAGTGAAAGCACCGCTCAGCAACAATTAAAACATCAGTGTGTTATCAACCTTATTCTCATCCTAAATCCAAAACACAGCACCACGCCAGCTACTAGGAAGAAAAAGAACTCTATCCCAGCCGAAACCAGGACAGCCTGAATGCCCCAGAAGCCCCTGAGGCCAGTGGGCAAGAAGTGGTGCGGCACTGACAAAGTGAGATCTCAGAACGGACATGTTCCCTGAGAAGCCCTTCCATCTTGATTTCTGGGCACTTTTCCATGCAAGACAGTTCAGTGGAAAGTCGATTCGTATCTGTTTACAGCCAAACTTATCCCTGAAAAGCAGATGTACGTTAAAAGCCAAAAAAGCTTTGGTTGGCGGGAAGGGTTTCTACTGCAATAGTGAAATGTTGTCCCTTTGATGGTGTAGTTGCTCTGAAATTTTTTACTAGTGAAATGTGCTGCAGCAGGTGGAGAAAGGAGGCCCCATCCCTCCCCAGAACATCAATGTTTTTTGTGATCTCAGGCTGCCGAAAAACTTTTTATCAGTTTTATAGCCCCAGAGAGGTTCAGGGCCACAGCTCAGAGCAAAGCTTGGTGGGACTTCAATTGCCAGAATGGAAGTTAATCTCCCAAACTTTGCTCCCCAATCTGTGTACAGCTGGGTTTGGATTGCCCTTCTAAGACACCTCACCTTCTCCCTACACAAGATGGGAGGGTAGGTGCCTAGGTCTGGACTTTGCTTTTCTACTCTGGAGGTCAGAGTCCGCAGCCCAGCCTTTGCCCCAAAGGGGAGTCCGTGCTGCTTCATTCCTGGAGCAGGCTTGGCTGGTGGCCGTGCAGCGCTCCTGCCTCCTTCTCCAGCCTGCAGGTAGCCATTCCTCTGCTCTCACCCAAAGTCACGCAGAGCCTGAACTCTGACTTCCAGCTCACTTTCTTACGTTTGCTTTCAATCCCACACGTGTCTCGATCCCTCCTGACAATTGTAAAGCCCATGCATACTGTGTCTTTGTGGCAAACACAATGTGGGGCGGTCCTCCTCGGTTAATAACCAGCCGATACGCAAGCCCTCAGCTCCTCAAAGCACAACGGGGAGTTTCTTAGGTGCTTTCCAATGTTTTGTTGCAAGTTCATGAAAACTGTCCCACGAACATACCAATGCCCTTGCACGTTTCAGAGGCTGCAGGCAGGGGGATTTTGCAGAACCTCCTTGCATTCAAGCTCTTGCCACAGAGAGGCAGCCTCTGCCAGCAAGACAGAAAGAGAAAAAAAACCCAAACCAGTGAATGGGAAAGAGGAGCTTTGTAGGAAGCATCAGTAAATGGAAAAATAGGGACAGTGTAGTCGGGATGTGAGGCTGTGCCTGACCTGCTCCTGAAGTGCCCCTGTGCTTTGTACTGTGGGTGGAGGCTGCACTTCAGCGAGGTGTTTTACATAAAGTAACAAGGTTAAGTTTCCCTGACCTGTGAAGGCAAAAAAAGAAGTTTTTTCTGGTGTGAAATGACAATGGTGTCTTTGCAGCAGCTCGTTCTCAGGACTGGAGCAGCAGTGGTACCTATCCTGAAGGTTTCTGTGCCCTCGCTGAAGAGCTTGGGGGATTCCTGAGCCCACCTTCTGCAACCAAGGGACTTTGTCGGTGGAGACCACTCCATTCTAGCATGGTGGGCAGTCTAAAGAGAGTGTGAGCAATAATTTACAGCAGGTAGGGATTTACTAAAACCATATATAAATTTTGTCCCTTATATTAAAAGACCAAGTTGAGGACTTGCTGGGTTTTTTTCTAACTGAATATATGGACCTTTGTTCCTTTTTTTTCAACTGGGAACTCTGTGATATCAACATTCCTGAGGACAAAAGTCCTTAGCTTTCCACCTGCAAGTCAAGGATGTTTTTCTATTAAAATCCTAATTGTATCAATGAGGTTTATTCATTGTTTCAAAGCTACTAGTAACAATTAGCATGCTGATGTTCACTGATTAAGAGAAGAAGGAAAAAAAAAGTCTAAGGTAAATAAATCAACTTAAAAATTATCCCTTTCTGCAAACAACAGCTGCACAGGAAAAGGAAGACTGTTAGCCATCTTTCACTGATGTACTAGGCTGATCCAGTAGATGCGTTTCAAGTACTCTGCGGCTGCAAGTTAATATATCCTACGCTCCACAGGAAAGAACCATGCAGGAAAACAAAAAAAAAGGCAGAACAATTGTGTGAACCAAACGCCCCATCTTATTCTGAAAACATCTGGGCCTCTGAACGTTTCATTCATTCATTTGGTTTATTTGGTGCAAAAGCTGCCCAAGCATTAGCAGCCTCTTGGTTAATAATAGAAAAAGCAAATGTTGGTGTAGAGATCCTTTGCCTTTTATTTGGTAGGACATGGACTCAGAAAACAGGAACCGCTCAGGGACTGAGGCTATACGAAGTATGACGAGATTCAGTATGGGGGAGGACAGCTGGGGTGTGTGATGCTGGGATTACGGAGGGGATAAGGAATGCCAGTGGTTTTGGAAATACTGGTTTATCAAGAGCCTCAGCTCAGCACAAAGTACAGTAGTGCTGGAGAAAAAGACTGCAGGGGTGAAAGAAATAAATGGAGGATGAAATGCAGACTCAAAAAGTCTGGGATGATTTTGGCACAAAGCTTCCAAAAAGCCAGGATTTTATCAGTCAGGATATCACAGTTTCTGACAACTTCTACCAAGCTCAGCCATGGGACTCTGCTTCAGCGCTGAAGAGTGTCCTGTGAAGGGTTAAGTGGTGAAAGAGTAACTGCTTCATTTTACGTAGATAACACAACAAAGCCTGGAAATGCAAATGCGTTCAGAAAAAGCCTTTGAAAAAATTTTTTTTTTTCCTCTCAAAGTTTTTACGTTATAGAGGTTTAAGAAAAGTCCCCACTGTTTATTGTCGAGTGTTTATTACTGCGGACATCAGGATCGGCTGACAAGTTTACATAAAAAATTCCGGATCTTAACATTTTCCCAGTTGTTACTTTTCCTTTTCTACTGCTTCATCTTTACAGAAGAAAGGGATTAAAGTGATGTATTTTGTCACACATTTTCCTGCAGTGAATTAACCCTTGGCCAACAATGACAAGGAAGACAGTGCAGCTATATGGAAATTAACTTGACAGCCAATAAACATGAGAGCCTGTTGTTCACTGGATTTCATTTTAATAGGCATTAACAAGGCTTTTGGGTTAAGTAAGCAAACGGAACTAGCCCTGAGACTATCATTTCATTTCATAGCCCTTTTCATAGGGATTAGCTATCAGTCTGAAAGGCCTGTGAGGCATCATCTGGCTTTTTAACTCAAATCGTACTGAATCCATCGCAATTCCCTTTTGCTCCTAAAATGCTACAAACAAGTAAACAATATCCATTGTGGATCCTTATATTTCTTGGTACGTGTCAGATTTTTAATGAGAAATCTGAGGTGGGAATGGCACAAATCTGCACTGCAGGTAGAGCCTGCCTATTCCCAGAGCTTCAGTTAGTGAGAATCTTTATTCTACAATGATAATTTTGCTTTAAAAAATGTCAAAGGTACCTGCATGAGCTTAAGGAACAGCTAAGCCTGTTTCCCCTCCTTTCAAATCTTAGGCACAGTTTGTGCCTGGGCTGAACTTGATTTGGCTACAAGCTCTCTGGGTTGGGGTACCAAGATTGTGTTGCTCTGCAAGTTAATCAAAATTGAAGTGATATCTCACTACAGACCCTTGATGCTATCGTTCTGCTCATCCTCCTTATCAACTATCTTCCCCTCCAGAAGTAATACAACAATTAACAGCTGGGTAAGAACAGAGCATACTGTGCACGCTTTATTTGGGGGTAAAAGGGCACAGAGTAGCCACAGCACTAAAGAATCAAGATGAGTGGTTTTAATAATCACTTCTGACTGAGAGCAGCGTATGGGAAATTAAAATAATGCTTTTATACATGCTCTGGTCGAGCGAGCCTTCCAGTCAAGAGAAGCCACAGAGCTTCCTAACGGGACAGTCAGGAGCTCACTGTAGGAGTTCCCATCAGGCCCACGGCCGGTGACGGTGGTACCATGCTGGATGGCCCCAGGTCTGCACAGAGGCACCAAAGCTTGAACACTTTGGTGATTCTGAGCAGCTTAATGGAGTTGTACCACATGGCGCCTGGCATACCAGAGAGCAGTCCACTATTTCAAGCCAGCCCTGTAAAGCTGAGGACCACACTGTAAGTGGCACGGGGACTGCATCCTCCTGTGACCAGGAAACAACGGAGAATGAACGGTTCTGGGCAGAAGTCGGTGCTGATGCCTGGTGTAGGACCATACCAGTGGGTTGCTCATCGCGTGCTGCAGAGATACTGCTAAACTGGGGCTGAAGAACGGTGGTCAGAGGGTGCTGATGTTAGAGCATGTGACAGGACGATAAGTCGTGTAGAGCTACCGTGTCCACTGATACTGTGTCTGCTTCTCAGAGTACTGAGTGGATGGAGTTGGGTGATTGATGGAAAATTGTTTTCCCATGGATTCGCAATTCAATCTGCCACACTTGCATCCTTTTCACCTGCCTTCATGCAATTGTTTGTATAGATATTTGTGAAGAGTCTTTTATTTACATGAGTAAGTATTATTCACACACAAGTGAATGTATTGACACGTGAACAAATGGGTTCCCAGAAACAAAAGCACACTCTCGCTGGAAGTGATTACCCTGCCACCCTATACATACACATTTACTTGATGAGAATGTGACTAGAGAAACCAAATGTAAAACATGCAGGACAGCCAATAAATGTCGTTTATGTGTCCCAGTCAGGAAGGAAACCAGCTATTTTTAAAACAGGGATTTATAAATACAGCCAAATGTAAGGCATGGTCTAAAGAGGACAAGCAGGAATCAAAGATGCTCAGTAGCTTTCCTGGAGCACAGAGCTTATTCACCATCCCTGTTACTGGCCCAGACCCAAGTAGAGCAGAGCCCTTCTAACGTCCTGTTAATGTGAGTGTCTTCTGCTGTGTGTCTTTTGGCTAATAGCATCAGCATGTTAGAAAAAGTCTGTAGAAATATGCAGGACTGGGCTTAGCACTTCTGCGTGGCTCTGTTGCAGATTCATGACTTACAAGCAGTGGAGGGCTTGAGAGTGGAGTTCTCTGTGTATCATCTGCCTCATGCTTTCATGCATAGACGCTCACCCTGTCCTGTGGCACACATGAACCTGAGTGTATTTCTTCACATGTTGGGCCAAGACAGCACCTATCCACTTTCTTTCCTCTTCTCAAGAATTCAAAAAGTCCTGAATGACTTAAATTGCCCTAGCAAAATCCCAGCACAAGCACCTACGTGTTATGGCTCATTCAACGCTCTCGAGTCTCCATCAATACCTCAACCAGAGGATCCTGCTGTGCAGCTCCTGTAAGAAAGATGTCCTCAAGTGAGGTACATGTGCCTGGAAAAGTCTGTATTTCTGTGCTAAAGAACGGGAATGTAAATATTGTATTAAGATCTTGTATTTAACATCTGTGATCTCAGTAAAGGGGAGGAGAAGAAAAAGGAGGTTGTTGTCATGAAGAAAACAGCAATGCTTACTACCCAAAGGTTTCTATTTCAAAGATTTTCAAAAATATTTCATATGTTATTTGCAAAGTTGTATACTAATTAAAACATGCACTGAAATATTTATTAAGATTCTGCATCTCTCTCTTGGCTCCCTCTCTAAAGCTCACTCGGAACTATTATATCAGCTACTTTGGGGGTTTATGTACAACAAACAGCCCAGAGGCTTAATTTTGTGCAGCACTTTTTGAAAAGCTATGACTGCAAGCTGTGCTTCAGCAGAGTGTAAGGTTGAAATGTAGCAGGATATTGCTGTTTTAATGTTCCTATCACATGGGTATGTAAGGAATGGGAGGTAATCAGTAGCTGGTTATTAAAAATCAATTTACTCCAGTGTGCTACAGTGCAGACATCTACCATGATAAGTAATATAAAAAAATTTAATTTTATCGTGAATCTCCTGATACATGGATGGTTTTTTTTCCTTTTTTTTCATGGAGCTGCAGTTAGACTTGGAAAGGTGATGTGGTAGCATTAAAACATTTCTGGACTGATAAAAATGACAAAGATATTGCCTTCTTAATTTCCTGCTTTGAAACCATTCTTATGATTTCACAGCCTTTACTGGTGAATTCACTTATTAGTGAATTTTTGGGTTTCCCAGTCCCACCAGCATTGCCTACATGCAATAATTAGCAATTAACATGATACTTATGTTTTAAGGTGGTTTTTTCCACTATTCCTAACTTTGAAGACTTGATTTTGTTCTCTAAATTACAGTTATAGTCCATAGCATGACCTTTTACTGGGGCCATTCAAGAACTGTATTTATAATATCTGTTTTCAGTAGCTTAAAAGACTGCTGAATTTCAGTCAGTTTGAGGATGTTATTTTCCAGGGTGGCAGTCCACCTTCTCCAAATGAATTTGGAGAGGCTGGAGGAAGAGAGGAAATGCTTGGCCTTCTTTCCAAAAAGAGACGATGGCCCTCAAGAAAACTTATTGCCTTCATGCTTTGAAATGATGGCTTACATTCATGCACACAACCCCGCCACGTTTAAATGGCATTATTACGATGGCAAAAACTCATGCATTCAAAAGGTCAGAAATGCCAGAATTATAACAACATATTTTCTGGGGGAAGTTCTTTCTGTGTTGTGATGTTGACCCTATGGATAGGATCATGTGCTCTTTCTCTGTAGATGCTACATCTTGCTGAGTGCATTGCTTTCACATGACTCAAATACATCTGATTTAGTTATAAATACTGGAATAGAGAAGGCGAAGCTTCTCTCTTTTGTTCTACAGTGCACCAGATGTCCCTTTTCATTATCATTACAAATATCCAGTGGTATTATTCCTTCATGTCTCTCCTACAAGCCCACACAGCGCTGTGGAGGAACCATTTATTGTGAAATTACAAGTATCTATTTAACACCAAGAAGGATATTTGGTATTTTAAGAGCTGTATTATACCAAGGTAAGTGAAATTTCTTTCAAAGCTGTTCTAGATTCACACCAGTGACAGTCTGGGGAAAGGCGAGCCTCAGCTGCAGGTTCCTTTAAGGCATTTCTGTAGCCTCAGGGCTCCTTGGACTCATGTGCTCTCTGCAACTGTCTCCTTTAGGCAAGGAGCCGGCACTGTAGCCAGTGGCAAGATCTTCTCCCCCTTCCCCTGCGCTCCCCACACATGACCAACCCGGCAGGTGAGTGAGTGACTGCTGCTGCACAGAGGGGGTTCAGTGGTCACATACCTTTTTTTTTCCCCAAAACCAGCCTCAGACTGATCACCAGTCTGAATAGCAAACCCAAAGCAGACAAGATAATGCAGGAATGGCAGGAACCTCCTTCAGAGCCAGTTTCAACTGAAATACAGTGAGCCCACTGCCTCCAGATTGTGCAGACTGTGCTACTGCATGTGCACGCTGGTTCTTAACTGTAGAGCTTTACAGAGGAGTTTTTGCCTAGCTTAGTTAAATGCCAAACAAATGCCAAATAAAAGATCATTGCAAAAGGTACCATAATAAAACTACTTTCCAAATGCCTCGTGATTAGGACAAGAAATATCAGCAAAGGAAACTGAGGTTAAACTTTATTCCTTACTTTCTACCCACCCAGTGAAGTACTGCAGTACTAATGTGGGAGGCTGCTGAAACGCCATCCTGGAGGGGCTTTAAGGACAGGTTAGCAAATGTCTCCCAGAAACAAATTAGGAATCACAGATTCTGCATGGGGGTAGAAGAACAGACTGGATGAGCTCTCAGTGTTTTTTTCTAGCATTCATTTCTATAACCCATCGCACACTAGAAATGGGGCCGCTATCCCAGTTTAACAGGGATTCCCAGAGAAACCCATACTGTTCATTGGCACTGTGATGGGTCTTCCAAATCCCACGTCGAGCAGCCTGCCCTGTGTGGTCCCCAGCAATTGCTGCTGTTTCACACCATCACTGAGCCATCAGAGAGAAGAGCCCGGCCATCACCACCAGGGAGAGCAGCTGTGTTGGCGTGGCAGCCTGGCTCCAGCAAAGCCTTTGGGTGCAGTGCCACAGGCAGTCATTCCAGCAGAGACATTTTTAGGGGAAGGTGCGTCCTCAGCCCCTCGGTAGCTGCAGACACCTCTCCCTTGTGAAACCACAGCTTAGAGCCAGCTACACTGTGCTCTCTTGTGATCAAGTGTATCCAGCACCCACTGCTCTGCACCGACTTGACTGTGTCACCACTATTGGAAACCCATACTTTGGAAGAGCAAGAGAAGCCCATCTCACTTTGCCTGCAGACTGGATTGATTGTCTTCCTACAAGGAAGAACAAACAAAAGTGTCTTTCACACTCCATCACACTCCAAGTGTCCATCACACTCCATCATCACTACTTCCATTGCAATAGTCAGTGGTGTAAGGAGGCGTAAGAGATTTAGCTCAACTACTGCACCATGCTAACAGTAGACACTAGTGAAAAAGAATAGCTGATTTTTTATTTTAACTCTTTTAAAATCTCATTTTAAAATTTTAAATCTCAACAGAAAAAAACAGTGTAAGTGTGGCTCACACCGTCTTGAGGGGACAAATGAGCTTAGACAACTCGTCAGCAAATGAGCAGAAGATGGGGAGCTACCGAGCAGGACAGCTTGATGCCAAGAGTGAGCAGGGAGCTGATGTGCCACCAGCTTCATCTGAATATTCAGGAAAGTTAGTTAAACGGTGACACCTTGTCCTGGCACATGTCCCTATCCTCTCCTGTAAAACAAACCCTGGCACACAGCACATGTCGTGTCACTTGCCTTTTTTCTTTCAGAGGAAGAGAGAAAAAATTCTGCATATTTGTGAGACATCTGCATTTAAAGCCACAATAGCAGGGAATGTAGATGTCTGTGCCCTTCAAAAAATAAATGCCAGGGCATACTTTCACAGAGTGCTTTGTGCCCTGCCCTCACTAGACCAGGGAGTCTTAAGATCACAGTCACACGGATTAAGGCAGAAGCATTGCATAGACTGAAGATATCTGCCACACTAGGCAAAGATTTCTGGATTAAGATGCGTAAAAGCTAGCAGTAACTGAGATGGCAGAGATTTAATAATGCTTCTGAAGTTGCCTATGTGATTCTCCTGGCTGTTCATGGTCTGGAGGAAATGCTTTCTAGGACCAGGGTGGTGCGTGTGAACCAGCAGTTCACACCTGCCAGAGAATTTGTGGGGGGAGCTGTATAAAAGTGGGATGCGTTTGGGAAGCCGAGGGGAGATGTAGCAGGCAGGGTAAGTACCACAAGAGTGGACAGAGGAGTGGGCTGTGCCAGGCTGAGCAGGACACAGGGAGGCTGGCAGAGGACACAGGCTCCTTTTTGGAAATAACTCTAAGGTGCGGGTCTTGGTGGGGCAAAACAACGTTTCTGTTTGTGCAAAGCAAGACCTGTGGGAAGGGTGGCAGCTTTAGAGGAGCTCCCCCAGAGCTGAGTCTCCTTTCCCTCCTGTCCACTGCTTTCGCCTGCAGACCTGGAAAGTGCTTGGCAGGGATGTGTTCCCCCTCGGCCAGCTCACCTGGGAGGAGCCCAGGCAGCAGCCACCAAAACGCCTCCTGTAAATCCTCCCTACCACCCTCCATGCCCATCCACACCCCTCGGCACTGCTCGGGCTGCCTGGGTGCCTTGCGTGGTGGCTGGACCCTGCACGGGCCGGTCGGTCTCGGAGCGGCGACTGGAGCCTGCCAGCTCCGCAACAGCACCTGCTGAGCCAGTGTGGCCGCCGTTGGCAAAGAGGGCTGAACTCAGGAGCAAAGAGTCTGTTTTCCAAGGAGATTATTTGGCACTTAGTGGTTTGTCTCCCAGATGACACTGTCAGTCATCGTAGCAGGGACTATGTGTTAGCTGGCTTCAAACACAAGTTGAAACACAAATCAACTTGTGAATTCCAGATGAAACCAGAAAAGGTGATCAGAAAGAAAGACTCTTCAAAACTCAAAGGTCATGCCTCTGCCTTGATGGAGAAGCAGGTTTTTCTCTAGTAGTAGGTAATTATTCTTCTGTGGAGTATAGATTTTGTGAAATATCACCAAACACTATCATAAATCAGAGAAAGCTAAACCCTGAAACCTCACATCAGAGACACTGGGTTCAGGCTTCCCCTAGAAACTTACCCCTCTGGTTCTTTACAGGCCAAATGCAGGCTGAGGAAGTGCCCATGTTAATCCATTTAAGAGGGAGGATCACAGCAAACATCTCATGACAGCAGCTGACCTTACAAGAATGCCTCCCTCATGATGGCAGAGACTTGACATAGATGCCTGAACTTGCAAAGCATTTGTCATTTTGAACTGCCACCCTGGGACAAGAGTTCATAACCTCCTTGGGATCCCCAAGCCTTGTTGTCTAATTGCCCTTCAACCTGAAACCCAGTCTTTTCAGAAGAATTCAAGTAAACGTTCTGGAGTATTTATTTTCAAATATCTGAGCTGACTTGGAGAAAGTAGGCTCTTTTTATCTCCACAGTAGCCATTTCTCAATGAAATAGAAGGGAATTACTTTTAAGGTAAAGAAGTAATTGTTTTCAGCTGGTTAATAATAAAAAGAAATTGCATGCAAGAGTTTGTATTGTCAAATCCTTCTATTAAACATAGAGAGAGAAGGGTTGCAGAGCCTGGCTCCAGGCTGGAACGCTGATATAGCATTATCCCTGTTCCCCCTCTATTACAGCTTTAAAAGTGATCTGCAGACTGCAGACTGCACCTCAAGACAGCTCAAGACAAAGGGTCTCAGGGAGCCAGAGCTAAGCACCATGTTTTATCATTGCACATTCCTTCCATCTCCTGCCTGACTCAAATAGATGCAATCTAGACTGGAGGCCTGATGTTCATGTACCTTTTGATATCTTTCTGACTGTGTAAAGGGACCGCAAATGGGACATAAGTATAATTTATACATACTATAACCTCACTTTTCATTGCCCCAGTGGAGACTTTCTAACTATGAGACTCAGGCCAGAAAGTTCACATTAATTCAGGCATTCGTTGTTTCTTCAAAGTATAAAATGGCAGTTGTACAGCTGAAAATCCCAGTGGCAGCCCCATAGCTTCACAGGAGGAGACAAATAAAGCATTCAGTGTTTCAGAAAATACCACAAGGGCCAGTCTCGGTGAATCTGCTGATCTCCCCAGCATCCGTCAAGCAAAGTCTTGTCAGAGAAAAAGCATCTGTGTTTGAGACTTCTCATACATCTGACAGCTCAGGAGGTGACTCACAGACTGGGGGGCTGGTGTAGAGTCAAGCTGGCCAACTTTGGTCAAAACGAGCTCTGAGAGCGGGAAGAAAGAGAAATGGCCCCATTGTTACAGCCACGCCGCATGACCAGGGCCCAGGCTGGGGCCAAGGCAGCGGAGAGGCTGCCGCCACTTTCTTTGCCTCTACCCAGAAAATCTGGGCTTCCAGACGTGTTGATTTTCTCGATCGTGGAGCAACCATTGCCATTGGGCCGCAGGAACATCCGAGTCCGTGCAACCAAGGGATCAGTGGCAGGCAAAGGCAGGTGGTGACTGCTTACACCCCACAACTGCTCTGCCAGGCGGTGCCCCAGGGATCATGGCACTCGGCGACTCGATGTCAGTAGAGCTAGGATCCTGTTTGCATTTGCTGTACACCAACCTGCATTACCTGAAGTGGGGAGGAGGAGGAGGACGTCTGTGAGGAAGGGAGACCTAAGCAGTCAGCACAGAGTGAAGAGCCTTCTGGGATCTGGTACTGCTCCCCTTAGAGCATCCATCTCACCCTCCTTAGTCCTCTGCACCAAAAATGTTGTTCACAATTAAAAGTGGTTCTTAAAGGCATGCAGGCTAACTCTGCTGTTTAACAATAGATAGTAGCAATGCATAGATAACTTCTATTTAATTCCTTAATCTTACATTAAGCCAGGAATGTGTGTTTACATTTAGTATTTCTAAGTATCATACTTCTCATGTGTGCCTGATTTTTAATGATCTCCTGAATAATTCATTCTAAAAGCCTCTTTATTTTCTTCTCTCCAGTTTAATTAACCTCTTGGTGCAGTCGGTGGGATTTTACCATAAAAGCATAATGCATTTTGCACTAGTGTGTAACTCATGCTGGAAGAATCTGAGTACAGCCACTAAAGAGTTAATAGCAGCTTCTGACTTAGTGCCATTTTATTATGGATGATGAATAATAACAGAACATTTTCTTATTGTGCTGAGCACTACCTTAGGATACCCAGGAAGGAGTATTCATCCTGCCCAGCACCACTGGCCAGACCTCGGCGCACGGCTCCTTCCTCGCACTGAGGCAAGGGCAGCATCCTGCGTTAGTTTTCTGTGGAGTTCTCTCTGCCCTTCCCAAAAGGCTGAAGAAGACTCCCAAATGTATGCTGGTCCTCTGCCAGAACCTCGGGCGACAAAAATTATGGGGGGTGCAATTGGGACATCAGGAGGCTCTTGACTGATATGCGCTTTTGGGTTTCCAGTTAGACCGTTTTTGGGTTCCTACCAATGGACCCCATTGACCATCCCATCCAAAGACTTGGACTTCATCAGCAGAAAAGAGCATTTCTCTTTTGTGCTGCAAGTTGGCAGCAATTATCAATAACTGTATGAGCTAAATCTCCTTGTTCAAGGAGCTAGACTGCTTTCTACAATGAGAAATATTTTTTGCTTTGCAAATGGAAGTTGCTGTAACACGGTAGTGGACAAGTCTTTATGAATGCCCATGTATGAGGTATCTTCTTATTTCCAACGTGTCTTCTTTCCAGGGTTTCTAACTACCCTATGAGTGTCTGCAAACTCACCTGTCTAATTTCACAAAGTTTGGGGATATTATTCTTTCTCTTACAGAGGTTAGGAAATGGTGATACAGAGAAATTAATAAAATTGTGCCCAGTTCTGTCACCTGGGTAGGGACACCAAAGGGAACCTTTGCATGCTGACCCCACTGTGGTGCTTTAACTGGAAAGCCAGTTTTGCTGCAATATGTCCCCTGTGCTCATCCACACTCTCAACAAGTGCAGGGGCCACTCACATCTACAGCTACCTACCAAGTTGGTGAGGGGCCTGGAGCACAAGTCTTATGAGGAGCGACTGAGGGAACTGGGGCTGTTTAGTCTGGAGAAGAGAAGGCTGAGGGGAGACCTTATCACTCTCTACAACTACCTGAACGGGGGTTGTAGTGAGGTAGGTGCTGGTATTTTCTGTCAAGTGGCTGGAGATAGGACAAGAGGAAATGGCCTCAAGTTGAGGCAAGGGAGATTTAGGTTAGACATTAGGAAAAATTTTTTTACTGAGAGGGTTGTCAGACATTGGAATAGGCTGCCCAGGGAAGTGGTTGAGTCACCATCCCTGGAGGTATTCAAAAAGCATGTAGACGGGGTACTTCAGGACATGGTTTAGTGGGCATGGTTAATGGTTGGGCTAGATGGTCTTGAAAGTCTTTTCCAACCTAAATGATTCTATGATTCTATGATTCTGCTTCAGAGGCAGAAGACCCTCCTGATGCCTTCGGCAATTTATCTTGTCTCTGGGCAAGTTTCTGTATCTCTTAACCTGGTACAGAGTCGTACTTGACCAAGTCACGCTTGGGTCACCTTAGTGCAATACCTCTGCAGCGGACCAGCTGAGCATCACTTTGGTCCTGTGGTGAGGGATGGCACAGGGCCACATCAGGCTGCGCTGGGCCAGGACCCAGAAGATGTGCAAGAGGTCACAACAGCAAGGAGCCGTGTTTTATCCTGGGCTTGTGAAAGATAACCCATCGTTAGATAAAAGCCCGTCCCTGAAGATTAGAGAACTACTCCTAAAATAGGCAAATGATTAAGCCCCAGCTGGTTTGGTCTGGACTAATTAAGGCTGAGTCTTTGGCTGGGAAAAGTGATATGGGATTTAAATCAGCCCTGCACCGTTTCAGGAAACAGATTCTCTCATGCTGGTTTTTTTTTTCCCCCCATAACTATTCTCCGGGTTCAGATTGTCAAAACACGCAGTGGCGGTTATTCGCTGTTAATTATTTGACGCTTTCTTAAGATCCTCTTATGCAACTGCTTCGTTATGCAATTAAACAGCGGCAGGTTGCCACACGCCAGGCGGGGTACGAGGAAGCCGGTCATACCTTAGATAAGCGGCAGGGGTTGGCACGGCGGCAGGGGCTGGGGGCCGGGGGCTGTGGGTCGGGGCGAGGGGGGACGCGGGGAGGGCCGCGCTTCCTATGCACAAGCCGCACCAGCGCCTCGGCTTCCTGAGCATCTGCGGCTGGCGGGACCGGCAGCCTCGCGCCTTTCCCGGTCTTTGACGTTGCGGACGGCAAAGCGTCCCCCGCACGACCACGGGGGCTCAGAAAGGGACAGAAATGGCACTCGAGCGGCTCCATTCCCCATGGTTTGAGGGAGCTCGGAGAGGGGATCGCAGAAGCCGGAGCTGGGCTGCTTTTGGATGCTCAGGCTCTCGACGTGGGGGTCTTCCACCTCTCCCAGGGTGGCAGCTGGCAGTGGTACCCCGGCTGGAGATGGGGAAAGCCTCACTGCTTTCCAGCAGGTGCTGTCTCCTGGCACGTAAAGCCTGGTTTGCAGCTTATTTAAGGAGAAATTTGTGGGATGGGTTTTATCTGTGAAGCCTTAAGTGTTGTGGTCCCCGGGCACCAGCGCCTGCCTCGCTCCTCGCAGGACACCGCGGCCAGCCCAGGCACTCCTGCTGGGAGCCACGTGTTTCACGGGGAAGGGGCTGGCAGGTGCCATCTCCAGAGGTCCCTGGCACTTGCCCATCACGCTAAGCTGCACCAGCCTGAATTTGCGGATCTCAGCCCCTGCCCCTCTGGGGAGAGAGGAGAGCCTAGCGGGCAGGGGGGGAGGTGATTTTAGGCATGGGCATTTGTCCAAGTGTATAATGCCAGGGTTTAGTTTATCAGATACCTGCATGTATAAAAAGGCATTTTATTTTAATGTATTTTAATACATGCCTAAATGCTTCCAGCTCCTAAGACTTCTCCAAAGACTAATTTAAAAAATTTTTTTGCATTGTACATGAAGACCCTCATACTGTTCCACAGAAGGGAACATACTCATGAGGACATTATGATAAGATGTATCTTGGTGTGTCTCTTTATTAATTTTTGGTAAGACCTTTTCTAATAATACCCATTAGTTCAAAAAAACAGTATCCCATATATGGAGCTTCAAAATTAAGAAAGACTATTTGCCTCTGAGGGCTTCAGAATTGTCCCAAGCAACAGTTCTCAGAGAAAAGAAATCAGCAGTTTTTATTTTTTAGATTTTAAGTAATTTTAAAATTTAAGGAAATTCAAAATTTAAGGGATAAACTCTTTGACTCAGATCCATTAAAAGCTGAACTCTGTGTAGAAAATATATTTTTTTTAATTCTTTTTTTTTCCTGTGTAATCAAATAAAGATCGTGCGGCCATAATTCAGGCTGTTTGTGTTTTTGTCTTGTAATAAGATGTTATTTTTTCCACAACGACCTAGCATTAGAAACATATACCAAAAGCATTGCTTAAATTCCAGCCAATTTAGATTGTTCGATATTGTTTGTTCCCAAGCTTCATTCTCAGTCAAGAAAGTTAGATTTCTGTGTCCTAGAAGATTATTATTATCATCTAAAATTATTGGCACTGAATGAAAACATATAGGAAATGCAGATAGCTTGTGGTCTTTACAGATGACTACAGAGGAAATTCCTTGAACATACAATCTGTCTGTCCAGCTGTAACTTGCTATGTGTTGAAACCTTTATATGCTAAACATATGGTATATGGTTTAAGTCTTCTCATGCTATGAGTAGCATATCTTTGAAAGCATGACTTTAAAACGCTCCTTTGCTGGGGAGACCTACCAATGCACAGCAGCACTCTTTCATCGGGCACATTGAGACGACAGTCACTGAGTGTCCGTCTTTACCAGAAAACAAACTGGGGAGGGGGACAGGCTCAAGCCCTACGTTAGCATGATTTACATGCTGCAGGGAAGGCCCTATAGCCCAAGCAGGGACCGTTTAATAGAAAACCTCAAATGCTGAGCAGAGCTGGTGTTTATACACCAAAAGTGTGACTTTTCAAAGGATAAAAGACACTCAGAAAGTTTCTGTTGCTGAAGAGCAAGTTTCCCTTACCAAGGCATTTGTACCAGCACATACACACTACCACATTGTGTACTTAAAGGTTTTCCAGCTCAGCCCAACATGAACATGCTTGCTGAATTTTCTAGCTGGGGATCAGCTTTCCAAAATCTCTAATTACTCCATGCATCTCTTTATGGGATAGTGTTGTGATATTACAAGAAATCTCATCTGAAGAGGATAGCGTAATCTTCCATCATAAATTATGTTAGTCAGTCTTCTGGAAAGCTGAATTGCCAAGGGCAAAACACCACCTCTCTGTGTCTGTCAAACTGGGGTAATAATAATACTTACCTGTATCACAAGGGTGCATTTAGGATTAATTACCCCTCCTCATGCCAAGGATGAATTTATCCCATGGTGTTTGGTACTGTCACCCATTAGTGGTAATTTGTATAACTAATTATTGCGAGGCCTGCCTGCCAATGTTTTCACACACACACACATGCACATAGTCTACATTAAGTTCTTTCTAGTAGACTTTCTGGCACTAGCACAAGTTTTGGGCAGATCTTTCCTCGCTAGGTCTTGCTCATGTTTTCCTTTAAAGGAGTTTATCTGTAAAGCAGTCTCGAATGATGAGTCCCCAAGCAGCCTGGGCTATTTGCACATAAGGTGCAAGTATTTCCTGCTGACATTTTAGGATACGCTTTCAAGCACCTTTTAGAAAAGGAAGTAGAATAGGACCCAGAGAGATCCTGCCCCCAAAACCAGGCTGCAAATCTCTCTTCCAGCTGGTGGCATTAGATTATGGCATGCAGCTCAACAAGGAGATTGTACAGCTCAGTCACAACAGGGCTGAGGTAACACTCACTTCCCCAAATTAATTGGAAACCTAGTTTCTATTTCCAGAAGTCATTTACAAACTGACTGAAACTGTTAATGATTAAAGGATTCACCTCCCACAGCTTCAGCAGCATAAATGCCAGCTTTGTAGTCTGGAGTGATTCATCCCATCACAGGGTAAGCATCCAAGACAGGTGAAACAGTCTCGCTGTCAGCTGCAGAAATAAACTGGGGAGGGGGGGAGCTTGGCCAGGGTGCCTAAATTTCAGACAGCCAAAATTAACTGAAATTAATCCACTTTAAGATGCTTTTGAAGATGGGAATTAGTTTGTAAAGTCACAACAGCCCGGAACATCAAAGGTCAGTGAGCACCTCACTTGGGCTCTTTTCCCAGTTCTGAAAACATCCTCTCTGTATCACATGAAACTCTGGTTCTGGGTGAAAAATGCCTGCCTGGTTGTGTATCTGAACTTGTGAGTACGATGTCCTGCATAAAGCACAGTGCACTATACTGTTTGCATTCATTAAATCCTCTTCCACTGGAAAATTGGCTCTCTGGCTTGGGATATGCATGACACACGGGAAGGATGTCTGTAATCGCTTACACAAATGTCCATATCCTTCTGTTGTTCCTGCTCCCTCCTTACTGTCTCTCATGCTCAACCCAACTGCATCTTGAACTGGGAAATGACAAGCTGTGAAGTATTTTCGATCAGTTAGAATTACGTTTGGGTCTTGAGTACCATAAAAGCCAGAAAAAAACTGCATTTACTAAAACCCTTTTCTCTGAAAAGGTATTAATAATGTATGATCATACTTTGCAGATAATGCAATAATTGCTTGCTTGATTATGTAGCCAAAATAATCATTTTCAGAGATGTTTGTTTTTTGCCTGGTGACTACATTTTGTATCATTTTCAGGGCAACAGATGCTCATCTATTTGTTCTGGTTCAAAAACCAGCTTTAAATTGAAAGTGAATTACTGTAAACCTTCCACAGGCATCTAATTTTACTTTAAAAATACATGCAGCCTAAATGTTCTTATACTCAGGAGGGGAAAATCCACACACAAAGACCATGTTCAGGGAACTCAGTGCACTACAATTAGCTTCACACCCTGCCAAAACGGAAAAATTATGCACCCAGAAAATACAAATTCACACACACCCGCAAAAACATGTGCTGTCTTTCAAATCTGGTTTTTAAATGTTGATTCTGCTTCTTTGCCCCGGCATGACAGTATTTTATGTAAGTTTTTTAAGTATGTGCCAATTTCATTAAATAAATATAAGTAATTAAATAAATAAAGCAAATAAATAAATAAATTAATAAACAAACAAAGGTAGGTAAATAAATATAAGTAAATAAATAAAAGTTAATAAATATAATTTGTGATCTTGGCTAGGCTGAAATGTACTTGAAGACCTGTTTGGGTAATGATTTGGAAAGTAATGGACTACACAAAACCTGACGTCCAAAATGGGACCAATCCAAAAATACATCTAGGGATAAAGAAGTACTAAAAAAAAAAAAAAAAATTTAAAATAAAAGAAGAGAAAAATTTATGATTTTTCCCTAAAGAAAAGGAAAAAATCCAACAGTAGGAAGCAGGACAAATCTGCAGCTAGTTAGCTTATCTGCTTCACTTTTTGGGTTGTTATAAAATACTCTGCCTAAGATTTTCGAAAGTCATCACCTTTCAACTGACTGTTTCCACCTGCTTCAGTACCAACACGACCACGGCTTGGCGAAGGCCCCAGTTTACAACCTTGCCCAGACCAGCTTTCTTTTTAAGCGCTTAGGTGTGCTTTCCCTGCTCAAATCCAAGGGCGGAGCTCTCTGCAGAAGAGACTTTACCCCCCGGTCTGATGTCGTACAGCAAGGACCTCAAGGAGAGGACGATGCCGGTGGGGAAAGCCCACCCGGAGAGGACATCCACCCTGAGCACACCGAGGGCCAGCACAGCCGGTACGTCATCCTGCTACAAGCATTTCTGCCCCAAGGAGGATGCTGTCTGGAAATCAGGTTGCACCATGGACTGTTGTTTTTTTACCAGATTCTGACAACTCCTGCTTGGTTTTGCCACCTACTTTTTTTCAAACAGCGGGCGAAGTGCTTTATTTTTTGTGGAGACATGGGTACATTATTTTCTAGTTGTCTTCTCCCTTATTCAAGTGTGTTTTCACCATGGCCAGGCCTGAGGTAGGAGGTAATTTAGGGTTCGGAAAGCGAGTTGTGACCAGATGTAGTCAGCAGTGTAAATGGGCTCCCTTCTACTCAACCCCACTTACTACATCCTCATTCAGGGTGTTGCAATTAGATGAAGTAATGTCTGAGACTAAAAGAGGGAGAATGACCTTGTTCTAGGATTTTTTTTGTAAATAAGACATTGAAATGAAAACAAGGCAATGTTGCACTGGAGAGGAAAATGCAGGAAAGAAGTGGCCAATCTGGTTAGTGAGACGCTACTTAAAATCTGTTTCTAAACAGGAACTTGGGGTGGAAAAGGAGAAGGAAACACCCCAAAAGGTATGACTGGTCATGGCATGCAGACTAAAGATAAAAGCATCAAGAAGAGAATCTGCGCCTGGCAGGTGGAGGAGGTTGGTGCTCAGAAGTGACCCTGTACTTTTTGGGTGGGAGGTGAGGAGGACCCGCTTTCACCCCTGCTCCTGCAGGCATCTTTCCCAGCCTGGCTGGATGCGGTGCCTCCTCCTTGTGCTGCCTCTGCCCAGTCCCCTGAGACCATGGGAAAGATTTCAATAAAAATGCTAAATCCTGGGAGACAAGCTTAAAAAAATGAAGAAAAAATAGAAGCAATCTATGCAGTTATTAACCACCCAATTTAAGAGGTGATTTTTGCAGTCATTTTCTACCTGATTTCAAACCTTAGAATATAATGAAATATGGTTAAAAAAATCCTTAAATGATCTGCCTCTAGTCACAGCCACAGGTTCCTGTTCCCTCAACAACAGGTAAATGTAGGTTAGGAAACAAAGTGGGAGGCAAGAGCTATGTTACTTCTTGATTTCAACTGGTTCTTTGTACCATGCAGCACAAAATCCTACCTGCTAAAGGACCAGATGCTAGTTTGTGTTGTGTCTAAAAGTGAATTGAAACATTCTTTAAACAAAATGTAATGGGAACTACCTCTGTTTCAATAAGGCCCTTAATGGAACAGCACAGGCATCAGTATTAGGTCTGTTTTTATTTAATATATTTCATTATTCATGATCTAGAATTTTACAAAGGAGTCAATTAATTACAGTTGCAGAAAAAAACAAAACTGGAAGGTACGTTACTATGCTGCTGCCAGTAGTTAAAGTCAACTATTTCTTTGCCAGGAAGATTTTTTTCCTTCCAGCCAAAATTAGCAGTGCGATTACCCCAAATTGCTCTGTCTCCTTGTCCCCGAAGCAAGTCCTTCAGGTGGTGGAGCTGGGTGCCATCAAACCCACAGGGTGCCTGCCAAGGGGGTTGTATGTCTGGCTGCAATGCCTGTGCCAGGTTGTCTCAGGAGCTGTGTGACTATGCTTCGAGCTTCCTTGTTCAGACTGCACAGACAAAATAGTGTAGAATCAGTGCCTTCTGAGCCCTCAGCACATCTAGTCTACCTACTTTTATCCTTTCTATATACTTCTTCCCACGTACTTCTGCGGCAGGCATGGAGGAGAAGGAGAACAGATGCGCAAGGGCTACAGGTGGGTGCTGGAAACACTGGTGGGGATGTAATGAAGAAGGTGCTTTGGCAGGCGCCATCCTAGTAACAGCGAGCATCCTCAGAGGCAACCAGTTAGTTTAGCAAGTTGCATCTGCAGGCAGTTGGTAAAACAGTTCTCTTGAAGGACTTCTCAAAAACAATCACATCTTTTTTCATGACAAAAGGCCTGGACAGCAAGATGAAAAATGCTGCACACAGGTTAGGTGGAAGAATAATGCAAATTCTGAAGTAGTTCTTCTTGTAAAGTCTCCACGGTAAGTCTGTCATGCATAGTCATGTCATAATATGCATAATATGCATAAGTCATAACACATAGACTTATAGCTGGCTGTCATAGCAGCCCTGTACAGCCCTCTTTCTACACTTGGGTTCAAATGCTAAAATCTATCGCAAAAGGATTATATTGAGTGTGCCTGCTTGGAAGTGATAGACTTCCTGAAGCTGTACTGATGTTCAGGAATGGTCTTTTCAAGTACAGCATATACTTAGCCAGGAGAGAGGATTTGGACATTATTAGATAAAATGAACCGTATTCATATGGTGTTTATAAAATACATTTGGTTGTTATTTCCCACTGCAGCAGATGGTACCCAAAATAAGAAATGACCTGGGACCTCATTACCAACTGCATAAAGTCTGCACAAAACTGCTCAGGGAAGTAGGAAAATATTTGACTTGTTTTCTTTTGAAGAAGGTTTTGCTTACTTTTGGTCTCTTAGAAAAGAAAGTTCATAGAAGATATTCATCACAAATACCCACCATGACACCGGGCAGGACAGAAATTTAGAAGAAATATCCCGCCTCATGCTGCAGGGTACCAACCATCAGTCACTGTCTTGAGTTAAGACGACACATCCCCACCATGAGGCAGCTATTCCCAAGGTGCATGTGAAGGGCAACTTGTTTCCAACCTCCCCTGAAGCAGCTGATGGGGCCATTGCCCAGGACTGCAACGCTAAATGCCAGCATTCATTTCCCAGGGAAATGGCTGGAGTCTCAGATGTTGCTAGATAAGTGTCCTGGTGTCATATGATGGGACCATCCCTCCTCCCTAGCCAACAAGGGCTCTCAAAGGATGCAAATAAGGGTAATTATCCAAAGAACCAACACTCAAGAGGGTGCCCATCTCTAACACTTCCCTGGTTTTGGTATTGTGTGCCGTAGATTGCTGGAGTTAGCAGCCAAACGCGCACTCTCCTGCTTCCATTAGTTTCTGCCACTGTCATGAGTTACGAAGGACAAGGACGAGCACGAAGCACAGACTGATGTGGTGCCAAGCCCAGTGCAAAGAGCAGCAGGATGCAGCCAGGGAAGGAACCTGAGCCCTTGCAGCAGCTCTTGAATCTGAAGCTCCTAGTGACCATCTGCAGCTGTGTTTGCCCATGTAAACGTCAAACGCAGCCTTGTCTGGTTTTGCTTCCTTTGCTCTTGCTGGTTGACCCTTCCCGGTGACTGCCCTGAAAGATGGTGGCTGTTGACGGCAGGGGCTGAGCCAGCAGCACCCAGGGCATGGGAGCTCTAACTTTCTCCCAGATGCTGAGAAAGCCTTTTCCCTTCCCTCTGAGTTTTCTCCCCTTTCTGTGATCACTGTAACCTGTCTATACAGACAATAAGCTTTAAGGCTGGATCTCCCCATGTTTTGGGTCTTTGTTGGGTTGTCACACTCTTCTTTCCACTTCTTGATGCACTGCACAATTTTGTATTTTGACGAATTTGAGCCTAGACAAATGTGTGCCAGTGTGTAATTCAAGTTTAATCTGCCACCAGAAAAGTTACTCTTTTTAATTTAAAATAACCATCTACCTGAGAGTCGAGCTTTTTACTAGTTGTAACTGGAGAAAGAGCCACGCCAGAGAATAGTAATGCTTCAGTGTAGGAAAGCTGGTTTTTTGCCTGTTTTCTAAAAGTTCCACTGAGCCCCAGAGGCTGTTTTTTTTGTCATGGAGGAGAAACAAAACAGTTTTTGTTAAAGTTCCTTGTGCAAAGGAGCAGAGACGTTTCCTTCTCCAGCTGATATGTTGTAGATCAGCTTTAACCATATTTGCAGGTATCACTGTGGTTAGGCTTGTACTTAACCACAGATTACAATTCGGGTGCCAAACAATCTAGATAGCTCGTCATATGACTGTAACGATCTCACAGCACAGCGCAAGTGGGGTCCACGGTTTTCTGTGCCATCTTCTTTGCTTTCACACCGGCCGCACGCAAATGTAAAACTGCAACCTTTTCATATCTATTCTGCCATTGGAAGGAGAAGGCGTGGGTGGGCAAGCAAGGTGTGCTGATACTCATCCACAGGCCTAATTTGTGCACATCCATGTGCTCTGGTGAAAAATTAGGCTCTGCTCCAAAGAGGCTTTCGGTATCAGAAGAAGAAATCTTGAAAAGATGATGAATCCGCACGTGCTCTCTGGGCTGGTGACGCCGGCTGCGTGTTGCGCTACGAGACTTGCAGGCATCAGGCCAGAAAATATCCTTGGTGATACTGTGGTGTTATTTCTGAAGATATTACTCATGTAATAGAAACGGCTCTTTGGACTGTCCAGATACTAGATGGTAAATGAGGGGATTGAAATTCTTACTTTCCAACCGGTTAACAGTCATTTTCTTCATCATTTATAATTAAATTACTAACAGCTCTGCACTGTACAATGCAAAATACTTTGACCTTCTATCAGGACCCTCATTTTTCTCTCCCTGACCTAAGGCTAATGTGTGAGAAAGCAGGTGTGATGTATTTAGTCCTAAGTAATTTTCTGCTTTGACATATGTGACAAAACATGGTTCTCCTTCAGCCTCCCCCCTCGCTCCCCCCACCTTCCCTTCAGGAACTGATGTTTTAAACGCAAAGCTGACGGCGATGGTCTGGTCCCAAGGAAGTAGATCCATCTATTTATTACTTGTGATCAGAAAAGTGCCAGGGTGGTGATCGGCACACATGACCATCACACGGCCTGGGCAACGTAGTTGCAACAATAGCTTACGAAGATGATTAAAAGGAGATTTGTTCCTAAAGCCATTTAAAGAGGAGGCCAGAGGGGCTTGTGTCAAACCGCGCCACCTGCCTCAGCAGCGTGTTGCCTGCAGGACGGTGCGTTCTGCAGCTGCCCTGCGCTAACAAATACACACGCACACACATTGCCCAGGGAAGGGAGCTGGAGCCTCCTCGCTGCGAGGGAGAGGCCTTGAGCAGTTTGCCTAAAAGGAGGATCTTCCCCAACGTTGTACTGATAGGCCGTCATAGAAGAATCAAAAATACTAAACGCAGCAAATGCTGAGGTTGGTGAGGCAACTGTAGTAAGGAGCAATAAAAAAAAAATTAAGAAAGCAAAGAAGCATTAAATATCATAAAATATTTTTTTTCTTCCCAGCTCTTTGGGACAGAGGCTGTTAAGGAAGCAGGTAATACGCTTCCTGCTGGGATGAACTGGCAGAGTAACAGAGGCCACCTGGGAGGCAAATCCTCTGGGTTAACTCCTACCACTCCTAGAGAAATTCCCATCCCCTGTCAAGTGCTGGTGGCTTCTCTGCAAGGGGCCGGCGGAATATAGTGCAGATGTTCTCCTTGACCCTTGAAGTGCCATACGTGGCCCCCGAGAAAAGCTGGCTGGTGAGCCCAGGGCCAGTGCTGCTGGGGATGCTCGTCCCTGTGCTGGGATCCCAGTACTCCTGTCGCCCCGGGTCCTGCAGAGGCATCCCTGCAGGGGCCGTGCAGCAGAGTGCAGGCAGCGCAGTGTGACGTGCAGTCGCTGGAGGGATCTTGCAAAAATATTTTTATGACAAAAATATTGGTTTGTTTTGGTTTTCCACTTAAGTTGCCATGCTGGTTTTGGCTAGGACAGAGTTAATTTTCTTCATAGTAGCTAGTATGGGGCTATGCTTTGGATTTGTGCTGAAAACAGTGTTGATAATAGAGGGATGTTTTCGCTACTGCTGAGCAGCGCTTACACAGAGCCGCGCTTACACAGAGCCAAGGTCTTTTCTGCTTCTCCCACCACCCCACCAGCGAGAAGGCTGGGGGGGCACAAGAAGTTGGGAGGGGACACAGCTGGGACAGCTGACCCCAACTGACCAAAGGGATATTCCAGACCATATGACATCATGCTCAGCGTATAAAGCTGGGGGAAGAAGAAGGAAGGGGGGGATGTTCAGAGTGATGGCGTTTGTCTTCCCAAGTAACCATTATGCCTGCTGGAGCCCTGCTTTCCTGGAGATGGCTGAACACCTGCCTGCTGATGGGAAGTGGTGAATGAATTCCTTGTTTTGCTTTGCTTGTGTGAGTGGCTTTTGCTTTACCTATTAAACTGTCTTTTATCTCAACCCACGAGTTTTCTCACTTTTACCCTTCCGATTCTCTCTCCCATCCCACTGCGGGGGGGGGGAGCGAGCGAGCGGCTGGGTGGTGCTTAGCTGCCGGCTGCGGATAAACCACGACAGTGGCCAAAATCAGCTTGGCTCTTTTTGCTCCAAGTTTATAAGTGAAACCCAAACAACTGCTGCCATTCAGAGGAGCCTGAGAAATCCTAGGAAGTCTCTAATGAGCTGCCAGTTGATGACCAGAGGAGATGCAGAAAGGTGCCAGTCAGCCGTGGCCTCTGGGCTGCTGCTGGAGCTACGTCCCTGTAACCCAGGGCTAGACTTCTGCCCCATTCCCAGGGTCAGGCGCTCCCCAGTAATGCCCCAGGCCTCTGAAATCTCCAGTGGCTTAACCATGAGCTTCTGAAAAGTAATTATAATCCTGGGATTCTATTAATTTCCTTGGGGGATTTTTGCAGGTGCTGCTCATATTTGTATACTTTCTTCATGCCCCCAAACGCCAGAACCTCTAAAAGAAAAGAATAAAACTTCCAAAATTAGTTATATAACTAATTGTAGTGAAGCAATTTGATTTTATCCTACTTAATTAGTCTCATCACGACAGTTCAAAGGATGCTGACAAACATGCTCTACAAACATTTATTTCTATTATTAAAAGGGAAAGTGTCATGGTTTAACCCCAGCCAGCAACTAAGCATCATGCAGCTGCTCACTCACTTCCCCTCCACCCAGTGGGATGGGGGGAGAGAATTGAAAGGAAAAATGGTAAAAATCCTGGGCTGAGATAAGAACAGTTTAATAGGACAGAAAGGAAGAAATTAATAATGATAAGAGTAATAATAATAAAATGACATTAATAATAATAAAATTACAATAATAAAAAAAGGATTGGAGTATACAAAACAAGTGATGCACAATGCAATTGCTCGCCACTCGTCGACTGATGCCCAGTTAGTTCCCAAGCAGTGATCCCCCCAGGCCAACTCCCCCCAGTTCATGTACTAGGCATGACGTTGCATGGTATGGAATACCCCTTTGGCCAGTTTGGATCAGCTGTCCTGGCTGTGTCCCCTCCCAACTTCTTGTGCCCCTCCAGCCTTCTTGCTGGCTGGGCATGAGAGGCTGAAAAATCCTTGACTTAGTCTAAACATGACTTAGCAACAACTGAAAACATCAGTGTGTTACCAAAATTCTTCTCATACTGAATCCAAAGCATAACACTGTACAAGCAACTAGAAAGAAAATTAACTCTATCCCAGCCAAAACCAGGACAGAAGGTATTCTAAAACATACTTAATTTTTTTCCCCTCTTTTAGTGTTAGTTCTTTCAGATAGAATAGCTAAAATGTATTACACCAGTAAGTTTCCTCCCCTCCCTCGGAACGAAGCCACTTGCAAACACTGGGATGAATGAGGACACCTTTGAAGGCCTGAGTTACAAAGGGCTAAAGCCAACGTTTCTTCCTCCGCTGCTGCCAGGCTCGGCCACGTGCTGGTACCCAGCACAAGAGGCACATCGTGCTTCTGCTGCTTCGTGCAGCAACTCACGGCTATCCTCAGGCAGGCAAGGGCCTGTGCAACTACTTACTGCATTTGGTGGAACAACTGTCATTTTTGATCTGTTGTTTCTAGTCCAGGAGAAGTCTTTCCTTTGGTGCTTAGGTCCAGAGACATCCTGTCTACCAGAGTGAGTTGAAACCCAAAACAGGTTGCACAAGAACTCTGGAAATTTCCAAATAATACTAATTTCTGGGACCACATGACTAGCTAATGTTTGGTCCTATCAAAAGAAGAAAAATGCAAACAGCTTTTGAATGAAAAATGACTGAAGGGGAAAATACAAAAATGTTTTCATCTCATAAATGAGTTTGAATTGTTTTGCTATTTTAACTCAGAAAAGGAAATGCCAAAAACAGCATTTGGGAGGTTGCTATTGCCCTTTTAAAATTTTCTTTCAATGTACTGAATAGGCTGGAGGCATGAGGAATGTCTTTCACTCCTTTCATCCCCAGCCCACCAGGCAGCTAGACCCAGGTCTGCTGCCCTGCTCAGCAGCCCTCCTCCCACCTTGAGCAGGCAAGTCAAATGTCACTTGTTATTTCAGTCACCAAACCTGAGTGCTCAGATGTGCCACTAAGCCAACTTCTTTTCTGATGACCACACCAAAACCCCCCACAACGACATATTAAGAGCAAGGCCCCCTGCCTGGTAATGATATTTAGACCAGCCAAAAGCAAGTGCAGTGTAATTCACAGAAGTGCAGCCAACCACTGGTGCTGATACTTCTCAAAATGTACATATTTGGGGGAAGACAAAAATTATTTTGCACTTTCTGCAGCTAGAGAAAATACTGGGGTAACTTGCACTACACACTGATGTGTATTGATCTATAGGGGAAGCTACACACTGCGCCTTCCCGCTTGGGGACCTGATGGTTGGATAGCGTTAAACATGCTACGTGAACCCCTCATCGCTGCTGCTGACATTGCTTATTGAGGAGTGCAGTCTCGAAGCCCAACAGGCCCTGTAGGGTCAGCTGGTTTCTACTGCCTGTCACAACTTAGCTAAAATGATTTCCAGGCCACAGACAGAAAAATCAAGTCACTAGAGCTATTGCTGCTAGTAAATAACCTCTGCTGCCTGGTTGGCAGCTGACAGATAATAGTTATTACCAAAAAGAGTGACTGATAATCAATTTATGAAATATGGACAATCTTTCAGAAAACATAGCCTTAGAGCAATTTTTGGACATAAACTTATTAGTTACGGAGTAATCTTTTAAGAAATTAGTGCTCAGGAAACATGGCAATTGAAGGTCATCTGTAACCATTATTCATAGTTACAGAAGTTTCTGGAAACCACAAGAACTGCAGAGTGGGTTTTCATATTTTTGTTATAGCTTCAGTTCGGGGGCTAAAAGGTCTATGCAACTGCTCCTTGTCTTCTGTTGAGACTCAGACCTCCCCACAGGACAAGTAGGAAGTTTCCTAATCCACATACAGGAAGAGGGAAACATTTCACTCTCTCGGTTTCAGCCTACAACACAGTAGAATTAAGGATGCTATTGTCCAATCTCTTCAGCGATCGCTGTGAACATTTCGGCCCGGGGTATGACTGGTCGTTCCCTGGTGATGTGGCCAGGCACATCGTGTCTCCATTTACAGACAACTTCCCCAAAGACCCATACAGCAACAGATGTGAAGGAGAACCAGAAACAAAAAAATCTGGTGGTGGTGACGCATACAATACAGGTCACTAACTCTATGTATACTGTTGTGTTTCCATGATCTATCTTCTTCTCTCTCACAGAGCCTACAAGTATTTTCTTCTCTAGCTAGTAAAGAGAATGGAGGAAGAATCATTCTATAGCATTCAGTACAAGGGTGGGATTTTTCTTTTCTACTTCTGGCCAAGTGAATGCTACAGCTGAGATTCTCCAAAGTGCCACAACTGATTGCAGAATCACAGAATGGTTGAGGTTGGAAGGGACCTCTGGAGGTCAACTGGTCCAAGCCCCCTGCTCAAGCAGGGCCACCTAGAGCTGGTTCCCGGGACTGTCTCCAGATGGCTTTTGAATATCTCTAAGGATGGAGACTCCACAACCTCACTGGGCAACCTGTGCCAGTGCTCGGACACCCTCACAGTAAAAAAAATAAAATAATTTTCTGATGTTCAGATGGAACCTCCTGTGTTTCAATTTGTGCCCATTGGCTCTGGTCCTGTCACTGGGCACCACTGAAAAGAACCTGGCTCTGTCCTCTTTGCACCCTCCCTTCAGATATTTGAGTCCATGATGGTCCATGGTCCCGAGGCTCCATGCTGGTATCATGGTGCTGGTTTCTCTTTATATCTGGGTACAATAATGCTTTGAAGGACAGCTAAAATACATATTAAATGCCTTCCTGATGTGCTTTTCCATGTAAGCTGTTGTTTAGAACTGGCACAAGAAAATAATTCAGGGGGAAATGGTCCGTATGACCATGAACAGGAACGGAGGCGGTAATCCCTGCAGGCCTTGTAAGAAGAAGATAGGAGAAAGCTCTGCTTTTTTCAGAAAGCAGAGATGCTGTATTCTAGGTTGCTTCAGAAGGGGAAACATTTCAGGAAAATAAAATCAGTGATGTGCTAACTGAATAAATATATAAAATAGCTCCTTTGGCTATGCTAAATGTGAATCCACGAATTATTTGTACCAGTTCAGATACTGGAATGCCTCAGTATGAAGTCTACTTTGCTTGAATGGGGGGGTGGACAAGACAAGAGAAAAAATGGTCCAAAATCAGCCACAAACTCAGTATCTTCTGAAGCATTATTATAAAAAGGGTAACAGTGCTAATTGTGGCAAAACTTGCACCTCCTGGCTCCTGACAAAATTAGTTTTTAATTTCCTTAATTAGTTTTAACAAACAGAGCCAAGACCTGGATGGAAGCAAAAAAAGAAAAAAAAAAGGAAGCTGTTTTAAAAAGGAAACTCTGAAGGAGGGGAGCTCTTCAGGGATGTCTGTTGACAGAACAGAAATGCTTAAGGACCAAAACAGTCACCGTTTGTCTCTCACATGAGTCAGTAGGGGGTTTTGGTAGGATAATTCTAGAAACTTTTGCTTATATGCTCTGTACCTACTATCAAACCATGCACCAACCATGCTGATGCAAAGCCTTATGCAGCAGAGGAAAACATGTTAGCAAGTGAGTCACAGATTTCAAACCTGGAGTAATTAAAGCAGAGGGTCTCCCACTAAGATGAGGGGTACCTGCTCAGCAAGGGAAGCATTACGTTTTCTCTTTATGACCTCGCCAACCAAAGCAGCGCTAGGTATCTCACGCTGCCTCCCCTGCAGTGCTGCATTCAGCCAGCCCAGCACAAGCCTTAGTGCCAGCATGCAGGAGGGGACATACCCTCAATAACACCGAGATATTTTTGTTCAATTTTAAATACTATTCATGACATACATACTGCATCAAGAGTCTACAGGATGAATCTTCTAGTTGCAGTTTTTTCCAGAATGAAGCTGCATCCAAGTTTCCAAGTATTTGTCCCGTCTATTTACAGGTAAAGAACTTTCATAACAAATAAACATTAAGGTTTTCTGGCATATATTTGCAAAAATGTTTCAGAATGCCAAACTTGACCTCTGTGTGGCCAGACACTGAGATTTTGCTTCAACCCAAGAATTTATTAAGACTTACATGAAAATATTCATCTTAACATAGTACACGTCAGTAGCATTTGAATACATATTTACAGATTTATTTGAACTTTTCTGAACTGCAATTCTACAACCGAGCAACATATCCATAAGTGTTTCATAAACTTTCAAACACTTACATATTTATACATATAGTTTTTGCATATATATATATATAAAAAAATATTTTTGAGACTCAAGGACTGAGAATAGTCAAAAGGACATTATTGCTACATTTCCATATTTACAAAAACAATGCATAAACCTATTCAAAACACCAAGCCATTGCAAAATAAGTTTCAAAAATCCCCAAATTATAAAAATATAAATTTCAAGAACGAAAAAACCCAAACCTCTTTCAGCTAAGTGTCCGTAAAGTACCGAGACATCTATAATTATAACAACTAGTTTGTCTACAGTTGCTCTGAAAGCCAACACGTTACATAAGAGCTTTTATAGCATTAAACTGAAAATGCTCAACAACAAGTATGCATAAGAGTGCCTCCAAACAACTGGCTAACTTTGGAAAGGTGCAACAGCCTAAGTAAGTTCAGTGCAAATGGTTAATTTTTTACTTAACTCTGAAAGACAGATTCCTGTAACATTAAACCAAATGCACAGTCATAGAAGGAGCGTGGTATTCAACATAACTCAAAATATACTACCAGTGTGTGTATTTACAATTACCTTGCATTTGGGCAGTTAGTTACACATTTAAATTGCATGTAAACTCAACCAAAATCCTGGTATAGTATAAGTTACAGAGTGCTTAAGTGCATTGTAAATAAATAGGTACTCAACTAGTACTCTGCCTCTGACAAATGCTTCTCTCAATGCCTTTACTAATTTCTAGGGGACAGAAACAAAGGAAGAAAAGAACTAGCAGTGTTTCCTATGGGAACGGGTTAGAAGATACTTGAGCACAACCCTAGGCTCAACAGATACTGACCCCAAAGCCTCACGTCTGTCAAACAAGACCAAAGGGATTCTTTCTTTCATCCCATTTTTAAATTCAGCACTTCCCAGTTAGGCTCTTCTTCATTATGATCTCTGGACTACTACAGAAAGATGAAAAGACTCAGGGTGGGGGGAAAGTAACCCTTTCCAGTTAGCACTATCCAAGCCTGCCTGTGGGAAAGATTCACCTGGGTAGGAGAAGATAAAGAAAGGGCCCCCAGGAGAGAATTTTTTGCCTCTGCTCTTGCCTAGATAAGATGACTCGTTAAACGGCCTCTCCTCCAGGCACACAGTTTACTGGAAGCAGCCCTCCTCCCCTATTTTGACTAACTTGGCAGGGCCCACCTATCTTTGGTGAACACTTTTGGACATAACTATTAGCAAAACAAGCATCGAAGCCCTCGGGTTCCCAAGGCGGTGGGGGGGGTGGGGGTGGGAGCAGTTCAGGCTCCATGGTGGGGTGAGACCCAGCGATGGGCAGCTCCGTCCCTGGCGGGCAAGGGCCAGTGGGAAGTAGTGCATACACCCACAGAAACCTTGCGACCCGTCTGCAAGGCTGACAGCGTGGGTGGGAAATAAAGATGAAGATTCACACTCTTCTTCCCTCCTCTGGTTCAAACCCCAGGGCTCCCGGGAGGGTTTGCTGCTGTGCAGACCAACTTTGGAAAGGTCTCAGTCCCTTCACCTCTCTCGCCCAGGTACATCCAGCACCCTCGCTGGCCTCCAACCTATGATACCTACCTGGGAGAGCTTCTCAGGCTTGGCTGGACATGGAAAGGGGTTTGCAAAGCCATTAGCTTCATATTTGTTTATTTCTTAAATTCAGCAAAACAAGATTAACCAGAAAATGACTGTACGCCTTCCAGGCACAGATCCATAGAAGGATCACTGCAGATTTGGTTTGATCTGCAGTCATCTTGTTCCACACCCTGGCTCAGGATTTCTTTTGTTGGTTGTTTTTTTTTTTCTTCAGATCTGGCTCTCTACTGCAAATACACACAATATAGCAAAATATATACAGCTTCAGTTAACATTGCAATGATGCCTGTAACCGTGCTCAGCAGATTAAGTTTATGTGTAACAGTGTGTGGTGAAGGACAGTATTACAACAACGTTTCAGCTACACAGTGGTAGTAGTGAGTAAAAGTAAGAGAAATTATTGAAGTCGTCCGTCTCTCACCCCCTGCACAATACAAACAGCTAATACATCTGGCCTCCCCTTCTTCCAGATGCCACTCAAACATCTTCGCGTACCAGGAGAGGCTGAGTAGATGAAGCACTGCTACCCACCGAGTTAATCCTCACCGAGTGATCTGGAGCATTTCCTTGGCTGGAAGGTGGAGTTGAGAAGTTTGCATAAACCTGAAGAAGCCAAAGACCAGTGTCAATACTCTGCAGACCACTCCCTTCGCGCATACTTGGAGAACCCTCCTTTCATAGCCTTTTCCCACTGTGTACTACACACCGCCGTGGAAGGGTTCCAGCTCAGGTGTTTCTTTGCAAATGTAAGGAGAGTTTCAAAAGGTCTTGAGCTTAACTGCTCTTTTAAAGAATCAAGAACCTCAATCACAGTTATTAACACCACAGCTTCCAACTGCATACCAAATTTCAACTGAGCTTGAAAAAATGCAGATCAGGTTATTACTAAACTCCCCCAGAAACCTCACTAATACTTCCTTCACATTCTTGCTTTTGTTTTAGTAATTCCTCCACCTGCCAAAAACATGCTACAGGATGCAATCGAACACCAGCAGCTTTCAGTTTCCTCTTTTCTAAAATTGTCAGGAAGCCATGTACTCTGTGCCCAAACAAGGCATCCAGAAGGTAAATGGAAGCTTTGTTTTTAAACCAGGTTTTAAACTTACTTTTTTAAACCCCAGTAACACACAATGTTATTGTGAGAGAAAACCCAAGTTTCTGATGTGCCTCCAATTTTTCTTTGGACTGTTTTGTCCAGTTACCCTCTCAGAAAAAGCTTTTGCTAGGGAATGGTCGAAAGAGCAGTGAATACAGTTTGTCACAACATACGTACAAGCTTATATAGAGCTACGGGAAGCAAGTGAGAAGAGGCAGAAGAGCACCGAAAGCTCAACCTCTTCATCCAGAAAGCTTTTCTAATAAAAGCTAAATATACTTCACTTCTGAGATGTTTCCCAGATTAATAAAATCTTTCATAGTTTAATATAAGATGAATTTACGCAGTACCATTGCATTTTGTAACATCAGAATTATAGTGTCAGGTTGAGTAAGAAACATCAATCATGCAAAGAATCTTCTCCAGCTGGTGTGTTTTGGGTATGGGCTTAGACAGCTACTGTCTAATGGCACAACCAAGAAGTGAGAGGCCCAGACATCATTCCTACCACCCAAACTGATAGGGCAAAGCTACATAAATAATACTGGAAAAATGATGAGGCACCCAGGCTCTTTGCTCCTCACAGCTCTAGTCTAATGTCTTGCTTGAAACAGCATGGACTCCAAAAAACTGATGATCTGTAACTTACCCGAGGGGCATTATCTGAAAGCTGCTGTTCTATCAGCTGTACTATTTGTTTAAATGTGGGTCTCTGTAAAGGATCAGCATCCCAGCAACTCTTCATTATGTCATACCTGCAAAGATACTGAAGTTAAGTACCGCTCACGAGGAAATCCTTAAAGCTCTTATCTTGCCTCCATTATTATTTGAAAGAAAAGTGTGACCCAGTTCCACAGTTCACCTTCTTTAAATGACTTTTAAGAATGGAAATAGTACTGCTAAGACCTGTGCTTGTGACAACAAAGGACTCAGTACTAATATGAGTCTCTGGACATAGTTTTCTTTGACAGCTTGCTAAGTGCCAACCCCTTCACAAAACAGTGAATTAGGGATGGCTCATAACGAAGATCAGTAGCCAGTCCTCTTGCTGTCAGGAAGTACAGCACAAATGCAGATGCTGTACAGTCTGGTGATACATCTCACTGACTGCTCTATCTGAATTAAAAATGTTTAATTATGTTCTGTGATCCATCAATAATTTATTGATATGGAGCAGATGCCATGACAAAGTGATCAGATGGTACAAGGCATGAGTGTATTTCATTGCTTGTAACAACACAGGCATGTATTCTGAGTATATAGTTAGAGTATATGAATTATTTAAAACATAAAGAACTTAAAAAAAAGACAATGGGGCAGTGCAATAAGCCCTATTGCAAGAATGGAAGCTTCCCTTCCTTTGCATCATTGCTGGTGTTTGGTGATTAGAGGTGCTAGTTGCTCACTTACATTTCAGGCGGTGCACACTCAGGGCTGAACATCCTGTATCCCTCCTTGATCATTTTATAGAACTTGGAGTCCACGGGCATCCCTGGATATGGGCTGCTACCTGTTGAAAGAGCATGCGAGCAACATGATTTCTGCATCTGCAGTAAAACCAAGATGAAACAGAAATCCTCTGAAGTACAGATCTTGAAGGAGCTTACCTAAAGAAAAGAGCTCCCAAAGCAGTATCCCGTAAGACCAGACATCACTCTCAAAGGTGTAGACGCAATTGAAAATACTTTCAGGTGCCATCCACTTCACAGGAAGACGAGCCTTTCCAGGGAAAAGGGAATAAATTAAGACAATGGACATAAGGCACACAAAATTTACAAGATAAAATTAACCTTTTCTACTTCTTATGTGCTTTAAATATTTGTTAAAACAAGAAATAGAAGTATCCAACCAAAAATGGAAATCTCAGCATTTTAGAGTCTCCAAGTGCTGCATGGTTACTGATCCATCTTTCTGTGGGTTTACCAAACTTGTGCAGTGCCTTGCACTCTGATTTTCTGTATACTGTGTGATTCCTTCTGTCTTGTTTATAAGGGATGGCAGGAAGTCAGAGCAAAATAATGTATATGACCATGGCATGGTTCCTTACATAAACACGCAAGTCTACTTCCGTGGACTTGCTACCATAGGCACACAGACGAGATTCACATAGTCAAGATGGTTCAATGCTTTAATCAACAGTTAAGACATCTGCTTTAGCTTCTCAGTGTACCAGAAAAAAAAAAGAAAATTCACAGGAAAGAAATACATATTGACATACATATTTTGGGCGGGAGTGTTGATCTGCTCGAGGGTAGGAAGGCTCTACAGAGGGATCTGGACAGGCTGGATTGATGGGCTGAGGGCAATTGTACGAGGTTCAATGAGGCCAAGTGCTGGGTCCTGCACTTCGGTCACGGCAACCCCATGTAGCGCTACAGGCTTGGGGAAGAGTGGCTGGAAAGCTGCCCGGTGGAAAAAGACCTGGGGGTGTTGGTCAACAGCCGGCTGAATACGAGCCAGCAGTGTGCCCAGGTGGCCAAGAAGGCCAACGGCATCCTGGCCTGTATCAGAAATAGTGTGGCCAGCAGGAGCAGGGAGGTGGTTGTTCCCCTGTACTGGGCACTGGTGAGGCCGCACCTCGAGTCCTGTGTTCAGTTTTGGGCCCCTCACTGCAGGAAAGACACGGAGGCGCTGGAGCGTGTCCAGAGAAGGGCAACGGAGCTGGTGAGGGGCCTGGAGCACAAGTCTTATGAGGAGCAGCTGAGGGAGCTGGGGCTGTTTAGTCTGGAGAAGAGGAGGCTGAGGGGAGACCTTATCGCTCTCTACAACTACCTGAAAGGAGGTGGTAGCAAGGTGGGTGTCAGTCTCTTCTCCCAAGTAACAAGTGATAGGACAGGAGGAAACAGCCTGAGGTTGTGCCAGGGGAGGTTTAGATTGGATATTAGGAAAAATTTCTTCACCAAAAGGGTTGTCAAGCACTGGAACAGATTGCCCAGGTGTCGTGGTTAAACCCCAGCCAGCAACGAAGCACCATGCAGCCACTCACTCACTTCCCCCCCACCCAGTGGGATGGGGGAGAAAATCGGGAAAAGAAGTAAAACTCGCAGGTTGAAATAAGAATGGTTTAATAGAACAGAAAATAAGAAAATAATAATGATAATGATAACACTAATAAAATGAAAATAGTGATAAAAGTATTAGAATATACCAATGATGCACAATGCAATTGCTCACCACCCGCCGACTGACGCTCAGTTAGTCCCTGAGCGACGATCCCCCCTGCCCCCACTCCCCCAGTTTATATACTAGATGTGACGTCCCATGGTATGGAATACCCCTTTGGCCAGTTTGGGTCAGCTGTCCAGGCTGTGTCCCCTCCTGACTTCTTGTACCCCTCCAGTCTTCTTGCTGGCTGGGCACAAGAAGCTGAAAAATCCTTGACTTAGTCTAAACATGACTTAGCAACGACTGAAAACATCAGTGTGTTATCAACATTTTTCTCATACCTAACTGAAAAACATAGCACTATACCAGCTACTAGGAAGATAATCACCTCTATCCCAGATGAAACCAGGACACCAGGGAAGTGGTTGAGTCACCATCCCTGGAGGTATTTAAAAGACATGTAGATGTGGTGCTTAGGCACATGGTTTAGCAGTGGACTTGGCAGTGTTAGGTTAATGGTTGGACTTGATGATATTAAAGGTCTTTTCCAACCTAAACAATTCTATGACTATGATTTTTCATAAGTTTGTGTGGGGACAGACATCCCTTCGGAATGCTAACTGGAGCAGAGGAAAGGGCTTCTGTCCTAAGCATTTGTCCTGCTGTGGGGGAAAGCAGGCCTCTTCCTTTTAAGTGGTCTTGGAGTGATGTGGCCAAAGATATATTTCATCCATACTATAGAAAAGACCCTCGATGTCTTCTAAGGAAAGGAGACCCAACAGAAAAGGAGGTAAATGGAAAGAAAAAGAAATGAGGTGGAGGAAAGGCAGCATTTGCCATGGGCTGGCTCACCAGAGAGGCAACCAGAGTTGTTTATTTCCTGAACCACACAGACAGCACTCTTCTTGGCCAAGCCCCCAGGTGCTGTCAGCAGCACTGCCTCCCAGCAGCGTCCATGGCTAGTGATGCCCCAGCGCTCCTGATCTGCTTTAAGATCAGGCCAGATGCAACTAAACGCCTCCTGCAGCCACTGCTTCCTCTCTCCCCAGGCAGCTGCAACCTATCCTCCTCTGACCCTTTCAGGCTACATAAAATCCTATTCTCAGGCAAATCAGGAAACTTAAAGGGTAGCCTAGACAAGTAAAACTTAATTACTTATTGCCCACTTCCCTCCTAAGCTGCTGGTCTGCACTTCCCACTCCCAGGAGCCTTGAATGATCAAGCAGCTCCTGACCTGACCTTGAGCCTGAAAGCAGCTTTCTTACACTAAATGGCATTCAGTATCTTGCCAGGACAGCCATTCCTGAATTGTTTCAGCTCCTATTGTTCCCTAACCTCAACTTCTAGGCACCCAGTGGCTGGTACCAACATTGTCTTTGAAGACAACCAATAAACCCATCTCTCCTGTAGCCTAAAATAGGGATGCTGTAGGTACCTGGGACACCAGAGGCTGCTGGGTGACAGCAGAGCAGCAGAGATATCTCAGATACCTGAGATGCCATGGACTGACCGAGGTTAACTGAGTGTGGCAAACCACTTTGGTGAGAAATGATCAGGTGTGGGATTTTCTCTCTTAGCCAAGTTTGCCCAAAGCCAGGATGGGCAAGCTTCAGTTCATGTGTTGTCAAGTCCCTAACTAACAACCAGCTCCTGACCATGGAGCACTCAGCTGGGCTGGGGAGGAGGGCTGCCTTGTTCAACGTGATCTTCTCTCCTTTGAAAAATGGTGCAAGTGAAAGCATGTGTACTCTGAAGGCAGTGGCTTGCTGCACGTTACTGACACAGATTTAAAACACTAATCCAGGCAGCGCAAATCAGTTTGAGGTGCAAAATACCTATACTTCGTGGCACACTTCTCCAGCTTAACCACAGACAAGCTCGATTTTCTTTTGTAGTAGGGCTCCTTTTACTGTACTAGCACTTTAAAGGGGACTTCGAGTGCTGCCAAGGTAATCTGCATCACTTCAAAGTGTCTTTGTACCCCTCCAGAGGTCTAGTAGGTACTAGTGTGATTTAGTAGGTACTAGTGTGATTGATACTCTTCTACATGGGAGGTTTTAAACTCTTCTCGTCAAAATATAGTGTCTTGTTCCAACCCTGTTACAGGGTTTGAACTATAGCTGCAAGTTAAGGCTGTACTTGTTACATACACAAGGTTAAAATCTGTATATGGAATCAGAGAAAACCAGGGCTTTTTTGCCTCCCACTATGCCCCAATCAATAAATTTATACTTCAGGATCCAGTTTCCACTGTCTGAGTGATGCTTTATAGCAAAGAACAGGATGCAAACCCCTGATTATGTAGATATTTTTAAAATAAACTATTTCAGTAATGGACAAATATAGCAATGCCCAGAGAAAAAGTTTCAAAATAATTATACTTAGGATAGGGCTACCAGAATATTCCAATGGCAAAACTTGCAACTACTCAGAGAGCTGTAACTTTTAGTACGTTCAGATACAACAGAAAGACTGGGAGTTACATTGGTGCAGCAAAAACATCTCTTCCACTACAACATACATTCAGATGCCAGCACATTTTTTCCAGTGTAACAACATGTATATACCAAGGATTTTTATCAGCACACACATTTACATCAGGAATCGCTCCTCCTAATGTTCTTGACCAGCACGCATATATATCAGAATTGGGAAACCTAGCTTTCTGCCTAACTAAGAAAAACTTTTCTTTCCAAGTCAAGACAACAGGAATTCCCCTAACTTAAAACAGGTGGATAAAATATCATATATACTTACGTTTCCTTTGACCACATAATTTGAGTCATTCCTTATATCTCTTGCCAGGCCAAAGTCACAGATTTTTGTTATTCGACCATGAGTGAGAAGAATATTTCTTGCGGCCAGATCCCTATGAATGCACTAAATAACAAACAGACAAACAAAGCTATTTTATAATATCTTGAACAGGCTGTTGCTTGGTTACATGTTTACTTAGCTATATAACTTACTGCATTATGCATTTTATGGCAAGCTGAAAGTCATAATGAAGCCACGTGTTGATAAGCTTACTCAGATGATTAAACATTCTGGTGTAGTGTCTTTGCTATCATGACATTGATCCACACAGTTAAGCTTGACTATGCATTTATTTTAGAAAAGACCACTTGTAGTCACGTTGAATTTTCTAGTGTTTCACGTTTGCAGCTAAAGTTTAATGTACTTTTTCTCTGACTTTTTATCAAAAAATCACTGGCTTGTTTCCTAACACAGGACACGTAAGAAGAAAATGTGGTTTGCTTCTAAAATAATTCCAACCTTTTATGAAGTAGCTATTGTGTTTGAGGGGAACGTGTTGAAAAGCTGAAAATAGGGAAAATTATGGTAACAACAACAAAAGCACAGAAGTCAGGAAACTGAATCCTATTTCAAAAATACTCCTCTGGAAGACTTGAATTATTAAGTGCCTAGGAGAGTTTTATAAGTAGGCCTAAGTATTTGAAGATCGTGGAAATTTTCACGTGCCAGTATCTTTCAATGAATAGTCGAGCATTTAGTGACCTAGCTAGCTTATACTGCTGTTTTCACTTCAGAAGTGTGTATGTCTTTGTAATTGCAGCTCCAGAAGTGTGCCCGAGATTCCCAGCGGTTGCATTTTCTTTGTATGCAACTGTGGAGCCCATGTGCATTTGTTAGAGAATGGAGTTAGTTCTCTAACAAAATGATCTCTTTTTCCATCTGGAAAGGAGAGCATTAAGGTCCCACTTTACTGATGGTATATAGTATGCAGGCCACAGCTTTCCAAAAAATAGCTGAAGACAGTTCAATTTTATCTTCATTTTTTTTCCTTGAAATACAAAACTTTATGAGTTCCCTTCAAAAAATGACTTAAAATATCAAGAATTATGCAAATCAAACTCAGGAAATGATAACTGCAAGTTGCATAAGCAACTTAATCTCTGTCCCTTTTGCATGCTTACACGAGGAACTATTTTTAATGACAATTACTGTCTCAGAGGACTCTCCTTCACCTCCCAATCCAACACATTCTTCACTTTGCGTATGAAAATTACTGTACTGAAGCAGTAAAGTGAAGGAATGGCCAAGCATTCAGCATGTGTCTGCCTTGTTCCTCCAGAATCAGTGCAGTTTGCATTGAATAAAGACTTTGTCCTTTGGAGGAAGTCCTGTCTTGTGATTAAAGCACCGTGTGCTTAATAAGGGAATTATCCCCCCAGGACAGGCTCCTATCCTGACTCCTACACAGAGGCGCTTTTATGCTTCTGAGCCTTGATACACAAGTTGCAGGAGAGCAGCTGGGTACTCTGCACTGCTGGTCTGTGTGGACCCTCCCTCCCCGAGGGTATGAGGCAATGTGAAGCATCTTATCCATCAGCCCACACTACTTTGCATTTACTAGTTGGACTGAAAAGCAT
This sequence comes from Buteo buteo, assembly GCF_964188355.1. Taxonomy (NCBI): domain Eukaryota; kingdom Metazoa; phylum Chordata; class Aves; order Accipitriformes; family Accipitridae; genus Buteo; species Buteo buteo. The sequence goes on along the minus strand of NC_134171.1, from coordinate 30,924,667 downwards.
GTATGTATGCAATGACCAAAGAGGACCAAGCACAGTAATATGTTAGTGCAGTGCAACTTAACTCTGTGACAAAGCCGTTAATTCTGCACTGCCAAAGCGATACTGCACGTTACTTCCCAATCTCAGAGTGAGGTGGTGTTACGTTCGTTATTGCCTTTGGTACTCAATGCCACTGTGTCTGTTTTTATCAATGGAAAGGCTATAAAGAAAACAGTCAGTGGGAACAATACATAGTGAATCCTGGGGCTACTCTATAGGAAAATAAGAAGAAATAAAAAGTATGTGTGCTAAGCACTGGATGTCCTCAATAGTGAAGGATGCAGGAGCCTGGTGAAAACCATTACAATCTGTAATATAATGTGTTTGCCTGTCAGGCCTGTTTTAAAGCTGTTGATAGATGAAAAAATAAACTAAGGGCTTTGGAAGGAGGAACAGTGGGGAAAAAAACAAGTGCAAGTTTTAACGTGGACTTCCTTTGGAGCAGAATTAGAGCCACATTTCCCAATACTAACACAGGATCCCGGGAGCATTAAGCCACACTGCTAAGAAAAAAGCACACGATGTGATAGCTCCCATGTTTAAGGCAGTATTCTGCATGAGAGAAGTCGCAAGTGCAGCGTTGTTTAAAACTCATGCAAATAGATAGATTTGCAGCAGTCTTCATACTGTTCTTTAGTTTGTAAACTCTCCAGCAGTGCCACAGAGAATATATCCTAAACTCTTGAGATTTAATTGTTTGTGAAGGTGTCCACATGTTGGGTTTCCAGTTCTTTCCTGAATTCCACTTAATTCCTATACACCAGGGAAGACTGAAGAAATAACTCCTTGGGGTTTCTATGGGTTTTACTGCCTCCAAAGCCATCAGGAGTTCTGACGAAACCACCTGTGTGCTCCAGGAAACAAAGGAATGGCTGGAGATCAAACCCGTAAGAGCCACCACCCAAGCTAGGCAGGGTTCAACTGCACTTGCCGTCTCCCAACATATGACATTATTAATCAGTGCAGCCTCAGGGTGCAGCAAACATACTTCGCTGCAATTCCTCTCCTCTGTCTCTTCTCTTGACCTCTCTATGACTAGTTTCTGTTCATGAGCAAGGCCACTGATTCTACTAGCCTGAACTGTGGATATGCAATAGCACTGCTTCACACTGACTACTGTGCACCCTATATTCTGTTTTATGGGATATAAAACGCCACTTTTGGCCAGTGAGCACAGTACAGAACTCCAACAGTAGCCAAAGCTTCAGGTACAAGAAGGAGCATACAAGTTTGCAGTGCTTGTTGAAAAGAACACAGAAAGAACATGTGGATCACATTAAAACACTGAAAGTGATGCTAAAGGAAATCAGAAATCTACCGATTCTGTCCAGCTCTGAAAAATTCTTAACTTACATTTTTGGAGGCAAGGAAGCTCATGCCCTTTGCCACCTGGTAAGAAAAGCTTAGTAGATCTTCAACATCTAGAGCAAGTTCATCATCTTCTGACATAGAAAGGGTAACATCCTGATCAGTATAGGATCCTGCACAATACAAACAACAACAGCCTTTGAGTGGAGCAAGTGTAATCATTTAGAAAGAGAGCTATCTTAACATTAAACAAAACAGTGATCTGATTAAGTACCAGACTAGAGTCATGTAAATAGCCATCACCAAAAAGCAAAAAATAATCCTGATACTCCATTTAAGTGTGGAGAAATACAAGACACTGTAATTTAGCATATTGTTATTTCTCAAGCCTTCCCATATCTAGTAATGAGTTTTAATTGTCCCCATCCATGAGACAAAAGTGTGATAAAATTGAAAAAATCCATGAAGCCACTCTCCCTGCACTCCCACCAGCAAACAGAATTCCTTGTCACTGTACTCACCAGACTTCACTGGTCGTTTTTTATCAGCTTTTGGTGGGACTGCATACGACACTCCTGGTTTCATGTCCATGTACTCATTGGCAACATCACTGTAGAAGCAGCAGATGAAATGAAACATAGTTTAATGAAAAAGATCTCAAAAGCCATCCAAACAAAAAGCCAAGGTTACACCAACCTCCTGAATATAACGCTTTACAAATGATCAGTAGATTGGAAACTCATGGGTGTGTAAAAAAGATGAGGAAAGGCCTGTGCAGAAAGAGAGGTTTGTCAGTACAGCTGACGATACGTCTCAAAGTTTGGAGTTTGGCTCAGGTGAGCAAACAAAACCATTCATACATATACTGTTTATACAGACTTCACTCTCTATAAATTAACATCCAGATGTCTCACAGGATCTGCTAGTGCTTCCTTCTTCTGCTTAGGCCAACTTCTACCAGAATATTTCAGCAACTCAAGTGGCAATTGAAATGCAGAAGACAAATGGTAACAAATGTTAAATTCAGAGATTCCCAAGTTCCACAGGGGATTTGTATGTATTTCGAAGAATCAGCCAAGGCTTGGGACAGGCATCTGCTACATTTTTTAAGGTTAAGTTTTCTTATTGCTATATATAATTCAGATGTACAGATTTTCATACTATATGGTTTATAAATATACAGTTAGGCACCTTTAGAAATGATGGATATACTCTGGCATTTTTCATGTCATTGCCATTAGAACTCATATACATAGCCCCTCCTTAACCCGAAATATCTGTTTAGCTTATGAACAATAAATACAGCCACACAGCTAACATGGAAAGGAGTAATGAGATCACCAACAGCTTTAGTCACCACCAGAAACACATCTGACGCATTGTCCTGGTTTCAGCTAGGACAGGGTTAATTGTCTTCCTAGTAGCTGGTATAGTGTTATGTTTTGGGTTCAGTATAAGAAAAATGTTGATAACACTGATGTTTTGAGTTGTTGCTAAGTAATGTTTAGACTTAGTCAAGGATTTTTCAGCTTCTCATGCCCAGCCAGCGAGAAAGCTGGAGGGGCACAAGAAGATGGGAGAGGACACAGCCAGGACAGCTGACCCAAACTGGCCAAAGGGGTATTCCATACCATGGGACGTCATGTCTAGTATATAAATTGGAGAGAGTTGGCTGGGGGGTTGGATCTCTGCTCAGGAACTAACTGGACATCAGTCAGCGAGTGGCGAGCAATTGTGCATCACTTGTTTTGTATATTCCAATTCTTTTATTATTATTACTGTCATTCTATTATTACTATTATTATAATTATTATTTTCTTCTTTTCTGTCCTATTAAACTGACTTTGTTTCAACCCATGAGGCTTTGTTGGGGTTTTTTCCCTGATTCTCTCTCCCATCCCACTGGGTGGGGGGAAAGTGAGGGAGCAGCTGCAGGGTGCTTAGTTGATGGCGGGGGTTTAACCATGACACACATTTAGCAGCTGCAACTTTACACTAAATACCACTATGAGAATTTGGTAAATACTCCATCATTAATACCTCAATTCACAAAATGTGCTCAAACAGTGAGATTCCTTCACTGAAAAGAGGGCACACCTCCGATAGCAAATCATAGCTTTGTGTTCATCACCTCAGTGGTCCCAACCTCTCTGGGGCGTCACTAGCTATCCGTATATTACCACGGCACAAACAGTTTCACCAGTACTATGTCCTGCTGGGACATAGGACTTTACCACCTCCTAAGGGCCTGCCTGGTTCTTTTGTGTCTGCTAACACAAAGTAATGGGCCCACTGGGGCAATAAACAGACTACTAATAAAAATGGGCAGGTATTGTAACAGGTCCTACGTTTTGGTAAGCTATGTCTCCCTCACTTTGCAAAGGGAAGGAGCGAGCAGGAAATCTGCTTGGAAACGTACTTGGAAAGAGCTCTGGGCTGGTATCTAAAACAGAGCGGTTAAAAATATACAGATGAAGTAACTGAAAAAAACCTAAGTGCAAGAGCAATCTCAGAATCGTGACATGGGTCGTGTCATCACAAAATTTAGCGAGCTATCGGTGGCAGCTTGCCTGTGATATTGTAAGGTGCTGGACTGATTTTGTAAGAAGTCATTTCTGAAGGCAGGAACTTAGAGGAGCTCAGAGTATTAACACCCCAACACTGGGGGAATTGTCATTCAAGCTGCTAAATGAGCACTGCCAATGTTTAACAGGAACGATAAACACAAATACGTACAAAGATTGGAGCCAAGGAGTTGCATGAAATAACTACAGGAAATTTGATAAAGAAGTAAAACAGAGAGTGTATACAATCAATTGCACTCTGTTAGAATAAACCACCCACTGTACAAATCGTCTCTTTAATTAAATTGTTTCCTTGCACAGCAAAGAATCTTCAAAGCCTGCTGCATGAAAGGTTTCTCCACATCGCTTATCCCTAATAAACTTCGATATCTCCTCCTTCCTGATCTTCTAAAAACACAAGTACATTTCAGCAGGTCATACTTACGCCGCAGGCTCTGCCTGATGCAAAAGGTTCTCGTAAACTGCTGTTTCTGCATGTTCTTCATGTTTTGGACAAATAAATGAATCTCGTTTCCGTCTCAGAAAATTTAAAAGATCACCATAGCAGCAATATTCTGTAATCACCAGAGTGGGACCTGTAGTTGTATGTGAGGTTTAGAAAGCAGGTGAGTATTGTTTTTAAAGCAGAAAACCTTACATAAAGACAGCACTCAGCCAAGCACACAGGCTGGGCTATTAAAAATCATACTGCCTATCACTGTCTAGACTTGAAAAGTTATAGAAAAGTAACCCAGCATCTTCCCTTTCACAGATCAGCAACTATGGTCCAGCTAAAGCTGTGTCACTCCCAATTAATTTTCCCCGCCTCAACAGCATTGCATTGTACAAAAATTAAACAAATAAGTCTTTTTCTCTTTCTTCACGTGATAATGTTTCTGGCCAGACACTTCTGTTTGATTTTGCTCACTTCCTGAAGGAAGTTATTTGTTCCAAACGTTAGAGTAATTCAAGCTTCAAACATTAATCCTTTTGATTCACTTCTGTTTACAGTAGAGCTTCACACTCCTTCAGTAATGTTTTGGAAATGATGTAGAGTGTTATATTCTGCAGTATAATAGGAAAAATCATTCAAACAGAACAGCCTGCTGTGACAGAAAACTACATTGCACAAGGTCTTTAGAATATTAAAATGAAATCGGAAAGGAGAATCAAGTCATCTCCAGCACGGATGTTTATAGATCAAATATATGTTTTCTGAGTGAATGACTCCAGCTATGGCCCTTGAATATGTAATTGCACTGCGTGTTATTTCATCTGTAAGGTTATTCTGTACCACCGTTTCCTAACCTCACTAGTTTATTTCCATTTTTCTGCAGTTAAAAATTATAGCTTTTGTAATAGCAAAAGCAGTGTTTGTGGTGGGATTTTCTTACAGATGCCACATTTTTTCCGCTGTGACACAGTCATGCATTCAGGCCAGTAAGTCTACTTTGTTGACTGCTTAAACAAAACTGTTTCATCCTATTTTTAAATCATTAAATGTGAAAGCCAGCAATGTTTTGCCTCTGTCTAAAACTATGAATTTTTACAAGCTCCTTTTCTTTGAAAAATGAAGCAAAAACTTAAAGAGCAAATATTTGTGTAAGAAGCAACACCATCTTTCATATTAAAATGCACATAAATTAAAAATACAGGTCTGTATCTTTCTGCATTGACGCTTCAGCTGTTTTGTAGCTTTTACTATGTATGAACACAAACTTATTAAGTTAATATTAAATGTGAAACACTTGGGTTGTGCAATAGTTTATTTGGAAAATCCTTTTTCTCAACTTTCTGCTGCTTAGAATTTGTAACTTCAGTGGTGCCTTACCAGATACATTAACAGTTTAAACAGAAGGCTGGAAGACTATACAAGACAGGCCTGTTGACTTCACCTTGGATACCAACAAGGAGCCAGTTCATGTATCTTTTCTCATTCGTGATAAAGTGTGGTTGAGGAAAAAACTCATTTTTTGTCATCTCTCAAGAAGAAAGTGCACAATGGCTCACATGAAAGAGAACGACAGCAACCTTCCTGTTTAGCTGCAGCTACAGGGGTCTCCTTACTGCTTTTAGGATAAGCCTAAAATCTAGTTTCAGTAATTCACAGGTGATATTCATGATGATCTGCAACCAGCATAAGCAAGAAATGTATTTAAGATTTCTATTTTTAGTAGCACTGGATACTTCTTCACAAGGTTCCTCCTTCTGGCAATACAAAAGGAACAGAAATAATCAATAATCTATTGATAACCCCACCTCCAATAGTGCAAGCTCCAAGCAGATTCACGATATTAATGTGGTTTCCAAGGTAACTCAGCACTTTAAGCTCTGACATCAAGGCTTCTCTTTCTGTTAAATGGGCACTTGCTGCAAGGCAAAGCACAATGTTCAGTACGTAACACACCGACCAGAAGGAAGTAAGAAAAAATTGTACAGTATATTAGAGCAACTTACTTTTCAACATCTTTACTGCTACTGTCATAGCAGCATCAGATTTAAACAGACCATAAGCAGTTGCTTCAACAACTTTTCCAAAAGCTCCAGCACCAAGGGTTTTACCTAGTAAAGCAAAACAATATAGTCTGTAGCGACTTGGAGCACATCTTCCTGAAGAGTTCAACATTTTATTTTATGATATCAAGGAAGCTATTGTAGATATGCCTGCTTGCTTTTTGTCCCAAGGTAAGTATGAGCAATTATCACTATTTGCATTATTGCACAACATGTTTTTGACAAAACGCTGCTGTGTTTGACCAAAGTCTCATCTGAGACCTGAAGGTTTCACCTTGCAGATGAAGTTAAATAAATCTAAACTAACCAAAACTCAACCGGTTTCTAGGAAATTCCCATTTGTGATCATAAGGAAGTTGTGTCGGGTCTATGTAAACATAGTTGTTTCCATTTATTTCTTCAACAACTTTCCATTGAACTTCATATTTGGGTTTCTGGAAAAGAAAGGGAATGGCTGTCACTACCGAAGCCTCCACAGGCAGCTCACAGGCTTTCCTAACTCAGGCAAAGGGGCTTCTGATTTTACCTGCAAATGTATGTACACGAGGATCATGACTATGATGCACAACAGTCCTGCAGCGACTCCAAACGCAATTAGTAAAGGGGTGAAAAGGGTATGGGTACGGATTTGTTCTGGAAAGAAACAAAGAAAATTCTGCTTAAATACTGAACAAGCAAAACTATCTTAAAAAGATGTAGGTGAAAACCTTTCCTTGGTTCTTCCTTGTGAAACACGGTTTGGGGTTTTGACTTTCCCAGATGTGCTCCAGGTACATGAGAATGGCTTTCCTCAATGAGCTGTGGGGGACAGAGCTGGCACAGAAACCATCCAGTTTGTTGCCTTGGGAGTCTCAGTTTCATCAATTCTGGAGGCGTGACGCCAAGATCAATTAATGCAAGGGGTTTGCATGATCTCAGTCAAGTTAGGTTAAAGAAAGAAGCCTTTTTCTGAAGTCCTAACTTCTTTTCTCCCCTGCCTCCCCCCAAGTATGATCTCTACAGCACAGTCTTTACAAGTAGAGGTTATGCTGAGTAGCAAAGGAATACCATTCCAGTAAAACCCATCTGCCCCAAATCTGGCTTATTTGTTTATATGTTATATCTGGGTGTAACAGAGAAAAAAGCAGCAGCAGAACATTTGATTTTGCAAAGAAGGGCACAGATTTACAAACACATTTTGAGGCATCTATGTTCTAGTGCTTTTTTTCCCCCCACAAACCCACAAATACTGCTATAAACTCGTAAGCCCTTTTACAGTATGTTGTTGTTACTTCTTTTACAATAGCAGGGCCCTAAGGCTCTAGGCAAGTTTGGGACTGCGCATTTCCTGAGACATTGTAAAAAAATAAAAAAAAATGCAGTCTTTCCTTGAAAAAAAAAGTGATGGCCTAAATAGTCAAAACAGACAACAGCAGGAAAAGAAAAGGGAGGGAGAGAGGGAAAGCCAGTGTAATGCTGTAGGTGGTTTTGCCCCTGTGCTGCACAGACAGAAAAAAACTAGCTACCTGCTGCACTGCAGATCTGGAGCTGTAAAAAGACCATACCACAGTATTCAGTGAAAAATTGAAGCAATGCTTTGACAGGCAGAACATGTAGCGCAATACATTATACAGTACCGTAAACTTTCTTATGGCAAAGGTAAACCACTTAAAGTCCTCTTACAGAAAGAGCTGAACGGCACCCACATTTTATGGTCTCATTCACTCCAGCCGTTACCTTTAATAGCAAAGTTGAAGAAAGCAGAGCTCCTGTCCCCATTGCTGGAGGCCTCGCAGCACACGGTGCCAGTGCTCCTCAACATGCTGGCGTTAATGGTGCTTTCAACCAGGATTCGTTCAAATGACGGCACTGATGAATTTGCGTAACTGATTTTGACATCCATGGGGGATATTGTCGGTGAATCAAAACACCTGGGAGAAACAATACTGACAATTACCTGCCATGGATTGCTACCTGGAATGAATGACAGGTCCTGCTGATGAGGCAGATAGTCACTGCCAGACCATCAGATAACTAAATAACACCGCTCTACAAAGGGGTTCAGCTGAAGATCTTATCCTCGAAAATTAGCCTGCTCACGATGTCTCACTGTCTTCTGTGTAGTGGGTGAAATGAATACATACACCGAGCCTGACCCAGCTGGACACGATGAGGTCTTTGCGTTTGCTTTTGGCTAGAGATACCCATGGGCCTCTCAGTCCACTACGGGTTTTGTACCATTCAACCCGCATCTCCAACTTCAGCTTTGAGCAGTTGTGGTCTATTACCTGCTCTTGAAAACTTCCCCTAAGCAGCGCTTTATTACAGCACAAAAAAAATCCATGATGTACACACAACACCATCAAGTTTATATACAGCCAGAAAATAGCCAGTTCTGTTCTCTCAAGATGCTGCCTCTCCTTCATATGTCACGTCATTACTATATGAGCATGCAATTAAGATTAAAAAAAGTGCTATTGAAAAACATTAATGAAATAATAATTATTTTAGGCATAAAACAAATTACACGGGTGGGAGACCCATGACTTGCTAGTATGAGATCTACAACCATGGTGGAAGTCAAAAAAACCCTGTAAAACGTGCTTCACAAATGCTTACTTCACAGTGAAACTCTACAGTCTTTTTAGAAATGTGGTAACTAGATATCAGGTTTTATTCATAGTAACTCCGGACTTGTTTACTTGTGGTACACTTCATGTGAACAGAAATCTAATTAGTTTATGCCTTAAAAAATTATATCATTACACAATAAAACAAAAGATAACAGCCATATTCACAAGTGATGCTGTGACTGTCATTCTGTGAAACTGCATACAGAACATGTGTCATTTGCGGCCAAACTGATACAAACCTTAGCTAGCTTGCAGCAGAGAGAAAGTTTGGCTTTTACTTTTCCACAGCAGAAAATGTTGGTTATTTCCCTTGCAAGGACAGAATGCAAAGGGGAATAATGAAACGTACCTCTGCCTTCCCTCAAACCACTGCAAATAATGCAATGCCGAAAATTATGAAAACACTGATGCAACATCTGAACATAACTGTTACCGAGTCATTTTATGTTCTTAATTTTTAATTATAAATTGAGTGTGTTGCATCTAGAATAACCTTTGGAAACTCTGGTTTACTTAACTCACCTCTGCTCAGTTCCTGGGCAAAAATACCAGTATATGGTAGGGGCTGGGAATCCAGCTGCTACGCACTGGAGAATACCATTGCTAAGTATATCCAGAGTGAGAATCTCTGGTTTTGCTGCAATAAACAAAAATGAGAGTCACACGTTAGGGGAACACAGAATTTGCATTGCTATTTGCTCTTCACCCCAGCAACTCGTGTGCATCGGTGTTCATGGAATTATTCAGGTGAACACAGCTTCACACGTTCAAGGGTGTCCAGGTCTGAATTGGTGTCCTGCAAGCACTGACCATCTGTAAAAGTTTAATCAGTTCTTACACTGAATGCTTGGGCTGGATTTCAGAAGAATACCTTACCTCCCCTGAGTATTTGGTTTGATGAAAGATCCTAAACCAGCAAAGCCCAGAGCTTAAACAACCCCAAGAAGCGTGTGCTTAGAACAACAGTGTGGTTCCTGTTCCTGCACAGCATGACCTTACCCGCCTGTAAAAATGACAGTTTCTTCACAGTTATAAGCGTACTAAATCTGTCAAACCACATCTCTCTTACATCTGCCCTGTGTATTAAATATTACCACCGCAGCCAGAAAAGGAACTACAGTGCAAGGCAACCAGCACAAACCTCCCCGACCCCACAGAGGACGTACGTCCCTCTAAGATACCGCTACTGAAATATCTGACTGACTGACTCTTTGAAACATTGCACGCAGAGGAAACTAATATTTGGCTGAACATATTAGCTTTCCAAATGATAATTCGTGACTGCTGTGGTACTTTAGAAACCAATCTAGACAGCCAATGCCTGCTGCCACGTCCTGCACTGGAGCTAGTCCTGCAGTTGGTTCAGGAGCTGCTGTTTCAAGTATGGCAGGAAACCTGAGCGATCAGACAGATTTTACAGTCATTAGTCTAATGTCTTTCCAACCACCACCAACACAGCGAGATGTTTTTTCTTGGCGAAACTTGAATTTGAGGCCCTATTCCCCATAACTACCTTAGATTCCTTGCAAAATCACCCAGAAAAAAAAGTTAATGGAAAAAACAGACTATATTGCAATGATGCTGCTCACCTGACAGGTACAAGTTAAGAGTCCATTATCAGTTAATACAACTTTACAGAAATGTAAGATGAACTAATATTCTAGAAAGTAGTGAAGCTGTACAGACTACAGTGGGAAAACGCAGATTTATTTCAGATAAAATCCACATACAAAGACTGCACGCTGTTAGTTTTTAATGAATATTCTACTTGCTGATTAAATTAGAGCCAATAAAGCACACGTATATTCTCAATCACATAGCATCTCCTCATGACTCATGTTACAGGAACTGAATGTTCTTTCATTTCTAAATCCGCATGTTGTTTTATGCAAACCACCAAGAACCAAACATTGTTGCAAAATGTTGAGACGGATCTTCAGCATTACTCATTTGGTGAGGAACTTTTTGACAGTGCACAGCATTTCACCCAGCGTCAGTCTCATGGAATACACATAATTCACATTTCCGAAACTCCTATCAAAATGGCTGGATTGTGAAATTGTAGTTAGCTAATCTACTACCCATGTGCCATTTGTTTAGGTATATCCTAAGTTTTAGGCAACGTTACTACACAATGTAACTCAAGAAATGAAAGAAATGAAAAATCAAATAAAAAACGGATATGAACATTAAGCCCTGAAAAAAATATTGTGCCAGAGCTGGGCTGCATCTACCATCTTCCCTCTTTGAGCGAGGGAAACAAAAATGCCCACGTAGTCAGGCTTTTTCCGCTGTAAAAACCTAGCGCGATAAAAGCCTGTCTACATGGCCACGATTCCAGGGGGACTCATCCTGCAGCAGCAGAGGGAGACGAGATGCCGCGCAGCGTCAACGCCTCCAGCAGCCCGGGCAGAGCGGTCCGGCGCGGGTGCCATGGGAAGCCGAGCATGCCGTCAGCAGCCTCCGAAACACCGACCCAAGAGCAGCTCTACCCGTGATGTGCCTGGCGAAGTGCTTTGATGTGGCGATTAGCGCGATCAGCATCTCCGCACCAGCACGGAGGGCTCCCAAGCCTCTCCGGCTCAGAGAAACTAAGGGGTGCGTTTCACTTGCGGCTGCAAAGAGTCCCCCGCAGGCCGTACCCAAGGGGACGGAGGCGGCTGCTACTGCCGTCCCCCTGGGCTGTCCCCCTGGGCTGTCCCCCTGGCCTGTGCCGTTCGCCGGCTCGGGCCACGCGCGTATCTCAGCACCTGCACCCCTTTCTGGCAGCCAGAGCATCTTCCTCACCCACCAGCCTAGGTGCTCCAGGGGATGCTGGAGCAAAGATGGACCGGCTTGCGCAAACAGATGCCAAGCTGTCACCGAGCATCTTCTTCTTAAAAGAGATTTTACTGTGCTAGATTTTATGACTTTCACTGCCTAATTACCCCTCGCATCAGACAGGCTCTTAATGATTAGACTTTGCTTACTGTTTTGGCTTTAACCCTTTAAATATTTAATGTTTCATTACACTGCTCGTCATATATGCATATTGCCTTCCATAATCAGTCATTAGATGTCTTCAACTTCTAATTTCACTAAGTCTATTAACTGCTTTTCAGCTTTTATTAATGTTGATTCTGAATGTATCAAAGATGATTTATAAGAGGTCATTCCTATTTTAATTCAATGCTTTGTATAATAACATTATGCATTTAATTGCTTTCTATTACTGATTTCCTTTTTTTCATCATTAACAAAGTAAATGTCTAAAAAGTAACACTTAATAGGTATTGTCTGTCATCGCAGTCAAAGAGAGAGGGCTTTCCTCCTGGAGCTACATTTTCTGGATTGGAACAAACCTTTTTATGATATCATGGTGACTCCTCATTTGTTCACTGCATAGTCCAATGACAGGAAAACCACTGAGCTTGGCTTCATGTGATCGATCTATAATACCGTGACCAGTTTTCTCTTTGCAGCATGAGCCCCAACTGCATAGATAATATTTTGTTGACTATAATTATGCCCAGATATTATTTTTCACTAAAATCCGATACTAGTTGGAAGATTCCTCTACTAATTGCTAGACATGCCGTACCTTGCCACTCTGGAGATTTCTACAATTTCTTAATTGTAACTTAGTTCAGCATGCTGCTTGTCAAGTTGTAATTTTCTTTTTGGCTCCTAATTTCAGAGCTCCTTCCTTCCTTACTTTATGTCACATTTACTATGAATTACTACTTCTTTTTTTTTAAAGCAATTTAGTATTGTTTCAGATTAGCATATGCAATTGCTAAATGTGTTTAAATCCAAGGTAAGTATTTCTACACTGCATTTTTCACTCCTTTCAGCAAATGCTTCAGCATCGATTTTTGTTTATGTGAAGACATTCTCCTGATTATGAATCCTGTTTTACCTGTTTGATTACTTTCTGCTGATTACTTGCCCAAGCTAGATGTGTAAACATCATGAGCTACATCTCAGCAATTTATGTGAAATCCCCGCTGACAACAATGCCAGGTCAGGATGCACCATTAGATCAGAATCTGACCCACCCTCATGACTCACCTTTGGCAGTTACTCCGCTATGTCAAATAATTTGGTATGTTGTCGTGCACTTTGTGTTTCATACCTAAATGATGACCATTTTACAAGCCACTGAAAACAGGTCAGTTTTGCTAAAACCAAACCCCTAGAAGGATCAATCTATTTCACCTCCTCTTTTCCAAACAAAAAAATACTTGCAGGAGCTTAGTCTAAATGCCAAAAGAAACTCTTTTTGAGTCAAGTGTGCCAAATCCATCTGCTTCGGCAATGGCTGCAGTCCACCCAGGGACAGAGCACATGGTAACGTGAGCTCTTTAGACTGCTTAAATGTCCTCATTGCATCCCAAGACTGATCTTACTACTTACAAGACCAGTAGTTGAAGCAAGAGTGAAGAAGACTTGTATACTGCTGGTTGTATGGACAAGCCATTCAGAAAAACTAAACTGTATGCTCTCTCTTGCCTTGGCCATCCTGCTTCACCATGTTCTTCCTAGTCTGATTTCCTAACCACGATCTACAGGGATTTTCAGCTTTTATCAAACAGCACGTTCCTCAAAAGCAGCAACATGGAGCTCTGCACCAAGAACTGACACCTGATGATGAAAAAACTGTGGGTCGGGTTTTTTTTTAGTTCTTGTGCCCAGACTGCTCCCAAGCAGCCTGCAGAGCTTGGGAGAGCTGGGAGGACCATGAACAGCCCCTCGCTCCAAGCACACATATGATGCTGCAAGTCAAAAACACCATCCAGCCTCGTGTGAACTGACAGTTCCACAGGCAGCCTGCAATTTCTCCCATTCCTTCCCAGAAATTAAACTTCTGGCTCAACAATTTGCTCCGCTAATCTGTAAAATAGTAGAATTATCCCTTTTGACTGTAACCCACACTCATCCACGGAGGCAAAGGACATCTGAGGTTGCCAGTGCCCTCATCTCAGAAATCACAGCTAGGAAATGGAAAAGGCACAAGAATACAAATGACAACATTCACAGATCAAGGAAGCTGAAAGGAGACCAAGGGACATTTCTAGACCCGAAATATGGCATCGCTAATAGTGACACTACAAATGTTGATGTTCAGTGATAAATAAGAAGAATTCAGAAATTAACATCTAGGATTTGGGGCATTTGTGGAAGTCTCAACAGTCCTCTGCATAAACCTATGCCTGGAGAAGCAGAGCAGCAACACAGAACTGTATTTGCAGCACATTCACTTACTTTCTATACAGTTCTTCCCACTGGGCTTGAAGGCATCATTGTCTACCTCACCTTAGTTTCTCCAGTTTGCCTGCAGTTCCCTCCTGGTTTAATTTTCCTTAAGCTTGGCCTTTAGCAGCTGCCAATATTTGTCTGCTGAGAGCATAAACCCTCTAACAGGATGGCTCTGCTAAGAAGGACAGGGTTTCCTGAAGGTTTCATTGAATTCATTTTGAAGTTTAGCTTTTGTCTTGAAGAACACTGTTTGGAACTGAGACCGATGCTCTTTTTTAACAAGCACGCCCCGAAGATGACAGCACACGCGTCTGTAAAGCTATGCAGTTTCTCTAAAACAATGGTGATCTATATTATTATACAGAAGTATTTAGATGCCAAAAGCCACAAGTGAGTAATTCTCCTGACAAGCTTTCAAACTCTGCATCCAACTCAAACAAATTAAAGACAATTAATAGCTTAACTTGGCTGCCAAAAATGCAAATTATAATCCCTGTATATCCTGCTCCACCTTAAATTATCAAAGGTTTATGGTAGATGCTTATTTTTGAGATCGTGCTTCCAGGTGCTACAGCTTTTTTCCTGTATAAACTATCTAGCTGCTCTCTGGTAGCCTCTGGAATACATTCACTAGAATGTAAGGTCATGCTGGATAGTAGGTGGATTTGTGTAAGTACTCTGCACTTTTATATCTTGACATTTAGATAGTTTTCCAGCATGTGCTTCACTTCAGAAAGCCTCTCATATGCTGAACCACACTGTGACATCTTGTGCATACATTATGTTGTATAAAATACAATGACTGTGATAATGAAATATTTCAGACTGTTCACTTTACTTACTTTTCACATAGACATTAAATGTTACAGAGGAGCTGGCATCAGAATTGGACACAAAAAATGTGTAAATGCCTCCTTCTGTTCCTTTTAATCGGGTAAGGTGAAGTTCACTTGTATAACTGTAAAGAAAAAAATTAAGCATTACTGATCCTCGCAACTTGCAGTGAACACGCAATTGATGCGTGGAAGCTAAGGAGTGAATTATTAGCGTGCTGTTGTCTTCTGCAGACGCTGTCCATGCAGACACTTGCATTACGACTGCCCTTGGACTACAGCATCCAAAAGTTTTGCCACTTCTAACACCAGGGTGTTAGAATGTGTGCCTGGGTGACAGCTCAGCACCAGGCTCAGACCCCTGCTCCTTTTCTCGCTGAGGAAGGAACCCAGACGCACAACCCAGGCCACACATGCTATGTGCTTCACTGGATTTTTGGAGGACCAGGGCTCGGGATAGAACAGTGCACAGCAGAAGAAAAAGCATAAGCTTTTGTCCAGAGCATTGGGCTCTGCTGCGGTGGTAGAGGGAGTCTCCGCACACAGACAACTTTAAATTCTTATTTTTGCTTATTGGGCAGGAATGGCATCTTGTAGGTGAGTCGTGAGTATGTGGCACACTGGTCCTCAGATGGTGTGGTTAGCTCAACACTATTCCAAATCTAGGTTAGCAGACTTTGCACCAGTTACTGTGGTAAGCCACGCGTACTACAAGATCTTTTATAATCACAATTTTCTCACCATCTCCACTTTCCTCTTTCCAGAGCAGACTCTAGTTTGCTGTTCCAAAGTGAAATTGATAGCACTTACAGTCACTCTTATTACCTGTTATTGCCCACAGTCTTGAACTTGACATAATGGTCTGATGAATTCTGTAATGTTTCGTTCATGTACGTCCAGACTTCTTCCTTCGGTTTTGGATATGCCTCATATTCAACTGTTAAATTTCCATTTTGTCCTGCATTTATATCTATTGTGGTATTCATTGATGCAAACAAACGGACAAATCCTTTAGCTGACGGCCATAAGAGGAGAAGAAAAACAATTTCAGGGCCATTTAGAAGATTGTCAGGGCTCTAACCACACTTAAGACTACTTCAAGATCAGTGATCAAACATCCAACTGTGAAACAGGAAACCTCATCTACAAAGCAGAACTTGAACCCTCACCTGCCAAAACCAAGGGCACTAGCTATATATAGCAATGAGGCACAGGACTTAAAGGACCCCTGAGTGCCTTAACAGAAATAATTCCGTCTTCTGGTGATAAATACACCCTATTTGCTTTTGGAAAAATGCAAGCACGTCTTTGATTCTACTCAAGTATTTATATTTTTTTCCAAAAATCGGAGTTGCTAACTGTCTGGTATAAAAGAAACACTAAGAAAAAAGCAAGATCAATTGATAATTTATGACAATATACTAGAGTATTTAAGGTTTCTTTGTCAAGTGTAATTAAGAACAACATTACAAATGAAGCTATTGAAAACTGTAATTAGAGAAAAATGTGCTAAGTCCACAGGCCTGGATACCAATTGTCTTAAACTAAGGCATTTCTGTGCATCCACTGCTGGGTCTTAATCTTTTATTTGGCAGATACCATTTATCATTGTGCAGTTCCGCTCCAAAATATCATGTGGAGCAGCATCCTTACCGCAGTGATTTCAATTTCATTAATAAACTCATCAGCTTCAGGATTATTCACTTTGAAAAGGCAAATTTTTCAGTCCTATTACACAAATTCATATGGGAATTATCAGTTTGACAGGCAGACTGCAATTACAAGGAAACACATTTACTGAGAGAGCTTGAATTTAGACCAAAAGTCAATCTCTGATCCCTGCTTCTTCTCACTTTCTAGTAATCAAACTGCTGTGGCCAGCTGGGCACCTGAGCTCTGGAAAACCAGAGACAGCGGGGCTTGGTGAAAGCATATGGAGCTGCCAGAGCACTTGACAGATGCTTTGGAGAAGAAAGGATGAAGTAAACTCGCAGCAGGCAGGTATGCTCTAAAATGCTCTCCATCGCTAGAAAAGAGAAAAAGGTTTTAAATCTGGAAACTAAAGATTTTTAGTTCCTTCGCAGAGTTTTTTTCTATTTTCTGCATAAATACAGGATCCCCTATGCAACTTAGATTCAAAATCGGACCTAAGAGCCTGCAAATAAAATTTTATGATTGCACTATCAGTCCCCCAAATGCAGTTTTAGAAACTGTTTACATTTAGATAAATTAACTGTTAAAAAAAGTAATTGGGAAAATTACCAAAAATACCCATTATATATTGTAACCTTTTTGGCTAACGTTAAAGCCACAGCTATTTAGTATCTGATACAATCCCAGGATCTCTCCAGTACACATGATACATCACTTCCCAGGACCCTGGGAGCTGGCACAATTCAGGTAAATGTAGTCAGTTTGACAATGAATGGTGAAAGGCATCCAGAAGCCAGAGTTTATTTTAAGTCAAATTTGGGCGGGGGGTGGGGTGGGGGGAGTATCTCAAAAAGGAAAGATTCCAGCTTTTCTCTGGCATTTTTTATTAAATACAAACTTTGCATTTTACTAAATACAAACTTGTTACTTTATTATCTACTTTTTATAATGTCATGCTCTATTTTAGCCCCCAGACCTTCCAAAGTCAATTCTTTTTAAAGCCATATTTGCATACATAGTAGTCCTAAGAATTTCTGTAGTTAAGAACTTCCCTCCTCTTACAATAAAAGCTTTCATATTGCTCCTCTTGGGGAAAAGATTTTCTTTCATACTTCACACTGTTTCACTCTTTTACATATGAATTTAGTCTCTCCTGTAAAAAAAAAAGAGGAAAACATCCCTGTCCTTATGAACCCTACGCCCTTGAATGGCAGAGCAAGGTTAAGGGCATTCAAACCTCTGCCACTCTGCTGACGACCTGACCCACACAGGTCAAACAGTTCTGTTTTCTTTAAGATACCAAAGAAAGCAAAACAAGGAATGTTGCAGGAGTATCTGTGCAACAGAAAAACACACTTGAAAATGAAAAAGGATCCAAGGCTACACTACCCTCAGTTACTACACCCTTGAATGGTAAGGAACTGAAACAGTTGAAGCCAACTACGCAGACTTCTTCAGAATTATCTTATTAACTATACCAACATGTCCTTAATTGTCCTTAATTTATTGAATTAGCAGGTTTCAGCAGCTTTAAAATTCAAAAGGCACTGTCTGTCACCCAAGTTAATATACAGTAGGCTCTAATCGAGTCTGTTATTAAACAAGAGGAGGGAGACAGTTTGCTCACTGTTAAGGGACACAATCCAAAACCTGTGGAAGTGATGGATAGTGGGTTTACCACGGGGGTGAGCCCCGGAACAATTTCATGCTGTCTACGCACTCTGCAATGTTCCTCACCGCATTATTTTAAATAGAGGTACATGTATAGCTTCTATGTAAAAAACATTGACATGCCGATGTCAGCAAAATTTCCCATGCTTGGAAGGCAGGTATTAAAGACACGCTTTGTGCTTCTGCTGCCAAATTACTTAAGCATAGGGATAGTACCAGGCAAAGGTAAATTAATTGCTTTGTTAAGACTGGATTAAATTTAAAATTAAACCTGGAAGGATGAGACAAACCAGAGAGATGGAAACACGGTTGGGTGGTTGTTCTAATATCACATTCCAACAACATGCAAAGGGTTATAGAAATTAAAGTAGTCACACACACCACAACACTTCCTGAGCCATCCCATATGGTACCAGTCAGCAATAACCTTTTAATAAAGCAACTTTGCTTATTGAAGTTTGGGGGAAAGGAAACAGATGAAAGAGAAGGCTCCCCAGTGTTCTCACTTTCCACCTCCCACTCTTAGAGATGTTATGATTTCTACAGGAACTACTTACCTAGTGCTTTCAAGGTTACTGTGGCATTGGTTTTTCCAAAAGGGTTTTCTGCTTGGCATGTGAATTCTCCAGAATCATTAACTCCCACTGAACGGATGTTCAATGTTAATTTCCTTTCGTATCCATAATCACCCAAATTTCTGCTTTTGCTTGTAACAATCTGTCGGTAAAAAACAATTAACATCTAAAACACTGTGTATGCAGCATCTTTCCTAGATAAATTAAAAATAGAAGTAATTATAACTTTGCTATATTAATATTCATAACTTTAAACCGGAATAATAAGCCAGCACGACAAACCTGTCACTAGAATCTCTCCATGCAAAACAAGTGTATGATCAGCTGTCTTTGGGAGATAAGGTCCTCTCCTAAGTCCCATACCCTCCCCTTATTCTTTATTTTTGTCCTCCTCAAGCTCCATTGAAGTGTGTGTGTGTGTGTGTGTGTGTGTGTGTGTGTGCATGCATGTGTGCGTATGTGTGTGTTCACCTCCCCCAAGAGTGCCAACTGGGGAGAACACCCCAAGCCACAAAGCTCAAACTCTAATTTCTTCAAATGTTTCAATCATATGAAGAAAAGAGTATTGTGCCCAAGGTCATATCCAGCTCACTCGGGCTACATTTCTAATGCTGATGAAGGTGAGGAACCAACAGAAGGTTTTATTTGCACTAACAACCCTTCTAGCTGTAGGGCTTGATGCAAAGTGACCACTGGGTCTTGACTTTCCTAATGCTCAGAAGCTGCAGCTATTGTAAAAAGTCATTGCAACTCTGATGTGTGGTTCACCACTCAAGTGGTGCCTAAAAATCACCGAGGTCTCTAATGGTTGCAATGCTTCACATTGAACAAGAGAGAATTTAAGGTGCCGGAACTTCATTTTAAATTGGGTTGCTCTATGCCCTGAGTCCGCAGCATCTCCTGATTACAGCTATACTGCAGAAAGACCTGCTGGCAGCAGGCTTTACACAGCATCCTTCCTCTGGTACCCACTCTGATTCTTGGTCCATAGCAATCTAGATTTATTAATCTTAAAGGCAACTGGAAACTTCATTCTTTTTTCAAAGCATTAAGTATATCATGACTCTAAGCCTCCGTATGCATAGAAAAAATAAATGCTTTGAGGTGTTGACTTCAGTTTCTGTAAGAACGCTCAGTGTGGTTGGAAAGACAGATAAATTTACATTGATTAATCCAAATGCAGACCTGGACTTTTAATGATTTTCTAGTACAATGATTTCAATTCTTGGAGGTTCCAAGAGCTTCTAGATAAATTTTATCTTCTCAATGTAATTTTGCTTCCTCCTGAACGATAATAATCACAGATAGAAGTTTGTCCTGTATGGATGTGCTTGCTTATAACAAGTCTCCTAATTTTCAAAAGCAGTGATAACTTCAGTCATACAAGGAAAACCTGGTTTGGTTTTTTTCCCTCCGACCTATTCAGGACAAAACGTAATTCTGCATCTATTTAAACATGAATTTTATGTATTCTGTTTCAGGACAAAATTTAATTTGATAGTCAATATTTAAAAGATAGCATACCCTGCTATTTACCAGAAAGGACAGAAAGGTCAAACTTATTTGGTCAAAAATATTTTCCTTGTAGCTTTTACTCATAAAATGAAAAGTGATAAAGCACAAAAACTTAAGGGAATGCCCTGATTTCATCACACTGTAACAAAGAAAAGGGAGGAGACCGAGAGAAGAAATGAAGTTCTCAGATGAAAGACCTGCCGTTGACCTTGGCACAGGACCAAAAGCCCCATCTGCATGCCCCACGCTGCCTTCATGTCATTTAGACCTCCTCAACCTTCGGAGCTGCGAGGTGGGATTTCTGAAGCGGCAAGCACTTAGCGAGAGCAGCTCTGCCACAGCCAGCGGATTAGCTAAGCATGGCATGCCTGGCCCCAGGGAACGGGCCTCCCGTTCACTATCTGTCTGAGGAGATGTGATTTAGCCAAACACCACAACATCACAGAAGCCTTTTTTCCATACATACATGGACTGCGAATTATGTATTCTGGTCACTACCATTAGCAGTGAAAGACCAGCCAATTAGCATAGGAGCATATACAGCAGGAGTTACTAACAGGTCTTCCCAAGGGCTTTTAATTAATTTAAATTTCAGGGTATACTCAGAAGACCAAGAGGCATCCTTAAAAACAACCCAGTGCCTGCTGCTCATTTCAAAGGCAGAGCTGGCAGTATGTTGGCTGACCAGGGGAGGGGATCTCTCTGCCCCTTGTCTGCAAAATAACTGTGCTGCCAGTAACAAACTCTCCTGGAGCGCTTAGTGGGCCAATAATTTAATCTGGTGATGCCAGGCAGAACCTTCATCCATCACTACAGACAGAAGCCAGTTCACTGGTTCATCTTTCAGAACTTTGCCAGTTAGTAAGGCACATCATGTAATTTAAATGAATTAATCATTCCTGTGAATGCTTACTACTATTCCTGTCACACACAATCCTATGCTAATTAGCAGGTATTTTACTGTTAATGATAACGACTAGAATATGTAATTTGCAGTCCATGTGTTGATATTTGCAGCTCCCATTGATTGCAATGTGATGTGTAGGCACTCCGTGCTTCCGTATTTAGGCAGCCCAACAGAGGTCACCTAAACTTCACACTGAAAAGCCTAATTTTAATTTCTGTTTGGGAAGAGAAGCCCATGCCGATGCTTTTCCTCCCAGCCATCCGCATGGGCATGGGACAGTTGTTGCTGGCCCCTCACCAGTCTCTGGGATGCAGGACCTTTGGAAATGCAACAAATCCAAACTAATATAGCATCAGGTATCCAAGTCAAGCACGTGAATGTCTACAGAGTTTGTGTACTGTGCTGAGGCATACAATGATACAATTAAAGGAACTCACCCCACTTTTGTGAGAAATCCAACTAGCTTGTACGCTGCTATCCACATCCGTGATTATGCATGTAACTTCAAATTCTTCCCCTTCTTTGAGAAGCTCGTAGCTTTTGGATAAGGTGATGACAGGAAGAGTTTTGTGAACTGGAAAACAATTTAGAAGTGCGTTACTTTTCATTAGCTGCAGAGCTTCCGAAGCGGGATAAAAAGCAACAGTCATAAACCTTCCAATAAAATTTCAGGCCTCCGAGAGGTATTAAAATTTCTTTAACATACTACACAGTTGTTCCTTTACAACAAGCACATTACTGCTTCAATCTCCCTTCAAATTACACTTAAAGTTAGATAATACTTGTTGGAGCATAGCAACTTGCATGAAGAAACTTGAATGATGTTGAACCATCAATGAGACGACTCATTCCATGACAGCGATTAAAAAGTTGCACTCTGGAACCGAGAACACAGTGAGGATCAGCCACTGAAGAACCGCAGCTTAGCATTAACTGCAACTTTTAATTACAAAATACTACAGCAGACACGAAGTACTGTCTGATACGTCCCTGAAAAGCCCCTGATGGACAGTCTAGGAAGGACAGGTACAGCTCAAGGACTTCAGCACACCTGCCCCTGAAAGCACCACAACTTCTGCTCACGGTAATGGTTCACAGAGGTGGCTCGAGTCAAGACCGTGGACAAGTTTGTCACCCAAGAGGTAGGTGGTTACAAGCAGCTGTGGGCTAGCTGTATCCCTGTTCTTCTTCAGGGTGTCTTTTGTCAACGGTCAAGTACATCTGAGGACTATGTGTCTCTTATCTCCGCAAAGCTCTTCCTCTGTTCCCTCCACAGATTTTTCTCTGCTTTCTTCATCCTTTCTTCAAATTTTCCTCATTTATGAGACTCCAGTGAACTTCCCACTAGGGCTTTTACGCAGGAAGACTGACTTTCAAACTGTGAATGCAACATATATCAGATAAGGTCTTCCAGACTCTCTTCCTGCCTCTGACACAGGCTTTGTAGTTGTCTTAGGTAAATTATACGAAACTTAGGAAAACGCAATGCTTTTCAGCCATTCATACTTTAACAATAATGTTTTCCTCATGGTGCTGTAAGCGGCTATGAAAGAGAACAAAGAAACATGTTTGCTCTCTTCAGATATAAAGGCTCACATAAAAATCCCCCCCCGGCATTCAGCAGTACCCAAGAGACAGGAGGAAGCCAGTGCAGAAGGCGTGCTGTGTTCTCACCCACCAGAAAGACCTACGGACAACCAAAAAAAAAAAGCCGTAAGGCCATAAAGAGCCTCATTGTTTTGAGAAGGGCTGGACATAAACACTCCCTGTGCTATCGTAGCAGGGCTGGTGTATGTCTGAGTACGCCTGCACAGCTCGCTGTTTCATGGATGCCTCTTCTGCCCTTCTGCACTAGAAGCTCAGGCCTGGGGGTCTGAGTGCCACAGTTATGATTACAAAAACATTGCCCACCAAAGGGTCTCACACTTAAACCTTCAGCCAAGGAGAAAGTGGGAGTTTTACCTGGTGAACTTAGTAACGACCAAACACTACAGCACGGTAATTACAACACCGAGGATGACAATGCTGCTTTGCTGCTGATGGCCTTCAGCAGATGCTTCCACTTACTGCACACTTCCCCCCAGATGGAGAACGTGGGCAGAGCACCCAGGTCCCATCGGTCACCTACGGCTGCCCACCATAAGTGGGCCACTTGTGACGGATGCCAGGTCAGCACCCTCCCATCTGAAGTCACCACTCTATCAAGCAAGTGCAGACTTTTATCCCATAAAAAAATGAAATAGTCCAATACTACAACTTGCACTCTCCTATGACAGACAAATGTCAGCTATGTCAATCAACTGCTTTCTTTCTTTGGCCATCACTGAAAAAACAGTTGAAAAAAAAACTTGTTACAGAACAAACAAGAGAGACAGCAAGAAGGGACTTGATTTTTGTCATCAAAAGAGAATGCCAGATTAAACCTTTGTTCTCTTCTCATTAACTGAAATTTATTATTCATTAAAATTCACTGTATCAGAGTGTCCAAAACACCAGGAAAAAGACTGCTTCAATTTGCTACAGCACTTGAGATGGCCCCCGCTGCCCACCCCCTGCCCCACCACCGAGGAGCACGGCACCGGGCAGGTCCCACAGCCCCAGCCGTGGAGCAAACACCAACGCGTCCCCTCCTCACGCCACGGGGCAGCCCTCCTTCACCAGCACGAGGGGGGCTGCCGCCGTCGGCCTGCCCTCGGCTCCTAACGCCCGGCACAAAACAGGCGGCGGGGGGGACGGACGCGCCGCCCCGAGCCGTGCACCCCCTTCTCCGGCACCGCCGCGATGGCACTGCTGGCGGCTGGCTGCCTCCGAAAGCACAAAGCCGACCCACGCGGCCCCCACCCGCCGCTCTCCCTTCGACACCAAAACCCCCACGGGACACCTCGACCGCGCGGACAGAAAGGCCGCGGCAGCCAGCGGAAACGCCGGGCGTGCGGTCCAACGCGTGCGCATGGACAGGGGATGCTCCCTCGGCGGACCTTACCGCAGCCTTCGCGCCGTGCGCACGCCGGAGCGGAGACGCGCTCCCAGCTGCGGCCAGGGGCGACCTCCTTCAAAGAGCCCCACAGCTACGTGGAGAACAAACTCGCTTCCTCGCCCCTCGGGAAACGCTGAGACAGCCTGGCTTGCTGAGCCGCTCCCTCCGCTTCTCTCCCGGGTATTTGCGCGGCGGATGAACGACACGCGGGGTAACTCTCGGCTCCGAACCGCCCAGACAGAATCGGCCCGTAAGGTCCTGCACGGCCAGCCATCGGGCTTCTCCTCCTTCCCAAACCCACTTAACCACCCAACCCCAGGGCACAAGCGCGCGTGAAGGTCAAAGGTAGGGTGTCAGGCAGAGCTAGGCATTGCATCTGGCAGCTCAGCCACAACACACTCCTCATCATGATCTGGGCACGTTGCTGCTGTTGTGACCATCCTCAGTCATGATGACGGAGACAAACAAGGGCTCTGTGCTCCCCCAAGCTCTGCCCCTCCACTGAATCCCTCTTCTTTAATGTCATCAATCAGTTTCTCCTGCTGTCACTTGCGGGCAACAGACATGTAAGTAAGGCTTCCAAATCTCCACGTTTCCTGCACAAACCTGTTCAAACCTCATGGCGCTGGTTTGTCCTCAAAGTTTAACTGCACAACCCACATTTCTTGAAATGGTGAAAAAAACACCTGGAAATCACCAGGAACAGAAAATAAAAGTGATCATGGCCAAACCTGCTCAGCACAGCCACAAGCCAAGTGCCATGAGATCAACCTGTGCCCTGACACAACTTGCCCAGAACAAGTTTTCTAAGTCCACCACCTTCCTTTGGACAGCCTGCAGCGGCCACAGGCACTCCAGAGCAATCCCCTGGTGTGCAAGCACCTCTGGCTTTGAGTAGAAGACTCCAAAAGCCTCCAGAGGAGACCGCCACCTCCAGCCTCCCCATGACAAGGTCAGGACACAAGGTGAGGCTTCACAGCACTTCCCACCAGTTCCTGGGAGGTGAAGGGTAAAATCTGGTGCTCTACAAGAAGGCAAAAATCCTGTGTTACCTGGCCTCACATTCAGGAAAATGTGCTCCGATATTTTCTCAACTCCATTGTGCTTGGCCAAGCACTGGTAGCAGCCCTTAAACGACCTCTGTACGTTCTTTATAGTGATGCCTTTCTGGGGATTGGGAATGAACGTCATATTTTTGGGGAGACGTTTTCCATCACATTTTCTCAGTGTGAAATTTGAAACATCTGGATCTGTTAGTGGGCACACCAGCAGGATGTCACTGTCTTCTTTTCCATAGATCAGAGAATCAACAAGGAAGAGCACATTTGGATCTGTGAAGAAATGCAAAGACCTGTCAGAGAAGCTGACATTGCACAGGGAACTTCTGATGACCCCAACTCTGCAATTGGGCACTTACATCAAAGAAAGTTTTACACTCAGCCAGTAAAACCGAGTATTACCCAATTCATGTTTACCAAGGGACATTAAATTTTGTCCTAAAAGAGCAGCACAACAGGAGATGTGCAGTAGCATTCAATACCAGACACACTACAGAATCATGTGCACTAAAAATAATCCTACTGCATTTTTATTTGGAGATGGGGATTTTTTTTTGCCTTGTTTAGCTCCAAAACCTCCAGCGTCCACCCCCAACAACAGTAAACAGATTTTCACAGACCATTAAAAGTAATTTGCTTTTAGCTAGTGGCAGGGCTGTAAGGTTTCATGCCCACAGGAGGATTTTGAAGAAATTTATGAGCAAATGGAAGTTGAAAAGCACCTAAATTATGGTTTTCACTTCTGTAAAATACATAATCTAAATGAACACACATTGCTACCAGAGGAAGCACCAAACAACTTCTCTCTCTCTCTCTCTCCTCCCTGAAAGCAGAGGTTATTTTTAGCCTCCTTAGAAAAAAAATGGGCATACAAACAGCATATCTGATTGAAAAATCATCAAGTAATCTTTCACAAGGTACCTTTTCTAAAGCTTTTCATCTCGGCCACCACAGCACACAAACATACAGTACTTAAAACACTTTTACAACAAAAGTCGAAGCCCATGATAGGTGATGACCTTGAAATGCTAAGAACCTGGCCATTAATAGCAAACACAAAAATAAAGGATGGTGTGGTGACAAACACTCCGTAGGAGTTTATTTCAGCTCCCATCTGCCCTCCCTACAGAGTAGCATGAATTAGAAATGTAGAAACAGAGGGAAAAGTTTTCTTTCTTTTTTTGCAAACTGCCTTCGTACAACTTGAATGATTAGAGATCAACAAACCATGATTTAACAAAAAAAACTGAGAGAATTTGGTTAAGATGATGGACAATGAGCATTTGGTTTAAGACAAGAAGTACTAGGCTGAAAATGAAGCATGGGACATTTATGTAAGCAATTAGGAAATGCTAAGTCAAAGGGTGCTCATCACTGAACACAGAAGTTACTGGCTGGTTTCTAGCTTAGAGTGAGGGTACAGTTTTAACCTCATTTGATACTGCCATCCAAGAAGCCCCCACAAACTAAAAGCTTTGAAGCATCAGTCTAGACCTAGTGGATGGAGACTACTAACAAATGAAAAAGTAAAGCATGCCTGAACAGAACCAAAGTGTGATGTTTTGCACATGGAGATACTTAGACAAACACTATGAGTTGCTGTCACTCCTGAGCTGGAAGAGCACGGACTGGAAGAGCTCATCTAAATGTCCCTGCTGACAGAGACTTAACTGATTGGTTTCCTCTCAGTCCACTTTTTCTCCAATATGGACAGAGCCAAGATATCTTCACTATGCAGAAAGTATGGCTCCCCAGGAAAAAAAAAAGACATTTTTGAAAACAGAAGAAAGGAACAAAGACCTGTTTCACTAACAGCTGAAACTGCAGGGAAGGCCTTGGCTGGGGTAAGCGGAATAGCTGAGGTGCTCCCCTCCCATCTTCCATCCCCCTCTGGAAGGGAGACCTCAGGGTGATAATACATGAAAGGATTTGCTGTAGGGAATCCAGGCAGAAACAAGGCTGCTCATGGTCATCTTCTTCCCGTCATGGCTTTCCACCCCAGGTACGTCTTGGGTAGCACTTGCTTTCTGGGCATACCTCAGGTTTCCAACACAAGATGTGTGCTTGCGTCAGAAAAGACATGACATTAAAATCGAGATTTTTCTCTCTTATGCAGATGTCTGAACTAGCTTGACCTTCACTAAACTTGCATGGATAGGGACACAAACTGCTTCTATAGACAAAACACAGGCACTTTCTGCCAAAGCAGAAAGGTGAAAGAGGTAAGCACCTGCAGTCTGCCAACACTGTGTCATCCTTGGTCACAGAAGCATAGAAAATTTGTTTAGCAGATCCAGATGGACCTAAGAGATAAACAGCTGCCACCATTTTATGTGCCACTTGGGACTGTGCAGGATCAAGGTTCTTGGTCCTGTTCTCTCCTCATTCCCAGCTTTACAAGCAGAAAGCGTGTGGGCTGCTTGCGGCAACCCCACAAGCAGCTGAGCTCATGGTAGCATCTTCAATGTGATGTAAGATGTCATTAAGCCACAGGCTATTGCAAAATGATGGCCCACCTCACAAACATACTTATTTTACTGCCAGGAACTCATCAATGTGAAGCTTGCACATTTTTCACACAATTAAGACAAAGAAATTAACATCTGTTACATGAGGGCCACACAACTTCTCTGATGCTTTGGTAATCATGCTCAGTGGAAGTGTTCCCTGCTATCCTGAGGTGAAGGAGTCACTCACCTAATGGAAGGCACAAACATCTCTGTGATCACAGCTGTCTGGGATAAGTACCATGACCTTCAGGAAAACAGTCATGGTAGATAAAGTCAACAATATTTGTCACACACAGGTAAAACACATGCCAGATTTCCTTTAGTCATAGTCTCAGAGGAACACAGAAGGTCAAGAAAACTCATCCCTGGTAGCTGCATGGCTATCTGGACTACTCAGCAGTGGTTAAAGGAGCACTCTTTAAATTGTGTGGCCACTATGTAAGATATCTTCCCTTGGGAAAATACTCTTCACTGTGCTGGTATCTCCCTGTCTTGGAGAACAACCTTGCAGTAATTCTCAAAGGACTGGCAGGGTTCACAGGAGGCTATTTGAAACAACCCCTGTTGCACAAGGAATGCTGTCTCCAAGAAAGCGGATGTTGTAGGACTTTTTTCCATCAACAGGGAAGAAAGACCACCAGAGCTATGTGAAGAAGCAGCAAAATAACTGTGTCCTGGTTTCGGCTGGTATAGAGTTAATTGTCTTCCTAGTAGCTGGTATAGTGTTATGTTTTGGGTTCAGGATGAGAAGAATGTTGATAACACACTGATGTTTTCAGTTGTTGCTAAGTAGTGTTTATATTAAGTCAAGGATTTTTCAGGTTCTCATGCCCAGCCAGTGAGAAGGCTGGAGGGGCACAAGAAGTTGGGAGGGGACACAGCCAGGACAGCTGACCCAAACTGGCCAAAGGGATATTCCACACCGTGTGACGTCATGTCTAGTATATAAACTGGGGGGAGTGGGGCTGGGAGGGATCGCTACTCGGGGAACTAACTGGGCATTGGTCGGTGGGTGGTGAGCAATTGCATTGTGCATCACTTGTATATTCCAATCCTTTTATTATTATTATTGTCATTTTATTATTGTTATTATTATAATTATTATTTTCTTCCCTTCTGTTCTATTAAATTGTTCCTATCTCAACCCAAGAGTTTTACTTTTTTTTGATTCTTGCCCCCATCCCACTGGGTGGGGGGGAGTGAGTGAGCGGCTGCGTGGTACTTAGCTGCTGGCTGGGGTTAAACCACAACAAACTGTCTTCCCTGGAAAGGAAAAGGGAATGCCAGGCATGGTAAACTGTCAGCTTGAGGGCAGCTGATGAACCCGTAGATCAGGAGCCAACAAAAGAGAAGAAATCTGCACAAAGAAGAAGGGTAATAAAGGACTGTGAAGATGTGTCAGAGCAGAGGCATTTTTTTCCCATCTGAGACATTTCTGATCAGTCACAGGTAGATCAGGAACTGGAGGCATAGGAATCATTGCTGCCTGCTGGCTGAAGCTTGAGAGTGCAGCCTCAAATAGCCAAATCCTTTAGCTAACTGCCTCAATAAATCAAGAGCTTGGGGCCAAACCTTACATGACTCCATACTGATGGATGGCATGGAATTAAAAAGACATTTCTACATACTGCTTGCTTCCTCACAGTACAACTGACTCATACAACTGATTCAGGTCACTTGGCTAGCTTCTAGAAAGAGAGCTCAGGTATATTTCACCACAAAACAACAGGGATGTAAACAGAAACTCATCCAGAACTTTGCTCTGGTGACGAAGGCCATTGCAAGCAAAGCTGGGAGTGAGTTTTCTTTCTAATGGACAGGGAAGAAGATTTCTTCTATCAGACTGTGTTCTCCCTCTGTACCTCAAATTCATTCCCTCCTCCACCATATACTGCCCTATTATTTTGGGTGTGGGAAACTGAGGGGGAAAGCAAAAATAATGCCTTCATTGATATTTACCTTTAACAAAAACATAAAAAGAGGTGACAGTACTCCCGTTGCTTTTGCATATGTATCTGCCTATGTCTCTGACTGTTGCATTTTTGGTGTACCACTCTTTCTCATTGGAGCTCCTTGCTTTTGCTGATGGGTCCGAGTTCTGGAAATTCCAAGTCACAGGTCCATCCTCATTGCACCTCAGCCTTAATTCCTCCCCTTTATTCACAACCAGTGAAGATTCTTCACGGGACAGTGAACCACCTGGAAAAAAAAAAGCACAAAATACAATGCCTGTCAATAGAACTCTCTTTTTTCCTGCAGCAAAATTGTTATTTATAGTTGTATATATGCAGTCAATATTTTGGGAGTTATTTCTTAAAAATACAAAGCTGCAATGGCATTGTGCAATTCTACAGACACCTTTTGGCCTATAAGACCTTCAGCACACAGAGTAAATAACCACTGCACATTGAAACTGGTCTTTAAAAAACCATTTGAAACTAGTTTCACATGCACCAGTTTCTGCAATGGTTTGGCTTTTGAATGGGAACAGACCCAAGCTATTTAAAAATTAAATTCAAGAACATATGAGCCTGATTCTACATGGCAGCACTTTTAATCATTCTTTGTCATTTACTCAGTATGTTGCCAAGAACTAAAGTTTCCTTGCTCAACAGTTATCTTTTTTTAACTGCTCCCTCATGTATTCAGAAGCTCCACTCACACTCTTAGATTAGAAATGTCCAGTTTAATGAAGGCATCAGCACATGCTTTCCGTACTTGCTTATTTCTTTAGTTGAAGTGCTAATTTGTCATTTTTTACCTCCAAAAAATTTCATAGAAAATATTCTTCAAGCTTCCATCCCAACGCTACCTAATTAGTTTCACTGAGGCACCAATCTCCCAGTCACCAAAGCTGCTCTAAATGACCTCTTAGCTTCTTTTTCACTGAACATGCTATAACGCAACTTTTAAAAAGTTTTCAGAAACTAAAGGTGTGTAAAATTAGCAGCTTCAAATCACAATTCCCAACCACTTCCCAACTTACACTGCGTACTTGGAGAAAGAAGCACATTCAGGCTTCTCTGGCTCCACTGTTAAGGTAAGTCAAGCAGGGGGTTGCTGAGTTAGCATACCCCTGATGTGAACATCTTAGTGAACCTACAAAATGGAGTTCATAGCCGAAAAAGCAGATAAATTCTTACTACTATGGACCTACTTGACCATCAAAAGAACATACACAAATATTGAGGTCGTCTTGCAGGAATAAACCCTTCCCCTTTCAGAGCAGCTCTTTAGTCCTGCAAGCAATCCTTAGCTTACAATAGTGATGCTGTTAGCTAATGTCCCTCTCATGTGAAGCACAGTTGTACAAGATTGTACAACATCCATATGTAGTAGCAGAGTCATGCCACTGAAAATACTACTTGCATTCAAAAACACACTCTGCAGCTCCGCTTAGAGGCTGAGTTTCCCTACCCACACAGATAACAACAGACGTTCAAGCAAAACAATCGGATAATTAGTTGGGATGTGGTTATATAGGCCAGACTTAATTCACTCATCTCACAGCTTTAGTTGTTCTTAGGGTATATACTGGATTAAGACCAGGTCAGGTAACTGCTCCTCTTCCTGACAAATCCACCACAGAGCAGGAAGCAAAGGACAGTCAGACCACCTGCAGAGTCTAATTACTTGGTTTGTGGTCTGGGTTTTGGAGGGAGCCCTCATTCTCGCCCCATCTCTCTCGGATTAAAATTTATCAGTGCTAACCCCACAGGCAGTCATTTTTCCGGCACCACCAGAAATTTTCCACATGAGGTCCACTAACCCTGCATATATGCTTCCATAACTGAACCATAAACAACCATCCTAGAAATAATAATTGCCAGAAAAAGGCAGAAAAAAACCCCGCATTTAATTTCAAATCTGCTACCTCAAAGTGCAGGTGTAAGCCTGAGCTGTGATAAAGCAGCTCGAAGAAGGAGAGTGAAAGTCCAAGGTCTGAGGAGCGCAGGTCCCAGCCAGCAGTGGCTCAGCAGGTAGGAGAGCTGGAAAAACCCTTTGCCCTGGACATAGAGGCACCTAAGAGCAGGGCAGAGGCAAGGAGACCTCTGATTTGCAAACCCCTCAGATCAGAGCCAGCAACTTTTGGCACCTGAGAAGGCAAAGGGCAAAGACCTCTGAGAAGGTCTCGTGAAAGACCATGCAGGTCCTTCATGGGATGTCTTTGGAGGACTCCTCTGCTGCTTCCCACAGACCACAGGGTACTTCGAACAACAAATGACACGAGCTGCATAAATAGCAAAAGTGCAACGTGGCATACCCACACTGGCACTAGGTCCTCAGACGAGTCAGGAAGTCTGGGAAAGGAGAAGATCAGGACACCGTTCGCCAGCATCCCTCCCCGCCTCCAGCCAGCAAGGTCCCAGGGGAGGCGTGTGCATGGCCGGGCTGGGACAGCCCCCGCTGCCCACCCCCTGCCCCACCACCGAGGAGCACGGCACTGGGCAGGTCCCACAGCCCCAGCCGTGGAGCAAACACCAACGCGTCCCCTCCTCACGCCACGGGGCAGCCCTCCTTCACCAGCACGAGGGGGGCTGCCGCCGGCAGCCCGGCCTCGGCTCCTAACGCCCGGCACAAAACAGGCGGCGGGGGGGACGGACGCGCCGCCCCGAGCCATGCACCCCCTTCTCCGGCACCGCCGCGATGGCACTGCTGGCGGCTGGCTGCCTCCGAAAGCACAAAGCCGACCCACGCGGCCCCCACCCGCCGCTCTCCCTTCGACACCAAAACCCCCACGGGACACCTCGGCCGCGCGGACAGAAAGGCCGCGGCAGCCAGCGGAAACGCCGGGCGTGCGGTCCAACGCGTGCGCATGGACAGGGGATGCTCCCTCGGCGGACCTTACCGCAGCCTTCGCGCCGTGCGCACGCCGGAGCGGAGACGCGCTCCCAGCTGCGGCCAGGGGCGACCTCCTTCAAAGAGCCCCACAGCTACGTGGAGAACAAACTCGCTTCCTCGCCCCTCGGGAAACGCTGAGACAGCCTGGCTTGCTGAGCCGCTCCCTCCGCTTCTCTCCCGGGTATTTGCGCGGCGGATGAACGACACGCGGGGTAACTCTCGGCTCCGAACCGCCCAGACAGAATCGGCCCGTAAGGTCCTGCACGGCCAGCCATCGGGCTTCTCCTCCTTCCCAAACCCACTTAACCACCCAACCCCAGGGCACAAGGGCGCGTGAAGGTCAAAGGTAGGGTGTCATCAACAGGTTTGCAGAGGAAAGGGACACATTGGAGGTAGCAGTGCATAGATTAATGTCGTAACTGACCTACTACTTGAGCGCAGGTCTGCCAAACCATACACTTTGCTGTGATGTGTGCAAATGCTGACAGGTTCTGCAGCAACAAAGCCTTCCCCTTCCGAAGGCCGGCTTTTTAGTCCTACAAATAACCATCGCCCCATGCCCCTCTAATGCATAGCACAGTATCGCACAGTTGGACTAGATGCATAATAGCCATGCCTGAGCCAGGGAGGAACATTTCTCAAAAATGAATACTACTTGCATGCAAAAGCACACTCTGCAGCTCCATTCAGAGGCTGAACTTCCCTACCCACACAGATAACAACAGACGTTCAAGCAAAACAATCGGATAATTAGTTGGGATGAGGTCATATAGTCCAGACTTAATTCACTCATCTCACAGCTTTAGTTGTTCTTAAGGTATATACTGGATTAAGACCAGGTCAGGTAACTGCTCCTCTTCCTGACAAATCTACCACAGAGTAGGAAGCAAAGGACAGTCAGACCACCTGCAGAGTCTAATTACTTGGTTTGTGGTCTGGGTTTTGGAGGGAGCCCTCATTCTCTCCCCATCTCTCTTGGATGAAGATTTATTTATCAGTGCTAACCCCAACAGACAGTCCACCAGCACCTGTTTTTCCAGCACCACCAGGAATTTTCCACATGAGGTCCACTAATCCTCTAAACAAACTCACATGACTGAACATATAAACAAGCATCTCAGAAATAATTGCCAGAAAGATTAAGAAAAACGGAATTTCATATTTTTATGCAACGTTTGTGACTTTTACCTACTCTTTCCCCTAGCACTCATCCTACCCATTCAGGCTAGGAGTTAAAAATTTTTCAACACCTGTTATCAGGATTATCTAGCAAGTTGTTGGAAAGTTTTTAAAGGTTGTAAACAACAGAGCAGAGCATGACTCCATCCAGAGGTACAAGAAATACATTATGTACCAGAGGTGGGGAAAGAAAGGCAAAGAGAGAACAAGCACACTGTGGCAGTCCACGATATTCGAGTTGAAGCCATCACTCATATTTCAAGACAATGTTGCTACGGTCCCTTTTACGCAGCCTACAAATTCTCAGCAACACAATGTACAAGTTGAATTAATGCCTCGTGCAAAGGATTCCCACAATGTAAAGGGGTTTTTTGTTGCCTTCTGAAAATAATGTATCTTCAAGGAAAGTATGGCAGTGTAAGGACAACAGGTTGTAAAGGCAAGGACTATCAGATGTGCTTGGTATTATGTATCTAAATATCGCCTGTCTTTAAAAAAGAAGAATTAAAATGGTGCTTAGAAAGATGGGAATGACTTTGTATCTTCTTTTTGGAGGAATAATTAAGTAACAGAAATCTGAGCGTTTAACCAACAACTTGTAATCCAGTGTACTAATCCCCACAGCACGTGTCCATCTGGTATCTCTTGATCTTTCCTCAGACTGCTAAAGCCTCACATCCGAGACTGCTCCATTTGTGCCGCACCTGAGGCACGACAGGGTTCTTCCAGGCCCACTGTTGCTCTTGCGCACTCTAGTAACACCAGTCATAAGCATGTAACCATAACCACGACACTGACGCTAATAATTCGGGAATCAGTTGTGCCGGCAGAATATACGCCAGGGATCGTAAGAGATCTCCAAGTGCCAAACCCCAGGGGATACAGCGTCTGCTGTCTCCTCCCAGGGCTCCACGTTCACCCCAGGCAGGACCATGACTGTACCATTCACCAGTGAGACTGTAAACTCTCTGAGCAACAGGATGGAGGAACCCGTCGTTATGTCTCCACTGAAGATTTCCAGGTGTGGGTGTGCATCCTTATTCTATTATCTGACCCACACCTGGGCATGCCCCCCCCCCCTTCCACCTTGGAAAAGGAGGTGGACCACTACTTCAATATCAGGTTGAGTATCCCCACCTCAGTGAAGCCCACCTGACCACAGGGACCCCACAGGAGAAGGGGGAGAGAGGAAACCCATCCTCTGCCCCTGTGGCTCCTGCGGGCAAGTGGGGCAGATGCTCCCACTGTTGGTCACAGACTGTGGATCCCACTGCGAAACATCCAACACTCCCTATACACTGCAGAGCCAGAGTACCACAACGGGGTTCTGGATGACCCTCTACAGTTGTCCTCAGGGGCAACTAGCAGGTAGTTATTACATACTAACAAAATATGTTGATAATGGCAAATATTTAATGAACAACAATGAAAAAAAAAACTTAAAATAAATTGCAAAGCTCAGAGTTGGACAGCCCAAGATCCATTTTGGATGTTCTAAATTTGTATCCCATAGCTGAAAAGACTCACTTCTACTACCCTAGCATCTCCTTGTAATATAACAAATTTGAGTTAAAAACTACAATGCCGGGATCACTTGTGAACAAGGCTGTGTAACTGAAAAAAGAAGCAGAATATATGAATATATTACAAGCAGCTTCCTAAGACTTAAAAATGAAGGGAGAGGGAGGAAAGAGGGAGAGTACAGCAGTTGTGACTTCTGCATGCAGAAGGAACATCTGGAAAACAGGGCTGGAGGAATTAGAAAATAAAACAGCTCTAGATAATACTGATAGGAAATGCAGGTCAAATTGCAGGGATATGATTAAGGACAGCAGAATGTTCCTGTAACAATTAAGGGATGTGCAAACAAAAAAAGCTTTGGCTAAGGAGTGCACCATCCTGGGGAAAAAAAAATACGGTTTATGCCGGAGCTTTTCAGTCTCAGCCACAACACTGCTGTAGCACGGAAAAGCACATCAGGTGCAAGTCCACATCACGCTCACAAGCAACTGGAAATCATCTCCAGCTGCCAAGCAAACAAAGGACGTGGGACTGCTATGGAATAAGATGAAGAGTCAAGCGCTGTGGATCTTATTCCCAGCTCTGCCACAGATTTCCTGCAGAACCTTAGGCCAACAGGTTAGTCCCTCTGTGGCCATTTCCTCTTTCAACAATTATCTAAACATTAAAAGGAACAAGAAGTTTGTGGCAGCTCTATAACACAACAGACTGCTTTCAGAGAAAACAAAACAAAACAAAACAAAACAACCCTGTGCCTTATTCCACCCCTTTCCACGTTAAACTTATCTCAAACATCTCCCAAGACAGGGGCACAGCGCAGCTTCAGAGTACAGCCACAACCTGGTCGTATCCAGTACTAGCCTTTCTGCCAAGCCCAAGGGACTGGCAGCGACCTGCCAGCAGGTTCACTGCTACCCAGAAAGAGCAAATCCCTATCCCTGCCTGTCCCAGGGCTGGGACACACTCGTAAGGGCACGGCAGGCTCTTCTGAGCATCTGCCTCTTCCCCCTGTGGTTGTCCATAAGCTTCACAGTCAGCAGCAGTCCCCACGTAAGCTGTACACACACTGCGCAACGAAAACAATGACCTGACCATGACCTGATCCTGACCATGATTTCTAAACCAGTTAACGTTTTTTCTATGACAAATGCACCGAGGAGCTAAACTTCAAGGGTCAAAATGTCCGCGACTTTCATGTAAGATTGTGGTGATTGGATACAATTAGAGAGACTGCTTTCTTTTCAGTGCCTATTCATTCTGGGCACTGGGTTCATGTCAAGGGCTGTCACACAGACCTCACTCACCACATTTTTCAGTTTCTCATCTACGCCACTGTAAGAGAGCAGAAACAAGAGATAGCTTTATCAGCTAAAGTAGTGGCACTGCTGTAGACGCAATGGTCCAGGGATATCAGCAAGACATGGCCTGCAGGGAGGTAATATCCTCTTTCAGCACACCCAGCACTGCTGGAAAAATGAGTATGTTTTCAGACACTCAGGTCTCCTGCAGATCTGAAAGAAAAGCAGAAGCAAAAACGTCTCTTTTACACAAGTGCAGAAGTCCTAGCCAGAAGCCTGCTGGGTCTTCTTTCCAGTATTAGTTGGTCTAACTGAAGAGTATCACCTTTCCAAGTCTGTCTCTTGTTTGTTAAAGCCACTATGACACTTGACATATGCTATGATGGAGATTAATTTAAGACCTTTTCAATTATATTTTCTTTGTCCTACCATTTCATGGCCCAAGGCAACAAATACAGTGTCAAATTCGCATGTTAATCACACTGAAACAACTTTAATTTACTCTGATGTACAAAATCTCCCAGATTTTTCAAATGAAAGATGCTATCATATGCTTACTTGCTTTGTTCCACTTCACTAAACAGACAGTCTCCCTTATGCTAGATGAAAAGTTTAGCAATGGCAAATGTCAATTTTAAATGATTTGATCTGAAAGCTACATCAGATCCCATTTCAGCTAGGCTGCAGGGGAAAAGAAAGCTAGCAGTATAGCCGCTTACTTCACGAAAGAAACCATCCACGCCAACACCCATGCTAGTGTCTTCCTCAAAGACACAGACCAAAAAAGGCCAAAGACGTGATTGTCCCCTGCAAGTGTCATGGACTCTCGGCATATTTGAATGCCACAAATCCTTGCTGATAGAAACGTTGACTGGCTCCTCTGCCCCAGCTCCACCTTGGACACTGAAAAATAACTGTCACTGCGCATGTATTACAGGGTCTAGACTGATTAGGCTTCCCTGCAGAACAAAGTGGTTTGTTTCTAACCCATCTAACAGAGTCAGCGCTATCTGCTGACCAACAGACTCTTCAACGCCATGTGTTTCCCAAGCAGAAATGCAGAGCTCCTGTGCTTGCACTTGCTCTGAAGTTTTGGATCCTCAGAGGCTGTATGTTAGTAAGCAGAAAACCAGAGGAGAGGATTACTGGGGGCTCTGACATTTACCCAGCTGCATGAGGGCAACCACTGTCTTGTCACCCAGCCTTCCCCGCTGCCGTAGACCCTTCGGCCTGAACGGGAAGGGGGCAGAGGAAGGGCACTGTGGAGGGCAGAAGGCGGGCGCTCACCAGCCCAGCACTCAAAGGCACAGCCAAACCAACTCCATCTGCAGGCACCATAAAGGAGAAACGGGTATCCCCCAACACAAAGAGCAAGCGTAGAGCCAGCCAGATGATTCCCACCCACGGCAAACCCAAGAGAGGAAGCAGAAGGAGGCTGGAACAAAGGTTGTCTTTATCATCTGTGGAGGCATGAGTGTGGGGAACCACAGAGGCAGCTGGACCTTGACTGTGGCTGTGAGACACCCCCCTTTGCAGTGATGCCCCACGAGAAGCTTTCAGCTCCAGGGTTTGGGATTGCTCCTACATGGACCTGCCTCACTAAACACCTCGGGTCCTGGGAGGGCGCTCCTCGTGACAAGTAAAAGGCACTTGGCGCTTACCCCTTGCAGAGAAAACAGCTCGGGTGACTGAGGAGACACCCAGCTACACCTGAAGAGAGGTTACACACCCCTCTGAATGAGATGTGGTTAATCAGAAACAGCCAGCATCAGAGGCAGGTGGCAAGAAGACAAATCCAGCCAGCTCTCTAGCCCCCGCACATCCCACTCTCCAAGAGAGACATTCACAGGATCTTCAGGCAGGACAAATGTGAGCACCTGGGCTGAACCCCTGCTTGTGGGTGGAAGCCAGCAGATGCTCCTGCAGAGGGGCTTGTCGCAGCAATTAGCAATGTCGCTCATCGTACTTTGCTTCCTTATTTCAGAAGCAGGCTTAGCAGAGCAGATTCTGCGCGTGCCCTCCAGAACAAACATGTGAGAGCTGCCCCATACATGCAAGCGCAACGCTCCCTCAAGGCAGGGGGGCTGGGGGCAGTAACTGCACCTTCCAGAGACAGAGGTACACCTTCCCCTTCCCCCAGCCGCTTCGTTTGCCTTTGCTGGGGTGAGGAAACTCCAGCCATGTAAACAGCCCGCTTTTCCTGCCTACCAAGCGGCTTGCCCCTTCTGACTGGCATGCCTCACTCTGCTAATACAGCTAAACAGGCATTTGTCAAAGGCAGACATGTAGCTGAATATAATTCTACTTTAGCACACATACTAAATGGCCACAGCAGGACCAAATGCCATGCCTCTTTCCATGGCTGGGTATGATACCTTTCTGAATCCTCTTCTTCTGGGAAATCACGGCTTTGGGGCTTTTTCTGTTGTTTGGGGGTTTGTTTTTTGAAGGAGCACCATATGTACTACAGCAGTCCAGCCACTCATCTTGAAGCACTATAAGCAATAACCTATTCTAGGTGATGAATTCATTTTATTACAGCACATTGATGTGCTATGGTCTCTTACACCTAAACTTCCCACCACAGAAGGAATCTACAGGCAATGTACTAATGAACAAAACCAAACCCGAAGCATGACTGACCTATCAGGTTTCTTTAAACTAGAATGGTCTAAGCTTAAAACAACTACTGGCTAATTCTTATTCAAAGAAAAATACAGAGGACAAATAAATATATAAGTATGTACACACACATAAGTAGGATTTGCAAAAAAAAGAGCAACTGTTTGCCACAACACTTGTCAGCGTTGAGATTTATACATTTAGACTGATCCTTACTCCTACTGAATTATTGCCACCTTCCCTCTAATTTCCAAAATTACTTATTAACCAGCTGTTCTCACAGTTAGTTTTATCAGCTGTTAGACACATAAATAAACAAATTATAAAGTAAGTACAGAGAATGATTAGAAGGAATGAAAAAGCACACTAATGCATAGTGTATTCAAATTCAGCTGTCATTCATCCAGTCTATTCCTTTAATGGCTTTTTCTTCTCACTTCTCTTTGCTGACATTTACATTAAAAGGTGCAATATCTTTCAACTTCCATTTTGAACGAGTGTTCCTTGTAATAAGCAACATGGGCTTGAAAGCGTGTTTTCTGAAATGCAGTGAAAAGGTAGTTTTAATGAAGAGAAATGAGAAAACTGGAGAACAGTGAATCGTTTTGCAATCTGAATTAATGTCTATTTGGAAAAGGCTCAACTGAGGAAGGCAATGTAAGACTTTTGGCATTGCGAATTCTAATTATTTCAAGTCTTGGCAGTAATTTTATCAAATAGTAGCAATTTCATTAAAAGGTGCACTGGTAATCATCTACGTAAGGTCTCCAGAGAGGAATATATACCAATAATTGCATAATTACGTTATCATTGCTCTTATGATGGACCACATTAAATACCACAAAGAGCAGCACTGCTTTTTACTTTCTCTAGATATTCAGTCAGTACTTTCTCCTAGAAGATTACAGCAATAAACAAGACTTTCAGATTAATAAATATGTTCATCAAATTTTGCAGAAAAGACACAGCTACCTGTGTATGTCTGTATTACTTTGTATTCTCTTTTCCTTCACTGAAAGAACTGGCAGATTCATGAGAAAAATCCTGGTTTTAGTAATAAGATAGCTGAAGTATTTATATAGCTCTGTTACTGAAATACAAGTCACTGCATCACATGTCATGCAACCACATGGCACACATCCATTTAAGAAGGAGGTTTTGGAGTATTTCCCTATTTGTCCATATAAATTAACTTCATCTATTCAGTGATTTTCAATCAGCCTGCAGTAAGCTGGATTTCCCTTGTCTAACTAGTGCACAAACTTTGCTACTAAGACATTGGTAAAAAATTCTTGTAAAAGCGTTGTTTTACAGACAATCCCAAATCTAATAAACATGTTTTTAATGGCAGACCCAGTATTAGAGAAATATCTTTGCACATGCCTTCTGAAACTGTGATGAGGATAACTTCTGGAGGATTCATCAGCATGTTCTTCAGGACTTCCTTGGGTGAACAAATCTCGCCTCAGGTAATCACGCTAACACCCAGCAAGATCTGTCACCGATGTTGTCTTGGAAGCGCCTTGAATACAGAGACTTGGATATATTTCTGACAATCCAGTTTCACTTCCCCAGTCTTCTGGCAAGGAGATACATAACTCAGCTCTTGAACTTAATCTCCAATGTCAGCAGAAGTCCCACTTGTAATTTTTGCTTGCAAATTGTACTTTATTTCCTAGTTTATTAATAAGCCCTATCACGAATTGCATATACATGGCATATACATAGATAGCTGCTTATTGAAAAAGTGGTCCTCCTTCCTACCCCAGGAACGACACAGAAGAGGGCATCGCGCTGTGAGCGCGGTCTGCGTACCTGCCTAAGCAGGGAATCCCATCTCAGCATTGCTTCTGATGGTACCTAGTTTATGGGAGGAGACCAGAAATATAGGGTTTACTTCTGCTCCTTCCATTTGACCTCTTTTATTGTGCTGCATCTCTCAAATCCTAGGTATGATGATATTAGCGTTACTGCAAAGTCAGCAATTTTATGTATAATACCTGGAAGTCAGACGTGCTATGGAATAGGAAACTTCAACAGCTTGTGTTACAATGAACACTACTGGGAGGAAGCTTTTATTTTGTTGAAGATAACATAATTTCTTTTCAAAGTTAAAAAGTTATGCTCATCCAGGCACAGAAAGCACTTCCATGCCATGTAAAACAGCAAACAAAGAGGCAGCAAAAGTAGAGAAAAGAATCGGGCACTGAG
Source organism: Buteo buteo (assembly GCF_964188355.1). NCBI lineage: Eukaryota > Metazoa > Chordata > Aves > Accipitriformes > Accipitridae > Buteo > Buteo buteo. The sequence goes on along the minus strand of NC_134171.1, from coordinate 30,883,020 downwards.
CAGCAGAAAATGAATGCCTCCATACCAGGTCCTAGTGCAGAAGAGCATCTAAGGCACACGAACAGAACCACTTCAGGTAAAAATACCCTATTAAACTGCATATTTAATTTAATATTACATTAAAAGTAAAAATGTAGGATTTTTATAATTAATATTTTCTTTTTTAAAAGTAAAACTATTCAACAGTAATTTTGAAAATACAACAACATAAATGTAAACTTACAACTCCTCTAATCATTACAAAAAATTAAAGGCAAAAAAATATTCAAGCCATACATTTGCTGCCAACATTTTAAAGGCAATCAAACTACTGAATTCATGGAAGTCAGTCACTGAGCACCTCTAGGCAGGTTGTGTCACAGTGATAAACCAGCCTTCGCATCTGGAGTTCCCTAGCAGGTGCAGGGAAAATATTTTCTTTATTTCAGTTCATTCAGTACAACTCAATTAAGCAACTAGTCCATTCAAAGAGAAGCTACTGATCAGGAGTTGGAAAAAAACATGTATCTTTTTTCCATTGCCATTCTAAGAATAAAAAGAGGTTGAGATGGACTAGTTCTGAAATTTTTACAGCATAGTGATTAGAAACCACAGTTTTGACTACAGATAGGCCTTTCAGACATTAATTCTTTATTTCAAAACATTTCTCAATGAGTTTTTTCTTCTGAATTGGCTGGCTTCTATGTGGTGTTATTTGTCTAACTGAAGACCATTTCAGAATTCCCATTTCCTTCATTGTAATCGATGCAAATCATTAGTAAAAGATCAATTATCTAATACGAGAAATGTCAACACTTTCTATTTTCATATTAAAACATACACACAAAGAATCAGAATAAGTGTACATATAACAACCTACATAATTGCTTAAATACAGGCACAGTGATTAATCAAAGTAAGTATAACATTAAGTGCAAAGGCTATATTTAATTAAAACTCTATCTCAATGGTAATAAAGGAGGTTAAACCTTTCTTTACAAAATGATTAAGTAGAAATGCAAAACAGTTAAAATGAGGCTTACTGTTGGCTGATTTAAATCATGATTAAGATCAGATTTACAATGCTTTGAGTCAAATTGAAGCACATAGTACATGGGGAGGTAACTATTTTGTTAAACCTGGGAGCACTACGTTTCTTATCTGGAGTCAGACGTCAATTTTACACATCGTATCTGGGGGAAATGCAAACAAGTTGGAGAGGGCTGAGAAGAACAAGAGGAGGAGGAGTTACAAGAGACGCACCAAAAGAAAAGGCTGGAAAAGGTTTATCATAGAAAAGAGAGGTCAAAGATGTTATATTAATTGTCAACGTGTAAAATGTTATTAAAAAGAGGATGGTGATCAGCAGTTCAGTGTATCCAGCAGAGCAGGGAAAAAAAAAAAGGATGGAATTAAGCAACCAGCAAGGGAGATTAGGTTAGGTATCAGGAGAAGCTTTTGACCTTTTAACTACTAGTTATGTACTAGGCGGTAGACTCTTCACCACAAGTCTGCCTTAGAGCAGGTTAGTTGAAAGTCTGCCTGGCAAGATCTGCTCCGTCTGAGCCCAGGGGAGAGCAGGGGACAGACCAGATGACCTCTGCAAGTCTCCTCCAGCCTTACTCCTACAGTTCTGTGGGAGCTCCCTAAGACTTGCCGCGTCTCTTAGAAACCCAGCTGCGGGAGGCAGGTGAATGCATGAGAAAGCCAGATTGCATTCAGCAAAGAATAAAGTTTCCAGTCTTGAGGGCTGCAGACAAAACCTTCAACACGTGACGTCGGTGCAGCCATTAACTCCTGAACAAAAAACAGATTAAGAGAGCCAGGGGCAAGTTTTTAATCTCATGATACCCTTCAGCAGGAACCTAGTTAGTTATGAATGGCCTAGGTATGTGAACACCCAAACCACTTATATTACACAGCTCATTGGGACCTTTTCTCCCCCCCAAAAACATGCAGGCTCTGAAGGACAGGTTATAACCAACAAGTTTGATTTCTTTTTCCTGCGTGGCTTTTGCACAAAGCCTTTCTTTAAAAGAAGTCCACTCCATGCCACAAGGAGCATGTTCACCCAGCATGAGCAGAAGAGCACTGCTTAGCTTAAGACAACTGCTGATGGGAAAAGAAAGGAGATGTAGGACTAACCTGGCATTTGCCAGGCTTCCAAAGAACCTGTGACAGATATATCTCTCTTTCAAATTTCCCTGCCACAGTTTTCATCTCTTCTTAACTTAAATCAGCCCATGCATCCTCTTTATTACTTAGATTTCCAACCGTCAGTGCCTAGTTGACCAGCGGATTCTTCTCCATATCAGATATTTAATGATTATGTTACATGATTAAGGATTCAGCTGTCAAGATGACATTTAAAATCATAGACATTTAATGCTGTCAGCCTCCCAGTGACAAAACCCCCTGTAGCTGACAATGTTACTAAATGATGCTTCATCTGAGTTACAATTTCCAGGAATGATCCGTATGGAGCAGCCTGGGAGTTGCATAGCATGGTAGCAACATTAGAAACTTTTCTGTTATTTGCATGCCTGTTTGCTGTTAAAGATAATGTAGCCAAGAGCCTTACATGCTGTAAAAAAAGATCTGCTGCGACACGAAAAAGATCATTAAAAATCCATTTAAAGGTATATCTGAAAACCTATGTTTTCAGAATAAATCAACATAATCCCCAAGAGTAAATCCACTGAGAGATTAACATTTACTGTGCTTTCTAATTGGTATACCCTAGAAAATAGGAGTCACATTCTCCCTTCAAACACAGATGTTTACACTCCCCTTACGCTTTTATCACTAACGGCAGCAATCTTGGCCGGTGGACAAACAATACACTTCAGTTGCCATTAGGTTTGGCAACCAGCCAAGGAGACTGCTCACACGCGTAAAATTACGTTCATTTATGACTTTTTGCAGGATTCATTGTCAAAGAGACTCCTTTCAGAACAAGCCCTTCTGGTTTCCTAAAAGTCACTGAAAAAGCCAAGCACAATACTCCTGCAGTAAAATAACACAGAGGAGTAATAATAATTTAAAAATTCCTTTTATGCCAAATCCTAGTAATCTGTATGTGCATTCTCTTCCGACTTTTTAATAAATGTCCAAAAGACTAACACACTGAAGTCTGGATCACCACTTTCATTAGATGCCTTTAGCATCAGCTCTTCTCTTTTGCCTAAGGTTACAATGAATAACTTAAGCTCTATTAAGGCTGAAGAGCCTTAACCAGGGAAGCTGAGTTTCTGAAACAGAAGCTGTTTCTTGTGCAGAGGAATATTCAGAAGGACGTTCAGAAATTACAAAAAGGCAAAAGTTTTGTACTTAAAGTGAGAAGGTACTTACAGTAAATGCAATGCATTAGGATATTAGATCTCATTTCCTCAAGCCATTCTCTGAACAGCTGAAAGAGACTTAAGGAAATGAGTCAAAATCCTGGAAGATGTTTGTACTAGATGAAAAAGAAAACAACATCTGTAAAAACATGTGTCACATACATAGAGCAAGACAATGTGCAACGCTTGATCTCTGCAATGGCATTCATCTTCACGGACAGGGAGAAAAAAGCTGAAAAGTGGCTTAACCTTGAGCAATTACTGCCTCTCTTCTACAAGATTGATATGAGATAGGATCAGTTGTCGTGTATTGTAGATAAACATATATGTTGTTGAAACTCTTTGATGCCGTGTGGTTCTTGTTTCATCCAGAATTTGTTATTCCTTACCTTCCGATTACACCAGAGTGTTTACTGAAAGTTCAGGCTAGAAAGCAGCTTTCCTTCAAACTATGAATGCGTAGTATTTGGTATTTAGTTTGACAGCTCCAGATATGCCTTAAAAATCTTTTGAACAGCTTGCACTAACAACGAATTATAGTTCAGACAGAAATCCAAAGAATATAGAGGTATCATTACAGCCTCTCACAACAGACCAGAGAGAGAAAAGGACAAGTTTCACTGCGAGAAACTCCTACCAACTGGAACATGACTCAGATGTTCCTGCTAAGACCTATCCTAGCTCGTGTTTACATGTGCTAAAGACATATCCTTTCCAATTCCACCTGTGTCCTGGTGCAGCATGTCCCTTCTGGAGGTGACTCAGGATCCTTTGATCGATTCAGGCACCTGCAAAGAAGCGTTACTGTTTGGACAATCAACGATAGGTTTCTGGGAGGGCTGAAGTGAGGTAGAAAGTCCACAGAGAGCCAGTATAACCCAACGGTACTACAGCTGCAGTCATCTGTCAACGAGAGGCTCTCTCTTGCAAAATGAGTGCATGGAAATGCCTCCAGTCTCTATGAATGGTACTTAAACGGGATGCAAATGGGAGTCTCGCTTCTTGCCAAATTTATCACCATCTTTGTTACAAAGCCTGAAGAAAAATCACTTAGGCACTTGCTGGGAGAGGGTTCCCAGTCGTAACGGAAGGAAAAAGAGTCGAGTATTGAGCAATCTTTGACATTTCCATTCTGTTCCTGGCAGTGGCCTTGGGCCACGTTTCTGTGCAGGAGAATCTGCACTGCCACAGGGCAGGGAGGAAAAGGAGGAGGAGAGAGCAGAGATAGAAACAGGGGTGTAGGGAGGGGAGGATACTCAGATGGTTCGAGGGGGTCAAGGCAGCGACTGAGTGACAGCAATCACAATCCTCATCAAGTTCAATCTTCCTCCTTCAAGCCTCCTCCCTCGTGGCTGACAGGTAGCAGGAAGCATTATGAAAACAGACATTCTTCCCTCTGGGCACAGGGAGAGCCTCCTATTACTCTGCAGCTGACTGTATTGATGGATGCTGAAAGGAACCATGTCCAGTCTTCCATGACCACGGGATGGAAATGCCCCAGAGACTCTGCCAGAGTACTGGGGGGTGGGGGACAGGGCGAGCCTTGGGGGAGGACAGGAGAGGCACAGAGAAGAGATCGTTCCAGAATACTGCATAAAATGAGGACTAGGCAATCCCCAAATGGAAGGAAAAGTGGTGGCCTATGTTAGGAAAACAAAAAGTAGGAAGGGGCTGTGGACAGAGGAGATGAATGGTTTATCCTCCAAGAAACTGCACTGAGCTCTGTTTTCTAGATCCTCCTTCCCTATTTGCAACCAAAGGAAGGAGCTCTTGACTAAAGGCCAAAGAAGGATACTTAATATAAATTTGTATACCGATAAACAACAGGATAGGAGAGATCTCAATAGGGACTGTGGGAGATCAACCAGTCCAAGCGTCTGCACTGAGGCAAACCCAGAAATAACCCAGGGTCACGCTAGCTCCAGAGCAATCCAGCACAGCAGAGCAGCTCTGTCCTGCCTGTCAATTCTGATGTCCCCTGCGCCCCTGCCAGGACACGAGCCATCAGTAATACCTCCTCCAGCACAAAACTAGCCCAGACTATTCCTACATCTGCGTGATACACAGATGATGCACGTACATACCCAAGACAGTTGTCTTTTGCAACAGCAAGTCATTTATGCCTACTACACAGTGTATTTTTGTCTACGCAAGTTTGTCTGATGCGTCCGAGCTGAAAAGTCTCCCACAAGTAAGCGTTTGAACCCAAAACCAGAGGAAGGACCATGAGAAAGGTTCCCTCCTTGCCTCTCCAGTAGTGTGGAGCCTGCATTTCATGTCTTCCAGGAGATGCTGCCAGTCTGACCTGTTTCTCAAGCTTTCATTAAGGACAGTCTAACCATATGATGAAGGATAACCTTCAAGCACAGGCAAGACATACATGAAGTAAAGAAAGTTGGTGCATACTAATAATTTCAGCTTTTTTTTTTTTTAATTTATTTCGAGGAATAACACATTGGCAGGAGACTTTCCCATCCCTGTGGCCACAGCACTAGCATTTTGCAGACGGATGTGGGTATTTCTAAATAGCAAAGTCCAACTTGTCAGATATCACACTCCAGATTACCAATAAACAAAAGGGAGCAAACCCAGAAAGTTACCCAAACAAAGCTATTAACAAAAACGTTCATCAATCAACTACTGCGCCCTCTCACATCCCAAAGTAAAGTGCTTACAATGCAGAAGCGTCAAGTGTCGCTACTGTTAGCTCCTGGTATTTTAGTTTTACTCGCTCCCAGCAGCACGGGCAGAGCCTCGCAGAGCCCTCCCCGGCTGCTCTCCCGCAGGGTGCTCTGCAAGGCTCCTCTCTCTTGGTGGCAGCAGACGGTAAACATCCAGCACTGTGCGTCGCTTCCCTGGATCCTCAGCTTGCTCTTAGATAAGTAGCAAAATAACCTTTCACGTTACCCGCTTTCAGACTTCGGTGCACAGGGCCAAATTCCCCCCCGGGTGCAACTCCTCGAACACTAGCAGCGACCCCCTGACAAGCACCTTCCTCCGTAGGCCTCCAAACGCCCCTCGAGCCTACAAACCCTGCAACCAGCCGCACGGCGACTCCGAAAGCCATGTGCGAAGTTGCCCGGCGCTGCGGCCAGATCGCTGTCTTCCAAATCGCTACCCCCGCGCGCCAGGGCTGCGGGGTCGGGCAAGGAAGCCCCCTTTTGGCAGGCCGGTTTGGGTTGGAAGGCACCTCCGCAAGGCAGCGGGAAGGAACCTTTGCGCTTACACCCGGCGCACCGAAGTTTGAGCCCTGACAGACCCCCCGAAGGCCCGAGCGGCACCGCTCGCCCTCCTCTCCACCGCGGAGGACCGGCAGCGCCAGAGCGGACCGGCTCCGACGCCTTCTGCCGCGGACCCCCGCCTGCCCGGCCGCTCGGGACCGCGGGGCACCGACCCCCCGGCGGGGCGGGGCGCGGCGGGGCACCCAGCCGACCACCCCCCCCCAAACCCCCCCGCCGGCGAGGCTGCACCTCTGCTGGGGAGCGCCGGACACCTGACGGCGGCGGCTCGTTCCCTGCCCATTGTTCAGCGAGCACTTACCCGCGGGGACATTTTGTACCGATTACCGGAGAGTTTATTGTCAAAACAGCCCGGCCCGCGGAGATGGGGGGGTGGGGGCTCCCTGCCGGCCCCTCTCCCAGCCCCGGATAACCGCGCACTGCAAACAAAGGACTTTTTTTTTTCCACCCACCCCCCTCGCCCCCCGGCGGGGCGTCCCGCAAAGGCGGCGCGGGGCGATGCCAGGGCAAGACCGCGGGCTGCCGCCGCGACCCCCGCCGCCGCCGCCGCCCCCCCCCCCCGCCGAAGGGGCCGCCGGCGACCGAAGTTTTCCCCGCAGCCGCCCGCGCCTGCCCCGGCCCCGCGGGGCTCCGCCGCCCGCCCGCGCCCGCCCGCGGCTCCCACCTGCGGGGAAGAGGCTCAGCAGCAGCACGGCGTGCGCCAGCTCCCAGGCCAGGTACGCGCCCTCCATGCCGCCGCCACCCCCCGAGCCCGGCGCGGCGCGGCTGCCGCTCCCACCGCCCGGCGCGCAGAGATGCCCGAGCCCCCGCGGGAGGGCTGCGGAGTGTACGGCTCGGCCCCGCCGCGCCGCCGCCGGCTCCGCCTCCGCCGCCCGCCCCGCGCCGCGCCGCGCCGCGCTGCGCGGCCCCCCGCGGCGCCCTCCGCGCCCCCGCCCCGCCCCGCCCCGCCGCCGCGGGGATGGGCGCAGGTGAGAGGGTGCCCCCCCCCCCCCCGCCAACCCCCGGGGGCACGGCGAGCGTCCTCGGTTGCCGCGGCGAGGCTCGCCGTAAAAGACCCCGGACACCCCCCCGCCCCCCAAAGAGAATGGTTCAAAAAAGAAGAAAAACCCGGTGGCCGAGCGTGCACACGGTGCCGTCACGGGGGAGAGAGAGATCGCCCTCCCCGCGGGGGAGCGCGGCTGCCGTGCTGGGCACCGGCGAGCGCGGCGCGGAGGGCTCGGGGCGGTGGGGCTGGGTGAGCCCGGGGGGGGCTGGCCGGCCCCGGGGGGGGCTGGCTGGCGAGGCGGGCAGGCTGGGCACGGGGCCTGGGAGGAGAGGGAGCATCCCTCCAAGGGCAGGTGCAAAGGCGTTTGGCTGGCTCTCACATCCCCACCGGTAGCTCCTGGAGGTGTCACAGCAGGTTCTAGGTGCCCCAAAGGTCACGCCTCTGCCCTGGCTCGCACCCCCGAGGCCGCAAACCGTGCCCGCTCTCTGGGCTGCCACCTCTTAAGGGTCAGTCAGAGCACCAGAAGTGAGACTTAGAAGTGTGACACAAAAGGAAGGATTGAAAGAACTGGCTGGCTCGGTATGGGAAGGAGAAAGCTGACAGGGAGCTTAAACATGGACAACGTTCTCACAAAGAGGATTGTGAGCAATTGTTTTTCATGTCCCTCAAGGGCAAGATAAAAAGTAATCCATTTAGTTCTCAGAAAAAAAAAAAAAAAGAAATAGCTTAAATGTTAGCAAAGCACTTGCAAAGAGTAAGGAGAATTTAGTCTACAAATGCATTGCGGAGAAGAGATTGTGGAATCCCACAGAGGGAGTTTTTTAAGCACCGATGAGACAATTGACAAGGAGGATCCTGGAGCGCTCGCTTCTGTAGCTGCAGAGCTGGAGTGGAACTGCTCTTTGGGCAGAAATAATACAAACTACAGATCTTTGGGCAGAAATAATACAAACTACAGAAACGTCTGTCTTTAACACTGCTTTGTCAGTCAGCGTCACGCTGCTGAGGTGAAAGAAAGGTGGGTGGGTGACCCAGGCAAAGGAGTCATCCGTGCGTTCACCAGCTGCGCTCTGCCCAGGTATCCACAGGCAGCACCCTAGCTGGCAGGTGGGGGAAGGACACACAGACTGTCAGAAAACCCGTCCCAACACTTCTGGATGGACAGAAAGATGTAGGGGACACGTGGCAAAACCTTCACCCGAGGAAAAGCATAGATGTAGACTTTTTGAAACATGTCGGTACAGATCAGAAAAGTTATTGAAGGTAAATTATTCCTTTTTTTTTTCCTTCATCTTCTTTTCTTTTTCATTCCTGTCAGTTTTTTTCCAAGGTTAATAGCACTGTCCCATATGGTCCAGCATGAGATGAAAGTCTTGTCTTATATGTTTAAAATGGCTCTCTCCATTTCTTTACTCTCTTTCATCTCTGACAGCCAGTCTCTTTTGATGGGTGAATCCTTCCTCTGCTGCAAAACGGAATACATTTTTGTTAGCACACCAACAATTTCAAAATCAAACATCGTTTTTAAATCATATTTCTCACTAGGTGCTAGCCTCATCAAATTAATTCTAGGTAGAGGAAAAAAATAGCTGAAATACTTAATTTTTTAGTGCACTCCAGATTTTCCAGGTGTCTTTGGGTTTTGTTTTTGTAGGAGAAAAAAGGGAGTTGGAAATTTTTTCTGTAAACACTTGGAGCATTTACAGTTTAATTTCTTAAAGATGCAAAGGTTGCGCACAATATGCTACGAAAAATTTCCACTGAAACATTATCAAGGAACATGTGACGTTGTTATTGTGACAGGTTTCTCCCTGTTCTTCTTGATTAGTGCTCTTTCAGTTAGTGGCCTGCCTTTATGTCCTGCACATCCCTGATCACATGAAGCCAAACTCCGCAGGGCCCTGCATCATGTGCCTCATTTTCACAAGCATTAGCTGAATGTTAGACATCTCAAAATCAGAGCGGCAACAATATTCTCCGTGTACTTTGCCTGGCTATAAATAGCTACCGTAAGTGGGAAACAAAGGTGAATTGGTTTTAACCTTGCCACTTCATTTATTTTTAATAATCATAATGATAAATGCAGTTGCCCCTTCCACCTCTGTCCAATGTATTGCACTGAATCCTGTAAGTTCTCTCGTCCATATTCTGTTTGCATTATAGAAGAAAAAGGAAGGTTCTTAAGCAGTGGAGGATTCTCTTAGGTCTTTTTTCTACCTTTGTCCAAAATATGCGAGCTTAAGCCAGAAAGGGTCTTCTCTGCATGTGCAGCCAGCCTCACATGTTCCTCTCTTCAGTCATCACTGCGGTATTGTGGCAGTATGTTAGGACAGGTAATGCCATCTCTCCTCATCGTCTGCTGGAACCAACTCGCAGTAGGTTGACGTTTTAGGCGGAGGGAACAAAAAGAGAGAGGATCTACAGCCTTTGGAGACAATGGATACAGATTTGGAGATGAGAATGGTAGGCTTGGAGAAATATGTGAAACCCTGGATTTGGAAAGCTACCTTCAGCTTGAAATCCTTGAAGTGATTTAACATTTATGGACCAGCTCCTTTGAACAGTCAATTCAAAAGATTGCTTTTACACATCCATGGGACTGCTTACTGGAGTAAACATTGAATAAATCAATAATATTGGTAAGATTAAGCTAATGTCACTGAACAACAGGTGCCCTAACGAAGGACTTAGGTTATTTCTGCATCTGAATGAAAATGGCGTTGGAAATTAGCTAGTTTGATGGTTTCAAGCAGTTTATTTCTCAGGGCTATGAAAACCTTCTTATTTTAAATCTTTACATCAGAAATAATCCGTGGGATCTATTTTATCTATGGCATGACATATCTAATGAGAAGAGAGGAAAATACCCTTCTGATACAGCCAATCAATGCCAACTAGAATGCCTCCCGATAACCCTGTGATAACGACTTCTTCTATAAGGTTATACTTTCCTTTTTCTAAATTGCAGATTGATAGATCTTAGTCTGGGGCATTGCTGTTCCATGTAAACTGGCAGCCCCAGCAAGCCAGACAGCTCCAGAATTAACTCCTCTGTGATTCCCGAAGGCTTTGAGAAATTATGAGAGTTTGAAACACGTATCGATTTACTGTTGTTGTTGTAAAAGCTATCTAATCATTGGCATAAAAGTTTGTTAAGCTTTTTAAAGTGAAAAGTGGTTAAATTTCTGCCTTGTGCATTCATCTAAAACAGCCTTTCTGAAGAGTGGCTGTCAGGAATCTCATATGACCACCGTGCAAAAAATATGTACTCAGCACTCTGCTGTATCTTAATTTTAATCGACAAAGCCGTAGCTGTGAATTTTCTGAGCCTCTTGTTTATTAATAAAAAAAAAATACATGTGAAATCTGCTGGTCTAAACTGTTCGTATGGCAAGGTGTAATCCAGCTGGACCTGTTTTCTAGAAGCCTTGAGATTTCAGGACGTCACATTGCATTTCGTTTTATTAATGTCCAATCTTCTACATCCTCACACTGACGTGTAGGGGTGGGTAAGTGGAGAAAACTGGTAGTATTTGATAGGCATATGTCTTAAGACTTGATCTGTAGATGGTAGGATTATAACGTCTTCCATGCAGTTTAACTGAAGAAACTTCCGGTATTTTTAGCAGGGATGACACTAAAATAAATGCAGCAAAAGTGGACACCTTTATCTCATTCCTCCTGGAATATGAGCCTTCAAACTGAATCCATTCAGTCTTACTAAAGTGGGAGGTATCTCTTATTCCCTTTTAATCCAATTTTGTAAAATAGTCACTAAATCCCATTGTGCCCATGATCTTCAATCAGCATTGCCACCCTAGTTAATTAAAGAGTTTTCCAGCATCGAATGTCAAGAGCCTAGATATAATCATCATTGAAGCTTGAAATATATGCTGTTTTTAAAGACATCTTGTATTATCACATGCATAGCACACTATTGTAAAAACTGTCTTATCAGTATAAGCTTAAGTGGAAAATAAAGGCTCTAATCTTCTTGATAGCATTTTTTGTTAGCTTATAGCCTGCAATCTTACTAAGAAAAGAGATTTGTCTTTATGAACTGCCAAGTACGGTTCTTGCCTTTATCGCTCGCAGCTTTATTTGCACAGGCCACTGTTGAGAGCTGACTCCATGCAGCAACTTAGGTCTTTTCAAGTGTTGTTTTGTCTTATTTCATTTTGTTGCTGGGGGCTTTTTTTGAAAGAGTTTAACATATCAAAATAATTGTGGAGAAACAGCTGATGTGGCTTCCTCAAAAGCGTCCTCCTTTCCCACCTTGCTGCCCTTCCCACTCTTCCCTGGCCTTCCCACGCATGGCAGCTCTGGGCTCCAGACCTGGAGAGCCTCGTCCTTGCCCCTTCTGCCTGCTCCCAACAGGATAATAATGTCACGGTTACTGAAAACATATCCAGGCTCTGCATCTCATGACAAGAACTAACTTTGCTTTACAGTGCATAAAGAGTCCTTCTGTGTTTTCTTACAGTGCTTTGCCGTATCTGAAATCTAAAGAAATGGCTAGAGAGGGGTTTTGTCAGGCGTTTTTCTTCTGAGGTGATTAAAACCACATGAGACCCAGTTGACTCTTTTGGCATTTTTGTTCAACTGCACTATTTTGCGTATGAATTTGAGGATCAAATAAGAAGAAAACTAACAAAAGCAAAAGAACCCTCCTGACTGAGATTACATATGTCAAAAGTGTGATGTGGAGAACAGGGTGCTTGTCTTGCCTGTGTTCCCTGAGTAGATAAACTGAAAAGCGTGTTTGTTTTGTCATGTCTTGTTTGTCGCATCGCTTCTCACAGTATCTTTCTTTAACCTATTTTAATTTTTCGTTACTTAGGTGTGTCAGAAATTGCTTGGATCCTTTGTAGCCTTGCAAGCCATCTTCAAAGTTCTTTAGGTCCCATTTTGTTTACACCTTTGCGTAGTTTGCGGAAATGTGTCGGTTCCCCTTCCTTCAGCTTTAAAACTTGTTGCTAACCTGGGTTGTGCCTCATGGGTGAGCGGCCTCTCTTGACTCCTCCTGCCAGTGCTTCTCTCACATGTCTGGCCTGGAGCGCTCAGCCTTTGTCAGGGGAGCATCATATGAGTCTCCAGCTCTCTCCCGGTCCCATCCTCAGTGCCTGCTCTGCCCGTCTCCTTGTACAGTGCAAGGCGGATTTGTCACAACCCTGCCACCTCGTCTGGAACAAGGATATCAGTGTCCGGCCTTAAAAGCAACTGTTATTTATTGGAGTCAAAGCACTTCAGAGAAGACAGTTCTTAAAATAGTAAACAGGCTGCACATGTGATCCATTTACTATTCTTCAGAGAAAGACCAAGAAGCCTGGTCTCCCTAGCTGCTTTTCCGCAAAGCTTATCTCAGTTTCTGCTCAGTTTTGTTCAATTCCCAGGGTGGCTGTGGGCAACTGAACTTCTTAGAGAGCAGGGCACTTTTTAGTTAGCATCTCCATCTTTGAGTGGGTAACTCCCAACTTTGGTAAAGCAAGGCTTGCACTTTGCAGCAGATGGATGAAGTATCCACAGAGCTAACAGCTTTTGCATTGCCTGTCCTTTCTGCCCCGGCAACTTTTTGAGTAACCCCTACTAAATTAAAATGCTGTAGATGTTGTTGCCCTTCTGTATGGGGTAGCTAACCCTTACCAAGGCAATGCTGCGGTGTTTTAGGGGACCGCACAGCAGGTATGTACATATTTACGTTTTTATTACAATCTGTCTTCACAGTTCTTGGTAACCAAGAAGTCACTAAGAGATTATTTTCCTATCAGTCTTATTCCATTTTCATACAGCTATCTCGTACTGCCAGAGGCCTTTGGGGCTTTTTTTTCAGCTACGTATGTTTGTGAATGCAGTGTATATTATAATCCCCGAGCCCACAGTGCTGACAGACGGCAGGAAAAACATACACACCACTGGGAGAGTAAGGGGCAGTGAAAGGTGCCTCCCCATTAGGAAGGTCATACCCATCACATTTATCATCCGATCCTCTATTTTTTTCACCTGTAGATGTTTTTTCAGTCTTTTTGATAAGAGTTTTCAAACTGGGATAGTGCAGTCACCTTTGGAAATTTCCATATGTAGCCTGTTACATAGCATAAGTGAGCTTTTGCAGATACTTTCAACCACCTCCCCAATGGATGCTGGCTGCCCAGCATCCTGGGAAGGCCTGGGATTGCACCTTGATGAATTTACATTTTGATGACTTATTAGTTTGTCCAGGCTGGATAACCAGAAAGAAAAAATCAGTTCATGAAGATGCCCGGGAGTAAAAATGGTATTTGTCCCTGTGAGACAGGTGTTGTAAAGCCTGCTGATATTCATGAAATCAGCTAGCTTTAGCAGGCTTGCGAATTTGGACCTGAAGAGGCAATATTCTGTTAAACAGGATGGCTACTTCTCCTTTTTTCTCCTCCTGTTCTGAGTTTAAGCAGATTTAGTAGGGCCATATCAGTTCAGTATGCTCAAATTCAGTCAAATGAATTTCAGTGTATGGTTTCTGGGACCCTCTTCCTATTTTATCTCAGTTCTTTTAGGGAGTTGATATTGAAATGATGCATTTCTCAGGTGTGCAATGTTTACCTAGATGTTTGTGTACATTTTTCTGTACATAGCTGTCTGATATGCAATATAAACATCTGCATCAGTGTAAAAAAGTATATTCTAAAGACTGTATCTGTTTTTATCCTGGTGTGTTCATCTAGTTCCCTCTTGTGCGTTGTTTCTGCTTCCGAATTCAAGAGCACTGCTGGCAAACCCCTAATCCCAGTTGCTGACCCTGCATAAAGCCAGGCTCTGCCTTGTGTACATGTTCCCATGCTCAGAGGACTCTGCTATTAGGAGGTGACCTCCAGCAGCTGCACCAAGGTGCGTTCTCAGAGCTCACCAGCTCTTTGTGCCTGCAGTGGAAAAGCCCTGCCTTCAATTCTGCCTGTTTTAAATCTTACAGACGTTTATATCTCAAAACCTCTCTTCCCTGTCTCAGGTTCCTTAATTAACTGCCCATAGAGCCATCCCCCACTGATAGACAGCTGCCTTTGGGGAGGGAGGCTTTGTCACCTGACAGCACACAGGACTGGTTTGGGACAGGAAAGTGTCCAACGAAAACTGAGATTTGGGATTCTTTGGGGTTCACATAAGAAATTACGGTGCGTCCCTTTGCCATCTGCTCCTTGTTGGAAATAATACACATGTAAATGTCAGTTTTGCAGCTTACGAGCCCGTTAGCCCTCTAGGCATACGGCCTTTCTTGCTGAGGGGATGTGCTTCCACTGGGACTCGGCTTTCACAGCTGATAGCGTGGTTTCTGTGTCTGCCTCCATCCTGAACTACCCCTGTGTCATTCAGGCCTGCGTTTGTCACATCGGTTTGCGAGAGACTGGCCGTGAAATAGGCTTAGGAAGGTCCTGACCCTTCTCTCCCTAATTCTGTTCCCTGCTGTGGCACTTTAACTTGCTCGCTCTTTGTTTTGCTGCCACAGCTATTTTGAGGAACCGCAGAAAAGGTTATTTTTCACCCCTAATCTAGTCCATGATCTGGTTTACTGTGTGGCTTTGCAAACAGGTCTACTGCCAAACTGAAGGAGGAAAAGCGATGAGAACGAGCAGTGAGAAGGAACTCACGCTGGCTTGCTGCCAAAGCCAGCACCTCACAAAAGCAAACCCTCTTATTCTACAGGAGCCGGCCTTTAAATACCGAAGTAAATGCCCCGATGCCTCTATCTGAAGCCGGGTGTGAAGGTACTTGCAGGTGATTTCCCCATTGTAGATGGACACCTAAATAGCCAGGGCAGTTTAAACAATGCAAGGCAGCAGACGGCTCCTCCTAGGAGTGGATGTCTTGGTTATCTCGGAGCTATTTCCCTTGCCTCACATCAGCTGGCCGATTGTTCTGTGCCCAGTCCGGGCTGCTGCTGCCGCCGCCGCCTTTATTTATCCGTATATTAAATGTTATACAAGATGTCAGTTATAGGTACAATCTGTTAAATGCATGATCTCTGACGTGTTACCAGCCCTCTCTGTACAGCCCACATATGGCCCATTGTTAACACAGATGTCAGCCCAGGAACAGCTTGCTTATCTCGCTACACCTCAGAGAGCGGGCAGCTCTTCCCTCCCAGCTTTTGCTTGAGTTCATGTGTCAGAAGCGGATCATTTGTTTGGGGCTTTGGGGATGAAATTAGTACAGCAATTAGGATGTGGCTGTGGCAAACGTCCACTCATTAGTCTATGACAATGTGCACTGGATTTATGACAGTGACAAGAAGTCAAAATAACACGGTAGGGTAGCTCCTTTCAAAGGCAAATTTAACAGGTGGTGTTTGCTGAATCTGAGTCAGAGTCTCAACCTGGGGTTAAATCTTGGGGCATTATTATCTGTAGAACCTTGATGCCATGTTAATAATTCTCACTGCACAACCACTGTACAGCTGATAAGCAGAAATATGCAGCAAGTGTAAATAATATTTAGAATTCTTCTTTCATCTTCTTTCACAGTTTCTCTAACACGATCATATGATGAAACATGTATCATTTTGACCCTTGAAAGCCTGGAAGAACATTAGCATCTCAAGTTCCTTTCCAAACACTTCAGAAATCCTTCTGCAAACAAACACTGGAGGTATCCAGAACTAGCAACACATCACAGCCCTTGGGTTAATGTTTGGCCGATACTGTCAGCCACCGATAAAATAGAAAACTGCAGCCTATGTTCAAAGCGGTAACAGGGTCCTGGATCAGCATGTCGAATGTCCATACATTTTGTATTCATGTCATACTGCAGTGTGGTCAGCTACATTGGATAAAATGTTACTGATTGACAGCTGATGGAGTTTTGCTTCTCTTTGTTCTTTAATGACAGTAGGATACCTATTGAAATGAGCCAGCTGAGGCTAAGATTCATCTGGGTCTAAGCTAGGTCACTAGATGCTGTCTATACCCAGTGCAGAAATGCAGGCACCTCTGGAGTGAGAGTCCCCCAACCTGATGCAGGTGGGATGAATCATCCCCTGGAGATGTCTTTCTCCTCCCTAGAGGGAATCTAGACAACTATGTGAAAGTTGCATATGCTGTTTAGTCTCAAAGGTTAACAGTCATTTCCTTTAGACGCCTAAAACACAATAAGGTGGACAAATACAATCAATGAGGAGTTTCCTCTGTAAATAAATCCAAAGCAGTACTAACAAAATATTTAGACATGCAGAGTCAGTCACGAGCACAGATCTGTCTAGATCTTGCATCACTACCAGCTACATTTTTAGCTGTGAATGGCACAGCCTTAAACACATCTGCAGGTCTCCTTGCTCAGCGGGAAAAACATGTCTTCAGCTACCGTATGGCACTGGGATTTGGGATCCTCCTTGCACTGACCCACTGGAGAACTTCAGTGAAATTTCTCTGTGCCCCAGCATCTCCAGCTATAAAGTGTACTGACCTCCTTTGAAAAATACTTTGTGCTCTGTGGCTAATGAGGGCACCGTAAGAGCTAGGTATTGGCCTCCCAAAGCAGTTACTGAGCATCTCCAGTGCGTGCCACATTCATTTCCAGTATGCCTTTGGGTCTCGTTAGCTGCCTGGTATGCATGCCTCCCTGAAGCTCCGCTCCTTTCTTTGCATCAAAACCAACATAGCACAAAGGTTGCGGGTTGCAGATGCCCTGCCACTCAGCTTCCCACTAATACCTTGCCTGAACGGTCATCCTTCCATTAACGGTGGTGTGGAGCAAAGAGTATTTCCCGATGGAGTCAGCAAGCCCAGCAACTGTATTTGTAGGTGGATTCCTCTACTGGTGCACACTGCCATGCTTTATCCTCCAGGAGTACTTGTCACCCAGTGAGGCGGGGTGTAGCTGGGTGTTTGTAAGCTGGACCAGCAGCAGTAGTGGGTACCAGAGCCTTCTGCATGCCTGCATCACTGTGATGGCCCAATACCACATATTCTCAAAGTGGTTGTGCTGCCCTGTCTGTGACTTACTCTTGCTCGGCTCTTGCCCCACCATTGTGCTAGGCAAAGGTGTGTGTGGCCACATCGTGGATCCAGGCAGGGAACTAGCCCAGCTGAAGTATTGCTATAATACAAAAAAGGGAGGTGGAGAACAGGGTTGCTGTCAGCGAGGTGCATCATGGACTGCAGCCCATGCAGTTGTTTCTAGGTCTTCGTAGTCTCCTAGAGCTGACAAATTCTGTCCACTGCTGCTGATAAAGTTTTCAGTTCCATCAGCTAGACTGTGGTTCCACATAGATTTTTTAATTTCCTTCTACCAAAGATGTTTGAGATAAATCGCAGCTCCGTTTTCACAGGCATACTAAAGGAGACACAAGGAATTCTCTTCTCAGCTCATCTGCACTGAATCTACTGCCAGCAGGTGCAGAGCATCCCCAAGCAGGCTGCACTTTGGGACAGGAGAAGGGGAAGGGGATGGAGATGGCTCCCCAAACAGTCAAAAATACTACAGGATTACCTTTCCTACAGCTGCAGCAAGGGTCTGGCCTCAGGAAGCTCTGCACAACAGACAGGCAGCATTACGTGTTTCAGAAAGGGATTTCCTCCTGGCACTAGCTTTTGAGTGCTCTCCAACGTACGCCCAAAGCTCTCACATCTGGATCAGCTCACCGAGTGCTACTTGTGCCTTGTCCGCATGATCCCCTTTGCAGGGGATATTAGCAGAAAGCAGTTACCCCGGGTTGTATGACCTATTTATGCTGATGTCACTACATTAAATAGCATCGTCAGAGTAAACCTGTCTTGGAGGGACCATGGAAATGAACCATTTGTGCACAAATTGCTGGTAGACTTCAGTACAGTCTCAGGTATGATGTTTCTGAAAAGGCTCAACTTGTACATTGTGTTTTCCACAGACAACTTTAATTCGTATTCATTCATAGCCTTCTCGCACTATTTGATTGACTGCAGCTGGATAAGAAAAGAAAATGTTTCCTAACCTCTTTTTAGCCAAGTATGCAACAGTATCTCAATTTTAACAGCAAGCATATCTTTAGAGGGCATCTTTTTGTTAAGCAAATTATTATAGATTTTGCCCAATCTATAAAAGAGCAGTTTCACTGTTCTTCTGATTCTCTTTTACTTTTATGATAAGCTGAACACTTATAAGACAAGATATCGTTTAGATGTTCAAAATAGAATCATATTTTTGGACCGTGACATCAGTTTTTATGCCATTTCACTCTATTTTGAGCTACAATTAAAAGTTCTTTTTTAAACAAACTGTATCTAATTTCTGTGCTAAATCAAACCAGGCAGCAGGGAATGTTTTTACTTTTAACTAGAATGTCATTAGAGTCAAGACATGCAAGTACAATGCAGAATTGTAAGACATCTCTGCAAAGAAAATGAATTGACTGCGAAGTCTTTGTCTACACTAGAAGTGGAGGTTTTCTGGTAGAGAAATTCTGGCAAACCCTCATGAAGAACCACTGCTTGCACCAAAATAAAGTGATTTCCCACTAGAGCTTGTTACAGTTTTCTGAACAGAAGCAGCAATACAGCAATACCAAGAACAATTTTGCCAGCCCAGCAGCGTTTCCGAGCACGACTGTTTTGCTGAGAGCTGTGTATTACTGACTCCTCCTTGACATCATTATTCCAGCAAAAATTTTGGACCCAGCTAATGCTGTGATTAGGAGCTTAAACCAACAGAATTAGCGCAGAAGTGACATTCAGTTTTACATGTGGAAATAGTATGCAGAAAATGTGCAACAAATGTTTTTTCCTTGTAGAATATTAAGTTTGTAAATAGACCAGTGCTCCAGTTACTTTTACAAAACTACATGCTGGGCCTAAATTCCTTTACAGTATGCCTTTAAAGGGCCACATATTGCATATATATGTAAGTTATACATAACTTTGCTATTTCTTCAAATATAACATTGTTCTCTGAGAATAAAGCCTGTGGCAAAATACAAAGTTTTGAAAAGCAACTTGCTTTTTGGGTTTGCTAGACAAAGAAACAGCATATGACCGGTGTCTCTTGCTGTAATCAGCACTGCAGTTTTCACACTTGGCTAGCACAGAAAGGTTAAACTGCATTTAGCTAAAATCCTCCAAAAATTGTGTGGATTTCTCAGCCATTGATCCATTGATGACCCAGGTCAAAAATTCAGCCCCTGTGGAAGTATTGTCTTCAGCATGATGCTTAGACATGAGAGCCCCCCCAAAAAAACTTAAGTGTTGAATTCCTCCCCTGGATGGTATTAAAGAACTGGAGCATTACCTGTGACCCAGGGGAAGGGTGCAGTATAGGGGACTTTGATGTCTCTGACACTAGTCAGTGTTGATTAAAGACTGGATATGAGCTAAATGAGAGGCACATGACTGTGCTTGGTTAGCTGTAGAAAGAGTCAAATATTCAAAGCCTAAAATTATAGTCTTAGATCTCTACCTTTAATACTACCCATGACTCATGGGGAGGCTCACAGGGTCATTCAGCTCTCTCTTGCATTAATCTGCATGTCCACAGCTCCTGCTGCAGGAAGATGTCTCTTCCCAGGTCTGTCCTGGAGAGCCGCGCTCTGTGGTGGGGCAAGACCTGAGCTCAGTCTTTCGCGTTACTGATGGCTAGGACCTACCCATTCCTCTCCTCCACCTGCTGCCTCACTTTATTCTGATTTTTTTTCATTCCAGCCTCTCCTTTCTCATTCCCAGCCTCCCATCTGCCTCTCCAGCCCTTTCTCTCTTCACACGGCTTCACTGACATATAGTAACTTTCAAAGCTGAAAGTGATGAGGACTTTTCCCAGGTTATTTCAGCTCCTGATAAATATGAACATCTCGGCAGGCATTCAGGGTGGGATGCTGCTGTGAACTGAATGTGAGAGACTGCTCCCCATCCTGGCTTGGACTATATATCGGAGAAAGTAAATCCCTCTATTCCCAGTATGCCTAGCAAATCTGCATCTCTGCTAACCCTAGGAAATCTCTCCCAGACACACATGAATTGCCTTCTTTGTTTGACCTGTTTCCTATCTATTAAGCAGAGGGGACTTCCCCCAGTTTCTTTTTGGTCTCTTTCATCTTTTTTCTTTTTTTTTTTTTTTGGGCTTCTATACTCCATTATAAATAAGAATTTCCTAATTATTTCTGATCTAACCCTGTAAAAGTTTCATGTGATGATGACACAGTAAGGAAATGAAAGAAGGAAGATATATTTGTGAATTGATCTGGTCACCCTCAGGCTTTGAAGTGGGAAAAATTTAGGTCTAGGAAATCCATTGCTGATGTAAATGTTTCAGTCATATATCTGGAGCCCCCATTAGCGAAGGGGCAATCTGTCATAGGCTGTCCCTATATGAGATGCTTTGTGCCCTTGTTCTGTGAAGAAAGAGTGGTAAACACAGGAGCTGACTATTAAATTGAGGGACAGAAAACACCATTAATAGTGTTCATTAACAGCAAGAGAATTACTTTTTTTTTTTTTTTTAATGTAAAAGGGAAACAGACAGATTTGGTTTTATTGATATCTGCAAGATAAAAAAAAAAACCCAGCTATTAAGTCTCCAGATAAATATATTTCCTTGCAACACAAGATGTGTAATTCCATGGAAACAAACACACAGACAAACTGCAAAATGCTTGGGGGCATTTTTAACTTATCAGCATAGGAAAAAGGGAAAGTAAATATAAATGTCACAGAAGCTATAACCAAAATTAAGAGAGCATGCATTGTGTTTAAATCTTATGGATAATGTGCTAAAGATTAAGTTGCATACTAATAACACACAGCACACATTTTAAAGTGGTAACACACAAATCCAATGAAAATAACAAAAACTAATTTAGTAACATTATATATATTATGATCATATTAATATAGATCTGTATCTGGTGCAATTCCTGCTTGCATTTTTAGGAGGCTGTTAATTAAGAAACTATGACATTAGCCCCATTTTTCTAAATTGCAAGCAAAACCCAAGGCCACTGTTGTGTGTGACGAGGATTTAACCTCTGCAAAATCTCACTGGACACATTAGATAGACAAAGTTTACTAAAATGGATGTCAGATTATAGAAATAACGATTCTAGCAGCTACTTTTCTTGCTGATGCACTTTGGCAGCATTGTTTCATTGTTAATATCATAGGACAGAGTTGCGGGAGCTTCCCCATGGGAATCCTGCTGCAAACTCAAATATTAGCATAAACAGCTGAGTTTCTGCCAGGTTTGGTGACCCTGCAAAGAGCTGCTACAAGCTCACTCGAGCTTGGAAAGCAGTGCTGTCCTGTAAATGACTTGCTGATCATTTGTCCTGGCCTTTCATACCCCTGGTGCAAGGTTGGAATAAAGGAAGCTAATAATTACATCTATGCTTCCAGATGTGATGGTGGAGCCTGTGGGCAGGCGTATTGCTCGAATCTCATTTGCTCAAATTGATTTAAATTTTATGGGGTCTTTTTAATGAGCAGGACCGGTGGCTGCTGCCAGGAACATAGATGCATACATGGAAAGGTGGCAGTAATTGCTTTGTACGTGTGAACCACGCAGGGTCTTTCCTCATTTTTCTCTTAACTCCTGCACCAGAAAGAACATGTTTTGAAAGACTTTTCCTAATTCCTAGTTAGAAACTAGGTGGGAGAGAGTCTTTCCAAAAGCCTTCTCAGAGCTTCAGCACAGGTAGATCTGTGTGACGCTACAAAAGGCTGGGCTCTGGCCCTCAGTTTTGACAGTAAGGCAGCAAGTCCCGAGTCTGGCATTTGTTCCAACATGGGACCTGAGAAAAGCTTGGTTAGCTTCCAAATGCCTACATTTTCCTGCCTATTAAGCTGTCATACATCTGGGGCAGTTTGATTCTGCAGCATCTATTTCCTGCAGAAATTTTGTAAAGAAACTTGAAGTTACCTTTCTCCTCCACTTGTCTGGAAAAGCCACTGAACTTCTGATTCAAACATGTCCAGCATTATAACGTGCTGGGGAAGATCCTTCCAGGCATTCACAGCTTCTTTTGGCACTGTCTGTCATATTTGGATTCAGATATGCTGTAATTTATTAACTTTCCCTCTGCATATGTTGTGAGTCTCCAGCAGACCTAGTTTTGGAGGAAAACTTTATAATAATGGTTTTGCAGAATGCTTTTTGCAGGCATCTGTAAAATAATAAGTTTCAATCGAAGGGATGTGATTGTGAAGGAAAAGGTGGGAGAAAAGTGAAACTGCTGCAAAGTTCAAAATGTTTCCAGCAATTACTAGCAGTTTTCCGATGCATCTAAGTGTTGCAGTATGAATTATGTCTTCAAGCAGTTCTTGAGCCTTCACAATACAGATTTTCAGAGATATTTGTTTATGACTGAGGCTTACTGCATAACGCAAATAATGTAGCAATACAGCAAGCGTGAAGCATGACATAAAAAATACGATTAATGTCAAGCTCCCAGATCCAGTGTCTGTGTGATATGTCCTCAAAGCGCCCTTCGCCTCTGAGTTACACATTTGAAATCAGGAAGACATAGCCTAATTTTCTTTATCTTTGAATGCTCAACAGTGTTTAATAAGAATGAAACTTATGCACGCATTTTCTCATAAAGATCAAATCTCGCTTGGGAAACTTGATAGCTTTTCTTTGTTGGCTCTTAATTCTTTTGGTAAATTAGCAACTGAAGAAAACATGGTAGCGGTAATTTGAATTAAAAACAGCAACAACGTTTGATATAGAGCCTTACAAAGTCTTACTCTCAAAATTAATTCAGAATAGCTTGGGCATAAAAATTGCTATGCAAATTGAAAACTGCAAGCCTTAAGCATAACCAAACTGGACATCTGTAATGTTTTCACAACCAAAAAGCCTTTCGTCCTCCATGGGAAAAACTTTCCAAAACACAGTAATTCTTTGTTTGTAGAGGTGCAGTCCAGACATGAGAACTCAAGACTTTTTAGAAAAGTTTATAGGCTCTGTAACTGTTCTAGACACACACTCACAGCATGGTTTCCTATACTGATGAATTCAGCCAAATCAATATTGCTTGACCCCTTGGGAGTTCTAGGTTTGCCAGGATTCTGTTATTTGGAACATCTTCAGGTCTCTGACAGACACACAGCTTATTGTCATTCATTTTTCTTGCTGTTTCAAAATCTCCTACATCCGATTTCTGTACTTGATCCTGTGTGAATTGAATAGAATTATTGTTGATACCATTTATGATTATTATAAATAAATACATTTTATGCACAGGGTGCCAAGTTTTTAGACATGTTCTTCTCTGTTCCTGTCTGCATGCCTGAAGAGGAGCCCTCATTTTCAAAGAAAGAGCCTTCCCAGCAACCCTTTTTGAAGTATGTTAAAGATACTTTAGAAATGCAGGTATTATTAATCACTATTATGTCACTGGACTGCTCAGCATTTTCTGCATCTCCAGAGCCTGTGGCAATAAGGCTCAGACATTCTTCCAGTAGCAAGTATACCATCAGACATATATATCTTTGTAGTTAAATACACTTTATTATGAACATATATCAAATTATATATGTATTTTCAGGTGTAGTTGTTTTGGATAGTGATACATTGCAGTGCATTAATCATGACTTAAGCAAATAAAAGAGGTATTCCTCACCTTTGAAATGTCTTCAGAATTACTCACTCCCTTCTGTAATGTAAATAAACAAGGCAAGAGGTTATATGGATAGTCAACACTCCAACCTGGTACAGGGTACAATGGGACAGATCTTCCCAACACCCGGTAAAGGGCAGGTTACGTCTAACAGAGTTGCAATGATTGATGTTAACTGCTTGCAATTAGAGGCTTTACCCAGAGGAAAAGGCTGACTGCCTTGTCTGAAGAGGTGAGAAAACAAACACTGTGTTTCTAAACAAGTATCCTCCCAGAAAGAAGAGAGGAAGGGAAGCTGTCAAGAGGACAATACTTTTGCCCTTGAATTGTAAGGCCCAGAGACCAAAGGGGTCAACTCTTCCTGAAACTGGGAACTGACTTTTTGACCTCCAGAAGCAGTTCAGTGCTTTAAGCTCATCCAAGGGCCCATCTTTCAGATTCAGGACAAGTCTTGTGCGGCTGGACATGGAGCCGCATCAGCTCCTTTGCCCACCTGGAGACCTCACTGTGAGCCAACTCAGGCTGCTCCAATTAGGAATGATGCTCTGGAACATCTCAGGGATTAGAGATGTCTCAGGAAATGGGAGTTTGCTGTGACTGAGGGATTTTTGAATGATTTTTGTTTTATTAGTACCCCTGTTTGAAGTTTGTTCAGCAATAAGATCCATGTGGATAGGAGCCAACTGTGAGAAAAGTTACTAATATGTTTTATCCCTGTTATTATGGAGTCTGAGACTTGTTCGAATCAATCCACAAACATGCAGCCTTGGGTGCTTCCTATTCCAACTATCTTTGATACAAGGCTTGGAGGAAAGCTTTGAAGATGGATTTTTCCATGGTTTTAGCATTTATCAGACGGGACTCATTACACAGATGTCCTTTGATGAAAATCTGTGGGCTTGCTAGCTTGGTGAGGGCAGTCACACATTAGCTGTGGCTGCACCCAGAGCTGGCAGGACAGAACCAAGCTTTGCTACAGAAGTCATTCAGCCATCTCAAATGGACTAATTTGCTGTGGTGCAGTCCTGGCTATGCCTCTGGGTCTCAGCTACCTCCGTCCCCACAATTGAGCAGCTCATGGGCTGAACCAGCATGCGTGATGGGAGCCTGGCTGGCGGAGAAGCTTGCTTCGATAAGACACGGCAAGACAAAATCATAATATGCTTCTTCCCACCCCCTTCCCACAGCATCTTTGATGATGTTAATTTTTAGGTCTCTCCGCGAACACCTTCAGTCACACTCCACTGATCCCTGATGATGGTCCTCACCTCCATGATATACAGCCTCTTTGATATGATGTGTGGTTGAATGACTTGCAAACGTGGACAAGGAATGCATTACTGCTTTGTTGCAGGTGGCAAACATTACTTGACAAGGTAAGTTTCCCTAGCCGGGGTAGGGCCAACAACTTATTATTGAGGAAATCCTCAATAATACTCACTCTCACCAGAATTTAGTTGTCAGACCCACAAATTTACCCACTGCTGATCAGCAACACCTAAAGACAGTTCTATGCTGAAAAACTTCCTGTCTAATACTTTAACTGCCATTTTCAAGCACTGAATGAGTACTTGACTGTGCTGGCTCTGCCTGAGTGTATTTCGTTACCCAAGATACACTTGAGGATAGTACCTGAAAGACACTTATCCTTCCCGTCCCAGCCAACACTTCAACTGTTGTGGGAGTCTCCCTCTGACCCAGGATTTCTATCCTGGCCCTAAACTATCTTCTTGCACCATGTGTTTCCATGAAAATCTTCCATGTTTATGAATCCGCATTTTCTCATGAGAAACTGCTTCATCAAAACATTCCCTATCAGCTACAGTTTTGTTTCACTTCAAAGACAAACGCTATGGCAAGACCTGCATGCTGGGAATTTTAAGTCAGATGTCTTGTGTTGAATGTTAAAAGGAGCCATTTTGGGCCTTTTGTACACAATACATAATGCCCAGCATTAAGTATTTGAGGTAAACCACATTAAGCTAGAATAGCATCAACAGTATGTAACATTTGGCACTGCCTAAACTGTGACCCAGAGCCGTCATTTTTTTTCTCATCATAAATTGGGGTGTCACCACTGTGTTGACTGTCTAGAATAGTGCTTAAACCCATATACTTACTAAATTCCCCTTATTTGCTTGCAAATAAAACTCTGTGTGTGGTGGAGGGGGGTGTTAACTGTCGACATGCTGGAATGTTAGTGTGTTTGTCTGAGTAGGGGCAGTACAGAAGATGTTTGGCTCTGTCTAGAAGCCTGGATATGGTTTTTATTCTGGACACATGCTGACTCCCATGTCATGTTGCAAGTAGGGACCTGGCCACTCTGACTGGCGAGGCAAAGACAACCATGTGCAAAGTTACCCATGTCCTCACCACGTCTTGGAGGAAAATATACCTGCAAAGGCAAGCGGGAAGAGAAGGTGGAATCACACCACCATCAAAAAGGGTATATGACAGTGAGGTACCCTCTCCAGTTCAAGACATTTGCAATTGTTCAGCTGTGTCTGCTCAAAGTGCTTTGCTGGTAGGTGGCTGGAGACTGTGCCAGAGGAGACAGACCTTTGTGTCAGGTGCATTGGGGTCATAACTCTGATATGGCTTGTCTTCATGGAAAGTACTACCAGGGTAGTTATATTAACACTCTGACAAAAGTCAAGTGGGCTCTCCTCTTCCAGAGCAAGTTCATTGTCTGTGCTGAGATAAGGATTAGTGTCCCTCACCATCACATCGCAGTTCACATCTTACTGCGACGGACTAAAATACCTCTGGCTTCTCAAAGCAGTTGCCCAAGGCTCCCTTCAGCTTCAGGCACACATCCATTTCACATTCACAGGATTTTCTTTCAGCTCTCACAGCAAAAAGGCTTATTTATTTACAAAAATGAAAGACAACCTAGATTTTGAGACGTATGTGTGTGCTGTAGATCAGTGTACCAGCCCAGTCTAAGCTCTCAGAAATAATGCTAAGCTTTTTATCTCAAAACCGGGCTACCTCTGATAAAGCCTTTTGGTCCAGTGTGGGTGCAAATTTGTGCTACTTTAAATGTGGTGATATCACAGCTCTCTCTGCAGACTGTCATTCCAAGCATGGAGCTAGAAGATGTTAAACAGCATCTACAAAGATTAAACATTTAAAATCAGCAGGTCTGGATAACCTGCACCTGTGATTTTTAAGACAGCTAACTAAAGAGAACCGAGGAGCAGAAATGGTGATTTTCAGCATACTGGAAAACTTCCAGTAGTTCCCAGGAGACTGGAAGAAAGTCAATAGCATGTCAGTATTTTAAAAACCTGTAGCAGGAAGCCTGGATATTACAAGCGTATCAGAACTATTTGGAAGCAAAACAAATGTTGAGTTGTGAGTATAAGACTTGATTTTTAAGGATAGAAATAAAACTGTTTCAAATCAAAATTGGTTTATGGAAAACAAATCTTGTCAAACTAAAATAATATCTTTTTGTAATGAGACTGACCATTGCTGAAGACAAGTTATTAAAGGGAGAAGATGCAGTACTACTATTTTTGCAGAAACTCTAAAGCATCAGAAATCCCAAGTTTAGACTGAGACTGAAAAAGAAATATTTAAATTGCTTAGCCAGAACTTATAGAAATAGCTGTTGGGTTCCAAAATGACTAAACACTTCTGACAAAACCTTCTTTCCTTTGCTATCAATTTTGAAATATAGGGAAAGGTAAGATCCATGTTGCTCACCCATGTAAATGGATTTTTGCATAAACGAGGCAAAAACTAATGATAGCAGGATACTGATGGCTTTGATTGCTGCTGAGCAGCTCAAGCTATGCAAATGTACAAATACTGTTTCAACAAATGAGTAAAGGGCAGTGGCAGGTAAGTTCACCAATAAGCCTTTGTTTGGGATGTTCTTTCTCATATATTCTCTCTTAAATAGTCAGGCTGTGGCATTATGCTCCAAAACAAATACAAGTTAGTCATCTGCTGCACATCAGCAGTACGCACCAGATGTTTGAAAGCTGTGAGTACATTTAAAATGCCATTTTACAGTGTCTGATTATTAAATAGGATGAAAATTTTGGGCTCCATGCAGGAAGCTGCAATGACTGTCTTATCTATGAAGGATTCATTTAATTTGTAGCAGAATGGCTGCATTTCCCCACTGCCAGAGAAAGTGGACGAAATTAGTATGGTTACACACTTACTGAAGAGGATGGGAGCAAGCCTGTGTGCATACATTCATACAGATGTTGGGTTTACGTTGCTCCAAATTCACCAGACCTGTAAACTGAGAAAAGTGAGTGAATCCTTGTTAAAATCCTGTGTAGACATTCCCATGTGGAATGAAATTGGTTTTATTGCATTTTGATTTAATTCACTGGTGGGTGTAGCAATTGCCCCTCAGTCTCAGCTGAGAGTTTTCACTAGCTGATACCGGTGTTTCCCATTGTGGATGACCCCATGAAATGTAGCCACAGTCCAGTGAACACAAAGGATCAAGTAATCACAATGTAAAGAGTTGCTGCTTCTTGCTGAGAGTTGCCACCACGAAGGTGGGAGATGTGGAGTTTATTTCACTTTTCACTGGTCTGGTAAGGTCAGGTTTAGGGTGGTCACAACTCCAATTCTCTAACCACCACCTAATGCCAGCCAAAGGGTGCATGTCTGAGATCTACAAAGGTGCTTGGGCACCTACCTCGTATCAGCTTCCCATGGGTGTTGCTGGAGGCTGGAGATGGAGCCAAACCAGTGTTCACTGAGGATCGCTCCTTACCTGCGTAAGAAAGGGGTCACTAACATAGCTGTACAGCCAGGACAACCATATTAGCGAACATTAGTAAGAGTGTCATAGCTTATTTTGGAAGAAAGAGGACTTTTGCCAGGACAGCTTACATGAATAAAATGTCCTATACTTGCCACTGGACTTTACTGGTGGTCCCATTACTCCTGCATTGAGGTGTACACCAAGGCAGCTCGGGGTGCAGCTGCACTAGTGTTTCCACTCAGATCAGGAAGGTGCTGTTGAACTGCACATCCCAGTTTAGCATCCTTTATGAAGCAGTGCTGGAAAGCACAAACTGAGTTCTTCTGGGATCAACCTAAACCGGACGGTGCAGATCAGGAGCACCCCCTTGGGGTTCCACCCACAAAAAGGGGAATGGACCAGACTAGAGCTAGTCTGAAGTCAAACTTCCATTAACTTGTATATCACGAACATCAGGTCCTCTGCACCAGAACTCATTTGCTTTGCAGTTCACCCCTAGTGCGCTGCACTGCTGCTGCTGCAGATATTGTCCGTGGCCCCACACCAGCTTGGTGTGTTCGTCGTGTCTAAATGTCTCGGTGTAAAACAAAATGGCATTTTCTGTCTTCCAGCTGTAACTGAAAGAGCTGCATACCCACACAAACTATTCTGTATGAAAAAAAATCTTCTATTTGGGACAAAAAAAACCCTCTTCAAATAGATCTTGAAATAAAATGAGGGAGATACAGAAGAGAGCAACAGAACACCACAAAGCATTCCTCAGAGAGAAGTCTTGAGTCCTACCCCAAAGAGTGTTTTCTGCAATGGGCTTGCTTATTCCTCTCCAAAACCCTCAGTATCTCTGACTAAAGGGAATAATTTTCTAATGTGCCTGAAGAACTGGGTAAGCAGGTGACAAGCATAACATCCAAATCTTTTTCATAAGGAAAATGGAGTTCTACATAGAATTTTTTTTGCAAAAGTCACTGCTTCAAAAAATGGCAACATTTTTTGGAAGGCTGTAAGTTGGATAAAACTCACGAGATTTTCATTTTTTCAGAAGTTTTCAGGCTATGATCAGTTTAGTGCTTAAAATATGGGGAAAATTTTAACCAAAAAACCTAGCGTGAGTTTCTTTTTTGCTTATGCATAAATCTTACTGGGAACAGGATCCATCTTAAAAGAAAACACAGAAGGTCTTCTCTAAAGTGCTACAGTTTACTACAACTGCCACAAAGTAAATTTATGGAAATTTTTTAAGAGCAAAAGAGGAATGTGTGAATTTAGATCCAGAGGTGAAATAGAAATGGAGGAGGATGTTGGCAATCTTTATTCCACTTGTAATGTAAAAAAAAGGAGTGATTTTTAATTCACATTTTTAACATACCTAGTTTTTAAAAAACATATCCATTGAAAAACAGAGAAAATATGATGTGCTTCCAGTGTGATAGAGGTAACTAAAACCTAGATGCATAAATGCAGAAGCAGATGTAGAAATACTATACTATTTAGAAAAAATTAATTGGTGGAAAGCTATGAAAATATTAAAGTGATGTTTGCATTCACCTCTATGTTATTAGTTAATAGATACATAATGAAAATTCAGGTAAGACCATGGCACTAAAAAGCCAAAGCTGTCATTTCTGACACTGCTGTCTACCTCTGCAGCAGCCAGGATTTTGCACATGGACTGTTCCCTTGGCAGACAGAGAAATCCTTTTTGTTATATTTTCTCTCTCGCCTGCTTACTGCTTCCTGTCTGCATGTGATGACGAGATGTCATTTCAACACACAGCGTTGAGACGTCTGACAACAGCCACTACACCATCCCAGTTTGAGCTACTTTCACTGCCAGAACCAGGACACGTTGAATATGAAAACATCCAACCCGTGGTCTAACACAGAAAAATATTAGCACAGATGCTGCAGGTGTGGGAAAGCACTGTGCTCAGTCGGGAAAGGAGCAGGCGCCTGGCTGCCAGATGACGTTGTCCATGAAGCTGCACCGATGCCACCAAGCACATAGGCGCTGAGGTCTCCCCAGCTGTAATGTGGAATGAAAAATTCAGAGACGGTTCTGATGCCACATGTACCGCCTCAGAGGGCTGGGATGGTCCAGTGCAGAAAGCAAGGTTTCTCTTATCTTTCGGACCACAAAGGTAATGACTTCCACTAGATTCCTTGTCCTGTGTCCATGCAAGTTGATGGCAAAATGCCAGGGTGCCCACCACAATGGGAAGCAGGGAAGCGGCATTGCCGCTCTAGAGGGCTGGCAGTGGGCATGAACCTGGGTTTGGGTGTGTGGGATGTGGAACATACGGCATAAGGGTGGGTGCTGTGGAACGAGGGAGTTATCCCTGGGAAGGGAAAAGGGGCCGTAAAAATTCTCACAGCCACCTCCTTGCCTGCCTGCCATGCTGCCTGACTGCCACCAGTGGTGACACCTCAGCAAAATAAATCTGGCCACAGGTGATGAAAGCGAGCCGTGTTCATTTTGACATTAACTTGTAGTGGAACCTCAGCAGAGTCCAAGGATGTAGCCTGTCTTCCACTGGACACCAGGGCTTGGAAAAAAACCTGAGAGGTCATTTACACCACCCCACTGTCCTAAGACAGTTTTAGCTTTCCCTAAGCAATTTGTCAGAGAAGTTTGTCCAGGCACATTTCTAGGGATCCCTTGCTTCCTTTAGCAATGTCTTCCAACGTTTCATCACTGGGAACAGTTTTCCTTTTGCCTAATGTAAAACACTCTTGCTGCCATTTAAGCCCTTAAACTTCTTGCCCTGACCACCCCAGATGAGAGGAAGAGTTTGCTTTGTCCTCCTTCCAGCTACTTCTTACATATCTGAAGACTATTATTATGTCTCCCTTCCATCTTCGCTTATTGAGGCAACCATGACAATAGCAATGTTCTTTAAGGTTTGTAATCAATAGAGACGGAAAGAAAAATCAATCAGATTGACTCCTTGAGGGAAGTGAATTCTTTGGCCTACTTTGTAGCGACGAGATTTCCTGACTGACCAGAGTATTGCTCTGTGTGCAGGCGATGGGGAGGCGGGAGCAGCTCTGGGCTGCGCAAATTGGTAGGGCAGGTGAACACTGGTGTGAAAATATCTATTTATCCCTGGGGGATTTTTTATGGTACTTTTCTATGGCAACCAAAGAAACAATTTTCAGAGGTACTTAGCCATTAAGTCTAAAAAGAAAGACAAACCCAACCTCAGAAAGGACTTAAAAGTGCTCCATTATCTTCAGAAGTCTTTCCCCGCATGCTTTGATCAGGGAGTCTAGCGTGGAACCATGAGTCCTGCTTGTGCAGGACCGTGCGTGAAGGAAAGATATGGCAATGGCCTCTTTCAAAACATCAAATTCCCCTGCATGAAGTCAGCAAAGCAGATTTGGTGTCACCCAGGCCAAGCTGCTGGTGGAGTGGGGGTCCTCTGCGTTTCATACACCATGTCCTGCCAGCAGAGGCTGTCACACGGTCACCCCCAAACTCTCAGACGCAATTTTCCAACATGAACAAAGAAAAAGCAGCACAAAGGAATTATTACATAGTTTTAGTTCACACACTTATCATTCAATGCTTAAAATAAAAGCTTAAGTGGAAGAGGGTCAGCCTGCAACAAAAACCGGAGTGCTAAGTGCTGTGAAGGGCTACAGTGTAATTAGTGTTAGGTTGTGTTTGATTCAATAGTTTTATTGTAAGATCATTGATCAATAAAATGTTCAGAGATTTTACACAAATTAAAGCTTCAAGGCCTCACTTCAGTATTGGTTTTATTTTTTCAGTCAGTCATTGATGAAGATTGCATATGCTGCCATGCTAGTCAATTCATTATTCCATGCAAATACCAGCAAATAAATTTAAATAAGATTAATTGAATTATGTTAATACTAACACAGATGCATGCACTTCCATTAACTTAAAACAGGGTATAATCAAGTAATTAAAAAATAGCCTCTGGATATCGGGAAATTTTTAAAGAACACAAAGACAGTAAAATTCTGGGGACTGAGTGATGACTGTACAGCTCACAAGTGCAACAGATCCATTAACAAAACAACCAGCTTTTCAACTTACTGTTGGCTACAACCAGTGTGTTTCTCAACTGTAATGCAAGATAAGAACACGACAGTTATTAATTTCAATGACTCATTAAATAATAGAGAACAAGTACATATAGCTTTATCTCATCTCTATAACCACCATAATCAATGTTCCCACAACTTGAAGGAACACTCTGTTGTCATTGACTGTCAAAATAAACTACAGCTGAGAACTGGCTAGGTTTCTGATTAAAGTAATCTGGCAAACTGGAGCAAATTAACCCCATAGTGAAAATGATGCAGTCACTTCAATGGGTAAAATGATGGGCTTATTATGTGCCATGCTCTGGTCAGTGCTTAGATAACATTCTGCAGAGCAATGCAAGGAGAAGGGTCACAGTCTGTCACTTTCGAGGATTTGCGGGGCATGTGGCTTTGTTTGCTTTTGCACACATATATACACTCACACAAATAATCCGAGAAATACTCACTGAATCTATTTCAAAATTACTTTCACTGGGTGCTATAACATTGTTTTCAGTGGTTTCACTGAAAAATACGAATATCCCATAACACAACAAATTCTATCTGTGAAGCTTATGGCCCGCTGAAGCAATCCGTTAGTACGATTTGTCACAACAATAGCCTAATTTGCCTGGTTTAGGAAGGAAAACATAATCCTCTGGCAACATGCAAAATATTTTATTTTCCTTATGACAATTAAGGCTGTATAATGAAGAAGAAATGTATCCCTATAACTCAGGCTCTAAAGAGCCACGGCAGATTTGGGCTCAGTTTCACCTTTGACAAGTTATTCCTTAATCTTGCTGTATCTGTAAAATTGTGGTAATGCTACTTTCTACTGCTCTTTGTCTCGTGTTTGGACTGTAGCTCTTCAAGGCAAGCGCTGTCTTTTTTTATGTGCAGTACTGCCAACTTAAGATGTTTTTCACATGTCTCATGATATTTGATGTTTTCCCCAGCTCTTGTGAGAATCTCAGCATTCATGTAAAAAAAGAAAAGTTCCAGTCTTAATGGCTGTAGATAAAAGCTCAAATATGGGCCATGCATATAATGTAAGCCTCAAAGAGCAGAAAAAAAGAGGATAACAAATAACAGGAACCCTATGTTTTTATAGCTACTGGTAGATCAGTGTTTGTTTGTCCTTTTTTAGTGCATTATTTGTGAACCCTCAGTTTTGGGGTTGCTTCTTCAGTATGTACAGCACAGAAAACAAGGCCGTTCTCACCTTCTGGGGCTGACGGACCAGCTGGAGAAATCCTCATGGTGGGACCCTGGTCCTGCCTTTGGACATGTGAGTATGGACCCCTCCTCCTGGGGCTAAGGCTGTTGGAGTCGGTTTGGCTCCTCCTGTCTCCACAACGCTTGGGAAAAGGCAATGTTTGTCCTGTGTAACCTGGCACACCATCAGTAAAAAACATACGTCTCTGCTTTGCAGGTACAGGGAACTCAGAGATAGCATCCTCTCAACATCTTTTCTTTTTCCTTATAGTAATTATTTTTCTCTCTGTGTTTGGATTATTTTTTTTGTGGTAAGATTTGGCACCATGCACACTGTCTGCAAGCACCTACATCTGCTGCTGGCCCACCCTGACAACAAAGTGGTGTTCAGCTGATAGGAGAGCTGTTTGTTCACCACTTCTCTTCTGAAGTGAAGCTGTTATGTCAAGACTCCCTTGCAATTTTGTTCTTGCAAGGACAGCGTCTCCCTGCTAGTCAGTGGCCTTGCTTTCAGGTGGTGCCATCCTACTTGTAGAAAAAAAACACTTCCCTTTCTACACATAGAGATTCAAGAGGTACTTCTCCAGTAGCACTGTGTTTTGAAGAAAAATACCCTGAAATGTGATGGAAATCCAGGGGAAAGGAAACCAAAGGAGGAAGGAAAGGAAACAACAGTTTTGCTCAAAGACAAATATCTTTCATTACCTGCCACATCTGTAAGAAATGAAAGAGAAGAAACATTACTATTTCGTTTTCTTAAGCTTTGCTTTATTCACAGTAGCAGCTTCCTTTTCCCTTTGACAAAAGCATGTATGTGGATGTACCATTTGGACCCTTGTTCAGCTATAGCCAGTAGTTTGCAGTATGGATTTCTTTTGTGGTGTATTACCTTTCCCATTATGCCTCAGTGACATTGGTTTTGGCAGGAGATGTTTATTCTTTTCCCTTTGCTACTTGCTGTACAAAGGGGCACTGCAAATCCCAAGCATTGGCAATATCCACAATACCTGTGTTCTGGGACTGCAGTGTAACAGTTGACGGTAGTCTGCTGAAAAGCATAACTATTTCTGTGATTTCTGCTGTGGCAAAGTAACTTGATCTTTTCCTGCAAGTTTTATGGTAGATTCACACTGGCAGCACAGCTAAGGAATATGCTTCTGTGACTCCAGTGCAGTACTTCTTCTCCATGCAGTACTCAAGCTGACATACTATGGAAATCATGTCTTTAACCTGTTTCCCTATCTGAAATTACACTTAATTTGCTGTTTTAAAGAAGCATGAGATCATTTGAAAGAATGCACATGATGTCTTAAAAGCAAAATACTGTTGATCTGTTTTGATTTTAAGCAGCATAAACTCCTTTTTGCCTTTCCCATATTGTCTGTTGCTTTGCTCCAGTGTAAAATTACATTACTGTCTGGATGAAGGATAGGAAAGTGTGTTGGGTAAAATGCACTAATAAATTAGGTCATGGTACCTGATGAATTATAGCACATCAGTACCTTTGCAGGAGAAGCAGAAACAGTGGCAAGATCCTGCGCAAGTCCTACGGTCTTATTGTTCACTAGGTAAATATTGCAGGAGATTATCTGTGGAACAGCAATAACTATTCTAGGTTTCCTGAACTGTCAATATGCTGCAGGCACCAGGGTAAACTCATCATCTTTATATGTACAATACAGATGTGTTCCTCCTGGCTGCCAGTTTAGGAACCCCTAAGAGGCAATAGGAAAAATGAAGGATTTTTAGGGAGTAATTAATCAGAAGCATTGTATACATCTACAACTACTTGAGGATTAAATGAATCATATACCTGAAGTGCTTCTTGTCTTCCAATGAATATGCTTAACAACCAGCTCAGATACAGATGTTTTCACTGCAGCCATCTACATCTGATCACATAAAGTCCACACCAGTGGACTCATTTCTGATCTGGAAGGTACTTTAGACCCCATAGATGGGCCTTTCCATCCACCAGCTCCTTTCAAAATGGCCTTCCCATCAAGATCATTATCTTCCCTAAAACTCATGCTTGGCATTGCTTCAGGTGGAAGGCATTATCATTTTTATCATTACTGTCTTTATAACGGCTGGGTAAATAAGACATTATAAAAAACAGATAGCAACTATTCCTTTGAGATTTGCGCTTTGGACTGTGGCCGTGGCCTGCTTAGGTTATCATTTACTGTGATTTATGCTGAAGAAACTTAAGCTTATCTTCTTCATCAACATTTTGCAACCTTCACCATGTGTGCTGTTAACTACAAGTTACCAACTTGGTTTTGCATTGGTTCATCAGCTAGATCTGACTTTCCCTTGACTTACACTAGGACTGGACTAGACTCCTAAGGCTCAGTCTAAATAACATTCCTAGAAGCAATGCTGGACGTTTTCCAAAGTATAATAACGGTTTCCTTATTTTTTAAGAACCCAAAGCTCTTGTGTTGTAAGAACATGGTAGCAGAACAGCAGGAGCAAGGAAGAATGATAACAGGAAATCTTCTCAAACATATTTGAACTACCAAGTATCTATCACTTGCAGTTCCAGGGGTACTGCCTTGGGATTTTAACAGGGATAGCGTGCAGCCTCTGCATGCATGAGGTTTTTAAACAATGTGAACACTGGCAAAGTAAATGAAGCACTTGGCCAGTCTTTGTGAACATAATATCAGGCAGCAGGATTTAGAGATAGCTGTACAAGCAACATCCTCGTTGCTAGTGTCTCACAGTCAAGAACCTCTTCCTATTTCTTAGTCTAGTGACAACTTTCATGCCCAAAGTCCCAGACTTCCACAAGGGCAGATTGAGTGCCAGCACAACTTCTAAAATGACCAGTACAGCCTGATGCTACAACTTACTGAGTTCTTCATGGTCTCACGTCAGTTCCTGTCTAGGTACATGTGGCTTGGTAGTAGCATTTTGAGTGAAAGGGATGTGGTTCTTCGCCCGAATTTGCAATTTTGCCCTTGTGAAAAATGAAGGCTGGCTGACCTCTGTGGTTTCCCATAACAGAACTTTTTCAGTCACAATAACAAACGACCTCTTTGAGTTACATTAAGACCTAAAGCCACAATACAGGCAAGGGACAAGACTACTCAGAGCTGGATGGACAGGAGGTTTTCAGTGGGGGAGGATACATGCAAGTGCAGGAGGTGGATATTTTTCTGGAGGAGCTACATGTTTAGCACTGCAGGAGCCAAAATAATCAAGGAGGACTTGCAAAGAAGCCCCATGGACAGCATTTGTTGTGCAACCCAGGAGAAACATTGGGAGAGACCTCTGCACTGGCTGGAAGGAGGTCTGGAACAGCCAGCACAGAAACTTTCTTCTAGTGTGTGATTCCTCCTCATTCGGCTCCAGGAAATGGGAACTGTGTGTCGTCTTCATGAGAGGTACAGCCACAACAAGGAAATGCCCTATTCCATGATGAACTTCTCCTTAGGCTGGATTCAAGTCTTAAGACTCAGATTAGTGGCAGGTGACATGTATGAAAGGAGCTAAGTCAATGACTACGCACTGTATGCTTACACTTCATGTCATCCCTGATGAAATGGCTGGGCACACAAAACCAAAATTTTCAGGGTAAAGAGATTGAGGAAAATAAAGTCCTGGGTATTTAGGCAGTCACAGGATGAATGTGATCAACTGGTGTGATGCAGACAGAAAAATACAGCTGTAATTGTGGGGTGCACCTGCTGAATATTTCTTGTAGTTGGAGACACGCTCATGCTGTTGTACAAGTGACTGTTAGGACCCAATCTACACTACTCTGTACAAGCCAGTACTCAAAAATGTGAATTCCAGGTGGGACAAGGGCAAAGAAGGGTCATTAAAAAGAGGAGAGAGGTGGAGTACTTATTCCACAAGAACAGAATAAAAGACTGTGGGTGGCTTAGACTAGAATACAGTTATGATTGCTCTGTATATATCTGTTAAATGGCTAATCACCAGGTAGTCATTAAAGAATTAAGAAGTATTTAAGTAAGATGGCAACACTGGCACAAGGACAGATCAGAGGAAAGTGGCAATGAATAATTTGGAGTGGGAATTAAAAAGCAAGTTCTCATCCTCAGATGCCCCAGAACATTTTTCCAGTTGCGGTAAGGAAGCAAGATGTCTAAAGTTTTTAAGATGGGCTTGTTGTGACTAAGTGACAATAGACAGCTTCCCAGTGTATCCAGCATTTGCCTTTTAAAACAATACTGGCAAAAAGGAAAGTTCAGCATTTTGTTGACAAGAAGGTCTTTGTCAAAGATGGAAAAACTAACCCAAAAGAGCATCCAGGCATACTTAGAGCCTCAAGACAGGGACACCCTTCTTCACCTAGACCCCAAACACTTTTCTTTTTGGCTCAAAGACCATCAAAGAACAATTTGAAGCCAGACAGTTCCTTTCTAGCTTCTCATAGACACTCTTTGCCATTTGTAAAATTTGCAGGAACCAATCTAAAGCAATTAGTTGATGGCAAGAACACCCAGGGTACATGAAGGGCTATGCTGTGCTCAGTAATCTTACTCTTTGGATGAAATCCTGGCTTTGCTGAAGTCAAGGTGAGTACTGTCCTTGATTTCAAGGATTCTTTTCAGTGTTCTGACACTCACACATTCGTGCTTGCTGTTAGTCACCATGTCTCAGAGAAAGAGGCAGAACCTGGTAGGATGGTTGAGGGGTATTTATGCCCTAAAAAACAGAAAACATGCCAAAACAAAAATGATGGCATTAGAATGGAGCTCAAGGATTTTTTGGGGCCTCAAAAAAAATTTCTCCATCTATCCATGACACTGTAAATGTAATTTCCCTGTGACATACTAAAAAGCTCGGTGAGCAATGCTTGTTCTCAGAGGTGTTTTTTTTTACTTTGTAGTTCTTCAATCTTCATTTATGCCACTTCTCCTTCAAATATTCTGCTTGGGTTTTGTTGATGTTTTTTATCTTTCCCTCTCCTCCATTCCTTTCACCCAGCTGAAGTAAGATGCCCCTGGAAAGATGAAATATAAAGAAAAGCACCTGGCAATTCAGATGAGTTTGAATAGTTTAATGTCCTTTCTAGTTTTAAAATCTTTAGGGTTTAGCCTCCTTCTTAAAAGACGTTTCTGATTCACTTACCTGAGATTATGCAAATCACTGCTGAACTCAGAGCAGCAAGGGTTATTTCCCTGAATAAAATTAGCAGACACTTAATAATAAAACAGATTTACATTTGTACAGCACATTTTATCTCACTGGATCCCAAAGCACTGCTGAAATGTAGTAGGACATTGAAACTGAGAAACATTCTTGAGGCATTAATTCTTCTCCCATTCTCACTAATTTAGCCTGCTGACATTCATGCAGTTATTCCTACTTCATACCAGTAGAAATCAGAGGCAAACCAACCCGTAACTTCTTCCAATCATTTACCAGAGTTAATTAATTCATCCTGGACCATTTATTACCTGATCATGAAAGCTTTATGCATGCTCTGATTGCCTTCCTCCATATATTCACAAAAACATACAATTAAAAAAGTATCCAAAATGGGCTTTTTTCAAAGCCTTAGCCATTTTGCATAGAGCTGGCAGGACATAACTGCCCATCCTGGACTTGGTTTGCAGACCTCCTAAAGTGTGTCCTTCAAAAGTCTGCATTTCCTACTGTCTCTTAAGATTTTGAATGTGTCTGCCTATATGTGTATTCCTAAGAAAGAAGTAGTTTTTCTCTTTTGTCTTTATTTATCCTTTAACAATAGCTTGGACCCTTATAATCTCACCCCTTGTTTGGTGGATAGGTTTTTAGTGGTCTTTGCGTGTTTAATATTATTAACAAGAACTACTTTTCTGTTCTTTGAGTTCAGCTGGTTTTGTCCCTCTCCATTTATCCCCATTTTCATGATCACAGGCTCATCTGAACCTGTCCTCATCCTATCCTGATAGCTGATATCCCTGCTGGTTTTTTCACACTTCAAATTGAGCTATAGAGAGGCTTGTGATGAACACACACCTCTACACCTACTAGTTATATATTTGATCCCATCTTATATGTACTTTATGTACATGATTATGACACAATAAACTTTTAATATAGTTCAAATCCACACTCAAAAAAAAGGCAACAGAAATACCAGAAGCTGTTAGGCACTTCCCAGTGGAGATAAATACTTCCAGCAGACTCCGAGAAGAAAACACTGAATCTTGAATAACTATCACCATTTTTTGGTAAGATCTTGCTTTTGTTTCCTAACACCTCATTTTAGACCAAGAGACAACACAGAAATTTGTCTTTTCTTAAATGCAACAACATTATCCTCTAGCCTGGAAATAAATAGTAATGCTGCCATGATGTCTAGAAAATTAGCCAGATTTTAAACCTGTTTTTCAGACATTTCAGAGAAAAGGCTAAAATCTGTTGTGTCAAATATTCAGGTAAAAAGACTGAAGCTGGATTATTGATATACCTGCCTGGTTTCATTAGTGTGCTTCTCACAGTTGTCCCAGCATTTGCCTGAATTTGTGCATTAGGCTCAAAAAAACCTGGCAGACAACAAAGCTTTCTGATAAAGATGTAGGTCTTGAGCCCCAGCCAAATGTCAGCAGGGGCCTTTTATAGACTCCAGTAGGAGCTGGATCATGCCTCGCTGGCATGAAAACCTAATGTATCACCCGGCAAAAGTGGAGCTTGGCTATTAGAAGCCCTGAACAGAAAAATCACCAAACGGGCTTTGTTCTGTGCATCAAACAATAGTTCTGGATGTGTGGCCTTTGTCATTAGTATGTTCACAAGAGACACCTAATTAGATTAGGAGGGCTTTAAATAAGGCAGTGGTAATCGGCTGGGAGAGCCCCATGCAGACCGGCCGGCAGTGAGGAAAGGCAACCTCCCCTACAGTTACCAAGACTACAAGGAGCTTTAGCGGCTGGAATGGAAGAAGTGAAAACCGAAGCACAGAGTTTAGTACCAGGTGGGAATCGGTGCCTTGGAGTAATAAACTTGGGTAAAGGCGGCTGTATTCAGGCATTCGGGGAAGCTCTCCTTCAGCACACACAGTGAGGCCATCCCAGCGGCGCTGGGGCCATGTGGGACGGACGGTGGGCATGGACCAGAAGAAGCCCACAAGCCTGGTACTACCGGACAGGGAGGGAGGAGAAAGGAGAGCATGTCAGAATAGTTTAAAGCACTATTTGTCATAAACACCCTTCATGTTCAGTCATGAAATGAGGCAGCGGATATGAGACAAGAAACCAGAAAT
Organism: Buteo buteo; assembly: GCF_964188355.1. Classification (NCBI taxonomy): domain Eukaryota; kingdom Metazoa; phylum Chordata; class Aves; order Accipitriformes; family Accipitridae; genus Buteo; species Buteo buteo. The sequence continues at coordinate 30,841,696 of NC_134171.1, read as the reverse complement.
GCTAATGCCATTTGTAAAGCATGAGAAAAATAAATATGCTGCTATTTGGCTGCAGCTAAACATGAGCTCACGCACGTCTAATTAATTAACATGGCAGTTAATTAACAGGACAGTTTTGATCTGCCATAGAAAAGCTTTGAAATACAGTGGCTCGCTAAGTTATTTATTTCAGTCAAAATTAAAGCAAGTATTTTTTTATTGGCCTATTTGCAGAGCTTCATGTTACCCTAGTGGCATCAGCATGGCATCCCAGTCATCTGAATCCAGTCAGAATTAATCTGAGATTACAAAAGGTAAATAAAGGTTGATTTAGGTCAGGGAGCACAAAAGCAGCCATGAGACGCCCCCAGATAAGCTGGGTCTCTGGTAAAGTGCAACTGGCCTCTCACAGCCTCTTGTTTGCTGGTTTGGTTTATTTCCCTCTCAGAAATCAGAGCAAGACTGAACAAAGGAACAGGCAGACCAGAAAGACCTTGAATTAAGTTTTTTCCTCCCTCAGCAATGCATCATCTAACTTGGGATCCCTTATTTTAAGGGAAACACCAGTAGTGTAACCAAAATCCTTGGCTAGCCCAAGTTCCCACAACCCTGCATGATAACACTAGGGTGGCTAGAAACGTACAGGAAGGACTCTAGCTGCTGATTGCAGCCCCAGGACAAGTGTCTACAGCAGCCGTTAAAGTCCCCCTTCAGTAGCGACGGTCTTTTCCTCTCTAGGCATGGTCGTGGGCAGACCTGGTCTCCTACAGACCTGGGGACAGGCACCCGGAGGAGAGGAGGAGACGCACATCACCATGGGATCTGTGAGGCATTATAATTTAGAGACGGTTCCGGGGCAGGCCACAGAAAAGTGGTTTAAAAATACCTCTGCCCTTTCAAGGGTTTTGTGTTGCACCCGCCAGAAGCGGGGAACGGAAGCTCACCTTACATTTTAATCAGTCTTTCCTTCACTTAGTTTTAATCTGACCCTGAGTAATGCCCCCTAAGAAGATTCATTTAGAAGCAGATTACAGCATCTAATTTGCTAATGATGAGACATCATCCTCAGAATCGCAATCTTCCATCGGGACTTTGTAGATGCATCAGGAAATAAGATAAAAATGTTGTGCCCCCCTTGGCATTGTCTTACAGCTGGAGCGCTCGTCCCCAGCTCCAATCCCACCTCGGGTGGGAAAGGCCGTGCCTTGCCGCACTGGACCACAGGAAATAAGCAGGAAAAGTCTGGATAAGGGTATGTTTGGGTTGGAGACCTGTGGGGAGGAAAAAGATGGTTCATGTAGCTCATTGCTCCAAGGCCAGCGGGTTCAGGTCGGCATGCAAGTGTGGGTTGCAGCTGGCCCATGCAACTGGGAAACATGTTATGGAGAGACATGGTTTCCTATGTACAGATGAAAGATCACATGCTCCCAGTTTACAGCCAGAGGGAAGGACAGCAGGCTTTCCATCGGGTTTTGTGGCAGGATTTTCTGGGGAAAGCAAAGAGGAATCACAGGACACCCCTGGGGATTGAAACAGAGGGGAGCGTCGACCACTTGCAATGGGGCAAGGAAGGGAGGGAAGGGGCTACAGGGAGATCCTGATGTTTTGCTTAGGAAAGGTGTTTAGAGAAGGTGTCAGAAAATATAAAGTATCCTCTATATTCTCTGGTTATAAAATAGTTTGTGATTACAACCTGATTCAGCTTAAATTCAGTAGAAGACTTAAAAGTTTTTAAATGTCTAAAGGGTGCTTTTGTGTAATGAAACGAATTCTAACAACTGAAGAAATAGAAGACGTAAATGGAAAGAAATGCATTTAAGCCAAATGTGCCATAGTATCTTCAACTTTTATCCTGAGCAGAAGAAAATCTTTCAGGAAGGGCTCCAGACTAAGCAAACTGAGTCAGCATCTCAGAAGTCATACTAAGAGTAGCAGAGAGCTCAGAAATATTGCAAAAGCATTTGATCAGCAAAGAAATCTGCGTTCAATAAAAGGAGTATTGCCAAAAGTCAAGCTGAGTCAGACCTGTGAAGGATATTAAAAGACACAGCAAAAGGTTCTCCAGCTGCAGGAAAGAAAGCGGAACAGGTAAGAAAGAAAACTGTAACAGTAAAGCAAAGATCAAGAACTAGCTTCCCAAAAATTGCCTGGACCACACGCTGTGCACCCGTCCTACAAGCAAAGACTGAAGGTGTTCAGGGAATGACAGTGGCCTTCCCATCTCATGGGCAGACCCAGCCCATGGGCCACACGACCTGCCCTGGCTCCCTGCCAGTCTGCCATCACACGCAGGCAAGGAGGGCACGTAGCTTTAAGCAAAGGCTGAAAATCTGAACAGGGGAACTCCTACAGTCAAATATAAATTCTCAGACAGAAAAGCTCAGTGCCACTGGGTGCCACTGTAGTCCATAGCTCCTAAGGTCAGGGAAGGGGTTTGGAAGGGCAACATGGGCTATAAACTGAGAAACAGGGGAAGTGCTGCCCCTCACACCTCGTCTCCAAGCTTTTGCTGGTCTGTCACCAAGCGGGCAGGAGCTGTTGCCAGCCCTGGTGGAACAGGGCCCTTTTCTACCTTGGTCTCCCTGGCCTCTCTCCTCCCTCTCTCCTCTCTGAAACACCTCCTGCTCCAGCAGTGCTCCCTCCAGGATGGACTCCCACGTGTACCTGCCTCGTGCCCACTCCAGTATGGGGATCAGGCCTCCATGGCAATGTGGATCCCTTCTTTTGGAGTCTGCACTGATGAAGAAGTCAAGAATCTCCTCTTGCTTCCAGTGTTGCAAGGAAGTGGATGGAGCCTCTGAGCACAGCAGGGACATCCTACTAGTGTTCCCTGTGTGTCTCATCCATGCTGTGTTGCCTGAGGACTGGGAATCGTAACACACAATCATCTCGCCATACACAACAGGCTGCCTCTCCAGCCTGTCCCATCACTGGACAACCAACAGGAATTTGTTGATTTAAAATGTGCCTACATGCCATTTTACCCCACACAGCAATATAGCATGATGCAGACCAGGTATTCTCTTAGGCGCAACGTCTGGTTGGCAAATGTGACAGAGACAGTCCAATTGCAATAAAGAGGTGATGTCTGGTAGTCAGCAGCAAGTAAAGTGTGTGTGGCTCTTGGTCCTTGTGCTGTAGCACAGGCTATCAGCTGTCACAGGAACTTACCTCCTAGGGGATCTCATGATGCTGGAGTTTATATGTCTACCTTGGAGAAATGATGCACAAGTATTAGAATACATTTGTAACACAGTTTGTCATTTAAGTTCCTTCCCATGCATCATTTCCTTCTCATGCTTTTGGTTGCCTTTAGGAACCAAATTGACACAAAATAAATGGGAACAATCAGAGTATTCACATCAAACTGTACTGTTGCTTCAGACCAACTCACTAAGGCAGACACAGCTAGTGAAGATGCTAAAAGAGGTGAGGAAAGCTGATCCTCAGCCGAGATTGGCTCTCCAGCAGCATCCATCAGCAACTGAGTTGATGGGAAAGAGGAAACTGGTTTTACGATGGAGCTTCATACATTTCTGAATGTGATTGCATGAGTGCAAGGAAACTAATCAAATGGTTCAGGCATTCCTTCCTGTTCTGTGTCCTGCATTGCAATGGATACCAACACCAAATAGAACTGCTGTCATCAGCTGATTACGCCATTGCTACCTGCTGGAGATTTTCACTGTTTTTCAATAAGCCATGATGACCATTTCTTAAGCCAGGGGTTTGGACTAGATGGACAGTGGGTTTAATCTAGTTCCTAACCTGTGTTTTAACATGCGCTACAATTTGTTTTCTAACCATGTGGTTCAAGTAAATAGCGTTCCTATGGAGAAAAGGTGTTGCATAGGTCTCTGGAAATTATTGCATGGCCTGGAACTGTACTGCACGTAGATAAGAAAACTTGGCTGACTGATGTGAAAATAGGTAGGACAGTTTCTAATGTGAAGGAAAGTGTTGTTTGGGGAATTCAACAGGACATTAACAAATATGGTTCAGCTATCCATAAGTGCCATGAAAAAGGTCTCACAAAGATCTCAGGTTTTGCTTTAATTCTATAGATGGAACTACAAATATTATACAGTACGATTCTGCTAAGTAACACAGATTGTGCATGTGTAATAACCAATTACTTAAGCTGAAGAGGAAAGAGAAAAGGAAAATAAAACTTATTTTAGCTACCCACTTGCAAATAAAAATGGAATTTCATATAGTAAACTTCAGGACTGTATTACTGAAAAAAGGCATCTAAAAATATCACATTTATATTTCACCAAAATAATAAATGTGGGTTGATATGGTATCTTTCATACTCAGGAAATTCCTCACGGGTTCATATGATGACACATGGATGCCTGATCAGTTGGTCTGTAGCAAATTTAGCTATAACACATTCACCTCTACTCACAGAGATATTTCAGTTTTACAATCTAAGGGAAGAAATACAAAGCTGGGGAGCATATCAGATTTAGAAATCTGTCTGTATTTTTTTTGCCTAAAGAAAGTCATGAGGTCTTCAATATTAATTTTTGTGACTTCCTTTTGGAGGAAGAAGGATGTTATAGAACAAGGTTTGAGTAAAGTGGAAACGGGCTTGAGGAAACAAGCCAGATGAGTTGGGGCAAGAGGAGAAATTCTCATCTATTGTCATTAATTGAGATGGACTTCGACTAGCAAGAACTGAAGGAAATTTACCTGTAATTGGTGGTAGCTGATAGCTATCTACCTTAAGGGAAGGACATTCAAAAGGAAGTGCTGAAGAATTTCCAGGAAGATATAAGCACAACATTACATACTTATCTTCAAACCACTCTCTGAGTTCACACAACAGCATTTAAGCTGCAAAGAAGAACTGGTCTAACCTACCAGAGATATCTAAGTATCCAGTGCCTCTTTCTCAAATAATCACAGGGCAACAAGGATCAGTTGTGATCATCCAGCCTGGCATCTTGTGGAACCTACCAGACCAAACTACCAGACATTTTCAAGTCAGTTCTTGTTTGAACTAGAGCATCCCTTTCAGAAAACAGGTACTCTTGATTAAAAATAAAAATTTATGATGGGTTTCACTGATCTTCCAGCAAGGTTTTCTAGTGGTTTATCACTTTCACCTTTAAAAATTCACACATTTCAAGACTTACCAAGCTGACCATCAATTTCTGGCCACTGGATCTTCGAATGTATTTATCTACTAGTTTGAAGCCTGCCGATGAATGTCAAAAGCCACATTCAGCTTTTGCCAGTGCTACATTTCCCAGTGCCCATGTACAAATTGCCAGAAGTTGCTGAGAACTAGCCCTAGTTCACAGCGAACTCCCAACAAGACTTTCTGCAGAGCTTCTCCTACCTTGTCTTGGTAGATTTAAGTGACCCGTAAATGACAGCAAGGAACGTAACTTTATCTGCACCACTGGGGCAGTGAGGCGCTAGCTTCAAATCCCCACCCTGTTTTAGGTGAGAGATGTGTGTCCACATCTCCCACACTATCCACAAGCAAAGGGTGGCTGGAGCAGGCTTTGCTCAGCCCCTTCCATCGAGAGGACTGTAATTTGCCACCGAGGGATGTGCAGCCCTGTGGTGAGGGTGCAGCCCCTGGTGAGGAAGCTGGCTCAGGTCCTAACCTCAAGGATGCAATAAGTGCAGTTCTCGCAACTGCTCAGGGGTACACGTGCCAAACTTCACAGCTGTGACTATCGTTTTACATATATTGTGACACTGAGGCAAGCACTGGGAGGCGGTTTAGCTCCTAGGTCCTCTTGGCAGTAGCCCTGGAGGGCCCCAGCAATCACTGAAATACATGACCAAGTGAAAAATTGCTAAGGCAGGAGAGCAAAAGGCAAGTACCAAACACCATGTACAGTAGCTTTAAAGAGCTCAGTTCCTCTTTAAGCACCTAAAGGGGAGTCTGATAAAAGCCACAAAGAAACGTATCTCCACTGTCATTTTTTTAAAGCAAGAAAGAGCATGAACTTTCCCAGGAACAATCTGCGGTGTGTCTGTCTGCCTCTCGCTAATGCACGCTTACAGGTGGTGTAAATGGCCCTGACACCCTGTGAAGTCTCCAGCCCTCACACGTCCTAGTGTGCTAATGTCAGCAAGAAGAGATGGCCCTTCCTTGCAAGGGTCTGGAGGGCTACCCCAAGGCTGCCATCACAGCCTAAGAGCACGATGGGCTGTGGAAACAGTTTGGACCCTTGTTCTGGGTCTCAGGAAAAGCCTGGGATTTGATCAGTCATTGCAACGCTGAGAATTGGGAAGCTTCAGTCTCTGTATGGATTTAGCCCCCTGTTAATTCAATGTTAAATTTGCCACAGGAAATGTGCTGCTGGAGCAAACACTGTGTGCCTTTCGCCAAGCCAACAGTGTAACATTGTAAGGAAAACAGAAATCTAACAAATAGTCTTTTCTCAACATGTGGCATAAAATCTTTCTTCACACATGCAACAAAAATTATTAGAGCAATTTAATCAGAAACAACAACAGACGGGACAGACACTGGCAGGGACAGTGCAGGATTCATAGGGAAGGTTGAGGACAGGGAGAGATACAGGGATCCTCTGGCCATTAGACCTTATTGCCCTCCTGGACATGGAATTGAATCTTTTCCTGCCTCAGAAGTGTGCAGATGGCAGACAAAATCCTTCACCTTAATGTAAAAAGAGAAAGAGGATGGAGGATTTGCTATGGATCTAAAAAGGTCCCAACCCCACTGGTAAGAGTCAAGACCAAGTCGCATAATGGAATTAATTTTTTTCTGTGGTTTGTCTGGAATTTTTTTGAGCAAAAATAGGAAATGGCTTTTTTTTCTTTCAAATACCACATTACAAAAAAGTTAAGTGAAGAAATTAGGAAATAGGAAAATTAAGAGTTCCTGTACAGCGTTCATCTGACTCCCTTTATGCACATACTTTATAGCTTGGTCTCTGCAACACTTTCTTTTCACCCCACGGGACCCATTTCATTCATTGAAGATACTGGAAAGACCTATCATGAAGGAGACAGTGGTTTACAGGCAAAAAGGACGGGCTACAGTTGAGGCAGTTCAATGTTGCCCTAGAGAAACAGGGACTGAGTCTACAAAGGATTTAAGCCTTGTGCGTATTAACCTTGTCCATCCTCCCTGGACCTAGTGTCTGTGGCATCTCAGGGTTCACCCAGAGTCTTGCAGAACATCTCAGTGCCCTGTGCCGGCAGCAGCGGCGACAACGCCGGGGCATCCATCCCAGGCAGGATCTCCTGTTTCACCAGGAGCGGGCACTTCGGCTTCCTCCTCTCTGCTAATTCATTGCTGCCACTGAGACACTGCACCCCACCATCTCCAGTTTCCCTGAGGCTCACCCTACCTTTTAAATATAAGACACATTTTGGACCTAAGGCTAGGCTTTTAGGACTAATCGTTTTAATATTAGAAACAGAGATTCCAGGACCAAATCAGAGGTAAACCACAGTACTGTTCTGCACTTAAAAACGTTCTCTCTGTGCCATTTCAGTGTGTGTCACCACAAAGTCCTCCAACGTGTCCAGGCTGCAGAGATGGGAAGTGAGCATTCCCACAGCCATCAACCTCCTGTCCCTCCCTCTCCCTGCCCACCTCCTCTCACCTGAATCATTTCTCTCCATCCTATCTCTTACATTGCAGTATTTTGTCTTCCAGCTCCTAATTTGCTTTCACTGCAAATGTAAACTTAATGACTTGAACTTTATCATTCCCTTTTTTTAGTATCACTCTCTAGGATAAGGTGACATAACACACCTTTTGAAACCTTTATTAAGTTACGATAGCATGCAGCTTACCACTGTGAAGCATTAACCGGACAAGCCTTCTGTTAATCTATGAACTCCAGTGTATTCTCAGAGACACCCGTATGGACACAACACAGGTGCAGCATCAAGGTGCTTTGTCCACACTACCTGTCCCTGTTTTCACTTTAAAGATTTTGACATCACAGCTACCACAGTAAAATGGGAATTGAGGTAATTTTTTTAGGGAAAGGCACTGTAAATCTGTATTCATTGGTATTCATTAATAATTTTCCATGAGGAAATTAATAATTTCATATTCGCTGCAGAGTCTGAAAGGTACACAGCAATTAAAAGATGGAAAGGTTTGCATAAGTATCTACCTTTGGAAGCCTGAATGTGACATGGGTTTTGTAGGAAAAATTATCATCTGATATCCTAAGGACTGTGTCAAGATGCATACTTGCAAGAAGAGATGTTAAGACTGCCTGAGGCACCTTCTTTCAGTCATTTTCTGTTCTGTATTTGATTACACAACTGTACCATTCCTGTAACTTAGAAGGAGCATTGAATGGATTTTAAAAGACTTATTTCCAAGAAAGGAACATTTAGAGAGATTCAGGTGCCTAAATATAAGAAGAGCTGTCTAATGTCATTTTAGATGCTCTGAGAAGCCCGTCTGGCTTGCAGCTGCTGCTCCAGCAGGGCACAAATCCTGCCATAAATCCTGTGTCAAAGCTGCCAACACATTTAGATGACTCCAGCAACTGCCGTCATCTCCAAAGGCATTATGTTTAGGTACCTGAATTTCCCCATTTAAATTACATTTGAACACTGAAAACAGAGAGTCATCAGATAAACTCAGATATATCTTCAGCCAGGATTTCCTAGCCACAGTGCACGATTACTCTCATTTCTCTGTTTCAGTCATTCCTGCTTAGTTTTGAGTTTATTGCCTCTTGGGGTCTCCGGGCAATTTTGGTGAATGGCTGACAAATCAGAAGCGGCTGCAGGAGCATAGACTGAGGAAATGCTTGTCTGCGTTCAGAAACCGGCAGATGTGGCATTTCCACTCAGCCCACTAATCCTCATGTAACTGGGGTTAAAGTTGTCAGTGTGCAAGTGCTGCTTCTTCTCACCCTGTTTGCTGGTTTATGCTGGTTTGGGGATTGGGGTTTTGCCAGAAATTCATGCCCGAAGGAGGCACGACTTGCAGTGACAGAGAAGGGAAAATGCTTCTGCAGTCTCAGGGCAGGAGAGGGAACAGGCAGAAGAGATGACAGGACTGTGCTAAGGTTACACAGGTACCTGTGATATTTTTCCCATCAGGCAAACCCAGTCTTGATGCTGCCTTTAACAGGGTGCAGAGAAACCTATGCAGATACTGCAAGAATATTGCAAGCTCAAAAATATATGTTGTCAAAATATTTGAGGTCTCCTAATGAATATCCTTAAGCTTGTATGTGTTCTGCAATCTCTAGTTTAAAGGTGTTTTCTTGTTGTAGAAATAACCTTTGGCATGCCGCTTTTAGCTTCTTTGCAGATAGAAACTATGCTAAACAATTTTCCCAGCTAATTTTAATGGAGTTAAGCACCTAGATATCTTTCTGCATTTGGCCTCCAAACCCGGGTTATATTAGAAAATGTTTAAAATTATTTTTTAAGAGCGGTACATCTTCCTTGCTGTGGGTCAGCTTATGTTCAGAAAAGAGGTTTTGTGTCAGTTCAGGTCGTATTATTTTGCCAGCAAGGATAAACTGTGCTAGCAAAAAGACTGTTTTAATCTGGGCTTATATCTACAGTAGAGTTTTCAGCACTATTCCTAAGCTAGGATATGATTTTTTTTCACATTACTGACATCCATGCTGGCAACAGCCTGTAAGTACAGCTCAGACCAAACAAGGTGAACTTTGCTTAGCTCAGTAAAGTGTTAATACCATCAGTAGCAACCGGCATGAGAGAAATATATTCACTGCTGGTAGACATCAGAAAGCTGGTGAGACAGGCTGAGCTATTACAGGTGCTTACCTGTAGATATATTCAAGCTACTCTGACCATCGCTACCTTGTGAAAAACATTTTTATTTAAGGTGTCTTTGTGTGGATACTCCAACAGAGAGACACCTCACATTTCCAACCACTTTGCAAAATATGGGTCAAATATACCTTAGAGCAAGAAATACCATGTTTTGACATTTCACCAATTTAAAAATGTGTTCTCCATAAATATGCATATATGCTGTGAGTAATGCTTTCTTCCTCCCATGTCCCGTTTACATTGTGCTTTTAGACCATGGGATCGTCAGAGTAGGGTTGATCTTTTTTGTTGTATTTTTTTGTGCAGAGTGACCTTTAAGTTTGGCTGTTGCTATTACACCCCAATGTAAAGTAAACTGCAGACAGGAATAGCAGTGTAAACACGACAGACAATCCTTCCGTGTAGGAGCTGTCATCTCCCCTTCCCTGTCTCAAAAGCAAAACATACCTCAGCACATGTAGGCACCAAAGCTGGAAAAAAAAAAAAGCTCAGTTCAGAACTAGTTCTGTTAAAAAATTTTATTTGTGATTGCCATGGTGATTATACACTTAACAAGCTAAGTTATAGTCTGGAAAATTATGCTGGGGATGAAAAAAGCAGCACCCCAAGGTCACAGAATATGGTGCCCAAAGAGATAGGTGCGAAAATTTAATTCCTTTTAGTCCTTTGTTCTGTGATATGTTTTTACACTAGCTGTATAAGCTCTCCATTAAGCATACCAAACCATGTGATATATCTCTCTTTCCTTTGCCTGTCATTGTAGGGTTGCTGCTGGAGCTCAGAAACTAGAGGAAGGACTTGGGAGTCCCGCTGGCCTCATTCCTACTCCGGATGGCGAGAGGACAGCAGGAGAAGTAGCTCTTCTCCCCTGGCCGCCCTCACAGGGCCTCCTGTGACTTCTAAGAAACCTCGCTGTGCTGCATGAAGCTTAGGTTATTCTGAGAAATGATATAAAAAGATAATGTTTTATATCTGTGCCTCAGATAGTGTTATTTGTATATCCGTTATCTGGCGTGTTTTCCCCTGTTGCTCTGTGTGGGTCTTTCACACAACAAAAAAGGGACCTGAAAAGAGACTTTAAAGAAAGGAAAATATAGAGCCTCATAATTTAACAGAGGGGTTCAAAAGGAGGTGAGAAGCCAACAAGCTTAAAATCTGTTTGTTTTAATCTCCCTACTGCTTTCATGACACAGGTCTTTAAATAACTGTAGGTTCGGTGTCTTTTTTGTTCCAAGATAAGAGCCTGGATTCGGTGACTCCCTGTAAACAGGGCAGAAACCATTGCACCTGGTTTGAGCAGAGCCATCTTTCTCCTCATGTGATCATGAACCTTATGTGTCCTAACCTCAATATTTACAGCATTTCACCGTATTTTTTCTTATCGCACCTGTATTTCCTTTCTTTAAGGTCCCAAATTTCAAAGCTCACAGCTATGTTTTCCTAAGAAAAGCTTGAAACCTATAGCCTCCAGGACATGCCTGACCACATGGCAAAATACAGCCTGGTTAACAGTAAGTGACCTCTCTTTTGAGCCTTCAGGAGAGAGCCAGCAAAAAGTGACAGAGTTATTGCAGGGTCCAAATCTGTCCACATACCATTCTTTTTACTTCAGTCATCCCTCATTGAAGGAGAACTTGAATTTTGCTTTTTTTATAAATGCTCTCCAAGTGTGTTTCTTGTATCATAATTCTGCTTTACCTACACTGTAAGCTCTTGGGAACAAGGATCACGTTAGATCATGGGCTTGTGCTGCATCCAGCTTGAGGGCTAGCGCACTACTGCTATGGAAAAAAAGTGTTAGGAAGTTAGAGAAAAAGCTTGCTGAAACAGAAATGGAAGGGGAGGGGAGCAGAAGAGCCTCTTTTTATGCTAAGGACATAAGGAAGCAAAGCTTACAGTATCTATATTTGACCTTTAAGAATAAAAAGAAAAAAAAAAAATCTGAGCTTGTTTGCATGAAGAATCAATGCTGATCTAGAGCAAACCGTCTGTTAGAAACCAAGGATTTGACCTCGGTCTGACATGCCGTGGAGAAATTTGCAACACTAACAGTCATTTGACTCTCATAACACACCACGCTGTGTTCACACAATCAGCCCAGATAAGAAGAAAGTCTCCCCCGTCTTATTTCTTCCCTTTAATTCATTCCTTTCATCTTATTTTTTGCAAACCTCTCTAGCATTCTTGCATATTCCACACTAAATGCACTTCTACCTTTAATGAAATGGGAAAGGAAGCTGCAAGAAACTGTGCCTGGCCTGAAGATGCTGTTTCTATTACATTCATTTAGTCTTTCTAGGACTGAATGGAATATTCCTATGGCAATGTACTCTTTAATCTGCATTAATTTCTTCAGTTACACAGTTAACAGCTGATGCATTGTAGTAATCACTGACAAATAGACTTGGTTGGAGTAGGCAAATTGGATCTGTAGCAGAAGAAAAGAAACCTCAAATCCAAGGAAAATAAAAGCCTAATTCCTGTCTATGCATTGACAGGATGAACCTGAGCTCAGATCAAAAGCATTTCTCTGAATAAGCCACTTGTGCAAGAACACAGAGCTTGGACAGAAAAGAGCGAACCAGCTGAGAAATGCTTCCAGAATGAAAAATTCCAGAATTCTGAAGATTTCTTAAATGCAAAATAAAACTTCTCTGCCCAATGGGTCCTGAGTCACCTGCCCAAGTACAGAACTGTACTTCTTGAACTGCTGCTCTCTGACCATCTCGGGTCCTTTTCTTCCGACAGTTTACCATATTAAAGAGGAGGAAAATTGAGAGCTAACCAAAATGGACAGTATGAAAATGTAAAACAAACAACATCTCCATTGTATTTGACATTGCAAATGTTTCTCTTCATTTGTCTATTGCAACTGGTTTTGAAAAAGTACCTGTATAATTGACATATTATTTTTCGTATGAATAAAGCATAGAGTTTCCTTAAAGCCTCAGGAATCAGGCCTCTCAGATCCCATCGGACTGACTTAAAATCATGAAGCATGCTTAAAATAGCACATTTTGGATTCTTTTTATTTGCCTTTTTAGATCTGATCTGATCTTCTAGGTGAAATTGCTTCATATTTTACATTTTTTTAAAAGCTGGAAATGTTATAGAATCTTTATTCCAAGAATGTAAGTTTTAAGAAAGGCATCAAAAATCATGAAACTTGAAATTAAAACATGAGACTTGGCAGCAGTGGTGAGCAGTAATTCACTCTTCCAAGCACTTCCTCACCCTTTCAAATAGAAATTGCTAATCGTGAGAAAAAAATTCATAAACGCAAATTTGTAAAGCACAGATCAAGCCAGCAACATATAATTAGTTCTTCTCTTTTTTTTTTTTCCACATTTAAACCAAATGTAACATTAATTTCACTCATCTATCTCCGGTTTCGCAGCACTGGTCTGAAAATACATGTAGAGAACAAGCCCAGCTTAGCACCACGATGCCCTTGTCTTATCCAAATCTGTGTAAGTTCAGCAGCAACAGATCACCTAGCTGTTTGCATACAAATTGATCCAAGTCTATTGACTTCCTTTTCTGTAGTTGTCTTCCATGTATTATGCAAAATTCAGCAGGCAGATATTATAATCAGCACATTAGTCACCGAGGAGACACCTCCAATTTCCTTGTAGCCTCCCTCCCAAAGTCACATTCTGCTGCCATTCTGAACCTCGAGTATTTCATGGAGTCGGCATCTTAGTGTGGGTACAATGAACCAGGACAAAATTAAAATGCTACAATACCACAATGGACAACTTCTGCTGATCCTCAGGTGCTCGGGTGTTTATTTTTGACCCTTTTCCGTCTGCATCAGAAGAGAAATTGCAGGAGCCCTGCAAAGGTTGGAAGGATTGTTAATAGGCAAACATCCTCTCCTGGCCAGTGCAATTCCGCCTTTCTAACGGAATTCGGCCTTGCGTCAGAAAGTCTGGACTGCACCGAGTAGTATCTCTTTCTTGCCCGTATACTCCTAGACTTGCTGGCAATGCCAAAACTCAGAGTCTACCCACAGTTTTTACTGAAGAGTTTCAGTCTGACAGAGCTTGGGAGTGGTGGTAGCTGAAGCTCCAGTGCTTTTGCTACTGCACGATGCCAGCATAGCACTCACCGGTGACTTCCCAGCCACATGCTGCTTCAATCATTTCCTAGAGTAGCCAGGAGAACAGCAGGCTAGGGACAGGAAGGCACAACGCCGCAAGGTCAGGGGCTGAGCGCTCTGGAAACCTGGTAAAGACTCTTCCTGCCTTCTGGCATCAGCCGCTGATCCTTCTCACTGGCACGGCAGAAAACTTCACCCCATCGGCTGGTTCTGGTACCCACCCAGGGGAAGTCAGTCATCAGACCTACAGGCAGAGTTTTTGGCCGTCAGAAGTAAAATATCATCCAGTGGTTGCCCCTTCTACTTGCATGAATTCAAGTGCGCTTTCCTCTATGGACGTACTCTCCAGATGTTACTGGAATGCTACTTATGCCTTGGAGATGCTTTTCCTCGTCTCCAGCTATAAGCCTTCCTGCCAAGGAGAGAAGAAGAGCAGAACGCTCCCCTCCTTTCTGCGTAGAGAAACATCCTGGGAAATGGTGCCATATGCCAGAATTTAACGGAGTTGCCTGGAGGATCCTGGGAGTGTGACTAAGCCCCTCAGGGTGTCTAGAAACACCTCGGTTTTCTTTTAAATGTTGCAAAAGCTGTTGTACTTTGAGATCTGTGCTCAGGGCACGTAGGTAGCCTGGGGTTGGGGCGGCTGCCCCTGCTTCTGCAGCGACGCTGCGCCTCTGGCTTGGGGGCTGACGGGGACAGGCAGGAGAGCCGGCAGCCCCCCAGGCAGCCACCGTAATACCTCACTTTTCTCATTAACAGGAGAATATTATGCTCTGTTTAAGGATTTTAGATGATGCATTATCTCAACACTCTGTTATGCAAAAGCAAGGATCTTACAAAACGTTATTAAAACAGAAACAAACATACCCTTCATGCTGATTAAATACAATGAAGAGTTTTTTCCAGTGGTTATTCACCGGTCTAGAGCCCAATCCAAAACACACCAAAACACTCCATTCAGTTTTAATGGGTACAGTTTAGAGACCTTATCTTTTAAGACAAGCTGAAATACTTATCTTAAGGTTAGCCACACTGATCTGAAACGTCGAGCTTGAGAAATCTGTCTGGAAATCTCTTACATTCAGACTTTATTTTTTATCTAGATTTCTGATACTTCCTGGTCTTTTCTGAGCAAAATACCAGCAAAGCCACTTCTCTTCCCTCTCAGTATGCCTGCACCATTGCTAATGAAAACTGGGAAGTGTAGAAGTGAGAAAATAGCAGTGTGGGGACAGTGAAAGGTGAAATTATTCTGCGCATGTTCTCATCAAAGGTTCAGATTTACTCCTTCATTTCGTTTTTTCACTAGCATTTACAAATTTGCAGAAACTTGTCCTCAAGAAAACTTGTCCTCAAGAACAATTGTTTTGCATGTTAAAATGATGCTCTGACATCTTCTGTGTAAGCAAGTTAACTCCCAACAACCAAAGGATGTGAGAGTTGTTTTCCAATCTGGTTTTCACTGAACTGTAATTACTACAAAACATTTTAGATTCTGATAAAGTTTTATGTGTTTTCTTTTGACTTCTGCTATATTTTGATAGCATAGATGGCAAAATGTTTTACTGTAGATAAATGTGACTGTGGGTTTGTGACTTTACTAATGATCATGAGTCAATAGGTCTCATGATACCTACAGTAGCTTGCTAGATAAAGGAGTATACTGATGCTTGTCTCTGCAGAAAGATGTAATAGTTAAAAAAGCTTAGTAATGCTGACTGTCCCTCAGCTGTGCTTTGCTAAAGCTCATGGCAGGTCAATTTAATGCTAAATGCAAGTCCAGCTCCCAATATCTGCAATTTGTTCCATATTCTCTGCCAAAAAAAATCCTTTCTGAAATGGCCCATGCTACTGTCTCACCAGACTAAATATTGTCTGCTAGCTTAATCCTAGAAAGAAGCAGAAAAGGAGTGTAAAAATATGTTTTTAAAGTGTGGTCCCTTTTGATTTTCACTTTTTGGAGGCAAAATGTTAACTCTGGAAATCTGCAGAAATGGACTACTAGAGAACTACAAATGTGCATTGTTTTGTGGATTACCATGAAGAGAATTATCTTTTAGCTGAGAGAGTTTGAAGGAAGCTGGGAGGAGGAGGTATGGGCCATTAAGTAAACCTAAGCAGCTTATACTACCTTGCATTTATTTAGGCATGGATGGGATTAGCTGCGGGCTGATTAAAGGAGACTATAGAGAAGGAGGCAATGGGGGACTGTGTTGGGTAAAGGAGGAGGTGCTGCAGATCCAGTTGTGCTGCAGGAGACCTGAGCAACACGTTGCTGTGGCAAAAGGCTTGTCCATTAATAGTCTTGCAATATTGCATGGGAGTCCTGGAGGTGGGGTTGAGGCGCTTGACACTTCTTGGGGTTTGGGAACTGGAGCTGAGAGGCTCCTCCGTGTGCCAAGGAGACACCCAGGCTCACCTAGTGCATGAGCCAGCTGTGCCTTGGGGAGCAACCTGGGCTTCCTTGGGCTTTCCTAAACAGCCTGAGGGCTAGGGCCTGGAAAGGAGCCTGGGAAGGCAGCAGAAGGATGGAGAGTTGGTGGCCTGTCACTGTGCCACCTTAAAATCACTCATAGGCAACACATCCCTAAAAAAATACATGTGCAGCAGTTACTCAAATCCCTCCTCTGTAATTGGTTCCCAAGGCTGCCGGCCTCCCGCAGTATGGGGATTTGCATACAGCCCATTTTTTCCACAATAACCATCTCTCTAGTTATTACGCAAATCAGATACCCTGAAGCAAGAAGTACACAAGTGCTGTTGTGGAGTTACGACTATTGTTATGACTCAGGAAAAGAGCCATCTCTGCATCTGATGAAGTAACCCCATTGTAGTATGAAGGCAAGGTTTGATGGAAGCATCTGCAGCCGATTCAGAGGACCAGCAGATCTGCAGAGCTGGAGTAGGGATAGTCCTGCTTCTGCTCAACCAAACGGCAAATCTCCCAGGAAATTTGGCAGGACTGCATTGCCAATCAAGCCAAGGAGAGAAAAAAGCAAGAAACTTTATTTCCGAGCTGACCGGAAAGAAAACTAGCTGGCTTTAAATGGAGATTTTTAATGAAATTTTACAAGTGTTTGCTGGAAACTCCTTACAGCTGGTTCATTCTTGAAAACAGTGTTGTGTTGTTTATCTAAACTGCTCTATCATCTCAGCACTATTCAAAATGCTCAGACTGGAGAGCTGACAGGGATGTGCCTTTTCCTATGTTGTCTCTTCTTAAAGAAATACAGCTGAAACACGTCAAACGAGAGAAATGTGACTGGTAGCTGAGCTGTTGCACGCCTTCCGGGAGCTCCGTTAATGGCTGTCAAAGAGAAATCACCTGTGAGCCAGAGAAAGTGGGTAGAGGGGAGCTACCAGCAGTTTCAGAAAGGAGATCTTCAGGATTAGGAGGACCTGAAGACAAACAACCTTTTCTCCTGTGATTTCTTTGGATTCTGCTTTCTACAGGCTGGCCTCAGTTTGGGAAATCAGAGGGAGATAAGACTGGGTTGGACCTTTTTGTCTTTTGTCTAGAAATCCAGAGGCATTTTCCTCTTGGAGGCCACACCTCGCTGCATTTCTGAGGAGCTTCAAAACCGTCTCCTCCTGGCCACCTCTTCGGATGTGGAACGGTGGTTTGCTGTTGCTGATCCTGGTAAATTTTCCAGTGGAAATGCAGATCTCTTAACAAGCTAAGCACGCCCAGATCAATACGTTCCTCGTATAAGCTAGCTTTGCCTGCTCACCTTGCAAATTTTTTACCAATATCCAGAGGTTCACAGAGCAGAGCAACACCCCACCGCCGCAGAGTAAGCTCCTCGGCACAGAAACGCAGTTGGTTTGGGTTTGCCAGACAGGACAGACTGTGATCTTTGGCCGCGCTCCTCCATACGTGGGCACCTGTACCCATCCCAGCACCACCATTTGCCGCCCACTCCGCAAAACTCTTTCTCCTTGTGAACATAGAAAACCGGTGACGTTTAATGTAAATGGGCAGGGTGGGTTTTGAGGAGTGATTTGGTTCCCAAACACTAGATGGAGCTGGCTAATTGAGGTTCATTTCCAGCCTCCGTGCAGGCTGTGGGTGGTGGAGGAGCGGAGGGAGGCAATGGGGTTGGCAGCCGTTCCCCCTGCCACCTCCGAGAAGTTGGTTCCAGGGCTCCCTAATAGGGTTTGCTTCTTTTATTGGCAACAATAGCCTTATACAGCAAGGCTAGCCTCATCCTGACATTACATGAAATAGGTCAGTATTTGGATAGACAGATTTACTGTGCAGTTTGTATTTAGGCTTAACGGCTAAAATAAATAGTTCTTTTCTTCCCTTGGGAGCTGATGAGCCAGACTCACTTCCAAACAACTGAAGACTTCTGTACTTTTTGACAAACACAGTTCTCCAATTAAGAACAGTAAATAGGATTATACAGTCTGAAAAGGCTCTTTATTGCTAGAAAGTTTGTATGTGGGAAGTGGGGGTCTCTCTTTAGTGTTCATTGTAATTCTTTTAAAATACAAACTAAAGATTTTGTCACATACAGAGTTCAGGGTTTTCAAAGGGAAAAGCTGCTTAAAGGCAGCCAGCCTTCTGAGGGAAGAGATCTGCATCCGTATGATTAATTCTGTATAATATATGCAGAATTAATATATATATTTTTAATCAAAGTCTTTAAGATGCAATCTTTGCTTTAAGCCACGCAAAGAAATAAGTCATATTTATTTATCTTTCAGGAGAGATTTTTATTATGTGACATTGATATATATACACATATTTGTCTTTAAATTAGAGCGGAATAAATGACACAGGTCAGAAAAGGCCAAATAGTTTAGCACATCAGGAACTCGGTATGACAGCTGCCAGCCAGCTGCTTTAAAGTTACCACCAACCCAGTGCAGAGGTGATAGAAAATAACCTGTTAGTAAGAGAAGTTTGATCCAAAACTCCAGCAGTGAGTACCTGGGTGATACCATACAACATGAGGGCTTCCATCCTATATCACATGGCTGCAGATGTTCATATTATGTATACAATCGTCTAATCTCTCTTGACTCCAGAACATCTGTGACATAGATTAATTATGCATTGTGTAAAGACAAAGCGTGGTGATTTAATTAGTTTTCTGATTACTGATTTTCAGTTCCATTGGCTTCCTCTCTTGTCCTTGTAATATGAAACAGGATTTACCAGTTTATTTTCCATATTTTTTTTCTTCCTCTACAACCCAGCTTTCTTACCAGGGCAGTTTTCCCTGTACTCTTCTCATTTTTGTCACTTCCCTATGTCCCTTCCATTTCTGCTATGTTTCTTTGAGATTAAGTGGCTAGAAATGTAAATATTAATCTAGGTGGAGGGAATACCTTCTGTTTCCAGTTTGGTATCCTTGGCTTTTTTGCATTCCAGATGCAGAATGATGACATGAATTGAATATGCAGAGAATACAGTGATGATGCTATTTTAAGAATTACTATGTCCTGGACTTGCTACAGTATAATTTACACTGATACAGGTTGCATTTATACCCTTTCTATCAGCATCTGCTATATCCTTTTTTGTTATCTTAAGAATCCCTTAAAAGATCAAGCCATATTTGCAATTTTGTCATTTAGCTACAATTTTGCAAGATTTCTTTTATCCCCCAGTTCTGTTTTTCTCCAGAGACAGCTACACAATTTTGCAAGATTTCTTTTATCCCCCAGTTCTGTTTTTCTCCAGGGACAGGTACACCTCCTAGAGTCTGTTATTAGCTGATTTTGCAGCCTCCCGCACTTCTAATTTACAGCCAAATTTGTACTGCTTTCTTCAGCTTGTGAGGTGCCTCAGGTCTGCTGGGCATTGAGATGGCATGGTAATTCCTATCTTTCTCTTACAGCTTGATGTTGAGCTGGCTTGTCTGCTCTCCACCTCCCAATTTCTCCTTTCAAATTGTTTTGGGGACCATCACTCTAGTCAAATGATGAGAAATAAAAAGTGAAAAATAGGTTTTAAAAGAATTTGAAATCCAGTCACTGTTTAATTTTGGCATTTATGTACTGCTCTTTGCATTCTCTGCACTTCTGCATCAACAGGGAGGGATCTGATGACAGATGCTCAGGTCTAAGCACTTTCATGGCTCATCTCACGTGTGGGAATACATAGACTTTCAGTGATGAGCAAAGAATCTGCAAATGCTTTAAGGGAGATTGCATTTTGCCTTTTTACTGTAATTCCCCAACTTGCTTGTACTTGAAATGTGCCCTCTTTCTTAGATAAAGGAGAAGCGAGCCAGCCAGGGCAGAAGAGTAGAGCTCAGTGTGGAGCAAGGCACGTTGCAGCTGCAGTTGTTGGAAATAGTCTTTTAACGTCCTGGCTTGATGCCCCTGCTTTCTTGGTGCCCAAGGCAGTTTCACACATTTCCTAGCAATCCATCTGTGAAAGATAGAAATGTAGCAACAATGCTCAATGCACAAGCATCAGTGAAGACAGAGGAAGAGCCTTTACTCTCAATGGCTGAGCCCAGTAAGACACTAAGAAATTCATTCAGTTTGGTTGACAAATGCTGCAGAGCAAAAGGATGTTTAGGAAAAAAATCTTTACAACATGCTATAAAACATATATCTGCAAGTGACTGTAATCGCTAGGGTACCTCTGCACCAACACACATGTGTAGAAAATTAAGGTTTTGAAAGGAAGGTTGAAGAAAAAGTGGTGGCTGACTGCTGGACAGCTTTTTGTTTATAGGTATCAGTTGGGATTAGAAAATTACAAAATTGTGTTTTGACACCATGAAGAGCCACTGCTACTCTCTTGGAAGGTGAATCTTCAATAAATATGTCCTCAGTGACTTTCAATTAGAATATTTCAATTTTACCTAAAGTCTGTGTGGTAAAATATTTATTATCGCCCTCAGGAACATAGGATCTTGCTATTTTAAATAAATAAAAAATGTGGCCTGTTTGCTTAGCATCCAATACTTACTTTTATAGATGAGATATATCCTTTTCATCTATAATTAATTCCTCCAGTGCCTTTCAGTTTTGAGAAGCATCATCTGCAGAAGAACTGGATGTTTAGTTCAGCTGGGGCATTTTCGTGGAAGCAGGGATTAGACTAACCAGTACAAGAATGATTTGAAACTACATGTGTAGGCTATATGTATTTGAAGGCCAGCCTTTTGCTTTTTTTCCTATAAGTTTGGTCTTTTCAAGCTCTACCTCAAAAGCCACTCAAGGCACACCTATCTTTTCAATGGTATTGACTACTCATCGAGTATTTGGTGTATTCTAGTAGATGCCTGCTGAGGCTAAGATCCTGTGTAACAGGGTCAGTGGTTCCATTGAGCCTTCTTGCCATGTGCAACACGACACAACATCAGAAATCCATTGGCTTCTGCTCCCAAAGGGAAAGCTTTGCCAGGAGGGACTTTCTGCATGAAATCACATGGGCTGTTACTGTAAACAGCTTTATGGTAGATCATGCCTTGCGGTGTAACCCTGCAAAGAGGTGCCTTCTGGTGCAGCTCAGAAAGGAGATGATACACAGCTACTGAATCATTTCTCCTGGTGCTTCCCCAGCCCTGCTAACCAGTGCGAGGCCCTGGTCTCCCACCCTTGCTGCCCTCCTTTGCAGGGTCTGGCTCCCCAGGCTCCGCAAGGACCTGCACTTTTTCCTACCCAGTGATGCAGGAGGTTTGCGATCAAGCAAAGGGACACCCCGCCGCAGAGCTGCGGGCACCAACAGCCCTCCTCGGCTTGCCCTGCTACCTACATCAAGTTAAGCAGTACTCAGTGGAAAGAGCTCACACAGTCAGACGAAAGGCGGAGAAGCAGTCCAGACAACCCAAAAGTAGGAGCATTTGCCATAAATCGTGTGGCTGGTTTCCGGAACTGAGAAAAAAATCAGACAAATCTTTTTGGCTGAAATAAGCCTGCTGCAATGCACTTCTAACTTCAGAGCTAAGTAGAAGTGAACGCAAAGTGCCTCTCCCCAAAGGGAACCAGGTACTGCCTCAAGCTCAAAGTCTGAGCTTGGTGGTGTCTGAGGGATGCTACTTGAGGTGAGCTAGATGAACTTCCAGGCAGGATTCAAGAAGTATCTGAACTTCATGCAGAAAATACAGAGTTACATACATGAAGCAGATTTCTGAACAGGTTTTTCAAGACTTTGCTATTTCCATAAGCCCAAGGAAGCCTATTTTGTAGACAGAGCACCAGATTCTCATCTGGGCTGCCGGTGGCCAAGATGGACCTTGGTTATTTTAGTGCAGTTTGGTGAAAAGTCTTACTGGGAATGGGGCTAAGCTATACAACTCATATATATAATTTGGAAAAGCCTACCCTTGTTGATACAAGGATCATGCTCCGTAAAGACCATGTTTCCATAACCCAAAAAAGTTTAAGGCTGGAAGCGCATGGAGATGGAGATGTACCCAAGGGTATACTCTCACCCTTGCTACTTTTTCAAATCTGAGCAATGTTGATGCAGAGGCATATCAGAAGACTGACATTGTGAGGACAAACACTCAACATTCACAAATGCTTCATCTGTTTTAATTAAACCAAAAGCTGATCTGTAAGGCGCACCTTCTGATACAGCTAGAAGCTTTGTGCTGAAAGAGTGCAGCAGTTCGGCCAAGGCGGACAAAGGGTCTTACACAGTGTCCGGCATGAAAACGTGACTGAGACTTTGGAGCCCTAAGTGAGAGGTGGTATTAATATTGGTGCACAGAATGCATTTTAATGTTGCTTCACATCAGAGGGCCTTCGTTAGATATTTGCTACTTGACCATGAAGATCCAGGAATGAGCAGAACATTCAAGATTATTAACTCCAGTGAACCCTGAAATGAGAAGATATTACCTAGTTTACAATCTCTTTCTGAGATGTTAGCGTGGCTTTCCCTTGTAACTCTTTCCCTCTCCTTTTGAATTTCCTGTTTTCCCCTTCAGGTTTTCTCCATTTAAGCAATTCCATTGTGCCTGTTCTTGACAAAGGTATTTCCTTATCGATGTGGTATGATTGATTGTAAATTGGTCTGCATTCATATTTTTATACTTGCTACGATAGGACACTTTCGAGCAGAAGCGATAAAGTCATTAAGATTACCACTGGGAGTTCCTGAAATATCCTTTTGTTTCCCAGTTCAAAAACTCTTTGCCCTCTGGGGAGGGAGGAGAAGGGAGGAACTCCTTTTTTCTCATTTGTATTTTTAATGGGCTAGAAAACCCAATGGATTTATTATAATTACAAAGCATTTAGGGTTTCACAGAATTATGGCTAATGCTACAAAGGACAAAGTTGATTTAAATTAGAGCTGTATGACTAGGTTTCATATGCATTTCAGACCAGGAGCGCATGCAGGTACAGAGGCCCCATCAGAAATGCTAATATTAAAACACTAAATTCAAAGTTAATTTGACTGTGAGGAGGAATATCGGACTATAGTGTATCACATGGATTCTCTGAGCCTGTCTATGTGTTCTGAGTATGTGTGTTGCTGGCTATCATTACAGACAGATCTGCCAATGAAGTCAGAGCAGGATGCCAAACTAACAGCTAACACTGTCATTAACTTGAGCATTTGCTGTGATTTCTTCGTTGACAAACATGTTTGTTAGAACACATACCAGGCAGCAACATCCTAGGGGGGAAGCAAGAACAAGGAAATTAAGACAGTTTGCTTGACATGCAAATTATCATCTCAGCTCTAACCAGCTTATGAAAAAGATACAGTCTATAAAAATGACACCCACAAGAGAATACACAGCGACCTCGTTTTATTTTCAGGCAACTGCTGTTCCATTTTTTTCACAGCATTTAAGGTAAAACCCCTCCTGTCCTAAGTATAATATTCTGGATTCTCTTTAAGCACAGAAGCTTTTTTCTCCACGGCTGCAAGTTTCTGCCTTACTCACCTTTCTTCTCTTGGGCTGTAATTGAATCTGTAAGGTGTACTTATTATGGGACCATAATCCGGTGTCATGGAAACTTTGGAGTCAGCCGAAAGGAAAGCGATTCAGAGGCTGGCAGTCATTAAATAGCACGAAGGATATTTTCTGAAAATAAAGGCTTTGAAATTTGGGACTTACATGAAGATATATAAACAAGTCTCTTTTAAGCAATGCCCAGCACATACACAAGCCTCTATACTGACATCTTCCCTCAGAGTTTTGCAATGATGAACACCTGGACCAAATGCTACCAGCACTGGTAGAAGTGCTCCCATGGACTGAAAATTCATATTATCTAACACTTAAGCAACCAGGACTATTCAGGGTTAACAAAACTTAGTCTGCAAAATATTTATTTGTTTGGGGCTAAACTCTTCATTACTAATAAAAAAAAAAGTGTGGAAGTTGAATTTCTGAAGTAAATCTATACCTTTTATGAAATGGAGCTGTAATAAAAATGCCATACATGCGTATAAAAGCTATTGTTTCACAAAGAAAGTGATTTGATTTGCATTAAAACAATGGATGAGACTACAGCAAAAGAAAAGAGTCACAGATCAATGGCTATGCTTTTCAACAAATTGAATCTTCCATAGCAGCACTTTTCATACATACATATTAGGTGTAGACACTTCCATATCAAGAAGCAAAACTGAACACAGAGAAGGAAAAATCCTATACCTTTGCCGTATAATCTTGGTATTACGTTGTTGCAATTGAATTGCACAAATAAAGCAACAAATATGTCCCTTTAAGAGTGAGAATAAGAAACACCGATTGCAAGTGTGAAATTCATTTGAAAGAAATGTATTTTGTGATGAAAAAAGTCACTGAAAGTTAGTGTGTCAAAGCTAGTTTTTTCCGCAAGACTGATTTACACTGAATAAAATTTCAATTAAAGGCCTTTTCTAGCTAAAAAAAGCATTCTCAGTTCTCTGTGTTCTGGAGACAGCTGGACCCGACAGCACAACTCAGAAATACATCTTAATGCAGGGTTTCAGCTGCTGAACCCAAGGCAACCTAGCAAAAAGCCTTTTACCAGTCTCACACTGAGGTAGCAGGGGGTGCAGGGGACTCAGACTTACTCTGGAAATGGCCTCATTGCCACCAATTTCCACTGGACCTCTGAAGTGGTACCTTAGCTTGACAGCCAAGGACCATCAAGTCAAAGTGGGATTAGGGTGATTTTCCTGGTTTTTACTGTAGTCTTCAAGCAGCAACAGCACCAGAGTCGTCCCTGATTGCTGCCTGACCAGCCCGTGAGATAGGGCATGATGGACCTCAACCCACTGCTGCGCCGGTGACGTGGAGAGGACCTGGGAAAGGCAGAGGGACAGCAGCTGCGGCTCCGAGCTTGCCTAATCCTCCGGCGTCTCCCAAGCTCTCTACAAGCATCCCTCAGCTGAAGAAGAGAGGCCAAGATAAAACACTGTTGACATTTCTGTATTCATTTTTTTACAGAAGAGAAAAAAAGAAAAGAAAAAACAAGCAGAGAAAAAAACCACCCACCTGTGGGATCCTTCATCATTTCTATTCAACAGGATTAGTCAAGGGCAAACCCAAATTTTTGTTTTCTCACTTTGCCTTAAACAAAGGCTTTGCATTTAATAACTACAACAACATAACGAATGGATGGAAAGCAAGTCTGAACAGTTTGGTAGTGCTAAATACAGGCTACTGGAAAGCCTATATCTACCCTTGCGGTTTCAGTTTTTAAAAAGCCTCATTTTGTTTGCGAGTAAAATGAAAAGGCCAGTTATCCAAACTGGTGCACAGGCACACTTATGAAAATGTGGCTAGTCCAGCAGATGAGCAGAAGCTTACCTGATAATCATTTAGTAAGGTCAGAGCCAGCTGTGTCTGAACAAGGGTAGCACTCCCAGCTGGGAGTGAGGAGCACTTTGGGGATCTGGAAAGCATCCCTGGATGTAAGAGCTCAGTCTTACAACGTTCAAATTGCTATCATTACCTGTGGTCATGATTTTTGGATCCCATCCTTCCTTTAGTGATCTAGTGAGCTTTAACCATATCTCAGTGGAAGCAGCAGGCTTTATGGGATGCTTCTGGCAGTAGATATCACTTTGAAACTCCAGCTCACATTTGGGTGCTTCCATTTACAGTGTCCTTTTCTTGGTGATGATTTGACCCAAGTCCACTGCAAGCAAGAAACTGGCCCTGATGGGGTATTTTTCACTAGTAACTCTTTGAAATAACCATGGCATGCTATTGGGGCCACCCTGATGTCAGCATCTCTTTTGCTTTTGGCATTTTAAACACGGAGGTGTAATTTTTACAGCCAGTGCTTATGGCCAGGTGTGATTGGTATAAAGTAACCATCATCCACCTGGTGGTATCCACATATCAAGGACTGAAGTGGCTAAATGGAATTAATACTCCAATGCTTAATTGTGGACATAACATTTATGCCTGCAATTTGTTTACCTGCAAATTCTGTGCAGGTAAATTCTGGGACTTAAAGATCTGGCATTCAGGTTTTCCTCTTTCCTAGTTTTTTTATTCTCTCAACTTGCATTTTTGCCTTTTCCTGTTGAGGCTTGGGAATGTTTTCATAAGGGCAAAATGGGCTTTGCAATCTTTACTGAAGTTAGTAATTTCTGTGCAGTGTCCCATTTATTTGAATAAGTATTACTCGCAGGTGCAAGGCTTTGCTGGTTTGGGCTCCTTTTCAACAGAAGAGAAGGTACCAGCCAGCAGTAATCTTTTTCTAGCGCATTACAAGAACCAAGCGCTGTCAGGAAGAAAGCATTTACTAAAACAACAAAATGAAATGAATAGGCATGAGGCATCCATGAGACAATGCAGGCGAATGTGGGGGGTTTTCCCTCTTTCAAAACATGAAGATGATGTCCAGGAGAAACAAAATCATGACGTCAAATGGTCTCTCAGGAAGCTGTACTTATCTGATGCTGTGGTCAGCACGAAGGGTGATCTGCTGTAGCGATGGCCTATGTTTTTCTCACTGATGTTTTATTATAAGCAGTCATATAAAAGAAGAAAAACATCTGTGGAGAAACTGTTGATAAAATAAGGGGTTATCTCTCTTACGTACACTATTAAAATTATTCTCTTTTTCTAAAAAAGACACAGTAGTGTGCTTTATATTTTTGACATGGATTTCATGTAAATATTTTCTCCAAATTGACACAGCTGCGTCACAGAGATATGCTCTGTATGGTTACCTTGCTTGTCAGTGGATTCACAGCTTCTCTTTTCATTCCTTTTCTGCTGTGGCACCACACACATCCTCTCTCATTTCCCTGGCAAGCAAACTGGGGCCTTAGGGCTCTTAGGGATGGTCTCAGTCCTATGGAACCTGGGCTGACTTTCTTGTCCCTGTGTGCTGGCTTAAAGTCACTCTGATAATATTACTGTGGAGAGTTTCTGCCAGAACAATGTCACCCTATCACTGCATTTGAAAGTAATTGTATCTGCCAAGGGAAGACTCTGCAACATGCAACCTAACGCGTACTTCAGTTAATACACTTTCTTTAATTACTCCGCATGGCCAAAACTCTGTTACAGATGCTGAAAAGTCTTGATTCATTCCTGCAGTCTGCACACAAACAAAACTAACCATTTGCTGGTGAGGATGGAATTATTCAGTGCAAATATATTTGCTGTGAGTAACTAATTCCAGCTTAAATGAACGAATAGCTTGCAAACTGATTCCCTGCTTTTCTTGCAGACATCTTGACAGGTAAGGATTTACCAGGCACAGCTGCTGGGCTGGTGGGCAGCTCAGCCACAGACCCCTTCCACCACCCACCAGCTCTGCCAAGTCACCAGCACTGCTTCTCCTGGGGGGCCTGGTGGGATGACGGAGGCAAGTTGATGTGGGAGCTGCAAACAGCAAACCTTTCTCATCATCATGAACCTTCAGCGCTTGCAAGCGCAAAGCATTCAGGGGCGATAACTGTGCCACGCACCCAAGCCCAAACCGAAGGGGCTGCCCTCTGTACATCGGACTGCGGCAATTTTCACATGTGCCCATGGAAAACATTCACAAATTGGCTGATCTTCTATTTGATTAGCTGAGCTGCTTCTCCTATGCTTGCATGGGGAGGCACAGAGGGAAGGGACGGCAGGCAGATTGCTAAGGAGGTGAAATTAATGAGAGCAAATTAGTCTCTGCAATGCTCTGTGCTGCCATGGGTACACCACAGCCATGTACTGCAGGCCAGTGCCTACCCCAGTACTAACCTGCCTTTTAGGTAGTTAGAAGCACCGTATATCACCTTTTCTATTAAGTTCTCAGCCCTCAGTATAATACTAAACGAAGTAGCTTCCTACCATTTTAAGAAGAAAGATTTCTCACCAGTGAATAAGGAAAGTCTGATACATTCAGATTTACTTTTCGACCACCTGTAACCTGTCCCAAAGGGTAAGTAGCTGCCTACTTTCCCTGGACTTCATGCTGTTTGTGGCAATCCTATATTATATAGGATTATGACTTCTGGTTGACTGTATTGGAGGCAGAAGGGTTCTTGGGGACACTGGTGCAGGATGAATTTGTATTTTGTGTATACTTGGAGCAATGACTGAGAAATAAGTGATGAGTAACAAACCACCTACTCAAGTCAGCCTCTCTGGATGTATCCACCTAACTCTAAATAATGCAGTGTGGAAAAAAAAAGGTATTCACCAAATACTGTTTCCATGTTAGTCTCTCTGGTGTATCTGCTTTTTTACATACACTAAATCATTTGGGAGTTGTTAGGCAGTATTATTTTTACTAAAATTATATTTTGCATTCCACAGCTTCCCATTTCCTGTAAAGGAAAACAGTCTTTAAATATATAGCTAAGCCACAGACAGACAGGAACAAGCTAATGCAGACTGGCTCTACCAGTGTAAGCCAGAATTTAAAAAAACAACAGCAAACAAATAAAAAGTCACAAAGGTGAAGTTAAAGCAGGCAGCTTACCTTCTTAAACTTTGAAATTATATTCACTTCCAAGCGTCAGGAAGCACAAGACCATACTCTGTGTAGGCTTTCGAACTCACTCCTTGCTAGAGGTAACCTTTTATTCCTTCCACAGGCTTCCTGACTCTGAAATAATTTCTCCTGGAAAAGTGGTGTCTGGCACAAGGGTGCAGGGCTGAGGGAAGCTTCAAATCACAGGCTACCAGACAGCTGCTCCAGGGAAGCAACGCACAGGGATATGGGACTGACCTGGTCTGGCCAGCTTTGAATAAACACTACGAGTGCCCTTCCTTCACCTCAGCTTTCACAGCGAGGTGGCTTTGCCTTTTCCACTGCTGCCACACGTTTGTTACCTCCTGCGTGCATCACCGGCTTTGTGTGGGCACGGGAAGATAAGGAAGACTTTTGACCAGGGCCTGTAGTGACAGGACAAGGGGCAACAACTTTAAACTAAGAGAGGGTAAGTTTAGACGGGATATAAAGAAGAAAATTTTTACAATGGGGGTGGCGAGGCACTGGAACAGGTTGCCTAGAGAAGCTGTGGATGCCCCATCATTGGAAATGTTCGAAGTCTGGTTGGATGGGGCTTCGAGCAGCCTGACCTAGCGAAAGATGTCCCTGCCCATGGCAGGACATTGGACTTCGATGATCTTTGAAGGTCCCTTCCAACCCAATCCATTCTACGTTTCTATGATTCTATGCAGGACAAAGGACAAAGGCCACGCTGACAGTGAAACCAGTGGAGATGGCTCTCAGCCATGCTGGCTGTGCTGGGAGTCTCCTACCAGCTGTGTAGATATTCAGTGCAAAAAAAGTTAACAATCCTGACTAAAATAAAAATTAAAGAAAATACCGCCACTGCAAGGCAATCTCTAATTCCCTCAAGAAGCTATGGACAAAACCACGTCAACCCATGGAGGAACTAGGCTGGTAAAGTGGCAAAGCCCTTGAAGATCCCTCCTTGCTGGGAGCCAGGCTGAGACTCCCAACACACCCAGCAGAAGCCAG
Organism: Buteo buteo; assembly: GCF_964188355.1. Lineage (NCBI taxonomy): Eukaryota > Metazoa > Chordata > Aves > Accipitriformes > Accipitridae > Buteo > Buteo buteo. Next base: position 30,811,977 of record NC_134171.1, on the reverse strand, counting down.
AGGACACGCATCAGGTGGTGGTGGCATCTCCGAGCCCTTCCCTGCCACACTGGGAGTGGCGTCGCAGTCGGCGAGCCACACTTGTCACCGGCTCCTGCAGACTTCCAGTTACTGCTGGCGCATGAGCTGCGTCTGAAAAATTGCTTCTGACTTCTGCCGGTGCTTGGGTTTATTAGTCTTGAATTGAAGGTCCTTAAAAGGCTGGGACTGGAGTACCTCAAACATCTCCTCCCCGCCTGTGATAACGGAGCTCATCAGTGCCATGGTAGGTGCTGCTGGTAACCAGGTGGGTGGTATTTCAGTGCTAGAGTGCAGGCAAGGAGAAGTCCTATTAGAGAACCTGAGAGGCTAGAAAAAGAAATAAAAACCCAAGAACAGGCATATCCCAGAGCACGGGAGTCTGTTTTTATCTCGTGCCTCCAAGTTTGCTGCGTCTTCTGCCTTCGCTGATTACGGAATCAGCCTCTTGATTTTTCTGACATTTAGATGTTGTTTTCTTTGTTTGCAGCTTCTTACACATGGTTTCCAGTTCTGAATTTGTCAAGCCAAGCATCTCAGAAATCTTTGTTAATGTCAGTTGCAAGTCCTACTTTGCTGGCAATTCTCTTCTGGGTTTCCTCACTCACTGTTTTTGCCCATGCCCCAGGATGACAAGAATCTGCAGTGTCCCCATTTCCCTTCTCTCAGATACTCATTTATGAGGGAGGTCTCTAGTTGGAAACAACATTTTTCTTGTAACAAGAAGATAAAAATGTAGCATTATGTTTTCAGAAAGCAGTGAATGCAACAAAAAAGCTTCCATATGAATTGAACATACAGTCTGGTAGACCCCCTGAGGTCTCCAAGCCTTTCAGTGCGATGGCACTTACCTCTGTAACTGCTACGTTGTGACTGCAGATTGCATGAGGGTGAGGAGAATGACTGAATTCCCTAGAAACACGTGAAACCCAGAAAGTGAGTGGTCTTACAACTCTGTTTATCCAGTGCCCTCCAAAGTCAATGGGGGCTCTGCAAAATCAGCTGGCTTTGGATCAGGCCCCTGCTACCTTCCTGCTGGTTTGTAAGAAACAAGAAGGGCCAAGTGGCTACACAAAACCCATCATTCATGGCAGAGGTCTACATACGAGAAGCAGAGCTGCACACGGATGTGTGTGTGTGTGAAAGAACTCTTCTGCTATGGGAAGTTAGCTTAAACTGGCTTTTTTTAACAGAATTAAAACCAGAAGGTTTTTCCAACTTCAAATATTTATATGAACAGGAGTACTGTACTATATCAATCAAATACTTGTGGACAGAAGACACATTGAAATCTATGTACCTGATCTCTCAGAGAGCTCTGTGAGCTGCTTGGAGCTAGTTTATGTTAAAAAAAAAAAACAAGCCCAAATGACAATACCAGAGCTTGTTAGTTCTCTGTTTACACTGTGAACTTAAGTTACCAGCACAACAGGAGAGGATGTATATTTTAGATAACACAATCTGGTTTCTATCTTTTGTATTTTTAGATTTTAATCCTATCAGTCTCTTAGCCAAGCAACTGAGTATCAGGTTTAACTATTGTTGTACAGAGGGAAAAATCCCAGCTTATTTTAAAAAAACAATAGGTTTGAGTATTAAAAAAGTTAAACCTAATAATTCCACTCGGAAACTGAGTCAAATTGCTCAGACTCCTCTTTCAGTTCATGAACCTTGCAGTGATAAAATAAAAGGAAATGAATTTGCAGAATTTTTGGTTCTGTTGCATGCGTTTTTGTCCCTTGTGAACAGAAATAGACTCTGAGAACTGCCTTCTACAGGCATTATTTCTCTGCAATTTCCATAACATTTCAAGTAAAACATCCACTTTTCCCCTGCCTGCCCTGTAAACACCAATCTGAGAGTCAAGCCAGACCCTCTGCTCTTTCCGTGCGGTCGCAGAGCCCGGCCCCATGCCCAGAGAAGCTCCGGGGGCTGCGGGACCTTCTGGGAGCATCTGTGCTGCACGAGTAGGCCACCTTCATTTTCTACCTCACTTACTGCTGCCTCACCTCAATGTCCTGCTCTCTGAAATAACATTTCAAGCTAATAAGTCTACTTCTGGTCTAGTGAGAAAAACTGGGGGCCTTGCAAGATTTATTAGCTGTGGATGAGGTAGCTGGGCAACGGTGCTGGAGTTGCAAACTCCAGTTTGGGGTGGGATTTTTTGCAAAGATCTGACTGCTCTTGGCAAGCAGCAAACAGAGATCATGGAGCTAATTACCTGTGGAAACCCACTGGTACCATATGGCAGTAATTATGCCCTGAAACCCCTTGGCACCAAACATGAAGATAATAAGGAATCAGTGAAGCGCTGTCTTCAGCTGGGACAATCTTATGTATTCCCAGGGAAAGGTGTATCACTACATGAAGCAAAGGCCACCTCTGCACCCATGGAAGCCATCCTGCTGTCCCAGGAGAATGGGCAGGTCCACAAGATGACCTAGCCCGGTTGTGCCCGAGGTTCAGGAGCTGGCTGTGGCCAGGTGGTTTGCCCAAGCCCTCCCACACTGCTGCGTCCATATCTGTTGTGATAACCACTGCCTGCGCTGGGAGAGCAAGGAGAACTTGGTTAAAGAGGGTGAGTGTCGCCCTGTCTGTGCAGGTCAGGACATTATGCAAGTTGATTTCCACCAAAGCAAGCAAAACCAGGATGCAACAGGAGCCAGGTGCCTGGTTAAAATAAATGGGAATTTTGCCTGAGTAAGGTTTGTAGCTCAGGCCTTTAATACAAACCAAGTCAAGAAAAAAATGTTTGACTCAGCACTAGGCTAGCTATTTCAAACACTTTGAACACCACCTCTGATGTGACTGACCTTGAAGAAATTTGTTATTTACAATGCCATCAGCCAAAAATGTTTGAATTCCTACCGAGGCTTTGCAGGGTAGTTTCCTAGGAAATTTATAGCAGTGGTAGCAAAAGCAGGAAAAGCAATTCAGATAAGCAAATAAGTAGACTCAGACCTGCATTTTTCAGTGGATGTAAAACACAGAGCCAGAGAAAGAGCAGAAAAGTTCTGTTTTACCTAAAGGATAGTACTTATTAATTGATAAAATATCATTAACACATACTTAATTTCTGAGGGACAGTAGATAGCTCATAACTACAGTGTATAACAACCATAGCAGCTTTTACCAATGGGCTTCCACTTGCCATTAGGGCAGAGTAAATATCTGGGTGCTGTGTCACCTCTCCCTTTGCCAGCACATTGCTCGAGTAAGCTTTCTGCGCTTTCTGCATGCTGCTGGCCTCCCTCCTGGTCACACAGCCACCCACGCTCCTCCCCGGCCGCATCACCCATCCCATCGCAGGGTTTGGGCTTCTCTGCTCCTGCTTCTCGCCCCTCACCTCACAGCTCTGTTAATAAAGACCCTGACATAGCATCTTTCGGGCACTTAACAACCCTTTCAAAATGGTGTATTAAAAATACCTCTGTGTAAAGAACAAAGAAATATTTGCCATTGGTTCCACCTCCAAATCAATTTGGGAAAAAGTTATCTGCAAACACTGGCAGGGTCCCCATCATGGGTTTCTTTACCCGTACTCATTACCACCAATGTACTTATTCCTGTTACTTCTGCACAAGCGTGTCAAACTTTGGTAATGCCTTAGAAACCACAGGAAGATTTCTGAAGGTTTGCTTGGCCCCTGTCTTCCTCCTCTTCCTCCTGCGGCCACCCCCAGCACCCCACGAGCCCCAGCACCCGCAGCGCCACCGCCGGCACTGCCTGATGGACCGATAGGCAGTGCAGGAAGCCCTGAGGGAGCCTGAATTCATACTGATTCTGGGACTTCTGGGCACTTCAGATAACCTCACCACAAGTCCAAGCTGACTTTTGCTTCGGTGGTGGCAATGCTCTGCTGTCCCCATCACCAGGCTGTTTTCAGCCCTGTTACTTAATCTGCAGGGCGATTTATGATCTTTGCTCTATTCAGAGTGAGGACCACTACTGAAAAAAGGACAGGGGGAAGGGTCTTTTAAAGAGACAGATGATTACAGCCCTGTGACAAAAGTCCGAAGACTTTTGAACTCTTCTCTTGAGAACAAATGAGGTATCAGATGTCATCCTAGGAACACACTGACCTACTCATTTCAAGATACGCTGTCAAAGAAAATAACTACCTGATGCTTTTCCTTGTACAGCACTGTAAATGCTTCTTATTCATGTTTCCATAGTTTCATATTTTCCTGTAACTGCATATACTTAAACCTGCTTGGCAATAATAAATACAGTACTTGTCGCATCCGCAGCTACAGGACCTCAAAGCATTATCCAAGACTGAAGTTTTGGTTGATCTTCAAAATCCTCTAGGTACAGGGTCTGCCTGCAGCATCCTTTAGTTTAATATGTCAAATGTGAGGTAAGAGGCAGAGGCACTGACTGGAAGCTGGAAACACAAATATCTGGGTGCTCCATTCCCCTTTAGGCATTTAAACACCTCTTGGTTTCTGCAGAAGTTTAGGCACTGCTACGTCACCTCTCTCTGCAAAACCTGGACACAGCAGCATGCCTGCAATGGGGCGGTGTGTAGGGCTTGGAGAGGGCCATCTCCTTGGGAGGTTCAGCTCATGCCCTGTAACAGGAAAGCAAAGGGGTTCCTCTTCAGTATCCTTAATTTTTTTAATTCTAGCTTTTGCACACATTGCTCCCAATGGGTGCCACAGCCTCTCCCCTCGACTGCAGCAGGGCCCGAGGGCCACCTTTGGGAGGTGCCCAAAGCCAGCCTGGACAGAGCTGAGTGCAGGAATGCCCAAGGCACAGGATAGAAAAAGCCAGGAGAAATGTCCGAGACACAGGCAGGTTGAAATCCAGAAACAGAGGGGTTAGAAAAGGAGCAAAGTAAGACAGATAAATTATTAAATGAACAGCAGCACACTGTCTCTCTTTTCATACCCCACTTAGGAAAGGATGTGATTTTTCTGATGAGAGATCATGGGACAGATCAGAGGCTAGCCAACAAGTGATTTACATAATAAGCTTACACTAAAGGATGTGATGCCAAAACACCCTGTAACAAGGATACTAGAGAACAGTTTTAATAACATATTCCAAACTTCCTGAGGTTGTTTATACCTTACTTCAGACTGATGAAAAGCTTTTTCTTACATGTGGACTGGTGTGAAATACCTTTTAGCTAGTGCTAAAAGATCTGGGGGTAGAACACAGCACATACTTTCTCAGCTGAGGACAGAAGAATTGCTTATGTACCTCAAGAAAAAAGAGAGTCGTGTAATTACAAGATTTGGGGTTTATTCCAAAGCCTTCCCTTCTATAAATTAACATCTCAAACAGGAGATTAGCTGTTATTTTTAGAGTAATTTTATGGTGTAGATGTTATTCTGCAGCTTTTTCTTCTCAGACATTAGAAGGGCTCTGGGGATCGATAAAGAGCTGTGAAACATCACATGAAAATCATTAGTCTGCCCGGAAAGAGGGCCAGATTTGCTTCTGCACCCCAGATGTATGCTCATGCAAACCCCACTGACAACGACTCAAAGCTCAAGAGTTACAACCATGAATCAGACCCAAAGTCATTACAGACTGAAACTAGTTACTAATGAATGACTTGTTTGGTGAGCCATATGAAAAAAGATGGTGTTTTCAGTACAGATCCGAGAAGACAGATGTCCACATTTCAGAAATTACTTCCAAACTGGCACTACTTGGCACTCTCAGAAGAGAAAAAAAAAGATTTAAAAGAACACTCTTCATCTAAAAACATATTTGTGTCTGAACTATATTTACCCACTATGGCCTGTGAGGTTTTGAAGGAAAGACTCAGTTCTGCAGTTGTGTTGTTGATTGTGGAAGTCTGTACACCTCAGAAATACTTTAATGCATCTCACCTGAACTGATAAAAGCCAAAAAAGCACGCAGCTATTTCTAGTTCATCTTCTTCTACTGGGTGTTGTGCCCCTTTACCCAAGCATCTCCTCCACTTGTTTCCAGCTCTTCTGATTTACTGAAATCCCCCAAAGTTGCTAGGTGAGGACCCTAGTGCAAAGGCTTTAAAATCTCTCATGTAGGCTTAGGCTTCTTAAACACTTTTCATGGTCCTTTGCATAGCTCAGAGACTGAAGAAATCTCCACACCCAAAGGGGAACCCCACAGACCCGCAGGCTTGGCACATATTCAGGGTGAGGGAAAACCCAATTCTGCCCTGTTTTCCGCTGTACAAGGAGATTCATACCTGCACCCCTTCCCCAGGAGACCGTCTTAGCCTTGCAAACTGTTATGCAGCACCAAAAGGCTTCTGCAGTCTCTCCCCTTGATGTGGTCTCACTTTGCACATTACATTTGAACATGAATTGCTCCAGAGGGAGCATTCCAGTGCAGTGATTAGGGCACCCAGGTGGGAGCTGGGACAGGCAGGCCAATCGGCGCTAATAAATATTTAATCTTTGCATGCAAAGTGTGACAGCTTCAGCTAGAAAGACTCTGCATCTGCCAGCCCCCCTCAACCCAGAGCCTGCTCAACCAGGACTGCAGGAAAATGAGGCTTCAAGCAGATGGTGGAGTTGAACTTGGATCTCCCAAACCATAAGCATGTGCTTTAGTCAATCTGCACGTTCAGCCCAATTAGTGAATAGTGCCAGATCCACCAAAGCCGCATTTTTCTCACACTAAACGATTGATCAAAACAAAAGAAAACATCTCACCCAGGCTCACCAGTTAGTCTTGCTGCTGATCACGGCCCCACAGGCAGTGCCAGTGTTTCACAACAGTCGCTTTCTTCAGCTGTCAGCGTGCATCCTTTAGACACCAGCAGGAAATAAAGCACAAAACTGGAGACAGGAAATTGTTTAAGGACAGAAATTGGCAAAGACATGTGTAATCCTCAAGCTACTTTTAACTCATTTTAGGAAATAAGCAGGTATCATTTTGACAGCATGCCTTTAGCAAACAAAGGTAGAGATTCCCATGGTAAGATGTGGTCTTCCTAGAGGACCCAGTCCTCTTTCTGTTGGTAATTAGAGAGTGCCAACTTTGTCACAGCTGGGATGGGAGTTTTTGTGAAATCAATCTAAAGAAGTACATTTCAAATTCAGCTTTCAGTGCCATTTAATGTTATTGTTAAATGATGGCTATAGTTTGATACAAATTGAAGGAAGTCTTTCAGTATCTGCCCTTGATTTCACAGCTGCTGTATAAACACAAGCTTTGCCTTTGATATTGCCCTTTCCTTACCTACAGCTGCTCCTTTGCTGTAAACTTTGAGCCTGGTTTAACTTTGGTTCATTTAATCTCTAGCACCTTCCCTACCTGTGGCCTTCTCTCTGCTCTTTTCCTGCCTCTTCTCATTAGCGTAAACCAGACAGTTTTATTATAGAAACATACAATCATAGAATGGTTTGAGTTGGACAGGACCTTAAAGATCATCTAGTTCCAACCATGGGCAGGGACACCTTCCACTAGACCAGGTTGCTCAAAGCCCCATCCAACCTGGCCTTGAACACTTCCAGGGATGGGGCATCCACAACCTCTCTGGGCAACCTGTTCCAGTTGTCTCACCACCCTCACAGTAAAGAATTTTTTCCTAATATCTAATCTAAATCTACTCTCTTATGGTTTAAAACCATTACCCCTTGTCCTATTGCTACACTCCCTGATAAATAGTCCCTCCCCATCTTTCCTGTAGGCCCCCTTTAAGTACTGGAAGGCTGCTATAAGGTCTCCCTGGAGCCTTCTCTTCTCCAGGCTGAACAACCCCAACTCTCTCAGCCTGTCTTCATAGGAGAGGTGCTCCAGCCCTCTGATCATCTTTGTGGCCGTCCTCTCGACTCGCTCCAACAGGTCCATGTCCTTCTTATGTTGGGGGCCCCAGAGCTGAATGCAGTACTCCAGGTGGGGTCTCACCAGAGCAGAGTAGAGGGGGAGAATCACCTCCCTTGACGTGCCGGTTATGCTTCTTTTGATGCAGCCCAGGATACGGTTGGTTTTCTGGGCTGCAAACGCACATTGCTGGGTCATGTTGAGCTTCTCATCAACCAACACACCCAGGGCTGCTCTCGATCCATTCTCTGCCCAACCTGTATTTGTGCTTGGGATTGCCCCCACCCATGTGCAGGACCTTGCACTTGGCCTTGTTGAACTTCATGAGGTTCACACAGGCCCACCTCTCAAGCCTGTCAAGGTCCCTCTGGATGGCATCCCTTCCCTTCAGCATGTTGACCGCACCACGCAGCTTGGTGTCGTCAGCAAACTTGCTGAGGTTGCACTCAATGCCACTGTCCATGTCGCCGACAAAGCTGTTAAACAGCGCTGGTCCCAATACCGACCCCCTGAGGATCATCCTGCTTCTCAGTTCTGCATTCCTCATTATTTTATTTTCCAAGGAGAAAAAAAGTGAAAAGAATTATACATCTAAAACCCCAGGAAGTACCAAATTTAAACCAGGGAGATGATTTGTGTCCTGGGAAGAGTTTGAGGTCACACCTTCACTGCTCCTCATTGCGACCAAGAGTCCTGCAGCCTCCTTGACAGCTTCCACTCACACAGACAGGGTAGCTGTAGGAAATAAAGGACAAACACCACCCCCTCTCCAGCTGTGCACTCACATACACAGACAAATCCTGCTAGGAAATGACAAGGAGCAGCTAAAGGAAACGGACTTCAGAGATATGAAACGCTCATCTCTGCCTCCCTAGGAATGGATGAGACGAAAGAGGAAGTGTCAAATCCAAACCAGACCCTGCGTGTACACCTGTGACTGTGTACACACAGCCATCTGAGCCTGCAGAAGACAAAAAACAGATGAACAACTCAACTTGATAAGGAAATACGCGTATTTATGTTATTACATATTAATGACTGCACGTCAGCCAGAGTATAAACCTGGCCTTTGTGAAAATGGGGGAGATAAATAGGAGTTAATCATGGTTTTCTTGCAGTTCTGCTTTATGGATGTGAATACTTGAAACTGAAGGCAGTGCCTGGATCTCCTATTGAGTATAGCCCTTGAACTTTCTTTTGGCTTAATTCAAATTACTGTTAATGATCAAAGCTCATCCAGGCAAACTCTAGTACTGTTTAGCAACAGCTTCTGTAATTCTTATTTTTAAAAAGTTACTAGCAAATTTAAAAAGACAAGAGGAAGGATTTTGTTTTTCTCTTCTAAAGCAGGTAACTATGCACATAATACTACTTAATCAGCTGAATGCTGGTGGTTTTCCCAGAGCATGAAGTTCTGGAGAAGGAGCCCTAAAACCTTCTGTGGACTTCTGTTCTGGCAGGAGAGCTTGACCGGCTATGTGCTGTATCAGATTGCTTTGCCATGTCTTTGCGATGGATGGTCGCAGCTGCTGGAATAACAGCTTCTTCACTTTCATTTGTACATAGCGAATTGCTAGCTCTTATCGTGGCAGATAAGCGTTATCACGTGAAGCAAGTACAACTTGAAAGTCCACCAAGTGGAACTGGAAGACCCAGCATGTTTTGCCTTGGTTTTAAATCATGCCTTGGAGGATCAGCCTGATTTTATTATTATTGGGTACAGCAGTGCTTCAGGTTTTTTCCTGAGGTCCATCATCTTTTTGTCCCCTAGATATCCATCAGGGCTAATAAGGTCAGCCAGTGAGGAGCATATTGCACACTATGTAATCAAGACACACTTTGGGTTGAAATCCTTCTACGACAGCAGGAATCTTTCCAGGCTTGTACCAGAAGATGAATAGGGATGAAACAGCACGTGAGGACATTTTGGATAACTCTTTGATAGTATATTGGAAGCAGAGATGGGAATGAACCTTCATTTACAAAGGATTGAAGAGTCATAAATTCAGGATCTGGAGATAGTGTCGGGGGGCTGGCGCATATTGTCTATTTATTGTTTTGATAATATTGTTTCTCTGCTTTTTCTTTCTCTTCTCCAATGGACAGCTCTTGCATCAAAACACTTATTTTTTAAAGAGACTATCTAGCTGTGTTCCTGGACAGTCACTCACGTGTATGTCCCTTCAAAATCTGTAGGTTTTAAACCCAAGACCAAGCTGTGATTCAAAGTATTGCAATGAGCATGGAGCAAAGTATCGCAGAGAGCACCGAGCAAAGCTTCTGTGTCCTCCAGAGCAATGATCAGGCGAATGAGTCACAGCACCTGCAGGGAGGGAAGGAGTCAAACTGATTTTCCAAAGTACTGACCACTGACATATCATGGGGGTGATGTGGCCTTAAGGGAAAAGAAGGACAAGAAAGGACAATGCTATTGCTAGTTTGTGACTTCCATGATATGTTTGCAAAATTAAGAAGGAGGGAAGCAGGAAAGGGAAGTATTTATCAGTTGCCACTTTCCAGTTGTTGCACACCAAGAGACATTTCTGCCAATTTCTTTGCAAAAAGAGCTGAGCTTGCTGAAACCTAAGCTGGGGGGCTTATATTGGGACAGAACACATTGGAGACAGGACACAGGCAAGCCCAGCCACTGCACAGATAGTCCCTGCTCCTCCTGCTCCCCTAGGACACTCTCATTACCTAGGATCCTTTGCTTTCATTACTCCATGCAAAATAATAATTTCATTTTCATGCAAAGTTTTCCCTGCAGAGAGAAACTATGGCCCTTTTGAGCAGATGTATAGCTGCACATCTACGTATTTAGCAGAATTTATTCTACAGAATTACTGACAACTAAGGTCGCATGCAAAGGTTGATAAGCTGAAACTGCATGTCTAGATTTGAGACAAAATTTCGACAAACCCTTTTGATGTAGTCATGTTAACATAATGAAAAGTTTGAAAGATGTATAACTTCTGCAATAAACTAATATTCTCTTTTGCTTTGAAGTATTAGTGCTAGTGTCCAGCCTTTGAGCACTTCCAATCACAGAACTACTAAAGCCAGAAAAATTCAGATGGTTAGCAAAAATGGTATGACTTCAAGATGTGCTTGCTCTACTAAAAAGATTTCTTCTCAGCCTAGGCTGTGGGTAACATAGCATAGATAATAATTGATTTTCCTTTGCTATTGTTAAAATGTTTTATATAAATGGTGGTTTTCTCACTAAATTAAACCTCTTTTCATCTTCTTTTTTCCAGATTCATAAAAAACTGAAAAACTTCCAAACATTCCCAAAACTTTCTGGTAGGTATTTTAATGAAATACAGAAATAAGCAAAATGTTTATTTTCATTTCATGAAAGATGCAGAGGATATATTTCAATGCACCAGATGACCAATATTTGGAGTGCTTGACCATTCAAAGAGAGAAGACGGTACGGTTATGTATGTATAAATATAAACAATCCAATCTCATGACATCACATCAGGTTCAACAATACAAGAATATCCTATAATCATAATTTGTCAGTGTTTTAGCTGCTGCGTGGCTACTTGACGTAAAACTCCAGCAAAAAAAATAAGAATAGGTGTTTTGGGGAGTTGACAGGAGGATCAGTTGTCAGCTGTTGAAATCCAGCCAAGGTTGCCAACAGCAATAGTGATAGTAACGGAACTACGACTGCTACTACCTTCTGGCAGCTGTTTGACTTAAAATGAGTCAGTGGACTACTCCAATAGTTTTAGGTTACCCATCCCTCCGGTTTCTAGACGGTGCCTTAAAAGCTCTCAGACCGCTCCCTAGAATGGAGGTGTCAATGCACAAAACTCAGCAAGGGTGTCCTGAGTGATGTTAAGCACACCTAGAAGTAAGAAACTTCAAGCCAGAACCACAAAATCCTCTGAGCCCTAAAAGAGCTTCCTTCAGTGCAGGGCTGGGACAAAGTGGCTGCTTTTATGGTTTTCTGAAGTTCTCCTGGTGATTTCTTCAAGCCTAAATCCTTAATTGTCCCTCAAGGTGGCCCAGAAGTGTCACACTTTTGGACTTACTGGTCTTGGCCAGATCCTTGCTCAATGCTCCTGTGTGAATGAGAACAGGGGTGCTTTGTCCTGGACAATGGTGATGGGGTTTGGTCCTTGCTAGGGCTGTAGGGTGTGTTACGTGATGGCATTTCCCCTGTCCTAGTGCTTACACGGTGCTGTTCCCTCTCCCACCACACACAACCGTACTGGGGTCCTTCTACCTCCCTCACCAGCAGCTGATCCAGTGCCACCTCCTGTTGTTGGAGGGGTCTCCTGGGCCAGAGCTACTGTTCCCCCCATGGTACAAGGCAGACAGGTCTCAGCAGTAGGGTCAGCAGTACACTTGTGGTTGGGGGACCTCAGCAGGAGCTTAGGGACAACGTGGCGGACAAGCTGCTGGGGCGAGACACATAGTGCTGGAGGGAGAAGAAGACAGGGAGAGAGGTTTGCCATGAGCTACATCACCACCGTTCAGTAAATATGTAAGGAAACTCTTCCTTTCTGCTGACTTAACACTCTCACTCTTCAGTGCAGGAGAAGACGACGACCTGAGCAGCATCGTGACAAAATCCAGCGCTGGCGCAGCAGATGTCCCCTAGCTGAGACGGTCTCGAGATAAACGTGGGGGAAGTTTGCAGACAGAGGTAGTGTCTTTTACGAGCCCTGCCCACGTGGCTGGCAAAGCCCAGGCAGCACCGGCAGGTGTCTCTGACCGGCGTGAAGTTGCAAGGCCGCGGTGGGGCTGAGAGCCCCTCTTTTGCCTTGCTCCTGGGACATAAAGGTGAGCAGCCTGCGGGCAGGCGGCAGGCAGCAGGCGGGCAGGCATGTGCCCGCACACAAGCACCGCTGTGTTCTCTCTCACGCGTGTGAGCCCTTGCGTCAGCGATGCTCCCGGGAAAGGAGGCTCTCACCGGCTCCCAGAGACGACTGCCACGGGGCAGAGCAGGGGAACAAAATGCATCTTTCATGCCCAGGCAGGCATTGCCAGTCCTCTGCCCACAGCCTGAGCAGCACGCCGGTGGGGGCAGCTCTCGTGCCCTTATCCTCTGCTGGCATTTTTTTTTTTTTTTTGGGAAGCTGCCAGGATACAAATCCTGGTAAATACTTCCCTGGAGTTGCAAGGCAACTTCTAACAGCTGTTCCTATGAAAGGTCCTTGCAGCAGTGCAGTCTCGGGCTCAGCACAAGATGTCATAACATGCGGGATGGGAAGGGGGGTCCTTTGCGGGAGGCAGGAGGTAAAAGTAGATTTCAACAGGGGAAAAAAACCAAGAGCTTGCTTTCTACATTCTCCATAGCGAACATGGCATTTTCAGGAGAAAATCTGAATACCAAAATATTCGAGCCAAAAAATAAAGTTTTTAATTTTTGGCAGCTCAGGACAGGTTTGGGCTGCTCAGTTTTTGACAGTAAAGCAACATACATTCGCACCATTTTTTTTCTTCTTCTTTTACAGAATGCTGACATTTTCAAATGCTTTTTCTCTCAAAATGCAGTTTCTCTTGAACATTTTCAACAACGCTTTTTCACGGTATTTAATTCTGAGGGTTTCTCACTGCCAGGGGAACAGCCGAGGATCCAGGGAGGAGTTGTGGAAACACGTTAGCTATGCAGACTATGGGAGCAGCTTGGAGTGGCACTGGACCCATTCGACCCTGGCCTTTGGCAGAGACTGGTGTCATCCGAATCTGAAGCAGGGCAGGGATGCGGCAGAGCTCCCAGCTGGCTTCTCCAAGGGGGAGGCTGAAAAGGGTGGATGGAAAGAAAAAGACCCAACTCAACTGCACCTTTGAAAAAATCGTGCAGTCTTAGCAAGACAGCGGAAAAAAGCAGAATATGCCATGCCCAGGCATCATCTCACTACTTGTGCCAAGCCTTGCAGCCAGGGAGAGCATCTCCCAACCAGCCAGCTCGCAGCTGCAACAGAGCATGGACAGTCCCCTGCACTTGCAGTCAAAGGCAGAGGCCAAACCTCCGTGTTGCTACATTACGTTGTAGCTGGGATCAGTAGAGAGGGTCCTCTGTCCATTCCTGCTTTTGTATACATAAAAGCCAAGCACAGGCAGCTCTGACTCTGACCCTGGGGGGCATCAGCAGTGGCACCCCTCCTGCTCTGCTCAGAGCAATCTCCCTGGGCCATCCAACGGAGAGGCACAGCTCACAAAAGCACGAGAAGGTCTTGGGACGAAGAGGGAAAACAGGTTTAACTAAATTCACCCACATTTTCTTACTGGGTAGAGATGTTATACGATTTTTTTTGGCTACAGGCATCTTTCCTCCTTCAGGCCAGTCCACCTCCACTAACTTCCAGCCAGAGGAACTCCTGTTTCATACACAGAGCATCAGAGTATTGTACACACATAACCGAAACTGCCAAAGGCAGACACCAGAAACTACACTGAAAGTGATTGAAATATGTTGATGAAATCCCACTCCCCTGCTCCATCCCACGATCAGACTAGAAATGATGGCAAATGGGTTTCTGAGCTCCCCTGAGCAAACAATGTGGAAATATAAGTCTTGGTTTGGTGCATGCCCAGAGTGTTGAACTAATAACACTTGTCTCACATGTAAGCAGCTGCAAAACCTGATATTTACACAAGGATTCACAGAGATGAGAAAAGACTGCTTTTTTTCTAGATGACAGGCTCTGGTTCAAATAGGAATTAATTTGGGAAAACCCTCCTGGTCTGTGTTATACAGCATGCCAGGTTAAATGATGGCAGTAGACTCTTTTTTTTAATAATTGAAGATTGGCTTTAAAGCATTGACATCGTTCCCACATCAATATAGCAGCATTTTTACCTACCAAAGCACCCATCATTTTGCATGTCAAATAGATAGTGAGCAAAACAAAACTCTGCCTTTGAAAGCAATCAATCAACGAGCTCACAAATGCACTTGGTATAAATACAATACACGCAAATACACTTGCTGGTGGGAGCCACTTTTTTGCAGAGCTGTCGCTGGTAGCACACACATGCTTGGCTTACCTTGGACAAGGTGGCTCCAATTTCAAAGCTTAGAGCTGCCTTTAAATAGGCATTTCTGAGACTCGGGCATCAGCTGGCACATGCTACTGCTGGCAACACAATGGCTGTTGTCTCAGCCACCCAGAAGTAATATGAAGAAGATGACTTTTATGAGGCCAATTAGTAGAGCTGGAAAACACAGCCCAGTTTTTAGATACCCAAGCCCTACCTCAAGTCCTGACGTAAGTTACTTCTCGGTTTTTTTCAGCTGGTCTAATAAATCATATCCTCCTTCCTACAAAGCTTGCAACACTTTTATGGAAAAAAGATAAAGCAGGTGATGCTCCTGCTGGTGGAGCGCAGCAGTGCTAATGGCAGGGTGGATACGGCAATGTCTGGTATGTCAGATTGCTGCAGGATTTGGAATAGCTTACAAACTCAAACTAACCCTCGAACCTGCATGCCTTCTGAGGGTTCGAGTTTGGGAGTCTGGCTATGCACATTAGACTGGTCCCACCCCTTTATTTTTTTAAATACCACGAAGGCACGTAAATTTGGCCCTCAGCTCAGAAGTGCTTCTGGCTCCTCATTTGACATCAGCATAACACTAAAGCAACAAAAGAATGAATGCAGAAGAGATAGACGCAGTCTCAGCTGAGTTTGGGATATCCAAGGTGTCACTCCTCACCATATTTAAAATTATATTTTATTCTAAATCCCTCCCTCTCTCCACTAGAAGTAAGTTTTTTGAGGCAAAAGGCAGAGTGTCCTTCAGCGCCATCACGGATAGTGTGGCAGTTGCCAGTGAAGTTTCCAGCTTTGCAGAATTTGGGCTGCATGCAGAAACACAAAATGGATAACTATGGCCCAGAAAAATCCTAGGCAACTTCCCTGACTTCCACTATGCTGTTTCAGTTTTCCCTTTGGTAAGAGTAGACTTGAGGACATACTTCATTCTTACAAAGGACTGTGTACGGCAGATCTTATCCTATGGAAAACTATGGTTATTGTAACATGTTCAAAGTTCTTCCAAAAAAACATTTGGAGTTGACGGACACCGTATGGAGTCCTTTACGTCCTATTGCTATAAAGGCTCCAGCTGCTCTGCCTCTGCAGTGGCAGCACAGCTGCTGTGGAAACAAAAACAGAAAAGGGATGAGGAAAAGAACTATTTAACAGATTTTTGTCTGATGCTTCCATCTTGTGGCCAACTCGGAAAAGAAAAGGTTGGCTTTTTATTTCAGTAAAGGTATTAACAAATGTAAGGAAACAGTGGAATTTTTAAAAGTGTCCCAAATCCTTACCTGCAGTTATATGGATGGGGCTGAATTGGGGTTGGAAGTTAGATGGGTTTTCCCTTTGAAAGGCATTGAACACCAGTGCTGGCGGAGGAAGGGGCTGGTGCCCCCTCTGCCGCCTGCTGGTTTGGTCTCCTGTGGGCTGGCTGTGCCAAGGGGTGCAGGACAGAGATGGGGCCAGGTGGACAAGCCCATGAGTGCTAAGCCCAACCCTTCACTTTGCTGTAGGCATTGGTTGTGGGATTCCCATGGTGTATGGACTTTGCTTCAGCTGTCGGCTTCATGCGCCAGCCCAGGTCCATGAGGTGACTTTTTTTGGTTTTGAGCATATGAATGGCTTTCCTTTGCTCTCCTCTGATCTTTCCCCGGGATTATGCCAGCACACAGCTCCTGTACCACACACACCCCCTCTAATGATGGGGATAAGGTGATGGGACACGGCTGTCATCCTGACGGCTGCAAGAGCACCATATGCCTCAGGTTCCCAGAGCCAGCAGGAGCATCTCAGGGTGGCTGACGAACCTGCTGCTCTCCTTTTGCACCCCCCATAGCAAACCAGAAGCTTGGCCAAAGGTCTGTTTACGTGCATAAACTAAAGTCTCCTGCATAGGGCCCACGTGGAAAGCCATCCCCTACCTTTGCCTTCCCACCCTGGCCAGGAACCCATGCCTCTCTGCTGCTCCGGGCACAGTTCCGCTCTCCCCGCAGCTCCTCTCTCCTGGGCAGACCACCTCTGCCGTGTGCCAGTGCTCCCTCAGCACATTTCCAGCCAAACACTTGCACAGGCCTTGCAAGAGGGAGCAAGACAATGAGCAGGACTCCTGCTGGACACCCGGACTGTGGTTAGCAGTGGAGTGAGGGGCTAGGCTTTTGCCCCAAATGGATCTAGTTTAGCAAGAGGGCGAGACGCTCACCATCCGTGCTCCCCAGTGTGGACACATGCTCACAGGCACACACAGCCATACCCTACACATGGGAGATTGCACTCTGCTCTGCAAAGGGGTAGAAGAGGACGGAGAACTGAATCTGAGCTCTGTACCCAGCTGCAGGTTCCTGCATAGAGAGGAATTTTAGTACCACCACCCTTTACCATGCACAGCAGGAATAACGAGTCCATCAGTCCTCCCGTCTTACACAGCTGCTGAACTTCCAGAAGAGCAGGTGCATGGCTGAGCAGGACGGATGTAAGGACACAAGTGCTGCCGTGACTCTTTCCCGAACCCCTCTGGTAACAGGAATTGTTGTGTGTCTGTGCAGTGTGGTAGAATAAAGACTCCTCTTCGGCAAGGATGCGAAGAAGAGGGAACCTGCTTTAACTCTTATCTAAGGCACGGGCCCAGGCTGCTGCACCCTGTTTGAAGCAAGGCGGAGGTTTGCTTTGGAGGAAGTGGTGAAGGAGAGGGAGATGTTAGATGGAGAGTTCATCTCCAAGCATGTTTTAACAACAGTGACCACTCCATGGACAGAAGGTTGCTACCCTGCCCGCTCACAGGGCTTTCCCACAGCCAGCCTTGCCTGGCTCCTGCCGGCAAACCAGGAGAGGCTCCAGTGCAGCAAGTGCAGCTGACAAGTTTAGCTCTGTTTTCAGGTTGAAATCTTCTAATTCTTCTCAAATCCATGTTCAGTTACACTCACTGGGTAAAATTAATTGCTGTGGGAGCACAGAACCATAGGACAAAATCTGGTTTGATTCATAAAGGTGAGTTCAGCATAGGTCTAAAAAAACCCTGCAGCCAGAGGCAGAGAAACCATGGCCATTTCAAGGTGGGACCATCTAATCCTCTGTAATCATCAAAAGCTTTAGGCTGAAGACTGACACAAGTCACTTTTAGTCCCTTGTTAAAAGCAACCTTTGCATAAAAGCCTTTATTGTACACCTGTGCTAGAAGCAGCCGAGAGCACGTACCACAGACAGGCGGTGCAGCATGTCCGTTTGCATCCCGTGTCCCCCCTTTCCTCGGTGTGTGCAGCGCAGCAGGCATCAAACTCCCCCAACGCCCACGGTGCCTGTGTCAAGAGGGGTTTCATCTCATGCGGGGAGCCCAGCGCCCGCCTTGGGGCACGTGCTCTGCTCCGGACAGCAGTTGCTGGAGCACCGCACCTGCTGTGTTTTGAAGGACAACATGGCTCCCCATAGATGTCATTTGCTGTCCAGGTCATTTGCTGCAGGTACTTCCCAACTATGCCCACTGGAAGGGCTGAGAGACCTGCTTGTCATTGCTGCCTGATGGATTCGCAGAGCACTCAACTAACCAAAAACCTTTTGGGGGAAAAAAAACCAAGCAAGACTGATTCTATATAATCATCTTTCAATAAGTGAGTATAGACCCCTCACATATCCTTAAATTATATATCATTTATTGAAATATAGAGATCTTAATTTACAGGATTTTTTTCAAAGACAAAATATCAACAGGGGCATTTTTGAAATACATTTTGTGCCTACCATCACTCAGGCCAGTTTGCCCTTCTTCAAACATTTCACAACAGCCACCATTTTGGAAACACTTCCTTTTTTATTATTCTAAAATATAACTTTTGGACATTCAAAGTGCAACAGTTAACGTGCCTGTGGAATATATCACAGTAAAAAAAATATAAACAAAGGCAGTGATATAGCTGTCATAAATGTTTTGGCAGTATTCTAGAAGTCTATATAAAAATACTTATATACATATTGATGTATAACATCATCATATCTCACGTCCTTCATCATGTAATAGGACCATTTTGTACAAGTTGCAGACCACACTGTAAGGAATTGGTTGGCCATTCCAAATCAAAAGCTGTGTTTCATAGGCTAATGCTGATTGTCGTTATACAATTACTGTAGCAAAAGGTTTGGGAATATCTCTTCCAGTGGCTTCTCAAAAATTAAGCCATAAAAGTCTGTAATACTGATAATATTGTAAAACTAAATGAATCATCCTCTCGCACTTCTCCCTCTCTTGTAAATCCCCTCTCTTCCTCTGCTTCTCATTCCAGTTTCCAGGCCAGCTTATCTGATTCCAAGCCTGCAATGAGCTGGGTTTGGCTAGACCCCTGCCATGGATGCAGTGCATCTACATGATACTCATGACAGGATGCATTACCATGCATCAGAAAGTGAGCCAGCTCTGGTTCACATCCACCATCTGGGTCTAGCCCTGAGACGTGCTGTGAGGTACAGAATGAAACCAGTGAGGGGAAAGGGAGACTGCATGAAAATGTCCTTAGATTCCAGTAGCTGGTATAATAAAACATGCTGGGGCTGATTTTCAAACCCTGAAGAACACTAGGCCATGTGCAAAAATGCAGGTGAAATTGCTTGCCTAATTTGAATGTGTAGCTGTGATGACTACACATGCAAATTAAGGCACATGTGGTCTCAAGTGGCCATTCAGATATCTGGGATATCCAATAGACAATTTGTGTTTCCTCAATTCATAGTTCGTAGCTGGAGGGAGACTTCACATCGTCTCATCTGTCCTGGCTTTATCGAGAGTCTTTATGTTTCACAGTTGTCCCCGTACAGAGCTCAGTGACATGTGTTTGGCTAAAGCATGGCTCCCAGGAAGACACTTGGTCTTGATCTGTTGACTGCAAGAAATGGAGGATGCGCCATCACTCACAGCTCCCTCTGACTGTCAGTATCCATCACGTTGAAAATGTGGGTGCCTCGCTGCTGGTCCTGTTTTCACATCTGAGTATGTTTGTACATGGCCTCAGCCAGGTGACATTTTGAAACCCAGACCCAGAATTGTTTGCCTGTAACACTGACAACATTACATTTGCTTTCATTTGATTCACAACTGTCCACAACAAGTGAAGTCAAGGGGACTTGTGTAGCTTTTCTTAGGGCCATTTCAAGTTAAACTGTAGTTTAACATGGCTGCATGTTCTGTCGGTCACTGCTGGCCCGTCTTTCACACTTCCTAGGAAAAATACTGCAACACAGGGATGAGTTTGCACTGCATTTGCATTGGTTGTGTTGTGCCAGAGGCTGAGCACGTCCTGCAACACGCTCATCGCACTGGATTAAGGTTTAGTTTGAAAGTTGAGCACCAGAAAGGATGGGGCCCTTCGCAGTGATGTACCTTTTTTCACATGTAAGTCTTCCAAAGCATCATATCTCAATAACACGTTGTACAGTGATAGCAGTAATCGTAATACTTTGTTCATAAAAGTGGTGTCAAAAAACAACTATTGCAGGCTGAGAGCAGGTTCATTTTCATGCACCTTCTTCCAAAAAACACTCTTGGAAGCAATTACGAGTTGTAGTTACAGTCTGCAAAGATAATAGAGTTTTCTGTTCCTGTTGAAACCTGAAAACTAAGACAAGAATATTTGAAGCAGAATTATTTCTGCTATTTTAAACTTGAGTTCCAGGCTGGGAGAGATGTCTTTGTTCCTTGAGCATTTCAAATATCAAATCGATTCTTCACAGCTAACCCCAGGATAGGATTTCTTTTCAGTACCCGTGAAACACTAATAATGGGATGTTGCTGGTGGTTTATCATAATCTTCCATTCTCCAGCATCTTGGAGATCTGGCATAACTTTTTTTTTTTTCATTTATATTTTTAGAACCTCCCTTAATCAGAGGACAATCACTGCTTCTAGTATACCTGATTAGAAAAGCTACTCAGCTCATGATAGAAAACAAAATCTTAAATTTTTCTCCATGTTAAAGTAGTTTTGGCTAACCAGAGCAGTTACCATACTGCGTAGAGCCAAAAAAAAGAATTGTTTCATAAACATTTTCAGGTCATAAATTTTTTCCTTGTACTTAAAAAAGTTTCTTGAGACTGTGCTTTTACTGAAGGACAATGAATTGTAAAATATACATTTAGTGTTACTGAAAACAGTAGTAGTATTATCTTGAAAACAGCTATCTTCTATAGTTAATAAAGACTTACTAGGTTTCTAACACCTATCATAGACTGGTTTTTAATTATTATTATTATTATTATTATTCCCTGTTACTTGCATTAATGGTAAAAAGTAACATGTTTTGTAGTACCGGTCAGTCCCTTGTGGTTTTAGACCTTTTTGGTCCAAAAGTGGTTTTTGCATGTTCTTCAATTCACATGATAGTTCAACAGCAGCTGACATTGAGATTGAGGGAGGAAGTACACAAAATTCATGAGCAATCTCTTCTAAAATCCATGGCATACGTTCAATGTGCACCTCAAAAAGATCCTTGAGTAGACAGTTATTTACATAATTACAATGGTAAAGTATTGCTGCAGTGGAAATTCGATCCATCAAAGTCATATGAATGCCCTTGAAACACAAAACTGGTCTGTTTGTGGCCTTTTCCTTTGTCCTCCTACCAGTTCAAATGGCAAACAACACTGAGATGCTACTGAAGTACTGCGAGAAGCAACACTAAAAAAATCCATCTTCGACATGTCTTTATCATTCATAGTCAGGCTGATTCTTCTGCCCATCACTGGGAGTTTCTCTGTACAAATCCACCTCCTCCTCACATCCTTGACATTGCAATAAAGTGGTTTTCTCTGGGGAGCAGAAGTCTGTAGACGACACGGCAAGCTTGCCCGTGTGCAGAGCTGGAAGGTGTCTGTGGGGTTACAGGAAGCTGTCCTCCACCAGGTCTGAGGAGTCGATCCCGATGTCGTCCATCATGTCAATGTCCTCAATGGTCTCGTCCTCTCTCTTGATGAAAGTGGAGCTACTGGAACCGGTTTCAATGGCACTTTCTTCAGATGTCTGGGAACTGGAAGAGACAAACATCTCAGAGAGAAAATACATGGCAAATGTGGCTGGATGAGTACTCCAGTCTCTAGCAGAACTGAACACTACCTCCCCACATGCTTTCTGACCCATGGCGCAATCTTAGGTGACTCTGACCGCCCACTTCTTAGGAAATGACACATCTTGTATCTCAAGAGTAATGAACCGCCTTGGAATTTACAGGAGCAGGTTGTTCATATGTTCCTCCAAACACTTTCCACTGGACACTCATTAGAGAAATAGCTTTATGACACTGCTGTGACAATAGGTCCTTGGGTAAATCTAGGGAGGCCAGGTGAAAATAAGATAACAGTAACAGACAGTAAGATAAGAATAACAGAGAGAGGTAATAAATCTTAATCTGGATAGTGCTTCTTAGAGACTTCATTCATCCCCTTCTTGAAAATTGCACAAAAATATCAAAAAAAAGAAGTATCTAGGTTGCTAATTCTATATACTATGAATTAAGTGCCGAATTAAGCCCCCCCCCTTTCACAGGAAGAGTTGCACAGTGTTGTGCTGTAGCAGAATCGGTCATGCAAACTGACTAGGGAGCAGTAAAAAGTCCTGGATACTCTGCTGTCAATGAAAAGAATACCATGGAAGATACTAAAAACAACTTCTCCCAAATTTTGGAGCTGGTCTTTCACAGAACAAATCAATCCCTTGAGATCTCCTATGCAGCTCCAAGGCATTGAGCTGTAGGCAAGACGTGTTGCAAAATGTGCCCACGGAGCCGCCAGACAGCCACTGTGATGCAGCCAAGCTAGCAAGGGAGTTCCAGTGACATACAGGAGCACCCTACCAGAAGTCCCCTTCCCATGGCCATCACAAAAAAGGCAAAATTAGGTTTTTCCCATTGAAAACACTGTGGCCAGTCATACTACCATATTTACATGGGACCTTCCCAAACAACAGTTTCAACAGAGCTAAGGAAACCATTTGTGGAGTAGGATGCTAAAAAGTGTTAATGCACAATGCCAAACATGATCCCGAACAGTGACTATGGGCTATATGACCTGTAAACCACACCTACCTGTGCCTGTTCCTTTTGCCAAGCTCATCTTCAGAAACAGGGTCAATGTCAGGCAGGGGGATGATGTATCCACTGTCAGCACTGAGCCTCTGCTCATCAAATCCGCTCTCCCTGTCCTTTAGCTTGTCTTCATTCTTGTAGGTGACACCAATGTAAGCATTGTCACAGTCCCCTCTCATGCGTGTGACAGCTGGGTGATCACTTTTCAGGAAGTCCAGGTGAATCTTCTCGTAGCTCTGAAAATATTCATTTTAAACCCCTCATTAGACACTATTCACTAAGGCTGCCTTTCTTCAGATGGGGAGCTGTGATTCATTAACTCAGCAAATATTCTGCCCTATGAGCCAGCAACACTGGATAGAGAAGCCAAGCATCTTCAAATAATTCAAAGGGAGAAGTGACAAGTAAGTTTTAGATGATGCAGGAGTGAGTGTGGCAGCACAGAGCAGACAAATAGATGTGAAAGAGGGGTAGGGAGAGGGCGAAGGGAGTGAAGGTAGGTGGGAAAATGAAACACTGAATGATGGGGCAGGCAGAGCTTGTCCGGAGGTACCAGAAGTACAAGGAGAAAACTTGCTGGTGTCAGGGTCCAAAGAGAGAGGGAGATCGTACACATGGGCCAAGTAGTCCCTGGTCTAGAATTCTTTCACTGCCTAGAAAATCCCATGAAAATACATAAAACCCATTCTCTAGTAGAAAAATTGAGCTGGTAGGATTTCATTAGAAATGGAGAGCTCTGCTTCCCAGCTAACACTGCAGAACTGCTTCTCTCAGTAAGCTTGCATGCAGAAACAGAACATGCAATGTCCCTGTCCAAATCACGTAATTCACGTAGGTTAGGATGTACCAGTTCAGTGCCCATGACTCTGATGGCTGGAACAACACTTATAATTACCTCTAAACAGTATCTAGAAAACACAGAGAAAATTTCAAAGAACAAACCTTTTTGTACTCTCCAGGCAACAAGCTCTCCACAATTTCACTCAAATGGTAAAAAGAAGGTCTTTTCTCTGGTTCACTGTTCCAGCACTTCACCATGATCTCATACCTGCAGATAAGATGGAAACCAATTTAACCAACTGGTAAAGGAAAATGACTAACCAAACAGAAACTAAAGCCAAAATTGTCTGGAGACTGGCCAGGTATGGAAAAGCCAAATGCACACGTACACTTCATTGGTAGCATGATCGGGTTTGGCCATTCGGTATCCACTCTTGATCTTATTGTAGAAAGTAGAATCGACCATCATGCCAGGATATGGTGTACCACCTGCAGATAAAAGAGAAGAAAACATACTACTCTATACTTGACTATCCATGCAGAGTTCTCAAATACCGTCTTGCTGTTCATGTCAAAAGTGTTAATGCTATAATTTGACATGCCATCAGAATTAATCTTTCCTAGCCAGTGTTTCACATCAGAGCTATTGTCTTAACCACGTTAAGCCCTGACGTGAAATGTTGGCTAGGAAAGATTGAAGAAGGTACTACTTAGAAAAAAAAATACCTTTACAGTGTCTATAGAATGTATTGACTGGGGACAGAGGTTGGATGATACCTGGATCAGGTCATCAGCCTGCATTTGGCAGATCTGAGGTCGTGGCTCTGATCTTCCACTGACTTTCTGTGTGACCTTAGGCAAGTCACTTGCTCTTTTTGGTTTTATTGCCTTTGGCACCTGCACGACAGCTAAGAGTCTTCCCACCTGGGCAGCTAGCTTTAGACAACAGCTCACATTGGGTGCATGGGTTGTCGAAAAGTTTGGGCTTGGCCCCTGAGCTGACACAGTTAAGCAATCATTTGGGGCCACAGCATGCAAACAACATTGCACTCATGCTCAGTTGTTGCTGGTGTGTAAAAGGATCATTCAAGCTGAAGTCAGTGTTGCAACAAGATGTCAAAGTTGACCTTCTTAACAAACACTGCTGGGATATGTTTTGCTTCCCAAGAACGATCATTTTTCTCAGGTGGAGGAGGCATACTTTAATAATACTCCAGAAACCTCAGCCCTTTCAAAAGCAGGATTTTCACCTAAAACTGAGCTTCAGTGCCTTCCTTACAGGTAAGGCAGTGAAGCACAGGCTTAGCTGTGCCTCTGTTCCTGAGCTGTCCAACGGCACTCCCATGCCTCCCAGGGATGCTGGGGAATGGATTTTTACAGGACCCTATGATGCCCAGAGATTACAGTAATCAATACTCTAAATAGTGGTGCAACTGCTGTTTTCTGAGAAGCAGCTATATGACAACTTATTCTAGAAAATAACATTAGGCTTGGGGTTGCCGTGGGGCAGTAGTAGATACAATACAGGCATGATTAATTCTGCTGGAAGTAAATCTGGGCAATGCACGCTTACTGAAGCAGGCCAGCCACCCGCCCGGGAGGCTAATTAATGAGGCTGAGGAAAGAGCCAGGCTGTTCCCAGTTGGGAACTGTACATTGTCTGTAACTGCTATACATTGTCATAACCACTTTATGCTGCCATAAACTAACTGTGTGAACAGTGCTGACCTGGAAATGAGAAATCAGTGTCCCAGAAGATTGACATTTGTTTTCATTCTGTAATGGGAGTAAGACGGGCTCTTTGGAAACACATATAAAGAGACTGTTTCAAACCAGCCGCTGGGCTGGGCTGCAGCCCCAGGCACCCTGTTGCAAGGGGGATGCATGTTCCTTCTCGTGTTAGCCAGAAAAACCATCCTAGCTCAGCACACCAATACTTTTCCACAAAAGCTTTTTACTCAGTGCTTTCAGTATTCTAGCAAAAAAAAAGTATCTTGCAAAAAAAAAAAAAATCTGAAGAGAACTTTGGGACAGTATGGACATTTCACTTCATGCCTAATGTTGGGATCTGAAACCCAGTATAGAAGAATAACTAACAGTTGATTTCACACATATATTTTTACTGCAGAATTTGAAATACTTTATGGAGAACAGCTTGAACTGACAAAGCTTAATCACTACACATAAGAAAGTGTTCACAGTACATACCAAGAGAAAATATTTCCCACAGCAGAATGCCATAAGACCAGACATCACTTAAAGTTGTGTACAGATTGTCAAAAATGCTTTCAGGTGCCATCCATTTTACTGGGAGGAAAGTCTGTAGCAAAAAGAAAGAAACCCCAAACCACTCAGATGAGTCATTAAAGAAGTGCTTCCCATTACAACTGGTGTTTGATAGCCAGGATTAAGCTCTCTCTAATAAGAAAAGTTGTGTTAACCTGGCTAGTGTTTATTTTTGATTCCGTATAACACAGAGGTACCAGGACTATAAGCAATGCTGCTATTTGCTCCCCACAAAAACTAAGCCATAACTGCATTAATTTTATCACTAGAAAATGACCAGGCTGATTGAAGGTATGATACAAAAGCTGGCGCTGCTGATCTAGATCTGATATGTCATTGATTGATGTGTCACTACTCTCCATATCATAGTGACAGTTCCTTAATAATTTATCCAGTCACAAAACTTGCCAGTTAAAATGTAAGCCTGTGAAGTACTAAGTGTGGCCAAGTACTTTTTGGCTTTAAAGCAGAATTAGGAAAGTTACAGGAATTAATGAACTGAAGAAAAATTGTTCACAGGAGCGTTCATCCCAATGGTCAATTAATGTAACCAACACTGAATGGCAAGAACATTAAACAGTATCTAAAACTGACAGTTCTCATTTCAGTTAAAGCGGAGCTCAGGAGATTAAGAAGTACATACGCTGCCCTTGGAGACATAGTTGGAATCATGCATGATGTCTCTAGCCAGCCCGAAGTCACAGATCTTCACGATTTTTCCTTGAGCCAGGAGGACATTACGAGCTGCCAAGTCACGGTGCACACACTGTATGGAGAGAAATTCAGTTGTTCAAGGACATGCTAATTCCACGAGGGCCATTTCCCTTGCAAAGATCCCTGAAAAAGATCTGTTGACTTTCTGGACACAGTCTTAACAAGCCCTTCTACTGAACAGGCACCTGTATTGCCCTGCTAACAGGGGCAGGGGTAGGCACCAGTCCTCAGAATCAGTGAGGGCTCATGCGGATGCATTGCAGTGGGGGAGAGACAAAAGTGATGCCACCCTTTCCCCTTCTACCCATCATGTACTAATGATATGTCTATGCTTCTGACCATGCTGGTCTGCGGCTGTATGGACCCTCCACCCAGGTCCTGCCTAGATCCATCACCATCTCTGGCACCCTGACTCCATGAACATCACAAGCTGCAACAGGAGAAGAGGACTGACTGCTGCTTTGATTTTTCCAACTGTGGGGATCTCAGTTGCCGGGTAAGTGAGAAAACTGTCTACAACCCCAAAAAGAATATTATATTGTGTCATGTTTTCAGAATCTAAATTGAAACCCATAGCTGGCAATGAAGACGTTTTTACACTCTCTTCCATTTACTTACTTTTTTATTTACTTACATTTTTAGAAGCCAAGAATTCCATTCCCCGTGCAACCTGGTAGGTGAAGCTCAGCAAATCCAGTAGGCTGAGGCCCTCCGAACTGTCATCTGAAAGAAGGTTTTTGACTTCTGATTCTATTGAAAAAGAGAGAAAAATGTGTTTGTGCTGTGGAGTGTGAAAGCAGCATCCATTTCCCCCTACCTATCATGATTCTGAGCTGATGATTTTAACAGAGTACCATGACCAAACCAGTCTTTTCATAGCAACTAACCACTTTTAATGTCTGCATCAGTCACTGACACATACTGCATTCTTAAAAACATCCAGTATTAGATATAGGTTTGGGGGTTTGTCCTGTCTCTGTTTTTTCCCCAGAGAACTACAGGGAAAGGTAAAATTAAAAAGGATCACTGAAGCGTTACACAGGTTGTTTACAACACTCAGTGTGTGGTACAAAACCACTTATTTAGAGGTGGTGCCTTCATGAGGTTTTTGTGCATGCACGTACATTCTTAGCCGTTTACTTTTGCTGAATGCTGTTATGTTTCCCGGCAAGTATTCACTGGGACTAATCCAATACCAGCAAAAAGGGTCAGGAATTCTATGGCAACAGTTCTTATTTTTTTATGAAAGATGTCAGCAAAAAAAACAGTCAAAATGCAGTGATTCATCTACCCTGACTGTCCTAGAGCACAATATGAGTACATTAGTCTGCCATGTAAATCTGGGACTGGATATGGTTCAGTTTCTGAGGCCTAGAGGCAGAAGTGATGGTGCCTATTTTTAAAGCAAAGCATATTTGGTTTCTGAGAACAGGGCCAGGGAATGGGATGCATTCATTATCTTCATTACATAATCCAGGAAAGTATTTGGGAGTGTTCTGCATTTGCTAAGTGTCAGTTAATGTGAAATGTAAGTGGAAACAGAGCAATATGAATTACTATTATTATTGTTCATTGCTATTGCTCAAAATCTTGCAAACTACAAGACTGATAAAATCACTGCCTCCAAAGAGTGCCTACAGCCCCGTTGCAGAGCACAGCTACTCAGCGCTTCAGCATAGAAGCAAATACACAACCGGACCCCTTCTGCTCCAGGAGCATGCGCTCCTATCCCCAGAGCATAATGAAGAACACAAGCATATACTTTTAGCTTATAGCTTATACTCACACACTTGTTGAACACAGCTAAGTAGTTTACTAGGGCAAAAATTTATGCAAGAATTATTTGTATCAATGATGTATGCAGAAGGGACAATTCTACATTACCTGACATAGATTTCTTCTTATATGAAGCAGGACGATCATACACAGATCTCTGAATATCAGAGTACTTAGATCCCTCCTTCCTTTCCAGCATTGGCACGTACTGGGTGGTATCAGCTTGTTTCATGTCCATGTATTCTCCAGTGTTTTCAAATGATAATATCACATAACTGAAATTGGAAAAAAATACAGGTGTATCAGCTACTATTGCCCAGGTGATTTCCCTGCCACAACATCCTGTAGAACTAACAGTTCTCTTATGGGGTACAATTGTATTGCTCTGAAATATAAGAGCTGGCTTCTTGATAGGGAATACATAAAGATCATGTATTATGACATAACCATGTATTATCACATATTAGTACCTGTTACCATGTATCACTGTAGTCAAACACAAGTGCTTCAAACTTATCCTTTTGTCAATAGTCAGGTATGTAAACATAGATTATCTAACTTCCCCAAATCCCACTGGATTCAAGTATTACTACCTAGGGCTTTTAGTGAAAGGTATTCCGAATGATAGATGTAATTTATTCACCCAGACAGTTTGCATCAAATCCAGTCCTGCTGAACAAACCCATGCTCAGATGAATAGTCCTGGCTGTACTCAGCTACTGAGTCAGTTGATGTATTTGCCTGAGTGATTTTTTGAAGGAATCTCTGTTTACCTTCTAAATCCTGGCTAATTTTATGGCACTGCTTTATTGCTGAATGTATGACAACAAGCTTCCTCCACCGTCATCTGGAAAAAGCTACGGGATGAACCATAAGGAACTATTGAGAGTGGCTAAGCCATTGGTAGATAAAGGAGAGTACTTGAGCTTGGAGAACAAACTCTGCCAGGTTGTCTGAAGGGGAGGAGTTTTGGACAGTGGAAATTCCCCAAGCAGGGAAACAAGGAAACCAGGTAGTCGCACTTTACTTTTAAAACTTAGGTTGGTAGAGGCAAAAAGGATGTTTTTACAGGAAAGCTTTATTAATGGAAATGTTCTTTGGGACCTCAGGATGTCTATGGAGAACCCACGGTGGTCCTGGGACTGCAGGCATCTCTACACAGGGGGAACATGGATCTAGGGCACGTCAGGGACACTGAACAAAAAATGCTGAAACCTTCCCAGATCTATGAAACCTGATAAATAAAACTCTAATGAGAAGAATTAGGGAGGGCTCTAAACCAATGAATGAGAGGAATGGAATAAGGGTTAATAATGACATTTCCTTAAGTTGCAGGTCATACTTTTTTTTTTCCTTTTTTCCCACCTTCTTGTGCTTTCATCAGCTGGGTTCATCCCAAAGATGTCCAGATCTTTCTTCGGCTTCTCTGGGTGTCGGTTCAGGAAATTGTCCCTGTTCTTATGCAGATAGTTCACCAAATCACCATAAAAGCAGTATTCAGTAATGATGTAAATAGGACCTGATAAAGCAAAATCATGCATTGATGAGTGGGGTCTTTAGAAAAAAAAAACCACTCCAAAAATAGTGGGAAATAGAACATAAAACATAAAAATTATTGTGGGTTAATATATTTTTATTTACTAAGTTATGCCTGCAACTACTACCAAATATCAAGTAGGTTTGTGAAACCTTTTATTTGTTTATATTTATTGTTAAATCCTTTACTTGAAATTTGTGTGCTTGTTAAGCAGTGAGTGATGGCTCCACAGGAAACCTCCATTTTGCCAGCCAAACCCACCTGATTTTGTACAAGCTCCAAGCAGATTCACAATATTCAGGTGAGGGCCAAGATGTGTCATTATCTTCAGTTCAGACATGAGTGCCTGTTTTTCACTTGATCTAGCTGTAGCTGTTGGGGAAAAGAAAAAAAAAAACACCAGCCACTCAGTGAGAGCAATTGCCTTTTTCACAACAACAAAAAATTTCTCCATGCTTGCCTCGGTTGAGCATTGCTACCATGGTTTCTTGAAGAAGACTGTGTCCTTTACTTGATAAGGGGCTTTCTTAAATCTTGGAGAGGAGTCACAAATCACTAATAAAGGACTCACTTGATGCAGCTCAATAGCTAACCCAGTCTGTTTGTCCCTCTCCGGGGGTACAGTGGATTGCCCAGGTGGCACAGAGGCACTTTACAAGCTGCTTGTTTCAACACAAGCAAGTCCTTATGGTTCCTCCAGAATCACTGCATCAGCTTCTCAGCTTTTATGAACGGGGAAATCTTTAGTGAGCTTAAGATTCTCACACGAGACCTGCCTATTTCTCCTTTCTTGTGTAGCTTTCACTTCTTCACAAACATTCATGGTTATTTTATCTTTTTCTGATCTTGCTGAGTTCTTGTGGCTACTACACTCCATCCAGCTAAAACCAAACTTTAGATGTTTTCAGAAGCCTGGATACTTTCAGTCTTGAAATGCCATGAAGCAAGCTAAACTATAATTTTAAATTTCAGTCATTCCACAGCTCATTTTCAACTTCAGATATGGAGAATCTATTTATACATAAGCAGTGCTTAAGTAACCCTGTGGGAACATGCCCTACCTAGCTGAGGAAATGGAACTGCAACAACTTACGTTTCAGCATTTTCACAGCTACTTTCATCACTGGTTGAGAGCGACTCAATCCATACGCAGTCCCTTCAACTACTTTTCCAAATGCACCAGAACCAAGGATTCGACCTGAACACAAAGGAGAGCATTATTTATTCAGAAAGTAACAGCAATTTGCCTTGTTTCCCGCTTCCTCTACAGGTTGTGATTCTTGTGCGGAAAGAGCACGCTCACTTAGCCAGACCAGTGGTATTATTGTTATTACTGTTGTTGTTAAGTAGAAAAGGCAAATATGAAATACTGCCATTAAGTACAATTCTTAAATAAAAACAAGCAAGAAAACATCAGGAGCACATCTGCACATGGGAGCTCAACTCATTCAAATTTGTCTTCTACTGTGCCCTGCCACCCTCACTTTGTCCTTTCTAATCATTGATTCTCCTATGTTTAAGTTGACCTTTCTGCCTCAGTCAGCACTTGACTACAGTTTAGTTGTGTCCTTTACTTAAAAATCTGAATTGGACTCCTTAGTTGTAGTTTCGGGCCATTGCATCAATGCTGGATACATCCAGCAGTAAGATAGACTGAAGCACATCAACAGCACATTTAGAAATAGACAAGCAAGGCCATTAGTGATCTGCAAGAAGCTGAAATACATGTTGGTCACACATGAGGGGAAACTTCTCTGAAGTTTAATGTACAAGTGTGTTTCATATGCTGGAATAAATTTTATTGCAAATTTCCAAGTGCTGGAATGAAACAGCTAATGTTTATACACGCTTAACTCTTCCCACAAATCAATTTAGACAAAAATTTTGGATTATCATATCCTGTCTCCTGATATGGATACAGTGTGCAGAAGAATTGTGTACAGATTGAGTGAGATTTTAGAGAAATATGAACTCCACAAACATACTCCAAAATACTATATTTCATAGTTTCCATATTGAAGAGCAAGTTCATCAAGGCTACACTTACTCAGTGAACTAACCTGTATATGAGCTCCAGATGCCAGGATATTTTCATATTCCTGACAAGCTCTCTATTTTATTTTATGTTACTTTTTGACTTCCAGCACAGAAAGAATAAGTAGTGACTTTTACTATGGAGATATACGGCATTTTGTCTTTGACGTTCGTTGCAGTTTGAACTTGCCGCCTTTTATGCTTCTGAAGGTGTTATCTGGCATGCAGTGCCATATGTTTCTGTTATCCTCTAGCTACAGCCCCCATTTTTATTGTATACATGCTTTTAAAAGAAAATTTCAACCAAACGATATCTGCATCACTAACAAGCACAAGAAACGGTTAAAGACCGCTTAGCTGAGTTACCACTGAAGAACCTCTCCAAGAGTATGACAGCATAGTTTGTCACGCACACAAAAACTATGCGATTTCTTTTCAAGATTCCTGTGCTCCAAAGGTTATCCTTCCCAATCAGGATGTGAGAAAGCTTCCCACTAAATTTCAGACTAATTCAAACAACCTGAGTCTGAAATTTGGCCCCTGAAACTTTTCAGACCGAAGGTCTGGGAGCCATATGGCAGGATGCAGCCCTTCAGAATGCGATGGCATTTGCTGATGCTCCTTGATCTTCTTGTCTTCGCGAGCCAATTCCTCCCCAAACCATATTGCCGGCTGAGCACGAGGCGCACATCTCCCTCTCCATCACCTCTGCTGAGCCGGGGTGCATGTGGCGACAGTGAGAGCGCTTCCGGAGCGGCGGGGAGTGATCACTGCTATTTCCCCTTTTCACCCCTCTCCGCAGACGTAGCCCAAGCCCCATGTGTTTTACACTTGAAATTTGGAGCCAGGTGGGAGCTGACTGCTCGAGAGCTGGAGGCATCTGTAATGCCGTCACATTCTTGATGTCGAGGCCTTCAGTGGAGCCCAAAGTTATAGCGTGTGTGTACTTTTCTTAGCATAAAGGCACGGCTGTGATCCGCTCGCCGGAGGAGCAGCGCTGCTTCTCCGCCGCAGAGGGACGGTGAGGACACCGCCGCAGCTCAAGGCCCCTCAGACTAATGGAGGAGCAGTGCCTGGGGGTGAGAGCTATTTCAGCCTCTGTACCCATCCATAAAGCTTATCTGCTGAGCCTGTCGGAGAGGTGCTGTTTTTCTGCTCGGGGGGACACAAATACAAAGGTGAAGTCTGTGAGTTCGTTCCAGACACAGTCTTCTCAGCTGGGTGGTTCTTTGGCTGAAATTGAACTGGGATGATCAGCCCACCCCAAATCAAACCGTAACTCTCTTGGTCTATATCAAAAGCCAAACAATCTACATCCAGCTTTTAGCCTCATGAGAAATTAGGTACCACATCCCTAATTGCCGTGTTACTTGAATCTTAACTTGCCTTTTGCAAATGGGGATGGGTCTGATTCTGTGTCAGACCAGCATTTCATTTTATTAAGATCACCAGGACAAATGGGTGGCTTGCTGGGAAGCGATAGGAGCAATTCTGCCCTCTCTTTACAGCCACCCCGGGATCCTGAGAAACAGCAGCATTTGGAGCCCATTCCTCAAAAGGCCCTGCCCTCTGCCATCCAGGCAAAGGAGGAGGTCCAGGTCCTGCTGGGACCTTGCCACTTCCCAGGGCCAGGAAAAGGCAGTGGCATTCAAACAGCTCACTGCGTTACTGCATTTCTCATTCTGTTACCCATCTCCCAGTCTTGCGCTGGCTGCTGAGTGCTTTAAACAGCAGCACACTACATACATTGTGGAGGCGTGATAGCAAAGGGAAGTTTGCAGTGTAACCCAAATTTATCAATTGAAGCTCCATCCAGCCAACATTCAGAGTTGGCATGTAACGCAGCGCTGCACTCCAGGCACTACTAGCTAGAAAAACAAATAAATGCCAGCTGGCTTACACAGCTAGGATGGGAAATGCTCATCTGGCTGAGCCAAAATGGGTTTGTATCCTGCTTCAGAGTCTCCCTGAGCTAAAGGTGTCATTGCTTTGCTGTTATCTCCCACTTCGATAGGAGAAAACCCGCACAAAACAGAATTACCAGCCCCAGAAACAAAAGAGGTCCCCACCAGCAAGCATTTCATATGGCAAAACTGCCAGCGGGTAAATGTTAACCGTGTCAAGAAGAATGCCTGTGCAATCCAGATCACTAAAAGGACATCTAGCATTAGTATTTAAAGCAATGACTGTCCTGAATATACTTGTAAACAGTAAGGCATTGAAGTAGGATGGTGCTCATGAGTCAGAGGGAGACCAAGTCACAGTGGTGGTCTGTTAACAGCTCAGATCTGACAAATCCTATTTAGGCATATAATTAAAGTCTGGGTTGTAATAAAATAATTCCATTAAATATCTACCCTCCTCTAGTTTTCAATTAGCAACATGAATTTAATTAAAGGGTATCATTCCTGAACCAGAAATTTTTGTGCTGCTTCTTTCAAGAATTAACAGCAATTCTTCCTCTGCGATGGGGAAGGAGAACTACAGCAGGGGAGTATGTTTCTTAAAATATATCAAACAAAAAAACATATTTCACCTTCTTCTCCTGTATTTTGTGATACAGCTTGGTGCACAGATACCTCCAAGAGAAGGAAGCCTTGTATATTTAAAGCACTATCTGGATAGAGCATTAAAATTGTCTATAGTCATTACACTTTCAATTGATATAAGTGACAGATTGGGCCGGCCTTGAAGAAGTAATTACAACTGAATTCTGTATGAACTCCAATGCAGGAATAACAAAGCAAGAAAGCAGGAGGGGAAGAAGGAAGAACAGTAGTCACAAAAATAAGTTATGCAGATATCAGCACTGATATGTGCACACCATGGATTAATAATTTTAAAAATATTTTTAATAAAACTACATAACTACTTGCAGATTTCCCTTGGCCTCTGCACTTAAGTGTATAAATGTCTTGCAAATAAAAAATGCTGATGCACTTCTTACGGGTGCCTTAGCAGAAGTGAGTGTTGAAGAGGGCATTCAATGCTGGCAGGGGCCCCCTAAGCTACATGGAGGTGGGCACTGCCCACGGGGCATGTGGAGGAGAGCTGGAATGGAGATGCGGGAGACACTAATGCAAGGAGCTCAAGGCTGACACCACTGCAGGAGAAGAAGAGGATGCAGAAGGAGAACTGAGGCTCTGGACTTCATGGTCATAACTTACACTGCAAATCCTGGTAGCAGAGACCTCAGAGTTGTCCTTAATCATCCTTCTCCCCAGAGAAGAATGAGATTAGTCCCTTAGAGGAAACTTACCAAGCACTAACCCGTCTCGAGGAAACTCCCATCTGGAGTCGTAAGGCAGTTGCATTGGGTCCACATAAATGTATTCGTGGCCATCAGGGCTGATAGACTCAATGACTCTCCATCTTATCTCATACCTCGGCTTCTGCAAAGCACATTGAATGCAAAACTAACCATTAGTCCTGTGCCTGACTTCAGACCAGATCAAAAACCAGCAGGGCTCAGCATCCAAACTGAAATACTTTTCTACATTACCTGTTTCCATATGATGACCAGGACAATCAGTGAAATTATCACAATCACTAACAGCACTAAGACTGCAGCAGCCACCGTTAGTTCTGATCGCAAGGCTGTGGAGTAAAAAGACAGACCACATTTTCCTCCTGAGCTACGAGGAACACGACACACACGTAAGACACCCACCTCCCGTACCATCGCAGTTCCCGTGTCCTGCAGATGTGGCAGGAGCAGATCCTGAGGCTGGTGACTGTGAAGTCTTTCCAAGCCCAGAGCTGCTCTGCCTTCCTGTTTCAAAACCAAATGCAGAGATTGTCTAGAAGAACACCCCATAGCCAGTGGCCATAAAATGATAAAATGAATCACGGAACCACATAGTAAGTGAAAAACAGATGCAACATAAAGACCCGTAGAATGCCTCATTCTCAGATGTTCCAGAGTGGAAAGAAATCTACTTTCATTTAATTTTATCTGCAGCAATTCATATTTTTATCTATTAAGACTGAACTGAGGTGTGTTGGAGAGGGGTCAAACTGGCTGCTGCAATTTCATGGAAATACAAAGCAAACTTACTGGGAGCCACAAGCTTCAGTTCCCGAGTAACAGCACCAAGGTCATTCCTTGCCACACATCGCACAGCCAGGGTTTCCTCTACCTTCTGGAAGGTCACCTGGCTTTCCACCATGTTATTCTCATCCAGGTGGGCTTCCATGTGTATATCAGAGATATTGTTAGTCAAAAGTGTCCATGAGGTGTCGTTGCTGCACCTGCAGAGAAGAATAACAGGGGGAATGGGCATTGGGCATAGGTATGGATAAAGAAGAGTGAACAGAAAAAGAATCACCTTTCCCTACAACTTTCTTCTGACAATGATCCTTTTAAAGACCAGAAATGCTTAAGACCACCTCTGTGAAAAGGCTGCATCTTTCTTCCCTCAGAATAATTTGCCTTCTGATCCTCATTACTGCTGCCACTTTGAGGGCCTGACAATGCAGCCCAGCAGGTCCAGTATAGATAGACCTTGGTGTCACTATATATCCCATAGACCTACAGTACTGGATGGATCTCTATTTCTCCCTGAATCTTTAGTGCTGTACAAGGCTCGCTGGGGCAGTGCTAGGAGGACAATCATCCCACCAGGCAGTAAGAGGTTTTAGCACAATGAGAGCAGAACACAGCTGGGAGGTGCCCAGGGCTCCTAGCCTTCTTCCATGCATGGTCTCCCTCTCCCTGGTGGATAGATAACCTCTCAGGGAAAAACTAGCCTCCCAGTAGCCACAGAAAGAACCAGTCTAGAACTAGCAAAAATGGGAATAATTACTCCATGTGTCTAAAATACTCTGAAGGCAAAAATTATAATTAGGGGGGAAATAATTACAAATAAAAATTTAGAGGCACAAAAGAGTATTAATGAAGCAGACTGAGCTATCTGTGAAATGATAAGAACTCCCTGAATGGAGGGACAGTTGCTTCTCGAGACCCTTACTCAAACCGGGACTGTGAAATCTGCTGAGTTCACATATTGAACACAAAGCTTTTATGAGAGAAACCTCCTGAATTGATGCATTGTGTCTTCTCCTGCAGGATGTGATAGGAAGGGCACTGACAACCTCCCTTGAAATAAGAGCAATGTGCCTCTAAAAAGGAAAATATTATCTAGAGCTTACTGGCCCTTGATGAGGAAAATGCAGTATGGTAACTCATAGTGTTAAGCTAATCAAGGACTCAACGAGTCATAATTTAGGTAAGAAAGCACATGTTCCTCTTACTTTTTAATGTCCTTGCAAACCAGCCATTCCACATCAGGAAGCGGGGTCCCCTCCGCCAAGCACCTCACTGTCTGCCCGCCCGCAGAGCCGTGGTGATCGTCCACAAGGTCTAAGATCAGGGCTGGAACTGGGAAAGAGTCAGGAGTTTGTTAAAGTGCTCGTCAGGGTCTACAGAAAAAACAGCCTGAAATTTCAAATAAAGCAGGTGTTTTGTTGGTGGTGTTTGGCCAACAGCTTAGCAACAGCTAGAGACCCAGACTTGTCTAGGAGGTCCTTATCTCCCGTAGAATAGAGCAGATCCTAGGCTAGAGCCATGAAGAGGAAGTGCTGCGGTTATGCCACGTCCTCATGTCATACTAAATGAGCTATCGTCCCCGCTGTCAGCTGGAATAACTTAGGCGGGAGGATAAAGTTTCTTTTTGGCTCAAGGCCAGTGCAGAAGTGAAAGCCAGGATCAGGGTAGGAGAGCTCCAAGGACTCGGCAGGCATGCACTCCTCTGGACACCCCAGTTCACACCTTTCTTATCTCCATACTCCGGGCAATCCAATGTCTAAGTGGATCAAATCTTTGCCATGTGCCATCAGTTCTGGTGGGCAAGGCTTTGGGGCTCCTTACCTTGTATTAGCAAGGAGAAGGTGTATCTTTTAATCTCATCTTCATTTTCAGCAACCAAAGTATAATATCCGCTGTCTTCTTCCTTGGCCCGGATCAATTTTAATATACTCTGAAACCTGCAGAAACGAGAGGCGTTGTTTGTATTTTTAAAGCAGACATTAAAAAAAATTCGCTTTGGTGCAACATGTAATCTGGGTATGTAGCAATTATAATGTAGTGACATGTAGCATTTCTAGCATGCCTTTAACCAAAGTCACTACTCGAGTGGTAAATAACTACCAACATACAACTGAGAAACAAGTGGGCGTAGTTATATTCTGCAGGGATCTGACAAAGCCCTTAATATTACTGGAAATAGCCAGAAATTATTGGTATGGAAACATGTTGGAGGGACTGAAGAGGCTTAGTGCTCATAAACCAAGATTTCTATAGTATGGAGAGGTTGATGTTATGAAGGGAATAAGAAGAGGCAGATTAGGCATCGCCCTTTAGAGTAGAAAACAAAAAAAATTATTTTTAAATGCCACTGAGGAAGAAGCAACAAACTGAGGTGGAAAGAGAGAGCAGGAGCAGTGCCCAGGTTTCTGGGGGAGAAACTCAAGTCAACATGCCAAAGCAAGGGTCAGAAGAATATTTTTACCTTGTTTCCTGGACTCTGTTGGAACTAGTAACAATCTCAGTAAGATTTTCAATCAGAGTTACATTATCCTTCAACCAGTACATTTTTGGTGCTGGGTATGCCTGCACGTCGACGACAAAGTTTTTGACTTCGTGTAGATTGACAGCTTCCAGAGGGCTAAATTGAGGCTCCAGGTGAACAAAGCCTTTGTCTGTAAATGAAAAAGCCTTGTGTAAACAATGCTGTGCAGCACTTTTCCAGAATGGTGTTTTCCAATGTGTTAATAATTTTTGGACACTAAAATCAGACTATACCATGAACTGTAATGACTACTTTCTTATTTTCCTTAACCTCCTTGGTTGCATGCCGAGCAGTACATTCATAATCCCCTGTGTCTTTCACTGATGCCTCAGGAATGGTCAAGGTGTAAACCAGCTTCTGCGATGGGACTTTGATATCATCAAGTTTTATCAGACCTTTTTCTTTCTGTAGTTTGGAGAAGGAAAAAAAACCTTACTTAAGTAACTGAGCTGAAAGCACACCATTGAGGATCTATGATGCCACTGGAGTGAGAGCAACCATCTAAACCCTGTATGGCAGAAGACTTGTTTACTCAGTCAGGGACATATTTTTCAGCCACAGGCACAAAAAGTGTCTATAAAAATACACCCTTTTGGGGGCAGGCACAGAAGGATGAGGAGGTTGAGAGCTCATATTTTGTTCACTCAAAACAAATACCATTCAAAATTTGGGTGAGCAGCCTGAAAGAGCATTTTACTGCTCATGCGCTACCTTCTCCTCAGACACAAAAGCCACTTGACTTTTCCTTGTTCAGTTACTACCCATGAAGTAGGGTGAATTTTTATCCCCTCCGCCAGACAAAAAGTAACCAGTTGCTAGATTCTATATTCTGCCTGTTCTCAAAACAAGAATAATTTATTGGCAAGGAGAAGACTCCTGCGAGTAGAAGGATGGTGAGAATGGTAGATCGTGTTATCTTGAGAGGCTGGAACAAAAACAATGCTGGGGCTAGTTTTGAAAGGTGGCATATAGCAGAGATTATGATGTGTAACATGGAAAATAGAACAAAACCTTCTCAAATAATTTTTCTTCTTGTGCTCTTAACTTACTTAAATAAAAAGTGGGATTTGGGGTCATGACTAGGTACACTTCAACTACCCCATTCCTGCAGTGACCAGACTTTTAACGTGAGATACTCTGAAATTCTCCATTGACCGGGACTGGCTCTGATCAAGTTTCACGGAATAAAAATTTTCACTGCAGAAGGATGTTACGCCAGTTTGAAAATTTCCAAGGTTCTCCAAAAGTTTTAAGGTTTTCTTACTAGAAGGTTCTCATTAGTGAGTAATTACACTGACTGTAAGAGTCATTTTAATTTACACCTGCATAAGGAAAAACAATTAAGACTATGGACTTGATTCTTCATTGTCCTTTATTATGCCCAAGAACCCAGGGTTTAAGAAAGCCATTTTAGAAGTTCAGACCTTCAGCAGCAGAGCTCTATGTGTTCAACACATTCCTAGATCTTTCTATTTCCACAACATTTCTTTTTTTGAACCAGCACAAGACCTGAGAGACAGCATTCCTCCCTCAGAGGATGGACTCCCAGTCATACCTCTCCTTCCTCTCATGCTTTGCATACTTGCTAACACAAACTCTAACTTTTGGGACTGACTTTCTTTTGTGGTAACCTAAAAGTAAAAGAAATTACTTTGTTTTCTCTCCTCAGCTGTCCTTATTCAGAGAAGAGAAGAATATTTTACAACCCTACCTTCTTCCCCAATAAGTAACTACCAACATTCAAACAGAACAAAAGAAAATAAAACAACCAAAAAAGAGAGATATTTACCACTTTCCCAGGATAATTCCACTGTAGATTAACCACCTCATTGTCAAAGACCACACAAGTTACTACGATGGTTTCGCCTGTTTTGTAGACAGTTTTAAGAGCTTCAATTTCAACCGGCAGCTGTGAAGTAGCTAAGAGAAGAGAGACAACAGATTTAGTATTTAAAAAGTATGCAATTTCACATGGTACGATTTCAGGGAGAGATTTCCATTTCACTTCCTCTACTGAGGGATTACCTGGAAAATTCAGGGAAAGTGCTGCTGATTTATACTGGTATAAACAATTTGTATTTAAAGCATGAAGTGTATGGGCATTGAGTTCAATCCCACAAATAAATTATCCATGCATAAAATTTCAGTTAGAAGTTCCTATCTCAAATGCCCCTGTAAAAAGGCACTTGGTATAAAATCAATTTCCCATTTTGCTAATCAGTGACTGTCTTTGAGAACACCTCTCTGGCCAATAAAAACCTTGCTTTCAAAATATTTGAATCATGCTGTTTTTCAGACTACCCAAAGTCCTATGATTTGAAGCGACTGGGAAACACCAGTCTTTTAAGTTACGGTTCAGCAAACGGGATGAAAATACATGGATTGTGGAAGACTTTTCTTGCAACCATTTGGGAGAGAAGATAAAGTTAAGGACACTTTATTCTCATCAAAATTCTATGCAACTGCTAAGTAAACTAGCAACTAAGCACCTGGCAATACTGCCAGAGGAGCAAGGAGCTCATCGTTGGAGAAGTATCTGACATAACCCTGTGATGCTGTGCTAATATGGCTCTTACAGTGTGAGGGAAGAACGGGGCTGAACATTATTACTTTTTTTTTTTTTTTAAATGAACAAAACCAAATACCTCTCAAAATATAGATGAGGAATTCATCGGACTTGAACTCCACGCCTTTAACCATTGTTTTGCATGTATATGAGCCCGCAGGGAAATTCCCTATGAAGCCTTGTTTGCTGTCATAGAAAGCATAGACAGCCTTGTCTAAACTGTTAATTAAAGTCACTTGAGCATTTGGGTCACTTGTCCGACAAGGGATAACGGTGGGATCACCTTCTTCTACTAGGATGAACTGGTCTTCTGGTATAGAAGGAACAAAAGGCATGTCGGGGTCTGTAAAAAACAAGAGTTAATTTTACACTTTCTTGTACAAGAATTGGATATCAATGACAGCTTATAGATCGTAACTGAAACTAGCACAGTTCATTACCCCACTTTTTCAGAGATTGCAGGTAGGACATGGTAATTGCATGCGGTATCTCAGTTTTGCTATTTGATCTGACATTGTAGTGAGACATTTGACCTAAGCACAAAATAGGAAAGGGCTTGGGCTCCTTTGTGACAATTCAGGACGCAGATTGAAAAATACAAATGATCCCTCCCCCCCAAAAATGCTAAGTATTATTAATCCCCTTAGGCCTGGTTCTGACATATCTTTTTGCCCCCACTGTAGGAATATCTAGTGACAAAAAGCAAGAAAATCACTTCTGGGTGTGAAAACATTCATGCAATTGCTGAGGACTAAAGTAAAGCTGAATTCACTTTATCATAGACAACTCTATCAAAATATATGTACAGCAAAGACCTCAGGGAAGAATTTGGACTTAAACATTCTATTTTTATGACACAAGATTTTGCACTTAGGTGCAACATTCACTGCACAAAAACATTATTAAAGATCCTGCCTTTTATTGGCACAAATCACTCGTCTTCTTCAGTTAGATGGGTTTTTTCCCTTTGGTAATAGTAGCTGTCTCCTAACCAGTATATAAGCAGAGAAGAAAAAAAAAATCCAAACACTTTCCATGTTAAAAAGTAGAAATCAGTTTCATGTTGCTTATGTTGAACACCATTAAAGCCACATTTCATCAAAAATAGTTCAATGTACTTATCTTCATGCATTTCTAACATGTCCAACACTACAGTTATGAGACACAGTTAATTATGGTCACAGCATGTGGTTTTCAAAATATGGTATTCAACCAGAAAAAAAGCAAACAAACACCTGGTAGTTTTATTTCTTTTGAAGTCAACAAAATATATGCCAACTTTCCAATCCAAAGTCTGAGTTTAAAACACAATTGCATAATATAGCCAATTTAAAAAGCATAGCCCTCAAATTATCTCCATTTGGCCATTCGCAATAAACAAATAATCCCTGCTAGCCTGAAGCTTCTGTGCAAAGCTTTATAATAAAATTTAATAAATAGAAATCCAAATCCCTCCAACAATAGACTTTCTGCTGCACTGGCAGGCTCTTTGTAGCAATATTCCAAACACAGCACTCCATCCCAAAGATGCTGCCAACTTCATGTATTCATTTTCCCACTGTAATTTAAAACAGAAACAGGATTCACCTAGTTTGGTTTTCTGTGTGCTCTTAGTGAAAATAGGATATTGTGTGAAGTCTCAACGTAATCCTCCTTGGCTAAAGTGGGTTGCTGCCACCCATTGCCCTCCTAATTCATTGCAGGAAAAACAATTGTAAAGACAAAGTTTATAGTGGAAACAGAAACACTCTCTATAATTTGGAGAAAAGGATATGCTTCTGCATTTATGACATCTTGATGGTTAGTGAGTGGAAAAAATTACAGGGTGTCTCTGCCCTGCAAATCTGGTAGGCTGATGTCTAGAGGCTTTTAAAAACCAAACCCAAAAGCCCTCTTGAAGAAATCTTCCATCTCTTGCCTTTATATTCCTTCACTGGGTGAGTTACAAGACTGCTTAACACCAACAACATCTTCTGGTGATTTGGTTAGAGCTGTTTAGAAATTGAGATACACGTGCCAAAGCCTGCAGCCTCTGCCGAAACATCCTGCTTCAAGAATGAACGTAAACACTTTACATTTGTTGTGGGAAATGGAGAAAAAGCCTTGGAAGAATCACTGTCCTTGAATCACACATCGTGAAGTGCAGAAACTTAATGCCACTGCAAAACAGCCTTTAAAACAAGTCCCGTTACTGCTTCTTGACTTTTTTCCCCTTCCACAATCTTCCTTGCAGTGGCAGACGTCATCTCCTTCACAACATACTGCAGTTTTGCAGGATGATTTACAATCTCTTCTTCTCTCTTTTGTTTCCTGTTCAAAATATTTACTGCAAATCTACTGGCTTGATCTTTCCTGGCCCTGTAGTTGTGTCACTCATCCCCTGAACCCCAGCCAATGCCAAGGAAACATCTAGACAGGGCTTTACAAAGGCAGTCGGTTGTGGCTCAGCCGCTGGTGCCTATCTCAGCTATGACAATAAAGATCTTCATCCCATGGATAGCGTGGAAAGCCTTTAAACAGACTTCCAGTCGGAACAAGGGGGTGGGAGGGCAAAGCTGGGGATAGGTACTTCCAAAAAGAAGGGATGCCATTTCTTCTGGGTCCAACAAGTTTTCCACCACTAAAGAGAAAGGCGGCGCAGGGCCTGGGAAGGCTGTGCTTGCTTTGAAAATTACAGGGCACTGCATGGTAGCACCATATTTTTAATCTTGCATCAGACTGGCCAGCAACAACACTTCTCATTTCACTGTCCCTTGTGACCGCCACCTCCAAGACATCTCTGTTGCTTTATACTTCCCAGGCCCTATGCACACACAAGCTTTTTCCAGTTCTCAGTTCAAGCCTAATTCCGGTTAAGAACGAGGTATGGCCTTCCTCATCTGGCAAATGCTTTAGTGTCAGACATGGCACTGGTTTGGTCAGTACACGTCCCAAACCATCCACCCAAGTCACCCCTGACAGGACTGCCATTGACGTTAATGCCCACCTGGGGGCCAGGCAAACCCGAAGGCTGGACATGCTCCCACAGCCAAGCTGACCTGGCCACCAAGGTCTACTACCTAGACCCTGGTGGTCAGAAGACCTCAGCTCTGAAGTTGCAAATTCATCCCTCTTCTTGAGAACTAAAACTCTTACAAAAAAAAATGAAAACCGATAGAAAGAAAGAGGAACATATCCGTAGTCTCACAGGGGCTGGTCTTGATTTACATGTTAGGAAATGGCCCTGGGGTCGTTTATCTTCTTCTGACAGCAAATTGCCACCAGCAATACTCCTCTTCTGAACATCCAGAGTTCAGCTCTCCCATCCAAACCTCCAGGTACAGCTGTGGCATCCCCCACTTACCAGGCACATAGATGTAGATGTCCTTCCCTTCCACTTCCCCATCCTCCACTTGAGTGTGATTATAATAGCAAACATATGAGCCCGTATGAGCGGCTGAGGCATTTCCTACTTCGAGCACCGTCACGAAGAGGCCACTGTTGTTTTCTTCATGTCTAATGTCTATCCTGTGGCTTCCCTCGGTCACTGGGTACTG
Source organism: Buteo buteo (assembly GCF_964188355.1). Classification (NCBI taxonomy): domain Eukaryota; kingdom Metazoa; phylum Chordata; class Aves; order Accipitriformes; family Accipitridae; genus Buteo; species Buteo buteo. The sequence continues at coordinate 30,767,329 of NC_134171.1, read as the reverse complement.
CCAGCTCACTTCGCTGTCTCCAGAGCATTTGAGTGTGAAATTGGAATTCAGCTGTACCACCATTTCATTCCTATTGGGAACAATAGTCGGCAGAGGAAGCTGGCAGAATGTTAGGAATGGTCCTGCAAAAAGACATGAATAAATAGCATGTGAACACACAGAACAGCCTCAGCACGGGGATGTGAAAGCAAGCAGAGTGGATCCAGAGCAGCTCTTTTTCTGATCATTTCAGACATGCTGATGTCCCAGGAAATTCGCCCTTGTTAAAAGCCAGAGCTTTGCCCAATGGATGGCAAACGGCTTCCCTTTGAAATGCTAAGTGTTTGCTTGCTGACTTCTGTTTGTCAAATCAAGAGGTGAAAGACAGATGTGAAGTTAGAGATGGCTCCCAGTGCACACCTCAGCTTCCCAGCCCCAAATGTGGGCTCGGCTCTGCTGCAGACCAGTGAATCCCACACCCTGGCTGCTGGGTCGTGGGCATCTTACAGCTCCTTCCAGCAATGGTCTGGAAACCAGCAGTTCTGTCAGCCTTCGAGTAAGCTCACAACCGAAAGTTAGAAACCACTTCCCAAGACCAACACCTGCGTTTTACATCTGGCTTCTATTTCTGCAAAAGGCCGGAGCAGGGGCTTACACTGAAAACTTGGGCATCGGGTCTACCTCTAGCCAAAATGTACAGAAGGTTTATAGCCAAATAAAACTGTAATTCACTGAACTAGATGTTGTAGATGGCACTGGTTTTCAGATGCAATCTCCAGTTACAGGCTCAGATTTGCAAGCCTAGATAATTTGTAGGTGGGCTGGTGCAGGTCCAACTCCCAGAAGCAAAATTAGTGGAGCCACACCCTAAAAAAATAGGGAATTCACCAGGGGAACAGACGTGTTGTTTCACTCTATCGAATGACCCGTACAAAACAGATAGGGTAGTCCACGATAAACAAGCAGTTAGGCCCACGGCGTGAAAGTGGGCTCTGTGCAATAAACCGGCAGCAGGAGTCCAGACTCTCTTTGAAACCAATTTCTCACTCCTGCACGTGTTATCTCAGTTTACAGGCCCTTTCTATATTTGGCGCCCTGTGGCAAACCCTGCCCTCCCCTCCCAGCACCATTCTCTCGGCAGATGTCGGGAGGCTCGGCAGGCAGCCCCGGCGAGGGCGGTTCGGTGGTGCGGCGTGGGAGGATGCGGGGAGCCCACACAGGCAGCCTCGCCTGCACCACGCTGCTGGAGAAACCCCAGTGGGGCAGGGCTGGGACAGCTGGAGGTAGGCAGGCTCACTTTCCCTGCGCAAGGCAGAGAAAACGGGGAGGAGGGAGGTTATAGCAGCTTTAGGGGTGCCAAAGTGGCTGGCACAGGCTAGCGAAAGTACTGCCTTCTCCGCAGGTCTGGTCTTAGCCTACCGATGGGAAGGGCAGAAAAATAGAGTCTGTAGCCAGCTGGCAACCGTTTGGCATTTGTTATTGTGGGCACAATGAAAGCAAGCTTAAATACAAATTTACAAAGGAATAGGAGTGGAAAGGCTTAGAGGACTGAGGAGCATTACCTGTGAGAAAACATCCCAGGATCAGGAACGTCCGTGGGGAAGTACCCATAGCTACCAACAACTGAAACAGAAAGGAGAAGGCAAGAGAGAGCCAGTTAATGGACTGACAACAGTATGAGAGGTTGCAGGACCCCTCTCCTGCAGTGCCCTAGCTCAGCTTCCCAGCACTCTGCACGATGCCACGGAGAGAAGCAGCCTGGGGACCCCGGCTCCCACCCGCAGCCCATTGAGGGTCACACCACCACCTCCCACGAGGTACGTGGGGCCACAGACTCATCACCGGCACGGGGAATGCAGCTAAGGCACCATAACCCTTTCTCTCTACTGCCAGCGTAAGGAGCCAAGTCCTGGCGCATCGCCCTCGCAAACAGCCTGCAAGCAGCTCCGATGCCCACTGCAGCTCCCAGGACCGAGCCCACAGAAACACCCCCGCACAGAGGCAGTACCCTCACAGGCATCCCTGAGGATGCAACGGCTTTATGCAGTAAGCTCTGACCTTATAGCTGCAAGCAGCTTTTATGGGAGAAAAAGCATATTTTGAAGCTACTTTTATTACAACTAGTACAATCCTGAATGATATTTTTGTTTTGCCATTGTACATATGTATATATATAGCTTAGTGAATACAATGTAATACAATAGTGTTTATTGCTTATTTAGCAAGAATTCCCTTGATCGAGAGGCATGCTATTTAAAACATATGCTGAAATCTTCTAATGGAGTAAATCCATGACAGACTGCAGGCCAGCACTGCCACTCACAGAGCATCTCTTCTCCCCAACACTGTGGAGATTCATAGATCATATGCGATAATTTCTGCTTTCAAACACATAATCCTAAGGCATCAGTCCTGAAGAGGCAACAATAGCAATAAGCATCTATGTAATTTTTGTGCCATCTAACGACATTTCTACTTCAAACCCTCAAGCAGCCTGCTAGGTAATTTCCAGAGGAGAAGCTCCTACAACCCCTGCTCCCATTGAAATCAATGGACATTTTGTTGGTGACTTTAATAGTAACTGGATTTGGCCCAAAGCCAATTTAGATTTAAAAAAGACTGCACGGAAGAACCTTTAATCTGAAACACAGACCGAGGAGTAAAATAAAAGATGATGTCCCAAGATAGGGACTACTTTTCAAAGGTTCTGGAGAGTTTCTATTCACCCTCTGGTATCCAGTTCCTGATGCTGAGATAGGAAAGCCCATAGGTCCATCTAGTTACTACGACTATGCCAGTGCCATATGGGAGTTAAATGCTTACATCATGCCAAGGAGTGTTTCTGAACTAGTCCTGCTTTCCTCCTGCAACGTGTGGAGCAGACAGCATGCCTTTGCAATGCAAAAAGTATTTGACACTCGAATCAAACCTAAGGGTCTCAGAAGCAGGATTAGAAGACTTCCAAACTACCAGCCTCAAAAGCATGTACAAACTACTTCAGAAATTCAGCTGACAACGTTCCAGCAAAGACAAGGCATTTTGCCTGATTCTTCAATTAGCAATAATTGCCATGTGTTTATGTATCTGTCTCCCACTGATAACAGAATCTTGGATATCAAGGAAGTCCCTTGGTTTCAGCCTCCTTACTCATTTTTATCACATTTATATCCTGAAATTCTTTCTGATAAAGTAACTCGCTGTAAATCTTTAAAGACTTACCATGGTCTGCCTTATTGATCCGACTTCTAGCCTCCCAAGATCCACAAGACAATGTTACCCCACTGTCTGCCAAGTTTCCTTCTGCTTTTTCTCTCTGAAAAGACAGATCTCTCCCCCTTTTGTGTTGTTTTTACAGACTATTCAGTGCAAGTGATGCAGCACAGAAGGAGAAAAAACAAAGCTAGCTCATCTCTTGTACACCAGTCTGTAGAAGCTCTGCTGAAGTGGACGTGCACTGTTGCAGAGCTGTGTGTGTAAGTGAGAACCGAAGCCCCATGGCTATACTGGTGTAAGTACAAGTGATGGCATTTCCAAAGCGCTACTTTGAATTTGCTGTCTTGGCTGGGCTGCCCCAGAAATCAGCAAGAGCTGAGTGCCTCAATCTACTGTTGCAGTTTAAAAACACAAGGACTTAACTAAATTTGCATTTTTCATTTGGCTATTCTTTCAAAACCCAGAGCTTTGATCTTTCCTCAGTGATCTGTTAATCTCATCAAGACCCAGAGCAACACTTCCTTGCTGTGAAAGATAGAATAATGTACTAAGGGTTCACCATCATCCGTACTCAAAATCTATCTGAACTGGATTTAGTTGCATCATGCATCTGACTTAAGCATGCGAGAGTCCCATCACCAGCATATCCTCGCACGTCAGTGCTGGAGGCAAGGTTTAACACAGGTACAATTTCACACTTCTGGGCAAGAAAGCGTTTACTCGTTCCCACAACACCAAGCAGGTACACTCATCGTGTTTTTCTTTATTTACCGTCACCTAATTTTTTGTATGCATTTATTTGGCTTTTTTGCCTTCCTTACGGCAGAGCAGCCCTCGTTGTCCTAAATCACCCAGATCTCAGCCCTGAATAAATACATTAGGTTCAGTTCCTAACACCATTCAATCAAATGACAAATTGGTGCAACCTCACTGAAGCCAGTAGATTTATGCAAGCTGAAGTCCAGTATTGACAGCACACATACAACGTAAGTTTGAGCCAACCTTAATTTCTTGCATACCTTGAACATTGCTAGCTAAAATAGAAACATGGACGTATATAGTGAAAGCTTGATGATGCCACGAGGGATTTGCCACACTCTCTGCAGGGGAGGCTGATTGCCCAGGGTAAAACAGTCATTGCACCTACTTTAACCACTGGGTTTTGAAAGGATCTGACTAAAATCCTGGTATCTCTCTTGTGTGCTTTAGTGATAAAAAGTCTGGAAAATAACATCTGAAGAACTGTTATCAGCAAGGAGCCAATCTTCAAAACACTCACTGCCAAGCGCTGGCTTCCTACCAAGAAGGGTTTCATTGACTGCACCACAGAAGACAAAGTAAAATCAATATCCAGAAAGCCAATGGAAATATATCTGTAGAAAATGGTGGTTTTGCTAGGTGATTGCTCTACATGTCCTAGAGAGAAAGCAGAGTGGTGGACCAGGACGAGCCAACAGTATATATTTTTTCATACTGCTGTAAATCAAACAAAGACCTCTTTCTTTCAAGACAGAAAACTAGCCCATCTACCAGAAGACTAGAGATTACCACACTGATTTCCTGCCAGCTACCCAGTCACGACAGTTCATCCTCTTGGCCACAGGATGGCAATGTTGATCCACATTAATGAACCAAATGTCTTGCCGAGCAGAAGGCAATGCTAATCTCCAACGTAGCAGATGGAATCTAAACTGGGTCTCCTCGATCAATTTAAAATTCAAATTTTGTATATTTTCATTTCATGCAAGTTCACCAACTTAAAAAAAAAATAGACAAATAAAACCAAACTGGTCCCTATTGCTCTGTATTTACATAAGTGATAGGACAGTAGTTGGATTGCAAATCTTGGCACGTAATGATGTGATTATCCTTGTTATGAGAGGACTGGATAATTTCAGTGGTGATTTTGTCAGAGTGGCATTCTGTCCTTCTGGGAAGACTGATCTTTTCCAGGAAGAGCTAAGGCCAGCCCAAGAAAAGAGGGGAACATTTCCTCCTTGTGGTATATGTCACTAGCTGAATGTAAATGTTCAGACAGGAACTCCCAAAATATGTCTTGGTTCTCAATTCCCAAATTGCAAACTTAGTTCTCCACAGGAGCAGAGCTGCCCTGCAGTGCTCACAGGTGGGTCTGAAGGTTTCACTGGGGGAAGGCTCAAACAATAAATGAAAATTTCTTCAATGAGAAAGACTGGCATATTCTCCTAAAATGAGGCTTGTTCCACATCCAAGTTATTTGCATCCAGCATAGCCTGTACACAGGAATAACTACGCACCAAGACTAGCCCAGTGCTGGGCTCCTGCAGAGAGCTTCGGGCTCTGCAGGACACGCGGTGATGGCTGCTACCCGATGTGCCTTCAAGCCAGCCTCAATTCTTCAGCCTAACCCTCAAGGACAGACTCCACATGCAGCCTAGGAGCTAAAGGTGGGGAGAAATTCACGAAGTCTAAATTTCCCCACTCGGTCCAAAGAGGATTTTCCAGACTGTCTCAGCAAACAGACAAAAAGACTGGCACTTCCAAGGAATACATCTCACTCAGATTCTCGGGATCAAACCAAAGAACATCTCAGATCGCAACTCAAGTGCTCAGAAGCATTGCATGGAAAAATCAATCCATCGCTGTTGACCACAAGAGCTAAGAAGCCTAGCTGTTGCAAACTTTTCCCCTGGGTGCCCATGCAAAGCTTTGTTGGCTTGAAAGAGATGAGTCAAGCAGGAGAGCAAGGCAAGAGGGAGAGAAAGGATTGTTTGCTTACTTGCTTGCTTTTTTTAAATTATCATTAGTTTTTGCCACCACCAGGAAAAAAACCTCTCAGGAGTCATTCCCTGGTCTTTACAACAAGTGGAGCAAATGTCTTCTATTAAAATTTTCAGAGTTCACATGCAGAAGTAGTGCCATTGTGGCCATGATGATCTAAGGATGCAAGCGAGGCGAGGACTGTATAAAGTTATCCATTTCACCCTCGCTTTTAGACCAACTGGTATAGCTGGAAATAACCAGCAAGGTCTCGGGTATGCAAGACTTTTTCTGTCTATATACATTGTACTCGAATCCTAGCTCGATACTGTAGTACTGTGGAGAGGCATTTTATTAAAATATTTATTACTTCCTGCTTTCTTGAAACCTAATACCTATATATTACTCTCACAGCCGCATGAAGATTTCCCATATATCAACAAGCAAATAACAGCGAAGATGGCCCCAGTGCCCGATGGCAGCTGGACTGGCACACCTCCTGCCCCTTGGTGCCTGGAGAGGAGTACCAGAACAAGGGGTCTCATTTTAAAGCAGCGGGAGAGCGCCTGCAGGCTGGGAGAGCTGGTGTGCTTGTGGACTGCTAAATCCCAGTGCTTTGTGCGGTCTCATTTTTCTTCAAACTTTTTTTTTCAAGCTTTGAGGTTGGCTAAACTGCTGTTTAGCTGAGGGCCTTTCTAAAATGCTCTTTGTTAACTAGAAGTTAAAACTGAAATCCCTTGCTGGGAGATCTTTCCCTAGCGTTTCTAGACCCAGCATTAAAAGTGGGATCTCCACAGTTCAGATTTTGATCCGCCAATGACAGAGGAACCTTTGATGCCTGTCTCCTTGCTTTGATCCCGTCCCTTGCCCCATCCAGGGACACGGAGTTAAGACAGCCGAGCTGGAACTCCAGCTGGGCTCTGCATCGGCCCTGGGAGGGCATAACAAGCCACCCCCCTTCCCCCGGTGCGCCCCGTCGGGGAGACAGCGGGCCGCCTACAGCCAGCAGGGACTGGGGTGGAGATGGTTGGGGAGGGGGGTACGTTGACACTCTCCAGCCCTCATCAGGCTGCAGGCGCTTGCCAGACCCTGCGTGCCCGCAGGGAGCCCGAGCGGCAGCCCCCAGGGAGCGGGGAAGGCCGCGGCTGCCCCTCGGTCTGTAGCCCCTCGGCGGAGCCCGAAGGCTAGAGCCGCTGCGGATCAAAGGCTGCCAGGGGCACCGAGCAAACCTAGCCGGGATGGCAACTCCCAGCCACTTCGCTGTTTGTCTGGGAAACAATAGGAAAGCCTTTGCCAAGCTGGAGCGATTTTTTTTTTTTTTTTTTTTTTTTTTTAATGCGAGGTAGCCAGGAAAAAAGAAAAGCGGGGTAAGGGAGATGGAGGGGGGGGCAGAGCAAAGCCATGTTCCCCTCCGGGGCTGGCTAATGCTGTTGGCGCTGCGACCCGGGACTTCTTCTCCATCCCCCTCCGTCGGGCGGGCGTCTCGGCGGGGGACAGACGTCGTGCCCCGGCTCGGAGCTGCGGGACCAAGGGACCAAGGGAGAGCGACGTGCCCGGAGCCTGGGGGACGGGTCCACCGGTCCCCACGCGGGCCGAGGCGATGCCCTGTCCGTCCCGGGCGTGCAGCCTCGGGCCCCGGAGGAGCGCCAGGGAGCCGGAACGTTTGCAAGAGACGCGCCGAAAATGCCGTCGAGGGGCGCTGGAAACGTGCCCCCCCCGGCGCGGGCAGGGGCCAGGGCATCGCCCCCGCCTCTGCCCCGCAGCCACCTCCCCGCCGGGATGCGGGCGAGCCCCGGGGGCTGGCGGCTGCGCCCCGGGGCTGCTGCCGCCGCCTCGCTAGATCTGTCGCTGCTGGCTCCAGAAAAAGCTGTCCAAGTCCTGTTCTCTGGAACGGCTCCTGGGCCGCGGGATCCGCGTCCAAAAATGTTGAGCAATGCCGCGGACAGCCAAAAAGCCATTTCCTACTCGCTCCTAGGACTTTTCCAGGGGACTCCAGCCTGGCAGAGGCTGGCAAGTTTGCAGCCTCCGCTCTTGACAAAATCCAAACGGTGGCCGCGAAGACCGTGCCCTCCCCCGGGAGAGGAGGCGGTGGGCTCAGCAGTCCGGCGGGGCACGCGGCGGGGCTGGCGTTCCCGTTGCGGGAGGGAGCTGTAAGCTGGAAAAGCTCCAGGTACCGGTCCTGCCTAAATTCAGCATCTTCCCTTCGGCTGAGACGTGTAAAAAAAAAAGACGGGGCGCGCAGGGACGGAGGTCGGTTTGCCTTGGGGGGGTTGCGTGCGTGCCCCCGCCCGGGATCTCGGGGCATTTTAGGCTAGCCGGGCAGGGGGAGAGAGGTGGGAAGGGGGATCTGAAGAGGGGAAGGTGGTGAAAAACAAAGGGTGGGGGAAGGGACGGGAGAGCAGCGGCGTGAAGCAAGCGAGGGATGCGAGAAGAAGGGGAGCCGCTTACTTCGCCGGTGCGCGGCCCCCCGGCCCCCCGGGCGGGCACCGCCGCTGCCCGCGGAGCCCCGGCGGGTCGCTCCCGCCCCCGCGGCAGGAATGCGGCGCGGTGGCCCCCGCCGTCCCAATGTGTTTGTCATTAGCCCTGGCCGCGCCGCTCGCCGCCGCGCCCCGACGGCCCGCGGAGCGCCGGCTCCCCGCTCCCCGCTCCCCTCCGCGGGGGCCGCCAGCGCCCGCCGCCCCCCGCCGCCTGCGCCCCGCGGGAAGGAGCCCCCTGCCCGGCTCAGAGCATCGGGGGAAAAAAGGGGGGAAAAAAGAAAAAAGGAAAAAAAAAAAGCCCCAAACCAACAACAAATAAATGAAGGGGGGAAAAGAGAAGAGAAGAAAAAAAAAAATCAAACAAAAAAACCAAAACAAAAAAGAAGCGGGAGAAAAGGTGAAAAAAAGGAAAAGGTGGGGAAGCTGCCCCTCACCTCTTACCTTCTCCTTTATAATCCGCAGCCCCACTCCTGCAGATTGTAAAGTATCCAAAATATGTCCACGTCTTTTGTGACTTTCCCCGCTCAGCCGCGCTCTTTCCCTCCCGCTCGCCCTCCCTCCCGATCCGACTGTAATGGTCTCACAAACCGCGTCCCGTAATTGATTCAATGTTATAGTCCATCCTTCCAAAACTAATCATTTGCTTTAAGTAAATAGCTGTCAGGAAATGAAGCCCCCCTCCGGCCCCTTCAGAATAAGAGCCGCCCTGGCTCGCCCGGCGCCCCCAGCCCCGCGGCCGGAGGCGGGCGCGCCGGCGGGAGGCTCTTACGCAGGCAGGGGGGCCAGTCTCTGCCTCCAGATTTCACCAGCCTTGCAGGGGACGGGGGAGGTTAGCCATATGGCAGGGGCGAGGGGGAGGAAAGGGGGAAGCGAAGAGTTTTGCACTGCAGGGGGAGAAAATAAAAAAAAAAACTAAAAAACCCCACCAAACGACAAAAAAACACCCGACCTAAAAAACTTTCATCAAAACTCCGAGTGCTCCCAATTTCATGAATGAGCCTTCCTTTCACAGACCCTCCAGGACGGTGGGTCGGGCGCCGGGCTCGGTGTCCACGGTCACACTGTGAGTTTATGGCTGGGGAGTTTGAGCTGGAAACGAATTTGCGGCTTCCTCGCGTCCTTTGTACACCGCTGAACTCGGGCTTGGGCTAGAGAGCGGGACGGACGGCCGTGAGCCAGCCAGGAGCAGGCGGCGCTGAGAGAGAGGGGAGAGAGGCATCGCTAACTTTTATGAATGAAAGACACAACGAAAGGTAACCTTCGCCAGGAGCCGGCCCCCCCGAACCCCGCTGCTCCGACGGGACCGAGAAAGCTCTTCTCTGCCTCTCCGCCTTTGCTTCGCCCAGCGCGAACAAACCCCAGTAACGGCCGAGCCGGGGGGCACGGCGAGGGCCGGAGGTGCCTGCGGAGGCGAGGGCAGCGCACGTCCGAGCCCGTCCTGTTTGAACACGCTCCAGACGGGGCTTTGATCCCCGCCGGGGAGCCAGCACCGGGTATCTCTGCTTTGTTGGCCGTCGCTATCTGCTGGCGATAAGGGGCGGCCGGGGGAGCTGCCGGGGAGCTGCCCTCGCAGCCCTTCTGCCGCAGGCTGCGTGCGGGAAGAGGCGAGCGGGGCCGGCGGGGCGATGCGGCGGCCGCGGGAGAGGGGGCAGTGCAGCCCCAGGAAAGGAGCGGCGCGGGAGGCCCCTGCCCGCCCGCCTGCCTGCCCGCCTGCCTCCCTGCCCGCCTGCCTCCCCGCCTCCCGGAGAGGGCACTGGCCCCAGAGCTGCGCCCCGGGGCTTCTCCCGCTTCCTCCCCTCCCCGGTCTGGCCCTCCCGCCCCCCGCACCTCTTTTTTCCTTTTAGTATTTAACAAAAGAAAAGTTTGTTCTCGAAGTCAAGCGCCAGGATCCGGTCTTTTTTTTCTCTCTCCTAAGCGAAGGGGGATTCACCCTCTGAAGCGAAGATGCCCCGAAGGGAAGGGGGGCAGAAAGGAGACCCGGCTCCCGTGACAAGCGCGCTCAGGCTGAGGTGCCCCGGGCTGGGCTCGCAGGGTCCCCGGCGGCGCTCCCGGCCCTTTGCACGCCCCTCCACTAGGGCATCCTCGGCTCGGGTGAGTGCACAACCCCGCTATTGCTTCCACATGTTCCTCCAGGAAATCATCGGAGTCAGAGCTGTGAGGAGCCCCTGGTCGGAATGCTAACAGGATACCGTAATGCTTGTGAATAAACAACAGGCTCCCAGTGAGTCAAAAGCATGGCAAAAAAAAACCCAACCCGAAAACAACCCAGGAAAAAAAAAAAACAACACACCCTGGAACTCTCTACCTGGGGGGGAGGGCGGCGAGCGCACCCAGCGGCCCGAACCCCTTAATTTGTGGAGGGAAAAGTTCTATCATCACTTGGGTCGGAGCTGCGGGCTCCCGCAGGCTTAAGCCCCACGAAGATGTGCGGTTCAGGCCGACGGCAGCCTGTGAGCTCCGAGGCGATCCTGCCGGGCTCGGGCCGTGATTTACCGGCGTGAACGTATCTGGTTGAACGTGCGGGGAGGTTGAGGTGATTCCTGCCCAAGGACCATCAGGGTGGGACGTGATGCGAGAGCTGCTCTCGCAAACAGAAAGGAGCAAAAGGAAAGGGGAGGAGGCGCCTTCTGGTTGCAATTACCTGCCTTATTTGAATAATGCCTTTGTCATGATCATTATCGAGCGGTCGTTAACGGCTTCCACGTGGGATCTCACAAGACCCAGCGAAAAATCAAAATTGCAGACTGGCGGGGACCAGCAAAGCTGCTTGCCAGGCCAGGCCGGCGCTGCGGGCGAGGAGCCCGACGGCCCCAGCGGGGACGGGGACGGCAGGGTCCCGTCGCCCAGGGCCCCTCCGGGGGAGCGGCGACACTTTCCCCGACGTGGCTTTCCCCCTTCCCCACGCCAAGGGCCGCGCCGCGCCGACCCCCCGCTCGCCGCCGCGGGGAGGAAGCGGCCGGCGGGAGCCGGGCCGGGCTCTGCCCGCACGGCCAGGGCCGGGCAGCCGCGGGGCCGATCCCCCCCGGGAAGTGCCGGCGGTGCCTATGGATTGATGCCGCGCAGAGGAGGTGGCAGTTCAAATAAACCCACCAGGACGGCTGCTGAGCTCTACCGTGTGGCGCAGGGGGGTCCCGTCCAGGGGGGCGCGGGGGACTTGGGGTTAGCAAGAGGACAAGCTGGGGGTGGGGGGATTTTTTTACCACTGCGGCCCCCTCTCCTCTCCCCTCTCCTCCCGCCTTCCCCTCCCCCGAAGGGCTGGAGCATAAGGCATCCCGCTAGCCTGTGTTTATGCGGCAACCGATGCAAGCTGCACATCTTCAACAAAACGGCGGCGCCCGGCCTCTGCCTGTTTATGCTCCCAACCTGCCCCCCCCCCCGGGGGGGGGGGTCCCTCCCCGGGCCCGCAGCGCCGGCAAGCTCCGGGCAGCGGGCACCGACGGGGCGGGTTTTTGCAGGGCGGCCCGCTCCGCTCTCGGAGGCTTCCAGGGGGGCTGGGAGGCTGCCAGCCGCCCCGCTCAGCATCCCCCCCCCCGCCCCGAAGGAGTCCCAATTTGCTGCAAGTAATGAGCCCTTTCCTGCCGCTCGCTCCCAAGGGTGATCCGGGCAGCGTTTAGCTGGCTGAGGCTATTAGCCAGCCTAATAGGTGGCTCATGTGGGGTCCGGGCGGCCTCCTGCGGGGCGGGGGCGGGCGAGAGGGGGTGCCCCGGCTCGGGCCCCGCGGGAAGCCCCGCCGTGGGGCCGCAGCCTTTTGTCTCGGTTTGATTATGGTCACCAGCATTGCAGCGATGCACGGTGCGGGGGTCAGCCGCAGCCTGCTCACCCTTTTCACCTTTTGGAGCAAGAACCCCTGCGTGGTGAAGAGCAGCTACGGCCTTGGAGCAGAGACCCCTCAAGCCCCTGAGAGAGGGAGAAAGCGGAGCGGCCTCTCATCGCTTGTCGCTATAAATCTGTGCTCGCATCTGTTGCGGAGGGAGGAGAATGCAGCAGTGAGGGCTTCCTGAGACAGAAGGGGAGCAAGTTAGGGGACCGCCAAGCCCCCCAGGCCCCCCGGGACATGTGCGCTGCCCGCAGGAGGGCCCTCTGTGCATTTACAGTCCTACCGGGGGTGGGTTTTTTTTCTTTCTTTCCCTCTTTCCACAACACTAGATTCCCTCATTTTGTTTGTTCAACAGAATTTGGCTCTGAATAGCAGGGATCCCGTGTCACCGAGAGAACAGGGAGCCAGACAAAAGAAATTAACGTTGCACAGCCTGCCCTCCCCAACCTTTATTTTCATTCCCCACATGGTTGGTTAAGGTAGTTCCCCATGCCCGTCGTTTTCCCACTGAGGCCGGTGCTGCCACAACGTCGAGCTGTTTTGCTTTCGTTGTTGCGTTTGGCTCTTGACATTAGAAGATGCCAAAACAGCCGTGGAAGCCTTATGCTTTGAAAAACAGGCTTTGTTTTTCCTTCTGCTCCCGCCCTGACTTTTTGACTGGGGCAGGACAAACAGGCGGCTCTGGCCCAGAAGCGGCCCGAGCCCAGTCGAGGGCTAAGGCAGCCCAGAAGGCAAAGGCCAAGCGGGTTGTCCCTCCGGCTAGCCCTCCACCGGCGCCCTGCTCCGCGCTTCGCTTTGCCCCGGCCCCCCCCAGCCCCCGGGGCGGGGAGCCCCGGGCCCCGCCACCGCCCCGACGGGGCGGGATGGGGTGGGGGGCAGAGCCGCCCTGCCTGCCGGCACCCCCCTGGCCCTGCGGCTGCCCTTCGCCGCTGGCCGGCCGCCCGAGGGTTCCCGGGGCAGCCCCGCCGCCGCCCGCGACACTAGAGGGCACCGGAGCCCGCAGCGAGCCCAGCCCAGCCGGGGCACCGCACGCCCCGCCAGCCTTTGGTGTCCCTGTTGTTAATTAAGGGATCGACCGGGTCTGGAGAGGATGGTGAAGCGGGGCCGGCCTCCCGTCCCCGAGAATCTGAGGGCTTCATCCCTGCAGGTCCAGCCCTACAGCCGCTCGGGGGTCGTGGCGTGCTGCAAGTAAAGCAGAGAGAGCAATTCCTCCCGTGCCGCAAATGAGAAGTTTTCCCTCTGAAACCAAAGGACCTCTTCTGCTGATTCAGCCCAGGTTTGATTTCGGTTCATAACTCCCGAGACCATTATCTCTGCCTTTGTTCTTCCAAGCTGCAGCAATTAATGGATTACAGCAGGACGAAAACACAGCCAGACCCAGCTGCTTTGGTTCTGCGTCTATTCACTATTAGTACCAGCTTTGCCCCCTCGGGCTGCTATGCTCGGGACCCAGCCCTGAGTTCTGCACGGGGGAGCTGGCTGCTGTGGAGGCCACCCTGGCCATAGTGGTCACGGCCACCCTGGCCATAGTGGTCACAGTCATCCTTGACGCGAGGGGCATGGGCCAGCCCTGGTCTGTGTCAGTGTCAGACCCGTGCGTGCCTGGGCTGACCACGTCCACCATACATCCCTCCCACGGGCACGGAAGAGCCAAGCTAGCTGAGGATCACAAAGTGCCGAACTCGGGAGAGACCCAACATGTCTGTTTACTGACTACCCTGAACTGCCCATGCTCCAGACATGGGATGTCATTTTTCTGCTTCATCCCACAACAGATTTTCTTCTGATGCTTAGTGATTAACGATACATCCCTTCGGGATGATTTGCTGTAGAATAACTTGAGCCAGGGCCAAGGTTTCTGAATTGTAATTGGCTTTCTAAAAGGATCCCTCTCCTCCCTGGATGTTTCATGCTCCAAAATACCATCACAAACAAAACACTATCCCTTTCTTTCTGTGGCATTGAGAGATTCTGAGCATGGGTCTCCCGCATCCCAAGGATAAAGAGGAGGGAAAGCTGTCAATGCCTCCTAAGAGCTTGCAGAATTGGGGTTTGTGTGGAGACAATGGAGGTTACAGGTTTCACCCAATACTTTCCAAAACAGGTCGACCCCTAATCCACCATTAGGAATTGCAAGAATCAGCATCCATGTTGACACAGTCAGCAAAAAGCTCCAGACCTGGAAACGAATTCAGTTCTTCCTCTTAGTCATTGAATTCAGTCATTCATTTTACTTTTATTTACCAAGATTATGCTGGAGGCGCGTTAGCAGGAGGTGTGAATTGCGTTGTCTTTCTTCTTGCAGCACTGTGTGTTTCCTGTACTCAAACAAAAGATTGAGGTTAGTTCTGTAACCCTAATCCGTGATGGAAGAAATCAAGCAGGCGCCATTCGCACCTAGAGCCAATGACTGAAGCCTGCATGTTCAGCTTGCTTGCTTTAGTTGGGAGACAGGAGGGACTGACACACTGAAAAGCCAGGGGAAAATGTTCCTCTCTTTTCTGTCACTTCCACAAAAGACTGTTTGGGCTTTTCCTTTTGTCTGAGGTCACCAGGTTTCAGTCTGTACCACCTCTAATTCTGCAGGGAGCACTTTCTGCTTCAGTTACGTGTTTATTTGCCTGGCTGTTGTTGGCAGTCTTTTAGAGTACTCAGTTACATGCACTTCACTTGGGCAAGGTGGTTACAGAGGGAGAAATGTGAGAGTGAGATGAGAGGAAAACGTAGGTACTGGTCCCTTCCCTGCAGATGTGAAGCTACAGCTCAGGCTTAGCTCAGACAGGGGAGCTCTGGCGTGGCTCAAGAACAGGGGGTACGGCAGCGTGTAGGTAGGTTTTGATCCTTGGACTGCTGGCTGTTTTAGTCAGATACTCTGGGTTTTAACCTAAATTATCTTTTGAGAAAGAGTCTAATGTGGAAACTGGGCCAGATTCTGCTTTGTGTAAATGTGGTGTAACTCTAACTTCAAGGGAAATATTCCAGATTGAATCTGGTATAATTAAGATTAAAAATTGGCTCTGGAAGTCTTTTCTTTGGCAATAAACTTAGAGAAGTACTGTGAAGAAAAATAATTCAAACCAGAACAATGTTTCAGTGCTCTTTTAAATAACATATGCTATAGGCACTTTGAAGGCATTTGTTCTCCATGGCAGCAGTATTTTAAAACTTTCACTTTGGTTCCACTAACCAAGTTAACCCTTGATAACCAACTGTGTTTAAAATAAGTTATGTACAGAAACTTCTCGCTTTGCAGGACATTGTCCAAATAACAAATAAACAAAAAAATTCCATTAAAATGATACAGTTACTGCTGGGGCAGTAGCAAGATTCCTCTTGCTGGTGAAGTAATGAATTTCATTGTTCTAGCCACAAGACAGGCATTGCAGTGAATCTGAATTTATACCTTACTTGTCAACAGGTTTTTTTCATGGTGCAAACTTTGTTATTTGACTGCTAAACTCAACACACTGAGAAGGAGCAATTTTCAGAAGGCAGTTGCTTAGTATCCCTGGGAAGCAAAGTCTGAAAGGAGTCCCTAAAGGAATGCTGAAATACTGAAGACCCGTAAATAACTAGACATTTTTCTAGCTCCCATGAATCAGACAACAAGATGTCCATTAATAGTTTCCATGTCCGATATCACTTCATTTGTTAGGCCCATGTCCCTAATAGAAACTTTCACCATCACTTGTTTGCAATTGGTGAGAAGATGCTGGCCAATTTTTTCCAGGTTTGGCATTCAACACCAACAAAATCACAAGGACTTTTGTCATTCTCCTGAGTGGTTCCAGACTTTCACCACAGGTTAATCAGATCTTTCTTTAGGGTGTGTAGGAAAAGGCGGGGGGCGGGGGGGAGAATCAGCCATCTTTGATTCCTTGTAGCGTATGAAGAATACAGATTTGGAAAATGTGTTTTGCTCTTTTTAGGTGGGGTTGGGATGTAGGAGGAGTCAAATCTTGTTATTTCAAAAAATACAGGAATATCAAGCTTTCCCCCCCTTCTTTTTGCTAGAGGACTCCTTGCTGAATCAGTGAACAAAGACATCGTGGTGAAACTGACCCTTTCACAGAGCAATCTTTTAAGCTGTTTGTTGAGCAGGTTTGTAGAGTTAGGGAGCGGTGAGACAACCTCCTGCTGCGATGAGCTTATCCACCATCCTTCCTCCGCCCTGCTCGGGTACCTCAAGAGGGATGCAGGAAGCAAACGAGGGAGAGCCCAGACTGCAGCACTGAAAGGACCTGTACTGCAAGAGCCACGAAGATGGGGCCCATTCTGATTTTACCCATTTGAGGTTTCTTTCAGAGAAAGGGAATCGTGGGATAATCCCTCACCTTCCTGGTCCCTATTCCCATCCATGTTTTTCTTCCTTTGTCCCACGTTAACAGGCTAAGTGCTGAAGGAATAACAGTAAGGATATGAAAAATGCCCAAATCAGAACAGTGCTCTTTGCTGGCTCTCTTTGTCCATCAGTCAAAGACACTGCAAAGAAGGAATAGAGTAGGAACAGGCCATTTCACCCCTATTTTGTATTTTCATAGTCAAAGGGAATAGAAACATGCTCTCCTCATTGTCAAGAGAATACAGAATTTCCTTTCCCTCTGTCTTTGTGATGGGAAAAAACACTTGTAGAGCCAAAGTAAATCAAAATAAATTCTTGCAATTCCTATCCATCACTGAACTTACATTTTCTCATCTCAGTTATTTTTCTCCCAATGTGCTTTATACTACTATAAGAAAAATGTATTCTTTAAATCCATGCCTCTACGAAACTTTGTTGGGAAGCTCTCGTTAAGAAAACTGCAAGCAGTCTCTGGTGGTCTGAATGAATCTACGAAGCCTGCTCTGATTATCCTTTTCCAAAACATAGTAGGATTTAGTCAACTTGACAAGATGAAGGATTTGAGGAAATGTTTTACTCCAGAAACATCAGCAGCTGTACAGCTGGGGGCTGGTTAAAACAGCGCTCGGAAGTATAACTGTAGCCTCCGCCGTTAACAGGGAAGTCAGAGGCACGCAGTTCTGCTTACAGGAGGTTAAAATATATAGGTAGTTAGACAGTTTGAGTGGACAGAAGCCATTGTAAATATCTGAAGAGTCGAGTGCTTTTTTTTACTGGGAGACAAATGGTCCCCCAGCCCACTTAGCACCTGCCAGTGCCTCTCTGCTGCCCTTTGCCCTGTGGGACTGCTTCTTCTGACGGCTTCTGAAGCTCTCCCGGCTTCAAATTCCTTCTCCGTATGTTGGCTTTTTTCTTTGCTGCCTATCCCAATATTGACTTAGGAAAGAAGGAGAGTTAAAAATAGCTAGCTCCCGTACAGTCTACAGACCTTCTGCCTAGCTTTGCTTTAGGCCTGTGAATCACAAACATTGGTTTAAACCATCATTAGCATCTGAATGGAGATAAGGGGGACAAGAGGAGCTAGGGTAGGCAGTCACCTTCTGTAAGTATCACCCCTCAGTTATTTTGAAGAGTAGGAGAGAAGCAGGATCACAGCGGAGGATGTTTGCATCCCATTTCAGCAGCGGGGGTTATTTGGAATTAAGGATGTAACAAATTTGCTTTCAAAAAACCATCTTGGATCTCTCAAAGAGTCCACTGGAGCCTGAGTGAAGCCTGCTGTCATTCATGGGTAGCTTCGATTCCTTCCTTCTCCTCACTGCCATCCTTGCCTCTAAACTGCTCTGCCTGCCCAAACCCAGGAGAAGCAAGTGTGAAGTCCCAGGTCACTGGGGTACGCAGTGTGAAGGGGGATGTGTGTGGCGTGGAGGGGGGTCTTACTGTAGTGGGTGGCACAGCTTTACGAAGGTCAGTAAACCTGGGCTCCATCAGACCACCAGAGAGAGTGGGTTTCCCAGCTGGAATCACTCAAACATGTGGCCCTGCACTGAAAAACACCCTCGCTCCAGTCTCCAGGAATGCATCTCTGCCATGGTTAGTAAAAGTGTCCCAGAATATCTCAGCGTCGCAATGTTACACAAGAAGAGAGCCAAACTCTGAGAGAGACACATTCTAATTGGGATTAAAACCAACTGCTGGCTTCCCACCCAGAAGCAAAAATAAACCGAGCAGCAGCAGTAAGCACAGGCACCACGGGCTCCCTCCGCCCAGCTCCACGGCCTCGCCAGCTCTGCAACTCCTGCAGCATCTCCAGGAGCCGCAAGCAGAAAGGAGACACCACAAAAGTCAAACCCAAAGTAGGCTGTGGTGAGGTGTCCTTCAGGGAGAAAAGCTTTCAGATGTCTATAGCGGTTAAAACATGCCGGGAGTGACTGTTTTGACCCTGGGTGGATTCTGAGAGCAGGTGGTGAATCCAAAATATCCCAGCAGTGTGGTTTTCTTTGGCAAGGAGTCAGCGGTGAGAAATCTGATGTCATCCTGATGTCAGAGCTTGAATGTGACACATTGATATGGCAACGTAATGACTAACCCATGTGGACTTGGGTCTCTACCCTTTGCTGGGGAGGCCCGAGGACGAGCCCCACCACACAACAAGCCTGCAGATGTGGCCAGAGGGGCAGGATGGCATGCTCGAGGGGATGCTTGCTGGCATGCCCTGGCAGCAACCTGGCAGTCCTTGAGGCAGAATGTAGATGGAAGGCGTGCAGCCACCAACCACACAGGCCATGGGCTGCTCACGAGGCTGCTCTTCCTTCGTCATATCTTTGTGGCTTTGGAGCCTGGAAAAGAGCATCCCTGTAGCTCCAGCCATGGAGCATCAGGAGAGTTCAGCTCTGGGAACCACAGGAAGGGGGAAGGAAGAAAGAGGGATTGTACAGAAGCTCTAAAACAGCCAAGAAGTGATTTTATATTTATGCTTTATTTCATTCTTCAGTTTAACAGTGGAGGCAGAGCTGAGACAGGGTAAGATTGAGTGGTGTTACACATCTATGAACCCTCCACAGCAGGCTGCAATGCCACTGTTTGACATCTTCTGCTGGAAGAGGGACTGAGTTTCCTCTGCGTGGTTAAGTAAAACAGGAGCACCAATGATAAAATGGTAAAAATCCACCCTCCCTCACTCCTGTGTTGATTACCACCTGAAGCTTTGCCCACTCCCAAAACCTGGTGGAGCGCCCTTGATGCCAGAGGTGTCCTGCGGCCTGACAGGCATCTTCAAAACTGAGCTCTGTTGGGAAAGATCTGGGCACAGTCCGTGGTCTCCTGAATGCAGGGATTACGCTGAGACCTGGAACCTGAACCAGACCACAGTGCAAGAAATGCCGCATGCAGAGGGTACAGGCAGAGCTTGCATCCTCCTAGTTTTTACAGTGGTGGTGACAGGTCTCCAGGCATATTGAAATGCATTGATGCCAGCCCTTAAATTCTCCAGCTGGGTGGGGAGTGGTTTTGCTGATGATTAGAGCAGACATAGTGATTAGGTCCACATTAGGAGCATGAGTTTGGAGCAGGGAAAATTCAGGGTAGAAGGAACAGCTAAGCCTGTGGAGAAAGCATAGGCAGAGGCTTGTGTCCTCTTGGTGGGATTTAAGTTAATTATGCACTCAGCAATTCACTAAAGCAGCTACAAGGCTACAAAGGTGCAAGTTTAGACTGCCTAGCATTTCTGTTCATATCAGCTTGGAAACCTTTGGGCCCATGTATATCACACATGAAATACCTGTCGGAGTTACAGTCCAGGAGACTGGGTTTGACCAAGTAAATAAAACTGATCAGCTTGTGTTTAGTGCTAGTTGTAAAGGAAAAAAGACCAGTCACTTCGCAGATGCAGTGACTTTACTGGTGTGAATGATAACTGTTGAAATCTACAAAGTTACAGTGAGCAAAGAACCGGACCAAGAGGATGAGCCTGCTTTCTTTGAAGTCACAGTGATCACCCATTATGTTTTTCACTTTTGGAAAACTGAAATAGTAAAACAGAAAATCTGTGAGGACAATAGTATATGTAACATTCTGTATCTACAGAGGTCAGTTAGACATCTCTCAGAAAAATCAGTGTTCTGAAGGTGGGGTTCTAAGAAAAGTTTCTAGCGATTTTGTTTCACTCAATCTATGTTAAGAACACCACTGAAAGGACTTTGTTTTGGAAACACATAAAAACCAGAGCCAACTTTCCACTTCCAGCATCTCCCGTTCAGAAGGAATGTGCAGAAGACCTTGATATGATATGAATTAAAAGGATTCTGTCTTTGCCAGCCCTAAATTCCAGGAAGTGAAACACAGCATCCTCATCTGCTCTTGCAGGGAACATTTGTTTTTACTCTAGCCTAAATACCAGACTGTTTCCTAAATCTCAAGAAGCTGACCGTTTGCTTAGATTCCTCAACCTCTCACAACAGAGCGGCAGGCTCTACGCAGGCATTTCAGGCGCTCTTGCACGCCGTCCAAAATCAACTCCTGCCCCTAGGGATTTAGAGGTGCCTCTGGAAGAAACATAATGGGACTCCACCATGAGCAGAGCTGGTGGGACAGAGCTAGTGGGACACGT
This sequence comes from Buteo buteo, assembly GCF_964188355.1. Lineage (NCBI taxonomy): Eukaryota > Metazoa > Chordata > Aves > Accipitriformes > Accipitridae > Buteo > Buteo buteo. Next base: position 30,746,654 of record NC_134171.1, on the reverse strand, counting down.
AGCCTGCTCAGAGGCCCCTCGGTGGCAACGCACAGAGTGATGGGGCCAGGAGATCCTTTGCTATCCGAAGCCAGGCTAACACACCATCTTGTGACCTGCAGGGGAGTAGATTTCATAAAGGAGATTCAGAACTTCATGAAAACCTTCCATAGCCCTGCAAGGGCTGCTTTCGGTTATTGCTTCTTTCCTTCCTCTCTATAGTGTCTTCCATTATTCTACTTTCTGTGCGCAGGCAGTGGGCATCCTACCCATCTAGCACACATAGTCCCAAAAATGTGCAGAAATTTTCTGGCCCCAGCTTCTGAACTGGCGGATATTACCGAGCCAGTCCCTCGCTCCCTGCAGAGCAACTGGGCTGATGCTTTCCGAGTGCGAAGTGCATCACGCTAGCAACATCTGACACTCTTCAAAGAGGTTGTATACTGCATCTGGTGGAGACGCTGGATTTGCTGCTATCATGGAGAGGAAGGATGCAGATAAAGAGGCTTCTGCAATCACCAGACAGCTATTAAAATTTAGAAGCCCTGATCCTGAGGACAATTGGGTCAATAAAAATCTTAAATTTGTCAGGATACCTATGCCTGCTGTCAGCTGGTAAACCACCACCCTGCCTGCTTCCCCCTCCTCTCACCAAATTCTGCTGATGCTGGCATCCCAGAAGCACCGGACTGGGGCAGCAGAGCAAATAGTCAAGCATGACGAAGTGTGTGGGTTTCTCCTGGTTTAAAAAACCTCACAAAAAAGCAGTAACATACTAAATATTTTACTAAATATTTTCTGAAGTTGCTGAGGGATTTAAGTAGCGGGCAACATTACTCAGAGGTAGTATAGTAGCTTTTAATCTTGAAAAATAATTAATTAGACACAATAGCATATTTTGGCAAGCATTGCTCTTTCCCAAACATTAAAAAAACCAACAATTATCATTGTAATAACTACATAAGAATTAATCAGGGACTCCATAAGCATTTGGTCAAAACCCGTACCTCTGGATATCATATATAAAAAGTCTTTCTGCTTGGCAATGCTACCTGGGGCCTGGGTTAACATCAGCATTCCCAAAATTCACTGTAAGGTGGTTAAAAAACTTCATTGTGCTATACCCATATATACATCACCTCCTGTCAGAGGTTCTCTTTCAGCATCACTATGGAAGAAACTTGGGACAGTGAGTGTAGCTCAGTAGGGCATCTCCCATCCAAAATCCCTCTATAGCTAACAGTGTAAAATCACTGCTCCACATGGGCTTCTGGCTGCTGCTAACATAAATGAAAAAGCTTCAACTAGCCAAAACAGGTCACTGCTTTTTGCTGGAAATTTTTAACAGACACTGGTGGGAGTTTTTTAAATTTTCTCCAAGAAATCTCTTCTTTTTTGACAAAATTAAGAAAACCCAAATTGCAAACTAGAAAAATCTATTTAAAACACTGTCAAGTTCTGATTTTCCACATTTCTTTATGAGTTTCCTTTTTTCCTTTTTTCCCCAAAGCTTATAGAAAAAAAAGGGGGAAAAAAAAGAAAGACAGAAGAATACAAACATCCCTGCTGCATGGTGACTCTCTCCAGCTCGAGAGCTAACACTGAACACCCTGGTTATCTCAACTCCATACTCCAGTTGGGCTTGTTTACTACTTTGTGCAACGATGCAGGCGTGCTGGCTCGCTTTCAAGCTGTTGCAACAGCCAGCCACATCCTGAGATTCTTCCTCCATCTGTCTGCTGTCAGACCAAAGCACATTCCCATTTACTGGACCGGGGACAGAGAAAAATTGGGTCAAGAGAAAGACAGGTCGATGCTCGCTCCTTTGTGGCAAAACCAGCGCTGAAGCTTTGAGCTGTGCTGGTGGCACAGGCAGAGCAGATGCTTGCTGCAGTTCTGGACTGAGTCAGGAGATACATGCCCGAGAGAGAAGGAGATTGTGATGGGTTTGGTCTATCTAGGGATCCAAGACTTCCCTAAGCAATTTTGAGAACAGAGAGTGGTGAAAAACAGGGACAAGAATAAAGAAATGCAAACAGTTCCTTTCCAGCTCCTTCTCCTTCTGCCACCAATATCATCTGGTTAGAGCTGATGTGGCTGAGTATGGGTTTAACAGGCAGAGTGACTGTAATCCTAAGTGTTCTGATAGTACATCAAAAGACAGGATAGTGAAAAAATACATAATTTTATGAAAATATTGACAAGTGTATGGTATGCTGCCTTAAGAAAATGAGATATACAGTATTTTTAGTATCACGGTTAACAGTTATACAAGAAGAACTTAGAAGAATGTGACTACACGCAATATTTAGGCTAATTTTTACTTTATTTGACAACTGCTTTGAACAGAAAATAGCATTTTAGAAAGATTTTTCATTTCCTATACTCATATCAAAAGGATTTTGAGGTGCAAAGGTCACTCATTTTTCTAAAGGGTGTGGTGATGTAGATCAAAAAATTGTATCATGGCATGAAATTTGCTTCATTGCAGACTTTGATCACTATCAGATTGTTATGATTCCTATTGGAGAAAAACTTTGAAAAAATCAAGTCCCAATAGCACAGTTCTGAAATGCTATCTCTAGCATTTCTTTTGAAATCCCCTTGAAATATTTTTGTCACACTATTTGTTCTTACTAGTTTGTTTTTCTAATCTTTGAGTTTAATCTTTTTAGCAAAAAAATCTGGATAGCTCCCTCACAAGAGAGAAAGAATATGCCAGGATTGTTTAGTGTATTATATATTACTTGCCACTTTGATAATTACCTAATTTGCAGGCATGGGCATAATGTCAAGTTGGCAGTGTCACCTTAAACTATGATTTCAAGAATGCTGTTTTATTAACATGACCTGACAGATTCCCATAAACCAGCGAAGTTGTGCAATGCTTCTCCTGTGTTTTCATCCTTTAGCACAGATCTTTTTTCTCAGAAAAGAAGGGCATTGCAGCATATATATATGGATATATAAAAATATATATACAGCCTGTCCCACAACCTGCAGTCACATGAGTGTGACAGACCAAGTCAGAGGCTGCGTGACAGTCCTTGTCGCCAGCTCCTGTCTCAGACCTCGGTCAGAGGGGCAGTTAGCAGAGCTCAGCTCTGGCTCAGCCGCCGTGCGGAGGTGGAGCTGCGCTGGCCCTGGTTTCGCCTGAGACGGAGGAGCTACTGAGCGGTGAGTGCTGCTGGACCACGGCGGGCTCCGCGCACGAAGCGATGCCTGTTCTGCACCAGGCAACGCTCCAAGCAGACACGGCAGGTTTCACAAGGGGACATTTTACTTAAACGAGAAGCTTCTCAAAGTGTTAAAGTTAAAAGGAAATCAGAAAAGGAAGAATCCAGGATTTGTGGCCAAGATAAGACTGTAACAACAGCTGTACCAAGTCAGATCACAGGCCCATCTTGACCCTGACCATGGCCAGCAGTGAGCAACACAGCAATAGAGGCAAATGCATAATGTTACTTTCCTAGAGTACCAATCTAGCCTGCAACAATTTATATCTCAGAAGGAGTTCCTTCATGTTTAATAGTTCCCAATGTCCATGAATTTTTTCAGTTGCACTTTGTATCCCAGCAGATTTTTAGCCTCTGCACATCCAGAATCAAGGAGTTCCTTGGAAAGAAGTGTCAGCAGAGCCTCAGGAGAGATGAGTGCCACTGACAACAGTATGGACACTGGCAAGGTCAGAAAGACTCAAAGACAAATCAGATTTTGGGGATGCCAATAAAGAAAAACATAAATTACAGCAGGCAAATAAGAGGAAGGAAACTAACAGGAAGGGTCATCATAAATTTCATAAAGAAAAGTACAAAAAGTTTAAAACAAACAGTAAGGGATTCTTTACCTATATTGGAAAGAGGATCTCATGGGAAGAACCCGGGGACTCACTGGGTCACTGAGGATAAAAGGAAAAACTCAAAATAAGCACATTCCTAAGAAGATAAGTAATGACCCTTTGTTTATGTTTATCATCAGAAATATGGAAAGATGCCTGCTCTGAACTTGGTCACTTCCTCTAAGAAACATGAGGCCATCTTGGAGACAAAGAAGTCAGAAGAAACCAGAGTTTACAGAGCAGTAAGTTGCCAGTTCCAGATGTTGTGTATCTAAAAGCTGTGATGAAGCTCAAGGCTGGAAGCGCAGAGCAGCCTGGGACAACATGCAGTCTCCATGGTGGCTCTTCCAGGAGGCCAAAGGACTGCGAAGACCACGGCTGCTCTCCAAAAGCCTCTCCAGAGCAGCACAGCAAGGAAGAGTCTGCCAATAAAGTCTATTGAGATCAAGTTGGGAAGCATCACTGGTAGACAAGAGGACCCGGACAGTAGGCAAAAAAGAACTTAAGGACTGAAGTGCGAGAAATTAGATGAGATCTGGCTTGAGAATGTGCAAGATCATGTACCAATGGGTTATGAACAGGTTTTGCCATGGAATAAGAAAGACTGTAGACTGATGGGAAAATTTTGAGCTCCTAGACGTGTAATGGCCAAAATAAAAAAATTTTGAAAGCAAACAGGTAACAGGATGTATCAGGATAAGAACTGACATCAGAGAGATGGAAGAATAAATGCCGCTTTAAAGGCACTGGGTAAGATCTCAACTGAAATAGCCTGTGCAGCTGTATTCAAGCACACCCAGGCAAGGTAAATCCTAGGTACAGGAGAAGGGCTACCTTGAAAATGGAAGGATAAGAGGACACCTAAGGAGCTTGGGTATGTCAGCCTGGCAAACTGAAAACTGAAGAAGTATAAATGTCCTGTAAATGTATCAGCAAGAGTAAATACCGGAAGGGAGAAGATCCCTTTAAGAAAAAGCAAAAGAATAAATGCGTTAACAGGTATTGGTAAATAAAATAACAGTAAAGAGGTAAATATGGATCATGCCCATATTTAGGCTGGTAAACAAAATGTTTCCACTAGTCCACTAAAATGGTGGACTAGTCACCTGGAGCCCTGCAGCAGCCTGAGAGCAGTGAGACAGAGCTGTGCCTACCTTCACCTGGGAGGTGAAAGACCTCTCATGGCCCTAGTCTTGGAGGACCAGGTTCCGTATAATCCTGAAGAGCATTTATTTTGCCAGAAGGATGGGACAGCAAAGGCAAGCATGACATCAAAACTGCCGTATCCCATCCCCAGTTTGGGGAACCAAGCTATGAGGCAATGGCTCCTGTTATGGGGAGGAGGCATCTCCCTCACCAGTAACCTCCGTTATATACACACCAGTTCTGCCCTTGCTGGTGGCCGCAGTAACGGCAGTCTGATTTTTCAGAGCTTTTAGATACGTAGAAGAGGCAGAGATTGCCCATGCTGAGAGTTAGTGCTGAATTATGACACTCCACAAACCACTGCGGTGCAGCAAGGAATAAATCTCTTTAGCATTATGTTTAAAGGTCCTAAATAAAAGGAAACCATTAATTGCACCAATATTAACTGGCTTGTTAGAAGCTCAGTGTTTGCTCAGGATTTCCTAGGTTACTGGGCAGGTCATCAGAAAGATTACACTTTTCTGAAGCTTGCAGTAATTGGCTGGTAGCTATGGCTTCTCCCCAGTATTGAGTTAAAATGATGGGGGAGGAGACAGAAAAAAGACCGGGAATGGAACCAAGACTGCAACCTGTTAACTTCACTGAGACCTGGCACGCTCCTCTGAGAGCAGCTCAGCACGTTGTTAGTGCATCAGTTTGTGAAGTCTCCCTTCTCACCACACAACCCTTCAGAAGTTGGCTGGAGATGACAGCGTAGCGCAAAATACCTTGGCGATGTGCTGGATTGTCTTATTACACTACCACGAGTAAAGGAACGCTATTAAGTCAGGCATAGCTGGAAGCTGTATTTGCAGAGTGGTCTGGACCTCATGTTATTTATATCTGTAAAACGATTAACCCTTGCACTCTTCTTTCAACACGTCGATTCTATTTTCTTTTTGAAATGATAAAGGGAATGAAGTTTGTGAGTATTTCTTAAGTAACTCTGCACACAGCTGCCATCGTTGCTTGCTCTCGAGGGTTTCTCTCTCTTCAGCACTCAGATCTAAGTTTCTTCAAATAATTGTATTTGGCTGGTACTGTGCCAGCCTCCTCTCACTTGGATATACATGTTGCCTCTTGGTTGCTGAGAGACACAGAACGGAGATTTCCCCAAGGTGGAGGGAAATATTTCCTTCTGCTTGCTCAGGCTCACAGGGCAAATGCCACCCTTGCTTTGTGAGTTTACCTTGTCAGCTCTCTCTCCCCTTCTTCTCTCCTGCTTCCAGAAACAAAAACATTTTGCCTTGAACCAAACTTCCTGCTTTCCACTTGTATTTTTGTGAATGGTATAAGGGAAATGCCTGCTATTCTTTACTCTAGCGATCAGCCAGATATTTTTGCACAAAGCTTTGGGACTATGTAGCTGGACAGGGATGCTCCTTCCCCTCTGCGGGTGTATGACTCACCGTCCACCTCTGGGGACACCATCTGTGACTCAGGGGGCAGAGATCTGTATTTTGAAGCTGAAGGACGATACTTCTGTTTCTATGCTCACAGCTCATTGAGTTTTAGAAACAATTTATGTCAACTGCGTCCTGAGTCTGTGCCACATGGCTCCGCTAACATACCCACAAAATCTATTAGAAAAATACACTGGTTGACTGCATCGATTTAAAATGTTGCATGTTTCCTGCAGAGTGACAAATTCCAGCATTAACCAATGGAAAATGAGGTCTCTGTATCAGCACACATGGAAGCAGGAGGGGATTAGAGTCCTTTCAATAATCAAAAATGTATAAAGTTAAGGCTTGATTCAAAGCCTGAATCAGAACCCATTGAATTTGCTGGAGTAAGTCCAGAGGCTGCAGTAGGCTTTGGATCAGTTCCAGACTGCAAAAAATAAATAGGTGAAATTTAATATCCTGAGATATATGGGAGCCCACATTAGATGAGCTAATAATTTCATTTCAGATTTCAACTGTGTGCATCTTGTCAAGTCTGAGGGTTTTTTAGCCTCTTAAAAACAGTGGTAGCATGAATGGTCTGAAGAAAACACAAAGTAGATGTCTACACTACGCAGCAGGGCATGTTACAGAGATCCCAGAGCCACTGCCGACTGCACGCTGTCCCCTCAGCTGCATGGCACCGTGCCCAGGCTAATAAGACCTGCTGAGCGACAGAGTTTGTTAGCGTCATAGCAGCTTGGCTTTTAGAGCTTCTCTTCTCCTCTGCTTCTTGCACGCATCCCCACATGGAAACTCCACCACTTTCTGTCCTATCTGCTCAGCTGCTCATGGGATTGCTCCCTGATATGTTTCTCACAAAATGGGTCAGGTTAGCAAAAATCCCCTCTTTAAACCAATTAAGTTAACCTGGTCCATCTCTGTTGACTATAAAAAGGGAAGGGCTTTATGGGAGCCGCTCCACGGGCAGATGCAAGCAGTAGGGAGCTAGCAGGAGGGTAAGGACAAAGAGCTGCACCAGGCCATCTTCCGCCACCCAGCTGCCACCAAAGAATTTACCCCGAAGAGTTTACTGCAGAAATATTGCCATGGTCTGTCACCTAAAAATGCTTGTGCCTTTTTCTCTCTTAAAAACAGTGCACCAAGTCCTGAACATCTTATTCTAGGCAATGCTTGCAGCCTTCTGTAACCCAGACTCTCGGCCACTGACACAACTGTTTTGTGTTTGAGCAAAGCTGCAGCTCAGCTCACAGTCAGGAATTTAGGATTCAGCATGATATTGATAAGCAGGCATCAAACAGCATGTAGAACAAACACAAAGAAAAACAGAAAAATCCTTTACTGATTTGTTTCATCACACTTCAATTCTTACAGGAGAGAAAGCAAATGTAGGAGAATGGTATTGCTCCACCTGCTATTAGTTTCAAAGCAGAAAAACTTTCCCATCGTCATAAACACACAAACACCAACATGGTGGGATAACATTTTTCCCAGACTTCGGTTTCATCAAGTCTTACTCCCTCTTGAGACAGTTGATTATGTTTCTATGCAAGAAGAAAGACTGTGATTGCAGGATTCTTGAAAATGTTGCGCTTTCTAAATATTAAAAGGCAGCAGTGGCAATTTTTGCTGAAAGGAGATGTGGTATGTAACATTTTCCCATCATGCTTTAAAGCAGCTTTTAAAGTGGAGCGAATCAGCGCTGTTTTCCAAATTATGCCAGGAAGAAGCTATAACTCTTAAGAACTCTGGAGGAACGGAAAGAACAGTTGGTTGTTTTACTGTAAAAAACAGTATTACTCTAATAATGAATCATTTCAAACCTTCACACAGCCCATTATAACAATATTTTAAATCAAACTGTAAGGGAGTTAACCCCATAAATCTGAAAATGGGCTAAGCCCTCTGGGAACGACAGTACTTTCTTGATAGGCCAGATTCTGCACCACTGAAATCAAGAAAGATTTTTACTTTCCTGGGAAAAGGTTTGAGGAATTTATGTTGTCAAAGTTCAGCCCACTGTTTTAAATGACAGCAATGCCAACTGAACATATTGAGTGTTCTATTATAGGCATTTTTTCTCATCAGTCAAAATATTTTCCTGAGCAATTTAACAAAACATTCATTAGCTCAGCATAAAGAGGTCCCACTCTTGCCTACTTACATCCAAATCAGGAGGAGTCCCATTGGACTAACACCGCATCACTGCTTGCCTGATATATGAAAGGAGAATCAGGTAAGAGAACGAAGAAGGTGTATGTTACCTGCCATTTAATATAAACTACTCCAGGAAATGTCTATTCACGTGAAAGACTTCTCAAACTAAACACCTGTTCACATTAATTTTATTCAGCTGTATTGTATGTAGTTGAAAAAAATCTGTATACATATATATGTGTTTGGCATTTTAAAATATAGTTTCTTTTCCATTTAAAAAGGCATCAGCCTTTCTCACCCATCACAAGAAAGGCTCTTGCACCATCCCAGCCCCAGTTTCTGGTGTACAGTATGGGTTTCCCAACCTTGTGGTACTGCAGAAGTGCTCTGTGAACTAGCAGTGTTTAGGAAGAGGAAGTAAGAATGCCAAGAAACCCCAGTCCCAGTCCCAGTTTAGACAATATACCAGCAGAGTAAATCTGGGACCTGATACAGAAACTTATAAAGATGACTTGAAACTGAGGTCAACATTAATATAAAGAAGCAATGCCATTAATAAAAGTGCATTTAACATTTTATGCTGTGTGTGCTACCTCCATCTGGAACTACTCTATATCATGTGCAAAGGTGCTTCTAGATAAAAGCTCAGAGAAGTTAATGTGTAGTTACTGATATCATATCATTCTGGTACTACTGTCTTTTTTTTCCTTATAAAGCTGTCAAAATAATATAGTAGATATAAATCAGACCTCTTTGGTTTTGGCCCTGTGTTTGCCTCTTTGCCAAGGCTGCATGAGCAGCATTCCCTCAACAGCTCTCGAATTCATGACGGGGAGAGCAGAAAATCCCATCTGATATTCTTTCATCACATACCTGCCGTACAGCAACCAAGTGTGAGCTGCTCTAGGAGCTCACTCTGAAGCACACCCCGCTCTCTGACAGCCATAGTATAGGTTGGATGGCGATGGTGGAGCTGGGAGGAGCAAGGGTCTCGACCCCACTTATTCCACGTTTGCTCGCCAGTGAGTTTCATTTCTTGCCTACCAAAGGAGTAACGGTGAGTTACTAGCCCAGACTGCCTATGCATCTACACGTAATTGCTATTCCTAAATCAAAGGTATTTCAGATTTCCTGTTAGATCCCCTGGTTCAAAATAAAGCCCCTTTGAAAGGCTACTACTCACTCTAAGAAATAACCTTCCCCAGGAAGAACCGTAAAAGGCTCACAAGCAGAAGTGAAGATAAAGATATGGAGTGAGGAGTGGGCAGGACTGGAAATTAGACCTCCCACCCACATAAAAAAAAAATCTAAACTGAAAATCCTCCCACCTCTTACTACACCACCACCCCGTGCTCAAGTAAAGCAGGAAAATGTAGGAAAATCTAAGAAAATGTAGGAAAATCTAGGAAAATGTAGGAAAATCTCATCTTTGCCTTTGTATGTCCCTCTCAAAGACAGGAAACTTTCTGAACTGGCAGGGAATACATCCACAATTGTTTCTCTCCCAAATGTTAAGGGTTAACATATAGTAGTAAGAAAACAAACAGGGGGCAGACAAACTTGTAAGCACAAGGCACCTCCCGAAGAAGCTTGCTGCAACCTTCAGAGCTATAACATAAAGAGCAGCAGAACTGGCCCAAGAGAGTCTAATGCCAGTTTGAATGACATTTTTACGCTGTGAGCCAGACCTGGAGAGGAAGACGCTGGCTGTTGGAGCTTGACATAAGGGATCTGGAAATGGGAAACTGTCCAACGTTATTTTAGAGCTATATCCAAGGAGAAGGAACTTAGAGCAGCCAGCTCTAGCCATCTACATGCAGGTACCCAGGCTAAGTTGGTTGCCTCTGTATTCATGGAAAGAGAGACGTGTCTCCAGTGATTCAGGAAAACACTTAATCACATACTTAACCTTTGAAGTGTGCTTAAACAATATTGAATTCTCTAATTAAAAGCCTGGGTACATTTCCAGTGTACAGCCATAGTGATGAGAGATGATTCAATGGACACGAAATACTAAGAGCATCAATCTACTGTTCCCTCCTATTATAAACTATTTGCAAGATTTCTTTTTTGCCTGCAATGCCTTTAGCTAATCTGGCCTCCTGCAGAAGTGGAAGCAGGATCAGGTCTGTAAAGAAGTCATCAAATAAGAAAGTCTTCTGATTCAAAGGCTTGTTGGACTTGGTTCCCAAGGGGAAATCCCTCTACACTGATGAGTGGGATTAACAATAGCACTGTCAACTCTTCTTGTAAATCCACTACAGTACCTCTAAAATGGTTCACTTGAAACACTATAAACAAGACGGCTCTTTGTGCTGCAAGCAAGATAAGTGTTTGCTTACGGTGAAGTGTGTGTGTGCATGTCTTTCTCTGATGCTCTTTTGAGTATTTCAAGTTGAAATTGTCTATGCAGTGTAATGATTATGTTTCTCAAAGAATTTGAACACACTGTTGGGTATTCTAGGCACCTTAAAAAGTAAAATATTCCCTTGACAATGTTGTATCGCAGATGCCAAGGCATACTTACAACATTTTACAACCATTATTTAGAGCAGAGGGTGGGAGGTTGTCTTGTCTTTGACAGTTCTCACATTTCTGCAGTCTGAGTAAATGTGAAACAACAGGAAGCTCTGATACCCTGTAAAATATATAGCATAGCCTATTCTTGTTCTTTCATTTTCTTCCATCCAGTGAGGGTTCATTTTGCCTTGCTTCAGGCATTCAATCTAAGAATTTATTTAAGCAGGCTGGGATACAGTCCATGGAGGAAAGCAAGGGTGCTGAAGTGACCCGAGCCTGTATTTTTTACATGTTATTTTATTTTTCCTTGGGTTGTCCTGCTTACAGTAAAATTGTTTTCAAATGTGTGCTTCAATTATTACCATTCAGTACTAACAGAAAATAATTTGTGTACACATATCAGCTTGAAAACAAAACCAAACCAGATAACAATGAAATTTCTGCCCAAGGTGCCTTACAATCTAAAAGTGTGTTTGTGTTTCCTTTTTTTTGAATAAATGGTCACTTGTTGTAGTGCCTCACCATCTTCAGAGTGCAGACTGCAAGTTTTCACACCAAATACCAGAAATATGTTTATCTTTCTGAATTTACAGTAAAGCTTTAGTAGTGCTCCTGGATCTCAAAGCCAACAGTCTGATGGCAACAAAATGACAGTAAAACCTGGCGTACACAGTAATTCAATGTAAAAATTATCTCACTGAGAATTTAATGAAGACATTCATTTCTGTTGTTTGAAAATGTAGGTGTTTGAGGAATAATGTATGATTGACTGCATAGAAGAGTATCATAGGAATAGCTGTCTTGTGTTATGCTACAGTCTAGGTTTTATATGTTGAAGGTTCTTATGTCAGTCAATATTACCTTAGGAGCTGACCCTGCAGTCAATGAAATCAGAGAGTACTTTGTCACTGATTTCAGAAAACCATACTCTAAAAGAGTAGGCATTTCTCAAAGTGAAACACTTTCTTCTTCCGAAGCTTTTAGGTGACCTATAGGAAGATGTGGAAGACTGGAATGGCAATCTGTTGAATGTGAAAGTGGAGATGGCTTAAGGGTATAGACAAATGCACCAGCACTCCTTCATATTGGGCTGATCTTGAGCCGTGAGTATTATAGCCAACAGCATTTCCAAAATTTGGTCTCTGTCCAACAATCTGTACTCAGTGGTCCATTACTTTCATCCTCCTCACTCAGCGTAAGAAGGAGGAATGTCAGTAATTGTTCCCTAAGAAACAGATGAGGGAAAGCTCCAACAAACAGTACTTTCTGCTATAGTAAAAAAAAAATAGAAACTTAATAAATAAAATCAGTTTAAGCAGTGTAAAGGCAGTGATAGCTTTCCATTCATTTTCAGCAGAGAACTATTTTGAATCAAGGTGCAGTAATGCCTAAGAGTTTGCTCTGCATTGTGAAAGCAGCGAAGTAGTTTGGTTCCTTGAGGCTTAACATTGGGCTAATAAAACCTTAGAAGAATAGAAAAAGAAAGCTGATGGAAAGTGTCCTGCATTGCTTTTACTTTTGGGTTGCCCACAGCATTGTTGATGACACACTGCAATGGCTCTATAAAAGCATTACCTCCTTTTTCTGCAGGTATCTAAAAGCAATACAAACACGAGTCTCTTCAGATTTGCATCTGAATATAAACCTTCAGAGAGAATCCATTTCATTTAGACAACAAATTAGCACCTCCTGCCATTTTATAACCTGTATATCTGGAAAATTATTTTGCCTTAATGTTGCTGAGATACATGAATGCATTGTGATCCATTCAAATAAACAGTTGCATTTGTTTCAGTGCATAACACTTCGAGGCTATTCCTTTTGTTGAAAATCTATTCCTTTTACTCAGAATACTGATAATAAATTTAAGATGAGATCACTGACTATACATACATGGTGGGTGCTTTCCAAATACCACAATAGCAGAAGGACAATAGGGTCCTAAAAAAGACAGCATTTTTAGATTATTAAATCCCAGAAAGTATTGAAAAATGCAAATGAGCTAAAATAGCTAATTCCTCTGGCATGGATAATTAAAACAGAATTATACAAATTTTTTTGTGTGTGTTAGATGGAAAACCTAATTAAGCCCTAAATCGGAAGCCATGACCCCTCCCATTTCTTATCTGTACTATGAATCTTTTATTAAAAACAATGTAATGTACATTATAAACTTAGCCTGGGTGTATTTTCCTCCATAAGTACCTCTCAAAGTTGTCATTTTTTTGCTAAACAACACATAATGCTGGGACTTCCTGAGTGTTCTGATGAGGTGCCAAGTGTGCATATATATATTAGTCACACATCTTTTAATCAGGTTTTAACGAATTCTGTTAACAAATTCAAATGTTCTACAAAAAATATACCATGAAGAGTTAGAGGATCACCTAACTGGAGAGACTTGGCTTTCATCCTGGCCCATACTTACTCTCAGTCCTGCTCCAGCCCTGCTCTGACTTTGGCTTTAAGACTTAGCAGCTCTCTAGCAGTCCCCAGGAGGTTTTTCTGTAAGGACGTGTTTGACCCTCGCTGTCAATCACTCCTAAATTCCTGTCCCGCTTCTCTTCTAGCTGGATACAAACCCAGCAAGCTGTACTTACAAACCAGCAAAGTCTTCCCCGTGCTTTCCCAAGAGAGTGGGAAATGGCTAACAGCGTGAAGTGGACCAGGTAAATATCACCATCCTGCTTCACTTTCTAAAACAATTAAAGCAATGCTTTCATGCTGTTTTCTGCTCCAGCTAGTTAGTGTGTGTGAGCAAACTCCCATTTACGTATACACCCTGCTTTGCGTGGGCAAACACATGCCTGCACGGACACCTCAAGGTCTGTTTGTGGGTCCAGTTGTGTTTGCACTATCTGAGCCAGGCACACAGTTTGAAATATTTGTCCCTTGACCTTTTCTGCTGAGAATAAGCAGAACTCATCTCAGACAAAAAAAATCTACTTTTCTGAGCGCTCTAAGTGGCTGGAATAGGCTGATACAGCAAGTACAGCCTTAGTCACTGTAACATCGCTTCCGTGATGCTATAGAACAGTTCAAAGATGTTTACAGATTATCATTAATGCAATCAAAGTGGAAACCTCTGTTCTTCAAAGATGAAAAAGTATTTGCTAATGCACTGCTTCAGGGCTATGAGCATGCAGTCATTCTAGCAAAGAAACTGGTGAATTGCACAAAATAAAGAGCCAAAGAGTGTTAGGACCACACAAGTGTACCTTGTTAGGACTGGAACGGGTTACCTTTATGCCATTCCCATTCTCATTTACAATCATTGCCCCTAGAACGGATTCATGTTGTGCCATTTTCTCCTCTGGCTACAGTAAGAATGAAGTTTTCAAATCCACATCCCCTCTTTGATTTGATGGTCATTCCTGTTCCCCCTTTTTATACAGTCTGGCAGCTCGAACAGTAAAATCGCCAGTGAATCAAAATACTACTTTTCGTAGGGAAACCTTTTGTTCTCCACTTTCTCTCTTCAACTTTCACCTTTTGCCTTCACCATACCTTCCAAAGAGGGCCCAGGGGGGAACCACGACCCGGCTCCCCTGAACTGACCCCAAACTTCCACCCTCTCTTCTGCTGCAGTGGTTCCCACTCTCCATTAGGTGGCATTAGTTCAAATTCCCTCTTGGAGCAAATTACTCCGCGGACCGTGCTCCCCCCACCAAAGCCCCCTCCCGGAGCTGGCTGGCCCCTGTCTTCTTTCACTCCTTGTCTCAGGCCTGGATGTCGCCCATCCCCAGAGCTGTTAATTCTGTAGGCTTGCCAGCGTCCTCTGCCAAAAACAGGCCTTTTGCAAATGTGTACCTTTTTTATGCGTAAATAATCTTTTAAAACACACAATTTCCTATGAGTTTCTATAGCTCCTTTCAGTGTGTAGAAAGAACTGTGCATGCACTTAGGTGTTTAATAGAAAGCATGTGTATAAAACGAACAAATGAACTATAAACTGGTATCCAATATTATTCTGCTTGCTTCCAAAGAGTAAAGATGTTAGAAGGTGAAAGAGAAGCAAGTGCTTTCTTAACTCATTCCTAAATGACCTCCAAAACAGAAAAAGGGAATAACACAAATCCAGCAAAACAAGTTGGTTCTGTGTTGTTAGTTCTGTGAAAGGCAGTGTTACATAGTAAAAAGACTGGGGTATAGTACACCCTGCTTTCCTATGCAAAAAAAAAAAAAAAAATCTTTCTGCAAAATACGACCCAGGAGATTCCCAAGTTCCCTCAAGATAAACTGAAGCCTGAATAAGATGAAATGGTAAGGCCAAGGTGAAGACACAGAGGGGGACATGCTGGCCAAGGACTGTGGCTTGCTGCAGAGCCTGGGGAAGCTGAAGCTCGCAGTTCTAAATTAAGGTAAAACAGAAATAGTTTTCAAATGTTTGTATCTCCTGTTTACTTTTTACACAGAATTTACTCTTTAATTTCAAATGTCAAATTTCTTCAAATGTTCTGGAGCTTGCCTCAGGGGGGAAAACACTAACATAAGGAAAAAAAACCAGTAGAACTCTTCCACTTCCCTTCAGAGTTATGGGAAGAACTAAACACAAGACTAACAAGGGAAAAAACAGTTATGAAAACAACAGAACTGTGCTGTCCTTTGCTCTAAACATGCACTATGTTTACTCTCTTCTCTTCCTGCAGTTTTATGCAAGTCTTTTCTTTGCAGGTCAGAACCCACTAGTCTTTAGGCACAAAGGATGCCCAAAGTATGTCAGCTTTATGGCTTCAGGCACGGCACGTTCCTGCTGATATTCCTGTACCTCAAGCATGCTAGAAGCCTCCCTCTGGAAAAACCTCTTTCAAAGGCTGCATTTACACTGAAGATTTTTTAAAGCATCTCAACTTTGACCTAGCAACTATGGGAGTGCAGTTGCTGCCAGCAGCTGATATTGTAAACCTCATTTTCTAGAAAGATTACATTTGTGAGAGCAATCTGCCTGTCCTTCCCTCTGCCCATCTCTCAAGCTTGTCCCACCCACTCAGCTCCCCTGTAATTTTGGGATCTATTAGCCAATGTCAATTAGAAAGGAGTAGAAGTCTTAAAGATATACTGATGCTCTCTCCTCCCATGTAGGTGCAGGGCTATAAACAGGATGACCCGATCACAACCTCTGGTTTTGTGTACTAGTCAAGAAACGGGATGAAGGCAAGGGCAGAAGTTTCCATAGGAAAGAAGCAAGTGCAAAGGATGGGACAGCCCACAGAACAAGAGGCAGGGAATGACAGGAGGCAAAGGCCATCTTTCCCAGCAGCAACACTGGCTTCTTTCATGAGACTCCAGCATAAACAAGGCTGATACACATCATCCTGGCAGCCTGTGCTTCTCAGGATTCACTTTCATTTACTTTCACAGGGTTTCCCTCCATGCAAAAAGTAGCATTGTGCCCTTTGCTTTTCTGATGGGCACAATGGCTGGTGCCCTCAGGATGGTGAGCTCCAGCACTGCTGCTCCAATCTCAGCAGCATCAGTGCAGCTGCTGAGGTCGGCACAGTGGCAGGGGACACATGCCCTCCTACCCCTTGGAGTCGTGCATCTGCTGCCCCTATTACCCATACTGATAGTATATGCAATAAAGAAGCCCTTCAAGAATCAATGTGATGATCTCAGTCTTGTTCCCAAATGTTTCCAAAAGCATCAAGTCCTGAATCAAGGTGTTTGAAGGACTCGGTGCCTGTTTTGTAAGAGGTCTGCAACTAACTGGGGTTTTCTTTCTTCTCATGCTCACCTATAACGGCAGCTATCCTGCAAAGTCTGAGTTGTTTCCCTAAAACAAATTCCTAGCTTAAGCTCATTCTGAAAGTTAGTTCTGAAGATAAAAAGATCTGCTCGCTTTATCACAAAGTGGGAGATTGCCTTGAGAGGCAATCCATTGCTGAGGCAGCCTAGTGTAGATGGACATGCATTTGGAACCCACTGGATTTTACTTTTGCCTAAGAAAAAAACAAAAACTTGAGAGCTACTTTCTGTGCATGCAATCACTTACTCACATTTAGTAGCAATTGGGAAAGAGAAAAAAACTTTGACCACTTTACTGCAATTCA
This sequence comes from Buteo buteo, assembly GCF_964188355.1. Classification (NCBI taxonomy): domain Eukaryota; kingdom Metazoa; phylum Chordata; class Aves; order Accipitriformes; family Accipitridae; genus Buteo; species Buteo buteo. The sequence goes on along the minus strand of NC_134171.1, from coordinate 30,729,519 downwards.
ACAACTTTTGCTGAAAACCCAGTGGACTGAACTGCCACAATCTATTAAACTGTACATTGCTTAAGCCCACTCAGTCTTGCATTAATTACAAAAGACAAATCAGATCTTGAAAAATGGTTTTATCAAGAGAAAACAGGCAATACCAACCCCCCCAAAAAAAACCCAACCCTCTGCCTTGTGATCTTTTCTTCATGGCAGAAGCATTTTAATATAATGATTTTAGAGCTGGTATCTTTTGCCTGTGAAAAATTGGCAGGTCCTGCTAAAAAAAAAAAAAAAAAAAAAGGAACTCCTGATGGCTGTTCGTTAACTCATTAAAGTCCATCTTTCATTTGACTGAATTAAAAAAAAATGCAATCTCAAAACTATGGGAGCAGGTGAAAATGATGACAGCAACATGAAACTTATTGCTGTTGGCATCAAGTAGCAATTTCTTCAGCTACTACCCCAGTTTCCCCTCAGAGGTATTGCAGTTTTTACACAAGCAAGACTGACTCACCCACACAGTTCTCCTGTATTCAACTGAGACAATTACGTATCTAAAGACTTTGTGGTGTCTTTACTATTACTAGTTTAATGAAAGTCAGCATAGGATCCCTGTATCTCCACTCCACAATATGCATCAAAACCCAGGACTGGTCTTTCAGGGGAGCTGAACAAAAAGCAATATATTCCCCCTTTGCGGTACCTAAACTGGGGGTGTCTACTTGGTCTTCTGTAGCAACACTGAGAATATGAGGCCATGACTGCTCTGACAACTGTTCTAGAAGAACAGGATAATGGTGGTAGTTTAGTTAAAATCTAAGCATACTGGAGAAAAATTAGAATACCAAGGTTTTGTTCAAATGCATTGCACATGTCTTATGCCAAGCATACTTCTTGGCTCAATGGTGTCTGCATCTTCTGCATCTATGGTTGACCACATTCTGGCCTAAACTTCATGCCATTTTGAGAAGACTGGGAGCACTCATAGCATAAGCCCAGCCTGAATTTTCTCTATCATTTCTCTATCATATACTGCTACGGAAGAAAAGGGAAAGGTCCGTGGTCACATCCATGCATTTGTGGTCAGTGTTGAAGTCTGCGTGATCCCAAGCACAGTTCTCCATGCAATGGTACATAGTTCTGAACTAAAACTCATCTGCTATAATGAGAGTTGGATTATTTTGAGTAAGATGACTACGTCATGCAAGATATTTCTCAGACACGTTGGACTTTGGAGTCTGAAATTGTGTTTTACATACCGACTATAGCCATGCATGTATTATGGCCTGTTGGCTTGGGAAGGTAAAGCTGAAAAGCAAATGGAGAGTCTGGGTCAATCGTACCGTTAGGTCTCTAGCATTTTCTCTTCTTTGGCTGGCCTTCAGCCTGCCCTGGGGTTTCACGCCCCTCAGCCTGTGAAAGCCCTTTGGCAGGCTCACAGTTGACCCCTGTTGAGTGGCAATTAAAAAATAAAGAGAATTCTTAGAGAAACCCGACAGCTTTGCTAGTAGTATATTAACCGCCAGTTTTAGCAGAGCCGTAGCCCTCTCCTGCAGCCTGGCAGGCAGCCTCCCTTGCTCCTCTTTGCAAAGACCCCGAGGCCGGCGGGGGCTGCTCCTGCGGCTGGGAGCGGGACCTGTCCCGTCCCCCCCCCCGGGCGGGGGGCTCGGCGGCCGGCAGCGCCCAGGCGGGCCCGGGGCCGGGGCTTGCGCCCCCCGGGCAGCGCCCCAGCCCGCCCCTCCGCCTCCCACCGCCCCTGCCACCAAATACATACATCAATAACGGGGCTGACACATAAAAAACCAAACAAACATACCCAGCACCCAACCCAGGACCGCAGTTGTTGGTATTTTTCACCGCCCCTTCGCATCATTAATATATTCGCGTTTCCTCCCACTCTCCCAATGGGCTACCAGCTGCAGAGGTCCTGAATAGCGAGCTTAATTGGGCTTTGTCATGCAGAATACCTCCTTTTTCTATAGCAGGTTACAAAGGGGCCCTTGGCAGACGTGGCGGGCTCCCCCGGCCGCCGGCCCTGCCCGCCTGCGCCCATCACCTCTCCGCAGGCCGCGCAGGTAGCGCCCGCCGCCACCGGGGCCCGGTGCGGGGTCACCGCCGACCCACCCACGCACCCACGCCGCGGGTGCCCGGTGCGGGGTCCCCTCCAGCCCGCCGGGGGCCGGTGCGGGGTCGCCGCCGACACGTCGTTTCCCCGGTGCCCGGTGCTGGGTCATCCCCGGCGGTCGCTCCCCGGAGCTGCCCGGGGCAGGGTCACGGCTCCCGCCCCGCTGCTCCCCGGGATGCTCCCAAACGCCCCCGGGACACGCCGACCCGGCTGGGGCCCTTTCCCTTGCGAACACGGCGAGAGTCGCTCAGCCAGGTTTTACTTCCGACGCGACCTCATCTTTCGTTAAAACTCGGACCTTATCAACAAATGTTCCCGTTTCATAGCAAATCGGGGTGATTAGGGTTAATTGGCCAACCCCCGACTCAAAAGAGATTTGCCATTATAGGCTAATCATACATTCTCTATATGACATAAATAGCGCAGAGTGTGGAGTGTAGATATTCACCGCGAATTACAGCTAATTATTATTTGGATACCAAGCTACTCCTTCTGCCCGCTGATTGGCACCGTTGCCTTCCGAGTATCTTTTTTCCCCCTCTTGTTTCTTGTTTTGACAGTTTAAATCCAGGTCTATGTGACATAGAAAGCTAATAAAATTCTCATTTCATTGTTAATCTGATTTCATCGCAGCATAGGTTTTTACCCTCACACCTGCGTAGCAGGGTGTAATTCCATTAATAATAATAAAAAAAAAATCAACATATTCATTGCATGTCTTTTCCCTGATGATATATTGTGAGCAGTGTGAGTTGAAAAAGAGCCATTTATTCTCACCGTGAATGAGTCTGCCTGGAACTGAAGACTTCACCTGCCTCCTCAGTCAATTAGGAATGTATCGAAAATTCTACCAGAAAACGAGTTAAATTAACCGTTAGCTAATTTCCTTGTGTCCCTCCTACATAATCCCCCCTTTTCAGCTTGCCCCAGAAATTACCACATGTTGCAAGGTTCAAATAGTGCCTAATGAAACAGTGACTAAATGGTTCGCTCAACCCCACAGCGAAGCCCTTTCGCTGTGCCTTCAAAGCCTGGGGGGCTGCAGCGGTCGGGGGTCCCCATCTTAAAAAAAAAAAAAAAAAATATATATATATATATATATAAAATCCTCGGGTCTGGCAGAATAACCTCCCCCGGCAGGGCTGCGCCCTCCCCCCGCCGCACACACCCCACCCCGGGGCTGCGGCACCCCGCCTGCCCCCCCCCACGTCCCCGGGCAGGGGAAAGGTGTCCTCCCACCCGCGGCAAGGCGCCCGGGGGACGGGAAGGACCTGGGACCTGGGGGGACGAGACCCGGCGGAGGCCGTGCCTACGGGCGGGACCGCCGCCGCGCGTGGAAGCCCGCCCCGCGCGGGTGAGAACACGCGTGAGCTGCCTGGGGGATTACGCACAACCTTATTTTCACACACACGCCCCCCCTCCGTGTTGCTGCTTTCTCCCAGGGTGTAGAAAGGGATTAGAAGGGACCGCCCCCGTACCGCCGGGGTCTGCCGGGAGGCAGCGTTTCTCCCCGGCGTTTCGGGATCTCCCCGCCGCTTTCTTTACATTCAGCCGGAGCGTTTTCTCGCTTTTGCACAGCGGTTCCAAGTCAATTGTAAACCTTGATCAAACTGAGGTTCCTTAGTCTGAGGACAGAAAGGAAAGCCAGCCCCGGGTCGGCAATCTTCTTCGCCAAACCCGTCGGAAGAGGAGTTTCGCCCCGCAGCTCCCAGCTCTTGTTCCTGTCCAAAGCGGCTTCACTGAAGTGTCATCGCCTAAAACTCGGTGAATTCCGCAAAGAGAGTCGAGTCACTTATTTGAAACGGTGAGGCTAATACAAAGTCATCAAAGCACTATGGTTCTTGTCTTTAAGTGACAACCCTCTTTATTGAGCTGTTTGAAATACGCCTCCTGCTTTTCAATGTCTCTCTATCCATCTTTGTCTGCTCTTCAGAAAAGTAGACAATATAAAGCAAAGCCTGGCGAGCTCCCCACGCTCTGGCTCGGGCAGTGCCAACGTTAGCCTTGAAATTGTCACTCCTTCATTAATCTGAAACTAGTTATTTTTCCAGAGCACACAGCACACGCTTCCGATCTCTTTGGGTTCGCTTCCAGCAGCTTAAATCCCCCCCCCGCCCCCGCCGGCCACGCCGGATGGGGTCGGGGCAGGGGGGAGGCGCGGCGGGGCCGGCGCATCGCCCGGAGCGGGGCCGGCTGGAAGGCGCGCAGGGGGGCGGAGAGGGGCGCGGAGCAGATCCTGCGTGAAATCGGCGCTTTCACGGCGAGGGCCGAGCGCGCTGCGGCGCGGACACACGCCCCGAGGTTTCCCGAGTGGCACGTCGGGTTCGGGCTGTTTGTTATTCCGCTGTCATGCGGGACCCCCCGGCAGCTGCCCGGCGGACGGCTTTCCGCCCGGCGGGGCGGGGGCGGCTCCCCAGGGCTGGGGTCCCGCCGGGCACCCCCGGGGCCGGGCTGCAAACCCGCCCCGGGTTTGTCCCCCGGACCGAAACCCAGTCCAGCCGGCGGAGGTGCGCGGGGGCTGCGGGGTGCTGTTCCCGCGCTCGTACTGAGAACCTTCACAGGCACCCCGGATGCTTTTCGAGCAGCCGCGAAGACTTAAATAAATAAATAAATAAAAAATAAAAATACTCCTGGGTTTTTTTGGCCGGGTTTCTTTCCCGAAGGACTGCGTACTGTCATTTTCAGGCCCCGGATCCAGGGGGGGAGCGCTCCCCGCCCTGCCCGCATCCTCCGGGCTGGTGGCAGGATGCCCGCCGGGTTCCCGCGGCGGCGGCAACCGGACCCGGTCCCTTCCCGGCCGTCTTATCCGTGCGGGCACCACAGAAACTACCGAGCGGGCCTGATCCTTCCGGCCGTGGCCTCGTCCGTCGGGCTGAGCCGCGCAAGAGGGGAAGGGAACCGGGCGCTGCCCGCGGAGCAGCCCAGCCCCGGGCAGCGCTGCCGCCGCCTCGGCCGTCCGTGCCCGCCCCAGCGCCCATCACCGGGGAGCCGCTCCCGGCCAGGGCCATGTCCCAGAGGGGTCGGGTCAGCGGGAGGATCGGGAGTCGGAGACTGGGACCAGCTAGAGATGAATGCGGGGGGATCAGGTAGGTCGTCCCCGCGGCAGGGGCTCAGGACGAGCCACGGCGGGTGGGAGCAGGGAGCTACCACCGAGGGCTGCGCTCCCTCGAGTCCGGGGCGGAGGTGCGAGACGCCGGTGATGGGCGCTCTGGCAAGAGCTCCGACAGCGGGGAAAGGTTTCGGCAGCGCCCGAGGGGGACTTGAGAGCAGGACAGGAGACAGCGGCCGGGAGAGAGCGGTGCCGCCAGCGCTGCCGAGTGCCGGCAGCCGGCGGCCGGCGCTTCTCCTGGGCAAACAGGTCGGACCGAAGGCCGGTAGCAGGTTCAAAGAGGGGATTCGCAACCGGAGGGGCCGGTGCCGTGGATCCGATCTCGGCCGTGCAGACCGAGGTCAGGGAGGCTTTTCAAGACGGATGTTTTCCTCCTCCGAGTTCTTTAACTGGAAAGAATTAAATCGAATTAAAGGAAGCAAATTAATATCTAAGGGGGGGGAAGCTTCGCTGGAGGAATGCGATGTTTGCTCATTCAAGCCCCCAAAGGTTACAGAAGGTCGGTAGCGGGGTCACTCGCACAAACGTAACCCGCATCCCTCGTGCAAATGCACGGGCTTTTAATTAATTGCGCGACCTTCCCCTTGCGGCTCCCCGCCCGCGGGGCGGGGGCGGGGGCGGCCGCGGGGGCTGCCCGGCGGGTCTCGGCGGTCCGGAGGGGCGGCCGGGGTCTCGCCTTTGGGGCCGTGCCATGCCTGAAAGCCACCCGGGACACACACGGCTGCCTGAAACGGCCACGCCGGGGAACAGGCAGCTCCTCTGCCGTCGAGTTGCGCCAAGACGAGCGGCTCCAGCAGCGGCGGTCGCAGCTAGCCGCCACATGCTCCTCTTTTCCTGACTGCCCGGAGTGGGGCACATCTGGTGGATAAGGCGCAGCGAGTGCGGTAACTACAGCTGGAGTATGTCGGGACCGTGCCTGGGTCATATCCGGTGCTAAAAACGGGAATAAGGCTGGGAAGTTGCCCGGAGGCTCACGATGTGAGGGCAGTGCCGCAGCGGCGGTCTGAACCTCTCCGAGGCTTCGTTCTCGACCTCTAAAGAGAAGCGAATTTATTGCTCCCACGGGAGCGATAAAGATAAATGCGGTCATGTTTCCAGTGCTCCCAAACATCGTCGTGACAAGTACCAAAGGAAAATAAGAGGGTAGCATTTGTTTCTCATTCACTGCACTTGCAACAAATAAGGCTTGGGATCACCCTGAACGGTAAAAGGAAAAAGCTGTTACCTGGGTGCTGTCCCATGTCCCCCAGGCCCTTCAGCTTCCTCTACAGCTTCTGCTCGCAGCCCTGTTGCTGACCATACTCTCTGCCTCAAGGTCTGCCTCCGTGATACCTTCTTGTTCCTCTTGTAGACATCCTCTTCCAGCAGGCTGTTGGGCAAAAGACATCCCGCTGCCCCCCAGTTATGGGTTGCCCCGATTCCTGCCAGGCTGGATGGTGGCAGCTGAGGTCTTTCCACCCCACCTCAGCCTGCTGCTAAGCTCTGCAGAACTCAACATCTTGAAGACCCTCGCGGAGCTATCATGTCAGCCTGCTGGTTGGTATTGACTCCAGGGTTTGAGTTACGAGGGAATGAGCCACGGATAAGCAGAGCGACTGCATAATACTTATTTCCCTAGGAAACTAATGGTAAGAGGAATATTAAATAGGGAGCTGAACACTGCCTGTCTTGGGCACTGAGTGAGCAGGGGAAAAAACCTGCACTTCGTAATTTGTGGCAGAAAAAAACAATAGAAAGAAGAAGAAGAAGGGAAAAAAAAAGAGGGAAACCCCCCAGCATATTATAATGTCAATTTGCCTAAATTTCTAACTGTTGAATGCTGGAGTCCAAAACCTTGCAGTACATTTACTGCAAGTTAGGGTATGTACAACTTCCAGCAGCGCTCCTGTCACACTGGCTTGGACTCCCAGTGCTAGATTCAGGTTGAGCTGGTTGTACCAGCCTTCTGAGATGTGTCGGGGCAAACCATTGCATCATTCCTCTTTTCCAAAATTTTTAATGTAAAACATTTACTTTGAAATAAAAAGAAATGTGTTGATGGCAGCAACAGTTTGAATGGTATAGCTTGTATGCGATAATAATATGGCACTATTTCCTTCCAAGCCTTGAAAGACACATGCAAACATTGATTACTACAAGAGATAGCAACTAATTTCATTTTCCTTTATTTTTAAGAAATTTTAAGTTAAATACTGCAATGAAGAGATCCCTTCTTGTGTATCTTCTAGAAGCAGAGGGAAATACCCATTTATTCACTGAGATGCAGGTTTCCAGAGTTACACTGAGAAGAGAAACACTCTACCAAGAAATATCTTTGCAATTTTAAAATAGCTTTGAGTTTTGCAGTATCACGCAGTCTTAAATTTCAAAGAGCATGATGCTTTTTTTCCCCCAGCAAAGCTTTGCCTTCCCAGGCTGCGGCAGGCCTGTCAGCTCTCCCCCGTTACAGGAGGGGGATGACACTGCCGAGAGGGTGGGCAGGACTTTCTGTGGTGTTAACGCCTCCTCCCAGAGCTTCTAGGTTGGAAAAGACCCGGTGGGATTATAGCAGCAAGCTAGACACCGGTGAACTGAAGCAAAGGAACAACGGTTTCCTGAGCCCACTTCAGCAGATTTTAGGGTAAGGGGAGGCAGCCCCCTCAGGCAAGCCCTCTGGAAGGAAGTCACAAGGCCCACAAGGCTTTGGCCCTCTGGTGTCCCCAGCCTGGCAAGTGAGGGGACGGCCACTTGGGTAAACAACATCCTAAACTCGCTCAGCTGGGATGTAGGCTGCTGGCCTCCGTACAGGCCCTCAGCTGAGGCAGTGAAATGGTTGTGATATGGAAGAGTGAGATTTTGTATTGCTTTTCCAAGTCCAGGCTAGAAACTTGGGTCCTGCTTTTCCTTTCCCCTCCTGTTCCACTGCAGGTGCGCTGGGCACTGCCTCTGCCCCCAGCCCTGGAGCTGGTGCAGGCTGTGGGGCAGTGCCCGCACCAGGCCCTCTCCATCCTAGCCCAGACCTGCCCACGCACCTGACCTCTCCTCCAAGGCAAGCAAGCAGTGAGAGTGTCACTGTGCTGGGGCTGCATCTCTCTGCAGCATCCAGGGTGCTTGGGTTATTCACGCTGCAACAGAAACCCCAAGCAGGCTTATTACTTGTTTTCTGATTAGAAGCAGAGCAGGCAAGTGAAATTGGAGACATATGAGTCGAAGCTCCAAGGTTAGGGATCAAACACGAGAAATGTGAGGATTGTTCAGGGAATTATTTACTGAAAAGTTCTTGCGATAGTTTCGGAGGCTGAAGTCAAAAGTGTAGGTTGGGTTAGTGGGAAACCCACCCAAGGAAAAGCCACGAGTGGGGAATAACATAGCGTGCAAAAGGCACTTTCGATCTGCTCATATGCCGTCTGCCAGGACTGCAGGAACTAGGAAAAAAGTTATGAAGAGGCTCATTTGGGACTGACCAGCTCCAGCTCCATCCCACTCTGCACCAGTCCCCTGCAAGGAGCTGAGGACAGACCGCCCAAGTCAGGGGCAGGATGGGGCCCGCGGCCGGGCTCTGCCCAGCACAGACTGCAGACCACTTCAACCACATCTCAGCCTGACCCCACGAGCAGGTTTGCTCTCGGATCTGCTCCCCCGAGCCCGGCCAAGGCACTTGAATGAAACCAACACCTAAAAGACTGGATACTGTCCCGGGCGCCTGGGGGGTGGGGGAATTAAAAATTCTCTGTTTCTGATTAACATCGTCCCGGGATAACATAAGCCGAGTTTCAGCCTGGCGAAGGGCTGATGTGCTCAGGTAGCCCCCCTGGGTGGGGGAAGAGCCGGGTGGTGCCGGCCGGGGCAGCCGGGCCGGGCGGCGTCGCCCCGGGGAGCAGCCCCTCGCCCCGGCCCCGCTGCCGGGAACGGCGGCCCTGGGCCAGCGGCAGCCGGGTGTCCCCGGTGCGGTGCCGCCGGGCGAGCAGACGGGAGAAAGCTGTCAGCGTGCGCTGGCTCCGGCTGGAAAGGAACACAAAGCTGCTCGGCTCAGAAAAGCGGCATTCATTTGCATTCCGCCCGGCCGGAGCGGGGTCCCCCCACCTTCCTCCGCCCCCCCCCCCAGCCGGCCCGAGTCACAGGGGAACAGAAAACGTATTCGGGTTAGTAGCCGATGGCATTTATTTCTAGTCTTTACGGAGGTCTGACACATATACACCAATGCTTTCACCGTACAAAGGACTGCGAAGAAACGCACCCTGCCCCTGCCAGCCCACCTTCGCTCCTCGGACTAGGCTGGCACCTGGGGGGGCGGGAAGGAGAAGAAAAGAAAAATTAAATTCTCGTCTGATCCCATTTATTTAAATAAATATAAATATAAATTTTATATAAAACTATTCACAAACAAACCGCCGTCCCGAACGCAAACGACCGATCTTTATTTCTTTTCTTATTTTTGTTAAGAAGTCCGTCTAGGAGGTTCTCAGCCCTACAGGTTTTTGTTTGCTTTTCAGTTTTTTAACTGTCTCGCCTTTCGATTCCAGATAAGGTTGGGGTTTCTCTCCTTTAAATTGCCTGGGGGAAGGCACCCTGGGCCGTGCGAGTCCAGTCCCGTGTTACACGTTAGGAAGAGCAGGTGCCCGCTCCTGGGGTTACATAAATAACGTTTTAGCTTAACTCTCACGACTAAACCATTTACGTTCCAAAAATATATGTCTCTCTCTCTCTCTCTGACTGCCAAGGGATGGAAATGAACCTGCCGGCCGGCGAGAGCCAGCCCGCTCCAGGTCGGCGGGCTGCTGTCCCCGGGGCAGCGGTGCCAGGTGAGCCGCCGTGCCGCCGCCCCGCTCCGAGCTGGGACCCGGCGGCGGGAGCGGAGCTGCGGGCCGGGCTCATAACGGGGAGATTTCTTTATCCTCGGTAGCCGATGAGGGGGATAGAGACTCTTCGTCCTCCGACCGGGGATAATGCCCCTGGCTGGTGCTGCACTTGCAGCCGCCGTGCGAGTTTCGCTGGGTGCCCTTGCCTTCCTTCTTGTGCTTCACCCTCCTGTTTTGGAACCAGATTTTCACTTGCTTCTCGGACAGGTTCAGGTAGGTGGCTATCTCGATCCTCCGCAGCCGGGACAGGTACATGTTGGAGGAGAATTCCCTCTCCAGCTCCAAGAGCTGGGTGCTGGTGAAAGCTGTCCTCATCCTTTTCCCGTTTTGAATTTGGCTGGAATCGGAGCCTCCTGGACGGGAGAGAAGCACGAACTTCAGCGGGACGGGGGAAGGAGGGGAGGGAGGGGCGAGAGAGAGAGAAAAGACATTCTGCCGCAGCTTTCCGCCCCGGGGCAGCCGCTCTCCCTCGGGGGGGGGGGGGGACGGACGGGGGGGACCCCTTCTCCCGCCGCCCTCCCCTCCCCGGCGGCCGCAGGTCTCCTACCCATGCCGAGGCAGTGAAACCTCCGGGGGTCGCTGACGCTGTAGGTGGTGGCGGCGCAGGCAGGTGGGTGATGCGCCGGGTGCCCCAGGGCGGCGGCGGCGGCGGCGGCGGCTGCGGCGGGCACCGAGGCGGCGGGCGGCGGGTGCTGCGGCGGGTGGTGAGCGTGGCCGGCCCGCGGGCAGCACTGGGCCTCGCCGGCGGCGGCGGCGGCGGGGAACTGGCTCTTGAGCAGGGGGATGGCCCCGCCGCCGCCGCCGCCGCCGCCGCCGCCACCGCCGCCGCGGGAGGAGTGCAGGTGCGAGGTGACACAGAGCGGGCAGACGCAGAAAGCGCCGCTCTTGCGGGACGGGCAGCCCGGGCCCGACACCGACATGACGAGGGGGGAAGGCATGCTGAGAGGGATGAAGAAGTCCTGGCCGTGGTGATGCTCAGGCAGGGACGGAGCCGGCCTCGAGGAGTCTTTGATGATTAAGGAGTCGACATAGAATGAGCGGGACATTTCGGAGGGCTGCCGAAGCCGGGGGCGGCTCTCCCGAAGTCGGGGTTTTCCTGCTCGGCCAAGTTGCCACTGAAGTCCTGGCGAGGCGAGAAGGTGCTTATGTGTGAGAGCTGAACAAAAGGGTCCCTGGAGAGGGCTGGTCTTAAAGTCCCCCCGCCTGGATCCCCTGCGCCGGGGTTTTATATCAACTATTTAAACACGTGATGGCTGAAAGCCTCGCAGATCTAAATCTCCCCGGCTTCCCAGGCCGGCAGGAGAGGCTGCCGGGGGGCGGGGGGGCCCAAAGTCTGCGTGCTCGCTCCCGATGACTTCAGTCCTCCGCCTCCGCCCCAGATAAATTATAGGAGCGGGGAAGCCGGGGAGGGGGCGGCTGCCCCGCGGCCCCGTCGCGCGTCGCGCTCGCAGGCACACCCCCCTGTCAACACAGCCCCCCGGGGGGGCGATCAAAATCCCGCGGAGGGAGTTTCTGCTCAGGGGTTTTCCCCGAGGAGCACGCTCCTTTCCCCCGCAGGGAGGGACGGAGAGAGGGGAGCAGGTGATGCGCTGAAACGAGCGGGTCAACGCCGACCCCCTCCAGCCCCCCCGGGTAAAGCATCATCCAAGGGGCCGTGACTCCCACGGAGGCGTGGGACCAACACCTTTCCCCGCTCCGGTCCAGTCCGGTCCACTCGCTGCAGGCAGGACTCCTTCAGGAGGCCCTTTCCGCACCAGAGGAGCCGGGGTCACGGATACAGACACATATAAAGTTAGGGATCGCGCGTGTGCGTGTGTCTGTGCATATATATGCATGTCGGGTGGGTTGTTGGGTTTCTTGTGGGTTTTTTTTTTTCCTCGCCCTTTTCACCCCTAGTGAATCTTGCCAAATTGGCAATTACTCCAACGGACAAAGCCTTCAAATATCTGGACACTTCTCAGCCAAACGGTATCAAAACGGAAAACTTCCAAGTGAACTTCCCCGACCGCTTCAGGACTGCAGCGCGCAGCGCTAATGAAAGGCGAACATGTCAGGGGGGGATTCTTTGATCTCCACCAAGTTTGCTGAAGCAATCATTCAAAGTAAAATTGGATAAACAGCTAAATACGGTCGGTGGCTCCGGAGCATTTCAGATTGCATTAAAAAGCCAAGGTATTCGCAGCATATTACACGATTTTCCAATGACCTGTTTTATGGGAGTTTAAGAAGAGACTTATCGTTAATAGAAGGGCGATCGCGTTCTTGTTTGGCAGATGCGAAGCGGCGTTTAAAACCGACTACGGATCCCATCCCACTTGACTGGGGAAAGGAAAGCGACAATTGTGCTCTAAAGCAGAAAACGCAGACTACGCCTGATTACCAGAGGCTGAGCAGAAGCTAGGGAGTGAATCAATAGCCGTAACGTGTTCAGAGGCGGTTATCCTGCACAAGGGCCGGACCGGGACGCCGACGTCCTCTCAGCCCTCCCGCACACCCACCCACTCTCCTGCTGCTAAAACCCAGCAAAATCAAATCGCTGCCCGCCTTCTGATGGAGGCGGCATTTTTCCTCGGCCCTGGGACCAGCGAGGCTCAGCGGTACAACAGTAGCCTTGTCAAGAGAGGGGCCAGGTCTCGCCTTGCTGTCCCGTTCCCGTTCCCGTCCCCGTCCCCAACCTGCCGCGGGCAGTGCCGCCGTGCGCCCCCCGCCCCGAGCAGGGGCCAGCTCGACCCCAGCCCTGCTCGCCTTTCCCACCCCCCCCCCCCCCGCCACCTCCCCGACGGCCCTGAACAGGCACGGTGCAACAATGTTTTTAGGGACACCCCGCACTCGGCGATCTGAGGATTTATGGATGGCAATTAAAGTTTTATGAATTGCAGCTGAGGCTGGTTATGGAGCTATTTGAATGTGATTAGAATTCAATTAGAAAGTGTTTACCGGCCGGCGGGGCTCCGGAGTGTAAACAGACAGCTATTCCAGCAATGCGCTAATCCCGCGTCTTGTGACAACAATTAGGGACTCGCGGGGTTTAGGCGGGTCGGCTCCGACCTCACCTACTTTTCCCCAAACTGCTGCCGAGGGCTCAGCCGAGGCCCCGGAGCCGCCAGGCCCCGGAGCCCCGGGCAGCGGCGGGGCCCGCGACCGCTGCCCGCGCCGCCGCCGAGGCCTCCGGCCGCCGGGGCGCTGGGGACCGCGGCCCCCGGGATGCGACGGGTGCCCCGCCCGGGGGCTCTGGCTCCTGAGCTCCGGCGGGGCCGGTGAGATTTTAATCACCGTCACAGTGCACAGGCATGGGATTTTGCCCGCCTCTTCCCGTTTAAAACACAGTTCATCTGGCGGAGATTTGAATTAATCTCTGCGTTTTCTTTTTTTCTTTTCTTTTCTTTTTTTTTTTTTCCTGTCCCCCTACAAGAGGCTATTCTGGAAAAGAAGAATAAAAACCCCACCATCGATCTCAGCGGAAAAAACTGTCTGCAGTGATAGAGTCGATCTGGGGAGGGGGCTGTCGTAAGGGAAGGCAGACAGAGCAAGAGTCGGATCAAAATTGCAACTTGTAATTGTTATAACAAACCAAGTGCAGTGATAAAAGAGAAGGAGGGGGGGGGAACCCACAAAGAAAAACCCACCCCTGAAAGCCAGAGCAAGAAAAGAAGTCATTTGAAAGCAAAGATATCCCAAACCAGGCGGAATGATGCAAGGCGTGCGCCCACATCACATCGGCCTCGTTACAGTTTTATTTTTCAATAATTCTGTCCGATAAAATTTCATTGTCCATTAAGTAATCCCCGAAATGAGAGCTCTTATGAGCCTATAATGAGCTCTAATTGCTACGACTGGGAGAGCCACGTGGAAGGATTTAGAAGGTATTAAGCAGTTGGGTACAGAGCACAGGCTGTTACCTAGCCATTACTTTCATAATTCAAGGAGAAAATTAGTCCTTTTAAGGGAAAATCCTTTGATTCCCTTCATTCTGCTCGGGGTGACAGAGTATAGCTTTGTCTGCCTTTAGTTCAAGACAGTGTAACAAATGAGAATGTAACGAAATTGCCCCCTTTTGAAAGTGGAGCAGTTCAAAAAGAACATCAGAGCCGCTCCCCTGGTCCGCCGAGCGCAGGACTGGGTGCTGGTCCCTCTTTTCTTCCAGATGTCTCTAACACCTTTATGTAGAAGAGATTCACGGCTTAAATGACAAAAGCAACTCTTTCCCTTCCCTTCCCTCCCCCAACCCCCGCAGCTCCCGGCAGAAGAAAAAGCCCTGCCCGCCCGGAGAAAGCGCCGGCTTTCTGGCGCGCATCTCCGCCGGGTTCACGGGAGGAGCTGCCTCCGTGGAAAGCGCCGCAGCCCGGGGACACGTTTCGACCAGCAAAAAAACCCCCAAATCCAACAACCCCCCAAACCCACCCCAAACAACCTCTGCAGAGCAGCCGCGGTCGCGAACATCACGCCGGGGTGACATGCGGTGGCGCTGGGCAGGATGCGCCCCGGGCTGGGTCAGTTCCCGGGCGGGAAAGCCCCGCTCAAAATAAAGCCGTGCGTGGGTAAGCGAGGGGCCGCGGGCTCCTGCGTTATAATCGCATTTATTCGCTAATCTAACATTGATTTCCTATTAGTTTCCAAAGCGATCGGCGATCTCGAAGCCGGGTTTTGTGAAGCGAACGCAAGCAAAAGACAGGACTTGCCCCCAGCTCCCATTAAGGAGGTCATTATAAAAGCGTGAACAAGTCTATTAATGTTTTATTGAAAGCGCATCGTTAACTTGTATCCATCCTTTTCTGAAAGTGGCATTGTGATATTGCTGTCTGTGGCACATCTTACCCAATATAGCCCGAGATTTCTCCATTATCTGTAACCAAGCAACACTTTCTGAATACCAAAAATTGAAAAGAACCGCTTAGTCTTCAAGAAAGTCCTCAATAATAGTGGAAAAGAACAAAGATCCAGGAGACAACAAAATGCCACAGGGGTGACTTTTCATGAGCAATTATCTCTCATTAATCAGAAGAACAGCTGCAATATTAATTTTCTCTCTTTCTTCCTCTCTTTTCACAGTCCCCAACATTTGAATAATCATAAATTTTGATTTCATGGAGCAGCAACATTGCCAGCGACTTCGAGACACAAGCTACCTACGCAGGGCGCACGCTTTGCACATAGCTCTTATTTTAAGGCTGCCAAAGAATAAAGTGGAGAAAAGAAAAGAGAGGAAAAGTTTGGGCTGGGTAGCTTCCCCCCCTCCCTTTGCCTCAGAGCACGGATTAAACCAGCAGCCCCTTCCCTCCACCCCTGCCTCTTTCACTCATGGAAAGTAACGGGCGAATGTACCGAGTGTCTGCGCTAGCTTAAAGCGTGGGAGTTTCAACAACCTCGCTGTCCATTTAACTTCCAAACATGAAGCCAAGCGTTGTAGATCTGTCCAAAGAGACAATCTTTGGGCGTAACACGCATTGTGAGACATCAAAAGGCCCTGGCGTTATATGCACTAAGAAGTGCATTCAGCAAGAAGGGTGCAATGCCTCTCTTTTCAGGGGCTCAGCCGCTGATTGTTTAACAAGCGACGTCGCCGCGGCAAGAAAACCGCGCTCCTCCGAAGATAAGGATGTAACATTAAAACTCGCTTTTTTCGGATTTCAGAGAATCTCATCAAAGGCGAGGACCGGCGACGGCCACGCCGGGGATGGGAGCGCACGGTGCCGCCTGCCCAGCTCCTCGCTGCCCGGGGGGGACGGGGCAGAGCCGAGGCCGAGACCCCGCCACCCCTCCAGCTCTGCCCATCTCCGGGCACCCGCGTTGCCCCCCCGGCCCCGGCAGCGGCTAGCGGGCTCACCCGCGGGTCGGCGGGCTGAGGAGGGGAGAGCCTGCTTCTCCCCCTTCCCCGCAGATGCAGCTCCCCGGTGCCTTTCCCTTCCATGGGAGATTTCCTTTGCCCCCACCCCCGGTCATGAATTACCCCACCTCGACTTGGCAGGGCAGCACTCCCCCCCCCCCCCCCCAAGAAGTCGGGCGGTTTCCGAGGAAATGGGGGGGTTGGCTGAGAGACCTGGGGAGTCCCCCCCGCCCAGAGGAAGGACAGCCCCCCGGCTCCCCTTCCCCAGGACCGCCGAGCCCCTCTTGCGCAGGGGCCCTCCCGCACCCCGCCGTGTCTGCCAGCGGCGGAGCGGGGGTGCTGGCGGGCGGCGGGGCGCGGAGCTGCGGCGCGGCAACCCCGGGTCCTGCCGGGGCGTGAGCGGCCGCTTCTTGCTGGGGAGAAACCGGCCCCCTCCTTCACCCCCTTGGACACGGGACGCTGCTCCCGCTTCACGTCGTTGGTGCTTCTCACGAAGGTTTTTTAGAAGCGAATTTCTACGCGAGTCCTTTAGGGCGGCTCTGATCGCTCGCATTTGAGTGAGTGCTTCAAAAAAGCCCCAGCAGCAGCCTTCAGCCCGCCCTCTCCCTTCAGGGCCTGACTGTTTCTTCTACTTTCACCTGCAGGTCTACCGTGATAACTGTCTTTAATGCAATGACCAACCGGCAGGCCTTATTCTGCTATCGGTTTTTACTTGGAGTGGGAACTTTCATTTGCTTTGCAAGGTTCTTCCTAAGTGAATCAGGTCTGCACTTAAATATGTGGGTGTAAGCCTTAATTCTCTCCTTCTTCAACCCTCTCTGATGGGTTCCCTTCAGTGTCTGGATGCAGAGGAAGCTTCTTGTTTACGCCTTCTCACCATAGTGCAGGCTACAGTGGTGTTTCTCCACTGACCTCCTACAAGAGATCGTGTGGAGGAGCCAAAGGAGGAACTGCCCAGTGAGATTATTGTTACCTGCAGTCTTGTCTGGTATTTCTCTGAGCCTGGCTTTGCCATGTCCCTAGCACTCTTCAGATATGGGCCAACAGTGGGCCAGACACTCCAGGCAGTCTGGGCCCTGGTTTCATTAACGACCTTTGTTTAGAGCTTTAGCAGCTAAAATTGTTAGCTGCTACAGATGACATGTATGAGGGAAAGCTGTGGTGGTGTATCTTTAAAGGGGATAAAGCTAAACCCCTGCAACAGCCTCAGTGGAGGTTTATGGTGGGAGATGGATCTGAAACGCCAAGCTCATGTGAGTCAGAACAAGGATTCAAAATGCTGCTGTGGACTCTGGAACGTGCCAGCCATGACCAGTTTTGTTTTTACATTGATGTATCACAAATCAATACGAGAGTCACACTTTGCAGTCACATAGGCAATCCCAATCCAGCAAAGAACATGAGATTCTGTGTAATACTAAACATCCTATTTCTCATGCATTTTGATCCTTGGAGGTCATGCTTAGGTTGAAGCATTCTGCCTGACAGTGACCAAAAAGCAGTCTTTTGAATTTGCTACCAGAGGAAATGTTGTTTTTTTTTTTAGCCAGATTAACGAGTATGGACATTAAATGCTGCTTGTGAGAAAAATGAAGCGGTCGTCAAACATGTCATCATATTACAAGAGCTACCTGTTTCACAGTCTGAAAATGGTATGAATTTCGAGTTCACTTCATCTAGCCTAAACAAATAAAATGGTTATAATTTCTTTCCTTTTTCCTGTAATGAATGTATGAATGTGGGATAGTTCAAGGACTCTAGAGCGATGAAGGAACTACCTAATGGAGAGATGATACTACTCCTGCAGATTCAGGAAGCAGAAGGGAATACAGTTAATGATGGAGTTCCTCAAGGATAAGTCTCAGAAGCAGTTGAATTACTTAGTTTAATTTGTTTTCTTGGCACAGCCAATAGGACTTCACTATTTGTAGGAATCAGAATCATAGAACCAGAGAATGGTTTGGGTTGGAAGTGACCTTAAAGATCATCTAGTTCCAATCCCCCCTGCCATGGGCAGGGACACCTTCCACTAGACCAGGTTGCTCAAAGCCCCAGCCAACCTGGCCTTGAACACTTCCAGGGATGGGGCATGCACAAATTCTCTGGGCAACCTGTTCCAGTGCCTCACCACCCTCACAGTGAAGAACTTCTACCTTACATACATCTAATCTAAATCTACCCTCTTCCAGTTTAAAGCCATTACCCCTTGTCCTATCACTACATGCCCTTGTAAAAAGTCCCTCTCTGGATTTCTTGTAGGCCTCCTTTAGGTACTGGAAGGCTGCTATAAGGAAAGAAGTGAAGTCAGTATCTGTGGAGACTGGAGTGCCATACTGGAAGAAGTGGATTCTCTGAGAAGAGGAGTAATAGAAGTGCAATGACAAAGCCAATATAAGCGAGGACCTCCATGGCTGAACATGACATTGTGACTGAGGCACCTGGGCACATTAATCCATGTTTGCGAAGCATCACTGTAGCATGGTCAGGCAACAGGTATCACAGAGCATAACAGGCAAGGCCATTCCACTAAGGAGATGGAAATTCTAAAACCACTGTGTATGGAGAAACCTTGTCTGGGATAGCAGACAGTTTTCCATGTCCATCTCAGAAAAGACTAAATCAGAGCAGGTCCAGAGAACAGCTTTAGTATTAGAGTGTTAGAGGAACATGGTCACTCATGAGAAGACTCAAAGAGAGGAGACGTGACTGTTGTTTATACCAGTGAGGTAAATATCCACAAGACAGAAGAGCTGTTCCATCTAAAGAAGAGTATCACTACACAAACAGGTGGATATACTCTTGCCATGTAGAAATTTAGCCTGGAAGTAGTAATAAAAAACCCTTCTGAGAGAAATGAAGTTCTGAAACTCATTGTGGGATTTACCAATGGGAATATGAAATGGAAGTAGTTTTAAGAGAAAACTTGACACATTTCTGACTTACATAAAGGTGCCTGAAGCTACGGGATTTTTTTCTGGAGTGAAGACATACACAAAGGCTGATTAATATCCATTTTGACATAGTACTGACTTAAAATTAAGTTGTTGATTATTGAGAGAATGTATTTTCTAAGAAAGATGCTGGACTGGTATTCCTAGAAACTAAGGTCCACAGAGCAGCTAGAGCATGGCTGGAAGGAGCACTCCACTGCAACTTCCCTGTCCTCTATCCTGTACTATCTGTGTTCATTGCCTGATTAGTGTTCTGGATATTGCCTCTGCACCAATAGGAACTGGTTTTGGGTTTTTTTCCTTTCTACATTTGCTCATAAGATAATGGAAGACAAAAGCCACATGTGCTAAAATGGTGGGTTTTTTCAGATGTCAGAATGAACATTGGTCTGATTTTGATATGATCTGGAAACCTCTACAAGAAATAAACCTACCATCTCATTTCTTCAGCTTCCTTTTCACAATATAGTCTTAGCTTTGTCCAAGCAGCTGTTATGCAAAAACAAATTTCTAATGCCTGTGGCTGGAAGCAGCCCTTTTTCAGTTTCATCCTTTTATATGTATTTGTATCCTCAATTTAAAATAAAGGAACAACTCTAAAAGTTTCAGGAAGCAGAGTCTCAGTGAAGTACAGGCTAGAGGTACCCTAGGTACCCTACCTCTTGCTTTGCTAGGAAGAAAGTAACGTATTAAAGAAGCACACAATATGAGCATGTCAAAATGGAACCAAAATGAGATTTTTATTAAAACAATATCAAAAAGTTTTCCATAGCCTGCCTCTTCTTATTTATAATGAATACATTGTCCAAGCTTGTATTCAAAGCTTTCTCTTTGAAAAATCATAGAAACAAAGTAATTTCATATATTTTACGATCTTGTGTAAGTATGTTAGTTCAAAGCTTATTTAGTCTGCTATGGTGTTGAGGCTATGCCACAATCTAATGGAAAAAGAATGACAGAAGTCCTGCAAATTAGTTTATAAGGTTCAGAGCACTATTCTAGTGAAAAGGAAAGACATTAAAATGGAAAAAAAAATACAGTATGAAGCTTCAGAAGAAGGAAGAAGTATTGGAACCCAAACCGCCACAAGATGTAACCAGAAAGGTGTAAGTCACAATTTTAAAGTGCAAACAAAATATAATTACTATTATACATTGACCAGATGAAAAAGCATCAGCCAAAAAAGAGTCCAGTGCTTGAAGATCAGCTCAGACTCAAGTATCTCCACTTCAGCAGTCCGGGTTCTTTCGGTTACACTGCAGCTGAGCCAAAGAACTAATACTCCTATTAAAATGCCTATACATCTAGAATACAGTTAACACTACAGCTATAAGAGGTATGACTGTCTGCACTCTCAGACATTCTGAGACAGACTAGTTACAAGTCAAAAGATGGAAAGGTTTGGGTAAAATACTTTAGATTTTTACTAAGTTATAGAGCTGTGAGACAGAGTTACTGTGCAGCTATTCTGCATGGTGCAGTGGGAGTAGAATTTGGCCTGGTGTTTTCAAAGGTTAGTTAAACAAAATATGACCTTTTTCAGGCTAGGGGAACAAAAGAGGTCAGCTCATTCTCCAGAGCTACAAAAGGTCTTTCAAGGGTGCCAAAGAAATAAAAATAAAAGCCATGATCACACTTCCTAGATGCACACATAGAAACAACACTTGTATGTTAAGGTATCACCCAGTGGGAAAAACCCTGGGAGCTTCCCAATAAATGAGGGTCCTGCCTGTAATTCACCCACTATGGGAAAGGTGTACAGATTCAAACAATCAATTTTGTCCAAGATCCCAGAGCAAGATAGTTGTGGAGCTCAATTTTACCCAAAGTCTCCTATCTTTCAGCATCTTACAGTAAATAATGGTGCTTCATAAGACATCTTGCAGAATTGCAGTCTGCTGAATCTGATTGCACTTTAATAACTCCTTGGGCAAAGAAAGCCTAATGCAGCTTCCCCATTGCTTTGTGAGTAAGAGTTTATACAGGTTATTCTCCTGCTTGCAAGGAAATTCTGGGAAAAGTTGTCCATTGCATACAAACAGATCAGTTACCCAAACTTCACCGATTTCATGCTCTGCTACAGGTTAGGATTGTTACTCTAGTCTCTTCAAGGAGAGAAAACAACCCTATTCCAATGTCTTAACCAAACTGCAATGAGAATTGCAAATCTGATCACAAAGTGCCTTTGAATCATGTGTGCAATTCTTTCCTCTGCTGCTTCTTCACACATGCATCAAGAAACTGTAGCATTCATATGGTGATGGGATAAAGCACAGATTTTCACTCTGCTACATGAGGTCTGACACTTGGGGTGAGACTGCTAGCAGCCAAAAATGAACTCAAAGAAGGAACTGGATCCTGAAGAGAAGCAATTCCTTTCCAATATCTCTCTTGCTTTAAAAGGAAAGTACGTTTCTTTTCAGGTTGCAGCTTATTTCCGTCTCTCATGTTTTACTGCAGAAGTTGGAACTGTTATTTCTTCTTTACGTTCCCTGAGGGCCTCATGCTATAGGAGTGTAATATATTTCACTGTAAGTGTTTTTGTCACACTTTAAACAACTTCTCAGAACAAGAACATCTATTTTTTTCATGCTTTGTGGCTCATGCCTCATACTATCAGAGAGAAAAATATCTACTTGGAAGCAGAAAAGATGTTATTTTAAAGATATTCAAAAGGAAATACAATTGTCATATCTGAAAGAGACAGGTGGTAGAAATCTCTCTTTGCTTTTATGCAAGAGGAATTAACTTGTTGGCATGCCCAAATATTAATGAATGTTAAAGTGTTCAGAGGAAATCTCAATTGTTCATGTTTTGATGATTTTAAATGAAAGACATCCTTCCCTGTTCTCTTTAGATCAACATTTGTCACAGTAATTAATGAGGAAGTAATTATAATGTAATTTGTCAGAATAATCTGACAGGCAAAGAATTATGTTCTCAATCCTAAAGGAATACATAGTTCTAGTTTTCCAACAGATTGGGTACATGTGGGTGGCATAGCAGAGGGTATTTGCCTTTAAGCAGGATAAAAACTTTGGCACTTTATATTCTCAAGCAAAAATGGAGAGAGGCATTGTCTAATTCTCTAAAATATGTTACATGAAGGCATTTTATCTTAACAAATTAGTAAATCTGATTTTAACACTTTCTTCATATAAAAGCTACTTCTTTTTATAGTGACTTTGAGATTTGCAGTTCAGTTGCAGTAGTTTAGTAGTCACTTGCTGTTTCTTTAAGATGGTGAGTAAACAACTTAGTCATTCAGTCATATTTACTATGAGGAAAATAACTGTCCTTGAAATAAAGTATGAGATGAGGCACCAAAGGATGGAAAAACAAAGAAACAAGGAAAAATAAAGACCTTAAATTAAAATCTCTGCTAATGTTCAGGGAGGTATGATTGTTCACTCCAATAGCAGCTAGAAGAGCCCCACATTTGTCATTGGCTTTTGTTTGTTTGTTTGTTTTGTATTTTTTTTTTTAGGATAGAAGTTGACCACAGCTTTACCCAACTAACAGCATCTGTATCTGTAACAGATACCGCAGAGGATTCAGCCCACAGTATTCCCTGACACTGGTTTTCAGCCCTTCCAACAGATACCGTTCTTAAAGTTGATCTTCTGAAGAAAGGTTTGATACTGTACGTTTGCCATTTTAAGAATGTCTTGAAAACCTAGAACTTGCTGTTCCATTTGTATGTTTATATGACTTTGTTTATGTTTGGGTTTAGCAGACTTTATGCTTTTGTACTTGCAGTATTGAAAACCCCCATCGATTTCTGTGCTACATCTGTCTCACTTAAAATGAAAAACAGAGACTTTTCGTGTGTTTCTGTTTAATTGATGTCATTATAGAAAAAAAAAAGCAGGAAGGATTCTGCTGTATTAGATTCTCATATTGATGGGAAGGCAAGAAACAAGTGACCATACATATTTCCTATGGCAGTGAGTCCTACAAGAAAAAAACCCCAATGTCATGCCTAACAACAGCCAAGAGCTTACCTTGCCTGTAGGTTATGTGGAACACAAGCAGATCTTTAAGTTGAGCATATCACAAATTCTTTTTGGATTAGGAGATTCTGCCTTCAGTAATGTGCTGTCATGTGGTCCTTGAAAGAGCAGGAGTATCCAACTGCACCTGTCCACAGTTTTAACAGACTTGAAACTACAAGGACTCCATTCTTCATTTTGTTATATGTTACGGTAAGTCTGAAAAGGAAGTATCTGCTTTTCTCTTTAAATGAGATCTATGCCTTCCGTACTTTATTTATGACTTTTAGACTCTTTCAGAAATACTATTTTCTATATAGAGGTATCTTTTGAACTCTCCTCATTAACCTCATATAAATGCAATATAGGAAGCTGGACCAAAATGAAAACAAAATAAATTGCTTGACAGGAGGAAAAAAGGCTAATAAAAAATAAAGTGAATTGGAGCTATTCAACATATCTTTTCACTCTAAGAGCTCACTCAATTCTGCATTATAAAGTCAGCAACATAACTCTGACTTATTGTAATGGTTTGGTATCAAGACTTCCCTTTGCTTTTCGCACAGAAAAACCTTGATTGGTTTACCTGTGGCTGTACAGAGATTTTGCAAAATAATCAGTTAATCAGCAAGAAACAGGGCAACTAATTTGGTCAGAGAAACAAATGCAATCCTGTGGCTCTAACAGTAAGTTCTGCTGTGTTATTTGTAGCTACCTACCTGTTACTGACTTTGCCTTTCCACATTTCTGCGATACTGTAACTAAAATCTCGTTTTTAGGTTTTGTTTTGCTTTGTTTTGTTTTGTTCTCTTCTGTTGAAACTCAAGGGGTGGTGGTGACTGATGCCATCAGCAGGAAAGTTTACATTATCAGTAGCACTTTAGCCAGGCTTGTCGAGAGCAGTGGGACATTTAAGTAGGACAGAGGAATCAACCCACAGATGAGAGGCTCTGTGTCAAGGGAAGGGACTGATGTGAGAGGAGGTCTTGAGGCAGAAAAAGCAAAGCACAGCCTGATGTGAGTGAGTATCCTTGGAGGTTTGCTACAGTCCTCGTAGCTTTGCTAAACTCCCTCTGTGGTGACAATGAATGTATGTTATAGTCTATTAGTTCTGTCTTCCTCTCCCTTGCTTCTGTACACCCCTATCCTCCCCTGCTTGCCCTCTTCCCTTGCTATCACCACCCACTCTTGTTTTCCTTCTTACTACCTCTCCTCTTTTAATTAATCAGGGAAAGAAAAAGAGAAGCTGTTCCTGCCAGCTTTGCTTTGCTGTCGAGTGGTAGTAGGAGTTCAAAGAACAAGGTTACTCCTGCACCTGCTGCTTGTTCTTTGATGCCCTGTTGCATGAAAACAGTTTCTTTCAGAAGTCCAAAAACGTACTAATTAACAAAGGAAAAGACAGGGAGAAACAAGCCAAAGACTGTGGGAGGAATGAAGTGAGTGACAACAGAGAAGATGTTAGAGGGAAGCAGAGGGAAGAAGCAATGATAAAGGGGGAACTGGGAAAGAAATGCACAGAAAAATGAGCGGGACAAACAATAAAGGAGAGGAAAATAAAGTAGGTGGCAAAAGAGAGGGAACCGGAATAAAGAGCTACAGAAAAAGAAATGTGACGATTTAAAGTCCCCTTTAGATTACAGTACGTGGTCCTTACAGAGCAACTCTGAGGACAGCGAGTACCTCGGTCACACAGAGTTGTGTGTGGCATCAGTTCTCCCCCACTGAACTGCTAGGTGCAGCAAGCAAATTCTCTGGGGAGGGCACTCCTACCTGGAACAACAGCACGGTGCTCTTCAAGCTGGACTTTAGGCCTGCCTTCTTTTGTTTAGATATAAAGAGAGTAAGTGGCTTAAAAATACAATCAGTACAAGCCTGGCATTATTCTCACTGTTCCCAGAGAAAGGACAATGCACTGTGAACAGGAGAGGTGTCCCACCATTTTGGGTCAGAGTACACACCAAAACAGTCACAGGCAAGCGCTGTGATGTGAAGGCACAGACTCGGGAGTGTGTGGCTGGCTAGTGGGGCATCCGGCGCATGACAGTGAGGTGACAGCAGAGGGGAAGGAGCGACTACTTGCATGATACTTGAAACAGAGGAGAGGCTGATGGTGAGACCTTTAGTGTGTGGTAGGATGCCAGCTGCACAAAACGATAGTTTCCTTACTGCCTCTAAGGGTGGTCCAGTGCTGCTGAGACTGCTACTGAAGGTGTTGGCACCAATGAGACAGAGAGAGACAGCAATCTCAAGATTAAGGCAGCTGATTTCTGCATGAAAACCAAGATTCTAACAGTGCCCATGTAAGATGATGAAAATGTTACTTAAACTAAATTTTTCATAGGTGGCTGCTGGCTGTGTGTGCTTCGGTTTTAGTGCCTGTCCCAGAAATTTGATAGGCTGAAGTACCTTGCACTCACCACCGCAGTCAGTTGCAGCGCTTTGAGCACACCAGGTGCTACAGAACATATGCTGAACATCACGGGGATCTCAACCTAGAAACTTATCTCTTCTGCTTAACATCTGCCACAGCTCTTCATCTGTTAAAGGCTACCACATCCTGAACAGCTGGAAACACAGACCATGGAACAGGTATTTGTTAGGCAAGTAATGTACACCTAATGCAATGAACTAATCAGCGTCCTGACACCTCCCTTCTCCTTATGTCAAACCCATCAAGTGAGCAAACCAGGCTTGTCACGCCATGCAGCACAGGGATCTCAGACCTCAAACAGGATAGCTGGCCCCTGCAGCACTGCTACAAGGGCTCAAGTGTGATGTAGGTAAGCCCACCCCTTCAACGTCATTTCCAAGATTTCCAGCATAGTGCTGCACAGCATTAACTCTGAATACCTGGCTGCTACTGAGAAACAGTCATCTGAAAACAAACAGGCTACCAAACTAATCTGTAGAGTGAGCTAGCACAAGGAGGCACAGCTTCACTGAAACCAGTGGGTTTCCTCTTGCTTTTGCCAGTATTAAATTTGGTCCATTCTCTCAATTTCAGGACTGTTAGACAGAAGCAATGAGTCATCAGTCCTGCTAAATCCGATTTCTATGTGTGAGACATATGCAAGAACAGTAACTAGGTGAAAAAAAATATGCGTAAGCATACTAGTATGAAAGCAAACTATTACTCAGGGGAATTCTGTGTTATTCTGTAGAATTCTGTTATTTGGGAAATGAAACCTGTTATAAGTAGCTCATGATAGAAATACTGTCACACTTTTCCAGTGTGATGGTAAAAGATGTTTTTTTCCTTTACAGCAAAGACAGTGTCATGGACTATCTCACAACCACACTGCTTCTACCCTGGTTTTACCTAGAGCAGTAAGCACCATCACATCTTTGCATACACTTTATTACTGAGAAATACACCATGAGGATCTTGAGCAATGGAGATTAAGCGGTAACATCGTTTTTCAGAAAATAAGCTGATCAGTATATATACTGTAACAAGACAGGAAAAATCCCCTGCAGTTTTCAGAGGAAAAACGATCTGAGAAATAGGTTACTGTAATTAAGATATACGGAGTAAAGTGCTAGGAAAGAAAAGGGGACTGTAGAATTCTCTTCACACTCATGAAAAGCAGATTCAGCCCCAGTTTCTTGACTGTTTGGGGCTGAACCCCATAACTGACTTTATCTATACAGTCAATACTGCTGCAAGTACATGATTCACTAGTCTACTCTGTCAAATAAAAAAGATCTGCTCTCCCTTTTTAAAATGCCGCACTGCTGCTGCTAAATCCCATGTCAGTGCTGCCTTCCCCTGTTGTCACAACAGCCGATGGCCTACCTGTTGCCAAGGCCATTATGCTCGCACTGGCATTTTCCAGCCTTTGCTTTAGGCTTTGGTTATCACAAATACCAAAACTGCAGAGAGGGAGCAAGAGTCCCGTTCATTTTTAGGGTTTTCTGGTTATCTTTCATATATATATAGTCCTAAAAGGGGCCGTTCCTCTGCAATGTCATTGTTTGCCTGCTCTGCACTCTGTGCAAACAACGGTCTCGGTGCGGCGTTTTCCATGGAGGGCTGAAAGGCTACTGGTGGGATGGCGGACCCGGACACCGACAGCACCAAGGAACACGCGAACGTTTGGCACCAGCCTTCATCTGAACAGGCCGGCCTTGGTTAGGGACCGCTTCCCTCACATCTCCCTGAAACAAGCCAGAGGGCCCAGCCACCAGCCCCTCAGCTAACAGCAGGCCCCCAAGCCCCTTGTTTGTTGTCACGGATGCCCCAAAAAGAGCGGAAACGAGGGGGAGGAAAACGCGCGGCTCAAACACGCCAACAAGACCCCGCGCAAAGCTCCGCTAAGGGGCACGGCGGGGCCCGAGGACGGCGACGCTCGCCCCCGCCGCCCAACCGCCGCCCGCGCGCGCCCCTCCCGCCTCACGCTGAGGCGGGCGGGCGGGCGAGCGGGCGCGCGCGCCGCGGCCCGCCCCGCCCCGCGCGGCGGGTGGGCGGGGCGGGCCCCGCGGCCGGATGTTGTTGTTGTTGTTCCTGCCCCGCCCCTCGCCCCCTCCCCCCGCGGAGGGTGACGGGCGCTTCCTCGCCCGGAGCCGCCGCCGCCGCCTCCTCAGCCGCCGCTGCCGCCGCCGCCGTCGCCTCGCCGGGGCTCCGCGGCCGCCCGCCCCGGCACCGGGGCGTCCCCGCCGGCCCCTTCCTGCCGGCTTCCGCGGCCGGCCCCGTCGCGTCGCCCCGGCTCCTCTCTCTGAGCGGCTGCCCGGGCCCGGCCATGGCGGACTTCGACGAGATCTACGAGGAGGAGGAGGACGAGGAGCGGGCGCTGGAGGAGCAGCTCCTCAAGTATTCCCCCGACCCGGTGGTGGTGCGCGGCTCCGGCCATGTCACCGTGTAAGGGCCGCGCCGGGGCCTGCGCGGCCGGGGCGGGCGGTGGAGGCCCGGGCGGCGGGACGGGGGCGGCTGCGTGCCGGGCCTGGGGGCGGCGGCGGGGGTGGCCGGCGGCTGCAACTTGGGGCGAGTCGGGGAGGTGGTCGGGGGGAGCCCCGGGCCGGGACTGCTTTCCCCCTCTTCCCCCGTGGGAGGGCGAGGGGGTCTCCTCGGCCCCGCCGGGCAGCTGGGAGCCGCCTGGGACTCGCAAGCGGCCGTAAACCTCTAACGAGGCGCAGAGGAAACAAGGCTGGCTTGGGCTGTGACTGACAGAGGAATGTGAAGTATTTGCCCATAGTGATGAGCTGTCAGGAAGTAAGGTGCCTGGTGCCCGTGTTCCTGCGTATAACAGGTATGTGCCAGCACATGACCGGCTGGACTATTGCTTAGGGTTGTTTATGTACCTGCTGCCCGCTCCCATTTAACATGTGGCCGCTAGTATAGCTCTGAGGACTTCAAGAAAGAAAAGGCGTCTATGAGTCAGGTAGGTACATGTAAAATCATCTTAAGTTGTGATTGATATGTGTTGTTTCGCTGTGTTTACCATGGGAGTGACTGTGAGTTTTGTTTTCTGAGTTTTGTTTGCTGTCCCTGACAATCTAGCAGCAAGTGACTGTGAGTTAGTGTAGTACTTCTCAGTAATGTAACAGATGAGGGTGTCTTTCAGTCAGTTTTGTCAGGCTCACTCTGCTGAAGTGTAGCTGTTGTCAGTTATGATGTACAGTTTCAGAGGCTGAAATATCAACCTGGAGACAAAATGCAGCAGTGCAAACTTTTTTTTTTTTTTTTAGTATTCACTGCTCAGCAGGACTAGGCTTGCAATAGAAGCACAAAAGTTGAAGGTATTGTGGTCTAGTGCTCTGAGTTCCATGAACTCTACTGATTTTCAGATACTGACCTGTCCAGAAATCGGGGGTTAAATTTAGAGTAGTTTTGTGGCACTTTGTTACTGCTTCAGTATTTGGTTGACATTAAGTAATACTAACAGCTGAGCAGTGCAGTTTGCTGTCTGGTTAGAAACAGGAAATAAGACATGATAGACTGAGAGAGGTTTGGAGGGGTGGTAGGACGTGGCTGGGCAGGAGGCTGAGGAGGCCTGGTAAAGGAACAGAAGCATGTAACTGAAGTGTTCAGCATATGACTGTTTATTGTGAACAAAAGTTCTTATCATCCAGTGACCTCTCTGAAAATAAGCTGCTCGCCTTAGCCTGTTTCTGGTGAACAGAGCAAACCCCCAATTAGATAGCTTTCATATTAGCAAATGCAAGAGTGTCAAGAACTGAAATGGAGACAAACACTGGTTTCTTCTCTGATACTGGAAGGGAAGTTGTGTGAGACAAGATCAAAGCCCGTTAGTGGAATTGTGAGGAAGCTTCCGTAACGTGTCTGTGACTAGTAAGGGCATTGTGGCTGACGAAGGATGGTTGCCTCATTAATTGTTCATTAATGGTCAGTAGCTCGTTATTACTTCAAGGTCTTCCTTAAAATATTTGTTCTTTAGGTTTTGGATGAGCAATGAAATAGGAACATGTACCTCCAAAATTAGGCAATTGATCTTCATCTACTTTATCATGCCAAGTGTGAACAGTTCACTAAATAGCATCAGCCACTTTTACCTTTGTAAGGCCAATAACTTTTTTTGTCATTGATCAAGAAGCTTATTAAAAGTTAGATCACTGTCAGAATGTTCACTTGGTGGATTTAAGGAATGGGTCAAGTCCTATGTATGTAGTGAATTAGTCTTGCCTAGTATAAAAGCATATATGCATTTTGAAGGTCTGACAAAAATTGGCAGCTGTTAAGCGATACTGGATTGATCTGTCCCTGGCTCTGCAGTTTAAAGAGTTGCTGACTGCTTCTTCCGTGTGTGTATTTAAACAGAAGCTCTCTTTTCATAGTCTATTGTCATATCCTCTCCAATCTTACACAGGAGTCATAATGTTGAGCTTAAAATATGTCATTTCCATGACTACAGATTAATGTCAGAAAGACATTTACTATTACTTGATTTCATCCAACAGACAATGGAAGTGTGTGAGAGTCCTTTCTAAGCTGAATAGTTGAAAGTAATTAAAGGAAAGCAGGTAAATATTATCCAAATAAAACATGAAGGCCTTGCCTTTCCAGGGTGTGGGGCTTTTGGTTACCACTAAGAGTTTTCCTCTTAAACTCCCTGTTTGGACCATGCTGCACACAATTCTAAAATTCCCTTTTTTTATAATTGTTTTTTAAATATTCAGTTAAACTGTTTTCACACCAGCAGAGTTTAAATAGCTCAGTAGTCAGGAGTAATATTTGACCTGGTTTCTGATAACTTGAGGTGATCTTTTCTAATGGCAAGAAACTGGATAGTTGGGAAAATAAAGAACTTTACTTACAACTGAATTGAAAGTCCAAGGTATTTCATGGCTGCTTCTAAAATCATATTAGGGTGGAAAGAGAGGTACATGATGAGTTTGAAACTGCAAAGAGAATATTTGTAATAGGTCTGATTGTGTTTTTCAGTGATGTGACTGTTTTCCTCTGCCTTCCTGTTCTTTGACCAGTGAGACATAAATGCCTTATATATACGAGACTTTATTAGCTGGTAATATTGGATTTATTAGTCTTTTGCAGTGCTGGAATGATGGAGAGCCATTGTGATGTGCTAGTGAATGCCTTTCTGTGCTGTTTGTCATCTTAGCGCATTGAGTGTTGATGCAAGATAACTGTTTGGAGGGGAAGAAACCTCACAAAATATATTTTCACCCTAGTCAGTTTCTTTAATATTAAACTTAAGTCTGCTTATATATTTTTTGAACCTTACTTTGTGAAACCTCACTTTGAGTGAAAACAGAGCTGTGAGAATTATGGATGGAGAGTGTTAAGATTTGTGGAATATATATTTATTTTGTAAGGGTTGTGAACATGTGGAACTAAAAAGTATGGTTGAGAGCAGGGAAAAAGTGGTTTAGTGTCCCCATAAGAGAGGGCAAAGAGAAAGAGGATAGCACCTGTCAGTTTTGTGTGTTAGGAAGATCTGAGCTGCAAGCTGAGAAAATGTTGCAGATTGGCTGTGTCCTATACTGTAAAATTCTGTACTTTGAAGTTTCCACCTCTTGCCATTTCTTTCTCCACTGTACACAAGGACAGGAACTCAGCTGAACCTTTCAAGCAGAGTCATGTTCAAGAAACACTTTTTCAGGTTCCAGGAAGGTTAAAGAAAGTACTCATGCATGAGGTGAGCAGGGATCTGTTGAAGACATGATGTAGAATGGGAAAGGCACAGAGCAAGCAGAGAAGAGTACATGTCACTGAAGATGGAGTATTGTACAAAAGAAATCTAGTGCTATAATGAGGACAGCTGTCTCAGGAAAATGCATCTCCAAAATATTGATTCCCAGTGTTTGATTTTAAGACAGTCTTTGCTGCTTTTACATCTTTACAGTGAACGTGTAGTAGTGTTCTGTGGATTTTCTAATATTTTAATTTCCAAATTGCAGATTGCAGTCAAAAGCGATAATACTGAGATCACATAATTACTTACCAAAGCTTTTAATGTACAGAGTCACCCTTTTTTTACTACCTGTATATTGTGACAAAACTGTAATATGGAAAGCTCAGAAAGATGTTGGTAGCTGGTTGGGTTAGCTTTGATGTTACAGTTTTGCTACTCCACCATGTATTAAACATGACCACAAGCCTAGAGTACGGAGTCTCAGTCTCATTTGCTTGTAACTTGACCAAAGTGTAACTATTGGTCAGAAGTTTCTGTATCTCACGCTGTCTCAGAGTGTTTGTAAATTCAGATACCTCTGGAGCTTTTCCAGCAGGGATGTCTTTGTCAGGCATGGCTTTTGCCATCTTGGTGAATATTTGCTTGTGTTCGATGAAGCTGTCAACATTTGAATACTTTTGGAACACGCACTCACAAAAAAAGCCTTGTTTCTGTCCTGCTGATTTCTCAGCCAGTCTTCAGTGTGAGACTGAGCAGGGCTTTCCCTGCAATTACATCTTTTTCTGACTTAAGAGAGAGCAGGGAGACTTCCTTGTGCCTTTGACTTAACCTGCTCATGCCTCAGAGTAAAGGGCTTCCTTAGTATTCTGGGTAGAGGGACAGCTGAATTCTGTCTCATCTTTTGGTCAAGGGCTCAGCTTTGTTTTAGCTCTTGCAATAAGAGCTGCTTTGGACTGAATTATCCTTGTAGTTGGCCACTCCCTTTATTGCACGCTCAACTTTATATTTAATTCCATTATAGTAAATCTTTTCTGGATGTTGAAGCATCAAGTACATGAAGATCATTCTTTGAAGAGACATCTCTTTAGATTTGATGAATTAATTATACAGTAAAGTGGTGTTAACTTTTAGTTTTGAGACTTCTGGTGGCAGCTGTGTATCTTGAGCTTGGAGTCCTTCTCCAGGCTTGGCTACTTATGAAATGCGTATGGATCCAAGGGATTTTTTCAGGCTTTGGTTTCTACTTCAAACTACTAGCAATTTTAAGTAACTTAACTGATAGGGCATGACTCTTCTTTCTGACAGCTACATAACTTTTGCCTCAGCACTTGATTTCACTCAGGATTTGGGGGAAAGGGTGGATGGTCCTCCTGTCATGGAGTATTCAAGAGGATTTTCAATGGTAGAGGTATGTTTCTAGTAAGCATGGGTTTTATTTGTTCTGTGTTGAAGTGGTCAACTTGCCATATGTTTCTTTGGTTAACAATTTTCATTGCTTACTTCACCAGTTTTGAGGGTTTTGTATGAGTTGCAGAGCTACTATTCTAGTTACAAATACTCAGATATGCTAGGTAGCTTATGTGTAAGTAAGGTCTCTGGGGAGACCTTTTTGCGGCCTTTCAATATAGAAAGGAGGCTTATATGAAAGATGGAGAAAGACTTTTTACCAGGGCCTGTAGTGACAGGACAAGGGGCAATGGTTTTAAACAGAAAGAGCATAGATTTAGGTTGGATATAAGGAAGACATTTTTTACAATGAGGGTGGTGAGACACTGGAACAGGTAGCCCAGAGAAGTTGTGGATGCCCCATTATTGGCAGTGTTCAAGGTCCGGTTGGATGGGGCTTTGAGCAACCTGGTCTGGTGGCAGGGGTGTTGGACTAGATGATCTTTGATAGTCCCTTCCAGCCCAAAGCATTCTATGTTTCTATGATTCTACTGCTGCAGTCAATGACAGGCAGATGACTTTTTTTTTTTTTTTTTACTTAAGACCATATGTAAAAATTGCCTACAGCATCAAATTCATAAACTATCTAGCCCAGCGTGCTGTTACAAACTGTGGCAACAGGCGTTGCCACTCACGGGTTATGTGCAAGCCTAGCTGTTCCTGGTGTCCATTCTCCTTGTACTCTCTGGCATTTGCAGTTGTGTGATGTGCTATATACTTCAACATCATCTTTCCTTTAGTGTCTGTTTGTCAGGGAACTTGTGTAACCTCTCTTCAAGTCTGTTGGCACAGTTTTTCACTAATCTGAAGTGGAAACAAACCCAGAATTTTGCTGCTTGCAGCTTAAAAGAAGCACTTTCTTTTACCTGTTTTAAAGCAATCTCTGACTAGTTTCAGTGAGTGCCCTCTGTTGTGTGATTTGGTGATTAACAGTTAATCATTCACCTTGTCCACTGCCTTCCTGAATCTTTGCACTTTGATCATATACCCCACCTCAGCCTTCTCTTTTCCGAGCTAATGTCAGCCTTGTTAGTCTCCTAAGGCAGCTGCTTTACTCCCTTAATTATATTAGTCTTTCTTCTCTCTGCTTTCTCTTAACTCTGCCATGAAATGTGGGTGCCAGAACCGCACCCAGTACTGAATATGTGGGTATACGAGGGTTTTATGGAGAGTCAAAATGATGCCCTTTGTGATGTTCTTTATCACCTTCATAGTGGTGCCCAGTATTTTATTGCTATTTCTGGCAACTGCTGTTTGAATTGAGCTGATGTTTAAGAGAATCATGAGTGGGGATAAAATATCTCTTGTGAGCTGTAGCTGCCGAACTTTAGCTGAGTGTCACATAAGCATAGTTTAGCTTTCCCAAGATTCACCACCTTTTATTTATCTATGCAGAAGCTCATCTGTCGCCTTTTGTCCACTGGGTTTTGTGAGGCCCTTCCACGGTAGCTCACTGTTTGTACAACACTTAACTGCCCATTTGATTACTTGGACAAAGTTCTCCATTGGCATAAAGATCATTCAGTTCAGTAAGGAAAAAAAAAACAAACCAAAAACCCCAAACCCCTGAGAAATGCCTAAATGCTCAATAAACATATTCTCAAAGCAAATTATGTCTTTAAAATCTTCAACTATCAAGGCTCAGGTAAGCTTTTCTGCATACAACTGAGCAATGTGTGATAGGTCTTGCTGCCGATATTCAAGTCCTGAGCAGTTTAATCTCTGATTTGTGTTGTTTGTAGTATCTGACAGTAAGACTGCTTTGGTTTATATTCAGAAGGTTATCAATTACAACTTAAATTTTACACTGACTGCTGTTCACCAAATTAGTAGCCAGACATACAGTTTAATTAATTACTTTGTTAGACTGTATAGTCCTTATTAGAAGTTATTGCCCATACCAGATGCCAGAAAATATTCAGATTTTCTTTGAGGTTCATCCATTCATGAACCCAACCAGCCAACTGTAGGATAAAAACCAATTTTTTTTTGTAGACAAGGTGAAACTATTCTAATCTTTAGACCTTCTGAAACCCGGAATAGTCAGTAACTCCAGCTCATCTCAGACTGCTTCATAGCTTTACATTTGTAATTGGTATGTTTCTTTCAGATTAGTTACAATTTAAATTGTGTTTTGTCAGGAAGTGTTTTGTGTTCTGAAACTTAATAGTGTATTTTTTTCTGAATAAACAAGTTGGTATTTATGCTTAGAACAGTTATTTAACACAGCCTGAGAAGAATAGCACTGGATGAACTTTCCTTCAAGATACATCTGTACTGGTGGAGGAGGGGAGGGTAATTCAAACTGTGGCCTTAACTTAATTCCCCTCTCCCCTTAAGTACTTCCCTTCACTTTTCACGCTTGCCACTATTGCTTATAAAGATTTTGCTGACTTTGGGGAGGAATCAACAGTATCAACAGAACTTTAAGAGGAGACTACAGGCAAGATGGATTTTGAACTGTGTGCAATGGTGTACTTTTGTCTGTTAAGATAATTTTAGGAATTACTTTTAATAACAACTATTTTTTCCTGAAATTAATGCTGTTGTGTTACAAAACCTGAAGTATTCTGAGGTGCTTGTAACTCGTGGCATGGATTGGGGTTATTTATAATTTTGGTATGAACTTCTTTTTGTTTTTGCAGGTTTGGACTAAGCAACAAATTTGAAGCAGAATTTCCTTCATCTTTAACTGGAAAGGTGAGTGAGTATCTGTGAATAGGCATTTGGAATTGGAGTTAAGATTTTATTACAAAACCAAGAGTTCCAGGTGTAGACCACTGTAAGAGTAATAAATAGCACTGCTGTGGTTTTAGTTTGCTGTCTTGGTTTTTTTTTTTCCCCCCCTTGTAGGTTGCACCCGAAGAATTTAAAGCCAGCATCAGTAGAGTTAACAGTTGTCTTAAGAAGAACCTTCCAGTTAATGTACGATGGCTACTATGTGGATGCCTTTGCTGCTGCTGCACTTTAGGTTGTAGTATGTGGCCAGTTATCTGCCTCAGTAAAAGAGTAAGTTGAACTATTCATACAACTTCTGATAGTTAGAATGGTACTGGGTTTGTCCTCATTTTTTTTTCTTTCCCACATTTAAAAACTGTGTGCTAGAACACACTTAAATCAGTTTGATTTCATACATTTTAGTATCAGTTGTCTGTCATACTAGTTGAAGTTACAACAGACACGAATGTCTCTGCTAGAACAGTGTACTGTACAGCACTTATTATTATTGAAGTAAATTTCAACATACTTTTTTAATAGCTGCTTCTTCTCTGTGATACATTGTTTGGGATTATCAAAATTTGGCAGTGACTGAGTGGCGGTTTGTTTTGAGGAGCTTCTGATTACACTGTAGCCCAAATAGCCATACATTTTTGTTTAAAAAGGCAATTTAAAAAAGATAATAATTGATTTGTATTTCTGGATTTTCCTTCCAAGCTGTAGATGAGTAAGATTTTTTTTTTTTTAACATTAAGAACGAGAAAGTAGTTTTGTCTGGGCACACTTGACACTTAGAGTATTGTTCACAACAGAAACTCATTGCACGTGCCTGTTTTTCACTTCCTTTCTCTCAGTGCAGTTAATTAGCCTACCTCCTGTCTCTTCTGTTTTCAGGTGTGTAAAAATTGTCGTTGGCTAGTCTGGTTTCACTAATTTACAATAAGTCTCTGTGCATTCCCATGCTCTCCTCACTATTAGTACTGTTCATATTTCCATTTCATGGTAAAGCTTGTGTATATTCTCTTGTGTAATACCTCTTAATGCTACAAATTGTGTACAATTCAGTACGCTAAACTTCATCATGATTTTCTTTATCGAAGTCCTCATTTTACAGGGTCAGTAAATCAAGGCATTCTAAAAAAAATATTTATAGGATGAACACTGATCATGACAAAACCTGTATGCATGTTGTATCATCTAACTTCCTGTGTTACAATCTTAATGCTTAGTCCCTTTGAGAGATTACTTAAGGCTAGTTTTAATTGTATACAAAATAAGGTAGAAAAGCCTCCTGGTAATGTTGGGGTCTATGGAGGGGAAAAAAATATGTTGGCATTGGTGTGAATTATATCAAACCCTAGGTTTTCTGTCTTTAAGCTGTCACAAACTAGTAAGTCTCCTGTAGCATGTTCATATATCCATATCCTGAAAGTCTGTTACAAGAAATTAGAATTTGCTGATTGCTTCAACAGGTAAGTTGGTGACTTAACTAGCTTGCAGAGAAGACTTACCTTTACCATTCTAGGCCTAGCTCTGTTCATTACAAACACAAGGGAAGCTTGCATTGCTAGTCTCCATGTTTACCTTCTAAAGGAGAAAGCTTCTGGTGCTCTTTAGTTTGACCCATTTTTCTCACATAATGTGCTACTGTAGCAGGAAATGATAGCAGGGTGTAACATGGTAAGGGCTGATGCCACAAGCCCTCATCTTCTAAATTGGGGCTGCTAAATCTATTTCCAGAAGTCACAAATAATCAACTTTTTATACGTTGTTAAAGTCAGAAAAAAGGCAAGGGCTTGTAGCATCTAGGGCCAGAAAACAGAGTTTGAAGCTGAGGAAGGAGGTTCTGTGTGGGAACCCGGTGAAGCAACAGTTAGACAAGTGCTTCCATTGAAGTTTGCATGGGATAGGAGTTAAGGTAAGCTCCCTTCCAAAAGGATAAATCTGAAAAAAAAGTACATGGATACTCTGTTCAGCAGAGGCTGGAAAGAAGTTAGTGGTGTAATTGTTGCTGTAATACACAGACTGCATAAAGACAGAAGAGTCTTGGAAGGAGAATGAACAGCAGGAGCAAGGACAGAAACTTGGGCTTGAAGTTCTGGAAGCCATCCTAGAGGTATGGCCCAGACTGTCAGTAAATGTTGCATTTTTCCTGTTAAAGCTGGTACCAGGAGGCATTTAAGGACCTTCACACCTCTTCTGCACTCAAGATTGGGTGACTTAGGCTGAAGTTGAATGTCCAGCATTAGTGAAGTTGAGGTTAGGACTCAGCTGCCTTAACACAGTATCTTGTGCCACTGTGGATGGCACAGTGGCACTAGACGCTGATGTCACTGAATACCTGTGTTTAGGCAGTTTGATTATTCCTCCAGAATGAAAATCATTTAAGTCAATCTAGAGACTTCAAATCTTGTGACAACATCATTTGTCCATGTCAGCAGCTCAGCAAATGGATGTCTGCTTAGACGGTTGTCTGTCAGAGAACTGTCATGGTTTAACCCCAGCCAGCAACTAAGCACCATGCAGCTGCTCACTCACTTCCCCCCCACCCAGTGGGATGGGGGAGAAAATCGGGAAAAGAAGCAAAACCCGTGGGTTGAGATAAGAATGGTTTAATAGAACAGAAAAGAAG
This sequence comes from Buteo buteo, assembly GCF_964188355.1. NCBI lineage: Eukaryota > Metazoa > Chordata > Aves > Accipitriformes > Accipitridae > Buteo > Buteo buteo. The sequence goes on along the minus strand of NC_134171.1, from coordinate 30,691,788 downwards.
AAACTAATAATGATAATGATAACACTAATAAAATGACAACAGCAATAATAAAAGGATTGGGATGTACAAATGATGCGCAGTGCAATTGCTCACCACCCGCTGATCAACACCCAGCTACTCCCCGAGCGGCAATTCCCTGCCCCCACTTCCCAGTTCCTAATCTAGACGTGACGTCCCATGGTATGGAATACACCGTTGGCCAGTTTGGGTCAGGTGCCCTGGCTCTGTCCTGTGCCAACTTCTTGTGCCCCTCCAGCTTTCTCGCTGCCTGGGCATGAGAAGCTGAAAAATCCTTGACTTTAGTCTAAACACTACTTAGCAACAACTGAAAACATCAGTGTTATCAACATTCTTCACATACTTAACTCAAAACGTAGCACCATACCAGCTACTAGGAAGACAGTTAACTCTATCCCAGCTGAAACCAGGACAGAACCCAGAAATTGGTGTCAGCTGGGCATCTGGAGAGTATAATGTAGAGAATAATTAATTCACTTGTGTTCCTAAAGGCAAACTGAAAGGGACAAGAATGCTTTCCCAAACTATAGTTCTTAATCCTGGACCTGGCTGGGGAAGACTCTTTTTTTTCTGGTAGAGGAGGTAAGGAGGAAAGCTGTGGAATATTTTCAAGTACATATTTGCAAATTTGAGTAAAAGAAACAAGCAGAAGAATTTGTAATGATTCTAGTCAGGGCTGCTACTCACAGAAAAGTGGTGAAAGTTACTGCTGCTTGAGTTTCTTGAATAGGGATGGGTGGATTCAACTTTATTTCTTGGTGGACCCAGATCAGGAAAGTACAAAATTATTTAAGTCCTTTAAATCCGTCTTACCTGGAATTGCAGGTTTTGTACCCTTTAAGATCTCAGTACTGAATTGCATCCACAAGCTTGTAAGACTTTTCTTTTATGCAGGACTTTCCATCAGTTTATGTCAAAGTGCTATGACAAGTGCAGGAAACTAATCATATGTATTTTCCTAGAAATGGGGAAAGTGAGAGGCAGTGCATGATGTGAGTTACCTGGAGCTGCTCAGCAAATTGACAGCAGTTGTAAATACAGCCTGGTTCATCTAGGTTCCAGTCTGTAATTTGCTCAGTAGCTTCCAGTAGAACTGTGACAAGAAGCAACTTCATATTCTTCTACTAAAAAAGAAATTTAAATCCATAGATTATTCTGGTTTCCTGCTGGTGCCACAGTTTTGCTGATATGTAGCAGACTAATGTATTCCATGTGAAATAATAATATACTTTAAACTCTTGTACTGCTTGTCTCTGACTTTACTGTGTCTTGGAAGAGGGTTGTGTTTGTCAGATCATCTTCCATGCTTTGACTTCTTCAGATCTCCTTTCACTGGCCAGTCTCCAGCCATAGGTATAGACACAACAGCCAGGATTCACTTCTTGAGGAAACGGGGATCCAGGATGACATGTGCCCGTTTCTTCCCTTCAACTTTTTCTTTCCCACTGACACTCATAATGTAAAAAAATTATAACAAATGAACAATAAATAAAAGGTTACTTATTTTACAGCACCTGCACTTGTCTCAGAAGTGTTGCCCAGAGAGCTTTGCTAATTCAGCTCTGTCCTAAGTGATTCCTGGACAGTTACTTGGAACTGGCCTGTGTTACATCCTTTGCTGTAGTGATCACAAAAGACTCCCAAGACCATATAATTAGAGTTTGATTTCTGAAAGCAGGATGGGAATGTTCCCATGTAGAACTGAAGTTTGTGTAGAACATGTTTTAATTGCAGAATAAAAGTATACCAGCCTTCATCTTTACCCTTTTCTACTGAAATAGACGACTTAACAAATTTGTTTTGTTGAATTGCATATACAGTGAGCTAATAAGTGGGAGTGTTTCTCAGGTTAAGGATTTTATTAAATGAAACAACAGTTTCAACTATACAATTGCTTACTTTTAATACAGCAGAGTAATTTTCCTCAGAATGACTGATTAAGAAATGCCTGTTTTAATGAGGCTGAATCAATCTACCATGCTTTTAAATTGCTGGTATACTTTGCAGCTCTTTTTCAAAGAAACTTTTTTAAGGTTCATGTAGACAAAATGAAAGCTGCAGCTTCAGAGTTTATGAAGTTACAATAATTATCTTAATCTTTCTCTGTATTCTGTATTTTTAATGCTATTCATTGACTTTTTAAATTCTAATGTGGGAATGTTACTACAAATGTAAATACGATTTTTGAAATTACAATTATTGAATGTTTGTGTATAATGGGAATATATGCTTATTTTTGTGCAGTGAAAAATAAGTTATTGGTTTTTCTCCTTAAAGCAGCAGGTGCTTCAAACTAGGATTTTGTCACAGACATTTGTAAGCTTAATTGTTAATTATATCACTTTAATGCATCTCCATGCAATGAAAGCTTTCCCTTCACTGTATTTTTCTTTTCAGTGCTTTGTTCAGTGCTAATTTTGGGAGTCTTTGTACATTATTGTTTCCTTTCTTCTTTTGCATTGAGGTATTTGAGAAAAAGCCTGCTACTCTTTACCACTAGAATAAATGTTTAATTTGATTCAATATCTTATTGCCTCTCTCCTTTTATGTAGTCTCGATTCGATTTTAATGAACAAAAGCTGCAGAAAGTTACAAGAAATACAGTCCCTTGTTTAGAGATCTCGATTGTCAATGATCTTCAGCAATTTTACTCATATATTGCACCATCCTTTCTGGGCCAAGTTCCATATTGTACAAATGAACATGAAGTCTTTAAGTTATTGTTCTTTAAATAAAAAGAATGACATAGTGAATTATAATTCAAAAAGCACTACAGGCTGAGGTGCCTATTTGGAGCCACTTTTCAAATGAGTTGACACTCATTTTCAGTATTAACTAAATGCTGTAGTTCCCAATGTGTAAATAGGACAAAATTTCAACAGAAATGGTAACAATGAAATGATAGAATTGCAGTATTGCTAGATTTCTTAAAAGCAGGTATTGTACATGTAAATTACATGTTTCAGAAGGTTCATGGGCAATCTCTTAAAATGAATAGAATGAGATATTTAATAGCGATCTGTACTAATACTTTCAAGAGCTACTTGTTTGTTTGTGAATTCACACAAAGCTGATGAATGCTGCTTAAGCCTCATCATTAGTAGTCACTTACGTAGCAGTTTACATCTTCAGAGTGCTGTATAAACATAAGCTAATTACAACTTCCAAAGTATTGATTAAATATGTGGTGGAGGAGCTGGAATTAATTTTCTCAAATACAGTAGTCTTGCTTGCCAGTGGATGATACTGATGTTAAAATACATCAGCTCAGTTTACTGAAGCTGTGAATACATTACATTTATTTTCAAAACTGAAGAAAATATATGTTTTTCTCCTCTGCCTATCTGCCAGGGACTTGGCACTGGAGATACTCTAATATCATAATGCTTTTCCAAGCAGTTCCTCAAGGCAATTACATAACATGGAAGGTGCCTTGTTTCTGAAGTCTCTGTTGTGACAATTTACATTGTAATTCAGTTTGGAAGAATCTTTAAAATTGTAATGTAATTATTATGTTTATCCTAACCAGAACACATGTGATCTCTATATTGGCTCTAGTCAGCTTGGTAAAACTTTTTCAAAGTAGAGCTTGCATGTACTAAATATATTCAGAGGTCCTTAAAATCATCTTTTTTTTTTTAATATTAGCTATGAAATGAAAACTTTAAAATAATCAGAATATTCAGACCTGATGTATTTTTCTTGAAAAATTGTTTACTATAATTCTGGTCAGAAGAGTCACTAAGTCCTCCACATACTGAACTTAAAGTGGCAAAGCTTGTATAACACTGTAAATGTGAAATCATCGTGTGTATAGCTCTGTAATTATTATCCTTTTTTTCCTATCACTGAAATGAGATTTTATTTCCTTCAGAGCACCCTATAAAGGTTAATCAGGTTTTCATGTATTTCCTGAAGGGTAGAGTAGTGCCTTGGTGCATAACAAAGTGTGGGAGCAGATAGTTCTGCTATGTCTTTTAATTTGTAAACCTGCTTGGGGGGGCAGGGCAATAAGATTGGCATGAATAATACTTACAAACAGAAGTAAATCAAAAAATATTAGTTTGTTTCTTTATAGGTCAAATGCAAATCCTTTATTTAAAAAATATGTATTCTAAAGTTAAATTTGTAATTTCATATATTCTTAATAATAGGTTTTATATTAATCTTAAATGCAGCATATATCTTTGGTTTCTAGAGTGAATATTCTAAATCCTATTTAAAATTTAATTGCATTTGTAATTAGTGTGATATCTCTGAACATTCTAATATTAATCAAAATAATACTTGTAGGATTAACATTTCCATGTTATAGTGCCTTTTACATTGTGATGGCTAAGGTGTATAGAGGGAGCCATAGATCATGCAGTGGTTTGGTTTTAATACTGCTTTTTTTTATTGCTTTTCATGTCCAATTTGACACGTTTCTGAAAAAACAGATGTGAGCTAGTTGAAATTCGCATAGAGCTATTTTGAAAGAGTATGCTCAAAATGGTCTAGCTAGTTGTCAGGTTTGGAAATCAGGTTAGGAAGGGTCACTTTTAGGGTTCTGTCTTTAGCAACTTGTAGATGATGCCAAATAGAGAGCATATGCGAACACTGTTGAGGAAAGAATTAGAATGCAAAATTATCTGAAATTCATGTGATAAAATAAGTAGAAAGTCCTTCACTGAACAATAACTTGTTAGACTATCTTATAGTAAAACAAAACTAGAATAGGCTGCTGGTAAGTGTGAGATAGTGACACTTCTGTGCCTCTTCTTTTGCTTTTTTTTCAAAGTAGTCTTGTTCTGGGCTATATTCACTTTATTAAACAAACCAGGGTAAAAAGTTATTTTCTGTGTAAGTGGAGTACTCTCAGTAACTCAAGTACTATGTATAAATAAAGTAACTTGTTATTTAACAACAACAACAAAAAAGTAGTTCAAGAAACATGACTGCTGACAAAACGTTTGGGAGATGAGGGAGGCAGTTGTTCTACAAAAGAGAAAACTGAAGGAGTTGATAAGTCTTCTACTGTACCAAACATACATATGAAGTAAAAAGTGACTAGGTACTTCTCATTTTGTTCCCCACAAAAATTATTTTTGCTGAATTTTGGAGTAAGTTGTTGGATTTGGAACAATAATGATAATGATGATGGAAAAGTTTTTTTTTAAGTAGCCAGATTTGTTTTTTCTAAATTGTTTAACTGGCTACAGGGTCAACCTACTTGGAATTCTGTAATTTCCTGGTTCAGTGCTAGATGAGCAAGGCACTGTAGAGGCTGTCCCTTTCAGAGGATCATCCTCTTCAGCATGCACACTAGTGAAGTGTTGGATTTTACAAGGCATTCAAGAGTTATTTTATTAAGTTGTGCTGCCTTTCAGTCTTCCTGGCCATGTAGCTTCTCTTCCATTCTTGGCCCCTGCCCTTAGACACTCCTAACAGCAGGAGTCAAAGGCTTCCTACATACTAATAAATTAAACCTGGGAGTGTTTGCAGTATTGACGCTTTATAATTTGTACCCTAAGAGAGGTCCCTAGCAGGCTCTGGGTCTGCACTGTGTAACAATTCCTAGGCATTATCAGAATGCTCCAGGCACTATGAGTGGTTCACAGGTTATGAAAACTTACTGATATAGATGTAAGCTGTTGCCTGCCAGCTGGCTTCAAGTGAATAGGAATGTTTCTGGGCACAGTTTCATTTCCTAATAGAGATGTAACCTGAGATTCTTTAATTGCTCCACCTGCACTGGCCTTGAACTATGTTCCATAGCATGCTACTGGATATTTTGGAAATAAACGAGAGAGACCCAAATTAACATCTCTGTAACCTTAAAAGAGAAGATGGAGGTGAAATTTTCATCCATGTTCAGTTTATGATTTCCCACAGTGGGTGACACCAAATGAGTTATTTGGTGGAGACTCAATCCTATTTTCATTCCTGTTACGGTCAATTCTGTCTTACGTGTTCATTTTGTGTGGCCCTTTCTGTGAGAATGTCCTTCAGCAGGAGGTGGATGCTTTAGATTGTCATGGCCAGATTTGAATAATTTGTTTGGAGGGAATGGAGCTTTATGGTTTTTGTTTCCTTATAATGACAGAGAATCAGAGCTAGAATTTAATCCTAGAATAAAAGAGTTAGAAATCTTTATTTACGAATTCAAGTAACAACATTAGTTATAATCCTGATGCTTCATGGATCAGTTCAACATCTTGTCTGCCTGTGAAATGTGTTTTTCCGCATCTCAGCTAGGCCTTCTCAAGGGAAGTGTGTTAATTTTGCCAAGGTCAAGACTGTTTCTTCTACAAGGCTTCTCCATAGTATGAAGTTTCCACAATGGTTAGCTCTAGTCGCTGTCACCTCGTTACAGAAAGTAGCTAGCTACACTTTTTTGGTGACTTAGCTCTTATAGGACAGCTAAAATATCCAGTGGCTAAAATATCACGTTAGCATCTTGAGTTTTTTGGATTGTCTATATTTGAGAGGAAATTTGTATAAGACTTTTGTAATCAACTTTTAGGAACTTCCCTTGATAATTTCTCTGCCACATGTTTCTACTGCAGACCAAAATGACATAGGAAAATACTCATCCAGTATCTATCAGTTAATATGTTGGTGACAATACTACAAGATGTTCTCCATTGTACTCCTGGATAATGTACACGGGGTGTATGTTTCTGTACACCTTCTCCATTCTCCACATATTTCGTGGCTTTAGGGCTTTTTTAAATGGTCTAGGAGTTTGAGAATCAAGGTAACCAGAGTCTCTGAGGAATCATCTTTGCTTAGATATTAAAAAACTGTTACATGCAGCAATGTCAAATACGCTGCTTTCCTCTTTATATCAGCAGACAATGTGGTGGAAGAGACCTTTCCAGAATGTAGTTGATCTGATTTGATTCATTAAGCTTTAAATTCATCTCTCTGTGATGTACCAACCCAGGGTTGAAACCTGTACAAATTAGGTCAGTTTATGGATCATTTGAGGGTATGGGATAATATCATCAGGGCTATCTTCTAGAACAGGAAGTTTCCTGAGGTGAATTTGATGTTGTCAGTACTTCTCTTCCAGAATTCTGATGATTTTATTTCTCCTTGCCTGATCAGGAGCTTTGATCTGTGCTTTGGTCTGGGCTTACTTTCTGCCCAGAATCGTCTGTAAGGTAAGACAAGATGCAGCAATAGTAATCCTGTTGGACAAGGTAGTTATTTCAAGATCATACAAAAAGCACCAGAATGCTACATTTATTTCCAGATACTCTTTAATCCGTGTAATATGGGTTTCATTCACTTTCTTGTGTGGATGCTGCAGTGGCTTCTGGGATGAGCACCCTTACAATAGTTTCTAGTAAGAAATATCCTAGCTACTAATAGGAAAGATGATGCAAGATACACCTATGTGGTTGAACAGACACCTTTTCAAACTACTGTACATGTTGAAGCAGATATTCCAGGATGTCAGGATCTGAAATCAACTCGGGTTTTACCTATGTCACCTTTGCCCTTCACAAATAGAGAATTCCTCAGTAAGATGGGAATCCTACCAATTTACAGTTTCTAAAGGGTTTATTTGTGATACAGTGTTCAAGGTGGGGACTTCATCTGTGCTGAGAAAGATACGTGTAATTCAGTTACGTGTGTTCCGAGTACAGCTTTGACATTTTCGTGGGACCAATATGGGCCCCAAAATTGACTTGGGGGATGTTCTGACGTGTTGAAAGTGAGCATACAGTTGTGTGACTCAGTTATCTTCTAACTTTATATTTCATTGTTTGTGCTGATAACTAAATTACTTGGGTATCAGTTTTGTGGTCAGATATATCTTTGGAGGATGAACAGAAATTCCTGCTTCTATCATTTCTCTCTTTGAGCAGAGATGGTATAGTTCAGACCTCTGATAGGATCCTTTGCCTTTCTTCTGCGGGGTGTAATACAAATTCTGGCCATGTGAGAATCAACAAAAATCTGCTTAAATTAGTCTCTTTGTATCTTGAAATTTGAGCATAAAGTGTATTTTTTTTAGGGCAATATTCAAAATTATTAATGCTTGATTGTAGTAAAGTTTTATATGAAGGAATTTGAAACTCTCCATTTACTATTTATTGGAATAATGTTGCACTATATTTACATATGTTTTGGAGTTTTCAGATGAGAAGTCAAAGATTAAATGCAGGTAGTGGGAGATCTTTCTTTTGTTCCCAGACTACTATGAATAAAATTGGTAGTGGAGGATTGTGTTGTTACTGTCCATGTTGTTTCCCCACTTAAATAAAGACAAAGGGAGGTACTCAAATTAGCACCATTTTGGGAGTCATGTAAGATCCTTTTGTTTAATATTGTACCAGTCATTGACTGATTTACAGCAGGAGTTGAGGGGGCTTTGGCCCATTCACTGGTACTGTTTAGTGCAGTGTGCATGTTCCAGGTCATGCACTGCAAGAGGGGGCCTTATGGCTGCACAGCCGCCCAGTCCAGATCATAACTGCATCTGGAATTGTAAGCTAACTTCGCTAGACACTGCAGAGACATAACAGAAAGGTCTTGTAGTTGGTAATACAGGTAACACACTATTTGTATTCAATACTGCCTTGTTTGTGCATGAAAAGTTCATACTTAATCTTCCTATTTTTTTCTTCCATGTTTAAGGGCAAAACTTTATTTTACTTTCAATTTAATTTAATTTATTTTTTTTTAATTGGGAGCAATAAGCATTGGTGAAAGTGTATTCTGAGTTGAGCTTTTTTAGTAGTCTGATTTTTCAAAAGACACGTTCAAACATGACTATCTTGAATGAATCAGTTATTTTACAGGAATGTTTCATTAAACATCGCATCTAGATAGTAGAAGAGGTCTATTTCACAAAATTATGTGGATAACATTAAAGACTATCTGCTTTTTTCATGGAGTATGTTACAAAGCATACTTTCTTATCATGGGTATGCTAAAAAGTGTACTTGCTCAAATATTGGATTGGGATTTTTAAGAAAAAAAATTAAAATCTGGATTGTATTAAATCTTTCTAATAAGCAAGTCTCTCTTCCACTTAATTTGTGCTTTTGTTGTGGCTAACAAATAATTTGCTGTATGGGTTTTTCTGTACGCCATTGATAGAATATATAAGCTTGTCATCCTAGTGTGCTGGAAATGCTACACTCAAATCAAGTGTTCCTTTCTGGTTTTGTATATCCTCACCTGCTCCTCACTGTAAATCATTGAGATGTCAAGAGCAGTGATTAATTAAGCTGCACGTGCAAGTGCTTTTTTTCACCTGTCAAGTAGGAGGAAAACTTGCTATAGTGAATTGTGTGATGCTGTTTAATTAATTTCTTTCTATTCCAAGCTCCGAGGTTTGTAGAAATATTTTACAGTCTAATTTTCATTAACATTTCTGTATTGATACATGGCATGATTTGGGAGCTATGACTTTCCAAATTATACTACAGGAAGGATTGTATTTAAGACTCTGGGAACATAAATAATCGTGGTCTCGAGGCTGCATGTGTTTTTATCTCATGCTAGTCAAATGACTTTAAACTGGCTTCTTATTTAAAGAAACCAATTAATAGTACATAACCACCTATCAATTTCTTATTTATGTGTATGTATTGTAATATATATGTAATTTTATTGGAATTTGAAAAGCTTGGATGTTTTTCACACTCTTTGGGGCAAACAATGAAATTAAATTGTATAGTGATCTTAATCTATTATTAAAAGGTCCTGGAAAGGAAGATTACAAGGTAGATTCAGGTTTTGAATCAGTTTTGCCATTGGTTTAGCAGCGGGTGGGCAGGCAGATGCCTGCTCAGAGTAGAACCTATTGCCATTTTTCACCATTGATAGAGTAGCCTTTCAGAGTCAATGAGCTCTGTCAATGTGAGCTTGTCAAGGCTACAACTTCATAGACCTGAGAGGCGGTTTGAGAGGTCAGCCCTTTTCAGGTTTGCTGTGATGCAAATGAACTTTAATGCTTAAACAACTATTGGAATTTTTATGTCTGCTCCTTGTTCTTTTTTCTTCACAAAGTCATTGACGAGACATTCAGTGCTTTTTAAATTGGAAGTTGCATTGTGCTAAAGACCTAGTACAGATTTACGGAGGGCTGAAAGCAGTTAGATCATGTTCTTTTCATGGTGCGATTAGAATCAAATCGATTTCCCTACAGCCTTCAGCATTCAGATGGCAATTTTAACAAAGCTTGGGGGCTAGACAAGGGACAAAACGACTGAACTGAATGTTAATTACACTCTGCAGCCTTATTTTCTTTTGATTTGGAGCTGACTGGCAACTAAATTAACAAAAGTGTGACCATAACTGCTGCCCTATTTTCATTTAAAAGGAGAGCAGACTCTAAAAGGCTATCTTTACAAAGAAACAAGTGAGGTCTACTGATTATTGTTAAAGGGCACTGTCTTTAAAAACATAATAATAACAATAACCCCCAAAATACTCAATTCCCAGTTGATGTGATAAATTAGTCACTGGCACATCCAGCTTCCGATAATTCCTTGACTTGTGCTTTTTAAAATAAAACATAATAAAAATTCAGTGTAATGATTACTCATAGATAGCAATGATCTAATTTTTAATCATGTGACCACAGTACATGCTTAGATGTGCTTCCCCACAACCACTTCGGTATTAAACTAGAGAGAAACTGATGTTTGAAAACCAAGATGTTAATATTTGGTGGGAAATGAATAATTTGTTGTCTAATTTTTATTTTACTCAGACATTCTTGTTTCTTGTGACAGCACTTAGTTTGATTTGTTAAGGTTCATTTACAGTACTTGTATTTTGTAGTAATAATAGCAAGATGCTTTCTCATCCCTTCCCCTCACCCCTCTCTGCCTTGTAAGGAAGCTGCAGCTGCACTAAGTTGTATTTGATCCTTGTCATTGCTCCGTCCTTTTGCACCTGCAGCTCTGTTGGTCTCATCTTAACACCTGGCACCATGAATTATCCTCTTTTTATTCATAGTCAGTAGCAAATCCCATTTAGAGCTAAGCACTATATATTCTGGCAGTCAAATGACCATAAATGTCAGAATGTATTTCTCAAATGTAAATATAACTGAATAATTATATTCAAAATGCTGTGAAACTTTATAGCACAGAATGTCCTTTAATACTAGCGTGCAAATCTTAAAAAGCTATGCAGAACAGCTTTCAGGATTCTCTGTCTGAAGTGTCAAGTGTGGACAACATAGGCAGTAAAACTTTGCTTTAGAATCTTAAATATTGGGTTAGCTCTTTATACAAATCACAGATTTAGTAATATTCATTTGTGCAGTTTACTGTAACTTTCTGCATTTGGTTTTCAGTCTCTAAAATCTGGATATAAAAGTAACAAAATTTTTTCTTTTGTTTAGAGTGTTGTGAATTTGTACTTGACCTACAGCATTGCAAAGTAGTTTGCAACATTTCTCAGTTTAGATGCAGACCTTCTTAGAAGCGGTGCACTTAGACCACTGATACTGAGGGAGCAGTGTTCTTGCTTTTATACTTAGATCACTTTGAAATTTCTGTGGTTTTAAAGTTATAACTGCTATAAGAACCAGAAAGCATATATATGAACAGTTTTTGTTCCAAATTGGTTGAAGATGGTTATTTGGGTGTCATAAAAAGTTGTTTCTGTTCTAGTTAGTATTTAATACCAGAGAAGTTTTGATAGTACTACAGACCACCCTGTACTCAGTCACTGTCCTGTACCTCTCCTTTTCACACAAAAGCAGCTGCAAAACAAAGTTTTTCTAAAACCAGTCAAGAGTAAAATTCTTTCTCATTTGTCTTCCAGACACGAAGATCGATTGAGAAGTTATTAGAATGGGAAAACAATAGGTTATACCACAAGGTGAGTGCCGCAGGGAGCAGCTTCGTACTGTTGGAGTTTGAATTGCACAGTATGGAAACAGATGCTTTTGTTGAACGAAAAATATGAAAGGTGGACAAATGGGCTAGTCTGTGTGCTGCAATAAAATACAGCTCATTTTTCTTCTTTTTCTTTCCTCCTTGTCTAGCTGTGCTTGCATTGGAGACTAAGCAAAAGGAAATGTGAAACGAATAACATGATGGAATATGTAAGTTAAAGGGCTGTTTTGTGAGTTTCTCTATTAAATGATCATTTATTTTGCTTCTGATCTTATTCTTTTCATGATTATTAATCAGTAAAGGTGTCAGGAGCTTAATCGCCTGAGTGCAAGGATTTTCTACGGTTCACAGATGCATGGTTTCATGTGCAGGACTGATTTATAAAGTTATGAATGACTTGAAAACAAGGCTTCACTGTGTTCTGAAAAATAATAAATTAATTGCCAAGATAAAATAGCTTGAACATGTGCTGATGGAGTGTGAAATTTTAGATGCTGTATAAAGAATAACCACAACTTTGGTTACGCAGCAAGTCAGATATGGCTGTTTTATATAATGCTAATCAAGTCTAAAAGTATGGAAGAAGACCTTTCAACTAAGCTGTTGGAGCTTAAGAAACCTTTAGCCTTTTTAGATTTTAACTGCCCCTTACCTCAACTGTCTTGAAAGTATCTTTATCTCCCTCCAATTGGTGTCACTAAAATTTTTAAGTCTCTGGAGTTTTAACTTACTTCAGCCTTTGACTGAGACTCCATAAGCCTGTCTTGGAAATACACAGCAAGAAGTTATGTGCAGTTTAAAATGAATGATGTCCAATGTGGGATTTCAGCTTGTTTAGCTTGCAACCTTTTTGCTCTTTTTTGGTGCTGTTCTTATTTCCATTTTCAAAATATCTTGGAGGTACATAGAATAGGATGAAATTAAGCTGCTAAAATGTAAGAAACATTAGAATTTGCATAATTTCTTTTAATGCTCTAGGAAGTAGGTGATAGGAAGGGTTAACTTTTTAAAAATAAAGATTAACTTTGAGAAATATCTACTGTGTTAGTTTGAACTTATCTGTGATCTTTCATTACACGGTACTTTGTTCTTTGAAACAACAAAGCTATCATGCATATGAAAAAATTTAAAAGTGATTAATTAGTTGGAAATTATATTAAAATAATCTTTTTCTTTTAGTCTTCTCCTTTTTCCTGTTTCTACATTAGATCTTATTTCTAGCCTGAAACAAGATCTTTAAAATGTTTTTTACAGAATAGCTCTATTCAGTTCACTGAATAAGTAGACTTTTTGTAACATCTATTCTACAAAATTTTTTGGTTTAGATGTATGAGATCTGAGCGAAAATGGAATAAAGCAAATTTCAGAAAGTAGATTTGAGTTTTACCTAAATGGAGGGGTTTTTATTTCACGTTTCTACAGGAAAACCTTGTCACATCTGATGTTTTGCAGATTCAATTGAAAAAAACACATACAATGCTAGTTTGTAAATACTATTACCCAGCAACATTTACAGATGAACATTCATTCTATTAAATACAATTTAAAATCAGTTGACCTGTTTATATTAATAATATGTAAACATGAGCACGTAGTTTTACAGGATAAATATTGAAGATATTATTTTCAATTTGTGAAACATCTAATATCTGGATGTATTTAATGAGAAATTTTTTACAAAACTTCTCTGTACTATTTTCTGATTTTTCAGTGAACTGATTTGCTAGTCTCTTAAAAACTGCCCTTGTTGTTGTATTCATGATTTAATTTTAAATAGTAGACACTTATCCTCAATTTTTTTCAAAACAGGTGATTTAAATCAGACTCTTGTACCTCAAACTTGGTGCTTTGTTGACTTGATGTTCTAAATCCACTCTTGCAGATGCTAAATAAAATAAATAATTAAATAAATTAAATAAAGACAAGATAGTCTTACACCTTTGGCATAAACACAATGTTCCAGCTTTACTTCTTGCTCCCTTTTTGAAACCTTGCCTGAATATCAGAAGCCTGGTATGTCTGAAACATCCAGTGGTTGACTCATGTCAGTGATCAATGGATTTTGATCAGTTTGCATCACTTCTGAAAATAAGTCACTTCTGAATATCTCTAAAAATAAACTTATACACCTGAATTTGACATTCAGTATTTCAAAAGTGTTTACCTTAGAAATAAAATCAGACTTACTTCTTTTCTGATGTTCAGTATCCTATCAGAGATAGAAGTGTTTAGGAAGCCAAGTTGTGTTCTCCTTTACAATCAAAACCATTCAGAAATTCTTTTTTAACTTCTTAGAAAGGCATGCTCCCCTTACAAGTAAATAAAATTCTTAGATATGTTACCAGATGCATTTACTTGTTTATGAATACAGTCACGCTGCTCTATTATGACTGTCTCGCTGAAGAAAGAAAATGCACATGTGAACATTTTCTGTAAGCTTTCTATTTGAAGTAGGATAAATACTTGGATTGCATTCTGGAGTGTACCCTACTATAGGTACATAGCTCAGAAATACATAGTTTAAATTTGAATCGGGACCATAAGAATAATCATGCAAAAGCATTAGTCCAGGTTCTTGTTAACTACTTGCAGATTTGTTAGACATGGGAACTCTGCAAAGGCTGATACACCTTTCTGTATGAGTTTTGAACTAGAAACATGATTTAGAATCCTATATTAAGTGGAAAAAAATTTGAAGTAGAGGGAATTGCATGAGTAATTGAAAATTAACTTTGCATACATTGTGCCTTCTGGTCATTTTTTACATGAATATGTTTATCTCTTTTATAATTTTTCCTAGTAAAGTAAATGAATTATGTTGAAGAATAATTATGTAGTAGCTTATTTCAGTTTGTTTAAATGTGTTAGGTATTGGTAGGCAAACTTTTCCAATTGAATTTGATTCTTCAAGAGTTTTGATTTTCTACACCATAACAATTATACCGAACATGACTTTTCTAAAGGTCTCCTAGTAAGAAAAGCACTGTGATATTTGATCATCATCATCATCACAACTTGATGTACTTAAAAAAAAAAAAAAAAAAAAGCATGTTATTTGTCATTGTAATAGATAATAGGATTGCTGCCATCTTTCTTTTAATATATATTTGTTTTCTTTTTATACAGGTCATCCTTATAGAATTTTTACCAAAGACACCGATTTTTCGACCAGATTAGCATTTGATTTATTTATAGAGACTTATTCAAGTATGTTGTCTTTCCAATGGTGCCTTGCTTGGTGCTCTCCTGGTGGTGACATAGCATTGGTTCTACAGAATCTTGTGGTGTTTTCATTTTTTTGTTTGTTTGGGTTTTTTTTTGTTTTATTTTGTTGTTTGTTTGTTTTTTAAATAAGAGCATGTTCTAAGTGCAGTTGGTCAAAATCCGCAAAGTAATTTCACGCAAATGTTAACTACTACTTAAGTTATTGTTACTTTTATTACTTCTGTTTATTAATGTATCTTGATTTTCAAAGAGTCTTTTATATGTGTGCGCGCGCGCGTGTGTGTACATATATATATTACTATAAATACACAGCTGAAAATGGTATACAAGTGAGCAGGTATTTTTTTATCCCAAAATGACACAACTGATTGACTGTACGTTGTGCAAGTCCTTTTAATCATTCATTTACATGATGAAGTAAGATCTTCCTAAATTTTTGTCAGTGACTAGTCAATTGTAACTATTTTTATTTCGTTTTTGGATATTGGCTAACCTCTTCCAACAAAAGAAGGAGATAAAGTTCTTTCTGAAACTGCTTTTTGGAACCCAAATGTCATTGCATTAGTAGCAATCTCTGTGCTTTTCATGAAGAAGTCCTGTCAGCTGGTTCTGAAAAAGTTCTAATTTAAAGGTTAAAAAAAATAAAAGCAGCAAAATATAATTATTTTACTAAGACTAGAAGAATTGCTGAGAGAATTGCATGCATCTGATTAGTAGAACTCAAGATCACAAAAATATATTAGTACTGCAGTTTATAATGTAGCTGTTTTAATTCAGGCTAATGCCCATGTATCAGCTTTATTCCTACTGTTTACCGGATCCTGTACACAGAGGTGCAGAAGGACTTGTTTTAGTAAAACTTATTGTCCAAGAGGACCTTTCAGGGTTTTTTTTGTTGTTGTTTGTTTGTTTGTTTTAAAGCCACATAAGCAGAAAAAAGTTATTGAAGAAGTCTTGAACAGTACAGTTCCAGATACAAATGCAGATGCTGTGTATTAACAATAATCAAAGCAGGGTACACTGGACAACAGTGTAAGTTTAAATGTATTAGATAATTATTTATTGCACCCTTGCTTCTGCTCATTTTGGTTTACAGAGCTTATTTTCTGCATCAGTATAAGACTTTTTAAACTGGATATATGATGTATGCTTGGGTCAGGCCAGTTGTATTTTGTTTCTTCTACTTATATCTTAGTTGTACATATCTTCACACATAGGGTTTTTTTTTAATTGCAACTCAATCATATTTTTAAATTTGTGTTAGGTATCTAAAATTACTGTACATGAACATTAATGTAAGTTAAGAATATGTTCCTTGTACAGTTGTGGTAACAAGCAATAATGTGAATATATGAAAAACCAGATATACTCTGCTTAATATTTGTATGAATGAAAAGTTGATACCACTACAAGAACAATCTTCTCTTTTTAATCTTTTAAATACAAGTTTTATTTCAAGGTAATATATTACAGGTACCTTGATGCTGTGAACTATTTTTCTATGTCTTCAAAATATTTATTCTCTGTAAAATACTCTCTAGTGAGTATTATATTCCTAAACTGTTGATAGTGGGAGTGGTCTAGAAAGTTTAAGTTTTCTTAAATCTAAGCCTTCTGTATCTGTTCCCCAAACTCATCCTTTGATCAGCTTTTGGCTGTGGATTCCTGCTGTTTACTTTGAAAATAGCTCAGCTATGCTTTTCGTACAAGCCTACGAGCGTGTTTCCTTGACTTGACGGGATATGGTGTTTAATTAACAAATACCAGTTTTGTGCTGCCTCAATCTTCTGGGTCGCACAGTGGTTTCTCTCCAAAGTAACTGGTTATAATTTTTTAAAAAATCAATTTCAGCTTCTTCTTTAGTACAAATCTGGGTCTGCAGCACTCCTCCTCTCACCCAGAAGTATTAGTTAAAATCTTGGACCAGTTTCAGCCTGAGAGGGAGGCCAGAAGCCTAACATTGATGGCAGCTGAGGTTTTGGAGGTTGGAGGTGCAGGGGAGAGGTTGGACTTGAACAGAAATGGTAACTGGTGATAAATATTGATGACCAGAAATACACGTTGATTTCTTCAAGTGTCAGTTTTCAATAAAATCAATATTGAATCATACAAGGCCTAGATTTTATTACCAAATTCTCAGTTGACTGTATAGATAGGTTTGTGTTATGGATGCAGTTTTCCACTGGTAGTTCATTATTGTGGAGGGATAAGTTGGATATGGCTTGATATGTTCATAGCAGCACCGCATTCAGCATGAGCTATTCGCCTTAGTTTACTACCCAAACTTTCCATACTACATTCTGTGACACCACAACTACCTTGCCAGCAGCACCCAAACCTACCTACAGTAAAGCTAATTTGAGTGTGACATGCTGAAACCAGAGCAGTGCATAGAGTGTGGCTAACAGGTTTACAAAGAGTGTCTTGTTAGTAAAGCTTCCATATAAGCCATAGTGTTGGTTAAAATCTTGTCTATTTCTAGGTGCATCTGCAGTCATCTACTTGGTTAGCAGGCATTTCTGTATTTTAGCTATGACTTTTTCTCTAAGAATTGTAGTATAGGAGTCCAAAGTAGATCTCTGAGCAAATACAGTCAAATCCTTTAGTAAGGAGGCCAGAGTAATTGCCTCTTAAAGCATTTCTGATATTTTATTAAAACAATGTGTCTCACTTAAAATACAACCAGGAAACTTGAGAAACTGCATATATATATATAAGTTTTGCTCAAAAGTGTAGCTCTCCTGATGAGGTATTACATTCACCTAGTAAAAATGTTATAAAACATTTTCATACAATCCCTTTCGATTGATTAATTACAATGATAGAAATTGAACATGGCAGGAACTTTAATCAACTATTTAATGCCTGCAGCAGTCATCAGGATTTTCCTTTGATGTTGTTTCTAAAATACTAAATCTATTTATTTTTTGTGTTAGTGAGAAGACATATATTACCTTTTTTTTGTCCAATTGGCAAAGAATGAAGTTGCAACAGTTTGAGCAGGCCAGAAGCTATAGTAGGACTTCCAGGACATAGCCTAGTCTTTGCTAAAATAAATATTACATAGTACTAACTTGTTCAGCTTCTTGCAACTCAGCAATTCCTACAAATAATCTTAATTGTTTCCAGTTTCTTTGAATAGTAAGAGTTAGGTACCCACTTGATATTAATCATTTAACAAATGATGCTAATTATGTCTGTTTCACCTTTAGCCTGAAAAGCTAATGGTAAATGCATCAATGACTCCCTGTGAAAGCTAATTATTATTTTTAGATATAGTGGCCTTTAACTGGCCAATAAAGATTTCTTTCTTACTGTAATATAATTGAAATAAATGATTTTTAATCTTTCAGTGATAGGTAGAAATAAGTCCTGAGGGAGAAAGGCTTTCTGTCTGACCCTACATGAGGAATTCTATAGAGCTCATCTGTTGTTAAATAGCTACGATTTGAAGTTTCTACTGTGATTGGCAAACTTCACCAGAAATTAAAATTTTTATGGAGATAGGTTACAGAAAGTCAGTAATTTTTTTGTAATAGCTCAGTGAGTCATTTTAATAAACTATGTATGCAAATCCAAAATTTCCCATTATACTCAGAGTAGATTGTAAAAACTTTTTGCGGTACTAAGATGTAAGTTATAATCTCTAAATCAATTTGTTAAATGATACTTTTTTGTAAATCTCAAGACTGTGGTGTTTAAATGTAATACTCTATCTCTGAGATATATGCTTACTTAAAAGTCAGTTTTCATTTTTTTTTTTTACTAAAAGTCATTATTTAGCCCTGGAGATTGTAGGGAAGAGCTTAAAATGCAATCTGTAACTACTCAGAAGCCAGAAGGCAAAGAAAAAGAACATGTCTTTCTTCCCTTCCCTCCACCCCCACCCCAAAGTCTTAATTTTAAATTGGTCCCCTTGTTTTGGGAGCCCTAGCTTATGGTTTTTGAGCAGCTGGCAATAATGCAAATTGTCCACCAAAAAAACCCATTTGAATTCTGAACAATTTAAAGAGATCACTTTAATTGAAGAGGCAAAAGACTTGTTAAGCAAAGAAAATCCCTGGTTCTTTTAAGTTCTCCCAGCACTGCTGTTGAGTAATTAAAAGAAGGATCATGATGACCCTACATTAGGTCAAAATCCAGATGATTTTATGTAAAGGAAATGCTCAATTAGAGAGGTCTCAGAGCCCCAAGTGTCTTGGATTCATAGTAGCGACTTATTAAGGGTAACTGGTGCTGGCTAGTTTTGTATCCGTGTCTGAAATAATTTATGTTGCTCTTCAGCAACCTTGCTTATGAAACGAAAGCATTTTAGAAATAAGATCTGTATTCATCACTGCTAATTTGCTGTAATTTCTGTGCTTCTTTTCCCTAAAGCCACATTGCATTTCCATCACAAACAGCTAAGTGTATGATCATTTTAATGCCTTTAATAGCCATATTGTAGGTAGAAATATTAAATTCTCAGGGACTAATAGGAAATACGAAAATGGAGTTAATGAGCTGAATGCCTATCTGCATGAAGGCTTACTTTGCAAACGGCACCCTAGAAAACTTCTGATTGTAATATGCATGACCATTATGAATGTTATCAATATACAGCTATGAGAGCTCCCTTTGCCCTGTATTATTAGGCTGCTGAATGTCAGAGTATGTTGGATAAGGATAAATGAAGGTTTTTTGCTGATTTGGATAGAGGGATTATTTCTAATGGTGCTATCTTCTTAATTTCTCTGTTTATTCTTTGTAAAGTTCTCTCTGTAGGCTGGGTGAGTCAGGGGATACTGGTGTAATGAGAAAACAGTATCCTTCTGCCTAAGAAAGTGGCAAAACTTCAAGGGGAGAAGTACTCTAGAAGCAAAAAAATTTCACTGGTGAAAACATCATGCATTTATTCTTCATTAGTTACAGATATCCATTTGGGTTGTTTTGTTGGTAACAGTATTTTGCAGTTTAATTTTTGAACTTCATCTTTTTTGCACACTCTTTCAGTCATGGGCTGAATTAACGACTATTTTTTTAAATTAAAAAAAAAAAAAACAACAACAAATCCTTGCATGAAACTTCATATGTTGACACTTCTTGTGCTGGTGTGTGTATCTCTACCACATGACACCTGGGTAATCCATCCTTTATAAACCACATTTTATTGTTTTCATGGAAGATGTCCTTTTAAAAAATTCTTCTACTTCATTTAGCTTGTTAATATTTCATTAAGATTTATTTTCTTGAAAAAAGTTGCATAAATGCTTGACTCCTCAAAATACAACAGACCATTGGGAAAGATTTAGTAAGGTAAAAGATGAAACATAGGAATTAGCAGAAGCAACACCCAAACGATTGAATTCGGGGATTAGGTTTGGAATTCTCTTGAGTCTGATGGAAAATAGTTCTGAACTGAATGAAATGGTACTGAATAATGAAAGTTAAGTAAAAGCTAGCAATCCGTTTCAGTAATTATGTAGACTGTCTTAATTTCTGTTACATTTTTTTATTTTAATAAGTGTGTTGTTATTTTGGTTATGCCCTAATTAATAGTCAATTCTGCTATTGTGCAGATTTTGAGGTAAGCTTCCTTCTAAACTCAGCATTTTGTACTTTAAAACATCTAGACCAAAACGGAATTGCTGATGAGAGCTGTGCAGCGAGTACAGAACAGTCTTTTCCTAAGCTGGAGCCTGAAATGCATGGCTAATTGTTTCCAAAGGAAATTCTTGACTTGTCAGACAGCTCCTGTCATGTGACAGTATATCTAAGGCCCAGGAGTAGGATCCAGTTAGGATAATTTAAGTTCAGGTAAGTAAGAGAGACTTTTATAGTTAGTTGTAGCTTTTATGGAAAAGGGAACCATTGACAAATGCTCACTTTTGGAGGGCAGATAGATTTTATAATGTTTATTGAAACATGCTTCCCCCCTCTCCCCGTTTATAACTGCATCATTGAAAGTTACTTTGTTACTTTGCCTTGTGTTGGAAACTAGACTTGGTAGTTAGCTGAAGGGTTTTTTTTTTTCTGTTACAGTGTTTTAGGTTTGTGAATTTTTTTTTTTTAAATTGTGTTTAGAAATTTTTCAAAAAGTCAGATATCCTGATGCAATATAACTGATATTTTTAGTGGCTGTATGTTTAAACCGATTTTGTTGTACCAATATAAATATCTTGCTCATCTACTCTAAATGTTTATTTCTGATCCTTCTGTGCTTGCAACAGGCTTTCTAACTTGTTAGGATATGCAGTGTACCTACTTGTTAATATTGTCAATGAGCAGTTTGGTTCAGTGAGATAAAAAGGAACGCAGAGTAGTTCCTGATTTGAAAAGTGTAACTTGGATTCTTGTGTCCATAAAAGACTGAGTATGGCAATCAATACGAAACTAATTCCAAACATAAATTTTAAAGAGAACAGTAAACTACAAAACAGTGCCTAAATGTTGTGTGCTAAATTAGTCCTGTGTAATTCATGTTGCTTTAAAAGAATTTGCAGAGAATTGCATCAGATTGTATGTGCTTAGGAAAAACCTGTTAAATGTACAAAGCAGTAATGGTAAATAAGTCACTGAAAGGATGTTATCTTTCAAGTAGGCAAACTTTAAAAACAATATTTTGGACTATGTTAAAAATCCTTTCAGGCAGAAAATGCGTAAGCAATAATTCACCCTAGAACTGGATATTAAGGAAGCTGCTATTTACAGAGAGACTTGATGGTAATTTTGCCTTTTGGGCATCTCCTCTCATGAAGAGTTTAGAAAGATAGGGTTGCTGCAATTTCCACTATTGTAACATTCCTCTTCAAATATTTTAAGTCAGGCTGAGAGACTGAAAGCTTAGAGGCCAGTACTGTGTTCACAGGGCACACGGCTTTGGGAGGAGAAGATAGGAAGAAAAGGACTTTTTTTAAGGCTGCACAATTGTATATATGCATATTTAAGAGTATTTAACCATGTCTGCTAAATTACTGAAGTTAATCTATTGTTGAATTATAGAATATTATTTAATACATCAACATTGGTTTTTTCCTGACCTGACCCGGAATTGGAATGGACTCCAATATAAATTTTTTAAAGCATTTCTTAAGTTGTATGTATTATAAACTAATAAAAGAATTGTTAACCTATCTCCTAAGCCTTACCCTTTTTCATCTATCCAGTATGTTGGGGGCGGGGGGGGGGGGGGGGGGAGAGGGGAGTGTGGGTAAAGAGAGGAAGAAAAAGAAAGAGGAAACCCAGAAACTTCTGCCTTACTATACAATGGTGTCTTCTAATTTCCAGTTGATACTTTTAGTCTAAATTGGGGGGAAATTAAAAAAAAATAAAAGAGAAAGTGGTTTTGCATAATTTAGGTGACTCCAGGACTAGAATTACCAAATTTAGAGGCATTCCTTGCCTTAAGTGTTTCAAACTGGCTTTTCATTAAGTCTGCATTTGGAGTTCTTTAAACTTTTCAAGCCCTAATGGTGGTAGGATTTATTATATGTGTTACCGCTATGGTTGAATAGTAATGTTGAGGCTGTATGCTTTTTCTTTTTTTTAATACACTAGTGGTCTCAAACAAGATATAGTTTCCCTCTAGTTAAGGCAGACACTATGTGTTCAGAAAGGAATCGTTCCCATCTATGTAATTCACATGTTTTTAAGACGCTCAGATATGAAATGGTGGTTAACCTGAACCTTAGGAACAAAAACTAATCCTGTGCTCTCCAGTGCTCCGAGGACGGTCTTGATTCTCATCAGCCAGCTGCTTTTCTTTGCGCGAAACATTTTACAGCTCTTGGCTTACTCTAGTATGGAAATCTTAACAGCCTCTTTCTAACGTGCCCGCGTATAACGCAGACGATACAGATGCGTGTGTGTTCGATGTGCACATGTATAAAAAAGTGTGCGTGGGGAGGGGTGCTCCTGCCAGGCGCCCTGAAGCATTCCGGGTGTTGTAATTTGGGCTTGCAAAGCGGTATGATACAATGTTGCTGAGCAGAAAAGCGCACGATAGATTTAATGTAGCCAATTGTGTAGTTTTGAAAAAAAGAGTAACTGTTCAGTGTGAGTTAATTTTGGATTTTTTCAGCATCTCTCTTTTAGGCTTTGTGCTGCATTCTTCTAGACAAATGCGTATTCCATGTGGGCCACTGTTCTGCTAAATGCTCTCAGTTCTCCTTTTGCAATCAAGATTATGTTGCTAAGGAGATTTTGCTTTTATTGGTGCCATTGATTTGTGTTAATACGTTTTGAATACCTCTCGGTATTCTTCCGCAGACAAGGCCAAAAGAAAAACTTCCCCGAGTTTCCCGATTTACATTACAAATGGAGCGGTGGTGTAATGAAGCCGATATAAAGTGGGCAGTTGAAAGGGAACTAAAGAAGGGCACTCAAGTGAGAAATGAAGAAATGTGCCGAGAGCGGGCTGCGGGCCGCCTTCGGCCCAGCTGCGGGAGCGGGCCCGGGCCCGGGCCGGCGCAGGGGCAGCGGGGAGAGCCCGCGCCTCCGGCCGCCCAGACCACCCACTCGCCGCGGCGAGGCCCGGCCCGGCCCGGCCCGGCTCCGCGCCTCGCCCCGCCGCTTCCGAGCGGCCGCGGGCTCCCCCCTCACCCCGCCCCGCCGGGCTCCTCCATCCCCCGCCGGTCCCCTCCGCGCCGGGCAGCCCCGTTCGGCGGCAGGCGGGGCAGGCCGAGGGGAAGCCTGCCTTCCCCCTGCCCGCCGGGCGAGGGCCCCCCGCCCGCCCCCCGCCCTTGCACAGCCCCCCGGCTCCCGGGGCGCAGGCACGGAGCGGCCTGGCCTGCTTTGTGTCCGTGCGCCGCCGCGGCCGGGCCGTGCGGAGGGCCTGCTTCGGCCGCTCCGGCTCCGTGGTGCCCCTGACGAGGGGCCGGGGGGGCTGCCGGGGCGCTGCCCGATCCCTCCGAGCCTGCCCGCGCTTTAAAAAGTAGCAAACACACACCCTCCCCCAAGCAAAAAGAGAAAAACACAACGCTGTCAAATAAAAAAATGGTTTAGAAACACCCTTCTGTTCGTGGAGGGCTCCGCTGAAGGCGAGGCCCAGGAGGACATCAGGCCTCCTGTACGGGGACAGGACCGCCCTTGGCTGCTCTCGCTCTTCCACGTTACGTGGACGAGCTCCTGAAGGACTCAAAGACCTGGTGGTTTTTTACATTAAAAGACTGTTCTGAGAACATTCACACCAAAAAGCCAAAGGGTGTTCCCATCTTCCAGGATTTGCTGTCACAGAAATCTTCTGCCTGTGGTGACCTAAACCCCCGGCTCCTGCTGGACATCGGGACGGCACAGAGAAGGCCTGGGTCTACATCCACAAACAAGGTAAAGGAGCCTTTGCAGACTGACGTCTGCACTTGCAAAGCACCTTGGTGGTTGCACTGCAGGTACGCAGAGATGAGCGAGGACTTCTGCTACACAGCCCCCCGCCTGGTGTCACAGGGAAGCAGCGTGAGCCCCGTGCCACACGCCAGTGAACGAGCTGGGAGAGTAACTAGCTTCAGGCGCCTCGTTTAGGTTTTGTTTCTCCCCTGACACGGGGAGGTGACCCAAAGTCACAGCATCACCTGACTTTTGATCCAAAGGAGCAAATGTGTTCTGAAAGAGAAAGGGTTGCTCCACCTTTTGCATCAGGACCAGCAGTCTGCTTTATGTCATATATTGCTTACAGCAAAAACGTCCCATTGCATTTATGTAGGCTTGGCTTGCTTCTTCACGTTGCTCCACGTTGTTCAAGCCAGAGATCTTCATTCTTAGGCTGCTGATGACATTGTATGTAGCATAAACTTCTTGCACTCTTGCTCTCTGCAGTGTTGTGCCCGTGCCAGCAGGATAGGAACTCAGGCTTGCTGAATAGATGGGAGGAGTAGAAAAGCTCAGCCTCTTTACTCGTTCTCTACGTGACCTTTTGAGGACTCTAGGTATTAAGTGACTTATTTCTATTTGCGTGCCTTTGAAGATCTGGATCTTGAGTAGTTATTTAATAAAACGAGAGAAATGCGTAAGGATAGCTATTCTATCCAAATCATGCAAAGATCATTTTAGCAGTGGGTCTTACTCAGGATTTTGTGCTATTCTGTATTAATTTCATAGTTCTAAGTGAAATCCTTCATCGTGTTTCAAGAGCGTGTGCCCAAACACATTATCTTTAATATGCTTTGTCATACCTTTTCCAACAGACTCTGTGGAAAGGGCCTGTTTTTATATGAGATAATGAGTTTTGAGGTTAATGAGGATAGGGCCCAGAATTCCTACTGTATTGTGTGCCATTGAATATACAGTAGAAATAAATTGAGAGGCAGACAGTGTTTTAAAATCCTCTTTCATTTAGGCATTTTGTTTAGCATTCAGAACACAGCCACATTACATGATTAGCTGATTTTAATGAGTGTCCTCTAATCAGTTAAATGAAAGTGTGTGGAAAACCTGAAAAGATTACTTTATATTTGTGGAGACAGTCTGTTTACATTGTTATACCTCAGCTAAGAGGATACTTGGCATGTGTGATGCATCTAAGAGAAAAATGTGGAAGGCCAAAGAAACCTTGAAGACAATTGGATCCAGCCCATTCTCTCTCTCCCCACAATGCAAGCTCTGATGACTTAGTATTTTAATTAATGTCAACCCTTACCATCAGTGCTCATGGGAACAATCATTAAACCAACACAAAAACATTTTAAATGGCTGGCAACCTACCAGATACTGAGCTAAGCATTCCCATGGTAGAGTGGATGGTTTCATAGCCAATTCTGCACTGGATTAAATACATTCTCTAATAGTACTGGCTCGAAAGGCTATTATTTTCATACTAAACAATGCTGTATGGTTTCTAAGTTCTTCTATTTTAAAATGTTTTTATATTTACTTCCCAACACTAGTATCAATGTTAATTATATGGATGTGGTTGAATTTTGCTCTTTGTTGATACTAAAACTTGGGGTTTTTTTATCCTTCTGTTCCCCCCTTTTTTGGTTTCCTTGCTGCTAAACCAAAACCATATATATATATATTTTTTTTTTTTTTCCTCCCAGATAATTCACATGGTCAGACACAGCCTAAACCAACAATCGGTTTCCTAGGTAGCTCTAAAAATTGCTGGCTGAGTGAATTTGAAAATCGGACAACTTACATATTTTTGGTTTCGTATTATGTTACTTTTGCACGGTAGGAACTGGGTCACGTCTCTAACTACCTAGTAGGTACTCTGCTGTCCTCACCACTGCAATATTTGCTTGCCAAGTGTACTAAGTAGCCTGATCTTTCTTATTCCTCGAAGGCCTTTTTCCCTCCTCCCATCTTCTGTGTTTGCTGTTTGCTCAAATTGTTTAAACATGGAGCTCAATGACAGGCTATTAGCGCTGACTGGAGCCACACATAATGTGGCCACATGTTGTGTAAGCTTCACAACTTGTCTGCTAATTCGCCTCAGGCCTGACCTGAAATACCCTTGCTATTCTAGCTCTTAGCCCTTCCCCAGCAGAGACAGACACTCATGCTAACTCCTATGACACATCGGTGAGGTCTCTGATTTGGGGCCAAATCCTGCCTCGCTCTCTGCCGGAGGTAGTGCCATGGCAGTCGGTGAATCTGCCTGAGGAGAAGGGGACAGAGCCAGCTGTGTTGTAAGGATGGATATGAGGGTGCGAGCTCTCCCCTCCTCTGGTGCGACCCGTCAGGAGCGAAAGCCTGCGGTTGCAGGGCATCGGCAGGCAGTGCGAGAGCCGCTGCTCTCCTCTGCCCGCGGCTGTGTGAATCCCACTGACGGCTCCCTAGGGGAAATACGACTTCCACAGAAAGACCACAAGCTCCGAGGAAGGAACACGGCAGGGGAAGCCCAGGCTGGCAAGCGGAGAGCGTTCTCCGTTTCATTCTTGTCGTTGGGATCCCTGACGCCACTATGATGGGTATGGAAAGGAGGGAGATTTTGGCCAAGTGGGCAAAAAAAGGGCAGCCCATTTAGGAAGAAGGTGAGGATGAGGAAATACATAGGGAGGAGCTCAGAGAATTTACTCATTAGAAGATGTGCTATTGGACAGAAAATAAACGAACCTGGAAGGATCTGAGCGGTGGGCAGCCGAAAGATCAATGCAGGTGCGTAGCACTGGTATCCAAAAAAGAAATTAGTTGGAGAAGTGGATTTCAGATGATGAGGTAGATTGATTAGGAAGAAGAGTGCATGGTAGATTAGGCTATAGGATTGATGGGTAGATATGGCTGATCAGAGAATGGAAATAAATAGAGAAACCTTAAAAAGGCCATGGAAGCCCCAGCAACAGTGTATAAACAGGGTTAAAAAAAAGACTGTAAAGCCAAAACCAAACTACAAAAGGGGAACAAGAACGTTTTGGGAGAGTGGAATTTAGAAGAACATGGAAAAGTGAAGTTTAGTGAGAATCAGCAAATTACGAGCCAGGGAAGACAAATAACACAGAAAGAAAAAGTAAAAGAGGAAATTCCAAAGACCAGAAGGGAAAGGATTTAGAGGTGAAAAGGGGAGGCTTAGGTGAATTGAAACCATGGGGGAAAAACATGAGGACATCACAAAGAAAAGGGAAAAAAAAGGAGCAGGAAGAGTGTACACACAATACACAGTCTGCGTCCAGTCTCTTTAGGAATACCTTTAAACATTCTAAAATGTGGACAGCTTTGGAAACAGCAAACCCCATGATCACCAGTTCTGTTTCAGTGTATCCATCTTCATCCTATAGGATGAAGAATTGGGAGTCTCCTTACCATTCTCATTTAATGAATGCACTTTCACACTCATGCAGTTTTTAGGTTACAGGAAGAACTCTTGCTCCATTTTACTCTTCTTTCTGCATCCTGTCACCCTGAAACGCTTCCAATATTCATTCAGTTCCCCATCTATCTTAGAGATTGAGACCCACAACATGCTCTTCCGCTGTGTTTTCAGATCCTTGTTGAGCTTTTCCTCATTCACAACCTGAATTCCCTGACACAGGGAGATACGAGGAGCAGGGGAGGCTACATTTTACCCTTAATAAGCTGCTGCAAACATCTTTCCCCTTTAAAGTGTGATATTTTCCCCTGAAGATGAAGGGTTGTTTTCAAAAGCACTATAATGATCTAAGTTTTTTTTCCCCTTCAATTCAGTTTATGACTCATATTACAAATGTAGGCTGTAAAACCTTCAGTTGCTACAATGTCCAGAAAGTCTCTGGCAAAGTCATCATCTGTTTCATAAAGGTGAAATTTGCTGCAGACAGATGAATAGAGTTTCTCTAGCTGAGGCATATAATTAGACCAACAGAATTTTCATGCAAATTCCTCCCTGAGGAATAATTAACAAATATACAGAATTTAGCATGCCATGCCAGACCACGGGCTAAGGACAGATGTTCAAAGGATCTATAAAAAATTGAAGCCGTGCAGCTAAAAACAATTTAAAGTTGATGTAACCAAGTCTGTGACAAAGATCTTGCCTTGTATTGAAATGGATGTATGAAGTGTGTGGTGCTCCACTTACATAGCAAATACGTGTTCTTATTTATATAGTAAAGCTTAAAAGTTCGAATTAGGATATTTCATAGGTGCTGCACAAATACGTGTGCTAAAGATGGACCTTGTTTCAAGGAACATGCGAGTAGTTAAACAAGAAAGGCAAATAGAAAAGCTGAATACAAGCAAAATATCTTGTTAGTTCCCTTAGAAATAATGGTGCTTCTTCATCATTTCCCCCTACTCATTTCAAGCATGCCAAAGCTAGCCCTGCCTGTCACTGCTAATGCATACCAAGCATCCTCTGTCACCCCCACAGCAAGGATTTAGTTGGGGGGGAGGTGTGTGTTAATCAACAGGATTCTTCTGTGTTTTTTTTTTCCTTCTGAGAAGCGATTGTCTTTCTCAGGTCTGGTATGAATAAAAAGAAAGAGTAAAACCAGCATAGCTGACACAAAAACCTCAAGACAATTTGGTTTTCTTCCCAAAATACAAGGCATCTCACCCCTGAAAAGTTTTGCTTCTGTCTAGCAGCATATAGATGTCTTGCTTTTCCCCATTCAGGTTAGTTGAATGTTAAAACTGATTTTCAAAGATTCTTTTTCTTTCACCCTAGTCAGCAGAGAACTGACTCAGCATCCCAACAACAATGCATTTAGAGCAGGCATTAGTTTTGAAAATGTTGTTTCAACTCTGTGAGAGACCATGGCAACAAAGATAGGATGAAGACCTTTGAAGAAACCTTTGAATACTGTTTAGAAGAAGGAGAATGGATAGGAAAACAGAGGGAAAGGGAGTAGGATTCATTTGCTGCTTAGTGATGCTACCATTTTAAGGGGCAGTACTAATTCCTATAATAGATTTCACTCCTGGGCAAAGAATGCTACCGAAAAGCCTCAAATGAGTGCCACTTCCCATTGAGATAATGTCTAGGGTTGTACTGAGGGTTTTTTTCCCCCGTGTTTGTTTTGACAAGTAGATTCTTTTGCTTTATCTCTCTTAAACAAGAGAAGTTTTAAGGCTTAAAGATTTGAGCCCTCTGAGAAATCAAAACTTCAGTCTTTGAGATTGTGCTAAGTATATTTACTCAAGATTTATGACAAATCCCACAGAAGTAAGGAGAATGCTTAATACAATTCAAATAGGCTGGAACTTACCATCTAAATAAGGACTAATCTACTGCCTGCCTGTGCTTCCCTAGGAAGAGACACTACCACTCCCAGTGTAAAACAAAAGAGGACTTTAGGGAAATAGAAAGTCTGAAAATCCTCATAGCCTATTCATGGGTTGCCTCCTTTTAACTGACATTTCAAAAGTTATGCCCGCTCATGACAAATGCACTTTTCAGGTTTTGCAAGTTTCGTTCTTTTTATGATTTTCAGTCCGTGCTAAGAAAATCCTATAATACTTTATCTTACTCTGGCTATAAACATGGAAGAATTTTGATCAAAGGAGACTATTTTAACAGCTGTCTTTCAAGGCAACATGTGCAGCTCTCTTGGCAGCTTCAGCTAGTAAGGCTTGAAGAAAACAGAAGTCTTTGCAAAGTCTTTGCATGTTTGAGGTGTCAAAAATATTGAATATATTGCCTTTGCTTAGTGCTTTCTGGGATCTCAAAGCCATGGTCAGGCAATAAAAAAGCCCTGTGGCAGGAACCCTTAATTTAGTTCAAAGAGATCAGAATGATTGCTTTTGTGGTTTTTTTTCAGTATTCATAATCTGCCCTATCCAGCTATTTGTCAGCAGAAATAGAATTTTATTTTCTTGGATAAATACGGTCTGGGATTAGTTACAGGAGAAAAGGAGGGACTGTTGCTCTTTTTGCCAAAACAGAGAAGAGGGACTCCCCTCCCTTTACCTTTTCACAGCCAGGGAAATGAACACTTCCATTATGCTGGACAATGAGGAGCAGAAGTAGCAGGTGGTGACTGCTACTAATCAGGAAGTTAAGTAATAGCTGTACTTGAGCACTTTCCGAAGGATTACTGTTTATGGGAAGATTTGGCCCTTATCTGGGCACCATTGCAAAGAAAATGGAGTGAGAAAGATGAAAAGATGCCTGTTAGTTATGGACTTCCCATCCCCTCCCCAGCTCCACACACATGTACACACTGCCTGCTGCCCTCCCTTTACTGCCCCAACCTGTTCAAATGGCTCCAGCAGACAACTGGTAAACCCGTAAGAATAGATCCTTTACTTAATACCATCCTTGCTCCTACCTTCCTGCTTAGAAAAAGGCCAGCCTTTGCCTTGGCACACCGGCTGGTGCCCCTGCGAGCTGTTGCTTTGCTGACCAAAAGGAACATTGATTCTTCTGGGGTAGGCTTATAAATTGAAGTCCTCTACTTGTAACAGCACTTCTTGGCAGGGAAGGGAAAGGAAGCTATTATTGCCATTTTTACTCTGGGAATTACTCATTTATTATCTGACAGGTGCCAGTAAAGAGGCCTAGATTTGCCAAGAGATGTAACTGTATGTCCCAAACCCTTCTCCATAAGGTACCACAATGCTAATTCTCCAACATGGAAAAAATCACAGAATGGTCTTGGTTGGAAGGGACCTTCAAAGCGCCTCTAGTCCAACGCTTCTGCCATGGGCAGGGATATTTTTCACTAGACCAGGTTGCTCAAAGACCTGTCCAGCCTGACTTTGAACACTTCCAATGATGGGGCATCCACAACTTCTCTGGGCAACCCGTTCCAATGTCTCACCACCCTCATTGGAAAGAATTTCTTCCTTATATCCAGTCTAAATCTACCCTCTTTCAGGCTGGTCCCACTGATCATCAGATCTTGTCAGCTTCATTGTTGAAGACAGGAGGAGTTTTCCAAATCCTCAGGTAGGTCACAGTTTGAATGACATTGTTACAAACCTTTTGTTTTTCTGTCTCTCACACTTTGATCTTGAGTCAACAATGACATGTCACCCAGACATAAAGGTGCGAAAGTAGATCAAATTCAATATATGAATTGAAGCCCCAGAACTGCAGAATTCACAAGCCTCATCAGTCTCCTAACACCTCGGAAGCTGCCCTTGGGACCCCGG
Source organism: Buteo buteo (assembly GCF_964188355.1). NCBI lineage: Eukaryota > Metazoa > Chordata > Aves > Accipitriformes > Accipitridae > Buteo > Buteo buteo. Next base: position 30,660,208 of record NC_134171.1, on the reverse strand, counting down.
GGGGGAAATAGGAGCCCAGGTACTTTGCTGAGCCAGGACCCAGCAGCTGTCCCCTTAAGTTCACTGATTTTCGTGCTGGGAGGAGAGTAAGTGATAGACGCAAAGTGGTAACAGCACTGCCCCACATCTTGCCAAGGAGAGCCTAGCTTGCATATGTTTTGTATGCCTTCTTGAATTTGTCCACACGTCAAAGGTACCTCAGCAGTGTTTGGTAGGTGTTTTTGTTTGGGGGTATGTTTGTAGACTGCATTATGTAAGGCTGAGATCTTTTATTTTTTTGATCGATACAGGGCATGTCATTCCTTCATGATATGAACTGCAGTTTTTCAGATATCCCCTCTGGACTAATGCAATTAATACAAATTAGGTATGACCCCTGGACCTTGCTATACTGCCAGCATGTCCTGGAAGCATAAAAGAATAACCTAAAGATCATCGAGTACAGAGCCCTCTGAATTTGCCACAACTCCTCCAGGACAAAACTTTCTTTTAAATACCATTTGCTCCAGCCATTTCAGTACCACTGTTTGCTTTCTTGTCTGTTGACATGGTGGCTTAGCTTCCTCAGAACATTTTTGTCTGAAAGATCATTATTTTCTTTTCCAAGCGTCCCATGAACAGACCAATTGTACTTCATCAATTTTAAATTTTGACCGTCTGCCAATTGCTTTCAAATCTAAAGCCAATCAAAATTTAAGGAGATTCAGAAAACAGTGAAAGAGGAGCACATCCACTTCAAAAAGGTTACCCAACTGTTTGTTGTTGTTGTTTCATTTTGTCTCAGGCTTTATAATGATGGCTTTCAGCATCTTGGCTCTGTTTATGTGTCCTTGTTTAAAAGTCAGGGTTGTGCCTGCCCTTCCCCAGGCTACAGGCACACAAGCGGGCTGCTGTGCAGTTTGTCATTCACATTAGAGCCTCTGCTGACTCCAGAGTCCAGTCTGATGAATAACTGCCAAGAAAGATGCCTTCTGCATTTATGTGGAGGGACTTCACTTTCACAGCTGCTGATTATCATAAATAACGTGGCTTGGAAACACCATATAATGTCTGTGTGTTTTTATGGGTGTCTAATTTTGCTTGTTTTAACAGACTACAGATAAGCCTGACAGTCAGTTACAGGCATTTTATGAGTAAGACTGTAACCTAGCTGCATGTCGGGGAACTAATAAATGCAGTTAGTACCTAGAATAACTAAGGCCCAACGCTACTTAGCTTCTCAGGACTGAAATAATTCATGCTGTAACACCTCTGACATCAATATGATCCCAGAAGGGTGAAATTGCTGAAGTTTTCTTCTAAAAATTGGAAACATCAACAGAAATAATAAGAAATTATGTAAAAACCTACTGCTGTATCTCAGATTTCAGGCTGTGCTGCATTACTGACAGCAGAGTGTATATCTTCTGAGGCCATCGCCTGCAGTCTCCATGGTCATCAGGAAACCTTGTACCAATAGGAGGTGGGGGCAGGCGGCTTCCCACTTTACGGTGACACCCTGATTTCTCTGCACTCCCATATTGGTATCCGACTGAGAATTTGAAAAATGAGTGCTTCACTGCAATGACTTGTGGTTGGTTTTCATTACCCAAACAAAGACAAAAACATTTTATACGGACAGCTTTGATTTTTTCAAAGCTGCTAGTCTTTGTACTTGTGATTGCTTTGTTATATACCAACCATTTCAGTGCTATTCACTTGAGACTGAAAACTTCAGAAAAATACTGGGTTTTGAAGGTTTAAAGAGTTACTTTCCTCCTCCTGTCAACAATAGGAATAGTTTGGAAGGTATTTTGGCTGTAGAGGAAAAAACAAACCATAAAATGGAGTTGCTGCTTATGTAAATGTAAGACAGGCTTTTGCCATATTCTTCATGTTGAGTAAAAGAGTTTGGCAACAGCAAAAGACTAACATTACTAGCAGTTTACTAATGAACAGCACAGATAACGAATGCTGCCGTTACTACAGTAGTCAAAAGTGACAACACACACTTACGGGGTTCCATTTTGGGGCCATAGGAAATAAAAAGTAACCGAGGCAAATGGATTCACTCTGTGCTTCATGTGCTTGGGTAGTGGCAAGGCAAAAGGAGTGCTAGGAGACAGTCTCAGCTCTAAGTCAGGTTTTGTACACAGAAGGCGGGCATGCATGCTGAAAGAGTGGAATCAAAGTGGAAAATTACTTTTCAGAAATCGGCTTACGCCATAAGACTGCATCGGTGTCCTTTGAGGGAGGAAAGAAGAGCTGCATCCTACTGCTTTTCTTCTGCCAAACTTGAAATGAGAAATGTTGCCCAGGTGCCAGTGTCTAGAGGAGGATTTCCAGGCTGTGAATCTCAGCCTCAGAGAGAGGAGATGAACTCAAGCTGCAAGGAAGAGCCTATGTCTGAGAGAGGGCTGAATTGCAACCATACTTCTCTCTCTGGTGTTCCCAGGGTGTTGTCTTCAGCCTCTCTCCAGTGAGTGTGCTGGCGGTTGTAAGTCCCATTCAGGTACTTCTAACTCTTCCTTTACAATGTGATACATTATTTTCTGCAGGAACTATGGTGTCTAACTCAGGAATTTAACTCTGGAAAACATAAGCTGAAAGTTATGAGTGGCAATGAAGAATATAACCCTTGTGGTTCAGGCTATAAGCCAAGGTAGATCTGCTGTGACTGTACATGGTTCGTTTTCCTAGGAAATCAGTCTAACTCTCCTTATTTTTTCTTAGTGTTGACAAAGTTTAAAAGAGAAATAGTGGAAGAGTACAAAATACCTCGCAAAGTGAAGGGCATATGATTTTAGTTATAGTTTAACTTTTAGCATAATAAATGAAATATGAATGATCGCAAAATATTCCCTAAGGTTTTCTATACTTAAACTGATAGTTTGTGGGATGCCATTGTGAAGTGCTAAGGTGAAAAGATGACTGAAGTCATGAAGTGTTTAAGATAGTGATTTATATAGGTCTAAAAAATACCCAGAAGGAGACAACTTTTTTCATAGAATTAATGGATATCTACTGGTGGTAAAGAAGGCTTTCATTCTCTTCATGAAGCTTTGTGTCATTTGAACAGATTTTGTATAGACAAGGCAGTCCGCTGGAGGAACAGAAAGGTTGGGTCTGTTTTCTTTGGAAGAGTCAGTATTAGCCTGCCTCCGACAGAAAACAACCAGATTGTTTGGGCTCTTGTTCACTTATTTCACTGCTGGGGTTCTGTGCTTTTGCCCTCCCCGGAGAGCTCTTATGTTCCCTTCCCTATTGCTGTCTCTCAGGCTGTTGATAGCATCATTAAGCACAATAACATGGTTTAGAAAAAATAGCGGTGAAGTTCCAATTGCAGCAAAAATCAGATATGAATCCATAAAGTTCTAGGCAGTGTGGGGTTCTTGTCTAACTGCATTGCCAAGCTAACCACTAGGATACAGCTTTTAAGTGCAGGACTATTTTTAATCAATATTCAGTATATCCTTGTTAAATGGTGTTTTGCAATACTGTCTGGGAAAGTATCTACCCTCTAAAGTAACTTTCTAAACATATTAATAGTAACTGTATGAGGAATCTTAGCCTGCTTTTACTTTCATGTGAAGTACAAAATATAGTTTTAAATGTGGTTTAGGTAGTTATGAGTATGGCATATCTGATGGTGATGTACGATGAGGCAAGCTCTCATTAGTATCCACACATTAAGAAAAAAACCATGTGAATCCTACACCTACAACCTGAATTGAAGTTAAAGGTTGTTAGCCTGCATGGACCACCAGTATCATCTAAAGAAGAAAAAAGAAACAAATGTTTAAGCCATTGAGCATCCCACCCACGCTTCCACTCATTAGTTCCACTTAGCCTGTACTAACACTGCAGTTGTGCATCAGTAGTGCACTACGACCATCTGGCTAACCCCAGAAAGACATGTGGGCAGCCTATCTTCAAAGATGAATACCGGCTTTCAGCAACAGTACTAACAGCTGTATCAAGCCAAAGAATGGAAAATAGATCTCCTAAATTCATCTTCTTCCATAAAGGACCGAATGACCTGGGTTTGACAATGCTGTTTTAAATGAAGACACTTGGTCAGATTTGCATGTACTTCCCTGTCTCTGTTAAATGTACTATACAGCTGATTATAGTTAAAGAACACCAGTTATGGTGTAAATCTATAGGATATATTAGCAGATGGATATTTTTTTCCTTGCCTAGTGGAAATGAGGAATACTCTATGGAGATGAAAGATAGGAATGTTACCCGTAACCATTCACATGATCTTTAGGTTTCTCTTCCTAGTAAGCCCTACATAATTACTGTGAGCTGTTTGAAACTCTTTTTGGAGATGTATCCTTTAACTCTTGCAAGTGTACATCTACAGCATTTTAGAAAATAGTTTTGCACAGAGAAGTAGAATATTTTTATTTCAAATCAAGGCGATGTTTCCCATCCAGCAATGAGAAGTGTTGCATTGCTTCCTGGATTACTCAGTGTCTTCACTTCCTGCTTACCTGTTGTGAAACTAATGTGTTCCAGAAAGGAGAGAGTTACTTGAGATCTGAATTCCTACAGGGAGCATGAGGGTGAAGTACTTTTTAATCATTTTGACTTTACAAATGATGCAAAACCAAGTACATGGAGGAAAGACTTACGTATCGGGAAGTGTGCTGCTTCATTCATCACCCGAAGAATGAATCGTGAATCATGCATACAAACTGAGATTTGATTCTTTCTGCCTCTTGGCCATGATATTATTTTTCCCCATTCATTTTATGTGAAACAGGAAATTACTTGTCTTCTCCCTTAAGAGAGCACCTTTGTGTCCTCTGCTTTGTTAAATGATTCCATAAGATTAATTCTCCTTATGAAAGTGTAGTAACAATAAAGATGCTGAATGCATATTACCACTAGCAAAGAATAAGGATCATGCAGAATAGTCATATTTAAAATGAAAGGAAAAATGCTTCCCACTTTTTAAAGGGGAATCCCACTGTTATCTGCATACGTATGACTGTGGTATCGTATGGTCCTCAATACATCGTAGTGCTGTGAGCTCATGGTGATTTTGCAATTACCTGGTCAGCCACCCTACGGAAGTGTACATGCAAATGTATAAGTGTGCTTTGTACAAATGATATTTCCAGTGACAAACTTGCAAATGGATCATTATACAGGCAAGGTCATTCCCTGCACATAACCAAGAGACAGAAAAAGAAGATGAACGTTCATAATGCTTTGCTAAGCGATTCTTTTAATCTCAACCCATTCCCTTTCTTCTAAGCTCCATTATTAGCCATACACATGGCAACTACAGGTATATGACTGTGTGCTAGGAAGATAAAGGGCAGGTAGAAAAAAATTCCTCTGATCATTTCTTATCCCCCCATCTGCAGGGTGCCCTGGAAGAAGCAGATGGAATAAACAAAATACACAGATCCAACTCCAGAGTGGCTTTCCGCAGCCATGACTATCACCAGGCTCTTGCTGGCCTTTCCCAAAGCAGCCATACCTAGCTCACACATCTGAATTCAGTAGCTTCTGCTGTGATAACACACTTTTTTTTTTTTTTTTTAAACTGAGGATACTCTCCCCCAACCCTTCAGTAACTAACCACAAGGCCTTTTAGACAGATTGTCCAACTATTACACCGACAGCCTTTTAACTCTACACCTTCCTCCAGCATCAGTTTCTCTCCTAGCACCCCCACTTCATTATATAAGGCCCTAAGGCCCTCCCTCTCCTTGTTTGCTTTGTAAAGATGACTCGGGAACTGAACCCAGCTGCTTCTCCTTTCTGAGGTAACGGCTGGCATTTCTACAGCTGCTTCAGGGATGCGCTGAGGTTTTAAATAGCTGGTGGTAGGGGTGTTTTTTCTTTCTCCCCTGTGCTCTGTTTCTGACCTTGTATGCTGATACCTACTGGCAAAGAAATGAGTGTCTCACTGAGAATGTGAAAATACCTTGGTCCTACACACCACTTCTTTTTCAGAAAACAGGGAGGGATTCGTCACCTCTGCAGCAGAAAAGGTACAGGTTAAGGGCTGGGTTTTATCATGAGGTGTATATGCTAACTTGTAATCAGATACACATGGCATGTTCATTCAGGCAGTTAATTTGCAAGAATTAGAACAAGAAGCAATTGAACTTCATCTGAATAGCACTGGGGAAATTGCTCCCTGATTATCAATATATGTTATGTGGTTTAAGTTGCATAAACTATGAGTTGAAAGAGCTATGTCAAAACCGCAAAGCCAAGCAGTCAAAAGATTGACTTAAAATTGCCTAATTTGGCTTCTAAGTGCATACTTGCTGTGGTGGTCTCTAGTGATTTATGATTGCATACTGTTTATTTTCTACTTCATTCTTCCTCAGAACACTTAAAAAAAAATACTTGGAGCTGTTTAGCGTGAAATCTTGTTTCACATGAGGACTTTAGAGTAGAGACAAAATCCGGTGTTTCCAGCAATATCCAGTAGCTTTGACTGTATGACTCTCTTTGCTCTTGCACTTATCTCACTTACGACAGCTACTTTAGCATGGGGTTCTGCTGCACAGCTAGAAAGTGCATCCGATGCACTGGAGGGAGGCCAGGGTCCTGTGGCTTAAAAATCAAGGCCGTCAATACAGATTGAATGCAACAGGCACATTAAAGCTTCTAAATGATTCTGTATTAGAAATGGTTTGTGCACTGCTGATTTAGAATATAGACAAATCTCTTGTATGGCTCTGTATCCTTGCTCAGCAGAAATCTTGGCCAGGACATGGGATGCTGAAGGGCTGGTTATGTGAAGAAGCTTTGCTTATCCAGAACTATGTGTACATCTGCAGCTGCAACTGCTGTCTTTGCTTAGCTTTTTAAAAATAACGATAGGCTAACCTTCATCTGCAGACAGGCTCCCCAGTTGTCCTTGAGTCTTTCATTCTTGAAGCTTAGTTCCCAGGGAGGTCACTGTGTTAAGAGCCACAGGCAGAGCTTTTGGCAGGGGGGTCACAAAGTGCAGTTAGGGTGCTATTACACCTGGATGCAAGCTGAATTGAAAAAACTACAAGTGTGCCCTGTTGTAGGCTCAGGCTGTTGTCTGCCTGCCTTGGGGGTGTGAAGTAGGAGAATGGAAAAGAGCAATGCTCCTGTGGTTCACTGGTCTGACACAGGGGAGAATTAGCTGTGCACCTTTGATATTTGACTTCTGGTTTTCTTCTGTCCTTGTGAACTTTTTTTTTTTAAAGTAAGGCATGTTTGATTGTAGGAGTTAACTGTTCCAACAGGAATGGTATTTGGGTGAATACCAAATAGCACAGCTAACCATGCCCTGAGAAACGGCTTTGGCTTGAGGGAGTTACTGAATACCAAAAAGAAGAGCTGCCATGGGCGGTTTTGTGGAAGACCCATATGCCATGCTCAATCACAAATACAAAGGATCAGAGGAAGACAGAAAGGTGTATTAAAGACCTGGTTGCCTCCTTTTGTGTGTTAACTGAAAGGTGTTTGATACGTTCAGTCTTTATGGCACTGACAGGATGGAGATGGCCATGGCTTAAATACCACAACAGGGTCATCTCACTGGTAATTCTACCAGTTTGAAAAATTAACCCTGAATATGAAGTGCATCAAGTTTGCTGAGAAGTTCTGATAAAGGAAGAAGGATTTTTTTTTTTCTTTTACAATACCTAAGTCTCTTGTCTTGTGGTCTTTTTTTTTTTTCCCACGTAATACCTCTGTGTATTGGTGTGTCTGCTTTGGAAAAGAGAAGGGTAAAATGCGTGTTCGTACAGGAAGTCACAAGGTAGCTTACGCACAACTGTTTTATCTTAAATACAGAAAAGTAAGAAATATTTCTATTGACTTTAAGTGATTACTACCAGTTTTCTATGTATGGACTTCTAAGGCCTTAGAAATGAATATTTTCTGCAGATCCCTTAATTCTCAGTGGCTTGTGACTGCGTAATTTTGCCTTCTTTTCTTTTCACAATAGAACACAAAATTGGTATCGAACTCCTGACATTTGCTGCACGGACTTATTGATGCCTTTTTGTACTAGAAGCTTTTCCAGGAGCAGCGCTCGTGTAAGCTGAAGCATTTCTGGAAATGATAGCAACTATCTGATTTTGTATGTTGGTCCAGAAATGGACTGACTGGTGATGTGAGCAGGTGCCTTCCCTTTCTTTGTTAGAGGAAAAGGAGTATGTACTGCCTGGTTTTAGGATGGTGTCTTTGTAACTTTCACATCCCTCAAAGTATGTTTTATTTTCCCCCAATAATTGTAAATATAGTCTGGTAGCATCTTTAGTGAACTCGCTGCTTTGTGATTCTTTAAAAGAAAAAGGAAAAGGAATTCTTCAGTAGGTAAATGGGTGTTTTCTATGAAGTAAATCTATGAAAAAACCACTTTCAATTCTGGATCATTTAAACATAACGTGGTCATTTATGTATTGAAGTTAGTGCAAACCAATGGAAATTTCACTGCAGTATAATATGTATCTAGGTCACAACATAATTTAGTGCTCAAGTTCTGGTTGATTATTTTTAAAGACTCACTAGTTTAAGGTCCCAAAAGTTACTTTTCAAATTATATTTTAACAGTCTTGTTTTACACTGTTTGAAACCCCATGAGTGTCTGTGCTGCGAAAAGTAGTGATTATATATTAGTCTTATCTGTAAGCACAGGGTGAAGTAAATCCATGGGAATATCTAGTGCAACTTGTCACCTACTGTCCATGCATCTGTGTGAGTCACATTGCTTGAAGTAAAAGACTTCCTTTCTCCAGACATATGCCTCTGTGTATGTTAGGCAAGTTCACCACTGGGGAGAGAAGAGAATTAATCTCCAATATCAAAACATGAGTAGTTGTGCTCTCAAGCACAGCGTCCATCTGACCAGTGAGTAATTCTTAGGTAAATGCCTACTTGGGAATATTGCAGAAAAAGGCCCTTCAAAAAAACCCAAACTGTGCAAATGTACTCAGATTCTCCTTTTTTTTGAAATAAATTACTTCCATGTGTGTTAAGAGAACCATTTTTAGGTGGACCTCCTGAAGTTATTCCAGTATAATTCACTTCCAACTTATATAATATATTAAAAATCTCATCTGCTAGTATATGTCCAAACTGACCCAGAATTGCACATTCAGGACCACTTTATAAGGAAAACTTGGTTGAGCAAAGAGAAACAGATGTTTCCTGCCTAGTAGCGTGAAGTGAGTTAGTGTGTTGGAAAGCCAGCTAAAGTTAGTGGAAGGACATCCAGGATTGCAGTTGCCATGATATTCTCTCCAAGCAGCTTCAGGACTACAGATTTTGATTTTTAGCAGCTTTAGAAGGGGGCCAGCATCCACTGTAGATGCAATTGCAAAAGCAGAATGAGAGAGGGGAGATGAGGATTACTAGGTCAGAAATTGGCAACAAGTGACTCTCGAGTACATGGAGTTTTTGGTCTCGGTTAGTGTCAGTCCTTGGGGGTGCCCACCTCACCAGACAGTGGCATGGGCTCTCGGCTGGCACCGTAGCTTCAAGCACAGTGGCTCAGGTGGTGGCTTGTCGGCTGACAGTACCTAAGTCGGCTCACTTCAGGCTTCCTTACGTGTCTCTCCCTGACCAGAGGCATACTGAGAGTCCTCGAAACTCCAAAGTAGGGAGTTTTATGGTCACAGAAACAATATAAGAAGCTGGGGGGGAGGGGGGGGGGCAAAAAAACCCAACAGTGCAAAAGGCCACCTGTTTCTCCCAAATGCAAAGCATCTGTGGTCTCTCCTCTGGCTACATATTTTCTTTTGCATAATGCCCCCCCCTTTGTAGCCTACTCTTTTTCCCAAGGCCAATTCTGCTGCTCCTGGACTGCTGTTAATATCCCACCTGTAGGATGCTCTCACAGCATCACCACAGCTTTCCAATTTCATCTTACAAGCTAGAGTAAGTGTCTGGAAACAGAGGTTCAAACCCCTTATGTCTAGCACAGGTTGAAATCTGCATATCCCACTTGCATGGTGAGTGCCACAGATGCCTGTTTATAAGCCACCCCCAATATATTCACTCTCCAATATCTCAGAATGCACAGAAGAATATTTAGAGTTCCTCATGCAATGTGGAAAAGCTCATGAGGCAACAAGACATGGAGCTGTGCATTTGTCCTGGAATGGCAAAAGGCTTGTGTTTCACACCTACTTTTATGACTGTTTCTGTATTTTATTGCATGAATAATTTCAGAAAGATGATCCTTTATTTACCATTGAATTTACTGCTTAACTTAAAGAAGCCTATGCAGGTTTGTTTTTTTTTTTTTCTCCAGAGGGAGCTTTTACTCCAGATTATTTCTGTGACAGAGTAGTGCAGAGGAGTGACGGGTTCAGAAAAGGTAAATCTTGGCTTCATCAGTGCTGTATGCAAACAGAGTGACTAGTGCAGTCTGGAGCTCTTTCCTGAAGGCATCATGCAGGAGGCTGGTTGCTGGAAATGGAAAAATGAATAGAGAGATAGTGGGCAGATCAGCACCCTATAATCACTGCTTGAGGTGATTCCTAATGAGTTTGGGATTTTTGTCAATCTTCTGTTCCCACAAGGCTTCCTGAGAGAGACTTTACAAAGTGAAACCAATGAAGGAAAAAAAAAAAAAAGTTGCTGAAAGCCTATGTGTGTGAGGGCTTTTATCTAATGATTGATGGTATGGCTGGTGATTATACTTTGAAAATGGTGACAAGAAAAACTGATACAGTGGTTTTGTTGTACAGTCTCCATCCAGAATAGAGTAATCTACTTTGACTTTTTGGTATTATTTTATTGGAAAAAACTATTTCGCTTTTATAAAGCATTCAGGCAACTATTACTTTCATTGATTTGTGGTCATTTCTGGTTTTAAGAGCTGAGCAATAGGTACATGGGGAAAATTGTACATTGCAACTATGCTATACTGGAACTAAGTCTGATTTAAGAATAAAAATAGGGGGGTTTTGTTTGTTTTATCTGTGAACACTGGAGTGTATTTGCTTTAGTCATGCTACACTGCGCAGGAAAGAAGAGGTTACAGTTGGGAAATTGCTTAGTGGAATTAAGAGACTGGGAAACAGTTATTTTTAGACTCAAGTTTTCTGGTTTTTTTCAATATTTTGTCTGGGCAAGAAAACTGGAAAAGAATTGAACACTAGGGATTCATGAAGAGAGGAGGCTGCTTGTAACATCCTCATGGGACTGATGAAGTTTTGTGAATTGCTACCACTTATTTTACTTGTTTGAGTTTCCAAGGAAGGCCCATAGATGTGAGTGCACTTTTAGTGGGGTGCAGCTCTCCACTGCTCTTACCCACTATGTGCATATGACCTTGAGGTGTCCCACCCCTGTGGTAGGGAGATAGTTGCCTCTGAATTAGCTGATTCGTGCAACTCCAGAATCGTGTTCTCTGGCAGATTTCTCTTTTCAACTGTCATATAAAATAGGTGGGAGCAGATGGGGCATCTTTCAGGTTATGGAGTAAGAAGGGGGTGAGGAAGCAGATGGCAGGGTAAGAAAATACAGACCTTTATTTCTAACCCTAGCTTTTCAGTAGTTCAGTGAGCAACTGGATCCACTAGACAGCAGTTCTTAATTTATGACAACAATAGTAAGCTTGAAATGAATCAAATATAATAAAACTTTCTTTCAGCTAACTTATACTTAAAGAAAAATAGAGTAGAAGAGCATTGTCTGTTAACTTCCATTTCCAGACCTTGAGCTATTACTGCAATTGCACAGGCACTTCTTGTTCTCCAAACAATCCTGTGTACTGTTATGGTAGATCCATCACAGTCTGTTTTCTTCTTCTGATTTTCTTCAAGTCAGTGACTGAAGACATCGGTGGCTTTTGTTGGGAAAAGCATGAAGGTTGAGAAAAGCTTGTATTTGGTTGAAAAGCACTGTGCTTTCTCCTAGAGGTTTATTCCCAGGAGTTCCTGTGATATATTATCTTAGTATTGACAATATAGCTGCTACCTTGACAGGTTGGTGGTGGCTCCATTTTGAAAGCCACCCTTTCTCCAGCCACAATCGGGGTAACTCTGGTGCTCTCCAGCTATCCCCTGCTCCTGTTTCCTAGGGTGTGACAGCTCTTCTTTAGTAACTTCAGAGCTTATTTCTGTCTTTTGATTCCTGAAACTTATTAAATCATTTGTCACTTCTGCCCATAAGCCTGCTAAAAAGGTATTCCTAAAATACAGACAGAATTAATTTATTGAATTCTTAAATATTCCAGTGATTTTTCTAACTTGTTTACCTTGGCATGATAAGTACATACTAGAAGGAAAAAGTCCCCAGCTGAACTCTCCTGGACTGTCTAACTCCCAGTGCACACTGAGGCTTGTACATTACTTCTCAGTGGGCTGTGCAGCAGCTTTGCTAGAAGTTTGTTGCTACTGGGTGGGATATGTATCATCCATCCTGATGACAGAAAAGAAACCTTAGGCTTCAATATTGCTGCTGGTTTTTTTGTGGAGGTGGGGACACCAGCCCGATTCCACTTTAAACCAGTGGCAGTGGACATGGGGGGTCCATGGGAATGGGGTGAGGGTGTTGCCTGGAGCACGGCTCAGCTCCATGCGGCGGCTGCTGTCCAGTCCTCCTCCCTGTGCAGGCTGGGGCGCAAGTGGGTGGCACCAGGCATCAACGCAGCCCAGCACACACTGATCCAGGCGCAGGGAAACTCTTCCAGCAGCTCGTGAGAGCATGCCTGGGAAGGACAACTGCAGTGGTGGGAGGAGAAAAGGGCTGTCTAGCAGAAACTTTGCTTTTAGAAAGGTATCAGTGAGGGAAATTAATGTTTTATATTACACAGGGCACATGAAATCATTAAGTCCTATGCACCATCCACATTATACATCTCTAGAGCCATCAGGGTTCTGGTTATTTAAGATGGTATTAATCCTGCATTATTTAGGAACAGTTTAAACATGCAATGGAGAGCATTACGTTTATGACAGTTATATAAATCTTTCAAAAGATTACTGCAATTAAATGAAAAATACTGCCACTTAATCTAGTCACAAAACTGCAAAATTATTCCAATACTTACCATAATTGCGATGACATTAAGTCATTTCTATTTGTTTTTGTTTCTTTGCAAATGAGATTGAAGTATTGTATCCTACGAAGATGGCACATCTAGCTGCGTGACTCCCAGGTGCATGAATTCTGTTTGTCTGCTAATCCCCTGCTGGCTCTGGGCTCTTTGGCAGCTAAGCATTTCCTGGGGTGCACTGTAATAACAGACAGCTGTCCTGTCAGCTCCACTGAAAAAGGCAATAATATGGCAGTCACTTTATCCTTGATCTGTTTCTTAAAGTTCTCCAAATTGATTCAAGCAACTTCTCTTAGTTGATGATGTTGTTGGTGTAGAACCAGGACAGATTTTTAGGGAACAAACTTACAAATTATCTGCTGCAGAGGAGACAGCATGCAGTAGTTTGTAATCAAAACACTTGTAAGGAGTCAATGTGTTTGCATGGAAGAATGGCTGTTTGTTTCAACACAGCTGAATTTTCCCACCGACTTTTATCTGTGAGAAGGCTCTGTGCAATGATGAACAGGCCCTTCTGGATTCTGGCTTTTCATCTCTGCCCCACTTGTCATGTCACCCTAAAGACTGAAAATGAAGAGCATATCTAAGGAGGTGTTGAGTTTTCTGGACATCATTTGGCTTAGTGTCTTGCTGGAGTCTTTGGTATCTCCTCTGAGAGGCTGAACCTCCTCAGCGACCCCCGAGAGAACCCAGCTGTTTTGTCTGTAGTGGAAGTTGATGTTGATGCCCACAGTGGCACAGAGCACTCTGTGCTGGGACATACTTCACCTGCCATCATCCTGGCTTGAACTGCTCTTCTTGAACCAGCCATCTGAAATAGGAGTTGCCCAAGGATAATTAGAGCAGTTTAATGCTTTGATATGTCTAGATGTTAAGTGTTATGAGGAGATATTATTTCAAAAGGCTAAGTACTCTGAAGTTAGCCAACCTGGGTTTGATGTAGCATAGAATCAGTCTTTCCATTTATGGATCTTAAGTAGCTAATCCTGATTACAAAATTTCTTCCCAAGTAATTCCTTTCATTAAAAAAGCAGTTTCTGTATCTCTATTTTCATCCATAGACACAAACAAAAGTCTTGTAAGAGAAGACATTGTGATTTATTTGCAAAACATGTTTCCACATCCCAGTCCATCTAGCTTTTTATATATTTCTCTAAATTTAACTATATTTTTTTACACTGAAGTGAGGGAGTGTTGCATTATCCCCTGGGCTGTACGTGGTGGCTTTTGCAAAGTTATATCCAAGTCCAGCTCATCTCCAGGGCTGCAGTGTAACAACTGACTTCTTAGGACTGCACATGGCTAAACTACTGCTTTAAATACCCTTGGATCATCGGGATGGAAACCATCTGATGAACTGTTGCTCTGTGTTTATCCTTTTATCAGCTCTTTTGGTGCTTGCACTTTTATCAATTTACTGCTCTTCTCTAGGTGTAATGTGTAGGATGGTGTTCAGTACCGTTGTAAGCTATAGTTGTGTGATATCTGAAGTCTGTAAAGCAATGATGTTAGCCCTGTAGCTATTCAGTAGGAAAGCAGTTCTCTCCTTTGGAAATGAAGACCTATCTTCATATGGAATTAACTTGTCTTTCCCTAACATGGACTTGATTTTGCCCTGGACAGTTAAGAAAAAATTAAGCAATGTGGGATTTCTTAATCCAAATGTTTAGGACTACTTCTTTCTTTGTTCCTTCCAAACTAAGTTAACTAGTGCTCAAGGTTTAAAAAATAGATACCTTGTAAGCATACCTGTGGGCAGGATAACAATTCATAAGGGGGAGAGGGTGGGATTTTGGCCAGATCTGACAAATTGGTGGAGAAGGGAAACACAGCTGACTTGCCAGCTACTGAAGTCCTTGAAGTTGATTTAATCCTGATGTCAGGCACTCTTTCCAATGTGGGCAAACAGCCCATAATGTAAACTCTGGGGATGAAACTGAAATTGGTGGCCACTTGCATGTCTTGCGGCATGAAAGCAAACTTGTGGTTAAAGCGTCTGTCAGGGGATTAGGAAGGTCTAAAGTTGAAAGCAATGATCTTCTAGGAAAAAATAACAAGCATGCTCTTAGTAGAAAACATATATAGCTGCTCTGCTAAACACTGGCCGTGCACATGATCACCTTATAATGAATGGGTCAGACTCTTGGGTGGTGTAACTTGACTCTCCTGGCTTCCATGCAGCAATACCAATTTACACCACCTGAAGGCACAGTCTATTGCATACTACTAAATGAGGGTCTGGAGTGGGCTGGGGGGCAGGTTTCATCTTTCTAATAGCAATGCAGCAGGCTGCCCTCTCTAACATTATCCTTGTCTGATCAGAGACTGCAAGACAACATAATTAATTTTTGGATAGGAAAGATGTATGATAGTAGCTCGTTGGTTCCCAAAGACCACAGTGATGAGGTAGCGAAGTCTTGCCCCTGAAGCCTGGGGCATATCGCCGCCTCCCATCATGCTGACAGCCTTTGAGTTCTGCTTACAACTCTGCCCATGGCTCAAACGTGAAGTTGAAACTCAGTTTTTTCGAGAGTTTGTTTCTACTTTGTTTTGTCAAGCCCTTGGAGGAACTGAAAAACAACTTAGGAAAAAAAGATACCTGAAGCTGCCTGGACTTTGGTCTTGGTATGAAATGAGGCCAAGCAGATCTTGGGTAACTCAAACTTGCATGCTTACTTCTGGTCAGTATAAAACCTGCTTAATAACATGGGCTGAAACTTCTCTGTGCTTCAGTCTTGCTCCCGTGTGAAATGGAGCTCTCTAGTTCTCAATTTTGCAATTTAAAGTTCATGAGACCTTGCAGTGAAATATGTGATGCTGCTGTTACTGGCTCCAATACTTTGGGGGACAAGTCGGGAGCAGCTCAAGATCAACTTCTTGGGCATTTCTCCTTAGCAGAGGAGCTGACAGCAGTGGTGACAGTGGATTTGAGACTGAGAAACAAAGAATAAGGATTTTCTTGCTTTTTAATTTCTTGTGGCTGTTCATGCATAGGTGTTGGTCAAAATCCACCTTGGGCTTTTAGTATCCTCTCCAACTACCCAGTAAGACTGCATACACTTGTTGATTTGTTGATACCATGGTCTGTGGCTCTTATGAAATAGCGAACGTATTTTAGCTTGTGTGTACAACTTCCAGTGGAAAGGTTAGATCCAAAGAAACTCTAATGCACTGAAGTGCGTGGATCTTGTTTCAAATATCCCAGCCAAGCTTCATTAGAAGCAATTATCTCTCTTTTAGCCATTGTGTTTTCCAGACTATCCCTTTAAAACATGGTATGTGTAATGCTGTGTTTCTTCTGTGCATTTTCCCCAGATGAAATTCAAATATTTTGTTATCTGCTGAATCTCACAGCTGTAAGAGAAGACTGAGATAAAAATAAATGACTGCACCTATCATGAAGATTTGTCACAAAATAGAGCTTTCTGTTGTGTATCAGAATATTACATGTGTTGTGAGCAATTGTGACTAACATAAAATTTTCCCTTCCAAATTGTACTATTGAAATTGAAATTCAGCCAGAACAGAACCTAGCTCAGTGCCCTAATGACCAGCGTGTTGCAGCCTCCAGCAATCAAAGGGTTAAGCTTCAGTCCAAAGACATCACCTGTGATGGCAGTGTCATCTGCCATTGCACTGAGTGACTTGGTGCTGCTGTAAGGGGAAGAACACTTATCTAGGGAAATTGCTGTGTTTAGCTGTGCCCACAAGCCTCCGGGGGATGTTTTATTCGGCAGCACCCTGTTTAGTTTGCGGGTGCTGAGATCATTACATCAACAACCCTAAAATTCTGGTGGGCAGTGCTTGCTGGTGGTCTCCCTTGAACTGTCTTGTCTGTGTGTTTCCAGCTGTTGACTGCATTAGAGACAACTGAAAATTTATGGATGCTTTCCAAATATTAGTTATCCGTGTAAGACACTGTTCTGGTTGCCAAAAAGATGTACTGGGATCCTGAATAAATAGAGTTATGGTCTGTGCAAATGGGATGGGACATTTCCACAAACCAGGGTTTTTTTTTCTAAGATGTTGTCTACACGCTATATAATGTTGGGGAATACCCATATTATAGCACAAACTGGGATATTAATGGACTGTGTCGCAGGGATGGCGGTAGATAATATGTAGAGCCGGTTGGCTGGCCATTGGTGTTTGGTGTTATTGGTTCTCATTTGTTTTTATGGTCCATTCTGTGGACTACCCAGTTACAAGGATATACTTTAGCCAGCAGAACTGCTCAAAGACCCTCGACCAAAAATAACTCTATCAATGTTTTCCCTAACACACAAAGCGTTTTGCCTTCTTACAGTAAACAAAAGAATACTGGTGTTTTTCTGTTTTCTGGGCTTTTGTGAAACCTGAAGGCTTCAACACATGCTGGAAGTTGCAAAATGATCCTGTGCTTTGATTCAAGCACACTTAAAAAAAAAAACCCAAACAAATAAAAAACTGGTCCTTGCAGGTTCTGAGGAGGGTCCAGACATCCCCTGTTCTGTCTAACAGGTTCAGGGGTCCCTTATCCCAGGCTTTAGATTTCTGCTTGTTACAATTTGAGTTTGGGAGGTATAGCCTTTGAAGGCTTTTTGACATGTTAGTTCTGGTGTGAGCACTCTACTCTTTTTTTTTTTTTTTTTTTTTTTTTTTTTTTTTTTTTGACAGTGGCCCTTGTCATTTCAAGTACTCTGTCTAAATTGCCACTTGCCAGTTGATGGAAGCCAGAAATAACACTTTACTGAATGAAGTTGCTGGAGGGATATTTCACAGAAGTAACTGCCTGATTTCAATTCTGCTATTCCTCTCCAATTAGCTGGTTTCAGCATCAAAAGCAGCATGAAACTGCTAAGCCAAATTTATCTGCCTGTGTGACTCCAAATACATATAGCAGTCTGGTATCTGGCACTGGGACCTCTAGGCCAGCAGTTTAAAAATGGCAGTAACAAAAAGAGTATGTCATGGGAGAATGATGTGCCTTCTATCTGACTTCGAGTCCTTCAACTCTGCACCTTTCAATAAGGATAAGGGAATGCATAATAAGAAAGACTGTGGAGTGAAGCTTTGTGCAGGATGGGATGCTTCCCTGGATCACTCAGTAGTTAACTCTCCAAATGCAGACTGGCATGGGTTATACTGATTTAAAGTGGTCAGGGGTGTTTTCCTCCATCACAGAACAGAGAAACAACAAGCTAGATCTATGTAATACCACCTCTGACACTGGAAAATGTTCAAAACTGTTAAAGTAGGTTTTGTGCAAACCCAAGGTACTCTAAAGCAAGATAACTGGACTATTTCATCTAAACTTTCCTGCATAGATAAGGCCTATGATCTCTCGCTGCAGCTTCTGAAAGCCAACTGTGTTCAAACGCACACACTGCAACCCGTTGGGACTCATCTCGGGCTCTGGCTGATGTTGATGGAGCTCTGTGTGGAGACCTGATAAGATACGTCAGTCTCTTGTCTCCCTGCTTTACATCTGAAAGAATGTGGTGAAGATTGCTTGTAAGGCTATGGAGAGCATTTGATTTTGCCAGATGCTTCACAGCAAGAGTAGAAGGGTGTAGAGGTGTATCACATCTTCTCAGCACCACTGCTGAAGGCCCCCAAGAGTTCATAAATAGGTGAACTCACCTGAGACAGGCCTGGACACAGCACCGAGGTAGGAGTCTTGTGGACTTCCCCAGTGCAAAAAACATCCAGTAAGTTTGCGTAGGCTGGGACTCATGTTTGATACGAGAGTTCTGCAGAGCTGTAATATTGCTGTGCCCTACAATTACCTGAGATGACCAATGAGTCAATTGAGGAATATAAAAATGTGTGACTTGAGATTCCATCACTCCACCAACAGAGTAGAAGCTGAGATCTGGATCTGAATGTAGGAGCTGTAGTGTCTCTGTTGCTTTCATCATTGAGTTGGCAGAATTGCTACCTCTATTAACTGTATGCTATATGCAGCATGTGTACATATATATGTCACTGAGGAGAAAGCGGAAGGAATGAACTGCATTTCCATCTCAATTAATTTTGCTGGTAGGGCTGATATAATCCCCTGAAATTCAGGATCTAAGAAACAGTGAAGATTGTATCAACATCTAGAGTAACAAGTAATTTTGCTGCTATAATGAAATCTGACTATTGGAATAAAATCTTAAAACAGTGCTGTAACTTTTTATTAAACAATATCTATCCCCTAATGATGAATTAATTTTCAGTTAATAACAAGTCTTTGTCAAGTACAATGAAAAATACAGTGCCATGCATAGTAAACTGGCCTCTGTTTTCTTTGACAGCATGCCAGTTCCTCAGCTGCAGCACTACTATACCATTCATCTCCATAAAGGGCTCTTTCGAAAGCATTATTAAACAGCAGGAAGGGATGGTGTATGACAGCTTCATTAGTCACCAGGAGCCAAACCTGGCCACTTTCTGCTGGGAATTATTAGCACATTCCAAAACATCCCTGGGTTGATGGCATCCAAAAATTTTTTTTTTCCAAATTTTTGGAGTGTGGCCAAGTCTCAGTTTGAAAATCCTGGAATGGCAGTTGTACTATCAAGTCCTCTCTGGGCAAGGTTAGGCTCTATTTGCAAGGAAAACATGGACTTTCCAGTCTTAGGAGTCCAGAAATATTTGCAGTAGAGGATTTGGTTTGAAATACATAGACATAGGAAGTCCTTGTCTATAAGTGCAGAATGTGATCTTGCTGAAACTCAGATGCCCCAGCACCATCACTGCAGGCAAGCCCCTACGTACCAGATACAAAACTTGAAGAATTTTTTCACATTTCTGTGCAGTGCTCACAAAAGGTGCATCCAGCAGGCAGGGTGCTCTGATACATTAGAGATGCTCACAGTCCCACTGAGACCAGTAGATGAGAGGTTCTGATCTAACGCAGTATTTCAGGCTCTATGTTGTTAGGCTGAGATCAACTGTAGCTAAAGCGAGGTGCTTCTGAATCTTGCTCAACAAGAGCCTAAGCTACAGGATAAACATGAGGTGCAGAATCAAGCTCTTGCATAAATCTGTTGCATGATTTATTGCTCTTTTGAAAATATCACAGGCTGTTTGTAAAGTGAATTAACTGTATAAAAAAAGTAAAACGAGCAAAGCCTGTGAAAATCCTGCTGTTAGCATAAATGCTTTAGCTAGCTTTGATTCCAAGAAAACACCACCTAAAAGCCAGTTCTTTGGTACTGAGGCTTTGCTGAACAGTGAAGTCTAGGGAATTGATGGAACTCATATTAAAAACAGTGTATACAAAGAAGTATTTTACAGTCCAGCTGTTCTTAATTTCCTGTGTATTTGTAAAAATAAAATTATCCCTTAATACATAGTTATTTATGCTTTTCTACCCACATGGAACCTTCTGTGAATATTTTACAGGTAACGCCATTCATAATTAACAGCAAGCCAACAAATGCCTGGTGCTTGAGTGATGACTTAATGTACACTTGCAAGCTTAGCCAAGACCCTGGTGTGACTAAGCCAAATGCAGGAGGGGAGATTGTGCAAGAGCGTGCCTCCGCATGCTGTTGGAAGTCCTGACTGTTGTTATCTCTATTGGTGTGACCATCCCGCTTGGACTGCTTGGTGGGCTCGAGCTCAAGCAACAGGCTTGCCTTAGAGTCCCTGGAGGCTCCAGCTCTTGCTGAGGTCCCCTTGCAGTGTACACTGGGCCATTGTATTTGCACAAGCATGCAAGCTTCAGCTTTGGTGTCTCCTGTTGCCAGTAACAGCTGAGATCCTTCAACACAGAGAAGATCACAGGAGGCAATTATCTTCCAACCTTTTTTTTTTTTTTTAACATAGAGTATCTGGTGTGAGAGTCAATTCTCATGATTCTTGGGGACTCATCCTCATTTGTGCTATCACAGTGACAGCCTTGAAGTTAATGTGCGTTGGCCCACAAGCCTTGTAAGGGGTTTACTGGTAACAATAGCCGCAAAGCCGCAACTGAAAAGCTGTGTGCTTAATCTACAGGATTAACACAAACAAGATGTCCTTGAGCAGGATAGGTTTACAGCAGTCTAGCAGGAGTCATTTTCTCCGAGGACAGAAAACAAAACCTTTACAGCCTGTGCCTGGAGAGACGGGAGCAGAGCAGACCCCCAGGGTGACTGTCAGCAATGGGCTACCGGCTCTCCCCGCTGCTAATCCAAACGAGCCGCTCTCCGTTTTGGTAGCATGCATCTCTGTGTGTGTGTGATTCTACAATGAGGAATTGTTTCCAGTTCTCCGCAAGCTGGAGCCATTGCTGCAAGTAGTTTTTAGTGCTGTGTGTTCCAGTGCTCTGAGGTGCTGGAGAGTAGATCGTGGGCATGGGCTACGAGATACCTCCCCCTACACGCTGAATTCACCCCTGTCCTTCCTGGCTTCCCTCAGCGCGTGAAAGCCAATCCCTGTTGAAAGATAGGATTTGCTGCTGGTGGAAATACCATTCTGCTATTGAGCACCAGAGGGTTGGAGAAGAGGGTGATGCCCACTTGTGAATGGCAGGCAGTTAACTCCATCTCCCACCGTGCTCCAGCAATAACACCACATTTCTTCCCACACCTCGTATTCATTTCTCCTGTTATGACTCTGCAGTTCATTTGTTCACTGGACTTTTGTTTGTGAATCTGTTTTCTTTGCCTTTGCCCATTTGCTCTTGCTGTTGGGCCTCACTAAAAGCCCTCTCTAAACATAACGGGGAGCAGAGGAAGGGAAAAAATGTTTGATATTTTTGTACTGTTTCCAAAGCTACCACTTAGTGAGCTCATCTGAAAACTGGTTTAAAAGTATTAGACCCTTTTCTAGTCCTCTCTGAAAAAGATACCATCTCTTGTTAATATTATTCATCGAACCTTTGCAGACTCAGAAAGTTGTCCTGATTTATACTTTCAAGTCTATCTATGCATCCAAGAGGACAAAAACTCTCTATTTATGAAAAATTAAAAGATTTCTTTTGAGATTAAAGGGAATCCCTGACATGCATGAACTAAAAAAATTCATGCTCTCTCAAAAAAAGAAAAAGATTTTACCAAAATACCATATAAAGCATTAATTATATAATCTTTCTTCACCAGTTGGAGGAAATATGCTTATTAGGAAAGGCAGTATTTACTGGGATAGCATGGGTATACAGGGGCTTCCCCAGTAGCTGCTTTCTGCAAGAATACAAAGGGAAAAGTGTGTGTGCACGAAATGAAATCCTACCCCAGAAGTTTTAGTGAACTTGGTGTCTACATGCTGCAGCTTTGCAGGTGTGATGGCTAAATTAAGTTTCACAGCACTCCCTTGGGATGGTGCCCAGGGAAGAAATCTAGGCCTGGAGACCTGAAGCTAAATCCCTCTGAATAATTTTAAAAGCAGATTGGTGGCACTCTGGATAATAGTGAAATGAAGCAGGGGAGGAAGGGAGAGGAGGTGCTGTTATCCAAGCAGGGCTGAATCAGAGGGGTAAGGAGGGCATACCAGTAAAGAGGGGAAAGACACAGGAGTCTGCATTAACAGGCAACTTGGGTGATATTAGGGAAAAGATTATTTGCTTTTGTAATGCTAGGGAAAAGGGATCGTTTTCCAGTGCTGCGTGTAAAGGCAGATGGAGCAGTGGTGGGTGAAGAAGGCAAGTGTGGAAAGGCAGTGGGTTTCCCAAAAGTGTTTCACATCTTCCTGTTTCAGGAACTGTTTGTCAAAGAGATGAGCAGAATCCCTACTCTCTTTTGAAAATGCTTCCTGCCTTCGATACTGTAAACATAACTTAACTGCTTTGTACAGTGAAATAGTACATTACAGAACAATTTGGCTTCCCTCATTGTGTGTTACGTTCCCCTTTCATTTACAGCTCTCTGTCCAACATAGCAGTTACTATCTACCTTTATCAGTTGAGTCTCAAGCAATAGTGGTGTAAAACTGTGCTTGTGAAGAATGTGGTGACCCTGGAGAGTTATCAGAATATTTCACTGGCAAGACCTCAATAGACATAGGTGCAGTTCTCCTTAACTTGAGTAGAAAGACCATATATTAGATCAATTTTAAGAGATAGCAAGAAATAATGTTAGAAATGCTGGTCAAGAAGGATCCCACTTCATTCCCAATATCTCGCAATAAGAGTTCTGAGCTGGGTTTATAGAAGGTGCAAGGACTAATTCTGTGAAGGATTTCTCCCACAGTCTCTGAAAATACCTAAGTTGAGTTTGGACTCAGAATAATTTCTGGTGAAGATTTTGCCTGATTTTGTCTGTCTTGATTTATTAACATGTATGTAATACATTATGTGCCACAGTGACCTATTAACTAGCCTTCTAGCTAAGATGCCATAAACACCTCTACACTATCATATTGCAACAGCTATGAACAATTTTGGAACCCACTAATTGCTAAAAAAAGCATGTTGAGTCTGAAAAACAGACTGCTTTGAAGGTCTGTGATCCCTTCACTTTTTTTAGGAAGCAGTCAGCATTGACATGTCTGTGAGCATTTTATCCAGGTTGCAGGTTCACTATGCTGTATGTGGTTTGGACACAGTTGCCTCAGAGCCAGCCCCAGGCACTACTATATCTCTGTTTCACAGCTGAAAATGCTGGTGAGACACTGAAGTAGTTGTGCAACGGGTCAGCCCATGTCCAGCACGACTAGCCCTGCATTTGGGCTCCTAAAGCTGGCTGCACTAGATAGTGCCTTGTGGAGTCACCTGCCAGTTTGAGCCCCTCTCCAATACCCATATTACACAGATATTTTCTAGGACGTGGAGCAGAAAAGTCTCTGCTCTTCTGGATAATGTAGTTGATTATTTCTGAATGATTTCTTCTCCTTCAGTTGTAAAGTTAACCAAGTATGCAATGACATCTATCTATTCTGAGAAGGCTTAGGAGGAGACTGAGGCCAGTACAGTAGCATTCAGTTAATAGCGTAGAAAATGAAGATTCAAGTGCCGTGCATCAAAGACTCTGCTTCCATTAATCTCTGCCAGTGCTTCACGTGATCTTTCTGAGTAGAGAATGATGAATACATAATCTGAAGTGTGGGCCCAGTATCTACATACAAGAATAAACTCTCCAAGGCAGAAATGGCTTCTTGAGCCAAAATGACCTCTCAAACGAGTCTGCAGGGCTACTGTGTAAATGGGTGCCAGCCATCTGCTCCTCAGCTGGCAAATGTTGACTGTGCTTCAGGAGCTGAATGTTCCTCCCATGTGGTTAATTTCTTCCCTGGCAAAAAATGCTGATGTACAGTTTGATTTAAACAATGAGAAGAATAATGGGAACTACAAAACGAATGGTCAGAGGATTTCCATTTCCCTCACTTGGCTCAGTTCCTAGCCTCAGACATTGCACTGCAAGAAAAAAAGCCAACCTGATAGAGTTCAGGAGATACCCCGCGTGACACTTTTTGAAAGGCTGTCTGAGAGGTATCTTGTGACTGCACCAAACCAGTGCTGCAAAGAGAGCATCTTTCCCTGAAATGGGAACAAACTGCTCCACTCATAAGAGGTTTCTTTCCTTTTGGCTTTGCAATTGATGGTGTAAGGTCAGCGACTGCAGGGATGGGGTGGTGAGGTCTGCAGGGATGGGGTGGTGAGGTCTGCACGATCAGCTCTGTCTGGGGACTTGGGGCAGCCTTGTGCAGCTCCAGGATGGCTGAAGACACTGTGCTTCCCATTGCAGCCTCACTGGTTGGAGGGGCTTCCTGAACTCCGCACCACTCAATCAACGTATCCAGTCACTAAAATGCATGTGATCTATGTAAGCGCTTTTTAAACTTTTTTTTTTTTAACAAATGTACATACACCTTTGTCTCTATCTCCCCATTCTTATGCTTTATATTTTGGATATTTATTGTACAATTTAAGTATTTTCTTTAAAGAAAATGTAATTCAATGTCTCCCCAAAGATTTGCTGTTCCCCATAAACATTGCCTAGAAACATCTGCTTCCCTCATATGGATCTCATAATTTGTGCTTTGGATTTCATCCAGTGCTCTGTGGAAAAGTGATGCCTTCCAGAGACAGAAACCTGATTATGAGAAACCTCATGGACAATAGTGAGTGCCTTTGTTGTAACTGATTTTGAAGACAGAGAGAGAGAGAAACAGAGATGGGAGAAGCATTTTTTATGAAATGTTTTTTGCGGAGATATGCCACACACTCTTTTAGTCTCTTCAGGCAGAAGCAGAGTAGTCTCTGCCTGTCTCAGACTCTGCCTCTCTGGGTTTTTGACCCTTCAGCCACCTCCAACCACATCTTGCAGACAGGGGGGTCTCAAAGATAACCATGTTCTTGAAGTTTCACGAAAGTAGGTGAGTGGAAAAGGGCCATTTTCTCTGATTGCCCCGACTGCAGCATTACATTGCTAGGTATCAGAAAATCTATGCAGCAGGGAGAACTTGCAAAGAATACAAGAATTAAACAAGCTTTAACCAGTCATGCAATACAAGTCTGCAGGACACTAGACTTTCAGTTCCAGCAGTGAGGGAAATAATTGGAAATAAAGCACTTACAGACTCCAAGACATCTTGAAGAAGAACAACCTGTGCTACGTCCTGTACCAAGTGGGAGCTGGGCAGCCAGCAAGAGGTAGGACTGAGGCTCTTCCTTATGGCTGTGGAAGATGATCCCTTCTGCAGAGCAGCAGTCCAAGAAGGAGGTGGAGGAAGCTGTGCTCTTTCACCTGCCTTCCCTTGCACCAGCCGATGGTATATAGGAAGGATAACGTGTTCATTGCCAGCCTATGTACTTTTGGGGCACAGCCTTTTTAACATTACTCAGGCCTTGTCCTCGTGGTGAAGAATAACAGCTTAGATTAAAATAAAACAGATGGAGAATAAGAAATGGCAGAAAATGGTGAAGGGAGGAACTTGCCAGATGAGGCAGGAATACAAAGTTCCTTTTAGGTGTTCGGTGTACTGCTTCTGTGCACCTAGCCATTTGTCTTTGCAAACGCAGTCTGAGGAGGAGATCATAGTCATTAAATAGAGACCTGATAATTAGAGTGTTTGCCCCTCATCCCCAGGACAGTGCCGTAAAGTGTTTGGCTCTGAGTGGAACCATTTTGCGCTACTGTGATTAAAATCTGCATAACAAAGTCGGTTGGGCCAAATTTGCAGTTACTCAAGTATTTTATTGGCTTCAGCTCTGCATTTAGCTTTGCTCCACGCTCGTAATGGAGCTCTGGATAAATAACCAATCTGTGCTCTATTGTATTGACCTCCTAAACATGTCGCAAGACTTAATAGTTCAGCCTGCGGGAGCAGGAACTTCACTTATGTTTCATGCAGTGCCAAATCCTTTTGACAAACATTAAGAAATGGTCCAAGATTACCATTGTCTCTGCGCAGG
This sequence comes from Buteo buteo, assembly GCF_964188355.1. Taxonomy (NCBI): domain Eukaryota; kingdom Metazoa; phylum Chordata; class Aves; order Accipitriformes; family Accipitridae; genus Buteo; species Buteo buteo. The sequence continues at coordinate 30,633,899 of NC_134171.1, read as the reverse complement.
AAAGGTTTTACCTCTGCTTGGAGAAGTGCTGTGGGTCCACCAGGCTGTACGTTTGCTTGTGACATCCTACACTTCTTGGCTTTTGGTAGCTGCCCACACCCTTCCCTTGTGTTTGTTGTAATCGGTTACATATGTTGGTTTGTTTTTGTACGCATCCTGACCTCAAATAGGAACAGGAAAATCTCTCTTTGGGAATAGCTGTGATGAGGTACATATCCTTTGTATCAGCGCTCGCTATCCTCGGTTGTTTGGTTTGAGCTCACCTCTCCATACACACATTTTTGCTTTGACAGGCCTCTGGATTTTTCTTCTCCTGTTTTGCCCCAAACTGCTCATAGGGAGGGGCTTGCCTTCTCCAGCAGTGCATTTTGGACACTCCCACGCACTGCTATGTCCAAATAGCATTTCATAAACGCATCTACGTGAATTGTCCACTTAAAATTGCTGGGGTTGAGGCCTCAGTACCGTGCAAACCTGGACCATGGTGAATGTAGCCATTGCATCTTGACTGAGTGAAAGCAACAGCTTCATTCCTCCACCATCTTAAAACATTTACTTTTATTGTAGCGCCTGATTTCTAATCCTTCATCCTCTGGTCTCCTTATGTCTGAGGAAACCTCTATTTTCTCCCCCCACCCCAACCCTCTAACAACTCTAACGCAAAAAGGTTCGTTGCTCTCAGTGGTTTAATGCTAAACTAAGTGCTGGTCTCTCGCTCCATCTCTTGGTCTCTCCCGGATGCCCCAGAGGACGGTGCCTGGGCACAGACCACCGAGCAGCCCCTGGCTGAACAGCATAACCCTGCAAGCACAAGCAGTAACGCCTTGCTCGGGGATCTCCTGGCTCCGACTTTGCTCCACAAGGAACGGAGCTGCCAAGTTCCAGTCAGAGAGTGGAGAGAGGTCAGTATTTATGGGGTCTGAGCGTTATTTTATGTCACAGAAAGAAAGATAGAGTCGATTATGGTCACCAGTCCACTTCTGCTCCTCAGATGCACAAGAAGCATCATTAATGTTTGAGTCCAGCAAAGATCTGGTTTGTTTACAGAGTAGCTCGCCATCTTTTTCATTTCTGGGGAATAGGTGTCTGCTGTTTTTTAGTCAAACATTCACCAAATGGTACACTTAGGAAAGAAAGAAAAAAAGTGAAACAAAACAGGAATACGAGTACAGCTTGCAGTCTGCCTCTTCAAAATACAAGTTGTGCTGAGGTAAAGCACTTCCTAGGCCAGTAGCCATCTCTGGGTGGGGTTGTTTTGGAGGAGGGAGTTTAAGTAGGCACGGACATGGATGAGGCAACTGCTGCAGTTTTCCTGAAATCTGAATGATGTTTTTAAAATGCACATCCTCCCTCAGAGCTTGGGGTTTGTTGTCTGTCTCTGTTAAGTAAACATGTCTCAGCTTAAAATCTAGCATGAAGGTCATGCCTAAAGGGCCAGCTGGGTGTAGTGAACATCAGCTAAATGCTTACTGATTTCAATGGGTTTGGACATGCATCTGTCTCTTCAAGAGCCTGATCCTTTCCTCACTGCAATCCAGCCCCAAGTCTGTTGCTGGGAGGGAGCGGGCTCTGGGTTTGCAGTCGGACACTGTGCCAGATGATGGTGATGTGGCTGGCTTTGGGAAAGCCCAACATGTGCTTCCTCACAGCCTTCCTGGCACACCTCTGCTCGCTCACCAACCCTGCTCATCCTTTGTTTGTTTGTTCTATTCTTTACAATTATTATTATTTTTCCCAGAATCGAAGAGGTGCCAGGTTTAAAACGTGGGACATCACTGCGCCCGGGCCGCCCTCTCTTGGGTAGCAGCGGTGGTGTTGCACTTTCCCAAAGCCAGGCAGCAGCAGACACTTGCCAGAAGTTTTCTCACCAAGGTCTGACATGCCAGTGATGCTGAGCATTGCCTGAGCTCGTTCCATCCCCACTGGGATGCTGCCGGAGCCTGAGCCTTGGTCTTGGCTGGATGTCCAGGAAGGGGACACGCTGATGTGGCTCGCTCACAGGAGCATATAGAGCATCCGCGTCCCAGGCAACTGGACTGCTAAAGCACCATAGCTTTAGCGGGTCAAGCTGCCCAGTTCTTGCAATTTGATCTTTATTGGTGAAATGCACCCACTGCTCTGAGTCCAGGGAAGGTAAAGCTTGGGGAATGCAGTCAAGCAATAATGTGATAGAGCAGAAACATATTTACTTTTTAGTTGGGCAATCCAGGGGTGATCAGGGAAAGGCAGAGCCCTGTATGTTTCTTCATTTTTTAAAAATAAAACCTTATAAAAGATTCTTCTTTGGCCAGTCTCCACACTTTAGAAAGAGGGGGGGAAAGCCCTGCAGTTTGGTATGAAAAGGTGATTTTTAAAGAGTCACTATTTGCTTGGAAGAGAAGGCAAATGGAGCTTGTTTGCTTGCTTTTGTTTTGTTTTTTTGGTAACAGCGTTGCTCAATATCTAATCTTCTGCAGAACACATAACTTCTGTTTCCTGTGTTATGAAATCCTGGAAACAGCCCTGAATTTTAAGGAAACCAAGCACACTTCTGCAGAGAAGATGCAGCAAAAGAGCTCCCTCTCTTGTTCATTACACGTTTTGGCCAGTTTGCTGCAATGTAAAAGGATCAGGTTAAAACCAGAGTGAAACTGGCATTAAATTACATTGGATTGAGGGTTTATCTGGAGTATTCTGCTTTATGTCAGTTTAATTCAAATGTTTGGAAAAAGATGAGTAGCAAGCATTGGCATTCAACACCCAGCTGAAAAAAAATCCAACTGTTTTTGATAAAGTACTAAAATATTACTTCTGAAATAAGTCCTTAAAAACACAGTGGGAGCTATATCTTTCATGATATCTATAAAATATTCAACAAAACATGGTTTTGATTATATTTTTCTCATCAGCTTTCATTACCGGTAAAACTGCATTACATAGGGTAAAAATAAAAATCTCTTTAACCCTCATTTTCAGAATCAGATTGGCTGGCTAAATCTAGTTAAGATATAAGTCCAAGGAAAAGATGTTTTAACAGGAGCTATTGAGCCACATCTATTTCTAATGGTTAATTACTGTGCAAAGCTAGAAACAAATAATTTGCAAAGTATCACTTTTTCAAGGTAGCTCTAACAATCTTGCATATATGGAATATGGCTATCTGGACACAACTGTAATAAGAGTTGTATGTTCAGTGTTAAAGGCTCCACTTAATTTGTGCCATACCTTGTAAAGTCAAGTTACTGCATTTGTGTGCTCAGTTTTCCAATCAGAAGCTTGCATTTAATGGGAAAATGGCTATAATAAGAGGGCAGTTAATGATACAATGCTACTTCTAAACTGTAAATGTTCACTGTGTTTGGAATATGTTTTCTTTTATGAAACACATTCTCACCCTAGATTTAATGTCCTGATCAACTGCATCACCGGTTTTATGACTTTAGTTAATTTTTTTTTTCTCTACTGTAATAAATAGATAATTTTCTTAGAAGCTTGGATCTGAAAGCTTTGCAGAAAATCACTCTTATGCCTTAGGAGTAGCCAATTGCTTTTTGTTGACAATTCATCTGACGTGACAAAGCAGTTGCAGCCTTGCAACAGCCTTGTAAATTTTGCCCTGCAAGAAGACAGAAACCAAGCAGTGTATAAAACTGTCTCCAATTTTTCCTTAAGCTCCATGCAGTCCTACCCAAAGGTTCCTATCGATTTCCTTTGATTTCTCTTCACTCAAGACCAGACTGATGTTTGTGAAGATCAGCTATAGCTTGAACTGAAATCTGCCAGTCTTATCAAGGGTGGGGATACTGGCTTTGCAGAAAGAGCTGAATGACTGTGAACACCATTAAATGGATCCCTAGTACTCAAGATAAATGATGTTGCTTTAAAACAGTGGGCAGAAAGGTCTTCAAAGTCTGAGACAGGGATTAATTAAAGAGGAAAAACAGATCTTCCACCCAGCTTGGTTTCTCGCTGTTCTTAAAGAAATATTTCACTTAAATGAAAATCTGATGATACAGTGAAAAGCTAATTTCGTTGCCTTATTTGAAAAGGTTACTTCAGCAATTTCAGATTTCTTGTTACTTCAGCAAGATCAGGCAGGATGGAATTTTTTCTGCATATTATATATTTCATTCATTTTTTTCATCATATAATCACACATTTTTAGGATGGTACCTCTACAGTGTTTTCAAATCATGTGGTGAGTTCTGTTACCTTGGTTTTAAGCGTTATGCAGGCTCTTCTGCTGATGGGAGACAGATGAGTACAACTTGGGAACCAACGTGTATGTTAAGAGAAAAATTCTTTAGTAAACACAAAGTATGCAAAGGTAGCAAAAAGCAGGCCTTTCCTAGAAAGGAAAACTCTTCAGCCTTGCAATGAAAACGGTGGGAACTTCTTGATATGCTTGTTTTCAAAAGTTCTTACAAACATTTAATTTGATTTTTTTCTAATTAAGGCCTCAAAACTTCCTTGTGTTTCTTAAGTGGGCCGTAACATAGTGGAGATACATAGCAGATAAGAAACAAATTATAGAAAACAGCCTAGTTGTTTCAATATGCTAGGTTCTCCAAGGAGGAAGCAAAACTTCAGCTGAACTGGGACATGTTTCCCTTCCCATGAGCCATCCCTGCCAGAGGTGGTTAGGGGAGATGGGTATCCTCGCTGGACCCCTTCTGCCTCTCCTCTCCATCCCCTGACTTCCCCTCTGGGTGAGTGTGTGAATACATCTCAGCCAGTCCCAGCAGGGCATGGCTGCTCTGAACTCGAATCGCTACCTCCTGGGAAAGGCAAGGGATGGCTGGGAAAGGGTGGCTTTCTACCAGGAACCTCACTTTTACTTCAACAGATACTCTATTTATTTTGAAAGTAACACCTAGCACATTGAAGGTGGCCTTGCCAGACTGCTGGCTACTGTTCTGTATAAGCTTTAACACTCTGGTAGCCTGCTGATAAAACAAGGAAAAAGTAGTAACAAAACTAGAACAGATGCCTATTTAAAAAAGGGAAAAAAAAAAAAAGAAGCTTGTTTAGCTGACCTTCACAGAGAAACCCAGAATCCATCAGGCTTAACTACTCAGTCTTTGTTGGCACCAGAATAGTTTTGGTGGCATTGTGCTCTGGGCTCCCAATGCTTTCTTTTTTTCCTTTAAATCTCCATGACTTACTGTGTAAATAAATAAGGAGTACAAGGCTGCACTGTCTCTTTCCAGAGCCCTCCGTGATGTTGTGCATGGGGCCAATGTGCTTGTTATTGACCACCTCTCCAAGCAGCCACCCACTCCATCTGACAAAACAGGTCTCCCAGCCTGGCTTTGAACTTAATGTCAACAGACAGAAAGTATGGGAAAAGGGCTCTGTGGGGTGAAGACCCCCAGCCCCTCCCGGGCTTTGCTGAGTATTTTCCTGCAAACCATGGCTAACAGCATGGGAATTTTCTGAAAGTGTTACACACGTTTCAAAGTATTGGGATATTCATTTCCAGTGTGGTGCTTTTTCAGTTTTTCCATACTTGTTTGGTCTTAAACAATTTGAGGAGAAATTCAGAAGTAAACAAATGGCAGGATGCTCTGGCTGAAGCTCTCAGGGGGTCACACTAGTCGTAAGTCAGCTTGAAAACAACTCAGATGATCACTTTTTTTTTTTTTTTTTAAAAGAATCTAAAGAAAGCCAGCTCACAACTTTGAAGGCTGTAATCCATATAATAAAACACAGGGTGGGTGAGGCAGATTTGGCAGCATCTGCTGAAAAGTCCCACACCATCCAGAATGTACAATAATGGATGCTATCAGGCGGTGAACTCTCATTTACAGGGCCACATGCTTTACAAGGAATGTTGATAGGTTCCCCTTATCTCTGTTTGTCATCACTCCTATCCTTCATTTCACTGCTTCCAAAGGAAAACACTCCAAATTGTTAGTGTCCTCCACTGAGCCACTGCCATTTCTTACTTCTTCTGCTGGCCCTTCCTCCCTGGAGCTTTCTGCCCCAGATCTGAGCTCCCTTGTTGTTTCACTTTAAAGACGAGCAAGAGGTTAGTTTTGCACAATGCGGCAGTACCCACACAGTTGTCTTTCTAACTGGCTAGCAAGCTTGTCACCTGCTGCCAACATCTGAAGACAGGAGCTTAGAAAAAAATGGCACAATAAAGCACACAAGCCCATAAAACCTCACTTAGTGATTTGTCATGCTTCTCTGCCTCCTGTTAAAAATGGGCCCTGTTTTCACCTGCAGTCTGAGGGCTGCTCTGTTTCCTGCACGCGTTCCCCATATAAACCTGGTGCTAGTTCCCATATGTGCCAGCAAACCCCACAGCAGAGAGCACTGCTGTTTTGGGGTGTCCTCACCTGCAGGGTGATACACCAAGGTGATTTGCCCAGTGTCTTGGAGTGCAAGCAAAGAAATGGGACCAGCAGGACCCTGCTGTGGCTGGGTTTGCTAAATACAAAATCCTCCACTACCTTGTAAGACTTCATTGAATATGACATCCCTTTTCCAAAGGAAAAAAGTCAAGTGTGGTGTGGAGGTCCCGTGGGACCTGGAGGGGACAGTGGAGAAGAGGTGTTCCCTGGTCCCCTTCCTCACTGTTTCCCCAGGGCATGTGCAGGACTTCTTGTGCAGGGACCTCATGGCACTGGGCTCTCGAGGAGCCTCCATCCATGGGTGCAAAGCCTGGGCAGGGGAGGACCAGCCCAAAGCACCCAGCAAGAGGGAGAGCAGCTGGTGCTGGGGCTGCAAGTCGTCTCTGGGTTCACTGGTCCTCGGTCAGATTCACATGGTGTAAATAGGCATTTTCTCCCTCTGGGTTTTCCACTGAGCAAGCACCAAGCAGAAAACGTGGTAGGGGATGTTCCTCTTCCCATTCCTTCAGGCTTTATCCGTTCCTAGACTCACTGAGTTTTCCAGATGATTTGCACTAGGAATGATGCAGAGCTGTGGACAAGGACCTGCGCTGCCATTTGGTGTTCTTACACGTGAACAGAAAACAGCATCCTGGTGCTCTCTCCATTCAAGAGGGCCAGGTCTTTTGCTGTTCTCATTTTCTCTCTGCCAAAATTTGTGCATGTAGCTTGTTACACAGCTCAGGAGGCTCTGCTTTTCAACTTCGAAAAGCTCAGCGTATCAAAGGCAAGGAGCTATCGGGGCACAAAAACTTGGTAAAATGCCTGTGGTGTGTACAGGGAGAAGGGACTCTCCATGGAGCCAGCCCAGCTCGGATGCAGTAGGGCAGTATCTCACAGGAGAAAGAGGACATGAGGAGTTTCTATGCTCAGGCGAAAAGGCTCAGCAGAATAACAGCCCCCTGGAAGGCATCAGCCGAGAGCAACACCAGGAGCTCTGCGGGAGGTAGAGGAGCAGGCGAGGGGGGGCTGTGACCTTCTCTCCCCGCACTCAGTGGCAGAGCTGGTCTTGCGCAGATGGACGGTACGAAAGGACATGGTGAAGCCACTCAAGGGGCTGGCTTTGCACCACTCGGCCAAAAAGGCAGCCGAGTGAATGATTCAGGAGGTGTCTTTAATGCTGGTTTTGTCTGAGGTTTCATTTAATTCCAAATTCAGAGTATTTTCTTACTTAACCATTTTTTTTGTACTTCATATTGTGTCATTACCTCACTCTTGGAGGGAAAGCATTCCAGAAGCTCCGGCTGCCTAGTGCAGAGGGTGAATTGCAGCTTGCCTTGTACCATTGCAAAACATCTGTATTCATAAAACATGCTTCTTTTGCAAAAATAAGGAAAGGGGACGGGTGTTATTGCCTGTAACATTTTGTCTGGCTTTCCAGTATTTTAGCTCAGATGGTTTTATAACGTCAGGAGAGTCGCACTTCAGGGATGCATGGCAAACGAGCTGTTGTACGAGCCTTGTAGGAAAAGATTGATGGCTAGATTGGTTGTTTTGACACATCTGAGAGTCTCGTCTCCCATGTGCTTTCAGGAGTGCAGAATGTGTAATTTCCCTCGTTACGTAAGGGCTCAGAGGATCTGCTCTTCTGCACCTCCTCTTTCTGGAGCAGCTTTCAGTAACACGGCTCGGATATCAACTGAGCTTATGGTCATGCCTCAGCCACCTCCTGGGGTTGGCTTATTGCAAAACTCTGAGAAGGGGAGGTGTGGGCTGGGGGCAGCAGCTGGAGACACAGAAGGAAAACTGTTAATATGGGAGAGATCGCCTGTAACAAAATAATTGGAGAAACTGGGATTCCTTTGCTGGAAAATGATTTTTGGCAGCCTCTCTGAAGTCCAATCGCATAAGAAGAAAGTAGTAAAGAAACCCGGCTCGCTTTTTTATACCAAACAAAAGTGCCTTTCTTCCTTAATAGCATACCAAAGGTATGTTGTTTGTTTGTTTGTGTGAGGCAAATGGATCTTTCTGTGGGAGCAGAAAACTGCAGGGCTCACAGCTGTGCAAACGGAGGGCACGCTTGCAACTGCTCAGCACACACAGGACTGCTCCGTACGGGAGCAGGGGTGGAAAAAAAGAGGCTTCAGAGTTTCTTTTTTGCGAATTCCCCTTTGTTTGCTGTTAGCCCAAAGCTAAGCAGGGAGCGATGCTAAACATGTCGGTTCTTATGGCCGGGGTCTACACATCTTGCCTTGCAGCAAATAGGGGATTATACCGTTGTTCAAGAAGAGCAACTATATTTCCTAACACCAACTGTGCTTTCCAGAAATGTGGGCAAGGTCCAGTTCTCCCCTCTCAGGTCCCTCAGGCAATCAAGGTGCAGGCAGCCACCGCTGTGTTCCCTTAGAGACTGCGTGCACTAATGTACTCCCCAGCGTGGCACCCCTACTCTGATGGCCCAAGGGTGGGCAGCTACCCCATCTAATTTGGTACAGGTGCTGGAGGTGATGCCTTGCCCAGAGTATGTTGCTGAGTCTTGTGCTCATACGTTTCTGCTCCCGCCTCCTGCCTTCTAGTCTTGCTTTCTTCTCTTGGTCAGGTCCCTTGGCCTCACTCAGTGATGGACAGGTCTCATATTGGGATACTACCTCATATCTCACCCTTTGCCTTGCAGTGAGCGTGCCCTTCCTTTGGTTTCTCTGGTTTTTGATCACAGCATTTCTCTCAGCTCCCACCCTCTTTCCCTATCTCCACGCTTGTCCATATCCAACCACCCACATCCCGGCTGCCGTTCCCACCGCTGGCCTTTGCTTTGGCAAACACTGCTGTAGGTAGATGTCCAGGTAGCGCGACCGAGGAGCGCAGGAGGCTACTGGAAGATGGTGAAACAAAGGGCCGACACATGGCGAAATGCCACTGCAAAAAGATTCCCCGCGGTGAGTGCAGTGGCCTGGAACGGCCTTGGCCCCAGGGCTCGGGGGTTGCTTTTTCTGTGCCATGTTGACTTAACTTTGTAAGAAGCCCATCTTGATCGCATCTGAGCATCCCTGTGGAGTTATCTCTTTGTTAACTGTGTTATCAATTAAAGCCTCTCTGTAATCCGAAGAACCTTTCTGATTACCCTTTCTGGCACACTTTTTACTAGAAATGGCTCTTACCCATTCTAGCCTGCTACTTCTCCTGCTGCAGAAGATATCTGAAGCTTTTCTCCCTGGTTCAGAGCCTCCTTTTGTCAGTTTTCCCATCCCGAGTTAGGAAAGCAGCAGCATTCCCTCAAAGCTGGCCAATGGGGAACTGCAGACCTTGGGCTTTGTCACAGCCTTGTCTGGTATAAAACAGCAGAAACAACAAAACCCCAGTGGATGCGTCTCTTTTTTCCATGGTGGAACATTTTAGAAGGCAGAAGGGAAGATTTTCCCACGTGATGGCCTGTAGCAAAGATAAACTGACTCCTGGTGGTTTTAGAAGAGCTGCTGGGTTTGGAGAATTAATTTCCATTGTATTACTTAATTCAGTTTGCTTGCACTCAGTAAATGTATTTTTTCTTTACTTCTTCTAGCTTATGTTTCTATAGCTTGATAGAGAAATGGGGTCTGGCTCCTGCAGAAAAAAAAAAACCCTCCCTTGTCCTTTGAGAGCTGATGTTCATTCATCTACTTGCCCTCGGTGCATTTTTCTGTCGAGATCCCCATTCTCTGAGCTCATTACATTCCCCATCTCCTCTCCCCTCCAGGCCCCAACAAACATCTCCCACTAGCCCTTCAGTTTGACCTTGGACCTCAGTTGCTCTCCCTATCTGACCTCGGCTGTGGATCCTGGCAAACCTCCAAGCCAGGGAGCTCCGGGACAGAAAGGAAAGGAGGACAGAAGTTTGCCTTTCTTGACTCCTGTTTTCCCAGAGATGCACGGCAGCTGCAATAAGAGGTCATCACTGGGCACGTGGATTCACGCTTCCTGAAAGAATAATCTTTTTTGGAAAATTTGCCCAAAATAGAAGGCCGAAGTACTTCTGCTTTCTGTACCAGTTTGTAAGAGCACAGTGATGCAATGTCAGGTTCTGGCACAGGATCCAGAAATCGCAGGAGAGCTGGGAGGGACGGGGCAGATCAAGGGTTTGGGAAACAAGAGACAACAAGTCTAAGTGCAGCTTTGACATTCAATTATGCTTTAACACGAACCATAGCTTTTACCAGTCATCTTACTGCTTTCAAGAATGCATTTTTCTTCCTAGCTATAAATCAGTCCTACTCAATAACTAGCAGTTTTACCCAAAAAGCAACTGGCCATTGTGTGGTAGAATGTAAATAGCAATGGGAGAAAGGATGATATTAAGATACAATAATGAAAGCTGATGTGTTTGGGATACCTGGGAACAGTGACCTACTGGTCATCTCTCTCTCTTTCTCAGTAATTGTAACTGACAGCCTGCTGCATTTGCAATAATTTAGGAATACTACAGGAAAAGTAATCCAAAAGATATTTTGCAGTAAAGTCTTGGGAAAAATTGTCTCCATACACACACTTCATTCTCTGAGAAGTTGAGTAAGCAACTCTATTCCTATTTTTTGTGAAAATAATACAACCCAAAGGTTAAAGGGTCTTTGAGATTTATGATGAAAGGGCAGTGACTGGCTGCAGAAAATGGTATTTTATACTTCTGGAGTATTTTACCTACTCTGCTGGCCTGTGGCAGGGCTTGGTCCGAGAGACTCACTACTACAATTAATACAGTTTGTCAGCCCTCAGTTTCTGAAAAATCTCAGCTTTCTTTTCCCAGAGTAGAAGTACAAATCTCCTAATTGCAAAATGAAGCCTGAGTGAGTGAATGGATGTCCTTATCCACAAAGGATGCCCTGAACTCTAGAAATCAGCACGTTTACATAAGAGCATTAGCACTAAACTCTAATGATATTCTTACAGATCATTATTACTACTCTGTTTCTTCACTGATTTTACAAACAACTATTCAGAACCCCAAGATTATGGACAGTTTTATTTCTTGGGGAAAAAGTAATGAGTTGGACTTTTTTTTGCCTTTAGACTTTTTCTTCCCTTCTTCCACTCTGATGCTTAGTTCTAGGAAACAACCTAAAGGTAAATATCTGCACTGAATAACTTTTTCTCCGAACACTGGCATTAATTAATGAACATTAGCATCCTAGTCAGATATTAAAATGAAGTCCACACTGCGGCCATGTCTTCATGTGCTCCTGACCTGTGCAAGTAGCTGATCAGTATTTGTAGATCAGGCACCAGCACAAACACATGCCCAGTGGTTGCCTGGCTGGTGGCATCTGTACAGAAATGTCAGAGGAGTGGATACAGATGAATAAACAAACTGGGCATGTTTAAGCATATGTCTTTGGTTATACAACATGAATTTTGGAAAACCTACCTACTGTTTCGATAGAATGGGGATAGAAAGTCTCCTGGGTAAAGCTGGGCTTTGCCCAAATGCCAGTTTGTGTGCTGAAAACCTCTTTCAGAAGTGCAGTTCAAGTTAGTTTTTCTAGGGAATGTCACAGGCAGCTTTCCTATATCACATGGTAATTTTCAGCACAGCCAGCCATCACTCTAGTTTTCTTCTCCTGCAGTACTTTAAAATTTTACAACTGCTATTCCTCCAGCAGGAAAATCAAGCAGACTTGCTGTCATTCTCCAGATGGGAGCTGACATATGCTGCTATAACATACATTGCACTTAAAGCAGGGAACCGAGAAGCGATGTGGCATTCCTGGGAGTCTGGGCCCACTGTGACTCTGTCTCAAGGAGAAATCCAGGTGTGCACCTTGCTCCCAGCAGAAAGAAATCCACGTACATTGACTGGGAGAGAGCCAAGCTCCCCCAACAGGTCCCAGTCTGGGTAAAATTTCCTCAGATTCTCCTATGAAGTTGGGGACAGATAAAAGAAAAGGAGATTTCCTAATTGATCGTTTATTCTGTATCACTTTTCCCCTCTGCTGGAAAAGTGAATATTGCCTGAGAGCTTGCAAAGAAATTTGACTGGGGGAATATGGATGCTACTTGAGTGAAGAGCTGTCTTGCTCTGGAATTTGTGGATCAGTGCGAATAGCTGTTAAATATAAAACATTCTGTATATGTACATGTACTTATGTATGCAGGCTCTTTTAAATCACAAACTCATTTCAAGCCAAACTTTGAAAAGGATTTTCCAAAAGAAAAAAAAAGAGTGAAAATGCAGCTATCAATAACACAGCCAAAATTTTTGCTCCAAATAACCACCTCAGCAGAAGACTTGATTTATTCTGTTTAAATGTTGTTTTATATCTGGATAGAGATCACTCTCAAAGGGCAATCCTTTAAAATTCTTCTAAGTCTGCCCAGTAGCTTTGTGGCAGGTACTTTGGGATGAAACAAGTCATTTCTATAAATCAACTGTAATTTGGGAGGGAGTAGTATCTTTTAGTGGACTTGGCATTAGTTCATTCTCCCACCGAAATTCCAAATCCTTTGAAGTTTTACTGATCATTCTGCACAGCTAAGCTCAGTTTTGTTGAATAACGGTTAAGGATTTCAGCGATGTTATTTTCTCCCTGCTGTCTATAAAAGAGCCAATCTCCGCAGTAGGGCCAACGCTCACTCTTTGCGTTGGAAGTTCTGCCTTTAAAGAAAATATCAGCATTTCATTTGAAGGTCCATGTGATAATTCCTTCATGAAGTATGTCTGATCTAGATATTCTTTCCCTTCAGGGAACCTGAGGACAATAATATCTGGTGAATGTTTGCTTTTCCAATGTTTCCAAATGGCAGTGAACCATTTGGGATTTTGCTACTAGTTTTCTTCTGTGCTTTTTTCTAGCCTTTCATGGCCCTCCCATATAAGCCTCTCTCTGCTTAGAAACTTATTTATTTTTTAATTTTCCATTTGACTGGTCTAATTTGCTCCAACGGTACTGCCCCTTAGAGGCCAGTTTGGCATTATCACAATAATTTGCTCGTCCCTTTGTGGTACCACTTTGACAACGCTTCCCCAGCAGCAGCCTTGCTTGCTTATCTGGTGCAGCTTTCTGAGGCACCTTAAATCCGCCACTTCACATCTATTGACTATTGCTGTTGAATTCCCGGTTTCTTTTGTTCTTTGAGGCTTTTATGTGGAGAGGCTACAGCAAAATCCTTTGAAATTGGGACTTGGTTCTGTAGAAGTAAATGGGGGCAGGGGGAAAGGGGCAGAGGGACGGGAAATACCCATTAATTTAATCGAAGATAGATTAACAGCAATGACTTTAGCCTTTTCAGTTCTTGTTTGTTTGTCTAAGCTTCATTATTTCAAATGGGCCAAAGCGTTTTCTCCAGCAGGAAAACGTTAGAGACATAATTAATTCAAGGCATTTGGCATTTCCTGTCAAAATGGCAGACATTCATCAAGCCGTGAAGATTGCTGAGTTTCACATCCACTTGGGGCTGATGCTCAGACTGTTTTCCCAGCATACCTCTCTGTACAACTCGCACATCTCTTCATTTTGAATTCTTCCTCCACAGCCAAACCCAGCTCCTCACGCTGACCCTCAGCCTCTCCAAAACCTCCAGTCAAAACCATTGCTACGACCTCTCCCTACCCTCTCCTGGGGCACTGGTGACTCCACGAGAGGTGGCTGGAACTTGCCCGGCTCCCTGCGCCCCGAGGAGGAGCAGTGGGCTACCAGCACGTGCTGTGGGGATGCTGGGCCACCTCCCTTCGTCGTGGTCACAACGCCTGAGCGGGTCAGGGGGCCTGGAGTCACACCACGACCTTGTTGCTGTTCACTGATGGGCTGGCCAGGAAACCGCAGCGAAAGGGGTGTAAGAGCAAGGGGACAAATAATGAAAAACAGGGCGAAAAGAGCTTTGGAGAGTTTAAAGGAACAAAGTCTATGGCGACATGGCTGGGTGCAAGCCAGCTCCAGACTTTCAGGCACATTAGCAGAAGACTGTTAAACAACACTGAAAATGGCAAAATAAAGAAACACTTCTCTTCAGCAGGGCTCTTCTGTGGGGTACTATGCCCCCCAAGAAAACTTCCAGGCTGCTGTATGCCTCAGGCTGCAGAGGCGCACCCGGTGACAGGGAAGGACTTGACTACAAATAAAAACAATATATTTAAATACTTGTGTGATTTGGTAGCATTTGGACTCCTCCTTCAGCCTTTTGTCTGTTCTGGCTCTTTGCATACGGTCACAGCTCTCACACTGCTGTCTGGAAGACACAGGCTCGTGTTTTTTTCCCTGCTCTGTTACAGCAGAAACAGAGTGGATCGCTCAGAGAACATGTCTGTTCACAAACGCTTGTGTTTCAGAGATTAGATGTCAATGAAAGAGTGAAATGGTGTTCTGATTTGTCAAAAGTCCAGCAGGTTAGACTTTAACTTAGCAGAAAATGATCAAATTAGATGTGACAGAAGCACAAGAAGTCCACAGTATGGTCCTGTCTTGAATGTAAGCTGAAATTAGGTGGACATATCTGGTTGATAATGGCTTTAGAAAAGTAAACGCAGCATCTAAATTTGACAGCTATGTGGTTGAACTGATAGATATGGTGATTATTGTTGGCACACAGTGGAAAAATAGTATTACATTGTGTTTAATCAAAGGGACCTAGTCTGGGATAAGCCTTGGATCCCTCCTCTACATGAAAAACAGCCTTTAGAACAAAGGAAGTTCTGCATAATGTTATTTAGTCTGCATGAACCACTAACTGTATGTCAGAGCCCTGATGAAGTCACTGCTTAGAAACCATTAAGAGATAGCATACAATCGATGTGATATACTTTACTTTAGTTGGAAGACATGCTTCTGGCAAGTAATCCAATGATCAGGTCCAGCGTGCACACACAAAAATTGCCAACAATGTAAGGTACAGTAGATGAAAACCCCCAAAGCTTTCTGCCACCCTAAAAAGAGTTTCCATTTAAAATGTGCTGTAAGACCACTCTTTGTGTTTTCTCTCACCTCTAATGTGAGTCAGAATAGTAGATTTGTCTGAAAGGGAAAATCTCCAAGGACCAGTTTGATATTAGAGAAAATATGTCTTCTGGCCTCCTATCAAATTTTAATATGCATCTAAAGCTGACACTAGTGGTCAAGGGAAGAAGTGTATTCTTTGCTTTGGTTAAAAAATCATATTTCCTGCAGGAAAGGAGCCCTCACAGAATGGAAACTACTGCTAGTAGAAACAGATACCTGAACCCTAACATATTATTTGCTGGGGGAAACATTTTAATTTAGTCACACAGTTCACCCACACTCGAATTCATTGAATCAGGAAGGTAAGGCAAATCACGTGGCACCGGGGGCTGTAGCGTACAAGAGGAGTGGAAGGGCATGAGTGCCCTCCATTGCCTATCACAGAATAAATCAAAGCTGAAACCTTTTTTTTGTGCGGTTTGGAAGAGATGTGGGCCTCGAAGACAGAAGATTTGGACCAAAAGACAAGTCATTCCTTTATCTAGTTGTAATTAACTGCAGGTGGTTTCTGCTAACATAATGCAGATTTGAGTCTCATTTATCTTTTTGTGGAGACAGCATAGCTCTCACATTTTTGGGAAAAGTCAGAAGAAAAAAATTAATTGTTTTCTTATTATGGCAGATCACATCTTTCTGTTTGAATTCTTGGCTGGTTTTTCTTTCTTTTGATAATGATAACACTGCCTGCCACTCTCTGACAGATGAGCTGAATATGATGTGGGACAAACCAAAACTGATGAAGGCCTGGGCCAACATCGTTAAAACTGAGTCTTGTCTATCGAAGCAGCTATGAAAATAGATGTTTCTACCAGTGCATATTTGTCTCTCTCCCTCCCAGTAAATCAGTACCATCAAATCCTCTTACTCAGTCTTACTCTGCATTTTGCAAGAGAAAGATTTTTGAGTGATTTCTTCCTTCTTGCTTCTTGGCTGTGTCAGCTACAAAACCCTGCAGTCCTGACACAACCCTTTTCCCTCTCTCTCTTTTACATCAGTGTAAATCACTGGCTGGAGAAGCCAAGGCGGTATAAAGCTGCTGGGACAAAGCTGGGGCTGTTGTTTCTATTCCATGCCGGCCTGAGAGCAGACACCTAACACCATGTTGCCTGAATGCTGCTGCTTGTAATCGTATTCCTCTCTGGAAACTGGATCCTTCTTAAGGGAGCCCTGAGCTCTGGATATTTGGCCTCTTTCTGGTCCCCTCAGTCTCCAAAGAGAGAAGGGGGCTCAAAGACCAATGGAGAGTTTGAGAGGTACAATTAATTGAAACAGGATAAGATCTACATGGACTTTGTATGACTTGGGATGCGAGAGTTGCGTGACGTGGCTCTGCATGCTGCTGAGCAGAGCCGGGGGGTAAGCTCTGAGAAGGAGGTTGTGCTTCTCTTGGAGGGAGAAAAATGCAATGTTATTTGGTCCTTATGCTGCAGCTGAAGCTGTTTCAAGTGCTCTGGGGCAATCATGCTCCTTAGCACAAAGCAAACAGCGGCGAGAGATGCTGGGAGCTCTCTGGATCCTTTTTGTGTTGCAAACAGCCACCACTTGCATGCGTCCATTGCAACAGGAGAAAAGGCGAAATATGAAACTGCTCCCCCACCCTGTTTTTTAAGGAAGTGTCAGGGTCTGGCAAATTTGGACACCTGCAGCAATTGACTTCTTTCCAGCACAAGTCCAAAGGCATTCGGCTTCCCAGCAAGTCATTTTCTCCTAAGGAAGAAGCAAAAGAGAAGGGGGAAAACACAGGGAAAGTGTGAGAAGATAATACAAAGACAAAATGATTCAAAAGCAAAATGCTGTGCAGGCTGTGGGTTGGGAGGAAGGAGGAAAGAAACGGAACATGCAAGACAAAGCATATGTTTGAGGTAGCTACAGCTGTCGTGTGGTTTCAGTATTGGTTGTTATCTTTGGGAAAAAATGGTGAGTGGGAAGGTGCACTAATGTGTTAAGGTTGTTAAGATGGGATGGAAAGTCTCAGAGATGCAGGGTAGGTGTATGGTTGAGGCAGATCATATCGCCGTTTCCTTCATCTCCCCCCAAACCAGCTATAAGACTGAGAGAACTGAACATACCAGAATAAATTCCTGTCTTGGCTACTTGGGAGAAACTCCAGGACAACCCTTCTAATATAATCAGGGTCAGATTTTGGCCGGAGCTGTAGGATGCATTAGGAGACTGCTGCAATAGTCCTGATGGGCAGTGGGTCAGTTCGTTTAATACCACACTGAGGTGTTCCCCCTTGCTTAACATGGGTATAGACCCTGCTGTGACTGTGGTGTTTAAGTAGGGTTTCCAACTATTTAGTTTCTCTTTTAAGTTCTCATGTTATTTTTGAGAATTATGACCTGTTTTCATGCTTCTGTTACAATTTTTATAAATTTAAAATCAGCTTCCAAAGCATTTTAGTCCAAACTTTCCTGATGATTTTAATTTGTTGGTTTTGTCCAATTCAAGAAACTACATTCTTAAATCATTTAACTTCTCAAAAAAAAATGCATTTAAAGACACTAACTGAAAACTTTGAGTTTGTTTCAAGCCAATTGCATTTTGAACAGCTCAACTTTCAGCAATGGCTGTGAGGTGATGTTATTTAGTTTTTCTTTGGTTGGCTAAAGCCAAGAAAATGTGCTTGTCTGGCACATCAACATGGAAATCAATATGGGGCATAAGCAAGCAGATGATCTAGTCCCCAAGGAATATTGTGTTATATGGCATGGATAGGAATCATATATATGCATGTATACATGCAAAAAGCATTATAATTGCTTAATATAGTGTGTACAGATGCATTTGTAGCTGACAGTGACAACAAATTACATGCATAAAGTCCCTAGAATGTGCTAGAAAATAAAAACTAAAAAAAAAAAGAGAATAAAAAGTGGATAAGTATTTCAAAACATGGATTTAACTCCCAATATTTGCAGAAAATCTTTAACCTTTTTGAAGACTATAGTTACATGTTTACAACGGACTTGGTTTCTTATGAAGTAGAAGTTATTCAGTCTTCCCAACTGCACTACTTCACACAAATATGATTTGTGCTTGAAATTTGTAGTATATTACTGGATTTTAAGTGGTTCCAGCAATTCCATTAAAAGAGGATGGAATAAATAAGTGAACAGTTTGCCAAAGGTGGAGACGCCACAGTTGTGAAACCAGCCAGTGGTTTATGTCAAACACAGTCATTGAAAATATATAGTAGTGAATTAAAGTAAAAGTGACTTTAGGTATTCTACAAAGTGTTGCTCTAAACGAAGACAGGGGTGTGAGCAGTAACATCTGGATGAAATAAAGCTCCATCTGAGAACTAAAGTAAAATAACATTGCTTATTTGAACAATTTCTGTGTTAGAAAGTAGAACCTAGTACCAAGAACAAGAGTCTCTGGGAGTTTTTGGAAGAGGGACAAGTTGACAATTGATACAAAATTTTCAGCAGCTTTACCATCCATCTTAGATACTTTTTAGCATTTGCTTATGGCGTGCTCATTGCCTGACCACCCTGCCTGCTTTGGGCATCTTGGAGATGTAAAGTCAACAGAAGGAGATGTAAAGCCCACTGAAAAGAGAGCAACGGTGGCACAGCACTGAATTGCAAATGTATTGCGAGATAGTCCCTTCTTTGTAACTCCTCTGTCTTCACCTGAGGCCACTTGGGGACTGAATATATGTGTGTGCTTTTGCTTGTGAGAAAACATACGTAACAGCCAAGTCTCGGTTTTCCTTTTGTTCAGAGTTTTACTACTAGAGTAGTTCTAGTCACTATGGAGGTCCCACATACAAAGAGATTTTTACTTTCATAAGAACTGTTGTCTTGCATATAATAATTTTCTTCTTTTGGCCAGCTTCTTCCTCATTAACCTACTAGGGAATTATACACACCAGGTTTTATTTAGATGATCTTTCAAGTGTCCTTCCTGTTTATAGAGTGATCAGCCACATGCACCAAACAACATATGAGGACAGGGAATGGAGGATACCATGCTAACAGGAAGCACCTTCATGTAAATAATGGTGATGCTCCGTGCTGTTCAGTAACATCTTCCCGCAGGATGTGACCTGCTTTGAAATACTTGTTTGGAAACAGAAATATTTCTTCTATTAACAGGATTAAGCAAAATGAGAGATAGCCATGGTTGTGGCAAAAAAAAAAAAAAAGAAAAAAAAAGAAAAAAGAAAAAAAAAGGTGAATTCTGAATCAGAGTATAGAGGTTTTGCTTTGGATTACTGATGCTATTGTATCTTTGGGACAGTTGAGCATTCCTTTGCCTGATGGACTGAGATAATTTCACCTTGATATTACTTACCTTGACCATATGAATGAATCTTCAAGTATGCACTGGGGAGAATAATGCAGGTGATAGAACAGGCTCCTGGGGACACACTGTTATGCTTGCTCAGACATCTATTATTCCTAGGTTACCTATTAATGGTGTTATTACTGTATTTGTGCCATTATTTAAGGACACATATGGACACCAGAACAGAGACATCACCAGCATAAATTCTTGCCAGATTGCTTTCTGAAAACGAAAGTGTCTGCATGTTCAAAAATGCTTGTCAAATAAAAAAGCGAAGACAAATTTGTTCATTTTTATTAGCAAGTTTTTTTTCAGTTTGGCACTAAATGTTGATTTAAAATGAGTTTCTGGAAAACCTTTTGAATTTTATGGTGCTGCCTAGTGCTCAGGGACGAAAGGTTTATTTCTGCATCCAAAATGGACCTTGGTGGTCCCTCAGGAGGTGACAGTTGCCTGTGACCTCCTGTGGGCCCAGACCTGCATACGCTGCACTGACCTCACCCGCTCACAAACAGACAACAAAGATGATCTAGAAGCTCCTTGGTGAACAAAATTAAACACTGCAGGTCAAATGGAAATTACAGCAATTACAAGCTGTGCAGAAGACTGTGGAATTCAACACCAGCTCTCACCCATGAACTGGGATGGAGGCAGTCAAATGTTAGGTCAGTTTGGGTCACCCTGTGGCTTTGGTGTCCTTTTTTCACTCAGTATAGGGTAGGGAATTCTAAACATTTGAGACAGTGGATGAAGTTAATGAATGACTTGGACATACTGATAGATCCTGTGCTGAACACATTTTGCCAGTACAAACAAATAAAATTATTTAAGCAAAAAAATAGCTTCTTTTTTAGTAAGCACAAGCATAGTCACATCCATCTAAAAAAAAAATCGTCTCTGGTTTATGTATGAAACTATTTGGTATCATCTGTCTAATGCAATTAAACAGTTTTCAGCGCTGAGCCACTCTTAACATTTAAATGAACACAGAAATTATTTTTCTCCGCAGTAATAACAGTTGGCAAGACTTTCAAGAAAAGTACCTAAATGAATTAGAAGTCCCAAACCCACTCACTTGTGTTTCTATATAGCACAGTGCTTTGAAATGACCTGTGGACTATCTTAAGATGTTATTATATGCCACTCATCTTTGAAAATAGCTATGAGCTAAGATGACATCAGTGCTTCAATTTAAAATGCAAGTCATGACTCCTTGTAACATTTATGTTACGCTTCTATAACATCTACAAAAGTATCCTGATTGAAGAAATAAATTTTTAGTGTATCTAGTGGTTATTGTGGACTTCTGGAACTGTGACAAGACTGAACCCATCATAAATTAACTTTGCATCTTGATATGATGGAGTTACTTTGAACCAAAGCTGGTAACCAAAAATGTCGGGTATTGCAGGCTGGGTCAGTTGTACAATGGTGATGATGGACATGGATGTCTTCACCACAGTCCTTTTTATTTCCAAAGCATGTACAAAAGTCCTGCAGGCACACGCAGGATACAACAGCCCAAACTTCGTTGACCAAGCACCTAACCCCAAAACTGAGGACTGTCCTACCAATGCTTTTTTGGGTCTGAGTGACATTGGTCTTTTCTCTGTGCTTTTCTTTACATTTCCTGCTACTTTTTGTTCTTCTTTTCTTAAAAACCTACCCTCACACAAAACAAGGCTCAGCACAGCCCCGTCATGCTGCTTGTCCATTCCTGAGCAGATGTAAGATGTGTAACTCACCTCTGGTTGGGTTGGTGATGAATTCTTGCATCTTCAGATCTCTGGGCTTTGCTGTCTGTAACCCATAGGGATGCTGCCTATCAAACTAGTTGAAAGCAGTGAGTGTACCCAGATTATAATTCTTTTAGTGCTTGTGTTCCACAGTTAATGATATGTGTGAGCTTTTCGACTGCCTTGTTTAGATTGGCATTTTGGGACAAGAATTTTTTTCTTGTGTCTGATACAGATTTGAGTACTTATGGCATTTAACCAACAACAATAACTTTGCAATGGGGACCTTGCTGGATTTGTCTGTGATTTGGACGTTCTTGGGTGGCTAGGCATTTTCCAGCAATACTGCAGCAGGTTTATCTCTTTCATGCATCATGGGATTAACACAGTAACAAAACATAATTTCAGTCTATGCAAGATGAAAAGCAACAATACTAGTAAGTTTACATGTTCATGAGTTACTCTATGCTGCATTTGTTTGAAGAAAGACTTCTCTTCCTCATACTTATTTTATGTGTAGAAGTCTATGGTGTCTCATGTAAGTCTTCCCTTGGCCAGGAATCCTGGAGGGAAAAGTTAATTTGTATAAAATCAAATTGATAACAGAATCCATGCTTTTAAGATAGGACTGTGTCCCAAGGAGGTCCTGGGTCAGAGCATTAAATATTCTCCCTCAATCCCAGGGGCTTGGCTACAATGCATACTGGGATCTGAAGTCTGCATTGATAGGTGACTGCAGCTGCCTGCAAGGAGTCTCAACTGCGGAGTTTTATGGCCTGCATCTGGCTCACAGCTCATACCTTAAGCATCCTCCAGGGAGCCGATAGTCTCATATTTGTTCTTAACACACAAGAACAAAATTAAAATGAAAATCTAAAATGCAACCCTTTTTCCCAAACCATGTGAAGGTCAAGGAAATAACCTCTTCTGAAAAACATCAGGAAAACACATACAGAAAAGCAGCTATCACAAATAAAAGTAAGCAGCTATTATAACACAACTAGCAATCTCCTTTTAAAACTGGCTAAGAAGTGTGGAAAAGTTGAAAATGTTCTTTCAAATGACTTCCAACAGCAAAGGATAGGATATTGCACTGGGAAGGATATTCTAGCAGGTGGGTCCCACTACCTTCTGCTCACACGTGTTTTCCATAATAAGTCAAAGCAAAGAACTACTTTCCATGTTTCTGTTTTTAAAAGTGAACTTTCAAAAGAAAATTTTGCCACGGCTCTTCCATCACAAGTGGTCTAACAGCGGTGTCGGGGACACACGCAGAGTCCAGAGCAGAAATGCTGATGGTGTCCTTGGGAACGGGGCTCCCTACTTACCAGCAGGTCCTCCACAAAATGCAAAAGGCTGGAGCTTGGGGACTTCGGCCACCAGTTCCTGTTTGTAAGGAGGCTATTTGGCAGCAGCGTTCCCACACTAAGGCTTTTGAGCAATGCAAAGAGAGATGATTTTCCCTGCATCAGGATGACCCCTGGCACCTACTTCCTTGCACAGAAGATACCACTGGAGGAAGGACAAGCAAAACTGAGTGTGGGCAGAGATGTTTCTGCCAGAAGCTACTCCATCCTCTCGCAAAAGCAGCAGCCACCCCATACACCCTGCCTTGCCCTCAGCAGCTGTCAGTTGACCACATCTCTGGCATAAGTGACAGAACCAGGATTGCTTTGTTGCCACAGGCAAAAGCCTGCTCTCCCTGGAGCTAGCACCGGTTCTGGGGCTGCCAGGGGCCAACTGAGTATACATGTGTTTGAATCGAGAACTGCAGCCTCTCCCCTTACCCACAGGTCAGGAGAAGTTTGATCTGACTGCTTTATTGATGTAGAAGAGCAATGATAATTTCACCACATACAAAATAGACTGCAGGCTGGTGACTCAAAAACCCCAGGTCTTTGTTGCAGCATTTGGTGCTGACTGTGTTTCTGTGTTTTTATGATACATACGTAGACTGCAGATCAAAGGCTATTTCTAGGTCATTTTACCTATCAGATTATTGAGGTTTCCTGCTAAATCACCGAGAACAGTGAAAATTTGCAGTGTTTTTATTAAACTTGCATAGTCAGCACACAGCGAAATTAAAAGGTATGTCAACTTGGTTCCGAGTACCTCAAAGAAAGCAAAATGCTTAAAAACCAAACAGTTAAACAAAAGTCAATTTATAAATCTCTTGAAAAGTCCCAGAAACCTTCCAATCTGTCTGCTGACACCTTCTGCCTGTCTCTGACCCTACTAAATCAAAGCATTTATCTAAAGTACAAAAGTTGACAGTTTGCATTTAATAAAAGTTGCTTGTCTTGTCAGTCTGCAGAACTCTTGCTCCTGCTGGCTATTTCCTTGATGATGTGTTACAGCAATGCGATGGCCAGCAGCACTTACAGAAATAGATGCAAAAAGTGGCTTGATTAATTTTAAATATGTTCATTCTTGAATACAAAATGTAGGTTGTATGAGAAAAAGAGGGGAGGGTTGTAAGGAAACGCTCTGTGTTTCAACTAGCAGAATTCCTGTTTTAGGGGAAAGATTACTGTTCCTGATAACACACCATGCATGGTACAACAACAAAAAAAGAAAGGACCACATTTTGTTTACAGACATTTTCAAGGGGTTTGTATTTAACAATAATTCTGAAACAGTTTCAGATTCCTGGGCACAGTCCTGCTCATCAGTAAAGTTAAAGGTCTATTACACTTACAAGCATCAGAAAAAAAAACCTTTGTGTACATATGTGCTGCTTTTGCATCTCTGAAGTTTTGCAGACTTAGACTTCAGTCCTGTGTACTTCCACATGGGGCTTTTCTTCACCCATATGATTTAAGTGAAGCATTTGCCTACATTTTGTAACATGTAGATTGGCATCAGATTGTAATTTTGAGAAATATGTTTGCTTGCATGTCACGTACCATGTCCTCTTCATAAGTTAATGTTAATATTTAGTGCTGAGGACTCCGCCAGCCATTACAAAACAGCCTCCTGTTAGGTTTTAAGGGTAACGAAATTGATTGGTTGTACTTAGTTTTCCTCTTGTTTAGAAGAAAGTTCTTTACTGATGTACTGTAGAATACACATCAGATGGAGGCAGTTGTAGTTAATGCTAAACAATATTCATTTGTTTACAAGCATTCGCTCTTCCCTGGACTGGAAGGGAACTGTGGAGCCTTCCAGGTAACCACGGATGGCTGCATCATCTGAAACAACCTCTGAAATTTTAGGCCACTTCAGGGCTGTAAGGCGCTACTTGATAGCTTGGAGAGGAAAGCCAAATGTGTTGGGACCAGTTTAGGTACCAAGCAAGATCAGCCAGGGTGTAGAGAGCATCAGGTTGCTGGCAGCAGCCTAAGATCACCAGTGGTCCCACTGCCTATTTTTCCTATGCTGAGCTGTTGCATCTTCTTCAGGGGAGGGAAGAAGTAAGAGGGAAGTGGGCAAGCGTGTCCAGGCCCAGCAATAAGGAAGGATGGGCAGGATAGGTGAGGAGCAGCAAACCCAGCTGAAGCCCCTCGGCCTCCTCTTACCTGCAGACCCACACTGATGCGTTTCTGGAAGGCTGTGACAGGGTGTAGGGGGGTGGGTAGGTTAGGAGGGGTGGTGGCATGGCCCATGAAACGTTAGCAAGGCAATGCAGATGGAAACACGGCATGGCAAGCCTGCACAGACAGATGTGGTGAGACCAGGCAGTGGTTGAGGACATTTGTGTATGGTCCATGTGTGTAATTCTTCGGTTCATTTTTGCCAACAGTGTTCATTGGTGACTCTGGAAATACCCACATAAACCTCAGCCTGGCTCAGAAGAAGCACCAAGGTGTGCCCACGTCTGTTCCTTAAGACTTTGTGGGTCTCTTCTTCTGTCCAGCTCACAGGTACTTTTTGAAACTTTATTTCTGTCAAATGTAGATGGCAAGAGAGCTAATACTCTTTTATTGTCCTGGGCTGTCAGAATAGCTTTAAATCTATGTATTGGGAAACTCAATCAGGTATTTTTATTTAAAATAAATTCAGTTCTAAAGTCTCCTTGATTAGAAGCCACATGCTTTAAATACATATTTTCTTTCTTTATCTTGTGGACTACACCCTTCAAAACAAATATTCCACTATTTTATACCTTCATCTTACTGTTGTTACATTAAAAGGACCAAACTAATAAATACGAGTTTTAAAAAACATAATTGTTTCTGAAGTGGGGTTCAGGCCTGTGAATTCAGTTCAAGTTCAGAAGATTATGCTGGAGGTACATGGAAAAGCCTTGAAGTAGGTATTTTAAAGAAACTTACAATTTAAAATGGAAATAAATATTGTATTGAAAAACTAAGTATGCAGACCATGGCATGAGGCTTAGAAAAACGCAGCTGATCTTCTGTTGACAAAAGTGGAAGGTGGCTTACCTTGTGCTCCTCTCCCCAAGGATGCCTGTGGGAGGCCCAGCTCATGAATCTTGTTGTTGGATGGTGCTGAATCCTGACCTATGTACAGTTATAGCGAGAGCGATTCTTTGGACAGCTTGGAAACTCATGACCCTTTGTTTGCAAAAGGCGTTTTTAAATAGCAGCATTTTGGACTCCACAAGTGATCTGTGCTTCAGTGTAGAAAAGCATTTCTTTAGTTAATTTTTCTCTTAAGAAACTCCATTCCAAGTCAGCAATCGCATCTTCTGGTCCTGGTTAAGGCATCAGGCAAGGGAGTCAGGCTTTTACAGTCAAGCTTATGCAAACACGCGCATCCCCATGCACCCTGGTTTGTTTTGTTATAAGGCAAGTAAGGGTCATCCGAAGCTTTAGCAGGGGAAGTTCAGAGCCTTAGTCCTGGCACTGACTGTGTTTTAAATAGATGGAGCACAGCAGAGCTGTGATTTAGTTGCCTGAGGTGTTAGTAGTTTGTTAGCTGTACTTGTGGAGCTGCTGAGAGCTTGGGCTTTTGTGGTACCCGGTCTGCAACACAGAGCAGACCAGCGGGGAGGTTTCCTTGGTAAGGAATCTGCCCTTGGACAGTAGCCCAGGTTGTGCAGATCCAGGTCAGCGCCCACCTGGGTTAGCAAGTGTCAGGCTTTAAAGTAATTAGAGAAGTCAAGCTGTGAGTTACTGCGTTTCATTTGGGGGTCCCAAAACCAGCACGCCCGGTGAAGCTGGGGGAGTCCAGGGGGATGGTGTGAACCCCCTCCTGGCCATAGCACAGAGCCCTTCCCAGAGGAGGGCTGCGATGTGCTCGAGCAGCCTGAAGCCACTCGCTGCCCTCTCTGCTCTGCAGAGGTTTTCTGAGCGTGGCTTCAAAACCGTGCTTGTCTGTACTGAATACGCAAACCACATTGTGCAGCCTTAAACCCTAGGCTCAGCCTCCAGAGGGAAAGTGTGGGGGTTTCCTCTGGTAACAGAAAGCTGTGTTAGCAGTCTCTGTGCCAATGCGGTGTGGAGGGAGTGTGTGAAAATGGCCAGTGCCAGCTGGCTCACATGCCCTCGGGACCACTTTTTTTTTTTTAATACTTTATCGTATGAAAAATTGTATTAGCATAGTTTAGAGTAGCCCTGAGCCCCCTGATTTAGGGCTACTTTGAATAACTTCTGGGAATCATAGACAGCCCTCAGGAGTCTCTAATGCAGGGAGGCAGCACCCAGCTCCCTTGTATCATAATTTCTATGCTGGTTTTTTACTGGGACATGCAGATGGCCATGCTTAATGAGGCAGTTCCCGTTGCAAAAGCTACTCTGTTGGAAGACCAGATTTCTGCTTGCAATTCACCCATGATGGCTGAACAGTCCAGCCACAGAGTACAGCTTGGACTGACTTTGGTTTTAGTTGTATTTCCAAATCACCCTAGTATGTTATTTTAATATATTTGTATGTATGTGTAAATATATAATATGTATAATGTATGTATTATATACAATATCTGTACATACATCTTAGATACATACATACATTAGGGTGGTTTTTTTATATATATATATATATAAAATATATATATAAAATATGTTACTTCCACTGACAATCTTACTGAAGAGTCAGTTATAGGCTTCCACAGTGTGTCATGACACAGAATACTGCTGACAAGGCAGTGGCCTGGCATTGATTTTAAAATCAGATTCTTCTTCAATAATAGACACATTTTTGGTATTGACAGCATTAGGCTCTGCAGTGTCTACTAGAACCATGTTGTTCTGATTGCTTGCCAGATCACTGACCCTATTGTTTCTCTTACACCTCTGTATTAAGTTTTTATGCAGTACTCAACCAAAGCAAAAGTTTTAACAGGATACGGAGCCTTCCATTCTTTCCACTTCTCTCTGCAACTCCAACTGCAATGCGCTTTATTTAATTCGCTGTAACTGCTTCTCCATTAATTGGCCATTTATAATCCACTGGAACCAAAACAATGACCTACGCGTTAAAATGAGAGTAATGGAGTATCCCCCTGACACAGAGTCAGCCCACCTTGAAAGCCCTGACATTACCACCACCCCATCGGATTAGAGGAGATGTGGTTTATATTAGTGACCTGAAGAAGGTTCATGCCCTCTGGGAGAAGGCTGTTCCCTGGAATGGCAGTGTGATTAATGGTTTATTTACAGCACTGACATCAAGGCTGTCAGGACTCTTCATCAGTCTTTGATGTAAAACACACTAAGAGGCCCTAGGTCATTCTTATCTGCTTGGAGAAGAGAAATCAGAAATGAGGAGCGGTTCAGTGTGGCCACAATTCTGGTACTAATATTTTCCACAATGGCAACAACAGAAGAAAATTACAAGGTCACTCCTACTTCACTGGCCTTACTGGTAAGACGGTGTGACCACAGTGAGACCGTGGCTTCTCTTTTTTGGCTGGGGGGGGGGGCTGCAAGAGAGCACTAGTAACAGAAAACGTGGTGAGAACATACAGATGCCTACCTCAAATCCACAGGACACTGTGAGGGGTGAGTGCTTCAGTTCTGCACAAATCACAAACCAGAATGGGTTTTTCATGTCCTGGCTGAAGTTGAGCTTAGGCAGATATCTTTAGTGATTACTGTGTAGTCCCCAGCACTGTCACGTATAGACATTTTCAATTTTTAATATTTAATACTTTAATACTATTTTAGAAAAGGCTTCCGCTCCTGAAAACTTCCTCCGTTTTCTTGCTGAGTTGGCTCAGCATGGTCTGATTTTCCACAGCTCTGTGTGCTGGTAAATCCCACGCAGCCCGCTGCTCTCATGGGCTGGCTGATCAGTGAGATAATGTAGAGGCAGCGTCAGCCCTTTCCCTCAGCCCACTGATGGGAACCGGCTTGCTGACACCCGGCACGTTTGCACGGGCAGCCACCTCCTCCCCTGCCCGATCCAAGTCCTGTGGTGCAGGACTCTTGCGGGAGAGCTTGTGAGTCGGGGGCGTGATGCAGGATTGTGCCTGTGGTGCTTCGGTTCTGCATTGCCTTCATGGGGGACTGACTTACTTAAAAAATTACTAAAGATGCCTGAGAAGTTCTCCTGGCCCCAGTTGAAATAATAACTGGATGAAAACCAGTTACTGAATCCAAGCCAGATAAGATTGAAAATAATGCTGGGGGGGGGGGGGGGGCAGAGAAAACTATGTTGGAGAGCCTCAGCTTCCCCAGAATTTCCCTCTGTTAAGAGGTCTGGCACTTGCGCTATCGGCGTGTTCCAACCCACTTGGCTTGGTGTGGGCTCCTCACTATTTCCTGGTGCCTGAGCAGCGCAGTCCCGTGAGACAGCTCTTCTGTGTATGATAGCCTGTCTGGCTGCGCTCTTTCTTACTGGGTTAAGGTCTACAGATAGTAATCTATGACTTGCAGGAATATGTATAGGATATATGCCTGTGAATCAAGCCGTTGATCTTAACAGGGCTCTGGTTTGTTCAAAACCCTGTTAACAGGCTTGCTTGGCAGAGCTGGCTTCCCAGAGAACATTTTGCTGGGGCCTGCTCCCTCCTTGGCTTCTTGTAGAGTACTGTATGGAAATTAGTGTGTGCAGTGAGGACCACCCAAAGCAAATGATTTCCATTAGAGCTAATGAGTCCTTAAACACAAGAGTGTAGCATGTACGTGCAATGGGACCCGGAGGTTTCTCGACAGCAGGTGTTACTTAAAGGAAGCAAAAAGCCCCGGGATATAGTAGGAACAAACCACCCAAATAAAGCAACCAAGAAAAAAATAGATAAGAAAATTAAAGTTTGTGCACAACAAAAATGAAGATAAACAAAGCTGCACTTCCCTGTCCTAACTTTAATCCTCTAAAAGGTCTTTAGACATTGCAGTATATGGCTTCTAGCCCACATGTGAAGATCCTAACTACCATTACGCAAATGATTGTAATTAGCAGTCTAGTTGATTTTACTTCCTGAAAGTGCAAATTGCAAACACTTTACATATTCATTATTTGATATTTCTTCTAAGTTTCTTAGGGGAATAATTCTCAGCTGTAGACCATTTGCAAATATTTCATTCTCAACAAATTTGACCTTTTTGTTGTTGGCAACTTAAATAGATTTTTCTTTCTTGGTTGGATGCCCCTTAATTACTTAAAACCTTGTGTGGCGAAGATGATATATGAGTGTAAAGCCTTAGATGCCCAGCTCTGGTTAAGCAGGTAAAGTGAGCAATACTCAGACACTTCCACTAGAATACTGCTAGGGAGTATGTACATACATCAGTGCCAAAAAACCCAACCCTTTTGCTGCAAACATTTCACACAAACACAAAAAAAACCCGTGAAAATTTTGCAAGAAGATGCAATGTTGCTTTCCAGATATACCTTAAAAGCTGTAGTATTTTCATGGCTAGTATTTCTATTTGATTAGTACAGTTCTGGGTACAGAACCTAAGCCAGAAAGATTGGAGAAGACAGGAGAAGAAGAATACACAGAAAACAATCTTTGTTGGTGGCTTTCCCTGTTTCTCTTTCCCCTTGTTTCATGGAAGATTCGAGGTAACAGCAGTTTATGTGGCTGGTGAGTCACAACCAACAATCATTATACTCAATACACACTATACATATATTTTGGTATTTTCCAGCTCCCAGAGAAAGTTGCATCATTTTCTCATTTTCTAAAACTTTCCCAGACCACTCCCTTTGTAAAATCTGTTAAAGGGCTTTTAGCCATTTTGTGGTCAAGGCTCTGTCCCCCGTGCAGCGTGCTAGTCCCAGAATATGCTTCAGTAAACTCGGAACAAAGCCGGGCTACCCTCAGAAGCCCCCGCTCCCTTTCTTCTCTCCCATCTCCATATGGGAACTCAAAAGCCTAAATTATTAAATGCTGCGGGGTTTGTTGTTGGTGATGAGCAGCTGCAGCGTAGAAGTTAGCGAGGGAAACCTGGATTTTCTGGCACCCGTCTTGGGAAACACCCAGACCCGCAGCCTGGTCCTCTCCCACCGCTCTTGTCCTGCCGTTGCTACCTGAGGCTCATCCCCGGCTACGCGCATCTCTTGGCTCCCTCCATGCCAGCCAGAGAGATCCTTCTGCTCCTCTGCTGCCTGCCAGCCTGCCTACCTGCTGGAGGGGACACCCGCAGCCTGACCTGCTCCGGGGCTGTCTCCTACGGTGCTTCAGTCGAAACGCGCTGGGTGAGGAGCCAGCAAGGGTTAGGGAGCACTCGGGCACCAGCAGCCCAGCTAGCAGCAGGGAGCTCGGTCCTTCGGGTGCAGGGACAGGGCATCCAGACCTGCTCTGGGCCGCTGATGGTCAGATGAGGCTAAGGAGCTCCCCGTTTTTGTCAGACTCCTTCCTGCCTGCAGTGCCCCGGTGGAAAGCAGAGACTGTCCTCCCCTCGCAGGGAGGGCACAGGGCTCCTCCCAGGCAGAAGCAGGTGATGTACTTGCACGTTTCAGGTGACCAGCAGCCCAGGGGTTAAAATGCAGCTTTGCCACAAGCTCTGTTTTAGATACAGCTCAATAAATCATTAGCAGCTGAATCATAGCTGCTTCCCAGATCCCCTCCTTGAGGGAAAGGCAGCGCTGCCAGCAACCTGCATGACACACAGGAGGACCTACCGGTTTGCTGGTCCTGCTCGGAGGTCTGGAGCCAGCTCCCCACCCAGCCTGCCTACAGAAGGAGGTGCAGAGGCTTTATCCGGCAGTCAGTGCAAAGCAGGAACAGGGGACTGTAGGCCCTTTTACCCGTCGGCATAGGTTAATGGGATGAGCCACAGCTTGTTTCTAAAGCTTAATTTCAGCAGCAGAAGTCGCGGCTTGAGCAAGCCGCTTTGCCTGTGCTCCTCCCTAAGCAGCACGTCAAATTTCTATTCTGTCTGCTGTATCCAGAGTTTAATATTGCTTCTTGAGTCTGACATAACCTGCTTTGCATTGCACAGAGTTCTTGCTGTGGGATAAATTGCAGGGTCTGACAGCCCTTACATTGTATGTAACAGTTCTTCAGGTGCCAAATTTTTCCAGTTTAACACGCAGCAGATGTGCTTGCAGTCTTTTTGGAGTTGTTTTAAAAACGGCTACAGTAAATCTATTTTCAAAGCTGGCTGGCTAACTAATACGTCCTTGCTTAAGGGTGAATGTTTTCATAACTAGCCCCAGGAATGGCTCATCATTTTTTCAGTGCTCTGTCTATGAAGCATTTCATTAATGGCAATTGAAAATCTACTGCCAGATTACTTTGTTGATATGATATTTTCTTTAAAAGTTTCTGCATCCAGCTGGAAACTTAATAGTCAAGTTTTGACAAATACAGTGATTCATTTTTGCAAGAAGGTATTGCAACTTTTTAATTCTGTAGGTATTTTGGTTATCAGATACCTGTGGGTTTGGATGAGGTGTCTAAAACATAGCTAAACTAAAACCTAAACGCATATATAACACTGACAAACTGAAAAGCAGAGCAGCCGCAATACTCCAGGCACAATATCCCTTAAGAGTCATAACGGGCTTCTCTTGAAGAGTGCAAGCGTGGAATGGGTATAATGCTGCTCCAGCACAGTTAAAGACAAAACTCCCATTGACTTAACTGGGAACAGCATCAAAGCCAAGCAATAATGTCTGATAACAAAGTAAATGGGAACTTTCTTGCACTGGTAGAAACAAGAAATGACGGCGTACTGCATTGCTGTGCATGAAGTTTTGTTTGACAAGAGCTGAGTGTGAGGCATCCAGTCTTGTTCCCTGCTCACAGAAAGAAGCAGTGTTGATATTGGAGCTTTTACCATACTTTGGAGTTGTTTATCCTCCAGTTGCAGTAGAAACACAACAGTGTTATCTAAATTAGCATCTTTTTTTTACACACCAGACTGCAGCAGTGTTTTTCCTGCAAGGATGGGCTGTACTGTAGTCAGGATACAGGAATGGGGTGCTCGTATGAAGTGATAATGTTTCTCCCCATTGGCTTGCTGGGACATTGTTGCCTGTTCTAGGGCTGGAGTGAGAGGTGTGAGTTAGCTTTCAGCTCCTCATTGTGGTGTTGGGGCTTGTTGTGTGATGCTTCCATGGGTGGGTTGTGTGCCTTTTGCAATGTCATTTGACACAGCAAATTGTGTTACTCAGCCCAGACAGGCAGGACTGTTGACTCTGCTGGGCACCATGTGAACAGATAAGGCAAAGGTTGCTTGTTCTGTCTTGGACAAGCCAGTTATGATCAGATCAATGGAGGAGCTCTCACAACTTGAGCAGGGTCTGGAACACACATGGAAAGCCCAAGTCCATGAAGACAATCCCCCCAAACCCTGCTCAGCTACTCTTCCAATCTGGGAGCACCCAAATGCCATAGGCCTCCCCCCTTCTTTGGGCTCTCCAGGCATTTAGGGCCCCTGTGCTTTCCCAGTAGCACCCAGCTCACTGCTTCAGGTTGAATGGCTGAACTTGGATCCAAGGTGCTTGGCTGAACTTGGATCCAAGACTAGATGCTCCTCTGCTGAAGTCCCCTGGGGTACCAAGCATGCTGAGGCTCACAGTGTGTGTCTAACAGCCATGGGCACGACAGCACCTCGTAAGGCAGTGGAGGCTGCTTCTCTCTTTTAAAGGATGGAGAGAGACAGAGAAGCAAGTGGCCCATCACTTTTTGTTCCTGCTCTCCTTGAGCTAGGATACCTGGATCTAGCTCTCTCCTCAGTTTGAAGGCACTCAAACCCACTGGTCTTGTTGGCCAAGCAGAACCCTACTCCCAGCCTATAAGCTCCTGTACCGAGAAATGCTGCCCCGCTCCCAGTTTGCTCTGCAGCACGTACCCACCTCGTCATACCGATGGGCCAGCAACAAAGTGATTGTGGCTCTGACGAAAGCATGTGCGTGGGAGGGAGTTTGCACGGGTAGTGTAGCAGGCATGTCCTGGGCAGCACGGGGGCACAGCCTGATGAGGCAGCCTAGCTGTCCTACACACCTTCCCTGCTCTGGAGGCATGAGACTAGAAGTCACAAGCGCCCAACAGCTGCCTTCAGGATACCTAATTCACAGTCTTGCCCTCTGTCTTCTCATGCTCTTGCTCTTGCCTATTTGTGTCACAGGTTTTAATTTAAAATCAATTTTACTAGCGTAAATGCTGATATTACTCAAGGGAACTGGGCTTTACTGGCAACGGGTGAGGTATAAAGTACAGCTGAAGGAACAGCGTCTCAGCATAACACGTTAGCAAGCCCTGAGTCAGCACAGGCGCAACAGTGTAATCAAGAACATTGCCTGTTTACTTCAGTGTGATTAATATCAATCATCTGTTCTTCATTAAATGGTTAGATCCTTGATACTAGGAAGTTTCCTGGAGTTATATTTGGAAA
Organism: Buteo buteo; assembly: GCF_964188355.1. Classification (NCBI taxonomy): domain Eukaryota; kingdom Metazoa; phylum Chordata; class Aves; order Accipitriformes; family Accipitridae; genus Buteo; species Buteo buteo. Next base: position 30,599,895 of record NC_134171.1, on the reverse strand, counting down.
CCCCATCCATCTCTCAAGAATTTACCTGCTGGCCCCTCACCTTGTGTGGGAACAGCAATGGCTTTGGCTCCGAGGTGGCCAGTGATGAGGCTGATCTGGCTCGAGGTGCTGGACACTCAGGAAATCCCAGAAGCGAATCAGAGCTGAAAATTAATTGCTTTTTAATTTAGCTCAGATCTACAGGCCATGTGTGAGATAAAATAATGCCTGAGATATTAACGATGTTCCCAGTTATGCTAAACTTTAAAAGGAACCTCTTAGCCTTATGCAGATTAGGCCTTGGTCTTTGACATGGAAACAATTACGATTTGAATGTGGTCTCTTTTTCACTGTCATCCTGAATTGGCCTTGCCTCTTAGCAAACGAATGCATGTCAAAAAGATTAATGGATTAAACATGGCCAGGGATAAGCCTATTACACTAAAGCCCTTTAAAATCAATCCATAGCTTGTAAAGGAAGAGATCACCTGAAATGCAAGCCTCAGGGAATATCTACAGGGTGCCGTGACCATCCCTACACCATGGCTGCTGTTGTAGGCATGACTAGACCAGCCACGGCAGCTCTGAGTGTCGCACAGGCCACAGCCAAAACTGGACACGGGGGCCCAGGGTGAGCTGCTTGCTACCTCACCACCACCCAAGCCATACCCTGCATAGCTAGTTTTAGCATTGGGAAAGATTTGCTCTCAGATGACTTTACTGGACTGTGTTTCCCTTGACTTCCCAGGGATTTCTTTTGCAATTCGTGGTCTGGGCTCAGACCCCAAAACGACTAACCCGGAGGATCTCACTGGTGTCATCTTCCACTCTGCCTGCCCTGTGGAGCCTGACACTTCCCTGCAGCTCCACGATGTCTCTTTCAGCATTTTCTCAAGAGGTTTTGAAGAATATTTCACAAACAATTGGCCTAGCACACCGAAAAAAATACCCATCTTGTTTATCTATGCTCCAAATTATTTACCACAACTGGTCATTTTAAAGTATAGTTTACACAGCATTTGAACAGTTTATTCCATAATTTAAGGGTTATCTTCAGAGCTTTTTAAACATTCTGTAAACTTTTTTTTGATTAGATAATTATTTCATATATAAAAATGTAAATGAAGAGTGGGACAAGAGAGCCTGACCCTCAAAGCAGGGCCTTTGGTAAAGAAAAGGAAACCACTGTCTCGAGTCCAGCGCTGGCACTGCCTTTCTGCTCCACAGCACACACCATGCCTTGGAAGACCTGCCCCTGGGGTTTGCATTCACTGCAAGTGGCACAAATGGGGGTCAATAGAGATCTGATAGTTTTGAAGCCAACTTTGCATGTGTTCGTGCTGAAGCCAGAGGGATTGCCTATACAGTAGGCCACTGCTCTGCTCTTTGCAGCTACAGCCAGGTAGCTGAGGCTGCCTGTCTCCAGTTTCATGCTACCTGTTACATTTGCAGTGGCAGATAAGCCTTATGAAGAGCCTTCTAACCTTCTCCGCAGTCTGGCAAGTTGGCAGCAGTTAACTCAATACATCAAGATTTTTGCCAGTCAAACTCTTAATTTGACCTCAAGCCTGCAAGACCTGCCCATATCTAAGAATGCAAGTATTTAAGAGAGTTTATCTTACATGTGGGGAATATATTACTGGACCCAACTGGAGGCAGGGTGAGCAAACATCGCACAGCTCCCAGGGCACGGTGATCAGCCTGCTCCCAAATTACCCGGTTGTGTTGCAGTTACCTGACTTCAGCTGACTGCAAATTAGTCATTGATCTCCTGTAACGTGATGGCTCTATGCTAGCTGTAGGTCTTTCGATATTGAAAAACAAGATGAACAGATTAGCTGCAAATAAGATACAAACCAAGATAAACTCTTTTCAGGAAAATCACTTTGATGTCAAAGGCAAATTAAAGGAGCCCAATAAGCAGGCCAAGCAAAATAAAGTGAGAATAACTGATCCTAGCACAAGCCTTTGGGAAAATACAGAGGGTCTTGCAGCCTTGAGTCAACCAACAGTTAACTAAAGCGACAAATGATTTTGACCATCTCTGATGTTATGTTTCCACATATAGGGAGCTTGATTTTTAGAGGTGCTTTCCCATCCTTTTCAGAAAAATTATGTCTCTTGAAGACATGTAAGGTGGTAAAACCCTCACACTGAAAAAATGAAAATGTTTCCAATATACAATCTGCAACTATTTAAATAAATAATATTACAATTTATATTTAAAAAATGAAAGAACCTTGCTCTTTTGGACAGTGTTTACATTGCACAGATTTGACTGATGAACTAGAATCTGATTGATGGTCCAAAAATGCTCACCATATGTCCCTTTTCTGTATTCCAGGAGACTGGATAAACATACAATGCTTTCTTGGAATGAAAGAAGATTTTGTAAGAGCCATGTACATAAAACACAGTACTTTGTGAATAAAAGAGATTTTATCTCCATAGATATTCTCATCTTTAAAGTCATGGTATTTTAATTTAGTTAGGGACATATAGGACAATTTGTTTGTTCCACTTCAGCCACATTTGTCCTTAGGTTCTTAAGGAAAAACAGGGCTTTCCTCTTGCCTGAGAATGTTTTTCTGCCTTCCTTTTTCCTTAATTTTTTTCAGGATGAGCTTCATGATGTAAATCATATTGACAATTTGATGTCACTGTAAAAAACAACAACAAAAGTATTTTGTCTTACTGCAATAGCAGTGTAAAAGTTTAGACATTGGCAGGAGCACACAGGGACTCTGAAGGGTGTAAGGTCATTTGTTAGGTTTTTTAAAATCCATTTTCTCTTCATTTCAGATGACCACTGGAATGTCATGAGCATTTGGAAATCACTGCTTTTGCCTTGAAGGTATGTTGAATCTTTGCTGTGGAGAATGACCATAATGCTTTAAAATCTAACTGACCATCAACATTTCCAGATGTGCAAGGAGGACTTGATTTCTTTCTCAAAGCTCCTTTTCAACACACAGCCAGCCAGCAACGCAGTTCAGAACATATGGAAAAGGCACCAAGTGTCTGACCTTCTGCTGGAAGAGACCTTTACTTGAGATTTGTCCACTGTGTATCTTACATAGAAACTAGTGCTAAGTATACAAAGCAAAACCACATTTTTGGCTTTAGTGAAACAAATTGCAGCCCCTGACACTCCAAAAGAACGCAGGCTACAGAAAAAGGAAAAATAAAATATCAATGCATCCAAAGTAAAAGAAATCCAACATGCTTAAATCCAAACCCTCCCAAATGTTGTATTTAAATTAAAATATCAAGGGAATAATTTCCTTTGATAGACACAGTATTTCTGCTTAAAAGGTCCTGTGCAAGTATCTTTCTGCATGTACATCTACCATAATATGGATTTTAATGATTTTTAATTATTGTTGCTTCTTCAATAGAAAACTAAAGGGAATAATATTATTTATTATTGAGAATAGAAAACCCTCATACAAATTAAATTATACATGTGAATTCGTACACATTATATGTATTTTTTTCTATTACACACGTAATGCAACTGCTAATACCACATTTACTCCTGCAAAACAAGAGTCTTTTGTTCTTTGTCTTTTTTCCCCTCTTTTATAACAAAATTCCAGAAGTAACAAGCAAACAAAAACCTAAAGCTTGATTTAGTGTTGTAATGCTATGGCAGTAAATGAGGACTCAGGAAATGTCCTATTCCAAATGTACAGCTAATAACAGAGACTTAAGGCACTGTTACAAAATATAAACTATTCACCAATTCTTCACTGGGCTGTACTCCAGGGAAACTGTATTCTGCTTTGCAGAATTCTAGGGCTGACAGAAACGTAAATAGAGTAGATGTCTATATTGGAAGAAGATTTTGCTTTTCCACATTGAAACTATCTCAGAGAGTTTATAAATCTAAGAGTGGATAATACTTTCTTTTGCCAAACCCCAGGTATGATAAATGTATCCTCTCAGAAGAGCATTTTAGCCATTTTTGTTTTGAAGCAGCAATAGCAGAATTGGTAATTGTATGAATTACAACTTGTGAACAATACAGGATGCTTAGCTAGTGAAGTTGCTCTAAGGTTTTCCTGCCAAGTACGGTGCCTGTAGCAGTCCAAGTATTGTCTGATTCTCTAGTGTGTGACATGCCATTTCACTTCATTTAGTGGCATAATTTGGCTCCAGAGCTCAGAAGTACAAGGTGGTTACACAGCTCTTCATGGTTATCGCTCTTGCTGCCAGTAAAGTGCTGTGGATCCTGCCATAGGCTCAGCCTTTCAGAGATGTTTGGAACAAATGTATTTCAAACTATAAGAAGCTATTTTTACATTGGAAAAAAGGGTGTAAAAAGAACCTTTTGTGTTAGTTTAACTGGATCGGTTTATAGGACTAGCCATTTGGCAACAGCACAACTTTCTTCTTGTTGATAAATCCTCCGCTTGCATTAGACCCCATTGAAATATATTCTGTCTTTCTACCATAGATGTTAAACCTATATATTTTTGTTTTGTTTTGACAAATTTGTCACCCGATGGATGAAAACGTGAAATCATTCAAATACAATGACTGAAAGATGGCTCATCCAAAATACTAACTGCATTTCCATTTTAGTTTTTGAGCCATTCCAAATTCCTGCACATCTTGTAAAACCCTCTCAGATATTTTCTTTCGTTGACCGATGTACAGAGAAAACTTTTTGCAGACGCTCTCCCTTTATCTTCAAGACACTAGCTCAGGCAGGAGTTGATGTCCTCGTTTGTCTTGTCCGGGTTCAGTGTGGGATTTGTCCTCAAAGAAAGGTTCCTTGTATGAGGCATGGCAAACAATCAATAATAGCTGTATCCTGAGGGCACTTGGTGAGGGGTGACACAGGCGAATGCAGCTGTAGCCACAGGGTATGTGAGAAAAGCAGTCATGCACGAAGAGCGGACAAGAAAGTGAGAAAGGGGCCAGAAAAAATCCAGGGGGACTTCAGCTGCCAGGACCAGCAAAACAGGGATGCCTTAGGATGGATTTAAAAAGGTCAAAAGCGAGAGGTAGAAATTCTGGGTGGTTATATAGGCTGCTGAGTCCATTCACAGCTAGAGGAAAGGGACAGGATAAGATTTGTTCCAGGCAGCCTTTAACTGTACAATAAAAAGTTACAAAATATTTTAGGAAAAGGTGTTGCCCAGGGGTGTTTGTAGATGATTCTCCAGGGGCGTGGCAGGATATAATGCCAGGTCTTCATCCAGATACATCTCATGCTGCAAAAATCTGTCTGAAACTGATCCTTTCATCACACTTTGTTGGCTACTTAGATGACTTCTTTTTACACTTGAAAAATGAAGAGGATGTAAAAATAGCAATATGCCATGGAAATCATTAGGGACTGCTTATGTGTGTCCAAGAGAAAATATATGGCCTCTGGAACCATTTTGTATCTGCTGAAGTCATTAGCTTGGTGGAGGGAGAGTGCTTGGGGATGAAGGGGTGCAGGTCCTTGGCCACAAAGCCCAACATCAGCTATTGAGCAGCCCCAACCGGCTCCAAGGAGCTTTCCAGCTAGTCCTTTCTGTTTAAAAAGGTTATGGCTCTGGCATCAGATCTGGTTGGTATGACTACACGTGGGCATTGACATGTTCCTTGTCAATATTTTTAGGAATTCAGCTACTTGCTAGCTAGTGCAACAGCCGTATGTTGGAAGGAAGCCCATAATGGAAAAAAGCCTGTGGGTTTACAAAGAAACAAGCTTATACCTGAACGAGACTATGTATCAGCCTTGGCAGGGCACACTATCACTGAAATCTTCTATCTTTCCCTTGCCGTGAGGTGATTTATGCCTAGCAATAGGAGGATAATTGAAGACTGGAAGGGTTAGAATGGATTTGGTTTGGATCCAACAGTCCATGGAGATTTTTACTATTATTACTACCATTATGTGTGTGCAGAAAATTCTCCAGGGGAACAAGTAAGGTCTGTGGTTGTACCATAGCACAAAACACTCACACGATGTTTTGCCTTGATCCATCCTGACAGCCAGTCTCTGCCCTCAGACTTGCAGGGATGGGACTGAAGCGTGGGTAGGAGTCCCAGGTAAGCAGGATGGGGTTTGGCATCCCAAGTCAGGGGTCCTTTCTTTTTTCTTCTCTCATGACTCTGGTTTGAATGAGAAGGTGCTGTGGGTCAGGCCAGCACAGGGAGGAGAAATCAGTCATTGCCTTTTCCCCACACTCAGCTTTGATCAGATGTTAAAAATTTTTTAGTAAACAAAATTCTTACTAGCTCCAACACTGATGATCAGTTAGCTGGTTTAATTTGTATTTTGACTTAAAGGCTTCAAAATGCCATTTATCTTAAATAAGCCTCTGAGCTTGTTTTCCTGAACATGCTAAGCCATTTCCTCTAGTCATACCCCAAATCTCCCACAGCTTTTTCCTCCCTTGGCCTGGGATCAAGCGTCTCGGTGGGACAGCTGGTGTGGGCTCCTGCTCCGAGCTTTACCTTCAGCTGTGCCCCTGGGATGCTAGATAACCATCACCTCTGCCGTGGTGTCCACATCTGGAGATGGAAAGAATGGAAGTTGCCTCCTCTTGTAAAGCATTTTAAGTTCTCCGATATCTCTCTGCAAAAGAATGGCCTCCAAGCTCTGATTTCTACTCCACAGAAGCAGATGTCTAGTAAGCCTAATGTTTGCAAAATTCTTCCCATTTTTACAACAAACAGCAACATTTATTGTAACTGTGCTTGCTAGGATGTTGCCGTGGGAGAGTCTCTGCCCTTTAATTCAGTGCTGAGACCATCACAAAGACTGCACATTCCTTCTGATTACTCTTCTTGCTTCGCACTCCCTCAATTTTTAGTTTTTTATTTTTAGACAAGATGAAACAAAGTCAATGACTGCCTGCCTGAAAGAGGAATTAGGGACTGTGGACTGCTGGGTTGAAGCCTAAGCAAGCAGGGAGAGAGGAGGACTGTCTTTTGACCTGAATACAAACCAATCGGCTCCCATGGGAAACAGCAGCAGTGCTTGCTGAAGTGGGATTTGAGAATGGGTTCAGGATGCGTGTTTTAATAGCCAGTTACACCACACCTTTTCCAGCACAGATCTGATCCCCACCTCGCAGAACTCCCAGGGGGATGCGATGGGTGTCATTAATTCTATCAGCAGAGTTGGATTGTACATGAATTTCTCCCCCTGCAAAGGCAAAAAGAAGTTCTTTGGTATTCTGCTGGCCCTTCTCACTGTGAAGGGTGGCTATGATAGCTAATACTAGTGAAGAACTTTTGCACTTTGTTTGCTAAAAAAAGCTGATTTTAAGGTTTAATAATAGTTACAAGTAATTTTGTAGAGCACAGAGTGGATGCTTAATATTAGGATTATAAATTGATCTTTCTGTAATTCATATCTAGGAACCTATACATTAACTTAGAAGCTTAACTTTCATGACCAGTATTTGAAAATAATGCTCCTGTATTTTCATGTATGCTGATCTCTGGAACATTTCAAAAGCACATGCTTTACACCCCCAAAACGTCAATGTCCACTTTCTGTGCAATTGGAAGATACGTTATCCATCATGAAAACAGGGCTTTGCAGAGCTGCTTAGAAAAAAAGGCTATTATGACTCTGTTGCATATGACTTTTAAAGAGGTTTTAATGTAGTTAGTGTTAAGTGTGGTACAAGTCCTGCCTCCGACTTACTATTCAAAAAGGCAGGAAATTCCCAGGTAACACACAACATATACTTGGCAAAGTGCAAATTTCTGCCATCGTCTTAAACCTTCATGTAGCATGTACTTCACTCCCTGAATCCTAGGTTTTCAGACTGTAAAAGAAGCTTTCTAAATAAAAGGGTCAAAAAGATGTTTTTTAAAGCTGAGGCACACTTTGGTTCAGAGCTCTCTCAGGCACGATGGCGCACCACGTAGGAGCGATGCAGATCTATACAGGTTTATCTTTCCCTGAAGACAAGAATATCATGGCTTTTCTCCCTACTGAAAATACTTTAATTGTCTGTTTTACTTAAGGAGTTTCTTTATGGAAACAAAACCTGTTTCAGATAAAGTCTTTTGGTGCTGCCACACTGGGATCTGAGAGTCCTAGGTCAGCATGCATTTCACGTAAGAAGAATGACATCTAACTCTTTAATTTGGTATAGGAAAAATGTCATCAAGGTCATGTATTTTTACATTTTTAGGTGCTGCTGCTATTAGGGAAACTAAGGCAGAAAAGCATGCTAAAAAAGCAGCAATGTCCTGTTAATTTTCTCCCTAGTTGTTTTCTGCTGTAATTGTGGCAGCACAGCAGGGTGGGAGGGGAGTTAGAAATATTTTGAAAGGTCTGGTTAAATTTTAAAAGACCAATTTTATTGCACAATAAAGGAAATCTTCATTTATCTCCAGGATTTCACATTTTTTTGCCGTCAGCAAGTGCCTTTTGTATTCCTCACTCTCCCAAAGCCCCATCACGACTCATTAAAGAATTTTGTTGCAACAAACTGCTTGCCATTGTTCGTATTTGGGGTCAAGTTTTCTAAGGCACCTCCGAGTAAATCCACAAAGGACAAGGGCTCTGCTGTGCCCCTCATTAAGGCATCTCCCTGGATCTCTGCGGCTGCTGGCTGGGTGCTGGGCTGCCCACACAGCGAATGGGAAAGTTGGTGCTTATGTGGAGGGACAGACAGAGGTGACCACATGGAGCTGAGCACCAGGCAATGCTGAGGAGGGGAGCAGGGCTTAAGCTTTTACCTCTGAGTGATCTGGGTACTTCCCTCCTCTTCAGATTAATTAGTCCCAAGCCCTCCTCAAGAGATAAGCAACAGAAGGCACTTAACGGCAGCCTGGGCATAAAGCGATTTTGAAATTGAAGACGTACCAAGACATTATTTTTGTCCAGAATCACTCACGATGGTTAAATTGCTAATGATACAAAAAGGGATTCAGTAAGTATTTACCTCATTTTAAAAGCAGTGGCAGGCTGTCTCTGGATCTCATGAGAACAATGAAGTGCTTTTCAGTTTGTCAGTAACCAAGGGGATACGGAAAAAAACATTTAGGCAGAAGAAGAGTTTTCAGTTTGGTTTCCTGCAGAAATGAGGCAAAAAGGATCTCAGTCTGCCAGATCCTATCCCAATAATTCTGAACCCACAGACTAATTCTTACCACTTTAGCAGAGGAGATGTTTCACAGATATCAGGTCCCACAAGCTTCGTGAAAATCAACAGCCGGGCAGAGGAGAAAGACCCCATTAATGCTTCATTTCATTAAGGAAAACTCAGCTGCTCTCCATGCTGTTTGGCAGCAGGCAGCTGTTGCCAAGCCTGCAGGTACCTCTTGGCCAGCCGGCCAGCAGCGTGTGGCTCCAGGTTTCCACAGGGCCTGCCAGATTCACACACTTGTGCTCCAGAGAGAGGAGCCTGGGGTGGAAAGGTGAGGCAGGACACGAATCTGGTTTCATCCCTTCCACTTCTATGATCCTGCTTCACTTGCACTAGAGGCTCCTTAAACAGCTGTCTGCAGGCATTTGAATCCCACTGTCTGTAATTTCTACTGTATTTTGGAAATCCCATCACAGAAGTAGAGTTGTGCTATTAATAGTAACTAATTGTAAACTGGTTAATTTGATATCAGTTGTGTCAGCTGCCTATTCAGGAGCTTAAGAGACAACAAAAGGACTGTACTTACAGCTAGTCAACATGGTTTCAGAAAAAACTAGGACTTGTTAAATCCTCCCGATGTCAGAGCTTGAGAGACGAGGGTTGATTGAGGCAGATAACTGACACAGTGGACTTCTGTGATGCATTATCACCACATAGTGTCCTGATTATAAAGCAGTGCTGTACCGTATCTAGCAAGACACTTAACAAGTGACTTAAGATATGGCTAGCTGACAGATTGCAAAATATAGTTATCAAAAGAGAATTGTAACTGAATAGACTGGGGACTGTTGTGTGGTGCCACAGGGACCAGTGTTAAACACACTGCTATCTAATGAGGTCATCAATGACCTTCAGGAAAATATTAAATTTCTGCTGACAGAAGTTTTGCAAAGATTAACATGTTCAGTCTCATAGCATGATTGTAAGTGGGGAAGAATCACCTTCACTGGAGGTTTTTCAAGAACAGGTTAGGCTAGGTCAGTTGGGGATGGTTGGGTAGTCCTTTCTCTGTGTGTAGTGTGTGGGGGTAGACGAGACAATCTTCTGAGGTCTGTTACAGGGTTACATGTCTGTTGGCTTGCAGGCCTAGACCATAATGTAGCTGTGTTAGGCTTATCATCTATGACTTAGATTTTCTCAAAACTTTCCATCAACTTGATAGCTTAAAGAGTACTAACATCCAAAAGCAAAGAGTCATGCTCAAGCCTGATACATATAGAGGTCATTGTTTATGCTTAGTCTTTGTTGCCATAAAAGGAGGTTGTGAATTCTTCACAACTGATGGGTATTTATTCTAAATGATGGTTTCCCTTAAGCTATTAAATGGGAAATTATCCAAAGAAACAAAGAATAGAAATATTCTTTCCACTTGTATTTTTAAGCAACACCCTTTAGTAAACTATTGCCAAATCAGATTGACTTTTTACAAAGATGAAATGTATACAACCTAGTGTAAGCAATTCTTTCAAACCTGGCAATTCCTTAATGCATGAAACTTTATTGATCAGTGTTTGGAAATGGGGTGGTCTCCCATAGGAAAGGAGCTTTGCACTCCTAGCCTGACTCCTAAGTGTTGTGTTTAGCCTGCTGTTGTTTTGTAGTAGGGCAGCTCTGCTGAACAGCACAGTTTATAAATCCTTATGCACTGGTGTTTTTGGCGACCTCCATGCAGAAGGGGAAGGGCTGGGCACTTCCATTACTTGGATGACCATTGCCAAACTTGTATCTGATGGGATCCTGGCCTCTGTCACAGAGCGACTCCTTTCACATAGACACATAAATGGAAGAAGGCATTTTGGCAGTTACGGGTATTTCCCCATCCAACCCCACTGAGGAGTCAGAAAGACTATGAACTGCTCTCACAGCCAAGACAGGGACCCTCTCAGTAGGTTCTAGAGATTTAGGCAGGTTTTTATGCAAAATCTTCTGTTCCCACTTTTTCTGCTAGGTTTCCCTAAGGCAAGGGAGCAACTGCCTGCCAGAGGGGTTTTTTTTGCACTGATACAGACTGGTTTTGCATACAGGCAAGAAGCTGCTCTGTTCTCTGAGCTAAGCAGTACAGGGGAATGAGCCCCCAAAGCAGAAAGAGAAGAGCTTCAGCGGGCTCCGTGGGGAGCCAGCATTGCCCCCCACTCTCCTGCCCCATGGCAGGCAGGAGGAAAGAGGAAGCTCTAGCTCTGGGGCTGCTCTCCTGGCTCAGGGCACGGGAAAGGTGGGCTCCCGGTTTGGGGCCAGCATGGCCTGATGCAAAAGGAGCAATTGAGAATCAGCCTACGCTCAGCAAAGTAGCACGCAGGAAAATTAAGGGTGGGCATAGTCTGGCTCATTTAGTGGGGGATGACACGTAGCTAAGAGTCCATGGTGTTCATGGGAATCACTTTTCAAGAGCTTTGATTCATTGCTAACACCTTATCAGAGTAAATCACACTCACACCTATACATGCTTATATAGGCTGCTTCCAGAAAAAAGGAAGCAAAAAACCCAGCTCTGCAGCAAGTTGTGACAGTGGGTGAGCTCAGGTGTTGGAGGATGGTGAATCCCCAAAAGAGGACGCTGGGGAGAAATGAGTGGCTGTTGCCTTGCCTCCAGACCACGCGTCATGGAGTCTCCTTACTCTTTCTGATACAACCACCACATCAAACTACTAGATAGAAATCATGAGTCATCAAACCCTAGTAAAATGCGTATGTTACACAGCTGTGCTCTGAGCCAGCCACTTTCTTATCAGCATGTCTTGGGGCTGTGTTAGATGCTCTAGAAGCACAAAGAAGCAGTGGCTTGCTCTTCCTGCCCAAGTGGGCACATTTCCCCAGACTGGCTGCAGGGAGTAAGTGTCTGGTCATGTCCAGACAGGCACGGTGGCCTGGCAGTTTGAGAAAGTATCTTGGAAGAGCGATAGTAACGTGTTACTTCAGTGTTAAAACAGGAAAGTCATTGAACTGGTTCAGAGGATGACTTCAAAACTCTACCGGGTGTTTTTTCAAAACCAGATGTTCAGCAAGTGATGGGTTATTATCCTCTAACAGCAAAGAATTTGCCTGTTTGGGGTTTTTTTCGGTCTTGTTTTTTTTGTTGATTTAAAAGGCATGATATTTATATCAAATGGTTACCCAGGAAAAATATTAGAAGAATGTAATGAAGCCTGTAAAATCAAACACTCAAGAAATACCAGGAGTCAAACTGCGGTGCACTCTTAATTCATCTCCATTGTGAGTATGCTTAAATGGTAGTGCTTAACCACATGCATGCAAAAGTATCTCCTCCTCCTTGTTCAGAGTGGATGGTTCTTTCTCAAGTAATATTACAGCTTCTTCTCATTCAGTACTTAGCATTGTCTTATTTACTGCATGATATTTAAGATCTGCTTTGAAGATGAACCTATTAGTTTTTTTCCTGGCTTAGTCTAGTGCTTGTCATTAGGGTAACCTGGTGTTTCACAAGCATTACCACAGTTATTTTTTTGGTGCTCCATTGAAATAAATGTGCATTCCCCCCCCCCCCCCCCCCCCCCATGCAGGGTAAGTTAGCCAAAGAAAGGTGAAAGAGAGAAATTTGGGGACTGAGGGTCTTCCGGCATAGGGGGCCACTCTGTGAATGCTCATGCAACTCAGCAAACAAGCAGCTCAAAGCGACTTAATCAGGTACCTAAAAAAAGAGGAATACACAGTAGCCCACCAGTGAAGACTTTAGTTCAGCTAATCTAGTATTATCTAGGAAGAAGTGGATAGTAAAGAGTAAAGCTGATTTGCTGGCTGACACTCTGCTGCATTGTATGTAAAACTAACGTTTTTCATCTGCAGTCCCAGCCTCATCTTCCAAAGTGAATTATTTTTTGCAGAATCTGGATTATACCAACAGTTTTATACTGTATCTAAGTCTACTGTATTTCTACAGCTTCTCTTTCCTTTGCACTGACTATGGTAAGGGATCGTATGGAAAAAATTCTATGTACACCTGTAACTGCAAGACGGTATCCCAACAAACAAGCATAAAAGGAACTGCTTTAGGCTTATATAGTCAGCCTCATTTCAGGCCTCAGCAGATATTGACAGACTTAGTCTTGTAAATACTGGACTTCAAGTTCTGGTCTTTATTTGTTCCTATGTATAACCTCCCAGTTTGCTTTTAAAAGAATAGTTCTGCCCCCAGAAGTTTTGCAACACAGCATCATGCTGGCATTTATTTGGCACCTGTGCTGCACCTGAGGCCATGGATTACACAGATCTCTGGCACTTTAAATAACTTAGTTACTGGCCATCAGTAATTGCTGCTGTCCGTAGGGACCTGGGCGAGAGCAGAGGGAGAGGCCATTCATCACTGCATCCTTGAAGTGGAGGGATGGTGAACCTCAGGCAAGCCGGGCTCTGTCCTGGCCTCGGGACGGGAAGATGCTCTGGTAAGCAATGCCTTTGTATTTGGGTATTTCTCCTCTCTGCCCACTGATTCCTGCCATTTCTGACCATTTTCTGCATTCTTTGCCATCCTGTTGCTATGTCCCCTCCCAGGCTTCCCAGCCTTGCAGTCATGGCTTGGGTGTCACAGGTCCCATGCTCCTGCACTCAAATCCCATTCCCTCCCTCAGAACAAGAGGGCATGAGAGTTTTTCCAAGAAAATCTTGCTAGTGCATAGTGGCTTTTTTAATGTGGGCTAAAAAATGCTTTTCCCTCAGGCTTCGTTCTCAGAAGTGACTGAAATATTTGGGCCCAGACTTTTCAAAACTGTGTCTGAAGCAAAATTCAGGCTTGGTTTCCCTCAGTCCTGCCACTGGTGTTTGTTGTTACTGTCTTAAAGGTGAAAATGGGCAACTGCAATAGGATTGGGAAAGGATTGGGAAATGTTAAAGACAGGTCAGGCTAATCATGGAGCGTGTCCTCTATATATACAAAGAACTTAAGGCGTTTATATTTCCCAAAACAGTGCTTGACAGCATAAAGCATTTTCATGCAATCCAGTATTTGTGAAATCTACCGTAAGTGCTTTTATAGGATGATTTAACATCAATAACAGTTCCATTTCATGCCAAAAATATTTATATTTTGTGATTGTAACATGCTATGTATTAATCAAGGATAACTGAGAAAGTACTTTGGGTGGGAGCAGCTAGGTCAGTGTTTCCCCTGGGAGCATAGCCGAGGCCATGGACTGCCGTTAGACTCCAGAATCTGGGGGGAGGTGGCCCTTTTGTCTGATCCAGTATGGCAGTTTGTACAAAAGAGAGATTTTGATGAAGCGAACTGGGAAAGATGGAAAGCTTCAGCTCCTTGAAGGTGTGGTAATAGCCAAGGAGAGAGGTAATGGCACTGCACTCCCTTTGACGAAGGCTTGATGAGCGAGACTTGAATCAGTCGAGCAATGCAGTAGCTCTGCTGACTCACAGCTCAGGACCTAAAATCCTGGAGGCTAGAGGCTTGGACTGGGAACACCACATTAAATTCAAAGGAAGATGCCTTCTAATTTGAAGTGATGGCAAGCATCATCATTTTTCCAGAAAGATGTGATGAAGTAACTAAGCTGTACTGCAGCATACTTCATCTACTCCTTCTCTCCAGTGATTTTTATATTGCTCTGTCAACAGGATGCATTTTGTGGCTGCTCTTCGTTTACACATACAAAAGGGCAGTTTATATTCCCTGCGTAGGACCGTCCCTATTTTATAGTGCCAGCTGCTTGCAAAAAAGATTCAGATAGTAAATAACTGAATAGTTTCGTACTAGGTAGCAAAAAAAATACATGTGAAACATATTTTTTCCCTGCTGGCTTTAATTTACTTGGTCACAATGTCACAGGGGACTAATTTTGCCATTTTCTGGAGGCACGGTTACATTATTGTTGTGTACGTCTGTCTGGTTTTATCAGCCGCGTATGGCATCACGTCAAATAACATGAAGTGACATGACTAGTAGAGTCCGACAGGATGCTCTGGGAGAGCCTCCGAGCGGATGTCATCTTTAATGCATCTACAAGGAGTTTTGGAGTGTGCTTTGTTCATCCTCACCATTCCCTGCAATTAGTGCGCTAGAAAGATCCTGCTCCTACTGTGATTGTCCTGGGAAAGAGTTCATTCATTTGCTGTCCATAATGTGGGCCATATCTCCTGAGTTATGATGTCCAGAGGGAAAAACAGCCTCTGAAGACATCAGCGTCTTCTTCAAGTAACCACAGAGACATCCTGAACCTTTTTCTTCGGAGTGTCTGTTGCTTTTGCCATTTATGCAAGATTTCAAATGTTTACGTCCTTCTGACTTTGCTGCCTGTGATTCATGGCCAGAGTCTGCCCGACTTTCTGCCTGGGGCAAGAAGAGAGTGGCTGGCAGCTCTTTGGGCTGCGTGACCTGTTTGGAGATGTTTGTGAGGGTCGTGTGCCCATGTACACCTTTCTCCCGGAGGGCTGCAGGAAGAGGGACACCTGAAAAAATGCAACAAAACTCTTCCCTTTGCCCTCATCCTTAAACAGTGTCAAGGAGGGGGGGGTCAGCAGCGAGGTGGCCCTCGCCCCCTCGGCGGTGGGGAGCAGAGCACTGGTCCTTGGCCTGGTGACACCCGGATCCTGTGTGTTGATGCAAGAACTGCACATGTCTCTGTGTGAGCTGAAGGCTGTCACAGTCACAGTAACATTTTCTCCCCATCCCCAAGATCAAAGGCCAGTCCCATGAGCTGGGGCACTTCGACCTCCATGCCAAACAGCACATCTCCCCTAATGCTAACGGGAAGGCTAAGATTAACCAGGAACGTACAAGCAGCTCCTGAATGAGCCATGGCCAGAAGCCCATGATTAAAGACATAGCAGGCTGCAGGTCGGCTAAGGCTGCCAACAAGCCTCCTGAGCAGGAAGAAAACACTTAAAGCTGTCAAAGCACTTAAAGGTATGATCCTGCTCTCTGGGCTGGGCTCCTTTTTTATTTTTTACTTTTTATTTCACCATTTTTTTCAGGGAATTCATGCTGCAAACAGTAGGTTCCTTTGAAAGATGCTCTTAACCTGAGCAGTGGTTTGAATTTTCAAAGGATCGAGGCTGCAGCGTCACTGAGAAGGGATTGCAACAGGATCGGGCTGTGCTGCTCTCAGCTCCGGTGCTGACCCTCTCTCTTCTCGTAAGGTTCACCAAGTCACTTAAACCCCTCTGCAGCTTCACTGCAGCACAACTTAAAACTTTTTTCAGGTTGAAAGCCTCCTCTCCTAAGACTGAAATTTCTAAAAATGAGGAATTACACAACTCTTTAGAGGTATTGTGGTAAAGGGAGCCAGTACTTGAAGTTAATGACTGCAAGAGATCAAACGTGTTACAGTCTTTCTTTCTCTTTTTCTATATTTTCTTTACTTTGTGCATTTGAATTGCTGGGGGCGGGGGGCTGGAAATCCTGGCTTTGCTGATTTCTGAGTACTGTCAACTGCAATAATACCAAACTATTGCCCTTTGGGTATAGATGTTATAAAGTTTTGTCCAGACAGTCATTGTGTTAGTAACTTTCCCTATTTCTACATGTCTTAACACAGGAACAGAGGAAACATTTACACTTCTTTTTTAATAGGAAAATGTGATGGCTAAACCACATCTTGGCAGAGGAAGTAGGGATAGGTGTGTGAGCTAAAATTTCTTTTAGCTCTCTTTATATTGGCTAACTGTCAAGTTGACTTGTTTCCATTTACTCTTGAGTACAGTACTGGAAATTTATATGTATGCATATGTTTATAAATGTATGTACATGATGTGCACACATTTTTTGACACACTTATTATGCTGTCACTGTAGAAAATAAAAATACAGCTACAGCAGACTGTGTGGGGTGGATAGTGGTTGTTTTGATTTTGTCACACACAGCATTAGATTGTATCGCTGAGCAGTAGAACGGATTTAGCAGCAGGCTACCGCCTTAGGTCCATTTGTATTTATTCTTCCTGATGCATTGTATGCTGAGGGAACTGTAAAAGCACATCAAGATAAACAAACAGTACACAAGGAAAAATAGCAGCTAAACCCCATTTTCCTGAAATTGTTCAACTATGTCTCTTGAGCTATTTCACACTCAGCCATACATCTAAGGCTCCAAAATTTGGAGTGATTTGGGTATCACGCTGAGCTGCGATGAGTTCAAGAGACTACCTCCTTATCTGTAGGAGGCGACTGTCTTGCAGAGAAGGGAACAAGCTGACTTTTGGCCCAGATTGGTTGCACTGGGAGAACCTGCTGCTCAGCGGCTGTCGGTGGGCTGGCGAGCGGTCGGTGCCTTCTGCAACGAGGAGGTCCCTGGGCAAGCCAGGCTCCTCTAGTCACCCTCCTGCTACTTACACACCCACTGCTGCCCAGCTTTGGATACCCAAGCAACGAAAACCAGAAAGATTACATAGAACTTATGCTCTCTTCTCTACTGCTATTTTGCTGTACCAGGCTGGAAGTCAGTATTTTTGGGTGTCTTAATTCCACTGACTGTACAATAAAACTAACACCTGTAACCCTTAAGATACATTTCTGGATCAGAAGTCCTTAACTAGGAACAGGTTTTGTGCAAATGTAGCTGTTCTGCCTGTGCAGGACGTGATTGTTGGCATCCACTCACACTTTCAGTATTTTGCGTGCACAATTATGGATCCTTGTGTTTTGCCAAGCCTCCTAAAATCCTAAATTGAAGTTTAGAAGACTAAAGTGCTTCCTGAAAGGGAAGTCTCCACTGTGTGGACTGCAATATTTGAAATTCAAATTCAGCTCTTGTTCTGGCCAAGGAAATCCTCCGGCCAAAGCACTGCCACAATATCATGGAATGGATTGGAAAATAACCAATGCCATGGAAGTCTCTGCTGGTGAAAAGTGCAGCTTTTCTGAACTGTTCAGAAACTGTTGAGAAGTGGATTTTGTTTGGAGAAAGGGGACTTTTTTTTTCTTTCTGTAAGCTGTTAGCAAAATCTGCTGATTTATATAGGATACTTCTTTCACCATCTGTTTCAAAGACCCAAACTGCTTGTGACTGGGTGTGTGAGGTTTGTCCTTGGTTAGGATGGCAGTTCATCACAGCTCATTGCTGTCTACTGAGTGAGTAACTAGAGATTGAAGGGACAACACTGAGGAAGCTTATCTTAGTACCATGGAAGGATTGATGTTTATGATGCACATGATGAAAATAAGGCATTTTGTGTGCCTCTTTCTATACCATGATTGACTGCCCACTTTGTCTGAGAGGGGGTGGCCTGTTAATCTAACATGGATATGTTAACAATGTTTTCAGCCCAGGGTCTGTAATGATGGTGTTGGCAAGCCACCCCACGACGTGTACATGGCCCCTCCAGGCGTCTTGGCTGCTGCTGGCTATTCAAGCAGCTCCTCGAGGCACCTCCTTTCATCTACAGCGAGCTACAAGGTTATATTCCCCGCTGTCGGTTGTTGGATAGGCCATCGTGATCCACATCTGCGAATTCTGGGCTGGACAACAGACACTCAGTCCAATGAGGAATTTTTCTTCCAGACCTAAATTAGGCTGTAACTGTCCCAGATTCTCTCATTTGGCCTCTGGCAGTTTGGATTGCTGCAGAAAGCACACCACAGCTCTCTGCTCATTGCCCTGGCCCTTGCACAGCTGCAGGTCTAGTTGGTTTTTGCTTTGACATCTTATAGTAGGGCAGTCTAGCCTCGAAGGCCATGTTCTTGGTGACCATCCCCAGCAAGAGGGGTCCTTTGGTATCCTACACTGGGGTCTGGGAGGTGACAAGGAAGGATAAGCTGCTCCTGAGAGCTCAGCTTGTGCAAGCATGAGCCATCGAGGCTTGCTGCTTCACTGGGACTGGCTGGGGTAGTAGAAAATAAAACCCACAAATGGTCCTTTCTTATCTGCAGAATAATCTGTAAAGGCACACAAACATATAAGCTCAGTCAGCACATAGAAGGTTTCAGCAGTTAGCCTTGGAAGTTTTATGATTCCTTGGCTCGATTTTCAGCCTTTCATCTATGTACATTGAACTACCAGCCTAATGTGTCCTCTGTTTTCCTCTTATGAGTAGGAAGAAGCCAAAGAACACATCTATCGAAAAGATGAGAAAGCAGGGGGAGGGTAGAGAAAAGAAAAACACTATTTTAAGTGCAGTTTTTTATTTCTGTCCTGGTGGACGTGTGCGAGACTCCTAAGTGTAACTGTGATTCATCAAGAGAGCCCAGCAAGGTTTGGTTTCTGCCAGTCTCTGAATTCAGAGGGTGTTGGGAGAAAGATTTCCTAAATCCGGAGTTGTGTCCCTCTACTCACGTGGCAGTAGATTAGCTCTGGAGCTCTCATGTATTAAATTACAAGTTGGTGCATTCAAGAATAAAGTTCTTTAGTGTGTCTGCATATTAATTGCTATTGAATTGTGAGAAGGAGGGAAGGGAGGGAGGGAAAGAGATAATCCCATGTCTATAGAGTATAAAATAATCATCACGTTGTTGACTGGATGAAGGCCATTGCCAGCTCAGCTGTGGCATACAATCTGCTGGAGGGCAAGAACTATTCAGGTATTTTTGAGTTTGTGAATAATTGCAGTTCCCATTCAATCAATACCTTGCCCTGTTATCTAGACTATATGGTATGGCACTACAATCGGATGCTTAATTCAGCTTTAATGTGACCTAAGTGGAAGGTTAGGGATCTATTTATTAACAGCCTGCTAAGTCACACTGCACTGAAAATTGGACTGTATGTGGAGGCATAGACATAGATAATCATAGCAAGACTCTGAGTGTTTCTTTAATGTTCCTTAGATTGTGTTACATTGGATTTGGCTTGGCTCATGGGAGAATTTTTGGCATCCATTTAACTGGATAACTAACTTCTCTTAAAATTGGTTTGGTCTCAAAATCCTTGTTTTAGACTCCCCCTACCACCACCACCAAAGTATGTACTTTATTTCCCCACTTACTTATGGCACAGTATTACTGTACAACAGCTTGATGTTAAAAAAAAGTTACCAGAATATAAAACTAGATTTCAAGTGACTTTACTTTTCTATGCAGTGCTTTATATTCATGAGCTATATCTAAAAAAGCAGAGTTCTGTGAACTTTTTATTTTAAATATTTATTAATTACATAAACTAAAGTCTGCTAACTACTGATAAATATATAATACATAAGCAGTGGTGCAAAAAAGATGCTCATCTGGAAAGAAATCCACTCAGACTAGAAAATAACGTGCATCTAGATGTGTTGTTCATCCAGAAAGCATCTTCTCCTTCCTGTTTTGAAGAGAGTTTCACACTTCCTGGGTGCAATTGAGATATTATTTTCAGTTGAGATGGGAAATTGCTTTCTCTCAACACTCTGCAAGTTAAATGTCTGCATCGATAAGTTAGAAAAGGTGATAACGTGTTTGATCAGCTTGTACTGTTGGTACAAAATAGAAGTATGTGGTGTGTCTATAGCAGATCTGATACCTCTGATTTGACCAGCATAAAGGCAGAAACATGTTTTCAGCCTCTTTCAGAAATTGCTGCATTTTTGCTTCATCATTTAAAAATATGGGAGTCTTTCCTGTGTGCCTGTGTGCAAGAATGTGAAATCTCCTCTCCTGAGTCAGACCAGATTTTGTATGATTCAGTTTGTCTGAGCAATTAGATGACACAAGCTGAATTGCCAGTCCAGTAGGTTCTGGAGGAAGGAGAAGAGGTATGATCATCCAAGACCAAGATCCTGGCCTTTTCTCTGGAAGCATTCCCAAAATGCTAACCCAACATTTTTGAGAAATGGGGCTGGAAGACCAGTTGTGAATATGAACCTCCGAAAGCCGATGTTTGTGGCATGAGAGCCGGGACTGTGACTGCCAGCAGTCATCATCCTCCAACAGAGCAATCCCCTCACTTGCAAAACAAACTCGGTGGAAGTACTGCTTGTTGAGGAGACTCCCCTGAAATCCAGGCATCTAAATCTAAGTGAAAACACCATTTCCATTTCCTGATCTAGAATAGACTCTAATCTAGTCCCACTCATTGTCAGTAATTTTTCTTTGGCAATGACATTTCCAGAAATCGTGTATAGCAGCTTAGAGCACCACCCCTGTACTTGAATAAGATAGCTGAAATTCAGCACTCAAGCCTCTGAAGGTGGACTATTTAATCCAAACCCATTTATCCCTCATATGTGAGCACAGGATTTATAGCCCCAGTCTGTAATCATTCAAAAGTTAATTTTTTTTTTTTTACTGTGAGCCTTTCTTGCAGGCTGAGGCTCAGATGGGAGGACATTGTGCAGACTGAACAAAGCCTTTCTGAACTTCATGTGAAGAGCCGTGATCAGACCTGCACCACTGCTGAGCAGCAGTGGATTGTAGTCGTGTATTTTGGGTTGTTTTGTGTTTTCTTTTTAACTTTCTCCCTTTCTGAGGCTGGGAGAGGACAGGACAGTTCCTGTGCCAGGCTCCATGGCTCCTATCCCCAGCCCCAGCAAGGCAGGAAGGCCACTGGGATTACAGCCGATGCAGATGGCTGTGTTCCAAGATGCACATTTCCTGCAAGAAAGCTCAGCTGGGAATGCTGAAAACCAGCTGGAAAACCAGGTCCTACACGAGGCTTCTTCACTGGAGCCTGTGCTGCAAAAATAAGTCAGGAGGAGTTCAGCAGCGCGAGCTGCTGATCCCGCAGGGTTTTCCAAACAGGGGATGGCAGGAGGTGCTGTGTTGGGGACCCTGTGCAAGACTTATGTGTGGGCTGACTGCCTTGTCCCTGTCTACCCCTGCAAATGGGGACAGAGCACGAGGCAGGGGAGCAAAAAAGTCTGGCCAGCATGTACGAACCCGAGCTGGCTGTGCAAAAGCCTGTGGCTCTTGATAAGGATGTGACACCATTTGGGAAAGGTACCCGGGGAGCGGTGTTCTGGCTGCCTTTTGCTCAGGAACACTCGTGCTGAGAGAGTCGGGGTTCTGCCTGGGGCAGCATTGATGCTCACAGCCTCGTCCCGCAGGAGCGCCCGATGCTCCCACATCCACACAGGGGCTTGTGTTCTCCTTCCCTCTCTCCCCACCGTCTGCGGGTGCAGGACCATCTCCCACCCCACACCTCCCAGGGGGGTCACCCACAGCAAGTGGCGATGCTCCTGCATCCTCAGTAAGGCGGTGCCTCTCTCAAAAGGCTTTATCACCTGCTTGCACACCTCTGCATGAAATTATTGGGGGAAAAAACTACTCTGCCCTGACAACCTGCTGCTCCTTTGCAGAAGTTTTTGTTCGTTTGTTTGTTTGTTTGCAGCTCTTGTATGTAGAGGGTTTCTCTTCCTTTTCCTCCATTTATTAATAGATCTGTGCTGTCACGGTTTGGAGCTCCAGTTGAACATGGAGACAAATTCAGACTGCACGTGGAGGCTGGAGAGGAGATGTCGGCCTGGTAGAGCTGCACACCAGCTGCATCACCTCCCGCAGAGTGCACAGGCGGCACAAACTCCCCTCACTGTGCCAAGCAGAAAAGCCACCAGCCATCAAATTAACACCCCCCACACTTACTTCCACTGGAGCTGTCTGCCTCCGAGTGTGTGCCCAGCAGCGTCTCTGCTCCTTCTGCTCTCCGCCTGTGCTTGAGGTCCCCAGAGCAATCAGGTCCAGGGCTGTACTGCAGCCCCCTGCGGTGCAGAACCGGGGGATTCCTGAAGGTAGTGGGTTTGCTGGGCTTGTAACCTCCCCAGAGCCTGGGGGTACTGGTGTTTAGAGATCCATCTTTAGGGCAAGGGGATTTTCCCTTGCGTTGACTGCTCCCAGCAGTCTTTCTGTGATCCCGATCAATTAACCACTGCTGTTTGGCTTCCAGAGCAGGAGAAGACAAATGCCTGGTTTAACAAAACAACAGTGAACACATGTAGCTGGGTAAGGCTTCCTCGCTCCGCTTGCTTTCGGAGAAAGCTTTCCGTCCAGCTCTTGAGGCAGTACAGCTGTGCCACCTAAACATCTTTGCTGCTCCTCTCTGGTGCCTGTTCTGCAAGACATCTACTTCTGTCTTCCACAAAACAAGAGAAATCTGCAGATGTTGAAAACATTGTGGTGAAATATGACCCGTCAGATTTAAGCCATAAAATAGTTCAGCCTCTGTAATGTGCTGCTCTAATTCTATAATGTTTGAAACGAATTCTTACTTGAATTGAAAACTTCAAAAAATTAGGACAGAAATGGATAAGGGATGTTGATCCATATGCAAGGGGATGTCTAAAATTTTCTTCAAATCCACTGGTCATGGGTATGAGAGGGAGACAAATACCGCCTCAGCTTTTTCAATCTTCTTAAATTTGACCTGGTTTAGTGTCTGTCAATTTTGCCTGACCCAGAACACCACCATAAAATCTGAGTTTCTCCAATAGATTTTATGGACTAAAAGAGCTATTCCATACTGTCCTCCATT
This sequence comes from Buteo buteo, assembly GCF_964188355.1. Lineage (NCBI taxonomy): Eukaryota > Metazoa > Chordata > Aves > Accipitriformes > Accipitridae > Buteo > Buteo buteo. Next base: position 30,576,468 of record NC_134171.1, on the reverse strand, counting down.
ACAGACTGACAGTAGGCTGAGGTCCTTGCTGTGCAAACAACAGCAGCGATAGCTTCCCATGGGAACAGCTTGCACCTGAGCAGCCTGCCCTGAGGGCAGCAGCCCTGACTGGTCCAGGGGCTCCGCTGCGCTGCAGCATGATGCAGCAGCATGGTCCCCATCTCTTCTCTTCTGCTTTCCCTTTCACCTGCGTGCAGACGAGACAATTTAAGCATTAGTTATTCATTCGTAAGTGTAGAATAACTGGAGAGAATCTATGATGCCTTCTTAGTCTAGCACTTGGCCATTGAACTCTGCTTTTGCAGGCTTTTGCACTGGTACCTCTCTGCTGTGATGGTTAGCACAAACCATAAATATCTCTGACAGCTCTGAAAGGGAGAGAAAATCTTTCTTAGGTCACCGGAAATAATGGATTAGGTCGTGAAACCTTTTCATTTCAAACAACGTGGTTTGGTCAAGGTGGGCTGTTTGCATGCAGGCAGGATACTTCAGTACCTTTCAGAATTTGCGGTTACAATATTCTCCTTAGACTACCTTTTCCACTCATCTAGCTTACATAAATATTTGACTTGAACAGATACCACTATTAATCTGTTTAGAATGCTGCTATACTGTTTACACAGAGAGGAAAGCTGTAAGCCTGCTTGTCCAAATAGTTTTAAGCAAGGGCAATGCTGCTTTTTAGCACCTGGCATAAATATTTGGAAAAAATTATAAATCCCAGATAACCTTGCCTCTCTCAGATGTATTTACTGCTTCCTAAAACCTTTTCCCTAAAGGTCCTCTCATTTTTTTGTTGTTCTTTTGGGAAGAGCTTCATTTTTCTCTGTGAATTTTATCTGCATATCTTTCATGATCCTAATCAGCGCTGTGATTTTATGAATTAAAATGTTTGTCTACCTAGATTTGTATAGATAACACAATCTAGTAGAATGCAGCAAGATTGCTTGAAAGTGCCTGTGATGTGAGTTAAAACATGCATATTTGAGCAGATCATTTCAGAATAATGCAATAAGCTGTCTCATGTTCTGTATGTCCTGGCTTTCTTCTTACATCCGTTTGAATTGCCTTATTATTCCCTTGAAGGTTTCCTATGCTGAGAGAGATTGCCTTTAAATAATAAAAAAACCCTAGCACCACTGCAGTATGGTGGAGCTTTGTTCTGTAGCTTTCTTTTCTTTAGCTGAGCTGTGTCTGAAACAGGTTTGTTTTTTTCTTAAGATTTTATCCATTACCAATGATTTTTTATTTGTCATATCTGCTAGGTGAAATATATGTAATTGCACATGGAATGGAAAAAAACCCTGCCATATTCTCTAACCAGTTTATGGTTGGGTTTTTTTCTGGCCATCAGCCAAAAAAGATCAACTAGAATATTTTTATATGATTATGATTATGATTATTATTATACTAACATTTCAAGGCTGAGTTGCCTGCTCTAGACTCGAGGCAATGCACATAGAGCAAGGGGGAGCCGAGTGCCTTAGGGGCAGGAGTGTTCTCTGTGCACTGAGATTTCTATACAAACTACTGATAACTGTTATGAGACAAAAATATGTTTACGAAGTGTTTTCCCAGCTTCATTTAAGGTTCTGTGATCTGTTCTTTTTTTCTTTTTTTTTTTTTTTTTAAGAAAAGAAAGCATTGGTTTTACATGAGAGCTTCTTTGAATTTGAGAGATCAGTTTCAGTGCGCTTGACCTCTTGTACTAGTTGTTCAGCCTTTCAGAAAACATTAACTTCCTGGTTTTAAAAATCTGGGTCTGTTAAGTCACAATAATAAAACTGCAAATTGATGAAGACTAAAACTGATCACTGGAGTTAAAGTGCATTATAAATAATGATGTTATTGATAAGTGCAAATTCACCTTATAAACAATGATCTAAATTTTGAAATGAAAAATCTAGTTTAAAAAAAATGGGAAGAATTTGGTATTTCATAGCGTAATTTCCACCTGTCTCTGTCTCACTTGCCTTGGGGACAGAAATATGGGGGAATGCACGAGTCGACCCAGAGGAGATCTGGGGAGGGATCTGATTGTCGGGGGCTTTGTGGGCACTGAAGGGGAAGAGAAGGCAGTTCAGCAATGGAGGTGAGGGAGGTCAGAAGGAGCTGTGGGTGGGGAAGCCATGGATGCTCAAAAGACAGCACGCTGTAGAGAAGGCAAGCTAGGGACCAAAGACTACAATAAGCCAGGAAAGGTTCAAATATATTTAGGTGGCTGCTACTAAAATTTGCTATACAAACCAGGTTATTCATATGGCCATGAAGTTAGTTCAGATCTTTTTTACAGTCATGTGCACAAATATAATCTGGAAATTCCAGTCTGTTTTTCCCAGGATCCATGGATCTAGTGAAATTTTGTGAATTGTCCCAAATGCCATGTGTGCAGGAAACGAATCATCACACAGAAGGGAAAATGGTGAAGAGGCACATCTTTCCTAAAGAAGTCAGAGGAGGAACAGGCAACAAAATTTGAGAGGTACTTTGAGAGGAACTGTGCCATACTTGCATGCTGTGCAGTGTCATGTTATAATTTCTTTTTAGTTCACAGCAATCTGATTTCTTTCCAGTCAGCTTTCTCATATGCAGAAACTCCACTAAGTTGCATTTAATTACAACACAAAGATTAAAAAATGATTTGTTCTTCTTGAACTGGTGCTCTGTAAATGTTCAAAGTGCCTGTAACCCCTACTGTATATCGCAGAGCAAAACAATTGCAACCCATCTCCAGAAAGCCTGCCAGAACCCTCTTTTCTGCATTGTCTCCGAGTCAGGAAATCTAAACATGTATTCCAGTTTGTCAAACTTCCCAAAGTGCTGCTATGTATTTTGTGGCATGGTGAGACTCTGTTTATACCTCCTTCAACCATGAGCGTGAGAGCACTGAAAGAAGAAAGGAAAAAGAATAATGGCAAAGAACAGAAGTAAGATATTTCCCACTGGAAACTGCAAGTATTGGTATTACAAGCTGTCTGATTTCAAAGTTGGGGGCCCATGCTCAGCTCTTACATATAGGCAGCCAAACGCCTGAAAAGCTGATGGTGATTGAGCCGGGTGCAATTGTTTGGTCAAAACTTTTTGGAGAGGGGGAGAGGGAAGGAGGACGGAAGAGAGGAAGAAGAGGTGGTAGGTGCAAACAACGAATATGTATGCAGTGGCATGGAGAAACACTTGAATTTGTTTCGGTGTTAACAAACTGTGTTTGGAGAAAGGAAATGCAACTACAGATGTCCAACAGTTAATGCACTTCATTTGACATAAAAATGCTTGCAGACTTTCCTTCCCATATGTCCTCTCATTCTGTTGAAATAAAATACTGCAGTTTTGGTGGGAGTTTTTTGAGGTGAACAAAGAAAGATGGACAATTTTTTTTTTTTTATGTGTACTTGATTCATTAAAATATTTGAAAAATATTCATCAGGTTAACCTTGAAGATGTTAAAAATCTCCACCCAAAGCTACCTGTATATTTCATACTGTTAGTATTTACATCCTTCTTCAAAATCCCCACAAAAAATTAATGCCAAGATGAGATACTCTCAGCATTTTGAAATGTTAGACACCTAGGAACGTGTCTGAAAGATATTTAGATACGCCATCTGTAAAAGCTGAAGCTTGGAAGTGTTTTGTGCCTCTCCATCCTTAAGCTGCAGTGGATCAATCCTTTTGTAACAGGCCATGAGAAAGGGCTCCTCAGGGCTGCCGCTGGTCTCTGCTCTGAACCTTGCTGCCAAACGTAGGAAGAAAAGAAGCTGCTGAGCTAAGGTCTACTTTAACGTTATTAGGAAAGGAAGGCAAGAAAAACCTCAGAGGGTCAGTTCCCAGGCAGTCCTGCCAACCCCCACCGTGCCACAGAGCTTCCTTCTGCCCTGGGAAGTCAGGAGGGAAGCCAAGAGTCCTCCTGGCAGGGAAGTCACCGCCTGGTCTGCTTTTTATTGTCATCTAAATAGTTTCTCCCATGCTTTCTGTCTTCCCCTTCCTATGAACACACTTCGCTTGACTTACTATTGGACTGAGACCTGTCTGCAAGGAGAGGGCTAGGGAAACGGTGGCCAGCAGAAGCTGTTCAGGGCAAGGTAGACCAGGACACCCACAGCGTGGCACTCTCCTTGGCACAATCTTCAGGCCGTCGGCAGCGTGTGTTGACATTGACTGTGGTAAGTATTGTGATTCAGGGTTCGCAGTTCTGCAAAGAAGTACATACATCACAAAGCTTTTCCTGCAAATATTTTTGAAGCCACGGGGCTACCCTGTTTTACGAAAACCGCTTCTCCAAATAATTATATGCAGGCTGCAACGTAACGTTGGGGCTGGGTAGGGGCTGGGATGAGCAGTCTCCTGCGGCCTTGGCTAGCTGCACTGGCTGGTGAGGAGACAGGGCTCGGGAATTCAGTTCTGCTTCAGCTCCTGTCCCTGAGCAGACCTCTGCAAGCAGGAGGCAGAAAGAAATTCAAGCTGTAAATAGATGAGTTTGGGTTGCAGTGTGTCACGGCAGGAAAGGTTTTGTAAAATGCAGTCTAAGCCTTACGTGCTGCATAATAATCCAGGCTCTTCTGCTATTGTTGAAAGAGTTTTCTTCTTGCTCTAAAATGCCTGCACTTCCAGGACAGGCTCTGACTTTTATGGCCCCAGACGGAACAGAAAATGGTTGGTTTTGGCTTCAGCCCATCGAAACCACAGACAGAAACACTGTACTATGCTGCAGTCAACTCTTTCCATGAACAGGCAAGGGAATGTATTGGATGAGATGCTCTGTGGTTATCTGTTACTTAAATATGCCGTCCCAAATTTGTATATGTAACAAAAGTCATGGTAGAGACTACGAGACAAAGCTCAGTACAGCCTCTATGAACGTGGCTCTCCTATTGGAAATAATAAAAGAAGAAAGGATGACTTGTTTCTTACTGCCTATTGACACAAGCATTTCTGGACAGATTTTTAGTCTTGCATTAACCAAAACTTAACAATCTCCCAAAAGGAGGGAGGATGACAGGAAGACTGAATGGCTGGGGACTGGGGGAATGGATGAATGCTGTGGAACTGGAGTCTCTCCAGGTCTCCTGAGCTATTTCTGGTTTTGCAACACTGGTTAGTTTGCAAAGCGTTTTTCTGTAATTTAAACCTATCTGTTTTCATGGATGACTCATTTTAAGAAATAGCATTCTGGCTAAAGGCAAATCTGTGTTGTGTGCTTAGAGTAGAAATATACTTCTCACTAAAAAAAAAAAAAAAAAAAAAAAAAAAGGTGAGATTTTCTGTGCTGTATAGTCAGATAGCCTGCCTGAGATGGAAAGTGTTCCCCTAGTATTTCTATTAAAATTTAGTTTCAAACCCAGTAAATCCGAAGAGATTTGTGCTGGGCAATTAAGGTAAGAGTATGACATTCCCTACCAAAAGGGCAAAAAAGCCATCTCTGTGGGGTTCAGCGAAACTCCACAAAATGAAAACAGGCAACAGATAAAGAGACAGACCACTCCAAGCACTAAAAGAGCATTTTAAATAAAATGTATACTTGGAAAGCATTTTTCTGGAAACAGGCTTCTTGTACAAAACATGCAATCTGCAGCTCAGATCTAAAAAGAGAAAAAAGAGCATGTTCCAGCCTTGCTATGACTGGTGGTGTAAGAATCAGCTGCATAATCTCTTAGCATTAAAACCAGCTGATAAGCAGTCAGAAAAAATGGATATTTTATCAAACTGTTATTACGCCAGAGTAGAGTGATTCTTTCATGATCTCTCTCTGGGTTCACACATTACAGTTAACATTAATATTTTTGTAAAATTGTTGCCCTCCATAAATGGCTTAGAAATACTATAGCATATTGGAATTTTCATAGATATATAACTTTACAGTGTCTATATTGACAAAAATATTCAGTGCATTCCTGCTTCCTGATGAAATGGAGTAGGTGGAGTTTTTCCTTCCACAGAAACAAAATAATTGTCTGGATGATAAAACAATTTCAAATGCTCAGCATCATTGGCACAAAAAAACTAGCCATCTGCAACTGATCTGAAATCAGCTTGTAAGGAAATTGGCCCAAAATGGCTGGTCAATGGCCTTGCAGGTCATATCATACATCATAGTACAAGTAGGAGAAGCAGTGAGAACACTGAAGGAAAAGTAAAAATAAGAAGAACATACCTAATGAGACACTGTGACTTGAAGGCACTGAGCCTCCTGCTTCCCAGGACAGCAAGAACTTCTAACTTGCTTTCAGTGAAATAAGTTTGTTGAATTTTCATTTCTTAGTCTGGATTTTTTGGGGTGTTCTCATTCTCACCTTGCTAGCAGGATTCCTTGTTAACCTCTTGCTGAGCCCCTTTATACTTATCCTTCCTGTTTAAGATCTCCTCTTCTTTTATTTTCCTGAGCACTTTGTAATATTTACCACTAGGTGCACAAGCAGATGTGCAGCACCCGTACTCATCCTCTGAAGACAGACTTCCAACAAATTTGCTCATTTAGTATACTTATCCATCACGGCCAGAATATGCTTAGCTCTTACGTGATTGTAGAGGTATAAAAGACAATGTAGGATACCTTTACCATTTGCTGGGACCTGCAAAATGGCTAGATTAATCTACTACTATTCTTGCGAAAAATAGTTTTTTTATTAGTCATCTTTCAGATTATGAAAGCGGAAAGCAGCCTTCATCACTAGAGGACCTACATATTTTTTCCATATGAAAACTCAATAGGTGGCCCTTTGTTTAGTAACTAAACCTGTAGTAAGAATATATGAAAAATACCATTCCACATTATGGCAACATCCCTGCAGGTTAGGAATATATGAGAAATATCTCTTTTATAGACATTTGGGCAATAGTAAATGCTGATAGGTTTTTTACGCTTTTAAATGTTCTGAATTCATAGAAATTTGATGTAGACCTATTTTTGGTTTAAATGCCCTTTTTTTTCTTGTTGTATTTGCCGAAGAACAAGTTATCACGTATAGTTTTAGTACTCTGAAGATTGTCAGTCTGTGCGTGTAGCAATTGCTGGTGGCCAAAAGGAAAAAGGTGCCCTTCACCTCAACGCCACAGTGGGCTGTTTTTCTAACCACAGTTTTGTTAGGTGGCAGCTAGCCAGTTTTGGGGGGGCTTTTTCTAGATAGGAACCCCATAACATCTTAGTAGTTGCTGCCAGTTAGATATGATTCCTGCAGTCCATCACTGGGACTTGATATGGGTGAAGTCACAGTGAGTGTAACACTCGCGGCTGGAGAAAATATTGACCTTGTCATGTGACACTAGATTCGACTTTGAAACCCTGATCCAGACACTGTGCTTATGCCAGAAAACAAAACCTCCCATTTTCCTGCCAGCATTCCTGGCTGTCAGATACTTCAGACAGCAGGAGACTGGAGCCCCATTATCTATGTGCTTTATAACTCCCCCAGCGTTTGAGGTGGACTGAAGAGGTTCACACCTTTCTACTTCACACCTCAGCTGTCTATTATTTTATTTGCTTCCCAGTATCCAGATGCGTATTCCCTCACTGCGAGTAGTATTAATTTCAGTGCCCTCATTTCTTTGAACTGACGGTTCAAGCATGTAGTTTCTTTATCAAGTGGGATGCGACCTCTGGTCAAGGTTCCTCAACCACAGGTGATGTGGAGAAGGTGGCCGGAAGGCATCTCTCTGCAGGTGTGTTGTGCTCTTGCTCTTTCCCAGACACCTCCTGTGGGGCAGAAGCATGGTGCTGGGCAGGATCCTCACTCTGACCCCATGTAGCTGTCTTTGTTTATGACTTGGGGGTTAGTCATTTCATTTCCAGTCAAAACTGCCTAGTTCATGTAAGAGCTAGCTTATTTCTTGCTGATGTGTCATCTTGCCATGCTGAAATACTACCACCAACACTGCTTTGTCTCCACAAGACCTTCAGAAGGTGGTCAGGGACATCCAGCTTGTGAAGGGTGTTGAGTTTCCCTGCTGATCACAACAAGGCTGCGATTTCATTAGGTATTCGAGCATCCAGTTTTGGTTCCACTTTTTTTCGCAGGAACATTATTTTTGCCGATAACCTCTCGTCTGGGCAGAATCTCAGCATAACTCTCCCCGGGCTGATTGATGACTTCCTGGAGCTGGTGTTGCAAGGCAGTCTGCTGAGCGCTGCTTCCTCCAGAGACGCTGCCGAAGCCGTTTGGGGCTGTAAATGGATTGCATACGCAGGCAGCTCAGGAGCTGCAGTACGCTAACATTTTATGGCTATTTTTTCCTTCTCATTATGTCTAATACTAGTCATCCAGGTGCTGTGGGCTTTCCCTCCCCCTGTTGTCTTGGTTGCATGAACTTGCTAGGAACTATTTATCTGACATTTATATTACCAGGATAAAAAATTGCTACATTTGTATTTTTTTGTATTTCATTGTAGTTGTACCCCTCCAGAGGCATTAACAACTGTGCTGCTGCAAGAGTATTTGTTTCCATCTTTAATTTGGCTGATTTCCATCTTGCATCTGCTCTTTGCTTTTAGAGCGATGGTAAAACTTGAAGGTCACATGTGTGATAAAGATCTGTATGAACGAACTTAATCAAGATTTCTTCTAGAACAAACTGTGGAGATCGTGCTGACCTACTCGACCAGTCATCCAGAAAATATGTCTATGGATTCAAGTCATTTATTAGTCTTGGCTTTTATTTTATTATTTTTTATGTTGTTCACCATGAAATTTTCTCTTACTAAACATGAGATCCTGCTGGGGATTTTGGTAGCTCAGCTCCACTTCTGTTCTTGTATGAGTTAAATATGCTGTTGTTTTTGTTCTATAAATGTGAATCTCTTTCAGTTGACAGAGGTTTCTGTAGTACACAGATTGCTGCATCCAACATCTTGATCTGGATTCCATGCTCTTACCCATCCCAGCCTGTTAGTGTTATCTGCTCGTTTTTAGGAAAACAATTTTAGCTTTTATTTCCTGTCAGATCAACTTCCAGCCTAGTTTACCACCTCCATCAAAAGTCTCTGAGACGCTACTGTCTAAATATCTTGAGCTATAGTATAAATAGGTCTTGCAATTTGTTTACAAACATGCCTTTTTGCACAGATCACAGAAAAAAACCCTATAGATGCATTTTGAAAAAGGAGCCCCACTTAGGCTGCCACATGTTTATTCAATAGCCGAGGCTCCTTCTGCAGTGTATGATAAATAAACATGTGATTGAATTAGATTTAGTGCATGAACATCTCCCACGAACTGATAAAGGATGTAGCAAAGCAGAACAGAAAGTCCTATCCCGCGTGGTGCTCCTTTAAGCAACCCTGCTCAGAGAAAGGAGGCTTGTTCCTCCCCAAACCTCATCCCTGCAGAGCTGGGCAGGATGGCAAGCCCGTGGAGGTGGCCGTGCTGCTGCCCTCCCCGCGCCACGGTCCTCGGGGTCAGCTGGGAGCCTGACCCCAGGCAGTCACTCCCACGGCTGGGGTGTGTGTGCCTGTGCAAGAACCCCCAAGCTAAATTCCCACCTCCCCATGTGTAGGGCATGTATTTCATCACAGCCTTAGATTGCTTCCAGATGAGCAGAGACAACTACAGAGGAAAGCCGGTTTGCAAAGATGGTGATGCTAGCAATGGACTTTCTGCTTGGGCAGCCTTGCCGCAGGCATACTGAGCCCGGTCTGCCCTCTGGGATCAAGAGAGAAGGGGAGGTGGGTGCTGGTGAGCCACCCTCTGCACTGCTCCCTCTCCCAGGGTTGTCCCTCTTCTCTGCAGCAACCCATGCAGAAAACCTTCTCTGGATCAGCTCCCCCCTTGCCCCCCCCAAAGCAGACAGGGAAGATCGACACCTTGGTGGCACGGGGGCTGCCATCTGCTGGTAATTATTCCTTTTTTTTCAAAATTAATTTAATGAAGTGCAGTTAAACAGCCTTTCAGAGGCACCCCAAGACTCTTTCATTTGGTGTGATTATGATGAGGAGAGAGTTGCCCGTTGCAGCAGCCAGTGGAGGCAGGACTAGTTGACTGTGCAGATGTGGGACCAGAGGCGGCCGCGTAGGTGGTGCGTCCAGGCAGCGGGCTCTGGAGGTTGCGGGGTGTCACAAGCTGTCCGTGAGTCAGTAGAGTTGTGTTGCTGCAAAAAAAGCAAACATCCCACTGGCTTGTATAAACAGGCATATAGCCCACGAGAAATGTGAAGTAATCCTTCCGTCCTGCTCCACATGTATAGTGCCTCAGCTGGAGTACGGCAGATGATGCATTTCCAGAGGGTCTGGAGAAACTGGAGCGAGTCCAGAGGGCAGCAGTGGGAGACGTAGTGTTTCCGAGGGCTGTGATCGACGAAGGGAGGCTGGATGAATTAAGCTTACTGTTGTCTAATAAGGGCAGTAGCACAGGACCAGGCTGCAGCCTTAAAGGATGCATAAATGCTACTGGGGTTAGTCTGTCCTCATTGGCATCGGTAGAGAGGATATAAATTAATGACTTTTATTTCAGCCAAGAAAATTCAGGTTAAACACTGGGAAAAGCTTTCTCTTGGGGGAGGAGGGAAATGGCTCTTGGGGATAAACTCTGTGGCAAGGCTGCAGAGTCACCGGCTCAGTGCCAAAGTTGGTCTCCTTCTTGGGAGGGCAGGGAGGCAACAGGCAGCCCGGCCACTCTTCCCTGTCCTCCCATCCCTAGGGCAGGGATCCTCCCCTGGCACCCACCGCCCTCCCCGCTCACCTAAGACAGCCCCATCGACTGCACCAACCCCTGGATGGAAAGCAGCCGCCCGATTCTTTGAGATTTTTTCACATCCATTCTATTTCTAGCTCTACTGACCTCAACTTTTCAACATAGATTTTGTTCTTCCTGAAGGAGTTGATGTATTACATTAGAGCTAAAAGTGAAACTACGCTACTTATAATTTTGTTACAGATTTATTCTTGGGCAATGCTAGACATTACAAGGGTTCAAAACAAAGGAGGTGAGGTCAGTGTTGTGATTCCAGATTGTTTCTTTTTCCCCTTTGAGATGTATTAGGCCTGGCAATTTAATGACTTTAGTTAATAATCCCCTTTTTGCTCTGTGTGTTTTGTTTTTTGTTCAGAAACACAAAAATGTTAAAATGTGTCATTTAAAGGAATTTTGCAGAAGTGTAAACCATGTCCATCTACTTTAGAGCTTGGGAAGTTAAGAACTTCCATATGTCATGACTGCAGCCCTGAGTCAGAGTATAACGTATGTGTTCTCAGCATGTAGAAACGGTAAAGCATTAGAGTTAACGTTTGGGAGAATTCAGCATTTTGTTCAGGTGGATTGCTCAGTCAAAACCTGAAAATATTCTTGGCAAGGCTCTAAATTAGCGTGGCGGTTTCAGGTTAGAGCTGCTGCAAGTTCCAGAGGACTATGAATTTCATTCATTTTTCTTGAGGATCCTGGAAAGAACACCAACACAAAACCTTTTCCTTTTATCTTTTTTCCAAATGCATTTGATAGTTACAGTTTCCGTTTAGACTGACTCTGGCACTGGATAACCTATGATGGGAATTCCATGGGTTTGCGGAAAAAAAAGTTTTACATGGAAATTTTAGATACCCCTGTGAAGTGGATAGTTGAAAAGCAGCTGCAGTAGCTCTGCGTATCTAAATTAATGGATTTTTATTAAATGTAAACACAATCCCTAAAAGTTCAATATTGGAAAGTAGAGCTGTAGGGTGTTTTTTAGAAAAGAAGCACTGGCTGCTTTCTGCACCTCCCAGCAAACTGGGGATGCAGTAGGATGGCAGAAACTTTGTGTCTGTTATCTGAGGCTTTCTCTGAGGAAGTTTCTCTTTGCAACATTGGAAGTTACTTTCCTTTATGATGTCCAGAAATAATGTTCTAAATCAGAGCAGCACTTCCAAGCACAGATTCATGTAGTTTGAACTATATTTTGGAAGAAACCGGTCTGCTGCTTGGATGTGTGTTTTCCTATAAAAAGTATTTTCACACAAACACTTCTTCTTTGATAAATACATTTTCAAGGTTGTCGGTTTAAGGGTTTGTTTACTTTTTAAAAGTATGTCATTTGTGTGGAAATTGTTTCTTTTAGAAAAAAAATGAACATTCATCTTATATCCAGAAACACTGTTTATTTATTCATCTGTCCAAAAGCTAAAGCATTTGACCCAAGCATAAATATTTCGGCTGTAAAGATGCCACAACAGTTCTTGAGAATTTCTGTTTGGGTACCTGAGACTTGTGTTTCCCTGGAAAAGTTGATCTTCAGCACATTTTTGGTTCATGTGATGATGTACTACGAGCACTTTACTGCCATGAGGAATTGCCTTCTTTTCTTCACAAAGAGAGGAAAACGTACTGTAGCATGAGGAGTGTGGTTTTCCTCCAAAACCTAACCGAGGTGCGGGGAAGACAGCATCCCTCTCCTCATGCATTTCAGATTCAAAATATTTTTTATTTCTTCAATTGCAAAAACTTTAGCTATTTCAGGTGAAAAATTTTCAAGAACAGAAGAAGGAATGAATAACTCTTTTCTGATGAGTTCTAATATAAATCATTGAACCACATTTAATTAATATTTTATTTTGCTGCTTCTGCTGCTTTGGTGCCAGCCCAGGGCAGATGCTCACAAGTTTACTTCTTACTGACTTCCTTAAGCGTCATTCATTTTTTTTGTATCGCTTATCTCTGTTTTTGTCCCTTGGAAGGAACTGTCCTATCATAGTGACTTAGAAGATTCTCAAATAATATCTACCCAAATATGTCTTTGGTTAATTTGTAAAATTTCAGTTTCTTTTAAATTCAGGAAACATGATGAATGGCAATTTTGAAACCAAGATAGCTATTTGTCATTAGGCAGCCAAGAGCTATTGCAGAACAGCAATAATGCAATGAGACTAATTAGTCTAAATTATGCAGTGAGTTTTCTGTTTTTTAAAGCATTACTTTGGATGCCTCTGAGTTGTTCTTGATCATGTGGCCTTCCTACATCTGCTTTTGTTTTTCTTATCTGGGCAACTCTTTGGGAGAAAAGACTGTTTTCCTTTGGTTCACAACTCTGAACATTATCTTTCAGATATCGGGACTTCCATGAAAATCACATCCTCATTTAGTGCATTAATGTCCCATTATGACCCCTGAACCCCCCCAGACCCTGTGCTGTGATGCTGCCTCCAGCTTGGCAGTGAGCGACACAGTGTGCATCACGAGCCCTTCTCCAGGAAAGCAGACATTTCTCAGCTTACTGTGTGCCAACAACAACATAATAGCGATAAGGAATGAGCAAATGTGATGGGGTAACTTGGGCAGTTCTCTCCCAGCATCACTTCCAGGGCACCATGTCAGAGAGCGATCACTTAACCCCCAGTCATAGCACCAAGACACCTCTGCAGCATTGTACAAAGGTTTAGCCTTTGCTCAAATACTTTCTTATCCAGAGTTTGTCTGCATTTGACAGCAAAAATTGGGTTGTTTTCTTTTTTTAATCTCTTTGTAAAAATGACACATTCCTGAAAAATGCCTGAAGAGCTCTGCAAAAAGACTGATAGAAATGGGGGGTCCATTTGCATATTCTGAAAACTTGTGTAGCTCCTGAGCTGGCCGGCAGCCTCAGCTTGCTGTAGGAACCTGTCACCCAAACATAGGAAGCTTTTCTCTGAGATTCAGACCCATTCCTTTCTTTTCACTGTTGTTTATTATCTCCAGTGCTGAATGTGGAGAAAGGGAGATAAATCTCCGAAATTGCTGGTATTTCATACTTATATAAATGCATCCTTGCTGCAGTATGTACTTGCACCTTGCGAATAGCTAATCACTGCTCAAACTGACAGCAGGTCAAAAGTGCACAGCAGCCATCTCAGGGTTTAAAAAAATAAATAAACAGCAGACTCTGTTGACTCTCCGGTGTGGAGAAACGCACATCTGAACTCCCTGTTGTATGCATGAGGTGTTTCCTCATTTACCACACGGAACATTTTAGATTAACTTCCTGTGGTGACGCATCCCGCATCAGAGCTCAGCAGATAATAACAGGGAAGGAGGCTATGACTTGGGATTAGTGATGTACAAGCAGGGTCCTGTCTCGGTGTGACTTGCTGCACCGGTGATGCTGCAAAAAATTCAGGAGCCCAGAGCAAGCACCACCAAAATATGTAAACATTGGTGAGAAGAAAAAATTGAAGGAAAGCGATCCTCTCATATTTCATAATCTTTTCCTTCTGTGGATAGCTGTGACACAGCAAGCAGAGCAGAAAGAAATCAGCAAACAAGCGGAAGGTGCCTTAGATGGGTGGGCACGGGCGGCGCAGGGAGTGGGAAGAGGGAAGGAAGCCGAATCTGGGCTCGAGGCTCTGCAATTAGTCCCACGAATGTCCCTGGGAGGTGGCCTTGCAGATAAGCACCCCAAACTTGTTGTGGGGAGCGGGGACCCACCGTGGGCTATGGGGAGGTCAGGGCTTTCCGCAGCCACCTCCGCTCCCTGTTTTGAAGGGCAGGTGCAAGTCAATGCACTCAGTAAAACACTAAGCAGGTGGGATTAGGAGGCAGTAAGGAGCCATTAACTGCTGGAAATGGGTTGACTCAGAAAATAATGAGAAGTAATAACAAGAGACAGCAAAAACTCCCAAGTAGGAGCGCAGTAAAAAATGTGGACTATTCCTCCAAAGGAAAGCAGTGAAAGCCTCACTGCCTCCAACAGGAAGGGAGACGTACTTCATCATGGTAGTGATTAGGTTAGGTAGCAGGTCTTCTCCATCTCTGATTTCTGAGATCATACAGCCAGGCATGTTAACTATAATTAAGCATACCATCAGGCATCATTTACCCAGGGGTGTGCCTTGGCTGCTGTGCTCTTGCCAATCTGATGCAATTGCCTCCTTTAGGCATAACTCCCTGAGCACAAGCATCCATGACTCACTGGGGGCTGTCTACCTGTCTGACTGCTCACAGACTCAATTAAACACTGTCACAGAGCAAAACACAGGGTCCACTTGCACTGCAGTATGCCATGGCAGCCTGGTGCGTGATGTTACCTTATAAAGGTGTGTGGCCAGGACCATGGGGTGTGTGGTGGCACCCTCCTGCGTGTGCACATGGAGAGCTAGATGTTGCTCCAGTACTTTACTGAAAAAATCAGGCTTAATACAAATAATTCTCTCCCTGAAAAAAAAAAAAAAGAAAAAAAAAAGAAAAAACCCAGAGTGGAAGTGGTGATATATGCTAAATGCTGTCCTGTCCTTTTTAAAGGTCTGATCTCTACTTGCTCTGAATTCAGTGCTGGTCTTTATCAGCGCCATTTTTAATGTCGCACACTTGGACCGCTGGATGGCAGAGATCCCCAGTGCAATGTAGGGGATGGTGTTAAGACTCTAGTCTAATACTTGAGATGCCTTGGTTTTATTCCCTGCTCTGATGGTCTAATCCCACATTCATCCCAGCTAAATTTAGGCACTTAACAGCTCTGCCTGAAGTAGGAGCTTTGCTTCCTTTCCGGAGGAGGCAGGGATGATGCTGGGCTGTGGTCTCTCTGTGCCTTATATTTCTCAGAAGCTGGGGAGAGGGCTGAGGAGATTGGGGAAGGGCTGGGAAAATATAAAGAGACTGCAAAAGAAGAGGCACTACTACCAGGCACTGAAGTGAAGGACTAACCATCAGGTAAAAGACGTCAATTTTCATCTCTGAAGTAGGAGAAATGGTCTTTATGTCAGAAAAGGGTAAGGAGGAGGAATGCGTTGAGGGTTGCGAGGGATTTTGATGAGACAGTAATGGGGAGCAGGGCAGGAAACGTTTATTTAAAGACCAACCCCAACCTGTTTCTTCATGCACCAGTGCTGTGTGCCACGTAACTCATCAGGATTTGAACAATGTTAGCCATTTCTTATGGGCTTGTCAGGCCAAAGCTTGGATTCTCTGTAATAATTAGAAAACAAGGTGACGGGCCAGCTGCTAGCTTTCCGTAGACCTCTGGAAGAAGCTGGGAGGCTGGGGTGAGCCACGCTGAGGGAAAAGAAGTGTTCACAGAGATGCCAGTAACAGTACTGCTTGGTACATCAGCATACACTTACAAGTGCCCTCATGAAAGAGAAGAAATGGTTGATTGGCAGATGTTGTGACAATTATTTTTCACAGGTGCATACGAGGGTTAGAGCAGACATGGGTTTTAAGAGACTATCGTATGTGGCTGCATGTCATCATCAGAATGTGCAGACACAAAATCACTGGATCCCCGTAAGTGGATGTTAATGTACTGCAGCTGGCTTCTTTTTTTTTGTTTTGGAGAGTACACCGAGTATATTATTACATGAGTGTGGTAAAGAGCAGTGGCCTCTAATGACCATAACAAATTAATCCTTACAAAAGCTCTATGAGTAGTAGCATTATTATTAATGCTGGCAAAAGTCTTTAAAGGCGAAGCATGAAGTAAATGGAAGGTGTTTACATTAGCATTCCAGATGTTTGATAATGAACAGCCCTATGGACATGCACTTGCTCCCACCATCTCCTCTGGAGCATGTCACAGATGATGAGTGGATGAAATGTTGCGCTGATACTGAGGATGACTGTTGACTTTTAGGAAATGTTGTCCTATGTCCTGTTGCAGCTTTTTTTGTGGCTGTTGATACTGCTGGTTTCCTTCATTTCTGCAGTAGTAAGCCTGGGGGACTGGAGTGCGTCTAAAGTGCATCTTAGCATTTGCATCTTGGTGGACTTCGGCTTTACTATGCAAAATAGCTTTATATAAAACAAATCACAAGGTGTCTCGTTCTCAAAAAGCTGTCACTCTAAATAGGAAAGACAAAAGGAAAGATGTGTAAAAGAGTAGAAAAATTAAACGTGCCTGGCATCTTCCCTGTGGTAGACCTGTAATCCAGAAACCACGCCAAAAGGCTGGCTGTCTTCCTCTTGCACTGTCACTATTCAGTTTCTCTACATTTCTAAATATTTTTTTATCATTTGGTAATTTCTTTCCCATTCCTAGCATGAGCTGCCTGAAAGTCTTGTTGTTGGGTTGAGAGTAAAACCAGATTCAGAAGAAAGTTTCTACTTAGTGACACAGCATGTGAAGCTTCCCACTAGCCTGTGACACTCGACAAAGTTTCCACCTTGGGGGAGGGCTGTGCTTTGAGCAGCCACAGAAGGGATTGCCCTGCTCCTGAATTGCTAGATTTTCCCCTGAAGGGTGAACCAGAAGCATCTTCTTTAAGCCTGACAGGTGAAGCAGGCATCCTGCTAGTCAGCTTCAGTTGTTATCCAGTCACCCCGCCAGGCAGCCGCATCCTGAACACTTCACACTGCTTTAACTTGGTCACTTAATTGGTGAGAGGCACGGGTTAAAATTAACCCTCAGCTTCCCGAGCTTGTCTGCATTTTATGAAATAAAAATGCTTTAGGGAGCTCTGAATCGTGGATGTAGTCCAGAGGGTGCAGGGGGAAAACACCTAAGAAATCCCTCTTTAATAACAGTGAGCCTGTATGATTTGGTCTGTGTGAGTGAGTCATCATTTCTGTAATGATTTTGAAGAGGCCACTCTGCTGTCCTTGTCCCTGCTGTGGGTCCCCAAGTCTTACCTTAAAGGTGGGATAAAATAAGTTGCCAAGGCCTGGGGTGACTTGCTCAGGGAACCTCGATGGGTCATTTGGTCAAGCAAGGTGGGAGCAGACGTGTTTTGTCAGGGTACCCACCGCCCCAGACGGGCTGGTGTGCTCCTCGGTTAATGCTGCTTGGGAAAAGTGGTCTGCAAACATGCAAGAAACATGCTGGACCTTATGAAAAACAACTGTAAAAGAGATGAGGGATACTTCTGTTTTGTTTATTTACTCATGAGTTCCCAAGGTGGCGGTGTGGCCGGGAGTGCTAATGGGGTTGTTTGAATGCGGATTCAGGAGATGCTCGGGAGGTTTCAGTCCAGGGCAGGGATGCCATCGGTGTGAGAGAAGGTTTAGTGTGAGAACGAAGGTGTGAGTGTGCTGAAAAAAGGCGAGCAAGCCGCTCAGCTTTTGAAAAGGGGGATGAGGGGAACCTGAAGATTATAAGTGCTTCCCTGGGAAATAACACCCTCAAGCCTGGACACACATCCTGTGACATATAACGAGCTGTCAATCAGATGACCTACCAAGTTGTATGGTATGTTCCTCATCACTGGGAGTTTTTGAAACCATGAGTTGATTTTTCACTAAAGGAGATGTGTTTAGTTCAAACTGGCATTAATTCAAGGAAGCCTTCTCGCCTATGTGATAAAGGATATCAAACCAGATAGTTGTGTTAGTCCTCCTTTTGATTTATGAATTTATTAACATTTTCTCCAAATAGTATGTTCACTGGATATATCTTCCAGATTGCAAAAGATGTTCTGTGTAATTTTAAAAATGTGTTGTTGTGATCAGCAGTTTGGACTGATTTTTGAACAAGAATGCATTTTCCTGTAAAGTACAAATAACTTCCACCCCCTCCTCTTCGCCCCCAGCCTGGTCTGTGAATTGTTTTCCAATTTCAAATACTTAATAGGAGGCATCTTTGGTGGTTTATATTCTGGGCAGAATTCATAGATTGCAAACTTTTTGTGATCCATTTTATTGCAGCAAGATTCTTTCCAGAAACGTTATACTATGTGTTGCTGTTTTGTGACTGGGACATGTGGTAACTCTACTTCAAGAACTACTCAATGCCAGATACCACAATACATTTCTACGTTGTCATCCATATAGAGAAAAATCAGAAACATCTGTCCTTTTTTTTTTTAATTCATTGAAAAGAAATATAAGCACAAACTAGTATAGGTAGTAGAAGTTGGTGCACAAGAGTGAAATAAAGAGAGCCATGTGGAAGCATATTCTGGAGTTCATTAATAAAAAAGACAAATCACTAACCATTATTTACTAGTAATAAACATTGATGCTTAATATTGTGCATCTCTTTAAGAGTCATCACCGCTTGTCTTGTGACCATGTGTCTATGTGGAAGGTTATTGTCACCTTCCAGTCTCTGAAATCAATTGCAGTTTTTCACCTTTGTTGAAACTTGCAGCTGTGTTTTTAAATATTCACTCAATTTAGAAGTTCCTTCTCTTTAAGAGTATGTTTATTACCGTGTTGTTCTTTAGTCCCTCCTTAGGCCAGGTATCTGATCATCAGGACACATACTTCCCTTCTGTTCACATTTTGTCATGCCATAGCCAGGCAGAGCCGCGTCAGCATCACTATATGGAAAATTATTCCAGGCCCTAAAAGTTAAAATTGGAAAGGTATTACTGGCAGGTTAACATAAAGAAAACCCAATGCATTTTGCCTGAAGAACAGCAGGCAGGATGAACAGCTTCTTAGACCTTGCTCAGTACAAATTTTTCTATAAGCTCACAGGCACTCCTCTCAATAGAGACAACAAAGTTACTGCCACTTTTATCATGCTGGGGTGTATCAGCTCCATGGGATAAACTTAGCAGCGTTCTTGCTCCGAGTACTTGGAAAGCATCCCTTTATGTCTCAGTTTTCAGCATTCTTGTAGATTAGGAAGACTCTATCTCTCTTTTTTCACCCTTCATAATTTGTATAGAGATATCACTTTCGCTGTATGTTTGTTACAGTTATTTTTTTGGAAAACAGCAGTCATTTTTCCAAACGCTGTTGGCCGATAATATGACAAGAATATACCAGTGCTATTTCCTTAGATTAACAAATCTCAGTTTAAACAAGATTGAAAGAGTAAAGGTTGAGTGAAATATTTTAGTTCAAGCTTCCTTAATGAACCTAGGCAGAAATTTAGTATGCCTTGAAAAAAATGGGTTTATTACAGCCAATTATTTCTACTGGGGAAAGATAGGACATAGTTTTAAAAGCCTCTGTATCATGTTAAAAATATCAATAAAATATTCTATAACTAAGAATGATTTTGTTTCAAAATACTTTACAAATTTGAACACAAATATTTCACCTTCCTAACTGAAATTATTTTTGTGGTTTACTGAAAACTTTGAAAAATAACCATTAATTTTTTTTAGCAGAACTGCCAACAAACCAGATAATCAGTTACATGCATCAGCCCTTGGCCTCGTATTTATATCATTGTCAAAATTACAAGAAGTTGTTTAATTGTAATGATGCTGAAATTTTTTTCAGTTTTGTTTCTAATTTTGCCTGGGTAAGATTTGTCCTCTCTGATACTTGCTCCCATGTGACTTTTTGTGACCCTACTGCCTTTTTGCGTGCTCCTGGAACTAAAACGTAGGACACAGGGCTACAGACTTTTTTAAAAAAACAAAAAGGTAATGCTATTCAAAAAGCATTATTCAGATGCAATAGATAATTTACTTGGAATTCCCACTTTATTTATGCCTTGCCCTCCTTCTAATACTTTCTTAGGTATGGTCTACTTGTGCATGGTGACTGCCTGAGCTGGTATGGCATTTCCTTTGCTCTTATGGCAATTTTAGTTGTCAGTGATCATGACAGGAACAGACAAATTGAAATCGAGCAGTTTTAACAGTTTCATGAAGATTCAACAAGATGGGCATGTCAAGACTACGCTAGCTTGTTTTTAGGAGCACTATCAATGCGCCCTTTATTGTGCGGGAACAGTTGTGCCTTTGTTTTGATGGCACTGTTTTTTGGAAGACGGGTGAATAAGAGACCATTGATACTTTTTTTTTTCTTTTTCCCAAATCTCGCATGTGTCTTTTGACTGGCACGTCTCCCTCTGAAGCGTAAAAACAGTGTGCCACTTTGCTTTTTATATATTTGAGGAGCCAAAAAGGGGGGAGGAGCAGTGGGTACCAACACTGTTGGTACTAACACCTAATTTTATCCTGAGATTCAGCAAATGAGGCTATTCCCTGGCAAAGCCAGGGAGCATCACTGCTAGGTTCGCAAGCCTCTAACAACTAGACACGTGTTGATGAAGGATGAGGTAATTTCCAGATGATGTGTGGCAAGTGCCGTGAGAGTAACAGTGGCAGGAGAGCTGGTGGTGGGAACGGTCTCCTCACAGGTTGTTACCACAGTTGTGCTCGGTAAACGTCTGAGGTAGGTCTCATGGAGAGAAAGAGAAGGGGAGGTGGAGGAAAACAGTGAATTACTGACAAAGTCTGCTCTGCTTGTTCATACTTTTTTTCACTCAGTTCTCCCTTCAGTTGCAACAGCCCAGACTTTGCATGACAGATGGCTTACCGTTTCTCTCCTGTAAGATGCTAAGAAATTTCTGAGCAGAAACATGCAGCATTACTTTCAGAAAGGCATTTTGCAACATCCAGGCTCTGGCTGTGAAGGACCTGAGGTCTGAGTCACGTAGATCATAGGGAGGAAAAAAGCAGTAGGGCTTAAATGTGTAGCATCCGAAAATACGCTTGCTGCTTCCAGTAGGTGCTCTTTGATTTTAGTTTCGGATTCAGAAAATGTAATGAATTCCAGATATTGCCAGTATTAATATATAAAAATCTTTCTTTTTTTGTGTTAAAGTGTTAGTTTAAAGCAATGAATAAAAATATTGGAAATATCATCTTCCTGTAGAAAAAGTCTATTTCAAGTTTATAGCTCATATGGCCAAATAGTAAGAAGCAGCATGGCATCTTTAGAAACATCCATAATGAAACTTATCCTTTTGTAGACAGTAAAGAATTTAAGTAAGTTTAATTTGATCTTTCAGGTGGGATTTTTTCAAGTAGTTATTACAAAACTGTGTGTGAATATAAACACATCATCTTTATGAAAATAAAAATGAAATATAAAAAGTACGTCAACTTGGATATTGGTCGAGATCTGGTCTAGAGCCACAGCCATAAGTGGGTGGCTAGACCATCAGGGGCCCTAAAATACAAGGTCAGAGAAGATACACTACATTAGGAATGGTTATTTTAAATCATCGAATACTCAGTGCGGAGGTTACTTTCAGAATTCTTTATATCATAGTGTAAGACAAAAGTTTGGCTCTGGCTGTTTCAGTTTCGGCATAATATTTTTCTGGTTGTGGTATCACTTTAGAACTCTTCCGGTGGCTTTAATTCATCACATGAAAGCTGAATAATCTTTATGTATATTTGTGAATATTGCAGCAGGCATAAAATAACATTTTGCTTAATAACAAGTTATTCCTTTATTTGTTTTTTTTAAAGATATAATGAATCTTGCAGGCCAGGTTTGATTAACAATAAATTTGTTTTCAGTTCACATGCATATCCAGTATCTTACATAAACATGGAAGAAGGTACTGGAAAAAGCCATAACCATGTGCGGACTTGCAGAAGTAAACAAACCTTAAATTTTTACCTGAAGACTAAAGGAAAAGGTGTTATGCCTCTGGCCTATCATTCAAAAGATTTGGTGACATTCCTGTAAATCCAGAAAAACCTTCCAAATATGGACCTGTAAGAAGGGAAAAAGGGAGAGTAAAAAAAACCACAAAAAAACCTCAGCAAACAGACAACTCTTGAGCAGGATGATGGAGATGCAAGGTCCTGAATGAATGCAGAACTGGACCCCTAAGTATTTAAAGCCAGATCATGCAAAGTGCTTCTGAAAATAAGGCTACTTGTTTCCTCCCAGAAATCACTTGGCAGTTTTCAAGCCCTCCACAGTAGCTGAGATCCTGCCTCCATTGAAGTCAATGACTCAGCTGGGGCCAGGTTTACACTCATATGCTCATACTAAAAGTAATGCTGAAAATAAGAAGAAATAATGTTTCTGGTCATGTTCTGGCTCAGTGTTAGACCTTTGAGTGCTGTAAGATCCTTTGATCTTTTCTGTTTCCCTGTGAAGACCCATCACCTTATAAACCTTGTGTTTTTTGGTTTTTTTTTTTGTTTGTTTTTCTTTAGTGATTACTGTATCAGCTTCCCCAGATTTGAATGAAATAAGGAGAGGTGCCTTGGTGACCAAATTCTTGTTAACTATTTAAATGTGGTCAGGGAAGGGAGTAGGATTTGCATTCAGCAAATGAGCTCAAGCTTACAAGCTGTTATTTTTTTCCTTCTTTACTTGGAGCTGCTTAACAAGGATGATTTATTTGCAAATGAATTACTTTAATAATAGGGTTTGAGTTACACAGAACACAGACGATCTTGACCCCATCTCTGCAGCTGTAAAAGTAACAGCGTGGGTGTGGTTGCCTGGTGGCTGGCCAGGATGATACAGTTCAAGGGGGTGGATAAAATAACATTTACACTTACAGTAACTGTTTAAAAATGTAATTTGAGTTCTGCCAAATCCTTCCAGTTCGTTTTGGGAATCCAGCTCGTTAGGGTTGCCAACACTTAACTCTTCTCACCCTTGCTTTTTGCAAGTTATCTCCTCCTGCCAGATGCATTTCGCTGCAGTAGTCTCATTACGGACCGCGAGGTTCCACCGGGCTTGCTCTGCGCATGGTTACGGTGGGACACTCGTAGCCGACAGCCCTGCCTAAGCAAGCAGTGACCGAGCCTGGCCCGTGAGACTCAGCATGGAGGGGGAACGCGGTCGCAGAGGAAGCATTCCGCTTACAGCTCTGTTTGTATCTGCTGCAGCAAATGCTCCCAAGCCAAGCAAGGTCAGGCATCTGTCGGATCCTTGAGGAAGCATGTGGCGGAGAAGACGGAGGCTTGGAAGCTGGCATTTGTCTTTCTGAGCTGGAATTGCAGAAGTGGGCCATGGGTACCAGGCATCCTGTCTAACAAAGACATAGAATGTGGTCTTGGCCACTTTGCAGTCTCACAGCTGCTTTTTAAAAGGGGGCAAGAGTTGGCTGAAATAGCCAGATCATTCCGACCGGAATAAGCGGTCTCTCTTCCTGCGCCCCTCCTGTGGCAGCACCCTGTTTGAGGACACAGGGAGATCCTCCACCAAGGCTGGCACAGGCTGCCACACGCAGAGCTTTGCTGCGTCGAGTCCTTGCAGCCCTTACCTGCGTCACTGCTGCGCCCAGCAGCGCAGCCAGTTGTGAAGTGCTTGTAGCACCCCTGAATAGAAAGGGCAAGGCATTATTTATGGCTGGGAATAACAATCGCTTCCAAAGGCGTACTGTGAGCTATGCTTACCTGTGTAAATTGATGGATTACTGTCTTTTGTTAGACAAAGAACCCAAGCAGGGGGTGCTTGGGCTGCTAGTGCAAAGAAGAGTGTTTTGAAGAGTTTGCGGTCTCTGCAGGTTGAAGACTCATGTTCACAGCTGGTCCATTCAGTCCACTTTTTAGGACTACTCATGGAGTCCTTGCTGACATCAACCTATTTATCGCATGATAGCATCCATGACTAATGGTTGTCTACTATTGCTGTGCCATGCTAGGGAATGGTTCACAGAGCTTAAGACCTGAGGGACCACTGTCTGCCCGGTTTATGTTAGGCTGTCATAATTCATCCACTTTGGCTAAAATATGTTTTTTTTCAAATCAGCATCTAGTGTTGAACACGTAAAAGACATAGAATCAGCTCTTTGGTGACTTGTTCACATGGTGAATTATTGCCCTCACTTGTTAAGAAAAAGTCAGCCTTTCTGCCTTGAATTTGGCAAACTTTTTCAGATTAAAACATGGCGTGCTTTTTTCAGATTAAAGAGCACTCTTAGTCCCAAATACCTTTTCTTAGTGAAGGTACATACATGTTCACACCGTTATCAAGTCAGCCTTATTTTGCATCTAGCTCGTGCAGTGACAAGATTTGTGATCTTGTCTCCTTTTGTCCATCAGCTTCTCTTACCTAACGTATTTGGAATATTTTGCTGATTTCAAACAAATTTGAAAGAGTGTAGAAGTCTCAAAGAAGAGAGTTCACACTGGCTTGATGAAAAATTGGCCTGGGTAGAGGAGAGAGACTCAGAGAAGGGAGAGCTTAGCTGGCACACACTCTATTTGGCAGCACAGGGCCAGCCGGTCAGTGTAAAAGTATTTACAGGCTACCTGCAGCATGTGTCAGCTCATGTCTAGTAGGGGAGTCATAAGAGACATCGAGACTACGGAGAGTTTTCCTTCAGCTTTGTTTCCCTCAAACCACTTTCCACCAAAAATTGATATGAATTCAGGCATCAGGAATTCTGTTGTCGCGGAACATTTTCTTTTTTATAAAATGAATTCGTTTTCACTCATTAAGCTTTTCAGTAAATGACACTTTCTTCTGCCCTCAAGTCCTCTGTGTCTTCTTGTCTTTCTCTTTTGCCCTCTCCAGATTTTTCAGCACCTAAAGTATGAGTGTCAGACTGCATGCAGAAGTCTATTATTGGTCTTAACAGTGCCTTATTCACACACTTACTTTCTCCTTTCTTCAAAACCTTCTAGTTTTTCTTACTGCAGCTTTGAAATTTGAATGTTGCTTATCTGTCATTAACCCCAACTAGTCCTTGTAGCCGATGATTGCTAACCTAGTGCCTACCCAGTTCTGCAGGCAGAGGCTGTGTATTCTGCTCCCGACAACATGGCCATGCTTGGCTCTGGACACACTGTCTCTGGTATAATGTATGGAGTTTTCCAGATCACTCTATTCAGCCACCATGGTCTTCTCAGCACTGCAACAAGCTCTTAGTCATCTTAGTCTTACCAAATAATTATTTTTTATTTACTTCTGCTGATGTAAAATGCCATGGTACATCTTTTCAACGGAGCACATAAACATCCTGCAACGTAAGAGAAGCAAACAAAAGACATTGGATCATATATGAGAGATATCAATTACATCATTGATGAACTGCTTATAAGATAGCACTGAGGACAATGTAGTAATGTTTTGGAAGAAATCTGTGCAACTTCCATAATCCACTGATGTTCAGTAATTCTGCAATGGGGAAAAAACTGGTGACTTGCCCAAGGTCCTACATACATGGTTCCAGACATCATGACCATACATGGTCATCGCTGTCCTCAGAAACATTGCATGTAGACTTTATGATCATATAACTTCGCATTTAATTTTATTTTGAATTACATTTCCATTATCAGGAGAATATTCCTAACAAGCTTAGGTTCAATGAAAGCCATTGGATATACCACTGTGTAGACAAGAAAATCCTCTCAGAATAGATCAAGATTGTTTTTCCTTTAAAAGGTCTGAAACTCTGCATTTTTTATGGGGAACTCGAGCATTCATTTTTAAAGGAAATTCATTATAGAAATCTTCAACACCTTTAAATAAGGTGTGAATATTTCTTTTTCTCTGTTTTTATTAAAGCCTTGACCAACTTTAAGTGATTCAAACACTGAAACTTCCATTCAGTATCAGCCCAGCATTTATAGAATCATGCAGCCAAAAATCTGGAAGCCATTGAGTAAACTGTACCCCAATCTTTAGTATTTGGAAGTCCATTTAATCAGGCTGTTGAAGGAAACATGAGGCTGTAAAATTGTTTAGACATTCAAATAAGTGAAAATTAATTGTGAGGAAGTTTTCCTATCTCCATTCACTAAACAAATTCAATCCACAAAATGTGCTTAAGGCATCATTTGAAGTGAGCATGTAGGAGTATATTGTTTTAATTAGGAGATGGCAGTTTCAAGTACAACTTCTGAATCCAATCCAAGATTTTCAGTGTACACAGAGTGTTTCCAAAACACACTTTTAAATATTTCAGCTTCAGCTCTGGTTTTAAGTACTGCAGTTTGATGAGCTGTTCTAGTCTGGGGCTAGTAAACAAGTCTAGAACTTGCTGGATTTCTTCCAGCAGATAAATTGTCATCCGCTTACTTTTAACATTGCCTGGATTTATCAAGTCTGCCTGCAATCTTTGTCTCCAGGATAACATGCAATGCAGTCAACTCATGGGAACATGGAAAGATTCTCAGTTGTAATAATAACTTTAAAGTGAGCTTTTTGTAAAAAATCTTCCTCGTGGCTATAAAAGAGGTTAGCTTCCCTGAAGGTACATTTTCACATCAGTCTGCAAGATTTTTGACATATCAACCCTGCTGAATTTTAATAGGGATAGAGTGCTTGGTTTTGCATGTAGTAAAGATGTTTGATCTGCATCCAGATCACAGGTCTGGTTTTTTTAGCTTCCCAACCTACAGCAGCTGTACAGGTAAGAGCAAACTAGTATGTGTGTGGATACAGGACAGCATGAAAATGCCAGGTTTTGTGATTATGTTGCCCATGGATTTCATTGGTCAAAAAAGATCTCTTCATCCAGATGCAACATTTTTCTGGTTGTTAAGAGGACATGCAGACATCTAAACATGAAGTTATTCCATGCTGTGCTTAGGCTGAAACATTTTGTGCAGTTTAGAGAGAGATGGAGAGGCTTTTTAATTTTTTTTCACATTTTGGGTTTTTTTTTGAAAATTTTTAAACTTCTTTTTCTTCCTGTGCTCTTCTCTTACCTTTATCAGCCCAACGCACCCTAACATGTTCAACTTAAATAATACTTCACAAAAAATGAGCTCTTTTTAACACTATACTAGGCAAGGTGTCTGTTGGTTTGAGAAGATTCATATTTTCCAAGCCTTGCAGAGATTTTTATTTCCGAGGGGTCTAAAGAGCTTCTCAGGTGCAGACAACCCCATGGATAGGTGCGTGTAAGCATGGCAGGCACCTTGTTGTGTCTTCATCCACAAAAATTTTTGGACAAAAATCTGCTAAGACACCTGCTGTCTGAGCCACCAAATCCCTTCTTCTAGGCAGGAGATGCTGGTCCCTTCTGCTTTTCTTGGCACTTCTAGAAATACCTGGAGGCTGCACGGTATGTCTGTGTTCTTGCTGCACTTACTGCAGGGAAGACCAGTCGGTTCCTGGACACAGCTGGGCTCTTTGAACTGGGCTTGCTTTATCTCCGAAGGCATTATGATGGGGTGTGTGTGTCACTCCATCAAAAAGTAGATGGGTTTTGACACACACACACGAAAAAATCTGACCGGACAGGCGCGGTGTCAGGGGTCTGGAGGTGGGTGCTGGAGGGAGCTGGAGAAGAAGGGAGGGGGTGTGTGAGCTGCAAGGAAAGCTGAGAAATGGAGCTGAGTCACAAGTTTCTGACCGAACCACCTCCAAGTTTCACAGACGTTCTTTCCCAGCAGGACAGCGGGCAGCAGGGCTCACCCTGTGAGCTGTGCAGTCTCCCTGGCTGGCTGCGGAGTCTTGCTGGCTGGAAGGGAGAGGACATTTCTGGTTAGTCTTACTCTGGCTGACAAGATCACTGACTTCTTGAAGCTGTAACAAAGTCCTTTCATCCCACAGAGGGAATGTAAGATCTGATCTCTGGTGGGCTGGGTTTCTTCTCTTGGGGTACTTTGTGTGAAAAGTCAGAAAGATTTTCCTTAGTTTTTCACTGCGGTGCTGCTAGCCTGGTTGTTACACGACACTTTTTAAGAGCTATTTAAAATCTCAGCTGGCTAAAGTGGTGGGGGAGAAAAGCCTGTTTCACATTTAGCCACACAAAATATTATGTTTATCCTTCATTAGATAAAAAAAAATAAAATCTTTGTTTTAATGTGGGTTGAGTCTAACAGGGGAATACTTCAGGTTTCCAAATTTACAAAGTGTTCTTCCTGAGTGGTTAACTGTTCCCACATTTGTAAAAAGGAGGGGAGAGGAAATTGCCAAAGAGGGTTTGAAAATTACCGTGGACATTAATGGTTGTTTTCGGTTTGTTTTTCCTTGTTCTAATTCTAATAAAGTTTTCTCAAGTCACACTATTGTGCCGCTCTCTTCTAAATGTCTGCTGTGGAAATAAGAACAATGTTGGGAACATTCGTATGGAGTTGGTCTGTTTTGCATTACAAAGCATTTTTCTATCATAAAACTCTGGACCAGGTCTTTACCTCCATCATTAAAGATGAAGGGACAGAAACTCAGCTGGTCTACACTGGCTTAGTTCCATGCATTTTACTGCTATGAACAAGTTAAAGATTTCACCCTTTGCAGTAAGATTCCTCTTTATGAGATTTATTTTCCTTTGATTATAAAAATAATCCCTGAAACGTAAAAAAAAAAAATTGCGTCGATTCAGCCTTGGTTAAATCATGGAAAAAATCACGTGCGAGGCAAATTGCAAAAGCAAACATTGCTCTAGCTGCAGCAGTCTGCAAGTGGCAGGACAGCACTGTGCCGTGTGGTGCTCTGTCTGGGATTCGCCCGCGTGGCTGGGGTAGCTATAAGCGAAGTTAAGCATCTGCTTAGAGAATGCGCAGGTAATTTAATCTTAGCTTAAGCCTGCTTGCATAATAAAACATGTCCCTCTCCTCTGTGCCGACTTGCAGGAGCCCACGGGCAGGTTCCTGGTGAGTCCAGAGCTGTGGCACAGCCCTCGTGGCACCATGGCCCTGGCCCTGCCTGGCTCCTGGCTGCCCCGGCAGAGATGCTCCCACTGACCAGGCGTGGTGAGGACGGAGCCGGTGACAACCGCAGCAGTGGCGGTACCCACACCTGGTCCTGCAGCAGCAGCAGCAGCAGCACTGCTTACGCGGCCCCAAAGCCAAGGCAGCCCACTCCTAACAACCCTCTGCTAGGAAAGCCTACTGATTTATTTAGGAGTTTATATCAACCAGCCATGAAG
Organism: Buteo buteo; assembly: GCF_964188355.1. Lineage (NCBI taxonomy): Eukaryota > Metazoa > Chordata > Aves > Accipitriformes > Accipitridae > Buteo > Buteo buteo. Next base: position 30,547,120 of record NC_134171.1, on the reverse strand, counting down.
TGTTAGCTAAAAATAACAGAAGGGCCAGCCTTGCAGGCTGGTGGCAGCCACTTTTGGCATCTTGTCAGAGCTGGAGCTTGATTTTGATTCTGCTTTGCAGCTCTCTGAGCTGACAGAGGGCTACATTTTTAGATGCATGAAGATACCAAAAGTATCAAAAGGACAGAAGCAACAAGCTTCTGAATAACCAGCTTGGCATTTATTTCTACCATCAGGCTCCTCAGTCCCTTCAGAAGTCTCCCCCTAACTTTCTCATGCTGTTACCTATATGGGGGACGAGTGCGCCTCATTATAGAAGCTGTTCTTTATGGCGCCTGATAATTTTGCTGGCTCTTGGAGGATATTTTGGGGGTCCTATTCTGTCTTTCTTTGAAACCTAGCCCAGTTGGGTTGCAGTAGCATGGAGAGTCCCAGCAGAGTGCTGTAGAACAGTCCCGAGGCTCTGAGGTCTCTGCTGAACAGCTGGACGGTATGTAGGCATGACATCCTGTAGCAGACTGATGATTAGCTTTCAAAAAAGAAAAGTAGAAAACATGAAAAATGGTTGGCATGCTGGCAAGCCTACTCTGAGGCTCTTTGGAAGGGATGAGGTGGTGGCTGTAGAGGTTGTTATTCCATGAGCTAAACCAAGGAGGCAGGAAGCTCCCATCAATTGCTTTGTGGTAGAGTCCTCAAGACTGAGTTTCCACCTCATCCTGTCCTTTCTAGCAAAGAAGAAAAATGTGCGTCCTTTAAAGTGGTAATTTGGAAAAAATATAAGCAAAGTCTGTGTAAGCAAGCGCTGGAAAAGTGCTGCCTCTTTTTGGCTCGGCGTGACTGTTTTTCTGTGCATGGACTTCTACACTGTCAGCAGGAAAAGTACACCCTGCTGGACAGGACAAAATTCTGGACAAAAATGCAGCCTCGAGTCAGAAAAAGGCAACCAGGTTAGGAATAAACAATACCTGTTGGTCTCAATGGTGCAGTCATTCTGCTGCTTGCTATGGGGGTTTTCTGGTCCTCATTGTAAGTAATTCATGCTCGGAAGTAACTCTGCATAGGCTGGTAATTCTAGCCACCAGCCAAGATCTATCTCCTGTTCCCCATCAAAATGTGGTCTTTCGCCAAGATATGGAAGTTTTGCTTTTCGCAATTACATACTGAAAGCAGAAACAGTCTTGTTCAAGATTGGTGGGAACAGTTATATTCCCAAAGAGGTCAGAAAATGAATTGCACTGGCATAGTCCAAACAGTGAAGTATCCTTGCTTCCCTTGGGCTCAGTGCAGTAAGTGGGTGAAACCCATGGACCTCAGGGAAAAAGCCCTGAGCAAGGGCTAGGCCAGGTCAGGAACTCACACTGGGGAAGGGGATGTTGCAGTGACATCTGTAGGAGGCACTGGAGCGTATCCAATTCCACCTCACCATTACTGTATTTACCATTGCTCTCTGGTGCGTCAGGTGGTGTCTTCTTCTATGGTGCTTGGAGTGCGGGCTATCGATCACCTCTACTCACCCCAAATAAAGTGGCATTACTGCATTTTTCTCATTTTCTATACAAAAATTGTATTGTCAGTTCTTTCCTTCCTCCTCTGTAAGGAGGGAGGAGGGAAGATCTTTTTTTTAGAAATAAAAGATTTGAAAAAGAAAGGCCAGCATAAAAAAATTACATACTCTTTTCCTTCTTGGACTCTGATCTACCTGAAAGCAACTCAAGCTTCCCTTCTTCTTCAGAGCCCAGGTCCTGTTCTTCTGCATCCCAAAGCACTGGGGTGCATAAAGGTTTGCAATGGTATTTGCTTTCTGCTAGACCACCAAATGCAAAAACTTGTAGAATTAAGAAGGTTGAAAGAAGGAAACCAGGGCATGACTGGTGCTGATGGGCATGCCTGTGAACAACGCCGCCGGCTGCTGCCTTACTTACTGTACCTGGCAGCATTCAGACAACTTTGCCTTGATATTGCACTCCTGAGATTAACAGATGCTATATGTAAATGCTCTGTACAAGCTTAAACCACCACACCGTATGGAGTATGACAGTGTTTAACACTCAAGGGCTGCTTACCTTGCTTCTGAGATATTTTTAAATTGGTACATTGATTTTTGCATTTTGGTGCTGGGTCTGTTTTTAAAAACCACCCAGATGTGGAACCCATTGAATAGATAAGCTGGAATCTGTTTGCAGTTGATAGAAGGAGTTAGCCGAAAGGACTGGGTTTTCTTCCTTTCATTACCTAGCTCTTTCAGATAAGGCAATATCGTCTTAAAAGCTTTTTAAGTAAATAACCAAATAAGATATTTTAAATGAAGGACTTCATAAAAAGTTTTGAGAGAGGCTCATTTTCTTTCCTTTCAATTAATCCCGGAGAGTTCACCACTAGTGTCACCTGTTTTGATGTAAATTGCCTGGAGAGCAAGGCACACATGTGCAAGCTTAAGCTCGGTCACTTCTCTCAGGTACGCATGTGCAAACCTGCAATTGCACAGGGAGTCCACAGGCAAAACCAGATTGTTATGATGGTATATGAGCACAGGTTTTGGTCACAGAACTTTTCAGTTTTGATTACTGCGTGACATCATCCATGGTTTTGGGAACTAGTTTAATGGCTTATTTGTTTAAGAGACTTCAGTAAAGAACTCACAATGGCAACATTAATTCAGATAATTTACTGCCGTTTTCTGCAGAACAAATGGACTCAATGGATTTTTATTTTAGCTCAAGCTCTTTTTAAAGTCTGATCAAATAGTTTGGGAATGTTGAGTTCCACATATGAAATGTTGGTTGTGACCAATTAGAAATACATAATGCTGTTTCTGTTCTTATTTTGGGTGAACTCACTGTTGAGCCAAGGATAGGCTTGTAGGTCTCTAAATGTCTTGGTGCCAGCACATATTAATTTGCAGTTTTCTCACATCGCCACGACCATGGGAACATAGACTAAGTCTAGCCTATAAAATTCTTTCACCAGCATTGTTATATGAAGAAGTGCCCTACTGGAGATGCAGCTCCAAGGTCCTTACATTTACTTGGCTTCTTTTCCTTCTCCAAACCAGGGTAAGTAAGTTCGACTGCTAAGAGCATTATTTATAACTGTGTCTACACCACGGCTAGTTGCTGCACAAGAGCTATCCAATAGTCTATATAGCCGGGTAATAAACAAGTAGTAACAAAAGCCATTGGAAGGGATAAAAGAAATGATGCATAGAGTGCCTGAAGGCACCTTCAGGAATCCAGGTTTGGAAATCCTGAGCCACAAGTTGAATGTAAGCTATTATGTTTAAGATATATAGAAGACTAACGCTCTATGGCTCTGATCAGTTTATTTTTTGATCAAGATGTGCTTTGGACCTTTTGCAGAGGTTGGAAATGTATTTCCTTGTGTTGGTTTTAAGCCTGCTGCTTGATAACCTGATTGATTGCTGCCTATTTGCTCTGTGTTAAGGAAAAGGGAATAGTCATCCCCTATTTGTTTTCCCTGTGTCTTTCATGATTTAATAGATCTTCATTTCATCTCCTGTGCTGTCTTGGTGTCTCTTGTAGTTCTACTATCACCTTCAGGGAAAAAAAGAAAAAATCTCTGAATATATCCACAGATGAATGCAGTGAGAGAACATTTTCTTCTTTAAATAATTTGTATTAGTTCATATAGTCTCTCCAGAACACTGTGTTGACATTTTCCCAGTGATCCCAACATCTCTTTTCTGAGTGGTAATGGCTACTTTAGAGCCTATTACAGGTACAGTTAGGGTAATTTTTCCCTGGTACACTACTTTTAATGCACCAATACCAACTGTAACATGACAAAGTTACAGTATCGAAACCCTTGTGCCTATACTAGTTCTGAAAAAAATCATGTATAATTCCATAGTAATGTATGGCTTTCTGTTCCTACTTTTAATCGGCAATATGCCATAACTCTGATTATCTGTTTTGACTCAGCTATTACAAGCTGCAACTTGCCTTCTTAGGCAAGCATACAATATGCTCTTCACAAATGCTTGAATATGCCGTGACTTCTTTTATTTTGCTGTATTACTATTAGAACTATGTGAACATTTATAGGAGTACCATGCCTCTTCCTTTTTTCTCTGGGTTTTTTTTCCTGTCAATTTTTTGTGAATTTTCTGTCAACAGCTTAATAAATGCATTTGAGAATTTCATGATCTTCATTAAGTAATTCTTGGTCTGCAGATTGTTGCAACTTTGTGAGCAAATATAGGATTTAGAACATGTGTTGTGTTAATGATGCAAACTACCCAATCAAGCTACAAATTGGCACATAATTTAGGACTGGCTCAAGCACAATAGATTGCTAATTGTATAATTCATGGTGCTAGTTGAATTGTTTAATGCAGCTGTTAACTAGGAAGGAAGCATAGATTTTAAATTCTCTCCTGACAAAGAAGCATGTACCTGAGAGAAATGCTGCCTTTAAAGTAGGAATATTTGAATGTTTTAAAATACAGTCTCATAGGGCACGGCTGTCATGATGAACCATGATTCCCTTCAAAGGTAAATGCATCATTTTGGTGGGAAAAAAGTACCGGTTCATAGTTATCAGCAAAATTCAATTCCTTTCTCTCTAGCCTTCCTCCACCTTTCTTGTTCTATTGCTGTTTCTCTCAACAGTTTGAGGCTTATATATGAAGTGATTAGGATGAATATAGAACAGTACTGTTTATGTGTAGTTCTGCATAGACAAAAGGGGTCACTACTCTGAGGAGCTGACTGAAATAGTTAGCTTGGCCGCCGAAGCTGCATGTTGCACACTTTGCTGGCATGCTGATCTCTGTGTGCCATTTACCCTGTATGTGCAAGAACTCACCAGGCTTTGTTGCAAAAGTTATTGAAATGACCTTGCAAGTAGCCAATTAATTCTATTTAAATACTTGCTAATGGCCAGAGAACAAGCATAGTGCAAACTAAAGCTAAATCTTCAAATGCTGTTTTGCCAATAATTAGACTCAGGGCTTGTAAGCAATGATCTGCTATTATAGTTTGCCTGAAAACCCTGACATTTTTCCCCTGACAAAGGTGCTATTGATTGCGGGGCTGTCATGACAGAGCTGCAGTTGCATTCATTGACAGCATGCCTGAGGGTAAGAGACTTGCATATATACAAGGTGTAGAAAATACTTAATTTACTTGTTAAATATGTTCCCTATGCTGTTTCCCATTAGCAAAGGTCTTTGCCAGCTGCGACTGTAGAGCCCACTAAAACTTCATGGAAATGGTTTCTTTTCATGCCTGTTTTTGGAGGTTGGATGTTAGTTCTTTGCGTGTTTCGTAAATTTTGGGTAGAGATTTCTGGACATGAGCAGGAAGGAGCTGCTCTCTCCTGGACTGCCTGGGTGAGAGGAGCTGAGCCAAGCCACACAGGTGAGAGCATTGTGCTCTTCTTTTAGGTGTGCAAACAACCCAATGCTGCTTTGCCTGTGTATGTCTAATACCTGCCCTGGAAGAAATAAGTAAAGCATTTTATATTTGCCTTTGGAGAGGTGCGTGCCTATGCTTTCTGGTTCAATATGGTATCATGGGAGTTGGCAGTATGTAGCCCATATCTTTCTAAAAGACATATGATTTGCTTTCCTGGCTGCCTAGTTTGCTTTGTGTCTATGACCAGTAAAGACGAACTTTGCTTAAAATGTGAAACCATCCCAAAATGGAGACACGTTCCTCTTCAAAGCCAGTACTGAGAGCCAACACAGTTAGCATTAGTCCATATATGCGTGCTTGCAGGCACACAGAGACACACAGAAACAAATATCAGCCAAAAACAGAGAAAAGAGGCCTGGATGCAGTTGTGGGTGAGGGATTATTAGTTAGAGATCCCAATGGTTGGCTTGGAGATCCTGTGTGCTACCAACTTTCTGTGTTTGTGGGCAAGTCATGTACTTTCCATGTAACAAGTGTCTTGTTTGTAGAGAAAGGCTTTACTTTGCTTCCTTTTTTGTTCATTTTCTTACCATGTGTTTGCACATTGCTTGCATATTGTGGTTGCTTAGGGTCAATACATTTTATGTCAAGACAGACATAATACAGGTTTAACTATATGTATAATCTATTTGCCTAGACTGTGAAGAGCTTTCAGGAAAATATGATGCCATCCTAACAGCAAAATTAAACAACTGTAAATTCTCAAATTGCACATCATTTCTAGTCCTTTTTTTTGCTTTACATTTATGTCACCACTTGGTTTGTAAAGTTACAGTAATGTAACCCAAAAGATGGACAAGAATACTGTTCTCATCCTTGGTACTTAACAAGCAAAAATAATTTGAGCAGGTCAGTCAATAATGTGTTTGTCTTTCGACATCTGAAGCCAAACCCCCTCAAATGGATTACGTGGCAGGTTTGCTCAGACATTGCTGCCAGTCTTCAGACCATTGAAGTAGGATCCTAATTTCTAAGACCTTCCCATTCTGGGGACCTTGTTCCAGAATGGACAGGCGAAGTTGGAAGCAGAATGCCCTTTTTTCATCTCTAGAACCAGCTGATCTGGAAGGAAATCTGCTTTCAAAAGCGAAAATTTATGGAGATGAAAACTTTTTGCCTCTGAGTGTTTTAGCTGGTTCCCAAGTCATTGTTTCAAATCTGCTCAGGAATAAAGATTCACTTGGCTTCACTTGGCTTAGCTCATTGTAAAGATAGGAACTGTATTTAGGCTTGAATGTAGCCATGGATCCAAGCTACCCTAAATAGTGTTTGCAAGATTGGAATCACTGTTCTTCTGTAACTTCATCCATGGTCTGTGCTTTGGGAGAGTAATACATCACTACTGTGGCCTCATCTGCTTAGTACCAGTTAAAAAATCATGAAGTCTATGGAAAGGGTTGTTATGATATTTTTTTTTTTACCTAAAAGAGACCTGATTGGAGGAAAAAAAAATAGCATCATCCAAAAGCAATGTACTGTCCCTGTGCTTGATTGTTTACTAACAACTATAACATTTCTAGTGACGGTGGTATAAATCCAGTTGCAGAGGTTGGAAAAGGATTTACAAAGAAATGTTTGGGTTTGTTGAAAACCAAAAGGTTAGATTTCTGTTCAAGACATTCTTCTAGGAAAATTTAAGTATAACTAAAACTATTAAGTGCTTGCCTTTGTCTTTTAGTTTGTTAACATCATCTTCTCAGAGAAAGTCTTACAGCTGTCAGTGTTTCTGAAAATGCTGCAAAATAAAAATAAAACAATTGAAAATATTAAGATACCATTTTTATTGATTAAAACTAGTATTTATTTTAATTGAAATGTGATTAACTAATTATAATTTAATTAAAGTTCCTTAGTTCAAGTAATTTAAATTTCAATTACACAAATTAATATTTTGCACAGATTGCTTGATGACTGACAGACAAACATCCCGTTGCAAGGAGATAATAACTCAATCATCCAAGTGTGTTGAAACAGTTCTGCAAGTACATGTATAGATGCTAGGTCAGGCCTAGCAGTAGTGTATTGTGCTGATGTAGAGCTCACAGGTGCCTTGCTATTCTAAATTCTCTCATTATTCATCTCTTTTCTTGGGCATCTCCGCCCATGCTGTAAGTATGTTCTGCAACACAAGACTAGTTTGCTGGTCCCACTCCATTCCCTCTGAACAGAGCTGCTCTTGTTTAGGGGAGGTGATCGGGTGGCTGCAGATGAGAGGGAAGAGGAGAAAAAGGAGATGCAGGCTGTGTGTGCAGTGACAATAAATAAGGGCAAAGTAGGCTTTAGAAGAGGGAAGAGTGCGTGTTAAGGGAGAGAAGAAATGGACGTGTCCCAAGGGGAGAAGGAGGAGGCAGGGAGGGATGACCATGTCCCGTGGAGAGTCCCAGATGTCCAAAGTAGCCATCTCACATAGTACAGCAACCAATTTGCCCCTCTACAGCTGTGGGGTCACTTCAGGAATGGTCCTAGTTGGCTCCAGAGGAAGTTACAGGCAGCTGTGCTCTGCCCAGGAGACAAACATCACGACATGATGTAAGGACCCCAAGGATGAGAGCGGTAACCAGCAAACATGGGAGATTCCTCAGGGCTCCTGTTGTTGACAGGTCTACCTAAGACACAAGGGAATATGTTGTTATTCCAGGAAGATTTAATGATTTTAGCAGTTGGCTTCCAAGGAACCTGGAATTTTTTATTTTTCTGCACAGTAATTGCAGGTTTCCTGGATGCCATGAATACATCAGATACACTTTGCTATGATGCTTAAGGTTTGATTTGATCTCTTTTTACACCAGTGTGATCTCTTGCTTAATTGCAAATATTCCTCTTTCCTGTAACAATTAGGAGATTTTTAGTGTATCTTGTGTGTAATTTTATACAAGTGTCTGAGAGCCAGGCTGCTAAGTCTGCTCTGTTTCCTCTAAGAGATGTTTCTTGCTTTGGAGAAAGGAGCTGCTTTTGTATTCAATGTGGTTGAGAAAGGTGGGGGAAGAAGATACATGTCAACATGTATATATACCACATACACATAATTCTATGTAAAATGTGTGTTTGTGTATATATGATAATAGGACATGGGTATATTGATGCCTATTTGGAGTGTGGGTATAATTTCTGTTCTCACTCGTATGTTTTGTGATGGGTAGTATGTGTCTAGTGTAGATATAGTCAAAGACTTGGCCCAGCCTGTACTTTGTGGTGTTGTCAGACTGGTGTTTTCTAGGCAACTCTTGCAAATGTTCAAGACTAGCTCCGAAATTCAGGGAAATTCATTACTGTAGATTGCTCTTAGTGCTATAATTTTTAGGTCCCAAATAAACCTCAGCAGCATGTTCCTGAACATCAGGAAACACTTTTTTTTTTTAATGAAGGGGTGACTGACCAATGGCACAGGTTGCCCAGAGAGGTTGTAGAGTCTCCATCCTTGGAGATATTCAAAAGCTGTCTGGAGATGGTCCTGGACAACCAGCTCTAAGTGACCCTGTTTGAGCAGGCAGGTTGGACCAGATGACCTCCAGAGGTGCCTTCCAACCTCAGCCATTCTGTGGTTCTGTGATTCTGCTCCAAATTGGAGCTGTTTTCTGCCTGTTTGTGTGTAGCAAGACTTAAAGAACTTCCCCTACTTGTTAAGCACATCTGTCATTCCCATAAAAAGCAGTAACTAAAGGAATGAAAATTGTTTTCTAGGAAGAGATGAACCCTCAAGATACTTCAATCTGTTGATATGTCTTCTGTGCAGTTGCTGACTGGATTTGATTTGCGCAGGACTAATGGCAGGCCTTCCAACATGAGGATTATTCATGTGGAAATTGCTGCTGCTTTCCGTCTCGCAGAGATGTGCAGGGCAATTCCTAGGGCCTGGTGTAAGCTTCTTTCTACTAACTTCTTAATTATCTTAGCAAGGCATGCCCTGTATTTGATCTAGCTCAGCCATCCACTTGGATGACTCACGAAGTTGGATTTTCTGAATTGGAAAGGAATGTGAAGCACCCAGACAACATTGGCACTGCACAGTGTGGTGGGAAGAGCTCCAATATGGCAGGAAACAAATCCATCTGGTGCTTTTCATCTTGGTCTGCAAATACTCTACATGGTCTCATTGCCCATGCCTGTTCCTATGAACCTGTGATCCTCAAATTTTTATCCTAACTGTGTCAGTGCAATTTTGCCCCTTTGAGTTCTGTATGTAAACTTACGAGTTGCAAAGCAACTGGGAATGTCCCAGTGCAGAGGGGATGCAGAGATTTTCTAGATGTGCTGAGTACTAGCTCCCTCCTCGTCCCAGCCCCAGTAGGAAGCAAGGGATCTCTGCAGTAGGAACCAGGAGGACTCAAAGACCATGTTATGCACTGGAAGCCAAGCCTCTTGAAGAAACTCTGGCAGTGGTCCGTGCCTCATGGGTTCAGGTCCTCTGCTCCTGGGGCTGTCACCCTTGTTTCCTTCTCACCCCTCTGCTCTGCTGCCCTCCCTCCGGCTTGGGAACGCTGCAGCACTGGGGCTCCTGCAGCTCAGTATGTGTGTGAGTTAGGGCACATCCCTTTTTCCATGCACGAGCATTGCATCTTGAGGTGTAAATCAGGATGAGCAGTGCAGTCTTGTCACAGATTGAGCCAAATCTCTGCTTTCCCCAGATATAAGAAAAAGTAAATGGTGGTAGGCTGGCAATATTTGCCATAGAGCAGTCTTGTGCAGCCTGTGGTTTGCAGTCCGTAGCTGATTCATAAGACATAGGAAGGTGATAGGAGACAAGATGGCAACAAAACATCCTCCCCTCTGCTCATGGCAATGGAAGCATAACTTTCCTGACTGGCTGTGCTCAATTGAAAGTTTGCATCTAATAACAAAAAGAGATACAAGAAGGACAGTGGCTTTTCTTCCCCCACAATGGTAGATTTTCCTTTAATTTTAAAATGGCTGAGAAACACTGCTTTTAAACATTCAGCCTGCTAGCAGGGATTGATCCTGTGGGAAATAGCTGATATGAAGCATAAACAAGTTTTGAAAACATACTGGCTAAGAGCTGGCTGTGACCAGCTGATATATGTAAGAAAGCATTACTGTGTGATGTTTTTAAATAGTGTTTAATTAAAACAGGCTTGCTGCCGCTCTTGACTTTGTGGCCATGGCGAAGCCAAGACAGGTGGCTGGCTGTTATAGGGGACCCATTCCATGCTACTATTAGAGGCGCTGCTTTCAGCAGCGCTTATAGAAATCCCGTTGCCTCTGTGTGGTATCTAGTCAGCTTATGTTTTGAACGAGAGCACAAATCTTCTGGCAGGTGCGTGGCTGCAGTTACAGGTCTGGGGACCACAGGGAGAGCTGGGGCTGGAAAGGGCTCCTTCCCCTGGGTCAGCACCGGGGCTGCTCTGCAGCTGAAAAAATGCAAGGGTAAATCCAAGTCAGTACTGAAAGGGATTCTGGTTTCAAGGTTTTTTTACTGACCAAACCCCAAAATATTTCTATTTGGCAAGAAAGGGAGGAAGAGGTTTGTAAGCATGTCCTCTTTGCTGAATGGTGGAACAGTTAAGGAATTCATCTAGTTGTCCAGTCACTACTTTGCCCAAGGAGGACACAGTCGGGAAGCCCTCAGCCTCTCCTCTTCAAGTTGTTTTACTTTGGATAAACAATTAACATTTACTAGAAGAGTGACTGGTGCTCAGGAAGTCTAATCTCTCAAAAGAAGACCCGCTAGGCTACTGATTCATGCACACACGTGTGCTCTCTCTCGATGAATAGTTAATGTTTTATTAAGAGTGGAGCGGATCCAAGGGGATGATTCCAATCTCCTCCCTGGATCCAATACTTGGCTTTCAGCTAATATGCTTTTTGTTCCATCAAAAATGTCATTGCTTTTACACAAGTCCTTCTTCTTCTCTTCATCTAAATGCCCTTCTTTGTTTCAATTGATTTTTGTTTTGTTACTTGCCCGGACACTGCCCTCTCCTTTGCTCCTTGACCCTGAGAGAAGGAGATCTGTGGCTCCATTATATTTGAGATTAGCTGAATCTGTGGAAGGGCCGAAAGCAGGTTTTCTTCTGAACTGGGCTGGGGAGGGCTTATGGTGTTCCCATCTCCAAACCGTCTCCCCAAGCATTTGGAACGTATTGACCCTCGCCTGCTCCATGCATCCTTGATGAACCTGCGGACACTTGGCACTTCCCAGCAGTCTGCTTCAGAAATTAGCAGAAGTGGAAGGGTGCGTTGAACCCTCAACAGACCTGTTTTCACCACTGCCCACCTTCTTCTTCTGTCAGGGTGGTTTTGAAGCCAGGGATGGCAGTTTCCCAGAGGGAAACACAAATTACAAGTGGTAATGAGCACACGTGGGCAGTGGGGTCACACCACGTTGCTTTGCGAAGGGAGGAACCCTAAGGGAAATCCCAAGCTGAGGACCTGTAAATCACCTTTACTCTGTGGAATATAACTCCAGCCTAAACCTGAACCTTACCTGTACCCCACATGCAAACCATTCAGGATTTCCAACTGCTTTTCACGACTGCGAGCTGTAACTCAGGCTGCAGTGTTTCAACCTGGTGTTTTGTGCTGAGGTTGTAGATATGTTTCTCTGCCCACGCGGTGACATTAATATGCATGCTGTTGCATAACCTATCCTGATCTCTGGGGATGGAGGCAGATGGAGAAAGTGGAAGTAGGGCTGCAACAGACGAAGTAGACGAGGCTGTTTTCTCTGCACTGGCTGTTGCCCTGACTGGTTGTATCGGGCACAACCTGGAGTAGAATTAATGGCCACCCCATGGCTGATAGTAAAGTAAGATCAGTGGCTAACTGGCAGTGACAGGGCTGGTCACTAATTGAAATTCAGATGCAGCCATGAACATTATTTGTTAACCCTCTTCTTTCCTTCATTCCTTCTATCTTTCAGCCAGCATGTCCCTTCTAGCCAGCCCCTCTGTCCCTGAAGAGCTCTCTTGTCTGCTTTACCTCCACGTGGTGATAGGAGAGCTGCGTAAAACAATTGTAAAAACACCCACGGTAACTGGCTCCTTGTCTAACCAAGCCCCATCTGTTGCAAACCACAGTGATCGCATTGATATCCCAGAGCCATTAAAACGTTCCATATGGGAAGCTTTGCCATGTACATAACCTTGCCCACAACAAAGCCTAGTGAAGGAGTTGTGATGTTAGGAAAAAACAATACAAATCAAGACAACAGTTAACATATTGGGAGAACATGTAAGCAGTCTGCCAGTTGTAAATTGTAAATTCCAGTTGCCCACCCTGCGATGGGGGGAGAGGAACGTGAGTAATGCCAGCACCAATGCTCACATCTCAGACCATTTGCACCAACTGCTTTCATTCATCTTGGTAAAAGGGGGTTTTATGTTATCCGCTGTTCTTCATGTGGAGCAAGTGAATTTTTGTGATTCAAAATAATGTAAGGCTGTATATTTCTTACCTAGCTTTACAAACTTGGTGTGCCCGTTGCCGCCTTTGTATGGCTTTGCAAATTGACCTCAAGTCTAGACTTCCGTTTTTGGGGTTTTGTTTTTTGTTTGGTTTTTTTTTTTAGAGCACAATCATCATGTCCTTAACTTGCTTTCTCAGTTTTGTTGTTTTGTGGTTGTGTCTGGCCCCCTTGCCCGCTCCACCCCCCCGACTGCCCCACGTGAGCTCTACTTCTTGGGTCTCTGAATAAAGTCCCTCTTACAGGAAAAACTGTAACACACCCTACTAGTTTCCACTATTGCATATGGCTTTCTTATATCCCAAGTAGCATTGGAGCTAACTTGGGCGATGCAAAATAAATTCACGTTATGGTCTTCAGACTGGTTTAGGCTAAGTTTTGCCATGGTAGGGAGAGAAAATGGATGATGTAATTACATTGAGATTTAGTGCTAGGTTAAAGGGCAGGATCTCACAGGAAATACAGTAAGAAGGAAAAGTCATTCCACTTTTGAAAACCATAGCCAATGTTCCCTCCAAAACTCACCGGCTGCCATTTGCCTTCTGTTTTGCCAATGCTTTTATTAGTTACTTTGTAAAAGTGCCAAAGACACCGAAGAACCCTGGAGTTCTTACTGCAAGTGTGGCTTAAGTCTCTCCTAGGTGTGATGGTTGGGCAGAGACTGTTCTGTAAGAAAAGCTGAGCAATGCCACCTCAAAGTCTACTTTGGGATGGGGAAATTGCAGCCTAGTAGCCCCCAGCTAAGGAAAGAGATATCTGAGCTACGATTGCCAGTTGTTAGAGATGTGATGCTCACTCTGAGAAGCATGGACAAAGCGACCAAACTGAAACAAGCTCTGATGATTTTCCCACTTAAACCCACGCTGTACTGCCTTGCTGGCCTTCGTTTGGTCTGTGTGAAACGCAGCACACTTGCAGTTTTAACGTATCTGGTCCCTACCACTGCTTGGCTGACTTGGAAGTGTGTTGGGAGCGGAGATGCACAGGCTGTCTCCCACCGCTAGCCTTGCAGCACGCCTCTGTGTGTGACGCAGCTGGGAGTTGAGATGTTGGGTTGAAACCCAGGTCCCTTTTGAGTGCTGGGGTTGGGCTGTTGAGCCTGCAGTTTCCACCCGATTTAAGTCACAAAGCATCTCTGCCTCCGCCAGAGCCCTGCTGCCTTTTTTGTGTCTTTACAGAAGTCTTGTCCTCTCTTACTCCTAATAATATCATCTCCTTGTGGAGCCTACCAGATCCAGGCGAACTGAAATGATTATGCCACCAGCAGGGTATAAAATTCCCATTTTTCATTAGAGACTTGGAACGTGTTTTTTTGGTTTGTTGTTTTTTTGTTGTTTTTAAATAAAAACACCCAGTGGGGGAAACATTCTGGGAAGCTGGTGTTTTTCATGCGCAGGCCAAACTCAAGCCTTCCCTTTCAGTAATTGAAATGCAGTTAGAAAGATACAGCTGTGACTCATTCAGGCTCTCCTCTGACGATCTGTGAGCCGGGGGGCTGAAAAGGAAGCTGCTCTGCACCAGCTCGCAGGACTACGGTGAATGTGTAATTTGCAGCTGCTTTCAGGATGCTTCCTAGTCTTTTCTTAACTTATAGACTTTTCAGGTAGCAGATATTTTAGGATTTTTCTGCAGAAAGTTGAAAGAAATATCCTTCATGTTCTTTCCGCTCTTAAGGGTTTTTTTTCTGTTTTTCCAGATCTAAGCAGCTCTTTGCATTTTCTTTCCATTTTAACTGTCACACCTTAACTCTTTTTTTTAATCTTTGTTAATGACTACATTTTTATGAGCCTGTGGGACATGTTCCATGAGTACTTTCCTTTTCCTTCTGAACATGTGGTAACTTGGTTTCAAAAGATTGTCTTCAGCATGCCAAGGTACTCTGAAGAGGATTTTTTCCCGTGTTTCGTGACAGCAGTGAACAGGCAAATCAGACACCTCTTAGAGGAAAAGATTCTCACTTAATAGACTTTCTTCTCTCAAGAACGGAAACAAAACAGACGTTTCATCAGCTGCATTTTCCCTGACAGATGAAGGAAATTCTGGTCACTGCTGCAGTTCTTATTCTGCACGGATGTACTTCTGCAGAGAGCAGGGGTAGTTTGGAGGTCTGTCCGTGCCCCACACCGAGTGTGGTACGAGTGGCTCTCATAGAGCCGAAGGACAGTGACAGACATGACTGCCTGAGCGCTTATCCTCCAACTCAAAAATGCCACAGAGTGGATGGGAAAGCACCGTGGCAAATCCTGTCCTTCCTCTCTCAATGAGGTTAATGAAAAGCAACTTTCCACTCTTTTCCAAAAGCTTTTTCATCTGGAAGTTTTGGGGTTGTTTTTTATATATATATATATATATACACTTTTTTTTCTCCTCCAATACCTGAAAGAGATATCTAGAACAATTTGAGGCACCATGGATTTTACAGCCAGCAATATGTCAACAATTCTTGCCCATGTACCTACTTCTGTATGAATGCAATCTGTTAAGCTGGAAATATTTCCCCATCTCAATAGGCAGTGAGCAGTGGGGAGCAGAGCCTCTGGCCCTGGTTCAAGCAAGACAAGGATGAAGTTCCACCCGCTGGAGGAGAGGAAGGATGACAGGGTTGCTTCTGACCCTCTCCTTCCATGGGAAGGTATCTTCTTGTCCTCTGTTGAAGTAATGTTGGCCAGCGGGCCTGTTTCAGCAGCTCCAAGACCAAGTCCAGAGTGTGGGACCTCTTCTTTCAACTGCAGCCATGCTGACTGTAATGTAGGCTGGAAAAGACCTAAGGAGAATCTTTGTTTATTTAAAACATGTTGTTACACACATCAAAATAGAACAGGTCTTCCCATAATAAGAGAGAGAAGGGCAAAAAACTAACCCAGAAAGATGGTTATAGCAGTCACTATCCAGATGAAGTCTGGTAAGCTATCATTCTGGCTGGTAGATCAGCCAAAAAGCAGCTTATTACTGCCTTGAGCTAGTGCTTGGGTTAAAAACCTGGTGGGTTTTTTTTAAAGACATTCAGAGGGACTATTTTAAACAGGATTTTGTCAATGCTAATGACAAAATGCTAGAAATATTTAATCTCCACTTGACCTACCTCTTGTTGACATTGAGTTAACACTCTTTGAAGAAGTGACTGAAAGATAGTGGTTGAAGGAAGATGAAATAAACAAATGGAAAAAATAACACTACACAGTGTAAAGCAGATAGAGTATCAAGTGTGCCCTTTAAAAATTAAAACAACCCCTCCCCCATTAAAAAAGAGCAAGAATACTTTGTTGTGTTTTTAATATGTGAGCCGCAATAGTTTCTAAAATGATGTTTCAATTAGCTATGATTTATTTTCTGCTGTTACGCACTTTCCTTTTCCACGATTGTTGTGCTATATCCTATAATTGTATTCTAATGATATTTCGGCCTGGGTTTTGAGTCTGCGGCTCTGCTGCAACTTCCCGCCTGTGGTGAGAATGACACTGCGAGGCCACGCAGCATGTTCTGGCTGGTCTCTCAGATCCTTTCTGAATGAGTGATTTTGGCCTTGAGAAGGCTATTTGTGAAATGAAGTTAAGGAGAACAGTTCTCATTCATAAGACCTCTTTTGCCTTTTAAGGAAGACCTTTACAGCCAGTTTTCCCCTCATTTCCTATCAACATTTTTTCATAGAGAAGCTAAGCTGGGGTGCTGCCCACCACCCTCTCCTCTGAACTCTCGTAAATGAGCAGGAACAGGCGCTGCAGTTCCAGCTGGCCAGTAAATGGAGTGTGAAAAAAAGCTTTACCTTTCTATTTTAAAACAGAACAGAGCTTTAAACTGCTGTACATAGAGAGATTATGGGCATGAAACAGTAAAATAGCATATATCCTGTGTAGCAGATGGCGGGAGATGAATATTTCAGTCTTTCACAATTTTTACTCCGTTTTCCTCAAGTGTTTTATATCGCTCCATTGAGACACCTTAATTGCTATAGGATACCCTCTCTCAGCAAAGATTTCCAAGAGTATTGCCAGTTTGCAATACAGGGAAAGACAATACTTAAGGAAAAGCAACATACTTAAAACAAAGCCCCTCTTTCCATTTAAGAGTCTGATTGTACCCCAGTAATGGAATAAAGTTAGGGTACGGTGAGATAATTTTGAAATGATATATTTGGGGCATGAGTAATGCTGCAGACTCCTATCCGGTATCCATTACTACCAACTGAAAATACTTATTGTTTCAAATTGCTTGGAGAAGCTCCAGTTCAGCAAGTGAAAAGGCAGAGGACGGGAAGGGGAGTGAGTAGCTGTACTCAAAGTACCTCGTTCTGAATATGTAAGTTTAGTAACTCCAGACTGATACTTCCAGTCCCTGTTGACAAACCACTGGTATGCTTGAGATAATACCAGTGGCACAGGGAAACTCATTGCTGTGTATGTCCAATAAGATGAAGCAAAGGTGAAAAAAAATTTTTTAGTAGTGACCTGAATATAGAGGGCATGTTTCAGTGGTGGTTTCTTCTAATTTTTTTTTCTTTTGTAAAAAGTTGTTGAAATGTTGTAATATTCAGCCTTAATTTTCTCCACAGATACAGTTAAGATATACTCAAAAATACATAGAGAAAACTCCTTCCTATTACAGGCATATGAAAGATTGTTAGATTTCTGCTGTTGTCTTTCTAACAATGATGCTGAACAGGTAGCTTCTGCCCCAGGTGTGGCTAAATGAGCATAGGAGGATGTAAACTTGGTTTTTGGGAGCCCTCACAGGCTCCTGGAGTAGAAAAAGGGACTTCTTTGGGATGGGTGGTGCAGAGCTTTTCTGCTTCTATTGAGAAGAAAGAACTGTAAACCTTTGACATGTAGATCTCTCACTTGATAATTATACAGAGGACATAGTTTTAGCCAAGAGCCAAGTCAAATCCTGTTGTGATCACTATGAAGCATTCATTGGGCAGGCTCTGTATAAAAGTGGAAAAAACCAGAGTTTATCTTTCAGAAAAACAAACAGAAGTACCCCCTCAAAATCCAGCCACTTCATCATCTTGCCCCAGTCCCTGAGAGAAACCTCTCTAATGCCATCAGGAGCTCAGCCTGCCTCTAAGGTGACTACTTAGTCATAGTGTGCGGAAAGGACTTAGAGGAGAGACAGAGAGGGAGGTACCAGGTATGTCTGTGCAGAAAGAAACTGTAATTTGAGACTGCTGCTATCAGTAAAAACCTGCAAATCGAACTCCATCATCCTTTTAGAGGTTCATTGGCTGTAAATTGGAGCTGCATGTCTAACTTTCCGCCTGGAGTGAGGATGCTGCTGTAGCTTCCTTGGAAGATGCACTTTGTGAGGGGAGGCAGAAGCCTACATCATGAAATGATCAAAACTCCAAACTGAACCTGCAAAATATATGATTTCATGAAACGTAGCTAATTAAAGAGCAACATCACAGCAGCTTATAATTTCAGCTTGAAGTCTGTTATTAGTCATACTATTTGTCTTTTATATCCCCCGACTACCCTAGAAATCTGTTGGCATCACAGATCAGCATTATTCACTGTTGTGCGGGTTCCCCAGTCCTTTTAGCCTGGGTCATAATCACGTTTTCTGTAGGTGGTTTTTTTTTAAATGTTAAGGATACAAGTGTCTTACTTGCTCATTGTTTCTTTACTGTCCTCCTCAATATAAGTGTTTCTTTTATATTGCTTACAGTTCTGGTTTTACAGGAGATTGTTCTCCCTTCCCCTCCCTCCCGAGCGTGTACTTGCTTGAGCTGCTGGTGTGTGAGAGCCGGGCTTTTCTGTCTACAGTGCTGAAGCTCATGCAGATACAACCTTTGCTGTAAAACCAATCCCACAGTATTTAGCACAAGTGTGCTATTTCCTCCTCTCAGGCCATGATGTGAATGTAGTCTTTCATATGTTACAACTGGAAACATTTGGGAGTTTCAATAGGATAAATTTTTATGAATTTACATGTCCCTTGCAGGTGGCACCGCTGTAGCACAAGGAACTTACTCTTTCCCTTTCCCCTCACTTTTTTCTAATCCACGTGTAAAGGCCAGGCAAGGTTGTTTCATGGCATAATCTTGAACATTTAGAAAGATGCCTGATTAATGCATGTGCACACGCAGGGCTCTGCAGAGATGTGCCTGGTTGACATTAACGCTGCTGTCAGTAATGAGCTTTCTGGAAGACAGGATGCTCAGCCATGCTCAGAAGCACACCACAGGCCATGCCTGGGGACATCCCTGTGGCGTTCAGCCCTAAGGCAGGCGTGCGAATGGAGTCTGCCTTCCTTTCTGTCCTGACGTTTTTTCATGGAAGCTGAGCAAAGTATCATTTGTGAGTGTGAATGTTTTGCTTGCTAGTGCGCTTGTTTTGGCAACTGGGAAGACACCCATATGTGCTTGCTCCTGTCATAGGTAGCACCCAGGGAGAGCAAGCAGAGAGATGATCATAGACTACCTGAGGATGCTGGAACAGAGGACATAGCCTCTGCGGGGTAACTCTTACAATCTCATGCAGGTGCCTAAATTTAGGCATCTAGTGCTAGCTGAGATGTCCTAGAATATCCGAGACATCTGCACAGAGCTGGCAGCAATGACACAGGAACTACAGGAGGTCCGTGTCATGCTGGAAGCCAGGCGTCTCCAGTGCTCGCGTGTCTGAAAGGACACGAGAAGCCCAGCAGCTGAGTTGTGCTCCTAAGCTGGGAGGTGACAATGACAACACGACTCAGACCTTGGCAAGTTGTTTTCTGTAGATAATCAGTGTTTGTCAGAGGGAACAAAGTTCAGGCATTGTTTCAGGATTTTTTGGTTGCCTTTCTGCCTTCTGTTGTCAAAAGAAACATCTGTGTTATGTAGTTTTGAGAGCCATAATTTACAAGGTAATATTTGAGCCCACTGAGCAGGCTATGTAGACTACCTTAGTGTCTCAGTAACAATGCAAAAGTTGCAAACCAAGGCTTCCTGCAACACACTGTTTTGAAATAATAATAATAATAATAGGATTTGTCTTGCAGATTTGCAGAAGGACAGTGTTCCCAGCTAGTTTAAAGACTGTGGCTCACCTTGTCCCCTCAGGGACAGCTTTTTGGTTTCTGCTGGGGAAGATGGATGGTCCTGGTTCTCCCTTGGTCAGGTCGAGAGCTGAGCAAACATGCAGAGCCGACAGTCTCTTTCAGGCAGTTCCTCAGCCATGGATTGACACCACTGCTTCTCCTGTTTTCTGTTCCTTATCCCCCTCCCCCTCCCCATCTCCATAAATATGACAAGCCGCTCTGCATTATATAAACTCTTCTGCCACAGTGGAAACATCTGTAGCCTGAATGCTCCTGCAGAAATGTCACTTGGGGGAATCACTCTTCATTTTATGAGAAACCTCTCTTTCAAGCCCTTATTGGGGCCGGGTAGGGAGGGGATGCTGGGTTTGACACTAGTTCTATGTTGTTTTTCAGGGATTTTGCGGAAGAATGTTGTGTCTGATTTTGTGGATTGTCAAAATGAAGCCAGATGGTGGCGGATTAAGTGTAATGCTGCTTTGTTGTTCTTGGGTTTGCGACTGTGCTTCCCCTTGAGCAAGGGAGCCCTCCCCACGCAGCAGCCCTAGCCACTGACCCCCCCTTCCCATGGGCTCCCGAAAATGCTGCCCTGGAGAGGGGGAGAGGAGAAACTTTATTTTGGTGAGGACTGCTAATTGGAAACTGCTTACTTGACATTTTCCATGCCTAGATTATTCACCAAGAGCCTGTTTGCTGCACTCGCCATCCAGGGAAATATGGGTATTTTTGCAATTGTAGTAATTGGTTTACTTGCTGAAGTGAAGTTGCTGGGTGAGCAACTGAGCCAGTGAAGCCCGGTTTCTTACAGATTTGTCTGGTAGCTGGATTTCCTGGTGTTTAGAAAGGCGTGAGTTCAATTGAAGTGTTTCCCGTGAGGCATTCAAGTATTTCAAGCCTTTTGTTGATTCTTCAGTGTCTAATAAGGGATGTATTTATGCCCCAACCTTCCTCTCCGTGTGAATGCTTAATGGGGTCTCTTTCCTCTACCACCCTGCCTTATTTTCTTTATACTTTTGGGCACACAATATCTTCAAGATTATTATCCTTTGTCAAAGTTAGGGTACTGGAAGTAGACACTGGGTTCTGAAGATAGAGGGAGGCAGGCAGGCACAGACAAAGGTGTGATTGCCTCAACTTTGTTTCCCTAGGAAATGGGGTTAAGGATAAATTATTAATTAGGGAGAAGATGATTTTAAGGTTGTGATGCTGGGTATTTTCTAGCTTCTTAATTAAAAGTAGACAAGCAGACAAATTTCCTCTTAAGAGGATCGTTCTTCTCTATACCCCCTCCCTGCAGTGTGAACACCTTTTTTTTTTCCAGGGTAACTTTTGATAGTTCAGGTTAGAGCGCTGTCCTGTGACTCAGCCAGAGCCTTGCGAGGGCTGCTCAAACTCTGCTCCTTGTGCTCAGCATCTACAGACCAATGCAACTCCCCCCAGCTTATGAAAACACCAACAAACGATGCGGTACATTTTTCCTTTAAGACTGCAGCATCGTTTCAACCATAAGCTTAATATTTTCCATTTAATTTACTCCTCCACGATCTGTCATTGCAATTTCAGTTTAAACCAGCAAATTTTATTTTGTAACAAATCCGCACTTCTTCGTGTGGACCAGCAAAGGTCTGCTCTGAGTTTGTCATAAAGTCCTTGGGCCTGGAAAGCATTCTGACAAAAACCTGCAGCCTTGATAATAGGGGAGAAACCACAAGCCAAGTCAGCAGTGCTGCTCTGTTGTGCTCTGTCCTGTTCTTCCCTAAGATAGCTTCTCAGCTGCTCAGAAATTTGTTTGAAAGTCAGCTGTACTTCACAACCGTTCAGAGCTTTTTAGCCTTCTTCAGCAAGTCACCATCCCCTATCTTTTTTTGAGAGTCAGCCTTTCCAGCATGACTTTCATGTCATGCACAAAGCCCTGTACAGATCCATGTAATGTTGAGTTGCTCTGGATTTCCTTGTGCAGAGCTGATCTCCTGATCTCAGCTGCTTAGCTTGCAAATTCTTTGATGTGCAGACTGTCTGTGTGGCTTGCGCAGCACAGTCTACCCTGACAGTGCTTAGCAAAAGAAACTGGGGGAGGAGAGGGGCTGCAATTAGGGTAATGTTTGCTTTTATATCACATGTTGTTATAGTGTAGAATATAGATAGCCTTAAGCTAGTCACCGTCTCCAAAATGTAGTAAGTCATGACAATTTTATAGTGACCAGCTATTACCAAGATGCTCAGAAAGACCGGGGTTTCCTAATCTCCAGTTCAGTGAGTTTAGAGATAAATTTTTCCTGATTCTTGAGGAGATACCCTGGTGATGTAAAGGAAATTTTTCAAAGAATTTGAGTCCTAGTACTAGCTTGTAACCTCTGTATTTCACCTTCTGCCTTGGTGGTCTGGCGGGGGTGGCCCCAACATCAATTCTGAGTGTACTTTCATCTTCCTTGTACTACGGTGCATAGTCCGGAAGGTATAAATTAGGCATATTCAAGTCCTCCACTAATGTACTTAGTCTATTTTAAGCAGAAAATTCACTAATTTTCTGTTAAGCAGAAGTAAGTTTGGATGTGCTTTTGTTTTTGTTTATTCTCAGAAGTAGTTTTCATTTATAGTGTGAGCTTCTCCCCCTCAAATTCTTCTCCTGTTTTTCTTTACTGTATCCTGTTGTAATATTCCCTTTGGAAGGTCTTTCAGAGAGTATTTTTTTACAGATTCTAAAAACTTCCTTCCTGGCATTTGCATTCTCTCTTCAGATGTCAAAATCAAAGATAATGGTCCATTGCTGGTGTTTTGGGAAGGGAGGGGTAGGCAAGGGAGTTTGCAGTCTCCACACAGTCGGCAAGTCAACGTACTTTACGTGCGGTGTGAGGGACTTAGTGTGTACCAACAGTAGTTCACTGTTAGCCAGTACAAGGAGGAGCCATTGAAATTCAGAGCAAGCGTTTTGAAAATTGTCAGTATTTTCTGATCCATTTCCCCACATACAAAGCGAACAGATCTCCCAAGGATCTTTGTGAACATGGTGCAAATCTAAATACGAATGGCGATTTTGTCCGCAAGGCATGAATATAGACTTGTTCTGTCAGCAGCAGGGATACGTGTCAGGGATGCTCTGAACAACTGCTTCAGCCTGAAGCCTTTGACAGATAATAGCAAGCCCATTCATATACACTTAGTAAGTACCTCATATAGTGTAAGCTCTCAGCACAAGTTCCCCAGCAAAGCAGCAAGAGGGAAGGTTGGTAGCATGAAGCACGGGTACATCAACATTGAACCTGTGGAGATTTGGGTTCAACTCCTGCCATTGTTTGTATACAGAAATAGTTTGGTGACTTTGCTGTCCCAGTCTGGAATGTTTCAGCATATGTGGTCTACAGAGGCCTAAAGCTACAACAGCAAAATGTTATGTCAGTGTTACCAACCGAGATTCAAGTAGCAGAGCTGTGGTTGAAGTGCTTTTAAAAAAGCTTCTGCTTCATATGACTGGGTCAGACCTTCATTTTTAACTTTCTAGCGGTTAAAGATGTTCAACAGAGATTCTCCAGGTATAATTATGCTAGAAAAACCGCACAAAATATTCACTGAAGACATCACCAGGCACTGAAACCTGAGTTTATGGTTTTGTAATGTCAAATAAGTCTTATCTTCTCTACTTTGCTGAAGAGCTTTCTGTGGTTTTACTGCAGGCCACAATACACTGAAAGGGTAAGTGTACTACGACACTGACCCAGTAATATGAGATTTCTAAGTCAGCTAGGACTTAATTTCTTTTAAACAGTTTCAATGGAGTTGCCACTTCTAAGGCATTTCATGGTACAATGCATAAAAAAATAAATGTTTTCTCAAGGAGCTCTCATTTGAAATGATACATAAGCATTCACATTGGAGACTGCAGACAAAACCATTCATCATCATCATAATAAATAAATATTTCCATTAGAAACTGCTCAAATTTCATTCAACCTTTTGTTGAATTTTATATATATGTACGCATTATATATAATATAGTATACAGTTACATATCCATTTCTTACAGTTTTATAAAACATGCAAGAACTGAAATTTCCAGCATGGAAAACAAGTATAGTTAAACAAACAGATCCATGAGCACCAAACCCAAAGAATCCTGTTTTGCTGTAGATTCATGAGTGCTGAGCTCCAAGGAGAGTTTTTCCTGCTGTTTGGACATTTAAGACTTCTTTCCCATGCTAGGAATAGGAGCTCTGTATGTTGGTAAGATATTCTCAGTGAGAGTTTTCTCCCAGTGAAAATGCTATCAGTCTTTCATCTCCACCTGAAAGCTTATCTGCTTTCACCAAACTTGTTTAATTGCTGTTGAAAGCCCTTCTCGTCTGTCAGAAGTGGTCGAAATTGTTCCTTGAATCCAAAAGTCATTGTGGGTTCTGGGAGACTGACAGGTACACAAACACAGTTACATGAGCTGTTGGAAACTTAAAATTCATTTTCTGTGTACAGAACAAGGGCGGAAGCCTGTGAAAGGCCAGGGCTTGCACTACATAGAGATCATCAAACCAGCTGCTCTTCTAACCACTGTTTTTAGACCTTTGGCTTTGTAAGTAGACTGCTTTAGGATAAAGTAGCACTTACTCATTTGAACTTTAAGTTACATCTCTGAGCTAAATGTCTTCTCTTATCGCCCTCTCCCAGTTTGCAATAGGCATTGCTAAGGAGGTTCTCTGTGTGTATGTATAACATGTTATACACTACATTTGTCTGTATGTAAATATGTTTGTGTGTCCTTACAACTTTGTTTCTGATGTAATCTGTACTCTATGCATTGCGCTACCCCATGGATAAATGAATTAGCAATTTAAGCAACTGGTATGTAAAAGGAGTTGTGCTTAGATTGATGCTCAAGTCATTTAGTAAAACAAAGAGGGGTTATTTGCAAGATGTGTGCTATTCCCTGTTCGCTGAGCTTGCTGGGTCAGCGACACTCTGTGCCTCAATCTCCAAGCAATAACATGCTCAGACTGAATGTGCTGGGTTGCTCAGGAACCGGTGTACTGAAAACATCTCACCTTCTTCAAAGTGGCCCCTTCCTGTGTGCTCTGTCCCACCAGCTGATATCTTCTGTGGGATTTTTTTGTGTGTGGATATACTAGAACTTAGAGTGACAAAGGAACACTTGCATATCTGAAAGCACATAATTCTTCCAGTTGTAGTAATTTGTCTAATAAAGGATACAACCTTTCCACACAAGGAGAAGTTCCCTTACCTCTCTGAGATAAGAGCAGAGGGCCCATAGCATCCTGACTCAAATTTACATCGTTGCAAGTTCCTATGGCATGCATGGAAGCAACTTACTTCATGAAACGGGCCCTAGTTTCCTTTAGCTAGGCTGCACAGGGTTTAAACACTTTAAGGGACAATCCAGTGTTCAGTGCAGTCAGTGGGGGCTGAGTGAAACCTGCTTCCCCAAGGAGTTTTGTCCTTTTAGGAAAAGGCAGGTACCAGCGTGGCAACCAGGCACATGCGAGATGGCCGTGGGCACTGGCACGGCCCCTGCCTGCTCCCAGAAAGGCTCTGCAGAGCTTCGTAGTTTGTGCTGTGTGGGAAAAAAGCAGCTACAAGTAGGTAACTGTCAGACATGCAGATATTAATGCATTTCTTCCTCCCGTGTGAAACACATCTATGCTTCTTCAGAGAGTTTCCATGACCAGCTCAGGCCAGCACTGAGTCCTGTGACTGCAAGGTACTGCAGCAGACTGCCATTCCTTGACAAGTCGCGCCGGTGTGACCCGAGTGGAGTACTTGCACTGATATTAAAAATTGCTTTTGCTGAGTTACATTGCAAAGCCACCTGCAAAAACAGGATGCTCTGTTGCAGAAAGAATGATGCTGATTGCCATTACTTAAGTGGTGCTGCAGATACAGTATCTCAGTCAGCCTATGTCAGCATCCCACAGGTCAGCACAAAATATCTCTATTGGTTTTGGACTGACTACATACCGCGGAGCGAAACCATGCCCTGGCTTGTAATATATGCAGTACTAAATGACGGAGAGATTGAATAGGTGTGGCAGGGGACAAAAAATCATGGCTATTAGGAACTGCTGTAACTGTATTTAAAGTAACAACGCGCAGAAGGGGGTTAAGAAAGTAAATGTGGTTCAAATTCGCCATGTCAGGAACAAATTAAATCAGTGTGGTAGAGGATCCAAAGAGAAATGCATTTGGAAACACTTATAAGCTGAAGCTGGGAGTCTGGGTAGTAAGTAAGAGGAACTGGAATTTCTCAATAATAGAGATGAATTCAACTTAATTGTTTCATCAGGTTTCAGTGCTAGAGGGACCAGTATGTCAGAATATTGTACAAGCTGTTTAAACATGCTAAGGGAGATAAAAGAAATTGTGTGAGAGGAATGACTTTGTGCATGACCCAGTGACTTAAATCTGCCTAACTTAGAACTGGGAAGTGCAGGATCTTAAGAAATGCAGTGCAATATGCTGCTTACCAAAGCCCAGGAGCAAGCAGAGGTGGACAGAGGTGGTATTGTAAGTCACTGAACTGAATCTGAAGACAGGATGAGCTGCTACTGCATGTGGGAAGAAAACCATGTAATTGTAGGGAACTTTATTTTGGACACTTGCTGAAGATTTCATTTAGCTACCTCTAAAACATCACTAGTACTGGATGATAGTTCTACGAAACAAATGTTGTCAAACCTGGCGTGGAAGAATTCTGCTTTTGGGCAGCCTGATAACAGATAAAAATGAATTTATCCACTAGACTGGAAATCAGGAGCTGTCTCAGGAAGAAGTGATCACAACCTGATTACATTCAATATAGTTGAAGAGAAAACAGTCCCAAACAGTAATATTTATACATGCTGTTTTGAAAAGGCCAATTTCCAAAAGCCAAGGACAGCCTTCAATAAAAGGGAAGGGAAAGGTATGAATGAAAGCTGCAAGTTTTTCAAGTTTGCTAAATGGGAAAAACATTGTTAAGACAACTTGTGTGGCAAAAGAAGACAGAAGGTAGAAATGTGCTTACATGTGTTTAAATAGGTATGTATTTGTCCACACATATCTGTATATGGGGCTATGTATGTATACATATCTATAGATACATATGTGGGCATGAATATACACAGTACTTACTTAAACTGTGTGGCTGTATACTGGAAAAAAAAAAAGGGCTAGAAAAAGGGAGATAGATATCCGTTGACATTTATATGTTATGAAGTATGGAAATTACTAGCAAAAGCTAAAACAAAATCTACTCTTGGCAAGTAAATGGTGTTCTAAAGGAGTTTTTAATTTACATAAGGAAAAAAAAGTAGCAATGGTATAGGCCGAGCAAGGGTTGAAGGTACTAAAACTGTTAATAAGAAATGCATAGATGGCTGAAATGTTCAGAATATTTTTCTGGTTTATATTTGGAAAGAAACAGAATGAGGTACATGTATCATGTGAGGATGGTGAATTCTCTTCTAGCTCATCTGTAATTAAGGGAATGTTAGACAACTCCCACTTCGGGAAAACAGCTTTAAAGCAGTAGACCCTGTATAACCTGCAGCTATGCATCCTAAGAAAATTTTTTTGAAAATTGGCTGAGAAATTGTCTGGCTCACTGATGTGAACATTTAATAAATTTTGGTGAAGGCATACTCATTTTTTTGCCAATGTCCTAACAGCACAAACAGGATAATTCTGATAATGGCAGGGCAGCTAGCCTGACCTTACTTCCAGTAAAATAACAGTGCAGCTGATATGGGAATTCAAGTAATAAAGAACAGGAATATTACTAATGGCAGCTAATGAGGTTTTAATTGAACACTGGTCTTGTTAGGTAAGCTTGGTTTGCTTTTTTTAATGTCAGATGACCTGCTTGGTTAATGAAGTAACTATAGAGGCATAATAGACCCTGAAAGTGTTCAGCTCGATATCCTAACATAATTTGATCGAAAATGAAGCAGTTCTTTACATTCTTGTGTAAGCACATGTCAGGTGGCTAAGAACCGGTGTATCAAAAGCAGCTGATGCAGAATCACACTAAAAAGGATATTTCTAGTGAGATTCTAGTGCCAGGTGAGGACTTGGCCCACTTCTGCTAATTTTCACTTCTTGGTCTTACAGGAAAAATATTGGATCACTCACTGATCACGCTTGGTGCTACAGAAAAGGGAATCTGAATTGTCTAAAAAGTGGAGTTCAGACCAAAAAAAGAGTGCTTTGATACAGCCAAATGCAAAATTATAAACATGGAAATAGGGAACCTGTAGCATATCTACAGAAATGGAAAAGATAGCTTAGGAAAAAAATAGAGACTTTGGAAAGATTTTGGAGATCTTAATGGACAACCTCAGAACATAGTCCTAGCCCAGTGGCAGGGCAACATGTCTAGTGTGATCCTTGAGTACACATGCAGAAGGGAGTCAAGTTGGAGCATGGGTCTGATGTGGTCTATGTTTATAGTATGTAAGCATATGGGGAGACTCATGTGAAGTAACACTAATCACGTCACAGCCAGCACTTTAACAGATGATTTAAAAATTGGAGGAGGATGCAGGGAACCGCAAAAATCTTACCTAAGTACTAGGTAAGATACCTGCTAGTTAGAGCACAGTCTTTTTGGTCAGCATGAAAAATATATGGGGATGTTACAGCAAGTGTAACATAGGTAGTGGTACAAGATACAGATACCAGCTTGGGAAGGGCTCTTTCAGCCAGTTAGGAAATGTGTAACATGAATTAATGATGATAATGCAAAGCAGTGTCATTAAATTATCAATAAATTATCCATGTGTTTTTACAAGTATGAATGATTAATTCCCAGAACAAGCTACCAAAGAGACCAGTGGACTCCCTACCTTTTGGTTCTTCAAACCAGGATGGGATGCTTTTCTAGAAAGATTCCTGATGGGGCTAAACCCAGGCAGCAAGGTCTGTAAAGGGCACAGAGCAGGAGACTTGGCAGCCTGTGACACGCAAGAAGTCAGGCAAGATGACCCCCTTCTTTCTTCTAATCTTGAACTCTATGAACAGGGTATAAACCTGGCTGTGAAAGTTAATTCAAGGATGAACTGCACATGCTATGTATTTGTGCATGCTTTTAGTACAGACATTTTACTCCACCTTAAACAATTCCCTTTACTGTGCATAATAATGGGAGAATTAGTGAGATACTCTTTATGCCAAAGACTTCCTTGGTAATTAGGAGCAAGTCACTTAATTTATGTGCTTTGGTTTGCCGATTTCTAGAGAGTGAACCCAGCTTTCCTCAGTCCCTCCCTCCATGCTGGAGAGACCTCTGGGAGGTACTATGCAAATATATTCTTCCAAAAAGTCACAGTTAATCCAAAAGCTGGGGTAGGGCACAGGATTGAAGTTTCTAATGGATCAGAGAGCTTCCATCCTGCAGGAGGTATTCATGTTACCTTGGTCAGCAATCTACCCGTACTGTGAACCTTGACGAGATAAATATAATTGTCCTGGGATTGGTTATGTAACAAGCTTGCTTTGCAATTTAACTAATGAATGTGCTGAGAGCCCAGATTAATCTTTTAACTTCAACAATTTCTCCCAAGAGAAAACATAGAGACCCTGGCTATCTGTAATATTATCCTCTCCTAACAGCCAGAGTGATTTGGCCACTTGAATGTTTGTTTTGCTTATGTATGTACAGCTCATGTGTTCACAGATTTTTCTGGAGGAGGTGGAAGGACCCCAAGCTTCACTTGAGATTGCACAGCTGGGTCTGCAGGCTTTCCCAGTCGGAGCCCTTCCTGACAGATGCCGTACGAGCTCTTTGATGGGATGATTTTAGTTGCTGGTATGGCACAAGTTGCTGTTTTGTTTTTTTCCCCAGTAGGGCCATATATAATCCTGTGCTCTCTCAGCCCATGAAAGCTGTACATTTCAGAAAATAGTAGTTGTAAGTCTGGTACTATTACTGGTTCATTAATTGGGGACAAGAGATTATTTTAATCCTGTGGTTTTGGTTTCTTCATTATGCTCCTGTTCTCCTTCTCAGAAGTCTTCTAGAAAATGTAAAGGTAGAGGATACAGAAGATACAGTAAATTTTTATAACAAAAGAAACATGACTTCCCAGAGTAATATACACTGTGTGAGATCCTTGCTGTCTGTAAATTGCACCAAGTAGGTCAACTTTGGAAGTCAACATCTTATTTAAACTGTCACACTGCACAGAATTGCTAGTTTAACATTGGTGATTAATGACTGCAGAGTCCATAGTCTCATTTCTAAGCAGACTGTCAGTGGCACTCAGTAGTCCCCAGAGAGTCCATAGTACAAGTGCTTGGCAATCTTTCCTTTTATGTTTTGAGATACAATTCAGATTGATGTCCACAAAGAGGAAACAAGGAGAGGGAACTGACATGAAAACACTGGCCTTCATTCTGGAGTTGTTTCTAAACCTGATTTTTCCCCCTCTAGAGTTTGTTGCTATTCTCCAGTACACCTCTACAAGCTGAGGTATATATTTGGTGCAATCCCACAGGAGAACATTGAAAAAAATGCCCATGCCAGGTGTGGATATGGCCTGCCATCATGGAGGTCAGGGGAGACAGATTCATCCTGGGGGACCCCATCTCCTCCTGGCTGGTCTGTCCACACTGCCCCAGGTTGTGACCCACAGCTCTTGATGCTCCTTCCCTGACTCCCCCTTCTCGCTGCTCCTCCACCGAGGCACAGTGCCACCCGCCCTCCACCTCCTGGTCCCCATCCTACCGTCCACCCATGGGGCTCAGGGACAAGGGTATATTTTACCATTGTGGTGACAGCACAGAAATACTCAACAGCACTGGAGATTCCTTGTGTACTTAGAGACAGCATAGCTCAGCCCCCTGCCAGATCTGTGTGGACAGGCATGTAACGTGCACCGGAGATAGGTCTTTTATTTCCATTTTTTGCAAGCTGTCTGCTGGCTGGCCCAGACCAAGGGCTGGAAGAGAGGGATCAGCAACGGGCAAAGAGCTGACGTGCCCCCTGCCTCGTCTGCTCCGGCTTCACGGGAGGCTGCACAGGCCTCTGTGTTCGCAGGACATGGTGATCTTTTCAACCCAACACAGAAGGCATCCGTTACAATATTATCACCTAACATTTGATTATTACAGTTTCCCATAATTTGGCTTGACTGATCACCTAACTTAGCTTGCACAGCATGTACTACCAATGGTTGCAATATATGCTGAAATCATTTAGTTGAAGTAAATAAATGAGTAAGTCTAATACACTAGAGTTTATGGCATGTTGTCCTCCTGGAAATAATCTCAGCAGTAGTAAGTATGGCGTATCTGCAATGGGAGAGGTCTAGCCTTATACCCGTGTTTGCATAGGTTGAGGCAAACTGTACAGATTTGTTTTACAGAGCTAAATATGTAACTTTTTTTGCCTCCAACGCATGAAGCTATACCGGGGGATTAGAAGTTTATCAAGCTGGTGTCACTGCACCAGTCAGATCTATGAGATGCTGCTGTCATTTCGATGCAAAAGAATGAATCGTAGTAGGAAAATACTCTCAGTTTTTTGTGCTGTTGATGAAGAAAATTTGCCAGAGCCTTTAGCCAGCTGCAGGCAAAGGAGGAATCTGTAAATAATGCAGTACACAGGCTGTAGCTCAGAGGAGATCCTTCTACATTCCTCCCCAGCAGATGAAAGACAGGTTCAGCATAGGATCTTCCATCAACAGGTACAGCTCACCATCTTCTTGGTTCAGAGCCAATAACTAACTCATCTTCTGGGGAAATAATTTGCCTGGTATGTGTAAGGAAGTATTAATGCCATATTCCAGAGTGAAGAATTTGGACAGGAATGAGTGCCCAAGAGGGCTGTTTGGGTGAGCAGGAGAGCGGAGAGCCTTTCTTCTGAGTAGAGAGTTTGAAGGGGAAGGAAAATAGGAAAACATGTCATGAGATGGGAAAGGCTATTAAAGCAATCCAGTAACATTAGCGTGAGAACAAATGAGTTTGAACTGGCCCTTAGTCTGGAAACTTAGAAAAGCCTCCCGGCAGCGGGAGGGGGTGAAAACTTGGCTAGTTTCTAAAATGGAAATTAAGTCTGTAACTAAGAGTGTCTGATGTGGTCACCTGTGACAGCAGGGCTCTGGGCTTTCTGATCTAGGGCGATCCGCCTCAGAGAGACCTCCCATGCAAGGAAGATTTAAACACATGCTTTGCTCTGTGGGGATGTATTTGCTAATGTTTAAGCTTCTGTAGCTTAAGCATGTTTTTAAAAGTACATTGCATATGCATAGTTCAATTTTGCAGACGGCTGACGCACGAGGCTTACATATCTGGCCTTGTGACTGCCGTGGACATCTGGTCCCGTGCAGGCTGTTTCTCTCCGTATTGCACCCATCCCGGGGGAAGAGCAGCAGCGCTTCAGCGTTGCACAGTGCTCCAGCACGGCACTGCCGGCACCCACCTGGGGTTTGGGCAACCGAGCACCGGCAGGCTGGCTTGGCAGGGACCCATCCCAGGTTTCCTCGAGCAACTTGGAGCAGAGGTGCTGTGCTGTTGGGGCAAGAAAGGCAAATACTACTGCAAACAAGCATCCATCAGGCTAAGGGCGTGACTGTCACATTTGCTAGTAGGACCTGAGAGGTCCCTCGATGTTTTCTTAAAATAAATGTTTAACAAGGGATTTTATAATCACAAGTAGCAAGTATGCTTTTAAAATGTTTGAAGGGGAACAAACTTGTACAAGAATGAATTGGAGGCCAAGACCTGGTAGCCATAGATGTTTATATCAGAGGCTGGGGATTTCCTTCTGCCTGTTTTCAGCATGTACTGCAGTTGCCTGCTTCAAGTCCATCTCTGAAGCTGCCTTGCTTCCTAAATAACAGTTCCTTCCTTAGAAGCAAATGCTTATGATGGCTGAAGTCATTGCATTTATTAGTGATTCATGTAGTTAGAAGATCAGGGTTTCTTCTCCTCTGTTGAAAATATTTTTTGAAAAAAAGGTCTTTTTTGCTGCTGCTGCTTTCATAACATTCACACTCAGCTGTTGCATTACAGTGCAGCAGTACACCACCTTATCTGCAGTACAACATCTTACCCCTTTCTTGGGTACTTTTAAAGCTGAAAATTATTGGGTAAGAGGGTTTAAAGCAGTCTTTATTTTGCAATGTTCAGAAAATTAGGAGAGCTTGTATTTTCAGCCAGCTGATTCCGAGTTTACAGACTGCCCTTACATGGTTCAAGTCTCATCACCAACTTCAAGTGTGCAGGAACAAGGTGAAGATCCAGCTTCCAAAGCATGGACACAGGGTCAGAGCTTGTGGGCCTCATCTTCCTTTTCTAAGGGGAAAGCCAACATGAATCTTTCATCTTGAAGCAATTTTTAAGATGGTCCACTTGCCTTTATTAAATTTGAACCATGTTGATTGCAAGGCTGAAAGAAGACAAGAGACACAAGGAAGACCCAAACTGAAAATCAACTTTGGTATATGCGGAAAGAAAAGTAAAAGCTTCAAATTACACTGTTGTCTGAGCAGCTTGCACATGCTTATCTGCCTGCGGGAGAAATGACCGGGAGGGTGTGGTTTTCTAAACCTTAAATTGCTCAGGTTTATGCAATTCAGCTTTTCTTTGTACCTTCTGTCATGCCATAGGCTTTCCCATCTGACACGGCCGCCGGCCGCTCTCTGCCTGCAGAGACGGGGCTGAAGGCTGAGTGCGGTTCCCCTGCCTGGCAGCGCCTGCCCGAGCCCGGCGATTTTACACCTGCAGGACTCCACCAGCAGCAGATGAGACACACGGTGAGTTTAAAGACTTGTTGTGGTTTTTGTGCTGTTCCTGCTTTTACCCTTCTGTCGGGCGCAAGTTGTTCCAGAGGAGCAAAGGTGGAAGGAAACGCTGCGGCAAACAAACCAGCCCTGGTTTGTGGCAGGAGGGAGTGGGTCCGAACCTCAGCCTGCACACTCGGGAGTGCCACGCGGCAAGGCAGCGATAAATATTTACTGTGTCTGTCATTAGTGATTCAGTCTCCTCATAATCTAATGCAGGGATTATTTTCATAATCGCACGGAGAAGGCCATATAACATACCTGTAGGTTGCTGCGTTTCTTGGTAGCCGGTGTTAAAATACTACTTAGGTACATACTACGTGCGATTATGCAAAAGTGCCATGCTTAGTTCATTACCTTTTTGTTAGCTAGATGTGTTTGGTTTTCTGTCTTCCTTTTGCTAAGGTCTATTTCTTCAGTAAAGTGTGTTAAAATCCAACTGATTATCTGTGGAGAGGTGCCATTTGTACTGCAGCTGCTTTAGCCCATCATTTTATTAATCCTCTGGAAACCCATTTCTTCCCCTCCCCCAGGTTAAAGCCCAGAAAGTCTCGCTGCAGCCGTAGGAGGTGAATTGAGGCTACATTTGCCCCTGCTGTATCTTGCAGCTTGATTTTATGTATGTAACTGCAGCTGAGGTGAGGAGAGAAAGAGAACTTGGTTCAGTTTTTATCTTTAGCTCGTGTTCTCCTCCACTTACTTAAACTTATACTCAGTTCTTAACTCAAATCATGTTGTAATTCAGTACAGATATATGCAGTGGTTGCAAATCTGCGAATATGTATGAATACACGTAACTTCTTATAAGTTTCGTTTCTACCGATGGGCCTGATCATTCAAGTGAGAACATGTGTATGCACGGACATGCCAGCATAGAAGCCAGGACTGCAATGAGGATACATGGACATCCTCACACACTGAAGTATATGCTTAAAGTACCTAGTAGACAAGAGGTCCAAATACATAAATCAGCAGGACCCATTCAAATGTTTAAATCTAAGAATGTTTTGGGGTGGTGTTAGTGACTAGGGATGGACTGCTTGCATCAAGCTCTCAGCCACTTTGACATCTACCAAGGAAAAACATAAAAAACAGGAAAGGTGTGCATATTAGACTTGTATTTATTTCATGCTTTCCCCAGGTGCCTGATGACTAGGTAAGGGTTCCTCCAACAGCAGCAAAAGGAAGAATACTTTAGGTGAGGTGACTGTACTGGGCACTACGCAAGGCACTTGTTTTCCCACAGTCTCCTGTGGAAATGGAGCTCCCTGTCCATCCCACCCTCCAAAGTGCTTTTAGTTTACTCATTCATATTCATGCAGAACTATATCAAGGCAGGTCCACCACTTTATTGAAACAGCACTGTCTATTATCTGCTGTTGTTGGAAAAGCAGAAATGCTGATCTGTAAATAAAAGCCAGGATTCACCGTCAGGCATTTGGAAAGCTGCTGCCTTGTGAGGAGTTGTATCCTCAATACTCCCATCCACTTTCCTGAGACTGAAAATTCCTCTTAAGGAAGTAATCTGTTACTAATTTGCTATTTTATATTCTTCCACCCCAAACCTCAGAGCTTATGTACATTTTCCAAAAATATAAATTGAATCAATCTGGGGAAGCTTGCCTCTTTGTTATCTTTTTCTTGCCACCTGAAAATATTCTGTCTCCTGCTGCTAATTTCTTTTACTTGTTTGTGGTCCTGTAGAAGTGTCCTGCTCTTTACTCACACAAATTCTGCTTTTTGGAAGCTGTTCCAAGCCCATGTGTTTGAGCATTAACTGCATCAGGACTTCATTGTAGAACAGAGTTGGAAAGAGGAATGTTCCTGGCTCTGGGTTATGATCGTCTATCAGACAAGAAAATTGAATTGTCTTTTGGAAGAAGTTTGAAGGCGCTGGCATCTTCCCCCAGCATAGCTGTTCTTTTGCAAAAACGTGAATAAATCTCGCACGCAGGATGAGATGATAGATTAGCTTCATTTCACTGCAAACCAGGAAATCAAGCAACATTGTTTCCAGCAGGAAGGTAAATTAGTAAAGGCTTTCAAACCCAGAGAGGCTCCTCTGGGCTGGCTGCTGGAGGGAAGCAGTCGGGTGTTTGCGGAGCTGTCAGTCCTGCCTGTGCGGCTGGGTGCTGCCGCCTGGCCTGCTGCAGCTGATTTTGAGGCACTCTGTGGCCAGAGCCTTTTGGGGAGCTAATGAGGCCTCTCTCTAGCTAAAATGGCCAGACACTGGTATCATGTGAGGCTGCCTGACTTGGCACTTGTTTGCAGTGCACGTCCAGTTCTTCTACTGGAATTTTTGCTCCTAGAAACTGGTACGCTCAAAGATGCAGTTGATCTTTCCGCAGCTTCCCCCAGAGGCTGAAGCTGAATCTGGAAAAACAGATCCTTACCTGAATCATATGATTCGAGGGGACTCCACATGGAAGCAGAAACTTTCACCTTTGGTAAATGTTCAGGGAATGGTTAGTTGGCAGCTCCTGTCGTGTACAACTGCCTCCAGCTGCATATTGTTGCCACCCCTCTGAGTAAACATCAATTACTCTTTTACAAGGAAATCAAGGAGCTAAACACTCTTAAAATTCCTACCTGTCTAGCAGCTCCTGGCAACTGTCTGCTTGGTCCATCACTTTTACTTTAATACACCTGCAACATTCTTACTAAAACAAAGAGCCTTAATAAAATGATAGTTTCCATGTGACAGTAATTTCTTATTAAGGGATGATGGCTACTTCTCTGTCTGGATTGATGCATCTTTTCAGAAAATGGCTTGTCTGAAAGCAGGTAAATTTTTATCTGATTTTGGGTATAATTCCAGTCCACTTTTTCTTGTCTTTTCCTTAATCTTTTCCTTTCCATGCCTACAGCTACATG
This sequence comes from Buteo buteo, assembly GCF_964188355.1. NCBI lineage: Eukaryota > Metazoa > Chordata > Aves > Accipitriformes > Accipitridae > Buteo > Buteo buteo. The sequence goes on along the minus strand of NC_134171.1, from coordinate 30,510,635 downwards.
GTATAGATACTGTTGAAATGCTGATGTTAAAAAATATGGATGATGCTGTTATTTTATTTGCTGTTCTCCTTCAAAGCTGATTTTTGTTTGTAGCTCTTTGTACTATGTATTTAACAGTATCAATTCACACAGGATTTTGCAAGTAGAACTTGGTGCTGGAAAGTACCTTGTAGCATAGCTTTGGGTTTTCATAGTTTCAGTCTGAGGAGTCATCTAATCATACTACTGCTATTTAAAAGAATATCGCAGTTTAGATCCAGTCAAAAAGGGTCTGAGGCACTGAAATAGCTATGACTTGTAGGAGGAATTTCAAAGAAATAAAAAATCCCCTTGCCTGCCTGCATGCAGCAGATCACATCCGACCGTGTGGAAGGATGCAGGAAGCAGGACAGTTTGAGCACGTAATTCCTCATTGGTTTCTCATCACAGGATTAAGCAGCACACAATTGGTCTCCACACCCACAGAACCGGTTCTGGAAGCAGATATTAACTCAGCCACAGACTTAACTATCTTTCCCAGGCTGGTGTCACTTGTGTGTCTTGGCTGACAAAACCTTAGTAAGCCTCTTCATTTTAAGGAGACTGTTACAAGACCATCAGCAGCACATGCATGTTAATTAGGAATGGACTTTGTCACAGAGTTCCCGCAAAGCCCCAATTAAAGCACTGATGAATCAAATCCAGTGAGTAGTACCATACTGAGGGATGCTGTTTCCCAGCACGCAGCAGACAAGGGCAGAACCAAGCTCTAGAGGATGTGTTTTGGTAGTTGAGGGCTTGGTCACTGTAATAAACAAAATTTATTTGCTGAGACATTTGTTGGACAGGGATCTTAGTCATTATACTGCTACAAAAAGGTGCCCTGGAACGGAAACTATTGCACAGCCTTAGCTAGAGAGCTGCATCCACTCCTGCTCAAATACTTTGTGTTTCCCCAGTCCTTTCCATTTGGAAGACGGTTATAAGCTCTAGCGCACAGCTCACTCCCAAATGAGCAGTAGGAACTATCAGCAGATATAAATGGGCACTGTCAGCACTACTTCATAAGAGAAGTAACTGAGGGAAAGGCAGTGCGTTGTTCATTCAAGACTCAAAAAGTAACCAGTATTAGCACCAAAAAACTGATAGTCAGACCACAGTAGTTGGACTGCTGGGTTCAGCCTCTTCAGCATGCAATATGTTTTCCTCTTTCAAACAGTGCATTTTTCTTAAATGTGAAATTCAGCACTCGGTATTGCAAACCACCTGTAAGCTCATCCAAACTTCTTCCCCTTGCCCCCTGAAATGTCTGTTTCCAGCTGCATATTGTGTGTCAGCCCATTATTTAGGAGGCTGCCTCTAGGCTGTACCACGCTCCTAAGTTGTTGAAATTTACTTGTTGACTACTCTGCCTGGACTTGTGCCTTCCTTCTTCCAGGTTCCTGAACAGGACTGGGTCCTGGCAGCTGTCACCCTGACACGGGGTGGCAGGGAATGCTTTCAGATTGTGTTATTTTAAAGAGCAAAGTGTCACTGTTTCATGCAGTTCTTCAATAGGGACTGTTCTTTTCTGGTTAGAATTTGGTTATTCAGTCAGTTTTTGTGGATCTAGGTGGCAGGAGGAAGAAAGAATAAGACACAGTTATAATTTAAGTTACAGACATTTACAGACCTATAACTTAAATTATAGATAATATATATAATCTTTAATAGTAATAATATTTTTATTATTAGATTATATATAATCTAATAATAATTATATATAAATTATAGTACTGGAGTTAGGTGCAACATAAGTAGAATTGAGATACAGATGATTAAATCCTCGCTCCACTGAATTTGCTTAATCTTGCCATCGAGTACAATGGGCCAGAGGTTTTACCTAAAGAGTTCTCTTCTCCTGCTTAGACGAGTCACACAGGGGAGCCGGTTGCTGCTGTCCCTGTTGTGGGTGCATGCTCATAAAGCAGAGGATGCAGTCCTAGAAGTCAAGGGTTTGTGAGGGCTTTCCCTCAGAGGATGTCTGAGAGCATCTCTGTGGCCACGCTGCTGCACGAGGACTCTTGTGACGGAGGCTGGGCTTCGGCATCACAGGAGCCTGGTCCCGCTGCATGGGAGCAGCCAGCTGCCCCTTCCCCTGCTCACCTAACCATGCTGCAGGCTGCTCCTAGAAAAGGTCCCCACGGGGTGTTGTGAGAACTCATTAAGCAGTTTGTCAGGCGTTAAGAGGCTCCTGGACCAGAGGAGCAGTTGTAAAGGCATAGTGTAATTAAAGCACAGCTTACTTTATGATGTGTTACTAGCAGGGTTATCCATCACATGTTCTGCACTTTGTAGTTATTAAATGTTATCTCATGGTCACATGCGAGAAGATGCTGTGCGGTCTGAGGGTGACGGGCACCACGGCCATGGGGGGCAGGGTAAGGTGTAAGGCTTCAACATCCTCTCGGGGAGAAGTCCTCCACGGTGCTTTTGCCCCTGCCCTTTCCTTCCCTCTTCAGCAGTTCTTCCCCCCCTGGCACTGAGGGGGCAGAGAGGCAGCATTGCCTGCCTGCCCCACTGACCCACTTGGGGCCCTGGGGGAGGCTTGTGAAGAGACATGAAGACTTACTGTGAAGCTGTATTATGTTAAGGTTTTCACATTCCCGTGCATTTTGCTCTGCCTATTGCATTGTTATTTTAAAGTTAAGTAAGGCAGGCCCGCACGAAGGACACATGGTCTGCATGCCAGGTTGTTCGTGCAGATGCTGTAGCTCTTGAAGCAGTTTTGTGTTGTGTCTGTCCTTGCGGAGCGAACATCTAACAGGGGACGTACAGATGCTCTTGGGATGCATTTGAACTGGCTGAGCCACTCACATGTCATGAAGCTGCAAGTGAGTTGGGCGGGTTGTTCTTCATCCTTACCAACATAAATGTCATCCTGCAAAATCACACTGGATTTTGCACCACAAAAAAGATAAAAGATACTGTAAAGCATTTTAGAGGGTGCTGAGGGTGGAGTTGTTTGGGGGGGGTTGGTAAATGTTCTTGTTCTGACAGATCAGGAAGTCAATGAGATTACTTACCTGCTGTCTGAAGACACAGAATCATCAAAGCATGGTGAGCAAAAGATTTTAATCAGGACAAGCAACTCTTCTCTGAGACTAAACGGGCACCACTGGCAACCAGGGTGCCACCATCCAGCTGTACCTTCCATCTACCCCAGGCATGATCAACCCCTTTTCCCTGCTCCCCAGTACCCTCTAGCCGCTTACCCTTGCATACTGGCAGCAGCTTGCAGTCATGTTGAGGGTCATTTTTTACCCCTGATGGACCAGGGTCATGGGGAGTTTTGCTGTACTCTTTCAGCTAGGCCAACTCAGAGAATAGCTGAATGATACATGGTACAGGAAGGGGTCTTCTCTTCTCAAAGAGGTCTAGGTACATTTGGCCTTGGGAACGTAGTAAAAAGCACATCCACTCATTAGGAAGCCAGAAAGCAAGGGACGTGCCTAGGGAGAAACCTTTTTGTTCAGGTGGGTACCTCTGTTGATGGTATGGGCCGTCTCAGTGCCTGTCCTGCTGCGCACGGTAAGGCATGGAAGCTGGAAGTGGGGAAGGGAAAGAGAACAAGCTTTTTGGATTACATATCAGGGTTCAGTGGGCAGAAGACTTAGTGAACACTATCTCTCTGTGGCTTTGTCTAATATGGTGCAGCTCCAACATCAGTTTTTCTTGAGGGCTGGCTATGCTTATTTCCTTTTTCCTGCCTGTCTTCGTTGATATGCAGTATGGCTTGGGTTCACTCTGCAGTCTTGCTTTTTGTGGGAACACAAATTTTTTCCTCTCTCCTACCCCGTCACCTATTCTCATGCTAATTGTGATAATTTAATATATATGGAGACTTCTGCCATTCTGTCAGAGTGGGCTGAAATTGAAAAATGGATTCAAAAGGTACTGGGGAGCAAAAGAGCAGGAATGAACAAAGATACTCCCAGAGAGAGGGAACAAGTGCAGAACAACCCTGTTTCTTTAGGAAAGAGGGTAGAAGCAGTGTCATGGAGTTAATATCAGGAACTAAATTCATGCTGAAGGTGCAGAGCATTTTATTTTATTTTATTGCAGATGCATTTTATTCCAACTTTTGCACTTTACTTTGCAGCAGCAAGGTTTTTGTGTAACGTCTCACTGTTGCGATATACCCAGTGTGGGTCTGTACATGCCTGGGGGGCTAGGCTGTCTGGCTTGAGTAGCACCTGGCTGGATCTCCCCATAGCTCCATAGTGGTCTTCAGGTCCACGTTTCCTTGCTCTGAAACACAGGAGGAGGGTGGGCAGACACACATCCCCCATCACAGAGACACACCAGACATCCTTGGAGCAAGGACTGGGGGTGCACTCCCTCATGAAGTCTGCATGGACTGTTGTACCTATTCCTAGCTACCAGCATCTTGAAAGGCAGCTGGGGCACGCGGTTGTCCAGCCACACAAATACAGTTTTGTCATTTGGTCAAATGGCTGAAAGGAAGCTTGTGGTATTTGTGAGGTTGCCAGTCTTGCCAAAGTCAGCCGGAGCAATCAGCCAAATCAGAGCGGTAACGCACCTTTTGTTACATAACTAGCCATGCAATTTTATAATTTAGTATGTGAAATGCCGATGGCATTTATTATGTCAATTAGGATGAGCATATGTTTAGGAAGCCCTTTAGGAGTCAATCATAATTGCTCACATAGCCTTGCTTTGGCCACATGATTGACTTCCTTCGAGCAGGTAGACCGTGTGCCTTTGGGAAGCAGTTACCCACAGCCTCCCCATTTTGCTACAACTCATCCTTGCACTTGGAGTCTAAGCTTGTAGTTCTGAGATAAGCTGTTGGTCCAAGTCTGGGTTTACTGAACTTTGAAAAAAGGAAGAAATTGAAATTATTACCTCAACCAACATAGTATTTGACAACTAGAGGCATGCCAGCAACAAGTCTTCTCAGAAATACTACCTTCTGCTAAGGTGAGTTCATTCACAGGACGTGTTCCTTGTCATGTGGGTGGGTTAACCTGTGGGTATGTACTGTCTTATTCAGATCTTCTCTTCACTTAAATCTTGTCCAGCTGTTCCTAATATTCTCAAATTACTTCTGGGCTGATTTTTTTCATTTTAACATGCTAAGCAAAGTTTTGTATCCATGAAATCATCAGAAAGAGCAATTCAGGTTTGCGTGGGCGTGCGAGAGAGAAACAGAAGAAAAAAACAGACTATATTTCCATACATTCCTAACAGACATTTCAGATACGTAATTCCACAACAAAAAACTTTTTCCAGCATTGGTTTATTCTGTAAATTCCAGCATGAGCCGCAGAGAAAACCATTTTTTTCAAACAATCTGGTTCTGGGTTTTGAAGTTATTGTGCGTGCAGGCACAGTATGACATTTCTGTTAGGTTTCACAGCTTGAGCTACAACTTAAAAAGTCGGGGTTATTCACCTACTGTACTGTTGGATTTTTCTATTCGGTTGGAAATGCCTTTCATCACTAAAGGCTCTGCAAAGAGCTTTGATTGTTATAAGCTCTGAGAAGGACTTTTTGACTAATAATAACTTTGAAAAACCAACCAGTCTTAAAGCTGGGGCCAGGCAGAGGAGAGGTTTTGGAGCTCCTGTTTGTTGTCTCAGAGACATTCTGTACTGATGTGCTGAACTTTTAAATACTTAAAAGTCAAGCTGAATTCTTATCCGCTAAATCAATATCTCTGGAAACCCCAACTCTTCTCCAGCTACTGACTTTTTACCTGGAGGTATGCATCTCACCTCTGCCCATAATAAATCTCCGCTAGAGATTGTCTGCTACTGATTACACCTCAGGCAGAAAGAAAATGTGACTTTTCTACAGGTAGAACAGATTTAAAAAATAAGGGGGGAGGGGAAAAACAAGAGAGAGAAAGATATACATAGGAGGAATGCTGGTCCTAAGGCATGATGATAAGGTTTTAGGCACCTTAGTGTTTTATAACCTTCCTTTGAACAAAGTTTCATATCTAGGCAGACTGACTCACCCCTTTGGCCTTTAGTACAGCTATGCCAAGGTTGGTGCAAATTATTATATGATATTTTTTAACCAGATCTTTGGAATGTGAATCACTCTCTTTTGGGATGTAAAATACTGTGTAATATGTATTACTGGAGTGTGGGTCACTATAATGTTTTCCACAACTGTTGTCTTGTATTCTGAAACAAGCAGACTGCCCGATGGCCTCCAAAATAAGTACTACCTTGAACAGTAAAGTCAACGTAATCCATAAAAAAACTTCAGTTGGAGAGAAGCAGTTAGTGGTACAAAAAACAGTAACTGGAAAGCTGGGAGGGTTGCTACCAGGTAAGAGAGTTTGATGCAAGACAATATATTAAAACAGCGTTAAAATTTATCTAACTGATGGCACATAGCTTTGTATAAGCATTCAACCTGATGCCTCATTATAAAACCCTGAATATGAAATTGGTGGAGTGATCTTGTAACCTGGATTCTCACAGGAGCAGTAAGGGCTATGCTCTCCTGAGTATTGTCACGGTTAACCCTGCATAACCTGAGGGGTTTGCGCTTTTGCTTGAGGGTGAAGGAAGACCTCTGCTCCCTCCTGGCTGTGATCCACTCTTCTCCCCAGTGTGGGTGAGCCACTAGATGGGGACAATGCCCACATCTCCTGACCTGCCCATGTCTAGCCAGTGGCAGCTGGGCTGAGGCTTCATTAAAGAGTTAATTCTGTGACTGTGAAAGGTGCCAAGTCTCCTAGAAGTCTTATGTTGGTATTTTTTAACATTAACGAGCAAGATGGCAGTCGCCAGGCTCTCAGCAAAACAAGGTGAGTATCAAGAAAGGCAGGTGTTGGTTGCAGCATGCTCACAGCTAGCGTGGTGAAAGGAAGGCCAGGTAAAAGCATCTCTGGAAGACTAATGAGCTTCTAACTTTACTTGGCAGCAGGCAATGCTGCTGTTGCAGAGCAGTTTCCTTACAAGCCTGCAGACCAGCCCCTTTGGCCATACAGTGCCGTGCTGAACGACACAAAAGGGTGGCTGTGACTGAGATGCACACTTGTAGGAGATAACAGCCCATGCAGGGGTGGCTGTGACTGAGATGCACACTTGTAGGAGATAACAGCCCATGCAGGGGCTGGGGGAAGAATGCAGCACGGCTTTGTTATCACAGTCCAGCTAAGAAGAGCACGAGAGCTCTGCTGGTAGTGCCTCTACCTCCTACAGGGTTGTGTGGCAGAGAAACAGAGCATGAAAAGGCATCCCCTTTTAATCAGCAGATGCAGGATTTGTTATGCACATGCTTGGAGTCCAAAAATAAAACAAGAACATTACTAAAATGTGTTATTTACATACACAGAGAGAAAACCAAAGCAAACAAAAAACCAACTAATATTTCACGATCTTACTGTACTGTTCAGAATTCATTTTTCATTCATATGCTGGCCACCCTTTCCCCTGACTGAGAATTTTGTTAACCCCAAGCCATGCTACTTCAGAATTACTGGAGCTAAATTAATCTACCTGTTCTGCAGCTCATCTGTGTCACTCTGTTTTCCAGTGATGCCCATTTACTGCCTTGTCTTTTACCATTTGGGATTTAAGCTGGTTGCTGCCCTTCCAGGCTCTGTGTCACTGTTTCTCTGAGATTTAGGCATCTACTTTTTTCCTTCCTGTGTTAGCTGTTTCCTCACTATCTGTCATCACTTAATTCTTTCTCTTTTAGCCTTGGTTACTCATTTTTTGCTACCTGAAGCTTCTTCCACTTTGTGCCACGCTACTTCCAAGTGCAGCCTCCTGAACTGCTGGGTTAATATTTGATGTTGTGGCTGGGCGGAGGCAGTGGGGCTTTGCTGCTCTGCTCAGCGAGCCCTCCTCTTGCTGCACTGCTGCCAGTGTAACTGTGATGGTAAGTCAGGATTTAAGCTTAAGGTTGGTTAAATGTTTCATTGGGATGGGACAGCTATGGGCTTGACTGTGCAAAGAGATGAAAGGTGTTCTCTCTACCTACTCTCCATGTTTACTGCCCATGCTTTTTGTCTGGTTTTTTTTTGTTATTCTCTTAAACGCATCTGGTGCCTGCAAATTCCTAAGCAGTGAAGACTTGTAAGGTGCAAACTCCTTCAAATCAGTGCAGTCTGTTGAGTAACTTTTTAAAGTAAAGGTGTTACCATGATACTGGCTTTCACTGTGGTCACAGCCCTGGGGGTTATTTCGTCCCCTGATGTGACCATTCTCATCCCAGCTTGTGGCTGAAAGCTTGGCAGTATGGATATCCAGAATGACAATGTTCTTCCTTCATCATTTGCACCATATTCCTGTGCTTCAGGTCTCTGCCTTGGACTGGAACTTGAATTACTGCAGTGTCACAACACTGTGAAATTCTTACAAATCAGTACTTAATTTTATTTATCTAAGCCAAGCTGTGCTAGGCGCTGCACAACTATGCTAAATCTGGGACCTGAGTTGTTGAAAACTTCCTGCACAGCAGTGAAGCAGTAAATGCTGGTGTTGTCTTCTTGGGCATGGCACCACCACCACCTCTAAAAGCTCCTCCTGCCAATCATCCATGCAGCAACCAGTCCCTGTCAATATGTCTTTCGCTATAAGCCAGCATGAGACTGCCAAAGTGACATCCTCGCCCAGTGGTGTTGACACCAACTGCAAATGAACGTAGGATTCCTCCCCCCTCTTTCACCTCTCCTTCTCCCACAAGCACAGGCCTCAAAGAAGAGATGTTCAGACAGGTAATAATTACCTTTTTTTCACTTAGCTGTGGTTTACCATCTACCTGTTCAGGGTTCCTTGCTCAAAGTGTATTTTATTATTCATAGTTAATAGAAGAAATAGAAATATGCATTGGTTATCAGCAGGTCAAGTTTAAATCTCCCTTTCCCTTTCTTCTACGTTATTCAAGAGGAACTGAGACTTTAAGCTTCCTAAAAGGACATGAAATTAATTATGTAGCTTGTTATGACAGCACATAGATGTTATAAATACAAATGACTGCAAACATTGCAAACAACGTCTGCCTCTGACCGAATCTGTGCAACAACTCCATCTCACACCCTCCATGTTAACTCCTTTGGTGATATAATCACCTCCCAAAGACAGTTGGCAATCATTTCATTGCTTGATATGTCTAGCAGTTTAAGAAAGTTCATCATGGGTGAACATGGACCAGATTAGCCAGAAGAGGCTGAAAGAGTTTTATCCCCCCACTCCAAATTTATGTTATTATCTTGTCTAAATTTTCTAAATAATAGAGGCCATAGGACTTGAATTAAGTCCTTCTAAAAATTCAATGCCTGTTACTAATTAACATGGATGGTTTTGTTTCCCTGTGCTGTAACAAGTATTTGTAATTTATGTAAACGTTGTAAAATTCAGGTACAGCTCTCCACACCTGCGCTTTTTCACTAGCAATGCATTATTAGCATGTCAGGTTCATAGCGAGTATCTGTAACGTGGCCAGGACAATCTGGCTTTGCGTCCACTGGGGCTTCTCATCATTTTTGCTGCAGCAGAGCATGGCCTTAGGGCAGCAATTCCTCTCTTTCCCTATTGTCATTGCGGAAATAATTGTAGTCGCTTCGGAGCTGTAGCACTGTTTCCAATTGTACCTAATTTGTATTGGGGGAGTTGATGGGCTGTGCATGTGGGAGCGGAGGAGTGGTACTTTCAGGGTTAGGGCATGAGGCTGGGAGGGGGCCATTCGGATGCCCACGCTCCTGTTCCTGCGGGGTGCTGCTGCCTCAGAGCAGGGCTGCAGGTCCAGCTTTCAGCGTGTTCGCTGACGGGAGCCACGCGTTGGGCCTCCTGTCAGCAGGAAGCAAGAGTGTCTGTCCTTGGGAACATCCGTGAGGCAACAGAACATTGCAGTTGGTGTATTCTGGTGCCTGGTGCACGGGGAGAGCACCCACGTGGGTCTACCTGTGTGTGCTGGTACAAAATGACGGTTGGACTCAATGATCTTAAAGGTCTTTTCCAACCTCAACGATTCTAGGATTCTATGAAAAGGATGTGGCAGGAGAGTGGAGAAACAGCGTGATATTGCCTGCTCCCCTGGTTGCCCCGGGTGTAAGGCATTTCAAAATTGTAGGAAAGAAAAAAGTTCATAAACCAATGCTATTTTTGTCATGCTTTATTGATTTCAAATTCATTTTATGGCTATTTTTGAAGCCACAATCCCAGAAATTCCCAAGCTGCCTATTGCCATTCTTGCAAGTGGCCCTGTTGATTTCAGATGGGCTCCCTCCATGAGCGAGGAGAGCGGAGATCAGCTGCATGCTCTCCCTCTCACTCTGCGAAACACAAGCTACTGGTAGATCAAACACCAGCTCGCGGCCACCTCGCTTCATCGAGAAGTTGGCTAAGAGCTATCTGCCAGGAGTCAATGGCCAAACAGTCCCCACCTCAGCCTCACAATCATCTTTTCTCTTGTTTCATTTTGCTGTGTGTCACCTTAGTAGAACCAAATAATACTGTTTTCAATTCCTATGTTAAGATAGCAGGTGCAGCTGTTTTCTGCACTTACTTAGAAAGATGTTCATTTCTTCACAAAGGGCTGTTCATAAAGCTCTGTTTAATATTTTTACAAAAGGAAACATTTGTCGCAGTATAAAGTATTTTAAATATTTGCAAGAATTCTAATAGGTGATGATTTTAATTCAAATGAAGCTACAGCTAATCAGGAGACAGAGCTTATGCAGAACTTACTTACCCTTGTAAACAAAAAATATTATTATACAGCCACTTAGCATAATTACTACATAAGAATAGGATCCAGCAAAGCGTTAAAGTGAATGTTTGACATTTAGGCATCTGGTTAGAGTTAGTGGGGCTATCATTTTACCTTCATGTTAGAAAAAACCTGCCCTGATAAAGTTTAATTTCTCAGGTTTAGAGCCCATGAGCTTTGCATAAAAATAAGATTTTATTTTATATGAAAATATGCTCTGTCATAGTCAGATTTTTTTTTTATTCTTTCCCTCCCTTGCCCTCAAATGTGTGTGTCTGAGGCTGACACGTTGTCTCAGCAAATTAAGTCAAGCTGGAAGCAAGGGTACAGTGTTACGGCAGAGCAGCAAGTAAGATTTACATTTTCAAGCAAAAGTAGTAATTAGGCCATTGCATATTTTATATCTTCATGTTTATTTTCAAAGCAGTATATCAAAATAAGCACAGATGTAATGAGACATAAGTGCTCCAACAAGCAGTCGGGGTTCATCAAGTAAAAACTACAAATTACTCTTCTGTTTTGCTGCCACCCACAGAGTTTACATCTTTAAAATACCAGCAGGCAGGTGCTCTGGCCAGAGCTAATTGGGCCTATAGTTAGGGACACACTGGGTTTCTGTAACATGAATTATGAAGGGAATAGGCCTAATTTTGAGTGACATAGTACTTGGCACCGTGTTGTGGACTTCACTTCAGTGTGTGAGGTATTAGATACTTTGGGAAGTAAAACGGGAAGTTTTGAACTGGTTATGCTGGTGCAGATGGTTATAACTGCTTGACCTGAGGCATCCAGAGCAGCGCCATGGGAGGATAAGCAGGCAAGCTTTGAATGCAGGGTCCCAGGTCTGTTGTTGCTGTGCGATGGGGATGGTCTAGAGGGTCTCAAGCTCTAAATCCTCATGACCCAAATTGTCCTCCCTCTGGCTGCGTGTACAGTGTCTGTATGCTTGTGTGTGTTTGTTAGGTGAAGTTGCTGCTCTCCATTGCTGTCCTTAGCAGGCAGCTTGGGCAGTAACCATTATTCTTACATGTGTTTCTGCACACAGTCTTGCAATGTTTGCCTACACATGCTGCTGCTTTTCCAGCAGAAGTAACGTGACCACAAAATCAGCTGACTGGAACTGCAATTATATGCTAATTTAAGGTTTTCAACCATTAAATCCCTATAGTATTTCTCCCTATTTTGGTAGCTTTCTTTATAGTGAGAGTAACTGTGTAAATTGAGCTAGATTTAAAAGAAAAGAAGTCCCTGGAATTAACTCTTTGTTTTTTCTGCCCCCTTCTTTGCTTCACCCTCCCATCCCAAAGATGCAGTCCTTCCCTACTACCTGCTAGAGTACCCCACATCCAGATACATACTGTAAGTACAGTAAGAGACAACAATCCAGAACATAATCCTTCGGCTTTCTTCCCCACAGATCTGATGGCACACAAGTGTTGTTGTGGCTCTCACAAATAGAAAACAGGTCGGGTATTCCCATCTGCCCTCTTTTGAATTGCATCAATTCTGATTATGAGCCAGAAGGAAGAAGAAATGGAGGGTAGCTCCCCGCCACTCTGTGTCACCTGTGGCCAAGCACATTTACCAGAAGAAAACCACTTGTACAGCTACACTGAAGAAGTAGATGATGATCTGATATGCCACATTTGCCTGCAACCTTTGCTTCAGCCGTTAGACACGCTCTGTGGTCACACCTTCTGCGCAGCCTGCCTTACGAACTTCCTTGTGGAAAAAGACTTCTGCCCCATGGACCGCAAGCTTGTGATTCTCCAGACGTGCAGAAAGTCCAGCATACTAGTGAATAACCTCCTGGACAAGCTAATGGTTAGCTGCCCTTTCACAGAACACTGCTCAGAGGTCGTGCAACGTGGTCACCTTGAACAGCATTTCCAAACCCAGTAAGTTGTTGTTGATAGACCTTTTTTTTCACTTTTTCTTAAGGAGAGGAAAAAAAATCTTCAGTTAATGCTGATTAAAATAGACAGTTAATGTAAAGAAAGATTTATTGATTTCACTCCCAAGTAACACTACAGTATCATTAATTTAGAGCTGAATTTAGTCCATTTGTATGATGATATCTTACTCTTTTTTTAGAATCAAATGCATTCAAGGTATTTCATACCATCATTAGCAGTTCTGGGCAGATACCTTGTGGTTAGCTGCATAATGGAAGTGTGTATTTAGTCATCCAAAGAGATCTGTGAGTTTTGGGAAGCTGAGCTACCATAAATATTTTAGTAGTACATTAAGCGTTTTATAATTGCCCTTTCTTCGGTCCTTTTTTGAATCGCAAATGACCTATATGAGAACTAGAGCAGAAAATATTCCAGTTTGGTATTGGTCTTTGGAGCCGAGTGCTCCTTTCTTCCAGGTGAGCACGCACTTACCCCTTCCACCGCACTGTGGGGCTCGCAGGGTGAGGCGGTGTGGAATTGCTCCCTGGCTGGACTCCCCCTCCAGGCTTACCTCTCCTGGTGGCCAGGACACCCTCTCCAGGGAGCAGTTTAGTTCATCTGCAAGGAGAGAACTGATGATGAACGATCCTCTGTTTTGCAGGGTAAAAGCACGTGCTGCTGCTTTTGTCTTGCATCTTCTGCCTTCTGCCTTCCTCTCAAAAGAGTAAAGAGATGCATTCAGGGCTGTGGTTTCTGATGGCAGACAAGTGCTTTGGCATAGTCCAGGTAACAGCACCTCAGATTTGAGGGGATCTTAGATTTGAGGTCTAAGAGATGCCCTTTTTTGTGGCCTGTATCTGGTGTCCAGTGAAACAGCTTCCCCCGTAGTTTTCAGGTGTGAGTCACATTCCTAGGTGTGTGTTTTTCTGCCTGTGCATTGAGGAGGAAGCCCTGGGAGACCAGTGCAGTGCTCCGGACTGCTGCTGGGGGGACATTCCTGCACAGATGTGGTAATGCTGAGGGTCAGAGCATCCCTGGTGAGCAGGCTGGCCAGCCAGAGCACAGAGGTGTGTTCACATGGCTGCAGGCTGCAGGGTCTTGAAGCCCATAACTGGAAATAGCTCTGCAGCCTGCCATTCAAACACATCCCCATTTGAACTGGAGACCTCGTTTCCTGAAGCACCTGGATTCTCATGGGGAATTTATTCACTGAAGATATTTACTGAAGTTACAGTGATTTAACCAACTAAAAACCAGGACGATTTCACATTACTAAAATTGAAAAAAACCATTAGCAAAGGGTTTCTTGACCCCCTGCAAAGGTCAAGAGCCCACTTCACATGCTAGAGGCTCAGTGTTTGTGAATTTGGGTGCCTTTGGCCCACCCAGTTCTGGATCTGGCTTTCCCTGTTGAGGGTGCTGCTGTCTCATGGAGTAAGAGGTGGTGGCAGCAGTCTCCAGCCCAGGCCAGAGGTGCTCTGCAAGGTTAGCTTTCTGCTGCTAAGGGGAAAAATTAGCAAAGTTACTTATAATTTTTCTACCTTTGATCAGCACTTGTCTGACAGGCCTCAAATATTAATTTCAGTAGTAATGCGGGTAAAGGGACTGACAGTCTGCTGTGAGTTGCTATCACTGAGATTATGTTTCTCTATAGATTTCAACCACAAAATATTGACCCCTTAGTGCAAATACCCTTTCCCTTTGCCATACATATAGCTGACTTTAATGTATTTTAGATCCTCCTTTTTGTCTTCATTTTTTTGAGATGATGGTGCTATGGCCATAAAACTCACAGGAAAAAAACCCACACACAATAAATAAGCAAATTGGAATATTGGTTTTTACACAGAAGCCACACAACAAGCACAATTCCTGATTTCTAGTGTCAAGTCTCCTACATGGACATGTGCAAGCCATTCCAGTGTCTTGGTCTCTTCTCCTTAAGGTAGTAGTAAAAATACCCTTCACAGACATACTTTGCAGAATTGCAGTGTTGTAAACCATGCTTTGGTTCTGTAAAAGCCTGGCGAGTTTTATTCCAGTTCTTATTATTGAATGTCCATGGCTTGGATTTTCCCCTCAGGATCTTCAAGATCCTATGCTTCTGGCTCACTTGGCCTGACCCCAGCCAGGGGCAGGAAGAATTGGCTTAGTAACATGTTCCCACAGCCTCTGCTGTCCCTCCTCCCCAGTGGCAGGCTCCCCCCACTAAGTCCTGGCTTTGCAAACCCAAGGAGCAGGAGACTGGAGAGATGGAGCAGTGGTCTCGCTTCTCATCAAACCCTAAAGCCTCTAAGGTAGTGCAGTACAAGGTAGTGCTCCACAGGCTGGGCAGCTTCTTCTTTACCACTCATGACATGGATTTTCCTTCCTCTTGGGACGGTTTGGAGGGCTGAGTTACCTTAAGGCCAAAGGTATGGTTATAATTGCAGAGGCTGGGGAGTAGGAAATCACAGGGAACCTTTGCTGCTGGGGGTTTCAGCTTTCCAGGGGGTGAGTAGCGCAGCATCACTGGCACTCCCACCCGAGGGAAGAATTAGGAGGGAACTTTCTGAGTGACCCCTAAAGGGGGACTTCTGCAACCTTGTGCTTGCAGAGACTGTGCAGTACCATTATTTTTTTTAAGCACAGCACTAATTAATTATCACCAAAGGTATCTTATACCTCTGCCCAATTTAATTCTCAGAAATGCAGGAACGTCTTTTGCCATCCCACCTCCAACTCATGGCAGGGCAGGAGAGGAGAAGGACATTGTGCTCCAGCATGCCCAGGCACAGATTGAGCAGACTGAGCTGACACCGATCTCTTTAATTCCAGTGAATCAGTAGAGGGGAGAGAAAGTGTGTGACTTTGCTAATAAAAAAATAAAATAATAATCATAAACAATCCAGTGCCTGCAGTGAGAACAGCTCAGAGCCCATCTGAAATCTCGACTGAACGTGATCTGTGTTCTCAGTGAATAAATTCAAGTAGACTCCGCTAAAGTCACCGGGGCAGTCGGCAGTCCTCACATTTCTTACATGATTCAGGCTCAGACCAATCCTGGTTCTCGGCGAGAAAATGAAAGTTTGCCCTGATCAGAGACAAGGTCACTGATGGGACAAGGTGAGTTTGCTGTTTTGTGCTTTGTAATTGATGAGAGAACTTTATTTTTTTTTTTTTAAATGCTGGTTGCCATGGAGTAGTCCATTGAAAGCATCCTTATTTAAAATGTTAGCTCTTGCATCCTTCAAAAAAAAAAAAACAACCCCAAGGAGAGACATGTCCTTGGATTATTACATGATTTATGTTTGCACAAAAACATCTGACTGGATTTGGGGAATTCAGATGGAGATGCAAACAGCCAGCAGTTGGCTGTGATCTTTTGTGGTGTTTTACTTTAAAAAGGTGTGGTCTTCTGATATCGCCTGCTTCAAAACTCCGCGGGGGGCATTTTTTTCCCCCCCTTGTCAGACAGCTACACCCTTCCGTGATGCAGTTTAGCTCGTAACCCATCTGCTTGTGGGCAGTGATGTAAACGCACCAGCTGCCTCTGAAGAACCACTCTGAATCCTGCAGGAGGCAGGTCTCTTCCCCGAGCATCGCTCTCCTCTGCAGCATAAGTCACTGTCTCGCCAACCACGCTGTGCTGTCCCTAAACCCTCACGTCTACCCATCCGAGAGTCAGATCGAGTAATCCTCTTACAGGTCAATGATTTTTGCAGTGTAGCTTCGTTTAAGGGATTTAAGCTCGATTCATAATGTGCTACCATTGCGTTGAAATGGAAAGGCTCGCTTAGAAGGGGCTTGGCTGGCACAAAAGCTTCACGTTGTGTGTCCCACCAGCACAGAGAAACGGTGGGAAGGAGGAAACCTAGCAGCAGTGCCAGCCCTGCACTGAAAATGAAGGCTCTCCTGTTACTGGTCCTACCTTGGCTAAGTCCTGCAAACTACATAGACAATGTGGGCAACCTGCACTTCTTGTACTCCGAGCTGTGAGTACGCACGGTCGCGCCGGCGTCGTGCTCTCTGTCTGTCTGTCTCACCCGAGCAGTGGGAATGGGCTCGCCACGAGCGTTTTGGGGGGTCTGTCTGTCTGCCTGTGTGTCTGTGTGTGTGCGTATGTGTGAAGAAAATTCAGCAACGTCTTGCCAACAGCTTCAAACCGTGCTGTGAACTAGCTGCTTCCCATCCGGAAGGCTAATAATAGCAGTACGTCCCCATTGCTTTCTGCTTTGGAAGCAGCTGAGACATACTAAGTGAAGCTGCCTTTTTCCTTATCAATTTGCTTTTCTGTGAGGACATTTTTGGTGGTTGTTGGGTTTGGGGGTGGTTTTTTTTGCCATTTCTGAATCTGTGTTGTTTTCTTTACTTTCCATAAATAGCTTTGCAGGGGAGCTGGGCATAGAGGAGGGCATCAGGATAGACACCCCCAGTGGAGTGCTCTCTGTGTGTATATGCATAATGTTCTGTGTGTAAAGCTGCTTGCCTGTAGCAAAACGCTGAGAAGCCTTTCACCAGAAATAATTCACTTGAGACAGGAAAGAAATTTCCCGTATTTCTGTTTTTGCCCACAGCAGAATGTTATTTTCTCTGTAATGCGAATTTAAATGTAGCAATCCATTCATATATCTTCATGTTTAAAAAAAAATAATACAAAACACCTCAAACTACCCCATAGCTGATCTTTCCAACCCATAAAACAAATATTCTATGGTATCATCTGTAAATGATGCTAGTTTAATTTGTGTTTGAATGCTATTGTACTAGTTAATAGGGCTTTTATGACTAGAAATAGATATATTTTCCAGTATGTTTTAATTAATTATGTTTTGTTTGTATTTTAACAAATTGTAAACTCTCAAGATCTTCCTTGAGATAATGAATGAAATGGCTAATTCTGCTCAAAAATGAAAAATGACTGTATTGTGCCTACAGTGGGAATGTTAGTAACAGTTGTGATTAGTGCCAATGAGACTAATTTCCAAATGATTTTGTCTCTACTGTCAGACGAAAATAGCAGTGTTTTGCAGAAACACAAAGTCCCCTTTTGAAATTCTTGTGTGATATGCATGGCAACTATTAATAATTTAGTCATGCTGCGTACAACAGCTCAGGATTTCTGTACGCCATAGGTGTTTTTAAACATTTAACAAATCTGGTGTTGAGGGTTGCCGCTCATTTTGCCTCATTTTAATTTACTGGCATTTTGTTTAAGAACATTAATTTAAAAAAACCCAAACCACCAACAAACAAAAAACAGTTAAGCCAAGCAGGCTACAGGAGCAATCAAGCTCAAAACAGAGCAGATGAACACTTATAATGGAAACAATGGCATCTGGGACATCTAGTTTCCAGGAAAACAAACTGATGAGATTAATCAGAGCACAGGCGCAGGCACCGCCTACTTGCTTTTCTTGGGGAATTCAGGTTCACTGATTCTCCCAGGGTAAAGGGCTACGACTTACGGTAGCTATTCGTCTCTTATTTATTTAGCCTTCTAACCCACAGAGATGTTAGTCTTGCTGGATGTCAGCAGTCGTTCTTAATGGATTGGGTGTGGGCGGGGGCTTGGACGTGCATCTTCGGGTGTCAGCAATGGGAGGTGCATGTCTCCTGCCCGGTGCCCAGCCCTGGATTTTACCTGGCCCTGGGTACCGGTGCTCAGGACCTCCTGCACCGCTCTGTCTCTGGCTGGGGCAATGGGAAGCAGGATATGCTGGGGCTGACATAATCCAAAAGGGTGCTGGGCAGTTTGAGCCCATTTCAGAAACTTCTCTTCCTCCTCTGTATGTATTTGGTGCCTCTGGCTGCTGCTGGATGCCGCACAAGGCACAGACGTATTAATCTGTGGGATGGAATCAAGGTCCTCTCTAATAGCAGCAGTTGAAAGAAAAAGAGAAATACTGTTTTCAGTCCTGTTTAATCAGTTTATACAAATATTATGACCTACAGGTTGCTACCTCAGTTGCTCAGGCACTTGCATGCGGGATGTTTATCATGAAAATTTTGTGAGTGGGACAGCAGGGGCACCGGTGTCCAGGACAGCCTGGCACCTAGGGGCACAGAATTACTGCCCCAGTCCTTTTGTGCCCCAAACCCCACAGAGGCAGCTTCGTAAATCCTTTCCCACAGGCAACTGAAAACCCACCGCCATGTGTAACATACCTGATGACTTGCCTCAAGGCTTGACACTAGACCATACTAGGTGGAAAACTTTTTTTTTTTTTTCATTATCACACTATCTTTGGTTGCTGGCCAGTACAAATACTGGCCTCAGTCAGGACTCTTTTTTTTGTTGGCTGGCAGCCACCAGAGATACCACCCGAGGAGGAGGAGGGGGCTGGCAGGGGTGTGAGTGGCGAGGGAAGAGCTGGAGGACCATGGGGGATGTGGTTACCATCACTGGTGCTGGTGCAAGAAGAAGAATAAGGGTGCTGAGATTTGCACTGCCCTCCTGCTCATACAGCCCATCTTTTCCCTTCTACCTCATTCAAACAAAGGTTAGGTTATTTGTGTTGCATTGGCAGGGTTTGCTTTAGTTGAGGGCATTTTTTTTTTTATAAGTGCAGAACAAGTGGCTTGGAGAATAGGGATTACAGTATAGCCCAAAGCCCGTCTGGAGATGCAGGCTCTGGAATCCATCTAAGAAATAAAAAGGAGATTTTAGGAGAGTCGAAGAGGAGAAATGAAGTTGGGAAAAGGCTGCATCAGACCTTTGCACTTCAGCTGGGTGCCGTGTAGGTGAGAAAGAGAGGTGTGTGGATGTGTGGTAGTGGCACTTGATGGGACAGATGTTGGGTGCTGCTATTTTTAGTTTTCTATTATTGGTCTGATAATTATAGGTATTGTCAGCAAGCAAATATGTATCTCCTGACACTGTCACCTGCACTAAAACCAATTCCCTGGCCTTTGCCTGTTGTCCCTCCCTTGCCCCCAGCAAAGATCTCAGCACAGATGCTGTTCTTGTCCTCGCTCTTAGCCAAATCATGAAGAGCAGCCCATGGTAACTCAGGGTGCTCCCTCCTGAGGGGAAGCCCAGGGAAACAGCTGGCAGAAGGACAAGAGAAATCTGTGAGGTCTCCCTCGAGAAACCTCTGTTACCAGTGGGATGTAGCCACAAAGCCCGATGGCTCTTGGCATCCTAAGGATATACATGGGTCTTGAGGAGACCCTACTCCAGGGTCCATGCCTTCTCCTTTATATCCTTGTAAAGCTGCTTCAACAGGCATCTGCTCTCTTTCTTTCTTATCTAAAATATCTTCAGAAAGGAAATACTTACCCAAACACTCTTTTGAGTCAGGGTATGTTATTCCCCCCAGTTAAAAACAAGGTGTGTGGATGGAGAGGCAGCCTGTGGCCACTGCAGGAGGCTCTCCTGGGGGTGAGGACCTGGTGGCACTGATCACACCGAGGGACACCAGCTTCCATCGCTATCCCTCTCACTTCAAAGCAGGACCTGTGCAGCAGGATATTTCTCAATAGAAGTGTTTTCTGCAGTTTGATGTCAATGAGACACTTACTTAGAAATAAAATTATGAGGGGAAGAACTCTGACTGCAAGACTAGGCAGTGAATAACCTCACCTTGTCCCTCTGAGGACCTCTGTCACGTGGAAAATGTGGGGTAGTTTCCAACCTAATCCCCCTTCAGCACGTGGCCGCACTGACCGAGCAAATGCCTGGGAGGGTGCCGGGCATCGCATGTGCTCAGCACAGGTCAAGCTCTGGGGAGCCTGTGGCAGCCGCACTTGCTGGTGCTGCTTCTCTCCAAGGATTAAACAGCTCCTGGCCTTAGTCACTGCTGGTAATCCAACAGCTAGATCCACCCCACTAATTTGAATCAAGCCTTTTTAAAAAAAAATCTATTGTTTGTTAGAGTGAAATGCACAACCTACTCCCACATGCAAAAAATTACTTCTGTTTTTCTTACCCCTCTTGAGTTTTACATGAAACAGTCAAAGGGATCTCACCAAATTAACTGGATCAAGTTTCCCCATATAACTTTTATACAATAACTACTCTCTTAAATTTCAAAACAGCACTTTGGGCTGAAATAGCCAGTAAAACTTAGTTTCTCTGTTCATTCAATTTAAAAAGAAGAGATGTAAGCACCAGCTGTCTTCTAGTGTCCTTGGGCATGTCTTTTTTATGGTAAGAACAATTTAGTTCAAGCTATTAGGTGCACCTTCCCAGCCCACTTCCAGCACCAAGCTTAACTGTGCGGCCAACTTCTTTAATTTCTGTTCAAGTCTGTGGGGAAACTCGTGTCTGGCTTCAAGTCTGTCCTTGTGAAACTAGCTGCACAGAGGCTGGGGAGCACAGGGCACACGTTATTCATGACAAAATTGGTAAGCCTGGAGTGCCTTTTGGGCTCATGTGTTAGTCCACTGCAAAAGCCACATGTTGGCCTCCTTACTCTGTGCAAAGCTGCGTGTATGGAAATCTGTGTTGGAGTTAAGCTGTGAGGTTAATTAAAGCTGGAAGTGTTGGAAAGCAAGGCTTGAATGGAAAGATTCTTGAATGAAAATACAAATGAAATGTTTAGAATATCTGCGTTACATAGCCAGGACAAAGCATGCTTAGATAAAATGTGAAGGGTCTTTTCCAGTGTACTAGAACTGGATGTCTCTCAGGGAAAGCAGAGCTGAGGTGAATTAAAGCAGAAAGGCATAGGTGCATCAAGGGCTGCCCATTAGCTTCACTCCTATGCTACAGCTTCACAAAGGGGCCAGGATGGAAACATGGCAAACTGACATCTTGCGTGGAAGCAAGAAATACAGTCGTCTTGGTTCCTGACTCTTCCTGTCTCCAATATTCTCTCTGGGAAAGCTTCTGAATGGGATATTATCCTGCCTCATGTCTGAGCATGTACCCTGGTGCAGAGGAGCAGTAGGCACTGGGCACTCTCAGGCCCTCTTTGTTTCTCCTCAAGCTCTCTGCAAGGGCAGCAGATCCTCCAAGGAGCTGGTTTTCCTTCAGACTTCTGAGATCTTTCAAAAAATCTCCAGCAACAGCTAGTGTCACTTCCCCATCCTGTCCTCTCACTGCCTTATGTCTGACCCCACTCCACCAGCCCTCTCACTTGCTCTTCCACCCTGCACTCTTCGTACCTCTTTTGGTCCTTAACTTTGTTTATTCCCCTCCTCTCTCATGCCTTGACCCTGCCTCTGCTGTTCTTCTCCCTTTGTATTTCCAGTCTTTAGAATTGCACAGTAAAACTTGAAATGTTAGTATGAATATGGCCTGAAAGCCCCCAAGCAGAAGCCCATGTAGGTGAACTGCAAATATACTGTATTATTTTTAAAAGTACAGGAGGAGTTGTTATCTAAACTCGTGGTGTTGAGGTGTGCAAACTGAATTTTCTAAGTACATTAGGTGTTGTATTCAGGAGCGTTTGACAGAGACTATGCTGCTAGCATAGGAGGTGCAGCAGAAAGTAGTCGTTTCTACTGACTGTGACTGTTTTGGGTCTGGTCACTCTGTGACCAAGGACTAATTGCACTCTGCCAAATATGCAGCATTTTCCCCTTAGCAGCACGGTGGGCTCTGGGTCTCTCCCCCACCTTCTGCCACCCTCTCCCAGAGACAGTACCTTTTCCCGCCTGCACATCCTGCCTGGTTCCACAAACTCAGGTTAGAGAGTGCGGCATTTTCATGGTATGAGTAAGTGTTACTGGTTAGCATCTTTTTCCCCAGCACTGTGATTCTAGGTGCAGAAATAAATGTGTCTGGGACAGCTCCAGAAACCAAAACCCCTTTGAGAGCTTTAAGAATTTGTTGATTCTGCCTGGGAATTGTGTGTGTAATAGAAGTTGGCATTTCAGTTATACTTTGAGAAAGATTCTGCTTCATTCCTTCTGTGCATGCATGAAAGTCACCTTTACTCCATTCACAACTACTCACACACACTTTAGTTCAGAATTAGACTTTTTACTCTGCTGGAATGTTTTCTCATGGCTGGAGCCTTCTCACACCTTTGGAAAAGGCTGATGTTGGCCAGCGTCACACTCAACAAACGCATTTTGTTGCCAAAAGTAAAACCTGAGCCAGCCAAAAAAAGTGAAACCCTGCCAAGCTGGAAAGGCAATGCAACAATTATGGTTGGCAGAAAGATTTCTTTTCATGAATGAGTTATGTCTCAGTTATGTCTGATTATTGTGTAGGTTGCTCAAAAGAAGTGTGCTTACATGCCTTGCCCATGTAACGGGAGCACGGAGGGGGTAAACCTTATCCCATTCTGAGGCTGCTTCACACTGGGTGATCCACGTTGGGATGGGGACCAGAGAGGGCAAAGCACCGGGGGGCTGGCGGGATAGGAGGAAGGAGTGAGGGGATGGGAGTTGCAGGAAGTTGGTGGTTACTCACAAGCAACTGACTCTCATTTCTTGTCTGACATTAAGCCACGCAGGCCGTATGCTGCAAGTTTGGCCGACCTCCGCATCTCTCTGACAATTAACCTAGTTTAGCACTGGCACTGGCAGCATGACAAGGATATTTTTCCTTGAGCTATTTCTCTGACAAATCTGGCAGAACTGGGCTGTCCTGCAACGCGAGGATAAACACTGCTCTTGCAGAGCTCTTATGCCTGTCATAGCTTAAATCCTGCTCTGAATACTCGTTCTGAGATCATCTGCAACACAGCTTGTTTCACTGTAGGGAAGCAGACTAGTAGGTCTGAGGATCTTGGGGTTTTTTAACACTCTTGACCTTTTGGGGGAATCTGCCTTCAAGGTCCCCAGACTGCAGAGCAGCTGGCTGTGTTTTGTGACCTTCTCCATGAGCAAAGCTATTGTTCAGGAACTAGACTGGGTGCTTGCAGTAACTGGGTGCATGAGGATGCCAACAGCACAGGACACGAAAGCAGAGGTTTTATAGTAACATCGCTGGCAATGTTGGACTAATATGCCTGTGTGACAGCATAGATGTGGCTGCTGGGGGCTTCCTATTTCAAAAGGAGGGTCCAGGCTGGTCCCTCTGTGTTGAACTGGTACCTCGTGGAGGCATCTGTTAGTCAATGACATGTCATATGTCGCGACTAAAACCCCACTGCCACCGAAGAATTCCTGGCTTGGAGCTGAACTCTGTTTTGGGATTAAGGATGTGAACTTTTTTTAACATCTTAGAAAGCTGAATTCACTCCTAGGCCTCAGCAAAGTTGCAGCTGGTGAAGACTGAATATAGCCCGTGAATCCTTGGACTCTCTCTAGGACATGCTTTATCCATTCATATAATTTATTAATTGACGACAGATTCTGAATATAGATTGACAGTGGGCAAGTCAAGCCATATTTCTAGGAAGTTTCCATCTCCTTTCTGTTGAATTTCTGTTGGCAGCACCATCAAACTTTATCAATAAAGTCTTGTTCTTCTCAGCAGCGCAGGCAGACAATCAGATTTGTAACTATCACACATAGCATTGACTGTATCTACTCTGGTATTCATTCTCTTTTCTTTTTATGAAGACACTGAGCTGAGTATAATGGATACCTGGGTGAGGAGGAAATAATCACCATTGACTCCTCTGTCCTTGTGGAGTTGTCTTGCTCCATGACACTGCTGTGACACATGGCATGAAGTCAGCTTAAGACAAGATATTTGCAGTTGCTGGAGCCATGCTCATTTTTTATTTGCTCTTCTACTAACTCACTACATATTATTTACCTAAATAATGTAAAATAAATGAATAAAATGTCTTTAGTGGTATAAATTTCAGCTACAAAACTTGATCATCAGTGTATTACTTTGGGATTTATTTTTCCCTCCTCGACTCTCTTGAAGTCACATTGGCAGGAAGCAAGTGTTCTAGGTCAGCAAGTCATTTCATGTGCACATATTGGGAAGCTTACACCTCTCTCTATATTACGCATTGCAGTCCCATCATTCACTAGACAGTGTGTAATATATTCTTAATGTAGAATTTCAATAATTTAGTAACCTCTTAAATATAGGATGAGGGGAATCTGACATGGTCTAAGGATTGTATTTTCTTCTCTTCTCTGCAGAACTTAGTGAGCTGATAAGATTAGTAGACTGATGGCCTCGTTATGTTTTCTGTTTTATTAAGAACAGATAGTGCTATTTTTGAAAGCATAATTCAGGTATTTTCTTTTTTCCTCCCATATGTGATAAGCATTACTGTTGTATGTTATTTTTAACATTCAGTTAACACTGGTGATATCTCACTGTTTTTAACCTTCTTTCCCATGTAAAATGAGTAGTGGAATGGTTTCATAGGAGCATCCGCAGAGGCCCCTTCACTTGTGGATTTTGTAACTCAACAGTATGAAAGGCCAGAAAACGTCCCTCATGGAGCAGGCTTTCATGGAGAGGAGATGGGCATGATTAACCAAATCTGTCCTGTGATCCACAGGAGACCACTGGAAGCAGAGAGTATGCTGTGCTGCTGCTACTATATGAGGATGTATAGGTTGATATGGATGAGCAAGGCTGTTTCGCTTGATGTGTACGAGCATCTCCTGCCAAGAGGCTAAATTACAGTCAGAAATAAGCACTCTATATGAAGAGCACATGTTGCAACACAGCCCTTTGCCAGACAGGTTTTGCAGTGGGAGCAGGAATCCCAGGAGGTGGTTGTGACTTGCCCTCACCACTGGTTCTGGTTTAAACATTTGGCATATCTCTCCTTTGAGCATCACTCTCTGGTTTTTAATTACAGCAGGAAGATGGCACTGCTGGAGAAAGGCTGAATACAATTCTTTCCCAAATGCAGTCTGTATATGCTGGTGTTTCTTTTTTGCTCTTGGCACTTCTGCAGTTACAGTTGTCATTGGGATTTGTTGTGGGATGCGCATAGTTGAAAGTGCCAGTTGCTGCTACTTTGCCCCAACCCAGACTGTGATGGAAATATCGGTACTGGTAATATCAGTAAATCAGTCTAGAAATGCTGGGAAGATCCTGCCATGGGACTGCAATCCATGCCGTCCTCGTGCCCCGCTGCTGTGACCTGAGCCCTGGCATAGGACTGGCAGAGTCCTGCACATCCCACGCAGCCACCAGCGTTGGGGACTTGCTGTGTTCTCCACATCTGCTTTCTACCTGCTCTGTGCTGTTGTGGATCAAGGGTATGGCCAGACAAATGTACTTTCCTTGGTGCAGTGTCTGTAAATTTTCTCAGTGTCCATTTTTAAATTGCATTTAAATTTTGCATATCTTGATGATTTTTAGTGGATTGAGTATGCATCATTTCTAGCAAACATGCTGTTTCCAGTTTCTTCCCTCAGAGGAGATTAAATTCCAGTACATTCTTGTTTTATTCTTCCAAGGCATGAGTGTGATGAAGTTGGACAGTAATGGTTGCTGCATTTCACTTTTTTCTGCTCTTTCCCCAGTGGTCTAAGCATCTGTAGGTTTGAAGGCACTTACAGTTATGGTCTTTGAGTTCAAAATAAATCAGAAGAGAATAGACCAAAACAGGACAGAGCATTTAATAAGATATATAGTGTACTTATAAACTTGCACTTAATATGTTGAGCTGACAAAGCAAATAAATGCAAAGTCCCACAGATCTGCCTTTTTTGTAATCTAGGCTTGAATAATAGTAATGTGACCCAAGTGAACAAGAGAAATTTATAAAGGGAGGCCGAGACCAAGTAACCCTCTTCTAGCGCTGATGAACTGTAATCCGTACCAGATATTTCCAAAACGCATTTGGTCCTGTTCCACCTACCTCATAAGACAAGCTCCCTTTCCCCTTTCCCCCTCCCCTCCCTCTTCAGTAGATACTTAGTTACATGCCTCATATTTTTGCTAACTCAGTATTGCAAAGAAGTTAACAGTCTCTTTCTTAGAGACAAAATGCATTTCACAGATTTGTGATGGTCTCCTTGCTTTTTGTTAATGTCTGCTAATTGTTGTTCGGGTCTTCCTGTGCTTCATGTCTCCTCTGTTTTTCAAATCCCCAGCAAATAGAGGTTGACAACCAGCGCAAAAAATACCATAGTCATTTTGTGCCCTGTGGTGCTTTACACCACCAAGAGAACTCACAGCTGACAGCATGAAGGTTTTTTGTCTGTGATGAGAGAGCTTGATTTGCTTGTGTGTTGTGTAAAAATAACAGTTTGCTCTTAAATAGGTGCTTATCTTTTTGCAGTGTTACATAAACTCTCTTGATGCTACCTGCTAAGTGGGAATCGGCTGCTTCTGTCCTATATATGTTTTGAGAGAAAATGCAAGTTTGAAACTCTTTAAATAGGAATCTTTCTGTTGGTTCCCTTGACATGACTTGTAATGCTCATTCAGTCTCTGTCATCACCAGTGCGAGGCTGTGTTTTGGTTTCTTTAGTCATTTTCCACCTGGCTGCTCCTGACTACCCTAAATCTTTCTCTTTCCTTTGCTTCCTCTCAATTCCTGTTTTCTTTATACCTCTGCTCTTGCCTCTCCCACACGTCTGCCCTGCTCAGTACAGCAGTACCAAGGGATCAAGCTTATCAGGGAAGCGTGGCCTTGAACGCTGCACAGCATGATGGCAGCATGTTTCTCCTGTCTGATGAAGGAGAATTGAACTGGTTTGAAAATATAAGGTGCTCTCGTGACACAGACTTCATTGTAACCACTGCAGTAAATGCACAGAGTCAAGATCAAATAAGGACGGTCCTGGATTTAACTGTGGTAGGTGAATGGAGATCACCCATCCATAGTTTCGAAGTCACTTGAAGCCAGTAAGTTCAGTCAGTCCATGGAGAGGCACTTCTGTCGGAGGTGCACAAGCCCTGCCTTCCTTGTTGTAGTTGTGGTGAGACCCTGTGTGCTCCCTTCTCTTGTCTGCAAGCACCTGACTGGTCTGTGAAATAGTCTGTGAAAGGGCTATTCCCTTGAGTGTCTTGTCTTGTTCAAGGAGAGTAAGGAAGAAAGGGAAAGAAAGAAACTGGCTGACTTGATCTGTCAAGGACCCGCGTGGTCAACTCCAGTGATGCTGAGCACACTGAGCCACATGTCTTCCATCGCCTTGCACTATTGCTGTGCTGCAAAACTCCGAGCTGGTTATGCTTATGTTAAATTTATGGATTAATGTATGAGTAAATTGTGAATTTAAGCTGCAGAGCTTAACTTCAGCAAAACACGTGGAGCAGAAGGCTAAAAACAAAGAAAGCTTTATGGATTGACCAGGTTTGGTGAGACTCTCTTTATATTAACTTCACTTCAGCAGTCTTGGTGAACTCTAAACATTTATCTGTTAGACTAAACATAGGTTAAGCCAGGCCATGAAATAGCTCAGTTGTAGAACTGACATCTAATCAGAGTTTTGTCAGCTGATCCTCTACCTATTTAAATTAC
The DNA here is from genome assembly GCF_964188355.1 of Buteo buteo. NCBI lineage: Eukaryota > Metazoa > Chordata > Aves > Accipitriformes > Accipitridae > Buteo > Buteo buteo. The sequence goes on along the minus strand of NC_134171.1, from coordinate 30,482,746 downwards.
CACCTGGACCAAAATCCTTAAAAGAGTTGCAAACTGTCCTACAAAACCCACTACAAACAGTGAAAATAAAATAAGGTAAGAAAATAAGTGTCATAAGTTCTCCCCCAATATCATTCAATTCCTCTTACCTAGTTGATTTGTTTGGTTCAAGGACCTCGTCTCTAGTTGTTACTGTATCTGCTATTCCAGTACTCAGACAGAGGAAGCTATGGAAAGTGGAAGAAGTAACAAAAAGAGTAATATCAATGTGCTTGATTTTTTCCTCACTTAAATTAGTTCTATACAGATATTATTCCATTGACTTTAGCAAATTACTCTCTTGAATTTCATTGGAATGAATTAGGAAGAAATTGAGGTTTTGCGTAGATGGGCAAACTTCTGGGTTTTACACCTATATAGCAGAGTGATAGAATAGCAGAGATCCAAAAAAATATTCAGTGATTCACACCATGCGGTTTTTAGCAGAGACAGCAATTTTAAAAACCAGAACATCCCTTGAGGTCGTGTGGGTGAATGAGTTGAAACAATACAAATAAAATGTTATGGACTCCAGCTTCTGCAATCTCTTTGACAACCTCCCCCTCCCTCCAAAAAAAACACATCCCTGTGTGGGATCTTTGTAAAACCTCAGACTCTGCTTTTCCCGTCCCTTGTGACAATGGTAGCTGTATGACAATAGATCCTACAAAACTGTGACTTTTCTTCTGGGTTTTTTGTTGAAATTTATCTCCCTGCATTGGCAAACACAAACTCTGTGACTCTAACACTGACCAGAAAGTCCATTTGAAGCAGGATGTTTTCAGGAGAGTAGCAGGACTGGTGATAAAACAGCAACCCATTGCTGAATGGTTAGATCTGCAGCTAAAGGGCAAGGGTGCAGAAAGGTCCCTGTTTGTCTCCAGCGTTGAAGCTAGTCCTTGTAAGGGTCATCCACATTGCCACAGAAGGCTTCAAGGGGTTTAGGGGTGAACGGCCTTGCTGCCTGTCTCATAAGTTACTGAAGAAGCTGAACAGTGTAACTATAGGCTAGGGATGAATCCTGGTCCCCTCTCACCACACCTCTGGTTGACCACAGTGATGGGGATGAAGTAGGAATCATTTTGATGTCTCCATTTCACCTCAGTGTCCCGGGCACAAGGAGGCAGAGGGTTCAGGTTGGTTTGGTTTTTTTCTGTTAACTGCAGGGAAATTCAGGGCTTATGGTTTGGGTCGTCTTCATTCTAAAAGCTTCTGTGCTGTTTTTTCCTTATCTCCTGGCAGTGCTTGAGAGTGGGATAGGTCTGGCACCATATGACACTGCTCCTTCCCTCTGTCCCCATCCTCCTGCTTGGGGAGGCCCTGGGCACCAGGGAGGACAGGAGGCAGTCCATGTCCGTCTGAGAGCTGCCACGGCTTGCTGCGTGGGCATACCTCGGCAGGATTGCAAAACGACCTTGAGATCGTGTTTTGCCTCCAAAGGTGCGTGACTTCCTGCAGAGCCCGGGGACAGCGTTTTGCTATTTTCTGTGGGTGCTGATGGGACAACTGGCCCTGCATGGACTTTCCCTGCAGAGGGCAGGCAGCTTGCAAAGGGAGGAAAGGGAGAAAGTTGAAGCCATGGGTACGGCCTGAAATCTTCCTGCTGACATTCCCTGGATGTGGCTGTGACCAGGCACAAGAGGGCTGATATAGGGCTATCTCAGCAGCAGCATTTGCTCTGAGACACGCCTGTGTTCTCCTTCATCAGAGAGAAACAGGGAAAATGGATTCTAAGTGATTTCATAATTTATATGTCTGTTTTTCAAGCTGTGTTTGCTATTTGTAAAGTTAGTCAGACCTGGGCTTCCTGAGCAATGTTTTCAAGAAAAGCTTATGACTGTGTGAAGCATTATTCTGGAATCACCTATTGTGCGTCCACCCATGACAACTCCCTCAGCACTTTTTTTTCCTCTCTGACCTTTCCAAAAAGAACAGCTGTGCTGCCTATGGTCCCCTGTGCCAAGGAAGCAGTCGCTGATGTTATCCTCCCCTCCCTTCTGACTGCTTTGCAAAGAGTGCTTCTTCCAGGTCTTCTGAAATAGTCATGTTGAAGAGAATGGTCCTCGCCCTTAGAAGGGTGTGAGCTGTAAGGTCCAGGGCTGAGCACAGGAATTCGGGTGACCCATGATTCTGTATCTTTAGCAACACTTGGATGCAGTGCCAGCACGCTGTTTCAAGTCCCAACCTCTTTTGTGCTTCTGGAAGGTAGATGGGTGTCTGTTATTTCTATTCCCTTCCTGTTTTCTAGAGATGCTGAGGTGTCTGACGGGGAATAAAAGTGCCATTCCTACAGTTAGGGCTCTATGGGACTCCTTTTATTCTTCTTGCTTTTTGCGCTATGGTATTTTAAAGAACCCACAAATGAGCCAAATCTGTATTGTGGGAGACATTGAACAAAAACATAGTAAGCCCTAAGGACTTCTTTTTATTACACGTGAAATAAAGTGAACCTGTAACTTGTTTTCAAGATGTGGCATGTTGAGTGGTAGACCCTGGATCTCACAGAGCTCCAGAGCTTGAACTATAGGACAATATCACCTCTTAACTGATCCTGAACCACTGCTAGACACAGCTGATCAAATTAATCACCTTTTACAGAGTTGGGTTCTTTTATAAGGCATGCTGCCAGGGATGTCTGCCTACTGAACTGGGAGAGCTTTTTTACCCCTGAATTTTTATTAGGTCAACAGTGTTAAAATGATACTTTTAATATGTTAATTAAAAGAAAGCAAGTTATCAAAGGAAAGAAAACAATTATCTGTTTTTACCCCAGCAGCAGAAGGATCTCTTGGTTCACTTCCTGGGGTTACTTATGCCCATTGGCATGAATGTCTATGCTTCATTATGCCTGCTTCTTTGTGGGCTAAAGGAATGGGCAGGTACCTTTGTAGACTTAAAAACGAGCCGTAATTTTACTGATACCTTGATTATACGTGGCCACTACCTAGAGCGAAAAAAGAATTTTGGGATGCAGGGCCTGGAGTTATAGAGTGCAGTGGCATTGAGAAACTAGTACCTAAAATTGGCACTTCGAGCTCCCACAGTTTCAATGTGGTGTCCAGAAGAAAGGGCAGGGAAGAAAGGGCAGAAATTATCCCCAAAATAGACACACAAGGAAAAGAGTACACAGGGAAGTTAATCCATAATAAAGTTGGGTGTCAAGTGACAACACTGTCCGTACTCTAGGATAGCTTCTCTGGTGAATGCTCTTACTCTAGAACAGGGATGTCTCCAGGGAAGCTATTCTCGGATGTGTGTTTCTACACATACAATATACATAGTGTGGCTAAGGTATCATTGCACAACCACTACAGTAATTATGTACCTCCCTGTTGCAGACAACCGCTTAGGAAGCAGCACCATCTCTGGAGGCTGGGTGCAGTTAGCCTTTGCAGAACAATTTGTACTCAGCTTTGGAAGGTCTCCTTAATACCAGTATCTAAGTACTCAGCAAACCCTCCTACATGATACTGTAGTATCTTCAATTACCTTTTAAAGAAATAAGAAAATAATTTGCCATGGGGCTCTTCTGTTTACAGTCACTAAATCATTAGATATTTCTTTCCCTTTTTTCTTCCTCCTTCTTTTCCCTCCGTATTGCACCCTTATAAACACACGGTGCTGAGTATCTGGCTTTGCCCTTCAGGAAGCAAACTTGTTTCAGGGGCAGTTAAGGAAGTTCCTCGGAAGGTACAACCAGCTGAAGATATGTAAACCACCAACCACTGGTCCAAGGCATTGTACAAATTACTAAAACAGAGACCCATGTCTCAATTGCTAATATAAATATTTAAATGCACTACCAGTTTTGTTTAGTCTGCCTACTAATTTTTTCTTTTTATCCTCAATGTCTGTGTCAGGCTGGGGTGGATATTTTGGAACCAGAGAAAATTTTCTCCTTGTAGCTGTAAGATCATTCTGTATTATAAAGCTGGCCAGTTTGGCTCGATGAGCCATCTGCGTTGACAGGCTGTTGTGATAATATTTACATGAAGCAAGTAGAATTTGTTTTATGTATGACTGAATCTGGGCTGCCAACATGTCCAATGCCCCCAGCATGCCGCTGTCCACTGGACACTAGTATAGTTGTCCAGCTGGAGATCTTGTCTGTTGGTGACGGCTTGGGTCACCTTGAGACATGATGTGGGTAGTGCCTTTGCTGTGAAAATTAGCAGGTGATGGGGCATGGCATGAGCACGCTTAGGTTGATTGCCAGCTCCCTTCTGAAGGACCAGGGTCATCTCAGTTTGAAGAAGACAGATTTAATTATCCCCCTTTCAGAGCTGATAATGAGCTGACATCATTTCCTATGCCACCTTGGTTTTCCTTCAGGGGGTCCATCATCACAGCTAACGAGACCCAAGTCTACTTAAATTGTGACGTTAACAAAATCGCAGCCTGGGCTGGAACAGCCTCGGGCACAGAGGCTGGCTGAGTCACCCAGATGCCACAACCTGTCACAGAGAATTCGCGGTTTGGATTCATTTCAAGGCAGACTCTCGCACAGTAGCCCCAACCCATTTTGTGGTCCGGCAAGGTCAAGCAGGATGTGCCCTCTCCTAGGACAGCAGGGGCAAGGCCACCATTTTGGATTACCCAGGGGAATATAACTGTGGCTCATGCTCAAGGTTCAGTTCTCCAAACCTGCTGCCCAGGTTTTCCCACAGTGTTCTAGGTGCCCATTTGCATGCATGATGTTTATATTTCAATTTCAAAAGCAGAAATAGTTATTAGACCTTGAATATTGGAATTCCCAAGGCTGCAGTGGCGTAAAAAAGGAACAAAAGAGTAGCTTCCTAAAGAACATTTTGGGATTGTTTTCTATTTGTTTCCTGTATTTTAGTAGGATGAGTGTGTAAGTTAATGTGTTTTGTAACAGGACTCTTACTCTGAATGTTTTTTTAATAAATTGAATAATTGAAGAAAAACAGAGTGAAAACATCCTCTCTTATTTATACTATGCAAAAATATCATGAAATATGAGAAAGTAGTGATGACTAAAGAAACCCAGAGCATCTGCAAGCTAAAGTATAAGAAGCAGCAGCCTGAACAACTTGGGCTTAAAGTAAGATATGTTGCAAAAGTTGTTTTCTTCTTCTCCTACTTTTTTATGGCGAGAACAATCATTCACTGGAACAACCTCCCCAGGGACATGGTAGAGTTCCCACCACTGGAAGTTTTCAAGATGCAATTGGACAAGGTGCTAGATAGTCTCATCTAGGCTCCCTTTCCCGTGAAAGGTTGGAACAGATGATATTTTGAGGTCCCTTCCAACTGGGATGTTCTGTGATTGTGACCCTTGCCTTTGTCAGGGAAATCCTTTTTGTGTTGCTGGTAATACAGTATCAATTTCTGAAGGTATCTTCTGTAATTAAGGGGGCCTGGGGTTGGATTCCTGCTTCCACCCTAGTTTATGCGTTTTATCCCATGATTCATCAGTTATATCCTGGTGGTCTAAGAAAACAAGACACAGCTTTATGGAGAGGTTCTCAACCCATATTTCAAGCTTCAAAGATCACTTCTTCATCTTCAGACTGAAAAGCTTGTGTGCCTAGATGGTATTGCCATTTTTCCCCCAAGATACTGGTTGGACTAACAGAGGACAATGCCTTTTCTTATGAACTTCTCCCAACTTCAACCAAAAAGCCATAGCAGCCTTTGAAGCAGGACTCAGATTCTCCCTTCCCAGGTGCCAGTTTGTCATTTGGCTAGAGCATTAGGCTCCCTCTTGCTTAATCCTCCTCTCTGAATGAGCTTCAGCAGGAGAAGCAGAGATCAGCCTTACCCCAACCCAACCTGAGCTTTAGTGGTTAGAGCAGTCTGGAAAACTGACGTGTGAGGGTGTGAGCTCCGTCAGCTTCCCTTGCCAAGCGAGAGCTGACAGTGGTCCACGTACAACAGCAGGGAAACCACATCGCTGTGTTTTTGGATGCTTTCTGTGATCCTGAGAGCAGCACTGCCTGTAGGTAGCTATATGGGGAGAAGGCTGAGTGGTTGGGCTTTTTTTAGCTTTGGATAAAGGAATTCAGGTTAAAAATATTTCTGATAGTTCTGTTAAAGAATTGTGTTTAAAAAAAAATGGTTTTCACCATTTTTACAGCATAAGTGAGCATTTCCTACCATGTGAGCTTTAGGAAGACTGTAAACAACATTCCAGCCATACTTGTGCTGTGGCTGGATATGGACTTTCTGGAGCCTTTAAATGCTTTTACAGTGTGTGTTTATTTTAATGGGAGGGTGAAATATCTCACTAAAATATCTCATATTCAACTGGGTGGAACCCATAAAACCACAAGCAGTGAAGATTTTTGCATGCCCAATGGGTTTGGGGTGTTTTGTTCTGAAAACTGGCTCATAATGTCCCTCTGATCCATCCTCTTCCAGCCATATGTGCAAAGACGACGACTGCAGAGCCAGAAGGATTAGAAGCCAGAATAGTGTTTCACTAGCCAAAAGTATTGTTGGCTATGTTATCTTCACAAAAAAAATAGTGCAATGAGATATTTAGTCAACAGTGTGACTTATGTACTTCTTACGCCAGTGTCAATACTCATTTAGGCTGAAATCCTGGAAACTGAACTCTGTGATACACCAGGAAATGTTGTACTCTTCCTTCCCCACCCCTACAGGGAGCCTGTGTTGGTTTAGGGTTTAAAGACACGGTGCTTCGTGAGTCAAATGCAGTTGATTTCTTATAGGACTGATTTAGGGTCCTTGTTGAATATGAGACATTGGAATTGATAAGACAGGAGAACTACTTTTTTTTAAAATGGGAAACATTTGTGACATCTTAAGATGCTTCTTACTTGTGGTGGTAGAAATGTTTGCTCAACACTCAGGTGGGCACCTGACAGGGATCTCTGGTTTTTCAATTTCTGAGGTGTGCTGAGACCTTTTTCTGACCTTCTCCATGAGGAAGCAAGTATGTTTTCAGAGCTTGATGTGTACCAAGATGTGTTAGTGATGTAATTTAGATACCCGTGCTGACCTAAACGGCATCTTATGTGACTTTTGGGTCACTGAGATGAGAGGCAAGTGCCTCCAGAGCTAGAGCTGTGGGTGGCTGTCCATAGCATGTTCTGTCAATAGGAGGCTATAATGACAACATTTGTTATTTACTGCCTGCAGCCCCATTGTTTCCTGTAATTTCGAATTCCAGTGGAAAACATATTAGGAAACCCAAGCCTTGGGTTGAAAACACCTTAAAATTGAACACAGTGTTCCCTTTTGATTATTTTACATCTAGAGACTTATGTGCATGTGTCATTGCTTTGTGCCAACAGAAGCCTCAAACCTGCTCTCAGTAGTGCTGGCTTGTCGAGTCTGTGACATAGCAGATATTGTAATTGGTTTTATTTTAAAAAGAAATGTGTGCTAAGTACGTGTAAATACAAAGTTTCTGTCTGGCAGGCTCTTCTGTCTGTAGCTACAAGAATCGGGTTATGTTGATACTGTCACTCTTGTTAAAAAACCAAAACCCCTTGTCCCATTGCAAGCATATTTTGCTCACTGCATCATAAAGTTTTTATAGTATAGGTGGGGATAGTAGGAGGGGAAGACAATGCCGAAATACTAAGTTCCAGGAGACTAGTTATACCTGTTGAATATAATCCAGTGATCAAAACACCAAACAATAAACATGAAAAACACATGAATCAACAGATTGAATGCTTATTCTTAACGTTAATTATATGTGTGTCCACATAATCTGACAAATGTAGTGTATTGGTTTGTATGATATTATGAGGTATAGCACTGCAATGATTTAAGAATTTCTTTGTTCTTGCACTTGTTATTTTAGTCACAGATAACTTGATTTTAGCAGCATTTACATTTTTTGAGGCTTTGTATATATATGCTGTGATTTTCCTTAGGCTCATTTTCCAGTTAAGGTTCTAAATGAGGAATATATTCTGTGATCCTGCTGCAGTCTCATTGCATATGATCTCCAATTCCTACTGTAAAAAAGGTTACGTTATTATTTTATTAGTATAAGGCAAAATCAGTGATCCAGATTGCCTGCAGAGTACCAGTGCTGTTCTTTGAGTGGTCTTGGGTGGACCTGAAAACTAGATAGGAAGCTGACAGCTGTTGATGGCAAGCGTTATGTTACTTTCCAAATACCCAACTGACACACATTGCATGTGATTGCTCCCTCGTGCATGCCATTTGTAGATAAAAGAATATGAGTATTGATAAGTACCCAAGTTTTCCACGAAGAAACCTCTCAGGGGCCTTTCTAAGTTATGTTTTCTCACTTTCTCTTGAAACAATGTTCCAGTTTTACTCTTTTTTAAGAGTGGGGAAGGCTGAAGCTTTCAAGTATGTTGTGTAGAAAACAGTGCAATTCTGGAAGGTGATGAAAGCACCTGGTAAAGGACTTTAATATTGCACTTCAACAGGATTAATGGGTTTAAATGATGTTGATCTGTCGAATGCTAAAAACACCAGAAGCCATCAGCAAGGTTTACAGGCTCTCACCAGCTCAAAAATGTTAGTCCCACCTGTTTTATTCTTCTCTCTTATTTTGCTCTGAATCTCCTACCCAGGTATTGATAGGTTCCTTGCTGTCAGTACCTGAGCACCTACCAAGAGTCAGAGATAGTGTGCTGCTCCTCTGTTTTCTTTGTGTCAGCTGGTGTGAGTAGATTGCATGAGGTATGTTTAATATTATTAGTTTACTCTTGGGGAGCTTCAGTATTTAATTGAGTAAGTTCAGTACGAATAAATGCTGCTGTTGTTTTGCATCACAAAAGATCACTGTGGTTCTGTACTTCTGGCCAGTAACTTCCCTGTGATGAAAAATGTTTGCTTATAGTAATCTAGGAGCAAATAATGATTAATAGGCTGACTGCAGTCTTTCAGCCCAGTTAATTCCTCATTTTTGTTGCTCAAGGTCTGCCTGTGTTCTACAAGTATTACATTTAAAGGCAGCATTGAAAAGGTAGAAGCTGTAGCAGCAGCCCAAGGGCATGCCTTATGTGAGCAGTGGGAAGAGACTGCCGATGTCCTTGTGCGTTCTCAAAGCATTGGTGGCTTGGGCACAGGTGGGAAGGGGCAACAGAAGGTGAAGCCACAAAGTCAATTGTGAATATTAGCTTCTCAAAAGTAGTAGTTGTGTTAAGCACAATATTGAAGCTGTGCTAATCCCTAAAAGAAGTTGGCATTTCCAGTCTGTATGCTGACTTGCCCATCTCAGCTGTCTCTAGCAATTTACAACTCCGTTCCCCTATATGTAAGACAGCTGCAATTTGTTGGAATGGTTTAAGACCAGACCTTGAAATAATGCTTGAACCTTGAAGAGAAATCAGTACAGCTGTAGTTTCAAAATCATCAGTGACAGAGTAATAGCCTGGAAGAAGTGTCAGGGGAGGGAGAGAACATGGCCTGGACCAACAATTTGTACACAGTCCCAACAACAACTGGGATCATTGCACAATAATCCCAGTCATGATTTTTGCCCACAATTGCAGGCAACTAGTATTGTTTACCTATTTCTTCCAATTCCCTGTTCCCATGATAGAGCTTAATGGGCCTTCTAAAAGATTTCATAATAGAAGCTGATGATGGTGGTTGAAATACAACTTTTTGCTTTTTAAAGAGAAGGGAAAAAAAGCTTAAACATGACCACATGTTACATGACACTTTAGTAGCATGTACATGAAGTTGAAACTCTGCAATTTATTTAAGAATAAAAATGTGTTCCAAGTTCTTTCAACTCTCCTGAAAACTAGTAGGAAATCTGGAAATTCCTCCCTTCCCTCAGCATGAGCAGTCAAATTTAAAATGGGGATTTGGTTTCCATTGAATGCTTGTTCAATTTGTGTCTGGCACTGGCTGTCTGTCCATCAGTAGTTCTGGGAACTGTGGGGACTGGCCTCTGAACTGCAATTCCATTCTCCACCAATTGAAAGTACTTTCAAGGCCCTGTACCAAAATCAGTAGCCAGGCTAGCTCCTCCTTCTCAGCAACCAAATCACAGAAATGGGAGTATGTCACTGTAGGTGATGACTAGCATAGTAATTATAAAGAATGCTCTCTCTATATATTTTCCTCCTATGCTTAGTAAATCTTTTTGGTTTTAATCTGTGGGAACTCTAAGTCCTTCTTCGAGTGGTGCCCCCAAATTCATACAGAGTAGCTGACGTGGAAATGTAAGTATACAGATACTCCTGCACACGTTCCTTATATAATAAACAAATATATTTTGTTTGACAGCATCATAGTGAAAAAGCATTGTAAAAATGACAGCCTTTCCCTGGGATCAGATCTTTAGAGATAGGACACAGCACAACTTTAGGCTTTGCTAGTAAGGTAGTTCCAGACTTTGTTGAATTATAACAGCTTCATTAAAACAAAAAGCATGAAAAAACCTTAGGAAACCATAACAGGGATATGCAGAAATTAAACTGAAAAAAAAAAGATATGTGAGAGTTTTTTCCTATCTTGTGGGAAAGTATTTAAGCTAAATAACTTTAGCTTAAAGAAATAAATGTTATAAGGACCTTTATAAATATTTATAGAGTAGTAATGCAGAAATATAGAACCATTAAATCTACTACGTGTTTATACTTTAGCAAAGGTCTCTAGCTGACAATAGAGAGCAAATAACACGAGACAATCTCTCTGACAGCTAGACAGAGAAGCCATTTGCCTCATCTGAATGTCTATCGTAGCTATCTCTATGTTGACATGGAGAAGAGCAGTGTGTATGGAAGCAGAGGACAGAATCGCTCATCCTCAGCCCCTCGGAGGCAGCGGGGATCAAGCCGCCAGCCTGTGCCTCCCTCCCAGCCAGTCCTGATGCCCCAGGTGCCAGGGAGCTGTCTCTAAAACGCTTTTGTTTATTGGGTTATTGAAGTGAAAGAGTAATAGTAACTGGGACAATTTCCCACTTAAGTTAGATAGAAAATGAGCATTTTTTTCCCCCCCCAAACAAGATGGCAAGCCCCTGACACTGGAAGATCATCAGGGAGAGGATACTCAAGTGCATCAATGCCAGGGCACAGAGTGCACAGAACAGCAGTGGTGAGTGTCTAGAAATGTTGCTGGCATTATGAAATTCAAGGGCAGGTGCAGAGAACAGCCTGTTTCTAGTTGCATGTTTAGACAAGGTTTTTGCAGCCTGACTTTCAGCAAATGTTGGTTGGACTGTAACCCAGGATTTTAAGCTTTGCTTTTTACATGGTTCATCCCCTTCTTTAGGAACATTGAAGAAGGTTTAATGTAGGCAGGACATTCCTAGCCACAGCTGGTGATTATAGTAGCTTGAGGAATGCTCTGGACATGACACAATCCTTTACAAAAAGTAGAAAAGGCAAATGCATTTAAAAAAAAACAAGGTACTTATTTATGAAGCTCTTTTCATATGCAGCATTCATGAAGTGGTTAATCATTGCAAGAACTCAGAATTACCAAGGAAAAAGCATTGCTGTTAAGCACTCAGTTCCAGGATTGATTTTCATATATAGCAAAAAAGAGGGATTTTGCACATAGGACCAGGACTCACAGAAGCCAGATTTCCGAGCAAGGATGATACAACATCATTTGGTGTAAAGAGCAGCAGGGTATCGGTCACCTTTGCTGCTGAAGATGTTGATGTCTCTGGCCTCTTAAGCATCAGTATGGTTAGTCTGGAAGGGAGATTGTGCATTTGCTGCATTTTAGCTTAGATCTGTAACATAGGATTCGGTTGGAGTTTAGATGCCTCAGTTCTTTTTCAGTTTTGGCTCCAGTTTCTGGTGCACTGTTGGCAAAAGGTCAGAGAGGAGTTGGTGTCATCTTTGTCTGAGAACTGATCAAGTCAGTTCACTCCCTTATGATGGAGTTTCAAAAAGCTTTAGAGTTTAGGCGTTTGGCCTGAAAACCATGTGGTTGTTATTTGGGTTATGTTTGGGCTACGGTTACTGCTGATGCACACACGGTACAAATGGTTCCTGTGGGGCAGAAATTGCCAACACCTTCTTGTGAGTCAAACTCTCCAATTCAAATCCCCCCCTGCTTCCTTCCCAGACATAATAGGAGCCTCTCACCAGGATTTCACAATTGAGGTTATCAGCACCAGCTTATCCAGGACGCTCCTTGTTGGTCATCTGCAGTTTCTCCATCATCTTTCCCACCGGATCACTTCAGGGGTACCAGAGCAGTCGGAATAGTTTGTGTGACAGGGTCAGGGTGTGATACACACTGTTGGTACTTCTGATCCTGGCTTGTGTCAAGCCCAAATTACAGAAGGATGAGATTGCTTGCAGTGGCATAGCTGAAACATACTTGTCTACCCTGATCAGGGTTTAGCTTTGGATCAGCGATGACAGCCCATTATGCAGTATTTTCTTCTGTTGGGCAATCCTGAGTGCTTTGTATACATTATTCTTAATTGCACTCAGACAATGTGTCCATTGCTGCTGCATAAAAGCAAAACAGCACCAAAATATAAGTGTGCTGGAAGTGAGGTTGGGAAAGCACTGCTGGAACTGGGCAGGGAGAGCTTCTGCTCTGTTTATTTGTGCCAGACCTGGCTCACAAGCACTGTCATTCTCTAGATTCACTTTTTTTTCCTGTGTTTCCTGCCCAGGCAGTCAGGTGTGAGACAGGGAGAAAGAGGGATAGCCTGTGAAGTGACACAAATAGAAAGCAGGGCATTTTTAAAAGAGCAAATGCATTATAAATATATACTTTTTTTTTTTTGCCTGTGATATTGTTTCATATAGATCACTAGAAGTTAAGTGAAAAAAAACCCATGTAGTTGTCCTTGTTTATGTCTTGCCTTTACATTTTGCCCCGTGAGAGCCTGCGTAATGGAAATCCTTGAGGTCGACATCACTTTCAGGCGCTCCTTTGCTGTGCAAGTCAGGGATGCTGCAAGGAAAATGCATTTCTGTTTTCAAACAACTGTTTTCATTTCAATTTGCAAATGATGTGGAAATGTTTCTGTTGGCCATGAGTTTGACTGAAGCTTGTTTTTACAAATGGTAGGACCAAGTTAAGGCAGCCACAGAGTTTTGGATCTCCTGGCTCCAGCACTTGGGATGTGCTGCTCCTGAAGCCTGGAGTGCAGACCCTCCCTCGCGTGAGGAGCAGGGTGCGGGGCAAGGCTTGCCCTGCAGCTGCTGATCTTGATGCCAGCCAGAATTGCAGCCCTGCTTGAAGCTTCAGCAGCCTCCACTGCCCTTTCACTGCCCGGTCGTTAGCTCATATGGCCAGGATTTAGGCCAGCATAGTTCTGCTTCATGAAAGAGGCCATGCAAACAGAAGAAACTATTTTCTGAATTTCCTGTATGCACCTAGTGACACTACTTTAATGGCATGAACTGTACAACACACATTATTCATGTCTGTTTATCTCTCTTGGTTTTGGCCTTCAAATTGTTTCAGCTGCATGGATGTACTCACTGTCCGGCGCAACTGAGAAGGAACATAAATCTGTAGCTCACCTTGGCCACCAGACAGTGTTGGGTTTGCTTTCTGACTGACCTATGTTAATCAGGTATCCCCCTCTTCCAGCTGTAAATCAGGCAGCTGATTAATAATCACAGTGAGAGAGATAATTAGTACTGGCATGTAGCTGTTTTATGGATCTCTCTTTTCTGGGAGCCAAATCCAACCATATGGAAAGATGTAGTTGAGACACTATAAATATGATTCCACTTAGACAGTCATCTCTTCTGTTTTCTGTTATCACAGCAGTGTCAGCACAAGGAAAACAATGAAAGTGAAGAGATGCTGTTGCAGATTTTATTACAAGTTTGAGGGCTTGGGACTTTTTTTTCTTCTTCAAGGACACTGTGTTAATCTGAAGAAAGAGGGCTTGATTTGTGTTCATTTAGGCCTGCCACAATTATTTAAGAAATAGCTGTAGTGCTCGTACTTGAAGAGCTTTGGTTCTCTTTTAACTATTTCTGGCAGAGTTAGAAAGATATGCCTTGTGCTTTGTATCATGACAACTTGTCTTCTCCAATAAGCCACATCTTAAACTGTGTCAGCCCTCTCTGTGTTCAAAGTAACGGTCTTCTGTTCATTGCTGTTGGATTGATGCTGTTAGCTGGGTGTCTGCAGTGCAGCCAGCAGCAGCGAGTGAGGATTTCCACAGAAAGTGAAGGCTTTAGCAGGGAAGTGCAGATGGGCACCAGGCAGCAGTTGAATCCATGTAGCTGGGAATCCTTGGGCAGAGCCACTTCTGATCTTCACGTTAATCTTCATGCAACCCACCAAAAATAAAAAAAAATCTGCATTTGAGGACCCATTCACAAGGCTCTAATATCAGCTGCTGAAACTTTACTGGCATGGTGAAAACAGAGGCAAATAAAATAAAATGTGGAGCAGGAATATCTCTTATCATATTCCGAATCTTTGCAGGATCTCTGTAAGGCAGAGGTTGTCTTTTGAGAACAGCAAACAATTCACCCTGAAGCCATTTCTTTATGTTCATTTCATTGCGTTGGCTTTTTAGACTATTGTTTAACTATTTTGTTGAGCATTCATAGGCTGGATTAGTAAATGTGACCTTACTGAGAGTGGGAGAGGTCAAGGACAGATTCCCAAAATGCTGTGTTGGAGAAGTTTAGGTAGGCTGCAAGAGGGGAAGGCCTTTGTGTTTCTGCTTCCTATGAAATATAAAGGAGAGCATCCTGCCACGGTGTGGGATGCTGGGCGGGGTGAGGAAGTCACCCCTTTTTCGGGAAGAAATAAGAAAATGCCTGCTGCAGTGGAGGCAGGAGAGCTCTTTCTTTCTGTTTTACACGATTATTGTTGCAGTCTTGTCTTGGAATAGGTGCCCCAAATAGCTTTTTGTTGGTCTTTTGAAATAGTTGACTAACCTTCTCTTCCATAAGAGTATGTTCTTTTGAGATGCCTCATTTTGCTTGTGAAAGGTTTCAGAAATAAGTTCTGCCACAGCCATTCCCATCCACACCTTAAAGCATATACAAAGCCCTTACCTAGTTGCATCAATATGATACAGTTTGGGTTGGGTTTTTTTTCTCCTCTTTAAGACAAAAGTTGTCAGAAGCTGTATGAGGTAAATGATGGTAAATCATAATTTCATGCTAAAAAAAGGTTTTAATTCAATTGTCTCTCATAAAAAGCCAATACCACAAGAGAAATTAAACTACTGCTCCAAAGCTGATATAGAGAGCTCTGTGACTCGGCCGCATCTCATCTTTCTGTCCCAGGAACTGCTTCCATAAATCATTTCTCTTCCAAGGCTTCTGTTCAGTGTACTACTTCTTTTCTGACACTTAACCCACTAGCGTTGTGTACTGTATGCATTATGCATTGCCTTTTGTGTATGCCATATATTACAAAGAGCTTTCTATCCCTAAGGGTTTCTGCAGCTATTTCTGTGAGTTCGTCCTACAGGGCACTTTTATGAAAGTCATCAGTTAGCCTTTGCTATGAAGAAAGAGATAATAGTAACTGAAAGTAGGCCAAGCTCATTAGATTATGATTAAAAGGCAGATTTTCTTTTTAATGCAGTGAATGAGGTTCTAGTGGGTGGGCACTGGGCAGAAGAGGTGCTGGAGAAAAGTCACAGGTGCTGTGCCCTTGGGCCACTCTGTCTCTTTAGTTATTTTATAGCTGTAATTAAATACTGACTCATGAAGAGAATAGTGACCTTTAATTTCATTCAAGTGACTTTAACAAATCTTAAAAAAGAAATGCCATGTGTGGTCCTGCCTTTGCTGTCTAGGATGAATCTAGAGCAGATAGTTGGGACCACAAGTAAGTTGTTTCAAAGCAGGCTTGTAATCTGCCTCTTACAACGCTGTATCTTCAGCTCTTCTGGGAACATGCATGGCTCCACCAGAAATGGAGGATTTTGTCACTGTGGAGGTCGAGCCAGGATTTAGGGTTTGGATTTTCCTCTGGAATTATTTTAGAACCCGCCTTTAGCTCCCCAAAGAGGTGAAGTCCCAGGCTGGCCCAAGGACCTCGGTCTGAGGACCTGCGCTCAGTCATTTGGTGGGAGCCCTGCACTCCCTCCTTGGCTCTGGAGGGGCTGCAGGGCCAGTGGGACCCCCCCACCTCCTGCACCTCTTCCTCTGCCAAGGCAGTGACGCCTCTATTTTAGGGTCTCAACTGAGCTGGAATAGCAGAGCTGGAAACTTCGCCTCCATGGCTGAATTTGAAAACAATTCATTAGGTGCAGTTCAAGTAGTAAATGGTCTGTACGGGCACTGCGTGGGGACTTGATTCCCGCAGACCCCGGGGGGTTCAACTCCCACCTGCAGCCCTCCCGTCATTGATTGCGTTGGCTTCTACCCAAAGGGCAGACCCTGCCTCCTGCATGAAAGACTACAGCGCTGTGCTCCCCGTGAGACCACCTTGGTGACAGGGAAGGTTTTTCAGGGTGAAGGGCTAAGTGAGGCGCCTTTTATTTCACCAGCAGACCTGGAGAAGCTGTCAGACCTCACCCTGCCCTCCTTCATTGACCAGAGGCAAGGGGGAAATTACAGACTGTAGCCTCTGGCTTAATTAGCCACCTGCTATTCCTGTCCTCTTGCATCCGCAGTAACTATTTATACACATGAGACTACACACAAGGCTGCAGGTCTCTATTTTTTCTTGACCAGCAGTAGTCTCTCTCCATAAGGTGGTAACTCAGCTACTTTGTAGGACAGTTTTCCTTCTTTTTCTGTGTAACATGATGGGACTGGCATTTTCCCCTCTTGCTAACCACCCATATTTCATTGGCCACCATGACTGTCACAGTTTGTACTCCAAGTGATTCCTTGGCACCAGATAACTTCCATGAGTAC
Organism: Buteo buteo; assembly: GCF_964188355.1. Lineage (NCBI taxonomy): Eukaryota > Metazoa > Chordata > Aves > Accipitriformes > Accipitridae > Buteo > Buteo buteo. The sequence continues at coordinate 30,465,971 of NC_134171.1, read as the reverse complement.
CCGCCATTTAAATACAAATTGTTATCATGTCTCCCTTTCCCTCCCTTCTCCTTAGATGTAAAGGAGCATCCCACTATGGCCTTACCAAGGAACGGAAGAGGCGTTCCCAAGACTGCTCTCCGGACCATGGCTCCAGTTTAGCAGTAGCTGCTCTGGGCCCCGAGCTCTCCGCAGCTGCAGCCATTGCCTTAATGACAGACGAGCCGGGGCTGGTGAACCCGGCCTTCAGCCCCACCTCGGAGGACAGCCAGTCGGGCAGCAGCCCCGGAGACCTGCATCGCAGCAACCGAAACAGAAGTAAGAACTAAAAGTGATGGTTTCAGAGCCTGGTGGCCTCTGACAGCACTTGTTTTCTGTGAAACATATGTTGTTGGAGGCTTTAACAAAAAAAAAGGACAATGGAAGCTTTAATTTTACATGGTTTATCAAATTGCACACTCAGTGACCCAATAGGTTTGAGGTGAAAACCAAATTTGCTTGGCCAAGGGCAGCATCAAGCTGAAGATGGACCAGCTGCACACATGCAAACCACAGGTCTTAAGAAAGATTATTTAAGCAAGTCAGCTCAGTTGGAAGAGCAAATGGCATGTGTAGTGTGCTGGGGAGATGGGGTAGCTGTGTATTGGCTTCACCAAAACATGGTGGCCCAAGTAACCCCCATAGACCATGCCATGGGCAGCTACCCAAAAGCCTGTTGGGAACTGTGATTGGCAGTTGACAAGTATTTGCAGGAAAACAAACCTGAAGAAGTGCCTTGGGAGCCTGGGGGATGTTTGCCAGCCTCCCAGGGAGATGCAGCTCGGAGGAGCTGGTCCTGCTGAAATAACCATAGTCAGGGACAAGTTGCACCAGGAAACCTTGCCTTGATCCTTCACCCTGTGAAACTTCACCCGGCTCCAATGAATGTTATATCTGAAAAACGTGGCCTGGCCAAAGGCAGACTCAGAAGCGTTAACAGTGAGTTCAAAGCTTTTCTTTGAGGACTCCGAAGCCAAAATGAATAGCCCACCTTGTGTTGCACCAGCTGTGTGTTGGGAGAACGGATGAAGGGCTGAAGAAAGACTAGAAAATGAGCAGTGCTATCCTCTTGTCTGCATGGGGCTAGAGAGGTGAGGAAAGGGAGGGGGTAAGAAGAGAACACCAGAATGAAATTAAATCCCACCAGTTTTATTGAGTTTAGAGGCCACAGTCTGGTTTGAGGGAATGTTGTATATTAGATTACAATGTTTGGCTAGCACGCAGAGCTCGAAGAGAGAGAACAGCCACAGCCACGAAGGTATCTTCAGCAGGATGGAAAAGAATGACATGTTTTGAAAGTATTATGACTTTTTTTTTTATTGCCTTACCCAGGTTAGAAGATGTGACTTAGTTGGTCCCTCCCACCTGATAATCTTTGAATTTTTGACATGAAGTTGTTGGCTGTTGTTGGTGGCTTTGAAAGCATTGCAGGGTTTTGAGGCAGTAGTGTGGGGTTTTTTTCAAGAAGAGTTTTTAACAACTTCCAGGTTTGGGTTGTTTGGGTTTTTTTTCAAACTTATATAACTTGGGAAGGGCAGTGCTGCTTTCTTTTCTATGCATTTTTCACAGGAGTGCTGCTGATTCTACCTTGACTGAGGATTATTCTCTCCCAGGCTACCACACTCACAGGAGATTTCTCTGTGTGGCTGGCAAAACAGACAGGGAAGGTGGCAATTCCAGGGTGTGGGAGAGAGGTAGGGTAATTGTACCCAGATTCAGGTGGGTGCAACCTTGGAGTAACAGCTGGAGTCAGGTGCAAAGGTGAAGTGCAGGCAGTCTTGCTGTTGATGTTATGCCCTGTCGTATGCCGACAGCTGCAGAAAAGGTGTGGTTCTAGTCCAGAACTGCTGAACTGTATTCATTTGGTTTTTTCTTGTTGTTGCAGCTCGACACTTTGAACGCTCCACTATAAGAAGCAGATCTTTTAAAAAAATAAACAAGGCATTCAGTGTTCTTCGAAGGACAAAAAGTGGAAGTGCTGTTTCCAACCAGGCTGACCGGGAAAGAGAGACTGTTGGAAACTCTGCTGCTGGAGAGGAAGGTAATGCTTTATTCTCCTTGTGTTATCACTTAAAATGGGATAGGGGACCCTATCCATGTGGGAACTGGATGTCCACGTCTTTCATGTATGTAGTGGGCTGTGTGTGATTAAAAAGCCAGAAAACTCAATCTTTCCTTATTTTCGTCTTTAAAAAGTTGTTAGTGAGTGGCAGGCAAGAATGTTGCTGGGGTGTGTGGGACTTCACGTAGGGCTGTTCTGGTAACAGGCTGCGTGCTACAGCCAGGCCAGTATCTAGCAAGCGGGATGTGGGATCTGGGCATCTGGGATCTATTACTGGAGCTGTCATCGATTTGCTCTATCATTTTGTTCAAGAGGTTTCATCAGCATGTGTCTGTCCCTGTAAAGCAAACGGATCACAGTGATCATACATTATAGGAAATTCATGAGTTTTGGCTAACGTTTATGAAGCACTGGAAATTCCCTGTGGGAGGATGGTATGAAAGTGCAAAGTACTGTAATTATTCCAGCACTTCTGTGGGTTCCTTGGTGACAGACTAGTATTACCTCAGCCAGGCAGGTGATGAGGTAAGAGTGCTCTGCTCTTAAACAGCAGGGAGAGGCAAGTTTGTCTGACGTATGTCAAGAATGAGGGGTCTGGCAGGCAGTAACACTTAACATTTGGCATTCTCAAAGCAATAAGCAAATGTTACTAATTGCTTTGGACCGTAATTACGAAGTCAACATTAGCATTCATGCATCAAGAGGAAGTGATGATAGAGTGGGAATCATTGTCTTAATCAAGGGCTCCACTGAGCTTATTATTGCTTTGCTTGACGCCTCAGCACCTCACGTGTTTTCCCAGATCAAATGTCCAGGGTAAGGGCTTTAAGAAGACAGAATATCCAACTTCCCTTTGCTCTGTATTTCAAGCCGTCATTGTAACCCTCACAAAATAAGTACAAAAGGCTTCCAAATGCTGTGTTTAAGCATCATTATTCTTTAAGTGGTGAATTGGAGAACAGTGTTCAATATTTCTTCTGCTCTATTTGCTTATTCCTTCAGGAGAGTTTCACTACATTTCTGTGTTCTTGGTACTTGCTCTCCTAGTCCACAGACTTGCTGATGTAGCCAAAATAAAACCTGATAATTCAAAACTGTGAACCTTTTCCATAAAAATAATGTGAATCTGCTCCTTGGTCTGGAAACATCATTAATAACTTCACTGTCCTAAATATTTTATTATTTTTCCCCAAGTAAAATTTTGCAAATAAGTTGTCTACAGCTCTCTGAGCAGACAGACACCATTTCTCATTCTCTAGCAACTGTTCAATCCATTGTAAGCAAAAGCTTGCCCTTCTTCAGCTGAAGTGAAATTCTGCATGTCTCAAGTTCATACTTTTCAAAAGACACCTCTTCAGGATGGGGCATAGACATTTTTATGACTACTTTCTACCTAGGCTTATAGCTGACATTCACAATTGTTCCACTGAAAGCTTGGTTTCATGTCCAGAGTGTGTGGGTGATCTGGATGCCAACAGTACCTACCCAGCAACCCAGTGCAGTCCAGATGTTAACAGAAGGAAGTTTGTGAAGATGACACTGCCCTTTACATTTCCAGCAGAATGAAAAGAGCTGTTGTCTCCTTTTTAAGGGACATACAATGGGGCACTGAAGTGGCAATCACTCCAGGGCCCCATTGACAGTGTCAAGATTGTCATTCTCTCCTTGACTCTGCTTGTGGTTTCATTCCTCTGCACCAAGCATGCCTGTAAACTTGCAAATATATTCTACAGCACTGGAAAAACCAGGTAGGCGTGTAATTACTTAATGAGCTATTATTCTTACGTATGAGATCACAGAAGCTGGGTACCTAAATTACTGTATTAATTACATTTGCAAAGAATGCACTTTGATTACACAGTTCTGGAATTTGGTCTCTAAAAAAATGCAAGCAAGTAACTTGCAGCGATACAAATACAACTTTAACAAAGACCTCTACTCAGTCCTTTGCAACAGGTGGTCTGTATAATGGCATCTCAGAGGGTCTCCCTGTTTCTTCTTGTTGGAGGAGGAAATGAATATACTTCTTTCTGTTGCAGTTATCATCATCCTGCCAGCTGGAGGCTTGTTTTCTTCTCCAATTCTGTGTGTTTCCTTCTTTTATTTATTTTTTTTAAATCCGCAGCTGTTCTGAGCAGTCTGCAGTTGGACTCTTGGTTAGACTTGGTTGCACTTTTGGTTAGAGTTGCTGGTCAATCTTTAAGGATAGCTACAGTATGGCCTGCCCTGTGCTTGCCAAAGGTCCAGCCCAAAGCCATTGGAAAAAGGCAGCCCCACGTGTCTGTCTCCCCATTGCCACTCTATTGGCAATGGAGGTGCTCCTGGGGGCGGTGGTTCCTGGCCTTGGAGGTCCCCACACCTGGTGTGAAAGCTGCTGCTGCCTTGCCCCAGATTTCACAAGTTCATGTCTGGGACCACCTGAGAGCACACCTCAGCCATGCCTCGTTGCTCCAGGAGATTGGACAGCACTTCACCACCTCTCTGGTGTCTCCTTTCCTCACCAGGCTTAGTCAGTGCGTGAGCAGAATAACACTGAGACTGTGTCAGCCTCACAGTGGGCACAGAGTGAAGTAACCCTTTCTTGCTGATAACCTCTTGTTGATAAAGAACCTGTCAGATCATCTGGCAAAGTTCAATGTATTATAGTCCATTTGTCCCCAGTTTTCAGAATTCCCTCATCTTAGTTCAGATGTCTCTGTTTAATCTGTGTTTTGCCCATATTTTCATCAAAGGAACTCTGAGAACAAAAACCATAGTGTGTACCTATGTATTGGCACTCAGCATCAGCAGCACTGATGTCAAATGAACTATTTGCCCAGTGCAGAGTGTGTAGGTGCCTTTAATCTGAAGCTGATATATCTGTTGGGCCAATGCTCAGTTGCAATATGACTGTGAGGGTGCCAGACAAAATAATCATTCCTGATACGGGGGAAAAAATATTCAGGTAACCATGATTCTGCTTAAATTGAAGCTGAATGCAGTACTGGTTTTGGAAAACTCCTTTGCTACCCAAGGACACTGAAAAATATGATGTATAACGGCAAATGTGTTTGTGCTATACTTACAGCAGAGAAATAGTTACAGTCTAATGCTATCTTATAAGATACCTGGAGCTGGTAGCAGTCCTGCACTGTGAAGATTACTTCATGGTTTCCATTTGCAACCTGTGGTTTGATTTGCTTAAACAATGTCATATGTGGCCATTTTGGATTTGAATGATTCAGACTTTCTTTGTTCCTCTGTTTAAATGTTTTGGTGACATTTCCAGCAGAGAACTGTTCATTGTCCAAACCAAAGAAAATGTTAGAAGTGAATGAAAAGTGCAAACACTGATGAGAAAATGTTTGGGGCAAGGAGTCATTAAGGTTTTCTCATTTTTAATAATTTGGTCATTGGTAAATAACCCATGCAAAGAAGTATTTGTCTGTAGTGCAGCACCCAAGCTTGTGATATCCACCTGAGACTAATCTCATTAATAACACTTACAGCTACAAATAGCTTTCCAGGTCTGAAGTAGAAGTTAGGAGATCTTCAAAGAGATGGTTTCATTCTGAGATGTGAGGGAAGGTATCATGGACATCCTTCTAGCACTGATGCATTTAAGATGTAATATCTTCTGACTGGTTCTACTGGTGTAAATGACCTTGACAATCTACTTAAATGATAAAATATCTCCGAGCAAAGAGTGGTCCAGCTTTGCTATGCTTATTTGTATCACTGTACTCTTAGTTTGGCATCACACCTCTTAAATTCACTTCCAAGAAAAACTATATATACATACTCTTTACTCAAACTGATCTAGAAATACAAGTCGTAAACCAGCTAATGCTTTAGGAGGAAAGAATTTGGGAATGCAATTGCAAAAACCCTATACAGTTTTACAGTAAAAGGGAGCCACGCTGCTGGTTTTCAAAAAAGTTCATCAGTTCCATTTTGCAGTCAAGCCATTGTAAAATAAATTGAATTTATGATTGCTTGAGGATGTCAAATGTTGTTCAAAGTCAAACTCATTATTCTTAGTCTCATGGTGGGTGCAGTTCTACCATCTGTTATTGCTTTGCAGCACTCAAGACCAAGGCAGGCCCTGGCAGAACCGCAGAACAAACTCTCCTGTTGTATGGGTGTATCTCATTCCTACTGTTCAGTCTGAGCCCTGTTGTATTTTATATATAGACATATATAAAATAGATATTATCAATACGTCAGTTTTGGGGAAAGGTGCATGAAGAAAAAGAAGGTAAGTAAGTGAAACACAGATGGCTCTTCGTATCAACCATTTCACAGCATTAAGGCATTAATGCTCTTTATGTGCAGAAAAGAAAGGGGCTTATCCAGCCCCAGGACAAGACAGCGCAGCCCAACTTCTGTCTCAGGAAGGCTGCACCCTGCAGGAATCCCACGCTGTTCCCCAGATTGGATGCAGTTGCAGTTCCAATTTCCCCAAACAGCTGTTGGAAATCTTACAGAATTAGTTCAAAGCACTTTGCTGTAGGACGATGAGTCAGGCAACTTCCAGAAGAAAGAGATTGGCTCTGTGGCATTTCCTCCACTGCAGACTGGTAAAATTTGCCTGCTGTAGATGAGATATAGCCACAACCCTTTTGAGACACATTCAATTCTACAACAGTTTCATTTTAGTTCTTTTGGGACTCTTTTGGTGAGAGGAATGTCCAGACGCAAGAAGAGACATTAGAGCTGGCATTGCCTTCTACCTGCCCCCTGCATCGGACCAGCATCCCTAGAGAATTAATGGAAGGGATTAAACCAAAATGATGGCAAACTGCTGGGAGAATGAAATGATAAATGAAAATCAATTGGGACAGAAGAGTTGCAGAACAAAGTCCCACACTAGTGCAAGTGCATGTGATGCTCACAGACACAAGAATTTTCCAACAATAGGTTACACAAGCTTTGTTTAAATTCTGGTGACCAGGTGCTGGGAAGCATGAGTGTGTCTCCCTGCAGACAGCCTTTTTTGGGGGGGTGGGCTGGCTTCTCACATCAGTCAGAACTTCTGATCTAAATAAGGACTTGCAACCTGAGACACAAGTTGTGTTTGCAATGATTACCTTTGATTAATCTGGACTCAAGAGTCATAGCAAACATTACACAGTGCTTTGTCACACTGGATACTGGGAATGAAGGCAGAAGTTATCCTGATGGCAACACTGTCAGAAGGAGCACGGTGTGCACAGAAGTCAGCCAAAACCTGAGCACTGAAGGAACACTACCATTAAGTATTATAAAATGTGAGGATAAAATATTAAGCATACTTAAAATTTTGTATTACAGTCTCATGGCTGCTATACTAACAAGTGCTCGGTGTCCTACATCGTACCAGACAAGTAGAGTTTGCTGTGTAAAGCTGGTCTCTCCTATGGTATTTGTTATTGCAATGGGATGTGTGAAAATATCAATAAAATTGCTCACTAATATAAGGAAAATATTGCTTGAGGAAAAAGCACACACAATCTTTCTGAATGCAGATGACATTTTATTATATTGACAGATTCAGAATGCTCCATGCAACCCCCGGTGACAAAAACACAACACTCTGTGGGAAAACCTGCAAGAATCACCAAAAACAAGACAGAAAGTTTACTTCTTTCTAGATTCAGCAGCTCTTCGATATTTAAGGATTGGAAATATAAAATGGTAAAGAAAGGTATGCAATACTCCTGGGTTTTCCTGCTCTGGAAAACCTGGTCAAAGAGAATGGAGAATTCTAATTAAGAGTGTAAGGGATGGAAAATGGGATCTGTGCAAACTGATGCTCCAGCCTCACAACAGGCTGTGTATATGTGAATGGTACAAGCCCTCATCCCAGTTGGAGTCCCTTCGATTGGGCTGCTGAGGCCCCATTCACTGTACGCAACCAGGTGCTGGAGCAGGGTCCACCTCTTCTGGGTATGGTATATGCATTAGAAAAATTCAAGTTGAAGACATTGCTTTCCAGACACGGCATCACCTTGAAATAGGTGTGGTAGGTTTTGATCAAACTGCACACAATGTATGCAGACTGTTTGGTGAAAAAGAGATCATGAATTTTCTTATTGGAAAAAAATATGTATTTGTGTATTCTGTACATTTAGTTTGTCAGACTTACTGTTAGTTTATCAAAATAGGCATTGGTCTTTCACTTACGACAGTCCAGGTTGTTGGTAATACAAACGTCCATATATATGTCTGGGATGAAAACAAAAGGCAAGTCTTCCATGAAGAGAGCAGAAATTAAGGGATCATGGAGTTATTGCTTGGCCCATCTGAGGAGAAAATGGTGCAATTTATTAATTATATTTGATAAAGAACACGAATCAAATGAAGACAGGAGGTGAGGCAGTACATCCTGTTAACTATGAAAAGAGAAAACTTAGTAACTTGCAGACTGGCAAGAAAAATACCTTGGGAAGATTTGTTTTGTTGTAGACTGCACATTTCAGAAGGAAATTAGGTATTAAAAATTCCTCTAAAAGAATCTGTATAAAGTCATATTGAAAGTCAGCCAAGTGACACTGCAAGACTTAATAAACCAGTTAAGGCACTGTTCAAGATGCAAAGAAACTTCTTTAAGTTTATACCTTATATAAAGTTATACATAAGTCTCATATAAGTGCAGAGGCTTGCTCACTGCCCTGTTGCTCTGATTTTGCTCTGGGGTAATTACAGACTGAAATAACGTGAGAGTGTCAATAGCTTGTTCAGTCCACAGTTCTCCATGGTCAAGAAATGTAACAACTGGGTACTTCCTTTAGAAAAGTTTTCAGAATGAGATATGGGAGAATGAGTGTTTGAGTCAAAAAGAACAGTTTGTTAGGACATGCAGTGAATCATCATGCAATGGGATGTGGAAGTAGTTCTGCTATAAGACTGCTTTGGTAGCCTGCAAAATATACAGAGATATTTATTTATGCCAGTTCTGTGCAGAGAAGATCTCTGGGGATCCAGGTTATCATTTGCATTTTTATATATAATACCCATATAGCCACACTGAGAGTGTAAAATGTGCATGCTTATTCTGCTGCAGGGATCAGGCCTTTGGTGATTTTTGAGGAGTACTTATATGGTCTGACTTTAAGCACCCCACTGAGATGCCAGAGTTAATTGCCTCTTTCTGCTTATATAGCAGTTGAGAGAGTTTAGCACCTCCAGAGGTGATTTAGCAGTGAAGCAGGTATCCCTCCGTTTGGGTGCCCATGCATTATAAAGGAAGACAGAGCAAGTAGATCACCAAATTATGCATTTGGCTTAGAGGCCTGGATTTAGATGCAGTGAATCCACCCTTCAGGCTAGAGACAGTGAACAAGTTACAAGCTGGGCAAATGTTCAGAAAACAGAGGAGCATGGGAAAAATAAAGCACCTTTCGTTCCTGAGACATTAAGGTTGTGCGCAAACCTCAAGTAAACCCCTATTAGCACAGAAACTGCTACTACAAGAGTATAAACTAAATGAATACTTGGATATTAGGTTGATGAAGGCTGTATCGTTATCCAGATAGACTTTTATTGCCTGTCAACTCTGTGTAAAACCACAAAGTCGAAGTCTGTGCTACTGGTAGGTGCTTTTTACAGATGTGGAGGAAGACAGCTTCCCACCCCGAAGAGCATATGATCAAAGAAGTGGTAAGGGATGCAACATGGTGTTTCTTAATATTTTTTTCCTGTTCTTTCCTTCCCCTTGCTCTTTCCCAAAAGGTTCTGGTGCCTTGCTGGTTTGTTGCCTGCTAATTCTGTAGTAGAAAATATTTATTCTCTCAGATACTGCTCTGTTTATTTTTATTTAACATTTTACCTCTCTGCGGTAACAGTCACTGTACTTTCATTTCTAAAATAAGCTATTGAAAAAAATACTAGCACTTAATTTTTCAACTTAAAGGTTTTTCATGTAAGTGCTGGATTGGACCCCCCCACAAAAAATTCAAAAGCTCTCTCTCCCCTTTGGGGGATTCAGAATAATTGAAGGCTGATACACCTGTGCTAGAAAACTCACTGGTGCTTTTACTTCAACTTTGCTTACTGTTGAATGTGGATTAAAATTTTGAATTGACCTAGAAGGAAAGAAAGTATTAGTGACACGCTGTGAAAGCAAACATGCCAGTGGAAAAGTAGGGTTTGGAAGAGGATACTCTTATCTAGTGCATTATGAATACAAAAAGGATCTCTGGCCCACCATTAGTCCCTCTTCCCTACACTCAGTTTGCCAGGGCCAGCAGAGATCTTTCCCTCCAGGCACCTTGAGCATACCGTGGTTTTAATACAGACACGTCGCAGTAAGTCATTCCTACTTCTTAGAGTTCAAGGAGTGATGAAAAGAGAAGGGTCTGGTAGGGAAACTACTGTGTGCTTTGGGTTGCCCAAGAAATCCTGCCTTTCTGTTAGCTGAAGGTAAAAGAACCCTTCCTTTGATGTCACAAGCCAAGCACCCAGTCCTCACCTATGGCACCAAAAATGGAGGAAAACAGGGCAGTCTGGGATGCTACCAGTGAGACAGGGTGTGCAGCCTACCACAGCGGGGGTGGATGTTTGTCGAGGTGTCCATGCCCATCTGCTCTAGGGCCAGCAAGGAACCGTGGCCTGGTTCAGAGGGGTCTCTGGTGACTAAAAATATATTTTGTTCCCTTAAAATATTAGCACGTGTAACTGTTTTTAAGTACATTTCATCTGTCCCGATTACATCAAAGGTTTAGGACTGTGTTTTGTGGGGAAAAAAGGAAGTTGGAAAGTATTAATTAAAAATAGATCCCTTCAAGTCCACTCAGCAAGCATACGTATCCTTTTCTCCCCACTTAGTATAAATCACATCCATGCATAAAACCTAGTTTGAATAACTGGCAGGTACTTGAAGTCGTGGGGTGCATGTTTTAACAAAGCCAAGCTGTGATGTCAGATAAATACCTTACAATGTGCATTTCCAGGTTTTCCCAGGTTGTATCACTTGATTCCAGATGGAGAAATTACCTGCATTAAGATCAACCGTACCGATCCCCAGGAAAACCTGGCCATTAGGATTGTGGGAGGCAGTGAGACTCCTTTGGTTCACATTATTATACAGCATATTTATCGAGATGGGGTAATTGCCAGAGATGGAAGATTGCTGCCTGGAGACATGATACTAAAGGTACAGTACTGTGGAGGTACAAGATAAAAGTATCCTAACAAAGAATAAGATGGTGTAAGTCGATCATGAGATGAGATTTGCAGTGTTGCTTGTTTGCATGGGTAGAATAATGCATGCAGAGACATGCAGTCCCTTTGCATGCTGTGATGATTTCATTCATTTCAACAGGTTTTGAGGCTCACAGTTTCATTTATTTTTCCTATTCGCTACCAGGCCTCTCTGATTTCTGCCCAAACATGGTAGATCCAAAATGCAATGTAGTGCAATATACTGTTGGCATTTCTGACCCAGTGGTGCAAAAGTTTTTTTCTGAAAGCAGAGGCTGGGCTTTTTGTCCAGTTTGTTTCTACTGAACTGTGGGCTTAAATCTCAGTTAGTGAGGTTTCCATTGCCTTACATCCCACTTACACCAGTATAGGTGATAGAGGCCTGATCAGGGTTAAGTTATTTATTTCAGCATCTAGCTCCTCTGTATGATGTATTCAGCACTGCAGAGCATGAGACACCACCAGCTCTATTTTGGGAGTGTTGTTCCACCAGCAGCCACAGGTGAACTCTCTAAGAACGAACTTGAGCAGCATTAAGGCATTAGCTGTTGGCTACTACTTCTGCTCCTGTTTCTATAGAAATGTATAACAGATGAACAAGAATTAGGCCAGATCATGTAAAAAAGATCATGTATCTTGTGAGCAGTGGCTTCAGCAATAGCTTTTGAATGGGAACTGCACTCTGAGCTGCCTCAGCGACTTGGAGCTCTGCAAGGATGCTAAATTGTATTAATGTTTCAATCCTTAGAAGAAAAGAGTGAGGACAGAAAATAGTAATTACTTTCCTCACTTTGATGGTGTGTAGTTGGAGTGCACAGGTGTATTCACATTGCAAGCCAAAGGTACAGCCGCAGCTCACCCAGGTATACCCCAAGCAGCTTAAATCAGCTAGCTCAAATATTGGTGACAGTGTGGCCAGAGATGGCAAAGAGCTCAGCATAGGTTTTCCAAGTTACAGGTAAACTTTTGAGCAGGCTGCTTTGCTCACTGTAGGCCATGCTGCCATGGATAGACTGATGCTGGTACCCAGGCTAACCAGTGTGGCATTAGCTGGATAAGGCTATCGCAGCTGGAAGTGGGGTGGACTGCAAGGTCTAGCAAGCATATGTCGGGGTTGTCTTCCAGGTGGAACTGGATGCCCATCTTACTGCCTACTCTGGCATGCCTGGCTGGTAGGGTTAGTGAACAGTTCTCTCAGCCCTACTGATTTCTTCTACTACGTATTTCATGTAAGTAATTATTAAGGATACCATCCTTTGAAGTTCAGAGCACCACCTGTAGGCCACCATGCTTTCCTAGCTTTTGCTGATCCCAGCGGTAGCTGAGGACACTTGAGGCATGCCAGAGTTGTGACATGCCTTCTGCTTCTGAAAGACCATGGCCAAAAGGATTTCTCAGGATCATGATGTGGGCATGCTTTGCTCTGGCACTGTTTAAACATGCCTCTGGATTGTGGTTCCAGGCAGCAGCTGGATGAGTGTCACCCAGTCGCGCGTTTCAGGGACGCTTTTTGTCCTGGTGCCAGCACAGAGTGGCAGAGTTAATGGCACCACTGAGCCAAAACTGTTCCTGCAGGGCACATCCAAACTGCAGTGGGAAGCTGTGATTGCAGCACAGACAGGCCGTCTCAGCTCTCCCCAGCTGTGGCTGACTGCCCAGGGATTTACTGAGGATTCCCAGCAATTTCAGCCCCATGCTGGTGCAGTTCACTCCGTTTGTGGTACCCAAGCTGGCAACTTAAAGTTAGTTGAGCTGTGTCTCTAGGGGTGCAGTCCCCCCATCAGACTGCAGTGGGGACAACCACTGCAAAAACAAATGCCAGTCAAAGGCTTTTATCTGTGCTGGGGAACATTTCTGTTGCAATTTGGAGACGTTTCTTAATATTTAAATGGTTCAACCCGTGCAATGTAAAACTACATGGAAATAACTTGTCTGATTCAGGTTTTCCAGCCAGCAACGACTTACAACCTTGCAACTGGTTTTCATTTAGCAGTGATAAAGTGCAATGCCTAGTCACTCTTACACACACGGACATGACGGGATTGATTTGAAGCTCTTTTTTTTCTCTTTCTTTTCCCCCGCCAAATTAAAGAAGTGGCAGTTACACAGTTTTACCACCATCTGAGCTAAATCCTACCTGGAAAACACTGAGAAATGTAAGCCTGATTCTCTGATGTGGTATATCAGCATAATTGCTAGTAAATATCCAGGGATTTTAAACTTCTGCTTGAGGCTCTTTTCTTCATTTTAGTTAGAGATTCATTAGTGGGGAACATCTTTTTTACTGCACCTAGAACAGCTGGGAGATAATGAAGAAGAGAAACAGCAGGAAAGTGGTGGGAGTGAAAGGAAAGGCTGGCAAGGCGATATGAAATCAGAAGCTAGTGGAATAAAAGTAAGATATATGAAAGGATATTGGAGCTTGGGAAAGAGCAATAATAAAGCTGAAAAATAACATATATGTCTGGAGACTATCAGGGAGAAAGTGGGAAAAAAAAGGCAGAAAGTGTCTGTACAGCACGTCTTTTCCTTGGGGGGAAGACTGTTCTGCATCGCAAACTTGGCCTCCTGTGTGACACAGTTTGAAGTAGCACACGTCACTTCGTATGAAGACATCTGTGTAAATAGATCTGCCCTCTCCAGTGCCAATTCAGATTAGATGGTCTTTCTGCTGCTGACTTACGCTTCTCTCTTCCAGGTAAATGGCATGGACATCAAAAATGTGCCTCACAACTATGCCCTATCACTCCTGAAGCAACCCTGCCACGTACTCCGACTGACGGTGCTCCGAGAGCAGAGGTACCGATGCCGAAACAGCGGACTTTCCCTTGATGTTCACTGCAATAGGGACGACAGTTTCCATGTTGTGCTAAACAAAAGGAGTCCGGACGAGCAGCTGGGGATAAAGCTGGTCCGCAAGGCCAATGAACCAGGGGTGTTTATTTTCAACTTGCTGGAAGGCGGCGTGGCTGCCCGTGATGGACAGCTTCAAGAGAACGACCGGGTGTTGGCCATCAATGGGCATGACCATCGGTACGGCAGTCCAGAGAGCGCAGCCCAGCTGATACAGGTTTGTCACCACCACTTTGACCCCGGTTTCTGAACTTTGCAAAAACCAAGCAGTGTGATTTCACCACCCACCGCGAAGCAGGGGCCAAACTTAATGTGTGCGTGTTTGGGTGAGGGAAGGAGATGTGTCAAGCTTGGATGGGAATTTACACCTCTAAAAGTTCCTTGGTTTCACTGTGGGTACAAGGGTGAATACGGGCATGGACTCTTGCAGTGATGCCTGTTACCATCAGGCTTTGTAATGTATAGATCAAGGTAAGCCTCCATATATTCTGTGCATCACCAAAGAGTGATGCCATCTGCCAAAAAGCACCCTGGAAGCACTGGGTCCAGCTGGGTCCTGACTCCTCCAGCTCCGAAGGAGCTGCAGTGCTCCCTGGTGCAGCCCTGGAGCAAACCAGGGCAGCCTATGGCAATGGACGGCCTGTTTCAGGATGAACGTTACCCTCCCAGACTCAGTGATTTTCCATGGCTGTGTTTTATGACTGAAGGTACTCCGTATCTTGTAGATACTTCTTACCTAAATCCAGCATATGGAAATCCAGATGTTTGGGAAACAATGGATCTGTCTGTAGCTGTAGTTTTTATAAATCTCTATTTAGACTCACATGGAGAACTAAAGGGGTGCCTCTGCAATGCACTAAACAGTCTTACCACAAAACTGTCAGAAAAAAAACCCCTGTGTCTTTCTCAGCTACAAAATCAGCCAGCTTCTGCCGAATTTCCCCTCCAGAACCATGTTAATTTGTTTTCTTTCTTTACAGCCTACGTTTTTAGAAAACTTCAACATGAAAAACAAAGCCAAGAATATTTTGTTGCTTTTATCTCATATTCATAGCAGTTACTATACTTGTGCAATTTTACATTTCATTTGGAGGCATGCAGAGTGTTCACAGAATTTCATGTGCCTCAATAACAAGACGTCAAATCAGGCTGGCTGCTTCCCCTTTCTGACAGGTATACTCAGGGTAACATGAGTCAGACTGAAAGAAGCATTCGAATCCATGCATTTTGTGGAAAGGATTCCTCCTTTAGCATAGGTTCACAGTTGGCTGTAGCCAACTTTTACTGAGAAGTTTATAGCATAGGTAAAGAAAACGGCGTCCCCTTGCGTAATGCCAGTTGTTGAAATTCTGGTCCAGCATCTTTCTGGATTACTTTACGTAGCTCACTAACTGGGAGCAGAAGGCAGTGGGGAGGGGAGGTTTAAATTCTCTGAGGGGAACAAGTCTGGAATGAAAACCTTTCTAAAAAATTGGTATTCTTGGAACAGTTCTTTATGGCTACAAAACAAGGCAACAGTGCTTCATAAGCAAAAAACACATGCAGCCTAGAGATGAAATGGAAAAAATGACTAATGAGACCATTCACACACAAGTGTTTAAAAATGCAACTAAAGCTCTTATTGGGTTCCAAAGAGTGGATGTTATTTATAATAATGCTTGAAATGCACACCAGTCCCTGAGAATTTAAACAACATGCCCATCAAAGGGGAGACTCAGGTTTCTAAACAGCCAAGATTACATTGCATTTATGTGAGCTCTGTGAATCACATTTGTCTAATGCAAAATTCCCGGAACCTGTGTCTTTTTTGTCATGTTTTTTCATCAATTATCACTTGCCTTTCCTGTTTCCATGTTATGCCAGAGAAAAACCGTTATACTGAAGCCACAAATGTTTTGCATTTGCTTCTTACACGAAGGGATGTTGTACTGTGTCCTCTGATTTCTCAACAGTATCCTGCCTGTTGAGACCTCAGCATGTGTCAGTCACAGTACATTGAGGTCTTCAAATTAATGGTGGTGGAAGCTTCAAATACGCCATCGGTTTCTCTAAAAACAGGACTAACATTCACTTAAAGGTAGTGGTGGTTTATTAGGCCAAGCACAGCTGGTAGAACATCAGATTTCTGTGGAATCTGATTCGTTTTGACTTCTAAATAACGAATAATTGAGAAAAATCTGATTCTTCAGGCCTTTAGCAATTATACATTAGCATATGTGAAGGAGTTGTTAATCAGTAGATTAGGTGTCTGGCTGTCTATACGCTCAGTCACAAGAACTGAAATGAGGAAAACGCGTAAGTGCTAATTAGGAACGTGCACACATCGTAACACTTGGGAGTTTGCTGCTTCCCATTTGTCGCGTCATCTTTAGTCATGGCCTCGTGTCAGATGTGGCACTTTTAATCTAAATAACGTGACATTCCACATCTGTTTTCCATGGGAGAGACAAGAAAAGGAACAAGGTAACAGATCAGTGGGCGCTCGTGTGAGCACATCAAGCCGAGCTGCACGGGTTGAGCCAGACTTTACTGCCTCCAGATGTTCGCCCTCCTCTCTCCCTCTTTCCCCCACCACAGTTCGGAGCAGCTGCGACGGGTGCACGACCCCCTCTCCATCACGACAACCGCCGCCGGCAGAAAGCAGGTCATGATGTGGAGCGCACCCGCGCTCCATCAACCCTGCGAGAGATGGGGCGGCTTCTGCCGAGAGCAGCACGGCTGCCTTTTTTTAAGATGCGGTTGCCTACTAGATGCTCAGAAGTTGCCACCGTGTCCCTGCCTCCCTGCTTGATTTGCTTTGGCTGTAACACAAATTTTAATTCTAGTAGATTGTTTCAGCTATTACTTGCATTCAGTCTCAAAGCTAACCTCGTTTCTTTAATTCTTGCTTCAGCATAAAAAAAACAGAGAAGGAATTGTGGGAAAAACAAGTGGTGAGAGGGAGGGAGGGAGCAGAATGAAGCAGTAATTAATATTCTGATCAGTAGAAATGTTAATGGGTTTTTATATGGAAGTTCATAAATACAAAAGCTTGTCTTGTTGTTTGGATAACTTTTTAAAACACTCTGGACTTCTGAGAAATTACCCAACTTGACTGACCTGGAGACATATGTGACATTGCGATAGAGGCTCTTGTTGAACTTTTGCTAGTCATTCTACAAGTATTAATCACATTTACAACCTTGCTCTAAATAACCAACTTTGAGACTAACCATGTGGCAGCAGATGAGTTTTAAACAGAAGTTGCCTAAGTTGAAGCTGTTTGTTTTAGAGAAAACTGGATTTTCATGGGGCCATATGCCCTTAGGAGGTTTAGTCTTGTATTGTTCAGTTCCATCTCAAACATATTACAAACTAGGGACCAGGCTGGTTTCCTTTCTCCCAAGATACAGCATTCTGCTTTTGGGTACCAGCTGAGTCCAGAGTCCAGGAATTAATGTTCCATAGAAAGACACCTGGTGAAAATACCTAGAAAGGTATTTTGAAATATGTGTGTATGTACCAAATGATGTATTATGAAGCTGTGGAGATCTGAGTTGCTGGTGAAAATACTAGCATCTCCAAAGATATTGGGGCAGTAACAAAGAAGTGCACATTTTTTACTGAGAGATCACCTTCCTTGGAAATAGCACAGCCTCAACATGCAGATTTCAGGCTTGATGTTGGAGGTTTAGGAGAGGTAGGTTGCCTTTTTTTTAACTATAGTGACATTTTTCAAAAGCAGTTTTTAACTCTCAGCTACTACTATTGAATTCAGTTCCAGAAAAGACAAACCAAACTATAAAAACAAAAATCCCAGGGGCTTCCTCTGGCTTCTGTTAATTGTCTGCAGGAGATTTGATTTCAATAGCGCAACTGGATCTGGGTTTGGTTTCCAGCTGCTTGTTCAACGCCAGCTTTCCTTGGAGCTTCTCCCCAGCGAGCAGGGCACGTCAGCATGCCAGCAAGCGATTCCGGAGGTCTGATGCCCCCAGGGCTGCGGTACCAACAAGCATTGCTGCTGCAGCCCCAGGGGGATCAGACCTCCAGACATGCTTGCCGGGGGGGCTCCACGTTTGATTCGGAGCAGTTGCTCGGTAACAACCTGCGAGCAAGCAGGCAGGAGTCCCTCTGGAGACTGGTCCTTAAGAGCCCCTCCTGCCTGCCACAACACCAGGGTCTTTAGCCTGGAGAGAAGGAGATTAGAGGATTAATTTTTTTTTATCTTCTGCGTATGCTTCTGTAGCACTGAGGCTATTTCTATACTTCAGTTCAGTATGTTGGTTTGCCCTTATGGCAGACATCTATGATTTACCCAGCTAAACCCCACTCCCTCTCAGCTCTATCTCTACATCACTGTTGTCTTGAACAGATTCATATGAGCCTCACTGAGCGAAGAATGAAGCCATTTGCTTCTAGGGAAACCGTGCTGATTCAATAAGGCAGAAAAATTTACCTGTACACAGAATTAACAACAGTAATATCAGGCACACACAGAACACCTTAAAAATAATGAGCAAACATAACTCAGTAGAAGCTTTGCAGCATCTCTCAGGCATGTAAGTATTATGACTGCGTTGTGCAAAAAAGGCCCAGAAGCATTTTGAGCTTATTTTGGGTTAATTGTTTTTGCAGCTCCTGTTCCTAGAGTGAGAGTTTGGGCTAGTTTCCCATCCTAAACTCCATTACTCTGTGTGCTTGCTTGTGCCCTCCCTCTTTCTTTGTGCTCTTGTGCAGTAGGATTTTACTTCTCAAAATGGTTACACATCCCTTTCTTTAAGCTGCCTTACATTTGTCATGCTCACTGCATGCATGGACTCAGTTACATCATTTATTCCCCACTTTCATCAGCCAAGGCTTGAGCACATCCCTCGTTACAGGGTTAATTGCACCTCTTTCAGAGTTCCCGTCTGGCAGCAGCAGCTCTGGTTGTCTGCCTCTCTCCTGTGGCAGGCAAGTTGCTGCTCTGTGGTGGAGTACGCAGGTGTGTGCGAGAGCTGAGTGGCACTCACTGTGGTGGATCACTGCTTCCAGCCAGATTTGGGGCAGATAGGAAGGGGTTTTCAGAGTTAACACCAAATTTTCAAAAGAAGTATTAAGTAGCTGGCAGTAAATTTTTATGAACTTTATCGACCTGAACTGATGATATTGCTTTATGTCATTGCGACCACGTGAAGTGTGGTTTGGATTTCCCACTAAGTGGGACCCACGTTTTGTGAATCCTCTGGGGCTAAAATGCAGGGGTTTATTGCACCAGGGCGGTGAGATTCACTGTGTACCTCCTCCCACAGGCCAGCGAGAAGCAGGTTCACTTCGTCGTGTCGCGGCAGACCAGGCAGCAGACCCCCGACCTCTTGCAGGAGACGGGCTGGAGTTACGGCTGCGGCAGCCCCCAGCCCTGTCCCACCGAAAGAAACAACCCCGGCAAGGTGAGGGCACGAGCGCTCGCGTGGTTTCTCTGCCATCCGTGGGACAGGGGGCTGGGAGGGCAGCTAGCATTTTACTGTCTTGGGGGGTTATATCTGGTTTCTGTCACCAGAAGAAGCATGCCTTCTTTCGCAATGGAAACGTAGAAGCTGTGCTCCTCATTTTCGATCCACTGCTCCTGCCCTGACTCTGGCTGGGGTGGGGAGGGAAGGAGAAGGTAAAGGGCAGTGGTGGGGCAGACCCTGAGGAGCACACAGCATCCTGGCCATGGGCACCGACCTGGCCGGCGGTGCGAGCCAGCGTGGGGCAATGCGCTCCAATGAAAATAAGAGGCTTAGCTGAAGTTTCTCCATCTGGAGCAAAGTCTTCAGGCAAAAAGCTTTCCTACACTGGCCTGAGAGATTCCCATAAGCTGCCTGAAAAATTACAGTAATTATTAGTCTGTTGCTCATTTCTTAAGACACCCATGCTCTGACCCAGCTGGCAGTTCGGTGGCAGGCAGTGGCTGCAGTCTCCATGGCTGCTGCAAGCATGCCGTCTTTCTGTGGAGCTCTGGACCCAAAACGTGTTGGTTCGGCTGTGGCAGCACAGCTGGACCCAACCCAGGGCCATGCGGCACAGAGCAACCTTCTCGCCCAGATATGGCTCTGGTTCCCAAACTGTCCCTCCAACCGCTCCTCTATACCCGGTTACATCACGTGTTTAGTGCATTTAGACCTGCAATATGCTCTCTGCATAAGGCAGAGAGACTCTCATGGTCAAATATATAAGGTTTTAAAGCAGAAACCAATGCAGCAAGAGCTTTGAAAATACCTCTTCTGAGTTTACTCAATGCTACTCTTTGCACTACAAACACAACAAGGTATGTCCTTGCAGGAGCTGAATTTGTTTATTTCACTAAATTTAAAGTCACATGCCTGGCTAATTTACATGAATTGCTCTGAGTGCCACCACTTATGCAAAGCCTTGCGAGCTGGTCCCCTGGCCACCCATGCCAGGGGTGCATCAGGGAGGTGGACAGGCAGGGCTGGTTTAAATCCATCCTGCCTGATGGGGAGACAGATGTGTCCTTAAAGGGACCTTTGGACTGAATCAGCTGCCAGATCAGATGCACAGCTGTCAGCCAGGAGACAAGCCTAGCTCTGCATTTTACAAATGTTTAAAGACACCCATTTTTTGCAGTTTTTCTTTTTTTTTTTTTGTTAAACTACATTATTCAGTGTTTTTATGTGTAAAAACTATACTAGTGTCTATTTATCTATTTTTAGTTTTCCTTTTCCACAAATTCACAATCACAGCCCTTGTTAGGTGAGACTGGATCAGCAGGAGTTAAACCAGTGAGCGGAGTCAATGCTTGGTAGCTACTACCCAGTAGCAAATAGTGCCCAACTAATCAGGCATCTGCAAGGCATTACTTCCTAATGAAGTAATGATTTCCTTAGGGAGATATGTGTAGGACAGCAATTAGCTTGTGTTGCTACTGTATGATTTCTAGTGAAGCTCCAAGCACCTGCTAGATCTGCCATGTTGATCTGATTAATTGATCGCACATGGGATTATTTGGGAACATGACTTGTCTTCCATAAACTGCCCTAGATCTTCGTTTTCTCTTCCTGTACTGAGGGGTGTTAGATAGCAATTCTTGGTAAATTCAACACAATTTTGGGTAGCTGTGAGATTGAAGGGCCAATGTTGACCTTGCAACAGTCCTTTAAAGACTAATGAATCATCTTTTGCTGGATAGGTCACCGCTTTTAGGAGGATTTCCAGTTTGCCACAAGAGGTGGGTGCTACGTAAGCACATGAGTGGGCATGCTGCTGTGGGCTTCTGTCCAGTGCCACCATTTGGGCACTTTCCAGGGAAGATCACAGCCAAAAAAAGAAAATTCTTAGCTGTTCATAGCTCCCTTTAGCTTTGTGTGTGTGCGCTGAAAGGCTTATATCAGAGAAATGCTCTGGCAATAGATCAGGAGACCAGTATGGCCGGTGGACACGATGAGCTTCAGACATTGTGGGCTTTTGGTCTGATAAAATCATTATTGGAGTGTTATTTGCCCTTTTATAGGATCTGAGTGTGTCAGTTTGAATTTCTCATGCTTTTTTGCTGAAGGTTTAACTGAACAGCCTTTGCAATTCAAGATCTTTAAACTCTAGGCTTTGGCAGACTTAAAATGTTATTTGTTTTTAAATAGACATTAGTGCAGGAGTAATGCTTGCAAGCCTAGGGCCTGTAGGGTGTCCTAACGCAGTGCACACTCCTGCTCAAAACCAAGGCAATGGTCCTTGGCCGGACTTTACTGTCAAGGGATTTTCCTGTGTGTGCATGGCTTGATGAGTCTGTTACCTGCCGCCATCAGTGCGATTGCTTTATTATGTGCGATTGATAGAGAGATTGCTAACCAACTTGAATTCTGATTAATTTTAGGGTGTGTTTTGTCCCCTGAACTTACCGTAGGAGGTGATATTAGCAGGTCAGGAATGCTCTTTGAGGGAAGCAGCTCTCACTGTAGAGCATGTATGTAAACGTGGGCTGAAATCTGCTCTCAAGCCTTGGCTGTATTCAGCACCAAGAATAAACTCTAGCTTCCAGCAGCCGCCTTGCTCGCACGACGGCTCAGGAACCGCTTTTGGCCAAGCTGTTGCCCTCATGACAGCCTGCCTCCATCTGGAAAGCGCGAGGAGGCGGCTCTCTTTCAGGCCCATGGCAATCAGCCACGCAGCCAACAAGGCACTGGAGAAAGAGGAGGATGGTCTGTAGAGACCACGTCCTTCTCTGGCAGCAGTGATGCCGGGTGTCTGGTGTGCCAGGAGATTGTTCCTGCACAGGCCCTCACCGAGCTGTTTTCCTGCGTACGGAGATAGGGGAGGCACAGCCCAAGCTGTTCTGGCTGCCGCCTGGAATCAGAAAAGAAAAGATGTCAGAAACACTTTCTTGTGCAGCCGAGGTTGTTAAGCTGGGCTGTAATGCATAAACAGGCCAGATTCGATTTCTTTGAAGTCGGTGGGAGCTTTGCCATTAATTAAATACCACTTGTTTTTAATTGGAACTGTTTTCTTACTCCTTTCTAACAAATTGCCTAGTACTTAAAACAAATCTGTCACCCTGTTGCTTGAGCAAGCAATGTTTTCTGACCGTACGAGCAGGTTAGTCTTCAGGTGAAGTACATTTTGAAAACAGATGCAGATACATCTTTTGCCTGCAAGACACGTGTCATGGCTTTGATGTTGTGATAATCTGCTGTAAATATTTATTTTCCAGTAAATATACAGAAAAGAAAAAAAATTAAAAAGAGGAGGAGATGAACTGTTATGTTTTTCTTTTCCTGACCTCCAAGGTCACTTCAAAATGACAGAAAAGGACAATTGTTTAGAAGAGAATGCATTGAAATGCAGGCACTGATAAACATTGCCTTTTAACTGGTTTACTCATTATCAGTTGTACCTCCAAGAAAGCTCTACGTGTGTTTACTAAGAAAGGCTTTACTTTCCTTTCATCACTGCCTTCATCTCAGTCGAGTCGACTCAATTCCTTTCTATCTGCAACCATGTAAAAAATGGCATGTGCAAGAGTAGTTTCAAAGGAAAACTGGTCCTACATGGTTGAGCATACAAGTACCAGTACTTTTATGATTCTTCATTGAAAGGTAACAGGACAATTTGCTACCAAGCACTGCTTTGAAATCTGCTTCTCTCTGCACCAATTCCTCAAAAATAGAGCATTAGCCAGTTTATCAGCTAATGCTTTTGGTGTCCGAGACATGATGGACACTTCATAAGTAACAGGATTGCTCTGAACTCTCTGAGCTGCAAGTCTAATTCCAATTTCATCTCTTGGTACAAAATTCCAGACTGCATTTTTGTGAAAATTAGTACTGCCCCTATCCCACATGCTTCAGGAATTAGCCTCTTCCTGATGGAAAGCCATTCCTTTCCAAGGGAAAAAGGACAATGTTTTTGCACAAATATGGATGAAACACTAAGTTTATTTTGCACAAAGATAGAACTACTATGTTTAAAACATTTACACCTTAAAGACAAAGGTGAAAGGTTAAAATTATCTGGACTAGAACATATATATTTTTTTAAAAGGGAGGGTTGTAAAACCTTCAGAATTTTTAGGTTCATTTGCAAGCCATAAGCCCAATTACTCTGAAACAGTGCCTGTGTTCTGCATGGATCAGATGTGTTATGTCCAAACAACTGTATCACTTTGTTTTTTCCTGGTGACTAAGAGAAGACCTTTTCCACAGAGGTCTTTGCCTTTTTGTTCCTGGAGCTCTGTGGCAGCCACTGTTCTGCTGCTCAAGCATCTAGAGATCCTTTGCTAAGCTGCTAAAAGGTTCTGGGGTTTGTTGTTGATGTTGCATCACAGAAATCCTGATGTGGAGTTAGTTCTACCAAACATACCTTTAAAAAAAAACAAACCCAAACCAAATATATAGCTTGCCCTACTCCCACAAAAACTTCTTGCTGCTGTCTTCCTTCATCCATCATCATCATTGCAGGAGCAGCCACGGACTTGCCTGCTCCACTTTCTGTGCTGCTGGCCCAGGAACTGAGGTGGAATGTCTTTGTAGGATCTTGGATTTCTAAGAAGAGATTAATGTGGCTTTAAATGAGTTTTACAGCTTATTTTTGCATATTATAAATGTGTGGTCACACTTGTGAGTGAGAAGGTTGGGGTTTTTTTTAATATGCATTTTAAATATATTTAGCAGCATGCTATTATATCTGCATAGGAGCCTGGAGTGGATGATGCTGTTCCTGCAAGAGAGGCTGGGATCTTCAGGAGTTGATGCCAGGAGCACAGCTTATGAAATACTTAAGGAAATCAAAGCATTTAACACTTAAATCCAGATTTTCTGGAGAAGCATCCTTGTCTCTTCAAGTCTTCTGTAAGAGCTGGATGCGTTGTAAACATGACATTCGGTTCACAGGTTTTGTTGAAGCTTGTGTTGCCTCTCCAACCCGAGGCTGCCTGTGAGTTTGTTTCACTCATACACTAGTTACTGCATGATCAGCGATGTGTATGTAAGTTTTCCTGTTCAGGAGGAGGAATAAGGGGATGACTGTCCTCAGACAGTAGAGCAGGCTGTCCCAAAGTGACCTTTTAAGCAAAAGCACTAGGAAGAGTGCCCTGGAAGCTGCTGGCTCTTCACTCTATAAATTCCTTCTCTTTTCCTGAACAGAAACACATATTCTTCAAGTGTATTCCCACTAGTAATTTACACAGAAACACAGAAATCTGCAAGGGCAAATGAAGTGTGTATCTTCTAATCTGTCCCCAAGAGTTTTATTCCTTTAACCCAGGTGGACCATTTCTCATTAACTGTACAGATGATGCTCAGACTGCAAGCCACAAGATAAGAACCACGACCTGATAGTCAAAGATATGAGGGCCAGTAGTGATAATATCAAGAACAAATTTTTAAAAAAATCAGATTTCTTATTTACATTTCAAAGACCTGCTTCTATTAGTCTCAACACTAAAACTCTTCTGATTCTGGCGGGACCAGTGCCTGACTTTAGCTGTTAAAGCATGGATTATCTTGGAGGTAGCTCTGACTCCACAGATGCCTAAACCCTGGAGAAAGTCATGCTTGCCATCTGGCCAGGCGTGGCAGGTGGCTGTGAAGTGCTTTGGTATTCCCTCAACAAATATTCATTTCAGCAGAAAATGCCTAAGCTGTCAGGGAGGTCCCCGTGCCCACTGTGTTTGTTGTTGCTGTTTTCTCCATCACAGAGCACCCTTCACACTGTCACCTGTCACGAGAAGGTGGTGGCTGTCCGGAAAGATCACACAGAATCGCTAGGAATGACTGTAGCAGGCGGAGCATCTAACCGGGAATGGGATTTGCCTATCTATGTGATAAGTGTCGAACCTGGAGGAGTTATCAGCAGAGACAGCAGGATAAAAACAGGTAAAAAGAGGGGATTTTGAAAGCCTGCTTTAATTTAAAGGCTTCCTTTGAAAAACAGAGGAATAGTGAAAGAGCATCACACCCTGACATCTTCAGCCATCCCATAGATTTTGGGATGCCTCAGATTAGAGGGTCTCAAGTCAGCTACCAGAAAAGGTATAATATGCAGCAGTAACCATCTCTGTGAAGTGGGATGTGGCCATATTCTGGTAGGAAAAAAAAAAAATAGTTTTTCACAGGAAAATGAGCTTGCACCATCTCCCAACTACTGAAATCTTCATTGTGCAACCTTCATGGGTTTTTAATGTAAATTTTTGTGCTTGTTTGTCATATTGTTCATGGCTTTGAAAGAAATATAAAGGAGCAGAATTCCCATTACATATGAAGCAATGTTAGTGCCTTGTGGCTTGATATCATGTCTGGAAACATTGGCTTCATGATTCCATTTGGGTCTTGATGTAACAGAGTGATAAAGTGAATAGCTTCTCCCCCTCTGCATGAATAAGCCTTTACAGTAAGAGGAAGAGCATATGTTATCAGTGGGTTTTGTGGGAACAGGTAGGCAGTAGAGGAATGGTGAAACTCTCAGTTTTCAGGATGTTAAATCTCCAAGAGCCAAGTAGCTTGGTACCCTGCATCTGGCAACCACACAGCTTGCCATCCCCTTGCCCTTCATCCCCCATGCTCAGCTTCAGCCCAGTCACTACCAAGAAGCTGGAGGGAAATCCTGAGTGCGAGGGAAGCAAAGGCACCCGAAAGTGGGGCAGAATAGCTGCAGCCCAGCTGAGCCCCACGAGCCTGGGTCGCAGCACCCAGCACCGGCACACGTGGGAACCTCCCCTTTGCGGGAGCTATGGCTGCTCATCAAAACCCGTGTAAGAACATGACAACAGGAGCAAACCAGCAGGTTTCCCCTTTCCTCCTGCTGGGAAATGACTGCCTCTCAGTGGGATACATTTTCCAAAAAATATTCATCATGAGGCAGCATGGAAAATTCAGCCTAGTTAATTTGATAAAATTAGAAACAAATGAATACGTGATGATATAACAGCGCCATAAGCTTCCATGGTTTAGAGCATCCCTTAGGCTGTTGTCTGCCTCATCGGGGCAGACCACAAGAAGAGGTTAATGTTCATGCTGCGCTGCCTGGACTGCCAGTGAATACAGCCCCTGCCTGGAGGAGCGTGCAGGTGAAGCACAGAGGGACCCAGGGAAGCCCTGTCGTTGGAACGAGCCGTGGAGCCTAGCAGAGCGCTTGGCACCATGGCATCAGGTGTGACATTAATGATGTCTTTATTGTTGTCCCTGAAGTAACTGAGGTCATCTTTGCATTCTTTTCCACAACTTGCTGTGCCTATGTTGTAAACAAAGCAATCAGAAAGATGTTTTGGCTTGTGGCCATTCAAACGAGCATTAACATTAAAATAATAATAGGTTATTCTGCAAAGCAAACTTTACGAAGAACCAGCTGGAGTGGCAGTCCTCAGCTTAGGAAGCACTGGGAGAAAAACACCTTCGAGCTTTCAGGTTGAGTACCAAAGTTGTTAGCTGGACGTGGGCTTTGGAGACCTGGACTAGCATCAGGTGCTGGTACCAAAGCTTGTTGGTACAGCAGGACCCCAGCTGTGCCATTCAGCTCTGGATGCAGGACATGACGTGACAAGAAACCAGGGCCAAAGCCTCCGTCCAGCCCAGTGATGCTCCTGTGTACAGGGATCTAGCCCCTTCCCTCATGCCTGTGGCATGTTTACTAGCATATGCTTCACATCCCCGTTAACCGATAGGATTAACAAACAGCCTCATCAGGCAGCAAGTTCTTGGCCGTGGCTTTGACTCGCTTGTTCGTGGGGGTGGAGAGGGGATCTTGGAAACACTTGCAAGGTTTTTTATCATCCGTTTTATCGGTCTCAGGTGACATCCTCCTGAACGTGAATGGGATTGACCTGACAGGGGTCAGCCGGAGCGAGGCTGTCGCCCTGCTGAAAAACACCAACTCCTCAGTGGTGCTCAAAGCCCTGGAGATGAGAGCGTGCGAAGCCCAGGAGGAGCAGGGCCGCCTGCCACCCCCTGGGGCCACGCAGGCGGCCCCCGAGAGCAGCGAGTGGTCACCTTCCTGGGTTATGTGGCTGGGGCTGCCACGGTAAGTCCACAGATTGCATCCTCTTGCTGAAGGGGAGTGGGAGGAAAGATTTGTGTTTTCTGGCAATTCTTTCTTTTGGCTTGATTCATTGCACTGACATCTTAATTAAATCCAGGCTCTGTCACAGACTTGACTCTAAATACCTCCCTTTTGTAAATGGGTATGTGTACATGGAAAAATAGACACGCAGATCCCCTTGCAAGGGAGGAAAGGATCCTGAATTGTTTCATTGAAAACGTATCTGGCACTTAGGGAGTGAAAGGAAAAGCTTGCAGGGATATAGGAGCTTGCTGAATTGGGGTCTAGGCGCGACCACCCTGCAGAAGGCAGAGCTACCCCTCCTGCAGCTCTCAAGCTGCACAGCCCTTCTCCTTAGCCAAATCCAGCTGAATTGTTTGACTTTGCCCAGATGTTGCAAAGTGTGTGCAGTTGGCCGGTATCTCCGAATCACCTCTTTTAACCCCACCCCCGACTGAAAGAAGTACATTTGTCATACACAGGAAGCAGCTGTGTTGTCATTTCAGTAAGGAAAATAAAAGCCACATCGCATGTTGTTCTCGCAAACACACTCGGTGTGCAGGGTGTATACCTGCAACTTCAGCGACATTTTGTAAGTATTAAATGAGGACATGTTGTGAATCTGTGAATATGTGAAGCTAGTATCACACATTTGAAACTGGTATTCAGTTTTAAAGGAATGAAGAATTTAGCTTACAAGTTACTTTTGTCCTTAGTCCTATCCCTGGCAGCAGTTCAGAGTGTCTATTTGTCTTTTAGGGGAGGGCATGAGAAGATGGTCTGCAGAACAGGGGGGCATTTGGTCTAGGCAGTTTCAGGACTCCTCTTCATTTCCCAGTCTCACATAGCGGGTTAGATGCTTTCTCTCCTTCTGCCTTGAGCTGTTTTGAGCTCATTCACCTTGCAGCAAGGTCTGCTGTGAGGGCCTGATGTGTTTCAGGGCTTGGTCTGAGGCTAATGACTGTGTAACATGTGCTGAAGCACTGCAAGATCAGAAGGTAGGCCACGTGTCTGTCACCCACAGATGAAAGGTTCCTTCTCGAGTGGAGAGAACTACGTCCTTATTCCTGTGAAAGAAAAGCAGCAAAAAGAAAAAGCAGTAAATGGATGGCCCATAACTTGCTACCCCAGCCAATGGTAAACTTTTGTCACCCAGTCCCACTGCAGACAGGCAGCCCTAGGGAGGTCTTCGTTCCTGCTCGCTGCTTCTGCACCCCTGAGCTTGACCAGCAGGATCGTGAAGGCACTGGAGCATGGGTAGCGCTCCCAGCAGAGAGACAGCAAGCAGACTAGAGGCCTTATAGATGCTGCAATTTGCAATGCTGAGGCTTGCTTTCAATCACCACCCATTGCTAGATGGACTGAAACAATTGCACCTTGCCTACATCTGCCCGAACCCCACCTTCGTTGGGCTGTAGAGAAAACCTGAGCTGCCTGGTCATCATCTCTACCCACAGCTGCCTGAAGTCCCCGTGTCCTCAGCAAGGTGACGGAGATGAAGGACAGAGCTCCAGTGCTGCAGGCTTGCACCCAGGGTTCACATCAGTCAGTTCCACTTTGCAGTTTGGGAAGAAAAGTATTTTTCCCATTTTAAAAGCAGTCTCTGAGCCCATTCTATCCCCCCTCCTCCGAAGGCTGCATGTGTGAAAGCATTCCCACCCCTTTGATCTGAAGGAAAATCAGCCTCAGTGTCAGCAAGGCTGAAGACAGGAGTTCATTGTAACTCCATCCCCAGCTGCAATGCCAAGCACAGCGTGGCCCTTCTCCGCCAAAGAAAAGTAAAGGGATTGGTATGCTGAGCGGGTACACTGCTCTGAACATCAGACTAAGACAAGGACCAACACTGGTTAGACATGACAGTAACAAAGGTGCACTGCATCCTTGTTAGTAGCTGGTTGGCTGAGTAGGGGTGTGCAAGGACTGGGTTTGGGTTTGCTCATTAGGTATTATCGGACCCTTCAGTCTTCCCCAGCATCAGTGCGCTTACACTCTTACTCTTGTACTGATTCTTCTTCAGGTCCCACACCAGATGTCTGGAAGTTCTTCAACAGGTTCTCACACTAGGGTGTGTAACACATTAACTCCTTTCACTCCAGGCTGAGCATTTAACCTTTCCCTATCTGGCTTTCAGTTTGCTTTTGGCAAGGATCACATCCCACTAGACCTCAAGGTATTGCCAGCAGTCTCACAGCCTTTTCCAGGCTGCTAGAGAAAACTATTCTTCTCCAAATAGATGTCTGACAGGTCCAGCTTGGCAAAGGTGCCTCATGTGCAACTACGGGACAAGATGGTGAAGATTCACCTACCCTAATTAAAACCATTTACAAGAGGGACTGCTCCAAGATACGTGAGTCCAAGAACGTTTGGTACAGGTGATGGAAAAGTAGAAATGTCAAAATCATGATTATACAGGATCATGCAAAGTAATTGGGAAGACAGGTAGGATGGGGCACACCTACATAAGAAAAACTGAACAAATAGGAGAGTCAGTAAAACTGTTAGGCCAGGAACAGGCACTGGGCAGCCGGATGGTGGATTCTTTAAATTCTGCTGAGATTGGGAAGATGTGGCTCTAGACAAGCCATAGCAGTGCAGTGCCAAGTATCTGTTCACGGCAAGCAAGACAGGGAGTGCAGACGCAGCTTGACATTGCGACTTAGAGTGGGATGCTCAGGCTTAGGAAACTGAGGGGAGAGGAGAGTCTTTCCTTCTGTGTTCCAAAAACATGGAGTTTTGATGAAAATCCTGTCAAGGATGGTCTCATAAAATGTGCCGAGTTGAGCTAAACACTAGAGGATGTCTACAGACCTCTGCCCATGACTGATGAAGTAGAAAACAGGCTAATGTTAATAATAGTTAAGTGATTAAAAGTACCTTCCTCACTTTTGAGGCCGGTGTACTATAAACACCTAGTTCTTCCCAGGGACTGCATACTTGTTACAGAGATGGGCACAGACAAGAGACACAAATATTGAGAGTTAGGGAACTATACCATTTTTCTAGTTCAGGTCAGTAGCAGCAGCATCAGACAGGTTATCTGACTTCTCACACCAAAGCTCAAAGCCTTGGAAAAGCCATCTTGCATAATTTAACATTTGCGTATCTTACTTAAATTTCAGCCCTTTCCTTGTGAGAGCTTAAAATTGGCTTTGGTCCCTTTTATATGGCTTGATAATACATAAACAACTCCTCTGTTCTTTCTGTAGTACAATCCAATATGTAGCAGTTATAAAATAGGATGCACATGTGCATCTGACGTCTGTCAGAACTTGGCCCGCATGTGAGCGGAGGGGCTGCAGGCTGGGCGTCGGGAGGAAACAGTGATGCAGGACCTTAAGCATTCCCGCCCGAAGACTTATTTCAGGGTAGCTAATTTAATTGTTTATTGTTGAGGAAGACAGGTCTCCTTTATTTTTGGAGGGAAATGTTGTTGTGAAGCATGCACAAAGGAAATAATGTGGAGCAGCTGGTGAAAAGCATTTCCCCAGCCCCGTGATGTTTCTTCTACTGCTTGTTTTCCTGCTCTCCTTTCTCTGCTCTCCTCACATTTCCTTCCCCCAGCTAGCACTTAAAAATACTTTATAGATCATCCTGTCATAACATTTTCAAACATTAGTACTTCACACAAGTGCTTTTCTTCATCTGCAAAGTGAGATGAGAAAGACAGGAGGTGGCCAAAGTCATTCTGCAAACCAGGGGTAGAACCGGACATAACACACAGAATTAGGACAGAAACTCCCCCAAATTAACTCCATCCAGGCTGTAGGGCTCTGATGGGAGCAATTCTCATCTATTACTGTATTCCACTGCTACTTGGCTACTGTAACAGGGCAGGGGGAGGGAGTCATGCTTTTCATACCTGTTATTGCTGAAGTGCTCCTGAAGTTGGGCTGGTTTTCATTCCCAGAGCATACTCGTGCTTTGTGAAAAGCGGCAGGGAATTGTACGTTTCACTACTTGAAAACAGGCACTTTTAAATTCTTTGTGCATCAGTAACTGATGCTCAGTTGTAGTATTTCTTACGATAGGACCCTGTGTCTAGACATTGTTTATCCCCAAATCTTGAATCTGAGGCAAGTTTCACACATAAATCACTCCTTGTCCTCAGCTTTTGGAATATTTACAGATAGAGGCAGAAGACTGTGTGCTGCTCTCTTCCAAGACAGTTCTCCTTGGACTGGTTGCAGTTCAGTGGGTTATGGCAGTTTAACTGGGTCGAAACACACAGACTGGGGCTTTCGTTACCACAGAGGAGTAATCTACTCACACTAAGCATCTTTGGATGACGCAAGTACTTACTGCATTTTCTCTCTGTGGCGTTTTCTAGCTAGTCTTTGTTACTACACAGCAGTAACCAGACCCAAATGAACTAACTGCCTTTGGGCTGCTCTTTGCTCAGGCATAGCAGGCATCTCTGCTTATGTACTAAACTGTTTGGAGCAGGCAGTACCCACCTTATATGTAGCTCAGCTTTGCGCACCCTGCCTCCCAGCATCCTTTTCACGTTTCCGACAGCACTAACAAATAGCTGACGGATGGTGCACTGCCATGTTTATACCCTCTATCCTCTAGGACTGAGATAGGGAAACATTAATTTAAATTAATTATATTAATTAAATTTAAAGGGATAAACACCACTTAGCCACTCCCATTCTGTCAAGAGTCAATCTCTAGCTATGGCCAGTGTGATGGGTTGGACCTGGCCTGCACCAAGCACCCACACAGCTCAACACCCCCAGCAGGACAAGAGAACATAGGAAGAACGAGAGCAAGAAAACTCATGGGTCAAAGTAAAGACAGGGAAATCACTCACCCGTTACTGTTGTGTGCAAAAGACGTGGCTTGGGGAATTAAGTTAAAACATTTAATTACCAGTTTGGGTATTGGGAACCAAAGATGACAAACGTGAAAAACACTTGGGGAAGACCCCTTTCCTCCCCTTTCCCCATACTCAGCTTCACTCCAGCACTTCTCCTCCGGCCTTCCTGGTCTCCGCTGCCTTGTTACAGCAGGTTACACCCCATCCCTGCAGTGAGGCAAAAGGCAGCGCAGGGGGTTGGACTCAGGACAGACTAGTTGCTCTCTGCTGCTCCTTGCTCCTTGTGTGTTTCCTCTGCTCTGGCAGAGAGAACAATCCTAACACTAGACTAGTATGTTGTGTCTATTTTACTTAAATTTAGCATACACTTTGACAGCAAATACGTATTTATGCTTTCTGGACTGACAGAGACTGTGTAACTGATAACCTTACAGATGGTATGTACAGAACGCATGTAAGCCTTTGTTTGTCTTCGCTGTGTTTTCTTCTCACGTCTTTACCTGCTTAGCTATTTATTTTCTATGGTATTAGGATTTAGCTGATGTCCTTTCAATTTCAGCAACATCGTCCTTAAGGCAGTGAGCATAGCACCGGGCAGCAGAGACCCCTGCCCCCAAAATCAACACTAGGTAATAGCACTAACGGCTGAATCCTGGCATCGCTTGGTCATGACCTTGATAAACCCTCTATGTTTGATGGTACTTAAGTGATTTTGCACGTTTAAGAAGTCCACAGATGGTAAAGTAATAATGCCTGGCTGCTGAGGAAAGAAGCAAATGTCACCTGTTTCTTACATTAGCAGCCAGTGAATTCTTGTGCAAATATTATATACCTACCATCCTGGCAGCAGGTGAATATTTGTAGGTCCTGGGGGACTAATCTAGTATTACTATAAAATCCTGCTGTGAAACACAGCAAAAGCATTATTTGACAAACAGAATTTTTAAAAAGCTAGACAGATTGGTCTTTAAAATAAAGTTATTAATCCTTCTACAGAAGAAGTGTCAGCTGTTTCTTAGAAACCTAAAGAGTCTCTGAATGGAGTTTGTAACAGTTGCTTGCTGTAGGCCAGCCTATAATTTCAGATATGGAATAGCAAAAGGATTTTCAGGCTCTTCAATCATTCCCGAGTACACTGCTAACGTGGTGGGTTAAGTACTAAGGACAGAAATTTCTGTTGCTCTGTAACTAATGAAATTAATTTGGTTCTTTCCTGTTTGGTTAAAAAAAAGAAACAAAGCAGGTATTGAAATTAATGTACTCAGAGCAATAGGCAAACTGTAAGTCTAGTAACCTTACTACTCTTGCTTTCCCCTATTCCTTGTTTCAGCTAAGCTTTGACTCAGCATAACTTACAGTATCATAAAATGCATTCAAAAGACAAATGGAGGGAAAAGCAGATTTCAGGTCTCTCACCATAAAAACTTGTGTTAATCATTATAGTGAGGACAAGTTATCTTCTTGACAGCAGTCTCAGCACTCCAAAGCACTGACTGACAGGGATAGGCTTCTCACATCTATGCTGTGACTTACCATGTTACTTGACAAGAAAAGCTCAGGATCCCTCCTTCCACTGATACTCTTCTTTGTGTCATCTCTGTGATTTTTCTAATTCTGGCTCATTGGTCTTGAAATTATTTAGCTTTGACCTGCACCACAGTAATAAATGCCTGACCACTTTTGACACAGTTAGTCACATACAGGCTCTTATCTGGAAGAAAACAAGTCACCGGACAGTACAAGGTAGGTGAAATACAGTTTCTGGAATGGCAGCTTACAAATATTAAATCCAGTCTCAGTTAAGTGTTTATCACTTTCAACTAGATCATTTAGCATAAATTATTATCCCATGAAACAACTTATTTAATATTTTAACCCCAAGATTACCTAGTAATTTTACTTTCAGGATAACTGGTTGTGTAAAGCAGCACTACAAAACCAGAAGGGAAGTATAGGTGTATTAATACAGTGGAACTTTGGTGCTACTTTGCATCTTCAAAACACTCTAAGAGTGTATGAAAAGGCAAATTAATCATTAATGATTCATCAAAATCTGAAGTTAACCGTAAGACATTTAATTAGACTGGTTTGTTTCAGGTATTTGTACAGCTGCAAAGAAATCGTATTACGAAGAAATACATCTGGAAGTCTTGGCTTCAGCATCGTAGGAGGTTATGAAGAACATACTGGAAATAAACCATTCTTCATCAAATCCATTGTTGGGGGAACACCAGCATATAATGATGGCAGAATTAGGTAATGATAACTATCTAATGAAAAGTAGCATTTAAGTAAGTCTTTTATCTAGTTAATTTGTGGGTTGTTTTTTTAAAAACAAGTTTTCATGAAGATAGCGTAGGGGGAAGAAAGGACTCATTGATACAGAACTAACTCTGACAGATATAGGAAACAGGACATAAGTGTCCTGAACTTTAATAGATTTGCCTTCATAGTAGAATGTTTTCAGATGTCTAGCAATCACTAGTATGTAAGCATAAAGGTAAGTCAGTTTGATCTCTGGGGTAGTACAAAGCATGCCAGCACAGAGCAGCTTTCCCACATCACCAGATCAAAAAAACCCCAACCAACCAACCAATCAACCACCTTCCCTGCAAACACCAATACAATTTAACAGTAAATGCAGAATTATGGAGCAAACTTAAATCAGTTGAGAAGTCTTAGAACAGTTTGTTCAGAACACAGATCAGTCCCATTTGAAAGAACTATGTCCTATTTTCTTTCAAATATGTCTAAAAACAAGTGAAGTATTTTCACCTGCTTTACTCCCTTATTCGTGAACAGTAGTTAACCAGAAAAGGAATAGTAATACTCCTTTCTACCTCTTCCTCCCAGCTTAAGGACATGCTTCAGCATTTGCAAACATTTAAATAAGAAGTCACCTTGTTCAACTGTTCTCTCGTATTTGCCTTTGGTTTTTCAGATGCGGCGACATCCTCCTTGCTGTCAATGGCAGGAACACATCAGGAATGATGCATGCCTGCTTGGCAAGGATGCTCAAAGAACTGAAAGGAAAAATTACTCTCACAATTGTGTCCTGGCCTGGCACTTTTTTATAAAACAAGGCTTCATGGAGAGTATGACAAGTAATTTGACACAGAAAAAAAAAAACAAAGGACCATTAGTCTTTGCTTTTTTGGGGGGCCACAGATGTGTTTATAAAGAAAAGGTTTGTGAAATTTCAACCTGCATGTCAAGAAAAGTCAAGTTTAGGCAAAGCAGGAACACCTGTCAGAAAATCACTTCAGAGTGATTTAAGCTACAGACTTAAGTCTTTCCTTCCCTGTGTTCTTAAGGTTTTTTTTTTTTGTTTTGGGATTTTTTTAATATATATATATATTTAATGCATTATAATAATAATGAAATTTAAGGAGCAGCAGCTCCTCCTCATTCACTTTATTTTGATTTACAAAAAGAAATCCTTGAATAACTTATTGAAAAACTTCTTGCAATTTTTCTAGTTGCAAAAATCAGGTGAAGGTTTTTATCCAACACATTAATAGCACATTGATTATGTGTACCTTTTCATGGTCAGCATGAAGCTGGTTATTTTCAAGACTTTCAAGTACTGTTTGTTAGTCTGTAAACTGTGAATTAAGTTTCTAAAATAATTAAAAATAACTGTAACTGTGTACTTGTACAGACATTAATTTTCATCCAAAACCAAATTACCTAGTTTCCCTGGTATGTTTTGATTAATACTATTAAATTCTAGGATTTTTATATAGAATTATTGTTTTTAAGGAAGTACACTGCACCCTGCTAATACCATCAAGTAAGTCTTCTAAATAGCACCCTGACAGGGTAGTACAATTTTTGCAGGACTGCCATGCCAATCACACTTGATACAGTTCTGGATGGAGTAAATCTGAAAGTGATGATGGTCTTATGTTTTTCTTAAAATAGTTCTTTGCCTTTCTCTGCAAATTACCCATGTTCCAAAGTCTTATTTTTTCCTCACAAGCTAGCAATAGGAAGAGTATATGTTTGTTAATCTTCATCATGTTAAGGACAGCTGTTCCCGTAGAACAAAGACTAAAATGAACTTTCTCTTAAGCCACTGAAAAGCAGCAGGGATGATTATCCAGCTTAATTCACCCTTACGCACCCACACAAACCAGACATAATTACCAAGTGTATGATCACCACACTCAGTATTCTACCAGACTAACAATCAGCACCTTTCCCAGTTTCCCTAATTCTTTTCATTTCACCTTCATACATGGTTCTTGAAGAGTTTGCAATTCCTGCCTGTCCCTGTAGTAAGGGACGACCTTTTCAAATATGAACTCCAAAAGCTATACTAATCCCACACTGTTCCAGATGTTGATATATAATAAAGTGAATGCACACTGTTTCTAAAGTCTGTAAAAGAATGACCTTCCCACTGGCTTATGAAAAAAGGAGACAATTTAATACAAAGAATTTAAGCCCTATATATTGTAAGAGCATAAGCCTCTAGCTGCAAGATGTTTTCTCATTGTTTCTTAAAAGACAAAGTCAGTCCAGGAATCTTAACATGAAAAATTTATTCTCTTATTTTCAAAAAAAACCCAAAGTAATCTTTGATTTCAAACTAACAGAACAAGATTAAGAGCAAATTATTTTAATACCCAGAAAAATAACAGGATTTATAGTAATCTATTTCTGGCACTAATATATATGCAAGTAGGCAAAAATCACACAAGCCTATTCCACAGGGGCAGCTTCAGTGTTTTCCTGTTCAGGAGCAGGTTCACCGCTGGCTTCTTTTCCTTCTTTGCTTCTTTTGGATTTTTTGTGTTTGTGCCTTCTGTGGCTGTCCCCTTCTTCACTGTCGTGACGACGTCTACTGTTACTGAATAAAGAAAGAGAAAAAAATACCTCAAACAAATTTTGTGACACTTCACGCCCCATTTAATTACAAAGTACCAAAAACCCAGCCTTTGCATTCATATTTGGAAACTGGCACCTTCTCCTGTTCTGACCCATATCGTATTTGGAAGTCAGGACCAAACTGCATTTTTCTTGGAGTGGTACATATATCCACCCATCCTGTACTTTTTGTTAGGAAATTGGAATGATTTTTCACATTTGTAGCCCATATTCTAATAGCAATACTTTTGATAATGTCATGTCCCTACTGGTATCCCTTAATGGTTTAACATTCTTGTTGACCCCCTTCCCTGGACTTAACCTTTATCTCAAGTGATCATGAGGGTTATTTTACTTACTAAGAATCACTGTTGAGTTCTTACGTTAATGCTGCTGAATGTCAGCTTCACTCTACCTCTTTCTGACCCACCATTTTTACCCTTCTTTCCCCAAATTCATAATTTCTGTTCACTAGCTAAGACTGTCACATACATCATTCAATATGAAGTTACCCGGGGCCAACATTGCTTTTTGTCTGTTCACATTTTATATGGCAGACTTGTTCCAAAGTAGTAAATCTGTTTACAGTCTTTCCACCAAACTCCAGTTTGTTTGGGGTTCTTTTAAAAGTTTACTTTATTTTTTTAAAGTGGTCAAGTCTTTCGTATCCTATTAAAAAAAAAAAAAATAAAAATCAAACCTTCGAGATGACTTGTGTCTAGTCTCTTCTTTCTCTCTGTGTCTCCTGTCTCTGTGTCGGTCTTCTTTCTCTCTACTTGTTCTATGGCGGTCATAGCCTCTTTCTGCGTAGTCTCTGTATCTGTATCGTTCTTCATCACTGATTAAAAAATAAGGTATTTTCAGGACAGTAACACTAAGCAGTATATATATTAGAAAAAGAAATTCTTACACACTCTCAAGATAAGTGACAGACAAATCTTAATGTCGCTTCTGGGTTTCTAAACAATATCCACAATGTATGCCAGAAGGACATTAAAGCTCTTCACCTTACACACTAGACTTCTGTGGTTAATACAATTTTGAAAGGGGATTGTTCAGTAAAAATGGAAGGAAAAAACAATATAACAGTGTCACATTAAGTTTATACAGGAGTTATCAAGCAGTTAGCTTAAACCTGTATCTAGCTGCAAATGAAGTACAATCCTACATAAACTTTAGTAATGTTTTCAGATCAGTGTGTGTAATGCTCAACACTTATCAGCACACTTTTGGACTATTATACCATTCGGGTAAATTAAATTAAATTTTGGTACAGTTGATCTATTTCCTTACATCAGCTTCAAGAAAGGAAAAGCTAGGTGCAAAGAGACTGACAGTAAAATATACTCAATGATTTGGGTTGCTTTTAAAATTAATTTCTCTCCAGTACCAACACTGTCTCTGCTTCCACTCCTCTCCTGGATTACCACGGGTGCTGCCCTGCCACAATGCTGGCAAAACTCCCTAAATATTACAGTCTATAGAAGAATTTAAAGGCTTCACTTAGGAATGTATTTTCATATTTTCATTTGATGAAAAGGGCAGTTCTAAGGGTTTAGTAAAATTTTAAAAAAAGATGAGAGCAGAATCTATAGTTAGCCAACACCATTCATACTACATTAGCATAGCTTAAAAAGGCGTGCTCATTTTATCACTTCTCTACCAAGAAAATCCTAGCCAGATACAGTGTCCAGTATCATTTAACAACAAAACTTCCAATACAAATGGACTTACTGTAACTACTTATATATCACATGAAGTCTTCATAACCATAGTTTGGAAGATCCCTACCAAGTCCTAAAGAAAGGCACAATGTGACCAGGCTTTCTGAGGCAGTAATTAAACCAGAAGGATTTAGGCTGGAAGGGACTTTGTGGATGTCACTTGGGCTAACCCCTCCTCAACACAGGGCTAACTCAGAAGTCTGGTCAGGTTGCTCAGGGCCTTGTTTAGTCAAGTTTTGAGTATCTCCAAGGCTGGAGATTCCACGACCTCCCTCTGTAACCTGTCTTAGCACTTGATCACTCTTTTTGTGATTATTCCCTCCCCTCCCCCCATATCTAACTAGAATTTCCCTTGCTGTGACTTTTAACTATTGCCTCTTGTCCTTTCTCTGTGCACCTTGAAAAAGAGCCTGGCTCTATCGTCTCTATAACCATCCATTAGGTAGTTGAAAATAGCCTTTAAAGAATCCTCCTCATCCTACTCCTTTCAAGCTAAGTAACTCCATCCCCTTAGCCCTGCTAACCATGTTATCAGACCTCCACTGGACTCTCCAGTCTGCCAATGTCTTCTTTTTCATATTGAGGGTCCCAAAACTGGGCACGGTACTTTGCACATTGTATCAAGTGCCAAATAAGAGGGGAATAACGACATTCTCCACCTGCGGGCTACACTCTAATGCAGCTCAATGCGTTTTGACCTTTATTGCACATGAAGTGCCAAGGCCCATTCAATTTGTTATCCACCAGGACACCAAGTCCTTTCCTGTAAAGCTGCTTCTAGCCAGCCAGACTCTCATCTGCTCTGCTGCATGGGATTACTGGGTTCCAGGACTTAGAAATACAGTTGTTGGGTTTTGGGTTTGTTTTTCAAATTGCTGAGGAAGAACCACAAAATGGTAAGATATCAATCAAATTCCAAAGTTTACATTTTTAGTGGTAACTAATTGACTTGAAATGATCAAAACAAAAAAAGAAAACATAGTATTTGCAGAACAGACAACAGTCCAAAAAGAACTGCATCTTCTCAAGGGGGCAGAGTGACACATATTGTAAAAATGCACAATTTCATCTGAGGATAGCAGGGTAAAGGTGGAACAGAATATAAAGACAGCTGAAGGCTCCTTTTTAAACCACATTGTGGTTATACTGATAGAATAAAAATAATTCCAATTTTCTTACGATTTTAAGAAATACTATAGCACAAATACAGCCTATTTATCTGGAAAAGAACTGCTAAAAATGTTGAAAGCAGTAATTTCTGAACAGTAAAAAGCTAAAGATGATGCTTACTCCAAATCCCACCACAGTGTCGCTTGAACAAAGTTTAAACAAAGGGAATTTAAATATAAGTAATGCATCTGCATTCTCTAAAATAGTTCTCATTCTCTTCCTCATAGCTCATTTCATTTTATTTTCTTAAATGCACAGAATTGAAAATAAACCTTCTTAAAAAACACTATGTCTGCATGTTCTGTCTTAAGCCTCTCTCACCTTCTCTGTGACTCCCAAACCAACTTATACTAGTTAAGGGCCTCCTGTTTTCTTACACAGCCATGTGGCAACAGCTTTGCTACAGATGGTGGATAATTTAGTCACATAAAAAAGTTGAGGCCTGCTCTTCCCCCTCCTTTACAGATAACTCTGGCAGCAGCACAGACATTTCTCGAGGCCTGGAAGCTATTAAGGTTCATTTCAAGCACCCTTGAATGACCAGGCTTCTTTCTGGCCTTCAATCAAGCTGTCTGAGAAACAGATGTTTAGATTGGTCTTGATTTCTCAGAAACCGACCCTGGAATCATAGCACATGCACATGGGAGACAATATCATCACATCAGCATACACGGAAAATCCCCTATCTTGCACCCAGTTTGGGTCTTCAGCTAAGAATCATCATGCAAAAAATATCATCTCTCAACTGAAGTAATATTGACTCCGGGTGCTCTCATTCCCCACAGAGTAACACCACTGGTAAAAACCATCCACCTAATAGCTAATGTATATATTCAACAAAACTTGAAACTTAACAAAAAACACTGAGAAAAGCATCAGGATGTTTACACCAAAATACTTAGCAAGTAATGAGCAAAGTAAGTTTAGATAAATCTGGCAAGCTAATAGACCTCTGCTCAATGGAGTCATAGTGAGCTCAACATTGAATGCTTTGTACTTGTGCACGTGAACCACACA
This sequence comes from Buteo buteo, assembly GCF_964188355.1. Classification (NCBI taxonomy): domain Eukaryota; kingdom Metazoa; phylum Chordata; class Aves; order Accipitriformes; family Accipitridae; genus Buteo; species Buteo buteo. The sequence goes on along the minus strand of NC_134171.1, from coordinate 30,424,789 downwards.
ACAGTTGCAGCTTTTTTCTTTCTGTTTTTTTTTTAAAAGTAATTAGAGAGTTGAAAGCCAAATAAAGTTATCTGCCATTATTTTTGTCATCTGCCTGAAAATGAAAAAAAGTTCTTGACCTTGAACTAATAGCTTTAAAAAAGATAGGACAGATTATTATCCAGCCAGTGCTAATGACCAAACTAACCATTTTAGCAGCTAATAACACCATTCATTAAGGTCAAATGTTGTACCACATTGCTCTTACCACTGAATTGCCAACTAAGATTCACTTAGTACTTCTATAGATTTTTCTAAAACTACTGATGTCAAAGAGAGCTGGATATCTCACTCCTACACAGGGCTTAAATCACACCTTTAACCTGTAAAGCACTATGACAAGTTTGGACATATACTGTTGTTTTTACAGTTCTGTTTTACATCTAGAAATTTAATTATAGTTTCCAAGAGAAAAGGGGGAAGGGGAGGAAGCCACACCCTCTAGCTTTTTGGAATATAGACCTGAACGCTAGATTTTGATGTTGAAGTACACTATTTAACAACACAGACACAGGGTTTTGAGCAGAGTTACAGCATGCTTAAGACATTTCACTAACCTGTTGAATACACTTGGAGTTGGACTGTGATCTCGGTCCCTCTCCCTGTCTCTGGTACGTTCTCGATCTCTGTCTCGGTCCCGGTCCCGATCCCGATCTCGGGATCGCTCTCTCTCACGTTCCCTATCCTTCTCTCTTCGTGCATAGTAATCCCACTGTTTGCTGGTGTCCATAAGACTAGACCACGAAGGAGCAGGACCTGCAAAGTGCGGAAAGGTGACTAAAGAAAAAGACGTGGGTATTAGAAAGAACAAAATCACATACCATATGAAAACTGTAATACTACTTATGCATGAGAACAGAGACATTTGTCAGCCTCCTCCAATGACATTTTTCAATCTTCCCCTTTCACACAGAAGTTAATTCTGAGCAAACTCTGCATTTTTTCCATGATGCTAATAAAGGCCTCTGGCAATCATTTAAATACTCATTATGAAGATGTACAGAACCAGGATATACACCACAAAGACTGCCTAAATCCTTCTGGGGAAAAAAAAAAAATTATGCAAAGATTTGCTGAAAGAATCTGATTTTACGTGGTCAAATGGCTTTGTTTTTGGGGAAACAACAAAACAAAAACAACCAGAAAACAAAACTACCTTCGAAACTCAGTGGCTCTGAGAGTACAGTTCAGAAAAACAAAGAAAAAGGATGCTTCTATCTTTATATTTAGATGCTACTATTTTTATGTTTTGTCTTTTAAAATCATTGTATTTAAAATACTTTAGTTACAAAGTTCTCATTCACTAATTTACATTTACTGTGCTTTGCCATACTTTTCTGATTACAGATGTAACAGCAGCTTTAGAAATAAATTCCACAAGTTCATTCTGGGGAGAAGAAATAACGCTCCTACTTATGCTTTGTAAGATACCATTTCTAATGAATATTCAGCACAGCCACTATTACCACTAAAATATAATAGTTTCAGAAAATTAAGCATTTTTTTCTTAATCTAAAAGATGATACACTTAAGAAGGAAGTCACAACATCATCTCACCACTTTTTTAGGTAATCAGCAATGGAAAGAGAGAAGGGACATGCTTCTCCATTGCTTTCTGCCAACTCCGATGTAATAAATAACTACTACTCTTAATACCCCAATTGTTCTGTCCTGCCCTCCCTCTCCAGAAGCCCCATGAATGCATTCTGTTAATGAAAAATAAGGGCTGTAGTATTTAACTGGAAACAGCACTCTCTAGTGGACTTACAGTACAGAGGACTTCCCACTTTCTGCTTATCTGCTTTGCTAGCCAATGATAACATAGCCTTCAATAAATCGTTTGTTTTGAGTTCCACTTCATTATCTATAATATGAGAACAATATTCACTTGACTTCATGGTGTCACAAAGAGACATTAATATATAATTAACATAAATATCCACTGAACAATGTAAAGTGAGTAATTGATGCTGTATTTAATACTGCCGAGTTATAAAACCAGTGGCTCCTCCTGACAGCTATGTTCAGACTGCCTTGCCTACAACGTCTGGGGTATGCCCACCCCAGAAAGCTTTGGCAGAAGCTTAAGATAGCAGTTTGCCAAGCGTCCAAAGGAGGAATACAAAAGACCTTTTGAGCAGGCAGTGGAGCAGGAAAAAACACTTCATTGTTAAAATACATTTGCAATGAAAAGCATTGTAATTCTTTTAAAAAGCATTTATACAAAGTTTTGCCTCTAACAAAATGCTTGACACTGTTTCACTTCAGGGCTACAGACAAAATGAGGAGTTAACAGAAAAAAATTTCCTAATACAATAGTATGTTGTTCATTATACTGCCAAAACCTGAAATTCTTCTAAGGAAAGCAGCCAGAAATAGCAGAAAAACAGCTGGACTTTAAAGACTGGTAATTTCCTTGACTTGCCACTATGTCAACAATATACGTATGGTCTACGAGACACTGGCTGCCAGAATATTCTGATCTAAAGTGTAAACTTAAGTTTAACTTTAAATGTATATTACAAAACAATTATTAATGATAGTATAAACTTTTACAATAGATTTTGGTTACTCCCTCACATCTGCAGTAATTCTCATCAGACAAAAGTCTGTCATTTCCACCCCAATAACCTGAGATAAACCAGTTACTTGATACTCTGCGCACTTTTGTATCTAGATTTTCACCAGTAGTTATTCACAACACACAAGAAGCTTACTTTCTAATATGAATTGGTGCTCTGTGTTTACTACTTAGAATGAAGTAATTTGTCACTTTTAGTATTTCTACATGGATTATTCTAATAACTTCTACAAAAAGAAGGACACTTCCGAAGTTTAACTCTCATTTTATTTCTAAAACAGGAAGAGAGGGAGCTTTGAACAATCAATAGTTTTGGAGACTTAAGTCCTGTTTTGGAGATGGTTTAAAAATTTAAAAGCTGCATGGTGTCCCAGTCTAAGGCAAACTATTAATACACCTTCTTTGTGCCTCAAAAAATACTGACTCTCAAACTGCTTCTGTAACACTAAATTTCTTGCAAGTTCATAAGATATAAAGAACACGTAGAGCACAGAACAGAGAAATACTTGAGGAAAAAGCGAACAAGCATACAAGTTGCTTCACTGGCAGACCAAACAGTGCCATATATTGACAGCTCAATAAAATTCAAAGATCTGATGGCAAAGGTAGCACTGAGTTGTGTAAAGATTTAACAGCAAATTGAAGAAACTGCATTGATGCAGTGGAAGAACACAAAGACAAAATAAGTATTCTTGAAGCTACCAGTTAAGAAAATTATTTTACTACACAACCTTCCTAATGGGCTTGCAGTGGGTAACATGCCTGACCACTATGGAAAAGACACCAAGGCATGAGATTAGCAATTTGAATAGGCAGAAGAAAGGCTAGAGCCTTAATCAAGATTGGTATTCTTTGCCATGCATTCCATATGCTCATCTTCCCCCGCAATTTTGACAAAGTCATGAAACATACAGAGTGGCAAAGAAGACAACGGGTTACAGATTCAGTGCTATCATCCAAAGCAACTATTAAATAAATATACTTTCCGATTCTTAATTAAAATTATCATCTGTACCCTAAGCCCTCAATTTACCTAAGTTCTGATGCACAGTGAGCACTGGTAAAATACTGACCAGCAATCATGTTGTGAGACAGAGACTATGAGAGTAAGGTGCTAGCCAGGATAACAACAGCGATAAAATGCCACTGAGCCTCTACAGATCCAAAAATCCGTATGACAGCCACAGCTTAGAGACAGACAATTTGCTTTGTGCAGCAAATATGAAAGCTTTTGCCACAATAGGGATGCCAGCTATACTGGGAAGATGGGAGCAGACTATGCTCCTTGGTCTCCATAACCATACAAAGGCAAACATAATTTTTTAACACTGCTGAGTAAATTCACATTCAATGTTGGCATGATCACAGTGACAGTCATCTTTCAAATATTGGTACTGCAACAACATAAGCATGCCATCACCTCTGAAGGTCAACATAAAACTTGGAAACATTCCTGTGTCCCTGACAATACTTGACAGAATAGCAAATTTTAACAAAAGAGATTCCGAGGTGAAAAACATTCTAAATTGGAGATTACATATTAGATGCAATATACATACTAATCACTGTAAGACTGCTTTCCTTATGATATTCTGCATGGCTTTGGATACTGAAGCTTCAGCAAAATAGTCACTCGGGTATCTTAGTTGTCTGCCTCAGCTTTACCTTCTTCTAAAACTTTAGCAAACACAGTTCAATTATTGCTAAAAAAGTAGTTAGCGTAAAGCAGCTGTTTGCCCACATCAAGAATTCTTGAAAACATAACAAGCTTCCATGCATGAAAGCAAACACTTGATAACTGATGAGGATCCTTTCAATGTCAACAAAGTACCATTTGTTACCCCATAAACCGCTCCAACTTCAAGAAATTACAAGCCATTCAAAAATGCCACTGTATATCTTCTCTAAAGACTTATGAACATTTGGGAGATACATTATCTGGACATGTGGTCTGTGCTGAGTTATGTATCACTGGAACAGGACAGAACTTTCCCTACAATTTCTCCTCCCAGCAGCTAGGGTCCAAAGGAACACAGAGCAAGGAAACAGAAAAAGCGGGAAGAAAAGGCACTAGGCATGGGTCTGGATGGCAGGTGCACTGAAGGCAGAGGCAGTGATTGGGAACACACAAGGTCCTGCACCTGGGTTGGGGCAATTGTCAACATCAATACAGACTGGGTGATGAATTGATTGAGAGCAGCCCTGTAGAGAAAGACTTGGGAGGTAATGGTGGACAAAAAATTAAATATGAGCTACCAATGTGAGTTTGCAGCCCAGAAAGCCAATCATATCCTGGGCTGCATCAAAAGAAGCATGGGCAGCAAGTTGAGGGAGGTGATTCTCCCTCTGTGTGCTCTTGTGAGATGCCACCTGGGGTACTGCATCCAGCTCTCAGGTCCCCAGTACAAGACATGTTGGAGCAGGTCCAGAGGAGGGCCACAATCATCAGAGAGCGGGAACAACTAGGTTGTTCAGTTTGGTGAGCCTGGAGAAGAGAAGGCTCTGGGGAGACCTTATTGCCGCCTTTCAGTACTTAAAGGGAGCTTATAAGATGGAGAGAGACTTTTTACCAGGGCCTGCAGTGACAGGACAAGGGGCAATGGTTTTAAACTGAAAAAGGGTAGGTTTAGACTGGACATAGGAAGAAATTCTTTATGAAGAGGGTGGTGGGACACTGGAACAGGTAGCCCAGAGAAGTTGTGGATGCCCCATCATTGGAACTGTTAAAGGTGAGGTTGGACGGGACTTTGAGCAACCTAATCTAGTTGAAGATGTCCCTGCCCATGGTGGGTAGGGGTTGGACTAGATGATCTTTGACAGTCCCTTCCAACCCAAACCATTCTGTGATTCTATGTTTATCTTCCCAATTTGGACTAGGTCAGGAAGAAGCTGACATCTTAGTATTTCTATCACTCTTTTGACTCAAGAAGCAGAGCTGTGCTAGGTAACAGTTCTAAACTCACTGTAAGTTCTGCGGATGTCCTTTTAATTGCACAGAATGAAACTTCTATTTTGGTTCGCTCTTACTATAAACCCAGAAAGTGATGTTTTTCAGCTTCAGATTTTTTCCATGACATTAACCAAAAATCCCCCAGACTGACTTTGCAACAGGATAGCTGAAGATTATAGTATCTTAGACAAACAGTTTTTCAAAGGTGAGGTACATCACTCAGGATTTCTCAATGGTTGGTCTTGGCATAAAAATAAGTATGCAAAACAATAGTATTTACCAACAACTGTTAAATTTGCAACAGCATGTATCTGTTCACAATGATAGGCAATAAACTTTCATAATGCATTACTGAAAGGGCCTGTTTAGTCTCTTAGCTAAAATTCTGATAAGGATATCAAACAATTTGATATAGCACTAGTCAAAATTTTCAAAGCCAGCAAGCCTACTCACCACTGCCATATGAAAATGCACGAACAGAACGACCATCATAGCCAGAAGAATGTCCACTGTTGAAAAGAAAATACATGTAACAATCCCGTTTTACCATCAAAGCTACCTCCATCAATAAACATATACTTTTAATATTGTTCCCCTGAATTCTTACCACCATACAGACTAAAACAAAGTGTTTGTTATAAATGGATTTAAGTCTTCCATTTTGAGCATTACTAATTAAGGAAGCTGTCTATTTCGGTGTCATGTATATTTCATGTTTTACTGCAGGAGGTAAAAATAGAATTCTCTCTTCTTAAAATTTAAAACAGAAAAAATCCATATCATCAAAGCTGTTCTTTTGTATTTTCAATGAATTTTCTATTTCAAATATTTCTTGTATCATAAGATGTTTCTGCACAGATACTGAACTTAATCTCCAATTGTTTGAAAGTGGTTCATTCATGAATGAAGCCATTCTCATTCTTTCTGTTAAAAACTAGGTATGTGAGCATATCTAAGAACAGGTGGAGTTCAAATGTGTAGTTCTATAAATAAACTATTAAATTAGCTACACATTTTCTAGGCTGACTTCTTTCAGCGGTAGCCAACTCAAGTAGGTAAAAACCAGAAAGGTTAAAAAGGATGATATGTGCACAAGGCATAATTCATATATATGTAATTCTTTCATGACTTTTAGCACTTCCTATGTAACTTGAATGAATTATCTTTGCAGTATTTAACCTAAGTGTTATTTCTGTTCTTGAAGGCACTTTAACATTAAGAAATAAGTTTTGGGTTAGCTTAAAAACAAAACAAAACCAATGATAATGAAAGGCCAATGCAACACCTTAGCATTTAAAAGTATGAGATTTAGCTCCTAGGTTCCACAACAAACTTGATTTTTGCACAGCATATTTCAGAAACTATATATTCACTACAAGTAAATGCAATGACTGCTGCTTAACAATTAGAAGCAGCACTCGCAGCAAAATGTCAGTATGAAATAATAAATTTACTTTCATACACATCAAATGCAACTAGTTAGGGTTTTTCCTGAATTAAATCAGATGAGGATTTTCTCAGAGATTTACCATCATCATCCTGTAGCGTATATGTTAATAGAATTTTCAATTTCAAAGGAAGAGATGTGTGCATCTTCCTTCAGTGAAATCCAAAGGACTGGTAAGAGGCTTGCACCATCTTCTGAAGTGAGCTTTGTATATGACCTGATTTTGGCCTCTACCAAAATATAAATACTTTTCAAGGACTGTGCTGGCCAACTATTTTTTCTTCCTTTTACATATAAAATATAAATAAAATATATTTACACATAAACATGTATATAAAAAAAGGTATTGAAAAAATACTTAGGCCTATTAAAGCTGAACACTTAGAACACACACAGTAGAAATAAAAATTTGGATTCTATGGAACTCTGGCTTTTCCTATAGCTTATGAGGGCTTGAATCTGTAGCCAAATTGTTCATTTGTGTTTATAGAAAAGGATACAGTAGCTGACAAGTATACGGTTCACTTAAATAAGCCTTCAGACTACTAAAGAATACTTCAACAATCATTACCTTGACTTTGTTCCTAAGTCTTGGCATTGATATAGTGTCATAACTCAACTAAAATAATAAGTGGTCAAGTAACCTACTCAAAAGAATATTGTCAGACAGCTGAGACTAGTAACACTTCTGTAAAAATACTGTAAAAATCTGAAACTATCTCCCCACTCCCAGACAAAATCCATAAAACACTGCATAGAGTAAGAGTCCTTACTAATTATTTCCGTTACAGAATACTGATATGTTGCTTTATAAGACTTCAAACAGATAATCACCTTTCTATTGTGGGTATGAGGGAAGGTGGAGGACCGCCAGGTGGTGGTGGAAAGCCTGTAATAATAAATTAGGTGAGGGGGGGGTGGGAATAAAAAAAAACAAACCACAAACCAAACATAAACACATAAAAGAACTAAGCTAAGCATAAAATGGCAAACAAATTCCAGAGAGTATAACGCAAAAATTGTTTCTCACTGTGTAAATGAGCTTTGTTTTGTAAGACTGAGAACTACTTTCCAGCTTAACAAAAGTAGAGTATTAAACATTTAATATTATCAATGCTTCAACCCAAATACCTTATCATTCTTCAAAATACAATAATTTAGAAGCATAGGAAAATTCCTGAGTATGTAACAATACTTTATAAACAACAATCACAACTATTTTCTGCATAGCTGAAAAAAAGGAATGGAAAGAAAAGAAGGAAGCACACATCTAAGAAACTGGTTGATTAGGTCCACTACTCAGCAACCGGCGTGACATCAGAATATCTGAGCCTACATCTACACATACAGTTTTGTATTTATGAACTTTTATCTATATAACTAAAAGGAAGTTGATAAGTTGCACATCCATTAAGTTTTCATTTCTTAACCAGATGTGAAAAAAAATTCTAAGCAAGTTTACCTGGTGGTGGCACTGTTATTGGTATACCTGAAAAGAAAACAAATAATGTATCATTATAGTAACAGTTTATGTTTATTATCTGTCAATCTAAAATCAGATTGAGCTATCACCACATACATGATCAAGAAGAATAATAACTTATTTTCTGTGTCCGCAGATCAAGACCTCACATTAATACCAACTGTTAAGATTTTATGCAAACCTTGTGAAATGTGGCTTTTTATTTAAACTCCTATTCTTCAGGAACTTATTTAATCAGAGACAAAAATAATGATGAATAACTCTGGGTCTCAAGATTAGAATTAAATCCCTAACCCTAAAATGTTTATTATCCAGAAGGAAAGTAACATCCCATAGCATGTATTTGCTTTTATTTAAATAATATATATATATAAATAGCAAGGACAGGTAGCCTGGGAGGAATAAGAGAAATTGTAGGAAAGCTAAAGCCCTGATAGAATTAAATCTGGCTGGGGATGTATGTCAAGGACAACAAGAAAAGCTTCTATAGGTACATTGGTTATAAAAGGAAGACTAGGGAAAATGTGGGCCCTCTCCAGAAGTAAACAGGAGACCTAGTTACACAGGACATGCAGAAGGCTGGGCTACTCAATGACTTTTTTGCTTCAGTCTTCACTGGCAAGTGCTCCAGCCACACCACCCGAATCACAGAAGGCCAAGGCAGGGACTGGGAGAATGAAGAACCACCCACTGTAGAAGATCAGGTTCAAGACCATCTAAGGAACCTGAAGGTGCACAAGTCCATGGGACCTGAATGAGATGCATCTGCAGGTCCTGAGCGAACTGGTGGATGAAGTGGCTAAGCCACTATCCATCATATTCGGGAAGTCGTGGCAGTCCAGGGAAGTTCCCACTGACTGGAAAAGGGGAGACATAACTCCCATTTCTAAAGAGGGAAAGAAAGAAGACCTGGGGAACTGCAGGCCAGTTAGTCTCACCTTTGTGTCCAGCAAGATCACGGAGTGGATCCTCCTGGAAACAATGCTAAGACACATGGAAAATAAGGAGGCGATTGGTGACAGCCAACATAGCTTCACTAAGGGCAAATCATGCCCGACAAATTTGGTGGTCTTCTACAATGGGGTTACAGCATTGGTGGATAAGGGAAGAGCAACTGACATCATCCACCTGGACTTGTGCAAAGTGTGTGACACTGCCCTGCATGACAGCCTGGCCTCTAAATTGGAGAGACATGGATTTGACAGATGGACCACTCAGTGAATAAGGAATTGGCTGGATGGTCACACTCGAAGAGTTGCAGTCAATGGCTCAATGTCCAAGTGGAAACTGGTGACAAGTGGTGTTCCTCAGGGGTTGGTATTGGGACCGGCGCTATTTAACATCTTTATTGGCAACATGGACAGTGACATTGAGTGCAACCTCAGCAAGCTTCCCAATGACACCAAGGTGTGGGGTGCGGTCGACACACCGGAGGGAAGGGATGCCATCCAGAGGGACCTTGACAGACTTCAGAGGTGGGCCCATGTGAACCTCATGAAGCTCAACAAGGCCAAGTGCAAGGTCCTGCACATGGGTCAGGCCAATTGCAAGCACAAATACAGGTTGGGCAATGAGTGGGTTTAGAGCAGCCCTGAGCAGAAGGACTTGGGGGTGTTGATTGACAAGAAGCTCAACATGATCTGGCAATGTGCATTTGCAGCCATACCCTGGGCTGCATCAAAAGAAGTGTGACCAGCAGTTTGAGGGAGGTGATTCTCCCTCTCTGCTCCTCTCTCATAAGAACCCACCTGGAGTACTGCATTCAGCTCTGGGGTCCCCAACATAAGAAGGACATGAACCTGTTGAGTGAGTCCAGAGAAGGGCCACAAATATGATCAGAGGGCTTGGAGCACCTCTCCCATGAAGACAGACTGAGAGAATTGGGGTTGTTCAGCCTGGAGAAGAGAAGGCTCTGGGAAGACCTTATTGCAGCCTTTCAGTACCTAAAGGGGGCCTACAAGAAAGCTGAAAAGGGACTTTTTACAATGGCATGTAGATATGGGACAAGGGATAATGCCTTTAAACTGGAAGAGGGTAAATTTAGATTAGATGTAAGGAAGAAGTTCTTCACTATGAGGGTGGTGAGGCACTGGAATGGGTTGCCCAGAGAAATTGTGGATGCCCCATCCCTGGAAGTGTTCAAGGCCAGGTTGGCTGGGGTTTTGAGCAACCTGGTCTAGTGGAAGGTGTCCCTGCCCATGGCAGGGGGTTTGGAACAAGATGATCTTTAAGGTCCCTTCCAACCCAAACCATTCTATGATTCTATATTCCATGACTGGATGAAAGGAAACGCAATTGGTCTCTGACCTTTAATAGCTTAGTATAGGAAACAGTAGGTCCACATGGACAAAATATTCTAGCAACAGTAAGCATTACAGACTTTTCAGTCAATGCTATGCCACACTGCAATTAATCATACAGTTGCTACCTGGAGGGAAAAAAATTGTTCAGTAGTCCATTTTCTTGTAAATATCTGAGAAAGGAGCATCCTTTAATACAAACACATTTGAAAGCTGTTCTAACTTTTCTGGTGTTCAAACCTAGCTTAGCTGTTACAAATCTAAGTAAAAGCTGAGAAATTGTTCCCAACTAAAAGTTAGCTGACCTAACAAAATATACTGCCTCAACATATAAACCTTACTCGATTAGGAAAGGAATGATTATAAGGTGAAAATAATTAATATACTTTAAAGGACATTATCTTTTCATACTTTGCAAAGAACTAGCTTCATCTCAATTGAACACACAAAACACTGTTACATGAAAATAATAAACTGGGCTAAAACAGTGTCATCAGAAAATAGACTACCAGGCATAAAGCTCTTTCAGCTATGAGCAACTCTGCTTCCATTAAAAAACAAGTACTTTCAATCTGACAACTCACTGCAAGACTTTGGGGGGGGGAGAGAATAGAAAACTTAGCCAAGTGCTTTCATCAGTTTTGCCGTAATTGAATAAACATCCAGAAAGAACAGCAGCCAGACCCACTTAAATTAAAACCCTTCTCATTCAAGTTCCAGACTTCATCATTCAGAGAATATCCTAGATGTAATGGCCACTGCACGACTGATTTTATGTATATATCATTAGTTCAACATTAGAACTAAAAGACTATTGCATGGCAGCAACATTTAACTACATCCACCTATTACAGTGTCTAGAAATGCCAACTGCTCCCAAATTGCCTTGGCAGAACGACAGAATGAAGGAATATGCAAGCTGAGGAAGAGTCATCAATATCAGTGTTCACTAATTGCTGGTGATTTCACTAACATGAATTCTTACCAGCATCAATCCTACAGGATTAAACAAATTGTGAAACAAAATTGAGGTTGCTGTCCAATCCTGAAGACTTAAAATCTAATCTCAGAGCCAAAATATAAGACTGGAGACAGTGAACCCGCAAAGCCAAATTTCTAAACTGCATGATCCATTTTCTCTTCACCAGCACACAAGCTTTCCAATGTGCACTGTCGTCGTTAAGAACACTGCAATTCACACCATAAAAAGTTTGACAGTGTAACATTTAAAAGACCAAACACTCCTAATGAAAATTTCTGAAAGAAAAGGAAGACTGGGAACTCAAACTGCTGCATAGCTGAAGTATTTTCTATTTTTTTTTGTTAATTATCCATCTTAATAGATTCTTCATGAGCCTACAACATAGAAAATACATATATAAAAATATATAAAAAATACCTCTTAACAGCAATGTTAAGAACATAAGCAAGAAAAGCACCAGAAGTTCTCTCAAACTGATTAATTTATTAGCTCTACCTTATGCTTAAAAAAATTTCAACTCCTCCACTAAAAACAATATATTGTTAGCACTGACCACAGCTCAGCACTGTGCACAGAACTGCGTGGAAAGCCATCAGCTAATACTCTTTAAAAAAAGAAGAAATTCTGATTAAACAGTTAATATATTCCTCAGAATTTTATCTTGTGCAGGAATACAAATAAAAATCTCATCACAAGATTAAAAGCCAAATGAAAAATTTCACTTGAGAGCCATTCAAGCAAAATTAAGACAGACTGAATATGACTAATACCCAGAGACCAAACATCTAAATAATTTGAATAAATTCATTAATACAGGTTATTATACTAAAAAAGCCACACAGGCGTTTTTTCCTCAAAAACCTTTAAGAACATTAAAAAAGTCATGATTAATGATTATATAATTTTAAGACAGAAGCTAATTTACTTGATGGTATCATAATGGATCTTCTATATTCCAAGTTAGCAAGTATCACTAAAAAGATCTAACCAAAATCTTCTTCCTCACCTTCTTCACTAACACACAAATGTGACAGAAAACAAGAAACAAAAAAATTATAAACCTCAGTTAATGGAAAATTAAAAATTTCTTAACTCTTCACTCCTTTGCCTTCTTCTAACGCAATGTATGAAAATATACTTGAAGTGTCATCAGCCAATTACTTCTGAGAAAAAAAAAAAAGACGCTGAAATATCGAGTCATTTCTTGCAATGTAGGGACTAAACTTGAGTACCGGTGCAAGAAGGTGCCTCAGCACAGATCATGTCACGTCCCTACAACACACTGTACTGCCACAAAGATACACCTGGCCTAAACCTAAATATTCAGACTCGTGTCAAAAGCAATCCAAATGGCATTAGTGCAGCATTTTACCTAATATACTCAAAATTGCTTTCAGGACATTGTATAACATCCTACTAACTCAAAGCTGGTAAATATTTACAGAAAACCAAATAGGTTTTACTAAAGGAAAGCAATGCCACATGTGCTCCACTTGCAGAATAAGGAATCGAACGTGGTAACATTGCTACAGCTTAACAACATACTGCAAATAGCTGAACTGCCTAATAGCCCGCAGCAATGTAACATAACTCAACTTGGTGTAAAAACTCTGACACAGGCTAAACTAAGTCAAATTCTCTCTCATTTATCACAAGATAAAAAGTACACACTTAGATTGCTGGGCCTGAGCAGATGTACAGTTACTTGCTAAGCCCTGGTGTAAGTCTAGGCAGTCAAACTTCCCAAACCTATGCAACAGAAGCTCAATACTTCAGAGGAATTTTTTCTTTAATATCACAAATACATGTCACATTTTAACTATGCTCTTAAACCAAAACATGTAAAACAACTTTTAAAGCCTGTTAAACAGAAGCATCCACTTTCTTCTTTAGATTTAAATTACTCCAACATAGCAATAAACCAAGCAAACAAAAAACAACACATTTTTTGCCACAGCCAGTTATCTCCTAGGAGTACAGGAAAATTTTCTACATTTGGCCCTTTGAATCGTTCCAGGACTCGTTCCTCAAAAAAGATTTGAATTGCAAGAGTGAATGAATTCAGAACAAGAGATCTAACTTCAAAGCAAGATCCTTTTTCAAAGGGGCTTTTGGAGGATGTTTTATATTTGGAATACTTAAATTTTCTGGCAAGTAGTCCCGGTTTAATATTGGGTAAGAGTATTTTTTTTCCTCCTCCTCCATTGAACCTAGGAGGGATGGCAGATTCTATTTTAGTAACAGCTTTGAAGATAAAGAGCTGGCAACAGCACAATTAAAACACAGGCCTGAAGAAACCAAATCCACAGCTCTTAATCGTTATTTTCAAATCTACTTGAAGCACGGAAGGATGTTGAAGGAGACCTTCTGAACAAGTGTATGTCATAAACCTGTCTGTAAACCACAAGACTAAAGCCAAATCTGCTTGCTAAATCTGTAACATGTGCGGATTTCTTTCACCTTTAAAAGCTCAACAGGTGAGGGGTTTCATAAGAACAGTCCAGTACACCTATATGACACCCCTGCGCAAAGTGCATTTGGGGTGTCTCTGGGGGTTCCTCTCATTCTTTTAATAAAACACAACTTAGATCACCTTTTCTGTACCTCAATTACAATTAAAATAATTACTTTCTAAAAACCTGCAATGCATTACCTATATTATTTTATCAGAAAGGTTTTAATCCAGCCTAAAACCAGTGTTATCATTAGCATCATGTTCTTCTCCTTTCTGTCCCCCATGCAGTAAGAAAACATCACAAAATTGCCAGAGCAGTAGCATATTCTCTCTTCACACACCCTATTTTTTATACTTATGCACAAAAGCATGGAAAAGGGCACAGAACTATTTCATCTTTAAATCTCTTCTGTTTTCTAGGTTGCAATCATTTTGTGTATGACAATCTCGGATGAAAGCCAGAGCTTGCCAGGCAGCAGGAGTTAATAGTTTTAAAATCATCATCAGCAATTGAAGAAAGGAACCTGTTCTATGAGGATTTAAACCCTACAAAACCCCACACAAAGCTGCTGCACAGAAATAATAATGTTACTTCCTTGCTTATGCATGTATTAACAGAGAAACTTCTAAAAGATTCCCTATGCAAACAGAATAGCAAAGAAACTGCTCAGCAGGATTTCAGAACAAGTCAAGCAAAAGAATCCAAGGAACAAAAGGAGAAAGTAAGGAAAGGGGCTCCACCTTAAATCAGTCTCTTCTATAAACAAATCCTTCACTTTCCTACTCAAATGCTCCCCAAAGTTCCTCCATCTATTTTCATTTCTCACTGACCACTCGTCTTAGCTTCTTGGTAAGTCCATTTGAACTTAATTCCTTAAAATGACAATGTTCAGGTAACTGCACTATTTGTGCAAATGCCCATGACTCTTCCCCCAGTAAATTTTCATAAATACCAAGTTTCAGTAAATATTCAGTAAATACCAGTAAATTTCAAACCAGATTTAACAATGAGAAGAGCTCTCAAAGAGCTTTGATTCCTCTAAGATTCACAGACACTGGATAAAAACATCAGGTGCTAATAAGACCTCTGACTGAAAGAAAGGATACGGCACAAATGCAATTCTTATCAGACTTCTGGGAATTCATACATACTGTGAGGGCAAAGGGGAATTAAACCTTCTGTTGCTGCTTTGACCTTAGACATCAGAGAATCCAACTTCTGACACAAATTCATGGTATGCCATACTTTTAGTTCAAAAGTTTGTAGAATGATTTGTTAACATGTACCTCTCAATAGCATTAACTGTAGTTGAATTGCAGAAAATAGCTTCTCACTTCAAACATTTTCAAGAACACAGGATCCAACATTTATTCTTTAGGTAATTATTTACTACTTGGGATTATGCTTACTGAGAAATTAAAGACAAAAGTTTGTTTCTGCCTTACAGAAATATTTAAGAAAAGAGTAGAACACAAAATTTTGAAATTCTGCACATATAGCCAAATGTGTATGGAATGTGTCATCTTTAATTCATGATCTACAAGCATTTGATGAGAATGCATCTCTCATTTTTCACATCCTGTGTAGTGCAGGATATTTACCTGGTGGGGGAATCAGAGGTGGAGCAGTACTGACAGTTGGAGGGGGTGGGAGGAAAGGAGGTGGTGGAAGGTGGGTAGGTGGAGCTCCTGGAGGGAAAAATGGAGGTGGCTTGGTAAAATTGTCTACTTCAGGATTAGATCGTTCTGAAAGAACCTGTAAAATATCAAACTATAGTTACAATTGCTATGTCAAAAGGGTAGAAGTTAGGTTTCCTCTCTTTCCAGTTACTACAACAGGAAAGTATTACTTATGCACCTAAAGAGCCACATTCAGATGGTTTAAGTTCTATCTGCATCTCTACGTTCAGTGTCCCATACTTGCCAAGTACCTCTGAGGGTCTAAGAGCAGCCAACAGGGAACAACAAACGTAAGATCTGAGAGGGAATTAAAGCCATCTGAATATGGCCCAAAACACCATCTTAAATTTATATATAAAGGAAAATATTTTAAAAATCAATATGAAAAGCATGAAAAAACCCAAGACTTTAAATTACTTAAACACAGTGAGATCAGCTGAAAAACACATGGCAGTGTTTTCAATATAAGCACTACAATCCATTATTATTTTCATTGTTTAACCTTAACCTAAGTTGGCATAGAAATGCAGCTAGGGCACTAAGCAACCTTGATTCTTCTCCACAGGTAAGTCAGGAGAGAAAAAGTGTATTCAATCTTAAAGCACTTAGTTGTTTTCTTAAGATAATCCAAGCCCACAGACTAAAATCAGAAAGACTATCTTACATTTTATGGTAAAATAATACAATATAATTAAAAAAGAGTACTATCAACTATTTATTCCTTCACAACTTATTTTTAAAAGACTGCCTTTCTCAAACTGCAAACGAAGAGGCCTTCACTTTCAGCATTAGTGTCTGGCAGGAATAGGGGAAAGGTGGACAGTTTAAATATTTATGTTTGTCACTTAGTAAACAAAACACTGTCCTTTACAGATGTAGCAGAGCCAATGCTGTCTCCTGGATTCTAAGTCTGCAATATTGCTCATTTCCTTTCAGTAAGAAGTGTACCAAAACATTTATGTTTTGAAATATATCAAATATTTCATCTTAATACACTTCAATTAACTGCCACAACTTTCTTCCTGAACTTAAAGCTACTTCTGTATTAATCATTCATACACACTGAAATGTTTTAATCAGAAGCTATGGGGAAAGCAAAAATGTCTTTTAGTCAAAAACAATGTGCAAATCTGCAGTATAAAACCTGTATGTTGCTGTTTTCATTAGCACGCCGTCGTCCTTCCACCCTGCTGATAGTGATGGTCTGTCCAATCACATCTATTGTGCCAGATAATCGCCTGCAACAGGACAAACCAGAATCAACAAGCAGAATTAGAAAATAAAAAAAAAAGAGAAAAATAAAAGAGAGAGAAGAAAGTCTTATGGACTTCTCTCATTCTAAATGCTAAAAGTTCCTTCTCCTGTATAAAACATAAAAGACCATTTCTAAAGAACATTAAATGTGATAAATTTGCTGAACTACGCAAGTGTGTAGAACTAAACAATGCAGCAATAAAGACTCCTGTAGGACAAAGGCTGACTCTCCACATTCTCCTTCCATCCCCTACAAGATAATAAATCTGTACTTTTGTTACTGATAAAAGAAAAAAAAAAGGGGGGGGGGGGGGAATACAATGAGATCACAAAAAACCTCAGTAAGAAAAAAATCTATTAAACAGAACTTCTACAAAAATGTGAAGTAAAATAGTTATAAACTAATCATTAGAAATAATTTCTAAACTGCAAGAAACCATACTGGAGGATTCCATAGAAGATCAAATGAAAATAAGTTAGGAGGTAGAAATAAACATAAGCCAACCCTACCATGCATACTATCAATATTGCAGTACATACTGAACAAAATCAGCCGCCAGCTCTGTTATCTTGGAATACAGAGTCTTAATATCAAACAAAAAGTATATGAAACTAGTAGACACTGGACTAAATTAAACCTTGCATCAAACTCAAAGGAATCTTAGACCAACCATTCATACTTATGTTCTTCAGTTTTCCAAATGCAAAATGTCTGTCTCTCAAACACCTCTAAAACATTTGCATAGCTAAGCACTATGTTCACCTCCTTTAAAGAAACTGGCAACAGAGCAGCACAAGACCCACCTCAGTCTCCCTTACAAGCCAATCAGGCAACAACAGAACACAATGTAAGTTAAGAATACCTACCTTAGAAATAGTTAGTAATGGATTTTTAAAGAAAGATGACAAGAAAAGTGGCATGCATAGACACATTCCTTCCCTCCTAGTTTCTGCCAAACAAAAAATTTAAGGGCTTCCCATGCAATGGTGTTTAATAGCCCCGATTAACTTGCATTTGCACAACCTCTTTTGAACACACTTTTAATCTCCAGTGATGAGACCTGTTTCAGCTATTTTTTTTGACCAACAACTGTATTTGGTGCCCTACAGTCCTTGTGTTAAAAAAAAAAAAAAAAAAAAGTAAAAAAATGTAAAAATGTCCCTGTTCTCTGCCAGTGTAGCATTCGTGGGACCTCTGTGTATCTCTTCTCAGTTTTCTCTTTCCCAAGCTGAACTAATGCACATCTCTCCTCATACAGAAGTGACTATAATTTTCACTATTTATTTCATCTTTTTGTGGACCGTTCCTAACTCTACTATACCTTTTCTTGTCTGACGTAAACAGAATCACAGATAATATTCAGCTCTCAGCGCACCATGGCTTTATGTACTACCGTAGTGACTTTTCCCAGTTTGTTCCCCACTGCTAATGATGACTACCTTTCCATTTTCTTATTTTGGCTAACACTGGAAACTGAACTAGCATTTTGGGAAGCAGCAACAATAATCCCAAGATCTCTTTCTTAATGGGTATGGTTATTAATTATGAATGATTAATTTGAAGAAGTGCATCTTATTTAGAAAAATGCAATCTAGGATTTAAGTTTTCAGTGATTTCAGTTCACTATGAACAAGTTATTCCAGTCCACACTGGAGTAAATGTGTGAATTTTAAATGCAAATATATCTTACTTCAGTTCCAAACCAGTCAATCTATTAAGCTTATGCCTGTTAGAATTAAGTTGTTCCTACTATAAAATTCTTAACTCCCATGTACATATTCACATAGTCTTGTTAAGAGATGCATCTTTAAGCCCCCAAAACCATCTGATATTGTGGCCACACAGCTGTCAACTGCAACTTTTTTTTTAACTTTTCAAAGCAGATTAAAAATGCTACACTGAGGGCAAAGACATGATGGCATTCCATTGGATACAAATAAATCAACCACATGGAAATATACTGACAGTAAAGAAGGACTCCAGGCGCCAGACCAGAAAATGATATGACAAGGATCTGAATGTCATCTACTAAAACTAAAACCTGGTATCTGTGACAATGGGGAACCACTATTTTGAAGAGAGGAAGAATCTAAAGTATAGTGAACTTTCCTGTTTGCAGCCCCCAAACAAACAAAACCCAGAAACCTAGCTTTATGGAGAATTTATAACTTATTATTCTTATGCAGAACAGAACAAAACCTACCTGCTTTGCAGCCCACAGTTAATTTCTAAAAGAGGTTAAAAAGCAGGATTCACTTAGGTCAACTCCATTAGAAAATGAGGTACAAAATTACATTGCTAATGGATGAGAGAAACAAAGGTACATCTCTGTCACACCTATAACGGAAACCATAGTAGAGAAAACTGACAATATTTACCAATAGCATGATATCTAACAAAGTAAAAGAAAGACTGGGAAAAAAACTTTCAGGAAATTTCAGAAGAGAAATCCATAGAAAGAAAAGAAAAAACAAACTACTTCTAGTTTTAGAGGACAAGTTCTTTTATTTTTTGTATCTAGTGGACTACTAACAACATTGATACAAATAGCAAGGAGAACAGCTGGAAGGTGGGATTACAGGCTCCAAGTTCTGCTGGACTGATAGCTCTGACCCCAATTGCTCAAATACATAGATTCTGCTGCAGCTGAAAAAGACAGAGCAGACAGTAGAGCATGAAGGATCCATTAGATCTCCCAGAGATAATCTAAATTTCCTGGTCAGACTGCATACTGAGGATGATTCAAATGCCTGTCGTCTGAGCTTTTCAATATCTGGGTTTAGAGCTTCCTCTGGGATTTTAAAGCAAGCTCATTAAGCACAACGGTTTGAACGAAATAAAAAGTCCAGTGGTACAAGAATCTGAGAACAAAACTGCAAACTAGAACAGCGTACTATACAGCAGCCTCTCCAAGGATAACGTAAGTTTAAGAAATTCTCTGTTCTTCTCTGATGCCATCCTAAAAGTCAGATTGTTTCAGTCTAAATCCTGAAATAATCAACACCTGCTTTCCTAAACCTCCCCAGTGGTCTTGCATGGTATTCAAACGCCTCTGCACTTTGGATTATTATTTTGCTTTCAGTAACTAAGTCAGTGTCGTGGTTTAACCCCAGCCAGCAACTAAGCACCATGCAGCCGCTCACTCACTCCCCCCCATCCAGTGGGATGGGGGAGAAAATCCGGAAAAGAAGCAAAACCCATGGGTTGAGATAAGAATGGTTTAATAGAACAGAAAAGAAGAAACTAATAATAACGATAACACTAATAAAATGACAACAGCAATAATAAAAGGATTGGAATGTACAAATGATGCGCAGTGCAATTGCTCACCACCTGCTGATCGACACCCAGCTAGTCCCTGAGCAGCGATTCCCTGCCCCCACTCCCCAGTTCCTAATCTAGATGTGACGTCCCATGGTATGGAATACACTGTTGGCCAGTTTGGGTCAGCTGCCCTGGCTGTGTCCTGTGCCAACTTCTTGTGCCCCTCCAGCTTTCTCGCTGCCTGGGCATGAGCAGCTGAAAAATCCCTGACTTTAGACTAAACACTACTTAGCAACAACTGAAAACATCAGTGTCTTATCAACATTCTTCACATACTAAACTCAAAACATAGTACCTTACCAGCTACTAGGAATACAGTTAACTCTATCCCAGCTGAAACTAGGACAATCAGAAACATAGGTATTATTAAACAACTGATAAACCAACTGCTTCACTACAAAAAAAAAAGAAAAAAAAGACAACAGCAATCTTTGTAAAACAACAAAACTTTGTCTCAGTTTCCACTCTGAGAGCTCATTTGGTTTCAGAGTTCTAAGACACTGGTTCTCCTCCATCACTGGTATCTTACCTTAATTATCTAGAATTGTACCCTAGAAAACTCACTGTACCTAGCTTTAGTCCTTGTGTATGATAGATGACTCTCTTCTACAGCAGGAAGTCCCTCCACAGGTGACCCCCTGCTTGGCTTGCTCCGCTGTTTCACAGGGCTTCCACGTGGGAGTGATGTACTTCAAATTAAGACTCTTCCTGTCTTGCGCTGTTCGCACACTGCCAGCAGCTCTTGGAATCAGCATTGAAAACAGAGGCAATGGACACCAGTGCAAGAGTACTGGCCATTTAACTAATATTTGCATCAACCATACCACAGTAATACCAATTTTGGCTTGGGAAGCAGCCCAAATACAACACTGCCTTATCAAAGGAAGCAAATCTAGACTACCAGTTGGTTCCTAGACATAAACTTTACTGAAATGAACAGGGCTTTCACTTAATTTTTCTAGAGTCTGAAGAGTACATCTATGCTCACTCATTCTTACTTAGCTGGCGCTTTATAATTATTTTTTTAATAATGTTTTATAGTGATACGTCCATTGTTCTTCCCAACAGCTGCCAAGAGATTTAATTTTTTTGTAATGATGGAAGAGTTCAGGAATTTGCCATCATACCTTGAACTTGACAAATACTTTTTCCAAGACTGTGATAATGATTTCATTAAGTACTCCACTAAAAGAGCTTGAAATTGAACAAGAGAAAGCATATGTTCAGTTGCAATTGGAGCAGCAGATGACACCACTGTCAACAACGTAATCTTCACAAAGGCAAGAGAGGCATCTGAAGTGTCCAGAATTTCACAGTTCAACAGTTTTGTAAAAGGGGCAAATCTGAAGCCTCGGATCTTGATTAAGTCATAGCAAGTTGACACATGGGGAAATTTCAAAGACTCCCCAGTCACTATCTAGCTTAGTGATAAGATGTTAAGCAGGCATTACTAGGTTTCTGTCTCAGTGCTGTATGCAAAGAAAAGAAAGGGCTTGGTTTGTCCCTTACACTATCACGGCACCTGGGATACAGATGCATTACCAGTGGATACACCCAAACATAAAAAGGCAATCCACGCGTGTGGGATGCACATGAACCCACAGCAGAGTTCATACAAAGTGTAGCTTGAAAGGAACATTCCAGCAACTCAGTGAGTGACTTCACTCTAATTAGAGAATGGTTATTTACGACATATTTGCACTATGAATACCACCCTCCATGGAGATTTAATTCAGAACAATATCTCAATCTCATTTGGCAAGCTGAGTTTATTTAGGTTCTACAGAGCAAAGAGAAAGGGAGAAAAGAAGAAGAAAAAAAAAGACAAACCCAATTATTTTCCAAATTAATAGCTTCAGAAATCTCTTATCCCCACCACAAGTAATATAAATAATGATCTGCTTTTTGGACCACTCGCCCCCACCAACCCCACTTGTCAGAATTCAGAAACATTCTAACTACTGGATGCCACATTTATTCACTAGACCTACAGTCTAGTCTAAGAATTACATAATTATAGCATACTTTAAAAGCTGTATTTAATATGTTCTTGTGTTCCTTCTAGTCTTATGTGTTTTATGCTTTACTTTCCTCCTTTTGAGGACAGGCTCAATACAGAAATCATTGATATATGAACAGATATTTTTTCAAAATAGTATCTGAGTTTTCATCACTTAGCCTCACAAGGCCAGTTCATGAAACAAGAGAAACCTGTATATTTTCATAGTAATGACATATCACAAATCTATTTTCTATAAATATTCTGTTTATAGAAAGGCCCAAGCACGGAGAAAGCTGATACAATAGCCCATGATACTGACAGGCTAATCTCTCTGAAAGCAAAACTCACTTATATGTAATGTACTCTTTAGTAATAACCCAAAAAGCATAAATGGAGGTTAAAAAACCTAAGAGCTTCTGACAGAACGAAGTTTTGTGATGGACAGCTAGTCTAAATATTACTGGAATGAAAAAATACCAGTGTTTGCATCCAGCTTGTAAATGAAATTTCTGCTTATTTCTCTCCTGCTAAAGAAATACTATTGCACAGTCCTTGAGAAATGACATAAGGAAAAGCATTGGTCTAAAAACCAGTAAGATATCTCTATGACCTGGCTGGTTAGGACAGGTTTGAAATACGTCAAATCCTCCTCGTGTTCTAGAAAGCACTATACTCAAAAAAGATTCCTTCAAGTTTTTATCTAATTGTGACTATGCACACAATGAATCTTTAAACTACCAAACATTCTATTTTATACCATATTATTTGCATATGATGTGCATTCACTAAACCATTCCCATTACATTCTAACTCCTCTTTCAGGGTTACCCAACACTTTATGCTATTCAACAGCCCTAAATATCACAGAATCAAGCAGGAGTTTTAGGTATCATTTCTAAACAACTAATAGCTCAGCTACGATTAAGACAGTCATTGTTTATAAATTCAAGCAAAATTTCTCACACAGACATGTTGTATGAACAAGCACTGATTTTTTTCTTTGAATTAAACATTTAGG
Organism: Buteo buteo; assembly: GCF_964188355.1. NCBI lineage: Eukaryota > Metazoa > Chordata > Aves > Accipitriformes > Accipitridae > Buteo > Buteo buteo. Next base: position 30,401,273 of record NC_134171.1, on the reverse strand, counting down.
ATGCAATTCTAGTGAAGTAGTAACTTTTATTTGCTGGTAAGCAATGATTCTGTTTCTATTTTGTAAACTACAACTTCCATGTTGGTAATAAGTAATATTCTTGCTAGACCTCAGCAATTTTTTTTTTTGAGAATTTCAACTGCGATCATATGCAAACATCTACTGTACTCAAAAAGGTAAAAACAGTAGGCACAAAATTATTTTAATGTCTGTGTAAAAACGAATGAAAAAAAGCAAACCCCACTATCTGTCCTCAGAGTTCCCATTAAAGAGAAATATGTGCTGCAATATCATGTGTAAAATCATCCATGAACTGATGTTTCAGTCCTGACTAGTAAATGGGGAATTAAAATGTCAAATTAGGATCATGACTTGACTTCCTCCCTTCCCAGCCTTAATTGGGGTGATTTTTCGCTCCCATATTGTTTCTGCCACTTTCTGATGCCTGAACTGGCTTTTCTGGAGGCAGTACACTGGAGGCATTGTGACTGAGAAGAGGTGCTGCTTCTGGTGAGATAAACTGCCTAGGTCTTTCTTTTCTTGTGTCCCTATCTTTTCTGCTCGGAGTTCCTCTTCTCCTCATGCCCAGCTCCTTACCAATCCCCACACCAATGCCGCTATACCCAGTTTTCCCTCCCTTTCACCAAATATATCAACTACTGTTAGAAGCTGAGAGAAGTTTTACTGCTACACGAGAAATGCTTCCAGCATTTTTACAATAAGGCTATTGCAAATGCCTCATGGCATAAAGGCAATTATTTTAAATTATCAAAGAGCTGGTTTGCCAAAAATTTTCTGCCTACCTAAAATTAACTCTTTAATTAAAGAAAAAAGAAAAGTCCAATCACATAAAACACTGCCTTGTTATAAAGAAGTTAGTAATACAGGTTTTTATATACAGAAAATAGTAGCTGCATTCTGGGGAAGTCATTCAAGTAGAAGCATATATAACCCATACAGTTAAGATGTAGTCATTCACTGAGCTACTCTCAGGCTTTTGAGCATACAATTTTCTTTCAAAATCTCTTCTGACCACTTGGTAGAAATACCTTTCTCTTTACACAAGAATTTATTTTAAGCAGATGTATCCAAAGGAGCAGACATTAAATATGGAAAGAAGTCAGTTTTGTCATTGTAACAAATTACAAATACAGTATTCACAATAAATGTATACAAAACAACCTTTTCTAACCACTGGAATGCACAAGTGATACAACTGGAAATGTACCATTTTGTTTCCTCTTTATCTGTGCAACAGACCAACTTCACTTACTGGCTTCTCATTCTTAAAGATATGCAGGTTTCCCAACCTTTGCTAAGGTAAACTTAGTTCCTGAAGAAAAAAAGACATGTCTTAGGTTTCTCAGGAAAGCTCTGATTAACAACCCATATACTAACTTTAAACCTTTAAAAATCAGAAAGATGGTCACTTAAACTTGAGATTGCTAACTTCAGGCAGAAAAAAAGTTTCAGAAAAAAATATGGTATAAAGACATCTATGGTAAGATAGATTTATCCTAGCTAGAGCATACAACAAATATTTTACTTATGAAGCCTACACCATGCACATGTATGACCTTACTGTATTAAGCTTTCTCACAACAAATGCAAATTTCACAGAATCACAGAATTTATGCAATGCATTTTTTCTACAACTTTAAGCTTAACTGCATTTTAATAACCTGGTCATTAGTTACTTCCTAAAGTATTTTAGAGATTCTCTGTCCACCAATGAGATGCACAAAGAATTGAAATCCTGTAACAAAACCTGTATTAGATACAGATTTGGAATCCTTACCCTGTGAACGGTACATTCAATTTTGAGAACTCTGTTACAAGAACATCACACATCAGAAGCAATTCAGAAACAAAAGTGAAAAAAATAGTTACAGGGTTGGTACAAAGCTTGAAAGACTTTTACTACTTCTTAGACAAAGAAAAATGGAAAAAAAAGAACTAAATCTACTAAAACCAGAGCAGTATAACCTGACAGGTCAGAAAAGAATTTAGGCTATCGGGAAGAAAAATGCAAGCAAGAGTATCAAGCAAGATTTTTTTTTTTTCCACCCAAGAGAAACATATTTGGGTGTTGAAATGACTCTTAAAGGATGGAACTGAACACAAGTGCCTCTGAATTAGTCAAGGTACTTCTGGACGCAGTGCTGAAGACAAGTCATAGATGCTAATCTTTAACTGTTGACAACAAAAGTGTACAACTTGCTCTACCTCTCTTATCATCATTTATAATACAACGGCTTTTAACTTCCACAGAACCAAAACTTCTAAACAGGATGACTTGATAACTGAAGTAAAGCAGAAGCATGGATTCATCCTAAGCCAAGTGCCAGGTATCAAACAGCAGTAGCTTAGATACAAAGGATAGAAGTTATTAAAGCCTGGGACTGGGAGAAGGAGGGGAAGAAGCCCTAGTAAGGAAGTAATTTCTCTCATTTCAAAGAAAGTACAGTAAAATATTTAAATATGGAGAAGCTAAAGCTACCTTGCAGGAAATATACTGGGCTCCAGGAATCCTTCCTGTTGTTGAAGTCACAGCTGTCTGATTCTGTCTTGTTTAACTGAAAAGATGTGTTAGCTAATACCCATTAAAGACACTAGCTAGAAACGTTTTGTTGGCCAATCTAATTCTACGCAAAAACCATGGTGTCATAGATCAACACCTAGATTTTTATAGCTGCCTTATTATTTGGTCCTGCTGTTTTTTCTCCCCTTTCCTTCTACTTTCTCTTTCCTGAATAGCCATGAAGGCACAACAGCATTCATGTGTAATGCTGACTGAAGGCTAAAAGTAATTAGGATCACTATTCCCCTCATTTCTACCTGTTACAGAAACATATTTTCCTGTTTTCCTACAAAATTCATGAACTTCAAATACATAGAAGTAACAGTATAAAAAGTTTTTTGGTCTGGAGTTACAACTGTCTAACTGACCTGTTTGTTGGAATTCCTGATTTGAATACGGCAGGAGGAGATGTGAAATCAGCTTTGGTCGACTGCACTGCCAACTCTTTCTCCAAATTTCCAGTTCTGCCCTGCTGTACCTTCAAAATAATGTTTCATTATTAGTTTAACCTCAGAAGTGTAGTAGCCCCAACACTCAACACAGCACATAGCCAACACAAAAAGAAAGTAAATCCAACTTTAATCAGATTTTTTAAAAACCATCAACTTTGCACAGCTAGTAAAATTCCGTATTTTATAAGGATATATTACTTAAGTACTGTGTTTAATATATAAGAAGCAATTATTACAGAAGATTAGACAGTTTTAATATTTATTTTCCAAGCATTTGATTTGGACATGAACAAACCAAACTGGTTTTCTTGTAGAATTTCCTGTATGAACAAAATAACATCTTAGTTTTTAAAAGCAGCAAACTTCTTAAAAAAAAAAAAAATCTTCATAATAATCTTAATGACAGATTTATCTAACAAGTCTGCTACCCAACAACAAACCATGAGACAAGAAACTGAGTGGATTTTCTGTCTGCTTTACTGACCATGAGATCTAGCAACCACTTAATTTCCAAGTCATACCAGGAAGTCACCTCATACTCTGGGTTATGCAAATTTTAAAAGATTTTTTCATTAGTTCAGACTGAATACTTCAAAAACATACTGCTGTTTCTGAAGTACTGCAAAATTCCAGAGACATGTTATTAAAGCTATGCAAGACCTTTGGTGCAAGTACTTCAAGTACTGCTTGACTTCAGCAGCACATTATACATGAAAGAAAAACTTACATGGACTAGCATTAAAGATAAACCTGTACTGATTCAGTTTTTAAAGATGCTGCCACTGTACCAACCACATAGCTACATCACTCTACATAGTTAGCTCACTCATGGTGTAACATCATATAGGCTGTGATCTCACAGTTTCTTGTAGGCAAGTGAACTACTAAGCTTTTGCAGAATCTTACTTCTAAACAGAGGCACCTCTTTCCCAAACACACAAAAATGCACTTAAGTACTTAAGATTCACTAAAAACTGAATTAAACTTTAGTATCCAGAAACATGAAAATCCCAAACCAAACCCAAAACTGACTAGGATTGGTTTAAGTATTTATCTGAAAAAATCTGTAAAACTTCTATTAATTAATAACTGGGAAATGTAGGAGACGAAGTCTTGCCATTCACAGAAGATTAATCCAAACATACCATGTAAATTACATGAGACTCAGTATTTCAGAAGAGTGGGGAAAAAGTTAATGAAATTACTTAATAATTATAGGGACTCCTTGTAAAATACATAACAAACTCTTACTTCAGACTCTTACAATGCAATTATTATCTGTACTGTTTGATCACAGGACCCCCAGAGAGTCAATATTGAGCTAGCAATAGGGAAGCTTTGGTTTGGAATACTTATCCTTCCTCCTTCAGGACAACAGTTCAGGGAAGTTTGAGAGTGTAATCAGCTGCAAATTGTAACTCCCATTGCCCATCATTCCATAATACTATTATAACGATAACTGAGGAAGGCAAAAAGCCCCGAAGAGCTTCTGATCTGTTCTTGCTAAGATAAAGTCAAAATGACTGGATACCCTCAAGTAGCATGAGGGGAAACAAAAACACCTGTCTGCAATTGACACTTCTGTCAACTATACAGAAGATGGCAACAAACAGTTCCAAGTCAGTTTAATGACAGTTCAAAAACAAAAATGACTGCATATTGAAAATAAGCAAAACAAATACCTTTGTATTTTAATTCCAATTTTAGTATCAAACAAAAGAGAAAATGAGAAAACAAGAAGTTGAAAAAAAATGTTCAATCCTCAAGATAAATCTTGTCATATAGATTTTTCTGCTCTCTGAAAATCAGCATTTCTGAAGGGAAAAACATTATATATAACTCGATTTATTGCCATCTAATCCCAAGAGAACAGAAAAATATGGAAGATTGATTTTCACATCCGAGTTGCCAAGGATAAGTGTTACAAAACACAGTAAGAGCTACAAGGCCACAGGAAAAATAAACATGCCATAATCTACAAAAGCATCCCCGGCACATCTGCACAAATTCTTTAATCCGCACAAACAAATGCACTACAACTAAAAATAAACTGTCATATAAAAGAAAAATTAGTTTCATTGGGAAATTTTTTAGTTCACCAGGCCACTAACTCACGTGCTTGCAAAAGGGTGACGAACAAAGCAACACTTTTTAATCAGCATTTGGTGACATACGGAGAAAGTCGCTGATGTACGATGAGAGTTTGAAATAATGGCTACATCCGTTTCAGTTGTTGTTCTATCACTCTGTGGTGGCATGGGAAGCAATACTCAACAAAAATGAGAGCAACCAACAAAAGTTTACTAAAATTCACCTTAAAAAGATGGTATCTGCCATCGAGAATCTCTGCACTTGGTCTTACTTCCATAGCATTGTCTTCAGCCTAAGTTAAATAACACATTGCCCATTAAGACACCATACAACTCTTAAGTGATGGGCCACAATCTGAATAATGGTACAGATGCAATCTAGCTGTAGCTAGTCTGTCACACTATTCACACAAATTGCCAGTGAAGCAACACAGGAGCACTCTAGACTTGGGGTGGGGAGTCAGGTGCAAACTCACTGAACAAATGCACAGAACTGAGCAGAACAAGCTTATGACACACAAGCAGCTTTTCAGGGAAAAAAAGCATGTAGAACACCACAAAAGTTGTACTAATTACCGTAATTTTATTCGTGGCTGAGGTAACTGGTAAAATTTCAAGACCCATTCGTATTCTCTTTTGTTTTTCACAGTAAGCTTTCCAGGTATCTTCATTGAACCCATAGTTGAAATAATCAGAGAGATCAGCCCCTTTAAATAGAAAAGCGTAGGTTTTTAGGATATTACAAAGTTCATCTTTTCTTCACTGAACATACATACAACTCTATTAATAACATCAAAACAGCTTAGGTATTGATCTATAAACATACTACTGAAATGTACAATTCAGTCTTACATCAGTAAACACAGAGTATTCACGGTTAAGACTATAAAACCAGAAAAATTTAATCCGAAAGAGTATCTTGCCTAGCATCCTGTCCCAGGGATCAAGAGCAGATACTTACAGAGTATCATAGGATATTATCATCCCCATATCATTACAATAGGACAAATATAAGATCTACAGGTCTACTCTATGTTCAGTGAAGAACCATTCCCTTTTGCTTGTTCTGTATTTTGACTCCTCATTTCGTTTTGACTCCTAGTTTCATTTGAAGCCACGAAGTACTTTTATTGTAAGAGAGAGACTAGACATAACTCATATGCACAGAATATATTTCAAATAGCTAACAGTTCAAACACCAGAATAGTATTAAAGGCTTTTTTCCATTTTGTAGACACTATTTGCATTGCCAAAGCAATATACAAACACTAGGAAAAACTATACACAGCAGCAAGTTGTACTGCCACTAAAAAACCCAACCAACACTGGTATTAGACAAGTCTGGCCAAATCACTCGAGCCAATCAGACAATACAAACAGGAGACTTATGGAAAGCCCATGCAGTACCAGCTGCTTCTTCAAAGCTTATGGACGTCTATGCATGAACACAAACAAGCACAAGCAGTTACGTTACACCTTTCTTCATGTTCAAACCTGCTAGAACTATTTTCCTTTCTGCTTTATCTTCTGTCCTATGGCACACACCCATGGCAGTAATCTCCATAGAAATACAGTTTTCCAAGGAGAGTTCAGGATATACATGTATTAAAAAAAATAAAGGGCATGTCCTACAGTCTCTTTTTGCTGATGTATGTGCAGGATGTATACTAAGAAACATGGCACATCAACACACTCTGTGACACACCACAAAGGCAACAAGTAACTTAGCTGCTTTTGTCAAGTTATATTGTACAGTATCTTCTAGCTATAGGGTAAGTAACATCTACATGCAGTAAATGGGAATTATTATTAAAAATAACCTACTGAATACCAACATATCAGCTAATGTAAACCAGTGCATTACCTGGCTTTCTCCAAGGTTTATCTTCAAAAGAATCTAAATCTACTTCCAGAAGTGGCACACCATTAATACTCCCTGGTGCATCTAGATCCACCCCTTTAACTTTTGCACCTGTGAAGAAAAGTTAGAAAGTTAGACCCTTCTGTCTCTACCAAAGAGAGTATTAACAGTTGTAACACACTTAAAATAGAAATAAAAAGTCAGATTTAAATTTATCAAGAAGTTTTGGAAGTGAAAATTATTTCCTTCATCCAAAACAATCAACAATTTTTTTCGCATTTTTACTAATATTACTATGTAAATTTTCTTACCAGAAGATCCATAAGCTCGTCCTCCTGTCTTAATATTGAGATTCACAGGTGCTGCTCCATAACTTAAAGAAATTAACAAAAAGCTAATTAGACAGAGAGAACTCTTAAAACAGAAGAAAACACAAAACACGAGTTAGCTAGATCCAGAAACAAAACTGGACCCAGGCTCAATCGCCATCCTGAATCTCTAGCTTCCCAAGTTGGTAACACTGTAAAAGTAAAGAGATCAGCCTAGGAGGAAGAGAGTGTACCTTTCTATGCTCAGTAGCAACTTCTCCAACTAATAAACAGTTGTGAAGCAAGTCCCAGTCACTCTTCCTGAGTTGAAAGGATAAAGACCTTGATAGAAACAAGAATGGACAGAACCAGAAGAAGAGAGAAAGGAAAAATGCAGTTCATTTAAGGATACAGATGACACTCTGGGATTAGAGTAAAAACAAAATAAAAAAAAAGAAAGGGTTTAGACAGATGCTTTTCTCTTTTCATAATTATTCCCTTTAATCTGTACAGAAGTGGAAAATACAAGCATTTCTTTACAATGATTGAAAGGCTGTCTGTTTCAATGTACTTCTAGCTATCACCTATCCTTGTGACCAACAGAAAAGTACGTAATATTTCACTTTCCAAAACACTTGAGAGCTTTCTTCATAAAAATGCAGTCAGAAATCTAGATACTGAACTGATTTAACTACCTGAGGAATTACAGGATTGTTCATTTGGAACATTAAGAGGTAGCTTTTGCTACCATTTGCATGCAATGTATCTTACCCTCACAGGTGGTATCAGCCCATAAACATAATGAGACTAGCATATAATTAGAAGGCAGTGTATAGTTTACAGTACCACTTCCATTAGTTTTCACTCAAATGCTACAACAGTACAAAACTGACACAAAACATTTAACCTTCTGATCTGCCATCCTCTGTTTGTGCTTGACCGTCAAACACGTTACTTTTTTTTAAACAGCAGTTGACTACTGTATGAAAAATCATTTAATCCTATAAAAGGAACTTGTTATACTGAAGTTAAAACGAACAGCAATGCTGACTTTGGTTTAGGTTACTGCCCTTCCATGAACTTTCTGTCCAATTTGCCCAGAAAAAAAGGTTTTTCAGAAAACAACCATTTCTACATAAAACTTTCTAATTAGAGTTAGGATCATCTGCTTATTGTTTTCTGTATTCATGGAAAGAGCACCAGCAAATCCACTGAGAATATAAATCTAGTTTTGCTTTAGTCTCACAAAATTTGAGGTCGCTTCCTACACCACAAGCATACTGCAAGTTATTGGAAGCTGACAAATAAAGAACTGAAAGAATTGCTATCTTTTATATTACATTGATTTGCACAGTTATTTTAGGATTTGAAATACTGGAAGTTTAAAAATATTATGTTTCAAAAAATGAGTAAATTGCCTGCATTCTGAAGTTAAGAACACAATAATATACATGATTCAGACCTACCTGCAGACCTGTCATAATTCTATTACGAAATGACGCCCTAGTAACTCTGGTTTTAATAAGCATAAAAACATTAGGATTGCCAAGACAAACAAGCAGACCACTTCCCTCAAAAAACTTCCATGTAATAAAAAATAATATTTCATGATTTGGGGTAAAATTAATACTGTTCAAAAGTGTTCAGTGAAAAACAAGCCCTTTATCAAGAGAAGAAGGAATATGAGACAATAACAGCAGCAAAAAATTTCTTGAATGGTACAAATGCCTAAAACGTGATCTTGAGAAATTATGTCCAGAGATTGGGAGCTCAATCCTGAAGTACATTAAAATCCTATTTGAGAACATCAATAGGAATTGAAAGTATAGAGGTCTAATTAGAACTGTATCCGCTACAAACAGAAGCAAGGACAAATGTTTCTAATGTTCTCTGTGCTTATCTCTCTATTATTTGCAAGAAAAATGTCACCATCACAATAATGACCCTAAAAATGCTATGTAACATAGCCACTCCATAATAAAACTCAACACTTGACTTTACAAACTTAATACAATTATTTCTCAAAATCTGAAACCAAAATTTAACTCCTACAACAGCTCTTCCTTTAAGACATCTCATTGGTTTAATTTCACTTTTTTTGTTTTCAAGTCATTGCATCATTGAAAACATTGCTGAAAAGCTGAAAAATACTAAATTGAGACGAATTATGCATATAATTTGACACTGACAAGTGTTAAAGAGCCTGAACTAATACTTATATGTGATCTTGAAAGTCCCCCCAGTTAATGTTTGCAAATAACTTACCCATACTGTGGAGCTCCTGTTTTAATATCCCCTATGGTGACTTGAACATCATCTTCATCATCATCACTATCACTATCACTGTCATCCTCAGCCTCTGCCACCTTCTACGAAAGAAAAAGTCATTGCTTAGACAAAAAGCAGTCACTTACCTTTACAGTGGAAAAATAATCCAGACAAAACTATCCGTTCTAGAAATCTTTGAAAGAAAATTCTCTTTTTCCTAGAACTCAGAAGCCAGTAGCATTAACAGCAAATTTAGGAGGCTCATCTGCTGAAATGCTACAAGTATCCAAAACATCTGGATCAATATAGGGAAGTATCTTTAAAACTAAGCTCTGTTTCTGAAACATGGTATTACCTAAATAAACATAAAATAGTTTCCACTATCTAATATCCTTTTTCCCCTCTATCTAGCTCATACACACCAGTTCTACTCTTATCTTGTCACTCAGGGAAGAACTTAAAGATATGCAAGACTAGCTTCTTGCCATCCTTCATTACATATCCAGAGTAACTCAAATAAAAGTTTTTCCAATTGTAGATGAACACTGCACTTCAGAGAAATCTAATCAGTTACTAACATCAGTAAACTATATAAAATACTTGAGATTTTTCAGTGACCAGGCTGAAAAAACCAGATACAAGATCACACTGCATGCTGTCCTGTTCCATTGCATTCAAGCTTTCTGGTAAGTAAACAGTCATGCCAGTTCACACCAAGAGTTCATTCAGTCCAGTGTTTTGGGTTTGTTTGGTGTTTTGTTTTGGCTTTCCCCTCCCAGCAACCACAGGGGAGAGAAAAAACAGGGCAAACACATATGATGCTCCTCCCTAACACTTTTTTCAGCTGCTGACTATTATCAGCTCAGGGTATTTCCTAAGCCAGTTATGGTTTGTCTGTTTAGTAACCCCCAATGGATCTTTTTCTTAAGTACTTGCCCAGACTTCCCTTGACTCATATAAACTCCCAGCAGCGACACTCTCTTTGGCAAGGAGTTCCATAGCACTGTCTACTGCATGAAGATCCAACCTCTTTTATTTGTTTTCATCATGGCTCCTACAATTTTCATATGAGAATTGGGACTGTTAAATGAAAAGGACTGTGAGGAGTGAATCCTTATAGTCTCCACACATGATTTTGTTAGCCTTCATCGTATCCTATGTATGCCTGTCTTCCAGGCTAAGAAGTCCTTGCTTACTCAGCCACTCCTTGTATGGAAGCTCCCTTGATGACTCTTGCTGTTCTCTCAACTTTTCTCAGTTGAAGTAAAGCCTTTACAGTGTGAGGAGAACAGAACAGCACACAGAATTCAGGGTGCAATTGAACCATGAATTTATGGTATAACGATATCTTCCATTTTGTTCTCTATTCATTTTCTGTAGATTCCAAGGTTTAACTGCTTTTTAGACTCCAGACAAGCAACTAACCATTAATTTCATGATCTTTCTGTGTTTCTTAGTGCATCCCTCCTAAGTGGCAGTGATCAGCTCAGAGACCACCATTTTATTTGTAAACCTGTTTTTCCTCCCATGAACATCACTCTTCTTTCTCTATACAGAATTTCAATAACCATTTACTAACCAGTCAGGTCTTCACAGATAGTCCTTGCTCTTACTATCTTGAATAACTTTGTAACATCAGAAAACTTGTGATCCCACAACTTACCCCTTTTCCAAGTAATTTATAAACACATTAAACACCACACGTTATGCACAACATTCTAGGGAATCCCCACTGGAGGTGACTTCCTTCAACGTGAAAACTGAACCTTTAATTCTACCCTCTGTTTTCTATTTTTACACATCAATTATCCATGTGGGACTCATTCTATAGCTGCTTAGTTTTCTTGAAATCCTTTGGTGAGGAACCTCTTCAACAACTTTGTGGAACCCAAGTGAACTTTATCAACCAGATCACCCTTATTCACATATTTGTTGAATCTTTCAGCAAGAGGCTGAACATACCAAAGTTGATTCTGCCCAGGTAGCCTGCAGTTAGTTATCCAAGCACAGCTGAGCTTCAGCCTTTATCTATTATACCATTTATTAACTTGCCTGGTACATAAATTAGACAAAAATAAGCAGCTGCACAGAAGATAAGATGTTGGAGTGCAGTTCATCCTTGCTATACAACATTAATATAATTTACATAACATTTAAGAGTCTAACGTGTGTGTGTGTGTGTGTGTGTTTCTAGATCACCATAGATATTCTGTAAATAACAGCTGAAGATGGAAGACAGTCTTTGAATGCCTCACTGCTGAAAAGTACAAGTTAACCACTCTCTCACACACCAGGCAACCCACACAGCAGAGAGCCACTACAAATGCATCAAACAGAAAATAAAATTTTGTCTGGAGCATGTACCTTTTCAACCAAACCCAATTTCACTTATAAACAATGATTTCTTAGTTCCCTCCTCATCGGAATATTCACCTTTTCTTATTCAACCAACTTGAACACCACCCATTTTTCTAGGTTGCTGCTGACCCTTCATGTGCACCTTTCACCATGAAGTTCTCAGTTTTATGGAGATGTTCTAATGATATCCTAACAATGGTAGGATTTATATAGGTGAAAAACACAAAGATATGCAAGTACAAGGAAACTGCACCAATGAGGATTTTCAGAAATATTTTTAAATCACCAAGTCCAAAAAAGGATACTATTGTCTCCTTTTACCTAACATATTAAATCTATTTCCCACTTACAGTATTAGCATCAGCACAAAAAGCCTTTGGTGCACTTAAAATAAAGAGCTTTTCAGTTTAAACAACTGAAGTAAGTTTAAGTTTTTATAATTTTTTCCCCAACTTTCAGTAAGTTGTAATATCTTTTATAACTAAGGTATCAGACTTACTGAAAAAAAAATATACTTTTGAGAGAGGCCAGTCCTTAGAACTTGCACAAGTATCATTACAATGGTTTCTCCATCACTTAAGAGAATTCTTGCAAAATATAAGCTAAAATATCCCAGTGAGGTAAAATTACAATTTTTTCATAGGACAAATTTAAACTGTTCCCATTCACAGTAAACTGAGGCCTTTTATTAACATTGCAACTGCAAATTTCATTTCCTGGTCCTTTCCTTCATCATACTAACACTGAAGTTAAACTGAACATTGAAGACTACTACCAAACAAGTCTGTTTTGTTGCCTCTGAAAGGCACATGTAATTTATCTCTTGGTCTGCATTCTCCCACAGTCCTGCAAATGCTGATTGTTTATCACGTTCAAAAAAGAAAAATGATCAGAGGATTTTACTTTCCTCTCTGTGAGGAAAAATAGAGAGTATCATTTTGAAAAGGGTATCTTTGAGAACAGACAGCTGTCTTGACGCACCGTCTTTCCCCCCCCCAAAATGGAAGTACTATTCATTTATTTTCTGTAAGTTAGATTTAAAAAGTGGACTGCAGCTGGAAATCAGAGTTCCTAATTTAGTAATCTCTACAGAGTTTCTGCAGATAGTGTCAAACACCTTTCAGGAAAAAAAAAAAAAAAAAAAAAAAAATCAAAGGCATACACTTCCACATTAATTCATTTAATTATAAGTCCTAGCCGAATTACGAATACCTCTTAAGTCAAAACAAATTAAAGCAGTATTTCAAAAACATTTAAAACTACCGTTTTCACAACGCCATTTTCTGCTGCGTCCTCTTCGTTTCCAGGTGGGGGCGGAGCACTTGAACAAAAACAAACAGGAAAAGATGAAACTAGGTATTTATGCAGATAGTATTTCACACATACCAGCTAATGAAAAAAGCCTTGCTACATCACTCAAGAGAAGAGCCAAAGCTCCAGCTATCTTCTGCATTAATTAAAAAAAAAACAAACCAGAAAAAATTTCTAGATGAATATAACTTTATATTAGCAGGATAATATTTAGCTATCATAAATCATACTAACTGGATGTTTGTAGAATACTTGGACATAATAAGGCATTACACCTGGATACTCTTGAAATCAAAGTGAAATCTTCCACAATATATGAAGGGAGAATAACAGCTTCCCGCCCCTGCAGACTGACACTTTTCAAAGACATAATGGAAAAAGCATTTAAATACCCATAGGTAATGTGGCACTGAATCAAAATTCCCATATCTGCATTGTGAAATTTTCTTCCACCATATGGAATAGATACAATTCAATGATGAATTCAATTATATTTTAACTGCATGCTGAAAACTAAAAATTTTAAAACTACCGGTCTACCTAAAATGACCAGCACTGTCAAATCCATGCAAATGAGCTGTCTCACTGGGCTTACCTACTGCTGTTTCTTAACAGCAATATTTTCATTTCCACAGTTCCATTAACTGTTAGGATATTGCATCACAATTAGCAGAGTAAGCAGGGAGCCATTTAGAAACAATATTCTTTCACTGAAAAGATATTTCTGAAATGGAGTGAGCAACTGCCAATTTTTATTGAATAGAATGATTTTGATCCTGTCTTCTGTGGACAAAATACCCACTCATGAGCGTTGCACCAAAACCCAACACAGACCAAGTACGACCCCAAGGATTCAAGTTTGAGCATTTCACTTCACCACCCAGGAAAATGACAGACTAGCGACAGAATCTGAATAAAACCTCGCAATTTTTATATATACAAAGAATGCCAAAACTGAGAGGCCAGAGGCCAAAACTTTTAACAGGTAAACTGTCACCACACTTCCAGAGTTCCAAACACAACTCATAAGACGCATAAGCTACCATTTGTTATGCCTTTTAGTCCATAACTATGTATTGAGGCAGACAAATGTCAAGCTAGACACTACTGACGAGAAACTGGAGTAAAACACCCCTGTTTCTAAAGATCATTTCAATTGCCATGCAAGTAATTTTCTTCAACAACTCTAATACTGACAAAAGGTACCAGGTCAAGAAAAGGAATAAATTGATATGGAATAGCTTCCAAATAAAAAGCAAATAAATAATTAGAACTCTTTGTTCTGGAAAAGAGATGATTCAAGACTAATGTGACAGAGGTCTAGAACACTGTTAAGTGACATGGAAAAGGTGACAGGAAACTACTCTTTCTTATACTACAAGAACTAATGGGAATCAAATAATTGCATCTAGTAGCTGCTTCAAAATGATATTGTATATAGTCAAGTGGTAGAGATCATTATTGCTGTATCACACTGTGCCTGTCAAAAGTTGATGTCAGTTCAAAAAAGCAACTGAGCAAACTTACAGACAAGAAGTCCACCAAGGGTAACTAAATTCAAGAGCTCTCATTGAAAAAAAATCTCTGTTGACTGGAAGCATTTATAAAAAGTAAAAACACAGGTTTTCTTGCATTGGCTTCCCCTTTATTTGTTTAATTTGACAATCAACATTTTCCGTACTTTACCAATTGTGAGACTTCTTTCATTCAGTATGAGAGACTTATGCCCATTTCCAGTCAGTCCTTGCTACCAACCTCCATCAACTTAGCTAGCTTCTCAAAGGAGCATCTTTGTGCTGTCTCATACAGCCCCTTATTAAATCAAGCTGGCTCCCTCAAACGCTTCCAAAGCTTTTTCTAAATTTCTTTCAAATACTCTCTTACTAATAAAAACAACCACCCCAAAACCCAAAGTAGATGTGTTATGCAACCTGCACATCAAGCTAGCTGGTAATCTTCCACTGCTTCCTTGTATTCCTCTTCTTGTAACTACATTGTAAACTCTTCGGGAGACAAGACTGTCTTTTAATTTCTACATCGTCCAGAACAAATGAAGTCCTGATCCATTAATAAGACTGCAAAGCACAATAATTACAGAAATAAAAGACCTGCTGGTATGTTGTGAGGGGCTACTGCTGTCCATACTGTTAAAACTTAAAATAACTTTCATATGCAAGTGTCCCAATTTCACAGGTAAAACCATTTCACAGAAAAGCCAAGTCATTCTAGCAGGCGAAACATACTATCTTAAGGTGATTCTCAAAGACACCAGAGTGTGTTCGGTTGCTATGGACTTTCAAGCAACTGGGAAGAACGTAACAAATACAACTTTTGTGTGGCCACACTGCAGGACTTGCCAGTTCTCAAGACACTCACCTAGCTTTTTCTTCCTCTGGTCTCTCTGCTTCATTTTCATCTATCACAAGAGCAAAGAAACACAGCGGTTAAGAATAAAATCCCCCGAACACCAACCGTGACAGATATCTCGCCACGCAGATTATTAGGCAGCCCTTCAGGTTACTACTGAGACATTTTCATAACGTTTCAATTGCAAAATCAGCCGAGCAGACCCCCGAGCCCTCAGAGTGCTCTGTACTGACAGGTCCACCACTGGGGCAGGGTTTCGTTTACAGGTTTCATTACGATTTGAACGTAAAGAAAGTCCCTAAAGTTGTAAAGAAAGTTTGTGCGTAAGAGGTTAAGGCTGCTTCAGTACTTCAACGCTGGGAGCCCGGGCAGGGGGGTACGGGGGCGAGGCTCGGCCGCCCCAGGGGTGCGTGTGCGGCAGGAGCGCCATGCGGGCCTCCCGCCTCGGCGGCCCAGCACGCCGCCTCGGCCTGCGCGGCCAGGGCAGAGGGGGCCGGCAGACCTTCGGCGCCTCAGAGAGCGGCCGCCGGGCGCCCGCGGGGGAGGGGGCAGGGAGCCACCGCCGCGGCGGGGAGGGGGCCGCGCACAGGCCCGGGACCGCACCGCCGGAGGGCTGGCCAGGAGGAGGGGACTCAGCAGCCGCGGGGGTGGCGGGACGGGGGGACCCTTTTAAACGGCCGCCGGCCAGCCCGGCTCGCCGGGCAGGTGCGGGCCGCGCTCAGCCGCGGGCGGGCCGGCCGGCCGGCCTGGCTAGGCAAGGCGAGGTGAGGCGAGGCAAGGCGAGGCGAGGCGAGGCGGCGCACGCCGCGGCCTACCCCACCCCCCGCACCCCGTCGCCGGTGGCGGGGCAGAGCGCCGGGACGGCGTGCGGGGGACGCGGGCTGGGGACGGGGGTCTGGGAGGGTCCGTACCGCCATAGAGCCACTCCTCCTCCTCGTCTCCGGCGGCCCCGCCGAGGTCCGCCGACAGCCGCTCCACCTCGCCGGTAGACATGGCCGCCTCCCGCGGGTAGCGAGGGCCCAGGCCCGGCGGCGCCGTGGCCTCCCGCCGCCGGGCAGCGCCGCCGCCCCTCCCCGGGCCTCCGCCGGCGCCTCAGGCCGCGACCGGGCGGCGGCCGGGGGGTTGCGAGCGGCCGCCCGGCCCAACGCCAGCGCTCGCGGAGGCACCGCCGCCGCCTGCTCGGCGCTTCCCCTCCCCCGCCGGCTGAGTGACACGCACAGGAAGCGGGCCCGGCCCGGCCCCGCGGCGCCCTGGGCACGGGCACGCGGGGGGCGGCCCGGCGGCGCCCGGCCGCGCGGGGAGGGAGGGAGGAAGGGAAAAGGGAAGGGAGGGCGGGCGGCCGGCGGGGGGACGTGGCCGGGCGCGGCCCGGCGCCCTCCGCTCGCCGGGGGGCCCTGCCGGGCCGGGGGCCATGAGTGGGGAGAAGCGGAGGGGCCTCCCGGCTGCCCGCGGGAGGAGCGGAGCGGAGCGGGCCGGGCCGGAGGGGAAGGGGGAGAGCCGCACGGCCGGGCCCGGGGGCTGCCCTCTCCGCCGAGGCCGGTCCCACCTCTGCGCGCTGCCAGCCGCCGGCACTCACCTCGGCTGTGCCTTCCCCACACCCTCCCGCGGCGCGGCGCGCCTGCCAGAGCCGCCCGTCCTTCCTCTCGCTGCCCTTTGTCTCCGCTGCCTCTCGGCGGTCCTTGTGCTCTTCGCCATCCCCAAACGCCCGTCCGTCTCCCCAGCAGGGAGCACCGGCAGCGCGGCGGTCTCCCCTAGCGCATCCTCGCCCACCTCCCGAAGCAGGACTTGGCCGAACGCACGTACGGTCCAGTGCCGTGCTTCTACTGGCGGCTGATGGCAGCTGCCGGGGGGGGAGCGTAACCGCAGGATAAACGCGCCGCTACTTCTACTAGTGCTGTCCTAGCTTTCGGCTCAGGCACTCTCCCAGCTGGAGGTAATATTCTAGGTTTAACAACTCTTCATAAAATTTTTTTTTTTCCCCTCCACAAATTGCCTAGTTTTATTTTTAGCTCCAGTAAGAGTTTAACGTTCACAGCGTGCATTGAGTGTTCCAGAGCGTAACTACGCATTTCGTGAAGAAACTGCTCTTATTTTAAAAGCGGTGGCAAGGAGCAAGCCACTTTTAGTGCTGCTTTTCTCACTTCACATCTGTGAATGCTGCATTAACAACTGCAAGATTCATGAGAAAATTTAAGTACCAAAAACTGTCAAAACGAGTTTCGACCAGTCGTGTGTACGAGTGGAGTCTTTGGCATCTTAGGATGTTTGTGGAAACTAAAGAAAGGACCCCTTTTTCACCGCAGGACAGCTTGTGAAAAATCACACCAGAGGCCTTGACTGTATTACAAACACATCGCAACTCTGGGTGGGGGTAGGTTATTCTTTGCATTGCCTGCATAGGGAACCTTATTTTAAAGTTTCATATACGGCATGATGTTTCACTGGAGTTCACATGAACAAACTACCTTCTCCAAAGGCATTTTTTCCCTGAAATTAAATGGTTGGGTGTCACATACTGATCATGAATTATGTGGTATAATTGGGTACGTTTTCATCGTGCAATTCCATTTTTTATACATTGTAGTGGAGTCAGCAAAGGTGTTTTTCACCCAAAACATTTCTAGATACTTGTTTCTCATAAAACAAATTTGTATTGTAGTACCTCTTACTGGGCATCAGTATCTTTCTTCATTTCTGTTTTGTTTACTTGGCCATTTAACACACTTCTGCCTGACATTAAAGGACGTGGTAGAACTCATAACAGTTTCCTTTGACTGCAGACACAAGGAAGAAGAAAGAAACTACGTTTGTGGAAAACACCCCTAAGAGAAAGCAGGAGTAGGTATAGAACATAAAATCTCTTAAAATACATCAACACAGATCCTCAAAGCAGTTTTCCTGGTAGAAACCTTTAAATAGACATCTCATAGAGCTGGTGGTCATATAAAAATCTATCTTGAACACTGGAAGCTCACCCAAAAAGGCTAAGTCCTGAAAACGGCTGCCAGCCTTCCACTGCTCCCAGGAATATCTTTACCCACCTCTGGCTCTGGTTGGACAGAGAGGGTGCTCTGAACCTGTTCTCTGCTTTGGTTCTGAGGACAGAGTGCTGGCCTAGATAGCATTTTGACTTCTGCCCTCAAAGGTAAAAACTCCCATGGGTCCCAGCCTCTGGAAGGGACCTGGCAGTTTCTCCTTACCGCTGCGCAGAGGGACAGCAGCAGTTGAGGCCTGAAAAAAAGGCTTCTCCCAAGGCCCTGAATAGCTAAAAGGCTGAGGACACCTCTCTGTGAGCTGCATAAACATCTGACTCACGGGTCACGCTCCAGAAACCCACAACAAGATATCCAGTTTACGGGAACCCTTTAATACAGTTCATTTTCTAGCACAGTAGTTGTAAATTTGCACATGGGATAAAATAAGCTGTAAAACCAACTTAGATAATATTGTTTTGTAATTTAACCACTGCTTTAAACTGATTAACCTCATTTTGTCTTCCGGCTAGTAATCCTTTTTTTCAACATTGGCATATGCAGAACTAGGTGCGATATATACCGTATTTATAGAGTAAAAAAGCTATTTGTTTTCTTAGAAAAGCACCTACTGTTTTGACAATACATCTGAAAAAAACCCCCAACCTTTAAAAAATGCTAACTAAAGAGTTGGACAAGTCATAATATATCTAGCTTTTGTCCATGGCACTCAAGCATAAACCAAAAGCTCAGAGATACGTAATCTCTGAGGTAATTCAGTCTGATAGGAGGATAATTCTACTTGTGTATAAGCCCAGGGGCCCAGTGGTTAACCATCCCCAATCCTTTCTTGGCATTCATTTTTCAAATCAAAATAGTCAAGAAGGCTATTAACTTACATATTTTTCTAGCATCATAAAGTTATATGCCCTAAGGTTAAAATAACAGATTGGGGTTGGAACAGCACAAAGACATAAGTCTGAGTTTGGAAGAGGGAAGAATGCATTGGGGTAGGAGTGTGCATGGAGGAGACTGGAGGGAGAGAATTTAATTTTGTTACTGGAAATCTGGCAATTCCACATTATTTGTTTTTCAGTGTTCTGAAACAAGCTGAACCTGCAAGAGACCTAAGAAGACCAATTAAGATAGCAGATGAACTAATTAAATAGTTTGTCTTTTCGTTATTGCTGATAATCCAACTATGCCAGAAAAAGTATTCTCGTTCTGTGCTAGAGGAGGTTGCCCAAGTGGAATACCATGTAGAACACAGATTTGCAAGCGAGCCATCCATTCTCTGGGGAGAAGGAGCTGTAGATGCCTATTATGGCATTTTTTTCTAGTTGGCTGTGAAACTGATTTTGAGATCAAGAGCTTTTTAAAGGAGAAATGGAATTTAGTTTGTCACATCTCCAGCTGTGTATCGTAAAAGTTGCATTTATTAAAAGAGAATATTTCTTGTTGCTAGCTCATCAACCACTGGGTTTGTTAATACTAACACAAGAAATACAACATTATAGGACAGGGAACAGCAATGGACGTTTCACCTTTCCAGTGCTGTACGTTTAAAAAAAGTATCAGCAAAACAGTTGTTCTCTCGGTATAACAGAGATATTAATGCAGCAGAAAAGAGGTAGCGACATAAATAGCGACACTGAATTGTTCTAACATTTACAAGGAGCGAGACCAAAGAAGCTCCTAGCCTTTCCAGGAAAATGGTAGGCAAAACTCAACTGTCAGTGCTCAGATGTCCCTGCTGGTACCGGCCAGGGCTGCAGACTGCAGTAGAGTTTCTAATACAGACAGCAGATGAGAGAAACACGTTAATGTTTGTCAGAATT
Source organism: Buteo buteo (assembly GCF_964188355.1). Taxonomy (NCBI): domain Eukaryota; kingdom Metazoa; phylum Chordata; class Aves; order Accipitriformes; family Accipitridae; genus Buteo; species Buteo buteo. The sequence goes on along the minus strand of NC_134171.1, from coordinate 30,380,867 downwards.
CGGCACTGCCAGCAGAAAGAGGAGCTCCCTACCGGCTCCCCTCCCAGGAAGGTACCCCTGCTGCCGCTCTCGCGGTGTCACAGACCTGGGCGGGAGAACTGGCCGAGGCTAACCCGTGGGGAGACCAGGCCCCGGACCGGCTAGCAGGAGCGCCGGGCGGGCAGCCCTCACCAGGCGCCCAGGCCACGGCGGCTCCTCTGGGGACGGGCGGCGCCTCGGGGAGCCACCACAGCACAGCCCCCGCGGCCGGAGGAAAGGCCTCGCCGCCGCCGGTAACCCCGCCTGAGACACCTGGGCCGCCGCCGGTAACCCCACCTGAGACACCTGGGCCCCCGCCGCCTCCCCGCAGAGACCCCGCTGCCGCCGGCCGCCGGCCCCAAGCGACCCCACAGCCGCCGGCCCCAAGCGACCCCACAGCCGCCGGCCCCAAGCGACCCCACAGCCGCCGGCCCCAAGCGACCCCACAGCCGCCGGCCCCAAGCGACCCCACAGCCGCCGGCCCCCGGCTCTGTCACGGGGGAGGAACGGCACCGCCCGCTGTGCCCTGCCGTGCCGTGCCCCGCCCCTCCCCGCCGGCGGGCAGCCAACCCGCGCCCGCCGCGTCATCCCGCGGCGCCGCCGGCGCGCCGGGCACGTGTGCGGTGTGTTGTGGCTGTCAGCGCTGCCTACCGCCATGGCGGCGCCGGTGCCGGAGCTGCAGCTGCGGCGGCTGTGCCGGCAGGCCTGGGAGCCCGTGCTCGCCAGGGCGCGCCGGGCCGTCGTCTTCCTGGACGCGGCGTCCGCCGAGGCGCTGCACTGGGGCGGCGGCGGGGCGGGCGAGCTGCTGGCGGCGGGGGCGCTGGCCGTCAGGGCGCTGCCCGCGGAGGCGGCGGCGGGGGCGGCCCGCGCCGTCTTCGTGGTGAGCGGGGCGCTGCGGGGCGGCACGGCCGCAGCCGTGCGCGGCGTGCTGGGCCAGGGCGCCGTGCGGCACTGCGTGCTGGTGTCCGGCGGCGAGGCGGAGGGCGGCGGGCCGGCCGAGCTGGAGGAGACCCTGCGGCGGTGGATGGGCGAGGGCGGCCGCGCCGAGGTGGTGCCGCGGGGCCCGCCGCTCCTGGCGCCCGTCTCGGCGGAGCTCTGCCTGCTGCCCGCCCTGGCGGCGCTCCGCCCGCCTCTGCCCGGCCCCGGCGGGCCCGGCCCCGCGGAGGTCGGGCCGGCCGCCCTGCCCGCCGAGCTGCGGGCGGCGGTGCGGGCCCTGGTGGGCGACCTCGACGCGCTCTTCGCCGCCCTGGGCCTGCGGGAGGAGAGCTTCGCCGTGGGGGCCCTCAGCAGGGTCGTCGCTGCCGAGCTGGCAAGCTATGCCCCGGCCAGGAACAGGAGGAGGACGGCCGCCAACAAGGCCTCCGTCGTCTTCGTGGACAGGACGTTGGACCTCGCCGGTAAGAAACCCACCGCTGGCGGGGGCTGCCATCCCTGCGGGCCCGTGTCCACCCCATGCGGAGGTTTTCGGATAGTTGCAGGAGTCCTCGTGGCCCAGGAGCACGTGTAGCACCACGGCCATGGCGGTTGCTCACACATCCTTGCTCCCTAGCGGGTCACGGAAACCAAGGGTGAAGCAGGAGGCTCTGCTGGAAGGACAAGGCTTTGTTTCTGGCACTTCCACGTTGCTGCATGCTAGAGACCTTAGCTGTGCCTGTGTGTCATCCCAGGGCATAAAGGAAATGGCCTGGTGGATTACTGCGAAGTATTTCCCAGCGTATCTACTTGTCGCCCTTAGCATTATGCTTGTCTAAACAGATATACGTCTACATATATGCTTAGCTGTATCTATATGCCCGAAAGTATCTCTCTGTGTGTATATATGTGTGGTTTTTACATGCTATGCATTATACTTAGTCTTTGAGTGAAGCAATTGCACGTGGCTGGTGGTGTTAACTGGGAAAACATTATGTTTGAGTGAAAACAATAGAGAATTGTTTATACAACATGTTCGTTTGCTTCCCGGAACGTAAGAATGGACCAGATGGTAAATTTAATACTGCCAATTAATGCAGAATTGATGCAGAAGTTGAGGAGCGTAGAGAGTGGTGTGAGAGTCGACTGGGAAACTTTTGGAAGGAGAATGTCTTGTATTGTAATCGACCCATGAGCTTGCTAAGTGAGGTGAAGACTTTTAAGTTGGTAAGGTTGGTAAGATGTGATATCAAAAGGTCAGAAAGGGAAAGAGTGATTGAACAAATCACCAGGAGGGTGCTGGGCCAGTGACCCAGAAAAAGTTTGTATCAGGCTCTCACTTCTGGAATAACCATCTTTCAGAGAAAACTAAACTTGGAGAATAATTGTTATAGGAGGGCCTGCATTCACTTACCCCATCATATTATGGATAAACCTGCTCACATATACAGTATGTGGGCCTGGTTCCATTTGCATTGCATATGGTCAATAATTAAGGTTGTAATTTTGCCAGGTGACCCGTAGCAAGTGTTTGGTACAATGTTGCACCTGCAGCTCATCTGTTCCTGATTTTTCTTCCCCCGCCCCACCCTCAATTTTGGCTTTGTGTGTTGTTGCACTGCTGTAGGGTTCATAGCCATTGACAATGTGCTGAAGAGCAGCTATGGAGCTGGGTGGTTAATGCTGTGCTGTGGTTTGGGAAGATTGCTGGGAAGGCTGCAGGAGAGTGGACTTGGATGAAGAGCCTTGAAATGAAACTGTGAGAGGAGTGCCCATTGGGGGTGGGAACCAGTGAAACTGGGTAAGGATTTGTGCACTCAGGTGGTGGGAAGAGTTAAAAACAAGAAAAGGAACTGGAAATTGTGGGTGACAGGGAGCTGCCTGACAAGGAGACTGTTGAGGAGGCATGAAGAGAGATAACTGGTACCAGCTTAAATTTGAGAAGTGAAGTCTGGGTTCTTGTACATCAGTAGGAGAAGTTTTTTTGGAGAAAACATCAGGGCTGTGGTGGGGCAGCTTTGGAGGGGATGCATCAAAGCTCTTGGAGTAAGGATGAGAAATTAAAGTATTGATTTCTTTAGGAATGTATTCTCTTCGGTATCTGTAACTGAGACCAAGATCCGTTCATGCAGCCATTCTTTTGTTATCAGCAAATGTCTCCAGAATTCATTGACAGCTTCATTGAAGCCTTCCTATGCTTTGGACATGATCCCATACTCTTGCCATCAAGTACAGTGCAAACTGAAGGAGGAAAAATATAGTACATTTCAGAGGTAAAGCACTATATGGACCTGAATTTAGTGCCACACAATGAGATTTGTTTCATTGGTTTGATAGAAATTCTACAGTAAAAAGTACACAAAAAGAACAGCATTTATGTTGTGAAATCAGTTGTCAAGAAATAGGAAAAGACAGGATTAAGTTGTACCTGAAACCGTAATTTTCTTAGGTGTATTCAGCCTTTATATACTCTCTCCCCTGGCCCGCTACATCCAACTCCACTGCTTGGCCTTCAGGTGAATGAATGAATCTGTTGAATTTCAGCCTTACACTTTGTAAAAGCTAAAGTTTCCTATCTGCAAGTTCCCATCTTGGTATTGGCAACTGGGTCACTGGATTTTTTTTCAAGCTATGGTATGTATTTGCAGTCAGCAGTGTAAAAATAATTTTTTTTTTTCCTCAAATAACAGCTCAGTGCAGGTGGAAGTCTTTGAGGTAGACTTTCTCATTTGCAGCTCATTTCAAAAAACTTTTTAAATCTCCCCTCTCTAAAGATGAAAGATTTTGCATTTAATTTGTAAATGTCTTATTGATACCTGAATCTTGTCCAACATGTGGGCTGCAGATATGAGAAATGGTTATGTATCCATGAATTATGAGAATGCTTTCATATTCCAACCACTTTGACAAAAACCTGGAAGTTCATTGGAGTAGGTGCTGGGCTACTCTCTGATTAAGTCAGGCTACTGCTTTGAACCAGGTGACTTTGAATCACTCTGAGTAGGCTATCGGGAGGCAAATATTTTCTGACTCAAAAGACCTGAATGGAATACGGCTTTAGGTAGCTCTGGGCGATGTCTAAAGGAGTTGCAGTAACAGATGTCTTATTTTTGGCTCATGTTCCATGCTTATCTACAGCAAATAAGATGTTAGGCTAGAATAACAAATAGAAATCAATTAGTGTTACTGAAAACTAATAGTAAAAATCAAACTATCTCAAAAGTGCCTTTTCTGGTGCTGCAATTGAAAACAACTGAACTGAGGGAAAATACTGGTACTTAAATAAATATTAAAACTTTCCACTTTAAAGAACATACTGAAGAAGTATTAAGTACATTTTGGTAAAGAACTTCTGTCAGTGACATGAAGCTGTATTATCTTTGTTGTGACAATTATTAAAAAATAATTAATCACATACAAAATGGTACATTTTTCTATCAAAAAATCAGAAGGCATCTGTCTAGGTTAGCATTCTAGGTTCCGTGAAGCAAAAGAATATCTTCTGAGTTATTACTCTAAAATTTGGATTGAGCTCTATCGAATACTTTCTATAATCTATATTTTGTATGTTCAGCATTACTTATGCATGCTTTATTTAAGTAGAGAGGAAAATACTGAATTAAGGTAAATAATTCTCCTTTTTGTCCTGTATGACATATTGTTCAGCTGAGCTGTTACACAGATCTTTTTATGGACTTTTCTGCCCTCACTGCAGTGGCGTGGCTTCAACTGGGGATGACATGGATACTGCCTACCCCTGCAGTGTAGGATCTTGTGGATAAAGCAGTGCCCTGGAAAGTGGGACATGTATTTTTATGTGCAGGGGAGATCACAGGCTTAGTACTGTGTGCTCATTTCTTGAATTCTGATTGTATAAAACTTTGTTACTGATGCTGTATGTATGTGTAGTGCTTCTTTTTTTTGCCTACTTACTATTTTAAAGTTCACTAACTTTGCTTTAAAAAGCAGAGTAAATCCTCCCAGCTAGGGTGGTGCTCTCATAAATGACACTGGTTAAAGTCAGAGCTAACTCTGGCACCTTAATTCCCCTTTATTTTTCTCCTCTAATATTTGCGCCCCTAAATATTTGCGTTGCAATACCATATTGTAACCCCATGCTCCTTCCATGTGTTTCTTAGTCACCACCCTGCCAGCATTCACACCTTTTATGAAGCAGTTTTTCCAGCTTCCCAGATTTCCTTTTTCTTTCGTAAGCTCATTGATACCTTTCAGATATTGGTGTTCAGAACAGCTTGATGTGTTTCTCTTTCCAGTCCCTCGGTGCTTTGCAGTATTTGGGACGTGGGCTGTTCTAAGTGCAGGGAATAGGGAGGTCTCACCCACTGGTAAGTGCAGGTGATTTTGAAATGCAGTACAGTGAGCAAAAGACAGAGAAGAATGAATAGCAGGGGGGTGCCTGTGCAGTTAATGTACAGCTTTGAATAATAACCTTTGTGTGAGGAGTGTTGAAGTTGGGTATTTCAGTGCCAGCAGCAACAGCACTTTTATCTTCCCCTAGTGCTTTTGCATGTATCGATCAAAATCACAGGAATGTTTCCCCACAGCCAAGGCTGCAAACTCAGGTTTAACTTTCTGTATTATCTCCCTCACTGTCAGCCAGGCATCATTTTTGCATCACACCCTTGCATTGATTGTAATGTTTTCAGCCTTGTAACAGATAAAAAGTGCACAGTTCAGGCACTTATCGATGAAGTGTAGATACCATTCCCTTTCAGTTTCTGGGAGCAGCCACAGTGATGAGAAAGTTGTGGTGTGCTTTAATTGCCCTACCACATAATGCCATTCATAGAGGAGGATGAGAGTGAAGACTAATGTAGACCCATGCCTTTTTGGTAAAGTCTGGTTCTGACTAATATCTCCTTTTGATCATTTTTGTTTTAAACTGTTTGTTTGTGATTGTCTATTTCTTTCATTATCTCTGTCATGTTTCTGATTTGCAGTGCTTTACTCATGCTTTCTTTGATTGCAGCATCTTCCAAGTTGATGCATTGGTGGATTGACACTAATGCCTTTTTAAAGGAAACAAAACCATGTTTTTTTCTTCATTACCATATAAGCTGAGGTCTTGAAAACATAAATACTGAGGTCTGTAGAGTACAGTAGTCCCTTCTTTATGAACCAGGCTGGGGCTTTGACATAGGAAGCAACTGATGCTTAAATTATTGTAGTTCCTTGAGGTTGTAGACTACAGCTGTGAGGAGTGATGGCAACTGAAAATATTCGAGTGGTGTCAAGTCAGTGCTGCAGGTCAGGGTGCAGCTTCTGCTATGGTGTGTTTTGTAAAGATTCTGCTACTGTGGAATAGGCACGCAAATTTTTATAATAGGTTTTTAAATGCTTCAGATGTTAAATTTCTTATAGAGGCTTTATGGAGATAAGCAAATAAATGGAATGAGTTTTGCCTATTTAAAGAAAACTGCAGGTGGCTGGGTCAGTGCAGAGGGCTTGGAAATTACATGAGCCTTGATGGTTAAGTGTTTCTTATCTCCAAATTTACTACTCTTTACATATGTTGCAGTAGCTGGCTGTGAGAGGTGGGGAATCTGTCATATTTCTGTGGCAGCACTCTGATGCTGCTGTGCTTGGCTGTGGGCTTCTGTGCTTCTACTGCTGGGCTACAAGTTTTTTTGTTTTTTTGTGAGTGGGGGTTGTGGTTTTGTTTGGGGGGGTTGATTGTTTTTTTCTTGGTTGGGATTTGGGTTTGTTGCTGTTGTTTTGTGTTTTTTTTTTAAGATTCAGTAGCCAGCATAGTGGGACAGATAACTGACTACTTTGATGTTCCTTTGTCTGTACAAAGAAGAATGTAGATCTGTCTTTTGGCAGGGCAGAAGGATGCTCTAGTTTGCCTTGAATGCTGCACAATGGTTCCTGGGAACATACAGGCTGCTTTCCAGCACTGTTTAACAAGGTCAGCTTAAGCTAATGCTGGATGAAAGAATATGGCAGAACATTGATAAGCTTTGGAACTGCAACTCCAAATATCCAGCGTCTTTCAAGGGAATAGGTGTAAACGTTTGTGCCTTCTGATATTTTAAACCCTGCACTCACTGAGGTGATGCATTCCCTAAGAAAGTTGCATCACAGAAATTGTCCTGGTAGAGTCCTTTAGTGTAAAGTCTTCCTAGTGGTGATGTTATTCAGAATAGCATTGGGTGAATGTGTAGTGTTGAAACATCAGGAAAACTGGAATGGGTTTGTCCGTGTATCTTTCCAAAATCACCAGTTCTGAACTAATCTACAAAGTAGTTAAAACGGCAGATGTTGAGAAAGCTTGATAGTGGGGGCAAGATACGCCTTGCATACTGTTTTGGTGCACACTGACTTACATGTAACCTCTGATTGAAGGAAAAGCCCCCAGCAGAAATTAGCTGCATTAGTTGTTGGCTAGTGAGCAATGCCTTTGTAGAAGAACTGTTTTCTACTTCAAGCTCCTTGTGTTTAGCTGCTGGCATTGAAGTCTTCCCATTACCCAAGCTCTCGTGTTGCTTCTGTGGTGTGCAATTGCTCCTTAAATCTGCTTTTTGTTTGTTTGTTTTGTTTTTGAACCAGACAGTAGAACCAGTAGGAGAATGTAAGAATTGCAGTACAAATGGTGTGATATAGGGCTGGTAATGGGTTTAGGAAAATATTTTCTTGTATGCATGTCATTGATGCCTTTTGGGGGGAAGGGAGGGTGTAGTTAATGAGTTCCTGGCTCATTCCTAAGGAACTGGTTGGTCGCCTTTGCCAATTCTGACAGCAACAACCTGTATCAAATGTCACGTATTTCAGTTTGTAACCCTTAATGAGAAGAAAAAGTAAAATTAGAACAGCGTGATGCATAAGATTTCCTGTATCCTCAAGGCTGGATATTAGCCTGGTGTGAAGACTCCTGTTTTGCATTGGTCACATAACTTCTCCTTGTCACTTTAACACCTGATCTGTGTGCACATTGGCAGCATTAAAAACCGCCAGCTGCCTTGAACACCATTGGTCATGAGAAGCTGCTGAGCAGCCTGTTGACTGTCCTCAACAGTGATGAGGAGAGAGGATGGAAACCAGTGCCATACACCCTGCTGAAGTCAGTGCAATTTCCTGTCCTAATCTTCTGAAGTTTAACTGTCTTTCCAGCCTTGGTTGCTTTGTGTAGTTGGTCAGCAGTGATAGCGATTTTTAAAACCTCCAGGAGATGTTTTCTGATTGATTTGGTAAGTCACAGCAAAAGCCATTAGCACCTGTGGACCAGTGGGAGTCTCCAAGGAGTAGCAGTTGTGGGAAGGAGACTGAGATGACACTGGCTGATCATGGAAGCAACTCGAATGTGCCAAGACTTCCCCCTGTGCCAAGGAGACAGGAGGGATATTAATAATTAATGTGGGTTTACTTGCATTTGAGGTGTTTCCAGTTTAGCTAAATGTCTTGTCTAGCTAAATGTTGCTCTCGTGCAGCAAGTGTGGAGACATAGACGTTGCTTCCAGTACGTGGGGGTGTGGGTTCAGAAGATTACCATCTGTTTTCCATGTCTGTAACTTTGCGAGTGTTGATAACTGCAGGGTGGCTGACAAGTGACTGACCTAGTAAGAAGAATGTAGGGATTTTGGAGAACAGATGGCTTAGGGAGTCATAAAGACAACCCAGCTCATTTCATCTGTACTTCAGTGGTATAAATCTGGCTGGGGATGGTAGAAAGGAAGGTTGCTGTCATTCTGTGACTATTACAATCTCTGGTGAAACAAATTGGTAATCTCAATCCAGCTGAGCGGCCAGGTGTCCGCATTGCAGTACTACCACATGCTGGACACGTGTGTCTTCCTTGCCTTCTGTGGATAGAGGCATTGCCAGCATGGAGTTTGACTTTACTTTTCTCCTCCCTTTTCATCCTTGCTTCTCTTTTCAACTTCTTCTACAATTCAGAATAGTTGACAAACCATGAGGTGGTTTTACAGCATGGATACCTGGCTGCTGTAGATGTACCGGAGACAACCTTCTGCTTATCCAAGAGCAGTTAATAATCTGACCCCACTGATGTTCTTGATGTAAGGGCCTTGTTTGGATTTATGGAGCATGTGAAGCTACTTCAGCTGTTGAAAAAGACCTCCTCTGTCTTTGGAAATGATGAAAAGTGAGAGCAGATAGGTTGCCACATGGACAGACTTTGACGGGAGTGGGACCATAGCCTGAAAGATCTTTTTCCTGCCTCTCAATGGTGGCTTCAGAAGTCCCCATTCTCCTGTGAGTAAAGCCAGGAGCACAATACTAAGCTCAGAACTGGTATCCAGCCCTGTGGTAATAGCTGAACCATAGCTAAAGTGGCAGAATACAAATACCTTCAACTTGTTCCTGACTTAAAGGCAATAAGGTTTCTGGTCGCCCTCTCTGACTTTTTCATCTGTAGTGTGTGTCATGTTTTTCTGCTTTGGCTTGGTTCACAGTCTTAATATTTTGTCAGTTGGTTGTAGCGCCTGTGTTGAGAGTTTGTGAATGGAAAGAAGAGCATGTGTGTTTGAAATCAAGAGAATTGAAGAAAACGTGCCAACTGGAATTTGGAGTTTCTCTTGGAACATGGTCAAAATGCCATTTTATACTATGTAACTTGGGTTGGTTTAGTTATTTTGTGTTGGTTTCACCTGAGCTGCCCTCAGTCCATATAGAAGAAATCATCTTGACAGTGACATGTCATTGGTAATTGTTTATTTTGGTAATTTGTTATTTTGATATTATGCTAGCCTATCTGGATAGCTATGTATTCAACTTGCATACAGCCCTTTTAAGCACAGTCCTATTAGTTTAGGTAGAAGAGTATACTTTGCATGTGAGTATATTATGAATGTTTGCCTGTGTTTTTTTAATAACCATTGCAAATCTTGTTAAACAAGTTTCTTATGCAAAGAGAAACATTTTGCAAGTTTAAGTGCAAAATCAATGAATATCTAACAGCTGTAAAATTAAGTCTAATTTATGCTTTTTAAATGAATCTTTCTGAAATGTTATCAATGCTTTTAACTTCAAACATTCCAGAAATTAATTTTACTTTTGTAGCAAAATAACTTTGAAAAGCTAAATGTGGTCTTCTTGTTATGACTACCAGTGTCCTTCTCACCAAAACATGGTTATTATTTTGCTCTCAATTCCTTGTGGTTTTTGTGTTGTGTTGTTTTCGTTGTTTTTTTTTAATTCTAGTTATATACCTGACAGTTTTGGTGTCTTTTTCTCACCCCAGGAGCAGTTGGTCATCATGGTGACAATCTTGCAGAGAAGATACTTTCTGTGCTTCCCAAGCTTCCTGGCCACAAAACCGATGTGATGGTTAACATGGTAGAACTTACAGCACTGCAGACTACAGATGAAACTTGCAGTATTATAGCACCTGGCTGCTTAGCACAACCAAAGTAAATGTTCTTTTCTTCTTTCCTTTTTTAAGATGCTGAATATGTTTGTTATCTCTTTGTGAAAAAATGAACAGAGAACAAGTTTTTTCTTTAAAAAAAAAATAATCAAGCTTACAGCAAAACCCCATCTGGTCTTAATTCTGCTGGAATATAATCATCTATATGTGTGCGTGAAGTGAGTGGACCAGATAAGACTCCCAAAAGAGGGAGATTCTCAGGACCTCTTTAGGTTTGGGTTGTTTAAATTGCTGTAGATTAGTCTAATAGAATTCTGTATGGTTTAAACACCAAAAATTCTTCCTTGCGACGTTTCTTTTTCTGCCTAAGTATCAGGTCATACAAACAGGTAGGTCTTAAGTGTGGCTTCCTTTTCCCATAAGCCTCTTTAGAAAGTAAGCTGCATGCTGAATTCTTGTCAGAGTACCTGTTAACTTAAGGTTTTATCCCTGTTTTCCAACACAATAGCTGTGGAGAAAGATAATTAGGCACAAATTTAGGTATACAGACATCTTCATGAGGGCCTGGTTTTTGCTTAAAACAAGGACAACCTAAAAGCAGTAACTTTGAACAATTGTACCTAGCTGTGTATAATTTGTAGCTAAGACTTTGCTTGTAAAGTGCATCAAATTTGATGTTTCACTTTCTAAATTTAGTTGTCCAAACTGAAACTTTCCTGCAGCTTCTGTTAACCATGCATAAACCAGGAAATACACCAGGTGCTGGTTTCAGTCCACAAAAAAATTTTGCTCGGCAGTGCTCTAGAAATTCATGCAGTGCAAAGGAGATTAAAAGTTCTTTCTCTTTTGCTATAGTGTTCCCCCCATATATTAGAAAAGGGTTTTTCAAGATGGGCTGTCTAATGTAGTTTCTATTCTGTTTTTACTCCTTTTGGTGCTTCACACCTGTGCTCTACTCCCTCTTCTCCCCCCGGCAAAGACTTCACAGAAGACTTTCCACTGTTTCAACATATGGTCTGTATTTTCTGAGAGCCTGCAGATCTTTGTCATCTTCCATCTCTCACACATGCTATAACTGGGTCCAGTTTCTAGGTTTCACATGGCATAACTGTCTTCCTTAGGAGTTGGAGAGGAAACATTTCCTCATATAGGTGGACTCAATTGTAAGTTGCTGCTGGGGTGACTTAAATAAAATTTGTTCTGGTTTTCTTCTCGTTGGCTGCTTTCCAGTTGACCTCTGAAGTAGAAGTGAGATGTCCTTAAGATCTGTCTACACAGCAAAATGAAGAGGTCATTGCCTGTGGTAGACATGCTGTGGTAGCTGTTGGTAATGCTAACTTTGAGTAGCTACCAGAAATAAAGAAAACTTCTGGCAGCATGGACTAAGAAAAAAAAAATTTTTTTTGCCCTGAAATTGTTGACCTGTGCTACCACTTCATTATTCCTAACATTATTGACGTTGAGGAGGCTAAAGCTAGTGCTAGTATGCCTTCCCATGCTAAAATTATGACTTCAGTCATATATTCATGTTTTTAGGAACAGCCAGCAGAGTTTTATTGTGTTCTAAGGTGGCTAATAGTATATATACCGAGGTTTGTTTGCCTGTTTGCTAGCTAGCGGGAAGGTGCTTTGTGTTAACAGTATGGTTAGACTTAACATATTTTGCAAAGTCTCTTACGGACACAAGTGGTTAAAGAACAACAGGATTTGGCTACAAGGTGCAAGTGCAATAAAGTTGGATGACAACAGCTGATACCTGGTATCAGGGCAGTGGCATCATTACCATACCAGTTTGTAACAGCTTCCCCAAAATACCCTCCCTCTGCAAAGTCATCTTACAGAATCTGTTACACTGGAAATTTTTAAGAACAGATTAGGAAAATAGTGGTTTAAATACGATTGATCTTGCCTTGGAGCAGAGCAAAGGGACTAGACGATGTCTCAAAAATCTCTCCTGTGATCATTGTTCAAAACTGAAGAAGCGTTGCGTGCCTGAGAATAGTCTCCAAACTCCAAAGAATGTGAGTCTGTGATATTCAATCCTGCATCTTTCACTTTCTCCAGCTACATAATGATTCGGAATAGTTTCTAATTTAGAATAGGCATTTCAAAACCAGCTTAAGACAGTTGGTGAAGAGTATTAGAAACCATAACAGTGTCTGAACATGTGGCTGAAGGTGGTAGTTTCCATTCTGTTCAACAGGACTGTGTTCTTAGCGTTAGATTATAAATGTCAGCACTAATCATCTTTGCTAGTGTAAAATGGTTGAAGTTCTTCTGAAGCACTGAAATGGATTTAAAATTCCCACCAGTAACTTTCCATGTCAATTCCGTAAGAAATTCCATGGGATGCTCTTAGTTCTTCATCAACATGGTTAATGCCATTGGTAGCTGGCTCAAAAGTGTTTCTTGTAATTGAAAACTTAAGTCTTGATTTGTATTTGTAAATGATGCATGGCAAGGAGTGTTCCTCAGCTTGTAAATTTTCTATTTACTCTGGCGAGTGAAAGTGCCAGCACCTTTCCCAGAGACAGGACCAGTAACCTCAGTTACACCCAAATGGAATGTGTGGGGGCTCTTTTACGTGAAATTTTGTGATCAGACTGTGGCATTTCACAGACTCACATATTCAGAATATTTTTCAAATGTTTTCATTATTTTCTCTCAAGTAATATTTGAGCATGCTGGGGGGGGGGGGGGGGCAAGGGGGAGAGGTCTGTTCCTTCCACACAGCTTGCTATATTTAACTTTTCTTATGGAATGCCTCTCCAGCAGAAACATCTGGGCTCAGTTACAGAGTTAGCAAACAGAATTAATGAATAATTTATGGCTGGTGTGGTGAAATAAAGCAGGGTTCTTTTCTCAAATCTAAGGAAATAATGGGCTTCTTTAAAGATTTAGATGAAAATGTAAATGCCATATGCTGCTTAAGTTACTGTACTTTGAAGGTGCTCTCTTTGTGAGGAAGGGAATTTCTTTAAAAAAAAAATCTATTCTAGAATTCTTAATTTTATTAGTCTTAGCCTCAAAAATCTTGCAAAGTAATTGCTTGCCCTACTGTAGTCACTGACATGTTGCTGCTCTGGTGTGAATGTTAGTTGAGAGTTACGCTCTTTGAGAATTGTGTCAAAATATTTTACTCATTTTTATATAAAGATGGATATATATTTAAAAAATGAAAGTTTATAGATATAAAACTAAAGACATCCACTCTTGATCAGAACTGTTGGTTTCTGATTAGGAAAAGTGATAGCCACCCTGTCCTTTCAAATAAACGATGCATAGTAGAAGTGGAAATTGTAGTGAAATCTTAATGGCAGAGGTAATTTAAAAAAAAATATATTGATTGCAGCTCTTTCTGTTTGTATTTTGATAACCCACACAGTGTTTTTGGAGGAATTCCTCCAAATTTCAGCTTCTGATTTTAAGTGTACATGCAGTGGTTTCTAGGAGTTGTTCGCTTGGATGAACGTCAAGCTCTCCATGTTTGTGAGTCATCCATCCTGTCCATTTGATAACATTTTGGCCACTTTGTTTCTCAAAGCACCTATCTTGTGTTTTTAAGATTAGTATTTTATCATGTGGAAGCATCCTGCTGTCAGTAATGGGTTTATCTTGATGGAGGTTTATCTTTCACTGTTTTCCACCTCTTGCAAGCTGGGAGCTGAGGTGCGTGGAGGCCCCACAGTTCCATGAAGCCCCAAATCAGGGTTCAGATGCCTGCATCCTGGCCACAGGTCTGCGGCATGTGACAACAAGAAGTAAAGAGTTATATGATACTGAACTGTGGGCATCTGAAGAAATATGTATGTTTGCTCTTTTTTTTTAATCTGCTTTCCTATTACCCAGGAACACTTTTGATGTGCTCATGTATTTTGCTGAATAAACTGAATACTTAATTTGTTTATGCATATTTCAATAACTTGCTGAATAGAGATTTCTTGACTGTTTTTCCAATTTTGCTTTCTTTCTCCAATCTTTGCAAGCTTCTTGGAATTCAATGTGGTGTTAAAAATCTCAGAAAAATACCAGTTTCTTATTTAAAATACATATGTATGTAATGCAATATACAAAGAACCATGGGTTCTTAGAGCAAGCATTTTTCCATAAAGATGCAAAACTGTAATGTAACACACTTCACGTTTGGTCTGCTATGCCTAAAGCAATTCAATGAGCAATACAGCTGAGGTGTCTGGGCACTTTTGACAAAGCAGATGGAGCCACTAAATCATGTGGATTTGGATTGGGGGGGGAAAATAACAAGTTCAGAATGAGGTGATCATGTTGATGGGTGTGATGCAGAAAGCATTGATATGCAGGCCAGATGTCTGAAATGTGGCACTCGCAAAAATCTTTCCTTAGGTCTTTGTATGAGAGGTGGAAGGAGAGGTGTGCTGGTTAAAAATAAGGGCATTCCTGGAGAGGTGATAGTAAAATTTCAATGTCTCATGTTAATGGCAGTTGAAAATACCCACTTCTCCTAATCCTCCATAGTTCTGAGGTGGTTATTCCTATTCTGGACTGATTAGTACTTTTGTTGACAAGTGCTAAAACTGTTACTGTTTGGATGAAGAAGAAAGCTCTACTCCAGCCACACCTTTGCTCCTGGGCGTGATGTGATGATGCAGTGCTCTCCTTGTACTGGTGGGACTTTGACAGCCCTCAGCATAGAGGAAGGCTGTGAGGTGAATGGACTTGTATTCCAGTCCTGGCTCTGCTGTTGGCTTGCTACTCCTGTTTCTTCTTCTAGTCCTTGTCCAAGGAACTTGTTTTTTAAACCAGTAAACCAGGGAATTTCTCAGGACACAAGTTTGCAGACCACATGGCAGAAAATCCTAAGGGTTCTGGTCTTTGGGAGGGTACAAATAATGTTGCAGATGATCACATGAGGAGTTAAGGTGTTAGTTCAAGCAAAGGCAGGATCTCCATTTGCCCTTTATTCGGGACTGTGTCCTTCCCACTCCTGTGCACGGTGTTTTGTTGCACTGGGGAGAGGGGACTGTTTTGAGTTGTCCCGCAAGCCCCCTTTCCTGGGAGCTGATGGAACAGCAATTCCAGTGGTCTCTGTAAAACACACCACTGCAGCGTTTGTTGAAAAATCACCTGTATCATGTGAGTTTAAAATGAAAGATTATTTGTGCTTGTATGGCAAAGAAAAGAGCAGCAAGAATTAAAACTGGAAAGGAGATTAAAGTCTCCTTTTAAGCAGGGTAATAACTTTTTTTGAATGGCTGAGTCTATTCTCTTGATATATATCTCCCCCCCCCCCCCCTTTTTTTTTTTAGCTGGGGAACAAGCATCTGAAGGATATCAGAGTGATGTTCCTCTTAACACTGAATTAATTGCAAACTAAGCTTTGGGGGGACGGTTCTTGGATCTTTGTGGTATTTTCAATTTTATTTTTTAAGTATTTCCTTTATGCCAGATGTGGGTGGGTTTTTTTTTCTTTTAATTAATATCTACAACTTTTTTGAATGCATAAGCTTATAAAAGATCGTAATAAGAAGGTAATTTAGGACTGTTATTCTTGAATGAGTTGGGAATTTATGGCATAAATTAGAGTAATTTTCCTTTCTGGAATGTTAATATTAAAGAGGAAATGTTAATACTACAGTAAGAAAATCCAGATGACACTACTATATTGCTTTATATCCACTGAGAGTCTTGTGGAAGAGGAAGGGTAAACCAAAACAATGGATGGCGAGGCTCTTTCAGATGGGGAGAGGGGTAGCTGCACGCTGTAAACCACTTTTGGATTTGCCCCGGTATGTTGTTGGTGGTTCAGCAGCAGTGGGGTGCTGCCAGGGCTCCCTGCCTGTCCCTGCTTTTGGGGTGCTCCTCCAGGTTTTCTGCTGCTGGACGCTTCCCCCTACTGGGAGCTGAGCGGTCCTGCTCTCCCAGGACCTGGCCTCCTGCCTCTGCTGCAGTGCCCTGCAGAGCTCTGCTCTTGAGGATTGCTTTAAACCTAAACTTAACCCCGCTAAGACAAAAAAAAACAACACCCAACCAGCCAAAAAACAAAAGCCACCACCCATGTAGAGCCTTTTCCTGTCTGCCTTTCTGAAGAAGGTGAGCAGCACTTCTACAGAGAAAGTGTCTTAACTGCAGGATTTATGAAAAGCAGGCATCACATCACATTAAAAAACCCCTGAAACTTTCCTTCACCAATGACAGGAGAAATCACAGCCCAGCCCTGTGCTTCTACCACTGAGGTCCATTTTCAGGGAGATGAGTTGGGCTTTACAGGGTTTTTCTTTTGACAGCTTTTGCCTTTTCAGCAATCCAGCCAGGAGACGCTTCTCTAAGCTGTGAGTCGGATAGCAGGAATGCCCCAAACACAGCATCCCCTGCTGCCACCACGTTCCTGGACTGGCAGTCTTCCTGCTCACCGCTTTATTTTACTCATACAGGCTCAGAGCACAGCCCTGAGTTGAGGCCTGTTCACAGTTTCCTTATTGTTTGAAATTTCTCAAGGTATCTTCTTGTTTGGAATAGTAGCCCTGGCTGCATCAGCTTCTGGGGTTTGTCAGTCAAGACAAGCTTTCCAGGAGATGCTTTCTGCTCAGTTTCAAACCAGCCTGAATCAAATGAACATAATTGACTGT
Source organism: Buteo buteo (assembly GCF_964188355.1). Taxonomy (NCBI): domain Eukaryota; kingdom Metazoa; phylum Chordata; class Aves; order Accipitriformes; family Accipitridae; genus Buteo; species Buteo buteo. The sequence goes on along the minus strand of NC_134171.1, from coordinate 30,363,986 downwards.
TGCCACAGGATAAGATGAACAAGCTGATAAGATTTATTATATCTTACAATAAATGTGTATATTTGCCTGGATCCTTTCAACACGGGACCTCCTGGAAATGGAAAAAAGGAAGGGGTGAGAGGGGTGTGCCGAGGGTGGAAAATTCTGGGAAGAGGTCAAGACCCCCAGCTCGCCTGCGCTGTGTAATGTACAGCATTGCTAGAACACCTCACTGCTGCTCTGCAAAACCCCAGTTTGCTGCAGTAGTGGGTTTGTTGAAGTAACCGGTGGAGGAATTGCATGAGGGTTCTCCATCCGACCAGGCTCCTGCATAATAGGTGCCATGTTTTTTTCAATCGCGTGTTATGACAGGCCTTAGAAGTTGCCTTCTAGATAAGAGGAAGCTTGAAGCTTATTTTCCTTGAGATAAAGAATGAATTGGGCTGACGAGCTCTCGGCATCAGCTGGGCAGTTCTTCCTTATCTGTGCCTCTCAGCCCACAAAAAGGACTTCTGGGGAATGTGGGAGGCTGGACTGCTCAAGACTTCGTTCCTTGTGCTTTGAGGACCTCTACCTGCACTGTTTGTCTGGGTTACTCAAGCTGAGTTTTCAGCCAGAATTCAGTTTTTTTTCCTGGGCTCTCTGACACTCTCATAGCCATCCTCGGAGTTCTAGGATCAAGAGATTTGAGATGCCCTTGCCTGTAGAATCTTCTAGCTGAAAATTGCAAAATCCAGAATCCTTGGTGCTTAATTTTTTGAAGACATATTTTTAGTTATGGAGAAGGACTCCCTGTATTTATATTATTGCTAATATAATCTCTATTTGAGTACTGTCGTTAAGTCCCAAGTTTTTGACTTTTTCCTTTGCCTGTTGAAAGACACAATAAATCTGAGTGTTACCCAGAATGTTGTCCAACCACCAACAGGTCTCTGTGTACTTCAGCTGCTTAGCCCAGCAAGGCAACTTAATGTCTGTAAGAAGCTTCAGTGAGTACAGTCCCTCAGCTAGTTTATGTTCTTTTCCTTGTCAGCATTGCTCTCTGTTCTGCAGATACATTTCCTTGTAATATGTAAGAAGGACAAATCTCTGTCTGATTAACTTCCACAAAGAGTAACTAGTGATGTCTGCAGTCAGAACAGAAAGGGAAGATCTTTATGTTGCTTAGGGGTGGTGGTTTTTTGGCTCTTTGCAGCATTTCTTTTAAAACTGACATCACTTTCTTGTTACCTTAATGTTTTTGTTTGTGAATTTTGCAAGTTTCTTTTTTCCCCTGTGTAAATTTGCAAACTGTTTTTCTCTTGGTGTGGCCACAGTGCATTTTCCTGCAGATGTATTTAGAGTTCAATAGCAGCATAAAGACTGTGTCTGTTTAAGCAGACTTTATGAATCTCCAAAGTGAGCTCTGATCTTGTGTTATAGTACGATCTCCCAGTAACTGTTGCTTTGGCTGACATTGTGAGATTTTTCTAAGACTAGCTCTCACTCTGCTTGGCCAACTGCCTTGAAGTTTGCCTCCTGAATGACCTCAACAACGAGGTTTTAAAATGCAGTGATATGCATTGGCCTTATTACATACTGTGGAATTACTCGTTTGCTTTTCAACCATAGTGCCAGAACAGAGGGTGACTGAGTGACCTGAAGGGGTGTTTTAGTTTATCATTCTCATACTATAAAGTAAGCCTGGTGTATCTTACAACGGAGAAAAATGTGCCATAATAGACTGATGAGAACAAATGATAGCTGCTCATTCAGATGATGAATCAATGTTTGGGAAGGAAACTATTATCTGTTGGCAACAGGTTTGGCTGCAAGTTTTGACTCTATGATTGGGATTCTTTCATGATTCCAAACTTAATATGAAACAGGAATCAAAACTTACACAGGCTAAAATTTATGTGAAGTGAGCTATTTACCTGGCAGAGCTTAAAGATGCTTTTACTCTGGAAAGTAGACAGAATCTGTGCATGGAGAAATATTTATCTGTTTTTATACAGATGAATACTTACACAGCTATTGATTTTAATTTTTTATAATTGATCCAAAAATACAGCCTCCTCTTCTGTTATTTAGCATGGCTTCTGTTATTTAGATGGCAGATCTTTGGATTCAAACTCATAAAGCCCAGCTTCAGTGCTCACTGCTCTTCGTACATCTTGTGTTCTTGAAGTGTAGCAAAGAGATGCTGAAATGAGTTTTGCTGCTGTATAGCTGTTTGCAGTTTCAAAAGTGGTTGTGAAAATTGACCAAACCAAGCCAATTTTTATGCCCTGATGAACTGCGGCCCAGAAGCGGTCCTTCTGCACGCTCTGGATGACTGTGCTACACCAAGTACCACTTAATTTCCATAGATTGTGAATGTATTTTCTAAAATGGTCTTCAACTGGGAAAGATTCCCATTTGCTGTGGGAGAGAACAGTTTTATGACCTTACCTAAATCTCTCCACGACTATACTACTTAATTAAATAAGCAACCAGAAAAAGAAATCCATATTGAGCCATTTTCAATTACTGGAAACAGCCGTAGAACAGGCACTGAATGTGTATGCTGCACGTGGATGCTTGTGCTCCAGTTACCCCTTAGAAAAAGGAAATTAACCTCAATAGAAAAAGCTGCAGTTCTTATTAATGACAGGGGAATATGTCATGGCTTCAAACATTCTTTGCACAGGTTGGAAAATACTATCAATGATACACTTGGTTTGGTGGTAAGAAGGGAATGTGGAGGAGGAGGGGAACTAGGCAGCACCTGACACACTTCTTCTACGAGCCCTTTTTAGGAGGAGGATGCAGTGTTAATATTGAATGACTACAGAAAGCCACTGAATATCCAGAGATTTTGGATTAGGGCAAAATTCTGCTCTCCTTACTCATTCTGTGGTAGGCAGAAGTGTGTCATGGAGGGGTGGTGAGAAGATATCCAGAACACAGGGTAAATATATGCAATGTAGACAGAAGTCCTTATCTCGTTCTCTGTGACAGATCAACCACAGTATGGAAGTGGTTATAAAAATGAAAGCCTGAGGCTGGAGCTTTATTCTTTCTGAATAGCTGTCAGTTTGGTTTTGAAGGCTAGAATTGGCCATATTAGGTTTGCATGAGATCTGAAGAAGCTAGGGCTCTAGGTTTGCATTGAAACTATGACAAATATGCTGCTTTGAAGTGAGAGGGGGGAATAAGGAAGATATGCAGGGCCAGGCCCTCAAGTTGATCTAAGTTTGCTTTCAGCAACATGCTAACAGAATCTGGACCTGCATGTTCAAATGACACATCTTTAAGATGTAAGGTCTGCTTCAGATTATTTTTTTACTATTTATTTTGGGTCTCCAGGTGTCTACTTGAATACTTGTTCCTAACTCATAAAGAGAGTTTCTTTGACTGTTTTAACTTGTCTATGCCATAAGACTTCATAAGCAATGATTTTTGTGGTAACTGAGTCACTTATGGAAAGGATTGTCTTTCCTTCTGTGATGAAGACATATTCCTGCACATTAAACCCTCAGAATGGCCTAGTCAGGAGGTAGCGTCGGTAACTCAAGGCTTTAGGCCAGCAAATGAGGGAGGGGGGGAGGTCAAAGGAGACTACCAAAAAGTGGCCGTGTAAATCAGAAACATTGAGGCGAGGGAATTCCTGGCATTCCATGGTATCTGGGTTTATTTTCTTACATTTCTCTAATAAGAAAAACACACTTCAGATGTGTTCTTGGTAAATGTTTTCACTTGTCTCATCTAGTTCTGCTGCCAAATGTGACCCAAAATATATTGGTTTTACATGCCTTGAGGACATCTATTGGATAACTAACCAGTGCATCTGTAAAAGTGGACTTGGCACTCCAGTGCAATCCCTGAATGTAGATTCAATTGTCAGCACCTCATTACTAACTGTTTTTTCACTGGAATCATTTTTATTAAAATAATCTTATGCAATAGCTTTAAAACATTGAACAGAATGCTCTAAAGTAACCTATTATGTTACATGCAGTATTCCCAAGTAATACATATGTTGTAAGGATCAAACTTTATTTTTAGCATAATTCATTTGCTTTGTCCAAAAACTAAATTAAAATCCCTGACAAGTAACTCTTTAATATACACATTTTAAAGAGCTGCTTGGCAAGAATTTTGATATACCTTGTAGTGTACAAAATCCTACTCAGAAGCTTTCAATTAACTTGATTCATACAGTAACTCAGTCTGGCATTCTGCATAAGCTGTCCTGCAGCTTGTAGGAATGAAACATTTTACAGAACCATTTTGTTGGACTAAAATGCAGCCAATTGAAACTCAGACAGGACTAAATGATGGTTATGAATATCAGAAAATTTTAAGAAATTATTTGTGTGCACTTTTTTCCTTTGCCCCTGCAGAGTTTGGCCACTGTTAGAGGAACAAGAGTGAATTTTGGGGTAATGCTGGAATGAATAAGGTCTGCTTTATTACAGTGACCAAGAGGGCTGTGGTGTATATGGGAAGCCTTTCAGCATCAAGCCTTCCCTTTACCTTGTGAAGTACTGTATATCTACATCTGCTAATTGGGAAACGGGGTGGGTCAGATTGCAATAAGAAATTCTAATTCCAACAGAAAGAATTTCACTTTTCAGTGATTTTCAGTGGCTTTTCTTTTGTTTCTCTTGAAGGAAGCAAACTGGCTTCAGCTTTCATCTGGATGGTCAGTTATTTTGTTTCTGGCAGTCCTCCAGTTGCTATGGTGTGCTTGGTTGTTTATTTGGATCAGCCTGCCTTTAAATGTTGCTCTGGGGTCTAAAGATCAGGTGCCGCTTCTGCTTTTGAATGGTGGTGGACAGCTGGAGTACCCCCCCCCACATTTCTTTTTTTTTTTTTTTTGTTTTTTTAAACTCAACAATGACTTCACATGCTATTACAGGCTATGCCTCTTACCCTTCTGTAGGAGCCCCTTTGAGAAATCTTTGAAGATTTCCAAAGAATATATTACTGGGTGAGGGTGCGGTAGGGATAGGAGAAGAGGTAGGAGCACTCCCAGACCTGGTCCCATGCTGGGTCAATGCAGAGGAGCTTAGTCCTGAATACCTGGCAAGAAGTGACAATACTACCCCATATTTGGAACTGAAACTTGGTTTTCCATGTCCAAGTATGATGCATAGCTATCCACTGAGTGCCCCAGTGTCACCAGAATTGTTTAAGAGCTCCTTTAGTACTACTGTTTGAATAATGGGAAAGTTTTAGGGTAGCTAAATGTTCTGTGGCCTGTAATAAAGGCTATTCTGCAGAGATGGCTGATATGAAGCTATTGCAGAAGGGAGGGAACCCTACCGGCTAGTTAATGGATGGAAATTGTAATGGTATGTATTATGTATTGTTAAATAACATCATTTAAAAAAGGAGTAGATAGGGGTTAGAGGAAGGATAGAGTTAAAATGTTTTGAGGTGTGCTGACCACATCCTAGGGCTAGAACTCTTTGCCCAGTTGATGGTTAATCTGCTTTTCTCTTTGCACAGAACATGTTCAAAATCATGTCTGTGTACAAGATGGAGCTTAGTGGGATTTAGTACTTCAAGGATTAGTAAGACCTAAACATCAGTCAGCCTGTGTCAAAACCAGCCCTACCTTTCTGAGACGCATCTTGCTTGCTCTCCTCTCTCAGTGATCATCTGCCAGCTCCCTCTGCTTAGGGTGTCAGCAGAAGGGGTTAAAATGATCAAACCTTGTGTTTGATAAGTACGCTTGCTGTAGTTCATAAAGAAGCAGCCTTAAAAAAAGATTAATAAAATCCCTGTTTATTGGTACAGTTGACTTTCAGTAAAGTTTTTGAGATAATTCAAGTTTTGAAAGAGACATGCTGAAATTCATGTATTTTAAGACAACCAGAGGCATTTGGTTCTAGGATAATAATCATGCAAGATTATAGACTTCAGAGGCTCTTGAAGTTGATAAGTAACTGTCATAAAAGGACTTCTGGCAAAGATGATGATCTGTTTCTTGTTGGTGCAGTTGCCAGGCATAGCTTCTGTTTCAGGGCTGTTCGCATGACTAATGCTTCCCTTTCACTCCTGCTTCAGCCTGGAGAGCAGCAACAGCTCTGCATGGGTTCCTTTTCCTACACCCCTTACCTTCCCGAACTTCCTCCAGACTTGCCTCAGGGTAACATCTTCCAGCATTAGCATTACGACACAAAACATATTGCAGTTTGCACAGTAGTCATATAATGGTGCGAAACATCACTGGCAGTCTGTTTCATAGAATGTGAATAGAGCTGGCTTCAGAAATGTTATTTAGGGAGAGCCTGGGCCTTTGCCAGCCATTTCATGCTTGTGCCATTGCTTCTTCCAGTAGTTCAGCAGGAGCAGCCTTACTTGTTTAGAGGAACTCTCTTCCCAACAAAACATTTGGTAGTTGCTGAAGAAATGATCTTGTAGCAGTATCAGCTGCCATATGAAATTGCAAAGCTGTCTATTTGCTTACATGACTCCTAGTATGTGTGCATTACAGTGTTATATTTAATTTAAAATTTTCAAAGTGAATGGGAGCTTTGGTGTACTGGTCAGTAACCCAATTCAGAGTTCTAATAATTTTGTAATTTGCAGACAGAAAGGTGTTAGGGAATTAAGCACTAGTTCTCCTTTTCACGGGGTGGTTAGGAGAAGATGAAGAGTCCTGATCTAAGTAGTTTCTCCCTACAATGTCAGCCTCTTCTGCTTGCTTGGTGTACTGCACTTGGATGCCGCAGCACATGTAGGCGACAACAATTTATATGTATATTTTTCCCTCTGATGTCACAAATGGAGATGATCTGGTTTATCTGCACATATAGCTTTGTTGGTGTTGGCATGGGTCAGCTGCAGAAGGATGACCATGTGAGAGGTAAGTTAGTCCAGGAGTTGCAAAGATTTTGCTTGACGTTTGGTCCAAGAGTGGACCCCTCTTGATCTTGAGACCTGTTGTTTTTGTAAGGCTTTCATGTGTTCTCAGTGCTGTTGGTTACAAGCTTATACATGTAATAGAACACATCACTGCTGTAGGTTAACAACAACAATCAATGTGGACTTAGGTTATGGGGTTTATGTCGCTTGTGGCAGTGGCAAGATATTTATACAATGTTACAGTTTTGGGGGTATATTTTTATTCCATCTATGGAATGTTTGATGAATATTTTTCTACTCATTTTGTTCTGATTACGTAGCATTTTCTAGAAAGCCACAGTTAGTTAATTTTAAAATTACTCTATAAAAGGAATTACTTGTCATTCTGTAAGTCCTCCAAATTAAATTCTGGCTCAATATGGAGTTTATCTTCTTATCTTTTCTATTACTAAGAAAGAAAAGAAAGTGTAGTTTAAGGAAACTGCCTTAATGTTTCACAGCATATAATCCAGTTGAATACTCCATATTATATTGCTTCCTTATGTTTCACCTTTGGTTGACCTTGAAGTTTACAGGTTCAAGTGGATATTAATGATCTTGGGAATAGCTAAAATAAACAGAACACAAAGGTGATGAGAACCCATAGCTCCCCAAACTATTCGTTGGACTGTGTAGCTTTGTTTTTAACACAGGAAAATGCTGTACTGGCTGGCTGTAATCAGATGAAACATTGTAGAAATGACTGTCTGTCTAAAGGATTATTGATTGTCACCATAACAGTTCAAATATATATGTAGTAAATTCTACTGCAAAAAAAGCTCTGAATGTTTTCTAAGAAACTTTTCACTAAGCAACTGTTCTAATATTAAGCAGATACAGAAATTTTGTATTACTAGTCTATGTAAATGGAATAGAGTAAGAGGCTTTATAAATTAATTTTCCTTCCAGATACACTCTGTGTGTGTGTGCATGCATGTGCATTTGTACTGACTTTTGTTATGGTAAAATACAATCCACAGATTATTTTTCTGCTATCTTGAATTATTTTTCTGTTTTGGTTTAATGCATACTGGTGTCATTGGTTTACAGTATTAGTCTTTTGATACTGGAAGCAGCAATGAGTGGAGTTGGATTACTTTTCAATAAAATCATTCTTTGCACAGCTGCATTGTCTCATGTATGTGGTTATTAGCAAGTAAAATTGTTCAGTGTCATGGATGCTGATGTATGTTAAACTTTTTGGATTTCTGAAGCTGGAAAACTTCTTGTATGTGTATCACAGCATATATATATATATAAAAAAATATACATCTATATTTAGATCAACATGAAACAGGACTGTGGTTAAGATGCTTGTCCTTAAAAGTTTACATGATGCTTGGACTGAGGAAATGTTTGATAAAACTTCAGGCAGTGGGTTTGGCAAGGGACAAACCTGCTTCAGATGGTGGTTGACCACAGTCATCAGACTTGTGTACATATTCTATTTTATAGGTATAGCCATCTGTAAAGTAGATATACGAATGAGCCAGAAAAGTTAAGTTTCTCTTTTATTTTTTTAATTTAAAAAAAAAAAAAAAGGCAAAATGTAGAATGCTGTGTTACCATTCACTTTTGTTGGGAGGATTTTTTTTCCCCCCTCTTTTTAATCAGTTCCTGATGTGAATTGAATCCTTGCCAAGCTTTTAATAATTAATTCTTAAAGTTTATTGTAATTCAGTTCACCTGTGGGACCAAAAATACATAAAATTTTAAGAGTCTGATTTACTGTCCGTTATCTGTGAAGGAGGGGAAAGGAATTCAGCCCCAAGCAAAGAGCTGTAGGTAAACAGAGATGTTGTGTGGCAGTTTGGGGTTGCCATGTTGGTTGTGTTTATAAGAAATCCTGAATTGTTTGTTTTTAAGTTCTCCCATGCTCCACTGATAACAGGGAGCATATTTCTTCCTGGTTTGGAGTGTAGTGGTCATGGTTTTATTGGAACACAATAGATTATATGAAACAGCGGTTTTGCAACTTAAAATGATGGTGTTATTTTAAAAGCTGTTTTGAGATAATTCTTTCACAATTCTTGTCTGTCTGAAATGAGCTTGTGATTTTGTGTATTCTCAGCATAGACTTTTGCTACTATGTCCATGAAAATCCTGTCCCATACTTCATATGCTTCACTGTAAGATGATCAAAACTTATTCTCTCGTGATGCTCAGTAATAAATTCAAAGAATACTTTCCTATTCCTGTTGTTAATCATTGGTCATGTCTGGTGAATCTTATTTTCTCTTCTCCTAATGGTAATTAACAGCCTGTTTTATCATCCGGCATCTGAAAATGATTGCAAAATTTAAGTTAACTTGACTAGGTGTACAGCATTGCCCTGAAGTGTCAGTATCTGTAGGTATGCCTTTATGAAGTTAAATAGAATAGCTTGAATATAATAACTTGCATATAATGGCTGCTCCCTCTCTTATTGCTGTATTTCAACCAACTTTCCCCTAGTGCACTAGACAGTGTACCCTTCTTTTGTGAGCCAGAGCTTTCAAAGAGTAACTCCTGTGCTCTGACCTTTTGTTTTATGGCAATGTTGAGTCAGCTGTATGCGAAACCAGTAACAAAGGAAAACTGGCTGTATCCTGGGGAGCTGCCTGGCAGTCCCTCCTGGCTGCTGAGGACTAGGTAAAGCAAGTTCTCTGCTTCCCAGTTTGATAAAAATGTTTTACTTCTAACACTTACTACTTACAAACATTTCAGGTAGTCCAGAGGAGAATCTATTGTAAAACTTCATGACTGATCATCAGATCCCATTTTTGCTCACAAGTTGTAGCCTTCCTGGCTGCAATCTGATTTGCAACACCTTGAGTATTATCTCAGAACTGCTTTTAAAATGCCTGGCAGCTTCTGTTTTATCTGTCTGCTGTTTAAAATAAGTGTTTTAAAATAAACTAGTGGCAAAAGGCTGTTAAGAATCTAGTCTATTTTTAATGATTTTTTTCCTGTATCTTTAAAATTAGATTTTTTTAAATTAAAATTTTATGCTGCTTGTGTCTTGCAGAAAAGTAATCTAATTGTATAATTGAATAATGAAGTTTGCTAACATCTCCTAAATAATAAGTTGTTCATATAGGACTCCCTATAGGAGTATTTTAACAGTACAGAAACATTTATATACTAGGAAATACTCCTAGTTTGGATGTAGGGGAAATAGCAAAGTATACCACATAGGCAAGGCCTCTAGTTTTCTTTTGGGGAAAGTTCAATAATTTACAGAACTAACAATAAGAAAATTCCCTTATGTTGACCCTTCCTGTTGTAGGACTTGATTTAGTTTTTACTCAAATATCTCATGAGATACTGAAATAGGTTCTGAACTTTGCAGTGCACTTTGAGAGATTGATTTCTCATAGCTTCTTCCAACAATTTTTGTAGTGTGATTATTGCTTTAAAATTTCTGTTTGCAGTGTAGAAAAATGCAAATCTCAAAACCTTATGCGTTGTTCAGGCAGGAAAGTTGGTGTTTTAACAGCACTCCCCATGACCTTTAGTGAATCAATTGTTTTATCAATCAAATTATGCTAGTATGAGTTAATTAATTAACTTGATCTTGATGTGACACAGCCTTCCTGGAGTACATGCAGAAAGGAGGGAGAGGAAAGAAGGGTCTGTATAAACACCACATGCAAAGGCTGAAGCTATCAGCCTGCCATTAGCCCTTTATCTAAGAGGCTCTTGGCATATAAATCAAACAATAACCTCTCTGTTTTGACTCGGTGCCAAAGTACACAGCCACAGTTGAGTCTAGAGCAGATTACACCCACTGAGTGGCTTGAGGGCTTGGAGTGAAACAGGGAAATAACCGTTAAATTATTAAGGAACACATTTATGTTCTTTAATGTTGGCTGTCAGATGTGGTTGGGTTTTTTGGTTTTTTTGTTGGTTTTTTTTTTTCAAAGTACCATTTGCATGTTCTAATCATAAAAAACAATACATGCAGGGCATCTTAACACACATCTAAGTGAGGATGTGAGAATAATGTTCTAAGCTGAACGGCTGCAAAGACTTTGTTTTTTAAGAAGTTTTGTGTGTTTTGCCATGTTGCAATATTTTTACTAATCTATAGTGAGGGTGGTAATATCCAGTGCTCCTGCAGTTTTCTGTAAGCACAGTACCAAGATGACATTAGCTTTCTGTTTACTTTATTTTCTAAGGTTAGGGTGGATTGGAAAATAGTTCAAGTTTCTACTGTCTATGAGGTGCATTTAATTAGGCTGAGCAAATTTGCCAACCATATAAAATGTCCAGCAGCAGAATTACAGTCCGCTGCTAAGAGCGATTTTAAAACTTCAAAAAGTTGTCATTTTACTGTCTTAGAAATAAAAAGTGTTAGTCCCTTCTGCGGTTGTGCAATTTACATTTATCTGAAAATAAACATTTGGGGGGTTTCGTGTTTTTCTTTGCAGAAAGTATAGCTGCATCTTCAGTTGAGCACACGTTGGCTAGCCCATCGAGTGCATGCACGTGGGATGCACACAACTACACAGCAATGCTAGAGACTGAAGTCCTGGAAATACTCGTAGCTGTTTCTGTATAGAAAATTTTTGATAGATTGTATTAGAGCTCTTTGGTCACTTTCAGAAGGGTGAAATGAAGAGCAGCTTCTTTCTCTGAGCCCAGCTGTGTCCAGGCAGCGCGACGGAGCGGAGGTCAGCTCTTCCCATCCCCACGGCATTCCCCACAGCATCCCTGTGGCATCCCTGCGGCGCAGAGCGGAGGCTCTTCAGGGGAGGCTGTTCCACATGTCGCTGTTGGTTCTTTCCTGTGGGGGCTGCTGTGCGTGGAGTGGGGTGCAGTCAGGGACTTGGCCGTCCCCCCTGCCAGTTGTCAGGCTGGTGTGTGTGTTCAGGAATGCGCAGTACATCCAGCGTAGCCTTGGTGCAGCTTCTGCTTTCTCAGAAACAGCAGGGGAATTGGAAGAGGGACGATGTCTTTTGATACGTGGCCCCTCGCTCCAGGCTTATAGCCAAATCGTTGCATCTTATCGCAGGCTTGTGCTTCTCTTTGGTTTATCGGTATTCAGATGACATATTGCCAGCAACGGATTTGTCCTTCCTGGTTACAGTCTTCTAACCACCCTGGTGTTCTTTTTTGAAGTGCTGTGCACTTAGTGTGGATGTTGCATCGTCTTTAAACTAACATGAGTTATTGCAAAGGATATGTAGGCAGCATGCTTTTTTTTTTTTTTTTTTTTTTTTTTTAGCAGTTGCTCAGTTTTGGGCAGCTTTGTGGTATTAATGAAGCTCTAATTTAATCTTTACTGAATTTTTCCCTCATCCCTTTCTCTTGTGAAAATACACAGGCACAGCTGAGCTGTAAAGCTATGTAGACGTAAGGTGAAAGTTTTGCTGATACAATAACCACAGAATCTGTCTCATGTTGAGACTATCACAATTTTCCTTCAGATTTTTTTATCTGTAAAAGTACAAACATGACTAATTTGTTATGATGAAATGCTGTCATTTCAGCTGGTTAATTTTTGAAGCCCACTCATTGTTTTTTGTCACTTATTCAGAGCCTGTGTCAGCAAGTTGCTCTTTGAAATCCCGTGTCCTTTGCCAGGTGTAGAAATAACCACATTTGCTTATTCTTCCTTCCTTGATGTCTTGCTCATATGATGTCCTCCACCTGGTTACTTGCTGTTTCTGATGTGGGCTGTGCTTTCACCTGACCCCAAGCAGTTTAAAACCAAACCAATACTGTACAAAGTCATCTTTCTCTTTCTTGATTTGAGCTACAGGAGATCTGGGAAGGAAACTGGATGTAGATACTGACTTCTCAATTTGGCCTTTGAAAAGGTTATGAAGACACTCTTGACCTGTTTTTCAGTAAGCCTGGGGACATGGCAAGGGTTGCATATAACTGACAGAATAAGGTTGTTATGCTAGTGTTTTATAAGGAGAAAACAGGATGACCTGAATTTGTCCTGTTAGGCAAAGCAGTCCAGGCAAAAATCCAGCAATAGATAATGTACATGTCAATTTTATTCTCCTTGACTGGAAATTAGATCATATTAAAATAATTTGCAGTAGCTTGCCAGAGACTACAGATGTGGCTGATAATTTTGGTGATTATGGTATGCTGCTTGGACAATTATATTTGACTTGTTGTCATTTGGTTAATTATACATGCTGATTGAAGAAATAGATTGCCAAACTAATATTATAAATGCTAAGGGGGTTAAGAATGGCCTATTGGTAGATCTGAAAACATAATTGTAAATAGGGAACACTTAGTCATTGAGTGGACATAATTTCTAGTATGGGCTTAATGCTTCTTGACCTTTTACTCTTGCATTAGTGACGTGGAAGACCATATTTTAATAATTTATCAGTAATAGACAAGACCTGAAGCAGTAAGGGAAGTAAATATCTTTCTGTACTGGTGGTATGAAGCAAGAGGCATATCATTTCAGCCAAGTCTAAAATTGTGGTGTTATGATTCGACCCCCCAGGGTAATAAGTGTCCCCAGGTTTCTGTCTTTGCCTTTAGGTTTACATCTACTCTGAGAGCTTGTTCTCCATTGACTAACACTTGATTTCACCTATTTCCAGACTACTACTTCCAGCTTGGTAATAGCACATCCCAGTGCCACCAACCTCGCCTGTTCTCCCCAAATGCATTCAAAATGAGTAGCTTTTAGACAAAGCCTACAGATGATCACAGATAGGGGCACTTTCTGTTTGTCAGATAACCTTGGCAGTATTGTCCTTGCAGGACTGGGCCAGAACAGATCAAGAGAATGAGTTATAATTATTTTAACAGATGTAAGATTAGGCATTTGATTATCAACCTGTAAATGTACAGATCAAGCAAATTAGTTTAGGGATCTGAGCTGCCTTGAAAAATTACCAACTTTTTTCTATCCGACTCAATGCATAGTCCCACATGGAACGTGTTGCCACAACTGAAAGGGGTGCCATGGGAATGAGAAGAAGTTCCCCCACAGTGAGTGTTGCTGAAGCTAGCATGACATCGCCAAAAGAACTGCTTGCCAGACTGCACCCTTACTTCTGCTCAAGGCTTTGGCTCTTTCACCCTGGCATCTTGCTACCAGCAAACAGCAGCAGATTTCATTGAGTGGCCTTTTCTTTGGGTACTGTAAATTTGGGAAGCCAGCTAGTTAGCCACTTCACAGCTAACTTGTTCTGTTCTTGATTTTTATTTTTATTTTTCCATCTCTCCTATCTTTAATTAAAGAAAGAGTGCCTCTGGAGGCTGCAAATCAGAGGTGCTTTGAACCACCTACAGCTGTCTTTGGTCAGCATAGAACATCCAAGTCATTCTGACTGGCTTCTCATCAGCACCTCTTTCCTGCCACTGTTGCCAGCTGATGTCTCATTTTAGGATTTGTACAGATTATGGGTCTGATGATTTGGTCCCTTTTCCCTCTTTGTCTTTATGATTGAGCTTTGAAAACTGGCATGCAAATACCAGAAGTAGGGAAGCTGCATCTTTTAGGTGTCTAGATTTCTCCCTCTTCCTTTATAGCCTTTTTTGTTGTTCTTTTTAAGTCCAAATTATATGCAGTTAAAGTTTAATCAGTTTTGCAACAGAGAATGGCTCATTTAAAAAAAAGTAACATTTATGTATGAGGGGAAGGGATAAATTTGCAATTATCAGATGTCTGTCAAAAACCTTGCTTTACGTATATCAAATGGTATAGCTCTGTCTAACAGGGCTTTTCAAAGACTTCAGCCTTATCTCTGGACATAATGTAATGCTTTTCTTTAATAAACTTCTAATTTGTCTAGCAGATAACTGCTGCGCTTGGTTTTATTCTGTTTTCTGAGGTGACTGGTTGATTAGGTATTATGACCATAACAATAAAAAGAGGGGACGGGGTATCAAAACCTGTGAGCAAAACTCTAAGCTTATTGGTGAAACCCTTTCTCAGGGTTGCCATGCCCTGCAAAACATTTTTTAATAGAGATGCCCAGAAGTGTGCACTGTAATATTTACCTAGTGTTGTGACATTTATTTTGAAGGGTGGTTTAGAGTTTCTGATCTGTATTGTAGCATAACTGCAAAGAATTTATTTTTTCTTAAGCAAAACAACGTGATTTAGACAATATCTTTAAAGGTTTTGTAGTGCATAAAGTATTTTTTAAAAAAATCTACTTAATTTCAGAAAACTACCTTCAGTGTGTAGCAGTTCACTAGATAATGTGTAAAATCAATAAATAATCCTTGGGAAGTCAAGGAATGCAAGAGGAAGGAGAAATTTGGATTGGTGTACTGGATCCCATACAAATCACTGATTACAGTGCCAGTGTCATCGGATTGGGGCATTTGGACTAAAGCAGAGGAACTGCAGATGGGAAAAAGAGGAGGGGAAGGGCACCGTGACAAGAGCTGGAAGGCAGTCACAGATAAATGTCTCACCAAAAGGGAAAGATAAGATAATATTGTTTCTGAGTGTTAGAAATCTCTAAAATGAAAATGTTGTGGTAACTTCTCAGATCAGGCAAGAGGCAACACCAGAGTCCTGTACTTCGTCCTACTGACTCATTCCCAGCAGCCATTCCTGTCTTGTCATTGATGAAATTAAAGGATGGGCAGTTGTTCAAAGCAAAAGCCCTTCTTTGAAGGTGTAATAGAGGGGGAACAGGAAAAGTGTTTTAAGCAGAAAACATACAAGTACTTCTGTTGCTTTTTTCCCCCTATCGTATTTCCAGAAAATGACTGAACGTGGGAACTGCTGCTTTCAATGGATTGACCCAGTCAGTTGGCTGTGTATGTGAGCTATAAATATATATTGATCTCATCCTGTTTATATATTGTTCTATATATGATACCTAAACCACTAGGTATTCTGCAAAGCAGCGGGAAGAAAAATGTCTAGAGAAACTCCGGTGGACTACGCAGATGCAAGCGTACAGGAGTGTGGTTGACCCCCATCTGCTTTTACCACAGTTGTTTTGCTTTTTGCTATTTTTGGTGTGCTAAAGCAACCCTCAGGGATAGTGCAAACTTAGGACCTTGGCATTAAAGAAAACCTACTGTGGCTAAAGGAGGAAGAAAGAGTTTACAAAGCAAAAAGCTTTGTAACCCCACCTCCCAGCCCCCACTCCGCCATTTTGTTTTAGTGCATTAGTATGACTTTTTTTTTTTTAACTTCAAAATAATTAGTCTATTATTTTAGAGGGTTTTTATTGTTTAAACTACGAGCAAGTAGAAGTACCAGCTGAAGCAGGGACTTGTAGTTGTGATTATACAAGTATAATGTATGTTGCTTTCAAAGACCTTGCAGTCTAAATTGACAAGGACTGATCAACACGTGGTGTGGAAATGGAGAGCAGCATGCAAAGGCAACAGGTAGAAAAATGGTGCAACCTTATCCACATACATTCTGACTTTTACTGAAGTCTGTAGATGCTTTTGGGATGAATTTTCCACACTTTACTATTTGCTAAATACCTTTATGAAGTATGGGTGTGAGAAAGATGAGACTACAAAAACCTGTGCACAATTTGGGAGACTTATTTTGGCTTCCTCATGTTGTTTGTTTTCCTTTGTTTTAAAGTTTTATCTCCTGGTGTGTGTGTTTATGTGAGTCTCTCTGTGCATCTTTATGGTGATGAAGGGAATTGGGAAAATGAGAACAGGTTAAAATCTTAGAAAACAGAAGCTTAGCTTTTCTTCCAAATAGGGAAAAAAGTCTTTTTAAAACTAGCTTTCTACTGGTTAAGGCCTGATTCCTGATCTCTATAGTTTTGTATTTGGACCTGCATTTTCAGGAAGGGATTAGTTAACAGGCAAAGCGGTGGCCTCTTGCAATCCAAACCTCAGGCATGATTGTAAGTGACACATACCCTGTAATTGTGATGTGAACAGGATCGATAGGCTGCATTTAAAAGTGCTGCTGGGTGAGTAGGACTGAATCATAATAATTGAGTACATAGTCTGTAAAAATAGCATACCCAAGAATCCAATACTTAAGGGAGATTGTGTTGAAGCATCTAGTTGCTTTGGAAATCTCTCATTTCTTGCACTATAATATGTTATAAATTGGCGTGCTTTTTCTTGTGAGGAATCCCCTTGGAGCTGCTGCCTATGAACAGTGCGCAGCATTAGTGCTCAGATCGCGCTTGGCGATGGAGTAGAGGGAGCTGAGATGCCCTGGCTGCTTTGGGATGTGCTGCCTCCTTCCTCCGGCGCTGGAGGAAGGTCGAGTTGCACTACGTGAAAGAGAGGTGGAAAGACTGTGTCAGGTCATCTGATTTTTCCTTCCTTAAAGCATGGCAATGAAAATGATGAAGTTTGCTCTTCCTATTCATTTGTGGTTTGTTCAGAAGAAGGGTAACTCAACCTTCTTCCCACGGTCCTTCCACCCACTCAGGCTTTGATAGAGGATGTGGGTTCCTGGGATGACAGGATTGGGGCTTGGTGATCCTCTTACCTGGTTTGGGACATAGCACAGATTTCCTAAATACAGCCCTGCCATTGCAGCAGAGTGTAAGCACAGCTGCTCAGTAACAGTTATCAAATGAGTTGTTGGGGTTTTTTATTTTCTGTGAAACAAAAGCTTGTTTGGCATGTTTATAAGCATGTTGTAAATGACATCAAAACGTATTTAGGAGTTAAATGTCTCCTGAGGAAAAAACAGAGGGAAGCTTTTTCTTTAAAAAAGAAAATAAATAAAAAAAAATCCAACACAGTTAATCCCAGAATCCCAGTGTGTGGCTTTAGCCCCAGGCGAGGGTTTTTTCTCCCTTCTCCACCCCCACCCCCTGCCCTCAGAAAACACTGAATTCATTCACAACAGCAACAAATCCAGTGTCCTGGAGGAGAGAGAAGACTGACAGGGAATGGAGTGCAGATGAGCCACACAAATTCCTAATTTAAGTTTAGCAATAATAAAAAAGAAATCTGTCAATAGGGAGACCATAAGGACAGTTACATTCTGCTATGGATTATTCTTTTCATGTAAGGAGAATCCATGAAACCCAAAGTGACGGTAGCTCATCAAATCATACCAACAGCCTTCAGCGTTGGAAGTATTGGTTTTGGGATTTAAACTCTCATGGGGAAGTTAGAGCCCATCCTTTTCATAGCTTTTTGGTAACTGAAGAAGTTTGGACTGTTTCTGGTATTCCCATGGTTGAACCGTAGTGGTTACTTTGAGGCTGACATATAATAATATATTTATTATATATGAATTCTAATGCTTTATAATTACTAGCAAAAAATTCTAGATATTTTTCTGTAAAACTGTAGCAACTGTTCCGCTAAGAAAAAACAAGCTTTTGTATCACTTTATTTTCGCTTGTATCCTGCCCACCTCAGAGGAGTTACTACGTAGAAGCACTCATCTTAAAATATAAATGTTGTCTTAAGCTTGCTCCATTACTCAAGCAATGTTTAGTGTAACCCTGTCATTTTCTTACAGTGATCCAGCTGCCAAAGCTCTCTGGGAGTCCTTCATGAACCTCAAACAGAAGGAAGCTGTGATGGAGGCTAGGAGACACCTTGTGGAGGCTGCGAGCAGAGAAAATTTACCTATTAAGATGAGCATGGGTGAGTAGTGTGACATACCCTTCCCTACATAGTGGTAATGTGAAAGATAATGTCAGTTCCTCTTCTTCCACTTAACCCTCTTGGGGAAAACTCACCCCATCCTTGGTTCACCCCCATCCTTGTCAACAGATTTCAGGTGAGCATCGTGGCTACCATGGGAACTTTCTGGTATATAAGTGAGAGGCAAGTGTTTTCTTTTAAATACAACAATCTTAAAAAGATTGAGAGCAGTGGTGAAGCAATTGACTTCTATGAAGGAGGGGTTTAAAGGCATGCAAATGGTTAGCCATGCTGCTTGTCTTTATTCTGCAAAGCATGAGAACTTGGGTATTCTTAAAAAGTCAGCAGGACTTGTGTCCTGAAAGCAGGCACTGTAAATAGCAGCTGATCTGATGGAAGCTGTGCAGATCTTGCGTATGATTACATTATACAGGTAGTGATTACATTACACAGGTAGTGAGGTTTATGTGAAGTAAGGCTGCCTGGCTCGAGAGGGTTTAAGCTGAAAACCATGTCTGGGCACTTTTTAAACCTGAATTCTTAAAAATATTAGAGATACAGATTATAACATAATGACTTTCAATAGCTTTTTTAGAACCTCATTCTTACTATATATCATACTCAGTGACATGCAGGAATTGATGTTAGGCTCATAAAAACTGGTATTGCTCTATACCGCAATAATTTTTTGCATTTTATGTACTCTAAGACTATTTTATGCTGAACTTTTCATCAAGAGAGAAAGGTCTTCATGGAATAAGAGTAATAGGCTTTTATCTGGGACTCCAGAGTAAACTGCCAAGATATTGTAGAAGAATTAGATGTACAGCCAACTCATGAACTCTTAACAACTATAACATTTAATATATTGTATGGTCTTTAGAAATACCTAGAGCATGCATTTAGTAGATTATTAATCAGAAATACTAGATCTCTGCAACAGTAATGCTGTAAGCTGTTTTAAAGAAATGGAAAAGGAGCAGCTGTGAGAGGCCTGTTACAAATTTGTCTGAAGGAGGTAAGGCACAGTAAATAATAAAATCTTGTTTAAGCTTTCACTGATAATGTGTGTGTGAGTATTCACCATAATAACACTAAGAAGCCCCTGCTGTTTTTCTATTACATATGCCTTAAAAAAAGATCATTAATGCTGAAATTCAGCTTTGTTTTAAAAGTAATTACTTCCTGTCTTTGAGAGGTAATGATCCATCTACCACCTTTGCTGATTTGTGTGAATGATCAGATCAGCCACCCTTTCCTCTGTGTCCCCTTCCTCTGGTATCCAGTGAAGGCTGCAATAATCTGGTTCTTAATCATATTAGCTGACAGTTACTGATGGCAGCCGAAACATCTGATGTACCTGGGTCCAATATAGTGCTATGTAGAAACATTTAAGAGTTGATGGAGAAACAAATTTCTGACACTATAGTTCTTGAGACCTGCTTTTTGTTGAAGTGTGGCTGTAATTTACTAATGTTTATGGAACTTTGTTATTTATTTTGTGAATTGTATATTTTATCTTGCACTAGAATCATAATCAGTTGTTAACTTGGTAGTTGAACTTCAAAGGATAAAACAAAATTTAAGACAGTCTTGTAAATGATAAACAGGGACAAAACAAGAAACAAGGAAAGGAGGGCACTACAGCCACCAAAATCAAAACTTCTTATTGAGCATAAATGCAGAAAACCTGAAACTGATGCCCAGATGTCACATTGTCCAATGACACATAATTATTAATGACTTTTTAGAACAGGTCTGCATCTTTACAGTGTTCATTGCTCATTCATTGTGCTAAAGAGCATCTTAGTTCTTTCCAGGGAAGCTGGAAATTGTGTTTATCAATTGCTGCTTTTGCTGAGAAGGAAAAATGGCCTGTTCTGGTCCCGATTGCTATGTTTAGTCAAATGACTCCTTCCACTGCGTCTGTGATATGAGGGAACACTGGCTGGAGAGAAGGGAAATGCTTTCACTCTGCTCTGTGCTTAGACTTGAATTTTTATGATTTTAACTCAGGTTCTGCCTGTATCAGAAGATCTTGGTGGATTGCACACTCGTTTTCCCAACACTTAGGGTATTTTTTGAGTTTTTTATGGCCCTAATATTAAATGTCAGAGAGTTTTTCTAGCATGAAAGTTGCCTCTTAGTCTCTTTACTAAGACCAGCTGTGTCAGATGGTAAGAGTATTTTCCTTACTACTACTTTTTTGCTTTTTTTCCCTCTGGAAATAAGGAGTGAATTACATTTGAAAGCAAAGCTTTGAATTCCATTTGGTGTAGCTGAGCCCTCCTGCAGTGGCCACCTGCCTGAAAAACTGCATCACATCTGACACTGGCAGCACAGGAGCCCTGTGCAGCGATGAGAAACTCGATCCCATCCTGTTTCCGTATTTTCAGTGCAAGGAAAATAAATTCTGTTGTTTTCTGGGCTTTGAAAGGCTGCTTATTACTCTGAGGTGTGTGTGTGTGCTTGCCCATGTTTCCCCTGCAAGCAATGTGCCTGATGCCCGGCTTTCCTCTTTCCCTGCCTGGCTGTGTGTGGCAGGAGCTCTGAAAGTTGTAGGAGAAGACAGAGCTCAAGCTTTTGCTTTCTGCTATCTTCTGAATGTGGGAAGGACAGTAGGAGAACTGTAGAAGGTGACACACGTGTGCTCCCCAACACCCCCAAATGTCTGCCGGCCACTGGGAACTCCATCTTCTCCCACAGCAGGAGTGGAGAGAGGAGAGGAGTTCTGAGGAAGGAGAAGAAAGAGAAATAAAGGAAATCAACAATTTTGGCCACATTTTTTGAGCTGAGTAGCTTGGAGCACTGCATTCTGGTGTTCTTGATTTGCATATTCATTTTATTAGTTGGATCAAGGAAAGTGGTAGTGGGGATGTCTGGAAGTCCCGTTGACTGTTTCAGAAGGGATCAGCATAGAAAGAAGGTGGGTGAAGATGAGCTGGCAACATTTTGTTGAAAGTTTTGGTGGAGGGACTCTTGGAGCAAGTCTAGTTTCAAATTTAAGACCATCTCCATGACATTTGTATATAGAGCAGGATTCTCTCTTTTTTCTGTAGCTATCTTGTCTCAGGTTTTCAGGTGGGCCGTTAAGTGGTGTTATACCATCTTCAAGGAAGATTTCCCTTTTTTTTCTTCTTCCATTTCTTCCACTTTCCACAGGAAAGTGCATATTTTATCTGTCATTTCACTTTGTGAGTGAAAGAACTATGTTGTTACAAACTTCAGCAAGTGACACAGGCTAATAAGCTGTCAAGAGCTGTTCACTGCAAGCATTTTAAAATCCTGTTTGTTTTTAAAGCAGAATTGCAAGTCTTAGGAAACCGCATCATAGAGGGAGACAAAGTGCCAAGTGATGGTCCATAAAACCAACTAGAACACAAAACTGTGGAGCTACTTTGCCCTTTCCTTATGGAACAAAACCTGAGCTGTGTAGCTATGTAGCATATTTGATTTTCTGAGGTCAGCCCTGGAGAAGGCAGGCAAAGCACTGTGCAGAATTCCAGCCGGGATAAAGGCTTTATGCATGCTACATCCGGTTTACTTACTGTTTAATCCGTTCCATCCATAAATACATAACATGGGTATATGGGTTTTGAAGATGCAATTTCCTGTGGAGTTTAGTAATGCTGCCAGTATTGACTTTTGGGGAGTATTTGTTCAGTGTTGCTTACTGTGGGCATGCTGACATTGAGCCCTTTCTTTACAGGATGATATAAAGGCACTGAAACCATGTTACTAACATAGCACTTAGATGTAAGTTTTGCCTTAACCCTTTCAGCTAGATACATTTCCCAAAACAGTATATGTTTGCATGTAAACAGGTGGAACTCTCTTTTGCTAGATGTCCATTTAAATAAATGAGCATTTAAATATTCCATATCTCTCTCTATATACGCACATACACCCCACCCCACCCCCAAACCAACAAACAATGCTTTTCAAGAACTGCATCAGGTCCATTTTGCCTCTGAGGCAGCTGCATTTGTGTTTTGGATACCCAAGTGAATGCTGATAAATATCTGGGGGAAGATAGACATTTGCCAAGTTCTCGTCAGATATCCCATTGTGTAGGTGTAAATGTGTAGGTGTAAATTATTTTGGCATAACAAAAATCCTGGCATTTAAAGGAATTATTTAAAGGGATTACTTCGGCTCAGCTCTTAAAGTAAGTGACTGTAAGCAGTGGCCTGACTTACAGTACAGCAGAAAGGTTGCTGTTTTTTCCATTCCTCTACTTCCCGTTCTGTTCTTTGTAGGTCTGATGCATATCTTAATCATCTTCTGAACATGGCAGCCCATGAATCTCTTGTTGAAAGCTTTGCTGTTAGCATAGTATTTGGCAGTAGTAAAAACTTTGCTAGAAATGTCCTTTTGTGGCTTTAGAAACACCCTTGCTCTTCTGTTTGAAAAGAGCACAGTAAACCTTGATCAAGTCTGAATTCCTTTATTGTGTCTTTTTACTGGCATGGAGACTGATGAAAGTCGAAACACTGGTATAGCAACAGAAACAAAGTGCAGTGTGCTGTTACACGAGCCCTTGTTAGCAGAAGAAAAGCCTTTTGGTTTCTTTCCATTTGAACTGTACAAATACAGTTCTAAAAATCCAGCTCACTACAAAATTAGCAGAGCCTCAGGCTTTGTGAAGTAAAGAGGAGTACTGTAACTTTTTCGGATGTGCTGGTTTGCATGGTTTGAATTGAACTCTAAAATTTGTTTGGGTAGAAATGAGAAGATCCTGAAATTTTAGCCTGGAGATATGAAATAACATTTTGAGTTAGAGGAGTACCTTAAAATGGACAGGAGAATATAGATTAATTCCTTATCTAAAAACATAAAGAATATAAAGAATATAAAATGTCCTTTTTTTTTTTAATGAAAACTTGCATTGGACTGTAACAGTGTTTAACATGCTATTTTTTCTTGACAAGATCAATGTAAAAATACTCAAGATTCAACACCATCAATTCCTGGAATAAACTTTACGGATAATAGCTACCCACTAAGAAAATGAGCTGTAATAAAGTCGATGAGTACATACATATCTTTCCAGATAAATCAAGCCTGATCTCAGATATGTAACATCCACCCTGGCCAACCATTAGGACAATTCTGTAGTAGAGACAAGTAATGACACAATGTCAGTCTGGGTTTGAGGTCCTTACAAAGGAGGAGAAAGCAGATCAGCATTGCAGGGCTTAAAGTGGTCTGCGGGGTGTTTGAATCCCTTCTGCTGCACATCTCTGTGTAAGTGATGGGTACCTGGATAACAGCTGAGCTTGGGAGACACTATAGCACCCCGTTATGCAGAGAGGAGATCATATTGTAGGCTGGTTCTTGGGATGTTCATGTACATTTCTCTGTTGCCTATTTACATGGTCTCCAAACCCATCAGGAGAGCAAGCTGCAGAATCAGTGAGGCAGCAGCCAAAGTCTCCCTCCAGGCATCCTCATGAAGCAGGAGGCTTCCCATACCAACTTGACTGAGACAGGCCTGGCTTAGGCCAGAGAGTCCCAAATTCCTGATGGTGGGTCTCACAGTGCTGCTCCAAGGGCTCACTGGTGTTCTCAGGGCATTTTTCCAAGGAGAGGGGATGCTGCTTGTCTCAGACCTGAACTCCTTCCATTGCGCAGCTGGATCCTGAGCAGGTGGTTCCTGAGTTATATTAGTCTGCTTTTTGTCTCACCAAAAGCAACAGAAGTCCTGCAGTGTGGGACTATCTAGTCAAGCAGATTTGGCTTTTCCAGCCTGTTGCAATCCTGAGTTCCTGATTTCTCCCTGTAGTGCAACTAAAAACGTAGTCTTGACCTGAAGCGAATGTTCCCAATCTCAGCGATGGTCAATGTAGCAGATGTTTTGTTGCATCACTCACCCCGGAGGCAGGAAGGCTTTGTGCTTCTCAGTGCTAAATGTTTTTGAAGAGTTTGAAGCATTTCTGAAAGTTTTGCATAAATTCCTGTTTGGGGGGCTTCTTATAGGCCTTTGCATTCCCAGGGGAATGCTCTTTGAGTATAGTGGGGTTAGGCTTTCCCTGATAACTCTTGAAGATGATCTTTCTGAATAGTCATTACCACATGGAGAATTGTAGAAAGAAATTTATATTATGGCTGTTTCACCTTGCAGTGTTAAACCAGGATGAAGTTCAGGGTTTTGACCCTGTTGAGTATGATCAGAGTGTTCACCTAACTGAACAGATCCCATCTTCTGATAGTCATCTGGTTTTGCCAGTCTAGGACAGAGATGTTGCTCCAAGCTCCAGATGTGCAAAGAGTATGTAGCCTTCTGCTGTTTTTCTTAAGCAACTGAACTTTTCAGGTCATCTCTGTAACTCATTAGATGTAACAGAAAGGATGAAGGATACTGATAATCCTGCCAAGAAAGTTCTCTGTTTTTCAGCAGATGTGACAAAATAGCTGAGATGGAGAGATGTTCAGGAGCAGAAGTTTGTTTTTCATCAGTAAGTGACCCTGCGTTTATGTGTAGTGTTGCTTAGAGGCATCACCTGCTGAGGAATCATCTTTGCCCTAATCATTATGCTGCTTTCAGGATGGATCCTGAATTCAGGAAAGTGGTGTGGCAGTTAATTTTTTCAGTCTCACCTGCTGATACACAGAGTAGTATCCTTGAGAGCACAAAACAATTGCTCAAAAGAGAAAACAAACATACCTTAGAATAACTGGAACTATGTGAGGTGTAATGTCCACATGCATATTTTGCAGTTTATCCTCCATCCCTTTTTTTTCAGTCTAGCACATAGAGGTTCCTAGAGCTGAAAGAAACATGTGATTTATGAGGAGCAAGTACTTATGCTCTTGGTGTGAATCCTGTGGAGGTTGAACAGTGAATGGAGTGCTTACTGGGCTTGGAAATGGCTGTTAGTGTGGAGGCAACAGTGTGGCAGAAGCTTGGTGGTAAAGAAGGAAAGGCAGGAAATTTGCCCTTTTTGATGACTGCCTGCAGCTTAGCACAGAATGAGTGGTATCAACAAATAAGGATGAATTGAAGAATAATTTGGGGTTGGAAGGTATCTCTGGAGGTCATCTAGTCCAACCCCCTGCTCAAACCAAGGACAGCTTAAGAGTTAGACTAGATACGTTGCACCTTGTTCAGCTGAATTTTGAATATGTCCAAGGATGGCAGTTCCACAGCCTATCTGGGTACCCTGCACCAGTCTTAACCACTCCTGTGGAGAAAATGTTCTCCTTTTATGTACAGTTTGATTTTTCACTTGCTACAGTGTGTGACCATTGCTTTTTGTCTTCTGACTGTGCACCTCCAAGAAGTCTGATTCAGTCTTCTCTGTAATCACTCATTATGTCCTTGAAGACAGTAAGTAGCTCCCTTCCCTGCTTTTATTTCTTGAGACTAAACAAACCCATCTCCTTCAGCCATTACTTGTGCATCATTTTCATTAGCCCCCTAAACCGTTGTAGTGACCCTTCTCAGGACCTGCTCCAGTGTGTCTTGTACTGTGGAGCCCAAAAATTCATACTCCAGATGCTGTCTAACGAGTACTAAATAGAGGGTTATAACCACTTCCCTCTGCCTGCCGGCTGCATTTGTGCTGATGCCACCTAGTACATGGTTTGCTTCCATTGCTGCAAGGGCATAACAGCTAATTCATGTTCAACTTGACAGGCGGATTTAATCCTGGACTTTAGAGGAATTTAGCTCACAGATCCACTATTAGACTATTGCAAATAAAAGAAACACAGGAAAAGTTGAAATAAAGGCCGGAAAAAAGAAAAAAAGGACTTTGCTGTAAAATGGCATCTTGAATGTGGCAAAAGGCTTGCTAGTGTCTACAGGCATCCATGAAATGTGTTCTTAGTGAGTGCTATTGTTTCTACAGTTGAAAAGGGAACTGGAAACTGCTGTGTCCCAAATGTTGAAATACTGTGCTAGCAAATAATAAATTTTAATCCTTCTTTTTGGACTTTTGCTCAAACACTGGAAATAAATAAAAATGAGAGGACTTCTTATGCACAGTTACTTAAGCTTACTGTTGTTAACTGCATTTGTTTTATTTGGGCAAGAGCTTGAGGACCAAAAAAGAGGTACTATGCCAGGTCCAGACACAGACTGTGAGTCTTTAATACCAGTGAGTTTGAAAGTGAAGGAACTCAACTGGTAGAGCAGTGCAGTATATTTCATGAGGAAGAAGAAAAGTCTAAAGCAATAAAGGCAGCTGTTAGGTAGCTTGTTCTTATCCAGCTCTGTTGATCTTGTAGCTGCTCAGCCAATTGAGTAAATTCTTTTTTGGTTGTTTTTTTTTGTTTTTGTTTTTTTTTAAAACAATGTACCAGTTTCTTTCCTTCATCTCTCACCTTTCCTTTCTCCCCTCCCTTAAATTGTCTTTCAGCTGGCTATGTTCCTTTATGACTTGGGGAAAACACCACTTCACATCTAACTGTTACTTGTGCACTGGTTTGTATATCTTTAATGGCAAAGTATCAATTTGACCCTTAAAGTGCAGTTTTTTTCTGGGAAATGTACACACTAAAATCCATCTTATTGAGGAGAGAAGAGAGGAAAAAAACGGTGATAGAACATCTGTGTCATTTAAACATCCTGTCTGAAAACAGTACCTTGAAATGCTGAATCTTCATCTTAAATGTAGAGATGAAAAGAATGGTGTGGAACATGCAACCCCACTGGGTTCTCCTACTGTAACAATAGCTACAGCTTTTGGGAATGTGTTTGGAAGTAGTTCTGGGAGTTAAGTGCTGCCCTCTGCTTAAAGGAAACATGCCTAATTTAGGGGAGACTGAGACAGATAACATGAAGTGCACTCATAACAAAATCAAATAAATTTTAACCAGAACAGGTTAGAAGAGATATTTTAATCCAAAACTAAAATTACTCAGAATAGTATTAAAGAAAAAAAAAAAGAAATTTTGTAGAGCATCCAGTACTTCCTCTATTGCAAGAAGTTTATTTGGAGGCAACATTTCTCCCTCACTATTTTAGGAAGGTATTCACTGCAGGTGACTGTAAATGGCTTTTTGCTGTTCTTGTTAAGGAAATCAAGTGTTGTTCAGATTTGTTCTGAGTGTGGTGAGTTGGTTTGGGTTTGGGGTATTTTTGTTTGTTTCTTTAATGACTACTGCATTATGCATTATGTGAATTTACCTTAAAGAAGTGTAATATTGGGACTACTCACTCTTAAGTTTAAAGAAAGACTTCAGTTGGTTCTGAAGTACCATGTTCTTGTTGAATTTTTTATGTTTTTTTAATTGACGTAATATTTTTGCAGAAATAGCAATTCCTAGGTTAAGTTAGTTTACAAAGTTTCAGTAAAAGTATTTTTGTCTCAACTGTCTCTTGTTCAGTGAATAACCTACTGCATGCTGAATAGTCTCTTGTGGTGTGAAGATGGGTAATGGTTCAAGCCATAATAAAATTGTAAAGCATGTCATATTTGTGTCTCATACCTCATTTACTTTGCACTTCACTACTATAAAACAGTTAGCAGATGGAAGTGAAACACAGAACCCTGTGCAGTGATGTGAAACAGAGAAATATGCTAGTAGTATGTTATCTTTGATTAAAATGTAGTTGGCACATGGATGCAGGACTATATGGCTAATCTTACTGTTATTTTTAAAAAGGTATTGGGGTGGCAATAGTCTTTCTATGTGTCTGGACTTTTTGGATAAAGTCTTTTTTAAATTTCAATTTTTTGTCTGGACAGTAAACCCAAACACTTAAATATGAACTTGTGGCCAGGTCTCCTTCCATGTCTGGTTGTGATTAGAGTTGAAGATAATTCATAAAAATTTAAAAGAAAACAGAAGTGTGTTGCTCTTGCAGGAGTTCTGCAAACATATCATTTCATTATTTATATTCTTTGCTAATGTAATACTGCAAAGCTTATATTAACTTCAGTATGAAGTCTTATTGTCTTAATAAAAGTATTGTGAAAAGC
Source organism: Buteo buteo (assembly GCF_964188355.1). Lineage (NCBI taxonomy): Eukaryota > Metazoa > Chordata > Aves > Accipitriformes > Accipitridae > Buteo > Buteo buteo. Next base: position 30,335,673 of record NC_134171.1, on the reverse strand, counting down.
CTATATTAATGTGGTCTTTCTCTAGACAATTTACATGATGTTTACAATAGTTGGGAGTAAACATTAATGTACAGATAAACATTTGTGAAGCTTTGAAACAAAGATATAATGTAAATGTATGTTGTTATTAATTTTTTATAGTATGTATCTTTAAGAGGAAATGACTGTGGGCTAAAAGCTTAAAAATTTAAATAGCATTTACTTGTATATATACTGGTAACTAGTATTGTTTTGGGAGATGTTGTAAGTAACAGTACTTCTTCATTGGCTCGAATCTGTAGTGAGTTACAGTGTTTCTAATGCGTCTAAACAAACAACTTTGATATAAAACAAACCAAATTGCCCAGGAAAGGTTGAAATGCTTCTTCCAGTTTTTGATTACCCATTAGTCAGTAGTAGGTATAAAGCTAGATCAGTAATCCTGCTATATAGAAATAAGCTGATTTTTATGTACATATGTATAATAATAAAGTATTAAAGAAGATACTATTCATTAGTTACTGAATGCTGATGCAACTTCCTGAAAAGAAGTAGTTGTATTGCCATCTTCTGTTCTTTGCTAAAATTTGTTTGGTGTTTTTTTCAGGTAAACACCAGAGATTTCTTTTATTCACTAAGCTTACTTTATTTTTTGCTGATGTTGAGTTCTATTATATCTTCTGAGTCTTGAAAAGAAATATTTTGAAGTTTTGAATTCAAAGTGATTTAAAAAAAAAAGAAAGCCACTGTACTTGTAGACTGTCCATTTGTGATGATCAAGACATGGTTAAAATCACAGGAGCAGGTCCCTTAAGCTTCTGTGAACCTGGGTGAAAAATAAACCACTTATTCTTTAAGTCTAAGAAAAGGAAATTTAGTGCAATTGCTGTTATTTATATCTGCAGCCTGGTTGGAAATAAGATACAACTTGCTGTACGTGAGCGCTGCGATATCTTCGTTTCATAGGATGCATCAGCCATAATGACTGTGTTTTACATCAGCAGGAGAGTTCATGAATATGGGTTGGGAGATGCCGATTCTGGTGTTTGCTCAGCACGCAGCAGAAACACGTGGCACCTGCACTTTGCTGGAACACTGGGGTAGTTGTGGGTATCAGCACTACGTACCATGCTTTGTGTGTCTTAAGAGATGACAGAAGGGGCTTCAGAATTTCTTTACATTAGGAAAGGAGCCGTGTAGTCAAAAAAAGAGGGGAGCAAACTTGAAGAAAGTAGCTGAAAGTGATATAGAAGTAAAGGAGCAAAGTGTCACTGAGAACAGCCAGTGCCGAAGGATTTAAACCAAAGATACAGTACGTGCTGGTGTGCTTGCAAAGTCTCTAAGCGTGAGACTTAAGGTGGAACATGGCAATACAATAAAACTGGGTGGCTTGCTCAGTGCTTTTTTTTCCAAGCATAATTGTGGAAACCTCATCATTCAGTCTCGCAAAGGATGACTCGTTACACAAGAGACATGGTTAATTACATATGTACATACTCATACATCATCATGTTTTCCATCCCTATTTATTTACTTACCACCCAAATGATTGTTAGGGTATTCTCAGCTGCAGAAGTCTTCCAGAAATCATCAGAGGAATAATCAGTCCTGTGAATAATGTACCAAAGAAGAACAACGACCTCCCTCTCTCTGGGACAGCATGCCAAGAACATGATGAAGTACTCAGTGTCTGAAAACATATGTCTTAGGGCTAAATGAGGACATGCGCAAGCCACCTTGAAATCCTTTGGGCATGTTATTTTAAGACAAACAAGTTGATTCATTTCTACGAGAAGTTTAAAGCATGCAGATGATTCAACCAAATTTGCAAATTTCAAGTCCCTTTACAGTCACGGTGAATTACTGTTTCCAAGGATTACTGTTTTTTTAGGGCTGGAGACCCGCTGGTTGGGACTTCTACTCAGTATTTATTAACCTGGTGGAAGAGGTGAAAAGTAAGGTAATAAAATATGGCCATGATACATATTTAGCCAAGGTTAGGAAGGGGATTTGAGAAACTCTGGTATGCCAGTATTAAATTGGAAGTTTAATATAGATGGTGACCCCTAGGAAGCTTAATTCTGGAAGGTGAGATTTCACCTATTTATTCAAACAGTTCTGAAATTTGCTTTAATATTTGGGAGGGCAACTGGAGAATATTGTAGGCACTGGCTAGAGATGGTTGTTCCTTTTTTGTTCATACTGATTTAATGGGGGAACTGTATGGTAGAGTGCACAAAGAAGGAAATAATGGGTTGAAGTGGCCATGCATTTAAAAATAAAACTCTGAAGGATGAAAAAGAAAAAATTATCAATCCCTATTGAGACACCTGAGATACCAGCTATGTTTGTCAAAGCCTTCTGAATGTACTGGGAAACCTGAAACTGTAAATAATCTAGGAATCGTAAATCATAACTGGGGTCATATTTAGGCATCTGCATTTATGTGCTTAGAACTGAAAACCTTGATGATTATATTAGAGTGCTTTAGTCATGTTTGTCCCACCTAATTCATTAGGTTTTATTTGTTTTAAGGCATGTAAAGAATTTCGAAAGAATAGTAACAGAACTGATATTTAAGCATGGTTTCTATTTTGTAATAAAAGACTGAGGCCAGTTAGGAGAGAAGGCTAAAATAGCATATGGCACTTGTACGAAAATAAATGATCTGTATGGCAACACTGTTAAAACAAGGATTGAATGATAACATACATACCTAGCGATGAATAATAAACTGCTTTTGAGATAACTAACTCAATGCTACGGCTGATGAGACTGAAGCCAAGTCAGCTTCGATGTTCAGACTCGCGTGGCAAGTGTTAGTTGAGCAGTAAATAGAGTCCAGCTTTATTTGTTCTGGGTATAGACCTCCATTCCAGAATTTTCTAAGCCTCAGCATAGTTGTCACCGTTGTCAATGGCTCCTACGTCCTTGAAAGCCACTGCTGTACACACCTGCAGACAGGTGACAGGCTCTGCCTCCCTGAAGGTCCGTCGCTCTGGAGTGACTTGAGGTGCACTGGGAAGCCCGCGACGGGCAGGGAAGAGTGGCTGACCTCCGGCGCCGGTCTCCTGCAGCTATTGCTAAGGCAGTAGGAGGAACGGGGATCAGTAAGGGCCAGCGAGGAAGGAAGGCCGGTCACCGCTCTTCCTCGGTGGCACGGTGCTGCTGGGGGCAGGCAGCAGGAGGCTGCCGCTGCCACGTGGTTTGGGGTGTGCTTCGGGGGCTGCTCAGACCCCCGGGGTGGACTTATCCTGCGATTGCTGTAGTGGGGACTTGCCGTTTGTGCTCATACCTGTGACCACGGGGCTATCTGGATATCAGCGCTCCTGCAAACAGAAAAGGGAGAGAGGCTTACAAGTGACCATCAACTCCAGAGCAGATGGGTTTGTGTTTGTGGGAGATGAGCGTACGCTCTTAGAAATAAGCCTGTGACATCTGCTTTCAGTCTGCTGTAATGTTTAGTGCTCTTCAGGTCCAGAGCCTTGTTCTGGAGAAGCCAGCCAAACAGCATCTCATACTGGCCTACTTTTAATCTCTCCAGAGAACTAGAGGTAGTTGGTGTCCTTCTCTTCTTTATTAACAATTTAAGGGCTGGATGAATTTTGAAGTTAACTAAAGAAAAGTTGAGATCAAATTATTTTTGTGCACTTGCTGTTAAAGAGTGTTACTGAAACTTCCTAAGAAGTACAAAAGCATTTTGAGTTAATAACAACATCTGGAAATTACACTAACAAGGAGACATAAGGGGCGTCATCTGTCCCACTAAATTTCTCTCACTTAGTTTGCAAAATATCTGACTCCCTTAGCAGTACGGTTGCCCAATTGGCTTCGTGGAGCGTGAGAGCTTTCTACATTCCTCACAAGTATCCGGCATTGGACATGATCAGAGGCAAGCTACTGGGAGAGAGAGGTCTATATTCCTAAGGCTGTGGACAAGGAAAACAATTTATTTGGAATTTTTCAGCCCTCTACTGCCTTGAAAAATCTCGACTGTGAACATAAGTATGCCAAGGTCATTTCTTATTTGTTGTTCTGTCAAGTGAAAAATGGACCTCAGCAAAAGCGCTCTAGCCAGTGAAGCTCAAACTCTGTTCTTGCATAAAATTGAACAAAGTTTAAAGCTATATGTATTTGAGGTTCCTGTAGTCTTGGAAAGGCATCCACTTACTTATTCAATTGGTCACAAAATGTACTTTCCTCTTTACTTGTTTTCTTGTCCCTATGGAGATAATTAGCTAAGTGTTAGATGAAAAAATGAGGACTGTAAGTTTGGAACAGCACATTGATAATTCTGACCTTTGCTCTTTAGACACCTCGTTCATCCATAAATCTTTATGTAAAAAAAAAAGAAGAAAAAAATGCACTTTGGGATTCTGAATTTTAAAAATTTACTTCTACCAGTAAATCTGTCTTGAAAAATAATTATTTTCTTGAAGTGATGCCTGCATTGCACTACATAGACTGCAGCATTAATTTAAAATGGAAAAAAGTCATACTGTGGAATCATGTCTTGATCTCTACAAATGTGGTTTGTCCAGTTAACTTTCTGTTTAACTGTTGAGGTGAAAGTCTGTCAAAACTGTCAAAACCAGTTTTTTGACAGGCCTTTAATATCAGTTGCTGGTAATTTCTGCTCCAGTATGTCTAACTTGAGTGATCTGCTTTACTAGTAGTAGAATTACTTCTTCCCTTCAGTCTAACTGTACACATCATCATTGGTGCATGTAGTATTAACTGTGCATTTTCTATATGGTGTATTGTTGCAGATGTTGGTATTCAGTGCTGCTACTTTCATATTTAACAAAAAATAATTTATTTCAATTAATTACCTTTTTTTTTTTTTAAATACAAGGTACGGCTTCTGTAATTTAAAAGTTGGCAAAAGTGATCTGCAGTTCTTTTGGAATCTGCCCTGAATTCTTGAAAGTTGGAAATGGAATTCAACATCTCTATGTCCCAATATGTTTGCAAATTTATTATTGTAAGAGTGAAGGATTGAAGGGGGCCAATTGTATTGAATTAAGTCTTGTGAGCATTTATGCAACTGCTCATCAGACACACATCAAACCCCACCTTAGAACAAAGTAAATTGTTTGCCTCCACTCTTGTCTCCACTACTGGAAGATGGATTGATACAGTGACATGTTTCTTAATGTCTTGTGTAATTATATTCATACTTTATTTATGCCCATTAGTTTTAGTACCAATATTGACCCTTAATGTAAACATTTTTCATGCATTGATATTGATCTCTATTTTTTCCAGGTGGGGCAGGGAGCCCATACAAGCCAGGCGTTTCTATTTTGCTTTCCTAACTTAAGTTCTCTGTCCCCCAATCATTATAGTAGCCTTTCTGTGCATGCAGCACAATTTTGAGTTAAACTTCCAGGAATGGGGATGATTGGAGCTGCATGAAGTGCTTCAGGAGGAGAAGCTTTGTATTGAGGCATTTCTATGGCCCTGTTTTTACTGTAACTATATCACCTGGTATGGATTGTACCTGCTTTTTTACAATAAGGAGGCTTAGACATTATTTCCTCCTTCTGTCATTTCCAGGTTTTAACTCCCAATGTACAGCAGATGCTCTTATCCTAGCCTCAAAATGTATAATTTTGCACTTTGTACCGTTAAATTTCATCCCGTGTACGTTAGTCCAGTGCTCAAAGCAATCCAGCTGTGCCTTCTGCTCTTTCACCATATTAATGGTGTTTCACAACCTTGTGACAGTACTCATTTTGGCACTATTTAGTACCAAAATTTGTACTATAAATACGTACATGCGTACACAAGCACACTCTTATTTTACCTTTTCTTTCTATATGCTAGTACTTCTCTATTGCATGTTACCTGCCATCTACTTTTGGAATTTTATTAGATAGCTTATGATTCTTCTAATCCTAGTCTTTTCCCTCTTAAATATGATTATGGCATAGTTAATGGTATGCTAAATCCATGTGCATTACAATTAATTTATTAATTGGTTACACATCAGTTTGACATGATATTCTTTGATAAATGTGCTTTGCATTTTATCCCACTTTTCTCTGTGATGTAAGGTATTTTTTTCTTGGATATTTGTCCTGAAGCTTTAAATATCCCTGACACCAGACTAATAAGGTAGCTAATTTTCACCATTTCTTAGACATAAATATTAATTTTCTTTTTGCCTAGCCTAGCCTAGTCTGTGTTATCTCTTCCTTCTAATCTTCAGTTTATCAGATCACTGAAATACAGAGCTGCTTCATCACACTGACTTTTCAGTGTTTCCTGGATGGAACTGGTCCTTCAGTAGTGAGACTGGTACCTAGTCCATCATGTTTATGTTACTTCTGTAATGTTCAGTTTCATTTCCTACACTATTTTTTTGTTCTGTTGCCCAAGATTCTTGCATTAGTGCACAAATACTTTAATTGTTCCTAACTAACCATTCACAGCTTCTTAGCTGAATTAATTCCTGCACTACCTGCATCATCAGTCTGTCAGCATTACTGTTTTCCTTCCTTGCTCCCCATCCGCTTGTATTCTGTTAACTTTTGAGTTTCACTGAGAGACTTCCCAGTCACTACCTACTCATTTTATCCTCTCTGCTGACTTGGGCAGAGGCATGAAACTTTGAAACATTTTTTTTTTTTAATGTTGCTTTCAGTAGATGTTGTTTTTATCAAGGCCTGTATCATGGTTTAATGTTGTTGACACAGTATGGGATAAATGTACCTGTTTCACACATGCTACGCTTGACAACTATTAATGGCAAAGGTTACTTCCCAGACAATATGGAATTCCTGGTGTTTGTGCAAGAAAGGTTATCAGTACTTTTAAATCTCTTAAGGGTGGTTGAGGTCTTACTACTTCTTCCCACATCCAGGAATTAAAAAATGATCCAGTGCGTTGTCAACATAACATGGTCCTCGCAAGCCAGACTTTGGTGCCCACACGGACATCTGGCTATGCGTAGGTGTAGGGTTTGGAGCAGGAAGAGGAGAAGAGAGCAGGACAAGACGCTTACACTACAGTCCTTTCTGCCAGTAGTTGCCATCTTCTGCCTGTGAATCTCTGGATTTGCTTTAGAAGAACAAGATGACAGCTGAAACATGATGATGTGGTTGGCATCTGTCTCATCTTGATTTCATGGAACCTGTCTGCCACATTGCAACATAAAAGGACTTGAAACGGCAGAGGGACTTTAAAAAAATAAAGGGCTGATAGGGTTGGCATTAGATTAAATTTAGTCTGTTGTGCTGAAATCTCCCTCTGTGAGCAAGCAGCAGGGAAGGTGATGAGGATTTAGGCCTCAGGAAGAGTCATTTAATTCCTGATTACCACCAATCACTTTCCCAAATTCCTTTTCTCATCTACTGGAACAGTTGTATTTATCAGCCAGCTGTCCAGGGAGGTTTCTGTGTAGAAATTGGCTGGAACTCTTGAACCCTGGATCCGAGTGATTCCATGGATATTGTAAATATCACAGATGAGATGCTGGACTCTTTAATGCCAATGTAAGTTTTGTTAATGACTTGCTAAGGTCAGGATTTCACTTATGTTTACGTATATGTTGGACTTTCTTTTGGTGGTACTCTGAGGGTGGGAAAGAATTTGATTGTTTATCTGAAATGGTGCTGAATGGATCTCAGACTGATCCAGTGCTGCATCTGGATTCACTTTCACAAGGGACAATATGGAACAAAACTCCTGAAAAATTATTTTTTTTTTAAATTGAAATCAGAAGTCTTGAAAGCCCTCACATTTTACTGTTTTATATGAGGGAAGGGCTGGCAACTTCATGTTTTCTCAGTTGAAGCAAGTTATCAGATTTTGAATACGTTACAATATATCAGGACTGCTATAGGTAATAATGCAGTCATTATCAAAGGTATGCTGCAAGGCATCATGGACTGACATTTTCAAATCACCGTGTAAATCTGCCTGACACAGCTTTAAAAGAAATATAACAAGACTGAAAGCTCCAGTGTTTAGTCTAAAAACACACATGGCTGTGGTTGCTGTTTTAGCCTATGTGGGCTAACCGTAGAAGCCTTTTGTCAACCCTCTGGCCTACTGAGTGGTGTCAGCTTGATTTGTGTGTTAATTTGCTGACTTTTTGGTTTGATGCTTGCTGTTAAAATTCACATAAAGAGCCTGTGTGTTTTTGCTTTATTTAGCAGCTTTCCCTAATCTAAATGCTCTTCCAAAGACTGCCCTTGGTATCACTGAAACTAAGAGAAAGCGCTTTCAACATTTATTCACTGTTGGAATCATTTATTTGCCATTTATATGATACTGAAAGGACAGAGGCAGATGGAGAACCTTGTAAAGTGATGATATAACCAAACACAGAGAAGAAACACAGTGGCAGTCTTACAAGATCTTTCCCTTATGGAAAAGTACTGAATAAAATGACCAGTGGTGTAAGCTGTGAACCACCTAGCATCAGCTCAGCCTAGTGCCTTCCTGGCACCAAAGCTTGTCCTGTTTAAGTTAAAGGATCCTCCTCACTCCATCTTACATGTCCCGGCTCTTTAGGTCTGGTTTGCTTGAGGAAGATGACTCGTAACTGGCAGAGGCTGCCAGGAACCATGAAACAGCTCTGGACTGGATCTCAGTCCAGACTTGCAACTAGGATGGTGTTTTGACACCATTTTTCCTTGCATGTTGATGGCATGTGTGATTGCCTGTGATGATTTTCTTGGGGCAGATGAGGTACTATGGACTTTCCTCCCTGGAACAGATCACTTCTAAAATATAAATTGATTGAGCAGTTTAGCTGCCACTTCAATGTTGGATGGAATAACTGCTAATTCTGTAGTGTTTGTGTAGCCTGAATGACTCCCCTCATGCTCTTCTATTAAGGAAAGATCTACAGACCACTGTATGGGCACCAGGGTGCTTATTTTCAATAACAGATGAAGTCATGCTACGCTTACTGCATCTCAGAAACTAAAGAGTCATGCCTTGGAAGTGTCCTTTCCAAGAACAGCTCCAGAAAACAGTTCCTTGAATTACTAACATTATCTCTATTTTTTGAGTCAACACTGATCAAAAGTGCACCCTCAGGAAGCGGCTGGAGGGTGTGGGTTTGGTGTGAGGTAAAAGGCTCACAAATTCCCATTGGACTTTTGATAAAAATAGAAGGATCAACCATTTTCAGTAGTTGTCAAGTATTATCTCCCTAGCTTAAATGAATGTTCCTCTATGTGTGAAAACAAAAAATAGTATTACCCTTTATGTCAGCTTCTGTTGTGTGTTGTTAAATACCTGCCATACCACATACCTTAAGCTACAATTCATGGATGAAGTGAGTCTTTGTCCTGACCTGTTGCTGCAGCTTGACGCTCCCAGTGATTGCAGTGAATCTAGGATCAGGCCCACGGTGGTTTAAAAACTCTAGGTTTGTATTTGCCACCACTGAATGCTGTGTCCTGTTTTCCTTTCCACAGGCAGAGTCACCCCAGAACAGCTCAGCTCATACATTCAGCTTTTCAGAAATAATCTCAAAGCTTTGGAGAACCATTGTGGTCTTCTACAGCTTGTGCTGGCCACGGTCCAGACTTTGAAACACCCCCAGACTTCCAAATGGGACAACTTCCTTGCCTTTGAGAGATTACTTCTGCAGGTACATATTACATGAACTTACTTGACCTAAGTAAAAATGTTTTATTTAATTTTTTGAATTCCCATTGAATTCTGTAGCTTGTATTTTTTTATGAAGAAGTGTGTTGGATATTTTGCTAAAAAACTGTTCCTTGCTGCCAAAGTGGTGAAAGGAATGGGAACCTACAGAGTTAATCTTTAATAGTTTTGTCTAAGAATAATTTTATAAACAAAAGGGTAGACATTAAAGGTGAAGTACATAAATAATCTGAATTGGGTGATGATTTTACATCTATATGAAATTCCAAGATGATATAACTTTTAGCTTTGGATGGGATTATTATTATTACTGTTATTACTACTAGTCTGAAAATGTTTCTTGAGGTAATGTGCAGAATCAATTGCAGAGAGGACTTAGTTACTATGTGAGTGTAAATCCTGTGTAATTTACTGAGCAGATGAAAGCATAGTAGGAAATTCCATGCACGAAGAGAGTGAGATTTCTTTTGCTCACAGCTGTCATCTACCCTCAGCTTTTCCCACCACCGCATTTTTTACAGCATCCTGTTGGTGACCACAGTATTATTTACATACCATTTTGTATCACTCTTGGATTTCTCTCAGGAAATTAGGAGTTAGTGGTATATTGAACTCTATCCTACTAACCTTTGGAGATGTACCAAACAAAGGAAGAGTTTTTCTAAAAACCTAACACGGTTAATTGCTGCTGAAAATCAAGGAAAGTTCAAAACTTTCTTCTCTGTGTTGTCTCTTCTGCCATTGTGTTGTTTTTAGAGTAACCATCTTCTGAAATCCTAGCAAGAGGCAAGTCTTCATGAGCTAACTTCTAATGAAGTTAGAGTCATGTCGTGGTTTAACCCCAGCCAGCAACTAAGCACCACGCAGCCGCTCACTCACTCCCCCCCCATCCAGTGGGATGGGGGAGAAAATCAGGAAAAGAAGTAAAACTCATGGGTTGAGATAAGAACGGTTTAATAGAACAGAAAAGAAGAAACTAATAATGATAATGATAACACTAATAAAATGACAACAGTAATAATAAAAGGATTGAAATGTACAAATGATGCTCAGGGCAATTGCTCACCACCCGCCGACCAACACCCAGCCAGTCCCCGAGCGGCGAATCCCTGCCCCCCCCTTCCCAGTTCCTGAACTAGATGGGACGTCCCATGGTATGGAATACACCGTTGGCCAGTTTGGGTCAGGTGCCCTGGCTGGGCGTGAGAAGCTGAAAAATCCTTGACTATAGTCTAAACACTACTGAGCAACAACTGAAAACATCAGTGTTATCAACGTTCTTCACATACTGAACTTAAAACATAGCACTGTACCAGCTACTAGGAAGACAGTTAACTCCATCCCGGCTGAAACCAGGACAAGTCAGCCTTAAATAAGTGAAGTGTATAGTGTGGACCTCAACTAAAACCAGATACTTCTTCTGTAACAATTAGCTGTCTTTGTCTAGACGTTGAAAATAAATCAACAACCTGACTCTCCCCCTGATCTCTGGCAGCGGGATATTATTCCTGGTGCTTTGAGAAGATTCCACCCATACTTCATAGCTTTGTAATCTGTGAATTTCTGCGTCATTTGGAGGGCAAAAAATGCAAAACTTAAATAGTAGCAAGCTCTTGTCTACATTAATTAAAAAACCTATTCTCTCTTGGTAAAACTGAAATATTTTTTTAATAACATAGAAAGCCTTCTTTCTCTAGTTAAGAAACACACCTCAAGTAAAAGGACTCATTGCAGCCATCCTTTGGTTTGTGTGGACTGTGGAGCATGGGACTGACAGCCCATAGTCCCCTTCTCCCTCCTGCAGTGACTCATGTCACATAGCTCTTCTCAGAAGCTGGCTAAGTTCCATCTTAAAACCAGTCCAGCTTTAGAATCAAAATAAAGCTGCAAGCTCAGCATTGTTTTCACAACAACAGACATCTGCCTATATAAAAGCCATGCCATGAATCACCAGGGAGTGGAAAAACAGAGGTAAGCAATAACCAAACTATACATTTCACAAAAAAGAAACATATAACAAGCACTCTTGTAATCGTAGGTGGCTTTGGATTATACCCACTGCCTTCCACCCATCATATTAAGGTAAAACGTGTTAGCCAAAGCAAACTTTATAGGCTAACATTTGCAACTGTTCCTTAAGCACATACTCATTTTCAGTAGTTCAAACAACAATTATTTTGAATTACACAATCTGTACAGCATGTATCCTTTTCCTGACTCTATTTTGAAGACAGAGTCTGACATGCATTATCTGCTTCTGAGCACATGGCCTGTCTCTGATCTGTTGACAGGAGTTTGTAGGAAGAGCAAAATAGCGAGAGACCCAGAAGACATCAGAGATATTTTTATTTAAAAAAATCAACTAGGACCTTACATTGTGAATGGTTGGTACATAGCACTCTGCACTAAAATTGATGCCATGGTAGTTTATTTCAGCAGTACTACTGAGAAATTCTTTAGTAAAATTGTTAAGTTTCAGGTATTTTAAAATAATAAATCTTAAAAAATCCTCAATAAAAAGTAATTGTTTCAATGTGAAAGTAGTTACTATCCTATATTGGAACCACATAGAAGACAACTGTTTGTGAAAGATCTACTGGGAGTAATATTATTAGACAAGGACAATGTAGGAATTCTAGAGTTTTCACTGATGGATGCATGTCAGACTCTAGCTGATGCCAAAGGAGATAACCCAGTATAAACAGCTGGTGTTAGAATTCTCAGATTTCCCCCAAAAATAAATCTGCACAGTTTTGGAACTGCTGTCATTGCTGGACCTCTCTGATGGGTCTCATGATTCTCTGCTTAGTCTACTTTGTGCTTTTCAGAAAAAAACACATTGTTGACATGAAACCTTTAGTCTAACTCATACATGGAATAACCTCTTCCATTTTTCTTCTTCACTCCTTGATTCACTCCTTTCAGTTGATATTGCAGGTACTTAGTTCTAAAAATAGCCTGATAGAGGTAGAAAGGAGCCCATTTCCACTATTTTACCATAATTAAAGATCTGTAGCTACATTTTTCAGACCTATGTTGTCTCAGTAAGTTTTTTGTACCTCCAGCAAGGACGTTTGGTTTTGACTAGAAATCTGCTGAAAGTCAGTGGAGCTGCATACTTACTACAGAGTTGTCCTCTCCTTAACTGGGATGGATGAATGAGCTGAGAGCAAAACTGGGTTGTGATGGGATCATGGTCTTGACCTCAGAGGAAAGAGGATCATGTGCTGGGTTAAGAGTAATGCATCAGAATGATTCATCTTGTCGATCACAAGTTTTCTCTGTGTTCAGCTGTTCTACCTCTGCACATAATGGAGTTTTTACTACCCAGAAGTTTTAAATGCTTTGTGAATTGAAACAGTATATTGTATTTACCAGGGAGATATCCCATCCCATCGTATTTTCCTTCTCTTGAGGTCCTCTTTCTGACCATCCATAAAACTGATAGGTGGGAAGGGGAGCACAAACTAAACGCTGCACCACACTGCCTGCAACTCCCCAGTATTCCTCATGTGACTGCCATGATTTCCTTCAAGTAAGGATTTAAAATTTAGGGATGTAACAGAAAGTAAGAAAGTAAGAAAGTGTGTTGTCACTTCGTTCTTTTCAGCTCTGTTTAGCTATATCCCCTGTTCTCAAATTTATGACTTTCATAAAGGTTTATTAAGCAGCAGAGGCCCATGACATACAAAAGCACATGAAGAGCAGCTCTCTTCCAGAGTTTAAACAAAATGTGACACTGTGACAGGAAAAATATTTTCGTTGTTTTTAACATACACTACTCCTATATTCACTGAGCAGGGATTTCTGCCCCCGAATTCAGTTTAAAAGTACTCAACGGCAGTAGACAGTGTGAATGGGGGCATAATGTGCCCCAAGGGAAGGTGCAGTTGCCCTGTGAAGGGTACTGCTCTGAAATTCCCCAGGTTGGATGCCACCTCTTAGAATTGGCTGCATCCTTCTGGCATAATCTTGCTTTCAAGATTTAAGAGTAAAGTACTTCTCATACTGAGTAGTAGTCTACTTTATTAATAGCCCCATCCATTTAAATCCCAAGGTTGGGGTTTATTCAGTGCAAGCAACTTTATCAGACTGAGTTTCTGAAATAACATATGGAGTACTTGAAATGCATTTCCCCCCATAGAAAACAGACATTCTCCAAACAATTTAAAATTCTGCTGCTGTACTTTGGAGTGAGACAGAAGAGGAAGGGGAGGATTTAAGTTGATTCCAAGTTCCTGTAGGTTGCCATGAGCAAAGACATTATCATGTTAAAAATTTTACTCTTAGTGCTGTCAATTCTGTGTAGCAGCAACGGCAGAAAATTCTGGCAACAGTTGTATCAGTTGGCACTCCATGGCAGCTAAAGGCTCATTCCACCTTGTCCACAGCTAATTGTCTGCTGCACATTTTTAAATGCAAACCTTTCTGCTAAACTGAGTGGATTTGAAATGCCAGGTCCTCTGCATACTGTGTTTGGATCCCATGGTAGAAACTTCCCAGTGTAGATGCCTTTCCGTAACATATAATGCCTACTAATAACTCAGAGAAAAATCTCTTCCACAATATTATTGATATTTCTTGCTTTATTCCTTACAAACAACTCATACTTTATCAGGCAGGTTTTTTGTACCAGGACTGTTGAAAGCAAACAGTTATTTTGACCTCCCCCAAAAAGGGGACGGATGTGTTTCTTCCTTAGGATGAAGACATTCTCTTCCATTTTGGGTTGTCTGGGCTAAACTTCATTTTAAAACTGCAAATGTACCAGTACTGTTGTCTTAAAATAACTGCATTGCCCAAAGTAAGGAAACCTGAAAGATTACTGAGTTCATTGTTATTACGGTGTTGGGGAGGGGATTGTTGCTTCTTGGGGCTTTTTTGTGGCACAGAGTTTTTGCACCTGCTGACCAGCATTTCATGGTTTACTGGGAAATTAAACAGCTTCAGCATTGACCTAGAAGCCATGATGCTACCATTGGATCTCAGTACTGTCAAAGTTTTGTTTTGTGATGCTGTATAATGTCACATAATCTCAAGAGTAATTGGAATTAAAGGTCATACTAAAAAAAACCCAAAACAACAAACCCACAAAACCAAACCAAAACCAAAAATCCCCAACACATTCACAGTTTCATTTATAAATGAAAAAACAGAGTGTAAACTGGGGGCTATATTGTTCTGGTTGGCTATAATTAGCTTTATGATGCATATCCAGCTAAAATCCTTTCAGCTTTAACCTGTTTGAATTGTCTGACTTCTCAGACTTAAAGCCACTTGAATTGGGACCATGTCCCCTCTGAGCTTTGACCCCTTTCATGTCCTGCACTGTCTATGAGGTAAGTGCCTTGCTGATTGGGAGAAATGTCATCGGTGAGTTTGGAAATGGCATGTTTCTAGCAGATATTGAGGCCAGCTATTCAACTGACTTGACAGTGTGTACCACAACTTCACACACATCCTATTGCTCTTGGATCTGAGCTCACAAGCAGCCTACCTAGCTCAATAGTGTGTTACTTCTATACTTGTAGTCTCTGCCGAGAACATACAGGTGGACACTGCACATCACCTTGACTGCTTAGAAAAATGAAAGCCGATTAACAAGCAAAGATAGATCTTACAAGATGGGCTGCCATCTACCTATAAATCAAAGTTGTCATTGTGTGTGAATTCAGTATAGAATATGTGATATATCTTATCAAAGTCATTACCTTCTACTTGTTTTCAGAGGATGACGTGGTCATTTTTTTAAATTTTACAGGTTGTTTTCCATTCTTTTTTCAAAGCTTTGCCATCATAGGAAAGAGAGCACTGTAATATTTTAGCAAAAGTATCTGGAGTTTTTAGTGGCGTCCTGGTAATAATATAAGTAGGTCAGATACTCTGGTGGTGGATATTACGCATATTTACATGGAGAGCTCCTGACAGTATAGTATTTTCATGTTTAAAGTTCCAAATACTAATTAGTTGTATTTTATTCTATTTCTATTTTCTCATTTTGGTGCTGTAAAATTTGTCAGAAGACAGATTATTTTTTTTGTCCCTGGTGTCTTGAGAAACAGAAATTATAGACATGTTTTTAAGAGAAACAGAAATTTCATGCCAGATAGTCATTCCAATGTTTTTATTTTTCTGTTGGCGGAAAGTGGTTATGAGGTTAATAAAATTACATCATTCTTTCTCCTATGAATAGTAGAGTGCAAACTCACAAAAAAAGTAGTGGAAAAACTGCAATACAGCTGAGTATTTTACATTGTAGTTAATGTTTCAGTAGCAAGATCTGACAGCTAGGGTGTTAGTAACCATTCTATCCTGTGCCATGATTCTCTACCATTTTTACAAATGCAGGGTACGCATGACACATTACTTAATCAAGGATGACATTATTATTTATTTGCACTTTTGCTCACTGCAGAATCTGGTAGGCGTTGTTCACATACGCATGCCTGCACAGGACCCCATGCCAATAAATGTGGAAAGTCTAAGACACCAGCTTGCAGACTTTCCCTGCCTAGAACTCACTGTAGTTTTCAGGCTGCTCAACTGTTCTACAGGGTACAGTAGTTACTAGGTGACATTTACTGACTCTAAACTGGTATAAACCAAAAGCTTAAGCATGGGCTTCAGGCCTGCCAAAACAAGCAGTTTGATACAAAGCAGCGAGGAAATAGAAAAGCTTTTGGAGTAATTCCTCTTGCTCTGCAAGAATAATTCATAGTTCAGCTGTAGTGAGACCTTTATTTCTACATAGAATAGATTCAGATCAGTGGCATTCCTTGTTATTATTATTTAAATTGCTTTAGTCTACATGTAATTTATACTTATGTAGTGCAGCTCTGTGCAATAAATTGTCTTCTTGGTGGCTTACGATCTTGATCAGTAAATCTTTTTAGAAGAGATACTGCAACAGTATTTGGAAAGAAGACCCATGATGTTAGTTGCTTGAAATTAGAGATGTTATATTAAAAAAAAAAAAAGTATTGAAATTAGATCAGTCACTTTTCAACATAAAGTTACATATGGAGTGAATTGTCTTGGTGGGAGTCTTACACGATACCATATTGATTGCAGAGGTCATCCTCTGGAATTTGGTATCTTTTGGATGAGGATGCAGTTTGGACACTGTTACACATTCTGTCTTACACAGCTAGAGAATCAAATGTAATTTGTTGATGACTTCTGAAGAGAAAATAGTCCTGCAGCAATCACTTGCTTAAGATTCCAAATTATTTACAGTAAGTTCTTATTTAACCATCTGTTTGTTAGACTTGCTCCATTTAAACTGGGAGTTGTTTCGAGAACATGTAAACCCATTTGGATTCTGCCTTTATACATGTGATATTTTTAACTTTGCAAGTATTTATTCTACATAAAATTTATGTTAAATTTTATTGCTTTGCTTAAAAATTGGTGTATACAAGCCCTGAAATAATGTTGCTTCTGTCACCTGCCTCACATGGTCTCAGTTAATTTCTTTTGCTTGCTGAATGCCTCTTATGTTCATGGTACCTTGTTTTTAACAAGATTTCAGTTGTGTTTATGTGTTTTCTATACATTTCTATAAAATAGAGCCCTAAACTGCTGGGGACACCTCATGCTACAGCAGTACAGGTGAAACAGTGGACTAAATTTGTGGAAGTGATGAGCTGTTTTGAGTGTGTTTGGCTTTGGGCACCACTGGTGATACTCCAGAGAGGAGGGCATTATTGGTTACAATTCATATTCCATCTTCTCAGGGAGCAAAGTTATGGACCATTTCCAAGGTTTGACATGCCAGAATTAAGACATTCCAACTAGTTTTGCTCAGAAAGAAAGATACGTGTGTGCGTGTGTGCATGCGTATAAAAAAATATAAATAAAAATTCTTCTACTCTATGTTTGTGTGTGTATATATAATCCTTCTAGTCAAACTAATTTTCTGTGAGTAGAATGCTTTTGTCAGATTACTTTGAAAGCAAAATCAAATACAGGTAGGCATTGTTTTAACATTGTTTTAACATTAAATAAATACTTAGACTGTGAACAGAAGCTATTTCTACTGACAATTTATTAAACTGTCGAAAGAAAACCGTTTTAAGTTTTTCTAACTCTGTCTGACAAGGAGTTAAAATATCTTAAGTGAGGTTACCATGTCACATGGGAGTTAAGAGTATCTTTCTGTATTCTTGTCAAAGAAATGTGTTTGCGCTTGGTCTGAAAAATTGCAAAGTATTGCCATTGTGGCTCTCCTTTAGAAAGGAAAGACCTCCCTCCCTCATCTTCTGAAAGAGCTAGTATTTTGTATCCAGATAAGGGTCAGGTAGAGCCTCTAAAATGACTACTTAATAAAGAAATGGCTTTCTTAAGTGAACAAATGTCCACATCAATAAAACTTAAAAAGCCTTGCGGGAAGAAGGGGCTAAACATATTAAGTCAATGGGAACTGTTAAATTAATGTTCTATGTACAAAACCGAAGTACTTACTGTAAAATAAAAGAATCCCAATGTATAAATGATTGTAATGGGAGCCAGCTCTTTGGGGGGGAAAGCAAAAAAACTACTACCACCCCCTCTACACACGCATGCATTATTTTGTTAGAAGTTTAAACAATTAATAGCTTTTTTCTTGCCAGTTGTCTTTTGAGATGCATGTTGAGGTTACATGCCAGTTGATATCTGGTTGGGCCATGTTGCAGAAGGGTAGCATGATTCTCAGTTTCGTATGAACACTCATCACCATCGATAGCTGGAGCCCTTCACCAGCCCCGGGGAGTCCCTGTGCGGAGCTACGGCTGTGCCTGTCACTTGCCATTCTTTCTCCTCTGTGACTTTTCTCCTTAAAATGTAATATTAACTGTTTACTTGCTGTAAAAGATAACATTAACCAGGCTGAAAGGCAGATGCCCTCACTCCCTGTCAGTGTATGTGGAGGAGTTGCGGAGAGGCACAATATTAAGAATATTGATTGAGTCGCCATTTACTCTTACATAGATAATTGTCCTCCAAGAGGCAAAGCTGCTGTCGCATGTACTCCCAGCAAGCCCTTGCTTTGCTGTTTGCGTTGCTCCGTTGACAGAGAGTTGTGTACTACCTGATTTACATTAGTGGCAGGATCTGCTTTCCAGACTCTACTTCTTAAGGAGATTATTGCCACCCTCACCAAAAAAATTAGCTTACTTCTTTCTGTTATTATTTGCACAAGACAGGCTGAGTCATATGTGCAATATTTTTTAAAAAAACCAAAACACTCTTCCAAAAACATGAGAAATGTCTCCAATGGACTGGGCAAACCTTTTGGCTTATTTAACCTGCAGAAAAATGGCATGCACTAGTTTGGATCTAACAAAGCGGAGGATTCAAGCACTCTTGGCAGCAGCATCTTATATTTTGGGAGGCAGAGACCTGTAAGTGGTGCCTTTTTAGTGTGGCTTCTGTGGTCACAGGTAAGCAGTGGAAGAGTGCAGATTCCCATAGTCCATCTTTTTGCCTCTTAACAACAGAAATCCCATTAGCAATGCTCATTCATCAGCCTTCTGATGGACAAGTTAATTGGCAAGATTTTGCTGAGTACTGAATCAAGTGTGTTATTGTGGCATTTAGTCTCTGCTAATAAGCTCATTAATTTGGTGTTAATTGTGTGTTACTGGGCAGGCAAAGTGGTATATGAATGGAGATGGGAAGGTAGGAGGCTCTGTGCTCTAGTATTTTACTTTTTATCCATTTTTTTCATTATGATACCCATGGTTTTTGATAAAAAGACTTGTCTGGTGTATTTTTTTGGATGCTTTCAGTCAAGATGGTTCACTCAGCTTGTCAGAATCTAGGTTAGAAAAGAAAGGGGTTTTTTAAGAGGATACATAAGGTTTCTTAGCTAATAATCCTAACTAATTTTGCCCCTGCTATAGGTTCACAGCAGGACTGCATTTACCTTTGGGTTTTGTCTGCTTTCACCAATTTTATTATAATCTTTAAGGAAATGAGCATTGCCTTATTTTTACAGTCCAGGTATTGTCCCTAGGTAAAATTCCAGGTACTGTTATAATAATGATAACTAAATCAACACCACAGAGCACAGCGTCTGTCGTGAGACCTTTACTCGTAGGAACTGCTTATCATTGTGGTTGTTAGCTCAAAGGCAGCAAATCACCTATCAAATTTCTTATCTGCAAACCAGTTTGATGGTGCCAGCACTGTATCTCTGGTTTTGAGTGTGATTATACTAGTCTGTCAGCTTAGTTTTCCTCATTTTTTGGAGAATATACTTCATTATTTCCTACAAACTGGCAAGGAGAAAGCGTAGAAACAACACAACTCAAAATTAATGAAAACTTTACTGTGGGCGATATCCAAAATTAACAGTGGGGCTGCCACGTTGCATTCCCTCTGTCTCCCCACCTTAATGAGTTGCATATTTCCCTTTCCACTGGCCCACACACTTCCTTGGATCACAGACATTTCTGGGCACAGGGTACATACACAGACATACAGGTGCTCTCTGAACTGCCTTTTCCCACAGTCTGGGCTGTCTGGGTGTTAGTCAGACCCAACCTGGAAAGCAGATAGTCCCCATTGGCACGGTACCGATCCCTAGCTGTAAGCCTCGCCTCTCCATTTGTCTTGTGTCCCGCAGAATATGCTAAAGGATTCTTGCCCCAGCAAAAAAATAAACTTTGGTGAGTCTTGATGTGCTTGTGCAAACATGTCTTTTTGGCTGCTGCCTTCAAATCGCAGCTCCTGCCTCTGTCTGCATCATCTGTTCTTGGTCATGAAGCTCTTTGAAGACACAACCGTGCTCCAACTCTGAGGCTGATATTTCTCCTAAAACCATTATTTTCAGTAGGCAAGTCAGTTTACTCTTAATTTGATTTTGCTTATTTGATGGAAAACAAGGTGGTGGTAGTTTTCCTAGTTGTCAGGCCAGCCAAGATCAGGGTGGTCTAGGGCTTAACTACTTTTCCTGACTTCAGATTTTATCTTTTACCTGGTGAAATTGAACCGGCAGTGAGTTAGAGAACTCGCAAAACTCTTCATTGTTGTTGGCCATGTTTTCATTGAAAACCCCCACCCCCAAAGGAAGCTACACAGAGAGACAGTACTACACTAGTTGATTGTGGCTCAGTCCAGCTATGAAGCTGTGGTAGATTTTTATTCATTATAAATTATGATATCATTGTTTGCAGATGTATAGACTTGCTTGATATCATTTGCTCACTTCCAGTAAAGAAGGCAGGGTCAGCTCTCCTTGTCTAGATTAGGAAAGCAGGTCTTGTTTGAAGGCAACGTGCCGACTCAGCTAGCAAAATCTTAGTGGAATTTTACCGCTGCAGTAGGTCATGAAGAGTGATTTTTAAAATCAAAATCTCTTAGAGAGGTGTAAAACATTGGGATTTAATCAAAGTGGTTACTACTACCTCTGCTGTCCCACAGGTATATGTAACAGACAAATGACTCAATCCTAGTAGTTGTTTCCCACGTGTTCCTGAGGTTTCTTGGGAAATAGATTTCTTCTAGTGGTCTTCCTTCTTTAGATTTTCTCCAGTTCATGTCTCTTCAGCTAAGTTACCTTTCACTGCCATGAAGTTTCTCTAGGGACTTTCTTGATCTGAGAAGATACCTCTTTGGAAGCCTGCCTGTTTCACTCCATGGCAACCTATTTGGGTACAAGAACATTAAAGTCAGCATGCCATAGGCCTGACACAAGTGGATGTCTGCTGGAGGCTGCCTGCTGGCTGTGGTGTTCCCAGCTCAGCACGGAGTAGCGTGAGGGCTCATACAAGACACGCTGGTGTAACAACACTGCTTCCTTCTCATTTGCCCCCCCGCCCCCCCAAAAAAGCAAAAGGAAATACTTGCTCCGTACTTAGAAATGACCTGCACTTACCTAGTCTGAGGCTTCTGTAGCATTGTTTTCTTTGTGTTTACTCTTTCATGTATTCCATTAGAATGCTTTGTTAATTAAAAATGTAGTAGGCACAGGAGAAAAAATGAAATTTCTCTCTGGATGTCCCCCCGTGCACCACCCCATCCCAGGGTGTTTCCCTTTGTGTGCCTTTAAAACAAATAGCACGTGGTTCTGTGAGTGTTCCTGTAACTCAGAGTGGTCATGTTGCCTGCAGAAGGGCACCGCGCACACCTAACACTTTTACAGTATTTTCTAATGAAATACGACAGCCCATTTGTGCAGCTGTGTCTAATAAGGCATGAATGCAGTTAACTGCTATTTACCTCCTTTCACTCTGTTTGTTTGAAGTACAGAAATGCTGTACATTCACATTAGGCAATTCAGTATAGAAATCTAACTTGGACTATCGATGGGAAGTATTTCATAATTTTGTAGCAGGTTAAAACATATGGTTGTAGTTAGAATAAATAAATGGCTTAGTCCATAAACCACTGCCATTCAGCACAACTGTCAGGTTGATGTAGGTTTATCCTTCAGAAGAGTAAAATGTAGGTAACAGATAAGTAATAAATGATAGTCTGGGTCTCTGCCTGGGGAGGGGAAAAGTTTCAAATTCTTTTTAACGAGGGCATTTGTAAGAAAAGAGAAAAGGTAATGTGCCAGAGATGAGAAACTCTCCAAATATGACTTAATTCTATCCATCAGTTTCTCTTCTAGTATTTCTTCCCTTCCCATCCCCAAGTCTAGGGAAAGTGAAATAGCTGCTAAGCCATAGGCAGCAAAGGATTCAGACATACTCCATAGTTTCATCTGATTTACCCTTGCACAGTAGTGCTGCCTTTCCTGAACGGAGCAGAAGGGTTCTTCTATGATAAAAATAAGGAATGTTTTCTTTTAAGTTTTTAAACATGTATCTGGTTTTCTCTGAATTTCATAACCCAGTATTCTTCTGCAACACAGGAACAAAGATAGCACAGTTAAATTTGGGAAGATGTAGGCACTGTGTTAAATGAGGTTATAAAATGCTGTAGCTATTAAATATGTCTGCTCAGAATACTGTTTTTCAGTTGTCAATAGGATCATAGTGTGGTTAAAATAAATGTTCCCCAAGAGAGACTGGCATGGGTCCTCAAATACCTTTTTATTAACAGATATTTAAAAAATGGCTATGATGACCCTGGTAACCAGGCTGTCACTGGCTTCATTTGTTTTGGTTCTGTTTGGTTTTTGAAAGTACATTTTTAAAAAGCATTCATTCTTATATCTGTTTTAAGAGCTACAGTTATGAGAAAACACTGAAAGTCTTTACTTGCAGAATAAAAAAAAAAATAATTAAAAAGCTAAAATTCTTGGTATCATGTACCACTACCTAAAGTTCGTTATCTGTAATGGACAGTAGCCTTAGCTGGGTGTAAGTCTTCTGGTTGTGACTATACGATATGTAGGAATACATTTCAAATATATGTTCTTGTACCAAAAGCCAAGTGAAAAGCTCTCTGAACCTTCTCACTTGTCTTAATGGAATTATCCTGCCTCCCCTCTGTAGGTTTTTCCCCAGAATGCAGATGGATTTTCTGTCCATGTTATTTCATTTCTGGAATTACTCAAAAAATACTCAGTACTCAAGGAGTCAATACACAACACTCAATTACCCTGTAGTCCACACTAGTTCTGGAGATCTTTAGAACAACTCAGGTAGCACTTTCTGTGTCCTCTTATCTACCGTTTCTCCAAGGTTGTCTTGGTGAGAGATTGGCTTTTGCCAGAATTATTGGAAAATTGATGCTGCTTCTCCTGTGTCCCCTGGGAAGAAAGGCTGTTTGAGAATCTACATACTGTCGGAGGGAAATGGTTCACTACATCTTTTCATTGCATCTACAGAGATGGCAGAAGATACACAAAAATGTAAGCTGCTGCTGCTTCAAGGGAGTGTCAATCACTGACGCAGGCAAAGTTTTTCATTGTCTACATACTGGTTTAGTTTCATCTGCTTGTTTGCTGCAGAGAAGAGATTGAATGTACTGAGGGCACATGCACCAGCATTTAATTGGCAGGGGTCTGACGGCACGCAGTGGCAACAAATGTGTAGATTGGGAAGCCACTATGCATTTCAGGGGACATAATAGCTGAGAAGTCTATTAGCAGGATGCAAAACTCCAATGTTTTGCTTCATGTTCTGATTTCACCCAGTTTTTGTAGCTACACGAAATGAAGCTTTTTCTGTATTAATTCAACCTGTGTAAGGCTATCAGTTTGAACTCCAAATGTCAGCATCTGCAAATGGTTTGGTTGCCTCTGTGAAATTGTTTCCTAGCCTATCACTGTGTGCATTTGTGTTTCATCCATAGCCTGAGCAAGATCTCTATGGGAAGTGATCACTACTGGAAAATGAAAGATTTTTTTAGTATCTGATGGGTGGACTTAGACAAGTAAAGATAAGCATGGAGCAGTGTGCCCTTTCTCATCCTGCTTCCCTTCTGTAAGTCAAAAGAGGGTATGCAGTTCTAAGACATGGGTAAAGCACTCTTGCTGGGCACTAGTTATCTTGTCCTTTTCTTGCATGTGCTCTTCATAGGAGTTTTATTTTCATAAAATACGTAGAGGCAGAGGATACCTTTAAATCTTTTAACTCTTAAGTGTTTTCAGTAAGCAGTGGCACGGGAACTGAATTTCTTACGTAAAAATACAAATGCTAGATGCTGTCTCACAGAGGGAGCAACACGTTTCATGCAGATGGGCTCTCAAATGACAATGGAAACAGCAATTCATGGATGACCAGGTGACCTGTTTTTCTGTCCTGAAGAACTAAAAATAATTTACATATTTTTGTTTTTAAAACATTTGCATGTCATCTTGGTGTGATTACTGGCACATGTTGTATTGATTCAACTTTATTGTCACATTATTCTCTCACATTCAAGGGCCACATGTGCTCCACATCTGGTCAACATTCAAAGGCCTTTTGAAAAACATCACCATGTTTTTGTTCTTAGAAATGCTTATGACAAGTATCACGCTCTTGCATCTGCTTCTGCTGTTGGTTGCAAGCAGGATGCACTAGGCTGTGCCTACTGTCCAGTTACAAAAATCACCAAAGATAACATAATACATTTCCTGTTAACTAAAGTGATTAACTGCTTGACTATCGGTCCTTGTTCCTTGCACCAGAATGACCATGCATCCTTGTTGTGGTGAAATCACAATGGACTGTACTGGACGTGTATCTCTTAATGGCCACTTTCATTAGACTAGGCAATGTGGGAAAAAGGGGCAGCAGGAAGAATACCATTGCATTTTTAGGGATGAATAAGAACCCTCTTTTTTATAGTTATTTATGCTAAAATATGATCTTGCTTTTGAGAAGAGCATGCCTTAAAAACTGCTAGCATAGTATTCAACATAAAAAATCACCAATAAATTACTACTAAAAACATTCTGAAAAAAGTTGAATGTTTTCCTACAGATCTGTCAGTACCGTTCTGGTTTGGTACATTGCTCAATGCATTTTATAGTGTGACTGCATGACTATTTACCACACTTCATGATGATGATGTTGCATTTATCGTGAACCTCTCATGGTGTGAAGTATACTCATTCTGAACACCATCTGTTTAGAATATATGGTTCCCCGTACCAAATCAGTTGCATGCAAAGGAGATTGCAGTGTGCTTTTCACACATTATTTATTATGTAGGGCAAAGTTAAAAATCATGATTAGCATCTTCTTACATTTCACCCTTAGGTGCATATAATATAAAATCTCATTTGGAGATACCTAAAGCCAAACTCAAACCTGAAACATGTTTAGTTGGGCTTAGAATGAAGGAGAAAATATTCTCCTGACTCAATAATGAACTTCATTTCTCTTTTGGGACTTGACTTCTGACACAGAGAGAAGGCCAAAATAAAAACCAGAGTGAGTGAGGGCCCCGACTTAAACCTGCTCTTAATTAAGCCTTGTAAAGAAGCTTTTCTGCTAAAACTCTTAGGTTGAAGAGTTCATGCAAAAAAACCCTCCCTGTGGCTTATGAACAGCCAAAGTGGGGACATTCAAACACACATTTTAGAATAGTTTAAACGAGGAAAAAAATGCAAGTGAGAAAGTCCATATTATTTGCTTAATGCAGTTTTTAGCAGACCACTCCTTTTCCAGTTATCTTCTTTTTTTATTATTCTGTGTGTTTCCATTCAAAACTTAATGCCGCTACAAGATGATTTGATACTAACAAACATGAAAACTGAATTGCTTTGGTTTCCTTTTTTTCATAATTGCACATAAATCTGACCCAGTTCAGCTGGACGCAGTTACAGTGCGTTAGAAATGTAATACACATTTCAAATCAGAATCCTTGCGCCAAGGCAAAGGTCAAAGTAATTTTCTTGTTTGTTTGTTTTTAAAGGGATTAAATAAATGTAGTTTTACCACAAGGAAAATGATAGTGCCCATTGCTCAAGTATGGCTTTTATGTCCACATTTAAATAGGAGTAGACAATCCTGTCTGGAGCAGCGGCAGGGATCATTTCAGAAGTAAAGGTTGTGTGCTTTCTGTGCAAAGTGATGCTCATTGTGCAAGACTGCTGCTAGATCACTTACACTATCAACCCCAGACAAGAACTTCCACCACATTAAAATAAAGCTGTGGCTTCAGTGACAGGCTGTAAACAAAAAGGGGTGGGATACAGTTAATGGCAGCAGCATAGCACTAAAGAAAAATAAATAATTCCCTTTTACTTGCAACTGGCCAAGGCCCAAATCCTGAAACATCATCAATCATCCTTGATGACTAGATGAGATCATAAACTGAATGAGGAAAAATAATCTTGAATTTAACTTAAATTGTGATTGGCACAGTAAAAATTAACTTTCACCCAAAAAATTTTTTTTCTTCTTCCAAAACATCTCTAACTGCCGCCCTTCCCAGCTTTTCCCCACCCATTGCAGAACTTCCAAGTGCTTGTCACTGCTGGTGGATGTCATCCCTTATCCTTCCATGTCTGTTTCAGCATGTGCTTTTAGTTTTTTGTTGAGAAGCAAACTGCTTTTGCATTTCTTCCAAAAAAACATTCTAAGTGTAGCCTTCATATAAATACTGAACATCATGTTATTCATAACCTCATAATTCACCAGTCTACCAGCTGAATAATGTAGCAGGCACGGAAGACTGAGAAGCGAAGGATGTTATACAGACCAAGAGAGCCATTCTGACAAAAATCTGTTGGGGAAAAACTTCCTGGGAAAAATACGTGAAGTTTCTTTTTCAGTTCTTCACACATCTACAGCCTATTATGAACAAAATAGACACTCTAGGGAACAATTACGTACTGTCAGGAAAATTGACTTGATATTTTAATTTTTACAGCTGTTTATATTTTGCACCATGATTTTTTACAAAGTTTCTGTATAATATCCCTTGAGATAGAGGTTTGTTCTTCATAAGCTGATAGCTTTAAATATAAAAGTTCTGGCAAGTTGGAGACCTGGTAGGAATAATACTAAAATTCCACCAGCAGTATGAAGTCCAGAGGTTGTGAAGTCAGTTTTGGAGCTGGCAAACTACACCTTTATTTAAAAGATAAAGCAGGGTGTCACTAATTTTGCAGTTGGACAATGATCATTACCGATTATCTGAGAAACATCAGACACATGGTTGGAAGAATTAGTTTGACACTTTTTTTTGACAAGCAATAAGCAAGGAGATTTTGTAGTTTTAGATCATTGGTTTAAAGGCACTGTTACATCCTAGCTGTTCCTGGCACATACAAAGTAAGTTGAGAGTATCAGTCTGGTTCTTAGGGGTCTAATTGATGCCAAATTGGCAGAGATTGAGTAGGAAGGGAGCTTGGGCTACCCCCTAACCTCTTGAGCTTTTGCATACTTAGTTTATCAGTTGTGTAGATAAGGGCTTTTGCTTCACTGTGCTGTCAATCTGGTCGTTGCTCTAAGATGAAAACACTGAATTTAATTATGTAGTTGTGGGCCTGGGTTCAGCCATCTCCTGTGATATCAGATGTGTAAAGTGAACCTCTGCTGGAAATTAGTGTGTATTACTGATGAGTGTTGGGAACAAAATATGTGAGTGATCTCTTCAATAAATACTGTGAGAAGTTTATTTTTTTTCCCTTTAATTAAAAAAAAAAAAAAAGAGGCATAAATGCTGACTTAGAATTGCTCTGGTTGTGTTGAAATGGTGGACCGGTCATGCTATTTATTTATTTATTTATTTATTTACATAATAAGATTTAGGGGGAAAGCTATTCTAGACTGAGTTAAATTTCTGTCAGCATATGACAATGACATGTTATTTTATGTGGAGAGAACTTTGTAAGTTGAGAACTTGTGATTTTGGAGGAATGTCTTTCGAAGGCTCGCTGCTGGTTGCAGCTTACAGTGCTGGAGGGATGCAGCCAAAATAGTATTTTAACTTTTTTTTTTTTCCCCAAGTTACACATGTCAATTTTTCTGGTTGTGTTGGCAGGAGGCTCAGTGTGCGGATAGATGTTTATCCTTTTATACGTGATCATGTTCATGTAATCATTCTTGCCAGAAAGTGGGGACTTAAGTACAGAGGATTTGGAGACACAGATTTTGTGGACGTGGCTGTTTTGACAGTAGTCTGCGAGACCCTTCCCAACGGCCAGTGCATTGAGCGTTTGGATGTGAGAACTGTGGGCTTTGTGGCAGCGCCCTGCTGTTGTCAGGAGAGGGAAACACGGCTGCCGTGCACTAGGGCCATACGGCTCTTCTAGGGCCACAGTGTCCCTCGAAAGGACCAATAGTAAAGGTTAAGTGTAACGTGTCATTCTGGGGTATTTTGTTTCAATTTCACTTTACTGAAGCTGCCACATACCTTTCTCAAGTGGTTGGACGTTGAGATTTAATAACCTTGTCTTCTAAGTTCATGATATTTTTGAGGTGAGATTGGGGGCCAGTGAAACATGTGACCTAATTCAAGAATGAGAATTAGCGGAGTGGTCCTTTAGGACCAATTCTTGGTTATTTTGCAGTTGGCTCAGTAATTGCTAGCCTGCACTGGAAAGAAGGGCTAAGAAAAGAAAATGGCTGTGCTGTTTCTGATGAGAACTGCTTACTGCTCAAAGCTAGGCCAGCTCTTGCAAATCCCACTGATACCTTGATCTCAGGATACAGGGCGAGTTTGGACATTCCCGTAGTCCAAAAAGAAATGGCAAATGAATAGATTACTTTTCTTCGTTGTTTTACCATTGCCGTCATCAAAGGTGCCTTTGCTGTGCTGTTTCTATATTCGTAGCTGCAGCTTCAGAGCCTGTTCTAAACTTCTTGGCTGTACCTGCACTCTTTGCAGAGAATGGTATAAAATACTGGCTTTTATAGCTTACTCTCACTCTTTTCCTGATGTTTGGTTGTTGGTAAGTTACCTATTAGTTATTCTCAGGCTGAATGTTTTGCTGTGAATTTTCTGTTGCTCTGTGGCATTCAAGATGAGGATTTGCCCTTCTTACTAGGATTTTGATAGCTCCACGCCAAAAGTTGGTAGATCCATGTATTTGGAAGGGTTTGGCAGATAAGGGTATGTTCTGGAAGATTAGGTGAGTAATGAGTATAACCTTCAGGCATCTTCCATGAATTTAGCCTTTCAGATTAAATGTAAAATGCTGTTGTTCCTGTCATAATCTAGAAATTTAGCAAGCTGGTTTTTGTTAAAAGCAGTAAAAATTGGGGGTAACTGAAGAGATTTTAGAAAATCCTTCTCATTACTGTTTCTTCTTTTGATAACAGCAAATAGGTATTCCCCATGTCCTTCACTTTATCCATGCGTACCAAAAGTTTGCAAGTTTTAAACAATCACTAAAATTGTTATATAATCATTCTTCTTGTTCCCCTCATAATCCTCCGGGAATGGGGTACTGGGAAGAAAGATTCCAGGAGCCAGTTCTCCTGCAAGAATGAGGAGTACGGATCACTGGTTTTGGAGTATTCGTCCACTCGGCACACTAGTTATGAGTGTCAAGATCTGGCAAAGAAATTTAGCTGGCTTCCCCAAGGGGAGTGAAAGCCATTGAAGGCAGTGAATATAATCGAAGCGGCTTCATTTTCCTTTTCTGACGCTTATGCCAAGGATCACCTAAGCCCTCACAGAAGTTCTGCTAAATACAAAAAAACTTAATGTATACGTTTGCCTTCAGCAGCTAATGGAACATTGGTGCCGTATATTCACATCAACTTTCATATCGGACATGAAGTATATAGCGACTTCTGTTTTTTCCTTGAGGAATTTGGTTTGTCAGAGAAACATCTGGTTTATGTAAATGAGCAAGGAATTTGGTACGCGAGAAGATGATTGCAAAATAGTATCTATATGGTCTCTGCGTCATTAATTCACCTACGTTTTGAAAAAATAAACGTATATTGCTTCTCTAAATGCCGTCCCTTTTTCGGTGTTCAGTGCTAACGAACATGTTTCCCTCCTGCAAGTGTAAAAAAATTTAAAAAAAAAGGGGGGGGGGGGGGAGAAAGAAGCATGTTCGCGCTGGTACCGTAGGGCTGTTTTCCTGCCGTTGGGCTGATGGCTGCAGAAGGCTGACCTGCAGCCTGGATCGGGTTTCCAGGCGGCGGCTCTGCTCCCTCCGGCGCTCCAACACTGCCACCTGCAGGGACCCCAACCCGCCCCCGCCGCCCCCGGCCCCGCCGCCCCGGCCCCGGCCCCGGCCCGCACGGGGCGGCAGGAGCAGCGCCGTGGCTGAGCTCGTTTCCAGCCGTGCGGGAGGGTGACGCGTGGTGCCGCTTCGGGCTGGGCGGTAAGCGGCGGGTTTGCTTCTGTCCCGCTCTTTGGCGGTTTTAATAACGGGGTCGCGTCCGGCGACCCGGCGTGTCGATGTGCGGGAGTGTGCGCGGGCTTCCTTCCAAACCGAGCGTCGAGGTCCACGGGCTTTTCTTTCGCGTAAAGCAAGCTAGTAATTCACCTTAATAAATTCAAAGCGCCGTTGAGCGCGGAGAAGCAGTTCTTGTGTCAAAGTTTAATTTTATTTTTTTATTTTTTTTGTAAATCTGGCTCCAGATCGGTCGTGTTTTATTAAAATGATTTTGGTGGCGTTTCTGTTGCGTGTTTTCTGATGTGGAAAAACAAATCAAAACCCACTTATCACATGAATCATTGTTAAAGTCAGCAGTAGTCCTCTGTGTAAAATCTGCCAGTAAAAGCCGGGAGGATGGGGATTAAACCTGGAGCACATTAAATTAGTTCCAGTCTATCCCGAGCAGGCTCTGCATTGCTTGCTTAGGCAGGCAAAACGGAAACAGGCAGTTTATAACAAGGCTGGTTTAAAAACTGTGGGGTTCATTTGAAAAAGATTTATATCCCCCACTTACATAAACATTACAAATATAGGCTGCAAGCAGGAGGCAAATCTTTATCGAAATCTCTTTAAGAGCTTTTTCATTGTGAATAAAATGGACAGCGTGTACTCTTGTTTGAAGATTCGCCAATATTTGTACAATAATCTTTTCTCAATGCTCTGACTAATTAAAATACGGCTCAGGGTAGAACAGCAAGACCACCAACTGGTAATTTGCTGGGATCTGACAAAAGTGGCGATGACTGAGGTGGCGGAGCGAAATTATTTGGAGGCAGGAGAAAAGATTGTCCTGAGACTGGTTTAGGTTTTCTGTAGTGGTTAGTAAAAAGAGGTGAAATTTTAAAGAGAAAACAACTGTGTCTAGATTTATCTTCACCCACCCCCCTTCCCTTGTGGATGCTGCTGTTCTTAAACAGTAGCGTAGAAATTTTGTGGGTTTTGTGATCTTTGCTAGGGCCTGCAGAACTCTCTGCTGAGAAGGTTGGAATGTTTGCTCCAGTAAAACTAAAAGTAGTCTTCGACGCGAGGGTCCCAGCTGACGGCTGAAGTAGCCACTTGCATTGTAACGTTTGGGAGTTACTTAATTGTGATGATGTTATTTTGAAAGTTTATTTTTAGAAGGATTAAACATACATTAGTGCAGTAAAAAATTTTTCTTCCTATTTTTATTTTTAGTATTAACACACAATTTTATTTCTAGCTGTTGCAATACCATTTTACTTTGTTTATTTAGGGTACATGTTGTAAGAGTTGTCCAGATACTGGATTTAACAGAAAGTGCTTTTCATATTTCATTTTGATGGTAATAAACAGTGTCTAAAAGAGCTTTGCAATACTCAACTGCCTTCCAAAATAGGTTCCAAGTCTCAGATAAATGACTTAAAGTATTTTATGAGTTGTAACATGTAACCAAGATCCTCTGGACTCTCTCATTCAAACTATGGTTTCTCATACCTCTTCTTTTTTGCTGCCATGATGTCTTCATACAGAATAATACTTATGCCCTAAACGTCTGATTCTCATGTCCTGAGAGCAGACTGACAGACAGCTTGTTACAAAAGCAGGAGCTTTCTGTGCTGTGGAGGGGGTGAAGAATTTTCTAGTAGTTGCCAAAAAAGAAATTAGTATTTTTCTGCTGTTACAGTGGTATGTGTACGCTGCAGTAGAAGCTGTGTAGAGGTTGGAAACACTCCCACCCTGAGGTGTGGGGAGCCAGATAAGAAGAATAGAAATTATATCAAAGTCCTATTTTCTCTGTCGTGCAAGAGTTGTGCAAGATAGACTGTGAGGTAGATAGGCATACCCATACTGGCTTTTGAAAAAGAAGCCAGTTAATACTGAGCTCTATCCTGTGATAGATGGACCGCTATTGATAACTCAAACTAAATAGGTTGCAGCGGGCTCAGAGTGTGCCTCTGCTGTATTGGCGTCAGCATACCATGACTTACAGTGTATGCGGGGGCTGCAAAGAGAACTATTGCTGCACTGAATGTTACTGCTCATACCTGGGACTCAACATCAGACTATCAGAGCACTTGAATTAACGCTTGGTAACGTGAGGAAGCTACTGCTGCGGACAGGTGGAGAAAAACAAGAAGCTCGCAGTCGAACATGGAGGTGAGCGTCGGTCTCCAAAGTCTCAGTCTGGTGCCTGACCACTGGGCCATGCCTCCTTTCTCTCCTACCAAAAAGCACAACGGGGAACTAGAAAATATCTTGGTACATCACTGCCTAGCATATACAACTGAATTGGGGGGGCATGTTTTTTGTTGGATTTTGTTTTTTGTGTTTTTTAACATTGTACATACAACCACCTTTTTTCCGCTTGTTACTGAAATCTGAATTGTTAAGTGTTATAACTCAGCACATTTCGGTATTCTCCTGGAATAATTTAAAAAAACAGTTAATATAAAGGTAGCATCTGGGCTTATCTTTAAGGCTGGGGTTTTTTTCTAGTTAAAATGGCATGGAATATACATTTCCCCAGATCTTCAGAGTGAAACTTGAACATAAGAAATCCTTTCTGCATGAAGCAGCTAGGAAATATATATGAAAGTAACTGAAAACTTCTGAAGTCTTTAAATGTTTGGAATGACATGCATGATTTAAGTGTTTTCAGATATTGGGACCAGATGTCCTGTGCTCTCGTTGGCTCCCTTTGCCCAAATGTGATATCATGAGGGATAGTTATGCTGACTCAGGCGTTCGGCTGAGTGGGAGGGAAACCCCAGGGGACAGAAAGCCAGGATTGTTTTTCTAGTTGTAGCTCATGCTGGACAAACGGACGGGGAGGAGGTGTGGCAGGAGCAATCCCTGACAGCCAAGATGCCCTCACATGGTCCTTTCAGCTGGTGGTGGGAGAGCAGCCCGACATCTTCTTCAACCAGAGCAAGGAGCCAGCTGCCAAATCACTGCCAGTGCCACCCAGCATGGCCCAGCCCCATGGGGGGACGATGGGAGTGCTGAAAGGAGCCAAAAGAGGAGAGGGCTTGCTGCATTCCAGCCGTGAGAAAGGCACATGGGCCAAGGGGCATGGAGTATCATGACTGACAAGGAGGTGTTGGGTATATTTACTAATAACTGGCACCCTAACAGGTCAGGTGTGCCCAACCCAGGGCATGTGGTCTGTTCACCACCGCACGTGAATACCAGCGTTGAGGATTCCTACTCCGTTAAGGAGCTGAAGGAACCGCTCATAGGCAGTCAAGTTAAACTGTGCTTGAAGAGAGAACTGTCAGCTTCTAGAGCAGGAAAACATTTCCAGGATGGGATGAGAAGATTAAAAGAATGGGATTTCAGAAGTTTTTCACTGTAGCACTATCACAGCGGAAAAATAATTGTCATTTTGCCTATGCCTGTATTTCACTTGATGTTTTATATTAGATATATGATCAGTAGTCATTGTGGCTGCAGTTCTTGCATATTTATAGGGAAGAAATACATCCTTTACTTTGAAGGATCACTGTTGTTTCTGCCATCCTCTGCTCTCTGAAAGATGGTAACCTGATTAGTTTTTAATGGCAATGGAAAATTGGACAGGAAAATTAAGGTTTTAACCTGATCCATTTCATAGGATGAAATGAGATATAGTTGTATAATTAAGCTTGTTTTATTCTTCCCAACCTGAAAAAGGGAAGGAAAATGTTCTTCCTTGTGCAAATCATGCCACAGCGAGCATCCTCCAGTGAAGATGTCCTGTCAATGAAAGATTCCTTCCACACACAAAAATGGATGAGGGGCTCATAAGTTACAAACTTACTCATGCGTGTGACATCTGCCTTTAATCACCATGAAAGCCTGAATCCTGTTTAAAGCATGGTGAGCCTTGTACAAGGGCTAGAAATGTCAGTACTCTATTGTGATAACATTTACTGTACTGATTAACAGCCGTGGTGCTCTCCAGCGGACTGATAATCTGCCTTCGCATGTCTTTGTGTTGCCGTTCTGTCTCCTTCCTGTGGTTCCAACCAGGACTGTGGGCAGAGCAGTGGGATCTTCTCCTGTGCAAACCTCCCATGTCCATATATTTTTGCTTTGTCGTTTATGTCATCTGTTATGTCTTAGTCTATCTGCGTACTGAGGTATAAAATATTTTAAAGGCGGTGCAAAACATTTCCAAGTTAGCTACTGTTTAAATTCATACCTGTGAAATGCAGTAATGTGATCTAGCATCTGGCCTCATATGACCATCTCATGCAAGTTGATGTTTAAATGGCTTTCAAGTTTCTTGACTCATAGGAGTTTCAATTCCTAGTATTTTGGTAAATTCCAACAGGTCTTGGCAAGTATGTTTATCTTAGTGGTAGATTTTCACTTTTGGGCCTTTTTTTTAAGAAAAGGAGCAAAAGAGAAGGGATAGGGAGAGAGAATGCTGCTTTGCTCAGATCTGCATCCACTTCCATTGAAATTGTCAACAAAAAGTTGGGTTTCAACGATACTGTGAAATGGGGTGTTTTGGTCAAAATAGTACCCTCATTCAGCATATTTTATGGAATAGTATAATCTCTAAGCATTGCTAGAAGCTATCAGGTATATGTTTGGCCCTAACTTAGTTGGAATCATGATTTGTATGATGCTTTGGTGCAAACTGGCATTGGTGCTTGTAGCAGTGTATGATAGAGGTCCTGATTGTCTGTTAATATCAAACTTCTACGGGCCGAAGCTGACTGGATTTGTTTAAAAAAGTTTGATGGTGAGGTAAGACACTTCAACACAAGAAGTCAACAGCAATAAGAAAACAAATTTCTTTCAAATGAGCCCAAACAGTCATGTGGGCTCCAAACTCCTGTTTTTCACCCGTTAGGACTTGTTTTCCCGTTTTACACTTGTCCCAGGCCATCTCATTTTTTCATTTCTGGTACCAGTGTCCACCATGGACTGACCCATCACCAAAAGTCTGGAGGTTTCCCTGCAGCTCTGAGGAGTTTCTGAAACATCTGACGTTAGACTGGCACAGGAGTGAAGGATGACGTGTAGAACAAAGGGCTGAGAGGAAAGAGGTGGCCCAAAAGGCAAAAATGTGGAGAAAAAGGGACAAGATGGGGTTATTTTGACTGTCAGTCTCCTTTTATAACTTACTGCTGTGTGCCAGCTCTCATAGCATGTCCAGTATTTCAGTATGTATTACCTTTATCCTTTCTGCTATTTCTATTTTTCCCTTGCAGTTCACAATTCTTTTCATTGCCATTAAGCACTGTGCCAAAGAGTTTATGGTTTTATTCACCAGATGCATTTTATGCATAGTGTTTTATTGCGTGAGACCGCTGAGTTTGTGCTTTCTGCTTGTTTTCTGTCCTTTCACCCTCCAAAGTCTTTCTTGAAATATGCACGCCACCAAGAGCATCTCCACTAACTTGAGAACTGGAAAAATCATAAGTTTCAGCTTCCCTTGTTTCTCCTGTGCCTTTCTTGACTAGATTCAAAAGCTGTCTCATACTCTGAAATTTTCTTCTGACTGCACAGATAAACTGTTATTCTTCCTTTTGATAAGCCAACTGTCTCTCACCCTGAAGAAATTTACTCTTTTAGTTGTTTTATAGTTCTCTCCAACATTATGTCTAGTTTCCACAGGTTCTTAGAAATGTGGACACTGGAACTGGGCACAATATATCGGAACTGATCCTGACAGTGCCACATACTCTAATAAACCTGCTCCCCTACTTCTTTCCCCTGGATACTGTATTTTGTAGTTATATTGGTCCTTTTGCCATGACTTTGAGGTAAGTACATCCATTCTGGATTGGATCGAAAATGTAGCTGAGCTAGTTTGCTTTTTCTAAGCATACTCAAAGCAGCTGCCTACAGAAAATTAAGAGGACAAGGTTATATGATACTCTCCCAGCTCTGACCATTTTGAGTTCTGCAACAGATGTGGTTTCTGTGTATTTACTAATATTTGATGAAAAAATTTTCCCCTGTGAGTTTTCCTATCATCTTTGTGAACCCAAGTAAGAATTTAGCAGCACAACAGCCTTTGGCAAGGAGTTCCACATTTGAGCAAATTGCATGAAGAACTACCTCCATTTAATTTGCTTTTTAAACTGGCTCCTACCAGCTTTGTTTATTGCCCCTTAGTTCTTGTGTTGGGACAGAGCAATCAATCCCTACCCTATTTGTGATTTTTTAGACCTTTTATCCCCTCTGGGTCATCTGTTTTTCCAACCTGAAGGGTTATAACTAGGGTTCTAAGCAGGGATTCATGTCCTATTCTTTGTCCAGAGCATTTCTCAAATCTTTTTCAGTAACCATCTGGCAGGATAGAATCCCCTCCTGCAGATATGGTGTGCACTATTGAGTGACTGATTTGGTTGTACTATATTTTTCTTGATTTATACCCCCTTTATTTGTTTTCTGTCCCTGTGGATTCTTATCCTTTGCTTTGTAGTGACTGAACGCTTTCCCATTGTTCTCCTCAAAGCTGATGTGAGCTTTAACCTCCCAGGATATTATGTTATCCCCATGCCCTTTTCTCAGTTTTGAACCCCTACCATCTTCTGGCAGTTTTCCCAATATTCCAAGGCTTATAAAAACAAACAAACAACCTCAAAAAACCACACAAAAAATCCTGACGTGTGTAGCACCAAGATCTTTCTCTGGTATATGTTTTATCTTAACTGTGCCTGTACTCCTTTTTCATTCTTCAGACATCATTTTTGCCGTGCTGATTCATGTTTTTACCGAGCACGTCTGTAGAAGCCATCACAGCTAAAAGCTTTTGACTGAGTATGTTGGAAGTACTCCCTTTTTAACTTGCTGATGAGTCTCTTATGTCAGACATGCGGTGATTTAAGTAAAATTGTCCTTATCCTTGCAGAGCTTTGTCTAATAAAATCCAGACTTATAAAAAATCCTTTTTTCAGTATGCTGTTGCCGCTGAGCCCCCATGAACCCATTACAGTATCTTAACACAGCTGTACATTTAGATGGTTTCCAAAGAGGGAGGGAAAAACTGGACCGTATGATGTAATGATGCATCGCCAGACAGCATAACTCACTGGGATGAAGTGATTTCTGTACTGTGGAAGATTAGATATCAGTGGGTTTATTAGAAGCTTTTGTGATGGCTTTTAAATTTTATCAAAATGTATGTGTAAGTCTCGCAGTTCTGACATAGTAACTGAATCTGCCTTTTGTAACACAAGAAACAAAAATAACTGAAGAAGTTGCAAGGTGGTTGAAAACGGGAAATTGTCAGACAACTGTGGTGCTCAGTAATGACAGGAGAAAGGTGATAAGAGGAAATCTTAATTATGTTCAAAGTTAGGTTAAAGAAAAATACTGGAATATACTACTTTGGCTATGGGTTATAGGTGGAATCCAAATGCTTAGGTCATGATCATGGGCTAAGGAGTTACTTGCTGAAAGAACTGTCCTGGGCTTTGCTTTTGTTTTGGTTTTAGACATGATAGGGCTTGAGCAGCTTGTTTTAAATATTTTTGTTGTTATCACATATTAGCTGTTAAGTATTGGTGGTGTGGTTTTGGAATTATGCAAGACGTTAAAAAAAAAAAAATCTGACCAGAAGAGCTTACAAATGTTGTACTTTTTAAAAGCTTTATGTTGTAAGTTAATTTTTCTTGCCTTTGACTCATCACTGTGTTTTGCAGTAAGTGCTAACATCCTGGATAGATATTCAGCAGGTAAAAATTAGCAAAGGACTGTTGTTGTCTGTAGTGTTGACTGACAGACATGAGTTAAGAATCTGGCCATATGACAGTGTATTGAAGAAGTCATCCAAAGAGCAGGTGATTATTTATATAATTTTCTTTTATATCTCTTGGCAACCTTAAACTCTAGTTCATGTAGGCTTCAAGCCAGCACTGTTGCATAAGGAAGTGGTCCAATCCTTGGCCTTCATGGCTAGTGTACGTGTTTCTGTGGCCAAGCAGTAAACCCGAGGAGAGAACCACTCTGGTTAAAACGATTTGTTTTAATGCACAGTCACAGAAACACTTCAGCAGGCGCAGAAGAGAGAGGCCGCTGTGGTGGGCAGAAGGCAAGAATGAAGGCCAATTGGGAGAGCATGCACATAGGAGGAATGTGAGTCTGTGTCTTTGACAGCATGAGCCAGGTTAAAAATAGCTTTTAGAAAGCTTACTCGTTTTCTTTTATTTGCTTTTTATTTGTTTATGGTAGAATTTTAAGACTCTGTCTACAAGGGCTGCCTGGAAATTGTCTCTGCAGTTTTGAGAATATAGTTCCTGGGGCAGTGCTCAGAGTGGGTGATAAATGCAGAAAAGGGGACAGGAGATAGAATTGGCTCTGTAGGGATATTTCATTAAAGACAGAGGAGTCATTAAGAGTAATGACAGAGGAGACCGGTCCTAGGTGCTTTTACTGTTTCCTGTGTCTCACTAGCAGTTTAGTTCTCTGCTATTTTCTTTATACGTGTATTCTTGGTAGATTTCTGTATCGTCTATCAAGTGAA
This sequence comes from Buteo buteo, assembly GCF_964188355.1. Classification (NCBI taxonomy): domain Eukaryota; kingdom Metazoa; phylum Chordata; class Aves; order Accipitriformes; family Accipitridae; genus Buteo; species Buteo buteo. Next base: position 30,296,923 of record NC_134171.1, on the reverse strand, counting down.
TAGACAGACACTGCCATTAAAGAGAGGAAGATGCAAGTCTCTTGGTATTGACAGGGGCAGTCATAAACTTTTTTTGGTCCCCAACAAAAGGCAATGTGATCTTTCTCCTTATCTTTAATGACTTACACTTTTTTTTTTTACTGGAAGCGGCCATTTACTGCCACCATCTCACACCTCCACTCTCAAGCTGCTGTGAGTTCATGATGCTTCGTCTGCTTTCCCCTAAGGCTAAAGTTTGCTCCTTCCCCCTGCAAGGCGAGCTTTTGTAAACCCTCCCCAGCTGGAAACGTAAGTTTGAGACTAAAACTTTTCTGGCATCCAAATTCACTTCCTGCAAAAGGAAGTGTACAGACAGTGGACTTCAGTTATCAGAATGATTTCATCGTCTTCTTAAACAGCCTGCCTGAATAATTGGATGCTATATATTTTGATGCTGACAGATTGAGGGGTTTCCTAATGGTGAGAGTGCAGTACTTTGAAGATCTTCATTTTTTGTGTTGTGTCTTGGGTTGGTTATTCTTCAGTCATACCCTACAGATATGTAAAGAGAAGACATTTTTATCAAAACCTGCCCAAGTCAAGAATGATAATGATTTCTAGAGCTTAATATGGAAAAACACAATTTGCGTGGTAAGATCATGCTTACTGATTTATTGTGTCAAATCACTAGTCACTCATAGGCCATTTAATGAAAACTAAATACATGAAATGATTGTTTTGCTGGGAGTAGGGAGTACAGACATCTTCTCACCCATATGGAAATTACGTGTAATCAACGCCAAATCTCAGGTGGCCAAACAGTGTAAAACAGCAAGTAACAGAACTGCAGCATTTGATTTACGGGCAGCTGAGTACTGTAGGCAGCTAAGACTCCTCCTTAGCTTGGCAATGCCTCTTGTTTTCATTAAGATGTCTGCTGCTGCAGATCTGTTGCCATTGAAGGATCTGAGCTGGTTCTGCATACCCATGAGGTCCTCCCTTGGTGCCATTGTCACTCTTAGAAGCTAGAATATTCTGTCTTCGTCTGAATAGTGGGGAAGCTAATACGCTTGGCAAAATCATGAAACACAAAACATCAAACCCAGGTAAAGCATGACAAATCAAATAGCACAACATTGGAAAGCTGCTTATTCCACATCTCATGAAGCATCTTTTCCCACCTAAGTTACTAATAAAAGGAGCTTCTATTAAATAGGGTGGTCCAGGAGCATGGGGCAGCAAATGACCCAAGGGCTTGTGAGTTTCCACTGATCCTTCTGCTGGTTTTACCTGCAGCTGGGTTTTGGGGTTGTTTTTTAGTTTTGATTTTCCCCAATAAAATTCCTCACTATTGTAAAGCTGTGTGATTCCCATTCCGAAAAGTTCTGTTAACTCATGCGACCTCTGAAGGAATTAAACGTGTTTTGCTTCCTAAGCGGAAAGCCACTAGAATATTTACATAGTGAAGTAGTCTCTTAAGATTTATCTCCTCCTTCCTCCTGGATTTTAAAAGAAAATAAATTCCACTTGCTTGAAGTTGGTTTTTGCTTTAATATTTTTAATGATGTGTTGAGGACAGTGGGCTGGAACCACAGGGATTAGAGTGCTCAGTTCTCTTCTCAATTTTGTCAGGGACACGTGTTAATTCAAGTAAACTCTGACCCTCCTCTTCTCTTCCTCGCCAGCGCACTCTGTTTTCCATTGTCTAAAAGATGTCTAATGGTACATATGGCTTTAGATTCTTACAGGTTTATTTAATACTGAAAATAATGCCTCTCACAGAAAAGCAAAATTTTTTTCCTTGTTTATTACACTTCCTCTTAATTCCTGTAGATCCTTTAAATCACATTTTAAATGTCACTTTTGAAGCACAATATCATGTTCAGTGTTTAAAAACTGAAAAAATGATTTTTTTACTTTCTTCACTGTCCTCCCATCTGCCAAAACTTGGGCCTTTTGCAAAAATCAGCAAATCGACGTCAGTTCATTTACCCTTAGGGATAGTAAATTATTACACAGCTTAAGTTATAAAAATAAATAACTAAGGAGAGTGGAGGAAAGAGATGGAAAACAACAAAAATCTATCACAAACTCTTCCTGGATTCTGAAGAATATATGATTATAGCATTAAAATGTCCAAACAATGCAACAAAGCAGAAGGTGTTAGAGCTTGGGCCTTAGCTGGCTCTGCATTAAGCAGCGTTAATGGTTTTATACAGCCTTTGGAAAGCTCAGAATTGACCTGCTTTTATTATTTTTATTGGCTCCCTTGATGATAGACAAATGGGGCTAACCTGAGGCCAGCATAACCAGCAGGAAATTTGGGTCATGGGTAGTTACATTTTTAAAACTTGTGTTTTAGGGTTGTTCAATCAGGGTAATTGATTGATTGTTAGGCGGTGCAGGGAGCCCCTAAATCATCGGAGGTGGCCAGATAATGACAATCTGCCAGTGGATTTTGTTTGAGGCAAATTTCCCAGCTCCCTGCGGAGCCATGCTCTGCAGTAAGGCTGCGAGTCCCTGTTTTTTTTTCATGCATGCTCCAGTCCAACTGGCCTGTTTGGACAAAATAGCCTCTGAAACTTGGCAGTTCCATCTGAAGTCCTCTGTAGTGCCATTTCCCAAGAGATAAGGGAAAAACATTCCAGAGAAGTTCATACCCCAGAAAGACCCTACGTGCGTTCTGAAGTTAACGGTTTATTATAGCTCTTTATTATTTTTTTTTCTCTTTCATTTTTACTTTGAAGATAAGAGGTGGCAATTGTTGCTTTAAGTTGTTGAGTTTTAGCCCACCCTACAGTAAATCATCCTGGAAGTTTATACCCAATTTTTTTTTATCATGTATGCTTGAAAGTTTGCCAGAGATGCTGTATACGTGTACTTTCAGGAGCTATTATCCTCAAGCAGGAGCTGTTGACCGTACTGTTTTATACAACCATGTGCATCCTCAGTGCTCCATGCATTTGGATAATTTGTGCATGCAAAATAGAGCTTTTTCAAGAATTTATCTTTGGTGTTGTAGGAGCACGCTATGAGATATTTAGCGATGGGGTGAAGTAGAGAGTTTGTGTGTTGGGAGGGGAGGGGGGGATAGATGATGTGCCAGTAGATGGTAGATGATGTTCAATAAAACGTGGTGTTGGACTTGCCTCTCCTTAAAAGTGAATTCAGATTAATGTAGATTGAAGTTTGTTATCTATTCCAGAATAATTCCACGTGTAGGTTAATCTTCAGTTCCTAGATTTTTAGGGCTGATTAGGCTTTTGCTTGTTGCGGGTGGCTTCCTCCCAGTAGCTGCATACCTCTGAGTTCCTTGAAGTTTTCTCTTTTTCCATTTTAGGAGCTGGATGGTCTGATATTTATTGTACTGGCTTACAGATCAGAATTTGTTTGTGTTACTTTTCAAGAAGAGAGCAGGTAATACTGAACTGAGGCAGGGCTGAGTTGGAATTTGGGAACCGGCAGCCTTGTCTTGAGGGTGGCCCAGCTGCCAGCATATGCCAGACTGGCACCAAACACCATGGATTTGCTTCCAGGCAGAGCAGCGCCTGGACTTGCTGTGCATGTGATTTAACGCTCCATGCCCAAACACATCCAGGGTGCCAACCCTTCCCAGATTTCTAAACATTCCTTTTTAGCCCTCACATGCTTTTGACCACTGTAGCTTTGTAATTTACTGCTTAAGTTCCACAGTTGCACTTACTGTTAGGTTTAGCATGTGGGCAGTTAGAAAATTCTTCTCTAAGGTATGTATTCGAATAGAAACATAACACCTGACCACATTAAAGTCCCTTGAAAGATGGGTCCATAGCAAAACTTGTATGTCAGGAGCAGGGTGGAGCCCAAGCCTGCAGAAGTGTTGTTTCCTATAGCACAGGCTGGAAAAAAGTTTCTTGAGAGCTTGAGTAATTCGTGCTTTCTTTATGATCAAGGTCTGTAGCAGGTCGGTGTGAGTATAAAAATTGCAGTTCATGAGGTGCTTGTTAGTGTTTCTGAGATTGTCAAAGAACAACTAAAACAAAATACAATGAAAACCAGGACCCCCTGAAGTGTTGTATGGAGTACGCCAGGACATGAAACTTTCAGTTTCTGTGTTCCTTAAGTTAGACTCTGAAGGCCCTGCCTAGGTTTCAGAGAAAACTACTCAGTTGTCGTAAGAGCTCGGAACTAAATTAATGCAGTTAAAAGCAGTGATAAACCTAATTGCATGATTTTGTTATTGTATAAACGTGTGTCTCTTTCTAGTTCGTTTGTTTGTTTTGTATTTTATTTACTTATTGTGAATCTATTTAAAGGGTATATTATTGGTTGTGGTGCCTATTTACCATGATTAGTCTGTTTGAACTTACTGTAGTAACAACCCAGAATAAATATTTGCAGACTTGACTGTTTGGATTCTAAGAGATGCGATGTTTTGCTGTACGCTACGACTTGACCCACAGGTTTTCACAGGGTGCTGTTTGGTGATCACAGGGCAATGGGCAGGGTACTGGTGTTGCAGGAGACCTCTAGGATGGATCCAAGCGATCACTGCCACCGAGAGAGGAAGGCTGTCCTTCTCTTCTCCCACACCTCCCTCCCCAGGCAGGAGCAGGGTGCTCCTCCTGCTTGCCTTGCACTGGCCCCGCTTCTCACCTCATCCCACTGCTGAGCTGCAAACGAACCCACAGCAGAAAACTAGCGTGTGGAGATACCATACGCAGGTGTGTGTGCGCGGGGAGGGTGGCAGTTTGCCGGTACGATTAGTCGCTCTGCTGTCCTGAGCGGCAGAGACCCTCACAGCGGACCTAAACCCCAGCCCTGGTGTTACATGTTGTGGATGTCAGCGTGGCCCTTCAGGGGATTCATGTCTGAAGTCTCCTTTTTACAACTACAGTAAAGCTGTATGGACACCTTCCCCACAGAGGTGAGAAGAAGCAAGTGCAGTTTCAACTCTTGAGGACCTAGGACATCCCAGCATACTCTCAGTTTCCCCCTCCTTTTCTCTGCCAGCCTTCCTCTCCTCTTACACACGTTATGGTCATCTTTCACCCTCACAGTCACGTACTTCTCCCTGCTTCCGCACAGCCTTTGCGTTACTCACCTCGCAGCATGGAAGTGCTGTGGGAATGAGCCTGACCTGCCTAGCAAAGAAGGCTTTTTCGGTGTGGAAGACCCCCGTTAAATGGCTTGAGAAGCTGGTGAGCGTGCTGTGAAGGAGGTGGAGGGAGAAGAGGGTCAGGGCACGTGCCAGGCCGGTGATTGCTGCCCTGCCCTTGCTCCTGTCGTAGAGCTCTTCTAGGAAACCACGCTGGTCACTTAAACCACGCGCTTCACAGGTAGTTCCCTCTGTTTCTGATTTTCTGGGTTTCTGACCTGAAAGCATAGGGTCAGGTTTGCAGATGTGCTGAGGGCTCGCAATAGCAACTGAAGTCAGTGGGAGCTGGGCTTTGAACTCTCTGCACAAGTACAAAATCAGGCCCGAGGAGGAGGCCCAAAATTTAGAGGAAGCCTTTGACCATGTGCTTTGTACCATTTCTACCCATACCGTGGAGACCGATGATCCCATCCTCTTATCATACTGGTACATGGAGAAGATCTGATTATCAGGCTTTTCAAGTGCTAAGGTGCTGCTATCGTGAGTCCCTAGGAAAAAACTTGTAGGAAATTAATAAATTTGCTGTCTGAGCAGCAAATAAGTCACAGGACCATGTGCTGACAAATGAGAATGCAAATGTTGAACAATGTTTCATTAAATGAGCACTGCTATTATGAGAAATAATAGCTCGTGGATGCAGCCAGGAGTATGTCTGATGCTAACTGTTAAGCACTATGGGGGCAATCTGACACAATCTTCCTTCTGTTTTTCAGACTATTGGCGAGTCAGAAATGCCTAGTGTTTTGAACCAGTTATTGCCAATGATCAAGTCTTACAACGAGAGAACAAAAGATGATTATACCTGCGAGGACTTCCTTGTCTTGCTAGTATACATGTATTCTGTGGTTGGAGAAATCAGAAGTGGAAAAGAGCTGGAGGCAGCTGAAGAAGAGGTGAAAAAGGCCCTAGTCAAGGCCATTTGTGGTGAACCAGAGCCATCTCCTTTGCTGCAGAAAATAACAGGTAAGAGTCTGCTTGTGTGGTGAGAAATTAGATGGCTGGGAGTGCAGGAACTGGGAGAAACATATAAAAGCGGCTTGACTCGTCTGTGGTGCTGAGGGTATATGAGTAAGCACAAGGATTTCCTGTAGATTTGTTCCATCTCCCATGTTCATATATGCCAAATGCTGACAGGCTGTCCTTGAAGAGTGCTGAGTCTGACGAAAGCTCTACAAGTTGTTCTTTTTGTTAAAGGTTGGCTAAGTTTGTGTGTTTTCATAAGGTAATCTTTCCCACAATTTCTTTCATTGATCAGTGTAAAGTTGACCCTGGGAAGTCAAAATTAATTCTGGAAACATGTTCAGTGAACCACAGTTGCTTTGTGAATATGAGGAGCTGGCCTGTCTGGCATAAAAGAAGAAATGTGTCTAAAACCAACATTGAGCTTTTTTGCTGAAATGACATGAACATTAGCCTTTAAAAATAGCATGCTAAGCCTTTTTTTAGGTGAGCACTCATAGAGTAGGAAAGCCCTAACCTCTTGCTGCTGGTGTCACATTTTAGAAAAAAATAATTGTTAAAAAAAATATTGTTAAAATGAATGAACTATGGCTTGAGGGTGGCATATCTGAATGGCAGAGGGGATCTCGCTTCCTGCTGTCAATTTTCTCAGTATTTACTAATAGTGGGCAGGTCACTGACCAAGTCATCTGTGAGGTAGGGAGCATATGAACATAAATCAAGATGTTGTGAGGAGCTTACAGTTGAAAGTCTTTGCCAAGAAAGGGCCTAAGTGGGGAGTCTCAAGGGTAGTGGAATATTGCTGCTGTTGGTTATTCTGGTACTATTCCCTGTGGACGCTTCTACTTCAAAATACAGGTGTGGTCTGACCAATCTGCTGTTGCTTTGAGTGTAAAATACTGTAATGATTAAAAGACTCTTACTGTTGGAATAAGCATGTTCAGTCATATTTGCACTGTGCTGTTATTTTAATACTCCTGGCCATGGTGCCTACAGTGTTCCAGGCTCCTTGTAGACTTTTGCTCTCCTGTTTTCCAGTATGTACTGCACATCTTGTCCACTATATGGTGCTCCCCTCACAACTTCAATGGTGTCTTCTACTGGACATGATGCGATCATTTCTAAACCTCCATTTTCCTATTTTGCCTTTTCTCCTATGATTGACAGTGTTTTGAATCACAGTTTTATCAGTTTCTCTTTGTTGCACCTAACCTAAGTATGCGAAGATTTGAAGTCTCTAAAACTTCAGTGAAGTATCAAAGAAGAGCTGCATTCCTGTGTACATCGATGCTTCCCTTGTTGCCCTCTATGCTCTCAGGTTATGTAGTTGCAAGCACAGATGGAGATCAAAATAGACATTGTGCTTGTCTTATGTTCCATAACCTGTCAATAATTCCATAGCTTTTATGAAATATTTGCATGCTTGATTTCCAGTGTGCATGTTTCCTGAGTAAAAGTGAGTATCTGGGTGTTTGCTCTCAACTTCTGGGCAGATGAACAGGTGAATGAATGTTTCAGTACAAAAATTCTTTAGTTTATGAAATAAAATTACTTATTTTCACATAGTGGGTGGACTATTAGGAGCATGGTGGGTGTCTGAAGTACAGCATTCATCTCATTCATCTCCTTAGGCATAAGTATTCACTCCGTTATGTGGGGCATCTGACTATGAAAAAGAGAAGGCCTTAACACTGTGCGAGCACTGTTCAGCAGCAGCCAAAGCATTTGTGTGTTATCAACGCGGGTTTAGCCACAAATCCAAAACACAGCACCATGCAAGCTGCTGTGAAGAAAGTTAACTCCATCCCAGCCAGACCCAGTAGAGATAGTTTTAGACCAAGCACATCATTATTACGTGATGAAGTTAATTGCATAACACAAAGCCAGACTCCTTGCATCCTTCTATTTCTGTATCTGTGTGTTTAGCACAACCACGTTTGTGCTTTCTGCACAAGTGTGTGATAGTATTTCCCCTTGCTTGCATGCTTTTTTGGTTTATCAGCATTCTTTGTTTTTACATCTTATTTAGAACAACAGTTCTTTTGACTTATTCATGAAAGAGGAAAAAAAAAAATTAAAACTAACTGTCGTGACCAAAAATAAGGATTGTCTTGGGAAAAAAGTATAAAATGGAATTTCTAGGAATGCGCCTTAGGTAGTTTACAAGCCTTCATTCATCCAACAGATTGCTTTCTCAGCATTGGGGAAATTTGCTGAATTTGTAATTTGCTATATTTGCAGTACAGTTGAATTGGGAAGACTGAGAAAACATGAGCAGCCTTAGACCTACTCTTCCCTGAGTGATATTTTGCCAGGCTTGTGTTCTACATCCTGCTTCCCTCTGAACCTTGGGTACCTTGCTCACTGCTTGACAGGCAAAGCAAGTCAGAACCATAGGAGCACCCGCAAACTTTCTTTCAAAGGCACAGCAGGAGGACTGTCTTTGTAGCAGGGCTGAAAGTCGGGGAATAGATGGCAGCGCTGGTTTCCCCTTTTGGTACAATAGTGGATATAATGCTGAGGCACCTTCTGCTTCCAGCAGAACATGCTATGAACTACAGACCGGCTATTTCTTTTAGCAGATACAAGCTGGCCTATTTTCACAAGGTCAGCCCAGCTCTGCAAGTTAGCAACAGCCACAGGTCTGGACAGATCATGGTTCAGACCTACAATGTTCCACGTTCATTTTACTTAAGTCAGAAACAAGAGAAAATCTTTTTTGCTCTTAAATGGTCACAAAAGTTAATTAGACTATAATAAATTTCAGTAATTCTTGGAATCACTCATTCAAGATCAGAACAAAGCAAAACATTTGTGGTCTTTTATTTTCAGTTTTCTGTCAAGGTAAGTGATAGGAAGAATGCTAAATTGCATGTGTCAGGAGAATAAACTAAGCCAGTTACTGGGTAGGTTCAAGACACTGCCTGCTGGCTCACTCCTCACCTCCAGGTTCCCATGTGGGACCTGAATTCCTGAGTATTCAATATCCATTCTGCAGTAAATCTGCTCTTACTAAGTAGCTTAACCTGCAGAGCTGCCGGTTGAAGTTTCAAACCCTGCTGGCAATGCATGATTGGACAGCTTTGGTTATAGCATCAGATAGCAAAATTCACTGTTGACTTTAAAAAGGCATATAGAAGTAATAATACGTAGGCTGCAAAGCCAAGCACTTCGAAGTTGAGAAATGCCAGTAACTCAGTTTCCCATGCAACCATCATTTGACTCCTGTGCGCGTTGTAGCACAGTCTTCAATTTCATTATTATGTACTGTATTTTCTATGAGCCATGGCTGCATTCAGTGTAGGGACTGACCACCACAGAGAACCAGAACAATATAGCTTCAGTTATTCTTACACATGATGAAGAAGTACTAATAGAGTAAGTGATACTCTCTATATGATATTCAACAAGTAACTTTCCCTGGGTCTCAGTTTGCAGTTCATGAAGTGGACTGGTGCTCTCAGCTTTCTGTGACTCATTTTGGAACTTGAAGAAGAAAAGCATTAAATTACATTTTCAGGTATTAGTGATTACATTTCTTTGAACAGAGAGGACTTTGTGCTCTGCTTCCCGATACACCTGGTGCCTGATGTTTTGGGTTTAGTTTGGACCTAACACTGTGCTAAGGCCGTTTGGTTAAGCTGAAATTAAAAGCCGTATCTCAGCTGTGGCTCTGAATTGCTGCCTAAGCCTTTTGCTTTCCTCTTCTCTGCAAAGCATGGAAGGTGTGCAGTCTTGACAGATTTTTTTTTGTTTGGTTTTATTTGTCATTCCCATGGAGTCACTTGAGAAATAAAATGCAAAACCCTTGTAAAACTTTAGAAAACTGGACTTTTGAGGTCAATTCAATAGTCAAAGTAATAGCTGTGTTTATAGGAGGTATCTTTTATTCCTATTATACTTGTTAAATGTAAACTTACTTAGGCTTGCCTGAGTCTATGCCTGTAGGAAATCTCCGGTGATGTGGCTGCCTCACAGAACTAGTGCAAACCTCCCACAAAAGATGCAACACATCAGTGCACAGGGGATATTTATGCTATGTTTGGGTTTTGGTGTTACCTAGTGAAACTGGATTAGTATTTGCGGCAGTGGAAAAGAAAGCTATTCTCAGAGATTTAGTCTTATCTACCTGGTTGGCCCCACTAGTTTCCCTGATGTAGCCTAGATGATTACAGCCCTCTGCAGAATACGTTAAGATGCAGCACTTGTGTAAGCCTACATTGTGAAAGAAGCGTAAGCACTCACAATTTCCTGGCTGTTGAGTGTTAGGCTTCTCACCCTTATTGTTGCCTGAACATATGTTTTCCAAAATATTTGTACAATAATGTTCTGCATTTATGCAACACCTTGTTTCATTGAAGCACTAAAAATATTGTGGAACTGTTAATTAAAATGAAAATGCAACACGTTAATCACCCAATGACATTTAAGAAATAAGATACAATTTTTCTGCACGCATAATAATATAAAAGTATATTAGTGGTGTTGTGTTTGATGGAACTGTTAAATAATACGTGTTGTGGTAGACAATCTTAATGCCTTGGGTAATAAAACTGAATGTAACAGTTCCAGGATTTCTCCTGGGTGTAATTTACCACAGACATATGTTCTTCATCACTGTTTCCAGCAGAATGTTACAAATTGGAGGGGAAACAGAATAGACCAAAACATAATGGAAAATGGTGCTTTTCAACAGAATGCTGGGGTTGGGGGGGAGAGTTGTCCTTTTGGTAGCTGTTAAAAAAAACCCGTTGTAAAATATTGTATTTATTTTATCATCTTATCTGTTCATCTAGTTTTGTAAATGTCGACGTAGAGCTGTGTACAACTACAAACGTATGCAAAAGTAATGCTAATAGAGCCGCAAAGCAATTAAAAATCTATTTTTTCAGCTGCGCCGTTCTCTCTTTTTCATCTGCAAATCTCTGTGGGAGCTTCGTAGAGCAGATCTGCCTTCTGTGGTGTGCTCTGGAGGCCAGGAGGCCAGCCCCAGGCACTGCCGGGCTGCGGGGCAGCCAGCGACGCTGCCCACGTACGGGAGCTCTCAGCTGGTGGGGTGTGCAACAGCGGCTGGAGGTATCAGTTGCACCTTCTCGAGCATAGGTGTAGCAGGAACCCTCTTGTGCCAGAAGCTGCTGTTTATCAGCCTTTAAAAACTGAAATTTTTAAGCATAAAATGTATTTCTGGACTTTTTCATTGCTTTTTCTAAATTCCATATGTTGAAGTGTAGGCATTGCTGTACTGGGTTAGACGCACAGTGTCTTGGCTGCTTCTGCTTCTGATTGTCCTCAGCACACGATTCTTGGGGGAAATGTTATGCAGGCTACCTAAAGGTATCATTACCTTTCTTCTAGCATGGCCTAAGTATCATGAGACCTAAAATCATTGCCGGTTTTGCAATAAGCATTTACATTCCTGGAAAGGGACAGCCAGTTGCCTCAGAGAACAGGCATGCTCACTTTTATTTGGCTGTGGTCTTGGCTTCATTGCTGGATTTCCCAGTGAGGGGTAGGTAGGTATGAAATTGGGTCCTGGGCTGTGGTTATAATGTAAGCCCTTTGGATTTGATTGAATGTGCCATGCTCCTTGTGCAGGGACACGGGAGGGCTTCCCCTGCTTCACAGTGGAGGTGTAGCTCAAGTACCTGCTAATGATTTCTACCCCTTCCCCACACCCCTCCACCCCCAATTCATGCAGTTCAGGAAAATACTGTGAAACTACCATTGTTTAAAATCTTAAAATTTCGGAGTAAACGCTGAGTGATTCTAAATTTTGCGTGCTTTTATCAAGAATATTTTCTATAAAGTTTCAACTAGTTCAGTGAAAGGCTAGCCCATCTCTTGCTTGTTTTATAGCTTATTTCCATGTAACCCATGAGTTCCACAACAGAGCTGATATGAAAAAAAAATCATGATTTGAAGAAAATATTTGCAGTCTTTCTTTTATTTTGCTGTTTATTGATAATTTAATCCTTACTACAAAGAGACTTTTTTCACATGTTCTTAAAAGCTAAATGCTTTATTAATGGCAACATGTAGACAAATTAGAGAAGGATTAATCTGGTATTTCTATGTAGTGTAGGTATTTATGCCTACAGAACTATAACTGGCTGTATCTATCCAAAATAAAATAAAGCTGCAACTAAATTGTTTCTTGCTGTCATTTAGGGAAAAAATAGATAAGGCAAAATCAAATATTGTGCCTTCTGAGTTTTCAAAGAAATGTAATTCAAGAAATTCAAAGTTCCATTCTTTTTTTTGAACATTTAGAGAAGTCTTAACAAGCTGTGCTGTCTCCCAGGCCTTCTCAAGAGCTTCCATTTTGCCCGTTCACGCTTCAGGAGGTCTGCATTTGCATTGTCTGCACAAAAAATAAGAGCAATGTGTTAGCAATGCTGGGTCCTGCTGGGGCAGTCCTGCAGGTCTGGGGTACAGGACTCACGTTTAAATTGCTCCTTGATTCCAGGCGTGTGTGGGAGCCTGGCTGCAAGTAGATAGCGATCAGATCCCCACCAGAGCGAAGGTTTATAAACTAAACTGTTTATGTTAAAAGTTCATCGAGTGGGTTACAGAGGGTGGGGGAATACCTCAACACATCAAATAGCTAAACATTTTGAATGTCCAGACAGGCTTCTCTCTGAAATACTGATCAGCTTCTTCTAGTCCCTGATGTTAAAGGGTCATTTTCATGCCTAATATTAGCGGGACAGCTTTGCACTCCACTTTGAATTGGGAAGAAGAGCTCTTCCCACCAGGTTAGGCTGTTGTATGTGCATGATTATAGGCTGTGTTGCTTGGGGAATGTGCTCTGCCCTGTAGCCTGCAAGTCATAACTGCTGCTCTGTGATGAAGGCAAATGCTAGAAATGCCACTGAATATGGTCTGTGTAGAGATCAGTCTGCTGTGATATAGAGAGGAGCTGTAAATGCTGGTGTGGCTGCGCAAACTTCAGGGCTGCTGCCATCATCATGGATGCATTACAAGGAAAGAAAACTCTCTCATAGGATGGCTCCAATCAGATGATGAAAAAGGAAGTAATCTCAGATTATGGCAATGTTTCTTTCTCTTTCTCCCATGCTCCCTGTGTCTCCTCCAGTAACGAGGAGATGATCCTTGCCCCACAGAGCCCTCTTGGGCTGGCAGGCAGATAAGGCACAGTTGGAATGAGTTTCCTCTTTTGAGTTGGACAACAAAATGTAGTCTCTGTTCATAGAGCTAAATAGCTTCATCCTGCCACAGTGCACACGTTATTACTGCAGCCAGAGGAGACCCAGACCGTTTTCGCCCCAATTCTAAAATAGAAGATGGATGTTCAGGAGGGGTTTTTTTGCTGTTGTCCCAGCTGATTTTACAGACACCTAAAATACCCCTCTCTCTGACTGGCAGAGGGTGTGTGTAAGATGACGTCCCAGTATCTGTATTACTTTCTTGATGTGTTTTGGACATGATCCAGTGGAAAGTATTTGTGATCCAGCAGTCGCAGAGGATGGTGGACCTGACATTGGCCCTGCCAGGAGCACCGGGAAGACCTGAGCAAAGCTGCTGCCTGGCCGCGCAGGAGCAGCCGCGCAGGGAGCTCCTGCAGTTTAACTAACCCTGAGGTGCTGCCGCTGCTGCAACACCTCAGTCCTTTGCTTCATAATAACACAGTTATTGGGGAAAAAAGATCACTTCACAGGTCCGAAGGCGTTCATCTGATTTACACAACAGTCAGAAGGGTTCACGGGGATTGTTGTGACCTATGCAAAACCAGGGAGAAATGGGTATGCACTGAAGCAATGGCCTGCTCTGCTTTAGCCACTGACTCTGCAGGCGCAGAGTATGTGTCCTAATTTTTGTCAGCTCTCCTTAGGACCCTTGAGCTCTCCAAGACCTCAGTACCTTTCTGCTGCGACCTTTCTAAAGGCTTTTTCCCATTTCTGTTCAAAATCGTGGACGGCAAGTGGGAGACAAGTGAGCCAAATCAGCGGTCGCTGACTTACGGCTTTGTGTCGCTGCCTGGGTGGATTCCAGGGCTATTTCTCAGCTGGGAAACATGGAGGGTTTTCTGGTGAATTCTTCGGGATACAAATTGCAGTAGTCTTCTGGATCAATTTATAGCTAAATTTGCATACGCCTATTTTTGTAGGTCTTAAAAATATGGGGCATAAGTTAAAAATCAGTGTTAAAAAGCCATGGTCCTAAAGGTGAGAAAATCAGGCTGCTTTGTACAGATGCAGGGATATTTTGTTTGGATTTCATGATGTACATTGAAATGTATGGTAGAAGACAATCCCAATGGAAGCCCAGTGGCGCTGGGGATTTTTTTTTTAACTTTCATATGTTGTCTGTTTATTTTGTCTTCAGCACCTGGTCTCAGTTGGCTCCAAACTGGATAGTAATTTTCATTGAAGTGTTTATAACATGAAGTCTTTTTTTTCTTTTTTAACATGAGACATATGCCTGCAGCTCTGCAGGCTTCTGTCTCACTGCCAACTTAGCAGGACAGCCAACTGCAACAGGAAACTGATATGGTACAATTTTCATTAATGATTTGTATTCTTTTTCAGCATGCAAATTCAACAGCATTTAGAAAATGCTTCTAACATCAAATATCTCTTTGCTTTAAGCATAAGAAGAAAACAGAAGCTGCTTTAGAATTAGGCAACTTTTGAAAAGGTACTTTTATATGTACGTGGCATAGTTAAATGCTTTTTTTCTTCTTTCTACATGATTCACTTCCTTGCAAAACCTTCAAGTTTTGGCATATTGTAAAATTATGACTAAATTCTTGCTGTTTTGCAGAGCACACCCAGCCTGGCAAACCAAAAATGGCGAAGTATTAAATAACTGTCAAATTAAAGAAAAAAAAAAAAAAGGAAAGGAAAAAAATGACTTGTTAGTAGTCACCACCCATATGACAGAAAACTAATGAGATTGGGGGCCATGTTTTTCTTTTGCACACAGACACAAATGTTAAGGTGTTTGGTGTAGATTGCAAAATTTTGCTTTGTTCCATTTGAATGCCTTCATGTAAGAGTTTCTAAATACTCTATCATAATTCTTATCAATTTGGTATCTGTTTTAAATACCACACTGTGTGCTGGATCAGATGGCACAAGGACAGACAGCATTGCCTCCACTGAGGCAAGGAGGAATAACTGCCAGCTATAGATATTTCTAATTGTTTTCTTCAGCTCAGTGGTGGTGGTAATTCTCTTGTGCTTACCATGAGATTTTATCAGGGGTGAATTCTGGCCTTTGAATTTTGGGCAGTCAACCTATGTCAGGCTAGCAATCTCCATGTATTTTAATGACGATGCAATATGTTGAAATCCAGTATTTCAAGAAGCAGTCAAGCTCAAATGTAAAATGGAGTCATACAGCTCTGCGTTATTGTAGTGTTAAAGCAAAGAAATCCCTTGAATAATTGATCATAATCCATCTTTTATCTTGCAAAATCTTTGCTGTGTTGGTCGTCTTAACATCTCAGCAGCAGAACCAGGAATATAAAATTCACATGGAAAAGAATTTCTAGAATTTAATAAATAGCTCAGGGATTTATGGCCTAAACATACATCACTTGCCCACGCAGTTCGCTAGGCAGCATGCCCTAATTTTTCCCTCTTCATCTCAAGCTTTGGAGATTCATGGATTTGGGCTCTGGAGGTCTTCTGTTCAATTGTCCATTATAGTTAAGATAACTTGCTTTCATAGATATTATATTTTAAGGGTCAGGTTCTGCTTCTGTATAAATCAGTGTGAAAACATTACAGTGCTCCTTCTGCTTCCAACAGTCCTGAGATCAAGTTTAAGGGATGTATCAAACTGTTGTAATGTTTGCGGATCAATTTTGATGTAAGGGGATAAGCAACATTAAATATTTTCATTGATTTGTCAACCTTGCTAATACAATTTTTTTTAATATAACAATTTAAATACCTTCCTTAGAACTGTTGTTAGTGCTACTACCATTTTGTTTTCAGTAACATCTAAATATTGTCACGTACTATAGAAGTTCAAAAGCACTACCTTATTTAAATGAGTACTTTCTCACAAATCTCTTCATGTGTACTCAAGCCCTTACTATAAACCTAAAAGGCAGTTCTCTCAGGTCTTGAATTTTAAATCAACATGAAGAAGGTGCTCTCATAGTCCCTTTCTCCCTATTTGTTCTTGTTTAGTTTTAAATTTTATAGTTGAGTAAATGTCACCTCTGGTGGTTAAAGTTCAGGTCAAGTTACATTTTGCTGTGACCCTCCTGCTCTCTTTTGTAGACACTAGGACTGTGGTCTGTCAAGACAGGAAAGTTCACAGATCATAGCCTAAGGATTTCCCTCCCCCCCCCGCCCCGCCTTTCTTTCTTGGATATCCTTTCGTCAGGCAAGGAAAGTAATGTTTGTAAAATTGGATTGAGGGAGCTCTGTTAATTGAGAGTTTGTGTAAATAACAGAGTGATGTTTGTGCCCTACACAATTTTAGAAAGCATTATGCATCGCTGAGGCTAGTTTAGAACCAGATGTCTGATTCTCTTTTAATTTCCCACTTTATTCATTAAAATAAACATTACTGTGGAAATAGTTGCCTGATGAAAGGTGGCAACAGCCAGTCATAGCCAATTAGACACATTTATTTAATGGAAAACAATAGAAATATGTATTTGACTTGCATGGATTTGTGTTAATGTGGGGAATGTGTGGATATAATGTGTGAATGTTCCTGGTTTATTCAAATCTCCTTCTTCAGCCTTTTGTTTCTGGTGCTGTCTGTGCATATTTATTTTACAGGTCTGTGTACACCAGGTGTATTGATGTAGCCCCCAAGACTTTAAAAAAAAAATAATAGAGAGATAGGTAGAATTAGAGTTATAAAACAGTCTTTGGAGAATGCTTATAGCCACGGGGAAGTACTGCTGCATGTTCACCAAGGAGAGCTACCTAGATGACAACTACTTTCCCAGGCTGTTACCGAATATCTCTGTACCCAGGAGGCTCCCCCGTATGCCATGATCCCAGTGGAAATTCTGCCTTTCTTCTCTTAAAATGTTGAGCAATTGGAGAATATATAGACATGGCAGAGGCACCCTTGTGTTACCTTAAAGAAAGTTTATTAGAATGGAGGCTGCAAAAGAGAAAAACCTAATAAAATAAAAATTTGGAAAGAGCGTTATCTCCAGTAGCCTTGGCTAACAACAGGTGAGAATTGGGAGTCAGAGAAACAGGATCTAATTCTTCAGTTTCTTCATCATCTTTTCGTCTTCTGCCCCTTTCTGCCATCTTCTCCATACTCTGCTCACATTCCTGCAAATCTGTGCATGAACAGCAGAAGAAATAGTAGGGGCTAATTGATTGCACCCTTATCTTAATGTTGTTCATGCTGAGGAACTGTAATTCTGGCATTTGTTAACTTTTGAGTGCTTGCCTTCACAAACTCACTGTTGTTCCTTTGATGCTTTCAACATAATTTCTGAAGTAAGCAAACAAAACACTTAAAAGCTGAAACAACATTTTGACTGTAGAGAATGATACTTATTTTACTGGCAAGTTCACATAATTTGGCTGCACATCACAGCTGTCTGCTGCTTGCACCAGCGAAGTGATCAGTGCAATACCAGGTTGTCTTCCAAATGGACCAAATGTTTACCAGTGGGTAAACATACCAGCTAGGCTTTGCAGGTATTTGACAGCAGCAGAGTACCGAGGTTTATGA
Organism: Buteo buteo; assembly: GCF_964188355.1. Taxonomy (NCBI): domain Eukaryota; kingdom Metazoa; phylum Chordata; class Aves; order Accipitriformes; family Accipitridae; genus Buteo; species Buteo buteo. The sequence goes on along the minus strand of NC_134171.1, from coordinate 30,279,159 downwards.
CTAATTGATTCAAGATTTGCTGCCTATATTCCTTTAGCTTCTTTTGTCTCTTCATGCCACAGCTCTTTTCCCCCACCATCCATCTCATATTCCTCTCTGTCCATCTGTTTTTACATCTGCCCCCATTTCCAGCCCACTGCCCCAGTTCTTCCCTCTGCCTCTCCATCACCCACATGGATCCAGTCTACCCTTAGCTCCTTGCTACGCTTCCTTTTTTTTTGTCCACCTCCTCCTAAAGTCTGCCTTTGGTCTCCCCAGGCTCCCACCTGTAGGCTGTCTCACACCCCTGCTGCATTCATGTATGTGAAGTGTCTTCCTGCCCTTTGTTTTTCCTAATTTCAGGTCGAGCATTTATAGTGGGGAGCCTTCAGTGACCAGTTGTATCCTCAGGTGAAAATGCCATGCTCATACTCTCCCACTCATAGATCTGCTCTCTGCCCCGGAACAAGCTACAGTAGGACAGTTCCAGCCACCACTGGTTACCAAATTCATTTTTTAAAAGGAAAAAAAAAAATAAACAAAGGCATTATGCATATTTTTTTATAGCTCCCTAAACCCCCTCTGTTCCTACATTATTCCCCCAAAACACTTACTTGTAGCAATCAGGGATGGAAATGGAGTATGCTGGGTTTGTTCCCACCACCCTACTTTAACCCAGGTTTAAAATAGGAACGTTGTCTGTCTGTCTGTCTTTTTATGGCCAACAGAAACAGGTTTTCCAAGGGCATGATTCATCTTGTTTATGAATGAACCAGCCTTATGAAGTACCTGTCCCTCCATTCCCAAGGGTGAGGTGTGGGAACCATCCTTCACCAAGTTGGTTATGTACCTATGGAGCAGGCATACCTGCCTGGCTCATGATGTGTCTGCAAGGAGCCGCAGCGGGATGGTGACGGTCAGTGCCCAAGCTGCTCCTGGGGGCTTTCATTAGTAAAGGTCAGGTTGCAGAGGTTGGATGTTGCTTTATTTTTGTTCATACTTAGTCATTTGTGCCTTTCTATTTGCTTCACATTCTACAACCCCCTTCTTTCTTCAGAAAGAGTCTTATACTGAAAGTTCATCTCCTTTCACTGGCACTATCCTTGTCGAAAGCTCTTGATATTTTACTTTGAGTTCATGGCCCCTAAGTTACGTTCATGGTGGTTCCTTCTCAGTTCTTGTGTCTTAGACAGCATTCCTCTGTACAGAAAATACACATTTATCTGGCATGTATTTCAAGAAACAAGAATATGTGTAAGTGAAAATATGTACTCATTTACAGATAGTTTCATGAGACAAGAAATGACGATCTTTGTTATTTTTGCTTCCATTTTCCATGCCCATTTGCCATCTGCTTCTCCAGCAATGCAGTGTTTCTGACAGATAGATAGGAACTGGGAGTGCATCATGCCTTTTATTTTGCAGTGAGTGGGGGTTTCTGCACTTTACAACGCTCATGTCCCTTCCTTAACTAACTCCCCTGATGGTCCTGGGTTTGAGGTGCTGTCTTGTGGGTTGCCTGTGCAAATAACTTCTTCCAGTGTATTACTTGTAGTGGTAGACGGAGCGGTTTGGTTTGTTTTTCCTTGTAGCAGCTGTGATTCTTGGTTTTAATATCTATTTGATTCCAGTATATTCACTAGTATCTCTTTCCTGGTTTCGAGGAGATAAACTGGGATGAGTCATAGAGCACTTATTCCCAGAGATAGCTTCAGCAATCGAAAAGGGGCCATGAATACTTCTGGCAAAAGTACTAGATATTAGGCATAGATGGTATGAAGGTCACTGGGTTTTGTTATTTTTCCCCCTCCCTAAGTAGATGTTCTCTTCAAACAGACTGCAGAAATACCAATTAGTGTGCTTCATTCTGAAATGTAATCAAATTTTAAATGTAAAAAATCCCTTTCGGCTACAGTGGAATCGAACCCCTAATTATGAAAGGCATATGTTTCCCCCCCCCATCTTTCTTCCCTCCACCCATGTAGATAATTGTCCTTCTTGAATGATTTCTTCTTTGTAAAAATCTTTGTGACATTCTACTCCTGGTTTGCTCAAAGCAATGCTGTTATCTGGTGTGTTAGCTTTGTGTTGTTGGATTCTTACAGGATAATATACAATATAGTTACACTGATTGCTTGCTATTTTGTGTGTCATCTGTGTTTTGGAATATCTCAAAGCTTGTCAGTCTTCCGCTGGGGATTACATCATTTTGGGGGTCTCAACCGTTCTGAAACAAAAGCATACTTCAGTGGTAAAATATGTATGCCCGGACAGCTGGCAGTCTTACAAGACTCCAAACTTGACACAGAGTTAATCTCAGAGAAAAGTATTTTCTTCTAGTGATAGTAACTAAACAATTATTTCCATGCTGGGGTTTTTTGCCCCCCCTTTTTTTTCTTTCTTTCTTAATGTGGAGTTTTCTTTACAGATGGTAATTACTGACATAAAATACATTTCTTTGTTTTATTCCCAGCCACCGCAGGATTTATTCTGGGGTGGTGATTTTGGTTTCTACGTGGTCTTTGAATGTTTTGGCAATGGTCAATTCATATTAATAATTGTTTCTTTAGTGGTAAGCCTAATCTTGTTTGAAATGTGCAAGTCTCTCTGTTATTAGCTTGCCTTTTTTTCAGGGGCAGACCTCTGGGGAGAAAGTCACTTGCACCTGCTAAGCTGCCTTGTCCCATATTGAATTATAACAACAAATTGGTATCACAGACCACCCACTCTATCACATAAGCACTATTTATGTTGTAAAGACTTCATAAGGGTCGAATTGAAACACAGCTTGTTGCACTAGGTGAATTTCATCCCAATACCTGCTATATAAAATGGCTTCAGAGCCGTTACAAGTAGATGCTAGAAAAAAGAGCAATGCAAAATTGGACCAAGAATTTGCTGTGTGTGTACTTAATCTAGATTCTCATGCTATTCGTACTACTTTGTTAGGTTTAAAAGAAATACGCTGCATTTAACTTGTTCTGAGGAAAACCTGTCTCCCAGGCTATCAGTTCCGAGCTTTTGTTTGGGCAGCTCAATTCCAGGTTTATGCCCCAGTGGGTCCTATTTCGGTACCAGCTTCTGCAGTCGGGCTCCCCTGCTTTGGGAGCTGCTGCATTCAGAGGCACAGTGAGAATCTCTCTTGCAGACCCACTATGTAAGGATGTAGCCGAAGTGAAAACACCTGCAGAATATTCTTGGCTTTAACAGAGTATCTATTTTATTTTCCTAAAATATTACTTCATCAAATATTTTTAACATATCTTGGTAATGTTAAAAATTTAGCTTTCCATTTGAAAGAGAATTAAGGCATAGAGTTTGAGTAACTAATACAATATAATAAGAACAAATATGAAATGTAAATGGACTAATAATATTAATTGATTTTAATTTGTCATATAGTACCAATAAATAAATTACTATTGTTGGGGATATATGTGTGGATCTATTTCTATATTTGATTCACCAGAAAACTTGTGTGAGTTTCCTCCTGATTTTTTGGTAGATTTTTCTTTAATTTGCAAAGATTTCATGTTAAAAGAGTTATCAGATTGGGGAATTTATGCCTTTGTTTCACATAAGATGCAGACATCACTGGCATGACAGATGAGTTCTTTCTATATGTAGAAAAGCATTTAAATAAGTGGAAAGCGTATAAGAAAAAGTTCTGGGATTCTTTTTTAAGACTGGAACTTTCCAAAAACATCCCTTAAAAAGATTTTCTATCTCCTTTTAGTTTATCACAGATTAATGAACTCTATGTTCCTCTTAATTTTAGTGGAATTTAATTATAATTACTTTTTTTTTCCTTGTGTGCAACAACTTTCCAATATAAAGAGATTAGATGGCCTTCATTCATTCTTTTCAAGGCACACCACTGCCAAAAGAGCACTTTGTAAGCAATTAAGCAGAATTGTGCAAGCTCTTATTGCTGATTAATTCTATGGCAAATCTGATTTCTCATTGGTTTGCGTGCAAGTCATGCAGTCAAGTATCTAAGTATGCAGGTCATGCAAATTACAAGTTTATTGAAGGGTCAGTATAGTTATCAATGGCAGCTGTTCATAGGATCCTTAACACTGAGATGAAAATTTATCTTTTGATTCGAATGGTTCTCACCCCTACAAACATTATAAGGTCTCAAGAGCATTACTATTTTTAACTAAATAGTGGTTATGTCTTTCAGTTTACTTAGGCATCAGACCAAAGATCATCGAAGTCAATATGAATTCTTCCAGTTACATCAGCATGCTCTGGGTCATGCCCTTAATAAACTGTTGTGTTTGCTCTCCAAACCAGAAGAGATTACAGCATAACGACTGGTGCAGTACAAACTAAAATGGGTTCAAAAATAGCCTGAAGTACTAATTCTACCTTCAGTGAAACCAGTGGAAGATAAACATCCCACAAGAAAAGTTGGACTGTTTGTTGCATTAATGTTACCTTTCAGCTAACCTAACGATGGTAAAAATGTTTTGGCATGACTGTCTTGCCCACACACCGATGTTAGTGATGAGAGGTTGGGGTGCGTGATAAAACGCCATGTAAGATTTTGGAGTGTGAGTGTTTATCATTAAGCAAACACTGGTTCATTTGTGAAGTAAAAAAAGGGGGTTGATCTTTGTTTCGAAGGTCTTTTAATCATGATAGAACAACTACATTTATACCACAGAAGTTTTGAAAGATGTGGTGAAGATGATAGTAACAATTAAGAAGCCCTATATCAGGAACCCTGAAAATAAGCTTGGAATAGAAAGTTTGGTAGTCTAAAAATTAGGAATTCGGGTATTGTACTGTATGAAAGTTTTGTAATAAGGAGAAAGAAGGAAATATATGTTACTATGCAACCATTAGTGTTCAGAGGAAAAAATGACGGAAAAAAAAAAAAATCAAAAGACTATACTTAACCCTTTCACATCATTACATTATAACTGAGCAATCTACTGGAATTTTAAAAATATTTTTATAAGTAAAAGAATTTTAGATTTGCAACAAGAAAAAGCACAGGGTTCTCAAATGTGAAAAAGGTATTAATCTTAAAATTTAATTTTGTTTAGTTTAATTTTTAAAATATAAGCTTTTTTTGAATTATCAAAAGGGAACTGAAAGAAATGGATATCATTATACTAAATTGTTGTCTGCTTTCCAGTTTTGTTCCCTGCTAAATTATTCTCTTGACAAACAGGATAGAAAGTATTTGTGCTTCAGACATTTTATGATTAATCAGCCTCTGTGTTTGTGTCTGGGTTAGTAAAAACAGAGCTACTGTTGAAGGGTGGAAATAATCATGCTGGCTTATGCCTGCAGTCAATGCTCCGACTTCTGTTGGGTACATTTTTTCCAACATGTATCAAATACCTTATAGAAGGTATAGCAGTGATTGAGGAAACGGCTGCTAAAGGGCTGTCTAGGCAAAGCCTTTCACTTACACTTCATACAGTTCAGTAGCAGAGATGCCTTGGTATTATTAGTGGTTAGTTGTTCATGTTAGGTGCCCGAGAATCATTTTTGATGGTGGCAAATTCTCAAAAGGTGTTTGTTTCAACTGGCCCACGGATGGGGACTAGTTAGGCTGGTGCTCCTCACCCCTGAGAATCAGGTCCATGTGATTTTTTTAATTGGCTTTACGGGCTAGCTGATGGAGCAGTTTCTTTGAAGAGCTTTTGAACACAATTCACCAGCTACTTTGAAAAGATTACCATTGAAGGCCCTTCGGTACAATTTTCAGTCACTGTGGGCAAAGCGCTCCCTTGCAGTCCCAGCTTTGGTAGAAATTGCTTCTCTGCTGTTTTGCAGATGCACCCAGAGAGGATCTCAGCTCAGGTTTCTGGCCGCTTATCATAAATCCACAAGGTCCCTGGCGGGGCACTGTGCATTGCCGAGGACATCTGAAGTTCAGACTTACTAAGAGAAGAAGCTGAGCCACAGGGTCCATGCTTTCCCCCGCGTGTCTGGGCTGGGTGGAGAGTGGGACCAGTGCTGGTGATCAAAGTAGAGAGGTGCAGAGTGCGAATACTGGCTTTGTTCCTCAACACTGTTTATCAAAGAGGAAGGTACTTATTAGCACAGAAGTGAGAAAGGAGTGTTGCTGGCCTGGAAGTTGTCATTATCGGGATTTTTGCATGGGAATAGATGGAAAAAAGAAAACGTTCCTCCAAACACAGCCTTATCCACTAGCTCATTTCATAATTTCCTTCACACAATCAATTTGCATTCTTTACCAGTGGTGTCTTACTTCTGTTTTTTGTCTACCAAGAGGAAATGGAAGTAAATGGCTCCTTTTCTTGTATGATTTCGGCATCTTCCACACTTCATAAGAAACAGAAGATTTTCTTCTAAAGATGGTCTTGAATACAAGCGTTTACATCATTTAGAACGGGAGAGGCAGATTTTTTTGACTGATACCTGAAATTGTGCATGCAGCTTTATAGTGTATGTTCTTACTTATGTGCACAAGTGATGATTTGTTCAGATAAAGTTGCTCAGTTTACCCAGGCAAAAGCTACACCATAAGCAAGAGCCATCATATATAAAGGTCAGCATAGAAAAACAAAGCAAAAGGTCACCATGAAATAACCATGATGATTTATTTATTATTATAAATAGTAACGCAATAATGTAAAATGCTTGCTCAGTTTCTGTGAATACCTGCAAAAAAGGTATATCCATATGTAGGACAATTCAGCAGAAAAGAGATTCTTTCTGGCTATTAGGCTAAGGACAAGTAATGAAAAACTGTAACAGTTCCCGGTCACTATAGATCAGCAGAGACTTATTGTGGTTTACAGCATTGTTTTACAGGTTGTTGTTGGTTTTAGCTTGGATTATTTCCCTGATATGGTTCACAGTGCGGCTTGTCTATCAGCTCATACCAGTGTGGCCGAGGGAGCCGGTTTGCAGTGCCGGAGGGTGCTGGGAGGACTGAGGACTCTTGCCGTCCTCCTGGCTGCGGGGCAGCCTGGACAACCGTTTGTTTCATGAACTTTAATTCCACATGATTAGCGCTTTATCAGCCAAATTCATGGATTCCATAGCTTTCACCAGGGCATCCTCTTGCTTTTTCCATTCAGTCTTTCCCCTGGTCAGTGAAATAAAATAGCAGGCAACCCTCCTGGAGATAGGAGACGTCCTGCAGTCCCCCTCCAGTGCCCTTCAGCAAGCAGCTGGTGCCATTGTGGTCCTGCAGCTTTTGTCTCCTCGTAATAGCAGAAATGCATCCTAACGAATGATGAGTTGTGTTGTTGGATGGGTGCTAAATCCCATTTCCCTTTTCCCTCCCCATCCTCACAGCACTAGCCAGTATTTGTCTCTAAGGGCACTGGTTGTATCTTTATACACTCTCCTTTATTCATTTTTAATCTAATCTACCTCCCTTACATCATTCTCCTCTCTTCCTGCCGGGAAGTCGTGCCGAGGGGAGCTCCCCTGGTCCCCCGAGAGTTGTCTTGGGGAGATATCTTGTGCTGTTGAAGGCCCCGTTTTACACTTTGTGGAATGCAGATGGTCTAGACACAAGTTGCATTTTTGTCTTTCAACATAAAGCACTGCATTTTTAACACATACCTCCAATAAATACAGCAAGAGGAGAACCAGTTAGCAATGGTTCCTTAAGGCAGGTATTCCAGTTGTCTTGGAGTTTTATAGTGCCTCAGTATGGCATGTTTTTGTCCCCCCCGAGAACATAGCTTCTAGGATATGGCATTGCTATAAAGCAATAGCACAGTACTGTTGTTGTGCTAGCTTAAGTCCTTGCTGTATTTTTTCATATTTTATTTTTTAAGTGGCTGTTGGCTATGCTGCTCCACAAAGGACTGTTGCTTCAACACAGTGGTTAGACTTCATTTGTTCCTCAGAAAGTTATGTCATATCTAGCCACATTTATTTAAGCACCTACAAAGCATAGCCTCTGTTTGCAATTTTTTTAATATATTATTTTTTGCCCATAAATTGTACCAATCTCTGTCCGGATGAAATGTGAAATTAAATTTTAAAAAGGCAAACTGTTTTTATTTTTAATCAGTTATACAAAGCTTCCTTAAATGTGCTGAAGACTTTTAAAAAACGGAATTCAAAGGCATTTTGATAAATTTAAATGCAAGTTTTTCCAGTTAATAATAGAACTGACAGATCATACTGTCCTAAAAGCTTCACTTGACTAACCTCATCCGTTGCTATCTAGTTTTTATCTGTAAATTGGAAATTGGTTCTCTCTATCTAACAACCAAAGATTTTCTCAGCTTTGAGTGAACTAGCCTTTGAATTGAGCTAGATGAATAAACTGACTTAAATAAAATGTTCTCCCTGCACCTGCAGAAGAAGCTGCAGCTGCCAAAAGATGAATACTTCAAAAAATTTGGATCCCTAGGATTTAGCCGGTGATTTCTGCCAGTTCAATACTTTGATGTTCTTTGAAAGTTCAGCACCAAATGCACAGTAATGGGGGTTATTATGTAAGTATAGCCCTTTTAAAAAAAATAACATAATCTCAATTTGGAATCTTAATAAGCAAAAAAATCCAACTTAAATAAAACTGTTGGTGGAGGCAGTTTTTAATACCAACTTTTTATTCATCCTCTTGTCTCTGAAATCATCATGGGCTTTCCATATGACTGTGTCAGTGCAGGTGATGGAGGTCAGCTGCCAGCAGAGAGAGGTATTCGTTGAAAAGAAGAAGATAAACCAGGGAGGGAAGCGTCATTTCACTAAGTCACTAGGGGTGGAGGGTGTTCATCCAAGGTTTCTGGAAGAATTTCAGGAAGCAGCTGAGTTGAAGTCATATGTAGCTCACTGAAAACAATTACTTCAGCAAAGAAACAGATGTGGCCGGGAGCATACCTAACTTAGGAAAGTGGGTATAATTTTAAACCTTACTTTCCTACTGGCACAAACAGTGAAGTGCTGAAGAGAGAAGTATTAAGGCAGGAGGAGGAGATGGCTGTTGAGCCCTGTGAGCACAGGCAGGAGACCTGGGATGCAGGGGAGGGCAGTGCCTGGGGCCAGGGGTTGCGGGAGTCAGCAATGACCCATGCAGGAGCTTACCCCAGTTTTCAACAGCACTGTAGATAAATTCCTGCTCCTCCTGATGGAAGGAGGGTAGCCATCAGAGACCTGGATTGTCAGCTATGGGCTGGTGGGTGTCCTCACATCGTGAGGGGAGGAGGAGGGTGCTATTCAATACATAGTCCTCTTCACTTTATTCTGCTTGAAAATGCAAAAAGATTGTGATAATATCCAGAAAAATCAAAGATCGTGAGAATTTCCAGGAAAATCTTATGCAGTTAGAAAACAGGTTACAGAACTTCACTGTGAACAAATGCAAGGCAGCAAGCATTGGAAAGAGTACTTAACTCTTTGTCCTGTGTCCAGTGAAAATGATACCTGGTTAGGTTTTTTGCAAGTAAGAGATTAGCTGCATGTTTTAAGCCTGGACAGCAGTCGTCAGCTAAATGAATTTAATATTAGCATCTCTTGGAGGGTGTTATTTTGCATAAATTGAGATTGGCATTTACAAATGAAATCATCCTCCTCTCTATTATGTTCAGCCCTTGTCATAAATTAATAGAAAAGGTAGAGAAATGAAGCAATGGGAAGTGAATAGCTGGAAGATCATATAAGGAACCAGGGCTCTCAGGAGGAGTTTGAAAGAGACATGGGAAAAAACAAAAAAAGTCTAAACCATGAGGTTTTGCATGAAGAATTTTGTTCAGAGTTATTTGCCTGTAATATGGGGATGCTGAGATTAAAATGACAGACAGTTTAAATGCTGTCAATGAAGATGTCATTTCAGGTATAGCTTTTGTGTTCATTTTCTAACGTGAACCCAGGAGAAACACAGAGTTGCATGGTGCACATACGCACTTTCACATACCTCCATGAAGGTGTGTGCCCTGCAAAGTCTGCCCATAGCTGGAAGACATGATTCTGCAAAGGCAGGATCTAATGCTAAATTCCTTGCTTGTGCTTTTGCCCAAGCAGACTTTGCACGATCATATCACAGTCACATTGCAGGGAACACATGCTGGGACTTCAGATGGTCAGGTGTCACATTTTTGAAGATGGCACCCTTTCAGCAGAAAAAAAAAATAAATACCAGAACGAAATAAGAAAATAGAGTTAAATTATATCAGAGAGATAGATGAAATATATTCTATTTGTAGTGATGATGTGGTAGAAATAGAAAGAAAAGCGCCATATTTCACAGTTGGACACTTCAAAAGATCCTCCTCTCCCAGTAATCCTCTGATCTGCTTCATGTCACAGGTCACCTAAACAGTATTTACAAACCTCCTGGCTGGAGCACTCATTCAGGATTTAAGGTGTCGCAACTTTTTTTGACATCAAAAGTTCAAGTGCACTGATATTTCTCTGAGAATGTTACATCGGGGTTAATTTTTATGTAGACTCATGTTTATGAATATGTCTCCTCAAGACTGATGTGAAACTCGCCTGGCGAGGGGGAAAGGTTTTCTCCTGACAGCCGTGTGATGAGATTAGACAGTGGTAGTTAGCAGGCTGCTAATTCCAATGTGCCCAAAAAGGTGAGGACCAAAGCAGGAGTCAAAAGGCTTGGCTTAACCACTGACTGATGTGTCACTGAGAAACTGGTATGAACTCTGGGTTCCTGTTACATCTGAATGTAAATATTAATGTTCTCCTCCAAAGTGCTTTGCCACCTTGAAGAGAAAAAAGCACCAATAGTAATTGCTGCTATAATTTTGAGTGTGGGCTGGACTTGGATGTAAAGTCTTACTTTTGGCACCAAACTCATTCTGGGAGGCTCCCATTTACTGTGTGGTGCTTGGGCAGTGATGAGTTCTTCTCTCCCAGACAGGCATCATCCTTGGTTCTAGGTGGCCTTTCCAAATCCTCCAAGTCATGAGGGTTTGGGAATTTTGTACTGATCAGGCAGTTGCTAGTTGCTTCCATTAGATGGGTTCTATCTTCTACTCTTTCCACAGAGTAAGCTTACTTTTTTACTGTCTTACTACTCCAAGCAAATGATGGCATAAGCTGATTCCTGCAAATCTCTGTGCAGTTTCTTGCAAACCCTTGCAGTAGGAAAGCTGTTCTATGAAGCCTGATTATTAGGCATGTTGGCAGGCATTTGAAGAGACTTTTTTCATGGTTTTATTCCTGTTTTGTCTTTACAAGGAAGAGGAACATATTCAAAATATTTCTGTAGCACCAAGGTGAAAGTACCAAGTTCCTAGGGTCATAGCTGAAATAAAACTCCTGAGTATTTTGCTTTTGCCGAAGTAGGAATTCCTGGTTGCTTTGTCCATGAATGATTTGAAGGAAGACGGATATTTTTTCAAATCTGTTTAATTAAGATGCCTCTTCAGTTCTCCCTGTCCTTCATTTCAATAGGTTTTCAGGGGCTTTCAAACCAGAACTACACAGGGCTCTATTTCAAGTGTGCTGTAAAGAGCTGATAATATAGCCTCTGTGGCTGGGGCACAGAATCTTCCTTATATAGCTTTTCTGAACAGGATACGCTTGTTCTGTAACAGATCTTGCGTTGTTTATTCCTGATAACCATTCTCAAGTCAGTATAAATGACACTTCCAGATAACTTTCTTCCTCCCTGATAACAATCTGGTAGTTTATACCACTTTCCAGAAGTGTATATTTCTGTTTAGTTTTTTAGGGTGCATTTAGTATTTAGTATGGCCAAAGCAGTAATTCTTTCAGTGTCTGCCAGCTAGATCGGTTTTGAGAAGAGTCTCTTCAAAGCAATGTCTGTTTAGAACTGACTTATTTATGTGCAGTTTCTGTTCCACAACAAAGCAGTCAAAGAAATTAAGCATCAGTCCCTGGTGCCTGAGAAAGAGGCCTGAGAAAGGTCTCAGAAAACAGGTATGATTTAGAAAGTCATTTGCAAGAGCTCTGTGTTCTGAATAGCTGTGTACTCATGCACATTTCAGATCTTATTTTTAAGGCTTTGGTTTTTGAACGAAGCACTGACGGATGTGGAGGCAACAGTGGGTTGTGCTGAAAGGGAAGTGATCAGGATCCAGGGAGGTTACTAGCAAAGCTCTTCAAGGATGGTGCTCAGGACAGTTGTAGGGTCCCATAAATGACTTGAGCATATTAGGGGTGCACTCATGCAGGTTGCTGGTGACCCAAAGTTGTCAGTACAGAGGAAGGTGGGCTGTCATGCAGGAAGAAACTGGATGACATCAAAGCCTAATAGAAATGGGGCAGAATTTCATAGGTCAAAATATATGTTGAGACTAATAATGAGATTTTCCTGGCTGGAGAATCACTGTGGTATATTACCGAGGGATCACAGACAGGTGATCTTGAACTACAGCCTGTTGGTGGTGCATGTCAGGGCAGCAAATTACAGCCAAGCAGATGTGGCATTAATGCTGCTGAATTAGGGCCGGGAGATTTCCTCTGGTTCTGTTTGCCCACATGCATGAAAAGTTGACTGTAGCTGAAATAAATTAAGAAGAGAGCTTGTGAGATGCCAAGGAAGGAGTTGTTGGATGCTAAAGAGGCATATGCATTTTACAGGATGGAGAAGAATGCTTAGTAAGAATAAGGAGCGAAGCAGGAGTATCTTGGGTGGGAGCACTAGCTATTTTGAATTACATAGCATAGCAAAACAAAGGCAAAGAGAGGAGTGGGTTGCTCTCTGTAAATACGCTTGTGAGGCAAAACCCAGGCACCCAGTGGTGTTGACTGCCTCCACCAGACGATAATACTGGTGTTAAAACAAATAGCATAAACCTGGTCATTAATAATGCAGGAAACCAGTAACAAGTTTCTAACTGTGGAGTAACACAACTGTATGAAGGTCAGAGGGAGCAGAAATCCCCCTCTTACAAGCCTGTTCTCCTCACAGACCTCAGTAAATAAATAGGACTGTATAATAAGGTGGCCTACAAAAACAAGAAACTAATAACAAGGGACTGATGATTGCCAGGAAAGACTTTTCCAGTCCTTTTTGTTCCTAAGTTATAAGTTGGCTAACAGATATCAGAAAGTTAAACACAAAGTATCTAGGGGTTTAGAAGAGCTATAATATCTCTCCTGCCGTCTTTGTCAAGCATTTTAAAGTACTTTGTGATTTGTTTTCTGTTCTGAAATTGAATTTACCAGTGGAAAAAGGAAAAGATTTTGCCGTACATGTAGGGGAAAATATGTTGTGTTGGATCTGACAGCCCAAGAGGCGAGGCTGGCGCAGCTCCATGTCCCCAGGTCCAACCAGTAGCAAGGCTGAAGATGTATTCCCAACTGCTACATGCATACACAGCATATGTATATATAAATCCCTTCCTCTGAGTCCTCAGTTTAGGTTCCCCACCTGCCATTGTGCCCCTGTGCTCCTCTGAGCTTGTGCGGGTGGGCCTTTGATGGGCTGATGGCTCCAGTGATGGGCCTAGGAGTAGCTGGGTAGGGTATTATTTGGGCTCCTCTTCCTGCCATCATCTCTCTGTGCTCCTTTGTGGGTGTGCAGATGAGGTTTTGTCATGTAACCTAACAGTACCAAACTTGGTTTTGAGTGTGGTTCATGGGGCAAGCAACTCTAGGAGGGAGAGGGGTCTCAGTTTGGTAGCTGCACACCACAGATCCATGCTTACAGAATGGCAGGACTGTACAGAAGTAAAACCTCTAATTGGACAGAGGAGAGCTGGAGAAAGTTAAGACCAAAATATAATATGGATGATGTGATTCAAAAAATGGGGAACTGTTCAGACCAAGAACATGGGAAATATTGAACTTGACTATATTTTCCCAGCAGGCTGGCAAAAAAATAAAAAAGGAGGAATGCAGCATGGAAATTTCTGGATGATGTCAAATACCTTTGTCAGAAGACATTGGAAAAAAAATAAATGCAGACATTCTCATCTGCGTCTATGATACATAGAAATACTCTATTTTGAGCTTTTAGGTAAATGGTTTAAAATATTACTTTAAATACAGATACAGATCTAGATTTACTTTTTTTCCCAGCAAAGTAGATCATTCTCTTATCTCCCATTTTTGCTTATCAAAGCTTTCCATTTAAATTGACGGACACACACGGATATTCCTGGGGGATTTTTCTTTAGTTATGACTAGCTCTTTCCTAGGCAGCAGAGGTGAAGTCTTCTATGTGTGTTTTTTGACATACATCCATGAGAACTGTTCACACTAAAAGATTGCTGCCCTAGTACCCATAATTAAATTTATGCTCAGTTTTTGAATAGCAGTTGTTGGTATGTTCACCAGCAGAGTCTAAACCAGTTTCAAACAGGTAATGGAGAGCTTCCCACATCCCCTTCCCATTCCCTGGAAATTCAGAGACAGCTCCATTCCCTCTGCCAGAGGCACACAGAAGGACTTCTGGAGTCCTCTCATCACTTCTGGGCTTAGACTCCATCTGAGGAGTTCCAGCTTCCCAGCTCTGCTAGCATCAGTCATGGCACTGGAAAAAGCAGCGTGACACAAGTTTATGCCTCAGTTGATCCTGCCTGATAAGTCCTCCATTTGAATGTTTCTGCTCAACAAAATATTTCTAAACAGTACAAGTGTTGATAACGTAACAAGTGTTGATAACGTAATTGTCATAAAAACTAATCTAGATCCATAGTTGGTATGCTGAAGGCAGGGGTGACTATAGGGGACAACTTAATTTTCCAAATTGTTCAAGCAAAGTCTATCCATTTGAGCCTTTCCAGGAAACTTGTGTATACATTACTCAGTTTGTCTTTCCTTCCAAGTAGAGTGCCTTAGTGAAGTTGCTTGGATGGTATTACTGTCATAGAAGAACTGAGTAGAATCATAGAATCACAGAATGGGTTGGGTTGGAAGGGACCCTCAAAGATCATCTAGTCCATCTAGACATCTTTCACTAGATCAGGTTGCTCAAAGCCCCATTCAACCTGACCTTGAACAATTCCAGTGATGGGGCATCCACAGCTTCTCTGGGCTACCTGTTCCCGTGTCTCACCACTCTCATCATAAAAAGAAATTATCCCTTATGTCCAGTCTAAATCTACCCTCTTTTAGTTTAAACTGAATAGCACTGCTTCCAGCTTTGCTGAACACCCACCCCTCTTTCCTGCAGGAAAAAAGCAGTTACTTTTAGCAAATTTGAAACACTTAGGTGATGAGAGGATTTCCCTTATGAAGTCCTGCTCCACTCTCCTCCCCTCAACTCTTTATAATTTTATTAAAGTAATGCATTTGAACAATTCAAAGCTTTTATTATTTGATGTCTACCAAAAATTACTGTCAAAGATTATCTTTGAGACACCATTTTGAATGAAGGTGAGAAGGGGCTCCTATTTTGTATTGCTAACAAAATTCTTGTATTTTTCAAGTCTTCATTACAAATGCAGTAAAAAACTTTACAATTTTAAGGTAGTCAGAGCAGGATCCACTTTAATGTGGGCACATTCCCTACCAGTGCATATAGATTCTCCTGTTTATGTCTTGCTTTCAAACTAAAAGGCAAATTAATTCTTTTCAGCCTTTACAACATCATTACATGTTGGGAATACATAGATTAAACCAGTGATTGATAGTACTTCAGCAATAGCTAGAAGCCCTCATTATAATGCACTCCAAAAGATGTTGTTCAGAGTGGTTGTAAAGTGAGATGAACCAAATTAGTCCGCAGAATAGTTGCAAAGTCTGCCAAGCATGCTCTATCCACTTCCATCTTCCTAGCTCTGGCTCCAGCGAGGATGGTATGGCTCAGCCTCCCTTTGAGAATGGATGCTTGGAGTCTGCCTGACCGTCAAGATCTGTGTAAGTGGGACCTCCCATCTTAATGACTTAACAAATTGAAGACTTAGCAAGTACAGTGCGGAGTAGACCAAGAGAACAAGCTGGGGCAATAGGAAGGAGTTTCAGCACTCCCTGGTGCAATCCTCTTTTTCCCACCGAAGCAGTAGTTGTGCAGCTATAACTGTGCAGTACATTTAGGTTGTGCATGCAGAATAGGCCTGGCACATCCCCAACACACTGGATTCTCCATGGATGGGCTGCACAGCACATGTTGCTGTATAAACTGGTGCGTAGCTGAGATTTTTTACTGAAATATGGGAGCCATGTGTGCACGTGCCTGGATTACATGCCATGACTGTGCAACATCATCTGGCCAGGTCTGCTTGAACCATCCATCCAGTGCGATGATCCTGTGCCACACAAAGTGGTTTTGTTACATGTTGGAGTAAGAAAAGGGAGTGACTCCCTTCTGCACATCAAAGCAATGAGAGCTGGGAACCCCAAGACTGAAAGATTTAGGAAGTAAGTCTTTGGCATTTTTTTCCTCAAACTGATTTTGTCTAGGGTCATAGCTAGGCTTGGCTGCACATCTGTCTTTAAACTTCTGTGAGGAAGCATAGCTGTTGTAAATATAAACGTCTTTAAAACTTCCATTTAATGGATAATTCCACAAATCTACAGTATTTTTAAATTGATTCTCCACATATTTAACTTCTAAGGGCACTGAAATAAAGAGACTTTGCAAAGCAGCATCTAAAACGTAGCTGTTAGAATTGTGAGCAGCTGTATGGGAACTGCACAATGCACATAATGTACTGTGACAGCAGGGGAGGTGGTTTTGCAGAGAATTGATGCATTTTTTAACTTTCAAGGTCACTTTAGACACCGCTGTGCAAATCAACCCTTAAAAGTATAAGACAGAAGAAATTAATAAGTATTTTTATGAATGCAGAAGTTAATAATAAGAGTGGCTGCAATAACATTTATGTGAGCAAAAATTAAAGATCATAAAAGCATTTTTACATGAAAGAGATGAAGTTTCTGAATAATCTGTAATAGAATTTAAGCCCATTTGAAGCTCAGCTTAACGGGGCTTTTGAACTGAAATAATGCATAGCTTTCGGTGTGGTTAAAATTTTCATTCAAATACAGGTTTTTCATCTTTTTTTAATTTTATAACCAGAGAAAATATTCATCCATTTTCTCTCTGCTTTAAAAAAAGACATATTTCAGCTTTATGAAGTAGGTGTTCTCTGCAGAATGGGCGCTGATGAGAACCATGCACAGAACAGGAAGTTCGGAAGACAGGGGATGGCAGCCGAGAGCAGCTCCATCTGCTCTGGAAATGCATTGCTGTACAGTGGAGGCCAAAACAACTGACAAGACAAAGTCATTATTTATGGAAAGACTCTGAACTCTGGCCGTTTGTCAAGCTGACTCAAGTAGTCTGCTGCTGGACCTGATGAGCTAGCAAGTATCTAACATAGATTTGTGCTCTAATAAATGTCAGATACAGAGGCGTTACTGAAACAAATTGCTAAAATATTAGGAGAAAAGGGGAATGTACATCGAACAGCAGAAGACCCTAATTACTAATTTTGGTAATAAAGACTGGAGAGCATCAGAACACCTTATTTTCAAAAGAAAAGTGTGGGGAGGAGGGAGCAGTGTGATGTCCCAGCTCTGAAGCCAGTGGCAGAACTCTCATTGATATGGAGCTAGGGTTTCACCTGCCGTGTGCAGTGTTTCCGTGTACTTCTCCATCCATTCACTTCATCCTACAGGAGCCGGGATGCTTCATGTGTTTGTGAAATAGTTTCCACGTCTGCGTATTTAGTAAAAGTTCCAGTCCCCAGGCCAATGAAAACATTCCCTGTTCTTTTTAAAAATGTGCATCAGCAAGGACAAATTGTATCTGTTAGACTAATAAAAAAATGATTGGGATGGTGCTGTGCTTTTTTTTATGCTAGCATCTGTTGAAAGCTGGAATTTAGAAAAAAATCAGCTGAAATTAGTATGGATAATCTCATAGTCAAGTCAGGTTGGGTGCAATTTTTTGTTTGTTGTTTGGTGGTGTCCCAAATCTTGTCATCATTCTCACGTATATGAATTATAGTGTGTTAGAAGATTACCAGAAGGAAGACTTCTTTCCATAACTGAATAGTATATATGCTATGTACAGTCAACAACTAGAAATTCATGTGCCTTCCTGCTCAAATGCTCCACTACCTGACTTGAATAGCAATAAGTAATTTGATGTTGTCTTCAAAAAGTGTCATGGCTCTCCAGTTACAAGCATTTTCCTATTGCAAAAATATTCTCTAAACATAGGCACTTCTAAAAAAATAATAATAAACCCAAACCTCCTACTAGGAAGTCTGTCTAGATTCATTGCTTGGCTGCGTGACACACAGCAAGAAAGGGAGCCACATGTTCCTGTCTGGAAAGTGATCAGTTACATTATACTAAGCATTAAAATGTGTCCGTATGTGTGCATCTGTACACACAGAGACACGCATACTTCAGATCGTGCTGATAATGACATTTCCAGTCTCAAAAGAAAAATAGATTGTGTACAAAATCCTTTATTTATCAGGCATAGAATTTCATTGTGGTCTACCCCTTCGACTTTAAAAATACTCTTTATTATGATAGCAAGAGCAGTCTTAAAGCGGTTAACTGATTCTGTGTATAGCCTCTCATTTAGTCTGTTACTGAATGAGAAAAAGGAGTACAATGATCTCCTACTTTATTTATCATATTTTATCTAGTGTAAGGGCACATTATGTATATCTGCCATTCTGTATAAAATAATGTATCTGTTATAGTCCTGCACCTTGGATATTCTAGAGCACTGAGAGTCTCATGATGAGTTGTAGTCATGCGACACGGTCATCCATTACGTGCCTGACAGTCTCACCTGCATGCTGGCCATTAATCTGTTCTCCACAAACATCTAACATTACTGTCCCCAGGCAATTTTGCAGTTTCCCTGCATAGAAAGGCAAAAAAAACCCCTGCTACAAAACTTTTGTTTCCATCCTATCAAAGGTAGAACCTCCTCCAAAAGTGCTCTCAGTGAGGTCTAAAATGAGCAAGGTTCTGTCTAGAACTAGTGATGAAGTTGTGGATGCCTCATCATTGGAAGTGTTCAAGGTGAGGGTGGATGGGGCTTTGAGCAACCTGGTCTAGTTGAAGATGTCCCTGCTTATGGCAGGGGGATTGGACTAGATGGTCTTTGAAGGTCCCTTCCAACCCAAAGCATTCAATGATTTTGTGAAGCAGGACATAATAATGTGGGTGATTTTGGAGAGCTAGCACTTCAACCTTCGGAGGGGGGAGGGCAGGCAACCGTACTTCTGCTGACCTAGGAAAGGCATCCATCACAGGCACTTCACACTGTAGAGGGCTTTGGCAAAGGTGATAGGTTGGAAAGCAATGAAGCCATCTTTCGGGCTTTGGGACCTGAGGCTATCACCTTGAGTAGGGACTGTAGATGATGAGGAAGGAGCTGAAATAATACACATGGTCTACAGCTTGACCCAGCCTAATTAGGAGGAACCAGAACAAGGCTTTGGGACCTCCCAGCGTTTTGCTGGTGACAATAATAGTGGTTCTAACAGCACTGAACCTATGTGGGGCTTTGTCTCTTTGTCAGAAGGTGGCGTAGAGGGATCCTCCTAGGACAGAGCACAGAATGGACCGTGAAGTCCAGATACAAGCACAGACCCATGCTGGATCATGCCTTCCCTGCACTTTTCCTATCACAGTGTTCCTTACTGTCTGCTTAAAAACAGCCCCTTGGGGGCCTCTGAGCATTAGGTCCGACCTGATGGTGAGCCTTCTTCAAATAGCAGAACCATGCAGCAGTGGCTTTACTCTGTGTTGTGCCACTCATTATTGAACAGTGTTTATGGTCACGTAATTGAGCTGCATTTTTCTGTCCCCATTAGAAATTTGTTTTTCTCAGTAACAAAAGGAATTTATTTGTCACTTTTCCTTCACTTAATTGTAATTTTCAGTGCAGAAGACAAGTCTTGGTTTTGGGGAGGGGAGAAGGGTCAGATATTTTACAAATGAGCAGCCAGTTCCTAAGTTCTGCACTACAAAGGTTATTGTGCATTTTTACTGCATTTGATACTAATTATGCTGTACATGATCTGTTCTTTCCATGAGGAATCCTGCAGATGTAAAGGCTCACACTATGGTTGGTTTAATTAGAAATAAAGTGTCAAGAAATTTGGCACCTTTTTTATTCTTTGTTCAAATAACAAATGTTAAACACATGGATACCAATTAATTCCTGGAGCAGTTTAACTGATTTGAGTTACTGCATTACAGCAGGGGTCATTTAGCCTATGACATTAATTCCAATTTTATTTTTTTTAATTAACTTCTCTAACTAGTGTTGCCATCTAAAAATCTGTGGTAAAAGAGGAATAGCCTGAGATCTGGGAAAAGCATCATCAGCCATACTTCACTTGGCAAGTAATTTGCTAGGCCATTTTCTGAATCTTGTTATTTTGCTAAGGGCTAGCTTTGGAGAGAAAAGAGAGTATCTTTATTAATCCCTCTTTTTTTGTTTTTGGGAGAGTGACGACTTTGCAGATTACTGAAGATCCTGTTCTGCAACAAGAGTTCAGTCGTGTTCTTGCAAATTGTCAACTGAAGTAGCTTGCTGCTGCGAGTTATTGGCAGTAATGATTGCAGAATTGGGCTCTTAAGTTACAATATTGTCAAAGAAGCTGTTACAAATAGTAATAAGATCATTAAAATGTTTTCATTGGGATTTGCTGTGAGAAATAGCCATTTCACATGCCTTTGCTCCAAATGTTGATTTGTATGTGTGTCCATACTCATTTCCAAGGTGCAAAATTAGCAAATGACTTGTGGAATGAATCAGTAAAACTATTGTGCTCTGTGAAGAAGTGAATAAACCAGCTATTTTAACCCCAGCCTAGGCTTCCCCTCTCCTGGGCTTCCTAGCGGATCCTTTTGAGATATATCTGTTCACAAAATAAAGCCACTTTTTATGCTTTTTAGTACTTGCTGACTATTTGCCAAGGATTTCTATGAAGTATCTGTGAATATAGGCTGAGACAACACGACACTGCTTCCCCTGTTTCCTGTGCTGAATGGCCAGCCCCAGTGATAAACTGTAACACTACTCAAGGTAGGAAGGGTGAGCTGCCAGAAACTATTTATCACTTCACTGGCTTTGTACCATGCACATCCGTCTGAAGTTAAATTGAGGTTATAAGAGGAGTTTTCTTTTTGCTCCAGCTTTGCCAGTGATAGTATCTTGCATAAAGATGAACATAGAAGTTCAGTGTTCAGCCCTTAGAAGTTCCCATGCCATGAAAAGAAGATGGAAGTGATACAAAATTTGACTTAAAACACCTTCAGTTTCTGACAGCTAGTCCTATAACGTTAATCAGCCATTAATTTTGATAAGGTGAATGCCTCTTCCTAATGGCAGATTTCAGGATGATGGTTTAAGTACTAAAATATAACGTCAGGTTTCAGCTCAAATTTTCATCCTCTTTGGATATCTTAGGAGTTTTTAAATTACTAATATCTCCAATCCTTTCATTCTATTTGATGTTGCTGTTATGCATAAAAAAGTGAGTATTCTTTTGTCTATACAACCTCATTTTAGAGATTATAGATATTCTAAGCTAAAAGTAAAACATGCGTGATATTCTAAGCAAAGCTTTGGGTAATTCTGTGCAGTTCAACTCTTCATAAACCCATAAATCCACATGAAGTTAATCTTAAATGTTTCCTACAGTAGAATGAGAGTTTAACTTTTTGTGATGTTTCTCTCATACTCAGTGTTAAGTACCATGAATCCCATGATACATAACATAACTGTGTTGTAAAATGAAAACATCATCAAAAAACTCAGCACGCACTCAGCAACATAGCTCTTCTCATTTTTGCACATCCAAAGCAGACGTGTATCTTCATTATCAATGCTGGTTGTGTTTTGAAGTTAATGGTTGTGCCAGGTGTTGCTTCACCTGAGAAAAAACTGAATCAAAGAAGCAACAGACTTGACTTGTAGAAAGGTGGTACTTGAGAGGCGGTCACTGTGATAGCAGGTGGCTGATAATACACACCATGCTCTTATGCATCGTCAAATAATTCACTAATTGTAGTTGTTGCAAAACATGTCTTTGCCAAGAGATATTCCTGGTTATTGTGTCATTGCTTTGCAGCTTTCATTTCTACTGACTGCAGTTTGCTAAAGTTTAAGCTGTTATTTTTGAACAGTTGGCTCACGCTGATAAGAATATTGGCTGCCTGTCTCATCAGCTCGAGTGGGACAGGGTGCTCAAACCGACCACCCCGTTGTCTGAAGACAAGGAGCCTGAGAGCAGAGCACACCGCTCGGGAGCAATTACGTGCTGGGTGACCTCCCAGCCGCTCCGCACAAAGCATCCCCTTTCCCATGCTTTCTCCAGACCTTGGCAGTGGCAGAGAGCTAAGTGGATGAGAGGGCGTGGTGGGAGAGGCTGAGACGGGGATGAAGGGAGGCGAGGAAGGCTTTGTTTCTAGACCTTTGGAAGAGTGTGTATGTAAGAAGCCTTTACGCATATTTTGCATATGAGGCCAGAGCTTTAAGTGGGGCATATTTTTAATTAATCAAAATATATCATTGGAACAAACTTATTTGTATAACCAAAATTATATCACGCAATCAAAATTCACTTACTTTTTCTTTAAATTTATGGCAACAGCAAACTTATTTATGTTTATGCCTTCCTGAGCATGTCAAAAATGCTTAATATATCGCTTGAAAAATGTTACTACAATAACTATGTTTTCTTTTTAAACCAAAATACAAAAATGCATGATAAAAATGCCACAAAGGGAAATAATTGATTGCTAGTCCATGCCGTAGAGACTGACTGACTACACAACACCCTTAAGTAATTAAATTGCTTTAACCACAGATAGCTAGGCCAGATTCCTTTACGTGATTCCCGCTCCTCCACCCAGGATTCACCATTTCATTTCACTTGATGTTGACCTTGCTGTAAAGCTAAAAACACACAGATAATGTGTTAAACACAACTCATAGTCTTGTTTTTTCTTTATAAAGAAAAGGGTTGGTTTTACTCCATTATTTTAATGTTTGCGCTTAAAGAACTTCAAAAAGCTCAGTTACTTTCAGTACTTTGATGTGTTTGGGGTTTTCTTTCATAAAAAAATGGTGGTATTAAAGCTACTCAAGTAAAGGAGACGTTTTCAGATAAAAATCCAGTTCTCATGATTTGCTGCCTGGTTTTACGATGCATTCCCTTTTCCTTTTGAATTTTGCTCTTACAAGGAAGGGTAGCTAAATAAATACAGTAGCACAGAAGCAAATGGAAAACATCTGTTGTTCTTATTCTGTAATTTAGTGAGTCAGGTTTTATGAACATCTGAACTCAGCACTTTTACATATTTGTAGAATTTTCTGTAGTTTAAAACTATTTTTGTAAAATATACACTTAAAGAGAATACTGTAACAAGTGTTGAGAGTACGCTTGTGCTTTGGAAATGCCAAAGCTGAACAGGAATGAAAGGAAGGTGGGGGTTTGGCTTTGTTTTCTTTTTAATGGAAATGATTCAGAACCCCAAGGAAATAAGAAGCGTGTACTGGACCAAAGCGTGGTTTAGCCTGGTGCCTGTGTCTGGTAGTGGCCAGCACAAGGAAATGAAAGACCTGCTCCTGCCAGAGTGATCTTTCCCTGATACGCCATCCTGTTCTCCAGCAATCGGAGCTGTAAAAGATTTGCTGAGCTAGTGGTGGATCTTGTAATTACAATAGCAGTGTAATGGAGGTGGATATTCTGTGATTTATAATTGGCAAGGCTAAAGGATATTTGAAATAGATGGAAGCCCAGATTTTTTTACAGGAGATGGGTAGGTACTGTGGCTTAAAGAGAAGGTCACTATAATATAGCAACTTTTAAAACTGATGTTCTGATAATGAAGAGAAGTGATTTTACCTAAAATATTAAGAATGCCTTTCTCCATATTTCATCAAGTTGAAGATGGCTCCTTATGCTAATGTGGCCTATTTTTTGTGTCAGTGATGTC
Organism: Buteo buteo; assembly: GCF_964188355.1. Classification (NCBI taxonomy): domain Eukaryota; kingdom Metazoa; phylum Chordata; class Aves; order Accipitriformes; family Accipitridae; genus Buteo; species Buteo buteo. Next base: position 30,255,366 of record NC_134171.1, on the reverse strand, counting down.
ATTGTGAAAGTTCTCTTGCTGTCTCTCAGACCATGAGCTCATCTCCTTTGTTTCTACAGCTTTCTCCTCCTCTGCATTCAGAGCCCCTTCAAAACTTTATTCTGTACAAGTCTGGTATTTGAGACATCTGTAAGTATCACCGCATAACCAGAGCTGGATGTCATTACTTTGTTAAGTCACCTAATGTTCCCACATTTGTATCTCCCCTTGCTGAGAACTTCTGCAAATGTTCATTAATTCAGTACCTGTTATGTCATCTTTATTTTGGCAGCCTTAAAGACCTTTACTCCCACTCATCTTCCTCACCTGTGAATTGCTAAAACTGGGAATAAATGAATTCATTCATGTACCAAAATGCAACTTTTCATAGAGCTTATTTAAATCCTCTTTCTTGAAAGCTAAGCAGCTTTTTCCCACCAAATGCCAATGTGCATTTTCTTGCAGTCACAGCAGTGATGATGTGATGTTACAAGTACTGTTTTGGTAATCTGTAGAAAGGGGAAAAGAGCCTACAGCTTCTGTGTCTTGAGCTAGTAAAGTTTGCAAACTGTGTGAAAGTCCAACACCTCCAAAGGTATTTTTTTATGGCCAAGTGGTAAACATCCAAACTGTATTAAAATGCTACATGCTGGGCACCAAAAGGTTACAAAATTCAAGTTAGTCATTCCTCCCACCTTTAAAGTGTACGTTGAAAAAAGTTGAGACTAAAACCAGTATCACCTATCAGAAAGTACTTTGTGCTAACAAAAATAAAAAATAAGCATATCAAAATGTGCAGATATTTCAGTCTGAATTGTTGAAAAAGGCAGTGCGGGCAATGAGGTTAACAACTGATAATTATGGCAGAAAGCACCTTCTTGTTTGTTGGCAGCTGTTAGGTTGCAGATATTCCTCTCCCATGGAGAGGCTTAGTGGCCTGGAAGGTCTTGTGTAGTTTGAAACATGGAAAACTGCATATACCCAATCCACTGTGTTGTTTTGAGCACTGGAATACTAACATCCACTGGTACAGTGAATACCAGCACTATTTTCTGTATCTGATTAACTACATGGGGAACAGCACCTGTTCGGTCAGGCCCACCCATAAAAAGGATGCATGTTTTCTGGGATTTTGCTTGTATGTGCTAATTATTGGCTTTGGTATGCATGTTATTCATTACCGTTTGGCAAGAATATGAAAAAGGCATTTTGTTCTGAAAATAGCTAGAAGAAAGAGGTGGGAGGAAGAAAAAATGCTTCTGTAATTGATCCAGAGTGAATCAAGAATCCATCCCTCTCCATGTCCCAGTAGTGCAATTTAAAATCCTCTGCCCTTCAAGGTCAGTTGAGCCAGATCAGAGCAATTCAAAGGAGCTGTGTGCTTTATAGTTTGAACATCCTATTGGTTTCAGCATTTTCTGTTAGATCTTCAGTATGTTGTTTTATGCCTCCTCAATGGCTCTAGCAATTTGTATCACCTGAAAAGTCTTGCTTACAGTAGAGTTGGCAGCTGTGCTCCAAGTAGCTAGGTTTGTCCATCCAGACTTTATTGTCTCTTAGCTGCTTTCTCAAACTTCCAGCCTGGTCCTAGTTTAAGATTTATAGGTACTGAAAATGTTTGTTTTCCCTTCAGGTTTGATTTCCAAAATCATTTCTGTATTGTTTTCACTTCATTACATAGAAAGCTTGTGCACAGATCCTACCATTAGAAATGGTCTTATGCTACTCTATGTTCTATGTTTACAGATGTAACTAAACTGAAAAGAGAGAAGCTACAGCTTTGCTCACCCACTTAGAATGACAGCAGCAATAGGTAGTTTCTGATCTTGAGGCTTGACTTCCAGACAGTTTTTAAGTCCCGAAATACACGCTATTGATGCTGTGTAAGTAGTAAGTAATGATGATGAGCTTTCTAGTAAAGAGCACAATTTACCTTTGCCTTTGGAGCTGTCAGCACGGTATCTTAATGTCTTGACGCTGTTAACCTCTCAGGTGAATGGATACGTCAGTCTGGAACAACTGGCAATTTCTCGACGGGACTAAACTGGTGTAGCTCCATATAATTATCAAGCATCTGTGTTGTCTTAATCCAGCTGAGAATTTGTCCCATAATTTTGTTTACCTCGGTGGGTCTGTGTATGGTCACCATCCTTAGAGAATGCTGCCATCTACCATGAGCTAAAAAACACATTCAGCTCCTTCTTGTCTCAGTTTAAGGGCTCAATTTTTGTTTTTTTAAAGAAATAATGAGATTGAGGATTCTCTCGAGAATCATCTCTCCCTCCTAATGAGAAAACCAAAACTCTTTCCCCTCTACCATAAGAGTTTCTCTAGGAGGACATTACCTCTGACTTGAAATGCAGGGTTTCAGATATCCCACCTGTGTCAGACACGCATCCTTTTGTTTGTCCTGCTCCCTGTTGTTATATTTATTGGCAAAAAGGAAAGACTAGCAACTTCGTAGGAATTTTCCGTCCTTCGTGGCCATAATTTTGTGCTTCTACCTTGTGCACATATATATGTATGAAAGTCAGTGTCTGCCTGGTTTTTTTCCTTCCTTGACCAAAGCTCTTCATACAACAAGAAAAGAAGTCTTTATCAGAAAATTCCCAAAATGGAGAATGGAAATACACTGGATGCAATTTTGGGCTGTAGGTCTTAAGAAGTAGAGACAAAGGCAAAACATGATGAGGAATAACCCAGTTGAATTTAAGTGACTTTTGCATCATCTTTTGCTTTCCTAGTTGGTGGACTGCTCTGGAGATGGGAGGGTCTTCTGGCATAAGAGAAACAAGCTTGGGCATGCCTAATTTAATGCAGGACCCAGAAGCTGCTAAAGGGGGCATAAATTTGTTTAGCATTTCTAGGTCAGCTTCTTCTGCCACCATTTTCTATATGCCAACAATTGTGAAGAGGTTCTTTGGAGGGCTGTCTTGTGGTAATCTGCCATAGTTTTGTACCAGCAAGTCTTCCTTGAAAATGTGAGAAATCCTTGTCGGATTCCTTTGTGCTACATTAGCCCTTTACATAATGCCACTGTGGGGAGGTAGATCTCATCCTCTCCTTCATACCTTTATTTAAGATGCTGGCTCTATTCAGATAATCAGTAATTCCTTTAGATAAATGCATTCATGATTTCTAGATGCAGGACTTTGACTCTACTTTCCAACCTTGCATCTCAAAATTCTGTACAAAGATTGATGGGTGCTTTCATCTCCATCATATACCTGTGAATGTGAAGACAGAGACTGTGACACATTCAGGATAACAAAGACAATGATCACAAAAACCTGGGTTAGAAATGGTTTCCTGACTCCTGATTTCTTGAGCAATGATTGTTTTCTTCCATTCCAGAACCATCTTATGCAATCATATCTCCTACCCTATTCTCTTAGTATACAAAGCAAAAGTTTAATTGGGTCCTTTAAAGGATTTTCCAAGCTGAAGTGGGTCCTCATTGTGTGCAGTCAAACTTGAAACAGGCAGGACAAGCATTCTTGCTGTACCCTGTACTTATCAACGTGTCAGGTTGGACCAAGAACATTCTGTAAAAGTTATTCCTCATTACGACAAATCCCCTAGCTAGATTACAGCATCGACAAATTTTTACCAGATTTTTACTGCCAAGTTCACTGGGAGCACATCTGGAACTATTAGACATCGCTGTGTCTGGCATATCATGTTCCTTTTCCATTTAGGGCAGGTTGGTCATCGTTGCGAGAAATCCTAGCTGCAATCTGATGTCCTTTCCCACCGATAACATAAAGGAATGGCCCAAGTTCCTTGTTCTCCTCTGTTTGACATAGTTAAGGTTTATAAACTGAATTAAGGAGGCATAGAAGAGAGCTGCGTTTGCATACTTACACATCTGTTAAAGAGTTTATTGGGTAAGGCATTTATTTATATGTATGTACGTGTCCAGTGGGAGAGAAAATTGTGCCCCCAAGTCGCAAGTCTTGTGCATTACCGGAGAAGGAGTCTGACAGGACCCTGAAACATCCCTCAGTGTATCCACCAACCTTGGGCAGGATCAGTTCTACCTAAGCCCTTCCTCTGCCCAGTTCTTAAAAACTGCCCATGAACTTCCCTAGAACTTCTAAAACTCTGCTAGAGAATCAAGCACTTAACTTCCCTTACTTCAAAAGTTTCTCCTAACATCCAATATCTTAAATCTTCCTGCAACTTAACCCCAGCCTCAGTGGCCATAGAATAAAGTCTGTTAGGTAAAGGGTGACTAAGGAGAGTATTTGAAAAATGCTCTCTTGTTCCTTCCTGTCTTCTCTGCCCCAGACTAAACAAACCAAAGGCTCTTATTCTTGGTTTTGCTAGTGCTGTGATGATTTTGGGTGCTTTGCTCTGGACTGTCTCCAAGTTTTCCATGTGTTTCCTCAAGTGCAGTGGTCACAACGAGGAGCAATACTGCAACGCAGTCATCCCTGCAGAGCAGAGGACTGGATTATTTCGTGTTTCTCCCACGTGATGCTTCTGTCTGTAATTCCCAGTGCAGAGCTTGTGGTGGTACAGCACCATTTGTAAGTCTGGCCTGTTCCTGCGCTCCCCTTCCTAAAGACAGGTGCTATACTTGCCTCCTTCTGGCCCTTTAAAACTTCAGCCGTTGCCTGTGCCCCCTCAAAGAAAGCCTGTAATGGGTCTGAGATTAGTTCACTGACTTCTCTAAATTCTCTCAGGTGCAATTCATCTGGCCCAGCTGACATGAAAACATCTCAACTTATCTAGTCTGGTTTTCCTCTAGTCTGTCCATGATCATTTTAACTATCTGATTACGTTATCTTTCTAGCAAAGGCTGCAGCAGAAAGACATCAAACCCATTAACCTTCTCAGTAATAACTGTGGATAGATTTACCTTGCATTTAATAACAGTGTTTTTAATTTTTGTTGTCATCTCCCTGCGATTCCTTCCTTCCTTTCCTCTTCTCTTTCCCTTTTCCCTCATTCAAGTGTTTTCTTGCCACCCCTCTCAGGGGACATCAAAAGCACCTTTGTGCGTTCTGATTTTGCCTGTGTGCCTGTATTTCATCTGTAGTGGTCTGAGCTGAGTTGCACTTTCCTTGACTTCTTGCTTCTGAAGTCAGTGAAGACCTCATGATTTAGCCAAGTGGATCTCCTTCTTTATTCTAGGTTTTCTGCTTGGTAGGGGAAATTTATGCTTGTGTCCTATTTTGTGTTTTTCAGGAAACAGTAACTTGCCTGAGGTCTTTTTACCTTGTAGTTTTTATTTGGGTGTAGTCTTGTATACAAAGTTGCTTAGCTATTTCAGTCTGTTTTCTTAAATATAGTTCCTTTCTGTCTTCCTGTTCTTCCTCTTCCCTTCCTGAAACAGGTGAAATCAGTAATTCCAAGATTTTTGTTAATGTAATTGCCTTCTACAATCTCAGTCAGTTCCCTGATGTTTGTAAAAAATTAATCTCAGAAAGCACCCCCTTCCTTTAGTGACTTTTTCTATCACCTGTATAAAAAAAATCAGCCGTACATTTCAGGAATTTACTGATTGTAGTACAGGAGCTACAGGTGACTTAGCTAATTAAAAACTGGCAACTTAAACCCGAAAAATTATCTTTTTATGTTGCACGATCTGTGGAAAACACTAGTACAAAATCTCTAAGGGCAAGTTTGTATGTATTTTTAGCGCAACCGCAAATGCATATTTGATTACGAGATAGCTTAGCATCCCGACTGCTGGTGGTAAAGGCTGCCTGCGTCTGCACGTAGTGTCACAGGTTTCTGAGACAAGAGAGGAGAGTACAGGGCAGAGCTTTAGATTGCACAAACCCCTTCCACAAGTTCAGCTTCTTAACCTGCCTGGTGGCTGAGCCAGCCTCAGCAATAGCCAGGTCTACCTGGCCAAGTCCTTTGCGTCATAGCCTGTAATGTCTTGCTGTGATATTGTGCGGCTGACATTGGGCAGACAAGGTCTCTGTGCACCTTCCTACAAGGGCTTGACATCTATTGCAGCGAGTCAGCCCGAGATGCAAAAGAATTACAGATGTTTGCCAGGAATGCAGACTTGTGGATCTGGGAGTATTGGCAGATCTGTGCTTTACAGGAAAGCATACTCCTAACCACAGGTAATCAACAACTTGCTAGTAGCAGGAAGCCGGTAGCAGTAGTTCTATAAAGAAGTCTATTGCAATATGCTATATAAAAATGCTAAGCATGGAGTATAGAGGATACAAGCTGATACAACATTTTGAATATTGTATTTTAGGTAAGCTTTCTTTTTGTAGACTTTTCACCATCAAGATGAAAGACAAGAAAATAAGCTGTTTGATTTATAGTTTTGTTTTGCATTAAAAGATTATGCTACATTGCCTTGTTTGCATGGCAGATAGGTAATAGGGTTATTTTTAACAATGCTGATAAATAGCTGGTGAGTGGTGACTGGTTGTTCCTGGGATGCTCTCTCTCACTTCTTGTATTGTCCGTTCTGTAAAGCATTAAACCCTTGCGTATGTTTGCGCTATATGTAAGGCTAAGGTGTCAAACAGCCACACGAACTTGAAGGCCAACTTGCATGTAGGTACAGGATTTAGACAAGCAGTGGGGTGTGCCAGCAGAGGAAGCTTTGGTCTGTATTGCCCTTGGGTGCAATGTAGTAGGGTCTTACGGACAAGCCTGAATTGCCCCAGATTATCTTTCTAAAAAACAGTGGAAATGCAGACACAAAATCACCTGGGATCTGGAGGTGGCCTGAGATTGACCTTCCTTGTGTGACCACAGGGCTGAGCTCAGAGGGGTCCTGGAGACAGCAGCAGAGGTGGTAGGGAGCATGATGTCTATGAGCCTGTTCCCCTCAAGAGCTCACCCTGCCAGGACGGACATATCTGCCACAACACCAGCTTGCTCAACAGCGGTCCTGGATGTCCAGGCTTCTTTTAATTTTGACAGATCGAAGATCTACAAATCTGTCACTCTGCTTTTGTGTTACATCACGGGTCTTGTCATGTTTGTGTCTTTGCACCTTGTGCTCCTGAAATTTCTAACTCTTTGGAGGTGTGCACTCTGTGGATGGTTTGGTATCAAGTCTTGGCTACATGGAGCTGTGTTGTTCAGATATAATAATGAAAATATTCCTTCTCCATCCATAAGAAAAATTTTGCCATTTTTTGTTTAAATGTTGTCCCTGCATAGTGTACTTCTCTGAATTAAGAGAAAATAAAATAACTGTTCCCCAAACTGTCTTTGCCATGTATGCACTGGGATACTTGCTGCCTGGGACAACCACTTCTTTTCTTTGCCACAAAGTAAAAATCAACACGGAAATTTTTCAAATTCTGGCATACATCTTCCAGAGATGAAAAAGAGCTGTAGGTTTATTTCTTCTTTGCGTCGTCCAGACACAGCAGCAATTTTCTGACCACAAAAAGGGTGTATTCTGGTATCTACCCAATTTTAGAAAGAACGGCACTTCTGCCAGTTGTGTCTGTAAAAGTTTCAAACATCTGAGCACCGGAAAAAACTACAGCTGAGAGTCAATGTTGCATGGTAATGCTGGAAATGCTCTTCTGAGTTCAGCGAAAGTGTTTGTTCCTGTTCTGAAAATTCTGAAATGAATTAGCAAAAACTTGCAATATGGGGGAGAAGTATTTGCATGCATATCTGAAGCTATGATGATGTGTGAACTGGAAAAATGCTAACCTGAAAAAACTTACATCGTGGTTACCATGTGGTATTTCATTATGGTGGCCTTTTTTTCTTCTTTTTCTGTGCTTTGAAGAGAAGTTGGGGGGAAAGAAGCAAATATGTGACAAGCAGCATATGCAAACTGTAAGGTGGAAGTGGTAAATGAATAAGACCACATTTGGAAGAGACAGATGGTGCTTTTCTTGATCATATGGTAGCACTGGCAGTAGAAATGTTTTGGAGTTAGGGAAGTGGGGAGGCCAGACATGTTTCCTAAATGCAGGATGATTTATTTGTAGAACATGCAGAAGTGCAGGGAACAAAAACATTAAACAGCCCTTGGAGACGTGCATGAACATGATACATTTATATGTGGTTTACTCTGAACTCCTGGCCATTCACATGGGATCTTTGATTATGTATTCTTGGTTTGGCTGATGACATCTCCCAGCATCTCTTGTCCCCATTGCCAGTTTCTCCTTCTCTGGTACCTGTTTAGCTCTTGCTGTGATGTGCCTTCTTCCAGACCCCATATCAGCCAAAATTGTCTTATCTCTGCCCATGGTTATTTCTATTCTGGTTGTTTGTAGATTAACTTTCGGTCAGCTAGACATTTATTCTTGATTAACTGGTGCAGCCATAGGCCTGATTTGGCAAAAGCCTGGATATTGGTCTAGTTTATGATAATGCTAGAAGGCATTAAGACGTGCTTCATCAGGAGGAATGGTGCAATAAAGGCATATAAAATGCATAAAATCTCATTGTGTACTCGGGAGGAATTTTATATTTATATATACAATGAAAAGGATGATTTCTAAAAATTAGTTGCTGGAGGAAATAACTTTCTGCAACTTTGTGTTTTTATAATTACTTAGGCAGCAGTTCGTGTCTGTTACTACTGATAATATGTAATCACAAAGACTTTCTGAAGAATAGTGTAGCAAGAGAATAATTAAACCTTTTAATTATCATTTGTGTTGTGTGGTTTCTAGGAAACGTTTTCTATTTTTTATTGTACCTTGAACAGTAAATCTTAAATCCTTTTAACTACTAAGCATCTGAGTATATAAAAGAGAATTTTCATAGCAATATATAGAAGATATATGCTGTGCAAAAAACCTATCTAGAATATGGGAAACAAATGCTTAAATATAGTTTTAGAGGAAAAAAAAAAGAAAAAAAAAAAGACAGTTTGCAGGCAAAACCTGTATGAAAATATAAGAAGGTACTTTTGAAAATCCACTTGTCATCTTTTTTGTCCTGCAAAGCTGATAAAACTAATGGCATTTCACACACTCATGGAAGGAAACAAAGCAGACCTTTCACTTGACAGGGTGAGAAGAATTTTGCTAAAGCTACAGTAGGAAGTGCAGAATCTACAAGCCTGCCAGGCACAGGAGTTTAAACCAAATCTGTCTGAAAATAGTTTAGTCCTGCTCACAGATATCTTAAATCTTAACAGAGGATTGAATATTCAGTGGTTTTGATTTTCACAGCATTAAAAAAATTGACCTTTGAGATTCACTGTTTTGTTGACTGAGGGAGAATATATTTGTACTAAATATGAATCATTGGGAGTTTTGAGAGGAGAATTATGAAGGCAAAATGCTTTTGAAAACTTCCTCACATTACAAACATTGCAAAAGATCAGATGCTCATTAAATGCTCCTCTACAGGTCGCAATTGTATTCATACAGAAAACCTTTAAAGACTAATTTTGACATCTTTTGCATCATTCTTCCCGGGCACTGCTCTGATATACCCTGGCGGGACCCGCTCAGCTGTGGAGAGGCACACCACACTAGTATGAACGATGTTGAAGGGCACGGCTGGCTGAAGGCAACTTCTCAGTCCCCACAAATTCTTTGCACAGGTTGGTACTGTGATATGAAGTCACACGTCTCCTGTTGAGATGTGAAGTGTTTGGAAAAGATCACCTGATGTCAAAGTTTGTGAAGACAGCTCCACACCTGGCTATTAGTGCTGCTTAAACTTATGTTTCTGGTACATTTGTAATTACGTTAAGTTTTATTTTCAGATGGGCATGAGAGCTGTTGGTATGGTCAGATGTCTTCCGAGTCCCTCATTTAAGTGTAGGCTTGTCCTTAGCTAAGAGTTAACTTCAGCTGAGCTTCAGCAATTTTAAATAGTAGGGACCCATCCACCTGCGGATTCCCTCAGGGCTGCAGTGATGCCCGTCCCTGTCCCTAACACACCCCAGACCTGTCTCATGACTCAGCCCCGCTCTCAAGGCAATTCAGCATTGTGTTGGCTCAGTCTCACTCCTCAACGGTAAAAAACGCATTTCCCTCTTTCCTAGATTTCCTGCGGCTGGCAGGCCTTCCCTTCATTTTGCAGCCCCAGCTTGAAGTGATTTTATATTCAGCAGTGAATTGGCAGCGCTGTTGGCTGGACGAAGTTGCTGTAATCTTCCTTCCAGTGCCGTGCTGGGTGAATGCTGAAAAGTTAATCCATTTACCTGAACTGGAAATGCTGTGTTTCATTGACCTGCTCCATATTACTTGTAGAGCAGTAAGTTAGAAAGTTATGTTTAAATGCTAGAAAGTAAGCTTGAGAGCTGCTGCTGCATGTAGCGGGCTTTATTCAAACAGAAGTGTGTAATTTTGATCATACTGTGAAACTGTGCGATAGCTGGCCAGGCAGGCATGGATAGCAGTGATGGTGGGGTTCAAGAAGCTTACCTGGATTCACTGCTGAGGCTGTGCCAAGTATAATTTTGGTGAGACCTGTAGGAAGAGAGGATTGCATGGGGCAATGAAGTGTCAACTCTCCTCTCATTATTCCAGGAGTGGGGAGTGTTTCAGACAAGCATTTTGCTTTATCAAAGTAAAAAAGCCCGGCTGGCTGCACGGTGCCCTGCTGCCCTCAACTCAGGTACTCAAGTTTCTTTGCACTGGAGACTTTTCAGGATATGTTACTTGTCAGCTGAAATAATGGAGATTAGCTGACTAAGTCGTACAGATTCAGACTCTTAGTTTGCAGAGGATTGACCTAAAAGATACCTTGAAATGGGTCCTTGGAGCTCTGAAGTTTATTTTTGTTTCTGCACAGCTGGTGTACATGTGTTTCTTTAAGACCACATGTTAAACGTCTTACGAAACACTAGAAAACGCACTGTACATGTTGTGGAATTGCTTAGCAAGTCTTAGTATCTTTATTCCTTCTGAAATGAAAAATTATTATTTTACCTAATTGTCATAATAGGTTAGCCCATATTTACTTTTTTCTTTTAATGAAAGACAGTTAAGTAACCTCAAAAAAGATTTTATATTTACTAGACTACAATTTCTATCCTTTCAAGGCTTAGAACAATGAGATTGTGTGTTGTGGAGTTTGGTTTGGTTTGGTTTTCTGGAAGGCCTGGAAGTAGTAACTGAAATCCCGAATCCACTGAAGCCAATGGCAAATTCTTGGGAACCAAATTTCTTGGGACCAAAATTTCTTTTTTTATTTCTGGCCTGTATGATATGCTGCTAATCATCAGCCTTGACTGACTGCAGCAAGTTGGAAAAGCATGTGTAGCAAAAACTTTGGTAGCCACTAGACTACAGAAGCAGACTTATGGTAGGTCATGAAGACTGAAATCCTAAAAGGAATTATAAAAAATAATGAACTGAAGATGAAAACAGTTATTAGCAAAGACTCCTGGCACAGGCTTAGGCAGTGCAGATGTAACTACCTGGGTATTTCCCAGCAGTGCACCCATTATCTTTGTAATAAAAACTAACTAAGTTTTGATTGAAGCTCTTGCATTGTGAAATTGATCCATGCAACTTCTACTCTATGAATAAAGAAATTTTTTTTGTGTGCTTCAAAATGTTTAAGGTGAGATTTGCCCTGCTTCTGAAGCTGTTCATTAGCTATTTCTTGTGATAGATTAACCAGTCAGTTTTGATACCTCAGAGATAAGACCTCAGGGGCATAGAGAGGTCTTTCCCAGAAAAATGTATTTCTTTAAATGCAGAACTGTGTGGGTCAGTAATGCTAAATTAAGCACTCCATGATCTGCTGCAAGTCTCAGTCTTCTACTATATGACCTTCTGAGCCCGTGAACTAAGCAAACTACTAGGTTTCCTGACATCCTTAAGAGAAAAAAAATGCATTAACAGTGAATAACTATGAAGGTAAGTCAAGTTCTGTGTTGTGTTTAAGGTGAGCCTCTTCATTTTGCAAATGCAGTAGATGTTATGCCCCCTCCATAATTCCACTCATTTTAACTACTTCTCTGATAATGCTGGTCAAATTCTGTGATTGGATCATAAATTAAAATGTGCATTTCAGTTTCTTGTAGTTAAACATAAGCCAAATGTTGCAGAAAGGCTGTTTTTGGAGAAATCAGGAATAGTTTGGAATAATTCACGTCAAGAGTTGTCTTTCACTAATTAAGCAGCTTGATTGCTGTTGCTCTGATATGTTGCACACCAGCTTACCCATCAGTGCTTGAAAGGCTTCCCCATAGCCTCGCTGGCTTTTGCTTCACTGCTCATTAAGGCACTGTTTCTGGGGGAGCTCTGTCACAGACTCCTAAAGCCCCCAGACATTGTGGGAAGGGGGCTCTCTTTGTCTTCCCTTTCAGTGAATGCCAATCTTGCACAGCTATTGCAATCAACTTCCAGCTGACAGACCAGGAGCCAGATTTGCTCATTGATCTCAGCTGTTTTGTACTGCTCCAGAGGTCCCCTGATGGTTTGCTAACTATACGCTTTTCTTAGTTGGGATACACACACCATCTGCTTTGATATAGCAGTGAATTATGCACATAGAAATATATGTATAAGGCTATTATTGCATATCTTCAAACCATGGAAATACTGTATGTGACATTTCTAATCATATATAAAATCAGGAATTTTTACAGAATATTAAAAAATGAAAGACTTACAGATAAAAAAATTGCAGGGATGATGCAGTTATGCTCAAATCAAGGATCATAAACTATAGTAAACCTTAAATTCAGAGTTATACCCACCCTTGAAAGTAATCTGAACATTTAAACAGAATCAGTCTTAACTCCCTTTGGTAATGGCATGAAATGACAATGGGGGGAAAAAGTCCTTAAAAATAGGTTTAAATTCACCTGGGATTGCAAATGCTTTAAGTGCAATGAAAAGTGTAGCACAGAATAAGAGTAGGACTGACTTAACAGTTGTTTGTATGCTTAACTGTGCAAGTGTTACCTGGTATGTCTGGATTTCTTTTAAGTATAACCGTAGAGTATAGCCTATATATATTTATAATCTTAAGTTTAACTCTGAATTGATTCTACTTCCGATCTGTTCTCTTTTGGCAAGTTTTTAAAATGTCTATTAACAAATCGTATGAGATCTCAGACAGGGAGTGTGGAGCTTTAGTACAAAGTTAGGGCTGGAAGATGAAGGTCATCCCAGTGTCTTTTTGTAATTTGTGAGGGAATTATTACAGCTGTGTGGCCAAATTTGCAGAAAGAATTGAGCACTCAGAAGCTTCTGCCATTTCTTTGCATCCCAAGGCAATCATTTATGAGCCAACTATCGTAATCAAATAGACAAAAAGCATGTAAGATACACTAACAGCTTTCCCAGTACTTCATTATTTTTTTTCTTTTGTTACTTTTAAATTTCACAGACTTTTGTAATGTTTGAAGAATATATATAGGAAATCTGCATGAACAGAGTAAAATTTGGTCAGCGTAGCTTGCACACAAGGCTTTCAGAAAGGAGGAGAGTATTTTCAGATTTAGCCTGCAGGTTTATTTTACAAAAGAGATTAAATTTCTAGAAAATCCCTTCCATGAAACTCTGCAAAAACTGTTCAGTGGAATCAAATAAAATATTTTTGTTTGAGGGGGTGGGGGTGAAGAAACAAAACCCCAGACTATTTTACTGGGTGTATTTGACATCCCCTGTGTAAACTGATCTGGTTCTGATCATGGTCATGAAATGTGAGGTCTGATTGCAACAGTTCTTGACCCAGACACAAACAAACAGTTCTTCTCACTTTAATTTAATTTTGGTCTATGGTTGGAGCACCACCTCCACTAGGGAATATAACTCCTGGCTTGTTACAAACACGCAAAGTAAAACAGCATGACTGCAGAGCCACCAAACGCATGGACCATACTGCATCTTTGACTGCCTTTGTCCTTATCACCTTAAATCTACAATAGACAGGGCCAGTAGTTGGTTACTTACTGTTATTCTCAATATCACCAAACTGAAAGTATGTATGTGTATAGTGTAGGTCTTAAAATAAACTCAAGATTTTGGGGAATTACAGTGTTATAAAGTGAATTCTTTAAGCTGATTGGACATGAGCATACATAAAAGTTCCCTCATGTGAAAAAGGAAACAGCAGCATCAGAAGAGCGAAAACTGTTGCGCATCCATGTCAAGTACCATAAATTGCTGGTGGAATATGATAGTCGAGACCTGCTCCTGCTTCCATCCCGTCCTGTGCAAGGGGTAGTTTTCCCCTTACTTTTCTGAGAGCCAAGTTTGTCCCCAAGGAGAATCTGAGCAGTCATCACATGTCTTAGCTGCTCCAGACTTGGCCCTTACACAATGATTTAAGCCAGAAATTGTTGATACCATTTTCCTCCCTTGCCTGTTTCTCATCTTGAGCTTTATGTTTGATTCCCCAATACCCCTATGTCCTGAAGTGTGTTCCTCAGACTTGTTTTGTGCACAGGCATTAGCTCATGAAAGTCCGAGCTTATTTTTCCTGAGTTTGTATTGGGTTTTATACCTAGAAACTTGAGAATCTGGCAGCTGCCTGGAGCTGGACAAATGTCATTTTGGGGTCTTTTCTGGGCCCCTGAATCATTTTCCTTTTCTAATTTTGCAGTCTTTTCTGGCCACTTGGGCATCAGGTCCAGACACTTATGGCTGTTTTCAGCATCTCTGCCATGTCAGCCTCTCCTGTGCCACGCAGCCCCTCTCATGCCTGCAAGCTTTGTCTGCCACGGAGAAAATCATTAAGAAGCTCTTCTGTGATTATTTTAACCTCTCTCCTCTTGCACCACCTGAATTCAGGTTTGAACTAGAGAGTTGTCCCATTGTCATCCCCCGTGGGAGGAGAGGTCTGTTCATGACCCCAGAGTGGCAGGATCTGGGCTTCACAGCCCACCCAAAGGCACAGCCAGGGCAGCAGTGTCCCCCACTCCCCACCGTGGGCAGGCTGGTCTTTTCCTCCTAGGAGATGCTGTGATTCCTCCTCTCCCTCTGTCATGTAAGTGGTTCAAAAGAGTAAGAAAATCCTCAACATAATCTTACAGCTGCTAGAAACTGTGTGTCTAGAAGGCCAGAGCCATATTTCTAACTAGCCCGCTGCCAGAATATCTGCTCTAGTAGTTTTGTCTCTCGTGCTGGGCTGTCCTTCCTTCCCCACCTCAGTGCTCTCACCTTTCCTTTTCTGCTGCTTTCTTTTGCAGCCTGTAAAAATTCATACGCGTTCAAGCTGGCAGTTGCCCTGCAGAGCTCACACCACCTGTATAGTTCAAATGCAGGCGTTTGTGGGGTTTGACTTTTGCTGGTTGTCACTTTTGCGGTTGTGTAATGAAAAATATAGCCCAAGTCTTCCTCTTGCACTATAGCAATTTGAGAAGATAAGCTTGCTATTTGATTCAAAGTTTATCAAAAGTAAGAGGAAAAAATGTAACAGACTCGGTGAGTGATTTGAGGAAATTGCCATTGGGATTTGTTTGTATCTGGCAAAACCCCAGGTTTCTATCTGCAGTTGTTTATTCTGTGCTATACGCTCTTACTAAATAGCAATCTATTCCTAGGCTAAGTGCCTTACAGAAATTGCGATAGCACAAACAAGGAGCAAAACGCATGTCAAGTGTTGGTGTTTTGGCAATCAGGGTTAGTTTGTAGTCTGAGTTTTCCATGTTGGGGAATACCTAAGGTGGAAACGAGAGGTTTGAATTCCATCCTGCCAGTGAGAAGGTGCTGGCAGCTCTCTGTCTCTCCCACTGGGCCCCTCTGGCATGGCCTTTACAGCTGCGGGTGGCTGCTTATCCTCCTCGCAGGCTCCCACTGCTCCTGGTAAGGGCTAATCAAGTGATTTCTCAGCAGCTCTTCGGGACCACCACAAGGAAGGACTTTGCAGAAGAAAACCAGCATCTTGGAACTGTGTAAGGTAGAGGTAGACTGCTGCATTTTGAACCGCCTGATGCTCTTTCCTTATTTCAGAGACCCTACTCACTTCCTAACAGAAGTCTTTCTATTCCAAACCATCCTTTGGTAAGTTTTGAATTGCTTTCCAGCAGTAGGTGGTCATCTACAGATTTCCCATCTTCCCGCTTTCTTAAATGTTTGGAGTGAGACCTTGCCGTAAAGTGATTATCCTCAAAAGTTCCTCAGAGCAGAATTACTTATCTTTAGTCTCGCTGAGATCTAGGTTATAGTTATTGAAAACGGTTGCAAGCGTGTCATGTCACAACAGAGCTGCACAACAGTTTTACCTTGGGGTAAGATTGCTGTTTCCTGAGTGGTGTTAGGAGATTTTTTACTAGCTCTAGGCTTAAAAATTATCTTTTTTTGCTTATTTTATTGTGAAGCACTTTCAGTCTACTCTTCTTTTTTTTTCATCCCCAGAAGACCATTCACAGTTCAGAGCCAAGTTACCAAGGGAATATCTCCTTTCACATTAATATCAAGAGAGCTAAATGATAGGAATGCTTCCAATAGCCGGCAAAACTCCTTTTAAACTGAAAAACCCAAACTCACATGAAGATCCATGTTTTTATACGGCACTGTCCTGTAAGCCTCCTTTATTTCATACCCTGAGATCCTGGCATTCGGTTGTTTGGACAGGATTGTCCTGCTCTG
Organism: Buteo buteo; assembly: GCF_964188355.1. Lineage (NCBI taxonomy): Eukaryota > Metazoa > Chordata > Aves > Accipitriformes > Accipitridae > Buteo > Buteo buteo. The sequence goes on along the minus strand of NC_134171.1, from coordinate 30,238,915 downwards.
TAATGGGTTCCAGCTGCTGTCTTGGCACCGTTGTTCAGGAGGTGTCACTTGGTTCCTATCTAGGTCTCTCTTGTGCCAAGACGCCTTGCAGGAGAGCAGGCTATCCATTGCGTCTCTTGGCAATGAGATCTTTCTTTCAGCAATACAAGATTGTGATGATTTACATAAATGGAAAGAAACTGCAGTTTTGAAGGAACCAAACTCTATTGTGTGAGGTTTCTTCTACAGAAGGAGCAAAATATTGTGCAATGAGCATTCTTTTATTGTTTTTTCCATAAGAAAAGAGAAACAAATTATGCAGCCTTTTTTTTTGCAGCTGTGCTGGGCACAAATTGAACTGCAAGCCGAGTCTTGAATTGCTGAGAACTTCAGAGCACAGCTGTCCTCCTCAGAACAAGTCACTGTAGATGCACCCTGACAGTTTTGTGCCGAGAACATTGTATTTGCGTGCACACCTCAGTTTGCCATATGTTCCCAATGTAATAGCAAGCAATTAAAACAACGTCCTTACCCCAACATTCATGCAGTGATGCATTGCTTTGGAAAGAAATTCCTATGCTATTACCCAACATGTGTCAAAAAGGTAAAAAACATGATTTGAAAGGGAAATAGTTTTGGGGTTGTTTGGTTGTTTAATTTTCTCTCTCCTTGCACTGATATTTTAATGTTAAATGCTGAACTTGGTTATGGAGGATTGTTTGTTTTAACAGTATCACAGGGTTTATATTAAGGTAACTTCTAAATTAATTACAGTAAAGTCTGCATCTTCTAGTGAGGTATTCTTAAATGTAGAATTAACTGTAATAAAATAGTCGGTTTATTTTGTAAAATGGAAGATTTTCTTTTCCCTGTCAGCCAATACAGCATGTGTCAAAGGATGATCAGCTCAGCATTTGTGAAAGCTGAGAAGAAAGAGTATTCACAGTTGTTGTTCCATTACCTCTCTCATTTTTTCATCAACAAAGAGGCATTTTGCTTTTTTTGAGGTTGGAATTGAGACTCACTGGTCACAGGGGAGAATGGGGCTTCGTACGGAGAGAGGTGGTTATTCACACATCACGAGAACCCACCAGAAAAATGGAAACAGTGCCATGCAAGGTTTGTCACACTCGTCTGCTGGGCCCGCTGAAAGTCGGTGCAATGTCTGTTGCCCTGTGGATTTGGGGAAACCTGAGGTCAGCACAGATCCCGCATGTTGGTTTAACGTCTAAGCACCATTAGCGTAGATGGCTGCTCAAAGCAAACAGGCGAGCTGGGAACAACTACTGGTGTCTCCTCATATTAGACGTGCTGTTGGTGCTCATGCACGGTAGGCAAGGCTCTGGTCGAGTCCTGTCGTGATGGGTGTGGGTCGGATGGAGGCGGGTCGCTCCTGCCTGGCCTGACGAGCGTACTCCATTATCCCGCATCGGAGGTGTGGGAAGAGTGGCTCTCCTACTTGCTCAGCAAGATCGTGCCAGTTGGGGGAGGCTTCGGAGACTGACCTCTTTAGCCTCTGCGCAGCAGGTCGCATTCAAGCAGTAATTAGCAATGGGGCGGAACTAACGCGAGCAACACAGGAACAATGCCGTGGCCCAGGTACTAAAAAAAAGCTACTACCCTTTTAGATTAAATCAGTGTCTGCGAAAAGTTACTGACTGGTCTCTTCCTCCCTTGCCTTTGCTGCTTCGTCCCTTCCACCCCCATTCAAATATTTCTAGGCTGAGTTTCAGCAAAGGCTGCAAATAAAAGCATTTTTCTCTGATGCAGACACAACTGATTATGGGTATGCAATGATAGTTAATTATATTTCTGTAGTGGAAGTGAAACATTCAGCTCCGTTATCAGCTTTGTTGTCAGTCTTATGATTATTATGGGATAGTATTTCTGTACTATTAGCAGCACTGTATATGCAATTGAAAACTAGATGCATTAAATTATGGCTGAACACCAGCAGTCCAAAGGTTAATTTGGTTGTACAAGTACAATCCCAGAGTTATGTATGAACACATGCTCTACATATTTATTAATGAGTAAGGTCAGACTGGCATGAGCTGTGTTATATTTCCTGAATATTCTTCAAGAGTTTACATATGATCTTCAGTGCAGATAATGCAGAGATCTGTTTTCAGGAAACGCCTATTTAACCATAAAGAAAATAGTAGGATGCAAATTGTTAGCTGTAAGGTTGACTGTTTTTCAGTTAATGTCGGGGTTGAGTGTCATCTGAAAGGGTGCCAGTAACTTGTGGTTGGCATCATCCTTGGGGCTGCGTGCATTTGGGAAAGGCACAAAGAAGGAAACCCATGAACCTGAAAGCATTTGCAAGTTGTAGTCAGCTAGGCTGTTGCAAGGGAGTGCTTCAGGGAACCTGGTCTGTACATTTTTATTTCAGTGCAACTGGCTACAGCTTGAGAAAAGGCTCTTTCACAGCACCCACTTTTCTGAAATTCTGCTGCTTGGATCATCTTTCTCTTTGTGCTAACACAGGGTGAAGTGAAGCTCCTCTGCTATATTTCTTCTACTGATTTAGGGCATTTTCCTCTGATCACTTGCTGTAGGATAACCTTACTGGATGAAAGCGTAACCTTGCTGGGTAAAAGAATCCAGCCTCACATTTCTCTTTGTGTAGTTTCAGACTTTCTTCATCATACCTGATTTACTATGTTACTACATTATTATAGCTTGGCATACTTAAATCTAGTTTATTGTTCACACAGTTCATTCAGTCTAGGTGTCTCACTGCAGGCTTAAAATTTGGTGGGTTTATTTAGCATCCGTGTTATGGCAGAATCCAGGTGCCCTGACAGTTAGTTTTGATGAGCTAACACAGAAACTCATCAAAGTGAAGATGAGTGATACTCTTTCTGCCTAGGAGTAGTAGCTTGGTGAATTAAAGCTACACAGATTTTACAAGCTGTGGCCCTGCTCCAGCATTGAGTCCAGATGCGAGGTGGGTGCCCAAGTAGTAAAATTAAACTTGTTTGCCGAGCCAGTTCTCCTTCTTGAAAGTGTCTGTCCTCAAGTGCTTGAATTGCAATTGCTTCAGGGGAATATTGGCTTTCAGATACCTGTGCTCCACAAACTTTCTAATATAAGCTGAAATACTAATGAAAAAAAAAATTAATCAGACATGTTCTAGAATATCTGAAGAATATTTTTTAATAAATCTAGACTTCTCTTTCTTGAGAGAAAAGGGTCGGCTGGTGGTTATCACTGAGACTGGCTTCCTGTGTTGCAAGGGGACGCTTGCCCCGTTGTTCCCTCTGTACATCGAGTAGGTTATGGGTTGCTATGGGATTTAGTGGAGCCTAAGGCTGACATTTTCACCTAAGCTTTTCTTCATTTTTAACACTTTGAGATGCTTAACATCAGTGTGTCATCCTGTAAGAGGGAGAACTTACGTGTTGCAAATGTTGGCAAACATAATTTTGAAAACCCTTTGAAAGGGTGTGAATATACTCATTATAAACTGCATCTCCATGTCATCTTTTCTGAGCAGAGAGCACTGGCAGCACTGGTGCTTTGTGATACAAGCCTGCTCAGGTGGGTGTGAGAAACGTGGAAGGGAGAAAGCTGCTGGTCAGGCAGCTTTCTGCTGGGGCAGAGGAAGAGCAAATTTAATTTGGGAGAGGAGGCAGCAGCTAGAAAGCAAGTGGTTCCATATACTGTCTCTGTCGTTATTGCCAGTTCAACTTAATTCAATTCTGATAATGTCGACAGATCTCTCTGTACAACATCTTTCGGCCGTATGGAGCTAGTCTGGCAGCTCCCCCAACCCAAATGGGCGTCTGGCACTATCTATCATCTTGTTCATGAGGCTCAGACAGTGTTTTATCCAGAATCATGTAGAAACCTCGGCGTATACACTACCCGAAAGTAGATCTTGCAAGTCTGCAGTGACCCCACTTGTACCATGGCTCTATGCTGGCCTTTAGCTGTGTCATCATGGAGAATTTTGGCCCATGCCAAGCTCTTTCCAACAATTTGAAGTATATAGACATCAGAGAACAGCATCACTTCTTCAGTGCAGCTGCTCCTGCTTTTCTGTGTTCATGTTAAGGGGGTAATAAAATATGGCTGTAGAAAAGCACTGTTGAAATTGTCCACTCCTTTGCTCATCTCTGTCAGCAAATAGATCATTTGTCAAGGGAAGAGGAGAGTCTCAGTTCTGCTCTACTAGCTGACAAGTTCAAATCTAGACAAAAAGATTGAACAATCTTCTGTGCAAACAAAAGGCTGCATATGATTTAAAGAATTACTTGCCTGTTGGGAGGAATGTTCAAACATTTTAGATTGAGACAAAGCGTCAGGGTTTTTGCCTGCTTTAAAAGTTTTATATTCTTCCAAAATACCTTTTTTTCTGATGCACTCAGTATGTACCAAGCTATTTCTAAAAGACATGCTGGGTCTATGTCACCCTATTCTCTTCATATGTGATCCAAAAATGTTCATACTTCTAAATTTGTGAAATCATATTAATTTCCATGACAACCGACTAACGTTGCAAACAAAGGATTAATTGTTTTGTTGTGGTATGAAGCAGAAGGGGAATTTAGATCATGTGAGGAAAAAGTGAAATGCCTATACCAATGCAAACATACTGTAATTGCAAAAGGAATATAGCAAAGGAAGAGCTAAATATGTTTTTCTTTAACTAAATCTTCAAATTCGTCAAGCTTGTTTTAGTGTTAAAAGTCGCTTTCTGGGGAAAGATGTACAAGAATATCAGTTAATTCCTTGTGCAAGGCTGAAGAGCTTATCTCACTCACTGGTCAAGCATCCAAACTGCAACTGGCCAAACATCTGCAGGCAGAGTACGGCAGCTGGAGAAACCCAGACATCTTGTGCTGGGCCTTTAGCAAAAGCCAGCAAGAAGGAAAAAACTGGCGGTTCCCTCCAGAAAGATCAGCATGCTCCTATTTGTTAACATACAGTGCCTTCTTGTGGGCAAAAGGTCTTACTGCTGGATGGAAACCTTGGCAGGGCTGCTGCTTCCCCTTCCTTCCCCTTTTTAACTCAAGACAACTCGGGGAAGAAACCCAAGGAATGTAGAACATGTGGGTTTAGATATAGAAATTGCAAACGCATGTGGAGCCATCCAGTTTGCCTTACACCACAACTTTCCATTAATGGAAGCTCTTTTGAAGTCTATAGAAATGAGATGAATGTAGGGTTTGACTTTCACAGCACTAAGAAACATTTTTCCTTTTTGATTGAATTTTGTTCAAGAAAAGGATGCAGTCTCACACAGAAATAGATGTAGCAATAACTTGTCAGGCATTTTCTCATCACCTTCCATCTTTGCAAGAAGGTTTTTCTCTTTCTTTCAAATTCAGACACACACGCATGCATGCACATGGATGCCAGATACTCGGGCACATACGCATACAGGGCTGGGTGGATGGTAATCATCTTTTGTTGTTTCTGATTTCCCTTTTCTGCTCAGGGAATTACCTGGCTGTGCAGGGTACTGCATGCACCTTTAGCAAGCTGAGGTCCCAGCCCTGCCTGCAACTCCTGTCCTCGCCTGCGTGTCCCATCCCTCCACCTCCCCGCTTCTCAGCCCCAAGGATTCTCCAGGCGGGTGTATTTACAAGTCTCTCTTCTCTCCACAGCCAGTGCGTGTGAACTTGGGTATTTCAGATACCGTAATAACGCTGTTAAACCCAACGCAGAGCGCCAGATCTGATAAGCAAGGAGGCTGGCCATAGGCGTAGGTGCGTGCTGCAGTGGATGCTGACTGCAGAGCTTGGGGGGGGCTCATTTCTAAGTGAAAGGAAGGAACCCTGAACGAGAGGCCGTATCGCTACTTTTCATGTAATTGCCGCATTCTTTTTGTAAAATGTTTATAGTAAATACAATAGCTGGATACTTCCCCTTCGGCAGATTTTGAATGTTTGCGAGACTAAACTGCAAATGTGTTTATTGCTGAGATGAGGCTTACATTTGAAACTGGTTCCTGAATTTGCAGCTTCTTTCATGCAGCCAGTATCAGTCCAAGTGTGGTGGAGTTGAGTCTAGTGAAGGCCTCTTCCTGTCATAAATAAGATTACTTTCATTTCACTTGTGGAGTGTGTTATTCCTCAGAGTAATGAATTTCCTCTGTGCCTTTGAGCACATAAACATGGTTTTCATTAGGTTTCTATTAAAAAAAAAAAAGTGCAGAGTAAAATTAATAAGAAGACTATTAACTCCATAAATGCAGATGTGTTTTCACTGTATAACTGTGTTGGAAGTAAACAGCTTCTTCGCTGAAGACTGCAAATTGCAGAAAATGAAAGAATTCTGCAGACCTGGATTCTGCTATCGGAGAACAAAGTAGGTGGAAAATCTGACTTCACAAACTAGTTTTTTAGGAGGAAAAATAGATTATCAGATTAAATGTAGACAGACAAATAGCCTCAGGATTTCTACTTAATATGTAACGTATGTGATAATAATAGTTTTAAACCATATATTTAGAATTAGAATTACAGCTAAGAGTTTGAACATTCCTTTTTTTTTTTTTTTTTTGTCCTTTACCAGAATGTCCCTGAAGTTGCAGAATAAGGAATAGCGACATTTGCAAATATTTCGCTGATAGATCCTGTAACTCATAAAATTTTCATGTACCATTTGTATTTGCGGCTTGAGAACTCTGTCAAGTGGTGAATCCCTACAGCATCACTGTGGTTTTCTTTTTTTCATAGCTACCAGCATTTTAAACAGAAACCCCAAAATCACCATGCATGCGAAGTCAGGCATTTGCAGAAATGCAGACCCTTAAACTGCTGATGTCTCTTTCCACTCTCCCATCGAAATTATATCATAAAATGATAGAAATTAGCAGTTAGAATACACACTCTTTACACTCCTCTAATTTAATATTTTATTGAAGAAAACTGAGGTCACTTTCTTGCTACTCAAATCTTATACAGTACTTTTAACTTTCTCAAAATGAAGTTGCTAGACTTCAGCAAAAATTCAGTGCCAAAAACTACAGCTTGGCAACTAATTAAATTTCAAAACGTTACCAGCCTGCTCTGTGTAATTTTATATTGTCCTGTAGAGTATTTTAAGCCTTGTTTTCCCACAAAATAAAAATTCTGAAATTTTTTATACATAGTTCCCAATTTCATTTTGCTTAAGTAAACAATGTGAACAGCAACAAGGTATCACATAATAGCTGTTACTCTTGATGCTAATAAAAATATGTAGTCTACCAAGACTTTTTGCTTGAACACAGAAATATAAATGTTCCTTTCATATATCAAATCACTGTTTTTAAAATAAATTGTCATATTTTTAATTTTTCTTCTCAGTATTTATTTCCTAGTAAATCTGTAAGGAAAACTCTGCCAGTTTTACCTGAGAGCCATTTTTATTCTCATGCTAAACCTTATAATTATTGTTCCTTGTTACCATGCAAGTTTTGCAGTGCTGTTACTGTAACAGTGCAGATGTTTTTTATTTAAAATGGTAAGGATAAAGTTGTTTAAAGAGCCAGTCTCAGTTATGGGTGAACATTGCTGGTTGAAACCTCAACAACAGAGTAAGAGAAATCTTAAATACCAGTTCCCATTTCCCTTAGCTTTTGGGCAGGAAATTGTTTTTGGATGTTTTTATTTATTTATTTTTGAGGGTAAAGATAGAAGGCCCTGCACATTAAAAATTCTGTATGGTTGTTTAATATTTGCTCAGTAGTGCTATTCCCCAATCAAGCCCCTGCAAGCTGTAAATCACAGCCGCTATGTCACTGTTTTGATTGGAAGCAAGAGCTGTACCATGGCATATCTCTAGGGACAGCAAACTTCTGCAGCTGTGGAAAGCTGGAACTATTTGCTATTATTATTAAAGGAATCTGAGATTTTTTTTATAAATGTGAAGTCGTAGTGAAATTCATAACGTGCACAGAGGTGTAGTGTGAAGGTTTTACAGCAAGTGTGGCCTGTAACAATAGTGCTCTGGTAAGAGAAACTGAGTTGTTCTAAGTGTTAAAACAGCAAATGTGAAATTATAGCCCCTTTCTCACCTCTTCCCTTGTCCATCTTAGGAGAAAATATATGCAAATAATCATAAATTATTTCTAAATGTAAAATACCAGTCAAGCATTTGGGCCTTCAGTAAAATGTCTTCCTGTTGAATGAAAGAGTGGGGTTTCCTTCTAGAAACATCCTGGTAATTTTTACTATAATTTTGTTTTCATGAAGGTGTTTTGAGTGTTTTTTGGGCTTTGACTTCTGAACTACAGCCAGTATAAATGGAGCCTAAGGACAGAAATGTTAACTTCTCCTGAAGTGCAATGTAAATACTTGAGTTAATTTATATGCTGTTTATCACAGAGAGGTCTAGAGCTAGATGATAACTTTCCATTAGAATATTCTCTTAAAGATACTCTAAGTGCTTCCCCAAGATTAAATTGAATGACTGCAGAGGAAATTAATTTTTGACATATGCAAATCCTCCATCCTATATGCATGGGCTTCTTGCAGGATTGATTGTAATATTATTCCCAGATGCCTTAATCATATGTTAGGCCTTGATTAATTAAAGTAATAATGTAGTCATGCTGGGATTTTTCTAACAGTAAATCTGGCATGCTGGTATATTCAGTTTGAAAGAGGGGGAAAGTGGAGGAATTTGAAAGATAGCGTGCTTATTGACATGTGGCTTAAACTAGCGGTTATGAATCAAGATGAAATATGGATGTGGAAAAAATAATTCCTGTCGGACTAAAAGATGGCCCGATCATATTTTGGCATCTGAAATCAGCCTTTGCATTTACTGCAACAGCATCCTTTACAGTAGCATGTCTCAAATTCCTGGCGATGTACAACTGGTTATAATTATATACTATATGATATATAATATGTAATAATATATAAGGGTTGTTTGGAGAAGGGCTTTGCCCTTTGATTTCATCTTTTCTTTTCACTTTTGAGGAGAAATGGGTAGACATTGAATAAGCAAGCAGAGAAATAAGCTTCATTGTTGTAGTCTTTTTAGTAAGTGAAGAGTTACTCAGCATAAATAGAAGTGCTGGTTTTCTGCAGGGCTGATGCTTCTTGCTATTGCTGGTTTGGAAGTCCTGTAGCTACAGCCTGCAATCCGCCTGGCTTCATTCAGGGTTATTCATAGCTCAACTTTCACAATTATTAAATGAGCCAAATTTACATACCTCCTTATCCAGATACAAATCTATTTTAAAACTGCTGTGAAAAGAAATGCTTTCTAGTAACAAACCCACCTCATTATTCCTAAGCCTTGATAAGAAGCAGTAAAAGGTGGTGGTATGGTTGGTAAACGTGCCTCGAGGGATCACACGTTGAATGCGACTCTCATTTTTTGTTCCCCTGTAAGTCTCTTTACGCTGCCCTGACTAGTTTGAAGTGCCTTTTAATGAGCACAGATCATACTTTGGGCCTTTTTTTCTTAAACTCTTACAAAAGAGATCTGGCAGAAGGCAAATCAGGTGCATGATAGTTTAAAATGTGCTATAAAAGCATCAGTTGCGTAGTGCACACAGTGCCTCCATGAAGCCATCTTTTTTCCCCCAGCTATGGAAATTTAGAGACGTGCCAATAGACTTGCCCGAGGCCACCCAGTGTGTTAACAGCACAACCGGGATTAGAGCTCAGGAGCTGGTTTCGTGCAACCCCATAGCTAATCCGCTGTTTCACGTGACTGCCTTTGCGTGGAAAGCATGCAGGCACAAACCCGGATTGCTCCAGCTGAGCACTGCGGGGTCAAGGAATAAATCCACCCTTCCTGGCTGTCCGTGGTCGCAAGCCCTGTTCCACCACCAGATCTGCAGTGTTGGCACACAACTGATCAGAGCATGAAGTGTGGGGTCATCTTCACATAGTCCATCTCGGAGCCTTTCTTGCACTGACGTCTATTTTAGTCCAGCGTAGAAACCCCCTCTGAGATGCGTTGCAGTGTCGCCGGGTGGCTGCGGGTAGGCAGGATTTACGGCTGCTCTTTGGGCATTCACAGTCTTCTCCAAACACAAGCGAACTTGCACACATTTACATTTACCACTCCCCATCTTAGTAACAACTGTTAGAGAAACCAGTGACCTAAAAATCTCCTCGATGGCTCTGTTTCAGTGAATGTCAATCAGGAAAAGACAGCTCCCACAACCTTGCTGAGGTGTTACTTAAAAAACAGTTGTTTTTATAGGGTAGCAAAGTGAATGTTGAAGAAAAAAATATCCCAAATCCAGCTCCTGGATCTCCTCGTGTAGCCTCAGCCATCTCTGTGTAGACAGTTATTTTCTCTCACAGTCCTTTTTAAAGCCTGAATTGCTTGGTTTTTCTTTACATCCTTCCCTTCCAGCTTTGCATGTCACAGTGAAATCTTACAACAGAGTCAGGTTGGACATGCTGGTGGCTTTCCTAAAACATGCCTACGATGTGAAAGTTAAATCCCAAACTTTGTTTGCCGTATAGAAATATAACCTGCTGGTCCTTCATTTTGAACTTGCTGTCGTGCTTTGCCAACTAGCATAATGAGTACTTTATCTCCTTTTTCACTGCAGGATGTTGTGAAATGTTATCAAATGCTACCATTCTAGCAGTGCGGCATATATTTAATAAGACCTGCAAGCTTTTTTGCTATGAAATAATTAAGAGTATCTTGACATTGTTCACTCATGATCTCATATAGCAGCCGAAATATCAGATCATGTCCAAAATTCTTCAACAAAATATTAGTGACCCAAATCAATGTAGATTATTTCATAGTCTTATAAGTCATCCTAAGAATGTCTAATAGAAGGCTGATAAAATATCATGTGTTACAGTACCTAGCCTAGTGCCACCTTTTAATTCAGACTACCCAATAATATTATGTGCATATTTTATATTGAATTTATTTGTTCATTTATTTTATATTGAATGTATTTGTTCATTTATTCACCTGCTACTTGGTGGAGGAGTTAAAATAGCAGTTTTTTGTCTCCTGTAATGCCCAGCCTTTTGGGGATTTATGTATCCCTTAGAGTAGCTGTCACATCATCTTCGCTGCATGCACATTTTGCAAAACCAAGAAGAAATTCTCATCTGTCCTATGTGGACAGTGAATATATTTCACCTTAAGTATACAGAAATCTTCTGTATGTCCGATTTGTAGTAAAGCTCTTCAGCTATGCAGCAGAGTTGTTTTTCTCTGTGTTTTTATAAATAATACTAACTTCAGTACCAAAGTTCTCCAGTCACAAGGACGTTATTTGCAGGACACAGTTTGGAGAGAGCCCTGTTTTGGTCTTCTGAGTCAGACTGATTGTCTCCTGTAGCCATTTCATCCGTTACCAAGTGGCATCTCTGTAAGGCATAACCATACACAGTGGTGTGGTGTTTCCCTCTGTGGCTGAAAACTAAGTATCTAAGTACGGCTTCTGTTTATGGAAGAGTATAACTATCAGAGTCTCTAATTAAAGGGGAACACAATTACTATTTAGAAGTCTAGGAAGATACTCAAAATCAATTGAAGCTATTTTGGACTTGTTAGACTGCACAGTTACCTAAATAAACAGGATTCCCCTTTCTTCTTAGTTACTGCCCTCTATTGTGAACTCCCTGAAAATCTAGCCAAGTTTACCCTTGTGGCTTGTATCATATTTGCATCAAATATAATTTTAAAAGTTAGCATTTTCAATGTGAGCAGTTTGTTTTTTCTCCTGGTGAATTTGATTATAGGTATATTAGTTCTCAAATGTCAGAAACTATCTTTCTGTGGGGTTGGGTTTTTTTGTTTTAGCTTCTCGTTAAACCTGTGTCATTTCCTTTTCATTTTTCCCCATCTCATTCCCAAAGGAATTAGCAACAAACTCCCTTTGAGAAAAAACATGGCTGGGGAAGAAAAGTACTTTTGATGATTAAGGCCCTTCTGTTCAAACAGTTCCTGCCTACACTATGGAATCCATAGATACTGGAGATATAAAGGAGAGGGTTAGAAGATAACTAAGACCCCTCAGGCTTGATATGTAATCAAAGAAGTATTGTTTAGGAATGACTTAAGGGGAAGCAGAGTGGCTAACATTTTGGCCCTGATCCAGCTACCGCTGGAATTGATGGCAGAGTTCCCACTGACTTCAGGAGAAGCAAGAGCAGACCTTTTGTCTGGTGAGGACAAGCGTATGAAAACACAACAGGAAAGATGACAACCATGCAAATTGGGAAAGACAACTGCCTACAGATCCCTTATTTAAAGGATGTCTCTGCATGGGTAAGTGAGCTTGACAGGAGAGGCACGTTTCATCTCCAGCTCCTGGGCAGTGCCCAGCTCAGTCAGTGGCACCTTTTGGTGCAGACAGGATCCCACTGTACAGTTAACCACAATTCCAGGAGTACAGCTCTGCATCTTGCCAGCTGAAGTTGTAAGGGCAACTGAAAATTAACTAACAACATAAGCACAGTTGTACTGTGTAGGCACAAAGACCTAGCTAGCCTGGCAGTTTGTTTTCTGTAGAGGATTAAAGAACAGCAGAACAGGGCATGTAAAGCACAGAGCATCCCTTGGTAAACCATCCCAACTTCCCTAAGTCAATAATTTAGAGCTGTTTGGGTATTATCTACATTTCAGAACATTGTGTTTAAAGATGATTAGTGGACCTGTGTGCAGACAGTTGAAGTCTGAACTCCAGTCATAGCATCTCCCGTTATATTTATGTTAAGAGGTCTGCAAGTGTACTGTAGGGCATCTCTTTCAAGGTCAGCCCCTGAAAAAGGTGCTCTCCACCTCTTTCCTGCTGTCGCTGTCGTGTGACTGATTAGAGGCGCATCTCTTGGGGCTAGTGGCTAGTTTCCAGGACATTTGCAGCTTGAGTGTTACAAAGCTGGTGCGGGGCTCTAGCTTCTGGTTGGGATTAGGCCCCTCGGAAAGGTGCAGTTTCCCTAATGAGCAACGACAGCTGTGATTGGCACTCCGTGAAGTGGAAGAGTGCAGGTGCCTTAATCTTGATTAGGAACCAGCACTGGGACAACTGGTAAAATCCACAGAGAGAAAAGTACACGTTTCGGAAAGGCCAAGAAGGAAAATAAATACGCAAGGTACAGAAACCAGGGAAAAAAGGGTAGAACAAAAGAGAGATTTGACAACTGTGCTGGGACCTACAAAAGGGGCCACATCTGTTCTGGCACAATCCCAAGCTGTGAACAGGTCTGACATTCACAGAAGAAGCTTTCCCCATGCAAAGATTGGAGAGGTGTTTGGTGGAAAGGCTGCGGTGTACACTAGCTGCACTTTCCCTTGCCTTATGGTCATATGGTTCCCATTTATTGGGTGGAATTGAATAGCTGCAGACTTGCCACTCTCAGAGGAAAGAGATCGTCTTTCTTACTGTAAAAGTCTTAGGGGCTTTTTGCCTTGAATGTATGAGAAGGACACTTTGGCCATGACTTGTTAAAGCTTGCACAGTGCACAGCAGGAACTGCAAGGTGGTTTTGCTTCAGTGCAAGTGTGAATGAAGGGCATGTGCGGACACAAATAACATTCAGCTGCTGGGGCAGTCTTCACTGAGCAGAAGCAGCCCTGGTGCTCTGACATCCACTCCATACCTTTGGCAAAATAGGGTCAGAAACAGGAAGAAATAAAAGGGCAGTGTGGGAAGAATTCGTTTGCTTAAGGATCCTGGGAATGAAAATAATACTTTTTTCTACTCACCTTCCTCAGGTCCTAGGTGTTGGGAGAAATGAGCCTGGTGCCCGCTCAGTGCTGGTGCAGGCAGGGTCAGGGTCCTTTGTGATTCTTTCCTTATTCATTGCTCTTCCACTCGCTCTTCCACTCGCCCCATATCCAAATCTGGCAGGTTTTGGTCTTTCTCTTTAAACTCCAGCTGCTGGGTTCGGGCTATTACCGGAGAAGCAAAATAAGTTGCTACCCTTTGTGGCTGGGGGAGAGAGGCTGAAAATGTGAACTTGTGAACTTCATTGGCCAAGGCCAATGAAAAGAATTCAAAATTTAAAATTGCTCACAGATTTTTGAACTCTTTTTCCTAATTTCTGAATGCTAATTCAGAAATAACTGAATAATTCAGACTAATAAAGTTGTGTAGGCAATTCTCCATACCAGCATTAAGCCAAATAAAGCCCTAATGTTATTTACCTAATTACAGAGAGTTTGGAGGAACATGTAGTGAAGTGAAGGATACCATTTAGCTGTTGTCAATAACTGCCTGTTTCAGGGGTAGAATGGAAGGCTTAAAAAAAGTGATATCCTTTGTATCTCAGGTAGAAGTAAGTCCTTTCTCCAAGCTTATTTCTCACTGTGCTAAATAATCCCATCATTTTTATGTTCCTCATTAATCAGAACTGTCTGGTTTAGTAAATGATTTTTTTCTTATTCCATTTTTGACAAAGTTACTCTTTAACTGAGCATTTCTCCAAAGCACACTACTATTTTTTTAATAAGTGATTACATCATAAGCAAAATATCTTCAAATTTTTTCTTCATCAGGTGTTAAAACATAAATAATAATCAAAGAAAATTCTGATTGTATTTAGACTTGAGCAGTTTCTATTGACATTGCTGTGCTTCGGAGGTGTAATGCTCTGTAACAGACAAGGGAACTAATGAACCAGTGGCTGCATCAGTCATGCTGGAGAGAAGAGTCGACGGGGCTTTTGCAGAGTTAAGTCGGATGCATAAGTGCTCAGCGATTAGAGCAAGGAAGGAGCCAGCAATCAACTGTCTATGGTTGAGACCCACCGGAGAATATACTTGTATTTCATCAACAACCCTTACTCAAGGCTTTTACATAAACTAAACAGTCATGGCTCAGTATGGAAAATTCACGTATAGATTACTAACTGGTTACAAATTAAGAAATAAAAAAAAGCCATGAGCAGGGTACCAAAAATAGCCACAGACATTCAATGTGAGTGTGCCTCAATTTCTCCAGACATGCTGAAGTGTGATACTGCTGATTGTCTTTGCCACTTCTCTCCCATTTGGACTGCAGAGCAAAGGGTTTACACTGAGTAGCTACTCGATTACTGTCCCAGGGGTGAATGAAACATGAGTGAGGAAGATAATATTAGGAAATTGCACCACTGCTCTCAGATTTCTTTGGCTGTATTTTGACAGCTGAATTAACTTGAGTTATCTGCGCTCAAGTGAACTTCCCCCAGCATAGCACAGCTTACTCGAGAACAGCCATCCTGCAAAATTATACTGGAGCTGCACAAATGAATTAGGGGATAACCAATGTGACTGTAGAGCAGCACAGAGAGATTAAGCTGGGCAAACTAAATATTTTGCCTCTTCATTATAGCTTGAGGCAAATCACACAAGTTAAAAGCACCATCACTTTTGAACTAATATTTTTCTTTATGGATGGAAGTCTGGTTAGGGCTGCAATTTTAGTTTTGGCTCAAATGAATTCTACACTGAAGATAAGTGCTTTGATTAGCACTTTACAGAAAAGCATCTTTTTGAAAAACTTCTTTCATCCCCCTTCTAAAGGATATCCAAGCAACTCTGGGACAAATGGCTTCTGGGACTTAACATTTTGCCTTTGATTCTTTCTGCTGAAGAACTGCTTTTGGAAAGAAAACTCAAATCCAACATTCTCTGTTTACACATATTCCATTTTGCCCTGGTAAGAGAAAGGAAAGGTGTATCTGGCAGACAAAAATGAGACTGGAAAATTAGCAGGATACTTAGAGTGACATTAAAATTGCTTTGCTCAGCCAGAGCCTACCAGGACCTGGGTGCAGTCGAGGTAGGAGCTCCTCTTGTTTTAAAGCATTATGGAGCCCTCAGGAGCATGTGTTTGACACACAGCAATGGAAATGTAAAGCCATGAACTCAGTGGAAGTTCAATTTGTTCATTTTTTTGTGTAGTTACTTTAACAAAAAAAAAAAGTAATATCTTCATTCTGATAAAGCCTTGAATTTGCCAGATGAGACTTTCAGGAGGGAATCTTTATCTGTGTGTTCTCCAGCACTGGCAAAGCTGCTTGTTTCTTAATGTCTAGAAAAAAGGCTTTTTTCTGGGGAGAAGTCCCAACTGCAGACAGCCTAATTTGTTCTTGGCACATGTTAGGATTTGCATTGCTGTGGGGGTCAGAAATGTAATAATTCATGAATCTATCTGCTGAGCTGGGCTCAATTAGTCAGTCTCCTTTTTTTTTCCGCTTTTCCAGTTGCCTTTTGGGAAGGGGAGAGCCTTCCCTGAGCAGAGCAGAGGGTCTTGGAGCGTGTTGTGGCACTACGCCTAGCAGTGCTTCTGGGAAGGGCAGGGCAGCACAACACTGTCTCTGCTTTCTGCGGGGATGAAAATAGGGCTTGAGAGGAGAAGCCGCTCACCTCCTCTGGGCCCTTGGTTGGTACAGGCAGAAATTGCACTCCCCTCGATGACATTTAAAATGCTTTCTTCCATTTTTTACAAGATCTGCAGGAAATAAACCCTTCTCATTCAAGGCTGGGGCTTCACGCCCTCATGTGCTGTCTGTCAGAGTTCACTTCTTTGCCCATGTTTTCTACTTGCTAGACTCCAGAAGAAGGCAGCCACAGGAATATAAATTCCTCCTGTCCAAGGAAGGTCACATCTGTGCCCAGCACTTGGCAGGGAGCCTGGGCACCACCACCTCAGGTGGGAGCTAGATGCAGTGATTCAAGCTTCATACAGTTCTGGGATCTCAGAGCTGCTCTTAAGTGTTTCAGGTGCCATTATTCACAGGCTACAGCTGTGTGCTTTAAAAACACTTAAGACTTGACCATATCAAAATGGATGTTGACCAGACACAGTAAAATATATACCTACCTAATCTCAAACCCGGATTTAAACTTCCCAGCTACTTCTAGGTGTTAGAGCAAAGATAAGCAAGAGAGCTGCTGAAAATATTTAAAATGGCAAGGAATTTCTCTTCTCTTTGTTCCCAGAAGCAGCTGAACTATTTTTACTCCTTCCTTCTAAGCACATCCACTTGTTGAGGAGAAATTAGATAAAGAAGATGCTGTTTTGACAGAATTATGAGAAACTGAAGAAGGACTTTTGCATGTAACCAGCAACCTTCAGCTAGAGCTGTCACTGGCAGCTCCAGCCATAATGAAGTTGCACATTTCATGCAACTAAAGGTTCATTACATGGCAAAACTTTTTAACGTCCAGACCCTAGCGTCATCGAAAGCATGATGTGCTGACTTGCAGTAGGACCTGATACAGGAAACATGGTTACAGGGTAGCTCATGGGCACAAACAGAGTCTTACTAAAGGCAGTAGGATTGAGTTATGCCTTCTGTACCTCATGGGTTGGGGTCTTAGTCTGTTTGGGCTTTTTAGTAAACAATGTGCAGTTGCGGAAGTATTAAAGGAAATTCTCTTTAAGTAAGATATTTCACTGCTATTACACTGATAGTGGGGAAAGTCCACAAAATGCCAACATTTCTTCTTTGCTAACAGTAATGGCACAGCCATTAAAATCTTAAGCCATTGATATATTATATAGTAATACCAGCTCTTATAACATTAGGTGAAGCCTCTTTGTTCACTAATGGTTCAGTTTCTCAGTATTATTTATCTGTATGCATGCACTTGCAGACATTAGAGTAGTAAGAAATCAAAGTTCAGAAGTTATGATATGAAACCTGTTTGGTATGTGTATATATAAAGAACCACAGAATCATAGAATCATTTAGGTTCGAAAAGACCCTTAAGATAGTCCAACCATAAGAGTTGGTTAAAAGTCCAACCATAAACCTAGTCCACCACTAAACCATGTCCCTAAGCACCACATCTACACGTCTTTTAAATACCTCCAGGGATGGTGACTCAACAACTTCCCTGGGCACCCTGTTCCAATGCTTGATAACCCTTTCAGTGAAGAACTTTTTCTTAATATCAAATCAAAACCTCCTCTGGCACAACTTGAGGCCATTTCCTTGCATCCTATCACTTGCTACTTGGGAGAAGAGACTGACACCCATCTTGTTACAACCTCCTTTCAGGTAGTTGTAGAGAGCGATAAGGTCTCCCCTCAGCCTCCTTTTCTCCAGGCTAAACAGCCCCAGTTCCCTCAGCTGCTCCTCATAAGACTTGTTCTCTAGACCCTTCACCAACTTTGTTGCTCTTCTCTGGACACACTCCAGCACCTCCATGTCTTTCCTGTAGTGAGGGGCCCAAAGCTGAACACAGGACTCGAGGTGCGGCCTCACCAGTGCTGAGTACAGGGGAACAACCACCTCCCTGCTCCTGCTGGCCACACTATTTCTGATACAGGCCAGGATGCCGTTGGCCTTCTTGCCCACCTGGGCACACTGCTGGCTCATATTCAGCCGGCTGTCAACCAGCACCCCCAGGTCTTTCTCTGCCGGGCAGCTTTCCAGCCACTCTTCCCCAAGCCTGTAGCGCTGCATGGGGTTGTTGTGACCCCAGTGCAGGACCCGGCACTTGGCCTTGTTGAACCTCATACAATTGGCCTCGGCCCATCAATCCAGCCTGTCCAGATCCCTCTGCAGAGCCTTCCTACCCTCGAGCAGATCAACACTCCTGCCCAACTTGGTGTCATCTGCAAAATTGCTGAGGGTGTACTCGATCCCCTTATCCAGATAATTGATAAAGATATTAAACAGAACTGGAAAGATATGAAACAGAACTGGAGTATACATACATAAAAAGTACTAGGCAAGCAGAAATACTGTTTCAGGGTGTATGTTAACAGCTATTGAAAATATATGGCCAAAGGGTTGGAAAATATCCTTTATTCAGAGTTCTGATAATTGTTTCCACCTAATGAGATGCTTTAGACCAGCAGTTGTAGAGCCCTAAATATTGTGTGCCAAGCAAGAATTGGCTATTGTGTCAATTAAAGTTCAGCAATGGGAGGAACTTTGAAGTATATCTCGGGGTCAGAGCCAACAGAGTGGAGGTTAGAGAATTGGGATTTAACAGAGAAATGATAATAATTCAGAACAATATAGGTGAAGGTATAAAATATAATTGGTAAACACATTGTCTTGTAGTAGTAATAAACACCAGCTAGTTGTAAACAGTCTGGGAAAATAGTGAATGTAGAATATTTGACTCATCAATTTTAATGCAATAGAGCATTCATGTTATAGATTATGTTAGGCTTTTTATTTATTTGGAACGTCTTGCACGTTATTCATTTTGTTTCTTTATTGAGAGTTTTGCAAATGTGCAGTGATAAGAAAACAACAGTAAGTAAATAAGTAGAAATTCAGACAATACAATTGAAATAACTGTAAAAGAAATTAAGAAGGCACTTAGGTAAGAAAATGGACAGGAGGAGGGAATACATGCAGCAGAACTGCTGAATTTGTATTCCTATAGATTTGTGTCTCAAGTGTACTAAAAATCTTCTCCCCCCCACCCCTTGCACTTTCTGAGTTCAAATCTAGTAATGTGATGGGAAGCATTCTCATGTTATTATCTAAGAGGTATTTTTATTGAGGTAGAAGCTTTGAATTTGGTATAACACAGTGTAGGGAACAATAGCTGATGCATCAAAAATGCAGACATACAGTGCACAGCAAAAATAGCAAAGCTCAGTTCAAAATTCATGGCTATTTTCATTTCCTATTTATTTAGGCATCTTGGCAGACACAACACAAATTCTGAAATGGTTTCTGGTTAGTTCAGCACATCTCTGTCTTAAATCCTCTCCTGGAGCGTAAGTCACACTGCCTGCAAAAGCTCTGTGAAGGAGAACTAATCAACTGTGAGCTCCCCTGTGGATGTGACCTCTGTCAACAAGCTGTTTATGATTCCCAGAATGAATTTAAATGGATACCAGTTCTTCCTTCGCTGTGAGAAGCTGTTGACATGGTTGCAGTTGGTTAAAAAAAAATCCCTATATCTTATAAGAGAGTAGGTGAATCATTGCTTTATTTAGGGAGCCTTCAGATCAACACCTCGCTCTTTGAACAAAAGCAAAGGACATTAACCACCTCCGGGACGTGCTGGCAATACCCACTCAGACCAGAGTTTCTGATAGATTTTCTGCAGCTAGGACAGACAGACATCCAGAAGGATTCCTCTCTTCCTTTTAACATAAAGAACAATAAGATAAATGTATACTGCTTTTTTTACCAAGTAAGGCAGGGAATGGATGAAGCAGGGGAAGGCTGGGGAGTTCTTGCTGCATTTCCGAACAGGCTGTCTTTCCCAAGACAGCAGAGGTCACTGTGCTCATTAGGAAAGAAGTGGGGAAATCGGGAGGCACTCAGGATATTTCAGTCCTCAGTTGACAAAATCAGTCTGTCTTGCTCCAGAACAGAATTGCTAATTCAGATTAGTTTTCCTGTAATAAAAAACCAGCATCTTTTGGCCAGTTCTAAATACAATATCCACACTTATGAAGAACCCTCTGAATTCTCACTGCCATTAACCTGAAGAAGTTATTAAAAGGAATTTGTGGTTGGAGACCCTGCAAATTAATTTCTGTGGCTTGGAGGACAGGAAGGTGTGCAACAACAGACCCTGTTTGGGCATGTTTCAGTTTTCTCCCTAGAATATCAAAAAGCTTTTTAATGACAGTTGTCATTTGCAAGAACAGCCCAAGAGTGTTTATTATCGTGTGTGTTTCTCATCAGAGAGCTGCAATTTTGAGCATGACAAATTTGACGGCATGCCCTGAGATATCAGGGAAGGTGTGTTGGTGCACATGTAGTCCTCATGCAGCATCTTTCAAATGACCCTGGTTAGAGTCGAGGGCAGCGTAACATAGGAGGGAGGAAAGACTGGGGAACAAATAGAAATCGCAATAAGCTTTTTTTCCCAGTCAAGCAGTTTCTGTTCAGTCTTCAGTACAGTCAGTGCTGTATTACCTACCATGCACATTTTAAGTTTCTATTCTTTCTTATCATTGTAAAATCAAATCTAGGTTCATTCTGACAACTGACATTAAAATTTAACTTTTTCCTACCTTATAGGAAAAAAAATAACAAGCTGTTGCTTGCTTGGTTGTCTGACTGCTAATTTTCTGTCCAAAACTAGCAGGCTGAGGATGGAACAGCAGAGGGCAGTACAGGAGTGTCTGAGCACCCAAACTGTCAGCAAAATAGGTGAGCAGGGATACAATCATTTAGGAAGCGTGTTTTTTTTCCATCGGGGACAAGACAGAAGCTCTTAAAATTCCATTTGCTTTCTTCAAATAAATGTTTTTGTTTCATAGACACGCTGTAAATGAAATTCAGGATTCTCTTGACACGTTGGTTTTATTTATTGTGACAAAGAGAGGACCATTTCTTGTGGGGACTGAAAAAAGCAAGGCTTTTCAGCTAAGGATGATCTGGGATATTAGAGACGTATTCAGGTATCTTTCCTGAGCTGCAGTGCAATTAGTGTTTCATGGGATAGCACCCCTGCATCCAGCTGCACGTGTTGGGATTTGTGGTGTGGCTGAGCAGGGGGAACGTGCCGAGGCACTGCTCAATCCAGAGGCACTCAAAGCATGTACCCGTGAAGTGAGGAGAGCCAGTTTTGCCCTCTGACACAGGGCAGCAATTAGGCCTATTAATGCTATTCTTTCACAGAACAGTGGTGCTGTAATGGCTCCGTAATCATCTACAGCCTAATGAGCACGTGAAGGAGCATCCAGTGTTGCATCCTGCCATCCTAATTCTCCCTGCCTCTCCTGGAGGGGGTTGCCCTGCCAAGCTTTGCCTTTCTCTGCCTCCCCACAAAAACAAGCTCTTGCAGGGTGAGTTGGATTACTGTAGACAGAGGAAGAAGTAGGTGATCCTCCAGACGGGAGGAAATCTCTCCCTCCTCTCTACAAAAGCATGGAAACACAACTTAAAAAGCACAAGACTAGTTCACCGGTGGGAGTGGGAATTTGGCAGTCTGGTCTTTCAGCACAGAAGACCAACTGGACTGGAGTAAGGCAAATTGGTCAGCTGAACTAAAGGCATCTGTACTATGGCCTTTTGTTAATCTTTGGAGATTGACTTGGGTGATGTAACCTTCCTAGAAATCCCTCTATTTCTTGGACTATGGAAGCACTACATTAGCACAACACAGAAAGATACAATTTTTTCCTTACTACCTGGTTTGAAGAACCTGTTAGAAAAGATCTGATCATCTTCTATGGTAACACAGAGGCCTTAGGGGCCATTGTGCCACATGATGCTGTCCAAGCAGTTGTCAGTACAAGCAGGAGAGAAACTTCTACTCCTTAAATCACTCCTAACATCTGTGGGACAAGCACTGGTATAGAAGGTAGCATGAGGGTTCATCTTAGCTTTGCATGCTTCAACCTAGTTGTACCCTGTGGATTTTGAAGACCCAAAGGCACAGATACAGCACAGAGAAGGGCTGTACTGAACCAGCATTCATTAGCTGCTGCGTTTGTTTTGCAGCCTTGGGTATGGTGAACTGATGTGTGTCTTTTCCGTTCACATAGCTGAATGAAACTCTCACATGCAGTAAGTGCATGGAGATAAACAGCACACAAAAGAATGTCACAGGTTTTTTGGTTTGGTGGTTTTTTCTTTTTTTAAAGGGGAGATGTAGAGAGGAGCTCAAATCAAAAATAAAAAAAAATAGGATCTGTTTAAAGGCTGAGCTTCCCAACATTAGTGATTCCTTGAGCACAAGTCTGCTTTGCTTTGTGCATCCTCATGGAAAAAGGGTGACCTAGACTCACTCACAGATTTTTTTCTTTCATTCTTTTTCCTTTTCAGAGCCATCATCTTAGTATCTCCTGCCTTTCTTATCCTAACAATTCTGAAATGTTTACTTCCACCCCATTATCTTTCATGGTACTTAGCAGCACTGTCATTTATTATTTTTAGAGCTTTTCAAACAGCTGAAGGTTTCATTGCAGTTTTGCATGTCTTTGCTGCCTACTAAAGTTACTTTACTTTTTTTAAATCACATAGCTCTGTGTGTATGTCATAGTGTTTTCTACATGAGTGAAGTAACTTTCTGTTTCCCTTCTGCTTGTTCTCCATGCACACTGTCACAGCTGATGCTGAGGATCCAGGGTCCACACTTGATGAGTTGGAGACTCATGCTTATCTGCTCCTGTGATCTGGATTAGTTGTTGGAGGACATTTTTGTTTTAGTTTCAATGGCAAGGAATTCAGTTTGTGCACTCCAAGGTTACTCTGTAATGCAAATCGAAGCACAGCAAGTGGGAACTAGGAGAAGATTCTCATGAAAACTCCTAATCCAAACTAAAATCTAATGTAGATGCAACTAATGGGACTTAAATGCCTAGACCATAAAGGTACTTTTGGAAGTGGGTCAGAATTACTTCACAGCTTCTCTACAGACATTTTTCAACAGAACACACAGAGTAATTGGCTTTTAGCATGGTCGTGTATGGGTAACTGGAGTGACACCACCACCAAATGTCTGTTCTAGCTCAGCTAGTTGTTTTCATGATTTTTTTTAAACAGTCTTTAGATCTGATAGATGTTCTTAGGCTTGGAGTTTGAGTAGCATGATAAGTTTCTTGGTATAGAATTTGTTTTGCATAAAGTATTTTCTTTCTAAGATGATAGAGCTGATAAACATAGATATAGATAGATTAGAAATAAATATTCTCTGTGTGTGTGTGTGTGTATAGGAACATGCCAAAACCCGTATCTTAATTTGATTTCTAAAATGTTCCAGCTCATACATTGGGAATCAACAATCAGATCCTGAATTCTTTTCCCCAGTGGATTTATAAGCATTAAAAAATCTGCTTGCATAGATTTACTGCTAGATATACTGCATCAGTAAACTTGACCTAGAGCAAAGAAAAGGAGCTCTCTTGCGGTGTTGCAACACAGTTTGCCAAATTAAGGTCTTGATTTGAGAAAGCGCTTTAATTTGTTAAAAGCACAAATGAGTATATGCTGAAATGTTGCCTACTAACATTGCCTGCACTCAGTGTATTTACCAGCTTTTTGCAAGGTATCTCTTCTAGCACAGATTTTTCTACATTGCTAAACACAGTTCTTGACCAGTTTTAATTTTATTTTTTTTCATTTAGTTAGCCTCCTCAGTTGCAAAACCCCTTTGTAAGTAACAAATAGAAGTTGATGAGAGTTATACTATTACCCAGAGGAGGACATGTGGATAGACAGCTACCTTGAAAAGCCTGCCACTCCTTTCTAAGTCTTCCAGTTTTCCCTAAGGCCATGCCTTGAACATCAGAGGCCAGAAAGCAGCGTTAAGGCCAGGAGTGGTTGTATACAATGGCATGCCCCTTTTCAGTCTAATGAATGTGTAGAGGGATCATTTCAAGTAGTTTATAGAATTGTGTGTTGTATTGGTGTTTCTTTGAAGTAGCTTTTTCACACTGACTTGTGCTAAAATTCATGCTTTCGTCCTTAGGGTGGGGAATCTCCTAGATGTCTGTCAGAACAATTGGCTTAAATCCTTTGATTTGAAAGATACTGCAGTATTGAATTACCAAAGGGATTTGTCTAAAGAAAGGAGAGAAGGGGACTTGGGGAAGGCATGGGCTGCCTGTACCAAAACGGTGACCAAACAGCCTTTGCTTGTACTTTGCCAAGAGCTGTCTGATCGTACCGCACAAGTACCCCTTTCTTATTCGTAGCTGATAAGTTCCCTGAAAAGATGGTAAAAATGTGTTCAGTGTTTTCTTCAGTCGTTTAATAGCTGAGCAGTTGTTGCAGTTACTGGAGGGTTAAGATGCAATCTGGAGGCGGAGATATAAAGGCCATCACTGTTGAGAAGTGATTCCAACAGTGAAGAAAGTGTGAGACTCCCTATTGAGCTTGGGAGTTTGGTGGCAATTTAGACTTCAGGCTCTGTTTCAGGTTGGTTTAGAGTATTTTATGTGTATAACTTAGAACTGAAATCATGCCTTAAAACAGTGATTTTACATACCTTAATACAGTCTGGAGAACTTTAATACCACTGCAATTCTTTGGCTGTCTTTCTGTTCTCTTGGTTACATTGTAATAGACTAATCAAAGCAGAAATAATTCACCCATCACTTTATAATGGAGGGATCTTAAAGTGAAAGGAAGAACTCTTGCCTTTAAAAAAAAACCCAAAGTTTATTGTAACAGTGGCTCCTATGGATTATCACTTGCATTATCACTCGCATTATCACTCCTGAATGATCCAGAGGGATGCTGGTGTACTCTTCAGAAGAACTTGACCCACCACCTACGTTAGTGTGTCTATCGCTCTGATCTGATATTAAGTGTATGGTCTATTGGTTAAATAAAGCTGTCTACCCATCTAGGTAGGCCAGGCTGTAGCCACTGCTACAAAGAGGCTTAATCAGCTATTCACAGTGCAGAACTGAGTGATCAGGTCTGGCATGTTCTGTGCATTCAGGTTGTCCACCCATAGGGCAGGTTGGCATGCTGGTCATTCTCGTAAGTAAAATAAGCTAAATTTAGTGCTTAGGGATGGAAAGATTTAATTAAGCTGGATATGTGATATCTAACACAGCGTTTTTGATTGCTAGTTGAGAATACGCTGGGTGTAAAATGCAATTCCAACATTTCTGATTTGCATTAACACAGCCATAATGAGATTTTCAGTGGTGAACAGTTTTGCTTCAGTGTTGCTCCCTGTGAAGCAAGGGATGAAATGCATTTTCACTGAAAGTAGAGCACAACCCATTCAGTTTACTTTCTAAAATATTTTCAATAATTCTTAGAGGTTTCAGTGGTGAAAATCCTACTGTAACAAGTATGTGGTGTTTGCAGATGGTCTTCCCAATTTGTGAAGCAAATGTGGTGGGTGCAGAAGCTACACATCGACAGCTAGGGAAACAGTAATTGCTGTTTTTAACATGAAGCAGGGGAGCCTAAGGCACAGCAGTACAAGCTTCGTTATGCTGCCCAGCATTCCTGGAAGATCCAGACTATTCTGTGTGCCAGTTCGGTCTTCAGCTTTTATTCTGATCAAGCTGGCTTTGGTGGCCTATTTTGCAGTTATCCATAAAAGCAAAATGGGTCTATCAACTCAGGTCACTTGAATTGTGATTCTGTGAACAGGCATGCATTAAAACCAGTGACTGCCTGAAGAAAGACCCTTGAGCCACACATTAGCTCTCCAGAGATACCTCTTCTCTAGAAGTCAAGTCCCTTGTCTCCTACCTCTCCAGTAGCCAAAGGAGCCTTTCTGAAACAGTTTTTAAGCCCATATTTACCAAACAGATTAGTGCAATATTTTGAGCCTAATTAACTTGTGTTTAAACTTTGACTCTAATACTCCTGGAGCCTCTGGTTCTTCAAACTTCTGCCCAGGTTTACTGCTAATCTCCTTGTAACATAGGTCCGATGATGTCACTTTCAAATACTGCTTTTTCGGTAACTTTGTGTGGACTTTTTTTTCTCATAAAGATGTAAAAATAACACTCTTATTTTAACTTACAAGCTGGTAAAAAGATTGTCAGCTAAACCAAATTAATATTCTCCAATGAGAAACTGAGTTCATGACGTCCCACAACTGCTCAGTCTTCCAAGGTTTCATAGAATCATAGAATGGTTTGGGTTGGAAGGGACCTTAAAGATCACCTAGTTCCAAACCCCCTGCCATAGGCAGGGACACCTTCCACTAGACCAGGTTGCTCAAAGCCCCAGCCAACCTGGCCTTGAACTCTTCCAGGGATGGAGGATCCACAACTTCTCTGGGCAGCCTGTTCCAGTGCCTCACCACCCTCATAGTGAAGAACTTCTTCCTTACATCTAATCTAAATTTACCCTCTTCCAGTTTAAAGCCATTACCCCTTGTCCTGTCACTACACACCCTTGTAAAAATTCCCTCTCCGGCTTTCCTATAGGGCCCCTTTAGGTACTGGAATGCTGCTGTAAGGTGTCCCTGGAGCCTTCTCTTTTCCAGGCTGAACAACTCCAACTCTCAGCCTGTCTTCATAGGACAGGTGTTCCAGCCCTCTGATCATCTTCGCGGCCCTCCTCTGGACTCACTCCAACAGGTCCATGTCCTTCTTATGTTGGGGGCCGTAGAGCTGAATGCAGTACTCCAGGTGGGGTCTCTTGAGAGAGGAGCAGAGAGGGAGAATCACCTCCCTCAACCTGCTGGTCACGCTTCTTTTGATGCAGCCCAGGATATGGTTGGCTTTCTGGGCTGCAAACACACATTGCCAGGTCACGTTGAGCTTCTTCTCAACCAAGTGCTTCTGCTCAGGGCTGCCCTCAATCCACTCATCGCCCAACCTGTATTTGTGCTTGGGATTGCCCTGACCCATGTGCAGGAGCTTGCACTTGGCCTTGTTGAACTTCATGAGGTTTGCACAGGCCCACCTCTGAAGCCTGTCAAGGTCCCTCTGGATGGCATCCCTTCCCTCCAGCATGTTGACCGCAGCACACAACTTGGTGTTGTCGGCAGGCTTGCTGAGGTTGCACTCAATGTCACTGTCCATGTTGCCAATAAAGATGTTAAATAGCGCCGGTCCCAATACCAACCCCTGAGGAACACCACTTGTCACCAGTTTCCACTTGGACATTGAGCCATTGACTGCAACTCTTTGAGTGTGACCATCCAGCCAATTCCTTATCCACCAGGTGGTCCATCTGTCAAATCCATGTCTCTCCAATTTAGAGGCCAGGCTGTCATGCAGGGCAGTGTCACACACTTTGCACAAGTCCAGGTGGATGACGTCAGTTGCTCTTCCCTTATCCACCAATGCTGTAACCCCATTGTAGAAGGCCACCAAATTTGTCGGGCATGATTTGCCCTTAGTGAAGCCATGTTGGCTGTCACCAATTGCCTCCGTATTTTCCATGTGTCTTAGCATAGTTTCCAGGAGGATCTGCTCCATGACCTTGCTGGACACAAAGGTGAGACTAACTGGCCTGCAGTTCCCCAGGTCTTCTTCCTTTCCCTCTTTAAAAATGGGGGTTATGTTTCCCCTTTTCCAGTCAGTGGGAACTTCACTGGACTGCCACGACTTCCCGAATATGATGGATAGTGGCTTAGCCACTTCATCCACCAGTTCGCTCAGGACCTGCAGATGAATCTCATCAGGTCCCATGGACTTGTGCACCTTCAGGTACCTTAGATGGTCTTGAACCTGATCTTCTCCTACAGTGGTGGTTCTTCATTCTCCCAGTCCCTGCCTTTGCCTCCTGCGACTCAGGTGGTGTGGCTGGAGCACTTGCCAGTGAAGATTGAAGCAAAAAAGTCATTGAGTAGCCCAGCCTTCTCCATATGCTGAGTAACCAGGTCTTCCATTTCCTCCAGAGAGGGCCCACATTTTCCCTAGGCTTCCTTTTATCACCAACGTACCTGTAGAAGTTTTTTTATTTGCCTTCAACATCCCCAGCCAGATTTAATTCTATCAGGACTATAGCTTTCCTAACTTGATCCCTGGCTGCTCAGACAATTTCTCTGTATTTCTCCCAGGCTACCTGTCCTTGTTTCCACCCTTTGTAGTCTTCCTTTTTGTGTTTGAGTTTGGTAGGAGCTCCTTGTTCATCCATGCAGGCCTCCTGGTGTTTTTGCCTGACTTCCCTTTGTTGGGATGCATCGCTCCTGAGCTTGGAGGAGGTGACCTTGAATGTTAACCAGCTTTCTTGGGCCCTTCTTCCCTCCAGGGCTGTATCCCATGGTAGTCTACCAAGCAGATCCCTGAAAAGGCCAAAGTCTGCTCTCCTGAAGTCCAGGGTAGTGAGCTTGCTGTGCGCCCTCCTCGCTGCCCTAAGGATCTTGAACTCCACTGTTTTGTGGTCACTGCAGCCAAGGCTGCCCTTGAGCTTCACATTCCCCACCAGCCCCTCCTTGTTGGTGAGAACAGGGTTCAGCATAGCCACTCTCCTCGTTGGCTCCTCTATCACTTGGAGAAAGAAGTTGTCATCAACGCATTCCAGGAACCTCCTGGATTGCTTGTGCCTTGCTCTATTGTCCCTCCAACAGATATCGGGGTGGTTGAAGTCTCCTGTGAGGACCAGGGTTTGTGAATGTGAGGCTGCTCCTATCTGTCTGTAGAGGGCCTCATCCGCTCCGTCTTCCTGGTCGGGTGGCCTGTAGCAGACCCCCACTATAACATCATCTGTCCCTGCCCTCCCTTTAATCCTGACCCATAAGCTCTTGGTCGGCTCCTCATCCATCCCTAGGCAGAGCTCCATGCTCAAGACTGGCTGGTCATTGACTTAGAGGGTGATGCCCCCTCCTCGTCTCCCCTGCCTGTGCTTCCTAAAGAGCGATCTGTATCCTTCCATTCCAACACTCCGGTCATAGGAGCCATCCCACCACATCTCCGCGATGCCAGTAAGATAGCGTTCAATGCGTCCTTCCTAAGCGTATTCCCATTGAGCTGGAAGTCTAGCTAGAAGTCAGTCTCCTCCAAAATCTGAGGAGCTGAAAGGCGCACGGAGCCATGTGGATTTGGGCCTTTCAGCCTGTTTGTATTGTTTGTGGTTTACACAGTATTTTTGATTCTGATCATTCCTGCATCCTCCATCCTGAGGGCAGCGGAGCAGCTCCTCTCACTGGGGAACTTCGCATGTTGAGCAGGATCTCCAAACAGCAAAAGATGCCCAGTCCCATCCTGATCTTCTTCCTGGTGCTTGCTGCCAGGTACACTTATGTACGCTGCCTCCAATTCTGCTATGCTTTGTAATAAACCTCGACTGTATTAGGTCCCATATTCCTAGTAATTTCTATGGTTTATGAGTCTGTCATGGTCTGTGATTTTTTTAAATGCTTTTTGTGATTTTTTTTTTTTTTGCCTCTTACCATATTTTAAGGGTCCCTAAAAATGGAACCTGATAAAATTCCTCTCCTTGTATATGATACACAGACTGTTGCTTCCTGACATCTGATTTTACATTCTTGCAGCAGCTGCTCTTAAAACTCCATCAAGAACATAAGAAACATTTGCCCAAAGAAAAGAGAACTCCTCCTTATGCTTGACCCAATTTTCTATGCTTACCTATTTTTTCTCCCTTTCGTATGTAATTTTATTCCTATACAAACCATTTCTCTGGTGAACTAGGCTTCTTTACTGACTCCCTTTCTGTAATTCCTTCCATATGTTTATTGTCCTTTGTAAAAAGTCTGGAGTAAATGATTCCTACTGAAGTCATGTCATTTTGTTTACATTCTTAGTAAATATGAAGAGCTTGATTGGAGCCCTTTAGGCATCTCAAGTATGAATCTCTTTTTCCTGAGTCTTCTATAAAAACAGGATGCTGAATTTTGTGAAGCTAACCTTCCAGGAATAGGTTTAATAAAATAAATATATGTCAGCGTCATAAATTTATTGATAAGTATAGTTGATTTTTGTTAAATTCCTCTGTAGTTTAACAGCTTACTAAACATTAAAAAAAAAAAGTAGAAATGAGGTTTCTACAACTCATTTTCAACATAGACTTTATCTGTTGACAGAGCCTTGTCATTGCCTGGCTGCCATTAGTAGCCTGCTCCTTGCTGCAGCTGCGGGTCTAACCCCATGGCACCAGCATGGTGGCTGAACAGCCCTGGGCTGGGTAGAGCCCAGGAAATGGGACAGCCTTACGGTGTTTTGTGAAAATGGCACATTTTTTGCTGTCTGATCACAGTTAGGAGCTGGGAGGTAACAGATCACAACTTGCCGCTATTTAGCAATTATGGATGGACTGCTCTGTTAGCACCATGTCCCGTGAAAGACTGGAGTATGTTTGGCAAGAGCAACCTTAGACATCTTGATGGTGAAAATCCAGCAAGGCATAACTGAGCATGTGTGAGCAATGATCTTTCAGAGGTTTCCAGCTCACCCAGACTGGAGCAGACTTTCAGAGGAACAAGGAAATGCATGTCCCTGGCTGTTGGACCAGGCGGTTGCTATATGCCACCTCCCTGTTCTCTGCAGTACAGGCAGCAGGAGGTGTTTGAAATATACTTTCTAACAGATATATCCACTGCCTCATCCTTCCCTCCATTCACGTAAGCTTTCTCAACGGTGAGGCAGTGCATTTGCTTCTC
Source organism: Buteo buteo (assembly GCF_964188355.1). Taxonomy (NCBI): domain Eukaryota; kingdom Metazoa; phylum Chordata; class Aves; order Accipitriformes; family Accipitridae; genus Buteo; species Buteo buteo. Next base: position 30,208,084 of record NC_134171.1, on the reverse strand, counting down.
CATGCCACCCAGAAGTACGTGGTGCAAGTCCTTCCCCATGAGAGTGAATTGCAGATCCTACAGAATCCCATTTGCTAGCCTGCGTATGCCAGCAAACCCCTTGTTTCTCCTGCCTTTTAGAAACGTAACACATATAATTAGTTTCAAGCCTTTCCTTTCAGCCTTGACTGTTTCATTACTTTGCCTCTCTGATGACCTTTCCACACTTCTTCAATGCCGAAGCAGTTTGGCTTATTAGAGAAGTGAAAGAGCTACACATCTGTGGTCTCTGATGGCTTTACTATTCCTACCAGTCTTTTCTGACGGCTGGGCAATTTACTCAACATTTATACTTTGAGAGAAGGAAGGAGAATTGTAACAACTTTCGCGGGGGGGGGGGGGGGGGAGATATTTTCATTTCTATTAGAGACCGATTCCCAGCTTTGAGCACTCTGTCATTAGCGGGTTGTAAACCTCTCAGACAGGCTGTCCCACAGCTATCCACTGAGCCATTTGTCAGGGCAGAAAAATGTGCGTGGTGAAATTGGTCACTGACAGCCTGCAGCTAGACTGAACCAGGCTTTTAAAAAGGCTGCCAGACATTTCTACGCTTTTAATAGTCAAAATCCTGCATTAGCATTTATGAGAACATTTATAGAGAGTTTGAACAATTGCATGGTTTTTCTCCTAGATGTAATATTAAATCTCTGAAATATAAAAATTATTTGAAATTATCAAGGGTCTACATGGAAGGACAGAAGCATGGAGGTGCTTCCCTCACCACCAAATCAGGCCCCCTGCTCCTTTCAAGGCAAACATAATCTCATTTATAAACTTATCAAAATCCATCTTGAAACTGCTGTTGTTTCCAGACACATCCAACTACTCTCACACAAAGGTTCTTTCAGGACCTTGTTCCTTTGATGATTGGATACTTTATTCTACTTTCCAGCTTACGTATCTTCAATTTTCCTCTTGCTAAGCTGAACATGCCCCATTTTTTGCAGATAAAAATGGTTTCTTATTTCTGTAGTCATGCTCACAGATCTTCTTTCAAAGAAGTTCAACTCTTCCAGTTTGAATTCAAGTATCTCAAGCACCAGTGACCAAAATTGTTTCTGTTGCAGTTTTATCATTTTTAGGACAGAACTAGCATGACTGTGTACCTACAGCAAGTATCTTATCTGATGAGTTTTACATGCCTTATGCAATGCTGATAGCCCAGGGTGATCCCCAGATCGACTAATACCACCCAGATTCTTCTCTTCCTGTTGTTTTCCATCACAGAGTCCAAGCTGATGGAGAGATTTCTTATTATTGCCCACTAAGTTGATGACCTTGATGAGGTTTATCTCATTTTGTATTGCTATACTGGTCTGCTTTGTCTCTTTTCTTGTGCTTCAGAACTTAAATCTTCTACAATATTTCAGGCTCCTTCTACCTTTGACAATACCTCATAATTTTGTCATCAGCACTCCTACTTTTTGTGCAAAATTCATCAACAAAAATAGTAAGACCAGTCCTCAAGGAACGTCACTAAGACTCTCTGTCTATCCCAGGCCATTGTCGTCTCTCCTTCAGCCTGTTCATTACAATTCTTTTATTAAGTCCCATCTCTTCACTCCAAACTAATTCTCCAGGTGGCATTGTATCAGATGTCTTACTGAAATCTGAATAGACTGCATCTACCAGACTTCTGTCAGCTGAACAGTCAGTTATCTCACCCAGAAAGAGGTATGGCGAGCCTGGTTATCACCTGCATTTGTAAGTTTTTGTCTGCCTTCCTCATTCATTTTTAACACTTAGCTTTTCTTTTCAAAATCTGCTTGAACTTTATGCCTATTTGAAAGGCAAGTGACCAGACTGTAGTTGCTTGTGTCATTTTTCCTCTTCTCTTACATTTATATACTGCATGTGGTATTCTGTGGTTACTCAGTTATTCCGTTTTCAACTGAACACAAGTGGGTATATGCAGAGAAATGACTTGCAAACAACTCTGGGGGGGTTGCATGTTTACAGCCACTGTGACTCATATCAAATTTGCTCAACTTACAACTGCAAATATGTTTCTATAGCTGATAGCTCTGCAAAAACACTCTCAGATGTGAAAGCCAACCTGTGTCCATTTTGGTTCACACATTGGAGCTTTGGATTCTGCTGCTTTTCTGCTCAGACAGGATTTTAGTTAGAGACAACTTCATTCTGCTTTTGTTTGGCTCCCTTTGCCTACAAGAGTTGGTTGAGACAATCTTTGCAAAGGTAACACCCTGAATTTTTACTTTGGTGCAGCACTCTGGAGAAGCTATGAAAAAGACTATGTAAAAAAAACTTAAATAAATAAAGCAAGTATTATACATATTAAAGACTCCTCACAAATGGATCACGTTCCATTTGTCATTCCCAGGATAAGGTCTAATCTAGCTGATATATCTGTACTTTTTCCCTTCTGTAGTGTTGGCATAAGCAGAAAGTAGGACAATTTATTTATATCTGCAGAGTAAGTGTTTCTGACTTTGAATGTGCTGGGGGCTGATGGTGACATCTATTCATAGCTGGTTTTTAGAACACCACCACATGCCTTATTATGCCCGTCATAGTTCTTCTGGTCTACAGGTTAATCCTTTTTTTTAATCTCAGATTTGTATTACTTTAGCTTATTCCATGTTAATGACTTGGGCCTTTAGTTGGAAGTGGGAATTATTTCACAGTTTGATGTTAGCATGTGAAGCTTTCTGGAGTCTACTTATAGTCAGTGCAGACAGATTGGCCTTTGCAGGAGATTCCCTGGGATGAGATAACAAGTGTGAACTAGATTTCTGGTTTTCAGATGGCTAACACTATTAGAGATGAATCCCACTTCAGAATATTTTTAAATGGCCAATAATCAACATAAAACAAGTGCGGTTCTGCAAGAGCAGCAAAAGGTCTAATTAAACTTCTTAAGAGAGTTAACTAACTTAAGAGAGTTATAATAAGCTGTGACAGGACAATTCAAGACCGGGGGATCACGGTACAAGCTTAAACGTGATATTCCACCTAGTGCAGGGGGATCGTTGCTTGCTGTGTGCTCTGCTCAGGGCCAGCTGGATGTGTCCCATCAGCCAGAAGCAGAACAGCCTTGCCATGGGCAGACCTGGTCAGTCTGGATGAAGCATCATCCTTGTGAGACGGTGCTTTTCCTGGGAGCTGAATGAAGTGGCACTGCACATTATGACTAATGACACCAGGAATTCAGGGAGGGAGATATGTATCAACCACAGCACTTCTGAAGGAACAGTCCTTGGCCTATTAATTATCTCTAATTATATGTGTTGTCATGCTTTTGCTCCTTAGCCTGAAAGCGCTGAGATTCATCATTTTAGAAGGGTCTGTTGCTTAGGCACATGTGTTTTGGCCATGAAGCACCCAGCATTTCCAGCACAGAGGTGCCACCATACTTACCAAGGAGCCAGCAGAGAATGCAGGCAGTACATGGGTGTATTTCCAAGCAGATAAGGGATAGCAAGACCTTTATAAAAAATGGCAGGTTTACGTTAATGCTGAGGAACAGAACCAGATCTGGACACCAACATATGGGGTTTCTTGTTGTACAGGCTGAATCTCAATAGAGAAACATTTCACCACTGTTTTCCACCAAAGCAGATAGGGACATTCAGTAATTAGGGCTACTTCCAAATCAGGTAAGAAAAAATGAACAAGCAGAATTCTGCTAATAAATAAATTTAATAAAGTCAGACCCAGTGCTCAGGAGGTGACAAGAGGGCTGGTTTTTTGAATCCGTATCTCCTCTGCCATTCCCTGATTTGTTTTCCTCCAGGTACCTGCAGTTTATTGACTGACCTGGTTGGGAGCAGGGGAGGTAGCTGTGGCCTGAGGCTAGGATGGTGGGGACTTTTAAGGCCAATCTCCTCACAGGAGCCCTGCATCTGCTCTCTAGTCAGTTGTTAGTGTCACGTCTATACCTCGGCATATGGCTATATTCTGCATTTTTAATTTGGTGGTGCCTAACTGTGGGAGCTGATGTTAAAAGTTAGGCCACCTGTGGTAACTCCCCACAACCACCATCCTTCTGCAGTGAAAGGGGAAACTTGTTTGCATTCACCATGTCAGACATGCATCATGCAACAGAAACACATGAGCAATTACTGCCAGGTGACCCTTGCTGATGCTTCTCCTGCTGAGTTGTTTCAGTGCCCCAGGTACCTCTCTCAGAGGGCAGCATAAAACACAGCATTGCAAATGTGCAGAGCCACTCTTTGTCGATGCACCGAGTCAAGTAACATTTTCAGCTGAGACAACAGTATAAAATAATTTAAAGCAAGGTGTTTGCCTTATTTCCATCTCTCTTGTGAAAATATGGTACAGTTTTTCAATGACAGCCAGCAGAAGATAACTGATGACAAAGTACTTTGTGCCCAAAGCTGCCAGAAGAGAAGGCAGGCGAGCTGGCAGGGGTTGGTTTTTACACATCTTTGTTGCACAGGGACAAAGCTTTGAAGAAAATAGATATATATTCAGTGGGAGAAGAGGAGCATGACTGGGAGTGGTGCTGTTGGTGCTGGTTTGTGTTCAGAATTCTCCATTTCTGCAGCTTAAAAAGGGAGGTGAAGTAGCAATCAGAAATTAGCTACAGAGGGCAGCATGTATGTCTCCAAACGTGCCACCAACTTATCAGGGAAGGGTGAGAAACAACTTGGTCAGTAGCAAATGCATCAAGGAAGCAGATAACTCACAGTTTTTCTGACATGGGTTTTATTTTTTTACAATTTCTTGGCTTATTCCTAAACTTTTCTTTCACCAGTTTCACCAGTCCTTTGGCTAAAAGCGTAAAAGTGGGGAAAATGAGGCCATTCTTCTGGTTTCAAGATCTTCATGGAAGTGTGAGGTGTCTTTCCTTCTCTGAGTGGTTTTGTACTGGAAAGAACCACACAAGGAAAATTAACGAACCATTATGAATGCAGTCCCGATTAATTATAATTAGTAGTGAATGAGGGAACCTAACAGTGTGAAAGGTTCAGTCAGGTTCGAGGTTGAATTTGCATGCAGGAGAAAAAGCTGTAGATGTGATTTTTCACAGTGTTTACACTCACAACTACATCTTCATATAATTCTTCCCTTTGCAGGAATTATTCATTGAGATTAGCTGTCACAAGCTGGTATAAGGACTTCAGGACCAAAATTAGTCAATATTTTCCCCTTCTGAAATGAAACGTGGTTATGGTAGGAGTCTCAGGAGTCTCCTCCTCTCCTCCACAGCCTTCATTTACATGTGGTACATACCCATTGAAATGCATCTATGTCTAATGATCATTTGACAGCCTATTAGCTTAGATATATTATTATAAATATTTCTATTGCAGTTATACAATTGCCATTGTACGGGCACCCTGCAGATGACAGTCATTGGTGGTCTGGAGCCACAGTGCCTCTGAGCTGCACTTGCCCAGTCCCCTGGCAGTGAACAGCATTGGGCTGCCACAGATCAGCCTCATGGCGAAGTTGCTGCTGTCTGTCCTTTAGGCTTGACTGGTTGCTTGCATTTGCTAATGTCTTTGTTTCCTAAACAAACAAACAAAAAAACCCAGTTAATTTTGAAATTACATGTCCTCTTTCATTCTTAGGCAGGCACAATTTAATTAAAAAAATCCCTATGCTTCTGCCATATACTTGAAGCATAGATTATGTTATCCTCATTCTTTTGGCCACAATAAATAAGCAGGTGTTAAAACCTGGCTACAACATTATGAGTGTTTTTCATTATTTCTTTTTCCTGGAAACATTAACAATTTATACTAAATGGAAATGACTACAGATCCCAGGCATTTTCTATCAGTTGTTGTTTCTTCAGGCCTGTGTTAAAAGCTGTGTTTTCACCAAAGCTTACAATGTTTTCGATTTGTTTTAAAGGCAAAAAATGTTAGTTCTTAAGTGCTTAAGAAACATTCTAGACCAACTCTACAAGCCATTCAATTGTTGGTTAATTAAAATAGCACAATTATTTTGGAATTTAAACTGGAGAGTTTAACCCTAATTCAACAAGGCACTTAAGCACTGGCCTAACTTCATCCTGTCACACCTCGTAAGTTGAATGTGTGTTTACATTTTCTGCTAAACTGAGGCCTCTGCCAGCATCTTTTTTATCTATTGCACATATTATGAATTATTATCTGTTTTATGAATATGAGTTTATTCCACTTAATACTCTAGGATATTTCCTCCCTCTATACATGTGCTTGTGGCTTATACTGCTGAGCATTTTCTTCACTGACTGATACTTGCCATCTGCACTACAGTGTGCGTTCTAGTTAATAGACAAGAAAGAATAAAAATGAGCGTCAATTGTATAATTTTGTGTTATTCGTAGTCAGGGATCTGCTGTGTCTTGGTAGTGGCCAGCTGCAACACCAATGTATTCGGAGGCAGGGGTGGCTTGGCACATGATGTCATTGTTCATCCTTTGGAAACAAATAGTGCCACGCTGGTCTCTCTTCCCATAGTAGGGTTCCTTCTCTCCTCTTTCAGATCCTTTCCGCAGCCTCACTTCTTCTCTTTTGCTTTTCACCCAAAGTACACTTTATGCAGTCTGTGTCTTCTCTCTTGTATAACAGTAATTTCAATTTTAAAATTAACATAAAGTGGGATAATTTATGCAGTGGTTTCTTTCTAACTTGCGTTTTTTATTGCTTTATTATTGTTCTTTCTGCCCATGCTTTTTACTTGGATGTCTTTTCTTGTTTAACTGCAAATTGTTAGATGTTTGGACTGGGCTGTATTCTTATGATCTCTGCAAAGTGCAGTGCACAGTTTCAATGGATTATAAGAGCAGATGAACATAGGAAGACTTTTAAATCATTTAGATGAGTCAGTGTTATCTGCTTTCATAAAGAAAAAAATCTTCTCTCAAGGTACTTTTTAGAGGATGTTATTCTCACTGAGATGTGAAATATTCCCAAAACAAGATGAGTTATCGTTTGAGACACTAGTCCAGCGATGATTTCAAATGAAATAGTTTTACAGCAGGTGATGAAAAATATAAACAACCACTTAAACCAAAGATGAAGCGAGAAATTTGACAAGACCTCTCCTGTTTTATTTCTGACTCCAAATGTAATACTGGTTTTGCATATATATTTCCATGAGATTCATGAAGAGCAAATGCCTCTGCAAAATACAGTTTTTCTAATCTCATCAGAGACATAATGCTTATTCCAAATAACATAATCACCCATGCTGTAGGCTAAACTATCATCTACCTTTTTATCTAGATGCAAAGCATTCTAATGTCAAACTCTGGTAAGGTGACAGACAATATCTCTTGGTTTTGTACTAGAATTAAATTGTTTACGATTCATAGCTTCAAAAATTGACTCAGGCATCCCAAGCCCACGTGTACAATGTTGTGCTTTGCAGATAGACAGTTGTACAAACGGTGGCAGTTTTTCTCTGTGTATTCTGCAGAGGAAGGTATGAAACACAGTAACGTCACATCAGGTCATTTGTTCAGCAGATCAATACAGTGACTCACCAGAGACAGGGGTTTGTCTCCAGAGAGTCTGTTGTATGCACAGCATGCAATACAATTGAGCTGGTAACACACAGTGGATACTGTGTGTGGCTTAAACCACACATGCTCCTTGCCATGATCACCATTGGTTGTGATGGAAGGGCTTGAGAGGGCTGTGCTTCAGCGTAACTTCTCGTCTGCCTGCAGAATATGGACATCTGTGCCCTATATACACCCCTTGCCTAGGTAGCACACGTGTGACCAGCTGAGGGATGCACGCACAGCTTCTTTACCACCCATTCACTGCCTGCTACCCGTTTTCCTCTCTAATGTGCAATGGGATGTTAAGCCTCTTAGACTGGGAGAGCACAAGTCTGCAGCAGCTTTCCCACAGCCCCAGCCAGCCCCTTGCCGGAGGTGTCCCCTGGTGAGGCCAGGACACCAGGGAGACGAAACCCTTCATTTACGTGCATGGTACCACCGGTAGCAGGGCAAAACAGCTCCAGTGAGGGCCAAGAGTAGTCATGGTGTAAATGCAGAAATTTTCAGCATTCCAGTTTCTAGTCCTTTTGCCCTTGGTCAGGTACAACTTGCACTGTGGTAGGTTGCCATTAAAGTAGAATTCCCGATTTCAGTGTGGACAATTGTGGCTGTTGCTTTCAATATTATGTGTTTAAAAGTTTTCCTTTATGTTATGCAGTGAAGCCTTTTTAGCATAAACATTTATGTTCTTTTTCTCTGGAAATTGTTACACTTATCGTCACTTGCAGGATAGAAGAACAGCTGTTCTGCCCTTGCCCTGTTTTATCCTCAGTGTTCAGTGTCAATGTTTGTTTTCAGAGAAGGAAGGAGCAAAAAAAGTATAAAATGGTCCTTGCCCTGTACAACCCCCAGTCTCCAGCAGAGCATCATGAGCCACATTTCTCTGGTTTTCAGCATCATGAACATTTTCACACACCATAGGCAGCTGTGTGCTACATTTGGGGAGGCAGAGCATGTTGCAATTCATGCACTACTGATGGAAGGAAGAGAGAAAGTCCTGTGTGATCTGCCAGGTGGGAAATTGTTCTCTCTAATGCGCTGGCAGGTGCTTGATAGTATAGAGAAAAGGAAACCCTTCCTTCTCCCTCCTAACACCTGTAGCCCCTGGCAGATGCGCTCCTTGACTTTCTCTTCTGATCAGCTTGTGCCCAGCAGGCCACAGTAAGTCATCCTTGTCATTCCCTCAGCAAACCTGCTCTGAACCGAGCTTGGAGTTAGGTTTTTATTTAGGCGGTAGCAGCATCTGATGGAGCCAGCTAAGTCCACAGAGGTCCTGTGGGCACACAGTACCAGGCAGCTCCTGAGCATGTGCCTGAGCTGCTGGGTGGTGATTTACAAGATCATCCGTCTACCAGTTCATGGCTATAAACTTTCCAAATCTTGTTTGAAATTTAGCCACAAAATGGGAATACTCACCTTTTGTGTCATTAACATATACTGTGAAGATATGTATCATTGGTAATGTCAACGAAATGTGTTTTGAAAAAGGCAGCCCTGTAAGACACTTCATTGAAATTGAATTAAAAGTCACCAGGGGAATTACCATGAAATGTCCACTTATGCTGGGTGTTATTCTTGGTTACAGTCACTTTGCATATTTTATTTTAGGATGAATGATTTCCCTGTAGTAAAAGTAGAGTAGTAGGATTTCTCTTTCCTGGGGAGTTGGGATGCTAAAATAAGGTTGAAGGTATTCTGGCTGGACTTCGGTGGGACTTCACATACGGTTAAGCACACCCAAATACCCTCTGTAATTAGGATTTCAGAATTGAGCATGGTGCAGCTCAAACAATGTATTTTTCTTCTAAAATTGCAGTTAAGCTATAAACTCTAATGTCATAGATTAACTTTAGCACTTCAGAGAATTTGTTGTTATACATTTTTTTTCTGTCATAATTACACCGAGCATGGCATTTAGTCTTTCTTTCATTTCTCTTCCAGTTGGGTAGTGCGATGCTAGCTGAATAGTAAATAAAATGTATCAAAAATGGTGTGTCATTTTTCAGGTTTTCATGCTCGAATTTCAAATATTACAAGAACTAGAAATCTGTGATATTTTTGTTTATCTGACAGCTCCTTTTCTTATTACCGTGAACTTCGTAAACTTGTTATAGTGTATTTCTACCTCCTGTTAGCATCAAAACTGTCATAGCAGTGTAGATTAATACAGGATTGGCATTTAGCTTTTAGCTCTTTCATGCTACGTTTCCTGGAAAACAAACTTCTAGTGTTTTGGCTAACACTTAATCCCTTTATAGTTTAATTTTAATTTTAGAAGGTAAGCTGTGACATTTTTTAAACAGAAACAAAGAAATTATTCTGAGCACAGTTATGAATATAAAGCAAAAGGTAGTTAAGGGATGTACCATAATTCTGTTAATTCATATAAGGGGGAAAAATAAAATTGCAACTATTATCTGTTATTAAGTAGAGCCCACTGAATGCAGCCTAAGCGCCTAGTATCCTTGTCAGTTTTCAGATGGCTGTTCACCTGTTGTGTAGCATACTGGGTGAAGAGGCCTTTTTGAATAGATACTTATGCTTAGCATTAAAATGTAATTATTTTTGTCTTCCTGTTTGTCATGGTTTAACCACATCCAGCAATTAAGCACCACAGCTGCTCGCTCAGTCCACCCTGCTACCAGTGGGATGGGGAGGAGAATCAGGAAAAAAAGTAAAATTCATGGGTTGAGATAAGAACAGTTTAATAACTAAAATAAAATATTTTAATAATAATAATAATTGTAATGAAATGGGATATAACAAAAAGAAATCAGACCCATGAAAAGACAGGTGATGCACAATGCAATTGCTCACCACCCACTGACTGATGCCCAAGCAGCGATCCACCCCTCCCGGCCAACTCCCCCCTGTTTATATACTGACCGTGATGTTCTACGGTATGGAATATCCCTTTGGCTAGTTCGGGTCAGCTGTCCTGGCTATGCTCTCCCAGTTTCTTGTACACCAGCTTGCTGGCAGAGCATGGGAAACTGAAAAATACTTAACTTAGGATAAGTGCTACTTAGCAACAACTAAAACATCAGTGTGTTATCAACATTATTCTCACACTAAATCCAAAACATGCTGTACCAGCTACTAGGAAGAAAATTAACTCTATCCCAGCTGAAACCAGGACGGTATCCACACCTTATTCTATACCATTTATGTCATGCCCAGATCCTACACTTTCCAATACATTTCCAATTAATCACCACCACTGTTCCTGTCTTGCTTCAGTAGCTGTTAAATAGATTACAACTGTAGCATTCGCTACATATCAAGGTGCCATGCTTAGATCACTGGTCGGCCCGGACCAGGGAAAGAGACAGATAACACACACAGTGTGAGCACCAACTTCCGCCTTTTATTGCGCAGTTAATTCCTTTTATACTAACAAGGGGAGGTGGGGTTACAGGTACATCACAAGGCTGCGACTAACCCTCTAACTTTCCGTGACATCGTGAGATCTTCCGAACGCCGACCCCTACAACAACTATTAGTTTTAATTGTGATCTTACATTTCTATACATTTATGTTATTGTATAAAGCTGCCTTCACCAGTTTAACAACACCATGAGTTCTAGTTCTGGCTCAGAACTTAAATTGGGAAAGAAAATGTCTCTTGGATATTTCTCCATTACTATCATTCTTAGATGCATCAGTTGAAACGGTTTCATGCATTTTTAAAAATTCTAGGTAGGACAGTTGTTTTCAGAAGGAAGCATTTTCCAATTATGTCTGCAAGCTTGACCTGGCAGTATGAGGAACATACAATCAAATTGGACCGTGAATGCAAAAAACATTGTTCTTATTCATTTCCATTGTCTATGCTAAAAAAAGATGGAAAAATTAAACAAAAATACTAAAGGACTTATTTCACTTTGTTGTTGTTTTAAAAGCATGATTCCTTGTAATCAACATAAGGAACAAAAGTTTTATAAAAATAAGGACATTTACAAATCTTGCCATGTTTTCCTGAGGTTGCCCTCTGAGGCCAAGTGGGTAGAGCATCTAGACTTCCATGGACTTCTACATGAGCTTCCTCCCTGCCCTGCTGCTTCATAGTGCAGAGACAAAACAGGCCATTGGGGTGTTTCTTTATGAAGGCTTTAAGCACAGTTGCTTAGGAACACTTCTCTTTGCATACGATGTTCCTCAGCCCCAGTAGCGTGAAGTGCTGCATTAACAGTGCCACCTGAGCATAAGCAAGGCTGTAGCCTGAACGAAGGCTCGTCTGGCTCCAGGTGGTCTCTCGCACAACGGGAGCTTGCAGATGCTTGGAGAATGAAAGGAAAAAACAGGGCTATAGGGTCCCGACTAGGTACGTTAGAAAAGGCAGTGGCAGGGTCCCATCCGTGTCCCACCATGCCGGCTGTTCTGAAGGAGGACAGCCGCACCATTTCACACGTGCAACGTGTCCTCTGTTCTGGAGCACGCTGGCCAAGGAGGCTTTGCCGTACTGGTAGTTCTTGCTGCCTCACCCACTGCCGGCTGGACACGAGCCTCGTCCCTCTTCCCAATGTATCGTTTGTCCGCCACGTGCGTGGTACCACTTGGAGTACCTTGCGGAGTAGGTGAGAGGCAGCAGAGCCGAGGGTGAAACTTCAAAGCGTCGCTGAAGGGTGTTGGCTGATGCGTGAATAGCAAGAAAGTCCTTGATGGGAGCACAAATCTGTCCTTGCCAAAGTGCAGCCACCAGTCTGTAGACAAAAGGAGGTTAGCTGAGAATAACTTGCAAAAGACTGAGGACATTTGAACGTATAGGTCCTAGGGTGGTATGTTCATAAAGCTCTATATCGTTTAGTAAAACCTGCAGTTTTACTAAGTTCTTGCAAGAACATTATTGGGAGGCCTTATTAGACTTACAGGGCATTTACCATAGCTTTATTAACATGTGTGGTTTTTTAATTAAGATATGGCCTACTTGAGGGAGCAACTGAATGGTTCCCTAATGAATTCGTTACATTAACTTCCTTCAGAAAGCACATCTGAGCCTAACTTAAATTCCTCCTGCAATTAATTTATGTAATTTATTCTAGTAAGTGCTGTAGTTTTTCTCTGTAATTGTTCTCTGAATTGACAGGTTTAATTTCATGTAACTTGAGAGGCTCCAGTACTGAGTTTGCAGTGCTTCATAAAAGTTGATATTACATGTTGTGCAGTTGAATTTTGCCAAGAAGAAGGCAATAAAATATTCCCGTAAAATAGAAACATCCCAATGACAGATATTGAGGCCAAAATGTAAAAAAAAAAAATTACTCTCCAAAGGTAGGTCTCAAATCCATATTTAGTCATGTAGGTAAGTGGCCAGATTTTTATGCATGCAGCTTCAGAGCTTGAGATCCAGTGAAGTACTTAGCCATGCGGACTGTGCGCGCCTTGCATGCCAAAGAGCAGTTTCCAGAAGAGGTTCCTACACTTGAGGCCAACAACAAGCTTTCCAAGCACACTGCTGGCTCTTGCCATGCCTCCCCAGTGAGCTCCAGAGATCGCAGGATGTGCCCCTATATAATAAATGTCAGATCTGTGCTGAAGTGCCCATGGAGACATACACGTGCAATCCCTGGATGCTCAGCACTGCTAAAGTTTGAACGCTTATTTAAAAGCTGAAGTGGAGATTTAGGATTCTAAATTTAGTTACTCTTTAAAAAAACATCCTTGGCTTTTCTCTCAAATGGGAGATGTTTGTCGTGATTAAAATAAAGGACAAATTGCACCTTTGCCAGTCGCAATACTAGCTTCTGTGGTTTCCCTGGCGGTGATCAGACCCTCTCTCCTCCCATCACAGACACCACATCCAGACTTCCACTTGGGCTGCATTGTGCTGGTGACTGCCCTGGAGCATCCCTGTGCGCCGCTGTGTTTTCATTCTCCGTGTGCCAATCAGATCATAAATGACATTTATAGAAATGCAGAGCTGACATTCTCTGTTGTGTGGCTTTGCAGATAATCCCTTTGATTTATTCTGAAGTTTCAGACCTCAGCTGGAGCCCTACAGTGACCCTCCATGCAAACCTTGGTTTCAAATAGGTTCAAAGCAGATGTTGCTAACAATTGAGGGAGAAAAAGATTCTTCTTTGATTTTTAACACTGTATACATTTTCCCTCCCTTTTCTAATGTTTTTCCTATATGCTTGTGGTTTAACCCCAGCCAGCAACTAAGCACCACACAGCCACTCGCTCATTTCTCCCCACCCAGTGGGATGGGGGAGAGAATCAAAAAAAAGTAAAACTCATAGGTCGAGATAAAGACAGTTTAATAGGATAGAAAGAAAGAAAATTATGACGATGATGGTAATAATAATAAAATGACAATAATAATGATAAAAGAATTAGAATATACAAAACAAGTGATGCACAATGCAATTGCTCACCCCTTGCCAACCAATGCCCAGTTAGTTCCTGAGCAGTGATCCACCCTGCCAGCCAACTCCCCCCAGTTTATATACTGGGCATGATGTCCCATGGTATGGAATACCCCTTTGCCCACTTTGGGCCAGCTGCCCTGGCTGTGTCCCCTCCTGACTTCTTGTGCCCCTCCAGCCTTCTCGCTGGCTGGGCATGAGAAGCTGAAAAATCCTTGACTTAGTCTAACCACGACTTAGCAACAAATGAAAACATCAGTGTTATCAATATTATTCTCACACTAAATCCAAAACATAGGACTATACCAGCTACTAGAGAGAAAATTAACTCTATCCCAGCCAAAGCCAGGACAATACTGCTATTCTTTGCTTTCCTCCTCCCCTCTGTTTAACTTTCTGCCTGCTAGCGTTTGCAGTCTGTTATTCGGTGCTGTGTGGACTGGCAGAAGGGCTGATCGAGTCCAGGGCTCGGAAACCCTGAGTTCCCTCCCTGGCTGTGATGCTAACCTCTTGGACACCTCGGTGGAGTTTCGACCTCTTCACCTTTGGTGCACAAATAACTTGCCTCTCCCGAGGAGGGCTGGAGGGATGGAGTGGTTTTGCAGTGGTGCGGTCCAAGGTGAGTTCAGGCTCCCAGGTGCAACGAAGGGCTGAGGCATGACTGGGGCAAGGGGCCATCGCAGGAAGCGGGGAGGGAAGGGGGAGGGTGAGAAAAGGAGTTGAATCGGGACGACGGCTTAGAAATCTGCTGTGGTTGCTGGTAGGGAATGGAGCAAGAACGTCTCGAGGCTGTGGGTAAGGACAGGTTATCTCTGTGTTTCTGCGCCTGCCCCTTCCCCAGCTGACAAGCTTCTGTCCCTCTGTGCCAGCAGCACTGACACACTGCTTTGCCAGGCCTTCAGCAAAATGAACGTGGATTTTTTTTTTATAACTTTCATACATTTTTTTACTAAGTGCCTATTTTCTTGGGATTTTAATTCACCTTTGAACAGCAGATACCATTTTGAAAAATCTTTCAGCTTCTCCCCTGTTTCTTTTTACCCTTCTTTTCCTCTAACCCAAGCCGTAGCACCCAAATCACTTGCTAGTGTCAGAAAACCCAGCCCTGTTTTGAACTCGGCCCACTGTAGTGTTGACTTGGCCTTCAGCCTTGCAAGGTTGCCCAGAGGCTTGCTGCTCGCTGCCAGCAGCACAGACGTGGCTGCCCCAGCCGGCTCCGCACACACTCTGGCCGGGGATGTGGAGGACCGAGCGAGCGCAGAGCAGGACCCTCTGCATCCCCAGGGGTAGGGACCTGCCGTGTGCTGCAGGGAAGCTGCCACAGGCACCGCTGTGTCTGTCCCCTCTGGATGCTCTCTTCTCAAGGGCTGGGGAATGCACCTCTCTTCCATAATCCCCCAAACTAAAATGGAGTCAATTCTCACTTTTCACCTTCTGCTGATGTTGCTATTGGGAAGTGACAGATGTCTTGTATTCTGGCCCATCCTTCCTTGTCCCACAGTGTTACAGTCGCTTACCAGCTTCCCTTTTAGATGCAGCAGACAGCACAATTTAATACAAATCAGATTTAAGAATAAACATTCAAAAGCATGGCAGAATCCATCAGGAAGAAAGGTGAGAGGAGAATCACACAAACTTCATCCCAGTTTGGGTTTTTACACATTTTTTTTTCCCTTGCAAAAACCAGCCATGGTCTGTGTAACCATATGCATTCGTACCTACTTTTTCATAACAATCTTAATGCATGACTATATTGAAACTATTATAAAACACATGGCTGTGGGTATACATATGTATGCTGTTAGATTTATTTGCTAGAAAAAGAAGGGCCCTCATTGCTATGCTATCATCCAAAGTATAAAAATAGAAGATTTTCATTAGTTTAATATCCCAGTGCTGTATTTTGAGTTCTGACCCTCAAGGCACCCTGTATCTCTGTTCTTCCTCAGTCTTTTGCTGACAAGCAAATTAACTCTGCATATCTAGAAAATAGCTTGCATAATGTTGGACTTCCTCTTCTTCAAAATACCAGTTTTCTAGTTTAGCCCATGCTTCAGTGTGTGCTTCCAAAACGGCTTGGCTACTCTGCCACTTCCATTCCAGGGTTTGCAGGGTTTATATTGTACATGGGCAGGTTTTCTGTAAATGGGCTATGGAGAGAGCCTAAGTTAATACCAATAAAACAGCGTAAACTGCTGAACTTTCAGCTTTCCTAAATTTTTAACTTTGTAAGAATTTTAGCCTTTCAGTGATGTCTTGGAAGTATCAAAGACCTTCACAAAGTATTAATAATTATCATACTGCTTTAAAGAAAGAACAAGTTTGTTTATGACACCTGGACCACATACCAAAAGAGACAAAGCACAGTGAAAGGTTTTCTGATATAGGTCTGAAATTCTCATTTGTTGCATTCAGGGAGGGAATAATCAATCACATGCCACTTTATAATTATAGATCTCGTGGGTTCACAATGTCTGTGTCCTTGTCTTAAAGCATCTTCCTTCCTGTTTCAGAAATCAGTGCAAAAACTGGTCCAATTTAGTTTCTGGGTCACTCCAAACTGTGGAGAAGAGCATCTCCATTCTCCTTTCAAGCTTCTTGTGAAAATGGATTAGTTCTGGTTCTAATGGTTATGCAGATGTGTAGCTTAAGAGGAGATGTGCTCACTCTGATGAAAAAGTTCAAAAGTAGGTAAAAACTAAGGGGCGGTAGCCTCATCCTGTTAGGCACTGAATGCAGCTCTGGACAGTCTCACTCTCCTCAAATTCAGCACAAGTGGATGGAAGCAGAACAGAAGCAGTATCAGTGAGGTCGGGGACCACTTACCACAGAACTGGGTTGTGTTCTTCTTGGGATAACATCAAGATCTCGGATACATGCTTTAAAATCTTTAGTCCTATGCTGGTTAACAATGATTTTCTTTTTTCCACAACTGGGCTTCTTCAAGTCGGACAGGAAATCCCCAAATTTCATTTAAATGCCTTTTCCCCTGTATAATAGGGCTTGGGATTCAAGGGAATTCATTCAGCATGCTCTCCAAATGCCATTTAACTTCCCCTGAAAAAACAGTAACAGGAAGAGTTGTTTTAATTAGCACATGAGCTGTGCAGCAGCTAATGTATTCCACCTCTTCATTGTTGTAAAAGGAACAGATTTCTTGGTAGCATGAAGCGGGCAGAGAAGAGGGATTGTGTTCTGCTCTCCATATGCGCACACAGCCCCATTCACAGGGAAGGTGTGAACGGGAGGTGATTTGTAGCCGCCTGCCATTTGTACAACACAAGCTTCTGTTGTTCTCCAGCTTGGAGAGAAACCCAGCTCCCCTCTTCAAACTTACTGCAGTGTGACAGGTAGGCAGCAGCCTTCAGAGAACCTGTGGTTTTGTTATTAATTTCAACAATAAGGGATTGCAAAGAAAACTTTTTTTTTTTTAAATTTTCATTTAAAAAAAGAAGTGGATGTCAGGCTGGAAAAAGAGAGCCATGACATCCCCAGATGTGACATTTCTTGATCAGAAGTCCTAAGGAAGCCACATTTTAGAGAAACCTTTGAAAGTATGCCTCTTTTCCCCTGTCTGGTCAGCCTTAAACCGGCACTGGACCGGAGCTTTGACTCCCAGTGCCCCACTGGCTCCCAGACTGGGTCCAGCACCACGCTCTGCCATGGAGACTGGAAGCACACATTGAGCCCCTGCCCCAGTGCTCCTTGAGATATGCTCCGGTGTGCCGGGAGGCACGGTTGAACACGGAGGGTGAGGATCTGCTGGCCCACAGCCCAGCGCACCGAGGCTCCTGTGCCTCTCGTTTTGGTTCTGGTGACGGTGATGAAGCAATGTGGCCTGATAAACAGATAAACAGATGGTGAGGGTGAATGATTCCATGGCCTCCAGCCCATAAGTGTGTCAGCACAAGCTGTAAAGGAAAGTCTGAGCTCCAGACAGCATCTCCCTGGCAATGAGGTTCGAGCGGTGAGTGACGTTACAGAGGCTGCGCTTTGCCAAGAAATTGCTCAAGGGAAGATTGACCCAGTAACAAAAAGCAAAGTGGGATGCGCTGGGCCAGGCAAGGTGAGAAGAATCTCGGGGTCCTCCAGACACAAAGCCAGACCGTGTCCACTGGAAACTGCCCTGCAGTTCCAGAAGTGGGAATTGACAAGCTGATTTGAAACTTCTTGGTCAAAACGCTCTTGTTAAAATAAAGAGAGAGAAAGAGAAGTGATGCCAACAGGAGAAGGAAACAAATATTTCTTTTCATGACAAAAATAACTGTGGGGCCAAAGCAAAAGGCTTTCAAGTGGTGCAAGAAAATAAACAATTAAGAAAAAAAAAAAGAGTGTGCACAGCAAAGCAAACCTGATGTGATTTTTACCTTGCCTGAACTTGTTCAACATGGGGGACTTGAGTTCACTAGCAAAAGGAAACATTACAGAGGTGGCTTGGCCAAAAGCAATGGCTTTTGCTGATAAAGGATTGAAGAAGAGAGGACAAAGAAAATATCGCTACTTATATTAGCTAGGAGCTAGAGATAATTAGTTATCTCTAATGTGGCTAAAACAGAGAAAGCGTGTCTCTTGGAGAGGACAAAATCTAGTAATACGATAATGAGATATGGCTCTTTTGATTTTCATTTGCAAAGTGCTTTATAAATGTTAACTATTAAACAAGCACAGCCTCTGAGTTTGGAGCTAACAGGGACTGCACCATTTTCTCATTCCTGTTTTCCCATGGGCAGGGTAAAAGCACACTGACAATACAAGATCTCTGAATATTTTGCCTGTGCTAGTGATAAATATAAGCCAGGATTTGTTACCTCAGACTTTATTTATTAACCTCATCTGTCCAGGAGGTGTTCACTTTCATTTTTTTTCAGCGGTTGGACACTGTTCCCTTGCACATAAACCAGCACAAGATCACTTGCAGGAGCCATCTCTCTGATTTCAAGAGCACAAGTGGAGTGGGGTAATGAGCTGCAGAGTGGGGTTTGTTTCACTGGCAACACGCAGGCTCCTTGGCCAAATGAAAAAGTAAACTTTGGTCAATCAGAGTATCAGAGCATGCAGATCTGGCACATACATAACAACAAAAATATTTCTGTAAGTTATTTTGCACTTATTTTAAAAAAATTTAATAATATCAAGAGCCTGCCCAAAAATATATGAGTGTCTGCCTTAGAATTACAACATGGGAGTCACCGAGGGCCAGTTTGTGTTCGTTTCGTTGCTTTGTGGGTTGTAATGGCATAAATCCTCAGCAGCTTGGTTTGATGTAGCCCTGCAGAAGTACAGTCATTTTTTATCTGTTCTGCTGCACCATCTGAGGATCCGACTTGGAGCCTTTCAACAAATAATATTCAGACAAATGAAAGCTCAGTGTCTAATCACCATCTTGTAGGAATAGTTTCAGACCTCTATAAGTGTGTTTGCATGTGTATATATTATATATATTCTGCTGTACAGAATCCAAAGATGTGAAAGAGTGATCCAGATTAGCTATTACAAATTCCCTGTAAATTTTGAAAGTACCACCTTTTTTGTTGTTTCTTTAGTGCATAAGGATTCTGTCCTCTGTCAGTTGTAGAGAAAAGTTTGTTCAGAGTCCCCCCACCCAAAAATTCAGGTGCCTTCACGACAGTTTGGATGCCTGTTTTCAGTGCCAGGCTCTGCTGGTGCAGCACGATGCAAGCCGGTGCCAGTGGGTGCTGGGACCTGCAGGGAGACCCCATCCTCTCAGCAGGATTCTGCACAGACATAGCGGTTTGCCAGTGCAGGACCGATTGTGGGACCGGGGGATGGATGCACAAACCACTACAACAGCATCCCCCAGAGAAGACACGGCCGATAAGCAGGTGTGTGTGTTTGTGTGTGCGTGTGGCAAGAAGGGTTATTTTGTGATGGATCTTCCGCCACAGGGATAAGGAGTCAAGCGAGAAGAGAGGCAGGCAGAGATGTCAAAAGGTGTAGAGCTGTGTTGACAGAGCAATACAAATACCAGGTGACCCAGTTATCTCTCACTTGGCTAATTCTCCTCAGCAGCTCGGCTGAGAAAGTATTTTTTCAATGCTTCTGTGCAATATAGGTCCTGTGATGAGGGGGATGGAGCCAAGGCTAAGAATTTCTCTTTGCTAAGGCACTGCCTGGCCACCTGGAGGGAACTTTTACATGGTACTGTAAATGGAGTTTGCCCTCAGTGGAAGATAAGCATTATATCTTAGCAGAAGTCCTTTGGAAAAATACATTAAAAGTAATAACTGTGCCGCTTTGAGGAATAAGGACTTTTTTATAGTAATACAGCTCTTTCCAATGTGTAGCTATCATTTCCACTGTATTTAGCACAGACTCTTCCCATTTGTCTTGTTGCAAAGGTAGGAAATGCATTTGGAGTCAGCAGGCTCCCAGCCGGGTCCAGCGTACGATGCCTGTGGAGCAATTCCCCTCTTCATGGCTGTGTCACCCTGAGGAGACCAGCAAACCAGCTGGCTCCTTTCCACCTGGGGCTCTTCTTCGGGGTCTGCTAGCATGGGATCTTCTGTTTGCTGTGGAGAGCAAAATATACCCTGGCCCGATGAAATTGCTGTACAATTTCGGTTACGAATGTGTTTAGAGAGGTGCTGTTCACTTTGCTTGCTGTGTAGGGTTTATGCCTTCTTGCTTAGCTGCAGAGACCCGTGCCATGCTGAGGACATGCTGTCTAACAAGCCCCTGAGTTTCTAGAATATAACATGATGAAACTAATTTAAAATTTCCTCCTGGTTATCCTTTTCCTACTGCTTATTATCAAAAGACTTGAAAGTTTTTCACTCACTCAGATCCATGTTTTTTTATTTCTTTAGGCTGTGACTCATCACTGAACCTGACATCTCAGAAAGCCACAGATGCAGTGGATGATATCTTTCAGTCCCTCAGGGATATTGCAAGAGCTCGAATGCACATGAAACAGTTTAATTCCATACATAATGCAGGCAGCAACACCCACCAGGCAAGTGGATCTTTCTTCTCCCTGTGTATGTTATTTCTCTAGGATGCTGTCACAATTACAGCACTAATTTTGTTGATGTGCTAATCTTATATGTGTTCTACCCATGTGGAAGATATTTAAGTATAGATTTTATAATCGACCTAATCATCAAGAACTTCCTCAAGTCCTTCATCTAAACTCGGGCATATCCGTGTCAATGTCAATAAAGAATTGTCTGAGGAAGAAATTTGGGGTTTGCTCTGCGGCACTGTGATATGACATAAATGCCGGTCAAAGGCAGGGCTAGGTCAAGACAGTTTGGGACTAAGACCCCTCATGACATAGCATAGCAGGATGCCCACATCCATACAGCAGCTATATTCCTGTGTATTTTCTCTCTCATCCCTATAAATGTGAGAGGCAGTCCCATTTGTAAACAGATGAAAAATTTTTTGTTTCTAAAATATGAACACATGAACTATGATATTACTATAGGTCATCAGGACTAATATACAGTAGTTTTCTCTCTCTCCATCTCCCCTGAAGTGTTTTAACTTTTTCAGTTAAAAATAGAGTTTTACAATGGAAAGCACATACAGCGATTTAGAGAGAGACCATAAAACTTGATTCTAGCCTTGAGCCAGAAAAAAATCCTTCCAAACTCATAAGTATGCTGTAGACCAGCAAAGGGATGTAGTTCAAATTAAGCATTGCTTTGTAAGAACAGAAATCAGGAGTGTTGCAAAATGTTGCTGGAAAACTAAGGTGGAGAAAACCTGTTACTGAAGTCTCCTAGCATTACAACCAGTCTGGTGTCTGAAACGGGGAAAATTGTTAAACGTTTAATACAGTTCAGTGGGGGATCAGTCAGATGATAAGAAAATACTCTCTAAAAGTTTCCTGGAAGTGTAATTAGCATCAGTATGTTCTTTGGATGTAACCCAGGTTGTTTGCTTAGGGCTAAGTGCTGGAACATATCAAGGGATGTATTAACACCTTGCAGCCCCCTAATCTGGCTATGCAATGGATTTAATTGCTTGCATAGGACCAACCTTCTGCTGAGGGCAGTTCAGGAGGTTTAGAGTAGCAGAAATAAGCAGGCAGTATGGTTTTTTCCATCATACATACAGCTCTCTACAAATGGACCTCTCTTTTGACTGGCAGGTGTTAATACATGGGTTGTGTGTGATCAGTTTAGCTCCTCTGAAGAAGTGGTGCCCTTCCCATGGCCATACGCATTCCCGGCCCAGCTCAATGCTATGGAAATGGGTTTAGCCTATAGGTGCTTTTCCACTTTATCTGTCAGGAGCTGGGAAGCCCACTCTTCTTGTTAAGACTCAGAAAAGGTTTCTGTAGATAAGTAAGTAGGAATTGGATAGCCTCTTAGAAGGACTTTTTGTAGCATTGACGTTTATATGTCTTACATAAAATGATAAATGTTTTCATCAGGTTATCAAACCAGTTCGGGTAGCAACCACATGAGAGGAGAGTATTTATTTTGCCTGATATTGTAACTACTGTTATTTTCCTTTCATCTTGATCTGAAGTATATTTCTCCCTCCTTCTTCCCTTCCTCCATGTCTCTCTCCCTCTCTCTTATCCTCCCTCCCTCTCCTTTTCTTGTTGTCTTTCCTTCTCTCTCTCTTTCTCTCTCCTTTTCTCCTTATAATCTTGTCTGAGGCATGTCCCTTAGCCATCAAACTTTTTAACAACTGTTTTAAACACAGTTTGTGTCCCAGCAAAATTTAAAGTTGATAAAAGATTCATTATATGAGTTAGAAATCATTGCAGCTATTGGGGCGTGTATAAAAAATAAAGTAAAAACTCCCTAAAAATATAATGGGCGAATTTCAAGTCATAATCTATCATAACCAAAAAAAGGTAAGTGATCTTAGTATCTGCCTTTTAGTATCTGTGTAGCCAAATTTGATCATTTTGAAGGGCACTGACTTTTGGTGCTGAAAATTTAGACATGAAAAATCATAGCACATTTTTAACATCTCTTAAGTACATAGTTTTGTCTGAAGTCAGATAACATTTTTCCTTTAATTTCATGCAGTAAGCCTCTCTGTTTAACTGTGATTTGGTCTCTACTCCAAAAATATTTAATTCCTAATGTCTTTCTGTTCCTCATCTATGAAGATATTAAACAGATTTTTATACATAGGGCTTCATGCCTGCATGTGTATTTTCAAACAGTTGTTTATTGCGTGACTAGATTTGACACAAATCTTGGCATGTTATCCTAAAAGATCCTGCAGCTCATGTCTGCTGTAATTTGCTTTGTTGGCTTAATTAAAAATTATGCACGTGTTGTGAGAAGAACTAGATGAGTTGTATAAATCTTCGTTGACAGGGTTGTATTAAAAAACTGTAAGTTTTGTTTCTCACTGTAAAGTGTTGGATGAAAACCATTTCTTTAATTACTCCAGAAAATTTTAGTTTCAAGCCAAGCAGCTTGCTTTTTATTTTCCATCCATTTTTATGTTTATCTTGCATGATGTCTCTTGTAGATGTCATTTTTACAGAATGAATGATGTTACACTTGATTCCCTTAAGAAATCTAGGGGATGATGTATACCTGGGCGTCCCAAAGGCAAACAAATGTGCTAATTTGAAAGCTGCTAATTTTCTAAGACTGTTGCACTTCCTGAAACTTGTGGTTCTGTTGCAGTTTGGACAAAGTTGAAAGCAGCAAAACAAAACTCCATCTGTAAAGCAAGTAAGGTCGAGTTTTCATTAAAGAGCATCTTTCCACAAGTCCCTAAAATTTTTATCTTGGAAACTTTTTCAGGATGGCAGAGTGGTTTAAACCTTGGTAAGGGAATGTGGAAATTTCTAGGCTACTAATTCATATTCAGCACAGGTTTGTGGACCCCGAAGAGGGTGCAGGGTGGATCCTTTGGAAGCAGATCTTCCAGGATGCTGACTATTTTTACCTTTACGTGTTCCACTTTTCCTGGTCCCTAACTTCTCTGAAGCTCTGACGTGCATATCGGTGGGGTTGTTTGGCCTATTTTTCTCAAGGCTTTCCACAAGTGGAAGTGTTATGTAGAGTGCCCTGGCCGTAGAAGCTGAAGGACTAACAGGGGCTCCTCAGCTCTGCTCTTCCATGCGGGACAAACAGGCAGGCTGGCCTCTTCCCAGCCCTGCTGACGTCCAGGCTTCAGTGCTGACACCTGTGGGAAGGCACGACTGGTCAGTAAGCAACCCCTCCTAAAAATCCCTGTTTAAGTGGTTGTAAAATCATCACAAAGGGAATGAGATCTTCTGGGTGCACGATGGGCAACAGAATGTCAACCGTATTGCTATCCCTTTCTGTACTACCTCCAAAAAGATTCCAGAGAAACTGGAAGCCCCCTTCCTTCCTTGCCTCCCTTTACTCATATAATACACATGGGGCAGAGTAAATGTGTGCCCGTCTTCCTGTCTTTTCAGTTTGATGGTGCACATCATTTGTGGTCAAGGTCACAAAGACTGCTGCTGCTTCGATAATTTTTTAACTCTCTGAATGGTTTTCTTTCTAGGATAATTATTTTTTTGTTACCTTTAATGGAAGTAAAATATTTAGAAGAGCAGTTGCACCAAGTCTAAACAGCTTTACTCACAGTGTGTTGTTCTTTTTGTGCAGGCTTCTTACAAACCACTGCTGAAACAGGTAGTGGAAGAGATCTGTAATCCTGATCGACCTGATCCTGTTGATATTGAGCACATGTCATCAGGCCTCACTGATCTCCTTAAAACTGGATTCAGCATGTTCATGAAGGTAAACCAGGCTTCCCAAGCTTATCTGTAAGATTTACCTGAGGTCATAGCATCATATGGCAGTAGCTGATTTTACGTATTTGTGTTGATATTGTTCAGAAGAACTTAAGGGGCGATTAGGAGAGTTAAATCCTTGCAGGGGGACTGGGAATACCTTGAGGCACCACACTGCAGGTACAGTACAAATGGGTAGCACCTGCTGAACAAAACAAGAGGAATGGAGCAGACTGGAGTCCTAAATAAGGGTGATACTGGACACCTAAATAAGGGTGATATGTCTGGGAGGAGGCTATGTGGCTTTGCTAAAGGAAAGTCTTACTTCACTAGCTTTCAGAACTCTTCAGAGATACCCAACAAGCAAATTGGTAAGTGAGTGCCAGTTCATATAACCTACCTGGATTTCCAAAAGGCATTCCGCAAGGCACCTCATCAAAAGATTTTAAGGACACCAAGCAGCCTTGAGACAGGAGGGAAGTAAGTATGAACAGTCAGGTCTCACAGGGGAGGAAGGTCATCAGAGGGGCTCCATATTCAGTGCCTTTTCTATAACTTGGTAAGGTTTAACTTGCAGTGGGGAGGGAGGAAACTTACTAGTCAAAAATTTCATTGTGGATGTTCATAGCATGTTTTAAGACAGTCTCTACAAGAGCTTACTCTGCTTTACAAAGTAGCCTATGCTAAGTGTTCATTAAATGTCTACAGAGGTGAAGTGTGGAGTAGCTAGCATGCTGTACATTCAGCGCTGTCTTACTGCGTATCCTGAGTTCTCCATTGAATAGTATTATGTAAGAGTATGAAGTATATTATGGCAATATGTACCTGTAAGCACCTGCATCTCTGCTAGTAAGAAAAATATCCTACTGTAAGGAATATATAACAGATGAGCAAGTGAACCTTTTGTAGGATGAGTATTTCATAGGCATCATCACATACCTCCCAAATGTGTCCGTGCTTGCTCCTTTAGTTTGTAGCCTAGTTTGTTGGCAAGTGTTCAATTATTACATGAATGAGTTTCTGACCAGCCTGTATTTCTCACGAGAGGATCTTCTCCACTTACTGCGCCATCAGCACTGTAATTATTTCATGAGCTTCCTTTTATTTTTATTTCTTCCTCAATGACTGAATATAAATGCCAACTCACATAAACATGCTTTGGTATGTAATGGACTTAGACATGTTCATCCAGGACAGACTTTTAAAGACACCTCTCATCCAGAAGTTGCTTCTCTGGTGGGTGTGTTTGTTTTGAAGCTTAGGGAAGGTGAAAGGAAAAGGCCTCCCTGCTGCAAGGATTCCTCTTTTGACTGCTGCTCTAGAACACACATGGTTTGTGATGGTCTGAGCTTGGTATCATTGATACCAAGTGCCTTGCATGGCAGTCTAGTTTCTGGTGATTGATGTGTTTTCCTTTTTCCAGTTATTCAGCTAAATTAATAGGTTTCTAGTTGGTCAGAAATACCAGATGCAGTGATGCTGGTGTCCTGGTTGGCAGAGATAGCCCTCGTGGGGCAGTAGAAGTTGTTTTTGCTGACTTTCCTCAGAGAAAAAGGCTGCGTTTTGTGATCTGCCATGAGAACAAACGGGTCCTCTGCCACCTTCCTGTTTCAGTTTTAGATTTTCACTGACCACTGTCACCCCGCTTTCCCATCTCCCCCTCTCCCTTTCCTCCACACAGATACATGTGCCAGCAAAGAGCCCTCTAACCATCAGCATCCTGAGGAAATGCAGTAGTGTGGGCTCGAAGCTGGAGAGAAGGCTGATGTCCAGCTGGGATGCTCTGCTAGCCCAGGGAACCATTCCTCCTTCTTCCTTCAGGCTCCTTCACTTGATGTAATGGGTTCGGTTTTTTCTTGGTTAATGTTTCTAATTGCCTGAGATAATTGTTGCCCAATTTTTTTAATGCATGGCATTTTGAACTGAAAGTGAATTTCACTTGGGGATTTTTGCAAAATGCAGATTTCACAATAAATGGGATTCAGAGGCCTCAGAAATGTCCCAGAACAACTGAACTTTAGAAGGATCCCAGAAGATACACATTGCTTTTGTTGCAGTGCACTTCAGTTCTTCTTCTGTATCACAGAAATGAGCTGTGTTTAGCTACATGCAGCCAGTTCCTTCAAAAGAGAGAGCCTTGGGTGGTTGTATTATCAAACAAAAAAATCTTGGCAGAAACTTGCATTCTTAATACAGCCAAATATTTTGTACCCAAAGTATTGTCCTCCTTCAAAACACTTGTGCATAGCATAACAAAATTAGAGATTCCAAGACCCTTTTCATTACAATTTTAATTTAATTTAGAGTTTGCATGCCTAATAGTATTTTTAATATGCATTTCTGGAATTTGTGGTTTGAACTTTAGTCTTCTGAAAAATAATAAGTTTTATATAGGCACCATGTGTTTGGATCTAGGTTTATTTTGACTGAAGGAAATGATTTGTCAAGACATTTTCTCTTTAGTATTGCCATGAAAGCTTGTGTTTTCTGATTAACGCTCTTATATTGGGTGTCCTTTCAGTGTGTCCAAAGTTATGCGTGCATGTTTATGATGCCTTTATTGTCACTAGGAAAGATATTAGGAAAGAGTGGCTTTATTCAATAGCAAGCTCCTGAAGTTCGAGCTCTTTGCATACATCTTGGGTCATTCAGAAGCTTTCTGAGATGGAGTGGAACTGTTTGCTCTGGCGACAGGGTTAAGAAGAGCAAAGATCCATGAAAAGGAGTAAAACGGTAATTCCTGTATTACCTTGAAGTGCCATAGCAGAGCGTTTTGTCAGCTTTTATCTTCACCATCTTTGCAAGCAGTTATTTCTTTAACCTTGTGTCACTGCCTACGGCAATTATGGCATGAAAAACTCTAATATCTTAGCAAGTAATAGCTCTATCTCACCTGCTTTGTAAGTAAATATTTAGGTCTTACTTAAACTTCTCATGGTGTTTGTAACAGGAATGGACTTTTTTTTCATTTGAGGTCGACACCATGTTATATGCAGATAGTGAGAAGCGAGTAGCCTGATGTGGGAAAGCGCATAAAGAAAGTCTTTGTAAGCTCTGCTGTATCCATTTAATTGATCTGTTGGCGTAAATGGAAAATTGCTCAATACCAGACCAGAATTGCAGGACACGCTGCTGCATGGTAGCATATATGCTATCTGTGCCATCAGTTCAATGAAGATGGCTAGCAAAGTGGGGGCGATTAAGAGAATAAACATCCAGTACACAAATACTCGGCTTACTAATACATCTAACTAAGGCTTTTTGTACTGGTTTCAACCTCCCGGGGAGTCGAAGAGCCTCCCGCCTGGGGAGCAGCACTGAACAGGGAGCCCTGTGTAATCAAAGGCCAGCTAGCCTGGAGAGAGAGCACGCCTTCCCTTCAAAGGGAAGAGTCCCTTCTGAAGGTTGCCGGTCAGAAAGCCTGACGGAGCTGCAGGGTGAAAAACTGCCCAAAGACTAAATGTAGGGCAGCCGCGACAAGGAAGAGCAGAAGACCTGTACCCTCAGGAGCTGGAGCCACAGGGATCAAAGATAGCTGCCGTGGTGGTGAAGGGCAAGGAACTGCGCTCTGCCCAAACACGGGCTGATGACCACTTTCATTCTGTCGAGCGAATGCTGTCATAAACCTACGCTTGTGGAAGAAGAGGGGGTGGAGAGTCTAAAAAGGAGCAAATTAAACTGTTCTCACTGTCACTTTTCAGAGCCAAACATTTGGCGTGTTTCATACTCAAAGGTGGTGTGACAAGAGCAATTGCACGGGCTCCACTGACATCACTCCCAAAGACTGGAGCAAGGCGTCATCTGGGGACCGTGTTTTATCACGAAAGAAAGAGTTTGCTAGGAAAGAGCAAAGTAATCAAACTTCTAGAAATGATTAAGAGGAAACTGATGTAAAGCATTACCTTCACGTTTAAAATTAAAATGCAGGTTTATAAAGTCTTAACTGAAGTGGAATGTTTGTGCCATTTTAATGATAATTGGGGAAAAATGAAACAAGTATTTTGTTTGAGCTAAAGTTTCTCTATATTAGTTACAACCCAGTCACAGAAGTATTGAAAACTCTGAAGTGAAACAAGCTAGAAACTGATTTTATACTATAATGGACCTGAATTATTTTCATTGGATGAATTGTAAAGGATTATTCGCTGGACTGGTGAAAACACATTACTTACAATTCTTTCCATTGCTGACCTCCGGCAGGGATTCTAGCATGTTTAGGCTGGACTCCTTGCTTCTACTGGGTACTAATTTACCCCTCATTCCTTAAAGCCTCATGCGTACGTGTATCCAAACTGTGTATCCACCCAAGTACTCTCCTCCCACTCTGGGAAGGGGAGGAAAGTAATGAAAAAAGAATGGAGGGAGAAGCCCTTAGGTCTCATGAGAAACTCCCCCAGGTTTCAGTTGAAGCCATGAAGACTCCATTTCCCTGGAAACTGTTCATTAGTTTTAACTGGGCATCATCCCCATTGATTTCCCTCTCAGCTACTACAGAAACCAGCATTCCATGAATATTTCTTTATGAGCTTCCTCATTAGTCTTCCTCCAGCAGGTCAGGGAGCCGATCACTGCTAGTCCGTAGGTTTGGAGCTGGACTGAGCAGCTACAAATAATGCTTTCCTTCATTTTACAGGTGAATCGCCCTCACCCTGGTGATCATCCTTTTCTGATCATCTTTATGGTTGGTGGAGTGACAGTCTCTGAGGTCAAAATGGTGAAGGATCTGGTAGCAACACGCAAACCTGGTACCCAGGTAAAAACAGCTCTAAATGTACAGTTCCTATCTGAACAAAGACTAAGAAAATTCATCAGAAAATGTTCCCTATAGCACTGGTACCAAGCCTACATGAAGCCACAGCCACATGGACAGGAATGGTGTTAGGATTTTGCTGTGAAACATATGTAGGCAGCAAGTGTTCAGGCACCAAGGGTCTGTTTTTCACATGTTAGAGTCAGCAATAGAAGTTCAAACTCAGGTTGGAGACTTCAGAACAGACTGGCGTTATTCTGAAGGAGCTTTCATCATGTCCAAAAGATTTGTTTCTTCATATTCTTCATAAACAGAAACATTCAGGCTCCCTGGCACTGCATTCATAGGACATAGTGCAGGGATGCTCAGAAGGAGCCTGCCAAGGGTCTGGGTACCATCTAGTGACATACCAGTGGTGATCCTAGAGACAAGTCAATTGGCATTGCTGAGGAGCAAGATAAATTAGCCCTGATACAGCTGTACTGGTTTCCAGTCCAGGCCAGGTATCTCTGATAGATACCTGACTGCTAGATGCCTTATGTAGCCTGAAGCAGGTGATTTGGAGAAAGCCCCAAGTCTCTGCAGCCCTTGGATGTGCTGTTGGACTCCTGGAAGGAGGATGGCTCCCACAGTGAAGCTTCAACAGCGTCCGTGCAGCTGGTCTTTGCCTCATCCACTCTCTGGCAGCAGCGCTTGGCTACAGCAGCTGTCATCTGAATGGAGTGGGGAGGGAGAGGAGGAGGAGGATGGATGGGCTATGGTGGTGTCTGAGATGTGAAAAATCATTGTTAACTGTGTGGAGGAGCGTGTACAAGAGCAATCGGGTATCTGCTGAGTAGTGCAGAACTACAGGGTAATCTAAAAACTGCAAAGAAGTGCTGTGCAACCAGCTGCATTGTAAACATAAGTCTAGTTTCCAGGGTGGCTTGTAAACATCTTGTTTTCAATTCCTATGGAATGCAATTTTGATTAGTGAGAAATCATTAGCAAAACGGAGCCAGCCAAAGGCTGAGCAGCCCCTGGGTTTGACATGTGTTTTCCACGTTTTAGTTGTCTTTGCAAGGCAGTGTCAAGCAGTATTTTATAAAACAGACTGCCATTTTTAGTGATTTTTTTTTTTTGATCTGATAACACAGTTCTCCCCAATTAGCCTATTGCTAATCTCCTCAAAAAAGCAAATAAAATTCTTTCCCATCTTGAAGGGGGATTGAGTTGTGACACACTGATGGACAAGTATAATCCACACCCGAAATGTATTAACACACCCTGAAAGATAAGCAGAGGGTTAACACATGAACTGGTTGAGAACTATGCAGGGAGACTTTTGACTGGCTTTCTAGAGGGACTTGAGGCTTGACAGTAGTGACGTGGGATCTGGTCTTGCTTTGCTTTGGCTTAACCCCAGTGGCAGGTCACCCTCTGAGGCAGATTCCTAAAGAATTTTAAGCTTTTACTGCATCTTGCCCTTTGTCCAAATGTGGTGTGTTAGAGGTGAAAGGACTAGGGGGGAGAGGTGGGAGGAGGAAGAGAAAGAAGAAAGGAAGCAGTTGTGTAAGTCTCTCTTATAAAAAAAGTTTATGAGTTTGTTGGATTTACCTGGATTTCTGCACTATAGCTGGGAATATGTGCCACCTGTTTGGGATTATTCTCTTTTCAAAAAGCCAGGCATTTGTCTAACTCGAGCCAGCATTTAACAGAGCTTTTTTGTGGTGTTCAGGCAATCAGGCTCGGGCATCAGGGGAACACTGGCCTCCCAAGTTCCTTCCAGTCAAACAAAGCACTGACATTTATACTAATTATTGGCTCTTGGAGAAATGGAGAGATGTGTGGGTGCAAAAATAAAGAATTGAGGAAAGTAACAGGAAAACTGACAGAATGCACTGATTACTTCAACAGTTGTTTGGAGTTGAGGCAAATGACATTTAAATGTGGAGTAGGAGACACATGTTTCCATCCACAGAACTGCTCTGCATCTGAATATGAATGACAAATTTATTTCTCATGGAGGAGCACAAAGGAATACAGCATTTCCTACGCATCATTTGTTTTTGGATGGTGGTGAATAGCTCCCCTAACCTAGTGAGAACTATCCTACTTTCAAAGGAAGAAATTACCTTTTTTTTCCACTTTAATCAGGAGAGTAAAAAAAGGGGAAAGAGCATGAGTGGATGTTTCACCCTCCTAACACGCACAACCATCTATGTGGTTGTGGCTGAGGCATACAGACAGATAAACCCCTCCAGATGCACCGTCAGATGTTAGCTGCATCCTTCCCTGCCCTCTGCTGAGGGGGAACTGCCCATTGCAGCGCAGTAGGTTGGGCCGGGAGCTCCTGGCTCCTCGGCTGCCATCGGGAGGGGTAGCCCTTCAGGTGAAGCATCAAAACCAGGCATGCTGTACCGAACAAGAAGAAGGTCTGCAAAGGAGATGCACTGTCCTGAAGGGACCTGCCTGGAGAAGAGATGGACATGACTTATCTGGGCAATTCCCCCCTTATCTTTAAAAATGAAGGAATATTCACATTTATCCCCCAGAATGAGCGCTCAGAGCTATTGGGGGGAAAGGAGGGAAGTCCCACTGTATTTTGCCGCATTCTTTCTCAGACACTGAAATTGCAGCTCTTGCTTTTCTCTCTGGGCTTGCTATTAGTTGCACGAATCCCCTCAGGGTTCAGTGGTGGGACTCCAAGAAGAAATTGCTTTTATCTGGCAGTGGCTATTGTTGATGTTTGGCTTGTACACCCAAAAAGCTTTGGTAACGTGTCCCCTCGTGTTTTTCAGAATTAAGCTGCGTGATAACAAAATGAGCACATACTGTGCTATAGTCTGATTCTCATGTAACATAAGTAAGGCAGTGTCAGCCTTTGGCATCTGCAAATGAAGGAGTTTTTCATCCATAGGAAGGAGAAGAGATAATCGGTGTCAGTTTGCCACAGATTGTGTGGGAGGACAAGGGAAGGGGAGAAGCGAGGGGGAGACTATCATCGGTACAGAAGGGATCTGTAGTAACTTAACTCCAGATTCCTTTCATTATTTGAAGTGAAAAGATGAAAGAAAAAACAACAAAAAAAGTTGAAATGCAGCACTACCACACATTCAAGCCATGTGATGAAGAGCACAAGTGGTTTGATAGCTACTGCAGGAAACAGACACACAGACATACTCTGTTGTTGATGCTCGTGCTTCCTCTCCTCAGATTTGCACTGAAGAAGCAAATTCATTTTCAAGTAGGCTAATGAGACAAATCTGCCCCCCCGTCCCTGCCTGCAGGCCTGACCCTATGGACACTGCTGAACTTGGGGCTTTGTAAGAGCAGCGTCCCACAGCTTCGACCGTGGGTTAGCTCCACACAGCAAGAGCGTACGCCCTCGCTCCTTGCTGATAGCTTTGCCCTGCAGAGAAGCCTTCATGGTAGGCACCTGCATACTGGTTTTCACTTAAGAAAAACAGATACCTGCATCGAGCAGCATGTGTATCATGGTTGTAGTGTGCGACCGTTTCAGTCCTCAGACCTGTCTTGGATTTAAAATTTGAACAAACAAAAGTGATAGCATCCCAAGAGAGCTCAAGGTTGAGCTTTGGTCCCGATGTGCAGAACAGCCTGTGCCTGGTCTGAAGAGATGGTTCTGAAGAGGGACTGTGGCTCCCCACAGCAGGCCGGCGGCACTTCTCTGGTGCTCGCCTTACCTTCAACTGAGAGGAAAGAGGTGTCACTCAAAACTGTGCTATAGGAGAGGAAACCCCTGCTTCATCAGCTGGTGCCTCACAGTAAACACAATGGCAGTCACAACAAATCACCGGGTAAGATGTGGGTAGAAATGAGTCAAAGCACACATTCATTAAGAGTACAATGCTACCAGTCATTATGCTCCTTAAAGTGATTTAACTACAGTTATTAGTGAGCAGACAGTTTCACTGGGCAAGTTGTATTGCCCTGTCAGTAAACACCAGAAACACACAGCCTGTCTAGTGCGGAGTGAAGCAAACGGTTCGTATCCACGGCTCATTAGTACTGCGATCAGTCTTAATCCCCTCATTTTGACTTGTTGTTTCTTGTCCCCCTTCTTTCAGGTAATTGTGCTCTCCTCCGAACTCCTGACACCACGTAGTGCTATTGAGTTGTTGTTTGCCACAGACCGTCTGCAGCCTGACACCGATATCTGACAGGGCAGGATCTGCGGAGAAGATGAGTGTGTGCCTCAGCTGGAAACATCAAATCCCTGGTCTGTCGCTTTTCCCAATAGCCTTCCAAAAAATTGCATGTCCCCTGCTGCGGTTATGGCTCCAGCTGAAACGGAGCGAAGCAGCTGGGTATCTGGCTGCAAGGGAACACGTGCAGCTCACAGGCAGCTCTTCAAAATGGTCCAGTTGTCCAGCGACAACTCCCCCCTCCTTAATAGTAACACCGTGCCATGCTGAACCACCCCAGCCCCTCTCTGCGTGGCAAGGATGATTGCCTGTCATAATTCCCTAGAAAAGGAGCAGCTGAGGACCAGGGGATGCTGAATTTGCACTCTCCAAGCAGTACGTTTTTCCCTGACATTTTCGCTGGGGTTCCTTATGGTGGGAAATGCTGCTGAGGGAGTGAAAGGCTAGCAAAATCCACCCTCTCTGTCATGTTACCTTGCAAAACACGTGTGCCTTATACAGCATTAACCGCCTCTGCTCTTACTTTGTCCCTCATCCCAGAGAGATGACGGACCACAGCCCTGATTTAGCTGGCAGAGCAGCTCCCAGTCCGGTGATGCTCTCCCAGTGGGACTGGTAGAGGCAGAGAAGCAGAGAGCCAGACTCAAGGGCTGGGTTACGTGGCTGCTTCTCTTTCGGCTTCCCGTTTCCTGCTCTAGTTTCTCCACCTACAGTCCCAGGAGAAGAGACTGTTTCTGATGGCACAATTCTCTGTAGGTTTACGCGGGAGGACATATGGGCTGTGATGATTTGATGATAACCCTGGAAGAATCCTCCCCTCACATGCATTTAAAAAAGAAAAAGAGAAAAAAAAAAAAAGCATGATCCCATTTTCAAGAGGCCGCAGCGACAGATTCTTTCTCGAGCTAGATTTCTGAACAGCATGATTAGAGAACAGCTTTTATTTTTAATGTATGATCACGAAAGACCCACTATCAAATTTTCCTTAAAAAACTTTGATACAATCTGTGATGAAAAAGCAGCAGCCAATAGAGATTGTGATTGCATATAGCACCAAGACTTCCGAACTGGAACATAAAATGGTGGAGCTCTAAAGCTGCATCCTCTTGCTTCATCCAAGGGATGCTAAGACTACAGCTTAAACCGAGATGAGAATGTGAAATTATAAGTGACATTCACTCTATCATAGCATTCTTTATTATGCCAAAGGAATAGATTAAATGGGAAGTAGCTTTTTAACCTTTGTTCACTAGCTAGCTTAAGTTCTCTTAAATGTTTATAATGGTCTTCAGCAAAGGGTGCATTTTGATTTAAATTCACTTTTGAGTGGCTAGAAGGAAACAACAGACCCATTATAAAGCATGGACAATGTTGCCTCTATGGAAAAGAGGTTTATAAGAATGACTATAGAATGGAACTTTGTGCTATAAAAAATGAGAAGTATTATGAGATTGCAATTTTAAAAGCTCAAGAAACAGTTTGAACAGAGCAACTGTAAAGCAAATAGCCAGTCTCTTGGTTTCTTCTCTGTCCTTCTGTACTGTTTAATCTTAGAATATGGATGTTTTGTAAATTCTATAATCAATAAAGCAATGCTCTTACAATGCTGAACCTCATACATCTTCTCCTTCTTTCCTAGTACACAGGGCTACACATGCCAGGACTGCGTATTCCTGTGACCCATTTTTCTTTTGCATTATTTGATTGCCCCTAAGAACCTAGACCTTCTGTCTTCGGAGGTATCCTTAGAGGGGTTTCCACACCCTGCTAGTAGCAGAAAGGCTCTCCTACATCCAGTGGCCATTGCTGGCCAGCAAGTTCAGGCACTCGCACCTCTTGAGATGCTGCTGCTTTCCTGAGATGATGGAGGCTGGCAGTTGTGGTCTTCTCTCCCTCGCCTCTCTTTCATCAGATGCTCTCAGGTCTCTGACTTGGCCACCTAAGGACATTCTGTATAGGATAGTGAGAAGGGGGGTGTGTGTCTAAACAGACACTGGTGCTCTTGCTTTTCCTGTGGGTCAAGTAGCTCTGACTGATGCAGAGACTAGTTTTCCAGCTCACACTTTGGAGGAATCTTTTCAGCCATTGTGGCCACTGCGGTGGCAATGGATGCTGGGACTCAGCCACCATCTCATACTCAGTAGCTGAAGAGATGAAAGAAGAATCTCACAAAATCCTGCTCTTCTTTTAGACCAAGACTGGAGTGGAGCCTTCCCAGTGGCCCTAGTGTAATAGTTAGCTCCTTATTTGTAGGAAATAGCTGTAGTAGCTACACGTAGCCTGTGCTCAGGGAAGAGACCGGGGAATTAGAAGTCTCTTGCTAGGTGCATGTGAGCAGGAACAGAACAAGAGACTTTGCTTGGGCAGGTGCAGGACCACTTAGCACGGAGTGTCTAAGCCCGCTGCGTGTGACACTAAACGATACTCAAAAGGTAACAGAAGGACAAAACACAAAGCCACCCTTGGCAAATGGGTTTACTACTATATTAATAAGCTGAGCAGTATTTGGTAATAAGCTCAGACTGGAAGGGCAAGCTCAGTTTTATTCACTAGTCCTAAGTCACATAATGATAGTAGCTCATGGTCAAAAAGATTATCATCAGCAGGACCTTGTCAGGGTTTCCCTGCACCAGGTTTTACAGCTGTGTGCTAACCAGGTGAGCCTGTGCCACAGTCACCCTACTCCCAGCGCAAACATCTTTCTCAGGAAGTTTCCCAGTAAAGCCACTTTAAACATGAATATAGTTGAAGACTTGTAATTTGATTAAGTTCATTGAGATATAGCTCAATACATAAAGGTCTCTTTTTTTTTTTTTTTAAAAGACAGTGGCAGTCACTTACATAGAAGACTCAGTGTTCTTCCACATTTTGACCTACCTCACACCATTCCTTTCTCACTGGGAGGGGTTTTTTTTGACAAGGGGAAATGAAGAATCCCATTTTAATTTGAAAGGTCTCTGCCTTATTCAGTTCCTCTCCTAAAAGAGTTTCTTAAAAGGAAGTTGTAAAGCAGTTGTGAGAGCTCCCCCCTGGGGTTTATGCTAATAAAGCAACAGTATAGGCAGGAAAGGCCTTCTGACTGTTTCTGTAAAGTATGTTAACTACCTTGAGAAACCTATTACTTTGCCTCAACATTTCACTGGTTATTACCCATTGTTTCTCACCCATGAAGAACACACAAGAAAACATGCAATTCAAAAATTTAATGTTGAACCAGGCAGTAAGAATGAAAAGTCCACTCCCTATGAGGAGTAACTGTACACAAAATAAATAAGTTACAGTTTAAACAAAAGCACAACTGGCTTTTTAAAGTGCATGTGTATAAGGCCTTTAGCCTGTGAACTCCATTGGCTCAATGTAAAAAAAAAAAATTATATATATATAAATCTGCCATGTGTTTAAGGATGAAGAGGGACTGGCTCAGCTCAGAACAAGCCACCAGCTTCATTGCCTAGAGCCAGCTGTGCTTCACACCGAGCTGAATCACAGCCACATTCCTTCTGTGCCTTTCGCACACAGAGAGGTGTCTTACAGTGGCAGCTCTAATGGACTATCAATCCAACTCCACACTTGGTCCTCAAAATCTCCATACTGGATCATTTAGTCTGGACAGTATTTTTTTCAGACAGTAAAAAAACCCACAAGTTATTTGTAACTGGATATGTTTACACCCTGCAGACAATAGTTTTGCATACAAAGAGTCTGGTCAAGTTGTCAACAATAACATAGCTAGTAAAAAAATAAAGGACCATTGTTTACACTCTTGATACCCAGTTGTGTCCACTTATTTTACACTTATTTTTACAGAGCGATTTCATGTTTGCTATTTGTTTTGAAATACATGGGAAATAAACAGTTCTACTGTGCAATAAAATTAAACAGATATGTCATGCTGTCCTTCACCCATGTGAAAACATGACTCAAGTGGTTACTTCTGAACAGTGAACTGCAGTTCAGGGTGTTTCCCTGCTCAAGTACAAGTTGAGTTACAGCTAAAAGGTTGTTTCTGCACAAATGAAAGCCAAATCTGTCCAACTGGAGAAAAGGCAAACCGAAAGCTTGTTTCATTTACTGAAAAGTTCCTTTTCCAAATGAAAATACTTGTTCTGCAAGTCACATCCTCGAACTATTTCAAGAGTTTGGGGTTTGTTTTTTTTCCTTTTCCAGTCTGCCACTGTTCCTTTTTTAAGCAAATGCTTAGAAACTTCTACAGCCATGCAAAAGGCTACCCGAACCATCCTTCTTTCACAATGCCTCAGACTCTAGATATGCCAGTGTTAAACACCTCAGGTTTCAATCTCAGGCTAAACGTTGGGAAGACCAATGGCTCTGCTATCAAACAGAAGTGACAGTCCTCACTTTGGCAGACAGGGCTTGCTTAAACCTTCTCTTCAGGTCCTGCATGTTGGGCGATTTTGGTCGTGGAATAAGAGAGGTTCTCCTTCTCTCAGGGGTGCTGGTTGTTTGCTGTTTACTGACTTCTTTACAGAGGAGATGGAAGGCATTGAAGATGTCATTGTAGTTTTCACTGACAGATACTTCGTAGAAAGTACAGCCCAGCATGTTGGCCAGCTGAAGTCCATGCTGAGGCTCCACCTCTTTGATATGCAAGAGATCAGCTTTGTTTGCGACAATGACAACAGGGACTGCGTTTCCTGGATGCAACTGTCGAACGTGATGGTAAAGGTGACTGAGTAGTTCATAGCTCTTATAGTCTGTGATGGAGAAGACAATCACCAGGGCATCTGCCCAGCGAATGCATCTGTTCAACTGCTCATTACAATGCAGACTGTGTTCACGGATCTGAAAAATGAATGGTCTCAAATTAGATAGCTGAAGTCATAAAATATTAAAGGAACCTGTCTTTAAGAGTCTGTAAAGCCAAATAGCATTTTACAGCTTCGGACATACATTTGCATTTCACATTGTAAGTACAAACTTAATCTGAGCATGGTGAATAAATGCATATGTTGATTCAGCTGCAAAAAGCTGGAATTTAACACTGGAGTTTGCTGTACTCAAATGGAAAATTGACCTGAGTAGTTCTGCATGCAGAGAAAGACTTTGTAGTTCCACAGAATGGGAAATTAACTGGCTAGACAGTAAGTCTGGGGAAGCAAAGATATGAGCTGGAAGCATTTAGACCTGGAGTGTTGCCCAGCTCCAAAGGCAACAATCCAGCATTACTCAGGTCTATACATTCAAAACTTTAACATCTGACACTAACGAGCACAGGCACAATATAGCAGACTTCACTTTCTATCATACACATTTACAAAGCTTGTTGGGCAGCAGTCATGACATTTTCTTTCACACGTACCTTATTTGCTCAGAATTGTTTCTGGTTTTGTGTCTAATGTTCCCAATATATAGGAACAA
This sequence comes from Buteo buteo, assembly GCF_964188355.1. Taxonomy (NCBI): domain Eukaryota; kingdom Metazoa; phylum Chordata; class Aves; order Accipitriformes; family Accipitridae; genus Buteo; species Buteo buteo. The sequence continues at coordinate 30,169,203 of NC_134171.1, read as the reverse complement.
GACACTTAAGTAATTCAGCCACTCAAAAGTAATGAGCCTCCAGCATACAAATGATCCACCAAAACAGTGAATTGTTTTCTTTTACTACCAGCATACTACAAGCATGCAACACATCTGGCTTCGCTGGTTATAATACAAGTTACCACCCTTCCCACACAGAACACCAAACTTTGAAACGGACCGTAACAAGACGCTGCACGCAGAGGGACTCACGCACATGCAGATTCAGAGCTGCTTTGGTGAACTGCATGGCTGCACCTAGCTCACCTGAACTCCTGGAGTATCTTGCACTTGAATAGCCAACATCTCTCCATCTATCTGGATGTGCCTGCTGTAGAGATTACCTGACAAGAACACCAACAGGTTCACAAGTACAGCCACCACTCTACACACAGACAAACGTCGCTTCTGCTGCCCATTAGTTGCGCAAGAATAGTTGTATCGCTGTTTATGAAGTGAGGGACCAGTGTTATAGGTTTTTTGCGTGTAACAACCCATAAATTTATGCCGGTACTAGACGCCTGGGATTTAATCTGGCATTGGCTTGTTTTGAAGCTTGGCATTTAATAATGTACAACTTGGAACTTAATCACTTCTTAAAGACTATCTTAGCTTAGATGATAGAGGCAAGTGTGCAAAACAACCAGCTTTTGTTATAGAAGAACGGTTTGCCGGTCATTTAGTATTTCCACACTTTGGTGAAGCGCTCTGCTGGCTGACCTGTAAGATTTGTTGGTTTTTCCATTTGTTTGGCTTTTCCCAAGTCAGCTCCTCAACAGACTGCTGTACATTTTACGCTGACATTATTTTAGGGTTCTCACCGTACTACACTCAAGCAAGTACGTAACATCACCTCTTCGACTTCCCCGTTGAGGTGGCACCGTCTAGATCGTTTAGCTGCTAGCACTCAGCTTGCCAAGAATAATTAATACGCTAGGAGGCTTACAGAATGCTTTCTTGTTTTAGCTAAAAGACTTCTTCGAAGGGGCAGGTTCCCACCGCAGAGAGCCAGCCCTGCTAGAGAGGAGAGAGGCGGCAGAGCACGGCGCTCGCGAACCTGCGGTGGCGGCCGGAGGGCTGCCACGCACCGGAGGGCACCGGGACCCGCACCGGCAACGACTTCGAAGCGGGCTGCAGCCTCGTAACCTCTCGGTGGGCTGGGCCGGTAAAAATACCCGTGCAGACCCGCCTGCGGCCCCGCGGTTACCTTCGTTCGTTTACACTGGCTCGGCGCTGGGTTTTGCACGCTTACCTCCAGGACTCGCACACATACACCGCCCGCCCGGGGGTAAAGCCGCCGCTCCCCCCACCCCCGCCGCTCTCACCTGCCGGTAAGCCCCCCCCCCCCGCCCGCGGAGGCCCCCATCTCCGAGCCCGGCGGGAACAAAGCGGCGCCGCCGCCCGCCTACCTGCGTTCCTCTCGTAGTCGCCGATGAACCGCCGGGTGAGGAACCGCACCACCAGCGCTGCGGGCAGGCACAGACAGGCAACCGTTAGCCGCGCTCCGCCGCCGCCCCCCGCCGCCCCGCCGCCGCCGCCGCGCCCCCCTCACCTGTCTTGCCCACGCCGCTGCCCCCCACCACCGCGATCTTGACGAGGCGGGGCCGGGCGGCGGCGGCAGCGGCGGCGGCGGCGGGAGGGCAGCCCTCCCCGCCGGGCGCGCACTCGGCGATGGTGCACATGCTCTGCGTCAGGCGCATCGCCGCTCCGCCGCCCGCCGCGCCCGCCACCGCCGCCGCCGCCGGCCGCTCCCCCGGCGCTTTTCTCGCCCCCGCCCCCGCCCCAAGCCCCGCCCGCCGCTGCCGGCGGCCACTCAGCGCGGGCCCGGCCGCCGCCGCGCCCCGCCCCCGGGCCCCGCCCCGCCCCGCCCCGCCGCCGGGCAGAGGCGAGCGGCGGCGCGGAAGCGCGGAGGGGGCGGCGGAGGAGGGCGAGCGGCCCCGTGGGGGGCGGAGGGGGCCCCGGTGGCCGTGGGCAGGGCGGCGAAGGCTGCCAGAAGTGGGGCGTTTGTGGGGCCTGAGGAGGCGCCTGCCCGCCACCCCCACGCCCCCCGCGTGTCAGCGCTTACCGGCGGCAGCCGACCGAGCGGTTCCGAGGATGGCAGCGCGGGGGTTACGTCTCAGAGTCCCGCCGGGCAGACTCACACGTACCCGGCGCGGCGTAACGTCTCGGTCGTCTGGCTGGTTTTCACCCTGCCGGGGGTACCCGAGCCCTGCTCCCCCCGGGGCAGGGGTCGGTCTGTGCACAGCTGCAGTCCCAGACCTCCACCCACCTCCGGGAAGCCAAGCCAAGCCTTCCCTTTCCCTTTTCCGTCTTGCCTTCCCCCCTTCCTTTTCCCTTTCCTCTTCCTCCTTCCTTTCCCCTTCCCCCTTCCCTTCCCCCTTCCCTTTCCCTTTCCTCTTCCTCCTTCTCTTTCCCCTTCCCCCTTCCCTTTCCTCTTCCCCTTTCCCTTTCCTCTTCCCCCTTCCTTTTCCCCTTCCTCCTTCCCTTTCCCCTTCCCTAAAACAGACTGAAATCAGAAGTGCAGCAACTGCGGAGAACAGAACAGAAACCAAGGGACGAGGCTGGGAGAGGTTTGTACCCCCTCAGCTCGGCTGTAATGTGCAGAAATAGGAAAAGAAATCGAGTAGAGCAAGGATATGGCAACGGTTAAAGAAGCAACAGAAGATGATGGCAAGGAAGGAGAAATAGAAATGAGGGGTGGGTGGGAAACGGAGGACTGAACGAGCCTGGGAGCAGGGAGTGGCCAACGTAAAGCACTCAAAACACTTGCCAGCGCAAGCACAGGGAGCTTGAGCAGCAAAATGGAGGAATAAAACCTGCCCATGCATGAAACAAAGCTTGCTAGAAGAGAGGTAACAGAGCAGGGTAAAATCACTCTCCTGTGCTCAGGAAAGACAGACCTCATAGTAAAGGCCACTGGATAATACTGAATGCGAATTATGCAAAAAGAAGGAATAGACCCAAAGTGTTCGGCTCAAAACTACAGCAGGGAAAGTGTTAAAAGAGAGTCGGGTTAGAACTGGGAGCCTGATGGTGACATTGGCCAAAGACTGTCACCATCACAGCAAACACGCGTTGTTTGTGCACAGCTTTCTATAAGCTGCAAAACTATGTTTGCATATGGAAAAAGATACCTGGAATATAATGAAACAAGTCGCTGCTCCTGCAGTAGCTCCTGCTTTCCCAGATAGAAAGGTGAGAGCAGATGCTGCGAACGATGCCTGGGGCTGAGCGGCGCAGGGTACAATTAGAGGAACAACTCTCTTTGCCAGCCACCAGACCAACAAGAGGTGATGGTGGTTTAGCTTTTTAAGTAGTGGGTATATTGTGAGGCTACTGAGGTCATAGGGGAAAAAAATTGTTTGATAGTTGCAGTTTAAAATAAATAGGTGGGTAAAACATAGGTTTATAAAAAGGCATTCTAAGTCAAAAGGGGAAAGAGTAAGAGAACTAATTAGAAAAAATCAACGGGGCTGGAGGACTCAAGGACTTATATACAAATGAAAGACTGGATTTCTTCATCCCAGAGCAGCAGAAACGATCTGGACATTGTATCTTAAGCAAAGGGGAAGGGTTTCACAGAAGATCTCCTGGCAGCTTGGTAACTAGGGTCACTGGAAATAGAAAACCTACACGTAACAGTGAGGAGGATCACTCTCCTAAGAAAGGTTTGTCTTCCAGATGAGGAAATACAGAAGATAAATAATGGCAGCTAGAAGCAGTTACTTCAAGCAGGGAAAAAGAAACAGGACTGTCATGCAGTGAGAAAGGCATACAGCTTGAAGGAAGTCTGACAGTATTTACAAAACCAATAAGCCTTTTGCTTCCATTTTTAATAAAGATGACTTTGTGAAAGATAGTAGCAGAAGGAAGATGAGTAACATGAAGAAAGTCATGGGTAATTACTGCAGTGGGGAAAAACAAACGATCTCATTCAGAGTGCAGACAGGCCAAGTGTGAGAGAAGCAAGAAGTTTTACTGTGGCACTCAAATCATTCTGGAATATTTGCATTAAAGAAAGGAAGGGAGATAATTTACAATAATTTGGACAAATTTTGAAGGAAAGAATAATTAAAGATATGGGAATAAATGGGGTAAAATGACGTATGCGATTACATTAGATGTTGCTTCAGCAAGATATCTTTCCCTGATACAACTTTGTTTCCCTTTTCCTTAAAGAAAGGAAATGTGGTGGATGTAATCTATTTGAGGTCAATAATACCTGATACTGTCCAGACAGGAAATGGCTATTTAAGCAGAAGAATGTGGGGATCAGGAGAAAAGGACAGAGGGGTGTTTTATATGGGAAATGTCAGACTGAAAGAAAGCTGCTCTGTGGGATTCATCAAGGCTCCTGTCGTCCTTCATATTTTCATTATAGCGGTGTCATCAAGAACACGAGCATGCTAATGAAATCTGCTGTTGGCAGAGCTGGGAGACATCACCAGTTCAAACAAGGGTGGGAATAGTATATTGGAAAAACTGCATGCCTCTTAGAACTAGATTAATGAAAATGTAATTAAATTTGATAATACTAATGACATGCAGCGATTAATCACAAAAATTTCTTCCACTGACTATGAGATCAGCACTTGGAAAAAAAAAAGACTAGTTAATCACAAGATGAGTAGGAGCTATGTAAAAAGGGAAATGTAAACCCAGCAATGTCAGATAAGTAATTTCAGGAAAGATCTGCAGTACAATGTGTGATTCTGTCAGCCAGTCAAGAGTAAATCAAAGTGGAACAAGTATGGAGAAAAACCACTATGATGATCAGAGTCTGGACAGCCCGTTTTAGAAGAAAATAAAAACACTTGGTGTATTCAGTTTGGCAAAACAAAGAAGGGGAGCCAGGAAAGTTAAAACTAAGGGCCAATGTCAGCATGAGAACAAGTAGGTATAGGCTCAACTCTGCAGTCGGAGTAGAAAACACCAGAACAGCCTCTGACAAGCGTGGCAGGAGCAAAATCAAGTCTAACTTCTTTTAAATGGGGCTGGAGGAGTTTACAGAAGGGATTACACAGTGTGGTTGACTGCAGTGGCAATGAGATTGGATGACCAAGAGATCCCTTCTAGAGGCTTACAGACAATATTCTAACACCATTCCATAAATAAATATTTAGGCCTAACATATAGGAATGCATGCAGCAGTGGTGTCTCCAACACGTAAAGGAATATGGTAGAAAAGGGGAAATGGGAAAGGGTGACAAAATTGAGATGACACCTCAATAAACGGGTTTTATAAAGGAGATGATTAATTAGAGACTGGATGAAAGTGCTAAAATAACTGGAGAAAGGGATATTCTCCCTCTATCTCAAAACACCAAAAACAAAACAATCAGCCAGATTGAAAGGTGGAACTTCTGGAAAAATTGAGATACAAAATACGTTCTTGTAAAATACGTAACTGAGCCGCTGAGTCGATTGTTGTAGGAAGGCACTGGGACAAAAATTAAAATTACCGTTGTACAAAGAAGGAGCATGCATTCATCAATTATGAGAAAATGCCTTTTTACAGTACTTTATGCTAGCATAAAATTCATAAGCAGCAGTAAATTAGTCTCCTCAAATTTTGCACCAGTCTCTTAAAGTATTATGGACCGGAAAGAGCTCTAACACAGTGTGGACAGGCTTTCTCATCCATCAGTCTTTTTAATACAAAATTTCTTATGTTTCCTCTCAGTCAAGCAGAAGTGACTGCTGTCAGAGACAAGGTCCTAGCCTGGATGGTCATGGGTCAGAGCTGGTGTGAATACACACTTCCGCACTTCAGGGACGCATTTCTATACTTTATGTTGTGCCGCTGTTCAGAGGGTAAGTTTGCATGCAGCTTACACCTTTCATAAAGACACTTCCATTGACAGACAGGGAATGAACCTCGCTTTGTTATCTAGTGCTTGGTAATTAACTTCTAACATGTGTCTTCAGAGAAACAAGTGGTTCAGAAACACGGACAAGGTCTGCTCATTCCAGATAAGTGTTCACTTTCCAAAGCACCGTGAATTCTCTCTTTGGCTTTATAGGAATAAGTAGAAGAAAGCTCTCTGTTCATGTCACAGGACATATGTCCCATGCTCCCGACATACAAAGCCAAGTCGACCAACCCCTGTGAAAAGCCTGAGAAGACCAGAGTTTACCCCCTCCTCTGACACAGCCCTGCATCGCCTTCCAAGAGCAAAACAAGAGGGAGGGAACAGAGATATTAAAAGAAACTACATAAACAGGAAAACAACTTCTCTCTGTACTGGGAGAGATCTCCTGGTCAGGGAAGGCCGAGCTTATCAAGTAAGATAGGATCTTCATTCCAGGGAAGAGAAAGGGGGGAGGAAGAGAGGGACATGCTCCATGCACCCTCACCTACCCACAGACCCTACCTGGTTTCTATAGCAGCACAATAGCAGACATTTTTCTCTCTCCACAAGAAAGCCTGAGTAATGCTCAGCAATTATATTAGTCTGCATTTTAATCAGATTTTATCTTCTTTTAAGCTCGCCTTTCCCCCCCCCCCATTTCCTCCTTATGTAATGGTCCCAAACTGTAATTCAAGAAGTGAAAAGCTCAAGGTTTTCTCTTCATTCAGGGCTGCCCATCTGCTGCCAGTATTTTATTGTGTTGGTTTGTGCCCCAACACTACAAGCAGTTGTTCTGCATGCAGAATGATGGTTTGATCTGAAAAAGGGAGAGGGGAAACCCCAATGACAGAATCTCTTTAATTAATACAAGCTCTAATGCTTCATTCAAAAATGTATATGAGAGAGCTTAGCAGAATTTTTGTTTTCCATTTTAGGAATGCCTCAGGATCCGTATTAAGCCCTCTAAAAACTGTGACATTAAAGTGCCATTGCCGGCCTCTCTAACTCTCACCTTGTGTTACAACAGAGCCAGTTTGTCAAGGGGCTAACGCCTGGATTGCGTTAGGAAAGTTGACTGCCAAGCCCTGCTGTGCCAGGCAAACTGTAGGACAATGCTTATTACACTGGCAGAGGAGTGCTGGGGCTGGTACACCTTCTCTCAGTTGTTAAGCAAATGAAGAGCTTTTTGCATATACTGTCTGCAAGTCTAACCTCTGCAGATCGTTTAAGTTCATGGAGTCATCACACAGAAGTTGCATCCCTGAAACTACAGACCGGGAAGGCAGTCTTTCTGCCACCACCTCTCCAGATTTCGGCTGTTGCCTCTGGGCAGGCAGCGACTGGCCCTGCAGCTCTGCTGGTGGGTGCACGTGTCCTGCCGTCCTCAGGGGGGTCAACCAGGATGGCACAAGCCCTCACTGAACAGGGCTTGAACTGACCTTGTTCTGAAGTGGAAAGATACTGAAAGCTTTACATTTCTAATACAACTTCTTTAGCAAGAAGGATGTAAATTCAAGTCATGCCTACATACTACAACAGAAAGTTATGATGAGTGAATGTGTAGGTTGCAAAGTCAAATGCAGAAAATATAGGAAATGCCAGAAATAAGATTGCCTGGGCAACCTTAACTCATCCTCCCACATGCATATGCATTTTCTTACAGTCTTAACTGCATAATGTCATACCATTACCCCGTCTCCTGTCATACAGGCATTCTGTCTTCTATTTGCCCATGGGAACAGAGCACCTTAATATACTTGAAGATTTCGATGTTATTCAGCATTTCTTTTAAATCCTCAATTAATCGGCCTGTGGTGCAACACAGGAAGTATTCCCTTAGTACAGGAATTACTATCATCTCCTTCATAGGCTTGTCATGATGTATAGCAAAGACACATGAAAAAAGTTCAAACTCTAAGTCAAGTAGGCTGCCTAAGTCCGGCATGTACCTGCCACTTACTTAAACTCCTTTCAGTTGCTTCCTCATCTTGAAACACCTCAATGCTTTATACACCCAAGTATTCTGTAGCAAAGTCCCATAGACACACTGCACTGAAGCAGGGACCGCAGCCCTGAAGTTTCTGAGATGAGCAGCTGAACCACCAGGAAGGAGTCCTTCTCTCTCTTTGCCTGAATGAACATTAAATCCCTCAGGGCAGTGGAACAACTCTGAGGGGAAGACTAAGAGAGCCACATCTCAGGCTACACGCTAGACCAGGTGTCTGAGCTTGCTTCTGTAAATGTCACAGACCTGGGGCCAAGGGGTTCCTTGAAACTGGGCAGAAAAGAGGCAACCTGAACATATAGGAAGCAAGCATGACAGTAGAGCATGTTAGGCCGGGTACTTGGCAGGCGACGGTGGTGAGATGGGCGAGAGCTCCCCAGAAATACCAGGCAGAGTCTTCCCACCCATGCTCCAGGTGTAACTGGTGCAGCGAGGGGCTGTGAGAGCAATCGGGGAAGAAATGCCAATTTTACAAGAAGAGAGAAGGAAAGACAGCCTTGCTTAGTTTAGCAAATGGTGCCTGTGAGGGGAGATGATAATTACCTGCTGCCAGCTCACACAAAAGGGATCATGGAGGAGAGGAGAGGAGAGCTCCTTAGGGCAAGGAGCATTTTGTCAGAAGGTTTTCCTTATGAGTGGGCTTTGCAGACCTTAAATGCCTAAAGAAACTAGGCACTCCACTCCTACTGCCTTTCAGTAGGAACTAGATCCACATGCCATTTTAAAAATGCAGTTATTGTTAACAATTCGCAAGTAACAGTTTTTTAAAAAGCCTGCAACTGTACAGATTTCCATAAGAAGCCAGGTGATCCAAAATATTTTGTCAATAATCCAAACTATATAAACAGTAAAAAGGTAACAGGGAAAATTGGGAAGTAAACGATTCCCACTTGGGAAACACTACTAGTAAGCTATATAGCTACACAGATATGCAGGCTACAAGAAGCTGGTTATATTTTACTTCACTGTGTTTCTGTACCATAAATTTCTGTGTTCTGTGTCTGAGGCTAGAGCCCATTGGTGATGCTTTGTGAAGGATGTGTTTTAAGGCATTTAAATGAGCAAGCACTGCTGCCTATGAGGCAGCCTTAACAGCCTTAAAAAATTTTTATTCATCAGAGTTTCAGGATAGTCATTAGCATTCACACAATTATTATGCAGGCAGATGACTACTGATAGGCAGCCAAAAATTGTCAGAGGAATGGCATTCATTTTTATTAGCAAAAAAATGAGACTTCAGAGCTACTGCAACACCCAACATTCTAATAACAATCCATTTTTCAACAATACACTGTTCAGCTGGCTAAACATGCACAAGGATTAAACACAGGAAGCTTAAGAGCAGACTCTGTCAGCTATGTTTGTTTTCTATAAATCCCTTTGTGATGATGATGGACTGTGCCATAACAGAGAAGGATAGTTTAGTGTTATTGTATAGATGACTCATATAGTCTCTATGGTTTGACAAGAGCACAGGTTTTTTTTCTAAATAAAGCAAGTAGTCAGTCCAAAAATAGAAGTAACACTTAGAAGAATGCAGCTCCTGGAGGAATTACAAATTCCATCTACCAAAAACACAGAGGTTGGTATGCTAGGACATCTCTGCTGAGGATATTGTGTGAAAGCCATTAATTCTTCATCTGGAATGTAAATCTATGCCGCCCAAATGGGATTTAAGTATTTCAAGGTAGGACTTCAGTTCCTGGCTGGAACCAGTTTTAACCGGTTGGGCAATTTTCATGGTCATTTTTATATTTGCTTTCTTGCTCAGAGCCCAGAGTTATTTGCCCTGTGCTACCTGCAGCGCTGCGGTGTGGTATGGCTGGAATGGGTCCCCAGGCGAGGAAGGAAATGGGGCCCTGGTCCCGCCAGCCGCCAGCTTTCCTCCTCTCTTCACCCCTGGCAGGGCCTCCCCCCCCAGCAGGCTTCAGGGCAATTGCACTGCTTGCAAAGCTGAAGGGGACACTGCCACTGCAGTGTATGCAATTGCACATTTTAAGGTTTAATGCCATCTTATTAGTAAGAAGAAAAGGAAAGCGTCAAGCCCAGATGGAAGGAGAGCATTTCCACTCATTTCTTATCCTACACCAGAGCACTTTTCCCTTCTCCCTAAAATATTCAGGAACTCTGAAAACAAATGCTCTCATTTACCCCGAATATCCTGGAGATGGGTTTCTGTGGCTGAACTACAACTTACCTTTATCACAGTTGCACTGAATTCTCAAAAACAAACAAACAAAAAAGTCTCAGTTTATGAATACATTAGTCATGTTTCCTTACAGAATGAATTACAGAAATCTCCACCAAATGAGAAAGGAAAATACTAACAGAGAACAACTTATTTCCTAGCTTCTAGCTAGATGCTGGTAGGGGTAAGAGCCTAGGACAGGCTGTGCCCGAGTGCCTCGTGCACTGATGCACCACAGTCCAGGATGAGCTTTATCCAACTGCCTAGAAATCATTTGTCATTCAAGCCAGGCTGAAACTACATCCTGAGGGGAAGTTTCTATTCACGCTGGCCAGAATAAAGCCCATCGGTACTAATGCTTGTCGGACACAGGTGAAAATGTGAAAGAAAACCTGTGCTTAAACTACTTCCACTGAGAAAGGTCCCTCTCCTGGGTGCACGCTGGGGTGGCAGGTTTGCCGAGAGGGACGAGTGTGATGACAAGGGAGCAAGCCAGCTGGCTAAAGGCAGAGACTTCCTATCTGGCTTTGTTGCAAGTAGGTTTAATGTGGGCTTTCGTTAATTGCTGTTGTCCGGGAGTCACACTGTTACAGGACAGCTGCAGAAGGAGTGCAAATACAGCACAGCAATTGCCCCCTGTCTGGATGGGATGGACAGCTTGGACTGGAGGCAGCCTTACACATACCAGCAGGTGACTGGGCTTTTCCAAGGCTCTCATTAGTGGACAAGCCACCATTTAGGGAGTAGGACTGAGCTTGGTTTTGCTGTTACAAAACATAAAAACCCCTGCAATATAACCTAAACAACCAAGACAGCCAGTGGCTCATCTTCATTTCCATGTTGCTCCTGCTTAGACCTAATGACAACTGTCTATGTTTTTTTCCAGGAACGCTTTCCTGTGCTTGGAGCAGGTTGCAGAGTGATGACTTCAGTGCCACTTAGCTACCAGTGGGCTCCCTCTGACCTTAGGACTTCTCTGCCTTTTTATATTAACTGGCAAAGGGAGGACTGGAGCTACAGTCTCCATTAAATGTCAACTTGAAACATGCTGCACTTTATATTTAAGATGAAGGGGCATTTAAATGCAAAGTACTACCCTTTGTTCATTAAAGTATGTAGGAAAATGCTACATTATATGCTACTGTACTACTGATGCAGTGTGTATTTTTGCTACAGGTTTAGTTCTACCTCTGTTGATATTACTAACAAAGCTTACTTTAATTTTCATGGTATGGGAATAGAATTATTCACTACAAAATGCATTCACATAGTCTGAAGTTGGACAAAAAAATAGTGTCTTGAAAGTCTGGTAAAATTTATGCTTTTTCACAGTTGCATTTCTAAACCAGATTCTTTTCTTTTAATTTGAAAAAGAATTCTGACCAAGACTGACTTGTAACTCAAGATATGATTTTAAATTGCTGAGATGAATACTAAGTATCAGCATTAAGCTAGCTATAAAGCAAGCTATATACTTGCTAAAAGCATATAGAAAAATTTGTGTGATAAGTCAGGCTTAAGAGCAATTCCAACTACAATCAACTACTGGAAAATTAAACAATGTTGACATTTAATATGCGTTGGGTTTTTACTGCATTCTAGACAAAGAATCACTGTATCTGCAGGTCTAACTACAAACAATAGTAATTCTCCCCAGTAGTTATTGTCAGCATCTCTCCTGAATTCCTGTGGGCATGAAAGGGAATAGGTTTTACGGAAAAATAATTAGGAGAACCAAATGAGGTATTATTCCAGCCATACTACTTAGCTGTAGGTGTAGACAACAGCTGACTCACTGCTTAGAATCACACATTCTCTCACATCTTGGCATCTGAAATAGCTGAAACATCACAAACTGATAACAGGATTTCTAACTGAGGAGTAGAAGTATTTTGCATTAATATTACATACAGTCATGAATAAAACATTAACACGTAACTAGAATGTTTTTCACTTGTATCTGAGCAGTAACTGCAACCTCAGCTGTTTCAAAATATGTATTCTTTCAAAATACCAGAAGGCAGTTGTACATAAAGGATTCATTCTCTTCTGGTGTATGAATCAGCTATGAAAGAACTGAAGTTGCAATTCACTCTCCTGTCCGCTCAGCAAGCAGTACAACTACATTATTACTGATTTGGGACAGATTGTAATGTTATAATTAACTCTGAGATAAAAACTCCTGGAAAAAATCAGTGTTCAGTAAAAATATTCTGGGGAAAAAAGAAAAACTGGCTGAGACTACAATAGAGCATAATTTTCTCTAACTCTACTCATACAGTATTTTCTAAACCAACATTTACATTTATTAATGAATGTCCCACTTTCTTTGACTAGCAAATCACTTGCAGAAGTAGAAACCTTTGTTCAAAGTTATAATAAGAGATTGCATTTACAGAAAGAGACAGTTTTTTCAAGACTCTCTGGAAGCTGTACAGCAGCTCATCTATGCCAGTTTAGCTTACAATTTTTCCTAGCACTAGAACAGACTGTCCTTTAGCTGGCAAAGTAGTACTAAGCAATGATATTTTATTTATCATGTCTTATTGTTTTAAATAAAATATAAAGGCAAATTATGCGAGTCCTGGTTTGTGTTTCAGGCTTGTAGTTCCACTTGAACTTGAAAAAGCACCCAACATATTTTCAGGGAAAAGGTCTTCAAATATGAGAAAAGAAGCATGCAACAAGTAGAGAATGGAAAGCAAATTCTGCAAAAGAAGCGAAAATGAATTGCAGCCAGCACCTGGGATGGGGAGAGAGATAGACACTGCAGGCAGGCGGGATATAGAGTCCATGGTAGTACTCTGGGAAATGAGGGATCTGGGAAGAATGCATTCACCCTATAATATTTTGCAGTCCATAATGCGTAGGTTTCTTAAATGGAGCCATACCGCTGTGTTCTGCAGGTAGTTGCTTCGATTGTTACATCCTGAGTTTTGTCAGTCACCAAGAGCTACAGCAATGATATGCAGCAATATTGATGTGCTGAGAGATGAGCCCTGCTGCCAGCCCCACCTCCCAGCTCTGCTGGTGACTTGACTCCTGCGGTCCAAGCAGCAGAAGGCAATGCAGACACAATTCATCTGCCTCAGAAAACAGATTCGCTGTCTCCCTGAGCAGAGAGGTGTATGGGCAGCCAAAGGTGGAAGTGGGAGATCAGAAGAGTTAAGAAACCTTTCTCTTTGCTCAGTTCAGCCCAGTCTCAGCGCACAGCCAGATCTGAAGCTTACTGACATCACTAGGGTTGCTGGAGCTCGGTGGCTTTGGCTCAGGGCCTCCAGGAGGTGAGTGCCTCCCTAGACCCGAGGTGCCCAAAGCTGACTTGTCTGAGTGCCACCACTGATAGCAGTAGGTACCAAGATGTAAAGAGACAGCGGACACCTCCAACAGCAGTGATCGCGGGCCTGCCTCTGGTCACACCTCAGGATGAAGCATGTCCCAATCCCCTCACTCCGTCCTTGTGCCACCCACCCTAACACCGAGCCAAGTCCAACCAGACTCCATGCCTTACCCCACCGCCACCGTCCTGTCCCATACAAACTCATACACCGAGCCCAGCCCTTGCATGTGTCTGCCTGCCCCTGCCCCATGCCTCGAGCTGTCTTTTGGCATCCCTCGCCAAAAGTGCGGCTCCCACGTTGGCGGCACTCCTGCAGGCCTCTGTGCCAGGCCACCCTCACGTCTGGGGGCTTGCCAGGCAAGAAGCCAGAGCCTCCCCTGGCCCCCGCTAGTGCTGACAGGACACCCAAGACAGCCGCTGGCTGCCGCCCCAGAGGTGCAGAGAGAAGAGCAGAGCCAGCTCCGGGTTTGGGTGTGCACCAGGTCATGGTCTCACCGGTGGAATGGGCACTGGCACGCAGCGGTGATGCTGTACGAGAGATGAAGTGGCCTGGGTCTGAGGTTAGGAAGCCCTGTGTCTCAGGACAAGTTAGTCTGTTCACTCTCACAAGGGTTTGTTTTTTTTTTCCCCTCAATGTCTTTGCACATATTTTCACCTGGCTAGTTGCCATAAAGGTCTGTCATCATGCAAGAAACTGCTGGTTGCTTGTAGGTGAAATCTGTGGCTTCAAGCACGGCTTTGTTGGGGGACGTATGAGAAAACATAAGCATTGTGGGTGTGCGGGGCTGTTGAGGCTCCCAGGGAGAGACTGCCAGCGCGGGTGACAAGGATGGATACCGAACACGTGCAATTTACATTTCATCATGTATTACTGGAGGACATATACTTCACGTCTAGAAAATGAAGCTGTTATTACAAGATGAAAATCCATACACTACGAGGCTTGTTTTTGGCCTCGCTGCAAGGCTGTGCTCTCAGGAGCGGAGCTGTTGTGAAGCAGTAAGGGACACGCTCTGATTCACTGTGCGATCCAGCAACAGCTTCCAAACCGTGGAACAGTTGTTTTTCTTACAGTCACCGAATGGCTTTTGTTCGCCTGCCAAATTCAGCTGACTTGTCCTGCCTTGCAGCCCTTTGGGAAGAAAGAGCAGACCCAACTGGCACACGCTGTAGTCACAACTAAGGCAAGCTCCTCCAAGCTCAGACATACTTCAGCCCATGGAGAAGACAAACTGTGGGTAAAGATATACAGTATCTTTTGAGGAGACAAATGGAAGCAATATGTGCTGTATCAAGTACTAGTGGGCTATGTTTTTGTGATACATACTGTTTTTTTTGAGAGAGACAGACTAAGATTAGCAGGACTCTGCAAAAAACCCCAAACAAGACCACTGATACAAGAACCATATGAGCTCTTGGATCAGCCCCATTGCCCTGGGAGGTTTCTTTGGCCTCCTCCTAATGCCTTTCTACATACTTGCTTCTTGGAGTCCCCAGTATTCAGTCAGTTTTACCAAGAGAAAACATGCTATACACAAAAATATTATTAGGAAAAAAAAATGGTACATGTAGCTGATTTCCTAATTGCAGGAAAATCAAGAAATAACTTTATGCATAGTTCAAGAAGCTTCTTTCCTATTTTTCTTCCCCCTTCCCATCCTCCAAGTCTGCTGATAGATATTTTGGGGTGTATAAATTTTGGCCACAGAGTGTGCATCTCTAAAACATGCTCTGCTTTTCACCTAGCTATAAAACATGTAGTTAGCCCTCTCCAATGGACCACAAATATCAAAACATCCACCTAGCTGTTTGCTGTAATGCTGTATTACTTCCAGTTCTGAATTATATCAAAAGCAAGCTGAATTGCCTGGCTCCTCATTTACCCCATCTCTGGAATGAGAAAATAATGTTTCCCATCATCATCAAGTACTCTAAGGTGGGTGGATGAAGAGCACTATCAAGGTGTGATGCATTGTTAGTAAAACAGTGGCTTGCAAAAAAATGTGCAGGTGCTTTCGGTATGCAAGGGAGACCAGGTTGTGCTGGCAAAGGATGAAAGTTGGGGGAGCTTTCTGGGAGTGAAGTCCCATGATTCCCTAGCAGGGATTAACTTCTGTCAACTTGGCAAGATGGCAATGCGACCATTGACTGCTGAGTCGAAGATGAGGTAAAAAGCCTGGAGGCTCTGCCCCCCTGTTGTGTCAGTGCTGCTCCTCTCCTGGGGGATGGCCAAAGCAGCTTCAGGAGGACCTCCATAGGACTGTCTGTGGCCCACAGAGCTTCACAAGGACTTTGCTATCTGCCAGAGTCAGTAGGAAGGATGATGCTTTTATATCCAACCATGGTCACATTCAAAAAGATGTAGGGTCACATGATGATCTTGGTTGCATGAACACTGATGCTGTGAAGTTTCTTAGACCCTGCTTTACTAAGACACTTAAGGGTGGTGATGCTTAGAAACACAGGTCAACTCTTTGGGTGCAGATGTTCAGTGCATTTCTTTCTCTTCAGAGGGCAGAGTGTTGGAGACTGCCTATGACTGCCCATGACTGCCTAGAGGTTGAAGTGCTCATCTAGAAAGCAGGAGACCTATATTCAGTACTCTCCTCAGCCTAAGATGATTCAAAGACATGTCTTGCTCCCTCCAGGAGTCTCCTTCAGCCACTGGACTGCATACTTCTATGGAGACAGGGCATTCCCTGCCTCTTTTCTCAAAGCGGAGTGATAGAAAAGAAACGAGCTTCAGAGGGCCAGAGAGAGAGAGAACAAGCAAGAAAGCACCTCTCTATGTTGCCCACTAATGTGGGCATTCAGCTGAAGGAATGAGGCATTGGCTCCAGTCCTTCCAGAAGAGCTTAAATATTTTTATCCAGTCCATTATAGCACTAAATATTCAGGGGCGGTGGGAACAACTGTACTTGTTATTTTATGAAATGCCGACATCTTCACTCTAAAGTTACTTGACAACTATTGGCATTTGCTAACTCTGAATTGTAAGAGGAGTTTAAGAGCTGTATACTTTCATCCCAGCTGTGAGAATAATTAACATGAACAGACCCCCTCTTGAAAAATAAAAGGTTTCTCGAGTAAACCAATCCAATAACTGTTGCTAGAATGCCATATCCTATATGAGCAGAGACAAACCAATGATTCATTAATACTTCTAGCTGGAAAGGTAGGGGCTGTTATCCTGTTGATGAATGTAACCTCCTATCTCTCATTAGAGCACAGACTGGAAGTAAGCCCAAGTCAACCTTTATTATTATGATGAGTCATATGCACTGTGGCAACTGTTCAGACCTCCCTGGAGCCCTCTTGGGCTACGTGAAGTAAGGGGCAGTCCAAAGACCTGATAGCCTCACAGAGCAGTCCTGTTCTCTGACTATTAGAATCACAGGTAAGCTCTGCAGTCTTAACCGGGGCTCAAAAATTGCCAACTCAGCAGCAGGGCAGCCTAACAATAACCAGCCTGGGGGGGTGGTGGTGGATTTGTTAAGGTCATGAACAAGTGCATGCATTTCCTGGCATTCATTTTCTCCACGCTGCTGGCTCTGCTTTTGAGAACAGCAGGGGATAGAGGCTGACAATGATCCAAATCTCTGAAATGCTCAGAGAGGGAGTGAAGGTCAAGTTCAATTACTTCTTAATTGATAAGCAGGGAGCCAATAGTGAGGATATGGGGACAGGGCAACATGCCTGCGTGTGTCCTGCACCCCAGGCTTGCTGCTAATGCTGGCCTGTCTGCCAGAGATGTTTAATGCTGTTCCAGCCCATTTTTGTAGGCCGACGCTTTGTTACTCATTATCAGGTTTCTCATTAAAAGGACAGCATCAGGTTTTACTCTTTAATCCATTTTCTGGGTACCGAGAATGTCCCTAGATATTAACCCCATAGGAACTACGCCACTTGTACCCTAAAGTCTGCCTTGTACCTGAAAACTGAGAAATGCCACCTCAAAAATAATTCAGTTAAACAAGATAAAAGTTATACAGAATAAAAGGTATTTGTACTTCTTTCCAAACATCACTGTATACCCAGGATATTAGAACCCTGCACAAAGATTAAGTTTTATATCAGATCTTGAACAGAAGTAAAAATGCTTTAAAAAGCTATGTTCAGTGGAAAGGAAGATTACACTCCAGTAAAACTAAAAGTAAACATTTTGCAAGGGCAGGCAACAATAAGGTAGCTCATCTTTTAGAACTAACCTTTTGTCCTCTGAGATCTACAGCTTAGTGTCGTGGGCAAAGAAAAGCATGGAATAGTGAAAATCAATGAAAATTTTATCACTTAGTAGTCACTGAGTTAGACCAATGTTGTACATTTTGAAAATATCTTCAGAAGCTTATTGCTTAAGCAAAAGTAATAAAGCAGGTTAAAAATCCAAGCAACCCAACAATGTCTCAAAACCACATTACAGAAATTAACGTGCTAACTCTGGAAGCTGTTGAGGTTGAACTTGCAGGGCATGAAGTAGCCACAAAACCCTTTGAGATCACCATCTTTTTAGGTTAGACCCATTATTTTTAGTAATTCCTACTTCATTTATAATTTTGTTAATCACTACAAGACAGCTTGAATGCAAAGGAGAACTAGGAGCTGGGGGAACTTGTAAGACAAATTCCTGGCTGACAACAGATTCTAAAATGAGCAAGCAGCAAAAGTAGGGAATGAGGTCAGACTGCCCAGTCCCACTACCTTACTAGCTTGTTGGGATGGGGAGAGGAGCAAACACTGGTAAAGATGAAAAGTACTTGTAACTTAGTATTAAAGTGTTCAGTAGCTGCTCTGCCAACTTTGATGTAATACTGAAGTTTTAAAGCATATAAAGAAAGACTTTTTAAAGAAATGTGATCCCAAAGCCTCAGAAACTGCCCCCACATAAAAGAGAGAGGTAAAATAACATAGTAATACTGCAGTTACAAAATGCTAGGAGGAAAATTACAGGCAATTTCAGTCCCGTTGCTATTTTCTTTACTGCTTTGAAGGAATGCAGTAGATTACCTGCATTAGAGAGGCAGGCTTAGAAAATGGTTCTCTTTTACAGGCTGCTACAGTCTCAAGGGCTTTAATGCCTTTGGAAATGTCTACACAGCAAAATAAAGGACACAAAATAGCATGGTAAACCTCAACAAGCTTTTATCTTGCTATTACAGATAACAATAGCGGCAAAAACATAGCAGGTAGAAAGGATTTTCCACACCAGCATGTGTCTGTAACATCCATATAGAGCCCCAGGGTGGTTTATATTTGGGTTGCTAGTTTGTGCTCCAGTCTGTGTCAGTCCATCTTGTGTTGTGTAGGCATGTTTTCTGCCTTACAGGCAGTAGACTCAAATGATAACGATGCCTAATTAATGGAGCTCCCCCTCACCTAACTGAAATCTGAGCAGGCTAGGGACAAAGCTGATGATTGCATGCAACATCAAATGGTATCACAGACAGTCAGCAGAAGGTTCATTTTGCATATCACATCTGGTTTAGCTGTGATACCAAGAGAACGGGACCTGTTAAGAAAGATCTGCAGGGAGGAAAGTTCTCAGAACACAAAGACCCATCTAGCTCCCTGACTAGTACTTATTGGATATTTGGCAGCTTGTGTCTCTATGGGTGATGTCTGAATACCAAACCATTTGGGGAATGATTGGATACAACAAGACCAGAAATGGTCAGTGAAACTGTTTTTCTTTAGACTGTCTCAAATCCAGCCTAGTAAGTAGTGACCAGAATGTCCAGTTAATATCTCCTGCCTATTGTTTAATTTATTTTTAAACAATCATCATTAAGGCTATTATTTGCACTGTGGCAGGTGCTGTACAAATAGGGCAAAGCAATAGGGGAGCCTGGTGTAAGGGGAGGAATGAAGTGGATGCCAGTAATTTAGGTTAACAGGCACTTGAACAGGCTTTGAACAAGGAAGCAAGGCACAAAATGGCATATCAGTAACACCAGAAGCGGCAGCTTGCTGTGTCCATGCCTTGCCAGTCCAGTAGCTATCACTTACCTGACAATTATACAAGATCCAACTCAAGTTCATCACTGTCAACATAACTCACTGCAACACTGAATCATTGCACTCCTTGCCCCTTTCCACACCAATACCAATCATCTGTATGTTGAGTCCCTTCAGGAACTGCACTTTATACATCACTAATCAGAGCTAGTTGGAAAAAAATGGTTTTTTCTCCACTGAAAAATAAGCTCTTTCCATCAAAAATCTAACCTATATACCTTTCTTCCATTTCTGAGATACAGCTTGTCCAAAGGAAAAAAAAAAAAATGTTGAGGAAAATGTTAAACTGGTTTCTTTCTACTTTATATAGTTGAAAATGATCTGATCAGGAAAAAGATTCTGATCTGCTAGTAAGGCCATTGACTGATTTAAGTAAAATTTCCAATCAAGTTGCAGAACACAAGAGAAAAGAGTCTTATCTTATCCCACTTGTTCCAGCTGCTTGCCATTGCAATGGCATGTTTAGCCTGCGGTCATCTCAATGCAGAAAAAACATACCAAGCTAACCTGGATACTAGAAATGTGCCAACCCAAAACTCAGGGTAGGTTAGTTTATCCAAGAGATAAGGTACATGTCTGTGACTGTGACAGACACACCTTAAGTTGTGTCTGTGTAAGTCAGTCACTTTACAAGGATGCAATACATCTATATTAATTGCTTTCTGTTGATAACCTCACTAGTGTGCGTTTTTCTAAAGAAAAAGCATGCAAACTTTCCAGTTGAGAAATAACCTCTGCTTTTCCTTTTACAATAGCAGTAAAAGGGACCCAACAAGGTCACATAGTCCAACCCCACCACCCCCACCCCAGGCAGGAACAACTAAATTTAAACCATCTATCACAGGAACTGCTTACTATACTTTTCTTGTCTGCTCACACATTCTTTTTAAGCCAACCTTAACTTTTCTCTTTCAATTAAAAGAGGATGGATGATATCTTTCTTGCTCAATAGACTTCCTGCTGTTTCGCACTCTCTCTGTGTTGTTTTTGCTGGATATTTTTCAAAGTCAAATGCCCTTCCTAGAAATCTGGGCACCTTGTTGTTGGAGATAAAACTGCTGTTGGAGTTTGCTATTGACTAATGTGTGTAGACTGGGATTGATGTCATTTTTGTAAGAAAAGCAAGTGCTTGCAGGAAAAGAATGGGAATATATATTATTGTGGACATTGAGATGTGCATTATGGAGATGGTATGTTTTCTGTTTCTTGTCTGATAGTTTCCTTGATTTTCTGGGACAGATTCTTAGCTTGTATAAACACAATTTCAAGTAGGACTGACCCATGCCAGTTTACGCTAAGCAATAAGCTGGCTCTTGGTCTTGACAGTGTACTTGAGCAACCTCAGATGAGAATTCACAACATTTCTCTGTGGCTCCAGCTGCACTGTACATGATGGTGTTTACCAAGAAAAAAATATAAACCTGAGGGAAAACACAGATTTTTTTCTAATACGTGCTACTGAGAAAACAGCAAAGATCCCTTTTTTGAAATAGAGATTTTACGTACAAAATGCTATGTCTCAAAGATATATATTAGCCAAAATGCTATGCTCTGATGGAACACAGAAAAGTACAGACCATGAGAAATCAGCTTTGATCAACAAATGTAGCCTAAACACAGTTATGACATAATTATGTCTCTACCATTCTCTGCTGCAAAGACTGTAGAGTTGTGGAAAGCCCTGGAATAGTAAGGGCATGAATATAAAATAGCTATTTTCTCATATTTCAAGTGATGCAGAAAGAAGTAACAGTCTATCCATTTTCACTGTGCAGCTTTTTAGTGTTCCTGAGCTGGAAAAAAAGGAAGTCTCCTGCCCATTTTTGACTCGTATGTATTAAACTAATTACTCTGCTTTTTAACAAGGGGAACTTTGTTCTCATAATTTCCAAGTTTCATTCCAACCCCTGCAGCTAATCATGACCACGGTCACTGATAATGAGTAGTAAATTGTTACAGTCCTCAGACCCTGATAGGTACATTCCAGCCTGCATCATGTAGCCCTGCTTCTCTATACATTATTGTTCACAGATGGTAGCTGTCAAACTCTGTCAACTTCATATACACATTCAGAGAGTCACATCCGCATTCCTGGAATTTATGACTGCACAGCCCTCACCTTCTAAGGCCCTTAATTCAATAACATGTCACGTCCCTTCAGTCTCACCCTGCTTTAAAATACTTTCACCCACTTACAGGCCTTCCATTTAGAAAAAAACCCTCTACTGAGTTATTACAATGTAAATATTTTAATAGAATGGGGGGGCTGGGGGGGGAGCCTATCTGGCTTTAAACAGCCCCATTATTACGTTAAGATTGATGGTCAGGAGCTAATGGAGCATTTGCTTTAAAAGTTTATTTAACTACAGGGAAAGTGGATATAGATATGTGTATCTATTGACTGCCACATCACTGAGTCTTTGGGTAACAGTACATAATATAAAGAGATATTTGTAGGGGCTTCATTGTCAAAAGGGTATTATTTAGTTCAACTTTGTCTAATATTTAAACTCTAAGCAAAATAAAAAAAAGGTATGAATAATTTCCATTTCATTTTAAAAGGACTTCTTTTTAAATGAGTAAATATTAGACTTCAAAGATTGATGCCTGAGGACACTGTCACTAATAACATGAATGAAAAAGGAGAAATTCCTTGTTTTGCCCGAACTGAGAAAATGAAGTGCAAATAAGTAAACAAGGCAAGTAAAGCATAACAAATAATTTAAAAGACATTTTTACTTTTCCTGCCTAACAATGCAAAGATGTTACCAGTAACTCAGAGACCATACTTGCTGCTTGTATCCCCCCCTCCTCACCGGGCTTTTCTAGCCAAGATCCTGTTGGCTCAGGAAAGGAAATCTGTAGAAGCACCTTTCCAGAGCTTTTGCACTTTCAAACTGGCCTTGTCTCTAGTTCACCCAAGGGCATCTTCCAGAAAGGACTCAAGCAAGCTGCAGTAGTGGTCTGCAGGCTGACCACATCTCAGAGCTGGACACGAATCAGCCAGAGCTCTCTGAGCTGGATCTGCCCTTACATTTCTCATCTCTGAGCTACTCAAAGAGACAGCAAGTCATTAAAACTGAAGGAAGCTGGATTTTACTAGGACGTGCACTATAAATACTTCTTAAAGACAGAAAATTCAAACTGCCCACATGGCTGATATCAGAAATTAAAATCATTGGTACATAACTCTCCCCTGTCCCACTGTGTCCTTAAAGACAAGCCCTTACTTAAAGGCTTGGGTTTTTTTTTAATTTCACCTCTTCTACAAATTAAAAACACCCAAGCACCACCCTGCTGACACCCGTGTGAGCGACTTGGCAGGAGTGCATGCCCTGTGAACAGCAAACAACGTTTCACCACTAACTCAGCAACCACACTGGCTGTGTTAGAAATTAAGGTAGTCTCATGCTGTGAACAAACTGAACTGAGTTTTCCTCCTACATGTCTTTCAGGCAAAAGTAATCCAGTTTCTATTCATGAATAATGCAGTAGGACATAGCTGATCTTGGAGAAACACTTCAATCACACCCCCACACCCTCAGTAAGAGGAGAACTATGAGTAATCTGATAGGGGTTACTCTGAAATTCAGTTGCAATGCTGGAGTCTCCCTCCCCTCATTAACCTTTTCAAAAGAACCCTAAGACTCTCACCAGCGTCCCTAGTGGGAACTGGTGCCACCATTAAAGGTATGTAGCCCACATGCTATGTCACATTTATGGCCATCTCCTCTGCTGCTAATATCACTGTGAACTCATTGTTGCAGCAGTGATGTATAAGCCAGATGAAAGCTTTGTGAGGCTATAATTTATCCAGAGCTGGATGTTCTGAGACCGCAGCGGTGGTGACCTTGAGATCATGTCACAGTGGGACTCCTTTATAGGTTCCCACACCCAAGAGTGCATCCTGCCAAGGTGGAGACGCAGCCTGGGTCAGAGGCTGGCTCTTGCGAAATTCTGAAAACGGCATGTTCTGTTGTCTTCCTTCACCTCATGTGAAAGGGTAACAATTATATCATTGCAAAATGCATCAAAGGATACTTCAGTACTAGCAACAAGCAAGCTAAAAATGGACGGGGATTTAACTTGAGTTGTGATTTTAAGTCTACACATTCTCAAAGAAAATGTGATAGACCAAGACACCTGGGAATGTAAGCAAAACAAAACAAACAAAAAAAAAAAGAAAGAAAAAAAAGCAAAAATGCATCCACCCCATTAGTAAAACATTAACAAGGTGAGGAATGTTTTGATAGTCTGATTTCTGAGATTCTAGTTTGATTCCTTCACTGCCATAGCTCTTCTAAATAACTGGGTAAATTGTGTGCAGCCTTGCTCTATCACAGAGGAGAGAAATAGATTCAAGACTCCCAAACTACTCAGATAACACAGTAAAAGTGGCTGCAAAAGGGGCTGTGTTATCACAGGTCTGGACTTGAGTCAGGAAAACATCTTTAGTCAGGAAAGCTCTTCAAGTCACCAGGAGATATGGTCTATTCACTGTGACACTGCCCCAGTGCTCTGTTTGTCTCTGGAGAGCAGAAGCTGAAGGTTACATGAAAGCTTTTCAGTAAGAGCTTATCTGGTTTTACATAATGGAAAGGGAAAAAAACAATTTATAGGCTGTGATTTCAAAAAGGCTCCTATGTGTAGGTTTTTGCCATGACAAGGCAATGTCTCAGTCTGTACTGCATATTTTCTAGTGCTTCAGGGTATAAAAGGAAGGAGCATTACATGGCACACAACCTGGTAACAGAGCCACACCAACCATCAGCTGTGAAATCAGTCAGCCAGGCCCATTCTGGCTCTTACTCTTTTCTGATTTCTTGATAACCATTTAGCTAGAAGTACATGTGATGTCTGAGAAAAATCACCTCAAGCAATAATGTAACCTTCCTAGGAATATCTGTCTTGATCAGTTAGTTGTCTAAATGAAGGGAGCCATGGATACCAATCACCCTTCTAGGTGTTGGTCTATCACCTGTAACTTTTGATGAAGATCCATGGTATAACAGGGAGTATGAAGAGCAGCAGTTGGTACAGATAGTGATTCAGTCCCACTGAATCATATTGGCCAAACTACTGGTCCATGTGATTTCGCAGTGACCTGTATTTGGGTGAGAAAAGTACTTCTCTCTTCCTATTAGTATGTTTTATTTGAACAGCTTACCAAAATGCAGACTCCCTGAGCACAACAAGCATGTGCAGAATTCAGCAGAATGTGGCTTGGATTTTAGCTGATAACTTAAGTGTTAATATATGACAAGTAATTACAACCCATACTCAAAAGAAAGTACTAGAAAAAATACATGACTTTTAAAAGAATGGTTATAATTGTTTCCCAAATTTAAAAAAGGGGCAAAACTATTAATTTGGTCTTACCTATGAGAAGAATTGCAGGTTATAGAGAAAAAAAAAAAATCTAAGGATTGTAAGATTGCCTGGATTTAGATTTGAAAACTTTCTTCACTGTTGCAGGATCTGAACCAAATCCAAGTGTTTGAAAGCCACTAAAATTTACTCTTTTCAAAATACAAATCTAATCCACTCTAACTCTATGCACTGCTTGTTACAAACAAGAAGTCAGCTTTTTTTCCTGTTTATATATCAGTTACAGCTTAACTGGGGATACAGTGGAGCCACTGTACTGGTGACTTGCTGCTGATCTACACCACATTCCTTCAGGTGCCGATTAGAGTAGCCTTATCAGAAAGCTTTGTGCAGGTGCACCAGGGAACGCGCCACTCTGGCAGCAGGCTGGGGAGCATTCTTCTGCCGAAACATCAGGGCCTAATTACACAGCAGTCATTGGGGAACACAGACAACACAAGATTTCTGATCCAAAGTCCACAAATACTAGTAAAAAGCATTTTCTAATGTGAACAGAAGCGATTTTGCAAGCCATGTTTTTGCTTCACCTTGCCAAGAGACTTAAATAGAAACATTCCTTTGTCGAGCCAGCCTATGTGGAAAATATACAATTGAATCAGTAAACATTGAAACAATTTACAACCAGCTTGTAAAAAGTGCAATAGGTACATGTTTTTAAAAATATATATATGGGTCTGTACTACATAGTTTATTTTCAAAGTGTTCTGTACCTTGAGCAGCAGGATTATGGATTCTCCTGTCTCACCAGGTGAAGAGGATGGATGAAGGTGAGTAGAAGGAAGAAGACCTGGCAGGGGCATGAAACATTAAGATTTT
This sequence comes from Buteo buteo, assembly GCF_964188355.1. Lineage (NCBI taxonomy): Eukaryota > Metazoa > Chordata > Aves > Accipitriformes > Accipitridae > Buteo > Buteo buteo. The sequence goes on along the minus strand of NC_134171.1, from coordinate 30,143,602 downwards.
GGAGGGAAGAGAATGTAAGCCAATCTGCTAGTCACCTTCGCTTCTCTGCTGGAGCCTTGCTGGAGAAGGTGTTGATGGAGGTGAAGTATCACGTTAAAAGGCCAGGACTAGAGGAGACACCCCCAGAGATAGCTCTGGCAAGGGAGATGGGGGGGCACAGGAGGTTACTTGCCAGCTAAGAAGGAGCTGCACGAAGAACTTGTTTCATGTGAGGAGGTGCAGGAAACATGTTTCCTTACTGGGACAAGCAATGGTTTAGACCAGAATTAGAGTAATTATCCCAGCAGCAGTTGCCAAAACCACTCCCTCTTCAAACTGGTGCTCAATGTGATTTTCATCCAAGCAAACTGTATTCAGCACTACAACCAGAAGCTTTCAAAAGCCTTGATGAAGCAGCATGTCCACTGTACTGAAACCATCATGCCAGCAACCAAACACCCATTTCACATGCTTCCTGGGCACTACAGCCACCTAGCTGTTTGGGGGACTTCTGGGACAGAGCTTTTTCTAGCTGGCATATCAGAAGCAGAAATGAGTTTGGGGGTTTTTTCACTCACAGAATAAGGCATTTTGTTGAATGGCAAGGTAGCAAGGTTTTGCGATGTGATAATTTGTAGGACTGAAATGCTTCTAGGTAAGTAAGACAAAGAAACCTTGATAATAGATTAGCGGAATTTGATTGCTTTAACAGCAAGAACTTCAGAACATACTTGTTTGGCTGCTCTGATCTTGATTACATTATTAATGTGAAGATGATTCAAGTATAAATTAATTGCTCTTTAACAGTTTAATAAGATATTCCAGGTGTACTGTGAGATATATTACTTTACATATTTTTAATAAATACATAAACTAGATTGTTTGGTTCATAAAAAGGCACCAGTACAGGAAGATGGGCATGGTGTTACTACCTACTCTAGGGAGCACAGGGTCAAGAGTTATCTACATATAACTAAGCAAGGTGAACATTGTGTATTGATCTTTGCTCTGTGGTAGAAGGGATTTTGTTACTATGTGCTGTCCTCCCAGCAAAAAACTGAGATTACCACCATAAACTGGTATCCATAGGATTCAGCAGCAACTCCTCTGTTAAGCCTAGTGCTGAGTTATAAAATCAGTCATCCTTTATGGCTCTTGCTTTAGGGAAAGGATGGGAACTTTTCCCTCCTCCTCACCCCAGTCATCCTGTGCTGCCGGATGAGAAAGTTCACACTGTACTAGTTCTGAGAACAAAAGGAATGGTTCTTTTCACTAGCGCTGACAACCTGATACCATTCACAAGCACTGCCAATTTAAATTAGGAATGTGGAAAAGGTACAAGAAGTTTAGGCAGCTTAACTGAACTGGCATGCTTATTGAAAAGGGCCTCTGGTACCCTGAATTTATATGCAGCCAGCGGAGCTGCTAAGCCAGAACAATCGATCACCAGGAACACAAATGCGGACCAGACATGTTTCTTTCAATTAAGCATTCAGTAAGATTTTTGTCCTCCATCTAGGCATTCTAACAGCAAATGTACCCAGGTGTTATTTGTGAAATAGAATCATAATCTGAGTATCGCCAAGCCAATAAGATCATTACCAGAAAGGTCACAAGCATCCTTAAAAATAGCATGAATTGACCTATATTCTAGTAACAAAAGTCCTCGAAGGTATGATTTTTTGACCCTTTACATGCAGTTATTTTTGTGTCTCAGTGTTTCAGTATCAGCTGAAAGTCATCTTAAGTGTTACAGTATGGTGGCAGTTAAGTTCCCTGCTCTCATGCTGGAACAAGAAGGGAAGCTCAGTGGTGTTCTTTCCATTTACTTGCTAAATGTTGTATGTGTAGAAAAGAATGAGTAAGAGGGTAGGCCAGTACAGTCTTGAATACTGATGGTGAAAGATTATAGCCTAATGATTTCAAAACCTCTTTAAAAATTATTCTGAGAACAAAATGTACCTGTATGCTTTTTCCCAGTATGCTGAGAGATTAGATGAGTACAAAACAGTGCATAGGATGCCTGTCTCCATAATAAAAGAACCACCAGGCTCTGGCATAAACCTGCAGTAATTCTAAAATGAGATTGATATGGTTATTACTAGCAACTATTTAGCAAATGTCTCAGCTATCAGGTTTTCTGAGTTACAAAATAAAGGCAAAGAGGAGAAAGCCACTAGTCTTTCCTCCACTCCCATCTTAGCAACTCCACATTACTTCAGTGCTGATTATTAACCCTTAGTTGGTTTTAATGGTTGGTTTGGATCCTCCATGGCCCCACAGAAACCTTGGTGCAACACTCTGGATAATTTTCTTCCCTTGTCCCCTTGCTTTGTGTAAGTTTAAGATTTTCAAAACTGAAAAAAATGAAGCCTAGGTTTCAAAAAGAAATTTTATAATAATTTAGAGTAATTTGTTTTTTTTTTCCCTTAATTGATGATACAGTGAAGTCTTTTTGCTTTTCAGTGGTATGTGCCAGCATTTTGCCTCTCATTCTGTTTTAGCCTTTCCTCCCTTCAAGACAACCCATGATTTAAGTGTTGCAACTTGAACAAGGCAAGGTCTCTGCATTGTACAAAATACCCTGGATTTGATACACTAACATTTCCTTCACAAGACATAAAGCCTTTTTGCTACAATTCATTAGATTTCAAAAACCTATATATGACACTTCACTAGAATTTTATCATTTCTGGGACCTATGGAAGCTTCTTTCATGCTGCTGTGAGTCAGGGTAAACCTGCTATAAGCTATCACTTGGTAAAAAGCGGCAGAGAATTCTGCATATTCTCATATGCAGAGAATCTAATAATTAAGATGCCCTGAATAAATGAGGCACAAGTACATCTTTAAACAAAATTACACTTTTGATCTTGGGTAGCCAAGGTGTTTGGCTGTTGTACAGTGGGTATGATGAGGTAACGGATAACACAGGAAGGAACTCATTTTCTCCATACAGTAAAATCAGTTATTTATAGAAGTATGACTATAAGGAGACATATTTTTTCCTATTGCTTTACACACAATTCCAGCTATTTAAAACAGTTGCAGAAAATCGCAATTATTATTGTTATAAAATCATTAATGCTATATATATCCTGTGCTGCTGCTGGATGCCCAACACTATGGAGAACAAGGTCCCTTAGGATATATCCAGACTCCATGGCACAAACTCCTACACAAAATTAGGTCTTGACAGATTAATTTGCATACTGCAAGAAGTCTAAATGCAATTTTATGGTGTTCCCTATAGGCTTATTTGCCATGCTCCTCTCTGCTACCACAACCAGGACTGATTCTATATAAATTGCAGTGGACTTTTTTACACTGCACTGATCACATCCCTTTAGGCTCATTTGTAGATTTGCAGCTCCAGGGAGAGAACAGCAAATAAACTCCTGAGTGAGGGAACTGTACCCTTCTCTTGCCCTACAAATGTCTGAGAGCATACTTTCACAGGTATGCCAATTGTAATGAGGCCCCATCCATTTCCATTACCTTCCTCCTCACTCCCTAACTCTTTCCTGAAGACATACTGCCCCACAGAAGCTGGGCCTGCTGGAACCTACATTCTTGACAAGTCCTCTATCTTTGTTCTGATCAATCTTGTGTAGCCATCCATCCCTGGTGCAGATCACGTCTGTGTGCATGTTTACATTAAGCAGACCTGCTCCAAACAGCTTGGAATCAAAAGCAGCAAGCAAATGTGGTAAAACCCCCAGCATTGCATTCAGCAGAGCAAACAATTGGGGGGGGGGGGGGGGGGCGGGGAGAATTATCCAAGATTAAAAAGATCAAGTGAGCTTTTAGATCAACATTATTGAGTTGTTATGTAACAGACTTAATCATATGGCTTGTGTTTTAGACATCTTTTTAGTATATTATGATTGTGAACAAAGTATATTTCAGAATCCTAAACTATCAATCTACAGACACTGATAACCAGTGCCTTGTGTTGAATATCCCACCTCTTGCTAAGTTACAGATCAGAAAAGTGAGAGGTGTGTGAAATGTTTTTGGGTTTTATATATAAACTGTCAAACGTATAAACTGTCAAACGAGAAGAAAGATTAGTTTGGCATCAATGCGGACCAGACATACTGAGTTTTACAAAATGTCTACATTTTGTTCTATGTTTTGTTCTGTTCTTGCCAATTTTATATCAGATCTAGATAAGTTTTGATCACCAACTAATTCTCATGTTGACTTTGATTTTGTAATTCATCATATATCAATACTTCATTGGTGGAACAGACTACTGAGCTTATGTTGTCACAAACAATATTTAACATCCTGGGGCCTTGGGGTTTTTTTCCCCTCAGTTAATGGTTTTAGGGGACTGAAGTAATGGACTTCCCACAGTATGTGGCATTCAGTTAATGGTGTTTATTCAACTATTCCAAACCAGAGCAATCAAACCCAGTTCCCAAGGTTCCTGAACAACATTTGAAACACAAACCACTGCATCTTCACTTTCTGTTTCCATTCTCTGGGAGCATTCACACAACCATGTCTACACTTTTCTACAGTCCATGCCAAAAAACGCAAATCAAATTTGTGGTAGCTTTCCAGTTTCAAACTCAAATTGGTATTACAACACTCCTGTATGTGATGGCTATCAACTCTTTTTCAGTCACCTCATGGCGCTTCCTCAAGCTATCATTTTCTAAGTAGATTTGTTTCATTATTTTAACTCAATGTTCTATCTAGTTTTTAATTACAATTAATTACATACTGTTTAAATAGGATTTTCTTTTACCCCAGTGATGCTACCACAATGACACTAAAACATGCACACAACAGTCTGAGACTGTCCTTGTATACTACATCAAGTCTTCCATACCCTTCTCTGTATGAAATTCATCTTTTCCTAAATCTCTTTACCTCAATGACTGTTTTGATTTACATGTTGGCCCTGTAGTGTGTTACAGTCTATGGGTGTGAACTGTAAAGCCTGACTCTACCTCTAGAGCTGTATTTGAGTAAACAAAATTCAAGCCAGGAGTTAAGTATTATGTGGGACTAGCTCAGGTTCTTAATTGCAGCATAACAAAAACAATTTCCTCAAATCAAGCTCCTGCCTACTAAAATAGTTCATATTTGCAAGACTACTTATATTGTGTGATGTATTTGATGATACATAGGGCATGAACTAAGGCTTCTTGAAAGACAGTCTACAACTATATCTGTGTGGTTTGTATTTCCTTCAGTGCCTACAGGCTAATTTCTCCTCTTGGCTTCATGATATGAGTATGGAATTACATTATCAACAGTTTCAGTGTGGTCAATCCAAATTACTTGGCTGAACCAAACATGCCCTGCCACCTGAAGAGATTAAGGAATATCAATGATTTTGATTTTACTAACCAGCAGTGAGATTTGCTCTATTGACATTAACAGTAAAACTCTAATTTCAGAAAGACTGGAAAGAATCCAGTTCTGAATACTTCTGAAAAACCCTACCCTAAAAATCTTTATTTTAAATTACTTCAAAACATGCAATTTATAGATAATCTACCATAAGAAATTCTGCCAAAGTGGATCTGAAAGGCAGCTGGGAATACAAGCAAACAGATGATCCATATGATATTCTTACTTGGAGCTTTGAAATCTGACAACTGAAAATAATTTACTTAGAAGGAAAACCAATTCCTCCCCATCCCCTTTTCAATACATGAAATATTCACCTCTAATTTATTTTTCCACAGAAAATGGTAACAGCATTTTGCACTACCGGATTTTATGCAAGACCCTCTCAAGCAGTCCAACTTGTACCCAAATCTCAAGGCAATAAAAACATATATAAAATAGGTAAAAGTCTAAGATAATAAGACCAACAGCACTTAAATCACAGTCTATAACTACTTTAAAGATTCTGATTACAAATTACAAGGGAGTTTTTCTCTCTGTACTCACACAAACATACACAAAATATTGGGAAGACCTTCTTAAGGCAGACTCAGTAATAATACAATTACTCTGAATAAACACAAAAAGTGGTGAAATTGGAATAATTCATAATTAAACTGCAGAAGCCACAATGGAAGGACTGATCACTTATATGGAAGAATAAAGATTATTATTCTTAAAGCAAAAACAAAGGCAGTACATGAGAAACTGTATGAGTCAAGCTAGAAACTTGTGACACCCTGCTGAACAAGATCAAAGATGAGTTCAGGTTAACAGCATGAGGATTAGTGAGAAATGGTATAAATAACCCAACTTTATATAACCCCAAACCTTCAGAATAGGCACCTGATAGAACAGCATAGAGCGGGAATGGCAAGGTGAGCTACTGAGGTAAGAAAGAGGCAAGACTGAGGACAGGAACTCAAATCATTTTAGACATTGGGTTATGAATAGAAACCTCAGAAAGATAAGTAAGGTTTGTAGAGAGGAGTGGGGGGCCTGACTCTCTGCTGAAGTAAACAAGCACAGTTTCATTGAATTTCAGTGAAATTGTCTGTAGACCTACCCTACATTTGTGTTAGCATGCCTGTCATCCACCATATTGATTTACAGGTCCTAGTGACCTTCAAGTAATTTTGCATACCTTATTTTTGGAAATGTTAAAGCTACCTCGATTCAAGCAGCCTTTTCAAATTCTAATTGATAGGTCTCAAGCCAGAGAGAGCTGAGAGAGAAGCTCTCATTTTTGTGTCATGCTACAGTTTACATGAAATGACATCTCCACTTAATAAAAAATGCAACAATTTTCTAAAAAAAAATATTAACCAATGGTAGTACCCTATCTATATTTTCTTCCTTATAGATCAGGTTCTGTCCAAGGGTTACACGGGAGCTGTTACGAACTACATAACAAATGTTGTATCTCTGTACAGTTCCTGAAGTGACAGCAGCACTATAACTCATAGTGCTGTGAAGCAGTTTGAGATACATGGGATATTTAAGAGGGTATATAATATATTCGCTATTTTTCTTTACCTTTTTATTTCCTATCCAAACCCTATATCCAAATATGGAGAGAGAACACTCATCTGATAGCTGAACCTGCATTCAGTTAACAGTCACAATTCTGGTCAAAAAGGAAATCCACCAGCCCCTCTCTGATGGCATAAATAGAGCTAATCAAGTTCTCAATGTTTTATGGTGAATTCTTGTCACACTTTCTTTTTCCTAGCAATTCCCAAAGAAAGTGAGCAAGTAGTTCAAGGAAAGAGTTTATAAAAATTGTGGACTACACAGTATATGGTGCATGAGCCAGGTGGTGCTAACTTCTTTACGGAAGTATGACAACAGCAGTAATTTTTCTCTTCCTGCTCACCTCTAAAACATGCTGCCTGTAGGCACGCAAAAAAGAAAAATAAAAATCTTTGTGATTTTTAAATATCAGCTTAATACTGTCTGTAATTGTAAGTATTAATCAGAGTTACACAGACAGCTACAAGGCAGCGTTAATATTTTCCCATATCTTAAATTTGTGTTTATGTGCCTAATTTTGTAATTCTTTCAAATCACACACATGTATCCCATAGCATTTATTAGAAACAGTTGCTTCTCCATATTCTGTCAGTTTAAGATGGTTTTTTGTTTAGTATTTCTGAGAAACGGTAACAACAAAACTTGAATACTATAATAAATCTATTGAGTGTCCATAAATTGGTCGAAGAGAGGAAGCTCCACGAGAAGTGAAAATCATGGCTACCACAGAGGAGCCTAGAAAGAACGTGGCAATCTGAGGAACCTGGTGTAGACCTTAATAGGACCAACCTATAGAATTACCTTGAGATCTTCCTTCTGCTTTGATTCACAGTAAACTGACACAGTCCAAGGTCTTGCAACAAGTCAGGTGAGAACAGATAAAATACTTACCAAGAATTAAAACAGATACAGTGATAAAACATACGTTTGGAAGGAAAATCAGTTAAAGCACCCCAGTAGCAGTAAAAAAAGTCACCCTGTTACTTATTTGTATAATTAGTTTCCTTTAACTAACACATGGTAAAACAACGCTGGAGAGGAGCCACAGCAGCTGGAACCATCATTTCCCAGCTCAGACCAAGAGGGCAGATGGACCTAGCTCAGATCAGTGAGACTTCTCAGCCTTTACACAACACGTGTGGGAATCAGACTGCATTGCTATTACATCCGCAACACTATGAAGAAGAAATGGCCTACAGTTAAGGTACCCAAACCTGGGATGCTCTCTCTACAAAAAAATGATATGAAAATACTGACCTGGCAGCATCTTTTTGCATAAAGTCAAAAACGATTTATGCCCTGCCATCAACGATACACAAACAAGGAATAGTGGACAGCTGACAAGATTGCAGTTGATATGCAGTTCCAACAAATGTACTCATTATGCAGTATAAGAAGCAGCAATGGCTTGAATCTGGGAGGGACTTAATGTCATCTTACAGTTCTTATGGTTGCTTTTTAATAATTTTCACATTACGGTTACTACAAAAACACATCATAGAATTAAAACATTTTTATTGCACATACATGAGTTCATTATACCTTTTTTTCTCATTCCAGCTTTTCCTGAGAGCAGGAGTATGTCTGGATGAAAATCTCAGATTTCATGTAAACCAGCAGAAGAGATTTTTTTATTCTTTTTGGTTTTAAATTATTTTCTACTTATTCCTTTTTATCTTATTCCTTTTTTTTTTTTTCCCCTTTTACACCACACAACAGAAGACGGAGAGGCCATAACCTATCTGCAAATTGAAACAGCAGCAGCAAGGTCTAAAACAGAGGTTTTGAGGAAACCCATGGGTATCTGGAAAAAAAAAAAAATCATGGTATGTCATAGCATCCCAGCAACTCTAAAAAGCTTGTGTCATACTGGACCTGAAATCAGTATCTTGAGTCTTGGTATGTGGGAGAGAATACATTATTTCTAGAAACAGATTGCATCCTCCTGTACGCTTTACTTGGCTTTATTTTCTTCTGGTTACTTTACCAATAATGTATGTTGCATGTATTTTATGTTTACACTTCAGAGGGAAAAAAATAAATATAAATGAAGTGATGAACCTAATAGGATCCATTACTAAAATCCTGAGAACATTACAGTTAGCAATCTTTTCAAGTAGCTCACAGATTTTTTTCTATAGAGCTGCTGTTGATTTTCCTTCACTTTCCAAACTGCATAAGATAATTTTCTATTTTTAAGGCACAGATCATGATATAGCCAAACAGAAGCTAGGATTTCATCTTCCTACATCATCTGTAATAAGACTTAATGGCAGGAGCACTACTGAAATCTAAGCCAAATTCAATATTACAAATTACCTTCATGTAATCCCTTCACTTACCAGGACAAAGTCTGAAAAACACTCTGAATCATAGGCCGCATACCACCTCTGCTTTGGTGTGCAATATGCCACTGAGAAAGAAATAAAATGACCTCATCTTCTACCACATTAAACAAACTGGAGATCTGCACAGCCTATTGTCTCCAAACCCACAGAGTGCTAAAAAGCAGGAACTCCCAGCATTTTTTTCATCCCCTGGTTTTGTGCACACTACTCTTCCTAGGCCTCTGCCTATTTCCAATTATTCCTGCTCATGATTTTAATCTCAGATCTTTACATCAAAGTCCACTGAGCAGAAAAGGCCCTCTTTGCAGCAATGAATGTCAGTGAAGGTCACACAGCTTTCACCTTTATTTAGATAAGCAAAAGTATTGATGTGTGGAAAAATCCAATGCGAGTTGCACCTGAAACCAAATGTAGGAAGTTTTAAGAAAATGTGTTCTATATAGATCTGATATCTAATGACCATAAAAAGAGGATTCTTCCATCTCATAAACTAGTTTTGTAAGAAGCGCCTGCCTGCATTGATCCAAACCAGAATATATGGGATACACACTCACTGTTTCTTAGGTACAAGTGCATTCTGCCTATATTCTCACCCTATGAATTAAAACCATGACAATGTTAGAGTTAGGTTTATGACTCTCTGTGGCCTTTCATTAATCAATCATACTTATTGATCTTCAGTGGGAAGCTTGGAGGCAATACTCAAGTAATAATGGCTACTTGTTGTCCTTTGTCCTTGTATTCTTTTGAGTTGATGGTTAGTTGCCAACATCTTCCTTATTTTTCCTCATGCCTTCCCATAATGTTAGTCATATCCAAGGTTCTTGAGTTCATGCAAAGAGCAAAATAGCAGCAGAGTGAGAATATAGGCTGAATGCACTTGTACCTAAGAAGATACCTGCCTCCAGACTTTAGATTCTTAAAAACAAAGCAGGACAAACCCTGGAGATTACGAATCTGTGTTACTAAGTAGGAGTCACACAAATTCTGATATTGCCAAGCTCCTCAGAACTAAAACTCTTGGGGACTACCAGACTTTCAAGGTGGTCCCCCAGCAATTGTTCCCAATTAAAAAAAAAAAAAAAGGAAGAATGAGCATTTTTGTGTCTTGCCAGACCCTTGCACAGAACACATAACAATGTTGTTGCATGTAGCCCTGTGTACAGAAAACAGTCCAAGGCTTAGCACATTATTCCCAAAGTACATTTCATTCTTCAGCTTTTTTATCTGCGTTTCCTTTGATCAGTCTCAAGAGTTGTAACAACTTACTAAAAGGAAGTAGGAAATATCATGCTTTTCAACTGCTAGAACACGGAACAGATATGAAAATATTCCCCCTTCTGACAGTCTTCAGTCTTGCTGAACAAATTTAACATTCTTGCAGATTTAGTCAATGAGAAGCCAAAGCAGCATTCCTAAATTTGCAATCAATAGCCAGAATAAACAGATATATACAGATTAAAAGCTATATTATAGCTTTCCTCTATCCTTATTTCCCCCCAAATCATATAATCCCTGTTGTACAAACCATACATACAAAAATTTATAAAATGACAGAACTTAGCTTAATGTCATTTAGCCTGTAACAAGGCTAGTTAATACAAATCTGTGATGACGTAAGCCAGCTAGTTAACCCTTGACTATTCTCCAGCAAACCTGGCTATTTTTCTTCCATTAGTCTTCACTTTTCCAATGAGTAATAAAAAGAAAAATTGCAATGTTATAACTTCATTTAGAGGATAGCATTCATACAAACCAGCTTTCTCTTAGTGAGCTGCATAGCCCCAAGCATACAGTCCCACAGGGTGGTGGTCAGGGTGAATGAGCTAATTTACAACAATAAAGTTATCAGATTTAGACTTACTTTGTATTCCTAGACTAATACTAATCCCTTTGTTTTGCTTCACTACTTTAACATATCATAAAATTAATTAGGTGAATGATTCCTGAACTCACATATAATTCCAAAAAGCCTGATGATGGAATAGAACAAGTCAAAGTTAATTGATAAGAGGTTTCTTATTATAGCTACTCATGAGAAGTCACAGAACAGAGTACTCTCAAGTGACTTATCCTTCCAACCAGCATTTCTTCAAATTGAGCCTTCAGCATAGAATGGCCCCAACTGAGTGATAACAAATAGTCAAATGTAAAGTCATAAGCCTTATAAACACATGAAATAATTTGATACTTCTTTAGTTTAAAATACAAACTGTACTTTGATTTTGTATTAAACCAGTAACTACAAGTCTTGCCAAAACAAAGTAAAAATTAATAACCCAGTTTAAATCTGTCCAATACTGAAGCAGCAGAAAAGCTTAAGGAGCAATATGATAAAATAATATTAAAATATCTTCAAATTGATCAGGAGCAGGCAGTCTGCAAAAGAATTAGCAAGCCCCAGAAATGAACAAGTATGAAAGGAGCCTTTGAGAATTTGAAGGCTTCATCACAAAAGCCAAATGAATGATTCGTCTGTGATAAAGATTACTTTCCCAAAGTTTTAAAACCCAGGGATGAATAAACAAGGACCTACCTGAAACATTTTAGAATAAATTTGTGAATAAGGACCAAGTCATTAGGATTTAATGGTTTTTTTTATCACCAACTGCACAGCATGAAGTTGAAGAGTAGTAATGCCTCAGAAAAACTGAACAAACAAGTCTCTGAAGGAGTCAGCACCTAAGCACAGAGCCTGACTCAAAGGAACACTATTTTAGAAAAGTCTTCAGATATGTCCTTCAAGGGTATGACAGCTACCATGAAAGAGAAGGGACCTTTAGTGTACTCCTAGACCATTAATTCAGAAAGGAGAGGAACAAATAGTTTCAGAAGCGAAAGGACTTCAAAGCTGTTTTCAGCATCAATTAATGTGAAAAAAAGCAGAATACTCTAAGCTAATCATGGCTGCAGACTCCCAGAAATCTTGATTCTGACAAGATCCTCATGGACAGAGCAGCAGACAGAATTTAACACCACTTCTTGCATGACTAATGAATCTGGGAAGGAAGAGTCCAACCCTAATTCTAAAATAGCTTCTACTCACCTTCTGAAAAGTTCTGGAAGTGTAGACAGCTCACTGAAAACATCATCCCAAGCTATCAAAAGAAAACCTGCACAGGGCAGCATAGATCAGATATGAAACCACACACATAAGGCAAGTCTGAATAGACTAAAGCTTAATCCTTCAGCAAGACTGCAGAGGACAGAGGTCTATAAAATGACTGACAAGGCTTGTAGGAAAATGATTCATTGTTTCTCATAACAGGAACTAGACAGTTGTCAGGTTTAATATGAAGAAGATAAAGTACTTTTGTATACTTCAAATTTAGTTTCATCTTTTATTAAAACACAATCCAGAGGACAATAAACACTTAAGTAAGCCTAGCAAGCTACAAATGTAATAGATCACTAAATACTCACCCTGTTTAGCATATGTTTAAGAAAAGATAACCACCAGAAACACTTCTTGGCTAGATGTGCATTAAATCTGACCAAGTATATAAAAGAGTTTGGTCCTAAAGCTACACTCACTTTCCTGTGCAGGCAGTGGGGAGTGCCTGGCAGCTACTTCTAACTGTATTTTATATTCTTGCTTGTGCATTCTAAGGAAGCATTGGCTAGTAATAGGATACACATAAATCAACCTCATGTTAAGACCTACCATTGAGGAATAAGTTATTAATATTTACTTAGACATAAGCAACTGAAAAGCACATACAAGCTTTCAATTGCTCAAAAATATCAATACTACTCTTCAAGGATCTTCACACTAGTTGTTCTTTACATGGAATTTTGCAACATTTTCCTTTATTTGAAATAGGCAGGTAATGGGATTCTTGCTAAGGATGTAATAGTACTTGGTCTTTAAAGTTTGAGACAATCTTTTGACTAGTTGGAGAACATGCAAACACATACAGCCTAATGAAATAACTTAGTAGTCGGCCAGTTGATCTCAAAGTGCTTTCGCATTCTAAAATACATCCCAAAAACCCATAACCAGACATTCAGAATAAAAGATTAAGATTAAGAGGGTCATTTTCAATGGTGTTGTGAGTTAAAGATTAAACTTATCAAGTTTGCACATGGCAAGAGAATGTTTCTGCATGACAACACAAAAGTGTTCACATCCCTGAAACAAAGCCTTCATACAGGACGTACCTAAACAAGAAACCTTCAGAACACACAAACTTCTGGTAGCATTCTCATATTTTATTTTAATTAATCCACAAAGACACAGAAATAAATTACAGCATTTTTTGTTAAGAAACCTGTTTTAACAAATGACAAGATTCCTGATTAAACATGATCATTGAAAACGTGTAGCTTTAGCATTGCTTGTCTCAATTCCACTTTCAAGACAATACATTACAGGTGACAACTGGAGTCATCTAGTATGAATTCAGAAATCAGCCACTCATGAAATCATAAGCTGATGTTTAATATCAGTTCAAATCCCTTGCACATGCTTGTTTCCTCCCTGCAAAAGAAGTTTTATTTAATTTGCAGTCAGCATCACACATACAAAAGAGGTAACTGGCCTAGGGTTGAGCTATATGAACATACTACATGACACTAACTCTTAAGTCAGAGCCATTTCTCAATACAAGTTTCTTCATTTATCCAGGACAGGATTTTCCTTTCCCACACCATTAGTATGGATTCCATTCCAGAGGACCAGCCAGATTAGAATAAATGGACACAATAACTATCATAAGCTTTCCTAAGATTTTTTCCAATTTAGGTTGGCTATGTCTATATAAAGTTCTAACAATTACCATGCAGGTTTCCACTAGTCCAAACTAATTTTGGGTTTTGTTTGTTTGTTTTCAGGTAAGGAATAAATTAAACTTCTTCAGATATAGAAGGCAATGCATCCACTAACATCTGATAATCCTTTTTAAACTACATACCTGGAGACCAACCAGTTTACAAGGAACTCTTTTCACACGTTTATCACAGGTTCATAAAGCACCAACACACCTGAGAAACCCAAAAAAGTAAGATTTACATGAAACTGATACCAAGACACAGATAACATGATAATCTGATGACAGTTCAAAACCTACCTACAAGCTATTAATAAAGTTGATTTAGTAGCTTCCTGAAGTTCAGTAGTTTCATGAATGTGTTGTTCCTCTCACCATGATCCAAAGAAGAGTTTCAACCTCACCTCTGGGTTTGAGAGAGAACTTTTATACCCCTCTGTGTTGGCCACTTAAGACACTGCCAGACTTAAGAGGGCAAAGCATAAAAGGGGAGTAGATTATAGCACTATTTTTTTCTTATTAACTAAGATAATCTGAATTTACCATTTACTCAAGAGATTACAATTTGCATGAAATTTGAATTATCAAAAAGCAAGTTTTAAAAACTATCTACAATTGTCATTAGACTAGAGCATACTTACCTTCTAGCAGATGGTTCTGTTCATTCTTAAGAAGTCCTGAGCAGTGCTTCTAATTTAGGTGTGATCATCCATGCCTAGAATATTTCAAACATAAAGTTGCTACGTGGGACCTCTAAACAGGCCAAAAAAAAGAGACAAAAACTATTAAATTATAATTTATATCATCTAATTACAGACCTTTTTAAAGCCATATTCTACAGACTTGCTATTACATTGAATTAGAGCTTCTTAAAGTCAGTCTACAAAGTTGCAGAAGTCATTTATATATCAAGACTATCAAATCAAGACCTAGAGCAAAAGGTAGTCAGTGGTTCAATCTGTTGAAAAGATTGTTTTAATTAGCCTGTTTAAACTACACAGAACATATTTTTAACATCTTTTAAAATATACTGCTAATCAGAAACAATGGAAAGTTTATTAAGCCTAAATTGCTTTTAGTGTTGACACTACCCTGAAGTAAGCTGTAAATTCTAGATTTAACAGACTTTACCAGCCAGTTCTTTGCTACCTTGTGCCTAATTACATATACCTTGTAACAAATTACACTCTCAACCAAGAGAGACATCAAGTCACTGTTATAGACATACAAGACTGGGCCAAAAGCCTATGCAATCAGTGACTGTTCTTTGTTTGAAACGTTAAGTCCATTTGAACTTAGGTGCCTGCAGCCTTCAGTACCCTAAACACTGCAGGTTATAACTGCAATTTTCTTGATGCAGCCTATAAAAAGAAACCGCTGCACTGAAATCAGATTTAAGGTCTGCGCAGCTCAATACCTATAATTTAGAGAAGAGCAGAAGGGTACAAACGAACACAAATACTCCTTCATCTCACAGCGACACAGACCAAGTACCCTCAGATATACGTTTGCCTTTAAGTGGTACAAGGTGTGAGGATCCAAAGCTCTCCATTTCTGAAGCCCAAAGCCCTAGCTAACCAGCCCCAGGCTGTGAGGTGTGTGATGAGGTCGGCGTGCCCCCTTACCTATAGCAGTTCAAAGGCACGACTCCAGATCCCCAGCACTTCCCACTGGCCAGGCCTACTGCCCTGGGCCTCCTGCCCATGCCGGGCGCAGCCGAGCGCGGCAGGCCAGCGGACAAAGCCTTCGGGGGCATTGGAAGGCCTTGCCGGTACCTTGGGGCGCTTTCTGCCGCCTTCCTCCCCGCCGGGCGGACCACGCCACACACTGCGGAGGGAGAGAGAGAGAAAGAAGTCAGCCCGGAGCAGCAGGGCGGGGGGCGGGGGGAAGGGAGGGGGAACCGCTTGTGCCTCACGACAGGATGCAGGGCGGAGGGGACAGCTCCGCACTGGGTTTCTGTGAGGGAAAGGCGCTCTATCCCCCTGTGTTGACTCCCCGGAGCACCGCCAGGCTCCGAGAGGGCAAGATGTGAAGGGAAGACCCGAGCAGGTCCCACTCCGTCCCCCCGCACCCCGCCCGTTGGGAGCCCGGGGGTCCCGGTGGGAGCGGCTGCGGCCTCCTTACCGCGGCGGAGGGCGGTGGGGAAAGAGGGAGGGCGGCGCCTCCCGGGGCCTTAAATACCGTCCCGCCGCTCCCGCGAGACCCCGCGGGGGCGTCGCTGTTGATTGGTCGAGCTGGCCCACGTGACCCCGCGAGGGGGGAAGGGCGGGAGGGCGCGCCTGCGGGGCCTGAGGCGATCGAGCCGCGCACCGGCGCTCCCAGCGTAAACGTTAAGGGGAGAGGCCGCCGTGCTGCGCCTCCCCGCCCGCGCTGCCCCGCGGGGAGACGGCGTGGGGCTGGCCCTGGAACGGGGGGACGGCCAGTGACCCCGGGCCGCGGCGGTCGGGGAGGTGGGGGCGGCCTTCTGCCTCAGGGAGAAGCGCCCCGGTTTGCTCGGTCGCGCTCCCTGCGGCGGTCAGTCAGGGGCGGACCCGCGGCCTGCGTCACGAGGGGGCTTTTGTCTTCTTTGGGATATAATTGTCGATTTCTACCCAGGCTAAACTCGGGGGGCCCGGAGGTCTTTCGCACACAGAAGCAAAAGCGTCTTTGGTGTGAAGTAGCAGCTGTGTAGCGGTTTTGAGGAACTAAATACTGCTGATCTCTGTCTAAACTCCCATCTAAGCCCTACTTTAGGAGGCTTAGGATCTGTCTGTAAGGATAGCGAAGTAAGCCTCAAGCCTGCGCTAATACCCTCGCTGACGTTACAGCGTATGGGGCTTGCTCTAGAGCACGCCTGGGCTGCAGCTCACAGGGTGGCACGGTGGAACCAGGCCTGCCCTCCTGCGAGTTAGTGCACAACATGGATGCAAAACACAGCTATTGTTCTACCTCAGCTAAGATGTGCTGCCTGACTGGGGACACTACTAGGAGGTTTTAGGGTGAGTACAAGCAGATTAGCATAAACTGGGAATTAGTAATTTGTAGTACAGAGACTTTGAACGTTGCCCAGCCAAGCTAGTAGGTGGGAACCACAGCGTCTTGGTTCCGGTGGAGTTCTGAGTTCAATAAAAGTCTCTGCTTCACAAAGAGGTGGCTATATTGCTGATAACTTGTAGCTTCCTGCCTCAGTGAGAAACAGTATGTCTTGGCTCATACTGAGTTGCTACCAGCACAGCACCTGTAAGTGTGTGGAAAGAAAATAACAGGTTGGCCCACTATCCCTGCGAGCTTTCTGAACCTTGCATTTAAACTACCCCCAGCAGATCTAAACCGTTTCCGCCTGAAACAAAGTCACATAGTTGCAATCGAGGGATAGCTTTAGAAATTGTTTCCTATCACTTCTAATTACCATTTCAGTCTAATTCTTGATACTTGCTTAAAACATGGTTGCAGGTGTAATCTCAGGTGCCAGTCAGTTTATTGTGAGTGCATGGGGATTCAAAAGCTGTCTCTGGGCTCTAGGTAAGTCATTCTCTGCGTATGAATTTGAGACATGTAGCTTCAGGTTATTTCAAGTGGGATTCTCTGCAATGACCATTTTCTACAGTTAGACACATAAGTCAGATTGTCCTTTCTTGTAATGTAGCCAAAAAGATGAATTGGCATCCAACCTTTACATTTTTACCACCTGTGCCAGTGGGATGTATATCAAGCTCAGTGTCTTCTCTTCCAGTAGAGAATGTAAACTGGCACCTCTGTTAGCACAGCAAACCAGTGATCAGTGTCCATCCCAGATGAGTATTTTAATCATTCAGATAAAATCCTACTAGTTTTTCTTCCCCTGCATGAGATTTCTTCTGTCTTCCCCATAAAAACTTTGCATTGTTTGCCTTCTCTCTGGTTCCATGAGACTTACTTTCTTGTCTGATAGTGGCACAACTTCAAGAAGAGAGATGCAGAGGCCACCTGCCCTGTCTGTCCTTTCTTTTCAGCGTGAGAGGTTAGCAGGTTCTACACATGCCCAGGAAAAATTGTCAGACACCTGGTCAACTACACCAGTAGATGTTGTGAGGTCTGTTTACATTAGGGCACTTCCACTTTAGGTAGTCATGGAGAAGAATATTGAAAGTCTGCGTTTTGAAGTTAGCTAAGTGGCAGCTGGGTGTCTTGGTTATTTTGTGGATTTAGTGTTGAGCTTTTTAAGGTGTCTGTGGTGATCTGAACCCAACTGTACAAATCTTGAAGAGCTGTGCTCTAATCAGTCAAGTCTCTCTTTGTGGGATGCATGAATTTAATGTCAAAGTCACAGATCTTATACCTCTCTCAGCTGAAAGACACTTGAAAAACATTTGTTTAAAAACATCATGTTGGGCTCACCACAATGCACAATTGTCATTAAATATTTCATTTCAATCTCACTGTTTTTTCTCCACACTGATATGAAGGAAAACCAAGCAAGTAAAATCTTGATGGGACCATCAGTCTTTGCAGATGGACGACAGTATCCATCTGCATTAAATAATTGGCAGGTTTGGGACCTTAGAATGTAGCAGCCTTTTTTAAATTATTTTTTTACTTGATCAAAACTTTGATATGCTAATATAATAAAAATGTAATTTGATTAATTTATGCCACAATTTACATAAAATGAAAAGGCTATTTTAAATTCATGCTGAAAATAGAGTAGGTGCCATTTACAGCCTGTCTGCTGTCAAAATATCCTTTGTGATTTGTCCTCAGAATCTATGTTAGTTAAAATTAGAGCCTGTAGAATAGAAGAAAAATAATAAGTAATATCTTTGGAGAAGAAGAGGAGGGCAAGCCAGAATTGTTATTTCCTTTCCAGAGGCAGAAATAACAATAAATTTCTGTTAGAAACTTAAGTTCTCTGTTATTTTTGCTCAGTGAGTCTTTTCGTGTTTGATAAATTATTTCCATGGCTAAAAATTTATCTCTTTCTAGCCAATATGTATGATTAGAACTTAAATAGTATCTTTCCAACTGAAAGCACATTTTGTAGAGGTAAGAAAAATGCCAGTAAAGTTTGCTAGTGAACTTCCTTGCTGAATAAAATACCTGAAAAAGAGGCCATTCTTCAAGCTTCTACCTCACAGAAGTATGGGAATATTTTCAGTTGAGTATTGAGTGTCAGGGAAGATCAATGTTATGCAAACTGATGAAGCAATCAATACACAGAAGTTCTCTTATCGTCACTGTTCAGAGCTCCTAATGTAATTTTTTAAAAACACAATTAAGCAGAAGGAAAAAGGCAAGAGTAAGATATTATGAGATAATCACACCTCTAGGCCATTACTGAACATTGAACTGACTCTAAAGGCCTAAACAGCCTCTTCATAGAATAGGCTGTTTAATGGTTATCACTATAGAACTATTAGTCCCTTTTATCTAGTCAGTCCGCTTTTGGTGTATTTGACATCAATGTATTTGCATCTGTCTTATTCTGCTGTTTTGGGGCTTTCAAATCTGATGTCTGGCCAAAAAAAAAATGAAGTCAGATGCTGTAAGCGTATTTTGTTTTCTTCTGCAAAATAGCAATTTCTGAGAAAAATGAAAAGATGGTATTTCCTCTCTGCCAACTAGTATAATGTTTACATTAGCAAATACAGGCAAGATTCAGAGATTAATTTAATACAAAGTTTTATTTTCTGTGCTTCTTATTTGGTAAGTGACAGTATGACTTAGGATTCTAAAGATAAAGTTTTACTGTATTTTATATCAAGAAAGATAATTTCTCAGATAATTTGAAAATTTTGGGTAGGGGTTGCTTTGAAGCTGACAGTCTTCAAGAAGAATAGTGATTCCAGAGTTGAGGTAATTTTTTTTTTTTTTTTTTAGACTAAGGGGCCCCCAGGAGACACCCCACATTTTCTGTGGATTGCCATGAATTTTTCATGGACTACAATTCACTCTGACCATTAGAATTTCAGGTGTAAATGGAGTGGCTTCCCATGGACCTGCTATGATCCATACACTACAGCCTCAGTCCATGGTCTGCAAGTTGCCATTTGGCATTGTACTAAAGCTTCCAATCTGTTCTGCAGTGGGGGCCAAGCTTCATGGAAAATCTTTAGTCCTCATGCTTGTGTCTACATATTTTCCATTCTGTTAAAGACATATTGATATTTTTTGTAGAACATAATTTAATGTGAGATACAAAATACTAAAAAAAATTATAAAATGCTAAACATACATTGTCAGCACTGAAAGTATTTCAGACATCTGAATTCTCTTTTAAGTCCTGTTATATATTTTCCCACCTTCCAGAAAACCTGAGTATTTTTTTAACTGCCTTTTCCATTAATATGCCCTTTTAATTGCCTGGAAATTTATCCTAAATTTGATTCTGTTCCAAACACTTGTTCAGCAAAACTGACTGATGATTAGCCATTTCTGGACCAGAGTTTATTACAAGAAAATCATATATGAACCCTCTGTGGAATTTTCCAAGATTTCTGGAGAGGAAATGCAATATCTTCTTTGTAGTACAGAGTGAGCAGATATTCTAGTCCCAGCTTTGCTGCTAACTTTCCTGTCTAACTTTGGACAAATTGCTAAATTTCTTCTGCCTCTTTTCTTGCTTTGTAAAAGAAGCTAATATTAACTTGCCACCCAATAATTTGACAAGTCTGAGTGAACGTTTGCAAAGTACTCTGAGAATGTCAGATGGAAAATGTTATGAAAGTCCACTAGTCAAAGAGGATATTTACAATAGGTTCTTATTTTATCTAGTGAAATAAAAATGTTCAAGCGTATAACCAGATGAGACCAGGACTGATCTAAAATTAAATGCAGGAGGCATTTTTTGACCTTTCAATAGAAATTATATAAGCACTCATAGGTTATAAATAGTCCTTTGTTTCCCTTCTCTTTGTCTAACACTCAGAAGAAACACAGGGTTAGTTGTTTGTTATGAAGAGATAGGGCAATGCTTTAGAGTGGAAACAATTGTTCACTGTTCTGTATTTATACAGTTCCTGTAATGTTTGTAACTAGCATTTGTTGCTTTTCTTAGCACTTTTTTATCTTCAAAAAGCCACAGAAATAAACTTTCTAGACCTGAAAATGACAATGCCAGAAGAAAACCCAAACACTCACCACCCCATTTCAAGTGTGAAAGTTTCTTTTCTCTTTACCTGTTTGATATGTGACTGAAGAGAAAAAAAGCCAGTGCTAAACTATTGTTAAACTGGTACATAAATACTTGTATATTATTTCCTATTTTTATTACAAATCCTCAGAAATAAGACATGAAATGTGTCCACCCTTAAATGAAAGTATTTTTATTCATGTCGAGGATAATGATATTGAATTCTTCACAGAATGCCGTGTGTGCATGTATATATGTTCATATTTCCAAATATGTTTAGTTTCAACAGTAGTCCTTTCCTTGAACAACCAATAAATGCTTAACTAACAGCAATTTAATTTTGTGTTAAAAAAAAAAAAGTTTAACAAACAGAAACCACCTGAAACCTTACCCTGAAGTCAAGTAATTGTCATCAGTGAGAAAGCAACAGTATGAAAATACCACTTACCTTTTTCTTACTTTTTTGTTTTCCTACTTTGTGTGATTTCTCTGGGGTTCATATTATGGGAATAATATACTTGACATTAAAATATATGTGAGGTAAATGGCTTTATTAGTTACCACAATTCATTTCATTTAGATTTTTAATCACCGTTCAAACCCATTCATTTGCTTCATAACTTTTCACTGAGAGCAAGTACAATTATATACAGTAAATTGGAATAAATGGGCTGCAGCAAAGAGTACACAATTAGGCTTCTGGAATAAAAGGGATCTGAGTTTAAAAACCAGCCATAGTGCAGTACTGTCAGTCTCTATAGGCTACTTAGAAAATGCACTGGAGACCAATCAGGCCTTGATTGCTTCAGAACGGAGGCTGGGGGTGGCCACTCCTGAACTGACACCTCAGCTTAATTCCCATTTCCCTTGGTTATGTTGAGAAAACCTGTGGTATTATGTATAATCCAGTCCTCAGAGTTTAAGCAAATTAAACACTTGGGATCAAATTCACACATAATGTTAAGACCATGAACTTAATAGAATTAAAGCAAAAAAAAATTTTTTTTCTCAGTGTTACATTATTTGATGGCTCTTTTACATAGTGATTTGTGGATTTATGAAGCAGTTTAGTAGCCCTGATGACTTTACTCCATAATGTCCAAAAATCTTTCTCCATCCTGTACTTCAAACGTCTGCAATGATTTAATATAACTAATCCAACTTACTGAGGAAAGGAAGTTCTGCCTCTGTGACAACTTCATTTTGAGTTTCTTTTCTGAAACTGTCAGCAGGATGCCAACTAGTGCCAAATTTGATACCGTTTTTATGAAGTGGGCACTCGTCCACAATGAGCTGGATTGAGGCTACTTACCTAACAGTATTCTCAGGCTAGGAATGTATCTTTAGATGCTACTGCTGGTGCCAGATTTTTGTTAATAATCACGGACCTTCTTTTGAAATAAAAAAAATTACCATCTTCAGAATGTTTCGTGTAAATCAAGCCTGTGGGGACAGGCTGTATAGACTGAAATTATTATATTCTAGCTTCATGAAGTAAAAAGCGTAGCCAAGCCTGAGTGTGCCATACTTCCAGGTGCTCTTAGGAGCAGAGGTGCCTGTAGAAACGTTATCAGTTCTCTCTTCAGTTGAATGACTTCCTCAGCATAGCAGAGGGACAACAAACGGGCCTTAAGCTTCTGCTGAAAACAGCAACATCCGCTAAGGAAAAGGGGAATTCTAAGATGAGGCATTGCCCTGGCTGAACTCTGTTCTTGCTTCTCTCAGAGATTTGCTGTGCGGCCTCACGTTAGCTATGTAACAACCTTGTGCCTATTATCACGGGTGTAACCTTAATACGCTCATACTGCTCTATCTCGGAGAAAGGCATGGGCTTTGACTGACTTGTGTTTGAAGAGGAATGGAGATTATTGCATGAACGGTGCTGTACAAATGCCGCGTGTTGTAAACTCGTGAGTGAGCACTTTGGCACGAAGACGCGTGGCGTGGATGTGGTCCCAGAAGAGCGGTTGCGAAGATAAACGTTGTCTGCGTGAATGGCAATGCAAAGCACCTGCTGTGGGCAGTAAGTGACATTCCGGCCCGCTGTTCTGGGGTTTGCGAGTGCCTGGGCTGCTGCGTACCTCAAATTAGGCGGAGAGAGCACGTCCCGGAGCACAGTGCGGCCGCCACAGCCGCTCACCCGTGCCGTCCCGCCCGGGCTCTGCCTTCCCGGCCTCCCCCCCGCTGCCTGCCAATGCGATTCCGTACGCGCTGAAACCCGAGGTTTGCAGCCCTGTGCCCGCTCCGGGCCTGGCGATTGCGACGCGCCCGTCCCAGGCCGCTGCGTGCCGCCGGCGGGGCGCCGGGCCGGGCCGGGCCGGGCCGGGCGAGGCGGCAGGGGCAGCCCCCCCGCGCCCCCTCCTCCCCGCCGCGCATTGGCTGCGGCGGCAGCAGCAGCCGCCCCGGCCGGGCCCGCCGGGGTGCCCCGAGCCGGTGACTGCCTCTGACCTCCCCCTTCCCCGGCGCTGTCAGAGCGGATCAGCGGGCGCGGCGCTGCAATGGAGCGGCGAGCGGCAACGGCAGCCGCCAGGAGAGGAGGAGGAGGAGGAGAAGGAGGAGGAGGAGGAGGAGGAAGGGGGAGATTAGCGCGGTGCCGGCTGGCGCAGAGGCGCGGCTGAGCGCTCCAGCGGGAGCCCGGGGCCCTGCGGGCCGTGCGAGAGTCAGAGGCGGAAGGAGCGGAGATGCGGCTGCTCTCCCCGCGCTGCTGAACCTCCCGGCCACTCGCCCGGAGGAGGGAGGGCAGGAAGGTCCGTCCTTCTCGCCGCGCCGCGGGCGCGAAGGGTGCCCGTGCAGTCCCCCCCTCTTGCTTTTATCCCAGCCCCGGAGCAGGAGCCGCCGCCGCCCCCTCTCCCTTCCTGCGCTCTTCCCACCATGAGCGGGGCTGTTTTCACCTTATAAAGATGGCGGTGTGGGATCGCTGCAACCTTTAGACTCATGACTGTCAGAAACATCGCCTCCATCTGTAATATGGTGAGTGCTGGCGGGCAGGCGCGCCGGCGGGGGGCGGCACAGCAAGCAGCCCCTCCGGGGGCAGGCCCTGCTGGGGCCGGCGGAGGGGCGGCTGGGGGGGCTCCCCCCAGGGGCGCCAGGCAAAGGAAGCGACCGCATCCCTGCCCCCGGCGGCGGGGGAGCCGGGCGGGCTGCGCCGGGACGTGCCCGGGGTGGAGTCGGCCGCCGGAGAGCGGCGACGTCCCGAGGAGTTTTCCCGGAGCAGCCCGGGAGCGGGCCGGGGAGGGACGGAGGTGCTGAGCCGGTGCGGGGCCCTCCGGAGCGGAGGTGGCCCCGGCCGGTGCGCGTTGCAGACGGAGCCGCAGCCCGCCCTTCCTCCTCCTGCCCTTCCTCTTGCCCTAAGAATCCTGCGAAAGCACCCCAAAGTTGGGCTCTGAATGCTCGTTAAGTCAGTGACCCCACTTAACCCTCTCAGGCCAGGCAGGTACCCTGTGGTCACAGGGGGCCAGGAGCTCCCCAGGTTACGCAGAAAACGAGGATGTTTAGATGCTGATAACGCGCTTTGGGATTCCGACGCTAGCTACCTGTTCTAGGAAGTCTTCGCTTTAGAGCAAACATCAGTGTTTAGCTTGCACTGCGTGCCACTCGGAGAGGACTGCTGTTTGTTAAGTACTCTTGAATCACTTAGCTTTCTCTAAATCAGACTAGGCAATTAGGAAGTAATAAGGAAATATTAGTATTTTTGTTTGTATGTTCAGCCTTTGCCGCTTTCCTCCCCAGGAACAGTTGAAAGGACACTTTCTGCATTGTGCTTGGGACCAATTTTAATCCTAACAAACCTGGCGCATCTGATTGGGTTTAGATTTTTGAAACTTCTTGGTGAGGGAAGGGAGACCTCAAACTTTGTCTGCCAAAGGCTTAATACAGTGAGGCAGTAATAAACTTGCCAAAGAAATGGGTGCGTGCTAAGCACCCCAATGCAAACAGAAGAGAAGCTTGTTTCTGCACATTTTATTGTTTTAGTCTGTAATTTTCCCCCTTATTTCCAGGTTCTTCAAGAGCAGCTACACGCAGTTGCCAGCTTCCCTCCATGTGGTGCCCCAGCATGCCTTGTGCTGGTGATGCCACACATACCATTCATCTGCCCTGGAGAATGGAGCCTACCTCTAGGGTAAGGCAACAGGCACAGCCCCAGAGGCCTGGCTCCTGCGGGGTCAGTAGCAGTGGTCTGGGGGAGGGAGTGCGGATTGCGAGCCTGCTCCCCTTCCATCTGCCCACACTTCCACTTAAGTGGGCTTGCTCTTTTGTTTTCAACCAGATGCCCAGGACATCCCATGCATAGTTCTGACTTAAGCCTCAGTCCTCACTTTGAAATGCCTGCTGTGAAATGCAGAGAGGAAGGGTTGGATTGGGGGTTAAAAAAACTTAATGCAAAATCCAGACTTGGGGTAAAATAATCTGGGTGCTCACCTTTCTTCACCAACACTAAGTAGTTTTCTAAGCTTTTCATTGCTCTTAATCATTTCCAGTCCTGTGGGCCAGTGGGCCAGGGATACTGCAAAGAATGGTTTAGGAAACAGTACAGGACTGAGGAGAAAACCTGGGCACGCTTAACCTTCCTTCTGAGGCAGTCTCTGGTTTTTATTGCTGATGAATGGTGGGTGTGATGCCCCGCATACTGCATAAGAGAGCACCGCATGAAGGGGAGCTGGAGACTCTTAGGTGGTTGTAAGACTCTAGCATTGGCATGAAGTACTAGGAACTCCATGATTTCTTTCATGTGCTTCAAACAGATGCACTTGCATACAGTACGCTTCTCCCAAAGACTGAAGAGGTTCACAGCAAAACTGAGGAGTTTGTTCTAATGGTGTGCTGCTCAGCTGTCACTGCCAGTATATACTGCAAAAGTAGCATCCGAGAAATGGGGAGACTGCAAGGAAGAATTAGAGCCTCAGGGAGAAAAAGCATGCAAGGGTTCATAGTTCAAGGTAATTCTAGTTCATGGTAGCAGTACTGTGACAGAAGGTGAAGTTGGTGTAACAATAATGATGTTTTAAAGCTACATATTCCTTGGGATCTATGTACTTAGCTTTTAGAGATGTTGTGTTGTGCTGGTCACATTTAGTCTTTTCTGGATAACCCACAGGGCCTGGAAAGTCTTTTAGGAAAAAAAGCTGAGATTTTCAAAAGCTACAGGAATTTGGGGCTGTGAGAAAAACATAAATTCTTGGAAGTATTGGCAACACTGCATTATGGCTCCTCCAAAAAGGTGTTGGCTTAGATGAGTTGGTGGACTTGAACTCCATGGTCTGTAGGAGGAACTATGACAAACCTCCATAAGAATGGGACTTTGGAAGGTTAGAGGTATATAAGAAAATCTTTTACCTGTATAAAACCTGAATATTTGCAGTGCTAGTTTGATTTAGGGCATCTGTAGAAGTCTACCACACAAAGATATTAATTCCCGGAACTTGTTGCTGCACTATAACATAGTGCTTGAAGAACTGAACTACTTAGAATTTGTGGACTAAGAAATAGCTGCAATGTTCTTAGGTAATATAATATATTTTAGTATATAATGCTGCATAATAGTATGCTTCTAAGTTTTTTAACCTGGTTGAACACAGTAATGAAAAAAAAAAAAAAAGTTCTGTTCTTCTTTATCTTTTTCCGTTCCTGTTGCACTTGAGAGTGTTCACAGAGATTATTTTTTTTTCTTAACTTTTGCAAAAAAATGGATGATGCTTGGCTGATTTTCGGGGGGCGGGGAGCAGGAGGATGGAGAGAGATAGAGGGAGGAATTGATCCTGAAATATTTGTCCTTCTCTGAATGCAACATAGATTATGTTTTCAATGGTAGTCCTTTCTTGACAAAGTC
The DNA here is from genome assembly GCF_964188355.1 of Buteo buteo. Classification (NCBI taxonomy): domain Eukaryota; kingdom Metazoa; phylum Chordata; class Aves; order Accipitriformes; family Accipitridae; genus Buteo; species Buteo buteo. Next base: position 30,116,650 of record NC_134171.1, on the reverse strand, counting down.
TTTTGTGTTTGTTTGTCCAAGTACTTTCATGTCCTGAAGGGGAAAAATAGATGAAATTTAGCTCAAGGGAACTTGGGTAGTCAGCATTGCAGGATGCATGTTTGCTATTTAATTGACTGCCTGAGGTCTAGTATCTCAGGTTGTAGTTTTGGTCTCCCGAAGATGGTAGAGATTCAGTCTTTTCCAGGAAGGATCAAAACAAGTGTAGTGAAGCAAGGAAGCCAGGGACAGTATGTAACTTGCTTGCAAAAGAGGTCTAGTACACCGGATAAGTTATGCCTCATGCTGAGGCAGACACAGTAGGAGGTAACCAGTAAGAAAAAATGTTAGGTGCAAAACTTTCCACTTGGCACATTTATTTGTAGTAAATATTCAAATGCACAACCTTCTAGAATTAAACACAATTCCTGTATTGTTTTTTTACTGGTTTTGTTCCCTTGGTTATAATAATGATAGTATTGTAACTAACAGCTTAATGACACCAAAGAGCTCAAACTTGTTCTGCTGGGGTGGAGGGGATGAAGGCAACTGTGCCTGAAGGAATCAGTGGGACTTTTATGTGGGCACAGTGGCCACCCTCACTGATTTGGAGGTCTAGTCCCCAAGATGTTCCCCTTACCTGCCTTTCAGACACTGGGAAAGTTTATCCACTCTGTCTGCACGCCAGGATCACCACAGGAGGTATACAATCATGCGTACGATCATTATGTAGGACAGGTACGGTAGATGTGAAGAAGCATGAGATACACTGAAGAAATCCTGTTTGAGGGAATAGCAACACCCGGTGCCATGTAACCCTTGTAGACTGTAGACACAAACTAGGGATGTGCTGTAATCCTCTTTGGTATTGTTTCTGTGAGATAACCTGATGACTCAAGTACAGAATGCTGTTTCAGAGGTAGATAGGCACGGTGGCATTTTAAGATTGTTGTTACTGAAATTCTCTGCAGTATGTTTCTCTGTTGATGAGCTTTTGGTACAGTCTTGAGTTCTAAGTTAAGCTCATGCTGCAGTTGTGGCCTAGGGATGTTGCTGTTATGTACAGTGAAGGACATCTAACCATTTCAGAATGTATTGACATATATTTTTACAGAGATGGCTAACAAGCTCTGTGGACCATATTTCTCCTAAATACCTTTTAGTATTCTGCTGAGAACAGGTATTAATCACCCCTTTCATAATTTTGTAATAGTATTTCAAATAATCTGATCTGTACTTCAGAGTGCTCTGTCAATTTAATAAATGGGACATTCTGAACACATTTGGATCAAGGTATCATCTGACATACCTCGCAGTTGTACAGATATTCTTTGGAAAAAACATTGCAGTTCTCAGATAAATTTGGGGTTTTATTAACCGGGCTTTCATGTTACCCATTCTTCTCATAGTCTCTATGCATTTCATAATAATTGGCATTTTCCTTCAGGAAAACATTCACATAATTCACCAGGTATTATGTGACTACCTGTGAATTTCAGCTTTCACTTTTAAAAACAAAAAAAAAAAGTTTCTGAACATCCTAGAAACTAGTTGTAGAGAAAAACATAAAAACCTGGGAATCTCTATATTCAGGAAGCAAATAAGAATAACTGTTGGATTTTTTGTTTGTTCGTTTGTTTTTAATGTCATGATTTTCAAGACTCATTGCAGGATTTATTTGAATATAGGGCACTGGCAGAATGATGACTCCAACTACAAATATAGATCTGGAAAATGCTTGATATCAAGAAAATTACAATTGTAATGCTGTAAAAACAGTCAAATTCTGCTTCATACAATAAGAATGTTATTGGATTACAGAATTGATGACTATGACTTTCAACTGGATTTATTCATTTGGACAACCGGCAGTGTATATTTCTTCATCACTTTTAAAACTTCTCATAAACAGAGATTAAGGCAGAATAATACATGCCTAGACAGTTAAAACAGCTATCTGAAAGCGTATTTAGATTGATAAAGGAAAATAGATTTTTACATCTGAAAAGATTATTTACAGGCAGTTCAAGCAATGCAGTTCTAGAAGCGTAGTCTCGAGTGCGCAATTTCAGTATGACATATATAGAAAATATGAAAAATATCAAGAATGTGAAGTCTAATTATTCTAACACATTTCTGAAGTAATGAGAAACTTGAGAGTATGGCTGACAAATGGATACTGGACTGACAAACAAAAAGTGTGCATTCCATCAAAAGATGAACAGAAGTCCACAAAAGATATTTTTTATTGGATAGAGGCGGATATGCAAAGTGAGAAACATCCTAATATACAATTTCCAATGTATAACCTGGACTAATGACTGAGGCTTGTCTTGCATGAATACCTACCCTTTTTTATGGCTAAAGTGGTTATCCTGCTCTTACTAGTTGTTTAGAAGATAAGCACAACAGGACAATTCATGAATACAATGTGTGGTTTACAGTGCGTCTCTGTTAGACGCATATCATCTTTGGCTTCAAGTTGCTGAATTAAGAGCAAACAAGTGATTATGCTAAATACCTTAATAAAGGAACCTCTTAAATACAGCTCAGCAAGGCTGAGTGAGTCTGCATTGTGGAAGAGATGGGATGAAAAGCAGACTCCAGACCCTGACTAACTGTGCATGGTGGGCAAGTGCCACGCAGAAGGTGAGGTGCTGATGGGCTTGAAGAGCCACAATCTGTAGAGTGTAAATCGTGGCCAGTCAGAGAAGCAGTCAGCAAAGTCTCTTCTGCTGATCTTCCTTTAGCCTCAAGAAACTGTCCTTGGCTGGCTGTTTGGTAGACACACTTAGATACATTTATATACATTATGTACTCTTAACACCACAATGTATCAGTACTTCTGGGGAAGAAATGAGCTTGTATCTCCACTGTCAGGGCTCCATTGTAAGCGTGTTTTAGGTATGCTCAGCTTTTGCACAGAAGGCTACTATGCTGGCGGTTTCAAGCCAGCCATTACTGGATATTGTGTGTTGTGGTTATTTAATCTGATTTCACAATTAATGACCTAATAATAGTTGCATCTAAACTGTCCTAGGACAATAAAGTCTCCAACTCTCAAGTGGAATGCCATTTGATAAACCTATGTTATTTCTGATGTATGTCTGTCAAACTTAAAGATTTCCCGTGATGGTGACTACATCATCTCTCTAGGCAGTCTATCCCAATGCTTCAATGTCTTTACGACTATAATGTTTCCTAATGTCTTACCTGAATCTACATTACTGTAATTTGAGCTTGGTACTTTTCATCCTGTCTACCCTTAAGACTGACAACAGACTACTTCCCTTCTGTAACAAACTATATACTTGAAAATATTGTCATGCCCTGCCTCAACCTTTTCTGTCTTATGCAACACAACCCTGTTCAACCCTTTTTTACAGGTCGTTTTCCTCTAGAGTTGAGTTTTTCATTTTGACTGCCTCCTTTCACATTCTCTCCAGTTACCTTCATCTTTCTTGAAACCTAGCACCCAAACCTGGATGTAAGATCCTGTCTGAAGTCTTACCAGTGACAAGTTAAACAGGAAAGTTACTTTAGGAACTTCGTAGACTCCTGTCTGTAAGAATTTCATTATGTTGTCCACATTTTTTGTTGTTGTGGTTTTTTTTAAATAGCATTGCATAGTTGATCCTTATTCATCTTATACTACACTGTGGCCTCTAGACTTTTTTTTTTCTTTTCTTTTCTTTTTTTTTTTAAGCACTACTACCTTAGTCAGCTGTTTCCCATTCTGTACATGTGCAAGTGATTCTTCTCTTCATGTGCAGAATCTTGCACTTGTCTCAGCTGAATTTCAACAGTTTTTAGAGCATTTCTCAAAAAGAGAAACATTGTCAAAAATTGCCTGTCAAAATAATTTTGAATTCTAAACCTGTCCTGCAACATAACTGCAGCCCTTATAACTCATGTTATATTGAGATTTAATGAAGATGTTCTTTATTCTGTCTCCAGGTAATCAAAGACTACTCCAGCTGGTGCAGCTGTGATGAAGTCTAGAATGTGCCTTCCCTTTAGAATGCTCTGGGGCACCACGTATGCAGCCTGGGTGGCCCAGACAAAAATGTTATTGAAGAAATTATAGTCTGTAAGCAAATCTTAGTCTCTTTTTCACTTGTGAGGCCATCTTGAGGTTATGTGTTCTGAAGAAGGAAACTGGCCAAAAAAAAAAAGTTTCTGCTGCTTGTTCCAGCAAAAGCCTGAGTGCCACTAATCCAAGAACAATTAAGCTGGGAATGGAGACAAACTCATGAGAGAATACTGAGTTGCAGTTTGGTAAAGGTTGTCTAATCATGGAAACTTTAAAGGTCAATATTTTTTTAAAAATTCTTATGGATTTAGGTACTGAACTTGCAGTACTTCACTAGAACCTGACTTCCAGTACTTGATTGCTTTGTGCTTTGAGAAAACCAAGTTTTTTAAGCTACATAAAACTGAGTGCCTTAAACATTTTGTCCGAGATTTTAAGTGGTTCAGGATTTCAGGCCTCTAAATTTTTATCAGTTTCTTGGTAACCACACAGTAGAGTGCTGAAGTTATTTATGGTATATGTAATACTTAGATCTGTGATTAGAGAGAGTTCAGTGCATCCAGCAAAAAATAAGTTAGACATCTCCTTTCAAGCTCTTATAATTTTCCTTAATGATCAGAAAACTCTTTGGAGAAAATGCACAAAAATAACTTATTTATTTAGATACATTGTCTTAAATCACCTGTCCTTCAAAAATGTGAGTACACAGTGGTTTTTCAGTCAGTTAATATCCTTTTACTGTTTACTGTGTTCCCCTATGTTTTTCACAGCATCCTCTCTTTCCTCTTTTATCTTGTGGCAACAAAGACCCAAAATAGCTCTGCTGGAGGAACAATAAAACATTTCTTTGCAGAAAGAAAAAAAAGCTAATCTGGTTAAATTCAACCATCTTGTGGGACTTACACTTTAAAAACTACAGAAACCTTTCTGGTTTGACATTTAATATCTGTGAGTTTGGAAGAAGGCTGGCTCAGCTATTCCAGTTACTCACCATACCTCTCTGAAAGTTGAGGTTGTCCCTGAGGATAGTCAAAGTCCAACACTGAGGACAGGTGATGTGTCTGTTGAAAGCAGTTGCATATATACTGCATGGTGTGACATTGCTTGCTCTTCTCTTACTCTCGTTCTCTTTGTGTTGCTTCTGCGAGCTATGTTTGGATTTTATTTAGTTGCTTCCTCTCTTTTGAGTTATGCATCACTACCATTTGTTGGCCAGGAGGCCTTCCACATCTTTCTTTATCTTCTTTTTCCCTTCACTCCCATATGCTGTGCCGTCCAAAATCCTGAAACTCAGGCTGCCTGGCCCTCAAGCCATTTCTATTTTTATTCTAATTTCTCTTCTACCAGCCCAAACGTCACCCTTAGTTTGTCTTAAGTCTTCAGTTTCTCCCTTCAGGAAACAACTCTGTTTCTAGCACATTTCTCTCACTTTCCCTGAATACTAAGAAAAAGAAATCTAGTTCACAGCTGTATATGATCTGAAGCCCTTTGTCATGGACCAGCCATCTTCCTTCATTGATTTCTTGTTCTTTATATATTTGTTAAATTTTTGTTTTCACAATTCAAATTTTATGTGTTTTTTCTTGTATTTTTTAGATTTTCTTGTGACTAAGATATTTCTTGTTATTTCTTACATTGTAATTTATTGTTTGATGGTTATTTGTATTGTGTTTCTGTTTATTTGGCGATACCCATTTAATAGGTTTTCCATAGGTGACATGAAATGTCCTAATTTCTTTACTGCACTCATTTACTTTAAATTAAGCACATGCATATTTCTAGAAAGTTGGTGCCAATTTTTAAAGCTCTGTCATAATAGAAAGTTGAATCTGATTTGCTGTCTTCTGTTTGCAGAATCTTTCGTATTAGCTCTATTCCATTTCTCATCCTCCATAGAATAACTGTAGTTAGGTTATTTTGCGACATGCGATTTAATGATCTAATCTGATGTCTTCCCCCCCCCCCCCCCCGCACTGTTATTTTGTTTACATGCTAAAGTGCAAAGGAACAGGAGGTTTTTTTACTTAGTCTGTTTCATGTGATGCAAAGCACATATTAAACTCTTAGCAACATTATCAGAAATTTCAGCTGAAAAGAAAACTGGCAGTCTTATCCATTGGAAGGCCTAGAGCAAAATAACAAGAGGATAAAATATAGGTCATATGGCCAGAATGTTTTTGGAGTGATGCTGTGGTAGAAATCTTGGCTTAGCCTGAACTGACCCATGCTTGGCTATGTCTCCAACTGTATGTCTTTGCCATTTTATAAGGGCCGAATACTGATTGTTGGATTAAGTGGTAAAACTTCAGAGGAATCAAGGTTCACCAACACCACAGAATACATAGTAGGAGTTTCCACATTGACCTAGTTCTCATTCTCATAAGGTCTGGCTACCACAGCTACTTTGTTGCATTTCCTTCATTAATGTATTCTTTTAAAGAAGGAGCGAGTGTCCTTTGTTTTCTCTATACCCTAATATGAATTTATTTAATAGTCTCAGATCCTGGTTCATTAACCTATGTGGTCTTTCCTCATTTCAGGCTCAGTGGCTGCACTGCCACTCTTGCTTCTTTTTATGAAACTACAGTAGATTCAGCTGCAGTGGGATATTTCTCCTAGCTGAAGTACAGGACTATTTATGAAACCATAGAGAATGGATTGCATTAAAAATGTTTGAGCAGGTTTTCACTGCAGAAGTGACCAAAATGACTTGCTGGGAGTGGGAACAAGCACAACCGTGCTTAAAACAATGTTAAATAATCATGGTTGATTTTTGCTGTAGATTAACCTCAACAGGCTAACATGTTTTCTGTATTTGATACGGTTGGTTTAAATTGAGTTCTGAATCATCTTTAACACATCTCTAATAACATATTTTTTCCAGTTTAAACCTGGCTTGGATGTACAGTTTCTGGTATACTTTGGTTGCAAAAATTTCCAATTTCTTCTTCTGCCATCATGTCAATTGCTTCTTGAGGAGACTTCCTATGCAAAACATGTAATATGTATGCATTGTGGCATGGTTTGAGTTTACTAAGTAGTCTGTCTACATTTTTTTCTTCATGTAAGAAATATATCCTGCTTTGAAGTATTAGGTGTCTGTACTTCTTACCTGTTTTCCTACTCTTCTTTTTCTATGAATTTAACAGTATATTTTTGGAGACCTTAAAATAAACCAGACTGAAATTGCCCTTGATATAAGAAGGCACAATTCCTAATGAAGTCCATGGGAGTTATGCCAGCTTACCCAAAGATTGAATTTAGCCTCTCTGTTTTATTGGGATACAGGCACACAGTGCTTCATTTTCTATTTGCAACAGCCAAGGCCTGGTTTTGGAGAGGTAAAGCTCTACGATGAGCTGTTACTAAGCATATGTTGTTTCAACAGCATGTACTTTTGGAAATTTCCATGCAATATATAGTTTTTATATGAAGATCAGTTAGGGCACATAATGGATTTGTTTGGTTTTCAGTGATAATTTTGTTTGGTAAATCCTGATTCTTGCTCTTTCTCACAATATTTACAAGACAATTTAAATGCTCGAAAGGATTTGTAAAACCATCTGGCATCCTTTGAAGTAAGAAACCCTGGCCCTGGAGGAAAGTCAAATGAGTAATGTAGGAGCAACCAGTTAGCAGAATACTTGCATTCTACTTATCTAACAGCATACACTAACCTGTAGTTTATGAAAGAGTAGGAGGTTATTTTTTAGAGATATTTTCCATGAATTCTACAGGGAGAATTTTTTACAGTGTGGAAAATACTTCCTGCAAAACTGGAAAACCACTCATTTCATTCTTATGTTAGGGAACTTCATTTGAACGCTAAAAGTGTAATCAAAGAAAACCTTTGCTTTGATCTGAATGCTGTAGAATGAGTATTAATATGAAAATGGTTTCTTCAGAAGCTGCATTAATCTTTTGTAGCCATGTTTTTCTTTTATCAGACAAGGTTTTGAGGGTAACAGTGGCTGTTTGCTTCACTGTTAATATCAGATAAGCAAAAGTCTATCAGTTTCCTCTCTCTCAGGAAGTCCGATGCTTTTGCTGAATCTGTGCTTCTTTGGCAAGGCTGACTTTCCAAGCAAAGAAACTAATCTTCACATGGAACATACATAATTATCACATTGTCATCTCTGTTGAAAGCTAGCCAATAATCACTTTGTATAGATCATTCCTTTTTCCAAGTTTCTCGCTGAGGCTTGGCAGAGCCTGGTGAGGACATACAACATACCCCTTAAGCTTTGCATGGAGCCTTGTGCAGGTAAAGTACTTCAGTCTCAAAGGGAATGCCTGGGAAATCACATACACTTGGTCTGAGCAATGAGCTATGTGTATATGTGAGAAAGGGAGAGACTGGAAAGAGATCTGATAAAGGGATGTGAAATACAAAATCTTTGGAGCTTTTCTGGAAGCTGCCAACTTGAAGGAGCTGTTTTACTTTCAAGGCTTGCAAATTCTCAAAGAGCACCTGTGCTGAGTTTCACACCACTGATTCTGTTGACTAAAATAATCTTCTTTTGATGAGTTATCATGAAATAATAATCTAGTATAGCAAGTAGTGGTGATGGCAGGTGCAGTAAGAAAACACAAATCAGGTTTTGGGGAGAGGATGGGGGAGGGACACCAGCATTACTGAATCTGATTACCAGTAACTTTGAAAATTTTAGCTGATGACATCTCTGAGCAAATGATATATTGAACGAACTCAGGAACACAGGAAATTTCAGCAATTTTCAGAAGTTTTGCATGTTGGCATGTTTGTAGGGGCATTTTACATGGTTTTATGAAAGTCAACCAACTGTTCTGTTCTTGTGTGATGGAAATTCTAAGGCATAATATATTAATGCTTCACACTACAGAGCATGCTCAGTAAGGAAATAAACGTATGATGTCGGTTAAGCAATTATCATGCAGATTAAAAATTGGCTAACTGATAGGTCTTGAATAAATGTATGTAGGGAGTACTTGTCCAAATACACCCATTTTGTGAGGTCCTACAGGGATCTATATGCTTATAGAGTGGATAGGCATGATTACATTTACTTTGCCAGCAATCTAGCTTGCTTGCTTGCATGGTAATCTAAGCTTGTTCAAAAATGGGCATTTTGATATATCAAAACTACAGGTAACATATAAAATTAGTGGTTGTACTTCACAGACCAATAGTTGTGGAAGCAACTTTGCTGTTGGAGTGAAGATACAGCTGAATGTAACATGCCACACTGAGGCAGTGACTAAGAGATGTAACAGTGCTTGGGCTTATGAACCCTTTGATGTTAGATAAGACAAAATAGCAGATATATTACACTTGCTTTTAACATTTGTGATGTTGTTACTAGAACTGGGTGCCAGTCTGGACCTCAAGTATTGTTAAAGGCTGTTGATGAACTAGAAGGAATTCAGAGGAGTTTCAGTAATGCTTAGAAAACCTGCCATACATCTAGGAACTGGTTTATCCAAGATAACTTTAAGGGTTTTGCTTAAGATCAAAAAGTATCTTTATGAGTGAGGAGGGTAATGGGACCCAGCTGTTCACGTACACAGTAAAAATAAGGAGGAAGTGGGTGTGGGGAGAACCACTGTTGTTGTGACATGTTCACTTCTATTCAGCCATTACTACAGTGTCTAGGTCAGGCCAGCTCCACTACCTAGAACCACAAATATTTTTATTGTCTCGTATGACTCATACTTGCCCATCAGTAAGACAGAGTTAGCTTGGTTAATTGTAGCTGAAAGGAAAAAATAAGTTTCTGTCTTGATGCCGTCCATAACGGTTTTTAGAATCTTAATATTCTAAATAATTTATTCTCTCTTTTTTTATAGGGCACCAATGCCTCTGCTCTGGAAAAAGACATTGGCCCAGAGCAGTTTCCAATCAATGAACACTACTTTGGCTTGGTCAATGTAAGTACCATTTTCAGTAGGCAAACCATAAACAGAACTATGGCTTTGAAGTTACTTGAACTTTGGTTTCTTTTTTTTTTTTTTTCCTCCCCCAATCCTGTTCCAAGATGGGATTGCCTTTTTTTGAAAAAGTGCCGCTCATGTTCCAATTTTAGGCAAAGTGGATTGCAAAACTGTATCAGATGTTTGAAGATAGCTTCATACACTCCCACAGAAAACAGTTTACTGTTCTATGGATGTTTCCAGGGATTAGAACCTGCAGCTCAATAACGTTAAAAGTCTATTTTAGCTATGAAACGTGAGGGGAAAAGTGATGGAAGTATGTACAAGCTTAGGTACAGCAGTCTGCATTGGGGACTCTCTTAAGAGGAGCTTTTTTATCTGACTAAGGAGAGAATGAGTGAGAAGGGTGTTTAATCACTTGTTTATTCCCATATAAATAAAACAGATAGAGTAACTCTTTCCATTGAAAACATTAGTCATTCTGCTACTGAGCAGTAGGATAGAGCCCAGCAAGAGTATATAAATATATGGAAACAAGCTTAAGGAGATCCACTACAATAAATATATCTCTTGCATATGGAAACTTTTACTTTGTATGCTAGTTAATTTAGAACACCATAGTTTTTTCTGTGAAGTGTCAGGGGTGGGTGTGGAAATATATTCCTACAGCAGCTGCATGGCAAAATGGCTGGTATGTGACAGGGGCACAGAAGCCAGAAGTTGAATGAAGCAACTAGTTTTATTGTGATGCACAGGGATTAAGACTGTTTTTAATTTTACATGGCAGTTTGGGAACACCTGCTACTGTAACTCCGTGCTGCAGGCATTGTATTTTTGCCGGCCGTTTCGGGAAAATGTATTATCATACAAGGCCCAACAGAAAAAGAAGGAAAATCTCTTGACTTGCCTAGCAGATCTTTTCCACAGTATTGCTACTCAGAAGAAGAAAGTTGGAGTTATTCCACCAAAGAAGTTCATATCAAGGTTACGAAAAGAGAACGGTAAGTGTAAAACTGGAATCCTCTTAGATGTTTATACATTGATCAGGAAAGTATAAATAAATATTGGGCAATGTGGTCATATTAATCAGATGTTCAGGTTAGATTTGTAAATTGCTTTTAGTACTTTGGGGGGTTTAGATATTAATATTTCAGTATCTGTGTATGTGATATTACACTTGAAATAACCATACCAGGTTTCATAATTTCCGAAAGGTGCATGAATTAATGATGTTTTCACAGTATGGTGGGACAGACCGCACTGTACAGTGAGCTAGGGCTGGGAATAGGGTGACACTCTGCTGTAATTTTTTTAATTTTTTTTTTGGAGAGTACGGCAGAGAGAAACATTGAGGGCAGTTGGCTGTATAGAAACTGTGTGACCTAGGAGTGCTACAGGCACCACTAGTCCAAAACACTGGAGGTTAAGTAACTTTATGTATGTGGGAGTGTTGAGTGGACTACACGTCGACTGCTGCTCTTTTTCTTAGAAGTCTTTGTGAAGCATCAGGCCCTTTTTGAGCATTAGGTTGGCAACAGCATATGCCTAATCTTGCAGTAGTTCTGTCTAAGGGATATGAGGAACATCTTGAAATAAGGAAGCCTGCCACACAGCTCCATTTTGGCCTGGATTCATATCAATGTGGGTGGTATGCTTAGAAACAGGGGAGCTTTGAATGAAGAGACAAAGTGCAAATCAAACACCTGGAAGAAATTGCTTCCTGGTGACAGCATATAAATAGGCAGACTGTTCATTCCAGAGCAGGCGTTTGAAAGTGTGGCAAAGTTAGCTCTGAGTCATTTAGTGATAAATGCCCCCACACTGTTGGGGATCACTTTTAGGGACTGGATCTTATGTTTTCAGCTTTTTTAAATTAGGGCCAGATTCAGTGTGTGTTAACCTGCTTATGTGTCCAGGCTAGACACTGCAAAGCTGAATGATCTGCACAATATTTTCTGAGGAAATCCACGTGAGCTTTTTCAGGAGAAGGGGGATAAAAATACACATTTCTTGGGAACACAGATTCTTTTTTCTTCAACACAGTGGGCAAATTAAGCCTTCACTGGAGAAGTCTGTACTAAATCACCACTGAGACATTCTCCCCTCCTCCTGCAAGCATTTCTCATTGAAGAGGACAAGTCTCTGCTCATCAGACTTGTGTGTGAAAAATGAGCTTTGTTAGATGGTGTTATTATTATTATTTGTAGTGGGTTAACCTTGGCTGGCTACCAGGTGCCCACCAAGCCTGGCTCTTACTCCCCTGCTCAGCAGGACAGCGGGGGAAAATAAGATGAAAAAAACTTGTGCGTTGATATAAAGGTGGTGTAACAAAAAAAAAAAGCAAAGGCCACATGCGGAAGCAAAGCAAAACCAAAGGAGATTTAGTCTCTACCTCTCCTCAGCAGGCAATTTCCACCCACTCCCTGGGAAGCGGGGCCTTGGTATGCGTAGGAGTTGCTTCTGAAGACAAATGTTGTAATAATGAATGCGCCCCACCCCCCCACCTCCACCCCCTCCCCCCCTTTTCTCTTAGCTTTTATTGCTAGAAACAAAGTCACATGGCATGAAATATCCCTTTGGTCAGTTTGGGTCAGTTGTTCCAGCTATGTTCCCTCCCAACTTCTTGCCCACCCCCAGCCTACCAGCCTTTGGCAGGGGCTGGGGGCGAGTGGGCTGGAGAGACAGCCTTGATGCTATGTGAGCGCTGCTCAGCAATAGCCGACACATTGGTGCGCTGTCAACACTGTTCTAGCCACACGTACAAAGCACAGCACTGTATGGGCTGCTGTGAGGAAAGGTAACTCCATCGCAGCCGGGCACAGTACACTAGTGTGTGTCAGCATCCAATGTCTTCAGTTTCCCCAGCCATGTGTCTTACTGTCCAAACTCTGTGATGTTCGTAAGTGTCTGAGGGACTTGGAATATATGGGTGGGAGTCAGTGCTGCCTAAAGTTGGACATCTAATCTAAGGAATTAATTTGGGATGAGTCACCCTCTTGCTTTTTTTCATTGACTGTGATGGGAGCCTACACAACCAACTCCAAAGAAGAGCGTAACCTTTCAGACAGCTAAAGCTAGGTGAGATGAAGCCTTCCACCAAAGTTGCTTCATGGAAGCCAGTGTGACTGCAAAACTGCTCTTCTTTGGCATGATTTTAAATAACTTTGCTGAGCAAGGGCCAGTACATGTATTTGGAAAGAAATAATGAATTTAGTTTGCTTTCTTGAAGGAAAGGATATACTCAGCTTTAGAAACCTCAACTCTCTTCTTCACAGATCTCTTTGACAACTACATGCAGCAGGATGCACATGAGTTTTTAAATTACCTGCTCAACACCATCGCAGACATTTTGCAGGAGGAGAAGAAACAGGAAAAGCAAAATGGGAAACTGAAAAATGGCAACATGAATGAAGCTGAAGAGAACAATAAGCAAGAACTCACCTGGGTGCATGAGATTTTTCAGGGAACACTGACTAACGAAACTAGATGTTTGAACTGTGAAACTGTAAGCATTGGGATAGATTTTTGGGTTTTTTTGGTTGTTGCTCTTTAATAGATAGATATGTTTTATATATATAAATATATGAATCTTTTCAGACATCTGAGAATTGTGGATATTCCTGTAGAGTTTACTTCTTGAAGTGAGTATATTCTTTTCTAAAAATTTATTTTTCTGAGCATTACTTGGCTAACCTATGCCAAGTCTTGCTGTCCTAATACATATCCCTACAGTTAAAATCCTTGCTAGTTAATGAATACCCTTCCTTATTACTGTAACTTTGGAAGAAGATATTCACATCATCATTCCATGAATAAGTAAAATGTTAAGATGAATTTTTGTTAATTCAATCCTAAGAATGTGACTGGCATACAGAGGGTTTGTTATTAACAAACCATATGTTTTCTTTTATCTCCCTAATATTTTCTAGAGGATGCTGTCAGTTTGAAGTCTCTTATATTTGACGTATAAGCAAAAATTAGTCTCAGTTAGGAAACCTGCTTGCAAGTCTCCTATTGATTTCTGTGGTTTTCAATCACATGCTCCTACTTTAAGGGAAAAGTAATAATAAAATCTTTCTCTCTGTGAGGTTGCTATGTGAAAAAGTAACACAGACAAGAAAAAAAATTGTTTTGGGGAGAGCAGTGACCCTGACTTTCCAAAAAGGTTGGAATTAACCTCACCTAACCTTTGCTTTGTAAAAGGTAGCTGTCAAGGATGAACTAGTTTTCTCAGCTCCTTCTGTAGATGATGGAGGTTGCAAAGGAGCTCCTGCAGGAAGCTGTCTCCATCTGTCTCTAGGCAGTTTCATGAAACTGAAAGTTTTCAGCAGTATCAGGTATTCTGCTTGATACAACTTGTCCTGGCTCTACAGTGTTACTGAGCTTTTGCAATTGTTGGTGCAGCAATGCTGTGAACTGGGCCAGCAAACTGATCTGGCCTAAGAATAATGTGTTTTTAGCTCACACCAACACTGCTACCAAGGACTTCCTCTAAAGAAAAGGCAACTTTATAGATTATCTGCATTAAACTGCCTGGAGAAGGTGCCCAGAGAAGGTATCTTCAGACAGCAAGCTGAGGTTAAATATCTAACTTTAGACAGCTGAAGTTAGGTGAGATAAACCCTACCCAGGTCCTACCAGATGTGTAAAAGAACATATTCTGATATTGATAATCATAAAGAATAGCTCTATACTCGAAGAAAATATGAATTCTCCAGGGATTTGGGTCAGACAGAGGGGGAAAAAGAGATACAGTGATAGTGAGCCTGAAAAAAGGGGTTGTACCAAGTTTGGAACAAGCTTGTATAAGTGAAAACCAGAGCGAGATATTAAAAATTAATTCTTTAATCTATTTCAATTATAAAAACCCAAGTAATAATAGCAAGTTAAAATAAGTGAAAGGGTAGAATTTAGAATTATTTTTTATCTGACAAGCTTCTTCAAAGGGTTGTGGCCTAATTATAAATTAATATCCAGTGTTTACTGAGATAAATTGTACTGAAGTCAGGATGTGTCCTTGGGTAACAGCAAAACTGCACAACACCCTATTTGTAATTCAATGAGACCGAGCTTTAAGGAAAAAATCGTGCTAGGTATTGCTGCTGTAGAAAGGCTTGTCTGTAGCTTCCTGTGAAGGCAAAAATACTGTATACTACTCAGGATACTTTTCCAGTTTGTTTTTCTTGTATTATTGTATCTTGAAATCTTTGGGAAATTGTAAAATGGATTAAAAGATGTTCCTTACTAAAATATTCATATGTAGTGCATGAAGAATCATTCAGATTCCAGCAGTTCTTATTCTCACAAAGAATGCAATTTGAATCTGGTTTTCCAGCTACCTTTAGTTTTGGTCCGTGTTATTCTAGCCCCAACTAGCTCATCTTCCCCTTTCAGTAAATATTTGATGTGCTGAAATCAATAACAAAATTCCTAGCTGCTTTGTGGTATTCAGATGAAACACTATACTTGCCAAAGACTTTTCCAAGTATTTAACCTCTTTCTTGATATGCAATGTGTCTGACAGAACTCTAGTTCCGGCCATAGAGACACAATGTTCTCTGAAGCTTTGTTGCTCTGTCTTTCGAATTCTAGCTGTATGTTTATACTGCAGTTGATTGCTGCCAGTTTTGTGGTTTCTTGTCCCCTGTGGGTCAAATCAGGTCTCAGGGAGGATTTTTGTTTGAAGAACTGCTGTTCATTTTAATTGGGTGTGCATTATGCCTCTGTACATCTTCGATAATATCAAAATTCATCCTGTTAAAGGTGTTCCTCTGGATTCAGAACTGATAGTGGCTGCATTCACCATGTTTATAGGACCCCTGACATAACGTAAAGATGAGCTGAAAGTAGTATGTAACTTTCACATCCATAGAATTGCAGAAATCTGAGCATGAGGGACTTGTGTCAGAACAATGGATTCAACCCCTGCACTGAAGTTCTTGATTTGAACTTCACTATCCAATCATCTGATTTAGTTATTCTAAGGAAATGCAGTCATAGAAGGCAAAATATGGAGTGTTCATGCAGCATTTTACAAACAGAATTGGTTGTTATGAATATGACTAAATTCATGTACAGTAAGTAATTCTGCAGTCTTTTTGACTCAGTTGAAGTATTACAATTATCTGGCTGGATGATTTTTTTTTTTAAACATTATTTCATCTTCAAGATTAAACACTAAGTGAAAAATAATTTTCAAAGCAATAATCAAGATCTGTCATTCTGAAATTGTTTGGGGTTACTTTTTTAAAATAAAAACTCTTTATTAGAATTTTTCTCCTGTCTAAAAAAAATTGGCAAAATCAAAATGAATTTGCAAAATATTATCACTTTGCCATTTTAACATTTAATCTTTGATTTTTTTTAATCAAAATTATTGACCAGGAACAATATTCAATGGGGAAATGCAGCTGTGTCAGCCAGAAATATAAAGCCAGCCTTTTGAATGCTCACTGGAGAGAAAACACAACATGGTTAAATATGACATCTCTTGGCAGATGCTTCTTTGGAAAATATCTTCATTGCATCTTTAATAGTAGAATTAAATAAATATATAGGGCACAAACTGTGATTATTTAGTGTAATATATTATACAAATAATAAATAAAATTCCAGTGAAATAATAAACTAGGCTGTGTTGCGTAACAAGGGGACATATGTAATGCACCAGTCACAGCTTATATAGGGGATGATGACCCCCCTTTAATGAACAGTAGACTGCGGTCTACTGGTTGGTGGGCTTGGATAAGTGGAACAGACAGAAGTTAAATTATATGAAAGCTGGATTGGTAGAGTTACTAATAAATATAGTCACGTGAACTAGAAAAAAATGTAAAAGCATTAAAATTAATTATTTTTGTGTAATTTATTTCTGCAGAAATTTCTCTATCTTTAGCATTTGCACATAGGTATAAACAGCATTTAGAAGTATGGCGTTAGTTACTAAGTCTCTGTTTCATATGTATATTTTTTTGCAACAGGTTAGTAGCAAAGATGAAGATTTCCTTGACCTTTCTGTTGATGTGGAGCAGAACACATCAATTACACACTGTCTAAGGTAAACAAATGCATCTCTTTGGCAGATAGTTCTGTCTGACTTTGCTAAATTTTCCAAGTCTGGTAGATACAGAGAAGAGAAGTAGAATAACATTGGGTTTTGAGCTTTTCCTAAGCAGAAGAAAAAGACTGTAAACTGGGTGTTTCCTCTAATGACAAAATATACATTAATGTATTTTGTTTTACTCACTTTGTCTTTCAATGGCTGTGTTTGAATGGGAAAAAAAATCATCTCTTGGGGAAAATAATTGATTGCCTTGTCATCTGGAAGAATTGCTGCAGAATAATAACTGGCTTCAAATGGATTTAAGTGTGCTTATCTTTAAGCTTCTACTTAAGTGCTTTGTTGATTAGGACTTATGTGCATATTAAAAGTTAAGCATGTGCTTTGCAGAATGAGTACTAGAGTCCCTAGAGGGCAAAAGATTTCAAAAGTCTGCTTTTCTGCATGTAAGTTTCTTATTCTGTGTCTCATCCTAAAATTATGGGGATAGGTCTTTTATTCTAAGTTTCAGTTCTGCTTCTAGTACACTCTTAACTATTAAACAAATACTTCAGAGATCAAAATAATTTTCAGACTTGCATAGATGATTATTCTGAGAGATTTAAAATATCTGGAGTTTTGGAATTGAAACAATAACCCGATACCTAGATTTAAGACAATACGTTGCTGCTCTAAAGTAATGATTATCAGTTGGTCAAATTACTCTTTCAAGCTCCAAAATTGCTGCCAAGTTTGAAATTGTATTTAACAGTTATTCTGGAATGCCTAGGAAGGGTTGTCTGGCATCTCACCCCCAAGCTGAGAGTTAGAGAAAGAGAAAGCATATGAGGTACTAACCATTTCCTGAGTCAGAAAGCAGTGATTTCTCTGGGGATACCACAACTGTAATAGGTAACTTCTGTTACATTTTGAAGTGCTAGATGGAGTAAGTTTTTTCCTTCTCAACTTCTGTTCAGTCTCCTGTAGGATACTGTAGCAGTCCTTAGCCCTCAAGTAATCCACACTGCAGTAACTAGCCTCATTTTAAAAGTGAGCAGCCTGAAGAGTGACTTTGAAAAGGAGTGCATTATTATCTTTTTTTTCCCTATTTTCTCTTTGTCTTTCCATGGTCGTGAATAATTGAATCAGTATTGGTACTCCAGGTTTTTGTTTGCACACTTTACGTTCTTCACTGTAGCCACTACTTTGAACTCATTTTTGTCAGCATTACTTACCTTTCCTTATGGTGTTCAAAGTCAATTTGAAATCCCACTGACATGCAAGGAGGCTGAAGTGTGCATCTTCTGAGGTCCTTTCTAACCTCAGTTGTTATTTGGTTCTATGATATACAGTTACTGGAGACTGAGCACTGACTTTTTCTTACAGCTTAGTCTGGTGAACTTGCTAGAAACTGCTGCTGTACATTAACTTACCACCTGTCCTTCAGCTTTCTCCAATTTTTTATTTAATTTCTTAGTTGTTAATCTTCCTGGAAATGTTTTGTTTGGAAAGGCCGTTTTATGCAAAGGCACAGAGTACTTCAATAGAAGTACCAATAGTATTTCTACTACTGAACAGCCAGTGGCTGTAGCTTACTATATGGAAGAACTGCATCTGTACTACTGCAATCAACAGGTGAGTGGTGGAGTTGAAAGAGACCCCAAGAGGTTAACCGCTAACTCCACCTCAGAAAGGATGCTTGTCCAACCTGTTCCAAAAGTTCTTTTAGCAGTAGTAGCTCGATTGCCTATCCCATTCCCTATCCCTCTGCCTTTCCGTTCTTACTACTAAAAAGTTTTTCCCATTGTGTAACATGAACCGTCCTTGTTTCAGTTCAAGTCCATTTCTGCTTGCCCTGTGTACTGTGGACATAAACCAGGGGTTGCTCCCCTTCGTCTTAGCAGCAATCTTTTACATACAGGAAAAATGTCATCACTTTATTTTTAAGTTAAACAGCCTAAGATCATTCAACATTTCCTTCACAGGCTATCTTCACCACTAGATCTCTGCTCATGTTCATTACTCTTCCACCCTCTCTCCAATTAAACTTCCTTCTTTCTTGAAGTGCAGTTGCCTAAAATTAGGCACAACATTCCAGCAGAGATCTACACAATCCTGAGAAGAATGGATGCCCTAAAAGTTTGTTTATATATCCCAGTATAGTATCTGCCTTTACTCCAACAGCATGACATGCCTTTTGAAGTCCACTCATTGTTCCTTTTGGCAAGAAAGGGAAGCAAAATCCCAGTTTTTCTTTTCTTGGGGTGGGAGGTGTAGGTTGCTATTTACAGATTAAACAGGAAGAGAGTCATCACCTATCATCTGTTCTGATTGTCTTTCACACTAGCAGCATGTCTACCTCTGTTTAGAAAACATATATTCAGTTAGAATATGGATTTCCTCTCATTGCTCTATGGTATTATGCATTATTAAATGAGGTGTAAGTGCTTTTGTGGTTTCTGTTAATAGGAACGGCCAAGTTATTACTCTTTCTGGAACCTTTGCTGTTTCCTTTTTTTTAAAAACTGTTTTGCTGTGTCTTTACAACTTTAAGTGCTACCACATTGAAAAGATAAATTAAAGAAAAACTGTGCAAGATAACATTTAAGTAGAATGAATTTCTTTGCCACTGCAGATGAATGTTCTTTTTAGCTATTTCTGTAGCTTTCAGATTGAAAACGTTCTTGTAATTAAGAGGTCCAAAGAATACAAGCCTCTGGCATAGTCTAACTCCACAAGGTAGACAATCAGGCCTGAAGCAGTAGAAGTCTAATAACAAATATAGTACATCTCCATTATTTTTATTTCCACTAGGAGCTGCAAAGTTTACCAGTCCATTTGATCCTGCCTTTTAATTAGTCTGCCTGTGCTTTTTTATTCCACTGAGAATTGTCTCATCTCTTAAAACAGAAGATTTGTCTTATTTATACATATAAACAATAGAAAGCATCTTCCACACTGTAGCATAGAGGCTGTAGAGAGATGGACTGTGGAAGCACATGAGGTCAATGATAAATTAGTATAGCTTGAGTGGGTTTATTTAAAAATTCCTTTCTCCTGTTAAAATACCATATAAACAGAATGCAGATTGGCCTGTTAATGGAATAGGAAAGAGTTAGAAATGCCTTGAAACTAGCTCTGCAGGTATAAAGGAAAGTTCCTCAAGCCTATAGCTCTTGTACATGCAGACTTTGCATGAACTCCAGTCAACCATCTGTTGTTTTTAACTGTTCAACATATATTAGAAGTGCCATGCTGAAAATTCTCAATTGATGAAACAGCTACTGAAGTTGCAGCTGTAAAGAGCAGCAGAATTCTCACCTGCATACTTCCTCCCCCCAAGGAAAGAGTTATTGCTTATAAATATGCCACCAGTTTTGTTCCTGGTACAGAAAAAGGAATGAATATGTGCTGAATAAGTGAATTAGTAGTGCCTCTAAATTTCATGATTGTGCCTCACCTGCTTTGGTAGAATAGGGTAACAGCCTGTCGGGTGGAAGTAGAAGACAAAGGAATAAAAGAACAAATGCTAAGGGACATGTAAAGGAATGTCCATCAGCTTATCAGGTATTTGCATGTTTCTCCTGCTTTCACAGCTGTAATTCCCATAGCAGTCAACTTATAATTTAAAATGTTAGATATTATTGGTTCCAGAATAATTAATACATTTTTAAAGGAATTCAGAAACTATTTGAGTTTAATTCATTTTCCTGGGAGGCTTGGCATAGAACAAACCGGTATCTATCAAATTTCTATCTTCTGTACATGTTTCTTTATGTTAGAAAAATATTATTTCCATTGCTTCACTTTGAGGTGGGAAGGAAAGTAATGAATTCCACAGGTTGGTTTGTTTATTGTTGAATTGAGACTTTAGGCCCTGAAAATAAAGATTAGACTCTTTCCTTAACAGAAGATCTAAAACTTAGACAAGCACATTCTACTGAATCTTGCGGCATTGTTCCCCACACGTATAACCCAACTCTTACCTTTTCTAAAATTTCATCTCTTCACTTATGATTCCCTGAAAGGTTACCACGTTTTTCAGAGGAATTGGCTGAATTCAGTTAATTTTGTCTTTAAATTCAAACGTGAAATCAGATATTCGAGATTGGTGTTTATCACTGAAGCAAATCCTTTCCAGTGATCATGCTTTATTTTTCTTTTAGATACAAAAATTACACTTATGATCAAAGTTTTGTTGCAACTTACCTTTCAAGAGATGTATTTTGTCCTAAATTTCAGCACTTTCTGATCAAATTATTTAAAACCATATAAAGAAAAATAACTTAGTAAAAGCATTCTCAGTTAGTATAAATATTATTCAGTCATATGAAGTGCCTCTCTGTCATGCTCTGTCAACCTTAAAGAACTTAAAACTTGAAAATGGAAAATCGTCCCCTTTTATGAGGTTAGGTAAATAACTTCTAATACCTATGCCCTGGCAGTCTATATAGTCTTCAGCTCTCCCATCTATCTATGCCTGTGGTGTTGGTGCCAGGAAGAAATAATCATCTGGAATCCTCCCTTTGCCTTTGTAAGATAATTCTGGTGCTGCCTACTCTGAGAACAGCCTGAACTTGCAGGCAGTGCGGCTTTGGCCTCCGTGCATGTGAACTGCAATGGTAGAATGGAGTTTATTCGGTCTGAATGGGTCTAAATTTTTCTGGAGTTCAGAAGTCTGTTAGGTACAATGTAGGTGCAATCAACAGGACAGTTCTGTACTTCAGAAATATCTATTTAAGGCCCAAAGTCACAAGAAAACCTGTGTGCTTAAAGTGGAAGATAGATGCTTATGTCTGCATTTACAGTTCTCAAAACACCTGCTCAGCTGCAATGTAACACTACAGGTGACAAAAAATTACTGTCATTTTTTTATACAGTTAAGTTTTTTTATGTATCTAAAATTCTGCTCCAAAACATATCAGCACTGTGACTTCCAACAAATCTTTCCTGTGAACTGAGAGATACTATCAAACCAGCCTTCTTCTGCCTCTCTCACTTCAAAAGCTCAATCCAGAAACATTTCCAAGTATATTTTCTTGATCAGGATTTACAAAATCTTCTATACTAGCTGACACTTTCCTTTTTAGACCACAAGAAGGTATAATCAAATAACTGTTGGATGACAGTTCAAAAGGTTAGAGGGAATTTCAATTTATTTCTTCTGTGTAAGAGGATTCAAACCTATCTTACAGAATAACACCATAAAATGTGAGCTATCTGGGGATGACAGAAGTGCATTTGAAGATGTTCCATTCTGCAAATAATTTAAAAAGGGACTGGATGGATTGAGCGACTACACCCAAGTCTAGGCAGCCCCTTGGCATGTAAGAGACCAGGATATAAATCCCATTTTGAGATACCTGACGCTCTACCTGTATCGTGTGGAGGGCCTCAGCTCCTAATACAGGGCTGTCATACCAGCCAGGTACTTTTAAGTCTCTTTGCAAACCCTGGTGCAGCTGCTTTAGATGTTTTAGAAAACTGGACTCAGTGGAGAGAGGATTTCATCCTGTGTGTCTTTTTAGGGTTCCAGTTCATCAGCCCAAGTAGGGAAAAAGTGTTAAGATCCTTTAAGAACTGATAATTGTATTTATTTACAGAGACTTCAGTAACACAGAGACATTATGTAGTGAACAGAAATACTACTGTGAGACTTGCTGCAGTAAACAAGAGGCACAGAAAAGGTAAGCGAATAGCAAGCTATTTCACCATGCCCCTCCTGGGCTTTGACAAACCTCTTCCTTGGTATTTATTTTGTTTAGATATCTAGAAGCCTTACACCCCAGCTGCATTCTCTGTATGGGCCAGAGAACCTACAGAGATTCAAAGCTATTACTTGTGTATCTAGAAGCTACTGCTAGTTGACTATTGTTAATTACAAAGTGCTTTTATAATGCAAATGTTTACTCATTAAGGAAGGACAGAATGGCTTTGAACTTCATCATATGCACTTTACTGGTTTCACAGGATGAGAGTAAAAAAACTGCCAATGATTCTTGCCTTACACCTCAAGAGATTCAAGTATATGGAGCAATTGCACAGGTATACTAAGCTGTCTTATCGTGTAGTATTTCCTCTGGAGTTACGTCTCTTCAACACATCTGGCGATGCTGTCAACTTAGATCGGATGTATGACTTGGTAGCTGTCGTTGTTCACTGTGGAAGGTAGGATACTTTCATGTACATCTCGAGCTATTGCCAGACATTTTGCCAAGGGCAGAGGCATGCCTGACAAAATGTGAGGAGAGTGGGAGGGAGGACGTAAACCCTGCTGCTGCACCAACTTGCCTGTGTCTTAGCCTGAACCTCTTAGCCACCCTCCCTCATAGTAAATCTGTACTTGTTTAAAAAATAATGTCTCAGGCCTTCAAAAGTCACAAGATTGGCTTAAATTAATGGAGATGTCTCCTTCCTCATCAGCCCACTTAGAGAGCTTGGGAGCCAGGACTCTGTGAGGGCCAGACACTGCTAGCATGTAGGCCCTTCAACAGATCACCTCAGTCTCCTGTCAAGGCAATAAAAATGGTAGCTTTAATAAAGCTTCTCACATATGGGGTACTGTCAAATATGAAACAAAAAGAAAAATCCTTGGGGGTCTAGGAACACGACTTGTTCTCCCTCTTCTTAAAGACTGTGTGTAACTAAATATTCACGGTTGATACCAAACAATTTTCCCCCTTAAATTTAGTTCATAATGTTTTTTAAAAATTTTCAATAGTTGATGCCTGCCTAATAGTTGTTAAGTGTTCTATAGGTTAATTTGTAAATGGTTGTGGCACAGATGAAAACAACCCATTTAGTTTTCAGTTGATGAAGTCTTTGTAACAAGTCAGTAAAAAGGTGAAAGGAGTAAATGTCTATTGCATCACCCGGGTGGGTTTACTATGTTTTTCATAACATTTAGTTATAATTCAGTCTGCTTGCATATAGAAATGTCACTTGTCAAAATGGACTGAATGGCTTCTTCTAATATTTTGTGGTTTGTTTTTTTTTTTGTTTTGCTTTCTAGTGGACCGAATCGGGGGCATTATATTACTATTGTGAAAAGTCATGGATTTTGGCTCTTGTTTGACGATGACATTGTAGAGGTCAGTATGCTGAAGGTCATGGGCACAACTTTTGTGTTTATGTTCTCTTCTCTATTTGGGGTTAAAATTCTGATCCAGGTCTCAGTATAGATTTCTGGTCTGCAAGGCCACAGTTTGGTTGTAATGAGACATTCTGTTAGGAAGTAAGATTGCAAACAAAATTATTAATCCTGTAGTTCTTACTCTGTCAGTGTCAGCGGGGGTTGTTTTATTTCTGAACAACATCAAACGTTTTTAATATCCAACTTCAAGGGTTTAATTTGGAATGTTTTCTATATCTAATAAAATCAATTTAATTCATTAAAACCTAAAATATCCAGGAATTATGTTGCAATCCTTTGCAAAATCACTTGGCAAAATTGGTCTGGGTAAAGCTAGCCTTGCTGTAGAATTTTAATTTTTGACAATTGGGATGTTACAAGAAAGTCTGGATTCTGTAGTCTATCTGGGTTTGTCTGAATGTGAATTAGAGCAGGATCTGGCCCACAGCTATTACAGATTCTGTTCAAGCATTCTGCAATTCATTCCTAAGCAAAGCCTTTATGTCATTGTGGCACCTTGGCAAAACTGAGGTCTTGAGTCTGATTTCCCGGGAGTAAATGCAACAGAGGAAAGTAAGCACTGGGACATTGGATGGGGCATGACTTGAAGAGGGTTTCTGGAAATTTCAGAAAGATGGGGTGACATGGTCACATTTATGTGTTTTAACAGTGTTCACTACTGCATTCCAAGTAGTCTCTCTGTTATTGGAAAAAGCCTAATTCAGTTAGGTTCACTGAAACAAACATTCCTATTGACTTCCATGAGTGAGACCAGTAGGGCTTAGCCCCTGAACATTAACCTTTCACTGCTTAAATTGCAAACAGAATTTGCTAATTGCTACCCTGAAACAAATAACTGAATTTGTCTTTTGTGTTTATGCAGCCATTTAATCCATGTTTGGTATTTCTTTTAACTAACAGCACATTAAAATTTTTTATTTATTTTGCAGAAAATAGATGCTCAAGCTATTGAAGAATTCTATGGTCTGACCTCTGATATATCAAAAAATTCAGAGTCTGGCTATATTTTATTCTATCAGTCAAGAGAGTGAGTGACTTGGCAAACTGTGACAGTTGCACACAATGATGCTGCATGCAAGAGAAGGTGATGGCCCCCCTTAACTGACTTTTACACAGACCACATCTTGTATGGTCGAACAACGATACGCTCTGTCTCCTATTAAATGGTCTGTGTGATATTGACTATAACTGTCCATTTTTGACATGCAGAACTTTGTTTTGGGAAGGGGCAGTTGTTTGTAGTTTTTAAGTCTGATTGAAGAGTTAATTGCAGTCAGATTTTAGTGGAATTTATATGGACTAACATTTACAGATAATAAGATTTGGATGTCAACTGTTAAACCCAATACAGCTAGAGTAGTATTTTATATGGAAGTGTTCATTGCATTTAGGGCAAAATTGTTTAAAACTTTCTAAATGGCTTTGGGGTGTGTTGATTTACAAAGCATTCCTTTAAATACATCCTGATATATACCTACCCATTTAAAGTGTAAGGAAAAAAATCTGTTTCATTATGATTGGAATTGTGGTTGTATAGGGGATTTTTTTACATGTTACTCTCTGCTGCAAAAAAGATATTCTTCCAAAATCATTTAAGCTTTGGGCTGTTAAAAACTTTCAGTGGATAACCTCAGGCCTAAACTTCACATAGCGGGATTTAAATTACAGTGGAACTAAGTAATTCTGTATGTCCAGTCATTTTGTTTATCATGAGATAGTGCAGATGAGGTGAGATTTCAGAACTCACAGAGCACTGGGATAAAGGGAGTGAGATGACATGTATGACACAAAGATAAATTACATTTATAGAGATTGAGCTTATCTTTCTGTTAAAACAATATCATAGGTTGTTTACTTAATTGAGTTGCAGAGATTGCAACACTGCCCACATCTAACATATCTGTCAAGACTGAAATTACACAGTCCATTTAAATAAGTGTTGTTCATACAATACAGAAGACATGGCTTGATCCTGCAATTTTCTGAATATCTGTAGGTCCCATTTTCATTTCTCAAGACAGAGTCCATTTCTTAGCAACATAACATAATAAATAACAACCATAAGTTTACACATACTGCCATGTATATATAATCTCTAACATTTTGGCCATGTTTGACAGCATTTGGGTCACCACGGAAACAGATACAGCTCTGGAGTGTCTGATTTTAAAAATATCAAAAAGCTTAGTGCAAAAGGCTTAGTTTGTGATTTTACTGGGTGAATTTTGCTGGCACTAGTCGTGCACTGGCTAATAAAATTGCTGAACTCACATGCTGGAATTGGGCAAAGAATGAATGTAGAAGAAAGTATCAATAGGGTATGCGAAGGGATCGATAACAGGTTGTGGCAGTGGTAACACTGGGTAACTACCTTGACTGGTTTGACACTTTCACTCCATTACACAATTCTTGAACTTCAGTAGCCAAATTCCTATTCCAATGAAGTCAACAGCGAAACCATTCTTGTCTTCAGGGGGATTGACAGTTGGTTCTAGTATTTAGAAGGAAATATTCTCATCTCACAAAATTTATTTCTATTGTTATATTTAATTCACTCTCATTAAGTATTTATTAGACAATGTTGCTTTTGGTCCTTCTTTTCTTTAAGAATTCTGCCTGCCACTTTATGGCCGACACTCCATTTCAAGAAATGGCTTTTGAAGTGTAGCTAAATCTTATATTTTAGTCTTCTGTAGGAAAGAGAATAACTTTTTTTCATTGTAATCTATCTACTGTGAATGTGAAATATCTTTTGTTAAACAATGGTGAAAATGAAGTACTAGCTTCTACTGTAACATCAATTGAAGTTCAGTTGGATTTATCAACGGCCATTTTGTACGCTAATGAAATGTAGCACTTTACACTGAATGAGAAACAGAAGTGGACTTCTCATCTAACATTATTTGTGATTTATCATGTTATTATACCTATACAGGAAAACAGACGTAGAATGTAACCTTAGAGTAGTGGTCTACAGAGATCACTCATATGAATGAAGGCTGGTATGCAGGCTCAAGACAAGCATAATTGGGATGCAACTGTAGTTCTTCTATTGATGTTAGAATGAAATGTTCTGTCTCTAACACAGAAGGCAGACATCTTACAGGAGACTTCAACTCTCACTGAGGCCCAGGAGCCTTTCCACTGAAAAGCTAAACCTGCAAATCCCTCTTTAATGGATTTATTTATAAGCATTCAGAATTTCCCTATAAAAATATAATAATCACTTGCTTTTTAAAATGGGTAAGGTTTCCTTATTGTGAATGATGGCACTTTCTAGATCAGCATTAACCAGTGCTGGTTCAAACTGTACTTCACAGTTTACTGTTGAACATTCTTAGGTCATTCTTCAATTTTAAAACAAGCAACAAAAAAGGTATTCTTAAGGTATCATTTGAATGTTTAGGGCTTATGTTTATATGAAAAGTAATTTTTCATAAAAATATTTTTTAAATCAGTTGAATTTTAGGAAATGTTTTCCATATGTCAATTGACTTATCTGAAAATTGATTTTTTAAATGTTACTAATATGAATTAATATTTAAATGCTAAAGAACAGGATAATAATCTTTGTTTTTCTGCAGCTGCAAGACAGCTTTAGGTTGTAAAACATACAGATAATTGCAGTATGTTATTGAGAGTAAAATTACTAGAATAAGCTTTTTCATAAAGTATGAAAAAAAAATTTAAATTCATGCTAGCCCATGAAAAGATCACAGCACTGGTATCACACCAGTCCAACATCAGCGGTCTGATATTAGCTCTGAGAAATTGTGGAATACTCACTTTATGCTAACACCAGCTAGATTAAGGAACATCTACTTTTGATTAAAAAATAATAAATTGCAGTCACAATTCTATAAATTATATCCAGTCTACAGTGTGCTGAATGTCGACTTCAGTCCAGCAAAAGCTGTCCACCACGGCTGTATGAATAGCACCAGTCCAGGCAGCAGAACTTCTCTTCTATGTCAAATTAAGGACATTCACATGGGTTTTGCAGGATTGGGATCCTCACAGGAACAATCATATGATGTGAAGTATTTTAGTTGATTAAATAAAACATAATCCTTTTTCTCTTACGCTTATGTATAGATTTCCTGCCCCTTATGAAAGAATGGAAAAATATCTAGGACAATAAAAGCTTTTCAGCCAGCAGCTAGAAAACAAAATTGTAGCACAGATGTCTAATAGTATTCTGTGCTTCCCTAAAGTTACTATTTTTATGGTGTTGGGCTCTGAGCATATTAGGCCTTATGACATATGAAGTTTTCTATTTGTTTCACACACTGTTGCTGAGATGTGTTGTCCATTTATAAATCTTAGTACTATGTTCTTACTTTAAAAAAAGAGAACATTTTTGTCCTGTGCTGTTTTTCCACTGAACCCACTGAAGCACTGCAGTGCTGATGAATCAGTTACCTTAGAGGATGAGCTCAGACCTCAACTTTTATGTTTTACAGAACAGGCTGTCAGGATTTTATGTAATTTCTATTTCAGGGACACAGCAGAGGGAGGCAGAAGAGGGGAGTGATGGAGAAACCATACCAGTGAAGCAGATCACATTGTTGAAATTAAGTCAGTCCCAAAATTACTCCGATCAATTTTATTTTAATAATTTACAGTTACCTCAGAGCAGTAGACTACATCTTAAAAGTCTTGTTCCTTTAGCAGCTGGAGTAAAGAAAATAAAGCAGTAGGTGTTTCCTTTGCAATAGATTTAATAAAGATATTAAAGACCTAACTAAGCTGAAACTGAAATTCATGTTACATGGTGGGTCCTAAAGTGCTACCACAACCTGTCTTTTATCTTCAGACATTACATTTCATTCACCCATCTGTTACAGCATCATGTACTTGGGACCTGAGCTGGCAGCTTCCAGCTGCCAGTGATTTGATGCCTCTCAGCAGCAGACCCTTCCTGTTTTGTCTCTTTTTTGCTGCTTGTGCCTGACAATTGTGAGCAGTATCTTACAGCTGAATGTGTACTAGAAATTTTAAGAAGTTTTGGCTGTGTACCTGTTCTTTGCCAGTACCTTTTATCAGTGTTTGTTTTAATTTATTTCTCTTTTGTTGGTCTGTTATTGTATTTGTATAATAACTTATGTAGTTAATATTATTAGTTTCCTGTTTAAATTTTTATGTACTTTGATTTTTTAAAATGTAATCAACCCAAGCACTTTAAGCAACAGTCAATCTTGTGAAATTCCAATCAGCTTAACATTTTGCCTTTGTCTTTTTGCTTTTGCAGATGTTTGCTTGTGATCCAACATCTCTAGTTACAACCCAATTTCAATTTTTAGGCTTGTAGTCCTAGTTGGGTTGTAAATTTGGGAAGCCCAAATTTGTTCATACATTACAAGGATGCAGTATTTACTATGTGTCTGCTACACATAGCAGTATGTAGCTGATAAGTTGCACTCACAGTGCACATTTCACAACCTTTTTTGCACTCTACCTGCTAACCCGTCTGAGAATGACTGTAATACTTTAATCTCTGGCACAGTTATCAATTACTATAATTTAGAAAAGCTCTACAGGAGAATTCCAGTTTACCAAACACGGAGTTAGCTGTCAATCAGCTGATGATACAGGTATTGCTCTCTTTGCCATTTTGTCTGTGCTCTGTACAGTCTCAATTATTAATAATCTTGAGAGCTGCATTTATTCTTGGACCTTGTGTGAGTGCTAGCAAGGAGAGCAGTCTTTTTGCATCTTCCTTCTCTCCACTTGGACTCATATAAAGGGAAGAGAGAATGAAGTAGAGTAAGTACTGGTGTAAAAAAACCACACCATCTATCAAAGACACTGGATGTTTCTTAAAGGCCAGCATCTGTGGTATCCGTAAGAGAAAGTCACTGACTTTTTGTGTTGTTATGCAAGGGTTATTCTTAGTTTTTTAGACATTGTATTCTCTTTGATCAATGGAAAGACCAGGGCTTTTTCCTGTAACATCAGTTCTGTTGCTGAGGTGCTTCTTCTCAATCTAACATGGCACTTAGTATTTAAATAGCCCTTGGGAAGCCTTAATAGACGCCCTTTTAATTTCTTTGCCATTAACATGCATTACTTCAAAGAGATTGCTTGAACCTGTCCACAAGACTTATTCAGATTAACACACTCCTTTTGCATACAAAGTCAAATAACACCTATCAGGAGGTGTGTGCCCACCTGATGGGGCCATCTGGGCTAAGCCCACACGTTTTTACACACTAATGATTCTTTACCCCCTAGGAGGTTTGCTTGCTGGCTTTGCCTGAATGATTTAATATGAAATCACACGTAAGTCCCTTTATTCATGGTCTCAGAGTTGCTATAATTCTTTAATAATTCTGCTTCATTTGGTTATCGACTGGGACTATTGCACAGTCTAAAATAGATTAACTTCTGTGTGCCATTCACAGAAGTCAATTTAACAGCCTAATGCTTCTGATGAAGGCTGTTGCAGGTGGCAACTTCACTATACGTAAGAATCTCAAAGAGCAAGTCACTTTTCTGTGGTAGGTCTGTAGGAGGAGCTGGACTAGCATGCAGCTTCCTAACCCTCAGCTTGTACCCAGCTGAAGTTGGTGCTCCAACCTCTAGAAAATCCTAACCCTTCTCCTAGGGGTTCCAAAGTGGCAGGAGAAAACCCTTTGTGAAGACACCTTGTGGTTCACCAAAACATCTTGCTGCCACAGGAGATAATTAATAAGTATTTGCAACCCCTCTCTCCCTGCTCCCCGAAACCTCATTAATACGTATACATTCCATAAAGAGGCTAAGTTTAAACATCAGCAATGTTTCTACAATGATGTTCATATTTGCAAATGTCCCAAGACAGATTGTGTTCACATACTAAATTGTTTCCTAGTCCTCTCTCAACTTTCATTCTAACAGCAACACCAGGGCAGCCATGTTACAGGTTCAAGTGCTTTTCCTGGAGACAATTTTCTAGCTTCAGTGGCTTTTGTTAAAGAAGACCTAAGGCAAGCTCCAGAACTTACCCATGACTCTTTAGGAGTAAAGTCACCATATGCTGTACAAATGTGAGTGTAGGGTAGGGGGAAGAAGAAAGAGAAGAGGAAGAAATAAGGAAAGGGCTGGTTTTTTCAGAGGCTTTGAATATGTATATCTGTTTGTAAATATATAGTCCCTCTCTACCTTGTCAAAACAATGCAATCATAATAAAACTACTTAAGTACTTTGTGCTAGTTTTTTAAATGGAGTAAGAGGTAGTAGAATTATTAGGCACATAATTGGGAACACATGAAAATACTGAATTTCTAGTAAAACGTACAATACGCGGTGTATGTGTACAGTTGAGTACCTGCTCTTTTTAATCATGTACATGTAATTAAACCCTGCACTACCTGCAGAACTGTAAGATAAATTTCATGTTGGTTATTAAGGCTGTAACATAAGAAAACAGTATTTTCTCCTGTTAACGTGTTTATATTTTACATAAAATAAACTCCCTAGCTGATCTTGCTTCCATTCATCTTGCTTTGAATTCAGCTGGAGCCAGTCTAGGGCTGAACACTGATGTTGGTTGTTACACAACATGCTTCTGAATGTCAGGTATCTGTATTCTTACAGATGCCAAGACTGCTGATGCTCGCTTTTTATTTCATTTAATGGAGTCATTACATTTTAAGTGACTTCAGAGAATATTTCACCACCTGGGCTAACTGCCTCTGAAGTGTCTTAAGGGAACAAATTTTGCATGCAGTTGATGAGGCGTCTTGGTGGAATATACATACAATTGTGTGACTGAGCTGCACCTAGTTAAAGCACATCACTGACCTTGCGAATGTTACTGAGAACAGCTGGAACTGAACAGAATAAAAAGCAGCTAGAATTGAATTACCTTTTGCATCAGGGAACGACGAGAATCCCAAGCCCTTTAGCCTGGGATTTTACCTGTGACTACCAGAGTGCGAAAGGGTTTTGCTAACAAGGTCTAAAATTCTGTCAGAGAATTGAAAGGTTCCTGTAGTCTGCTAATTTTCCTGATGTTATTCATTAACAAACACAATTTACTTTCTCAAAATTGAGGTAAATAAAAGGCTGGAGTTTCTTGTTCTTGTCTAAATGGGTTCTTGTTATTCCTTCAGAATCGTTTAGAGAACCAAAATCAAACGTAGCTGTCAAACTGCACGTTAAATTTATAGCTAACATGCTATAAGATTTATGGCACATCAGACTATCAAAGGACTACGTTGAAAAACACTTCACATCTTACAGTACAGTTTTCCTCTCAAATTAAAAACCTTGAAACACCTGCAAATTTATTCCTAGGTTATTAGAACATAAGCTTTTCACCGCAGGATGGAGAAAGAAATTTAAACCACAGGAGATGACTGAAATAAATAAATGGCAAATCCATACTTTTAAAACATTTTAAAGAAATAAAATTTATAGTGTACATATAAAGAAACCAAGAAAAGCTTTCCAAAAGCAGGGTGCACAATCACTGTACATGGGCTCCACTAGAATTGCTCTCACTTCAGAAATGCATTTTCCCAGAAGCTGTATGATGTTTACCTATGTCTCTGTTCCTTATTTTTTGGTATGAGTTAGATTAATCATTTTAGATTAGATTGGGTTGTGTTCTGTGTACCAGGTAAACAGAGAAATGCAAAAAATATAATTTCATCTTGACTGAAAACTCAGGTACGGTAGGAGGAAATTATAAATTTCCTCATTTAAATACACTCAGCAGACTTGAAACAGCATTTATTAGACATGACTAAATGAATGACATGGAGGACCATGTTTCTGGAGATGTTAATTTCCTTGAATGCCTGTGTGCAATTTAAAAATCAAGTAATTTTTTTTAAAGAAGAACAATAGGACAACTGTTTTCAAGACATATAAATATATGTTTATGGTAGCAGAACATTTCAGTTACCCGTTCTGAAAAATGTTCCTCTTCACTTATTAATTTTATATCAAATAGTAGAAGATTATTCCATTGCCTTGTTGAAATTCACTCAGCCTCACTGCATGACTCATTTGGCTGCTCTACTGTGACCTAGAAGAGCTTTAAGCTTTCCTCAGTCTAAAGAGGTTGTAGCCACATGTCCTTGGTCTCTCTGGGAGACTTCTGTGGCACAGACTGCGGGGCCAGCAACCCTCTGAAGACCTGGATCTTCCTGGATCCTTTCTCCCAGGGCACACCAGACCAGTAACGGCTCTCTCCACACCGCACCGGAGCAGCTTCAATACACATTTTCCCCAAGCTCATCTTTCCAGGAACACATGGTTCACAAGTTTTGAATTATTTTCAGTAAAGAATCACTTTGCTTTACATAAGAGAATACATTAGCAGATCTAGAAAAAAGGTGAGCAACCTTATGTAGTCTTCTGCTTTGGTTTGCTCATGTGATTTGAACCTAAGGAGATTCTTTTAACGAATCAATCCAAGACCTTTCTGAACCATAACAAGTTTTCCCCTTTTTCCACCTATGGTTGTCTTTCTTACCCATGTTCTTATATGGCTGGGGGATGGCACTCTCAGTCCCCTTTGTCACAGCAGGTGTCTGCTGCTCTGAGCACAATGTTAGGGTTCCCATGTGAAGGATGGGCTTGCTGTGAAGGAAACCATTGGTGGCATTCACCACTCTAAAAAGTGTAAAGAGAGATATCAAAGCGAACATACTCTTTGCCTGTATTGGTTTAACCAGCTGCCACAAACACTTCACCTGGTGCTAACAGTGCATTTCATCTCACCACGAATACAAGAACAGCAGAGAAGGCAACAACCTGGAGTTTGCAGGTTGCCCCAGGATGCACAGAGACCTACCAGGATCAAACAGAATTCAAGAAGTGGAGACTGATAGACATTTTTTTGCCAAATCACTGCAAGGGTAAAATAAAGAGGTCAATACTGGAATGAAATTTGGAATAAGCCAGAGTGAAATATCATCCTTTGGATTTCATTTCACACACATATGAGGAAAAATATTCAAGTCATGTTCCAGAACAGCAAAGATGTTGAAACAGAAGATACAGATTTCACCCAACACTGCAAACTAGACATCACAAATGCTTAAGTATCAACCAAGACTATCTGATAGAGACCAAATTCTACCGTCAGTCACTTCAGTGTAGCTATAAAGAAGCTCCAGACAGGTTTGCAGTTTTACAGATTAGTAACAACAGAAACTGGAATAAAGTTTCTTACAACATCGTCATAAAACTTTTGGTGTGCAGAGCTGTGTTTTCTGTGCAGCTGTAAGACATGGGTATGTGTGGGAAACAGAAGCACTGGAGAAAAACTACAAGTAGGATTATCTCTGCTCTCTGAAAACATGGTTCAGGAGCACAAGCTCTCACACTTTATTTAGTCACTATTCATATAATTCTCACTGTCATTTATGAAGCATTTTTCATCCTCAAAATAGTTTACCAGATAAATTAATAACTTTCCAACTCTTAATTTGGTGAAAATTGTAGAAATTGGGTAATGTGTACCAAAATCCCTATGTATTTTTGGAAAACTACCATTTGAGCTGAATCTGGCCACCCCTCAGCTAGACCAGTTTAACTAGTAGGAACATTTTCACTGGCTCCTCAGCAGCTGCCCTGATGGCCTATTCACTTCTGGATGCAGTTCAAAGTGCAGATCTTGTAGTACATCGCCCCAGTATAACCTGATCCCTTGCTATCTCTGAAACAGCTTGTCTGGCTTGGAATGCACTGGAGCAGCTGAGGTTACTTGCGAAGTTTGTCATAACAGTGCTTTACTTTCCAAGGAATGGATTAGCTTTCTTTTGCCCCCTAGTAATTGTTAATTATTATACACTAGCAGGAAATATTAGGTAACATAAGGATGATGTCATTTATTTGGTTTATTTCTCTTTCTTCATTCTGGATATTTCTAGTTACATTTTCAGATAAACAAAAGTATTCTGAGGTAAGGTCATTGAAGTTTTGACTGGTTTAATTCTGCAAGATAAGTAGTTCAGGCAAAGACTAGTGTTGGCTAAGATACCAGAAAGGCACTCAGTTGCCCCTCAGAAGCTGGCCCTGAGGACAAAAAGACCCAAAAGGTAAGCAGAATTGTTCCCCCTAATCTTTACAACTACAATATTTTTAAATGCTCAAGCACAGGTTGCTAATTCTGCTGTTGACATATACAAGGATATTTCTGGGGGTACTGCATCACTATGCTGTGCCGTGGTTTCAAACCGACATTGAATTAACCACGCTTTTGCAACAACATGCTTCAGAGTACTATTCAATATTTATATTGAAATGTATTTTTACCATGGCTTAGAGAAGGTGGTGCATGAAATCTTAAAGCTTTACTTTATGGCAGTTACACATTCGTACTCATTCATTGTTCCCAAATGCAGTTACAGAGGATGAGGAAAGGCAATCAGTTTATCATAAAGTAAGCGGTACTGCAGAATACAGACTGTGCACAGCCAGCCTTCAGTGTGGTAACAGCAGTGCATAAATTTTTGCTGTTCAGTAGGTCCGTTTAGTTGTCATGACACTTGTAGAAGAAATGTACCTAAAGGATGTGTTTCCTTAATATACCGAATTCCTTGCTCTTACTCTTGTGCAATCTCCGCCTCCAGACACTGACCTGAAAACAAACCACTCCATTCACCATGCTCTATATACAATTGAACTTTATTTATCCACATGTATTTTACTCAAAATCCCTGTAATATGAAAATGAACCGTATCCCCCAGGCAGAACAGTTTTTATCTTGAAACTCTGTTAAATCTGAATTCACGCAACCATTTCTTAATGAAAAAAAATCGTGCTTTTTTGTTGGCATAATTTCAAGTGACATTCTGCCCCCTTTTTATTGGTTTGGTTTGGTTTGGTTTGGTTTGGTTTCCCCCCCCGCCGCCCCAAGCCATCATGTATGGGCTTCTTTATTATTCCTATTACTCCTGTAATTTTGGACAGTATCTTCTACCATTCTATCTCTCACTGAATGGAAGAATGCTAGTGCTTAGCTTCTCTCTCTCTGAGGGACTGTAACACCAGTCCACCAGCTTCAGTGAATTTTGCAATCATTTAATATCCAATATTATAGGGCACATTCACAGGACTCATCCTTCAGGAAAGGGTGTTCAGGAAAGCAGCAAGGTCTATAGACTGAACATGAGAGTCTGTGATTTCCAATCTCATCCCTATCAAGAACTTGTTGTGTTACATGGACAAATAATGCAACCTCTCTCTTCCTCTATTTCCCACCCAGAAAATGGGTATGCCAGTATTTATCTACCTCAGAGTACTATGGAGCTTAGGTCAGACGAGTAGAGGCTGCAACCTCAATTACTCTCATATGCACAATAATTAGGTTCTAACAATATCTTTTTTGCTTTTCAGGCAGTCTTCTTTTAATAACTGCAGCACGCCCTTCAAGGGGGGAGATTTGCAGACAGTAAGACTAGCTGGCCATTATTTGACAAGAAAAGATCTTTACAAAGAGATCAAACAACTGTCCAGAGGTGGCAGGAATTAATTCGGTGATACAAATATACTCCAAGTTTGTCCTGAAAGGTCAGTATTATTGAATTTTATTTTCAAACATCATACCCCATCATAACCCCAGTCAAAGTCAGTGGGCAAAGATCATGTCCAGAGTGAGTAATAGGTGATCTAACAAGGGAGTTGCTGTGTGTTTCTTTCAGCTCACTGTCTCTCACAATGACTATACCTAGAGGTTTCAAAGGAAAGGGGAAGAACCCTATTGCAGACAGCTATGAAATAAATGATCCATTAAAGAAGACCATTTCCTTGCAAAGAAAAGAAAGGAAAGTTTCTGAGGGAAAGAAACTCTCTCCAAACTTACTCAGTTAATTGTTGCTTTTTTTACAGATATGTATTAGGCTAATGGGTTATGCACTGCACACTGCCTGGTTCTTTACGTATTTGCTTAGCTCATTTGCCCCCTTAAAAATATTTTGTCACCCATAATAGTTTTCCATTTATACCTTAGATAATAAGATGCTATCACATTATTTACAGTATTAGTCATTACATCTTGGGCCCTCGGAAGGATTTTAGGATGACTACAAGATCATCAGCAAAATTGATCTAACAAGGATAAGAGAATACAAAGAAAAAAACCCCAACCTCTCAATGGTTTTATGAAGATAAATATTAAAAAGGTGACCAACAACATTTTTTCCCAGAACTCTGTCCTTAAATTATTTCTCTCTTGGGTTTTGTACTTTTCATTTCAACCTTATTTTTCACATCTACAAAGCTGAGAAGTCAGCTAAATCATTGCAATATTCTGAGAAGAAAATGGTTAATATCCATGAAGGGGAGTAAGAAATGCTGTGTTCCTTTTATAAAGGGCAATTCCTCGCCCACATGGGCATTTGGAGCTCATAAGGATCAGGTTTCCAAAAAACCCACGTGGCTGGAACAAACACTAGCAAATATACAGAAGTGAACCATCCTCAGCTGTTATTGTGATGGACTGGTGGTTTAAAGGGCTGCTGTTCATTTTCAGTGTCCATTCTTATCAGACCCCTTCTACTGGGCACCCAGCAAATAAAAGGCAGCTATTCTCTTCTGAAAGCTGATAAGATCTTTTGCAGAGGAAAATTTGCATTTGGCTGAATGTTAATTTTATAATGCTGTCCAACTAACAGTGGAATAATTTGTTTTTGTTTCCTCCCAACACGCACACAGCCAGGAAGGGACCCTACCTAACCTTTTCAACTCCTTTGAGCAAATAAAGCAAGACTGTATGACTGTGTGGCTTTTCTGCTTAACAGAGGGGTACTTCACAGAACAAATAAGAGTCAAGGACATTACACCACAGAGTCACTGTCCCTTGGGTTTAGGGCCATAGCAGCTATGTGACATGAAAATGTTTTGTGCTTCTTAGTGCTTTTCTTTGTGGACATTTACCAAGTGTTGCCTTTACTCTTTGGCTTCACAGTTTTATAATAATCATCTGAGCATTCCCAGACTTTGGGAAAGGTCAGATCCAGGCCTAAAACCAGTTCCAAGTTTTATGAGTTTGATGTAAAAACATTAGTAATACTTGTTTTTAGAAGCAGCACATGGGACCCAACTAAACTCACATTAGGACTGCTCTGGGGTTTACAAGCCATGTGGTTCAAATCCATTTACAAGTGGCGAAGGCTGGATAGCTTGTGCC
Organism: Buteo buteo; assembly: GCF_964188355.1. NCBI lineage: Eukaryota > Metazoa > Chordata > Aves > Accipitriformes > Accipitridae > Buteo > Buteo buteo. The sequence goes on along the minus strand of NC_134171.1, from coordinate 30,078,407 downwards.
TAATCTCCTGATGGGCGATACAGTGGGTTAGATAACTAACACAAATGTATAATACAGGAACTTGTAAGTGACAAGGATTTTTCCTAAACAGTTAAATCATCATCCACTTTTACTTGCTTCTCAGTCACTACACAGTTTCACACACAAAGAATACTCTGTCAGGTTTGAGATCCTGAGAAAGTGATGGGAGAATTGATGGACAGCCTCAGGCATGAGCCTCAGGTCATGGGCATCCTTGTGCTCCAGAGTGTCCTGCAATGCTAATGAGAGCATCAAGTATCATCCTACTGTCACTTTTTAAAAAAAGATTATTCTTAATACCGTGTGTGCCCAGTTGTTTTGCAACAGCAGCTTCTCCTCCTGTTGCTGTTTCCCCTGGACTGTAATACAGATATTAATCAAAATAGAGAAGCTGCAGTAGGAGAAAACTGCTATCTTATTTCTCTAATACAGTGTATTTCCTTGGCAGCAGATACCTTTTGACACTGATCTCATTCACACTGGAACTGTATTTTCCTCCTTCTGTGAAAAAGCACTGCTTTTCTTCCTCTCAGATCATACCTGCTATCCTTCCATAACAGGAATTTAATAAAAAGCCAAACAAAGCAACCCCTCCATGCCTCAAAAAATCCTAACTGCCAGTGGATGAAATGGACCCAAGCAGTGATGAACATGGTCTGATGAAAGATGAGCTCAAAACAGAACACTACATCCAAATAACCCCCAAATGGCATGAATTATCATCATTTACATTCATGCAATATTTGATACTCATGAACAGATGGGAAAGAAATCCTGCCTTTTGCATGCTACAATTCAATGTGCTTTGGGGCATTCACTGAAGTCAATGTGAGCAGTTTTTATCCTGCTGTGTTGGAAAACTGGCTAGGACAGCCGGTAACTAGGTGTCTGTTAATTGAAAGTACACATATAATACTCGTAACTAGGTGCATGTTACTATACTTGAAAATGTAGTGTAGAGATGTTGGACCTTGGCAGTCCATGATGAATCTCCTGAAGTTATAAGCACTCTGACAGTTTTGCCTGTGCTTTCCAGGACAATTTCCAGACAACCTAAGTCTGAAAAGACAAAAAAGAGCCAGGTTTCTGGAGGAAATATTAGCTCCAGGAGTGTGGCTCATCATGAAACAGTGGGGTTTGGAGGTCAATAATTTTTTTCTCCTGCCTTTTAGTACCTGGCTGTAATCTAAGGACTTGTACAAGAACAACTTGTACACAAGGAGCTTGAATAAAAACAACTTCTAAGCTGTTTGATCAAGGGTCTGTTTGACAGAAAGCTCTCTTTGGTGTTGGAGTAAAGGGAATTTAGAACAAGCATGTGCTAAACCTTAAAAAAAAAATACTCAAAAATATTCTCACGCTGCCTTTCTTTTGATAAAAGGGTCCACACCCCGATAACTTTGCTGCCTGAGTCTCTCATCAGTATGTATTTTGTCACTGCAGCAGTAAATTTCCAGTCTCCAGTACCACAGCAAACAGAAGCTAACAGTTAAATTGAAAATTATGTCTCTTCTTTAATTATTTTATACTCCTTTCACATAAATCACTTGCATTTAAACTGCCTAAAATCTCTCCTAATAAGCTCTTTTGTATGCATCTCCATAGCAACACATAAAGGAGAAAAAGTTTTTGGTTTACTGTGTACATAAAATATAAACACACGTTTTGCAGGTTCTGGCATACTACATAGTCACTATTTCCTTAATTAGCTTTTTTTTTTTTAAAAGGCTGGTATGGCTCTTTGGAACAAGAGAGGGGGCAAGTCCTGGTCTCCCTTTCAGGACTGTGTAAGTGCAGGAAGCCTGTACTCTTCGAAAGCAGTCTGAGGAAATGTGAGTCTTTCATCCTCTCCTTAAGACCCTTGAGGTTACCTCTGGAAATATATGAGCATGTTCTTTTCAAGGACCCAAAAGCCCTTTACAAGCGTTCATCCACGTAAAGTCCTTGACTGGAGTAACACAACACCCCAGTGACCTGTGGGCAATAAAACCCAGAGCTCCTAATTCCTACGTCTCCCCAGGCTCATCAGAGCCCCCCTCGCTCCCACCCACATCCCAGACCATTCGTCCCTCTTCCCATGCCCGCTGGCCCATAGGACCCTGAGGTAATTATCCAGGTTGCTTGTTTCACGAGTAAACTCTCTGCTGTTATTACAATAAAGGGCAGCATGTCACCTGGCTCTGAGAAGGGCTGGGACTCAACTAAGTAACACCACCAACAGCATCAAAGTGTCTCCCATGGGGCACAGCAGTGGAAAGACAAATGTCGTGGTGATAAGTATAAATGCTTTTACAAGTAAAACTGAGAATATCCTTATTATAATTCTTTCAACTTTGGGGTATTTTTGTATTAACTAAGATTAATGCAACGTACTTCAACTATTTTGTGGGTATTCAAAATATTCTGTTCTTTTTTTTTTTTTTGCTTCAAAATAGGCAAAGAATAGATAATTGCACTTATATGGCTTGCTTCTGCTCCTTCTGAAATCAACAGGGAAATCTTTTCTTTGAATTCAATAGATTTTGTGTTAAGGTTGCGTTAATAAAGCTGTGGGTCTGGACCCGGTCTGTGCTGGAGATGGGAAAGATGCTCATTTGGTCTTACTCAACTTGCACAGTATGGCCACTCCTGATTTCAGTTTATTTCAGTGGGAACAGCACTAAATTTAAAGTACTAGCCAAAAGTTGCTTTACTCAAATGCTATGTTTTAATATAGCTGTTTATCTGAATGTCAGAATGTTATGATTGGTTAATAAGCATTTATAGTTAAAAAAAATAATCAGGGTATTCAGGTTTTGTATTTCTTTTCTATCCACAGACAGCATGTGCATTTTAACAGCAGTTTAAAGTTCATAACAATATCTCTTGCTCCTCCTGGACCCCTCCATAAGTCCAAATTTGGTTTGTGATCACTGCTGCCCTTCATGAGCTAAATTGCTCTTAATTCCTTATTCATTCAAGTGAGAACATCATTATCTAATGAAAGCCATTAAACTAAAGAGTTATTTTGCAGTCCCATTGTATCTTAGCTGACAGACTCGTCGTAAAGGAAATAAATCAGCTAATGAGATGAAATAATCAGCTAAAAGATTGTATGCTGATTGTACTGTTTGAAGCCTATTAAAAAAGGTAAGCCAGTTTATTGCATTATAACCCCCTAAATTCGGAAGTCTCTGACACTGAATACAGTCAGAAATTCCTACTTCTTCTATTTGAAATTTGCTATGGAAAGTTTCCTTTGAGGCATTTCATCAGCGTTACCTAGTTCTTAGAGCAAGGAAGAAGGCACTAGAAAACCTGAGATTTTCCCCAGCATCAGCACGTGTTGAGTCCAGAGTATTTAGCCCTGTCTCTTTTGCACTGGGGCTGCCCAGCAGCTTGCTAACTCTGGCGTGCATCCGCAAGAACAGAGACAACTTTGACAAAAAGCCCTGTAGGCATCTAAGGAGCCAAGCGCTCTGCTGAAATAGGCTGGGTAGCTCTACTGGGAACCGTGAAAAATTATCGATTTTCACCACATGGAAACCACTCTCCATCCTTAATTGTTGCTGTCTTTTCTGAACCAAGTGGTTCTAATTTCAGACGTGTAGCCTTGGGGGCGTGAGGGAGCCACTATATGAAACTTTTTGTGAGTTAGCCCAAGGATGTTTTGATACATAATAGCATGGAAAATTCATCTATCCCCTTCCTATTTAATTTGCTATAAAAATGGATTATAGAATTACCAAGAAGAGATAGATCCAAGTAGCGAAATTATGCTTTTGCAACCAAGCAGAAAGCTGTAGCTCTGTGGTTTTCTCACAGGAACTAGTACGAAGTGAAGTAAGATTCCATCTTACCCCATCTTCATGATTAGATGATGCAAAGAGTATCTGTGCTATGTACCTAATGCAGATAGTTGTTCCTTGTATTTGTAATAGAGCGTGAGATGGGCTTTCAAAAAGCACTTCAGGTAGTCACAGCTTCTCTTCGCTAACGCATGCTTGAAACTCCCACATCAGCAGGCTTTCTATATAGGCACTTCTGATTCATATGGCAGTATAGTTGAGTTGTACTTAGTATATGCACTTATAAAGGGAAAACTATGACCACATCCATCTAGAAATAAGCCCTGACTTTTTTAACTATTACACTGAATCATTAGGAGAGGCTTTGCTATCTTTCTTCATCTTCATAAGCTAGGGAAAAAACACCTGAATTGTTCACCACGGAATAAACTGCTCCACAAGGATGTCATCTTTTGGTTTGAAAAGTGTGGGCAGAACACTGTGACAAGGAGAAAGGAAACAAGTGCCCCAGCAGGAAGCAGGGTGTGGGTGCCATGCAGGGGTGCTTTTGTGCCCCGTCCATCACCCACACAGTGGCTGCAGCTGCTCCCTGCATCAGACCAAGCAACTGTTCCGTCACCCTTGAAACATGGGACAAAAAGCTAGAGGGAAGAAAAAAAAATCATACAGCTCCCCACTTCAAGCAAATTCAATCATAAAGGCCCATGTGTTCAGCAGTAAGAAAATCCAGGCTGCAAAAAATGAATTGCCTTTAAAAAAAATAAGGATGCAATTCTAATATAACTAAAGATATCAGCTATAATGAATCATTGGGCTTCTTGGTTATTTGACTGACATGAACCATTTTAACTTGAAATGCTTTTATACAATGCATATTGGTTAATTTAATCTGGGTAAGGCATCCACTGAAAGGACGATTGAATTTGTGTCAGTGTGGAAGTGACAGTAACATATTTCTGCCTATAATAGCGAAGGGTAATCTTAAACAACACAGCAGAACAAAGTGCTCCTTTCTGAAGTCATAAGCCAAGACGTAAGCATTGAGAAATGATTTGATGTCATATTGGGAGGCAAACATTGCACTGACAATATCAGAATCTGAAAATAAGAAAATACAGAGATGACAGTATTTTTGAGACTGAGAAGGAATGTGTCTGTGATAAATTTTCTTTGTCCTTTTCTTTTACCTTTCCTGCTACTGAGAAACAGCTTTTTTGTTATTCAAAATCAGGATTAGGCTACTACTACAAAAACGTTACTAATTTCTCTCAAATCTCAAACATTAGAAATATTTTTCTGATTTAGGGTGCTTTGTATTTGCCTGGTCATCAGCGATATAGACTGCAATCTTGCTTACTTTTGACTGTCAGGTGGCTCAGGGCACAAGCAGACGTGCAGATGTGCTGTCAGGGTGACCCGGTCTTGCTCCTGGACACCAACCTCCTTCGTGGGGGAGCCAAGTAGCACTGGCTACAGATCCTGGCAGAGACTGAGGGACTTGTGGCACACTGGATTTTTTTTTTTTTTAATTTTTATTAACTGAAGGATCTACAAATGTTGGTGGACATTTATACACCCAGAGAGGTGGGGCAGAAGACTGGAACCATCTAACTACCAACAGAGATGGTTCAACTTCACATTTGAACGAGGCCCAGCAGCGAGATTCGGAAACGTTTGTTTACACAGACTGCTACTATTAGCTATTGTTCTTACAGGATCACTCGTGAATTCAGCATGAGTAAAGGATAACACCGTCTTTTTCTGTAGTCTGCAGAAGATGTGAGCAGACAGTGTGAACAAGAACTATGTGAAACTGGAGAATTGGTGGAGAAACAAAAGGACTTGTAGATGGTATAGGTGGAAGAGAAAAGCATTCAAGACACATGATAAAAAATGTCAATTGTGAAGAAGGCCAACAAATTATGTCATACAGCATTTTGTAAACCAACACTTCACACGTTTAAACCGCTGCATAAATGGTAATTAGCTCATCTTCATAATACTCTAACAAGCTTTTGTCTTCCTTTGAAAGACAGAAACTTGAAACGAGTAGATGAATTGCCCAGTGTAATAGATCAGGTCAGTGACACATCGAGGAACAGAATGTGACAGTTCCCACTTCCCTCTTTAAAACAAAACAGAGCCAAGAATCAGTTGGGGTTTCCACTTTTGCCAAATATGAGTATACCTCAGCTGAACCTTATCCATGAGGACCACACTACACCCAACGGAATTTGCTTCACCCACAAACACGATTAACTGCGGATGTCAGTATGTATTGGTCTTACATAGGACCAGAAAATATTTTTGCTTTTTTTTTTTTTTTTTACATTTGTTTTGTTTAAAGATCTTTACCTAGTTATACTGCAGTGATATTATTGGTCTGGCTTCCCTTCTTGCACAATGCTCAGTTCTCTTGTGTACAGATATTTTGCAAACACAACTTGCTATTTCTAGGAGATACTCACTGCAGTATCTCTTAAAAACAGTTTTGTTTTATTAAGAAGTCCAAGTGTCACATTTCTATACCACTGCAATTACCAGGTGACAGTGTTTTTACTTTTAAAATACCATTTCCAAGTTTATCATCCCACTCCGTGACTTGTAATTCTTCTGGATAAACATGTTTCAGATCTGTGATGGTTTCCCTGGTGATGGTTGCCATAGTGCTTCACAGGGTTTTATTTCTGCTCATTCCTCAAAAGCAGGACTTTGGTTCTCTGTGGGATGCCCAGAGTTGCACTAGTCTCTGATTTTATGGTCCTTGCTACTCTGCCCCCACTACGGAATAAACTACCCAGACATGCCACTGTCATCTTTACCATGTTCCATCTACTCTGCTCAAAATGCACATCGCAAATCATTCTCCTCCTTTCCATAGGACCTTATTACACATTTGTTGAAGTTTTCATTGGTTTCTACTTAGTTTCCGTCTCAAGCACAAATTAGTCTCCATTAAAATTTCAGACTACATTTTCTAACATCATGCACAATACACTGAGTTTTTAAAATTTCAGTTATGTTCAAATATACTTCAAAAGGCTTCAAAATAGGAAATAGCAAAACTACCATGATTCTAATTGCCTCAAATGCTATGCTTTCCACAGGAGCAAAAACACCGGCCTCTGTCCAGTTCAGTCTCGCTCGTTTTGATAAATACCTTCCTCAAACTTTTTTCCCTAAGAGCTTTAGAAAAATTGCTGAGTCTCATTTCTATGAAATGACTGATATAATGACTATCTCAGAGGCCATGTCAGTGGCAATTAGGTACCAAAATATCTTTGGGAAGCTGAACCATGCTGGTGCATTTGAAGAGGTAGACCATTTCCACTACCTTTGCTTATATTAAAAGGTACTTTTGGCAGTGCCTTGTCTAAACAAAGTCAAAGCTGAAGGATCATTTTATATAACAGAAGCAGAATCTGGTTCATTGCACTTTCAAAGTCAGGTGTTCAAACTGTGGTTTCTAAAGGGCATATATATATATATATATATAAAAAAATGTCCATCACAATGAAGCCTCTCTTTACAGTAGGTAGAGCGGTCACAGGTATACACAGACATTTTATATAAAATAGTAGTAACTGCCTCTCTTCTGCAGGATTTGCATCTTCTGAGTGACCGAAGAACAGAGAAGCATAAATGAACTCTCTTACCAGTCAATTTAATTTTTGAGATTTATTTGACCAGAGGACAAATTTGGCATAAAATATTCAAGAAATGCGCAGGATGCGATTGAAGCCTATCGAGGGGAAAAAGCTCCCAGAGGAGCATGGGCACAAGGCAGTAGCCTTCCAAATTCCCTGCACAGTTGTTCAGATATACTAGACAGCTGGCATCACCCATCACTAAGGCAACTATTTTGTGACCCTTGACCCAGTCCTGAGCAAAGCAGGTTACATGAGCAACAGCACTTGCCTGTGCAGGATCTTGCGTTACAGACCCATCCTTCTCTAAGATCTGCAGTGTGGTGTGCCAGGATGGAGGTGATGGAAAGTGCACAGTGACATCCATCTGATCAGAGTTGCCTGGGAAATGGCTTTCTCCAGCCCACGAAAGTTTAAGATTGGAGACATTTTCCTGTTTCTTGCCAAATAACTTCTGAAGCTTTTCGACTTCGTAAGGCAGTAAAAAAGCACAGAAGGTGTTTATAGGAAGACTCATAACCAGTCTCACTGCTAGTCTCTGTACTAACAGTTATGTACCACTCACCTCCCTGTGCTTGCTCAGCCATAGCGGTGAGCAAGAAGTCCAACTTTTGCCCATTTCCCTTTCTTGGTAGCAGATGGACCAACCTCCCTGAAGAGAGAGTAACTGCAGCAGCTGCAGCAATTTTAAATTTAGATCATCTTTATCCACCGCAATAATTCTCCTTTCAGAACATTAACCAAGCTATATGTGCCGAAGAATAAACAAGGTAGAAATTACCTGCCTGGAGTGTGCGTTAGGGATGGCATGCCCTGTTAGGCTATCAGAGTTAACCAGAGGCAGTTGTTGATAGGGAGCTGCTCCAGGTCCTGCTCTTCTACATGGATCACAAGTTCCACCTGTGAACCTCTGATGGTCACTTATTACTCTGGGGAAAAACAGTACCAGTAACCAGACATATCATCTAGGTCAATCCAAACATGTCTACGTAACACAGAGCTGTGCTGAGGAAGCTAAGCAGCTAAGTTAAAAATCCCATCAGTGTACTGTTCAGCCTGGGCAAATACACTGTGTTGATTAACAGGACTAATTAATTTGGATGGCTGTAAATAACTCTGCTGCTGCAACAGGAACATTCCTTAGTACCCCACCAGGGCAGAGTTTAAACCAAAGAGAAAACACAATGCCAATAAGTCAATAAGAAAACAGGGGCATCCTTTCATAAGGATGTCAGTCAACGCTCATCTGCTTCAGGTAAAAATAGAAACTCTCCTATAATGACCTAGTTCTTCTGGTTCACATTTCTACCTCTATGTAAACTGACATCATTCAATACGAAATTCTAAACTTTCCAGAGAAGCTAAAGCCTGCATTTATAAACACATCACAGCAGATTTACTGTTGGACCAATTATATTATGTGTGTCTCTTAGAAACACCCAATAAAAAAATATAAATACTCCAAAGAGATTTTAAGTACTGATGAAATAAATGGACCCAGGACATTGGAAAGAGCTAGATATGGTAGAGGCAGATGCCAGCCAAGCTTCTTCACATACTTCTCCTTATGTTTCTAAGGCCTGGCCTGCAATGCCCTTCTTTTCCAGGGGCAGGTTCCCCTCCTTCCACCACCACACATCTGCATGTGGCCAGGCAGCTGTCCCTGAAATACCTGCCATCAAAAAGGAGCAGGGAGGTGGCATGGCCTGAATACGTACATACATGCGTGCATATACATACCTACCTATGCACACATACTGGACTAGCCTCAGGGCTTTTAATAGCTGAGAGAGAAAGAAATTTGGTGCAATAAGCATAGACAGTGGAAAGGACCAAGTGACAAGAACAAGCGTGTGGTACAAAGACAGGGCAGGCAGCAGTTAAGAACAGAAAGAAATGGGATGTGTATGGCCTCTCAAGAGGGCAGATACATTCAGACAATTCATGGAATAATTAAAATGGTCAGTTGTATCAGATGGCAATAATAAGTACAAGAGATAATAGCACTTAACCTGTGCTGCCAACCAGGGAGTGGTGAAAAAAAAGATTGCACTGGAAGACAGGAGGCAGATTGCTCAGGTGGAGCCTTTCTCCAAGGCATCGATAGGTGAATGAAAACAAGATTGGTTAGCCCCACCTCAAAATCAGAGAAGCAGCAAACAAAAAGGCTGAATTTTTTGAGCTGTTACAGAAAATCTAGGGAGAACAAGGACTTCTTTGCAGAAAACCTCCTCTTCTTGGTATCCTATTTCTCTTGCTGTTGTTAATGCAGTTGAAAATTCTTTGAAGCTGAAATAATTTCCTTCATCCCACTTTCCTCCCTCCCTGCCCTTGTTCTTAGCCTGGTTGAATTAACAATTTAAATTAATTAAAAACATACTTGTCTAAGTCAAATCTCTTTTATACAACGTGTTAAGAAGAAATATGACACCTGGTTATGGTAGTTTCAAGTTTAAGGGTTTTTACCCTTCCAAGCTGTGCAGATTTTCCCTACTGAGAAGACCAATTTTCTGTGATTAGAGGGGTGTCTTCAGAGCATAATTGTCACCAAATTTCATTCATTCCTCCTTCAGGAAAAGACCTTGATCTTTCTGACTTTTGTCCCATTTCAGTGAATATTTTTTTAATGCAAAAAATACTTGGGGTTTTTTTCCAAACTATTTACATTCTTCCCTTTTAAACCTTTTGTCCTTGTCCAATAGGATTTCTACATGCTCACAATTCCTGGGATATTTCCTCTGTATCTGTCTGTTCCAGAGTGAACTGGCTTTTGGGGGTGTTATGAACTTCTACATATATTCCTAGCAATACTGGCTTCACTGTCTCTGCTTACTGATCTTATCGTAAGCCATTTACTGTTTCCATTTTATCCTTCAATTAGATCCTTCTTCAAACCCATTCTTTCACATTCCTTCCCTAGGTTGTATAAAAGAGAGGTCTTTAATCTCTCCTTTCGTCTAATTGAAACTGTCCTTCCCAGCATGTTTTCCACTGCAGTGCTCTGGTTTTCATTAAGCTATGTCAGTAATACTCTAGTTGTTGTTGCTTTCTGTTTAATGTGGTTTTGCAAGAATAATAACAACTTTTTGTCTTTCCACAGAACATGGAAAGAAAGTTTTAATTTATTAGCCTCATAAAATAAAGAATTGCAGTACTAATGCCTTATGAGAACTAGGGTAAGAAAAAGACAAACTTCTGTTTCTAAGTCCCATACAGGTAATGCATTACCAAGAGTTGCTGCCTGATTAGACAATGACACACCGATACCTTCCAACTGTATCTGGAATGGCTGCAGGCCAACCCTGTTAGGTAAACAACATGAAAAGGTAGAGCTGGGAATGAAATGAGGAAAGGTTCCCTGGGTTGTGTAATTGTGTTATCCAGGGGCACGGTACACTTAAACAGTCACAAAATCCTGGTCCAGATCTGCATAGATGGAGGAGCTGCGACTGGCAAATTCCAGCAATAACTCAATGTAAATTAAGGGGAGATGTTAGACATTCAGACTTTGTTCTCCACTGGAAATGCACTGATTAGCAGCCACTGAGGATCTGATCAGATTAAAATAAGATAAATAGTGGCTGTTTCCATAAGCAGGAGAACTTGGCCTCCAGCAATCAACAGAGTTCCACTATTGTCCACCAGCCACGGAGCTAACTTTTTCCTCAGATAGCAGACACAAGCAGCTATAACAGAGCAAGTTCCTAGCCTGACTTGACTCAAATGTGCAAGATTGCCAGTGCTTTTGTGGTGTGCACTTTCTTAGGATCACACTTGCAGACAGCTAAGTTTGTTCTGAGACAAGTGATGAAAATGAAAACAGCATACTCAATATGTGCTGTAAATCACATACAGCTGTTGGAGTAGGATGATACCTGCTTTTCTCATAGTTTGTTTTTTGTTAAAAAGAAAAAACAAGCAATTATTGTTTCTGAGTGGGAAGAGAAGAGAAGGAAAATTGAGGAATGAAAAGCAATTAAAAGCTTCTCAAGAAATTTTCTGGTGTTTGTTTTGCCTTCTTCCAGGGTGACATTTCAAAGCCAGAGCTTAAAGATCAGCTTGAATTGGAAGCAGAGAACGCGTTGATGTTCAGAGTTTAATCAAGCTCAGCGTTACTGTGAGACGTGGCACAAAAACAACTGCTTCTGACTTACGTGATTCACAGCCACTGCAAAACCTACTGGATATCTGTGAGGTGCTTCACAGGCCAGAACAGCTGAGACCAAGGTATTTCTAATTACTAAGACAAGTCATGGAAACCAGGTTATAGGTTCTTCAAATAACAAGGGCTCTCAGGCAAGTCAAGGATTAACCATCTTCGCAGGTATTATTCCTATTATCAATTTCCTTCTTTATAGCTCTGTAAATCCTCTGCCTTTTTCAGTTTTAAAAGGTGATCACTGAGCAAATTCCACACCTGCCAACCAAAAAAGGGTCTGCCAACTCTAATGGCCAACGAGAGCCCATTTGTCCACCAAGGCCATTCTTCTTAATGTGTAGTCTCAGGCAAAGGGTGGCTGCCTGGGACAGCACCCGGGAGTGGGAATCCAGACAGGCTCCCAGATGCCACACATTGTCATGGATTTTGGTTCTCTTTGCTTTGGAATGTCTGTGCCTCACAGAGGTGGCCCTGACCAGAACAATGACAGTGTACCACCATGTTCAAACACTACTGTGGATGCTAAAATCCATATGTGCCAAAAGTCCTGCCTCTCAGACTAATTCTCTACCTGAGTTACTCAGCAAGTCTGCAGCTACAGCAGTCATGGCCAATTCAGGAGCTCCCTGGCCATGGTGTCCTTCCTGGTGACCTTCCCCTATTCCATTCCTCCTAATGTGCTCTCAAGTAGGTATAACAAGACATCTAATGAGACATCAGCCCAGGATTTTGGAATGAATAGAACTGACTGAAATTCAGAACTTCCATACCACAAGGAGGTTTTGATGTTTCAAGTTCATTTTTGTTGTGAATCAAAGTTTGAAACAAAATATTTTTGCCATATATTGAAAGTATTGTAAGGATTTTGTTTTGGACTGCGTAAAATGTTTAATATTTACCTGAATGATAGCTTTTTACTTTGACTTTAAAAGATTACAATTTTTAAATGTTTACAAAATTAATACTATTAGAAAGTAAATTCTAAATGGTAGACACAAGAGTTACATTTAGATGCTAAAGAATTTTTGTGGATTTTAAAAGTGGCTTTGTAATGCACTGTGATAAAAAAGTGTTTGGTCAAAAGACCTACTTTCCTGTAAGTGTATTATGATTTTATTCTGAAGATATTCATTAGAGCTTTTCTTGATTGTTATCATCTAAAAGTATTATAAACTGTGGAATGAGAAAATTTAAATAAACCAGCCTGTATTAGTCATCCTTTAAGTACAGACCAGATTTCAAATACCTGAGTAATTAAAGCCAATGGCAGTCTACTTAGGAACTTCAGTTTTGGCAGCTATGCACTTAAGCCTTAAATTTTGCTCAAGCCTAAGTAGCTATTCCATGTTCACAAAAAATTACCACAATATCTGCTCTCCTGCTTAGTGAAACCTGTGCAAACTGTGGCACTTTCTAACCATGGCAAAGACTCCCCGACGCTGAGATGTGACTCTCTTCCATCCTCCTCCCATAAGCAATGCACTGCACTGGAAACACTTCTCTGAGACAAAGACTGTTGTATTTTGCTGTCACTGGTAGCTGGGCTATACAGTCTTCATTGAGGTATCAGCTTTACCTACTGTCCTTTTTTTTTCACTTGAGTCTTTTCCTTCCTAGCCTAGGTTACACTGGGGACATGGCAGCCAGGGAAAGAAAACCTCTTACTAGATTTCTGCAAATATGAAAAATAAATAAGAATGTAATGAATAATGCAAATTTTAGCTTTAGTTGAGTGCACAATGCAGTTCAGGAAGCAGGCAGAGAGCAATGGGGGTGGTTTACAGTTCGGCAGTGGCTGTTTCCTCTGCGTTGATCAAGAAACTGTCCTTTTCCAGGGAACATCTGAAATGGCAATGCAGCTGGGGTGGGAGGTGTTCACTGAGAAGAGCCCAAACCAGACTCTGGGATTTCACATAAACTTCTGTGCCACAGAGGCAAGCAAGCAATAGTTAATTAACAGTGTAGATTAGTGCATGCCATATACTGCATATTATGGGACACCTGGCATAATTTCAGTGCTAAGCCCTGCTCCATGTGCTGTGACATACTTATTTCCAGCTGCCTATATTTGGATCTTCAATCATTCTTTAATTTTTCAAACTGTCACCAACAGTGTGTTATATTGCAAGTGTCTGTGACTGATGGCAGGCTAAGGTCAGACAGAGTGTATCAAGCTTTTTTATTTGGAGGAATGCACTTTCTGTTGCAAGTGGCCTCAAGCACCGCTCTTAGTCTTATCGTAAACTGCCTCTTTTATCAGCATCACATAGTGTACCTTTAGTTTCTTCAGACAGTGGCTAGAGATGTTTAACAGCTTTCAGTGTCATCATGATTATTCATTTTGTCCCAGTGCTTTGTTGTTAGGGTCCTAACCTTCATTCATAGTTTAAAAAAAAAAAAAAAAAAAAGGCAGAAAAAAGCTTTATCCAGCTCATACGTTTGGCTCCCACTCTCCAGGGCTCTCCAGACTCACATACTTGATTCACAGTGACATATAGCTCTCTCCACCTAACACCAGACATGGCAGGCTGGAATAATCACTGTCCTCTCCTGCACTTTCCCTGCCACTCTGGAAGTGAAGTCCTTGCCAGCTTCCCAATCCTTTCAGGCCTTAATGGAGACATGTGGGTGGTGTTTCCGTAGCATGGGGAGTATCACATCTTGGCAGAAATGTTTTTACCAGTACTTTGAATTATGATAGGTGAAAAATGCTTCCATCAAGCACTGAGGCTCTTTTGTTTCTAGCTCTGATATTAACAACTCAGGAGTGACTAAAATATCTGTTTAACATTACTGCTATGGAAACAGTAGCCTCCTAGTTATAGTTAGTGAGTACAGCATAGAGTAAGAAGTTATAAGATGGCAAAGATGTTGGGAAGATGCTTTTTCCCCATCAGGCAGGGGATTCAGGCTGAGATGGCCTGTTCCCTGAGAGATCAAGGACAATGTTCCTGGTCCTGTTGCTTGGATGCATAAAAACATACTCCAGGCTTTGGTGAACAAAAGCAAACATACCACACCTAACATAGCTTAAATAAGAACTCGTTCTTCCTTTCAACTTTGTTTCCCTTGCGGAGTCTTGAAATCATCCTCCTTTGTACACGAGGAACTGCAGTTCATGGCTTAGCTCTTCCTGAATGACTTCCAGATGTCTGGTCAGGGCTATGTGAAGAGCCTAGTAATCAGGAGACCCAAATAGTAGGGTCACAAGGTGCACTGTACAAAGGCGTTGTATATCATACACACCATGTCTTTCTGCCTCATTACTTCTCTTCCAGCCAAAGCTGCCAAATATTAGGCCCATTTTTAAACACTCATCTGTCTCCATATAAAAAGTGTTTATTACTGCATCTTCTATGTTACGTCTCAAATTCATAAATAGCTTTATATACATCCTTGTTCTTACTGTACCATGTGTTTGATTCTGATCTAAACCACCTACCCTGTCGAGCTATTGTCTGGGCCATATCTGATATGTGCTGAAGTGAGAAACATCCTCTGTTTATTCAGTCTTCCCCAGTTCCTTATACCTCACGTAGCAAGTCATAAAACACAGGCTGAAACATGAAAATGTTGTTGTAACAGGGGTGTCATCGTGTAGTTCCCCCTTTAAAATCCACTTTTAACTGTTCCTCATCTTCCCTTTGCTACTCAGCATAACCATTTCAGGGCTATCCTTGATTCTTTGCAGCCTCCTCTGGGTTTTGCTCTATGCCAGTTTAATGAACTTACCACCTCTCCTGTGCTCATCATTGCTTTTCCCCACAGGAACCTTAACATCATTCATATATTTTTACTGAAATCATCCTTGAAGTTGAACCCTTTCTCCTTTATGGGATCAGGGAAGTAAGACTTGATTTTTTAAACAGCAGCTGGCTAACACAAATGTTCAAATTAAAAAGAAAAATCTAACTAGCAAGGTAAAACAATGTTAGCATCATCAAATGTAATGGAGGAAGTAATCACAGTTCCTATATCAAGGATGGTAATACACATGAAACAGACATCATTTCTCCATTGAAAAAGGCATTGTATGACCTTGTTTTCAGAATTCTAGAACAAAGTGTCATTATCTAAATGGAGAAGGGTGGCTAATATGTTTTTATATGTTTTTCTTTAGGAAAAGTACTACCAGAAAATGGAAACACAAGATTCAAGATGATTTTCCCTCTAGTTCTGTTATGCAGCATATCAAAATTCGAGATCAACTCAGGCAATACAATAGGACACACTGGCAAAGGCTGGATTTTAGCTACCTGCATTTATATGACTACTAATTGACAGAGTGATGGTGAATGCATTACATTGGGGGAACTGGCAGAAACTGTTCAAATAATTCATTTATTCTCCTTTCCTTGTCAATGAACAAGGAAAAAGAAATATAGAGGCATACACCAGAAAAACACAGTGAGAAAATTAATGTGCAAGAAGGTTGGTTTATATGTGATAGAATAATTCGATTAAGGACAGTTAAATTTTAATGGCCCCTCTCAATGCCCATTTAAGTCAAGTAATATGGTCCACTGACTCTCATTAGAATGAATGATAGCCAAAGCCAAAGTATCATTTATCACTACGTTTTCACTTTTGAGGAATTGGACTGGTTTCATGTTATTTATTTAGATCTTTTACTTTCTAGCTGATCACACCTTTGCATGAAATGGCATCTGCTGTCTTTAGTCATAACTCAGGGCTGGAGAGAGGCAGAGTATGCTAGAAATGTAGGAATTCTGACAGAACACATCATCACTGGACAATGTGGCTTGTGGAAGACAAAGTACCTGATGGTAATGGACCCATTACACCAAATTTTCTTTGTATTACTGTCAGGGATCTACTAACTGTCATTCCAGCTTGCCCAGGCAAGCTGTTTGTGGGCCCATATCTATAGTCATGGCTTGCAGAGCAACCCCATCAGACAGACTGCTCGAAGGCCAGTGACACCAGCAATTTCAGGCTGTCAGGGAGAGCACCTGAAGCTGTGGGAGTGAGAGATCCAGATGACCCCAGAGCATGGCAGCCCTGAGTTCTTCACATCTGGAACTATTCTTGCAGGAGGACTTGGATCCAAAACTAACCTAGGGCTTGCAGCTGCAGAGCAAGAGCTAACAGGATCTTCCACTTCTTTTGCCTAGAGATGAGGGAAACCCTTCTGACAGAGAAACTGAGTATCCAATCCTTAAACTAAATAGCTGTTTAAAAGGCAATCTCAAATTCTGTAAACCCTACTGCATGTGCTTAACTTTGCTCTCCAAGTAGGTCTGCTGGTTTTAACAGGACTGCTCACGTATATCAAATTGATCATGCCTTGCAAGAGTAACCCCTTTCCCCACTTCTCTGTATCAGACCGAAGAACAGAGCTCTACAGTAGAAGAACATGATGTACCAGCCAACTTACAGCTTCTTAACATTATAGCATGAATTTAGTTGTGCTGCCCCAAGGATGATGGTCCAACGTCAAGCTGTCCCTCATACATGCCCTGGAAAGAAGAAGAAAGGGGAAGAATGGAGACACAGCCAGGGTACAAAGAGCTTGGGAGGCACAGGTTGGCTGCTTCTGCTGCTGCCGGGGCTTTGGCTGGACAGGAGAACCCTTTCCCCTACTGAGAACTATGACTGTCCTACTCTGCTGGTGCCCCACACAGCTTGGCCCATCTTCCATGGCAATCTAGGTTCGGTCCCAGGGAGCTGAGGTGGTTTTGCTGCTGCTCCCACCAGCCTGATGCTGAAGACAGCTGGCTGCCTGCACCTACAGTGTCTTCACATCAGAGCGGGTCTCACTGACTGGTTTAAAACCTGCAGTGAGAGCAACGAGGCCTTTTTGGCTGGCAGAAGACCCGGATCCAGATGTGCCAGTGCTATTATGCATGTCCACAATATTGATCTGTGCATTCCTGTCAATCTGGACATGTGCTGGACCGGCTGGTTTAATTGTCTATGTGTAAATGCATGGCACAGCAGCAGCAGCATTGTTTTTGTCCTAGTTCTGGAGCGACCATGCATGCATGATCTAGTTGCATAGAGATATTAATCA
Source organism: Buteo buteo (assembly GCF_964188355.1). NCBI lineage: Eukaryota > Metazoa > Chordata > Aves > Accipitriformes > Accipitridae > Buteo > Buteo buteo. Next base: position 30,060,758 of record NC_134171.1, on the reverse strand, counting down.
TATCTGGAGGTAGCCATTTTGTTTGCCTTTTAAATAAGACAGCTGATCACAGACGGATTATCTTTATCCCTGAGCACAATGCCATGACCTTCCTGTGCTTCAAACAAAGAGATTACTAAACATAAAACACATTTGAGATGAATGCTCAAGTAAGAGTAAACTCATCATTCTCTTCAGTGAACAAACATGGTGGAAACCTGACAAGAACAAAACTGTTGTAGTCTGAAATGCATTCATTACTGACTGAACATATGCTATGATTGTTACTACCACTTATCATTGCCTGGTGGCAAAGCAAGACCCATGACTAAGCAATGTCAGTGATCACATAATGTCCTTCTCTGTGCCTAGTCATAGTCTTCTTACAGCTATAAAATTTTCAAGCTCTCACATCATATAGATTTGAAAACCTGGAATGGACCAGGGAAGTTAAAAAACCCAGAGATATTTGGACAGCAGGCCTTCTCAGGTCGTACAAACACTCTCTCTCCACTGGGTGTTCCTTCCACAGTCCCGTTTGATAACCTCCATTAGTAAATTTAGAACAACAAAAGCACAAAAAAGTAATGGACAATCCATTCTAGCCTTGCTTTAAAAGGCCATTTTTCCAGGCAGCTGGCCAGGCTCACTGAGTCTCCTTCCTGACCTTTCCAAGCGACAAAGTATGCTGCTCACCAGTGACAGTGCTGAAGAGGAACACCCGAAGCAAAGCACCATTTCAAGAATATTCATTCAAAGGTATCTTAGGTCCAGATCTCTTTGGACCGAACAGATGTTAAAAGATTTGGTTGGTTCTGTAGCTGTGACCCCCTTGCAAATGCATCATTTCATAAGAAACCTTTCCATTTTAATAAAAGACAGATGGTGTGCTGAAAGGGGCTGTGTCAGTCTAGCCTAATAACATGAATAAAGTGGTAATTATTTCCTTCTGTGCTTTTCCACTGTTTCAATGTATTTGAAGCTGTTCCTGTATTTCCTGGTTCTCTTTAGTGTATGATACAAAATCCCTCAGCAATGGAGAGTACTTGAGATTGGATGCGGCAACCGCAAACAGCACAGGCACATTGAGAAACTGGAAAGTGCTAGAAAGATAAATGTGCCACTTCTATCGGCAAAAGCTTTGCAGGGGAAAAAAACCCAGATATTTTCAGGGGAAATGGGATACCACTTCTCAATCAGTTCTTTACTAAACAAAGACTGCAAGATTGTTTGCCTCCTCAAAGGTCATTTTTGTTCAGATCATGAAGCAGGGCACTAGCAGAAGAGCTTCAAAAGAAAAGAGAAGCTAAAGTCAAATTATTCAGAGAAGCAAAAGCAGAGCAAAACTTGAAGTCTGTAAAAGTTTAGGCAAAACCAAATAGAAAAAAAATCAAAAAAACAGGAAAAAAAGAAAATCTTTATTATGATGCACAGCAATGCAACTAAGATGGAATTACTTCTGTGAATAATGGCTTATAGTTGGGGGAAGACAGGATGATACAAAATATACTGTACAGGTCACTCTTGGAGCAGTAAAAGTGGGATCAGCTATCTTGATATTTCTTGTATTTCATATAACTTTGAATAATGGCAGAAGATTTTAATAAGACTTGTCTTTTGCCAAGAAAGTGACATTCCAATTCCAGTATCAAGAGAAGGAGATCTGTTTCCTAGAGGTGCATTGGACCAGTCAAGAACATGTAAAAGATAATGAGTGAGGAGGACACAGTGTCTCCAGAGCAGTGTTAGAGAGTGAGGAAAGGAGCAGATTATGCACTGCACTGATTCCTTAGGTGTGTGGCAAGCACTGAGGCAGGCTGAAGAGAAAAGGAGAGCCCAGATAGGGAAGGTGGGAGGTTTGCAGACAGGAGAGTGGAGCTGGAGATAGAGGGGAGGTGTGAGAATGCTGCAAAGGGTCGAGGTAAACAGGGCAGAGACAAACTTCTGAAGAAGCAAGGAACCTGGTTCAGTTCATTTCCTTGCGGTGCTATATTGACTAAAGATATTTCTCTGTCCCCACCTTGAATTTACCACCTTATTCCTAATCTGCGTCCAGAAAGTTCTCCTTACCTTTGAAAATGCCTACTTCAAAAGGTCTCAACTTGACCTATTTTTTAAGTATCTGATTCCAGTGGTAAGTTTTGTGTAATTGAAAGATCTTTCTTTTTTTTTCCCCTGAATAAATGCGTCAGTGCTATATTTCTTTCTGTTTATCACCCGCAGCTTTGCGTATGTGAGAAACCACAGACATCTTCCCTTTGGGATGAAAAATCAGTCAAGTTTGTATTAGCTGGAGCAAAAAAAAAAAAAAGCAGTTTACTAAATGACGAGGGAAAGACTTGAGTTGATTTCAACTGGATGCACAGTCATGGAGGAAACCCTCCAAACTGATTTGTACAGAAGGACTCCTGCTCTCACAGAAGTTACTCTATAGAGCAGGGAGAACCGCTCACCAAGAAGACTTGTGGACCATCACCCATGGTACCTTCTAGAGCAATCCCAAGGTATTCCAACCCGAATTCCAGGTTGCCCGCAGGATTTGGTAGCCACCAACCCTGTTGTCTCCTGTGGGCAGCTGGAGCTCTTTTTACTCTAAGGCTACCCAGTCACAGACATCCAGTGTTAAAGCTTTCTGAGGACGGATGCTACAGCCCTTTCAAGAAAAACTCTAGAGAAGTTAGCGAGGCCCACCCCACAGCCGGTAAGTGTCCCTTGGGAAGTACGCTAAGCAGTAGATACACTCTACTTCCTCCCAGATATGCCAGCAAAGTCAGCTCAGAGTTCATTCCAAAGTGGTTTCTACAGTCAGACCATGTAGATGAAGCAGTATGTAATTTTTACTGGCTAAAGATTATACCCTCTGTCATCACTTTCATACCCTTCTGTCACGCCTCTCCTCCTACACTTGCTCTGAGAAGTTACATTGCCAGCTGAAGTTACCTTTAGGTTAGAAGTTACCATAAAGTTAGAACCACAAGTGATTAATATGAGCAATGCTGCCCACCTTTTTGAAATAAATCATAAAACTACATTTCTTCAGACAAATGCTTTTTAAAAAAACCACAGCATATCAATTTTTCTCACCTTAAAAAAACAGCAACTCATTGTTTTCTGTTTTCCCAAATAGAATTTCTCATCTTTTTTTGCTATAATTGTATAATACCACACTTTCTGATATAGGATCATTTTGTATACAAATGTTCTATGTTAACATCCCCTGAAAGCAGCATTTTTTAACTTCGGCATCAATGTTACTTCGAAGTTATCACAATGTCTCATCAGTCATCTACTGCAGATCCGGCAAAAATTATAATATAGTGGTATTTAGCTCTGCTTTCTTACTTAACCTACCCTCCAATTGAAATCACACAGTGAAAATAACCTAAATAATAACAGAATAAAGGAAGTTGAATTATTTCTGAAGTGGAATAATTTCTCAGGACATTGAGTTAGAGAAGGCACTAAATCTAAGAACAATGTGTAGGTAAACACTACAGAATGCTCTTTTCTAGACCTTTGCAAAAACTTAGAAGAGAACAGCTTTCAAAAACAGACAATGGGATGAGCATAAAGCAATTTTTTTTCTTGAAACAATAAAGATGGGTACAAGTTTATGAAATCAGACAAAACAGGAACAAAGTTTTCTTTGTGATGAAAACCACAGAAAGAATTGGTGGTCCAAGAAGAACCAAAAACATTTATCTAGAAGTAAGCCCTAAATATTTTAAGGGGAAAAGAAACCCACAATGAAGAGGGCTTTCATTATTATTAGTGGTGCCAATCTTTCTAGGGAAGTAAAATACAATTTCAATACGGTATCATTACTTTATATGTGGAGTATGGGCTTAATATTAACTGATTTCAGATGGAGCAGAACTACAGCAATGCTGAGTGTTGTGAGCAAAAACATCATGGCATTTTCCAAAGATAGAAGACATCCCTACCAATCTAAAGACAGCATTGACGGTCACAAAACCTGGCTGTAATCCTCAGCTTTGCCATTGTAATCAGTGTGTGGCCTCAGGGAAGTTATTTAATTTCTTTATGTTGGAGTTCATTGCAAGAACTGGCAATGCACTGCTTGCCTCCCTTCTGGGGTTCTCAGTGATTTGGTACTAGAACAAAGAGGTCTTACAATAAAACATTTTGCTTGATGAACTCAGATTTTACTGACAAATTAAGAAAATTTTTTATTTCCTTCATCCAGTTTTGTTCATTAATTTCTCTACTATAAATTATTACTTCCCTTCTCCCATACAGTATAAAACTAATTTAAGTGCCATTGTCTTCAGTGGAAATGGGATTAGAAACTTTCATAGAAACTGCTGGCAGTATTGTGGAAACATTGGAAACTACCATGGAAACTTACTCATGGAGGGCATAAGAAGCAGAAAGAGTTAGTCATTTTAAGTCATACAGTTTGTAAGCTGTGTGGTTAGTTCTGGCAGCAAGAAGTGAGATTCTTTAATAGACCTAATGGATGATGTCAAATTCTGTGTTTAAATATTTAATGTGATTTAACTGCCTAAGAGTATCCTATTGCAGGTTGTCTGGCTTTCGAGGCACATGAAATCTGATCAGACACTGACTGCATACAACAGTAAACTCCTAATAGAGCAGTCAGTATGTGACACAGATGTCAGCCTTCTCTCAAGGGATCTCTCTTGAAGAATAATTAGTTGGTAGCATTATTGCTCAGAAATAAGAGAAAGAATCCAGATAAGAAATGTTAAGTGATTTCAGGTTTTCTGATAAGTGAGCACACACACAGAGCTTGAATTTAACAGGGACTATTCATGTTGTGACCACTACTTCAGGTCCCATCTCTAACCAGCAAGTTGCTTGAACTACTTAAGAAGTTTGGTTTACAACACAGGGGACATATCCTCAAGTGATAAAAGCTGCTACTACAATAGAAGATGCTACTTTGTATTATCTGAAGGTTGTAGAATTGTGAAGGTAGTTTTCCAACAGTATTTTCTCATTTTCAGGGAGTTCAATGGCTGGAAATTTTAGTAATGCCTCTTTAAACTCTGTGAATGGTTTTACAAGCCTTTTTGCCCTGTCTCCTGTTCTCAAGGGTGTTTAACAAGTTTAATACCATGATGTACCACTTGAAAAATAAGTATAAAACTAATCACATCTGTCTACAGCATTAGGCAGTCACATCTGTCCTATCTCACCATTGTTTTCTCTGAAATTAGCCTAAAGACATAGAAAGACTTAATAGCTAGTATGATTATTAAAATGATAAATCCTTCCCTCACAAGAATCACCACTATTTCAGACTCAGGTGTGCTAATCGGTAGAAGAACACTGATCTTGCATCATGCTGAGACTCCAATAGAAATCAAACTGTCCCTAACTTCAGCTTCATTGATTTTTGCTTTGTTAACAACGGAGTCAATATTTTTAACACATATATGTCTGATTAATAAAAATATTCTGCCTGGCGGAGAGTATCAGTAGGGATACAGTTGTCACAAAAGGGAATTTTCTTAAAGATAGACCATCAAAAAGCCTATAACCATCATAGTTTCCATTTATTCCCTTCTTCTTAAAGTCTTTAGTGTGTTTACATGCAACGTTTTGTCTGATGGCTTGACTATAAAAGTTGCTGACAGTAACATATACTCATCTTAACAAGTTACAGACACATTAAAGGCACTGAGCTTCAGTTATTGCTTTCTGAAAGCTTCCTCTGCACTACTCTAGTTGTAGAAAGAAGTCTTTTCATAAATGAGAACTAACCTCATTGCTTTGACAAACTGCAGCAGCATTTCAAAAGCAATCAGTGCTCTATATTGAAAAAAAGTAATAATGCAGTGCTCTGGAGGGCTGATAACACCATCAGTGAGAAGAAATATGTAAAATTCTCTGCTGGTCTAAACTGATATGGTCTTATTGAACCAGGCTACCTTATAAAAGGTAAACTTATTTTCTGCGTATCACAGTATTGCCTCTTCTGTACTGGCTGCCTGGAATGAAAATCAAGGAAAGTGGCCAAATAAAACTGCAGGCAGCCTCGGGCTTCATGAGTCCATTTCCTTCCCTTCCGTACCAGCATATTATCTGCACCATAATATTTTTGCTTATTTATCTTGCAAGAGCTTTGCAAGAGGAACTGGACTTGCAGTGGTTCGTGCCTCTAATACAAGTTTCTCGATGTATCTGGTCACAGGCTCTTACCTTGCATACAGCGAGTTAAACCAAGTATCTACACAGCCCAAAGCACAACTGTGCAGTGGTGGGTGCACTCGCAGCTTCACCAATGTTGGTGGCAACGTATCAGGTCAGTGGTTCTTCCTGTACTGTTTGAGAATCATAGCAATGTCTTCTTGGCAAATTCAGAAATTTCACAAGTCTGATCTAGAGTCTGATCTGTCCTCTCTCCCCAGCAGATATTTTTAAGTGTAAAACTTACAGATTTTTAAAAGATGCTGAAAGCCACAAAAATGCACTTTTAGCTTTTGGCTTGTTATTTTAATTTATATGCTGTTCACTTTCAGCATTCACGCACAAAGCACAACACCATGATGCTATCCAGTAATAAAAATATGCATAAAATTAAAAGAGAGAAAAATAAAGCTTGGAGGCACCTGTGTTTGCTTTATTTGAAGCTGTCAGAGCAAAACAAAGAAGGCAGCCTTATTACCATGTAGTTATGAAGATTGTAAGAAAACGAGGGTGTATCATTATAAGAAGTTCTGCTGCTTGTAATTAGACAGCAAGTAATTTCCAAGGAATATCTAATTCAAAGACTTTCAGAGTACATACACTGCTGTGTAAAAATCTAAAAGCCCCTTTTTCCCCGTGTTTTAATTAGGACAGTTGTTTTGCACTTCACAGTTAATTGTAAATCACCATCAGTTATTAAGGTATGTCAGTTTTTTCTACAGCAAATGTGTATTATGAACCTTGTTGGGCAAAGGTTGTCTATATCAGAGATGGGAGTGCAAAACAGCGCTTGTGTTGTTGGCTATGTGGTCTGAGATAAACCACGTTTGCCATTTGAGTAATTACACGTGTGTGGCACACTTTGATACCCAGGCAGAAGATGTATTAGAATTACAGCCAAGAAAAAGAAGTTGAAGTAACTGCAGACTCCTTATGAACACAGGAATGAGTTTTCAGGTAAGCTGACATGAGGAAAAGACCACACACACACACCAGCACTTGAAGTATCACAAGTTTCCTTTTTTTCTCCTGCTATAAAAGAAACAAAGGCTGTTTGTAACTCCTAAGACCCCCCTCATCTAAACCAACTATTAATAGTATGGGTTCTCATTTGGGTCACCACAACTCTCTGACATTTAGTAGACAGTTTTCTTGTCGATCTTTGTGGTTTACTGATGGGTGAAGCAGCTAGACTGCAGATAAGTGTTGATATGAGTCAAATTTGTGCCAAAGTGAGGCCATTTGCCCTGTTACACAGACTGATATAGGGAAACATCATGTGCTTCTAAGAGAGACAAAGCGCAGTCTTTTTTCTCCTAAACAGCTCCCTCCAGTAATTTTGCTAATCTTACTAATTCTTATCTTGTCCCTGCACAAGGCGGAGGTAGGGTGAGCATCAGCTAGGGGAAATGAGCAAGGAGCTGCCTTCTGCATGGCAAAGGTGGCGTGGGGCAAACCTAGATGTGAAAAAAATGGTGGGCTTTGTCTAAAGGAAGGATGTACTGCCTGGAAAACCTAAGACAAGATGTCAGTGTTTTACACAGAGCTTGTGGCCAAGGCCAGGGAGCTACAGAGAACTAAAAAGGGCTTGAAATCGCTGTGTGATCATAATTTCCTTTTTCCAAGCTAAAAAAAAAAAAAAATCAAGAAAAGAGCTTTTGGCAAAAATCATCTGATTTGATTGTTTGATGTCTACAGGATGGGAATGAAGACCTTCACCCAGTAACAGTAGCTCAGTAGGTTGCAGCCCCCCTGTATGAGCTGTAATAAGTTTCTGCATACAAAACCCCATCACATTCAGTTGAAGCACATCAGCCAAAATCCAACATCCCATATAAAAGCAAAGCGATGTCCCTCTCTGGAAAACCCTGAGTAAATGTGCTTTAAACAAGAGACAGCTTTGGAACAGAAGAATTGAACTCCTACCTCAGCGCTGCCCTACACCAAAACTTCCTTCTGGCAAGAAGCCGGGACTGTGATAGCAACTGCTAAGTCAATGTTGCTCCTGCTTCACCTTCGTGCTGTCTCAGAACATACACACACATTCTTCTGAACCACTGTCCTTGTGCATTTGCACACAATTGTACACAGTTGTACTCAGCTCTGTTGGAAAGTGCAGATTTTCATGCAGACTCGAGGAAAGACAGCCAAAAGTCAAGTGTAGCAGTGGGAGTCAAGGAGAAACATCCATGAATATTTCTAGTTCAAGCACCATTGTCTTCCTAGGGTTGTCTCAGTCTTTCAGAGTAGTTGCATATGAACAAAAGCATCCATATCCCAACTGGCGGGTATCTGCAGTTACTGTGCATTATTAAACATTTATGGAGGAGCAGCTTCCAAGAAGACCGAGTTGAGCACAGAAGCAGCATTTTCATCTAAGGTTACCTCAGACCCCAGATGTCATTCAGCTTGATCCATGTCTTGGAATCTAACTGTGGCTGCAGCATTTATAAGTCACAGAAGACCACCATAATTTAGTCTTGTCTGACTTATAAAAAGTATACAAGAGTTTCATGTGCATGCTGTGACCTTACGCTAGCTAGTGACAGCCAAAGCTTTGGAAAGCCTGAACCCACCTCATTCCTCAGTTGAGAGCCAAGACTAGGTTGTTCAATACTCACCCCAAATTGCTTTTTGGAGGTACCTTGTTCCCTTCTTCAGCTAAGCCCAGAGACTTAGCTCTGGATATGGTTTGAAGCATGTGTGGGTGGAGGGGTTGTAGTCACAAATGCTATTTTTAGCGTGCTAAGGCTGACCTCCACAGCACCCCTCATAGGCAGAAGAGTCAGATGGGCACCTCTGCAGGGCCGTCCAGAATGGAAACCAAGCCTTAGATGCTCCTGGCTGTCTTCTGGTTGGGTTTATTTCTATCCCTTTACTGAAGAGAGCTCAGAAAGTTGCACTTCCTAAGGCCATGCTCCCCCTTACCATGGAAGGGATTAGGCCTGCCAGAGACCAATTCAGAAATAAAGGACAATTTGTGGCTTTAGAGAATCACCTTTCTTATCTAAATTGCTCACACTCTCTGTTTCCCAGCTCAGTGGAGACAGTAGATCCTCTCAAGAGATACAGTGTTAGCTTTGGTTACCAGAAAGTGAGAGGACAATTTTACCGCACAGTACAACTTTCACCAATATGTTGGTCCTAATTCAGAAAACAAAAGCTAGAGCAAAATATTACTACACTTAAATGAAAGCATAGCTTTGAACATAAATCTTTGCTGGCTATACCAAGCAGGCATAGCTTGGTACTGGCTCAGTTACCTCACCCAGAGGCAGTAAAGCCTCTCACGGGGTTTTTACCCTGCAGTTAGCTAGGAGTAACAAATAGTTGCATTAAGTCTGAAGGTTGTGATGTTCAACCTACAAATCTCGTATTGCACGACCCCCCCAAAATCCTTGTGCCTTACTTTATACTCACTGCATTACCACACCGTTCCTTAATGTTTTTTGTTGCAGGTGGACTCAAAGATGAAGCAATTTCTGTATTATTTTTAAAGGAAAGCCAAAGTAAGAGCTAGCAGTACCATCCTGTATATCAATTATTCCACCTGTCCTTTACCACTATGCAAATACTCACAATTCTGATCTGCTCTGGGTTCCTGAGAAGCTGCCAACGCATTGCCTTTGTTTGTACAAAGTTTAGCTGTCTCTCGATAAGCTCCTGATTTCTTATAATAAATCAGCAAGAGCAAAATGTACTCTGGAAGATGGCCTAATGCAAAACTGTGGCACCGATTTTAAATCATAATGCTACTGCCTTTTTGGAACCTTTTCCCTTTCTAATATGCATGTCAGCTATGACAAAAATATTGAGCAACAAGCTTTGAATTATTTTGGTGCTCTGTTGAAGTATTTGAACAATACTGCCGTACCAATTTAGCTACATTTTATAATAATCGGTGATTTGGGACAAATTATAGCATAAACACAGCTTGTCTGAACCAAACAAGTTCTTTTAAAGATATTCTAAATGAAAACATATTTAAGCCTATTGTTATTTCTTTTAGCACAATCACCATGGAAACTATATAAAATTCACTTTTAATATCCATTCTTTCTTAAATGCTGTGTTGCCTAAATGATACATGAATTGAGCATAATTGGTTTGGTATTTTAACGGTCAGTCATGGAACAACATGTCCTTTGGAACACCCTATAACAGTGTTGATTGCTGCATTTACTGTATGTGAGATGCAAGTTTATACCAGCTTTGTTATGAAAGGAGAAGGGAGCAAAACTTTTAAAACACCAAGGGATGTTCTGGATTAGATATATCTCAATTCACTGCAAAATTATAAAATTCCAACAGAGAAAGACTTGGTCAGATTCGCCCCTATAGTAAACTCAGCTAAAATGAATGCAGTTACCTTAAAAATTAAATTGTTTCACTAGCTTCAGGACTAAGACATATTTCCAAAGATGTTGTTAGAGGCATAATGACATTCACAGGTTTCGGCATATGTGATGATCCTTTCCCAGGTTCCCAAGGACAGCATTTAAGGACTTGCTGGAACCTGTCATGTAAACTCTTTCCCAATATACTTTATGGGAGATAAGTGGTAAGGGAGAGATACTATGCATACACAATTTAGTCAGCCTATTCCTAAACATGCCAAATTCCAGGTACCAGTGATGTATTTTTTGTATACACACTTGTACACACAGAGCAGAGCCATCAACGATCCCTTAACAGTACATCCCTGGAGTATACTAAACAGCCTTATTCTTACCCAGGTTCAATGTTCCTTCTGGTGACTCCAGATCAGCTGGAGACTGGTTTGAACAAGGGCTACAAAGGCTGTCCGCAGCCACGATGCCAAGCCTCATTTCTGCCTTGACTCTGCACTTCACAGGCCCTCACGTCATCTACCAGTGACTCCAGGAGATGACCTGAGAACCCTCGTTTGCTCTGCCGACATCAGGCTGTGACTAGACCCGTGCCATGGCCTCCCGGAGCCCCTCAGAGCTCGTGCCCCCCAGCAGGCACTGCAGGTGCCAATTACTTCTTGCTTCTTGCTGCTGGCTGCGGCTTCACCCCTCTGTTCTGCGAGGAGGAGTGAGGCTGCAGCAAGGCAGAGAAATCCCAGGCATTAAGAAGTGAGATATGACAGGGCTGAGTATGTGACCACTGAAAGAGACCTAAAGCTACGTGTGGATGCCACCACAGGCAGACCGCAGCGGTCAAGTGAAGAAGCCCCGTGTGAACCTCATGACAAAGATACAGAAGTGACATAAACAGAAGTGACATCGCATGTAAGTGAGAGCTTCATTTCCCCCATTAGATGCCTAGTTTGCTTATCATTATGCCGTGGGACAGCAGTGAATTCGGCAGGGCAGTTTTGGAGCCACACCAACAGAAGCAAAGGCAGAATTTTCAAAGAACCATCTTTCAGGTAAAAATTGCAGCATCAGCCCAAGGGAAATGCATAGTGATAGAACATACACAGTTGAAAACGAAATTTAAAAATACGTGTAAATGCATTTCATCTGGGTTCTTTTAGTAAAATGCTTGAAATTTAAATTTGAATGCATAACCATCTGTCTCAAGGATAAGTTGGATATAAGCTCTTATTCCAATTTACATACATCTTACTTTGCAAAATGCCTCCTGAAACTCAAGCTAAGTAATGCACAGAGGAAGTAATGCATTTATCTTCCAAGGATACAGTAACCCCTTGATGTACATTTTGATAAAAGACCTAAAGAAAGTACTTCAGGCAATGCTGTTCAAGATGTTGCATATTTCTAAATTTCCCATCTTCAATCAGTTTCTCTGGGAGCAGAAAAGGTCAAATTATATAGTAGAATTACACTCTCTAGTGGTGAAATTCTGGCCCTTGTGTCACTTCTCTCTGTAGCTCCATCGTGTCCTCCTTGTTCTTGTTCTTTCAGGAGATTAACAAATAATTCATGTCATACGTGTTGTAACCAGAAGCTGTTTTTATTGGAGAGGGCGCAGCTACCAGCTCTTCTCAATCTAAAAATTAAAAGGGAAAAATTGAGACACCAGCAAAGAAAGCTTCAACAGCCATTTCTTCACCATATGCAATTGTTGAAGGAGATGAATAAACACCATCGCATATACATATACACTTTAAAAAAAGCATTTACTTTATGAAAGAGCATTTAACACAAAACCTTCCCCTGCTAGAGAGACAACCACACAGTTAACATGAATTGCTACTGTTAAAATGACCAGCAGAGATGTCCTCACACTGGCCAACCGTAGTCCTAGTAAATTTATTCTTTGCTCATGAGAAAAAGGCTTCAAATTACTTTTGTAATTACCACTTATGGTCATATCCACAAAGCACTGCAAAAATTTGTCCAAAGGTATGTTTATCCCAGGAATTGGGAAACCTGTACCCTGGGGACAGGTACAGCTTAAAACTGAGTTTCACATGATTTGCTGCTCTCTGTTGCATGTGCATAATTACAGCACTTAGAATAACACTGGGTATGCGGTGAAGTATGGCCCCACAGGAGGGGACTGAAAAGCTTATTCAGTCCTCAGAAGGAAAAGATGCCCTAAATTTTGCCTATGCACATACCTGAAAGGTCCATGTTCATGTCATGCTTTTGTCCACACTGAAAATATGTGCAGCCATGTCCTGAGGCAATTGCAGCAGAAGACCATAAGCTCTGCTAACCTGTTGGATGTGAGAACTCCTTCCTTGCCACCTACCTGTAGCCTCTTTAGAGTGTAACCTAAGCTACAGAGCCCAGTTTTAGGAAATAGCCAAAAGTCCTACGGTTTCATTTCTGTATCCTATCTGCTTTTGCACAACTCCACCTCCTGCACAACATTTGATCTCTTTGCCCTGCAGACAGTTGCAGATCACTCGCAGTGCTCATTTTTGCATAGAATTGTTGTCTTCTCCCTTGTTAGTCTCTCCACTGTGGCCTCCCTATGCTCGAGAGTTTGGCCAGAGAAGCACAGCCACATGAAGGAAAATATTTCCTCGGCACTGTATTTTGGCAAAAGTAATCAGACGATCCACTTCCATGATATGATTTTGCAGAAGATTTCTTGCCTGGGCATTCACTAAAATCGGGATTGATTGCATTTTTTAAGGTTTCAGTAGTAAATCTACATTAGCAAGCAGTTTTGCCCAGGAAGAATGGATCAGTAGAGGGAAGCAGCTGGAGCTATGACATAGGCAGTTCGAGCGTTTTACTGCAGACTGGTTTCTTGAGCCAAATATTCCCAGTATGCGTCCGGTTGGACCAAAAATTGCTTGAGGCTCTAATGTTCTCATGAGGGGTGGAAGGACACAGGTGTGCATCTGGAGCAGAGCCTCCAACCCAGTTTCCACTGAAGGGAACCTGGTCTTACATTCACCAAACTGCTCCATAGTCTGGAGCAACACATGCTGAACTTCATGCAGTGCAGAGGGGTAGGTTTGGTACACATCACGGGAAGGGAAGGAGTGCGACACACGGTTTAGGCTCATATCAGGGTCAAATTACTCCATGATGCAAAAGAAGCTCTCTTTGATCCAGGACATTTCCTTTCCCCAGTTTTGACCAACTGAAAGAACAAAATCGGGAAATAACAGCACAGAAGATATGCATTATGAGCATTCCCAAATGAAAGACTTGATCTATTGGTACATGCAGTTTTCTGTAAGTATGGCCAGGTGAAATTTGATGTAATGGACTACAACGGGTTGCGAGACCAGTGTGGGGATTTTGTGACACAGACATTTGAGATCGCCCATACATGATCAAATGACCACTCACTTCCCTTGTGGGGTATTAGCAACCAGCATACAGAAGGATCTGTTCCCATTTTTTACATGTAATCGAAAACCTGACCGCAGACTATGAGGCCAGAATATCGCAATCTCATCTTTTCCAATATGGTCCAGTTCTGCACCATATTTGGGTCAGGATCCAAATTTCAATGCTAGATTCCATTCCTTTTACAGGATAAATCAAAATCCAGACTAAAGTCAACAACTGTAGGGGTAGAGGGAGAGGAAAGTATGAATTTATATCTTAATTTTGCAGCTGAGATTAAAGTCAAGCCTTTATTGTCCAAGATTGTGAAGTTCAGAGTAATCAATCCTTGCTGTGAAACCCATCATTTTGTTATCATGAAATCAACACATTGGCTCTCATCCTACTTCTGACCCTGCCACTTAACCCCTTCATGTGTCTTTCCTGGTGTGTTATTTTATTTCATGAGTTAGCATTCTGCTCAGTTTAAATTTGAACCAAGTTTTCAGATGCCTTGGGGGGAAAACATTCATGTCTCCTCCTGAAAGACCATTGGCATAACTGTTGTTTTTGATGGATTGCAGCAGGACCGAGAAATTTCCACAAGAGTTGCTTTTGCTTCTTGAGGGAAATAAATGAGCTCAATGCGTGTCCTTGCCAGTGCTGTATTTGAAAACAAGAGGAAGATTTGTCATGTCAAGTGCAGCTGAAATACAGAACACACCCTTTGAACCAACTTGTTCTAAACCACCTACTGCACAGTCAGTACAAAACATTCATTTATTGTGCTGTTTGCGCGTAAGGGTATACTTAGACTTGAATGACTGGGTAACAAGGAGACCATATGCTGCTGCAACTATGTCAACGGTGCTTTTCTTATCAATTTTTGAAATCTGCTGCCAGCATTATCTTTCACTGTCCTAAAATATTGGAAGAGTTACAGATGACCCCATACCACTTACTTTGTCACTAGTCCGATGCAAAAATAACCTGCCATTGAGCGGTCCCAAGCCAACCTGTCCTGGCCAAAATGCAGCCACCCTTTTTTCCCCCTGATGTTTGCATGCTACCCCAGTTAAGCCTCTTGTGCAGGTCTGCTCTGTGGGTGCTGCCGCCCAAGCCTTGAGGTCAGTGTCAGCCACCAACACGCTCTCCCCAGGTGCTCCCACTGTTCCCCTGTTAGCTCCCTACGGGCAAACGGCAGCAGGGTAGCGGACACAGGCTTTGCTGGGGAAGTCTGAATTACAGCACTCCGCTCACTGATTCAGTCGCTGTGAAAATTGCTCCAGTCCTAAGAGAAGCCTCCTGCAGCGGCTTTGCGCTGAGGGCAGCCGCTGGGTCAGCCCTGCGCACTCTCCCCTCGCAGGCAGCGGGGTGCCAGCAGGCTGGTGTGGTGGATGGAGGGGCTGCAAGGCTGAACTGAAAAGCTGCAAGAAAGGAGATGGGATGTACCTCCCAAAATATCAAAATAAGATGTTCTCAGGTCCCATGGTCACGGAGATCTGATTGTAACAGCAGAGACGGATGAGGTTTCTGGGACTCCTCAAGCACATGGTAAACAAGCAGAAATCAACAAACCTGTTTGCATTCCTGCTGGAAAGCAAGTTTTGAACCTGTTTCTCTGAAGGGGAAAAGCTAACGAACTCCCATGCCTCCTGTGTCACTGAGGTTGGAATTATGACAATATCTATACCCAGCGGTAAAGGCGCAATAATTATTTCCAGATGTATGTAAACGTGGCTGATTTTTTCCACATTAATCTTTCACACAGCCTACATGCATTATAGAGCTCAGATGTTTACTCAGCATTCAAATAAAACATAAAGGGATTAAAAAAACCTATCTGGTCTGTTAAGCTTCCTTAAAAGGGAGCTGATGGTATCTGCCTAACACTTTAACTTGATTTTTATTACTGAAATTCCAGGGATTTACGTAACTGTTCTGCTTTTTTCCAAGGTCTACATTTTTGTCCAACTAATTCGGTTCCCAGTATCCCTGTACAATTAAGTGAAAATAAGCACTAGATTTTGATGCCCATGATGCTACTTGAGGTTTTTATTATACCACAGATAATATTAAAGATGCTGGGAGAATCCCCACCACATTTTCTTCCTGAGCTAACTCCTGATGACTTTGGATTGAATAGATGAGTCTCTTGTTCTTGCTATATGGCAGTGTTAAATCACAGTAAATATAGAAAACTTAGTTCACCTTTGCAAAACACAAGAGTGGTGCAAGGGATGTTCACTGCAGCAGCCTGGATGACTGAGCCACAAGAGGCAGTGGCAAGCTCACATCTTGCCTTGCCAACAAAAGCTGCCCATAAGATGTGCTGTGCCCACATGCCTTGTAGGTATCTGGCACCATTCCTCACTTACCACGCTGGTTGTCCCTCCTCATCCACCACTTACACTCATGCCTCCACACAAACATTTTCTACTCATGGGAGTTTTGATCAAGGGCAGCTATACCATTGCAAGTGCCCTGGTCATATGCTTTGCAAATGTATGGAAATATGCAAGTAGCATGTGCAGAGAAAAAAACATCAGAGATGAAGTCATCTCCAGCCATTCCTGTGTCTGCAGAATGTGTTTAGTCTTTTGATGTCTGAGTATAGGGGGAAGATGCTTAATGGGATTGTAAGGTACCCCCCTGCAGGCATACCCCCAGCTATGCACTGGCCCTTCAACACCTGTTCATAAAGGATGGCTTTTAAACACTAGACATGCTACCTTGTTTGGTTGCTTGGCGATTTCGTGAGCTGCTGTCATTTGAAAATTATACATGGTGTTTATTTTTAGAGATGAACCTGACCCTTACGGTCTGAGCTGGATTTCAATTTCCTCTTCACCCCTGGGGAAGTCCAATAGCTTAAGATTTTGGTCCCAGCTGTACACAAGATGTCACGGTCAGCTGTGATATTTACATAAAGGCTTGTGTTCTAGCAGTCTTCAGATCTGGTACTGCTCAGTCCATGTCCATAACATAGAGTAGATCTAAAAGAACATATATCATCTAATTCAAGGTTCCTTACAAACTACGGACTGATCCTGTGAATTTGCCTCATGTGACTAATCAGGCTGGTGTCCATGAGTTTATTCATATATAGATCATCCCTGTTCATTAGCGTCAGCAATGAATGTGACTCTGACTAATGTTTGCTTCGGTTTATCTTTATGGATCCAGCTCCACAAAGAAATGTCTACACCAAACCTATCACTCACCAAATCGCTTTATCTTCTTTGAATAACACTTATAATGGGTTATGAATAGCATAAATAATGAATATGGAAAGAGACATTTGATTTTCCACAGCTCTCACTGAATTATATATCAAACATTTTATCAAACAGTCTGACAGATAATAATCAAATAACAGTATTGTTTACCAGATTATTTACTTGCACATGCTTTTTTTAGGACAGGCAGTAACTAGATACCATCACTTTTTGTTCCTTACTACTCCCTGCCCTGTAAAGTTCAACAACCAAGAGTTTAGACAGCTTCTCAGTGAGCTATAAGCAAGAATACATAGATTATACAATCATTGTTATTCTAATTTTCATAGGTTAGGGGAGAATTACCTTTGTATTTCTCTTATCAATAAGTTGCATTTCCCTTGACCATTTTTCTCGGGGAAAAAACCCACAACATTACTGCTTTTTTCTTTGATAAACAGCATCATCCAGGGCTATCAAAAGGGGTCTGAGCAGCTGCAGGCAGGAGCTGCTCAGGTCCCTTCTGCTGGCCCTGGGGGACTGCCCAGTCTCCTTCTCCCAGCAGCAGCAACAGCATTACCTTCTCTGGCAAGACCAACCCCTTGGAAGTATCCAGGCACAGTAAGGAGCTATTTTTCCCTTCCTTCTTTCTCCAGTTTTGTCTAACCAAGACCAACACTTCAAAGCAACCAATTTTAACTAGTATTTTGTGTGATTCATACTTCACTTTTTCTTTTAGTAGTACTGTAGCTCTTATGAATTTGCATCAACTACTAAATATGTAAAATGGAAATCAATAGTCAGATCTTCCTCCACCTGCAAAATCTTCAGTATGTCTTCAAAAACCTGTTATACTCTTTTCCTGCATTTTATCTGGCCCAGTTCCAGAAATATGTTTGCTGTTCTGACAAACACTGGGAAACTGAGTTTATTGTGATGTCTCAGATCTTTCTCTGCAGCAAATCTTTCAAAGATATCTCAACCATTATTACTATTCTACAGTGAATAACTGGAGAGGTAAAAAAGTCAAACTGTCATGCAGCTAAAATGTCTCACAGAGTCTCACTCCGTCAGAGACTCCACAAAAAAATTAAATCAATCCATATTACTTTTATTTCCAGACCACCCACTTGCTCTTTGTACTGGATTTCAGTTACTTTAGTTATCAACACTAATTTATTATAGACTACCTAAAGAAACGTCAACATTTATAAAAGGCCATATTTTTCTACTTAAGAAGAGAAAGATTTCTTTCCATGTTTATACAATCATATTTCTCTCCAGCATATAAAATGATTTTAGGGACTCTGACTAATGAAAAGTTTGGGACAGGACAAAAATAAACCTTGATGGGTTTTGCTGCAACCAGCTACTAAGCGGTTTGGGTTCTGCGGGTTTTTTTCTCCTCCTGTCAGCTTCTAGTCTGCATCATGAATCTGAAACATATGAGTAAATACTCAAAAACTTCCACTGTGGTCTTTGATGTTCGCAACTCAGGAGAGAGTTCAGCTTTTCAACTCAGCATCTTGGAGGTGGTCTCTTACCCAAGGTGAATGTAGGAAACACCCTCCACTTACAAGGTAAAATGATGGATTAATGTTATGGGGGAAGGCTCCTATTTTCTTTGTATTCCTTTTAAACTCCATTTATACAGTATTTGGTTCAAGGCGGTAGATCTCTGATCACAGCATTCCTGCTATGGAGCTGAAGATTATACAGGGCAAGGCAAAGAAGATAAAATCTTTTCAGGAATTATTCTTCTCAGTGTTATCTCATCACCCAGGTTAAGATATGATATTTTTTTC
Organism: Buteo buteo; assembly: GCF_964188355.1. Lineage (NCBI taxonomy): Eukaryota > Metazoa > Chordata > Aves > Accipitriformes > Accipitridae > Buteo > Buteo buteo. The sequence goes on along the minus strand of NC_134171.1, from coordinate 30,041,855 downwards.
TCAGTAGGAAACCCTGGTACATCTGTAAGAAAACACTCAGAGAACAAGAATTGCACTTGTTCTCATCAATGACTGACCTCCATTCCTTGAACTTTGGCTTCAAATAATTTAATCAAGCATCATTGCCAAGAGGCCAAAGCCAGTTTTCGTGCATGCTAATCATTATTGTGGACTGCAACAGGCTTATGGGCTTAACTTGTCCAAATTGATGGGGGAGACTTTCAGATGACTGAAGCTGCCCCTAAGCCATTAGAGCAATGACAATTTATACTGGTGAAGGATTTGCCTTAACTGTATGATGAATCAGTCTTCTACTGCAACTGTATTTTCTTTCCTTTCTTAATTAGAAGCACGTAGTTAAAGAGAATTGATAGTACATGAAAGCAGAAAGAAATGGAAAGTCAAGTCTTCTACCACAGAAAGTACAGCAACACTCAATAATCCCGATATCAAAAGACTTCCCCCAGGATTATGGTTAGCTGCTTTCCCAAATGCCTCACTTGTCTATTCCAGGCGAGCTATGCAGGGCTTAGTTGTTATGATGTGGATATCTGTCTACTAAGAATCAAGGTAAAACCGCAAGTTCCTTTTTCACTGGCTAATTGATATTAAAGACAGAGGTCTAATCAGATGGTAACCAAATTTAGTTACAAGCCACCTGGGATGATATTTGAACCAGCAACCTCATGGTACAAATAATATTCAACATCCCATCCCTGTTCTCCCATAATTGGCCAGGAAGGTTGAAGGAACCTGTTTCCCACAGACAGATAATCACATCCAGGAAACACACAGCCCAGAGCAAACAACGCTTTGTTTTGCTCATTTGTCATCTGACACACCGCTTCCGTTAGCCAGGACCGGAGCTGGTCAAGCCAGAATGCCAAGGGAAACTGTGAGCTTGCTTACACTGTTAAATATGCTGTCTGCTGCATTTGTCTGGTTAATCCCTTTCTTTCCAGCTGGGGAAGCAGGCTAGTGCCTTCAGTTGCTCCTCTCTGGTTTCTAACTCCCATATGATTCCACTACCAGTTAGGCAAGTAAATCTCTCAAAGAGGCATTATGAAAAGCGCCGTGGGTGAAGAAGCAGTGCCACCCTCTTTAGAGTTGTCAGGGCACCAAAGTGCAGAGCTGACCTCATAGAAGCTTTAGGTGACCAAATTCCCTGCACAGTCTGTAGGCACAGAGGCATTGCTAAATTCCTTGTACTGTCTTAGCCTTCACATGCAGCAATTTGGTGGCTTCTTGCTGTGAAACTACTGAGTGATTGCAAGGAATGCAGCAACAAAATCCAGCAAAAGATTGGGCAAGCAACCACTTAGTGAAGGTGTTGATAAATGCTTTCTACAGAATCTGAAGCCTTTGTTAACCATTCAAACATGTATTTGAAAGAATGAGTTAACCTGCCAATTTATTTTAATAGCATTGGGTAAACAAAGGCAACCCCCCCCTCAGTCTTATATTTCAGCCTCTAACTTTCGCTGGCTTTCTTCTTCCTATCACAGCCTTCTGTAACTCTACAGAAGTTTCTCAGTCTCTTGATGGTTAGAGAAGCATACCACTGCACATGGGATGGGCAGGCTGTTTGTCTGCCAGATGATACAGTTCCTCAAATTACACTGCCAGCTGTGAGCCTGGCTCTTGGGTCTCACTGACCAGTGAAGCCTCACTTAGGCAGCAGAGCCATCCTTGGTTTGGATCGCAACGGAACAGTGTTACATCACAAAAAAAAATAAAAAAAAACTTAATTTCAAAACCATATATTCATACTATTGTCAGAAACTGTAATTTTCAAGGTGAGTGTTTTATTTTCTTCACAGCTCACATTTTTTCACAAAGGATCAGCTCCTGCCCTGTCCAGTCCTACTGATATTGGTCAGTGCTTATGTTTAAGTCCTTTGCTAGGCCAGGGCATTTCAACCATTTTCTCCCCAGGTTTTTATTTCCACTTCTTGCTCTTAGCTTGCTTCTACGAAATAGGATTTGGAGCTCTTCCATGTTACCCAACATGGAGAACCACGATGGTGCTGCGTAGGTGGCCAGACAGAGCTGTCCTGGCCCCTGTGGAGGGCACCGTGTGGTACCTGTGCCCAATACCTCCTCCAGCAGCTCCGCAGCCCCCGCAGCCCCTGGTCTGGGCAGCCTGCGTGCCCCACAGCTAGACCCTGCCTCCGAGGGAGCAGCAGCAAACGCTCCCCCCACCCTCCCCCTCACAGCAGCTCTGTGCTTTTATGACCCTGAAATATGAGCAGAAAGGAGGATACTCTATGAATTACAAATTCTAAAGAGTCACTCTTTCCAGAGAGAGACATGAATCAATTTTTAGCAATAGCTCTTTTAGCTGAGCTTCTCCAATCTGAGATGAGGAGAAATGGGATCAAGCCCACCCCAGTGTTTTTCTGTGCCTGATTAAATGCCACCCAATAGAAACAGGTATAAGAAGGAAACAAAAAGTGTGCTAGAGAACTGTTTAAAATGCAGACAGTTGACAAATAGGCTTGAAGTCTCACCAGTTCGATTACCTTCCATTTGACTCTTCTTTGATCCCATTTTAGTTCACTTACTTACATTGTCTCTATGCAAATTCTGTCTGGGATAAAAGTAGATGGTAATGGGATAAGAAAAACTAAGACATAGCATCATCTGTTTTGTATCTTCTGGGCTAAAATCTTCAGATCTACTTAGGATAAAGCTTATTCTAATTTCAAAGATCCCCTTCAAAAAGACACACAATAATAAATTACAGCCACAGTCCTAAGAATAAAAGCCCACTGCCTCGCTGGAATTTTAATCGACAATTGGGTAATGGTCCAGACTGCAGGTCTCCAGGAGACAGTGTTATACAAGTGGAATTTGGCTCACTGATCTATACTGAAGCCTGCTGTACACTTTATTAAAGTGTATTGGCATTTACGCCTGGAGAACTGCAACGTTAGCCCAGTTGCCTCCAAGCTGACACTTTGCTAGGGAACAGCTAGCAATAAAAATAGAAATCAGATATATGAAACCAAGTACAATTAAGAATAATTCTCTACATAGTCTCTGACTATGGTCAGAGTCTCTGACAATGTCTCTGACAAATGATTGACAATGTCTGAGCAAAGTTGGCCAGACCCAACATGTCACAGTCGTGTTTTCAGCTTAGCCTTTTTTGATCTAAAAGCCAAATTAATTTGTAAACGAGTGGTCTGTTTTCATCTGTTGCCCTACCAAAATGCAAATCATGGCATGCAAAGATAATTTGAGCCTACTCAGAAACCCAGTTACTTCCAGTCATTCATCAAAGCGCTAATATTGCTCTTTAGTCAGGGTTAAAAAAAAAGTTTTAAGAGCAGTGCATTAGCTTCACACACCATTAACTATGAGTGCCTCAGGCTGCACATCATATGCTTGACGAAATGGCACTCATGCTGTCCTGTATACCAGAAAATCAAGGCACTAAATATTACCTTTTTTCGAGGGAATCTCAGGCACAGTTGACAAGGTCATGTGTATTGATATAGTGTGTTTGGATTTCTGCAAGGCATTTGATTTAGGAGCAGGTGATGTTTTGTTTAAAAGTATTTTATGCAGAAATAGCAGAGTACAAATTAAAATAACTAAAAACTGCCTCATTGGTGAATCTTATCATGTCTTGATGGAGACGTACCTGTCACTGAGGCCATTCCAGCCTGGTCCATAGGGACCAGTCCCTGAGCCAACGCTAATAGTTTATCAATCATTTAGAAACATGAAATATTTGCTGGTGGCATTCACTGTAGATTAAAATTAAAATGGTAGAATAGCAGAGTGCAGAGGCTGAGTAATCTGAATTGCAAGGTCAGACGGTCACCATCCAACCTGCACCTAGGACACAGGGACACAGATGATAGCCCTGGACTGGGACACTGACTCGTGATAACAGCCATGGCTGATGTATTGTTGAAAGTAACTGTCAATACTACTACTGAAGGCTGCTGTAACCCTTCAATAAATATGAAGAGAAATAACAAAGAGGTAGCAAAGGGAACCTGCTCCTGTGCGCAGCCTCGGTGAAGATGCTATGGAGAAATTCATTCTTTCCCTGTGCTTGTACATTGAGAAGGATGTGGGAATACAAGAGGGAGCACAAGAAGGTCACAAAAATGTTTTGAACTTATCCAGCTTCTCAGAGAGACATGACACACCATATAAAAGATTTATGATAGTCTGGGGAGAAAGAGAGTACAGGTTTACTCATGCTGGAAAAGACTTAAGGTTTGAGAGTTGAGCTTAGATATATGAGACTATTTATACTTTGAAACAACCTGTAAGGGGAACAGGGATCTTACTACCAAGTGCGCAAATCAGGTCCCCAAGCACAGGTAGTAAGTTGTATTTTGAGATGCCCCAGGGCATTCAGGCAGGTCCCCAGATGCTGGTGCAGAGGACTCTGGTGTCCTGCAGCCCCAGCAATCAGAGATCTGCCAGCCCTCTGCCTGTCCCAGATTCCAAAGGGCACGTCCAGCGGGATCTCACCCTCACAGGGTTCAACATGAGATCAGACACTGTTCCAGAGGAGGAGGCTAATCTGCTCTGAGGAGAAACACCCACGGACAGAAGTGAGGTCTGGAGGGCCACTGCGCTGACCCATAGCCTCTCCTCTGCATGACCAGGACTCCCTCTGTTACAGACCCCCTCCCTGTGCCCAGCTTAGACACACTTACCCCATTCTTGGCACTCCTAGTGCTATACTAAACCAGTGGTCAAAATCAGAGCTCAGGGTTCAGGGCGTCTGCTGGCCTCCTGCGGGGCTCAGCAAGGCGTTTTTGTGGTGCACCATGACTCAGCCGCTTGTTAAGGAGGCCCAGACCTGGACCAGGATCCCACCACATTGGGCTCGGTACAGCCTGGACCGAAAAATGCCATGAACATGGCTCCATGTGTCAGACTTTCTCCCCTCACTCCAAGGGATGTGATAAAGCAGCACTGGCACATAAAACCTGCAGTATGTCTTACTTATCTGCTCCGAGTGCAGTTGTGTTAGATTTGGGATCAGAAAGGAATTTTTTTCAGCTTATACTGACAAGAATCAGAGATCTCATCTGCTTTCACTCCGGGGCATACAATTTAATCTTTATGGTCTGAAAAGCTTTGGTCTAAGGTCTTTGGACTAATATGAAAACAAATAGGTGAAAATTTTGAAGTTTCTTATATAAAGAGAGTCATAAACTGTTGAGCTACTTTTTCTTCTTCACCTTAATCTCTATGGAATCATTAAGTTCCTGGAGTGTGAGTTGAGATCAGAGAAAGATACGGGAGGCAAAATGTGATTCTTAATTTAAAACTATAAAGAGAATAATGACAGCCATGTGCACAGCCAGGATGCAAAGCAAATAAATAAATACATACTTTTGAATTTTCAGCAGAGAGGACACTGGATGTGGAAAGGAGAGATTAAGACAGTTCTAGTACATTTGGAACACTGTCTGCTAAGTATAGGTATTTTCACATGGTCCAATGCAATGTATCTCCACACTCAGAAGGGGAACCACTCAGTGCAGTAGGACTACCTACAGATGTGAAGTCAAGACTTCATCAGCACAAGTGCCAAGCTTGTAAAGTTCAGATCTGAAAGGAGAACTTTCCTTCACAGATTCAGAAATGCATAAACACAGAGGCTTGTAAGAGAAATCATCTTGCAGCATAACCACCTAGGATTTTAAAATAATTATTTCCATCTCTCTGAGTACATTTTTATATCAACCACCAGCTGCTTAATTCAAAAACCACTAACATCAGTAGAAATCTAATCACCACAATGCAAAGAGTAGGCACACTCTGGATTCCTCTTCTTTCTCCATAGGCATTTTATTTCTTGTATTCTGCCATTTTCCTTTGTCGCTATACCACTCTCGGCACAAAAGGAAAGATCTGTTAATCATATTGCAGTACTGCTAAAAAAGCCCAGTCATGGATTAGGATCTCATTGCACCAGGCTCTGTATGAACATGGAATGAAATGTTGATACCTAAATTAGGCTTTTGGAGGGAAGCTATTTACAATCTTGACTGTAAAAGGATTAGCTTCACCTAAATGACATGGAACAGTGTGAGAGGTATGTCTGTGCATTTGTCTTATTGTTACAGCATCGAGGACATTTGAGTATTTGAAAAGACCTATGAATGCATGCAATAATCTGGGCATTACACAGCCTTGTAACGCAGATGGGCCATGGGACAAACCCTATAGCACACCCAAAGCATGTGATTTTCTTACAGGCAAATCCCGTTTGCATAGTTTCCTTCTTTTATTTTCAGATTAGAACTTCTGCTCTTTAGAAAAATAGCTTTTTCTGCCTTGCTTTTGAATTTTTTGAGGTATGAATTACCTGGTATGCTCCCCACAGCTCACTGCCTGCACTGGAATGCCATGCAGGAGCCAAAGAGCTTCGCTTAAATTTCTTGTGAATTGCCCCAGTGTTTTATTTCCCAAAACAATGGTCTTGCATCCCGAAGAGTGCACTGATCCCCATCTCTTCGTCCTTTTTGGTAGAATGCAATATGTATTTTGAGAGGGAGGGAAGAAAGGGACATTTCAATATTTAATACTTAATCTTTAGGTTTTTCAAAACATTAATCAAAAATTTCTTTTTACCGCAACATGCAATGTGAATTGCATACATTTCAATGCAGGAATAGTACATTTTCCTAATAGTTTTCTCTTTCTAGTTTCTGGCATCTTTGAGATGCTGACAGAGCAACAGATGGCAAACCTTGCAGTCCCGTTCTGCGTCAGTGGAATTTAGGGCACACTGCAGTGATTAAACAATCCAGTTGAGGGGACATCCAAAAACGACTGCCTGAACACTGAACAGTGTGCTGTTGACTGTAAAATATACAAAGCAATGCTTGTAACCCTCAGCACCCAGCCCCTTGATTCAAATCTGCTCATATAAGAGTAGATGGGATTTGAAAATAAGGAAAGAGATCTCTTTATAGGAGAGACTACCACTATAATTATAATAACTGCAAGAATTTCTAGGAGCCATGAAACTTCACTTCAAAACCAGGCAGCTGAAACAATAGGAGTTTGCCAAAACCAGGCACGTTTTAGCATTCCCCAAAAAGCACAAAGCAGGCATGGGTCACCAGAGGAAAACTCACAGCTCTTCTTCTGAAGAGTTTCAGGTGTCCATGAAGAGTCAGAAATACCAGAGAACCAAGGCAACAAAGACACATCAGACACAAACAGATGCAAAATGCCATCCTGTAAAAACGCTGAGAGCTTTAGGATTAAGGGCTAGCTGTGATTGATTTGTGAATGTCAACGTATTTCTAGAGTCAGGTTTTTTTAGATGATGCTGATTGTGAAATAGCTCCAGGCTGTTCTATAACACCCAAGAAATGCCAAGAAAAATTACACAACCCAGTACTAAGTCAGTAGCGGAGACTCGAGAAGCTCTGATAATTTCCTGTTCCCATGGAAGAGAAAAAGAGGGAGGATAGAAAGGAAAAAAATTGTGCCATGGTAAGATGGTAACCAGCTGCCAGGTTACCCAAGCAGGGCCTTTACTGAAGCTGATTTCCATTGCTAAGGGAGACAGCTTTAATTCAAAGAGCCATCTCATGTTTTGAGAAAAATGGGGCTGGACATGCAGGTAACCTACTATTTTGTCTAGAACCTTACTGATCTCAGGCTGTTGAAATAAAAAACTGCTTTAGAAACACTTGTGTCACAAAAGCTATAAACCACAAACAAGCATGTACATGAAAATGGGCACACAGGAATGACCAGGGAGAATGCTGGAAAGATCCAAGAAAAAGTCCATATTGGTGTCTGCTGGGACAAAGAAAGGTGGCATAGCAAAGGGTAGGTCCACAGTTCAGGCCTCAAACACAGCAGCCCAGGTGAGTTTCCATCACTGGTTGAACAGACCAGGAACTTCTCTGGGTAAAGAAATATTGTCCTATTTGATACATCCCGTGCTCAGTTTGTAGGTTCTGCATCAAAGAAGGTGTCTAGATCCCACATCATCTTCTCATCCCAAGAGGAACATCTTACAGGACTCTCATTATTGGTTAGGCACCTGGGTCAAAAACCAATGCCAAATTTTACAATACCGAGGTTCTGGGAATGCTTTTCAAGCATTGTATGCCTATCCTATATGCCAGACTGCCATACTAAGTGCCCCTCCCTTGCCATCTGCATGTGTATTCTTAGGCTTCAAATTCCCTTTACCTGCTAACATAAATAAATGCATTAATATTTGAACAATTCCCACTGTAAAGTTTTATTCAAGCATTTTCTGGTTGCTTTTAACCAAAATCAGATTGAAATGTAGCATAAAGGTGTTAGCCCAAATGAAAAATGCTTTATACTTGAAATAGAACCTATTAAGAAGTGTTTGTGATGATAAAGTTGCATCTTCATCTCTAAAGCTTTTTAGTAGGATTCAGTTATTTTCCAAATGAATTCTCCAGGACAGTTCTATTTAGGTTAATTTCCAACGTACCCAACAGCACTGTATCTAGGCACCATTAACAAAATAAATCTAGGAGAGTTATTTCACTTTTCTTAGGTAAATAGTTATAAGGAGAATGTGCTTCTCTCGCAAATGTTTGGAAATTTCGGTTCTCGTGATATTAACAGATTGCAGAAAAAAAACCAAACCACTGGGGCAGTTTTATTGTAGAAATCAACTTAACTTGCTAGGAGACAGATTATAGCTTTGGAAAAAAAACACTGATTGGGCCAGTGAGGCTAGCATAAGGAAAGAGGCTTTCAGCCTTGCTTAGAAGAGGGGGATTAACAGTGAATTATGACCTGGTTTTCAGAGCTGTTGATCGATACCTACAAGATTCACTGGCCACTTCTGAAAACAGCCCTGCACAGGTAGGCAGGAGGGAAGAAGAAAGGGGTTACTAAGTAAATGTCAATTGTGGGAAATGTCAAAATGAGGGAATCCTTTAAAATGTTGCCCCAAATTATTTGATCAAACCCACATAGTGCAGGGGTGAGCAAAGGATTAAAGCTAGAACTCATGGCCACACCTCCACAGTGCCATGCCCAGTGGTCTCAGCCCAAACCTTTTGGGAGAAACTTAGCTTAGCACAAGGATTTGGCTATTAAAACACTTCTGGTTCCTGAAGCGGGAAGGAGGTGAGTCCCATCCTTAATTTACTTTGGAGTGAGGTGCTTTGTAGGAAATCAATCACTGTGAAATTCCAGGTGGGGAAAAGGATTTTTCATGCTAAGGAGTGTAAGTCTATCTTGACACCTGGGTGACATGTTCTGGAAATTTACCAAGCAGCAGATTCCTGCCCTAGGTGAGAAGACAAATTTCAGCAAGTAATCCATAATATGTGCCATGAACAGTGAAAGAAAGAAACATTTCGTAAGCAGTTAATTGTATGGGATGATGTTACAGTGTTATGCCTAAAGGCAAGCGTACACTGCACTTCTTCCAGCTCACTAACAAGCATGTAGGGGCTTTCACTATGCAGCAGTACTTCAGGGAGGAAACAGGGGTGGAAACAATTAAGGAAAAGATCAACAGAGAAATAAGGCAGTTTGGCAAAATACATCCTGCAGTATTTTTCATGGATTTCTACAAAATATTAGAATGGGTTAAACTCTGTGAAAGTTGATCTGGGGACAGATTTCTGTTCAGTAACAGGACTGGTACAAAGAGTGAAATTTTCATCCTTAGAATCTAGACATGTGTTTTGTTCACCAGACACATAATTTAATCCACAGGTTTATTTCCAAATTTATGAGAAGCATTCTACTGTCTACAACGAAGGAATAAAACTTTCAGTCTATTACCTGTTTTATGTTAGAACCTTTTAATGTTAGAAATTCTCTCCTAATAATTACATTTCATTTCCAAAAGTCTTTGGAAAATCACAACTACAACGGATAATGTAAAGTGGAGCATGCTTCCATGATGTGAGGTTTTGGTCAACACTACAGTTGGGGTGTCTTTCCCCCCTTGGAAGACAGAATGCTTCTAAAATCTGCTTGAAAAGGTCTCAGTTGAGAGCAGTATTGAACTCAAAACAATATTGGCATACATGGCATTTGTTAGCAGACCATTATGTAAAAAATTCTAAGAAAAGCTCCAAGAGAGGGAGAATGGGCTGTTCTGCGTGGCTGTCTCCCCAGTGCTAGTGGCAGCTCCATTAGGTTGGGAAGGCAGTTGTCTGGTCCACAACACTCAACAGTACTGACTGTAGATCTAAAATAAATAGAGGTGTTTGTCACCCAGCATTTCATTACCTTTGTCTCTTGAAGTTAAGATATGTCCATCTGAGATTTTTGTACAGTGCTCATTACTGTGGATTATAAGTGACCACAGTCTCCAATAGCAGCCTGTTTATGAAAAGATTGTGGTTGCTTTGACTTCAACATAGAGCCTGCCCTGCATTTTAGGCCCAAATCCTGCTCCTACTGAATGGAAAAAAAAATTAGAAGACCTTTTAGACTGAAAGTGGCCCTCTTCTACATTCGACAGCTCTTGGGTTATAGCAGCACTGAATATAATTAATTTTATCAAAGAATTTCATTTAACATTGAAATATGGAATTAAAGTGGAAGATGGTCCAAACTGAAGGTGTTTAAACAAAAAATAAATAAGCGTTAGGAGTACATTACATAAGAACATAAGAATAGTTTCACTGGATGAAACTGGAGGTCTGTCTCATCTGCCACATGCCATCAAAATGGGCTCTGTGATGCTGAGTACTATCTTATCAGTTTGCCGGCTGGTGATAGCAGGAGGAAATGCCAGGGTTTGACCCCATGCTCAGTGGAGGGGCATGCTGCTTGACAGCAACTGTAAAAAATAAAACATGTACTATAGCACACTTGTGATTACTTAGAAGTTTAGTAGTAACTGATTAATGAGAATCTGAGCTAGGATGAACTTCTCAAGTTTCAGTGAAACTAGACCAGCCAGTTTCACTCTGCTACATGCTTACACGACAGTGCTCTTCTCAGTTTATAATATTAAAAAGGAATTAAAACCACAAACAGGTCAAAAGTGCCATCTTCTTCTGAAACATATTTTTGTTAAAAATGAAGGTCCCTTCAGGTTGTTTTTCATATTCTATTTCCTCCTCTATCACTCCCCATGCACAGCTCTCAAATCCATCTCAACCACTTGCTGTGTTTCTTTAAGCATCTCTGTCCTACACTGGAGAAACAGAGACTTTTAGAAGGCCACAAGCCCAGCTGCTCTTTCTTTTAAATAGGAGAAAAACCTCCACAATTATTCTGTTGGAGTAAGAGGTCTCTCTAACATGACGATTATGCTGAATTTTGAAAATGTTTGGTCAGCATAGAAATAATTCATCTGACCAGACAAGCTTAATGATGTGAAGAGCTTAAGGCCACTCACCTTTCAGATAATGAGACCATTTCTGAAGACAATGTACAAGCTGGACATGGCTGCTGTCGCTGTAAGGGCAAGCAAGCAGAGGAACCACCCCCCCTGCACGTGCTCATGCCAGAACACAGAGCTGAATATGTGCCTTTATGCTTAAAGCCATATACGTTATTGTTTACCTGTTACCAACATGGGGTTTTACAGATAGGCATGAAGACTGTGACGGCAGTTTCAGTCCCTACGTTTGTGGGCAGCTACTCTTACCTCCAGGAAAGGTGGATGCCAGTTTTGTTAGTGCTGTCACCTGAGAGGATACCAGCCATTGGGTTTCCAACCTGCACCGACGCGACTTGTTTAGGGTACATACTGGCAGGAGAGTGAAGGGTAAGTTGCATTACCTCGGATTTTGTTTATCTAACCACTAGCTAAGCAAGAAAAAAGGCCCATCTCTATAAGTCTGTAGAAGAAAAAACATCATTTGTTAAAAATCACATAGTAGCAGTGACCCTTTTGCTTTGTCCTTCACTACAAAACATTTTCCAAACATACATCTCTCTTCAGAGATTTGCAGAGTAGAGAAAAGGAATGCAACCCGGCAGCTCTCATCATTATATAAGAAATTATTTATTCATAGTTAAAGTAAGTGATACATTTTGCTGTGTGGTGAAAGCTAACCATAGCTCATTTCAGATTTTTATAGCTTTTCAACATGAGCATGATAAAATGCCATATGGCGCTCTTATAACCAGGCAAAGTCTCCGAAATATAGCATGATTCCCTTTCTACCCCACTTGGTGAGGCACCACCGTGCAAGGCCGTATCCTCGCTCGCTATGGCCCTGCGAAGAGCATCGTCCTGCCGGGGACGATACGAGCTGCAGCACGACCTTGGGAGCAGGCAGAGGAACCGCGGGCGGGTTTTGCAGCCACTGTATCCAAAGAGCAAATATCAGAAAATGGAACTTGACCCAATTTATGAAACGATCTCCTTTGTCTCTTGCTGCCCTCTGCTGTCACAAGCCGGGGAGGCTCGGAGAGGGCTGCGAGCAGCAGAGCTGCCGAGCTGGAGGAGCCGCATGAGGCCAGGAGCCACAGCAAGGCTGACCGCTCCGAGGCATAAAAATCTGGCCCTGGAGAAAAAACCCGACGGCTGAAGTCCAACCACGCAGACAGGAGAAGCCAGCCATAGGGTTTGCAAACCCAGTCGCTCTGGAACAACTATGGTTTCTCCTGCACGGAAATTCACTCATGCTTTGGTCGTGTGGGACATTGGACGCTGGATGTGATGCGCAAGCAGCACAATGCGTTGGCCTGGTCTTGTGCGGTGATCTGGGCAGGAAGAGCACACAGGAGCCAAGGGACCTATAGCCTCTTGGCTGTTCATGTGAAATCCTGAGTCACAACTGTCATGGTTTCAAAGATTTTTAGCACAGCAAATATAACTGAATCCAACAAGTTTATGACTTGAGTCATATTACTTTCACCTTTAGCAATTGTAATCAAAGGCAATCTGACAATTGCATTAACTCAGAGTGCTGAATTTCTTGGGTCAGCCCCCTCTTTTTACAAATGCACTCTTTCTACAGCAACAAAACACAGGAGAGCTGAGGCCTCAGGCGTATTTCTCAAATGCTTCCCAAATGCATAAGTGGACTCAAAGACTATCTGTTGAACACCTATGGACTCAGTGTGAGCTCTCTGGCTGCTCTGGCCAGCCCATGATGCTGCCTGGAGTCACGTCACCAAGGTGCCCAGCAGCACCCAGCAGGCACTGAGATGCAGAGGAGGCCACCTCGGGGCAACCGCAGCCAGAGCCTGCTGTTGGTTCATCCCCTCACTTTTGCTTCAGGCGCAGCTTGTTCTTCATGCTCCTATAAGAAGGACTTGCACGAAGAGCTGGGGTACTCCACAACAAGATTTGGGTTTCTTTAAATGCTCATTGTGATGCATGCTCTGTTACATGTATTACAGAGCACCGTTGAGCCAGCCTGTCCTGCAGAAGATACAGATAGCATGGAAAGCCTTGGTGCAAATGCAGCTCTAATGCAACATTATTTTAGTCTGCAACTTGATTGCATCAGGGTGTTTTTAGATAAAAAAACAGTTAGACCTGGACTGTAACTAGAGCTACACCATGCCCAGGAGGCATTGAAGACTCTCCCTGACAGACTTCCCACTGTTGTTCCTCTATCACATATCCTACCTCCAGTCTGTACTTCTTACTGTGGAAATGGCATTGGGAATTAAGTGAATCCTACAGCAGCACTCACAGATTACCAAATACCTAAACCACTCTCAAGCACAGATGACAAATCTCCAATTCTTATGCAATAATCTAGGAAGCTGTTGGGGTTTTTTCCCAGAACTTGGAACAGGCACTGCAAATTGTGTAAAGCGGTTTAGGGCAAGGAATCCGGGTTTTTTGGTTTGGTTTTGTTTTGGTTTTTTTTTCACAACAGTGAAGTGTAAAAAAGTTTCCTTGGCAGTTTGTTCTCAGACATCCTTCAGAAATGGTGGGAATTTTACAAGGAGGAAAGAAAATCTGCAAGAAGGCCGTTCCTGTCCTGGAGTGTTAGCTGGATGCCAATGAAATACACTTTCAGTGCTGGACCTTGGTTTTAAAAGCACAACAGGAAATCTGGTGCACCCTTGAGGTGCTGGAGCCTTCCTGCCAAAATCCTAGTCATATTTTTTTCCTGCAGATGTCAAGTGCATCCATGACAATGGGAGAGGGAGAGATTGCCTGATGAGGAGGATGATTTGTCACTTGTGCTGTGAGCTCAGAAAGGAAAATTTAAAAACTAAAGGTGCTTGTACTGTGATGAAATGCCTGAGGAAGGAAGACTGGGGAAGAAAAGAGAAGAACATGGGATAGTCAAGAGCTGGGATTCAAGAAGATTGGTGAAGGAACTTCAGGGAACAGCAAGAAAACTGTGCTCTGAGAGGACACTTGCCTCCAGACCTTGGAAAGCTACCTCAGTTTCCCCAATCCCTCTATTCCTCTGAAGTAAGCAACCACCCATGACACCATCTGGCAAGAGAAGTGTTCCAGCCCCCATACCTTTTTTTGCCTGTAATGTAAAAACAGAATCGCCCCCAGGGATTTTCTGAAGAAAAACTTAGAAATGTTCATTAAGCCCTCAAATACACCAACAAAGAGCACCACAGAAAACCAAGAAAATAAATGTTCAGTTTTCATCCAGGACTTTGACTGGCATGCAGCAAAGGAGGCATATAACATACATTCAGCCACCTGAAAAAAAGACAATATTGAGCCATGGCTCATTGATTTATTTGCCGGCACTGAATGAGGCAAGGTTACCAGGGGAAAGGAAAAACTATGTCTTGTATCATAATGTATATAATACCTAAGAGGACTGAATTGCTATTACATATTTAATCTGGCATTTCCTAGCTTTTGAAGGTAGAATTTTGCAGCCTGAATTATAATCCTTTCCTGTATCTCATTCAGTAAGCAATAAATACACAGGAGAAGATTTGAATTGGAGCTCTTGGGATTTCAGGTCTGAAAGGAAGGGAGGTAGATGGGATTTCCTCTAAAGCTTTGATATTCCAAAGTCAAATGACGGATATAAAACCAGCAAATATAAATGTAGAGGCGGACAGATCTGCCCTTGGAGCTTAGGCTTTTTATTATGCCTGCATAATGGTTAGCACAAAGTAGCCCTGGCCTTTAAGCACTGCTACAATACAAATAAATAATAAACATTTGAAGAATAAATACTACCTTGACGTGTTACTTACTGTTAGAGTTCATTTTATGTGTGGTTTAATTCTTCTGTCTGGGTCTTCTCTTTCTTCTGGAGCTTGCTGTTGTGTTTGTTTATCCCAGGCAAGAGGGACCCTATATGAAAATATGCAACAGCTGAGCATTTGCAAAAGAATATTGCAAACAGAGCACTAGTCCTGAGCAGAGTCATTCACATTCGCACATGAATCATTTGGCTCACTAGCTGGCTGGGTATTCCCTGTGAATGAGGGTAAGTTGCTCTGCAGAATTTACTCTTGGCCAGCTC
This sequence comes from Buteo buteo, assembly GCF_964188355.1. Lineage (NCBI taxonomy): Eukaryota > Metazoa > Chordata > Aves > Accipitriformes > Accipitridae > Buteo > Buteo buteo. The sequence goes on along the minus strand of NC_134171.1, from coordinate 30,026,472 downwards.
TTCTTGGCATGTGCACCTCTACAAAGTAGGAATGAGGTTAGCCAAGGTATCTATGTATGGCATTACTAGAAGGGTAATAAAACAGAATATAGATGAGTTAGCGGCTCATTTATTTTAACATGTAAATATTTTAATGCATATGGAAGAGCACTTCAGTTTGAATTTCTAATACCATGTTATCCTGGACTGCTTTATGACCACCATATTCATTTTGTTGCTTAAGGGGTTTTGGCCCAGAAGTCATTTTGGTTTTAGTGTTGCTATTTATACATACAAACCTGCAAAGCATAATTCATGCTGAAACCAGTGAGACCATGCTTGTGGATTCAAGTCTCGTGTATTTCATATCATGTTGCTAAACTGAAGATAAGAAAAGATTTTAGGGTAGAAAGGAATGAGGAGGGAGGATGAGTTCCTCTTTTTTCATGTTACGAAACAGATAAGAATCTCACCATTTAAAAAGTAAAGCAAATCATCGAGGCAAAATATGAAGCTGTCTTGCAACATGCTGAAGCTTGTTTGGAAATGCTGCTAAAATACAAATACTGAAGGCTTAAGTGATCCCATTGTTTGCTTGTTTTTACTGAAATGACAGAAAATTGAAAAGCTGATGCATAAATACATAATCGTATTATGTAGACTGTACTGATGAAAACCTCATCCTAGTAGGAAAATGGGAGGTATTTTTCCTTTTTCACTGCCACAACTGAGGTGGATCAGTTTATTTTAAGGTGGGGGACAGATGAAAGTACTTTTACTTTTCTTGCCCCAGTACTGTTTTGTGTATGGGATTTATACTCCTTTCACCATGCCTGGGTAAACCGGCAGCAAAGCTCTAATTGTCTCTTGCAAAAGGTGACAAACGCTAGGAGCATCGCCGTCCCCACATGCAACGCCCAAGCGTGATATTGGACAGCAAGAAAGGAGCGAGACTCTTGGCCAGTGAACACCAGTTTGAGTGGTGAATGCAAGCCAGGGCTGTAACACGCTATTTTTTCATGGTGCTGTAACATGCTTCAGATGTGTCTCCCCAGGAAGGCTCCAGCGGCCAGCACACACCTGGGATTCACAACCGGGTTGGCATAGCTCTGCCTGCAAACGTGCCAAGCCCATGGCTGCGGGGGCTCCAGGCTGAGTACAAACACAGAGGACGGGAGGGAGGTACAACATTACCTGGGTACTTCACTTTAAATGCTATCGCATACTGAAAAAAATACTTCCTTAAGGCAGTATTTCATTCAACATCGGCTGCAAGGGTTCTGTTTATAGGCAGATTTCCATTATTGCTCTCTGTTTTCACATATTATTTAAAAGCCTCCCAAATTCTCCTTTGGGGAATGATCCTTTCCATGTTTGGTCCCAGTCCAGGGATGAACTGTGCACGGTATGTGGAAATTGTTGGAAAATTCCCTTCAGCTATTTTTGAGGTATAGCAGCATGAAACAGAGCCCCCCTGCTCTTCACATCCACATATACACTTTTTTCAGTTTGAGGAATTTTATTTTAATTCCATTCCCCTCCCCTCAATTGGTGGGTGTCTGCCATTGAAAAAAAACACCAAAACATTAGTCTCTCACCAAGTGCCCCAAGGATTTCTCATAGCAAAGCCAAGCTAAGATAACAGGGAGTGCAATGGAACAATCTCTGTATCGGTTGTCTTTAATAAAAACTGAAGATTTACACATGATAGCAAAAAAAGAAAGCAAACAAAACACAGTTCTTTAAGTTTCCACTATAAAGTCTGTGTGAATCTTCTTCTGTTTAAGAAACACCATTTTTTAATTGTTCTCTGCTGGCTTAGTTTGAGTTTTGCTGTGACTGATAAAAAGGAAATGTCCCAGAAATGTTTTTTCCTTAACTAGAATTTAACTGAGAAAGAAATGAAGTGTGTACCTTTTTTTCCCCCACCTTCCTTTTGTTCCTTTGTTTACCGACAATGTTCGCCTTTAATGTTCAACAGCTTTAGAGTGATGGGAAGACGCTAGTTTGATGGCACCTTAAAATAAGGCACACCTGTGAAAGCAGATCACTGGTCCCAAATCAGCTCCTCAAGCTCACATACATAAGTGTAAAACTGGAATTTCTCTAGATTCACACCAGTGACTCAGAGATCAGCATCTGGCCTAAAAGATTTAAGCTGTTACATTTTTGGAGCTTGATGCTGATGCTGGCTGCAGTTTGGTTTAATTTAACGTAAAAAGATACTGTTTCAACAGCTGGAGAATCAACTCCAGACAAAGCATACATGATGTTATAATAGCCCTCCATTATATAGTGGAAATCAGTTGTAATGCTGTTCTGGAGGTGAAAACCCACTTTTCATAGAGTCTTGGCTCTGAGACCCAGCCTTCCACTTTCTCTATTTCAAAATCAAGCAGAGCCAACAAAAGTGCCAACATCCTTCGATGTCACCCAGATGGGCAATTAAGGGGAAGGCTGATCCTAAGGCCACCGTGGAGGAGTCCAGGATGGAGAAAGCCAGATGAGACTCATGGACGGCTGGAAAAGCCTTGCCCTTTGGGTGTTATTGGGAAATGCAGGCGCCCAAGAATTGACTGTCTAATTCCACCACGGGGATCTGATAGGATGAAGCTATTTTATCATATATTTTCATATATTTTATCAAATATATGAAAAATTAATTGCCGCCTAATAAGAGAGAGCAAGGTCAATAGCTATTCGTCTTCATTTCCTTTCTGTAGCATTCATGCTCATTAGTTAGCTTCTAAATCTTCTTCTCCTTTCAGATTTGTTTACAGCAGCAGAGAGACAGTAAAATGCTAGAGCCGGCATACTAAAATCATGCCTGCCAAAAGCACTCTCGCGCTAATAACACACACATTTTCAGTCATGTATTTGTTTTGCCAGGTCCTTAACTCTTGAATTGCGTCCAAAAAGACAGTGGAAACGTTGAAGATGTGTCAGGTCTCACCATATGGTGAAAGACCTGGATTCTGTATCGTGGTTTATCAAAGCTGAAACCTCACAGAGGGTACTGTTTCTTTTCATGTATCCATTTGTTTTCAATGTCATTGTTTAAAATAAAAGAGGAAAACCCCTTACTTTGCACTAGATATGTCAGAACATGTTGTATTTCTGTGCCTGGATACTCCTCCTCTTTTCCACAAACAGATTTATGAAAGGTAATTTCGTGGAGTTTTCTAAACAGCCATGGACAGCTGGAAAAAATAGCAATAACCCTAAACCACCTCTCTTGATCTTCAGCCACAGATACCATTGCTATCTATCTATCAAATCCACACATGCTCATAATCTTTCTGTTTGTATCTAACTGGGAACCAAAGAAGAATATTTTCTGCATGGAGTTCAGACGCGGTCTGAAACTGATGGTAGAAAGGAATTACAGGAAGTGCTGATGTAGATTAAATCCTGCCATTTGGACTGTTCCGTGCCTTCAGGAGGACAGGGAAGATCTTGTTTGTGATCCTCTGGGCTGCCTGTTCCTGCCAGCAAGGTGTGTGCCTGTCTCGTGGGACATCTTGCACCGTAGCTTGAGGAGCATTACTGAGTAGCACCCCAACTAATAAAAGCCAATAGCATTGCCCAAGTCAGTTGTGGGGTTACTGAGAGTGTGGGAGTTGAGGAGGCAAATCCAGAGCAGAAGTGAAGGATGGTGTTGGCAAGGAAGCAATGCAAGGACGACAACAGGCAGCAGCTGGAGCTGGCAGGAGAGAACATAGGCAGTGGGAAGCAAGGGGAAAGACAAGAGAAGGCAGCAGCAAGGAAAGTCAGGCTGCAAAAGCTGTCGGCAACTATGTCATTAGTTTGATTTTCTGCATGGTTCAGGCCAACATGTCTGCCAGTCATCCCTGCACCTGGTCCTACGCACTGCTGGTAATGTGCAACAGTTGGAAAGACATTAATTCCTGACTTCTAGACACCCAGAAATAAGGATCCATCATATGAATGTTGCTATTAAAAACGTGCACTGTATTTCCAGCATAATTTTGTCTGGGTTTGGATTCCAGAGCTGAAATCTCCTTCTGCTGTTATAAATCTTGAGTCATCTATTCTCAGAAAAAATAATTTCCTTACATAAGTATTTTGAGACCCAGATAGAGATCTGTTAACTTTTTCTTCAGTTTCTCACTATATGGAAAATTTTCCAGATTGAATAATTCCTGCAATTTTCTTCAAAAAAAACTCCAATTTGACAATGTTCTTTTTGAAAAGTGTGGACTCCAGAAGAACTCAAATTTGCTAAAACAGAAAAATAGTAGAACCAATTGTGCCCTAAAATATCCTGAGTTTGGCCTAAAAGCCCAATACCCAGCACACGCCTAAGTACTAAGCTTGTAGAAGGGTACTGGAGTACAGACTTATCTCTGACTGTCACTCTATTTGTACATAAGGAATCAGCTCTTGGTGGGATTAAAGGTCTCATTTGAAAGAGATGTTTTGAATCTTTCATCATCTCTTTGTTTTGCTCTTTCCAATCAAAGATGTGATTCTTATATAAGCAAATGAATGCCAGGATTGCTTTGGTCTCAAATAAGAAACCTAAGCCTGCTGAAACTTTCAAACTGAAACAAAGAAAGAATCAACTAAATCTACTCGGATGAAAGTCTTGGATGCTAGGCTAGTCCAAAGAAAAATCTGATTATTAACAGACTGACTTTTCTATTTTGAGGAAGCGAAGAAGTCTTAATTTTAGTGATTGCTCTATGCTCTTTGTACATAGAATACAGACTTTCTTTTCAGATTACTAATTTGTCTTAGTGCTGCAACAGAATGCTTTTTGTATATCTTTTCTTTGAAAGGATCTCACATTTTGCTAATTTTTTACTATAGAAAACTTTTAAAACTTGAGAATGTTTCAACAAAAGACTGCAGTGAGCTTTAGACAAGACTTCCCTTCATTCCTTACTTGTCTTCACTCATGACTATTCCTAGAGTGAGCTGACTATTTTGTATCCATATTTTAAAAGTTAACAGGACAGTGCCATGTGCAGGTTACTCCCTGCTTACCCCAGCAATGAACTTTGCAAAAATTACCTATACACAACAGTCACATTATTTAATTCACAACTGGAATGAATACAGATAGTGCAGTGACTAAAGTGTTATCCAAATAAACAAGGAAAAGAGTTATCAACTACTGAATATGCTTTTCATGTGGGCAAATAGACTGTCAGTTGGGCTGGAAATTGGCTGAACTTCCAGGCTTAAGAGGTAGTGATCAATGGCATGGTGGCTGATTGGCAGCTGGGAATAAGCAGAGTCCCCCTCAGGTCAACACTGGGGTTGATATTGTTCAGTGGCTTCTTCAACAACTTTGATAATGAGACCGAATCCACCCCCAGCAAATTTCCAGACAATATTAAACTTAACATTATGAACAATAGCATTTCAATCCAGAAGGACATTGAGAAATGTGGGTATTAGGAAACGCTACCAAGTTCAACAAAAAGTTCTGCACCTGGATCAAGATAGTCCTTCACATCAACACAGGCTGTGAACAAAGTGGCTGTGGAGCAGCCCAGCTGAAAACAACCTGGGCACTGCGGTGAATGCCATGTTGAATATGCACCAACAGTGTAAAGCAAACCTCATACTGGGCTAAATGAAGGAGACTATGGCAAACAGATGGAGGTAAATTATTATTCCTCTCCCTACTTGGCACTGGTCAGGCTGCACTTGGTATACTGTGGCCAGTCTGGGGACTCCCGGTTCAAAAGGGATACTGCAAAACTGAGGGAGAAAACAGCAGAAGGCTAACCAGGATGGTCACGGGCCAAGACTGCAGGTTTTACAGGGACAGGTCAGGGAATCTGGCTTGTTGAGCCTGGAAGACTAAAAGGGAATCTAACAGTACCATACTACTACTTGAAGGGGAGTTATAAAGATGAGAGAGTCAAATTCTTCTTCATAGTGGCAGATGGTGTAAGAAGAGTGACATACTGCACCTTGGGAGGTTCGGGCTGGACCTTAGAGGTTTTTTTAGAATCACAGAATCATAGAATCATTTAGGTTGGAAAAGACCCTTAAGATCATCGAGTCCAGCCGTAAACCTAACACTGCCAAGTCCACCACTAAACCGTGTCCCTAAGCACCACATCTACACGTCTTTTAAATACCTCCAGGGATGGTGACTCAACAACTTCCCTGGGAAGCCTGTTCCAATGCTTGATAACCCTTTCAGTGAAGAAATTTTTCCTAATATCCAATCTAAACCTCCCCTGCCGCAACTTGAGGCTGTTTCCTCTTGTCCTATGGCTTGTTACTTGGGAGAAGAGACTGACACCCATCTTGTTACAACCTCCTTTCAGGTAGTTGTAGAGAGCGATAAGGTCTCCCCTCAGCCTCCTTTTCTCCAGGCTAAACAGCCCCAGCTCCCTCAGCCGCTCCTCATAAGACTTGTTCTCTAGACCCTTCACCAGCTCCGTTGCCCTTCTCTGGACACACTCCAGCACCTCAATGTCTTTCCTGTAGTGAGGGGCCCAAAAATGAACACAGGACTTGAGGTGCAGCCTCACCAGTGCCCAGTACAGGGGGACAATCACCTCCCTGCTCCCACTGGCCACACTATTTCTGATACAAGCCAGGGTGCTATTGGCCTTCTCGGCCACCTGCGCACACTGCCAGCTCATATTCAGCCGGCTGTCAACCAGCACCCCCAGGTCCTTTTCCACCAGGCAGTTTTCCAGCCACTCTTCCCCAAGCCTGTAGCATTGCATGAGGTTGTTGCATGGGGCTCAGCCATCCAGTCAGTTTTTTACCCCGTGAAGTGTACACCCATCCAAGCCACGAGCAGCCAGTTTCTCCAGGAGAATGCTGTGGCAAATGGTGTCAAAGGCTTTACTAAAGTCTAGGTAGACAACATCCACAGCTTTTCCCTCATTCACTAAGCGGGTCACCTTGTCATAGAAGGAGATCAGGTTAGTTACGCAGGACCTACCGTTCATAAACCCATGCTCACTGGGCCTGATCCCCTGGTTGTCCTGTACGTGCTGTGTGATGGCACTCAAGATGATCTGCTCCATAACCTTCCCTGGCACCAAGGTCAGGCTGACAGCCCTGTAGTTTCCTGGATCCTCCTTTTGGCCCTTCTTGTAGATGGGTGTCATATTCACTAATCTGCAGTCAACTGGGACCTACCTGGTTAGCCAGGATGGCTGATAAATGATGGAAAGTGGCTTAGTTAGCACTTTCGCCAGCTCCCTCAGTACCCTTGGGTGGACCCCATCTGCCCCCATAGACTTGTTTGTGTCTAAGTGGTGTAGCAGGTTGCTAACCATTTCGCTTTGGATTATGAGGGCTTCATTCTGCTGCCCTTCCCTGTTTTCCAGCTCAAGGGGCTTGGTACCCAGAGAACAACTGGTCTTACTATTAAAGACTGAAGCTAAGAAGGCATGAAGTACCTCAGCCTTTTCCTCATCCTTTGTCACTATGTTTCCCCCCACATCCAATAAAGGATGGAGATTCTCCTTAGCCCTCCTTTTGTTGCTAATGTATTTATAGAAACATTTTTTATTGTCTTTTATGGCAGTAGGCAGATTAAGTGCTAGCTGGGCTTTGGCCCTTCTAATTTTCTCCCAGCACAACCTCATGACATTCTTGTAGTCCTCCTGAGTTGTCTGCCCCTTATTCCAAAGGTCATAAATTCTCATTTTTTTTTCCTGCATTCCAGCTAAAGCTCTCTGTTCAGCCAGGCTGGTCTTCTTCTCTGCTGGCTTGTCTTTTGGCACATGGGGATGCCCTGCTCCTGCACCTTTAAGATTTCTTTCTTGAAGAATCTCCAACCTTCCTGGATTCCTTTGCCTTTCAGAAATGCCTCCCAAGGGACTCTGTCAACCAGGCTCCTAAACAGGCCAAAGTCTTCCCTCCAGAAGTCTAAGGTAGCCATTCTGCTGACCCTCCTCCTTACTTCTCCAAGAATCGAAACCTCTTATCATTTTGTGATCATTATGCCCAAGATGGCCTCCAACCGTCACATCACCCATAAGTCCCTCTCTGTTCACAAACAGCAGGTGTGCCTTCCCTGGTTGGCTCCCTCACCAGCTGTGTCAAGAAGTTATCTTCCACACACTCTAGGAACCTCCTGGACTGTTTCCTCTCCACTGTATTGTATTTCCAGCAGATGTCTCATAAGTTGAAGTCCCCCATGAGAACAAGATCTAGCGATTGTGAGACTTCTCCCAGCTGCTTATAGAATATTTCATCTGCCTCTTCATCCTGGTTGGGTGGTCTATAACAGACTCCCACCATAATATTTGCCTTGTTGGCCTTCCCCCTGATTCTTACCCATAAACACCCAACCCTGTCATCACCATCATCAAGCTCTAGACAGTCAAAACACTCCCTGACACACAGGGCTACGCCACCACCTCTCCTTCCTTGCCTATCCCTTCTGAAGAGTTTATAGGCATCCATTGCAGCACTCCAGTTGTGCCAGTCATCCCACCATGTTTCCATGACTGCAACTATATCACAGTTTTCCTGCTGCACAATGGCTCTGGGTTCCTCCTGCTTGTTGCCCATGCTGCATGCTTTGGTGTAGATGCACTTCAGTTGGACTATTGATCCCGCTACCTTTTGGGGGGGAGAAGCTCTAATTCCTACATGACCATTCTCAGACACTTCTATGGTTTCTAACACATCAATAACCCTGTGTCTTCGCTGTCGCATGGGTCTCCATCCCCTACCTCCACTGAGATGGCAGACCAAAGGACCTTGCTAACACACCTTCTCTCAAAAGTTGGCATGCCACCCCCAGGCTTATCCCTAGCAAGCCTGGTTTTATCCCTTTCCCCTTCAAATCTAGTTTAAAGCTCTTTCGGTGAGCCCTATTAACTCCTGTGCAAAGTTCCTTTTCCCCCTTTGAGACAGGTGTACCCTATCTGTTGCCAGCAGGCCTGGTGTCATGTAAACCTACCTATGATCAAAAAATCCAAAACTCTGCCAGCGACACCAGGCTCAGAGCCAGGTATTGAACTGCTGACTCTTCCTATTTCTTCCCTCATAACTACCTGCAACTGGAAGGATAGAGGAGAACACTACTTGTGCACTTGATCCCTTAACTAGTTGTCCCAAGATCCCGAAGTCTCTCTTGATTGCCCTCACACTTCTTGTTGCAACTTCATCGCTGCCTACCTGAAAAATCAATAATGGATAGTAATCTGAGGGCCATACCAGGGTAGGAAGATTTCTCTTCACATCTTTAACATGGGCACCAGGGAGGCAACAGACTTCCCTAAGAAGTGGGTCTGGTCTGCGTATTGGGCCTTCTGTTCCCCTCAAGAGAGAGTCTCCTATGACAATGACCCATCTGTTTCTTCTTTATGGAATCATTTTTGACACAGGGTGTAGACCTACTTAACCTCAGTAACACCTCCAAGCTAGATGAACCATCATCCTTGTCATTGTTCGGTTCCACTTGCAGAGCCTCATACCTATTACGCAAGGGCAGCTGGGAAGGTGGGTAATCACAGAGGAGACGTGCCTGCTGCGCCAGGCAGGAACTTAGGAGAAGGTTCACCAGGAGGAGGGCAGTGCAGCACTGGAAAAGACTGCCCAGGGAGGCTGAGGATTCTCTACCCTTGACAGTTTTCAAGGCTCAGTAGACAAACCTGTGGCTGACCCGCTTTGACTTCAGCAATTGTCCTGCTGCAAGTAGGAGGTTGGACTGGAGACCTCCAGAAGAAGTTCTAACCAGCACTTCCATGATTCCATAATTCATTGGATAAACTTCAGGAGCCACCTATGAGAAGCAGTGCTCATGAGAAGCGATATGTTAGACCTAGATATCATTTCCTCAAACTACTCGTACTCAGGCAATTTATACAACTTTGCAATGAATGAAAAAGAAGTATGGTAATGCTTAAATGCACGAAGTACATTTCTTCAAACTTCTAAGCTTCAACAGCTTTGAGGAAGAGCATCAAGTTTATAACTAGATGAAGCACAGAGACTGTAACCAGAAGAAGATGAAAGGATCTTTGTTCTCTGGTACAGCCTCAAGTGCTATGCTTCTAATGTTTCTCAATGCTGCTAAGAAACACTGATTTCTCATCAACAGTTTCATTAGCACTTGGGGTGAAATCTCTCTGAATCAGGGTGAACACTGCTCTTATAACCCTCAGCTGTAAGAAACGGTTAAATTCATAATGGGACCAGATAGCTGAAACTACCATAGCTTTCCTTCCAACCACCAGCACACGTCACTGTCCAAAACAAGGGCACCTGCAAGACACATGGGTGGAAGGGTTTTACTGGCTATTGTTTTGTGATCAGTTGGGTGTCTATGAGAGAGAGACAAAAAGATCAAAGGAGGGGACAGATGGTGGCAAGGAAAAAGCCAACAACACAGACATAACAAGGGCCAGGAATGTGCCTCCAAGAAAAGCTAAGGGAAAAGGGAAAAAGAGCTTTTATACTAAGTGTTTAATGGAAAATAGACTTGAGCTGTAAACAGAGGCCATGCCTTTTCTGCAATTCTTGCTGTGTGAAGAAAAAGAGGGCTTTGTACTTTCTTTGCAATTAAATGGGATTGCAACAGAGAAACCTCATTTCAGAAAACATTAATTTCTCTTCCTAGCTGGAACAATTCTTATGATGCAGGGTTTTAATTTAGATATTTACCCAGCTCACATAAGTTTATACCCAGTCACCTAGGAAAGTGATAGTATTGCTCTATTTACCCCTAAAACAGTGCACCCAGCCCAGCAGTCAGTCAGTTATGTTTCTAACATGCCTATTGCTGTAAAACTGGAAGAGCCTGTTCAGGAAGGTTTCAGACAAGCTAATGAAATGGTCAGGTAATGGGGCAGGAATCAACAATGCAGGGCAGAGGACTGGTGGGTACATTTTTGAGTGGCTTCTTTTTCATCTTGTGCTTGTCCTGGTTTTGTCAGTGTGTCCTGAGGAAATGCTGGCACTGTCAGACCTGAAAAATGGCTGAGCCCCCTTGCCATAATACTGACAGTCTGACTTTTTGCAATGAAAGTGAAAATGGTGCTCTCTTCCTATTTGGAAGTTAACTAAACTGGGGAAATTTTCTATTTCCTCATTTATACACCTTCTACTCTACTAAACGTCCATGGAATACAGCTAATGAGATGAGAATTTGAAGGAATTTGTAGATGGCAAGACATATACATATACATACATGTCGTTAGTGTACACACACTGCACAGAAAGGATGGCATGCTAACAAGATAAGCAGGTTATTACACCTTTTGTTTTCCTCTTGCAGTTCAGCACTTCCTATGCTTGCCTTATTTCCTGCATGCTGTTCAAAATCTGCTCTGAAAACAGTATCCCTCATTTCCATATGGGGTTTCCTTTGAGCACACATCTCCCTCGTAACGGAGAGCTTCACAGCAAACTTCCTGCACAGTATCACTTCGAAACGAGGAGGCTTGGCAGTATCCCTTCACGCTGAAAGCTGGTGGGTCCCAGGAAGATTAAGGCCAAACATAACCATGGTGGCCACAATTTTAAATTTCCCAAATCAGATTTTTGGAATACTACTTTGTGTTTGGAACATAGCTCCCACTGACTTCAGCTGCAGCTGTGAAAGTTCAGCACTCCTACAAGTCCTGCACCAAGAATAAAAGCAATGTGAAATTATTGACAGCTTCTGAAAAGATTGGCTCGAGTGACTCAGCTATCATCACATGGGAGCTGTGTGACAGAAAATGGGACAGTATCCAATTCTCCAGGGTAGAACATCACTCCCTTGCCATATGCTCTCTTCTCAAATTCTGTCTTGTTCTGTACTTCCTATTCCTGGGGCCAGTGAAGTGGGAAGGTGTATTATAGTGTCTTTAACTGTATAACCATGATAAGTTCCAGAAACTTTCCATACTGTAGCTTGTCATGAAAGACAACCTGCATATATACAAGAAGTACCAAAGTTTTCAGCCTTGATAATATTTTCTTCAGTTGGTATGTATTTTGCTTGTTTTTCAAAAAGAGGAACAAATTCCTTTGTGTGACATTGTGTTGCCATTCACAAGGGCAACCAGGAGGTAAACGGGGGCTTTAAATGTGCTGCACAGATCTCTGTTGTTTGGCTAATGGCATGACAGAAAATGGTGATAGGTGTCAGAGACCACTACCAGGGAGCTGGGACACACACCTTGACTGCCTGGCTCATTCCTCCACCAGCCTGTTCTTAATTCTCTCAGCATTGTTGGGTCCTTATCCTCATCTTTTCCCTCAGCCACTCCCATTTCTCCTTGTATTGATATAGTACCCTTGGGAGATCTACAGCCACTCAGCCAGTCATAGTTTCTCCCCTCAAGTTCCTTGTGGGGTTTGATTTGAAACTCCTCACTTTTCCTTTAGAAAATCCTTAGACAACAAAAGAATCTTTTGTTCCATTGCTTCATTCTTAGCAACATCTAAATGTTCCAGAAAATTTCCAGGAGAAATCAGTCCAAAGCAGACCCTTAACATTGGAATGGTAAATGTTTCACAAAATTATAAGTGACTGAAAACCAGGAAATGTTTTAGGAGACAAGAATAGGTCTATCTCAAATATGAATAAAAGTTGATTGTATAAAAACTTGCATTTTATCTCCAACGGTTTAAATGCCCTGCACTAATAATAGTTATGTTAAGATGAGGCATTAAAAAAAACCCACCAAACCACAAGATAAAGCATTAAACACTGTATTAAAATTCTCACCCAAGGGTATTAATAATTTAGCCTTAAAACTGGGGTATTAGTTGCCTACAAATATCACCTTCTGCTTTACCTCCTGCCACACAGCCCCGAAACATGAGCTGGACTTGCAAAACAAAAAGACACCTCTACAGAGTAGCCCTCTCTACTTCAGACAGTTGCTTCCAGACACCTTATGGAAAAACACCCAATAATCTCACTTCCCTGAGCTGCAAAGAAAGAGAGGAAGGAACAGCACTGACAGCTATTTCAACTGCCTCATCAAAGACGGCTAATCAATCCCCAGCATTTGCAGGGGTTTCTGGCCCTGCTCCTATACAAAAGAAGGCAAGGAAGGAAAGCAGCCAGTTTCTACATGTTACAGTCCCTGTGGGTTAATGCACTTCTGAGAAGGGAGATACTTGGGAGAACTTGCCCTGCAAGTGGGATACAGGGGACATGATGAATGCCACTTAAAATACCAGCTCAGCAGTCCCTAAATGCTGAGTGCTGCGGTCAGTCTTTATCTGGTGACGTTCTGTAAAATGCTGTTGATTTTAGGCAAAGTGGAAGGCACCCTTGCTGTTTGCCTGCTGGTAGGCTTTCATTTGTCACCTGTGGTAGACACGCAAGGTCTGACATTGCACGGCCACATTTCTTGATGTAGACACCATTCCTTTCCCCTCGCCCCCAACCCACTGTTTTCATTTTGCTTTTGTTTCTTTTCTTTCAGGCTGACGAGAAGCTATCTAAGAGATGTTTGTTTTGGGAAAAGAAGAAAGACGACTACTCTGGAATTGTTAAAAAAATGCAATGCAGGTTTCAACAAAGAGCGGCTTTAAAGAAAGCTAAAGAGCTCTATAGAGGGTTTGTTGTTTTTTTTTTTTTTAGAAAACAAAGTTGATGGAAACAGATGGAGACTATAACTTGAAAAATCAAGAAAGTAAGATGAATAAAACTTCTTGTTTTCCTCTCCTACCCCAACTTGTAGGGGACAGGGATGGGGGGTAACCTCTTCAACCCCTTTTCAAAACAGATGTTGGATTCCCAAAGAGTTCAGGTTTGGACTATTTATTTTTGAAGCAAAAATATCAACTATTCTTTTGTACAGCGCTCTAGGGTCTTCAGCTCAGCTACAGCTTGTCGCACGTAAATAAACGTGGCAGATTCCACTACTTAACTCTGATTAGCACAAAAAACTGATGTTAGTAAACCTTAATCTTTACGGCTGATACATACCATTGTTTTCAACTCCCTGCCTCAGCAGAGCTTTGTTAGCTCAGTATCATGCAATTAGCTCCTGTTATACTACTCACCGGTGCCACAATTCATTGAATGTGAAAATGCAGTCATGAAATTCCGCTAGTGAAATCTCTTACTGCAGGTAATAGAACTTCATTCTGCATCGTTTCCCCGCCTGTTTTCAGTTATCCCTTTGGGTGCACAAGCTGAGACACTTCAAGGCTTATAAAGATTAAAAAGTATTGAAATGTCTTAGATCAAGCACCCAAAATTTAGGTTTTATTACTTTTGGTTTTATATTGGCTTAAACACCGGTGCACCACAGCTAAGAGGTGCTATGGAATAAAATTGTCTTGGCTGCTTTTTCAGCACGTTCCACTGCTATAAGACCAGTGAGAACATCACTAAACCCCTTCTAAAATGGCAACATAGAAATCCATAAAAATGAGTAGAACCAGAAGATCTCATTTCTATTCCTAGCAATGCTGTTGACCTCTGAGATCCTGGCCAAGTGACTCAACTCCTCCACAACCATACTTCCTGCAGCCCTGAAGGGGAAATACTGACCCTTCAGTAAGACATTTTGAGATTCCTGCCCTAAAGCTTCAGTTTTGTCACAAACATGGAGCAGAGGCCTAGAGTCAGCAGGAAAACAATGAGAGCCCCTTCTCTCAGTTCAAAGATCTCAAATATTCAGCTTCTACTGCAGGAAGCTGTAACCATTTTATAAGGCAGACCTACTGTATTATTATGGTTTATATGGCTTAATCACTGAATTTAGTAATTTAATTTTTGATGCGTTTTTTAAATTAATTTCCAATTATACTGTGAATGCTCCAAATGAAGATGGTTCAGGACTTCTAAGTTATTCTATGATGAGAAGATTTTTGCTGGTTTTTTTCTCAGGATATCTACATCAGCTCTATCCCTATTTCTGTAACCCTGTTACTGAATCCTCACTTTGGCAATTAGCGTGTTTATTATGCATCACCCCAGCATTACATTTTATTTGTAAGGCCAGGCATGTGTTCAGAGTAAGGAGCAGCTATGAAAGATTAATTCTAAAATAGAATTAGAATACACTTACCATCACGTAGAGATTGTGTCCAGATACAAGACTTCACAGTAGTTGTGTGCAATCTCACATTGTGAGGTTCTTCTCTTCACTACCTCCCCCAGGAAACACCTGGAGCTCAAAAAATACGCTGACTTTTTAGTGTACAAGATATTAGTTTAAATTACACCTAAAATTTTAAACAAAGCTTTCTTAAAACCCACATGTGTATAAGCTGCTCAAGCTGCAAAACATGCAAAAGAAATTTATAAATTCCTGGCAATACAGTGACTGGGGTAGCAACCACAAGAACCAAGCACATCTGAACATTGAGCATATGTGATAGAGCAAAGGCATGTAGACCTGTAGCCCCAATCTGTAATCAGAAAAAGGTAAAAACAGTACAAGCTGAGGACCCATTCCTTGTGTTTTGCCAGTATCCACTGAATAAGCATTGATTTTCTTTTTTGTTGTCAGGGATGTCTTCTAGTTTAACTCTGAAGATCTAAATCCTCATGCATACTTATAGCTGAAAATCTATGCTTGTTATCTGGGCCCTCGGGTCCTAAAATGTTTTACTTGAGGCCCAAAGCCAGACAAATTTTATCCTTATTTCATTGAGCCATATATTCTGGCTCACTATTTTTTCCCCTTGTGTCCAGAGCTCAGCTGGTCTCAGCTCTGGAAATGACTGGGCTTTTTTGTTTGTCAGCTGCCAGACATCATTGATTGTGTACGAATTCCATTTTTCACAAGAAAGAGTATTTTAAGAATAAACCTCTCACTCATGTTGTTTATTGTGATATGTACTGAGAGGAGTGAAGGAAATGCCAAAGCAGTGTCTCTCACCTTCATGCATTTAAATCCTCTTTTGTACCTATAGCAGATGACAGGAGCTGCTCTTTGCCATCTCCTTTCTGTAAGATCAAGTGCGCATGAGATATCTCTGACTCATGGCAATATGGGACCAAAGCCAGTTATTTTGGGGCCCATGGCACTCACCAAAGCTGCTCCCTGTGGCTGGAGGCACCAGCAGACCTGGACACGTGCCGTTTGGGTCAGGAAGCCTTGTTGGCATCAATGATCCCTCTACTTCCCTGCAAGCACATGGATCTCACCATCTTTCTCCAGCTGAGGACTTGGCTCTGAGTCACTCTTCCCTCTAAGGAAAAAGCAAGTGGTTTCATTTACAATTTGGGGTTTCTGGGCTGCAAAAGACCCCTGCCCCTCCTGCTCTGGTCGGGGACCTGCCACCAGACAAGAGGCCATCACTAATGGTCAACCCTGTTGCACTCGCCTTATGTGCATTTGCAAACAAGGAGCAGACACAGATTACAAACACCTTAATGTATTTCTGTACCTTCAGACTTACTTATTTCACACAGGCATGAGCCAACATGGATTAACCAGAGCATGGGGCGCAGCAGAGGTTTAGGTCCATGCCTCTACCCCAAAACACTAGCCAGAGCAAAATGCCCACTTACATTTCATTATGCGGCTGCAGCCATGCAGCTCTTCCCCAGCCACATCAGGGCTGCCAGGGTGCTCTCAGCCTTACTGTGCATCACTGAATTATTCCTGCTGCTCTCAGAGCCTTCAGGATACTTGAAGCTGTGCAATGGTAGAGTAGCAGCTTGAATTGTTCTCTTTGCATTTAATTTTATGCAAAAATTTGGACTGGGGCCAATAGTATCATTGGAGCCAGCTGAAGATTTCATATAAAAATTAAATTAGAGTATTATTAGAGTACCATGCACATTAGGCACACTTGCCCAATGGTGCTTTTCCACTCTCCTTGAAACAAAAGAAGAAAATGCCACACTCATATCAGGTAGAGAAGGCAGCCACTGCTTTTAGTACCGCAGCAAAATGTTGATTCCAACAGCACAGGGTATTTTATCTCCTGGTGTAGCTCAGAAATGTTGTTTCCCTGACTGTTTAATCAGTCACACTGAGCACGGCACCATATGCAACATTTCCCAGAAAGTGCACCAGTGTTGCCCTCCACATTGTCAATAAGAAGTCTTTCCTGAGACAGCATTATTATGGGACTGATGGGCTCTCCTCTAATCACAGCCAGAGCTAATGAGGTAGCAGCCTGGGGCCTCACTAAAAGGCCAGTGTGTGACACGTCTGCTCACTGGACTATATTCACTTACAAATAGGCTGGATTTTGCTCTAATTTAAGTCCATTCATCTGGCTTTGAGCAAGAAAGTTAAACAGTTTATCACCCAGTGCCATTCTAGGAATACCACAAATATCTAAAGAAATAAATTGGGAAGGAGGTTTCTGACTCATTAGGAACTTGCATTCTTGGGTAAGTAAAATTCGCAGAAATCTCATTGTGTTGCCGTATGTTTATTTCTCCAAAGTCATCACTTCAGGGATTTGTTTTGGGGGAAGTTCACTTTCAACTGACACTCAACAGGGTCAGTCCATGAGGGAGAGCTATAAACAAGTCAAAGATTTTCAATTATTTTTTACAAACAAAGAATACATCAGATAGGACCTTATTTCCCTAAGGAAGGGTATAGGCTTATAAGCCTAAAGAGAAAATGCAAATACTTGGGGAAATGAATTGAAAGATTCCTGTCTGTGTGTCACAGCCAGATCAAAAATGCAATGGAAATGGAAAGATACTCATCAAATTCAATAGGCTTTTATACAGGTCTGTATATTTTTTCTAGATACAGATGCAAATTTGTATAACTGAACAAAGTTCTTCCATAATTTCAGGACAGAACTTACTGCAGAACTTGAGAGACAGCTTGATGAAAGAAAAGTATATGGAAAAACTAATGCTGTTTTAACTTGACTAAGCCTATTTAGCCATTGATTAAGGGTCACCACAAGTGATTTGCCAAGGACACTTGAGGGAAGGAAGTACTTGGGTAAACTTCAGTGGGATTTGGTCACAGAAAATTAGACAATTTGAATGCCAGCTCAAAATGAAATATAAAGAGAAACAGTTAAAAATAATTTGCCAAATTATCCCTCAAAAAACATCCAAATCATAAATTAACATTCAGAGAATAAAATATCTAATGATGACAGAGACTTTGAGATGACAGGCATCCTGATAAATGGTGTGAGGATGAAGAACAGAGGGATATTTTAAAATCTATCACCAGTCTGTGCAGGGAGGATTTATTTCCCCATAAAGATGGGATAAAAATACAAATATACCTGTAGATTTATGTTCCCTAGTCTCCTAATCAAGAAAATACTGAGTGCACAATATTCAAGAATATCAAAGCATATATATACCTGACTTCAGCTCCAAGCATAGGTGCTGCAAATACTGGGATAGCCACACAGAGCTGAGTTACTCATTAGCAATGCACAAAAGTGAGTTCAGGGCACACAAGAGTTGAGCTACAAAGCAAAATTCACTGCAGCATAAATGCTTTCAGTATGTTCATCAAACTGATTAGGGTTGTCTTAAGCCACATAAAAGGAAAGATCAAAAATCAGGAAACTAATGAAAGAGAAAGTCAGAACCAAGGAAAGCAATGGTTTTGAACTGTCTATGGAGCTTCAATAAAAGACATTGTGCTCACATTCAAGAAGTCAGGGCAGAAATAAAGTACCTGTGCACCATTGACCTCAGTCCTGCTGAAATTAACTGCAGTTCTGATAATCACCATGGAAAGCAAGTCCACAATACACAATCACATCTCAGGTTGGAAACGCTTCATTTTTCCGATTCCAAAAATCCTTAACCATTTCTGGGTTATTACACTGGTCTAGGTACAGAGCAGGGTGGCTGCTCACAACCGGAAAATGATGAGCCACAACCCTGCCATGGGGATGGAGTTTGGGTGCTCTCATTCCTGCTGTCCCAGTGCTGCAGATTCACCGCGGCGGGGGCGGGGGTGACCTCCCCAGCCCTGAAGGGTGTCCTGCATGCCCCGGGACTGATTTCAGTGTGGTGGTCTTTGAACAGCAACGAGTCAACAGCACCTTTGAAGAACAGCAGGTGCTCTTCCAGAGGACCTGGGCAGAGTCTCAGGAGAATGGATTTCTCCAGGAGAACCTCCAAAAGGTGGTTTCATCATGGGAGAAAATAAGACACTCCTGAGGAAAGTGCTCAGCTTCTGCTGACAGAAAGGTTAAAGTTTCTGGATAAGAGACTAAAAGCTTCCAGAGACTCCAAAAATAATTATAAAGCAGAGCCAGCTCAAACCTTAGAATCAGATACAGGATAAGAAGGCTGCAAGTGCTTCAAAACGGGTTCAAACAGCACAAATCATGGAGCTCAGCTCATTGTAGTGGGTTCAGGTCCTGGGTGGAGATGTCTGATCACCATGGGAAACCTAATTTTGTTCTGATTGACACATTCACAAATTTGGAGACACCAGTCTTATGCAAGGGGGTTAATTAAGGAGGATTAGTACAATCAGTAAAACCAGGTGGTCTCTGTAATGTATTCTGGATTTTTCAGCCAAACCGAGCCAGAGCTATTTCACCAGAACACTCTCCCTTTTGTTCTCAAAATGGAGTAACTGCATGCAGCTATAACGGGAGATGGATATGTGCCACTGAATTTGTATTAAGCAGACACTTTGCCTAAAGGGAGATGTCTAGGTCCCAGTCTAAAAAATAATTAAAAAAAAAAAAATCACCAAAAAAAAGAAAGACTAAAATAAAGCAAAACAAAAAAATACTGAGCAAAGTACTAAATATGAAAGAACATTCCTTTTTAAAAATGGATCTGATGCTTGTTGCCTTTCCTGCTAGGCATCATTTAGCTAAACATTTGGAGGTCGCCCATGCAAAAAAGTTCTGCTTACATCATTAGTCACCTCCATCTGCCAGCAAATAAATCCCACTCAGCTGTTTGTTGAGCCAGCAGAAATATGGCAGGGCAAACGGTTTTATTCTTGAAAGAGCCCTGATTGTGTCTCCCCATTCAGGCTCTGTTTTGTTAGAATACAAAAGGATTTACTGGGAGAGGAAGTATCCATTTCATGCCTGCAGATCAGAATTCAAAGACAAGATTTGACAGGCAGAGATACAATGGGCAGGCAAAGGGAGTGATAAAAGTACTAATCACCTAATTCAGCAACAATTTCATTCACGTACCTCTCTGACCTGCCATATACCTTTTCCCTTGGATTGTTATGAACAGACTTGCACATCTCTGTAGTGGTAGTTTACAGAGTTATAGTTCATATGCGGAACAGTTTTTTATTGGTAGTTTTAGTTAAGTAGTTTCATGCATTGTGGTAATACCAAATAGATTCAGTTGTAGAAGGTTTGCAGTTTCCTAATTCAAGATTCATACCTTTACATCAGTAGTTTTGGTAAATTAAAGCATGCAAAAAAGGGGACCATGTGCATGTCTAAATGCTACAGGATTTGATCTGAAATTATTACTTTTCATGACATCATTTTCATTTGCAATTGTGTAATCAACAATGATTGTTTTATCAATGGATTTTCTCAAAACTAAAAGGATGGTAACAAAGTTGAAGTAACCTAAGGCTTAAATCCCAGGTGAATAGATGTAGTAAATTAAGATTAGCATGACAATACTTTAAGCCTGAAAGAAGGATTCAAACCCTTAGATTTAGGCAAGCACTAGAGTTGCGTATGAAGATGTATTACAAAATCAATACAAAAAGATGGCTGTATGTCCAGTAATGACCAAACAGAAGAGCGATATTATGCTGTTCTCTTTCACTTTGATGCAAGCCTGAGATAAGTGCAGCTACTCCCTGTTTTTATCAGAATTAGGAGACAGAAACATACCACAATTCTGCACAAAATATCCTTCTGATTTACTGGAAGTAAAGAACTCTTCGTAAGTGAAAGAAAACAATTTTGTCCTTTTTCCTCAAAGGCGAAATCCCCCACATATAATTTTAAGACATGAATTATGGTACATGGCAGTTTCTCCCTGTTCTGCTATTAGATTCTATCCCAGTGATATAAATGGTTTGCAAAGCAAGCAGGATTTGACTGGTTTTCCATCCATCGTATGAAATAACCTCTGGAATGTTTGTATACATTATGGTTATTATGACTTAAAATTTTTAGGGCTTTTATTTTCAGTAGATTTCTAAAAAGTCCATTTGATGATTAATTTGCAATTTCATTCCAGCAGGAGCCATGCTGTTCACAAGTTTCATTTGGCTTAAACCAGTCATTAGGAAACTGTTTCTCCTCTTTCCCAATGTACCTCAGTAAGAAATATTTTACAGGGGGAAACCCTGCCACCAGCTGTATCATGCATTTGACACCCACAAAGAAACAAGTTCAAACAAGGAGAATCAACCTTTTCAATGAGAAATCCAATTGGTCTGCAGGGTGCCATCCTGCCACCCAGTTGAGTATGTCCTGGTCCCTGGGCTTTGGTTGCCACCACATGATATTCAAAGTTTTTTAGTTCTGAACCACAAGCAAAAAGTACCTAAACCAAAGAAAACACAAAAATCCTCCAGAAAAGCTGTGCTTTTCTCATGATTTATTCCACTATTGTTCAAGGCCTTCTCCAGCTGGGAGGTAGCTGGCTGTAAAGTTTTGAACTCAGTGGGAGTGAGACATGATACACTTTCTAAGACAAGCACCATCAATCATTTCAATCAAGCAGATATTTTTAGATTATTAAAGACTTTGAAAGTTACACTTTCTGAGTTTCAGTATTGCACCATATCTGGTAAGTGACTGTACATTTTTGCTACTATACCAGGCATTTTAAATATTTTCAGTTTCAACATACCAAGCCCAGCATTTATCAGTTGTAAAGATTTGATAAAACTGGCAGAAGACAAAAGTGGACAAAGTATGTTTCAAAATAACATTTGTGATTAACCAAAGTGAGTTGCCCAAAAGTCCAAGATCTGGAGCACAGAAAACTTCCAACAAATTAGAAGCTGGCATCCAACTCAAATGTAATTCTAAACTATCAATAATGACTTTAAGAAGTCAGTTTTAAGTGTTACAAGAAAAAGTATTTCATATTGGCTTTGACCTTAAAATGTTTCTTGTCCCTCACATTTAAGCTAGAAATCCTCATACTTGAAAATGACCAGTAATTAACTTTTCTATATTTTTGTTTGTTTCATGAATGCAAAGACTCTGCTATGCTCTGTGGAATTATAAGTGGACGTTTCTGTTCAAGAAGTTTACAGTAAGAAAGCAACACAGAAAATAGTGTACACAGACCAAAGTGCTGGAGCTGGGTCACTTCGTTGCCATTCTAGGTCATTCTTATTTTTTCAGCCTGGTTTCCTAAGGAATCCTGTTCTGTTTGTTTGTGTGTTTGTTTATAATAGATGACCCTTTCACCTCATCTCATCCCAATAGATGTGACCCCATTAGCCAATACAAGAATGAAGCTGTTGGTAGCTGGTGAGAGGTGGAAGCCACCCAGGGGATGGAGTCCCTCTCTGACCTCCTGCAGACAGAAAAATGCTGTGAGGATAACCCTCAGCATAACCCAGAGCATGTCAACAAAAAGATGGCTATGACCAGCCTAACTTCAGTAACATCTTCAGTCAGGATTTACATTTTATAAATTGCTAGAGAACCACTCTTACAAATTACCAGAGAAACCAGTTCTTCAAGTTTCTCACCCTTATGGATTTTCTGGTGTCCAAAAAACCAGACTGAAGCTTTTCCAATGTGTTGCAGTATTCATCAAGTCTTGATCCATAGGAGCACACTGATGCATATCCCTGCTACAGTTTTAGCATAATCCCACTGAAATCATGATCAATGAGGAAGGTCAAATCCATTAGAAATCAGACTCACTTAGATTCAGCATATGCCCAAACTACTCATTTATGGTAATTAATGATACCACACCTGCCAGGAAGAAGTACATGTTGGGAATAACATGCAGCAACAGAGGGATGGGCATCCCAGCACAGAAGCCACTTTGTGAGGATTTGGGACTATGCGGAAGATGGGATGAACCTGAGTTTGGGCAGAGACTAGGATCACACATGGGTGAGAGCAAAGGTAGTGCTGGGTAAAGAGGAAGAGACAGGATCCAAAATGGAGGTGGGGAAGAGGTGTCCCAGAGTCCATGGGAGAACGAGACTGAACCTGATGGACAACATGAGCAGGAGCCAGAGCTGGACCTAAGAGGAGCAGAGACACAAGGGAGAAAGTGGTGGCAAGGGGAGTACCACACCAAGCAAAGGGCTTTGGTTGCCACCACATGAAATGGGATTCATGTGGCTATCTGCAGAGCCTGGTTCATCATTCCTGTACTAGGATGGGAAGAATGAAGTTTTGGAAGGATGACTGCTGATTAGAGGGAGGAGACTGAATATCTAACTTTTAAAGACTTAGGTGAGACAGATCCCATCGTGGAGATGGACTTAGAAGGAAACATACCACACACACACACACACTCACCCACACACACCCCCCAGATGAAGAATAAGCAAGCTTCAACAATAGGCTCCATGTGTAGGAGAGGAGAAAGGACTGGATGTGACATGGGAAGCTGAACAAGGCAAATGGGGTGGAGGGAGGAATTTTGTCAGAAATGCAACCAGCAGACAAAACTCAGGGTTAGTTTTCATCCTGTCAGTATTCAGCATAAGTGTTCGTGAGGAAACATGTCATAGAGACCACTGGAAATGCAAGACCCAAGAATAGTACAGGGAGCAAAAAAAGCTGCACTTGTCTAGCAGATTCCTTCCTCCTTTTTATCTAAGACAGGCCATCATGGTAAATTATTTCTCAGAGAAATCAAGAAGCTTTAAAGTGTCAGATTCTCTCAGAAACTGTCCTCGTATTTCCACTATGCAGTCATTCTTGCAATGCCACACGACACTGACAGGCAAAATTAACTGGATGAAATGATGGTGTCATCTAAAATAACACCACATGTGACTCAGCAGTTCTTATATAATTTGTAAAACAAATGCTAGTAATTCAGTGGCGCTATAGCAAATACCTTCTGCTCAGAGTGAGCATTCAGCAAGGTCAGAAAGATTACTTGGTGAATAGGATTTAGGACTTGCTGCAGTGAATGAAGGCTGACAAGCTGTGAAAATCCAGTATTTTCTTTTAAATTCAGCTTCTCAAGAACTATGTATATGGAACATTTAGATTTTTGTCTGTTTGAGTCTCCAGATCAAAAAATATTGTGATGTTTCTGGATAAGATTCTTCATGTTTTCCTCTTCTTTCAGAGAGGAATAGAGCATTGATTGGTGCAATCCAGGTTTCCCAAACTGACTCACCCAATCTGCAATTTAATTTAAAAAAAAAAATCCCCCTTCCCCAGCCAAAAAAAAATTATAGAGAATAAAATAAAGCTTATATGTAAAATTAGAGTTTTGCAGCCTCACTGGTGTTATTTAGCTGAACATACTTTTCCAGAGCTCTAACATTACAGACCAGGAGCTTTAAACATTTTGGCAGTACCCACTTAAGTGAGGACGTTCTTATTTGTAACCAAGGGAAAGCTGCTCCCCTATGCCAAGGAGTCAACCTTCATTTTGTGAAAGCTATATGTGCAGGAAATTTGCAACAAAAATAGCAAAGAAATCAGGAGATGTTTGTGGGAAGAAATCAAACAGGTGTCAAAACTAGCATCCCAGGAATGATAGGAAGACAAAGGAAGAAAATATGGAATATGAGATGTGAACATCATATATCTGTTTTCTGATAATGTATCACCATTCCTTGCCAATTTTGGAAAGCCAGGAGTATGATCCTCTGTCATTACCTTCATTGATTTGTACTGCATCATCTTTCCTGATGCACAAACTTCAAATTGGTCAGCCAATGTACATATTCTTTCTCAACATATTGAAAAAAAACCAGGAGAAAAACCTTCCTTCATTTTCTTTCAAATTTAAAGTATGCTCTGCCCTTTTTGTCAGTGTTGCCCTTCAAATGTGCATGTTAAATGAGCTTCTAAATCAACACAGGCCAAGTATAAAAAGTGTGACTAGAGCCGTTCCCAGAGAATGGAGCTGCAGACCAGATGTGCATCACACCCTCTTGCCAAAACCCACCCCACGGCGGAGGCATTGACTGCTGTTTCACACTGGTGCACTTCCCAGCTTGTAGCTCCAAAAGAGAGAACCTCTGCAATGCCATTCTAACTCTTGTAAAATAAAGTATCAGTTGCGTTAACATTTTAAAGGAAAAGGCAAACAAATTTGTTGCAGCCTTCGGAGTAGAGTCCAATGCAATGAGTGATGTTATGTTTCACTGCCAACAAAGGCTGACACAGACAGTTTTGGATGTATTTAAGGAATAATAGAAATTTGAGACTCTTTTCCTCAGCTCTTTCCTTAATAAGGTGTCACATCCCTTTCTTTTCTTCTCACACAGATTTTCTCATGAAAAATCCTTGGTTTTTTCTGATCAGAAAAAAACCACTGATCTGCTCCTGTACAGAGGGTAACACTGCTGGATTTCAGTAGCAGAAGAGTAGAGAAAGGCAAAAAAGCAGTAGTGACTGCCATTGTGCATGACGTATGTTGATAAGGCTGTGGCACCCACCATGAAAATAAAGCAGGGACTGAAGGAAGTTTTACAGCCAGTGGTTTGGCAATTGTAGCAGAGAAACAATGAACAAATCCTTGGGGAGGGAAAGTCTGTGGTGGTCCTCAATCTGTTTATAATATAGAATACTTGCTACGTCTTATTTACAGTGTGCACCAGAGAGGTCTTGTTGCCTTGCATAATTACGCTGGCAAAGTTTCCATTGTAGATGCTGTTTTATCACAGACTGGTGCTCAGACGAGCATGGCATCCCACCAAAACCTCTGAGAAGGCATAAAAGCTTTTATAGCTGCATCTGTATAAGCTGCTTTAGCCACATGCCACTGAAACAATACTGTGTAAAGTGGTCTGAAAGCCTTGTTTCACTCAGGGTCAAGAGAAACCAAGGATGCAGGTACAGGGAGACAAATTTGGTGGAGGAGTTTCATGTGCATGTGGGATGCATAATGAAGTACTTGTGTGCACACTTTTGCACTACCTCCATATTGAAATTATACAGGTGATCATGAGTAGGTAGTTCAGAAAAAGAAAGGAAAAACACTTAAATTTTAAACCTGGTATTTTTAACCAGCCTTTTTTTCAGTAGTTTCTGACAGTGATTCAAAGACTGAAGTCTCCTTCAGTTAAAAAAAGGATCTTGAAAAGGCAAAATCTCTCATCCCTCATCTTCTGAACTCACTTTTTTTTCCTTCCAAATGTTCTGTATTAAGACAAAGTCTTTTTTTCCTCTGTAACCCCTTCAGACCTCATAACTAAGGAGTTAAGGCCCACTGACATGGGAGCTCTTCAATAGACCTTAGTGAACAGTGGCTTGGCCACTACGTGAATATGAAGTTGTGTGCAGGAAACAGCCTATTAGCACCTCTGTCATCATTAACCTCTTTGCATACCCCTACTCCTCATTTCAGGTGAGCACGCACACTAGATTTTATAAATACTTTCAAACTCAACAGACTTCAATTTAAAACTGAAAAAATATCTAAGTTGTAATTATGACTATTTCAGCTATGATAAAAAATATCTCTAACACAAAGCCTAGTTCTCATGGGTGTACCTGAAACTGTGGACATCCCTCAAGGAATTGGACCCAGCTACTCAATTCCTACTGCATTTGATTCTAATCACTTCACTAAAACGTTTTTTTAAAAATTATGGAAACAGGTATACATTGTAAATGTAAAGATTTGTATACATGATTTTAGAAGCAGTTTCCTTTTCTTGGTTTCCATTTACTACAATATTGGATCTACTTAAGTATGTTCGATTAATTTCCCTTCATTACAAAGGGAATTTGTAATGTCTTGGCCACGATCAAGAGAAAACACAATGTTCACAAAAGTGGCTATTGCTTCACCCAAGACCAAGGGGTTATAAAAGGCTGACTATTATATGGTATTTTGTTATACTTAAGGTGAGGGTATCTCCTGCTGGTATAGCCCAGAAGTCAAGCCTACAAAAGCAGAGTAAGTTCTAGAGAAAGGGATTGGACCCATAGCTTCCACTCTGTGTCTAGGGGATCTAGGTGATCCCACAGCCTAAAACATAACTGAGGTTTTCTAAAAGTAAATATGCAGTAAATACACATAAATCTACAAACAAAAGCTTTCCAACTGCTCCCACCACCCTTTATGCGGAGCTGCACATTGCACCAAAAATGTATCTGATCCTAGGTTGCTATTCACCTAAACCATAGCCTTGAAACCAGCTGATAAATTTGAAAAGTGGAGCAGTCTAGATCGGAGATCTGCAAGAGAATATCTGGTGACACCAGTGTTATTTCTAAAACCAAAGATATTGCCATAGATTTTCAGAGTCAGCCTAGAAAATGAGAGTTTGGGCAGAGAACTTGTTCTTTCAGTGAGTGATGCCATGAAGATAAAGTGTCAAGGACAGTTTGAAGATTGCAGTCACACTTTTAACAGTGCTTCTGCAGTATTTAACCAGCCTGGATGGGAAGAGACTGCAGTACTGTTTTCCTTTTCCAGTCTACCTTTAGCTGTTACTCGGTGTCTGTATCTAATATATCCTTTTCAGCTAGATACTAAACTAAATTCAGAGAGTGCGCCAAGCATGGATTCAGAACATCACCCCTCCAAGCCCAGCTCTCGGCAGCTGTACGCTCACTGACCTGGATACTCACTGAGCAGACCTCCTTTCAGCTCTCACACCACTCGTGTTCTGTCCCAAAAAAAGGAGGCCACAAAATGTGCTGAGCTTTGCTCTCAGTTTCAGCTGATGCTAGGAAGGCAGACCAGCTCTAACAGGAGCAGGGCAGAAGGACAGAGCTCACACAGACAAGGAAATCAAAGCCTGTTTGCTTCCATTTTGTACAGTGGGCAAAATTCATATAGTCCTCACCTCACTAGCATCTCTGGGAGCTAATCATAGTCACAGAAATTTGGGGAATGAAAGGGTGATAAATCCACATTCCAGGTGAATCATCCATCAGGAAAAAAGAGCTAACAACCTCCAAAACAATAGAGACCTCTCAACAGACTAAAGAAAGTGATTTGAACCAGAACATGCTTTCCATTGTATTTCCCGAAGAAATTCCGTCTCTTTATCTAACACATGTTAGCTTTGGATATCTGAACTAATTCACGTCAAGGGCAGAACGTAGCCAAATGCTGTATCCTGGCTGTAGTTCTTTTTGGACAACAGTGAGACATTTTATTGCATTCTAATGTTGTTGTACATATCAGCACCTGTTGCATGTGCATATTTTAAGGTTTATGGTTTTATTGTTTTATTGTGAATTTCCTGCTCTTTCTTTATTGAAAGCAGATAGCTGTGATTTTTCACGCCCATTTTAAAAATACATGCAATGGTTGTCACATTTTAGCACTTCAGATTCAAGCAGTTTCAGCTTCCTGTCTAAAAATCATCCTGCAGTTTTTATCATGGCAAAAACCATTATCCAACATGTAGACAGGATAAAGATGAATACATGAACTTTCGGCATTAAAAGGAAAATGGCCCTGTACAGTTTAATACCAAATTGCTAATACCAAAATACCAAGTAAGCCTTTACTTGTCTTCAGCTAAAACCAAACAACATTCAGTTTATCTCAAAGGAGTGCTTTAAAGGAAATGAAGCTCAGTAGTGAAAGGCTAAGAAAAATACTAATCTGCTTTCTCATAGGTTGTTTTTAAATTCAAATCAACATGACACTTTTATAGAGACTCCTAACCACTTGTTTCTATCAATGGGCACAGTCTCTTGAGCAAAGCCTCTAGCTCCAAGCGTAAGGTACTATCCCAATGGTACCAGACAGCATTTATAAGCTCTCACTGTTGGGTGCATTGGCCTCCAGGTTACAATTTAGTCACAGACTGAAAGTATCTTCCCACTACAGTTCTGATCTGAGCTAGTGCTGCTCTCAGCCTTCTCACCAGCAGCAATCTGATGAAAAAGTAGATGGAAAAAGCCATGACAAAAAAAAATAAGCATAGCTTGGTTGTTGCTTAGATAGTAACTTGCCAAGCTGAGAAGAACCTGGAAAGAGTGGGACAGAAATTCAAACACATTAAATTATGAATGACTTCTGCTCTCCATCCAGGGTAGCCCAGAAAAGAGGAAAAGAAGTGAGGAAACCATGCATGGCTATTCTGAGATTCCCTGATGGCCCAGCACAGCTGCAGCAGTACCAACCGTGACCCACCGCAAAAGCACAGCCACGTACCTCCCGTGCTCTCCTGCACCCGAGAGTGCAGGAGAAAGGAAAGGAGCAAATCATGCTGTCAAGAAGCCTTCTCACAGGCACTGTGGCTGTCATCCATTCACCTGAGCTGCTTCACTAGTGTGGAAATTTAAGTTATTACAAGGTACCTCCAACTTGCAGGCAGGAAGAGTGGGCACCCCTAGAATGACCTCTTGCCCTTTGGGGTGCTCCGTCAGATAGGACTGCCATCCATGGACCACTTCTCTTTTTTTCTTTCTTTTTTTTTTAATGCCTTTAGTTAGGGACTCAGCCATATACTGTGAGTGCAAACATTAAAGACCACAAGAAACTGTACAGGAAAACCAAGAGTCCTACACTTGAAAGGCAACAGTGCTGGCTGGCCCAAGCAGCCACTTAAAAATACAATTGGGACAGGAAAGACACAGCATGTGAGCAGACTGTCATGAATGGCTCTATTTAATGCGGGGGAAGAACCAAAAATAGAGATTTCTAAAATAGCCAGGTCAGACATTCCCTTACAGAAAAGATCCCACAGCATGCTCCTGAGATGCCCCGTGCCAAACGCCAGTGTGGAGCCCGCGCTGCCTCTCTCGCCTTTACTGCTCAAGCTCAGCTCAGTGTCTGGCAAAGGGCAGCACGTGCTGCTGGGGCTGATGGGCTCTACAGCAGGGTAGGGGGCAAGTGGCAGCGACAGAGCTCCTGGAGGAAAGAGCAAGTTTCTGTCTATAGACGCAGGAATTGGATCAACTTGCCCAAATGCAGTGCCTATTCTCAGGAAGAAATACATTCTTTTCTTCTGACTTTACAACCTGCCCATTCTTCCACAGGCATTCAAAGATGAGAAAACTTGTGGGTGAATGGATGTGGTTTTGTTTCTTAAGCTGGCCTTTGTCTCTTTAATTCCCTTGTTTCCTTTTCAGAAAGAACATTTTCCCCACCTTATTTAAGACTGGAAAGCAAGGAGAACCCTCTTTTCAAACAATACTTTTGGCCACAATACATGTATTTTGTAACTACCTTTGTTTTAAATGCTGTCCAGCTAATCTGGTTATATCCTGGGGCCATTTTCCCTGGTTTTAGCTCTGAAACAAATGATGATTTATTTTCTGGTTGTTACTTAAGCATATAGACGTGATCTTCGAAGGAGCCTCATTCGTCATTATTCAGGACATTCGGCAATCATGCACAAGAAACTAATCAAAGTGACTAAATGATGTCAGATGACTACAGTATTATTTTCCAAAACTTTAAAGCAGTGCTCTGCAGCTGTACGTAAGTAACCATTCTACCGGGAATTGATGTCTTCTAGGGTTCTGTGTTTTGGAGGAACATGTGTTCAGGGACCTCACCAGCTGCCTGTGGAAAACCATTTTGCTCTTAAAGCAAAACCATATGTCAGGCCAAGGTAAGGGAAGCATTTGAAAAAAAGAAAAATGTCTTAAAAAGTGATGCTGAAAACTGTCAGACAGCTAGCCATGCACCGCAGGAGGTGGTAGCGGATTAGAGTCCCCCCAGAGCTACGGGGAAGCAGAGCGCTCTGCAAAGGGATGAATTTCCATTCTTAACCTGTGAAGGCAGGAGGGAAAAAATAGAGCTACAATTAGCAGTTTGGCAGCGGCTCTGTTTTGACCGAACAAGACCCCATAGACTTTTAAGCAACGTGCCGGCTCTGTTTGCCCACAGACAGCTTCCCTCAGTGCGGCCGACGTCAGCACTTCACACTCGGATCTGGTCCTGCTCCCCAGCAGCCAGGCAATGCTTCTCCCCACAGGGCCCCCATTAGCCCTGGGGGGAGCCTTGCCAAACCAGCAGAACATTGCTCGGACCCGCAACTGTGGGCTGCTGGTAGCCAAGAAGAGGCTGAGAAACAGGCATTAAGAGCTAGAAAATGCGCACGATGGGAAAGGAGAAGAGAAGAGACTGGAGGGGAGTTGTCCTTCCAAAGACCAAGGTCCGGCAGGTTGCTAGCACAGCCCTGTGAAACACAACACTGAGCAGAGGGTCTGAGTTTGCAACACCTACACAAAATAAACACACCAGTGTGCAGGTGTCCTGAGTAAACGTGGGGGCAGGAGGAGAGCCCGTGTTGCTATAAATTCACAAAAGAATTTGCAAAAGTATGTGCAATGTCTTGTCCATTCTCCCACGCCTGCAATGTGTGCCTGTGAAAACCATATACATACAGATCCTGCACGCTCTGCTTATTAAC
The DNA here is from genome assembly GCF_964188355.1 of Buteo buteo. NCBI lineage: Eukaryota > Metazoa > Chordata > Aves > Accipitriformes > Accipitridae > Buteo > Buteo buteo. The sequence continues at coordinate 29,995,171 of NC_134171.1, read as the reverse complement.
CTTGCTCTTTGGTGATGCTCTTGCAACCATGAATATGATAACTATCAGTGGTTAATTATAAGCCAAGTAAGCCATGTATGAATGTAATCTCCTACTGCGTGGAAGGGACCAAAACAAGGAGACTGTTATGTCTGTCATATAAGTCATATGTATGTCAAGGACAGAAGCAGCAATAAAAATAACTTCGCTACAGTACCTTTGTGAATACTTACAGAACACCAGTAGTATTTGAATAAAACTAATGAACAACAACAATAATAATAATACCTAGATATTGCTTCTCAACCTGACATCAAACAGCAACATGAAGGTACTTCTGGAAGGAGTAGAAATAAGTACAATTTGCTCTGCTGAAGAAATATATCTGCGTGATAGTAAAAATAGACATTTCCCACAGATACACATCCTAGCACTTGACTTCAAACCCAGTACGCCCTCAGTATCCTCAATTCCCCAGCATTTCATCCTAATCTCCATGTCCAGCTAGTCCCTTTCTCACCCTACACCCTGGCAGGTCAGCCTCCCCACCTGATTTCACAGTCTCTCTGTCTACACTGTTGTTCCTCTTCCAGCCTGTCTGGGTGCAAAGGACAGAGAAGTCACAAGAAAGATAGGTGTGCATCAGCTCTGACCATGCTACAGACCAAGAAGTGGGAAATGGCCATCACAAAGTCCTTCTGGCACTGTCCCTGTAGCCTGAGCCTGGAGCATGCGATGCCAAGCACAGGAAGCTGTGGAGGCTCCAACACACCACAGAGATTTTCATTGCTAAATTCTAACAAGTTTCTTCTGAGTATGAATAAATTGCAATTTTTCAACTGTTTATAACTTGGCAAAGCATGAGTGGATTTTCCCTAAAGGACCAAAAAGCACATCCCTGACATAAAGGCAGCTCTTGTGCCAAACCAAAAGCCCCTACTCCAAAGCTCCAAGGCACTTGAACTTCCCAAAGAAAAGGTCACCTAACCTTTTTTAGCCTTGGAAACCAATGCATTGTTTACCCTTCGCCTTGTTCTCATAAACAGCAGAACTACTTTGACTGATACTTTCAGAAATAAAAACCTGCCCAAGGCATGGAAAATTCGCCTAAATGAAGTTTTGGAAAAGTTGTGGAAAACGAAAACCAGAGTTTTACTGAGGGAAATAATGAGCAGCCTGGGTAACAGGGCTGCCAGCCTACCTAAAATTGCAACAAAATAATTGGTGTTACAGTGGTGGGTAACTGTACCTCTCTTGCTATACCTGCACCCAAAATCGCAGGGTCCCCTGCACATGGGAGCAGGGACTCGTGCAGGCAGGTTCCCTCTCCCAGGCCACCATCAGCCACATCAACCAGGATGTGTGCGTTCAGCAGACGCTGGTTTGGGAGGCGACTGTCACCCACAGCAGAGCAGCAGACGCCAGTGACACCAGGACTTGGCTGACAGGTTTCATTACCATGATCCTCATATTTCAAGTCAGCAGCATGAGGCCAGGAAGGAGCTCGTATGTCACTGAGGTCCCTGCACTTCCCCATAGAAGACACTCTGCCACAAGCGGCGCGTCCCGACACGACTCATAGACTAAATAGCTAAATCTCTTTCTTCCTCCAGAACTCTACAGACTCTCAGGGCCATAATATACCCCATAATGTATTCCCGCAAAGCCTGCAATAATTCACTTGTCATAATACACCAAGGATACAGGCCAACAAAAGCAGATTCGTGTTTCATCTTACATTCTGATCTCTGAAGTTATGCTAAAAGAAAACAAATTGAAATGCAGAGGCACTTTTTTTTGGAACTCGTTTGTGGTTTATTATTACAATGAGCTAAACAGGCCTGGCAGAAACATGTGATCTACATAGAACAAGCTTTCATGTGAGCCAAAAGACCACTTCCACCATTTAAAAGGATGAACAAAGATCAGAACAGTTCCAAGGGGTGGCAGAGGGAAGGTGTGGACCTCAAAGAGTTAGCAAAACCCTTTACAGGAGTAATAGAAGAACTCAACAACACTGTCCTCCCTGTTTCCACAAAGGACACAGCTGGGTAGATTAATTTTCCTTTTCCCAGAAATAATCAGATTTTAGATTAAAGTAACATACAGTAATATAAAAATCAGATCACATCATGGAAAAGCATCTCTTTCATATCAAACAAAAATGCACTTGTGAAAACATATGGAGGGAACAAGTTGGCACATTTGTTCATGTTTACTTATCCTGGCAAAGAAGGGAAGAAACACAGTATTTATAATCATTTGTTCTTTATTATGGTGTTTTGCTTTGCATCCCAGATGATTATCGTGCTTTTTACAAGTTAGCAATCTGCTGAATTCCTACTCGCATCTACCTTGCTTTGTACCTTCATTTTCATCTGTGTTTCTTTTTCGGGTTCATGTACATACTTTATAAATCTCTCTTTTTCCCCAAGTTTTTCTTTCTTTCTTTTTTTTTTTTTTTTTTTTGGTAGATCTCCCCACTGGTTTTTGTTGCAGTTTTTTAGCATAAAGTAAATTTCAACCTGGAATGAACTTCAGCGTGCAGTTCATTTCATGCTGAGCATAAGGAATGAATGCTGTTGGACACTCAACTCTAGCAAGTGCTGAAGAGGTGTTCCAGCCTGTTAGCAAGAGGCGTCTTCCAAACCAGCTGGAGGAATTGCATTTACCTTTCTGTTTAGACAGGCAGTTTCATTCCTAATCTCAGTGCATTGCAATAGCCAGATAAACTAAACCCGAATGCATCTGACAATCAACAGAAGCAGCTGCAAAGAAGAAACATACATCAAGGTTTACAAATAAACATGCATGGCATCTGTAAAAGTATGGCAGGAAGGCAGCAAACCTTGTATACCTATGATGGCAGGAAACTTTTCATTCATTCTCCTGGCAGGCTAGAAGAGTTGCCTAAGAGAGCTAGTTCCAGCCATGATGCCAGAGAGCACCCATGAAGTCACATTCACATAGGGGTAATCCAAGAAAACATGTAGTGCAGCCGCTTCAGGGAATGTGATAGACACGGTCAGTTCTTTGATGTGTTCCTATTCCCCAGCCTACATCTTTGTCTTCTCTGTTTCATCTTCAGCCACAAGGAGATATATTTATTTCTTACCTCTTCTTAAAAGTAGTGGCTGATTTACTGTCTAGATAGGGATTCAGGTCACAACTAGGATATTTACACAAAGTCCCCTTAGCACATGCAGAATGCATGAGTGTATGCAATGCCTTCACTTCTCTTAGGTTTCCTTCATTCACAAAAGGTTTTCCTGCTCCTCCCTGCAGCTGTAGCATTGGAAGGTCTGAGGAAAGCATATTTTGAACATTGTCAGGAATTATTAACCCCATTAGATCCCAACATAATGCAAAGACATTGCAGGGGCAAAATTTGCAGCTTTGTTGTCACTGGTCTCCTTGACCGCATGCAGGAAATCTTTATGTATGCCTTTCCCATTCCACAATTTAATAATAGCTGACATAATTAAATCCTGTAGGTACATTGTTCAGTGCATGTTCTGCATAATGGAATTTACAACAAGTACAAATATTACAAAATATAATTAAATTTTATATGTTGAACAATATCATGTGGATAAATTTTATATATCTGCCAAAATAGATTAATGAGAGGTGCTCTTCTATAGGCAGAGACATAAAGGTGAAATTTAGAATTTTGGCTCAGGTACAAAATAAGCTGGAGAAAGAAAGTGACATTCACATTCAAGGCAGACTTTTGGTTTTAGTCAGTTACTGTTCTTTTTGCAATCACAGCAGAATTTTTTTTCACCACTATCTCCAGGGACTGTCTAGAATTTCAACACAGGAACAGCTACTGGCAGCGTTATTTTCCTGGACTGATTTTGCATGCTTTTTTTAAATCTGACATCCCTTTAATTAGCATCTTCACAGGAAGCTGGGGCATGGATCTCAGGGCTTTGCACTATTTCTCCATTTTTCATATTTACACTTAGCAAGACTAACAGCAATAAGGAGTCTGTATTCAGTCGCTGGCTATTGTACATCTACTACATCTGAGGATGCAGAAGAGTAAGTTTAGTGCTAAACGAGACATGTACATGGTCTCCGGGCAGTACATCATGTAGTATGACATATGAGTATAGTTAAGAATTTATTTGTTCCCACAGAAGCACCTCTACCATGAGCACATATTATGGTGCAGAAAGATTTAGGGAACAGTCCTCCAGAAGCTGGCTCTCATAAAAGTAACTTCATAGGATTCAGGGGTAGTCTTGCAACTATTGAGTCTTAGACTCTTACTAAACATGATGGAGGAGATTGACAACCATTTCTAGTTTTAGATTTAGGCGTGCTTGTTATTCCAGCAACATTTTCCTGAAAATTACAAAATATTGTGGTTACCTTCTGTCTATGGGACTTTGAGGTCTTAAAGTTGGTTTGGAAAAAGATGCACAAAATGTAAAATGTGTCCTCATCTTGAAAGAGATCACCCTCTTATTGACATCTTTTAACTAGTTGTGCTTACTCAATACATTCAAATTCCATTCAGGCGACTTAAGGACTCAAAATACATTTCTACTGTTCTTCATCCCTGCTGTCCTTAAGATGACAAATCACGGCAAGAATCCAATTTGCAACTCAAGAGCTGGAATATGTTCTTCCTAGATATCCTCAATAGACCTTCTTAACAAGTAAAAATGTCACCCAAAAGCTTCCTCTAGCTTCCAAAATTTTCTTATGGAGAGTAATACATGAAAAAATTCATTTCTGGTTTAGTCAGGTCAGTTTTGCACAATTAAGAGCTAAGAGAAACAAGAGATTTTATGTACAAATAAAAAAAATATGCACATATATGTGTGTCTTTATACAAGTATGCACACACCCGCACACTAGAAATGTGCCATTTAACTTCTACAAGATGGTTTTCACAATGAGACCTCACATAATCATCTGCCAACTGGATCTAGATCTTAATAAAAGGTTCAGAGCACTGTCCTCACAGATTAAAAACTCCCAAGAAGAAACATCTGTTTTACTGCAAAGGAAGTCCAAATGCAACAGTTTATACCCTACCCAGAACACTGCTGCTGGTTAGGATTTAATGGGTATTGTGGCACAAAAGAAGAAAATCTTTGTTTCCCACACCATCATTAAATAGCAAAAATCTTCAGAGGCAAATCAGGGCTCGTAGGAATAGAAGCAACTCCACCCTGTCACGGAAGCTACAGTTACACAGGTTAAGCTTGAATTGATTTTTTTTTTTTCATGTATAAAGCAAAAAACCTCTAGGTTTTGAAGCTTTCATATTTAAACCACATAGAACACCTCCCTGTATCTTTGCCATATACTAACTTAGTGGTTCTGAAAAGGAGACATTCACATTGCAGGTTTTAGGTATCTAAACTGGGCAAAACTCAAAATGCATAAGGTGTGAATGGGCAAATGGAAAGTGAGATGCATCTCCAGTATGCATTTCTGAGCACCCCAATTAGATGCATAAAATTTGATTGCAAATTCCCTCCCCAAATGCCCCGTGTAAAACTGGATTTCTAAATATATTGCTTCAAGGCTAGTGCAGGTTTCTCATTAAAAAATCTAAACAACAGTGGGAAGAAATCTTCCAGAAAAATGTTGTAACAGAGGGGCTACAATGACATTTTTATTAAAATGATATTAAGAAAGTAATAATGTAGGCAAGACATAAAAAAGAAGCAATGAATGAATCATGTAGTCACTCTAAATCATCAGCGAGGTTTCTTTTCATACAGCAACTTCAGGCAGAAAAGACTGAGCCTATCTGGAGATCACAGGAGTCAGAAGACTGCAGTTTCTGTATTGTATTATTATTACTTACCGTTGCTAATCAGACAGCATTCTGTACTGAAAATTTCATTCCACCCAAAAGTTGCTCGCAACTTGAGGGTTTTCTCTAAGAGTCCCTAGGCTTAGCAATGTATCCATCTACAGCTGAATAAATTCCTTTTATTTAACTGACCAGAACCAGGTTTTATTTTTAAGATGTAACTTGGAGTGACACTTACATCAGGTGACTCCAGTTTCATTGGGTGTGATGCACAGGTTAATAATGTCTTTCACCTCTGTGCAGTAGAAGAGGTAACTATTTGGCAGCCACTTCTAGCTATTCAAAAGCTGTGCATTGTGGAATAGGAAAAGATTGTGTATCCCAGCTCTTTTTGTGCATGAGTCACAGGGTAGCAGAGTACATGAGAAAAAAACTTCAAAATGAGGGACAGAAGCTTAAAGACAACTCTTCTGCCCTAAAAAGCAACTACAAATGTCACTGTATGAGTCAGTATTTCAGTGCAAATACCACACAGTGCCGCACACACAGAGTTTTCAGGGAGGGATTAAACCTGAGACTACCCTGAGGTTGGCTGTGCCCTGACCTCAGCTCTTCACTGATGAAAAGAAATCCCAAGGAGGAGTCACTGGGGAATTAACTCCAAGAAGGTTTCAATGCAGTTCAGATTTAGCCTGTGATTACCTGAAATTCAGACTTAGTGAGAATCACCAGTCCCAGGCCATGCTTTTGAGGTGCTATTTATTCTCCTGTGCTAAATTACAGCCAGTCAATAGCTGTCTCCAGGCTCCTGGGGGAGAGAAGGGTCCCTGCAGAGGTGTCAGAGATGCACATCAGGGGCCATGGCGGGGAAGGTGCGAGACAGCCTCCTCTGCCTTCACAATTCTCCCCAGCACCAGCTATTCTATTTCTGAATGGAAAGGCAATTTATGATGCTACATCAGCTGTTTTATAGGGCTACCTCAAAATTGCACCCTCCAACTGAAGGATAAGGGCCCCTAATACGTACTGTTGCTGCCTCATAATTATGTCACAAGTCTACACGACTTAAAGATTTTCCTGACTCTGGAGTTATGCAGCATCTAAGAATCTCAGGTTTTGTAACAAGATTTAAATCTCTAAACCTCATGGTGAAGAGTACTCTTTTCAAAAGTTCAGAAATAGAAAGCAAATTATGAAAACCTTTCAAAAATAATTTTGCATCAATCGATCTCTGAATATCTGATGCCCATGATATAATATCTGAAACTACTTAGGATCTTAAAATTATTTTAAGAATATTTACATTTGACTTTCATGTGTTAATGTTATTTTTATTAGCAATTATCAATTAGGAGTGGAAATATATACTTGCTTTTTAAAAACAGCCTGTTTTCCACTCATGTTCCACCTTTTAATATTGCTACTGGGACATATATGCAGCGATTCATAAATAACAAGGAAGCACAATCATTTAGATAGAAATTCAAGACACTGAGTAAATTGAGTGTCTCTATACTCTTATGCCTCAGACTCTTTCTTTCTGGCCTAATATCCCTCTAGTTTTCCTGGCAACGTTCCTGTCAAAGGTCACAGTCTGATCCTTAAATACTGAATACTGCACATGTCCCTAGTAAGAATCAAGAGTTTAGAAATATGGAACTGCTTCAGAAATCTTCATGTTTGACAAGCCATACACTTTTTTCCTTTGGAATGTGCTTTTGTCCCAGAGGGAGGTGCACGCATTAGCATATAAAAATCAATACATTGAGCGTGAACTTTTGTGCTGTTTCCAGAGGGGATTTTAGCCTGTAAAGTATTCAGATACATACGCATTTATGTGCAAAACAGTGACCTGCCTATTCATGTTATATACAACACATAAACATAATTTTGACAACTCATTTATGTGTTGAATTGCAGCCAGTTATACAAACCAAACTCTGCAGCTGCACCAGTGAAGCAGCAGAACAGTAGCCACAAAGGACAAATTCTCCTCTTAAGGCTGAACTGTGTTGTGGAGATTGGGAAACAATTTTAGGTGAATCTGCATATATTTCATTGTTATTCTGTAGGAGGTTTTAGGCATTATTCTTCATAATAAAGACTTCCAATCTGCACCAATTTTAACCTAGTGAACTAAGAATTGAGGATGTTCCTATACAGAAAAACATTGTATCTGATGTTTACTGCATAGCTTTCATTTCTGCTGAAGCAGAACCAACCCACTCACCTTCCACAAGAATTCCACTAGTTGCCTAAAACTCAGAGACCAGCTTTATCCAAAGAATACAAAACCACAGCACTCTAGATGAGAAGGATCTGCTGATGAGACTAAAAGCAATTGCTGTTTTCCAGGGTGGCATAACTCTTGACAAAAGTTTATTTCCGTTTTCCCCTGGAGGAAATGAGAGGAGAGTCTGACCCAACAGCATATTTACTATTTCATGCAAACAAAAATAAACTCAAATGTCTAATTGTTTTCCTTGGGCCCTGTCCAAAGTGTTATGCAAGTGCATAAACAGTGAACAAAACCCCTCAGCTAGATCTTCCTCTCCAGCTGAACCATGTAGTTTGTCTGACATCTAGTGGCATGCGACTGTGGGGTTTTTTACTTCATAACTAACAGCATGTTTAGAATCAAGTTACTTCCTCTTAGGAATTTTTGGCAGGATGAGGCCTTCAAAAAAGCAAATTGTATAGGACAACCCTTGCCAGCCCCCAGGCTCCCCCATGAAGAATGCATCTGCTGCAACAGGTACTGAAGACCCACAGGGCACAGTACCAAATCCAGAAGATGCAAGGGGTCATTCTACAGGCTTTATGAATGTTTTCTTTCCACATGCAAGCTCTAACATGGCTTGCAGGCTTCCCCCCTCACCTTTAAGAGCAGCTGCAGTAAGTCACTGCAAGCATCTCACTTAAAAAGCTGTGCTATTGCTCTGGAGAACTTTTCCTCAGCTGCTGCTGGATGGTTAAGAAGAAGACACAAATCCTTCCCAGAACTGGCTCTGTGTGAGTTCTAGGCCTTCCAAATAAAGTGCGAGTGTTGCAAAGAAGTTGAGGGGATTTTCCTTTCTCCTGGAAGCATATCTTAAGGCAGCATCTGGTCACTTTAAAATAGCATAGTTAATTATTCCTTGGGTTCTTAAAGCTTAGTAAATGCCCAGACATTTTAAAAAATGAACTATTGAAATGCAGCCCACTTGAAGTTCTTGGATTAATTTACTCTATCAACAAAAGTTGCACGGGGAATGTGGAAATGACCACAAAGAAATTCTTCATCTTTAAGACTTAACATCCTGTATTCCACACGTCTCTCATCGTTTGGACCCAGTGACTTCACTGGGACTATGCATACATGAGTAAGTAACGTTGCACTACAGGAGCAGGTCTGTAAAGAAAAATAGCTGGTGCTGAGGATATGACACCCATACAACCTGCAGTTCAAGGCAGGGGACCACCTCAGAGAAGCTCTAGCAGTCCACCTGCATGTCTAGCAGGACAGCCGCCAGTGGCTGCAGCACAAGAAGTGCTCCCACAGTGCACGCCTTCCCGTTCCTACTCCCTAAAGAGATGAAGTTTGCATACTCTGAGGCTAAAATGGTAATGTAGATGTATTTTAGTCTAGCTTCTTTATGCATGAGCCCTTTTCTTCCCTGAATATCACTCATCTGCTTGTAACATGCCAGGAGGCTCAGCCAGCTGTGTTCCTGCGCATTGCCTGCCTGCCTCTGGTCACACAAGGTACTAGCAGCTGCACAGCCATCTCATCCACATGCTTGTGCTTCTGCCTCAGTATTGACCTGCTCTGTAAAATGCTTTATATTCTATGGATTTTCAAAAAGTCAGACTGAAGCTGTAGTTCTACAGAAACAGATATAGCCAAAAGTTATCCCTTCTGTCAGAAAAAAAGCACTATGGATAAAGAAAGATTGAAAGACAAAAGTGACTGTGAGACTGAACACTCCCAGAAAGATGGCCTTCATTATGTACACGACTGCCAAGTAGTAAGATGAATGGTGACTTTGAATTCCCTGAGCTAACCATAAGAAACTATAGCCCAGCTTTACATACACTCGTGTCTCCATGTGCCTCTGTCCCATACCCCTTGATGACCTTGACGGGGATGGACCTCTGTCTTTCTGTCTCCCACTCGTCTCTCCCTGCCCTTTTCTACCAGCTTCACACTGTTGAGCTTCCTTCACAAAACAAAACAGAGAAGTAATTCGCTCTTTTATTACTCAGCAGTTACTACTCACAACTAAGTATTTTTAGACAGAATTAAAGATAGATTCTGGTTTTCTTACTCATAAGCAGCCCCCCATAGTCAACAGAATTGTTAAGGCAAAATATTTACAAGACACAGAGGTATAAATAAAGGTTATCCTTTAAACAATCTCCTTAGTTTCTCCCATTTCTGGTGCTGGCACACAGTTTTGCACATAACTAACATTGGTTTTATTTTTCTTTGTCTTAACACACAAATACATGACAAATGCATATTAGGGTTTTTTTCCCTAAGACAATATTCTGTTTGCATCATAATTCTTTTATAATCTGAGAAAACTTTCCACCCATACGCAACTCTGGAGTGCCTGACAGACTCCCAACAGTATTTAGAAAGGTTTTTCAGAGGAGCAATGCTGATGTGAGGCTTGTAATAGGACAGAGCACCAAGAATCACCTTCTTTATAAAGAGGTGATGATTTAAAGGCACCAATTTGGCACATGTAAGGCACAGGAGAGTTCTCATTAGCATCCTATCCTCCAACAAGATGTACAGATGGTGCAGAGGGAATTAGAAAACTTAAGAATTCAGGCAGTGTTGTGCACATTAAATGCAGAACATACAGTACTTTATAGTGTGCAGGAGAAGAAATCTTCCTTCCAAAAGAGACCTGTCACCCTGACAAAGATGTATTATCTGTATCACATGAATGTCTGCAACACCACTTAACTACAGAACACATAATGAGTCCTGCAGTTACACTGGACGGAACATCCTGTTTTGTTTTTCATACAGGGCCTGATTCTGCTCTGCTTTGTACCAGTGCAAAGCAGGAGTCACTCCCCTGAAGTCCCTGGTGTTAAAGAGACATTTTCAAAATCAGAGCTTTTCTTCAAAAGAAAAAAAGCATTAGCTGCCAAACCTGCAGCCCCTCTAGTTCAACTTCCTTTCAGTGAGAATCACAGTTATCAACTTGGGCTTGAACATCTTCATTGACAATTATAAAACTCTTCTCTAGTCAGTGTGGCTATCCTAATTCTTGACAGCAAGCAATTAATTTACACACCAAGTTGTGACTGAAGTACCTTACATACAAACAGGAAGATGAGAACTGTCTTCTTCCCATTTTCAAAACAGTATTGACTACTTCTGTGGTCTTCTATGACTGTACTAGTATTACATCCAACCAAATCACTTGTAAACAAATCAGCAAATGACCACTACAGCCTGGAATTGATAATAGGAGAGAAATGTTAAGCATTTTCATCCATACAAAGAGGGTGTGGATGAAAAAGGACACTGTTTTGTTCTAAACTATGTAACCAAGAGTACAGGGCAAGGTTCTTCCAAGTTTTGGGTACCTTTAGCTCTTGTTCAGCTGAATGGGATGTGAATGTGTTCAGGCTTTTATGCATGGCCCTTCCCTAAAGCATCAGCTCACTCTCTGCAAGAGAATGAAGGTTAAAAGCCCACCTGACTGCTAAAACCACAGTGCCAAGAAATATGCCTTCCATTAACTTTGGGACTGTGAAATGACACCTATTTGAAATGGACAGGAAATTTAAACACTTTTTCCAAGCACTTTTTTTTCCTTTAGTATCCTACTGAGAACAATTTAACCTCAGATGCTGGAAAATCCATGCTTTATTACAAACTGGGAATTTTCTTTGCATGATGAGTTGCTTTTGCACACATTAACTCAGATGTCATGATTCCCAGCGTAGCAATTGCGTTAAGCAAGCACCTGCACTGCAAGATCTCCAAACCTGACCAGAGCAAGTTATGCTTATTTGTTGGGTATTGACAGTTAGTTGAAGCACAAACTGTGGAATAATCAATTCCACTTAGTCCTGATTCCACTTTTTAAGTACCCAGGTACTATTTAAAAGTTTGTATTTACATCATCTGGGCATTAGGGAGCTGCCGTCTGGGATTTAGGACTCAAATGTCTCACGGTCAGATAAAAAGTCAACAAGTTATGCCTTTTAGTAAATTCCTGTAAAAACTGGCCAAACAACAAAAAATTAACCCCAAACCCAGTGTAAGGTGACTAAAATGATATTACACATTTATAAATTTCAACCTCATCTTGCAACATGATACCATTTGCAGTGGGTCTGCCCCTGGTGTACTATAATTCAGTTGTGGTGTAAATAAGATAAACTTTAACTTTACCTGGGTTGTATCTGCTTATGCTGGGGCTAAATTTCCCCTGTGGGTTCCTGTTTATTTAAAGGCAATGTGGTAGACCAGGATGACAAAGACACGTATCTCAATGTTGCAGTTACATTAGAACTAACAACATATTTATCAGGATACGGAGAATCATACATTACTAAATACCATGATGTGTGGGAGGGAAAGATACCTGCCTTGCGGCACGTCGAAGGAAGCATCACGGTGGGTATTAGCAAGTTCCTGCCAGTGAAACCAGATCATGATTCTCACTGTATGGAAACAGGACTCTAGGCATTTCAAACTTTTGTCTCTGCCCCTTCTGTGCAACTCTGTCAGTGCAAACAAAAAGCAGAGAGTGACCCAAAACATGCCATGTCCATTCAAAATAAGTGGTTTGTTGGAGCATGGTACATCTACCTGAACAGCTTGTTCCCCTTTCTGCATTAGAGCAGAGAAGTAGATTCACACTCAGGGACATAAAATTTGCACTTGCTTTTCTTTGCTCATCTGTAGCAAGAACAAAACCTGCTACCACCAGAGTTTAAGAAATAACTTTGCTAAAAAGATGTCTGTGGCCCATTCCCAGCAGACTGTTGACCATATACCCAGTGTGACTGGCTAACAATGAGGGGCAAGAGCCATTTTTCAGCAGGGCAACCCTACTAAGATCCACCCCGTTCCTCGAGACTTTTAACCTTAAGGGCATCTCGGACAATAGCACAAAGATTGTTTTCTATCCTGAGTCTTGTTTTCAGTCAGTCATATCCCCTGGTAAATAATCCCTGGGTTACCTTCCAAAAAACACAGATGAATGTTAGAATGGGCTCTGGATAACATATTACCTAATGCTGTTCAAGGCTAGGAGAATTACCTGCTGGAAATTATCTGGAAGGGTCTTAATGAATACCACAAGGTTTCTGCTAAACAGACGTTCTTAGCCAGTCTAGAGAGATTCTACCTTGGATCACGATTAATTGCTTGGATTTCATAAGGTGCACCAGATGTCAGGGTCAGCAAGTCTTCTTGCTGCTCCAGGAAAACTGCCAAAAATATTGGCTGGCTATATTCCAGGGAACTGACTTCATGCAGCAGCAGGATAACAGTCACCAGTCATCCTATAAAGGTTTTAATTTCAATCCTGATTTCTAAATGGTGAGAACTATAGATAAACAGGAAACTGAAGAGGTTTAGTGCCTAGAGGGACACACACCTACCAAAATTAATTCAAGCATGGCAAAGGATATTTAAGATCCTTCAGCTGAGGCATGGCATAAACACTGGCCGTGAAGAAAGACAGAGTGGAAAGCAAGGAAGATGTTTTAATTATACCAAATCACACATGAATTAGTGCCTTCAACTGTCTTTTGTCTGCCCGGAGAGTTCATTTTGGAAATCCCAATATAAATTATTGTAGCCCTTTAACTGTAAGATCTCCTGCTGCCTGAGGTCAGGTCTCATCAAGCTAGTAAGTCTCTCTGGGAGAGCCAGAGAAAGCTGCCCATCCTTTCCAACTCAGCAAATGGTGGTGGCAGCTCAAAGCAGAGAGAGGCAGGAAGGCAGGTAGGAACAACTGATTTGCTGTAACAACAGAAATCTGTGTTTTGTTTGCTTTCTTCACCCAAGGATAAGGATTTTTTCACTTTTATGGTTCAGAATTAGTTGGTTTCGGTCTAAAACTGCTCCCCAAATTTTGTTACTGAAGTTTCTGGAGGTGGATACTGATGCTGTCTGATCAGTCTTTTCTTGTACCAAATTAAAGCTGTTTGTAACAGTGAGGACCAACTTGATGTCGCATTTTGGAGAGCAAAAAGGGCTTAAAGAGGGTAAAAAGGATGGCAGGATTAGGTTAGATAAAAATGTAGGACACACAAGCAGCAGCCACGACAGGTATAGGGAACTAAAACAGCCAAAGAATGAATTTTTACCATTGCATAGTGATAGCTTCTTACAACAGAATATGAAAGCCTATGAGGGAGAAAGGCTGGAAGATAAGGGTGCAGAGGGCTGCTGAGATGGCTGCTAAATCTTTTTTTGCAGTGGTTTAAAACAGTTTACCTTGCATTAAAACCAATGCAAAAGGTAACAAGAGACCATGTCCACTGCTACCATGTGCACACCCCTGAGAGCTGAACTCTAGGTAGACAGCTCCAGCCAGCTGAGACAAAGTGTTCCTCCCAGACCTCCTGATATATCTTAGCCATCTATTCTCAGAGAGTTTGTCTTTAGTGCTTCAGGCTGGTTTGCCCCTGGAGAGCTTCAACCATCTGTAAGTAAGTTTGTCATTGGAGAATTTGCTGTAGGTAAAATAAAGGGGAAAAGATGCTTGGAGAAAAGTAGAAATGCCCTCACTGGAGAGCTTACTTTCACTGTGGAAAAGTCATCCATTTCCTCTAGTGTTCATGACTCATTTACTGGACTGAATTATTTTTAGTTTAGGTGGTTGTTAAAGATGGGATTATAAGAAGTAAATGTATGCCCTAATGCTATTCCAACCCCTTTTCCTTGACACTGTGAATTGATATTGCAGGCATCATTAGATGGTTTGTACTCTAAGGGGTAGAGAGCTCTGTTAATAAAAATATGCTTTATACACAGCCTTCATGTTAGCCTTTTTTGGCTCATTTATGATTGACTTTAAGCTATTTGATTCTCTGAAAAACATTCAAAAATATTCATTGCCTTTTCAGCTGAAACAGGAACCTTCTATAAATTAGGTCTCTAAAAAGAAAGGAAGATGCCAAGGCAATTGAGTATTTCATTCCATAGTTACCCAGATATATCAAGCCTGTCTCTGTAAATTTCAGTAGACATCAGCTGATAGGTCAGTATGGAAGGGACATAAAAAATTAAAGCCAGTAATCCACCCCTTTGGAAAGGTAAGCAACACTTAGAGTGCCAAGGGTTTACGCTACAATTTATGACTCAATTTTTAGCCATTTCATAGTGGGCTTACTGTACGTTTTCAGTATGTTATTTTAGACTCGTGGTCAGAAAAATAAGAGCATGTGTGCTCTATAGAGAGTAAAAATCATAGCAATGATGTTTCATCTTCACATTAGTACAAATACTCATGTGTATGGTTAACGAGTTCCTAGCATCTTGCCTTTCCAGTAATTCTTGCTGCTAATGTTTTACTTCATACTTGTTTGCTGCTCAGTCAATTGTCATAATGACAAATAAAAGTAAAAATAGAAGAAAATTCTAGAGGTCATCTAAGACATTGCTCAATTTTTTAAGGGAATTGACTGACCTTTTGGATTGGGGGAACATAAATTGATTAATTGATTTAATCAATTGATAAACTGATTGGAATGTGTTATTACTTAATATCTATCAGGAGAGATAATTGTGTAATTAACACTTAAGAGCTATTTTAGAGTCACATTTGCATTCCTATAAATAAGGTTACAAATGCAGTTAATATAAATATTTTAACACAGCTCTTAAATCTGCATCTCTGTAATGGCTGACTATGACTGAAGCATTCAATTCATGGCAGTGTTTACATGGACGACCTCTGATACTTCATTGACCACAAGCCCACAGGTGACAGACAGTAATTCTGGTCTAATCCATGCTCCTGCCCCAAGACAAAACCAGCAGTATCTACGCTGCTTCCCAACTTGGTACAAATATTCTGTTTGTTGACTGATAATTTCAAGTAACACTAGTGTGTGTATAAATATTTGTGTTTATACCATTCAGAAGGCTCAGATGTCTCCTTCTATAGGGCAGGACCAGCACTTGCATCTGCAAGTCATATGGGCATCTCCTGCTGGATTTCTCAATAACTTCAAGAAGCGTCTAGAGGCATCATTCTTTCTTCCTATGACAGTCATCTTCAAGACAGCCTGCTGTCAAGATTGATACCAATAGTATCTATAGTGCTGTAATAATTTGGACAGTTATTATGTTGAATTTCTGGCTGAAACAGCACCATAAAATCATGCATTTTCAATGAACTAATCTAGATTATAGATCTCAGGCTTAGAAATGCAGCATTAAGACTCTAGACTTGACAAACATTTTATACAGAAACACATTCAGATTACCCTGGAGTCCTAGCCTGAGTTTTGGCTGAGCAGAAAGAGTATTCCTTTTTCATGTCTGTGGAGCTTCAAGGCAATCAGTTTTGTTCAAGTTTGCTTTTAAAACATTCTTAGGTTGATCATTCTTTTAAAATAAACCGAGGTGTGATAGAAGGGGGTTGTAGTGGAAATTTGAAAAAATCTTAACTGAAATTTCTGTTACCAAATGATTGACAACATAGCGAGGAATAAAATGCAGCAGCACAGTCTCTCAGTGGCAACAAAAAATGAAGTCACAATTTTAAAATCTGATGGAACACTGTCATCTGGTGGCAATTTGAAGAGAGTACAAACAGACTCTAAGCTGGTTTTTGTCCCACAGGCTTCTTCCATTTGAAGAGGTTTATTTTAATAATCAATTAATTTGCTTGAAATTACCTAGAAGTCTGTATTGTTCACATCATTAAAAAGGAAGCTCGGCACCACAGATCCTGCTAGTTAAGCCAGAAATAAGTTACCACAAATTACAACGTATATTGGAAGCTATGCCTTAATATTTCAGTTCTGCAGACTGTCACAGGCTCCTGAAGCAACCCAGCCAAGAGTTTCTACTAGGCACAGAGTGAATCTGTGCAGAAAGTTCAGAGGAAGATGTGGAAGTGATTAGAAATCTAACAAAATGAAAAATTTGCACGCTACCTGCAGGTTGTATCTTACTTGGCAAACTGCTGAGCAGGCATCTGTCTTAGCAATTTAATCAGTGTGGCTGGGTGAACTCATATAAATGTTTTTAACCATGAAAAAACAGCTCAGCCATTTAGGTTTTCTAATGGTGGGGAGACGTTATTGTTGGAAATATTTCTGGTTTCTAATTTCAAAGAATTATTTGTCAGAAGGAAATCAGTAAGTCTCAGTTAAAGATCTCAGCAGAGAAGTTTATGATCAAATATGTATCTGAATACCTGTTGTTGAGAGAAACCCTAAGGCTGTACAATGACCCATGCCACAGCACAAAAGAACAATGTGTGAGCCTGACAAAGACACTTTTACGTCCCTAACTTGGACAGAAATATATATGGAGTCTTACATGTATGGTCTCATCAGCAACAGCTTGCTACCAGAAGCTCCTGGTCCTGTCTGAGTTCAGACCCAGAAAGAGGCTCAGCCTCTCTTAAATCTCTCTCTCAGGCTGTCACTGTCCCTGGTACACACTACTTGGGGGACCAGCCAGCAGGCCATTTTGGAAATGAGTAGCTTGCTGCCCTTTAGGCCACTGTTAAAGCTCCAGTGTGTAGGACCGTAGCAAGCTGTGGGACTGACTGATGCCATTTATTATGTTTACTGAAGGAACTCAGCAAGTGATAAGTAATAGGGCAAGAGTTAGTGGCTGTCACTGAAGGATCCAGGGTGATGCAAGTGCTCTGAATACATTACAGGACTAAACCATGCTTGCAGCTCTGACACAATACAAATGCAGGTAGATTCAGCTGTAAATGGAAAAACAACCACATAGTGAAGAGCTCCTCCACATACTCAGAATAGCACTGAAAAAAGGAGAAGCAGAATAAACAGGGCCAGACACTCAGCTGTGCTGAGCAGGGAGATGGAAGAGGACCAGGTAGTTGCAAGCCAGCCAATTCTCTACTTGAGGACTTAAAGGAATGATACACTATTACCTGAAGATTTATTAAAACAGGCTTCAGTTCTAAACATGTGTAGTTCTCTCTTGCCACAAAAGAACTCATAGGAAAAACAATCGTGGTGGACTAGAACAAGTGTCAAAGGGGTAGTCTCTACATTTTTATTGCAGTAGGACAAATGCCAAGGTTCTTATTTGGTTTCTATTCATGCAAACTTTTGCTGCCTTTAGCAGCAGGAATTAGGGGTTTGTGGGACAGATAGAAAGAGAACTAGATAAAGTAGCCCTACATTTGTATTTTAAATTTCTGGCCTTGACCATATACACAGGATTGTTTGCTGACAAGTAAATCCCCTTTCATAGAATTAGGTAGTTATCATTAATGGTCTGGTCACAGCAGGGACATGGGAGGTGGGGGAGTTACGTAGTTTATCATACTACTTCTTTATGATACTTCTCTCTGGTAGGATAACCACATTTTTCACTGGTGAGAATAGCTTTAGAGCTTAAGAATATGTATTGAACTTTCCTTGCTAATGATGAAGCTGGTAAAGTTTCAAATTAAGGTTAATTATACAGGATACATCTCAGTTCTTATGCATGACATTTGGTCAGGACTTCAACACTGAATGCAGTCTGTTACTAGTTACTATTTGCTCTTTGTTTAAGCACAGGATTCATTCCTTGTCTTTGCAGTAAAGCTTTGAGGCTGCCTATAATTTAAATTCACCAATCCAGAGGAAGCAGTAGCAACTTAACAACTACATCAAACTCAAAGTATAGCTGACAAAATTAAATGCTAGATGAATTGCTGCCAAAAGTAACAGTAGCACCCACCATTTTAAGCTTATGGTGAAGGATTCAGGATACCTGAATAACAATTATGACAGGATAGATTTTAGTTACCTCTGTTGACATCCTAAATGACAGTCTGATCTGTCTAAAAATCACTGCACAATTGTGGAGGCGACTAAATCCATTAGCTGTTTGACTTGAAGAAAGAGACATTTATCTTCTGCCTAAAACTCCTTGCAGACAGACACCTGAGCTGCACTTCACCATGTCTTGGTGATCAGGGCACCCAGCTAGGATGGGAGACAGATAGACTTGATTCACTTCGGGGTCAGCCAAAGCAGGAAACCTGTGCTCTGACCAGTGGACCAATACACCAGAGACAAGCAATAGCCTCACCATCACGTGGACTGGCTCCTGTCAGGGAAGATATGTGCAATATTTTACAGTTCCCCAAATTGTGAACCGAGAGCCAGATCTCTTCATCAGGAGAGCCAAGGCACCCTCAGGAGGCGTCTCAAGCCCGCATGCTGCCAGGGGAGCAGGACACGGGTACCTCTGTAGATCCATGCTGGGAGACACGATGCGTCTGTGCAAGGGCTTCCCCACCAGCTAAGAGGAGGGGGCTGCCTGGTTCCTGTCCCCCCCTTCAGTCCTAACAACTAAAGCCAATGAAGTAGTGCAAATGCTAAGGACCAAAGCCAGGCAGATCAGATTCCACCCATTTCCTTGTTTATTGGTCTAAGCTAGGTTTGAAATAAACAGTATCCTTTTTATTGTTATTGCAACCTCACTGGCACCCAGTAGTCTGCAGGCAGGGGGGAAGAGCGCAGAGAAGGGTGAAACAAAGTCCATAGTTGTAACCCACTGGTCCTTTCCTTTCAGTGTTACCATATTACTCAGTCCTGTTTATTGGCCCATAGTTTGCCCCAGGCTCCCAGAGTTTTCCAGCACTGTTTTGAATAACTCCTTTACAGTAGGAACTGCAAATTCATTAAGGCCAAGGGCCATTTGTTATTCCTTGGGGATAGAATATATTTAAACGAAAAAGCTATTGTCTCCTGTCCTTGACCTGAAGGATACCTAAGGGTCTGCCCTTCTACCCACACAAGAGACAGGAGGGGCGACTGACCCTTTCTGATCCCTGCACTAGCTGCTCTGCAGGGCAGCAGCTCCCTGTGTGTTTAAGGGCTTTTGAGGGAGGAATAGCAAGACAGCTGTACACAGGTATTTCCCTCTGTCAGGTACTGCATGGCCTTCACTCAGCCCCTTAGACAACTTCACGTGCCCGCTAGCAGCACTGTTAAGCAGAAGCAGGCAATGCCTGAAATTTGAATGAGCAATCCCAGGGCAGACTCACCTGTGCCTGCCAAAGCCTTGGAATCTCTTGGATTCCCCTACCACTTTTCTAAGTGTCTGACTAGCTAGTGATCTGGACTACATATAAGCATGTGAAGGAAGGCCTTAAAGTACATGGAGAGGAAGAAATACAATCTGAATGCCTCGTGTTGCCTCTCTACTTTTAACCCTTGAATCTTGAGCACGATGGCAGAGGAGAACAGCTTCCTGCAGGTAAGCGAAGTTTGAAAGTCAGTGTAGCGGAGAAGAAATAAATCAAAGATGAAGAAAGAGTAGTAAAATCAGATTCCTGACCCCAGACAGATGGAGAGGGAAAAAGATATATTCAACAGCTAGCTGTGTTTCCGATGGTGATGTGAAAATTACTAAGTCGCAACAGCATCAGGTGAAAAGAACACAGTATCAACTGCCACAGACAATGACCACCACAGCAGCCAGTCTGTAAGCACTGGGCTGGAAACACTCAGGAATGTTCCAAAAGTGATCTCAGCCCACTGACAGCATCAGGAACTGTAAACAAGGACATGTTGACAGATCCTGTTACTTGTCCAAAACATGCAAGGTCACTACACATGCAATTGCTATTCCTGAAGACAAACTAGTTAGTGGTAGAGCAGCATTTGATAGAAAATATGCAGGAGATTGAATGAAATTTAGGGCAACTTGCCCTGCCTGGAACAAGAGCATTAGATTGGTAAAAGCCAGGAACTTGTTCACAGCCATATCCCAAACACAGACAAGGTGTCAGGTAACTTAAGGAAAGCAGGTGAAATATGTACATGAATTGGCTGAAGGTTGGGATCATGTGTGTATTTTGTTTTAAAACAAACCCTTCAAATGAAGGAAAAACAACTTGCAAAGACAAACTTGGGATACACAGAAGAAAACCAGAGAAGGATACGTCATACATGAGACAGGCAATTGTTCTGCAAACAACTTTTTCTTGCCCCTGGCAAGGAAATACAGTGAATGAGAATGAGATTTTATATGTCCATAGTACTGATGTTAGTACAATCAAGCAAAAAAAAGCATTTATAAAACTTGGGAAAGCATCCACAGTATATTTGATGACAGCCTAAAAGCCCATATGAATGTCAAGCAAGCAACAGAGCCCTCGCAGATGTACTAGGTTACAAAGACGCCTTTGGTTTAAATTACAAGCAAGAACAAGAAAACTATAAAGACTAAAATTTAAGTCAGCATAGACAGCACAGAAACTAATACTTTCAGGTGAAGCACAGGAATTCAAGTTAATTACATTGAACTGAGGTCAAAACAAGCCCCACCAGAGATGTGAAAAAAATAGGCACACTTAAATGCTGCTGAAGGTTTACTATGCTATGTTACTTTCTAAGAGAAAAAAGCCAGGTAAATTCAGAAGCTGAGTTGCCACCAGGACATCAGCTGCTTTTATATATCTTGTTTCCAAACATTTTGCTACATGACCATTTGGGAAGAGAGATTGCATGCAATCTCTAAGTACCTTCATCAAATTCATGAAACGCCCAGAGCCAGAATCATCACTGCTTTATGATAGTTTCTTTTTTTTTTTTTTTGAAGTAAGGGTAACTATGTGTATGATGCACCTATGGAGTCCACAATATTAAATACTAGTTCCATGAAGGCATCAGCATCTTCTGGGACTGTAAACATTACAGCCTAAACAACCAGTCTTAACTCCTGGCCCTTTCTCTTTCCAGAAAACCTTGCCACAGGGTAGTTGAATAAACCAGTCATATGTCAGATATGAAAGCCATGCTAAGCCATATTAATAAAATAAACTCAACACTACACTGAGGTTATCTTCTTTCTTGACTGTATTACAACATAACTCATGACAAACAACAGGATTGCTGTCATTGCAGCTAATTTAACAGCAGCTTTTGCCTTTCAGAAAACTGAAGCTTTTTCTTCTCTAAGTTAAGGTTTTATTTGATTTTTTCTTGCACATTTAAACCATTTAAGTGGTATGACTTTGATCACATAGAGCTTTTCACATCAAAGGGAAAAAACGTTATCCTTTCTGTCAGGGGTATACCCTAGCTGCTCCTCGTTCACTGCAGTTTACTTGCCTCCAATTTAGGGGGATTTTTTTTTTTTTTTTTTTTTTAATATATCTATAGTCTGTAAGAAAATTCTCAGAACTGTTTAACTGCAAGAGTACTGATTTCTTCTTAGGGGCTGTCTAGCTGGGCTTCATATTTGTCACCTGATACAGTACTGCCATCAACCCAAGCATGGGCATATACCACATCTTAAGGACTTAGGTCCATCATTCAAAGATCTGGCAAAGTAGCCAGATGCAATTGAGGTGTTACTGATGTCAGCATAAAAGACAGGTTGACCATATGATCATGGCATAGCCCTAGTTGGAAGGGACCACAGGAGGTCTCTAGTCCAGCTTCCTCCTCAAGCAGAGCCAGCTGTGAGATCAGACCACACTGCTCAGGGCTTGATCCTGTCAGGTCTTCAAAACCCCCAAGGATGGAGCCTGCTCACTCCAGTCCTTTAACTGTCCTCATGGAGTTCCTTATATCCATTCAGATAACCTCCTCACAGGTACTGTGGGGCTGCAGCTGGCTCCCTCTGAAACTCTCTCTCTCCTCCTGGCTAAACAAGCCCTAGTCCATCAGCCACTTCTCACAGGGCAGGGGCTCCTGCATGACCAGCTTGGTGGCTCTCCCCTGGACTTGTTCCAGCTTATTAACATCTTTTCTGTGTTGGCTGGGGGAGGTGGAGGAAAAAAACAAACCTAGATGCAGTAGCCAGGTTTGATCAAACAAGTGCTGAACAGGGGGGATAATCACTTCCCTGGATCAGGCTATGCTCCTATTAATGCAGCCCAGGATGCTGTTGCCCTTTTCTGCTGCCAGGGCTCACTACTGCTCATGCTCAACTTGCTCCACAACCGATCAATACCTAGCTTGTATCATTGCAAGGGTTTATTCCTTCCCAAGGTTATTTCTTGCTTTTGTCCTTGAATTTATTATGGCTCAGCCTTTGCCTAACTAGAAGACCTAAAAAAAACCCCAACAAACCAACCAAAAAAACATGAAAACCACCTATTAATTATCCAGTTAGAGTACTCGGTAGTATCGCTTGTATAAGAATAAGGTTTTTTATGTAGCCTTTCTCCTGAAAAATAACCATTTATGCAAGAATTCCAGTGGCTGTAGATTCAAAACAGAGGATGCACTTTAGTGGAAATTCTCCTGCTTCAGGCAGACATCCAGCTGCACCTAGAGCTACTTCAGTAGGAAGTGATTCCACCCCTTCAGCCAAAGTGGAAACCAAAGCTGTTCAAATATTCATTGCCTTCAGAAGTGAGAAGCAAGAGTGCAGTGTCTCTTTAGTTTTATACCACAAGAGACCACACATTCAGAGTGGCAAGGGATTTTTTTTTTTCCTTCATTCCATATTAACCATAGCATATTGTATACAGTCATAAGTACCTCTCAACATCTTGTCTTAGAGAGCTACCAGCTGGCCTGTAGCGCTTCAGCTGTGTGGGGAGTTTGTCCATAACCCTCTAAGCCATGGGGGAGCCTAGATGATCAATCCCTTACCCAGAGATACCATGCAAAACCACTTTTTGTTTAGTCACAAATATCTTACTCCAGAGAAAATGTTACATAAAATTCCTTCTCTATAGTTTGTATTAAATGGGGGTACTAAGGTCCCCTATTTGTCACCTTTCTAGTGGGAAGAAGCCTATGACCTGATTCAGGAATGACCCCTCAGTGCTGTTACTGCAAGGCCATTGAACTCACAGCTGAATGGCTTCTCCCTACCCTGTCCTTACTTAGGGGCAAAAGTTATGTCTTAGAAGACCCTAGACAGCTAAAAATCAGTTTTAGTCTGACTTAACCTGCTGCTCCTGGAGTGCCTCATATTAGGGAATCTGGGGTCTATCATGAAAGTACATCTGAACCAGTGGGATTCCCAGCAGGAGCTGTGTCTCTGCTTCTTACTGGGAGTGGGGAGTCTGTTGGAAAACAGTCAGCTCACTCCAGGGAACTTTTCCTCCTGCAGAACAAAATTGCACAGTCCTTGACCGATGGTGCAATTTCACAGACAAGAGTGTTAGTGACTCCTCATGCAGGGCAACCACATGTTAAAACTTAACAAGCTACATCTGAAACCCAGATAAGTTTATGGGTTGGCTAAATAAACAGGCAGCTGTAATCATCAATATAAACAGGCTTTCAAACAATCAAGTAATTAATGATTAAATGTCATTAAATAAGTAATCCACAAAGCACTGGATAGAAGGAGCAGGCAGAAGGGAGTATCCTAATGCACAGCAGGTCCTTTGTCATTTTTTGTCTCTGGATACTGATCCAGCAGCAGAGATTCTGGCTCACTATATTTAGATCTCAGACACATGATGCTTAAGCTGCCATATGCCATGACTAGGGTTGGGAACTTCCAGAAATAATTTCTAAGTACAAAGGATATGTGCATTTAATCAGTCCCTCAACGTCTGTTTCATAACATTGTGTAATTTATCTGTGTGGTTCATCAGTTTAGTTTCTCCTCTTTGCAGCAATTGATCAACCAAGACATTGACAAGTTAATAACTTTGTTTTCTTCTTACCATACCCTGTTTGGACTGCTTTGTTTTGACTCTTGTGACTAAGCAAAAGAATACTATGATTCTGCTTTGACCCAGGAAAGTGAACTGAGATCCATAATTCCAGCTTTTGATGAGATTTGTACAAGATGTTTGCAGGAGTCTAAGAGAACTCTATGTCAGAAGTAACTTTTCCATTAAGTTAGTCACGTTACAATTTACCTTTCCAAATACTCAAAATCAAAGTGTTCCTCATTTGCTTACAAAGGCCATGTCCTATGATGAGATCCAGCAGCTCTTCACAGATATCAGAGCCATGCCCTAGCCAGAAGCCGCAGGGAAGGTGGGAATGGAAAGGGACTAAGCAGACATCTCCAGTTTCCAAGAGGGGGAAACCCAGGCAGACAGCTTGAAGAGAACTGCTCCCCAGGGAACCAGAGCTCACTTACAGATGCTTGCAGCTTAAGAAATATTACCTTGTCTTTTGCAAAGCCAGGAATAATCCCAGAATCTAACATGGGAAGATGCAACAAAAGCCATACTGTCAGAAGATCAATTATTTCATAGAATATGATGACTTCAGCACTATTAAGCAGTAATGAGTAGTTGAGAAAGCTGTTTCAGATTAAATTTGCATGGCATGCTTATTAACATCATTAGTCACAAAATCTCCATGGGACCTGCATGCAGTTTGACATCCCATCTGAATGTCATTGGCTGTACAGACAGGGAGACAGCCTTGTCAAAGACTTTGACAGATTATGGCCACCCCTTCTCTCTGCCAGCGTCTGCTAAGATTAAAGAGACAAAACACAGGATTAAGCTTTGCTTGCCAGCAAAGCCCCATGAGATATTTCCTGTCATTTCTAAGTGTGATTGACCCTTAGGAAGCAGAAGCAGCAAAACAGTTACAGATCAGTATTAAAGCAGGTCCAGTATATAGTCCAGCTGTATACCTCCAAGACAAGTTTTGGCACTAGGTATGCCTCAAACCCTCCTATCCTCTTTCCCCTATATTCCCAGAAAAGAACAATCCCAAGCACAATATCTTTGCAGGTTTGCAATGTGGAGTCTAGCATATTGCCTTGGATATAGCATCAAAAGTCTTCTTGTACACTTTTAGATCACTTAACTGAGGGTTGCAAAAGAACATATGTGAATAAAAGCACAAGATGGCATTTCAGTCAAGTTTAAGGATGGAAGGTGTTTAAAAAAAAAAAAAGAGTTCTTTGTTCATACATTGCATAAGTCAGCTGCCAAACTTGTGGCCAAGCAATCAGCAAGATTCAAGAAGCTGGGTATTTATATGAATAGCCAGAACTTCCTTTAGTTACATATTTAGTGTAAAATATTTAATGGCTGTAACTATTACATTCTCCATTTCAAGATTTAAGCTACATCTAAAGACCAAAATGGGATTTAATAATGCACATCAGCATTTCATACACTTTCCTGTAGATCATTTGTACTGGCTAGATCCAGGGATGAGACATTGACCAATATAGACTTTCAGTAACATTAGCTCAGGCCTCGGGAATACAATGATTTTCTACACATCAGAACATACGTACAACGTAGAAGGTACAGGTATTCATGATTACAATTTTACAGATAGGAAAATAAATGCACGGAAGTGAAAGAACTTCTCAGCTTCATGCAAATAAGGAGCAGGACAGAGGATGGAGGAGTTAATTTTCAAACCTCTAGCCATTTCTTAAAAGCAATTCAAAAGCACAGAGCTGTGGTGCACTTCCATACAGAAAATGATTGAGATGACTGAGGGTCTATTTCCAGCCTGGTTTATGTGCAGCTTGTGCTGAAGTCAGACTTCTGCAGATGTCCCTAAACAGGACCACATTTCAGTGCATTTTGTTACACACAGTGTAAACTATCCTTCCTAAGGAATAAGGTCTCTGTTTACTTTTTCTTCCTGTTACCTTTTAATATCAAATTAAAATACAGCTCCATTATTCCACACTATGACAGCTTAACATTTCTGCCTATCTTGTCCTTCCAAAAGGGACAATATTCAGAAAATACACCGTGCATGTGTTCCAAACATCATTCCTCTTAAGGCTTTCCAAAGTCACTTGCAAGCGCAGAGAAGATCACATGAACCTTTCCTACCTACACATTGGAAGAGCAGCAGCAAGACTTATGGTATCCCAACAAAGAAGTGTTTAGGCTTTTTCAGCTCAACAAAACACCACAGTTTGCTTGGGCAATGCTGCCCTAAGCAACTCATCCAAAGTATTTGATTCTTGTCATCCTGATGAAAAGAATCTGGATCACAATTCAGCTGGTCATTCTGCACCAGTACTGGATTACAGCTGTGGCACAATGCAATGAGCACATCTGCTATTCAGGATCAAATGGTGTCCAGGTGTGGCTAGTGGTGACTGTGGAACAGTTGCTAATCAAGCCTCACTTATAGAGGCTTTATTTCTCCAAAGAGTTATACAGACTACCCGCTAGAGTTACAGTTCAAAACTCAAAGCCCCAGGCTTGTGAGAAATTATGAACCCACTTAAAGAAGGATGCTAAGTACTACTAGATAAAACATAATGCCTTGCCTAGCAGCATCCAGAAATATTTCTGCTGCCAGTTGTATGTAACTAAGAAGAATGAGAACTTAAAGGCACAATGCATCCTAAAGAGCATGATGATCAGAACGTAGTATTGCTATTGACAATAGTAAGGAGGATAAACTTGTAACGCACAGCTCTTAAAAAGGAGCACGGAGGGGAGTGAATGTACAATACAGTGCTTTGAAGCCAGCTTCAAAAATGGTTGACAGCTGGCAAACTACAATTCAGTTTATGGCTTGTTCAGCAGGTGTAAATCATATTTTTTTCTTCACCTTTTATAGCTTCCAAGGAGATACAGCTGGTTTCTGAAGCCTTCAAATTCATCCAGTCCCTGAGAATTGAAGCCATTCAAAGTTAAGGTGTATGGACTCAAAGCTTTGATTTCATCTGGCTCAGATCAGCTGTAGTAGTACAGGTTTAATTAGCATGTGAGTTCCTAAGGGAAATAAGGCCCTTTATAGTTCTTATTTCACTGAAAACTGCATGCCAGATGCTATGGAAATCCATATGATCTGTGCCAAAAATAGGAAAGGAAAACAGAAGAATAATTATTATTACAACAGAAGCTTCAATGGGATCCTGGAGTTTTCTGCTTTTTTGTGATTTCAAAAAAAATTAGGTATGCACACTCAGTATCATAAAAATAACTAGTTACTTTTCACTGATTTTAATTTTTCTTTAAGGGCTAAGTTTTTGCCAAGGGCCTGTATGTCCCTTTTCATACAACCAAGCACAGAGCCAGACAGCTACGCACAGGCTTCCAGGACAGCCTCCTGAGGATCAAAGGTCCTGTGTCAGATTTTGTCAGCTGGCTCCATATTTCCATTTTGACTTGTAACAGACACTGCATATAGTGCAGAAGTACCCCCAGGTCCCATAAGCAAGTCAGACCATCCTGTTCATGATCTCAGGGCTCGCAGACCCTAAGCGAACTGGGCACTATCAGCACGCTTTGCCTTGTTTGAGAGCATGAAGAGTCAGAGAAGCCTCATCCCACCAAAGGAAGAAAACTACACAATACTCCAGTACTGATTCTGCCATAGCAAGAGGCCAAATCTGTCCCAGCATGTCTGCATAGATCATTTATTACATCACTTAGAGGCCTATAAGGACCTGATGAGGTTGGTCCTAAAACAGTTCCTTTCCTGCCCTTGATATAGTTTATTGAAAAAAAAAACAAAAACCAACAACCACACACCCAACAAAACAGTAAGGACAAGCTAAGCAGCTTGCAATTGTACAGATGAAACATCTGGTTGGGCTACCTGCTCTCAGGGCTAAGAGAAACTGCTGGTCATTAAATGATTATGTATTCCCCCTGCCTGCAGAAATTCACAGTACAAACAGCCATAGAGATATAATGCACTGCCATCCTGAAGAAAGTTTCTCATTGATGAGGCATAGGAGCTTAATGGCATTTAGACTGAAATGTGCCAAGAAAGACATCTCACCAAGACAGGTATTTTGTCAACTGTCCTTAAGCAATTCCAAATGGCTTTTAGTATACAAGCACACTTAATTCATATTAAGTATAATTTGGATGCCACCTAAATCCAATCCAAACTTGCATGCTCCAGTTCACTTCTGGTTAATTGGGAAGGAGATGCTTGGGTTGCTTCAGAAGAGCTTGCTTGCATAGGATCCTGTACCCCAGCACTGTTAGTTCATCATCTCCCTCATTTCCTCATCCTCCAACCACAGAAGCTACTGCCAGCAAAGGGGAGGTGTTGCTCTCTACCAACAGATCTCTGTCTGGTGCCAGAGGGTTCCTCCAAGCAAGGATTGTGTAGACAGTGACAACACTTCCTGAAGTTTCCAACACTTCTTAACTTGCACACATACCCTTTCAGCCTGTCTTTACCCAACGTATTAGGAAGTTTGGTAGAGCAGGGAGCATACCTTCTTCCCTATGTCTCTTCTACTCTGTATAAAATGGATAGCAGCTGCACAGAACCCCCAAAATAGGAAAGTATCAAACAAGAAAAGCCTAACAAGAACATCCAGGGCAGTGATTCCCCAGGTGTGGGTAACCTTTACCAGGCAGCTAAAGACTATTGAAAAACCCTGTTGCAACCCTGCGTCTGCAACCACTAGCACCATATAACAAGAACTTAAACACACTTCAAAAGCTATTTCTCAGTACTCAGTTCTGTCATCCAAGACTGAAAATAAGAGAAATTATTGTATTCTTTTAAGGTCACTTATGCAAATATTAGCAGGATTGCCGTAGGAGCACAGAATGAAGAAAGAAATAATGAAAGGATGCAGGAAATGGAGATGGTAGTAGTCCAAGGATGCAACAGGAAGCAAGGAAGAAGTCCCAGAACCTGACTAGACAGCAAAAAGCTCAGGAGGTTTCAAGAAACAAACACAAAACAAAACAAACACGAGTCCCCATCTAGACTATTGCCCTGGGAATGGTGCCACAGCTTAGCAAGAGGTCTCACTGCCATTGTTAATTAGACATGGTAAAAATATACACAGTCCTGCAGTTGCAAATCAGCAACTCCTGACCAGTTGCTGCACAGGTGTTATCAGAAGATCATAAGCCTGCTGTATTCATATCATTCAGCAGATGTTCTTATTTTGTATTGCTGTTCTTGGCTTTGCAATCAATTACAGTTCCTGGATGTAGGCGATCCTCCGTATTACATAATGCTTCCGAGTTTCTCTTCATATTCACCCCCAAGTGTAGCTGTTTGCCTTTTGATCTCAAATTTTAACAGCAAGCTCAGCTGCCAGTGTAAGGACCTACTGGATGCCAAGGCAAGTACAACACATGGATTGTCTTGGTACTCTGTTTTAGCCCTATGCTGAGTCTATGAGGCAAAACCAATTCTCTTCCACTTTCCCCCACCTTAAGTAACAACTGCAGTGATTCCTAAAGACTAATAGATTGTTCACTCATTTTTTTTCCTCCAAAGTGCTATTTCAGTTGCAGCACAATGGAGAAAGCCACTATCAATTCTTTATTATCACTGGGCTGAACAGGACAGGATGACAATACCTTTTTGCCTCCTGATTGCTGCTACCACTGTAAGCACTGGAGAGATGAACAGGCAAGAGCTTCACAGCACGATATCCCTAACGCTTCTTCACACTCTACTCACCAGCAACACCCTTAGTAATTCCTCTCTTTAGTTTTTCTCCACGTGTTTCCCACAGCACAGGACAATAATATCTGGAGCTCTCAGAACTCCAGAGATACTTACATCCATGACCAGATCTGGGGTTAGCCTCCTGTCCCACAACAGAGTGCTATCAAGTCCTCACCTCCCAGGGCACTCAGCTACTCTCTACCTCAGACTAATCACTCCTTTTCTCTCTTAGAAACGGGTTTAAGCACCATACTTACTCCTAACAAGGCAACCCTCATGTTATCCATGCTCCCTTGCATACCTTATCTCATAGCTTCTCAATCCAGAACACCCTTTTCCTCCAGAAGATGTAAGAACCACACCAACACACATAACCTCCCCCAAACTACCTTCTTCCTTTGTACCCTAGCTGGCAGCTGCCTTTTATAGCCTCATGGCTTTGTTAATTAGATCTTTGTGGTGCCTGGCTGTGGGCTGAGTGAGTTCCCAAGGTGCTCAGCTGCTTGCTGGATCAAAATCCCCATCCTTGCAATGTTGCTCACTGCTAGAAAAAATTCAAGTGAAAGGGGCTAGTTGATAACAGGCAGCATTTGGAGGTGAGGTGTCACCTTCAGTCATCAGTTCTCTCAGGTGTTGAAAACTGGGTGTAGGGACTTAGTCCCAGAACTACAGCAGTTGTCACTTGTTATTATATTCCTTTTCCATCATTTCAGAAAAAATGTTTTTAAAAATCATCAATGATAAAACAATGCCATAAGATGCAAGTATTAATACACCCGTGGAGGAATGGCAGTTCACAAGATTACCTCAGCAGTGACAGGTAAATAATGGACAACTGTGATGCTCATTGCTGTAAGCAAAGGCCTGCTATAGTAACTATGGCACACCAAGCAAAATCATCCATGTCTGGAATACCAAACAGGAAAAATCCCAGTTCTGTTGCAGCCATTAATTTTAAAGGACAAAACAAGAGTTTGGTTTGTACTTTAAGGGCAGCCTTGTGGCATGAGGAATGAGATTTCCAGTTTGCCAGAAATTAAAAAAAATCTTTTCAGTTTTCCTTCGTAACTGGAATGAAGACTCAGAATTCGGTAATTTCCTGCATAAAGGAGATGTTGTTTCAGAAAGCACAAAAAAGTTCATGCTGACTTTTATGAAATCAAACTGAACAAGGAGTCACCTTGAGTCCCCAAGACTTTTCTGTGCCTTTCAACCCTGGGAGATTCCCCCAGGCAGCCTCTCCTGGAGTGGTGAGCTCAAAAGCCTGTTTTGGTTCTGGAAATTTCTGTCTCTGGAGAGTTGAGGTGACCTCTGCAGAGCCATGATCTCCTGTAGGCTCCTTCTACGAGCCACATTCATTGCTCAGAAAATCTCCATCCTCCTACACGTTTATTTCAGCTCTAGCACTGAAGTTAAATAAACCTGTTAAGGAGTTATGAGCTGCAACCATCTGAATTCTTTCCTCTGCAGCATGGAAGGCTATAAATAGAGTAGGAAACTTATAAAAGTTTCGTGTCTTACCCAAGTCCTTTAACTGGCTGAATTCCATGTCCACACAGAGGATTTCTGCTTTGGTCTTTGACTCTTTAGGTGTGGAGCTGACATTTTAGCTCTTTCAGTCTTTGCTCACATTGGCTGACAAGCTCCAAGTTGGCCAGAGCCAACTTGATCATATTTTGCAAAAAACCTTCCTGTCCATGGCAGTCAGGCTGCTGATCACCTCATCAGTTCATCTTGCTATTCTAGGCCAGATGTGTGGCAACTGCACTTCCCATCTATCCAACTGTTTCTTCACAAAAAAAGTTTTATTTTGCCTGGAAGTATTTTATCTGTTCTTTCTGGGGAACCTCCAAAACCCAAAGCTTCTTCAATCCTGTGAGGGCCTCAGCTTCAGTACTAGCCTTAACTACTTTTGCAAAGCTTCAAATGTTTCACATGCCATTTCCTTCCTTTGGATCTTCCTTGATTCCTGCAAGCACGTCCGTTTTTTGTCCCACCTCATCTCAACAGGAATAAGCCAGGAATTTCCCAGTTTATTTCCTTGCAGACGGCATCTTGTTTGGCTGTAACACAAATTCCTAGCACAGTTCCCAGTGCAGACCCATACTTGTTTCAAGAATAACAATTCCCTGTACTCTGTACCTTCATCTGCCCCTGCAGATCATTAACACACAGCATTTCACACACGCAGACCATATGCATGGGTGACAGGTGACTCGGACATGCAGGCGTCTCCTTCTCTCTGTTCAGTGACAGAGATATCCATGGGAGAAGGGACCCCACCCATGCAACTGGGAACAGTGCTCACTTTCTGATGATGGTTTCTCAGTCATTCCTTTCCAACAGTCCCAGGCTTTGAGAAGGCAGCAGCCTAGGTTTCTGCAGGGTGTCCATCACATGCACCTTCAGCCCCTTAGTGCCAGGTGGCACTGCCACAGAGGTTGGCTCAAGGCTTACATGGAGGATGACAAAAGAATCACTCCACGCTTCACTGTGCGAGGCAAGCAGGGAGCTCTGCCCACCCAAACAGCTACAAAAAGACAGTTTGGTTAGCCTCCACCACACCTCATACTGCCCGCGGCCACAGTCCCAAGAGATGCTGCTTCTCTGAGGAATGGACCATGCACAACACCATCTGCATATAGATTAGCAGAGTTCCCTGGCCTCCAGGACGTTTTGCACCAGTCCATCTGCCTCTGGCTTTAAGATTCTTGAATTCTCTTTTCATTTCTTGCCAAATGTCTCCTCTTTCTCCATCAATTTCCCTTAGCTGCCTCTTTCTCCCTATTCCCTTTGTCATTGTCCCATTGGGCAGATGTTCTGGGCGGCTGCTTACCAAAACTGTCTTCAGACACAGCAATCACTCCCTCCTGTGCTTCCCACTTCTTGGTGACAAAGACAGGAGAAGTCCCACTGCGCTGGGACCTGTCTATCCTTTCAACACCCTGCTCGGAAAGGTTGTGGCTCATATACCCTTTCCAGGGACACAAAGACAGCTCTTGGAGTCAGGCTTCCCATGAAGAGTGCTGTGCCGGGAAGGACATGCACATGCCTGCACAGCCTGCCCAACATCCTTGCAGGTGAGACCAACTGAAAGAAAAGAGAAGGGGCTCTGCAGCCAAAGGGTTAGGGGCCAGATCCCAGCTCTTCTGAATCCCAAACCGTATCCCATTGTCTCCTCCCAGGTCATTCCCCAGCCTCTCAGAGGCTGCCTGCTTCCTACACAACCTACCTGGTGGCCCTCGGCTGTGTGGATCTGCTGCCCACGCAGCGGCTGAATGCGGATGAGTCGAAGACCTGTGGTCTGGAGGCGGTAAGGGTATAACACGTCTAAGCACAGGGCACTCGCCCTAGAGAACAGATACGTGTTTTAAAATACAGAAATACCTAACTGGTGACAGCTGCAAACCCCTTTTTACGTTGCCAAATTAAAGCAGCCATGGGGGCCTCACATAACGGCTGCTGGCAAGACAAGACGCAAGCCCAGACAGTCAGCCCACTCTCCCCGGCGCTGCGGAGACTGCCTGCCTCAGAGACCGGGAAGCAAATGAGCATAGGACATGGGCCAGCCCTCGCTGGGGCCAGGGCTCCTGGTGAACAGTTGGGACCACGTGCTGGAGCTGGGACCACGTGCTGGAGCCGGGATGCAAGGCACAGACTCCTTAGTTAGAGCAATGCTGGAGCTAGCCCAGATTAGATGCAAATTTAAACACTGCAGTGATGTCTATACAGCTGGGCAAGCTCACAGCAAGCTGCACTTTCTCTGCTGGAGAAGAGAAATGGGGTAAGCCCCATCCCATGCCAGGGGTACGCTCATTTAGACAGACCTCTCCGACACTGGTGGGGCCACCTGGAATCCCTCTGAGTCTGTCAGGCTTCGAGGACATCCATATGAGACAAGTCTGAGGCAGATAACCCAGAGGGCAGGCTGTGTGGTGATCTGGCCTTTAAAGGCAATGAGGACCAAAAAGTGACTCCACAGTGCCTCAGCCCAAAGGTACTCTGCAGAATTTACAGCTCACAGAAATGAGCACCAGTCCCCCAGGGCTCACCACACACCTCCTTGAAAGTCTCTGTCACCACAACGTGTATAATTGTGCCTGCAACAGCCTACCCTACAAAAGCAAAAGCAAAGGAAAAATAAATCACTGTCAGGATGCCCTCTCAGCCTCCACATCCAGCAGCTTCCTCACTACCCAGATCCACTATTGCCATGGGATTTCCTTGGGGTGGTGATAGCCCTCAACAGAGGCTGATAACATAACAGATATTCCCTCACTCATCTGCTAAAGGTAAATCCATCTGTCAGGGACCCCTAGGAGCTGGTGAAATCAGGCAGCAAGATGCTCATTGTGCCCAGATGGCTGCTTGGCAGAGCTGTGGGGATAAAGAGGGACCATCAGGAGGCTGCATAGTGCTCGGTAGCTAGCAACTCCACTGCACCCACAAGCTGCTGGGTACGCTGACCCCGTGCCAGGCACACTGCTTCGCAGACACCCCACCGGTCCCCATTTCCATTTGCCTTCTGGGCAGCAGCCATCCTCACTCTGTTCTGCTGCAGAAGGGAGGTCCTGGGTATCTGCTCCTCTGCCCCATTCCCCAGGCATGTGCAGCAGGGAACAGGCAGCTTACTGCCCTCCTCCGTGGGGAAAGCAGAGAAGAGAGCTAGCTTTGTTGTCTAACAGAGACCAACCACTCTGACTTGATAGCATCAAGGTGGGCTTACAGGCAGGCACAGGTAGTTTCTGTATGCAGCCTGAGTCCCATGCACAGATTACAAGTGCTGTGTCTTTAAGCAAAAGGGTTCATGTTGGGAAAAGAGGTTAGTATGAGCTTGGGAACAAGACCTGACCCTAGCAGTGTGCCCTGAGTTTGCCTCCATCCTGCTTGGGTGGCCAAAGGGCAGGACTGTGCTGCAGTGGGACCCTCTAAAAATCTTGCACCTCTTCTTCAGGTTTAGGAGACCCCAGCACAGACTCGGACAAACCAATGATCGTGCCATGTCTCCCTCTGGCAGCATCAGTCTCTAGGAGCACACCACCCACAAAATCCTTGCTGTATGTCATGTCAGCCATGGTGGGAGGGGACAGGACAGGGCTGATGAGCTGGCCATGGCACCATCACCCCACACAGCAGTGACAGCCTAGGACATGCCCATGAAGGTGGCTTAAAGAGCAAACACCAGACATGGCCTCTAAGATACCTGCTCTGGTGCTCTCAGGATGAAGTGCTAGGGCACTGGTGAAACTGCATCTCAAGAGCAAACAGATGCAACTGAGCACCAGCTGAGTTAAAATAACACTTGATTTAAGCCCAAGTTTGTACAAATGAAGTCTCCACATACATTTAAATGATACAATACACATTTTTCTGCAGCCTCAATGCAAGGTTTAAGCTTAAAAAAACCCTAGTGAAAGTCTTGAAATAAGCTTCGCTCCCTTCATTTTGGCCAGAAGATGAGCTGGCATAACTTATTCAGAAGGAACATGTTTTAGGAAAGGGAACATATGTGCCTAGAAAAATAAAAAATAAAAGGCACAGATTAAAAACTTCATGATCTCATTTGGACCATCTTATGTGAGTTACTGCCCTGGAAAGCAGAAAGTCTTTGCTACTGAATATAGGAGGAAAATGTAATTTGCCAAAAAATCCCACTGAAAGATGAAATAAAATTCCTTAAGTTAAAAGTACTCAGATGCTAGAGAATTTGTATCTATTGCCTATTTTGGCAATAATTATATAGCTGACTACAGCTTAACCAAACACTACAGAAAACAGAATATTCCCTTAAATACTCCCTTTCCTTAAAAGAAAGGGGATTTGTTCCTATTTGGATCCCCAAAGAAGCATTTGCCATTGTTTAGCAAACATCTTTTCAACTGCCTTTGAACAGCTAGGCATATCCAAGGCATTTATGTCAAATTATACTTGTCCAAGTTTGCCTCTGAAATATCTTCTTTCTCCATAGTCATGAGAACTGCAATTTGCTTACATGTCCTCCACAATTTTTCATGGGACTAGATTCCCTGCAAAGGTTAGTTTTGTTGTGTGCTTCCAGAATCTATTCCCTGTACTGAGACACTAGAGATCACTCCAGCACATCCAGGGCAACTCTAGTTGTGAACTCTAATTCTAGGAACAGGAGATTGAGAAGTCCCTTGCCAGAGCAGCCAAATCAGAGAAACAGCACGGGTCACAGCAGACAGGCCCT
The DNA here is from genome assembly GCF_964188355.1 of Buteo buteo. Classification (NCBI taxonomy): domain Eukaryota; kingdom Metazoa; phylum Chordata; class Aves; order Accipitriformes; family Accipitridae; genus Buteo; species Buteo buteo. The sequence goes on along the minus strand of NC_134171.1, from coordinate 29,958,716 downwards.
TGATGTGTGTCAGAGTAAGTGGGGCCTATGTAAATGGTTAAGGCCACTCATGAGATGGGATCAATATCCTATTTTTTCCAGTCATTTAACCAAAAATATATATAAACAGGAGTATGTCCTCCTCTCAATCTCACCCATCCTACAGAAGAAAAATGATTATCATATTTTAGTTGTTCTATTTTAGTTACATGCTTCAGATATGACTCATGACTGATCTCACAGCCTGAATCTTTTCTGATGAGTATAATGGACATTATGATAGAGAAAGAAAAAAAAAAAGATAGAATTCCAGTTAGGAAAATACTATAGTCCCATTTAATTCCAGGTTCTAAGATTGGTGAGGGAAGGATTTTCTTATTTGTTTGCACAGTGATGATCATTTAAAATAATCAATTAAAAACAGTCCAACAAACAATGAGGAGTCATCAAAATACCATCTGAGGTGGAATCTCCCTTGCTTTGGGAGCCACTGTTATGTCCCAGTGATTTCATTACCTTATCCCATTCTCTATACCACATGCAGCATGAGCATGTCAAATATCAGCCTCATCAAAATTTTAAACAGCAAAGAACCCCATCTGGGCAGCATTGCCCATATCATACTATACCAGCCAAAATGAAACCTGACCTACAGCTTGCTGAAGTTTTATCTTTTCTGGGTAAAGATTTTCCCATTTCATCTCTTGTTTCATCACAGAGCTCATTTATGTCTTCCTGGTGTCTCTTCTGCAAGACTGGAAAATAATTAACACCTGTTTCAATCAATGCATTTTCTTCATACTCTGTGAATAGGGATTCTCGAGGGCTGCCCACAATCCAATGTGTCTTCTCACAGCAGAGCCTCTCCTGAAGTGCGCAGGGCATTTCTGGCTATGCACATCTCCTCCAACTTTTTCTGCATAGTATACTTCTGTAACGATGCCCTGTCTCCCTTCAGCCACAGTCTCACCCCTTATTTTCAGATGTTCACCCTCCCAACCCAAGACCAAAACCTCTGTAGAGACCCCACAGACAGAAACAGCACATTTTCCTCCACTCACCCTGCCAGGCATGGCTGGTAGAGCTGACCTCAGCTACTAACCACCAGCTGGGGGATGTGATTAAAGCCAGATGCCCTGCCAAGCACATTGTCTACCTTGAACTGCTCTACCTCACTGCCTGTCCGCTTTCCTCTGCCCTCCTTCCAGCCAGCAGCAGGAGTCTCCCATGGGCTTTCTCAGGAGGCATCTGCTGGCAGGGCACAGCTTGCATGGATTTCTCAGCTATGCAAGTCTCCCTCCTTCTTTGGTCGAAGGGCATCCAAGCCCACTGTCCTCAGAAAAGGCTAGAAACCCTATCTGTTTCCTCCAGCTCTTCATGATGGGGAACAGGATACAGCCTGGGAGCTGATGAGGTATTTCTGAGCTTCAGTTTTCCAGCATTTAACTTTCATTCAGGTGTTGTGGTAGTGATGAACACTGTATTTCACTTTCTCTTCTTGCTGTCTATACTGGGGTTTGTGCTATCCAAAGAATCAATGACCTGATTTTTCAGAGGCAGTGACCTCTCACGGCACTTGTGTTGCTCAGCACCATAGAAAATGTAGCCACCAAAGTCTGTGGTGACTTTTACTTACAAAGGTTTTTTTCAATCTAAAAGTATAAATAATAACTACTTCTGAAGCCCTCTGGCATCCCTGTGGCCATGAGCAGCTACTTGCACCTGGAACATGTGAAAACCTGATTTCAAAAGAAGCTACTACTTACGCACGCATTAGGTTGCTGGTAAGAGACTGACCAAAGGATTGCTTCCAGTTCACACTTCAGCTAAAAATAAAAAATGTCTGGAACATTTTTTTTCTTCCGCTTGCTGTAGGTTGCTAAGCAGATCAGCTGAGGAATTATGCCTTTCTCTACAGCACCCACCTGAGCCCAGACAGAGCATCTTTTAAGCTTAGAGAATGAAATCAAATTTTAAAATAGCATATTATTCTTAAATTCGATTGTTGTAGGACCTCTGAAGACCCAGTGCCACCTAACTCCATCACTCCCTCCTATTCTGGGACACCTCTTCCCAGGTGGGACAGACTCAGAGCCCTTGGGTATTAAGCAGAGAGATAATCCATATAGAGTTAGAGGAAGAGATGGTAAACTTCTGAGTGTGAAGTTTACTTATCCTTGTCAAAAATGCCTTACATAAACCAGATCTATGCCCAGAGCTGTGCCTCAATTCATAGTAAGCCCTTAAGAAGGGATATGTGCAGCTAATGGAAAACAAATGTCTGTTTTGGCAGGGCCTGCAGCTAATGTCAGTTATTTTCCCCCCTTTGCTAAAGAAATAAAGAAATCGTCAAAATGAAGCAGGCTGACTGAAATGTTCTGGTTTTCTTTTAACCGTTTGAGTGCTTCTCTGATACACAACATATGCAACAGACCTTATCTTTGTGGTTCATGAAGAGAAAAAAAAACGCTGAAGAAATCATGTTCTTTTTCATTAAAACATATATGTCCTCAGGAAGGAAGTTCAGAGTTGAAAACACAGATATGCTTTATAGCTTGATAGCTCTCAGTAAGGACTGTTTTAATTAGAGTGTGACTTCTAGACTTTGTTTTGCTGGAGTCTGGCCAAAACCAGAACAAGAGTACCAAGAAATCTTTAAACTGTTTTCTAAAGAAAACAAAAGCCTAGGGAGGGCAGAATTATTAGCTGTGGCCTAATACCTCAAAGCAAATTAATATAAAGTATAGTTATTGTTCATTTCTTGGGAAAGAGCGGTACTGTCAACACAAGTGTAGAAACCACCAAAAAACAATTCATCATCAGGATTATGGTCACTAACTCATATGAACCATACCAAACCACAAATACTGTTGTTAGCCCAGAACACAATTCAGAGTCTGACTTTAACTCAGTAATGACATGAATTCAGGGTCACTGAACAGCCTGTAGGATGCCGGCTTATACCATGGTTGAGAAATCAGTAATATTGAAATACCAGGGCTGGCAGGAGATTCCCTGAATTTTGCCTTCCTTGGGCCTGAAGGGTCTGATTCCCCAAAGCCTTGTCTCACCTGGGACAGCAGATCCCAGAAGCTGTGAGAGTGTACAGGAGAAGATTCATTCCTGTTCCATGCTCTCTTTCCTTAGGCAACTGCTTGGAGCACAGTCACAGAGGGAGACCAGACTGGCCTTGGTTTCATCAGGTGTGGCTATTGTGTTCTTCAGCTTTTCCCCAAACACATAACTGAGGATGCTCACATAATCATAAAAAACCTGAATGATGCAGATGGATAGATGCTGTTGAGCAGCTCCATGTTCGTGTATCTTCATAACATGACAGTGTCTTATCATGAAGTTGAAGGCAGTTATAGCCTCTTGTCATTAAGACAGAAAGCACTGTTTCACTTTCTGGAACCAAGTAGTTAATAGAGGTCACCTGAGGCCTCAGCAAGTGTCCTTCTGCCCATGTAAGGACACAGGAGAGGCTACACCAAAATTTGAAACATGAATGTAGGGGCTTGGCATTACTGGGATATCACATCAGCAAAAGAAGCAGAGAGAGAAAGGGAGCAGCCATAATGCAGGCACAGTCACAGAGTCACTGTTGTGTCACCCTGGGGTAAAGCCACCAGAGAGTTTTCTGGGATAGGTGCTAGAAAACATGATTGGGACTGTAAGAAAAGAAATAGTCATCTGTTGTGGGAATGCTCTTGTGTTCAAGCCCATGAGCTTTGTAAGCTCTTTAAAAATAAGGGGATTTCACCAGAGAAAGCAATAAGGCAGGTACACATTGTAGCTTTCCATACTCAAGGAGCAAGGCAAATCGGTGGCATGACCAAAAACCTAACTATTGAGGAACAGACCTTCCAAGAAACAGAAGAGGCCAGGAGCTTTTATGTCTATATGGAAGTTGCTAACATAAGTCTTGCTGGAGTGACTGATTCCTCAAGCAGCCAACCCTCTACCTTCAATACAAGGAGAAATCCTCTGCAAAACATCTCACAGTCAGCAATGGCCAAATGAACCTTCTTGAGAGCTTTCTGTCTGCCGAGACCCTGTCTCTTTGCTCTGATATTCCCTCTTTGTGCTTCAGCCCAAATGCCTTTGTGCATCAGACTTTCCTGACCCTGCTGACTGAGGCTTTGTTTAGCCTTAGTCTAACACCCTGGCCTTCAGGCTCAATGCTCACCACCTCCTTGCTCTACCCCTGAGTTCATGTCTCTCTCCTGGCCTCCCTGCTTCTGTCTTCATTACAAATTCTACCCCAGCCTGCCTGTCTGCTGGGCTTCTCCGCACATATGCCAGAGGTGAACTGCTGATGAGATTATGGAGCTAAGAGGCATTAGATCCACTAAAAAAATAAAGTTAATGACCCCTGTCAAAAGTCACCACTTCGGTAATGAAATGGATCCACCAGAGAACTTTGCTATGGCAGGAATTTCACAACCTTTTTGTAACTTACAGAGATCCAGGAAGTAGAGATCAGATTTTGTCAGCTCAAATAAGGAAAACATCTGCTAGTTTAAGGAGACCGTTTGCTAAGAGGTTTATTTCTCTCAGTTTATTATCCAGCCCACATAAATTGCTGGGAAGATGAACAGAACCACGTTTCCATCTTGAAGATGTCAACTCTAAAAAACACTAAAGAAAAAAGAATATTCCAGGGTAGAAGATCCCTGAGTTTAGATTCAGTTTGGCTCAGTATAGCATGGGGTGGATCTTAAATGAATGCCTTCAACATAACTTGAAGATACTTTTTGTTTAGGAATTGTCCTTATCTCAGTTATTATCAACCATAGAGCACCAGTCCAGCAAAGACTGATGCAGAGGGTAGAGGATCAGTAAACAACCATCTCATCATTTGGTAATTGCAAAGGACGAAGTCATCTTACAAGCCATTAAAAATTGTTCTAAGAGCCTTTGGCCATCAGTTGGCAAAGAACAAAGACGTCAGAGATCATTGAGGGCTGGCCACAAAGAAGTAAGCAAAATCACTGTGAAGGAATTGTGTCGTGTACCACATACAGATGCTACTCTAGGTGCTGTAGTGGACTCACTTGTCTTTCCATGCTGGATTTTAAAAGCAAGTCATGACAAATAGACCCAGAATATAGGGGAAAGCGTATAGCACACGGTCTGAGTCAACAGAAAAGGCTGTGGTTGCAACAGCTTGTAGGACACACAGGGATCACTTTGGAATAGCTGACAGACCTCTCTAACCATCTTTGTTGCATCTGAATTCTAACTTGTTGCTTGCTTGAAAAAAAAAAACATTCAGAGAAGCATAATCACCAAGGAGGGTATTTCTACCAACAAAAGCAAAATAAGAGTGTGCAGAACCAGCCAAATTTCCAGCTTTACAGATGTGCAGAGCTTTGTATTGCTCTGCCATGACAAAAAGTTCATTTGGGGCTTTTACAGGATCCTGGACAAACTGCACACACTTAGTGAAAATGGGAGAGCATTTCTCTGGTCACCTGAATGCAATGAAACTTTTCTGGAATTTTAAAAATCCCTCATGACCCCTCCTGTCTTGGTTTTCTTGTATCTCAAAACTTCTAATAATGGACACAGGTTTGGGGGCAGTATTATGACACAAGAATGCAAAAAAAACCATGAAGGAATGGTGGACTGGTACAATAAAACCTAAGACCCCGCAGATAAATAATTGTGCCACCCACGAGAAACATCTGAGCACAAATTACCCTTGGCACAGCTTTTCTGGGGCAGTCTTACATTCAGTGCAGAGTCTCTTCCCCTGCTAGGGTTCTTTGTCTTCAGGAGTACTAAGGGACAAATTGCAACCTGTTTGGAAACGCTGGAGCACTCTGATTTTAGAGTCACATAAAGGCTTTGGCATGAGCAGAAGCAGCCAGACAGCATGGGTAAGAGTTGAAGGTGCTTTTGTAAGAGGAAAGGAACCAATAGGTTTCTCAAAGGAGTAGGTGGGCTTGAGAAGAAATGGTGCCTCCTTCTCTTGACACTATTTGTAGAACTAGAAATTGCTCCTGGCAATTGTTCCTCTGGTGTTTTCTTGCAAGCATGGGTTACTTCAGAAAAAAAGCCTGAAACACAGAAATTGCTTGGGAAATTGGGAAATAGAGACTCTGACAGCTGATGAAGTTCTCACGAATTGATGCTGTACCTGTCCCAGGGTCTTTCATGCATTCTCTCTTGGTCTGTGCTTACGTTTTGCATTTTAATAGGCTTCTACAACTTAGTGATTCATAAAATTCACAATTTCTTTTTGCCCTAATTATTTTGCCTCAGAAGCCTAACAATACGCCCATAATCCAAAGGGAAGTAATTGGAATCCAAATCTGAGTTGTAACTTCCTGCAATAGCATTTCTCAGTGATTTAACTCTCCGACTAGCGTCTCTGTGCAGCTGGCTTGCAATGGATTTGCAAAGTGGTAACACTAGGATCTCTTCTGGCTCAGCAAGGACCAAGATCTGATCACTTAAATGGTTTGATTTCCCAGGACCTGCTGGAGCTTCTTAGGAAACAACAGGAGCTTGTGCTCTCCAGTTGCCATCTTCCTGGGCTTCTATGAGCCTTCCTGATGTACCTGGCAAGTCAGTGCTTCCAGAAGATGTTCTGCAGACTTCAAGGTTGTGAGCAGTGTAACTCCACCATGAAGGAGGTACCAGTGTGAGCACAAGGCAAAACTGCACCCAGCCATGACTGTGACTGCTGAGACACCCCCTCAGTAGCACTTCTGTCTACATCAGACCGCCTGTTCTGTTAATAGCTGAGTTTTCCACTATCAGCACAGCCTTCCTGAAAACACTGCCCTTGGGCTGGTATCTCTCCTTCAATGTCCAAGTGCAAGCAAGTAGAGGGGGGAGAGAGCTTTTGCTCAGAGAAGAAAAATACTGAGAAGGAATAGGTTTTTAAGTGTTCTGACTAAGCAAGTTTTAGCAACTCTGGTCTTGTCAAAGATAAAACATGGGAACTTTTTTTATGGGGAAAAGCAGATGACTGAAAAATGGCATACCTCTTCATTCTTATAATCTGGAAAGTTTTATGGAAAAGACAAAATAATTTTTTTCATGTTGCTGAAACCAAAAAGTCTTTGTTCCTTCACTCCCCTAACCAAAGATAGGACAAAACATATCAAAAGATCTTTCCATGTTGTCTTCTGTATCATGCATCTTCCCCTGCTTCTCTGTCTGCGGCCGTGTGGAATCCTGGTAATCCAGCCTTCTGCATGGAGGTGAAAAGATCATTCATAACTGTGCACTTAGAGCAGCTCTCTAAGAAATTTTCCAGCAAACCATTCACTACAGTCCTCTGAAAAAAGGTATGAAATAATCTCCCCATGTTAGTATTACATTATTTATGCTTCATTCCAGCTATCTCCTTGTTTCCTGTGGACAACATGTTGATTTATTCATGCTGTCAGGCAACCTCCTCTGACTGTGTTTCCAGTAAAAAACTGAAAGGGAGATTTAGCCGCCTACTCCCCAGATGTGCAGTGGCTCCAGCTCTATGGCATCTGTGTAAACATCAGCAATAAACTTCTGACTTTGAGATTAAATATGGAGAGGTTTTCCTTTTACCCCATGTTCAGGCGCCTTGCATCAAAATATTTTAAAGGCATCTTTGGCATTTTTTATTATGAAAGCATTTTGCACACTATTCATCAAGGAAGTAAGTGCCCAGGAGTACAGCCACCACCGGGAGACATCAAAGCATAGGACACCCCCATTAGAGGTCAAGGCTGTGATGTTCCCACCAGGGAATATGCCAAGGAAGAGCACAGCTCTGAGCTGCTCAGGTATTAAACAGGGTTGCAGAGGCCTGATTGAGCTGTGGAGGTGTCACTGGTATCGTATAAATGAGGATGTTGTAAGAGGGGTTATCCCAGGGTATTTAAATATTGGCAAGTTAATCATGCTATTTAACTAATGGTAATTACTTATATGTAAGAAGAAAAACAAACAAACAAACAAACAAAAAAACCCAAAATATCACCAAGTTGATGCTTATCAACCTAGTGATTAATTCCCTGAAATCAGTGATCTGTTTTTGTATTTTATAGGAGTCAAAGCAGTGCTTCTGTTTAGCAATATACTCCAGAAATGGCCTAGAGGAAGGGCACCAGTGGAGCATAGCTGCCTTCAGTGGGAAATGCATCATCTGGAAAGCTCCTTTTCACATGAGACAGGTTCAGTTCATTACCCTAATGACAGTTTTTTGCTCTACTCATTCAGCTTGTACAAAACACTCCATTGTACTTGGACCCACAACTTGCTAAGGGGTAGAAGAAGGGCTGTCAAAACAAAAGCAATCAGAGCTTGTATGGAGCAGCCAGCAGGGCTGGATGGGGGCAGAACAGCCTGGTTCAATCTGACCCAATCATTTTCTTAATTGCAGCTTACTGCAGTAGTAGATTTTGACCTGCGGGACTCTGCCAGAGAAGGGCCCTCCGTTAACTCCCATATCACTCACTTTTGGCTAGGTTTACAACTGCTGGAAAAGGGGGCTTTGGCTGGGGGCTACACTGGTTTTCCTGGTGGTTGCGTGCTTGGCTTCTCAAACATGGCAATATTTTAAATACATTTTAATATAAGAGCTGGAGCAGTTTCTCATTAAAACCCACTGAAATTGCCCCTCTTCAATGATGACTTTAATCCTTGAATTATTAATACCCACCAATGAAAGGCAGGAGATTGATGTTACTGCCCTGAATTGGTAATGCTGTTGGAAGAAGAAAGCGCTACATTAACAGACAACAGACAGACCAAGGGTTGTAGAATTAGCTTGTGTGACTGGTTTTTCAGTTCAGTAACAGCTGATTTCAATCACTTCTAAACAAACTTCTGAAGTATTTTGTACAACCAGCTAATGCCTCTATAAATATCTTCTGTTTAACTATGGACAAATTATCTCCCAGCTTGAAAAGCTAACCAGGGTTTGTTGGGGGGGGGGGGGGCGGGGGCTGTTCCTTCATCTGTCTATGACAAATAATTATCAATAAGAGACAAAATGTTGCTTTGGAGCTCACCCAGCTGAATCCTACCATGTGTACTCTGTAGCTATACAGTTGTCCTGGTTTAAGCCCAGCCGCTAACAAAGCACCACGCAGCCGCTCACTCACTCCTCCCCTGCTGGCCCCAGTGAGATGAGGAGGAGGAAATATAAAGAAAAGTTCGTGGGTCGAGACAAGGACTGGAAGGGATCACTCACCACTTATGGTCACGGGCAAAAGACGGGCTCAGCTTGGGGAAAAACCAAAATCAACTCAATTTACTACAAATAAAATTAAAACAAGGATAATGAGAAGTAAACCCAAACCTTAGAACACCTTCCCCCCACCCCTCCCTTCTTCCCAGCTCAGCCCCACTCCCAGTTCTCTCTCCCTCCTCCCCCTGGGGAACAGGGGGTGGGGGTTGGGGTCAGCTCCCCACACCTTGTCTCTGCTGCTCCTTCCTCCTCAGGGGCAGGAGGACTCCTCACCCGTCCCCTGCTCCACCGGGGGGTCCCTCCCACGGGAGACAGTCCTTCACGAACTGCTCCAGCGTGGGTCCCTCCCATGGGCTGCAGTCCTTCAGTCACAGCCTGCTCCAGCGTGGGCTTTCCCATGGAGTCACGGCCATCTTGGGGGGCCTCCGCTCCCCCACTCCCCTCCACGGGCTGGGGGACACAGCCTGCCGTCTCACCAGGGCTGCAGGGGCATCCCCTCCTCCCCCGCTCCTCCTCCTCTCCTTCCTCACTGACCTCGGTGTCTGCAGAGGGGTTCCTCTCACATCCCACTCCCCCTACTCACTGCTGGTTCCCCTTCTTAACTCTGTTCTCCCAGAGGCGCTACCACCATCGCTGATGGGCTCAGCCTGGGCCAGCGGCGGGTCCGACTTGGAGCCGGGGAAGCTTCCAGCAGCTTCTCACAGGAGCCACCTCTGCGGCCCCCCCCCCGATACTGAAACCCTGCCACACAAACCCAAAACAACAGTACAGAACTGCAGTGTCCTATATAGCTTTGTAACTCTGGAAAACTCTAACAGCTTTATAATTAAACCGCCTGTCTTGCCAGGGGTTACTTTCTGAGTCAAAGCTCAAAACCCAAGAGCACTCCACACCTCATGTTAAAAAAAGGGGGAGTCTTTTGGCCCTAATTCATTTCTCAGTGGAGTCCAAGACCTCGTACAATGCATGGTCTCCTTGGGCCAGAGCAGATCCTTGGCTGGCAGACTGTCCCGCAGTAGGAGCTGCTCCCCATCTGGATCCTGTTGAAGCCTGTTGGGAATTATGCAGGATAATGCACTTCCGAGCTAATCTCAGCTCTGTGGAGCAGCCCAGAGAGCTCCTGGGCTGAAACACAGGTTCGTGGGAGCACCGGACATGCTTGTCCCTTAGCTGTCCTCTGCCTGTCCATGTGCGCGTCCCGCGTGTCACCCCAGCACCAGGCAAGCGGTGGGCAGGAGGCAAGCCAAGGAAGACAGGGAGCCAAGACTTAGCTGGCTGATGCCGGGCAAGGCTCAGAGCCCAGCTCGGTGGCAAAAAGCCACAATCAGGGGCCTGTCCCCTTTCACAGCCTGAAACCTGCTGCTTGCACCATCCCCACAAAAAGATTCCCAGTGGGAAAGGGAAGATGATGTAATGCAGGCAACATCCTCCTGCAACCGCTTTACATTTAGCCTTGTCCCCCTCTCTCCCCTCCCGTGGTGTCAGACAAAACAACATAGGCTGGACTTTCCGACTCAAACACACATTTCCTGACATGTTTTGCTGTAAGCAGGACCTTTAAAACTATTTTCATAAAAGCTGGTTTGGCTGTGAGTGTTGTTACATTTTTTATTTGAGTAAAAGCCATGTCTTCCTCCTAAGAACTTCTGGTAAACAAAAACCTTCTTACAAATCCTGATGGGAACTACTGTAAGGACACTGGTGCATTGCACATACCAGCCAAGGCAGAGAGAGCTCATTAAAAAAAAAACAAAACACTACTGGGGCTAAAGTATGAGGTAAAATGAAAGCATTTATATTTCTGTCTTTCCTAAGTTCAAAATACATGGTGTTTTGAAAGTGCCATATCAAAATATAAAGGAATTGTTGAAATCTTGATTTATGCTACAGTTAAACCCAGCTTTGGAACATCTGTTTGTCAATGACCATGTCGTTATGAGCACATGCTGTCTTCAAAGAATTAGACAACGTAGGGGAGGAGATATTTCTTGTCCTCTCTCTCCTGTGTGTTTACATATGTACATAAGTATATGGCAATCAAGAAAAATTGCATTTGAAGAAAAATATGGAGCTATGCCATAGCGCCCTGGCATAATAAACATATATATGTCTACAGGCACCCATTACATATGGGCGCTATGGCATAGATTTGTAACTTTATCACCATGCAATTCCCCTTGATTATACTGACAGTCCTAATAAGTTCCAAGGAGTTTGGCCTTCATTATATCCTGCAGCTGAAAAAGCTTGGCAAGAAATAACTCGGCAGAAAACTTCAGTTTTCCCCTATGTATACCTTACTTTACAAAAAAAGAAAGAAAGAAAAAGAAAACTTTGGCATAGTATCCAGGTTTAATAAAAAATAGCATAGCAGTAGTGAAACCTACATCTTGCTGTTATCTGCTGGCAATCAGAGAGAGGTAGCAAAAATAGTCTGTGTGTGTATCACCTTCTGTTTTCCTTCTTTTAAAGACATGTAAGACAATCCTCCTAGTAAGACAATAAAGAAAAAACAAGCCTGAATCTCTTTCTTTTCAAGCAGGAAATTGTCATAGACTTGGAAGCTGCTGTGCCCCACCAGTAACTACAATTTTGCTAATATTATCATTATCACAGAGTTATCTGAGGAATGCAGTGACTGCCAAGCAGCAAAGAGCATGTCTGGGGTATGTCTAAATAAAAAGTCCAAAAAACACATACCTTGATGCTCTGTGTCCGGAAGAAAACCTTCTTACTGTTACTGTTCACTAACCAACCCTTTATGAAAGGCACGGTTAGACAGTTCACCTATTAGGTCATCACCAGGCTGTGATTTGTGGGTGACACATAGCACCCAAGCAGTATTTACCTCACCACAAATAATCAGAGGTGCTGGTAAAGGCTGCCAGCATCATCTGCAAGAAAACAGAGCTTGGATTTTGATATTCTGACTCAGGTTTGGTACCATGGGAAAGGACATTATTTACACAAGAAGGAAAAAACTACCCAGACAGGATCTCAAAATCGCTTTCAAATGAGACAAAGAAATGATTGCTATTGCTGGCAAGGGGCAAACTCACTCACACTTCATTCGTGTGGCTGCACTCTCTTCTGCAGCATCAGGGTTTCCCGTGAGAAGTAACTGGATAAGGGAATGGTTAAATCCAGTCCAGGAGGTTGCTGGTTTTATCAGCTTGATCTTGTGAATTATTATGCCTCCCTCCTTCACTAATGAACCTGCTCTCTCCAAAAGATGCAGATCTGCTTTTTTAATATGATCTAATTTAATCTTACCACTGTATGTTCTGCTATGCCGCCATTAGACAAGGCATTCCATTTCCAAAAAAGCCACTTCCTCAAGTGTACACAGAGCCTGAATACTCATCATTGATACAAGTGCACAGGCAAAATTATCTGGTTTTCATTGAAAAACAGCTATTTAAAAGTTGTCTTGTTGATTTTCTGTACGAAAATACCTCTTATGCACCTTTTTCTTTCCTCTCATAGAAAGGAAGGGCACGAGTCAGTGGGGTCCTCTGTGTAGCCAGGTAGGTGCACATACAAGGGGAACATTCTCCTGTGCGCCCATTTTTATGGATATCCTACCCAGCTAACTTTTTGCAACTGAAACCCTTGATATATTGAATGCCACTCTTTCAACATTCCTGGAAAATGGCTTTCCTTTTGTTAAACAAGGCTTTTTGCACTCCATGAACCTGCTTGATACAAAATTCAGTGTAAAAATGTCTTCTGCTGTCTGTACTGCCCCAGCCTCTCAAGTAATGGGAAGGCACCAGAAGCCAGGCTGCAAATCAGACCCTGGTGACACCCTTCAAATGTTGATTGAATTCATGCATAACTGAACACTACAGTTTTAATAATTATTTCTTAGGAAGGAGTTTGCATTTTATTCCAATCCAGTGCCACAGCCGCCGTTAAACCCCCTAAAAGTTTATGCAATAACAGAGTAATATTATTGCTTTTGTCTGAGTCTTTTTTACTGTCCAGAGTGAAAACTAGTCTTGCTAAAAAGCCATCCAGAGGGTTCCAATTATTTCATCTTCCACAGAGAGGTTAAAAAAAAACCCTACCAAGTTCTGATGTTTTTCAGTCAGCTACTACTATCACTTTGTCTGTTTATAACAGCAACAAAAAGAAACAGAAATTCCTGTTTCCAAGAGTCACCGTGACACCTATAAAACTGGACAGGCTGAAAGATTAAAATGAATATGTAAAAAAGATACAGCATAAGTGGTCCATCCAAAAAGACTTTAAAGGTGGTTTCATAAAATGTCAACACATCCACATTTTTAAAAAATGATGAAAAGTCTAAGTATCTAAAAGAATTTGATTTATACTGCGTGGGTGTTCTTATGCCAAAACTGGATATCACTCATAAAAACAAAAATAAAAGACACTTCCATACTTTTAAAGCAAGATAAAGTTTTGTCTGTAGTCCTCCATCCTTCTAAAAGCAAGTTATACTATAATACATTGTGCTGAGAGACACCAAACCTGTAAAACATATCAAATCACTACAACATATTAAAAGAAATTCAGTGATAATGCTCTGCAGAGAGCAGTGAAAAATAATGACTTCAAACAAAGTATCTGGCCCATGCAGTTAATGGCATTTGTCTGTGTGCTGGCTTTGTACAAAGTAAAAAGCACAAACAAAAAGAATAAACACACACCCCCCAAAAATAAAAAAAAAATCCCAAGTAAACAGACCCTGAATCAAAATTGCAGATCTGAAAAAAGTGTCTGAAAGAGTGTCCAGGAAAAAAAATCCCAGTCTAATCCATACAGATGAAGTTCATCTTCACCCTTCACTGACTGCAAGTCACTAGGAAACCAATAAACCAAAATGAATTTATCAGTTTTATACCCACCCAAAACACTCTATGGTGATCAAACATGACCATGCAGGAGATGGTGCAACTCCACGTCTTGGTCCTGTTACTGGTCTCCATGGGAGATGTTCTGCTGCATGCTGTGCCAGATGGACCTCAAATACCACCAAATCCCAACAGCCCAATTTGATGTGTTCTGCACAACAGTAATGAACAGGCGCATGTTTATTGGACAAGAAATAAGAACGGATTGGTCTGCTGGAGCCCAGGCTGGTTTTGAAAGAATCAGACAAGACAACTTTTCTCTAGGATCAGACATGTCCTTCCAAATCACTAGGAGAAAGCAGAGAGGGGATCTCAAAGCCCTGTGTCGAAAGTGACCCTTTAGACAAGCACAATGGTTGAAGGAATCTCAGCCCATGAGCTGAAATCTCTCCTCTAGACAAATTGCAACAGGTAGTTGCAAATAATGTGGGGGTTTTAGGCAAAAGCAATCAACATCAACCCTAAAATCACTAAGGCAATACAGCAAGTGCTAAATTGTGGCTTCAGCATGGCATAGCTGGTCTTTATTGAAAGGCAAATGGTTTAAGGAAACCAGGTGGACCATACTGTACATGCTGTGGCCAGTGCTGGCTGTCTTCCAACAGGTAAGATTTTCAGCCATGCAACAGTTTAACAGAGAAACTGGAAACACTGGAATCTCAATTAGGCAGCAAAACTCACAATTCAAAGCTGCTTGAAGTCTCTCCAGCTTCAGACAAACTTAGTGTCTTTGTTAGAAGGCGAAGGAAGGTTCAACAGCCCGATGACTCCCAGATGGGCACAGGATTTTACCATTCCTCCAGACTGGCCCAGTCCTACAGATTTCCTTGCCCTTCCTCCTTGTTTTGGGCAGAATGCCTTCTCCTTCACAGCACCTCACCACCTGGTCCAGCCCAAAGGTACATCCCTGCTTTATCAGTTCAGCACCTCTTTCCACATTTCACTTGAAAATGCACATGCCAGATAAGGAGAAATTTCTTCCAGATGTCGGGAACTGAACATGAGCACATCCTTGTACAGAGAGAGGTAATTTTATGTGATGGGAACACTGTGGGATAATTAGAAATAGAAAAAAGTCTTCTTTTAGAGGTCAGTGTTGAACTCTCTGTCAAGACATTTTAAGTATTTCATGTCTCCGCAGCATTTCCTACCCTAACTATGCCATCCAGAATTTGTCTAAATAAAGGAAGTCTTGGGAACATTTCAGAAATATGGTCTATGTATTGAAGAATGGCAAACTGCAAAGATGATAAAGACAAATCTCCCTTAAATCCAGCTTGGTCCTAGAGTTTGTACTGTCCAGCTCAAAGGGAGTTCCCTCCCCCCGGGCAGCTTCCCCTAAGGGACCTGGGTGTACCTCACCTCAAGAGACATCAACTCAGCATTTCCACCTGTGGGTAAAGGAGCAAAGAGGCATCCTCTGTGTTGTAGCTACAATCTCCAAGTCACACATGTGGGGCATTTTCTAGATGTTTACTCGGCTCCTCACCACCACAACTTTCCTTGTACAATGGGAACAAAACAAATGCATCCCTTGTTCCAAAATCTAAGCATGGTAAATGCGCATGATTGAATGATTGCTGCCATAGTAGTGGTTTATTACTTACTACATTTAGCCTGGTTCTTTGTAGCTGCGTGAATATATATTATTCTGCTGCGTATGAGAGTAAGTCTGGTTTTGATTAGGCTTGTAGAAAGCTGTCAGAAAGTCAGACTCGAGCAAATAAGCCCCTGTAGGTTCACTTGGAAAAGCCCATAAAATGTCTGCCCTTCATTTAAATTAGGCTTAGAAAGAAACACAAACCTGAAAGCTGCCAGTGTTTATATATTTGATTAAGAATTTTTTTTCTTGGGGGGCAGAGGAGGCTGGGAGAGGAGTTATTCTGGGAATGAGCCTAGTCAGAGAGCAGCCTTGGGCCCAGACCCTCATTCCTGCACAAAAAGCAGAGGAAAAACAGGTTTCTGCAGGCACCTTGAGCTATAGTACAGCTGGAATAAATCCCTCCCTTGAACCAAAGCCCAGCAGTGGACGAGCAGCATAGCTACTCCGCAGTCACTTCTGAAACCATTAGGTTGTGGCAGTGGCTAAAGCAAGTTCTGGGAATACTTTGCTATACATGGCTTGCTTGATTGCAGTTTTTCTACATATCTCTGAGCCTCGGTTGAGGAAATCTGCCTGGGCTGCAACCCAGATGGCAAGGCAAGATGTCTCCTGGCACCTGAGCTCCTTCAGGTCTAGCTCAGGTCTTCTCATGGGGCTGCAATCCCCAGAACGTGGTCCCTGTCCTACACAGAGATGCCCCTATGTGCAGTAGCATTTTGCCCTGTTTGGAATGGATATGCCAACCATCCCCTTTAGCTTGTACTGTGCTTTTATTTTCTTAAGTACTCACTGGCTTATATATCCATGCTTCAGTGATAGGGCGTGAGGTCTGCACCCCCAGCCTGGATGATGACATCGATCTGTCATCTTCATCTCTCACTCCATGCTGTCTGAAATGTTACTTATGGTTGGTTTTACTTAGAAGGCATTGCCTGAACCCCCTGCCTCTGCTCTTTCTGAGACGAGCAGGCTGGCTGCTCCCTGCCTCTCTCCCTTTCATGCATGCACATGAGCATCCTCAGCTCTCCCGCTCCCCTGGCTCACACATTCTCCATATGAAGATAATAGGCTCAAAACTTCCCTTCTTTGCCTGCCTCTGCCTCATCTGGGTCCCGCAGGCTCCGGCGCGTCCCGTCCCTGTGTGCGGATGCACGGCTGTCCTCCAGAGCCTTCCTCGAGGCGCCTGCCTGCACGCCTGCCCCCCGCAGCCGTGCCTCTCAGGTTTTGGGGGCACATCCCCTACTGCCAGGCTGCCGTAAATCCAGCAGTGCCTCCTGAAGCCTCTGTCTGCGTGTTTTTTCCTGGGGGTTTCACCTGCTGCCTGCACGCATGTGCACACATGGGTCTCGTCTGCTGCTCCTGCTCAGCGCTTTCTCAACAAGGTTTTGGCCTCCCAAGCTGGGACAGAGGACAGGCACAGCCTCTGAGGCACCTGGGCCAAACCCCAGGGTGCAGAGCCACCCCCAGGACCTCCACCAGCTGCCAGCTCTCCGGGGGTTAAGTGTGCCCCGTCCCCACACTGCTGGCACAGGAGCATCCTGGGCTTGAGCCTGCCACTTCAGGGGACAGAAAGGACAGACTTCCTCAGGACTTTGGCATCATGATTGCTAATTATCTGACAGGCTGAGAAATAAGCAGATCTAGAGGCCCTGCACACCTGTGTCTTTGACCGCTCCGGATCAGCATTTAAGCCCCCAGTGGGGAAATTGGTACCTTGGACCCCAGGGGGAGAGAATTTCTCTTTCCTTTCTCTTTATTTCTGTCTGGCCATCCACCCAAATGCTTACAGAGATGTTGTAGCTGCCACATCTAAGCAACCAGAACAAAGTCCCTTGACGCCCACTGCAGGGTCCTGGGGACAGTTTGGGAGTCTTTCAGTACTGAAACTTTCTATTAATTATTCTTATCATTGCTAGCAGGAAGGTGGGAAAGCACTGACCTGTTCAGTAGGGCAAGCAACAGGTGCTGCCCTCATTTTCATCAGAACCTCTCCTTCCTACCACACCAGGGTCAGGCTGCATTTGGCTGAACACACATGTGCTAATTGTAGGAAACAGTTAATAGGCACAAAGAATTATCTGTGTCTTATCTAGTGCTGCATTTTATTAATTGTTCCCAAAGACTGAGGCTTTTCAGACTTTCGTTTTAATTAGAAGGAACAGTTGCCAAAAGCAATTTCTCTTAGGCAACTTTCACCATTCGTTGAAGTCTTCATTTATCTGATATTATTACAAGGCCGGGTCAAAAAGAAAAAATAATTATAAGAGCACCCCATCTATTCGGGTTCTGAGAAGTCTCCTAGGTAGCAGCTGGGGGGAAGAGCTTGCCTTGTGAAAAACCTCCTGTCCTTGGCTCAGCTGAATCTCCCAAGCAGCTTTGTTCCCTGCGTGCACTCCTTGCTTCAGGGAGATACGCGAAGGCTACCGTTAAGCCTGTTCAAAAATACAAGAAAAGTGTAAGATTACCTGCAGGAACACTTCAAGGCCCACTTAAGTTTCAGGGGTGACTTAGGGAGGCTCTCTTTGTAGAGGCAATCTGCCTTTTGATCATATTGCCTCTAATCCTCCCTCCCTGCCTTTATTGCTCATAGGAATTTGTGCATGTAAGCACTCATCCAGCTGCCTGGGTTGTTTTTATTTATACTAGATGACAGAGCTGTTCGAACTGCACAATACTCAGGCACGGATAGCGATTGATGCCATGCAATGGGAAGGTGGATGGGTCCACAGCCGTCTCACAGGACCAGGGGAGCATATTGCACCGAGCAGCGATAACGGTAAGGCTGCATCTGCTGTGCAGACACATCGCCTGCAAAACCCGGCCCTGCTGCACAAGCAGAGGTAAAAAACTGTCCCTGCCCCAAAGATTTTAGAGGCAAGGAGCTGTATGATAGATGAAATGTGGAGGAAGAACCATGGGGACAATGATCACACCCTGTGGGTGCACAGAGACTTAGATACATTAACAGGATATTTCAGTGACAGAACCCCATGCATGTTGCCTGCTTGGCTATTACTGGTTGCATAGTTCAGACATGAAGTGATGACACCAAATCATCCCTAGCCTGGGGGAAGTCCCATCCAACCAAAGGAACAGGCTTCAAAGCTCTGGATGGCGCAGGACTTACAGAGAAACAGCACAAATCCAGAAGCCTCACAGAAAATACATTCACAGGGGTCTTTTGCCTGTGACAAGTGACATACACGGATTGTGGAGATGGCTATGATGGCCCTCGGTAAATTTAAGACATGGACAAATATGACTGAGAAAAAAAAGCATTTCTCAAGAGATAAGAGCCATGTTATTGATCAATCAAAAGGTAAGGAGTTAGATGACTTACAAAATATTTCAATTTTATTTTAAGCTCTTGCTGCAAACCATCAGGTACACAAATTACATTCTTTTCATGAGGAATTCCTAGTATTTTATTCTGTTAATACTGACAGAGAACTTCTGTTCATTGAATTGTACCCTATATTTCAACAAGTTTTATAGTGACGCTTAGCATTTATTCCTTCCCTTGGCAAAGTGGGTATAAATAGAGCTAAATAAGATATTTTCCTTTGTAACATCAAGCTCCAGGCAATTTCTTTTATTGCCACTAAAACTCTGTAAGGTTGGTTGTTAAACTCTGCTCAGGCAACTTAACGCAAGGCATCACCCTGCGGTAGTTTTTAGTAAGACAGGAACACACCCTGATGCATTATGGCATCCACAGACACTACTGTCATGGTATGCGTGCAAATGGATGTCCAAAGTTCAGAATTTCTAAAATAAATGTGCAACCCATATGAAAGGCATTTACAGATGAAAAATCAAGAGCCCATAAAAAAGTGTGTGGATGAATTGATGTTCTAGGGGAAAAAGAATCATCAGTTTAAAACAACTGAGGATAATAAAGCTTATTAATTGATGACAGATATTGAGCCACTTCCCACTGAGATGCTACAATGGTACAATGAAATTGATAAATGTATGATACTAAGCTCTTGTAAGGCCTTATCCTGAACACTGCACACCATTTCTGGCCGCTTGTGCTCAAGAAAGATGGATTGAAACAGAAATACATCCAGGGCCACCCAAACAGGATAATCAAGGGAATTAAGAGCCTCTCTCTTCAGAGGAGATGGAAAGATTTGGCTTTTTTAGCCTAGAGAAACAAAATCTAAGAAAAGAGATGATTACTCTCATCAGCAGGGCAAATACCAAAGGAGGGAACAAGGACTTCTGAAGATAAAGAATGATACTGGCAGAAGAACAAAGAGATATAGCCTAGAAGTGAATAAATTTGGGCTGGGAATCACAAGAAAATTTCCAAGCATTGGAGAAGTGAAATCTGGAGCAACTTTATAATAAGAGACAGAGCATGGTGCAAAACAAACTTGTTTTTAAAACAGCAATTGATAAGATTAAGAACATGATTATCCAAAGCAGTTGCTGTGACAGCAGGGCTCCTTCCAGCTCTACCCTGATGGTTCAGGAGATGCAACTGACCCTGTCTTTGATTAGAAAATCAACAGAAGGTGCAGCTAAAGGCAGGGAGTATGTTTCTGATTCAGAGACTTTGCAGAATTTATTAGGAAAACACCTCTTTCAGTCATAGACAAAGGGAATAGTGGAGCAACTTGCCAGCCATCCATCACAACGGAACAATCACTCAAAGTATAACAATTTTGCAAGCTGACATTTTCTTGAACTAGGTAAGACCTAGAAATAATAAAAAATGGACAAATGTTAAAAGTAGTTAATTTTCAATGTGATTTTCAGTTTGGGTTTTTTTTTAAAAGTTCTTTGAGGAGATCAGTCAGAATACAACCAGGTAAATACCATTCGCTTTAGAGAGCCACATTAATTTTGAAAAATTCACCCCCCAAAAAACTAAATCCAAACCAGTTTCTCCAATAATGGATTGATAGTCATCCATCTCATCACCTGTATGTCAGGATTTTTCACATCCTTATCAGGCAGCAACCTTTAACAGATCAATCAGCAAGCTAATTCTCCAGTTGACAGCTGTTGATACTGCTGGATCTGTAACATCTATACTTTTATTTGCAAACCTCACTTTGGCAATCAGCTTTTAAAACTGCAGTTGATGGGGGGAAAAAAAAAAAAAAAAAAAACCAAAACTGCTTTTTTCTGTGCATAAGGCAATAGTGCCATCTCCTGGGAAATACTCTGCTTCATGTCTTATAGCAGGCAAAGGAGCTTGGAGCCTTTCTTCACACAAACGTCTCCTCACGAAAAATAGATGTAGATTTTTCTTTTTTTCAGTTGGCTCCCTCGGGTTAACACGTAAACGTTCATCTAAAATGCCCACTAGCCTCTTCCGGGCACTGTGATAAGGTTTCGTAAGGTTTTTGCCCTGCTCCGAGGAGCTCTTCCTACAAACTGTGGCTCCAGGGCCCTGGTTGGGTTTGCCCCAGGAGATCCCAGGTCCTGTCCTGCGTCCTGCCAGGAGGGTGCTGTGGGCAGGAGGGAGAGGGGCCAGCCCAGCTCCCGCTGCCTGCAGGCAGAGCCCTGCTGCTCTGCCTCACGCTGCAAGACCACCCTGGCTGGGCAAGCACGTGCCAGGAGTCCTTGGGACTGCTGCACGTGCGCTACACACACACGGTCGTCAGTCGCATCTCAACCCTGCTTCTCCTATCGGCATTTTCGGTCCATTTATCTGGTTTTGTGCCTCTTTACCTTTTTAATGGCTTTTTCCTTCAGTCTCTGCAGAGCCAAAACACAAACAGCACTTCATACACCAGAGAGCAGTGGAAACCTTTTTACACTTAAAATGTCATCCATCTTACAGAGGAAAACCAACAAGGTTTCATCTGTTTCTTCCACGAGCAGTGGAAGAAGTGCGTGAGAGCAAGGCCCTTTCATCCAGGGAGCTCCATGTGCAGGGCTCCTTGGTGAAGATCCGCTTCCTTTTACACAAAGCAGGTGTTAAACAGAAACCGGCTACTTGCTTCAGACTCCAGCCTTTTCTGCAAGGCTTCTCCTCCTACTGCCATGCTAGATCCTAGATCTGCCTGCTGTGACTCCTCAGAGGCTTTAAGGGCTCTCCCACCAAAATTACAGCAAGCTGTAAACCCATCTGGGCTCCCCGGTCAACCTACTTCTCTGTAAGCAAATGAAAGTAAATCCCAGCACAGTTTTTTTTCTAGATCCCTGATAAAGGTGGTGAGTTCTGGAGCCATCAGATAGGTATTTGCCAGAAACAGGAATTAAATAGGATCCTGTATTCGCAGCAAGTTTCCTTCTGCAGCCTGCACTCAGTGGTTCAAGACATGCTCAAGAATGAATCTCAGGCTGATCTTCCGTGATGCTGTTGGTTCAGCATCACCAATGAAGGCAAGCATCAGGAAAAACTGTAAAATATTACTTTCATTTATCATATGTATGCTCTTGCCAGTATTATAAAATTACTATTTATTTTTATAATACCAGTATTATAAAATGAGAAGAAACTGTCACACCTATCTATTTTGTCTTCCTGTATGAGGCTCTGGACTCTTTCCCTGGACTGTTATACATGTAGTGTACAACAAACACACACTCACAAGTTTAAAATTCCTGTGATGGACAATCTATCACAACTCTTGATAAATTATGCCAGTATAGTTACAGCAGGATCAACAAAAAAGACTACAAGCTTACAGAGAACAGATGTCACCTTGACATTTGGCATCCGATGTCCATTTGCAATAGCAGCAATTGAGATCTGGTTTAATTTGGTTTAAGCTAAATTCAGAGCAGGTCAGGTACTGTTAGTGTAAGATACAAAGAGCTTAGGCTTGGTATTTTATTAATTCTCTAACTAAATAACCAATTTACAATACAGTTTTGAGGTACTAGTTTAAACCACGCTGTTTATTCAAACTAATTGAAATGGACATGTTATTTAGATTGCAGTTAGTCATTCCTGAAATTCCAGTCTGGGTTAGAAAAACATATGGTACTAACAGGTATTAATCAACTGAAAATGGTTAAATTCAAAATTTCATATGCATTTCATTGATTTAATAGCCGAAGCATTTGAAGACAGTACTTCAGTTAAAACACAAGCTCTTCAGGTTGACCAATACACCATACACTGACTGGAAATGAAAATACTGATTGTATTTCTATATTAAAGGACCGGCACAACTTTACCTGTGTCTGGTTTTACTTGGGTAGATTCCTGCCCAAATTACAGAAGTATGTAGAAATAATCGAGTTTCCTTTTCTGAGCAAAAGTGTGATGTTCACAATAAGGTTGAAGGCAGCAACACTGTGCCTTGGAGAGGACTTTGCACTGAACCAGCTAATACTTGACATGCCATCATGTAAGCAACTCACCTCAGACTGAATAGAAATCATTCACTTACTTGCAGCATGTAAAGTGCTTTTAAAGAATAAAATAATGAATTTCTGATTGACACATAAAACCATAAAGCATGCATAAAGGCTTGGGAAAAGGAAATCTGTCTATACAACATGCACTAAATGCAGTATTACAATATGAACAAGTTACCCTGAAAGCAGTCATAAAGCTTAGCCCTAAGAAACAGAGAAAAAAAATTGATATAATAGCCCTTCAGATTTTCTGAATTTTACATGGGTCACAAGAGATTCTGATAAATCTTTGTTGTAAGCTATTTAACATGATAACTGCATATTCTAGTATTTTAAAAAAAATAGTGTAGTCATTTTATACAATAAACTTTGTGTGATTTTTCTAAACTGCAACATTTTGCCTTATTTATTCCATTAATGAAGTGCCCGAGAATCACTTCACCAGAAAATAGACAAAACTTGAAAAATACTTGTCACTTCTTTAAAAAAAATAATCTGCATTTTATTAACTAAAATGACCCATAAAAAGTGCAAACTATATAAAGTTCATAGGGCAAAATGGTTTCTGTGAATAGAGGATGATGCTTCCAAATAATTAATGTTTGTCTTGTCCATGCTGTTTTAGGGGTACATGTATCATCAACACAGAGACAGGTTTTCACTGAACGTCCTGAATGCAGTTTACAAAGGTAAGTGTCATATCTGCTTATGATAGATTATATTCCTCTAATGTAAAAGGCTAAATGCCAGCTACTGTGAGGAGAAGGAATTAGCCTAAAACGATCTCTCTTTATAATTTTTTTTTCTTTTAAAACAAACACCTTTGATTGCAGGCCAAAGCCCTTGAAAAGACAGTTTCACAGGAAGCAGTACTAACAGTGGCAGACAGCATCTTCATGCTGACATTTTATTTTCAAGCAGGTAACATTACTTTGAGAACTGTGTTTTTGCAAGGCAGAAGTGTTCCCTTCTCAAAGCCATAAGAAAGTATAAATACACCGCCCACTTCATTTGTGTTCATGCCTTTGTCTGCTAACAGTAAAATGACACCAAGTGCTTGGTTTGTACTCTGTCCACAGAGTGAAAGGTACAGCTTCCGCATAAACAACACAACTGTATATCAGCAAGAGCCTGTGACAGATTTGCTTACATGTGTTGTTTTAAACTATCCAAAACTGGCATAAAGTGAAAGTACATTTCTTAAGTATACTTGCTTAGTATGCTGCATGACTAAAAGAAATACAGTAGTCTTGAAACTTAAAACATTCAGTCTGAACACATGCTAATGTAGCTGCAAACCATAATGAACAGATTTTCATTTATTTAATACATAGCTAGACTATTTAACGCTACAGGAAGAAAATCACTGTGTAATTAACACCAATCAAAAACGGCTGACAAAGGTTACATAAAGCTGAAAGACAGTATTTAATTCTGATGGCACTTTTACAGGATGACAAACTTTTGCAGTACATATATGCAATATAAAAGTAAAGTTAAAAGACTCAAATCCTGGAGGATGTACAGCCGTATGTTTTCCAGGGAGCATTTTGATAATTTTTGGCCTTCACGTTTACTTTCTTCAGGCAGTAGAGTATTTTTGCTTTAACTTACCACTCACCTTGAGCCTCCTACAAGGCTGAATCAGCACCACAGCTCACTGCCAGCGATATTAGATAGGAGGACTCCACCAACCTCCTGCTACCAACTTTCTTTCTCCTATCAGGATGCTGGGAGAATCTATCTAAGATAAGTTCTGAATTTAAATCTTCATTGTGTAGTAGCAAATTTAGCTGAGCCATTTACCCTTAGTATCTGCTAGCTCTGCATGGGTCTCTATGTTATTGAGCTGCAAACATTGAAGAAGGAAGACTGAAGATACTTTGATGACATTGTATTTTCCCAGAAATAGATGATAAAACATCTACATGTTCAGACTGACTGTGGGACAGCCTCTGAATTGAGACAGACATAATCAGCTTTCAAAGAGCTGATATGCAGGAGAAATTCTCCAGCAATCTCTAAATCCCTCATAAACGTGTGCTGTTCTACATGAACACCTTGGCCTAAAGGTGGTGCTTTTTTACATTCTGTGCAGCCTCACTTCCATCAGTCCATATGCAAAGAGTTTAAATTAGCTCAAAATCTAGCCTTCTTTTCCTGGTATTAACACTTTTATCATGATCATACTGTTCTAAAACTACCTTGCAATAGAAGCCTTACTGGCTTTTTTTTATTCGTCATCTATTAGAATTCACCCTTACTGTTTCTATTTTGCTGTATTTACAAGCATGGCATTATCCAGGCTTGTGATTTAGTGAAAAAAAAAACCAAGAAAATTTTAAAAATCTTACTTAAGATTTTAAAAACTCTTATTAAAATATCATCAATTTCACATTCATGATCCGTTCTTTCATAGACTCTTACAAGCAATTACAGAAGTCTCTTTTTATAAGTTATTTTGCATTTGCTGGTTAATTCCATATAATCTTTATTGGTATGCATTCTCTGCACTGTTGTCATGTAGATCAAAAGAAGCACAGCAGCTGTTAGTGTCTACCTTGACACCAAAAGCAATCTTCTAACCTATCTATAGATTTAATTGGCTACAAATAAGCTGCACAGGCAACCAGTACAAAACAGTGTATTCCTATAAAAAAACTATGGGCTGCAGAGTACAACTGAGTAGAGTAAGGTTTGTTTAACTAATTAAGTGTTACTATGCTGTGGACTGACTTCCTATTTTGCTGAAAATGGTTTGCTCTGCTCTGAAACATTATGCAAAAAAAAAATATCCTAGAGGTGCTTTCTCACCACCAAAACAAGTCATTGGCTGTCATTTCATTAGTTTTCTCTTTCACTTTGAGACTAACTAGTTCTCTAGGTACCTGCTGGGGGAGTAAGATGAGATGGTCTACCAAGCACTGTGAATTTGTCTTTTATGGCAATTTTAGCTCTTTGGGAATACTAGTTCCTAGTGGCATCACAGGTGTGTGAAAGTCTGGAACTACCCTGCCTCTCATGCTTGTCAAGAAAAACATACTTCTTTGACGTAGCCTTAGTTTTCTCACAGTCAGCATGGAAACTTACTTCAACTCAAAATCATAACATAGACATGGCTTGGTAATTACATGCAGAAGACAAAAATGCAACACCCAGTTTCTAAAAAACCTACATCTCCTTCACCCTTAGGTAATTACAAGATTTTGAGAAATCCTTCATTTTTCTGCTCAAAACCATACTCGGGATATCTAATTGTCTTCTGTTGCCACACAAGTCACAGGTGCTCAGTTTTTCCAGAACTGGGGTGGTTTTAGTCATGAGATCAGTGCAGAAATATGCAGGTTTACTTCAAGCTCAGATCCATAGCTGTGACCAACAATCAGGCTCTTAGAAGAGGAAATATATTGCTTTGTATTTTCTCTTGTGACTTTCTTAGATACATGAAAGTACACCACATACGTGCATGCGCCTTTGTGTCCCCTCAGTTCATTCAGAATGGCTCTGTGAATGTTTCTCTGTGTACAGGACCTCATTTTGTTCTCATCGGTTACTAATTGGCCAAATTCCAATGAAAATACATCTGTAGAACTAGAGTCACAGCTGATCCATGGCTCATGTGGACTAGCACTAAAGTCTGCTGAAATCTGATCCTGTGCCAAAGTCTTAAGCCACACAAGAAGTAGAGAGAAAGCGCATGGATGTGTAAATCTGCATAAGATCCCTGGAAAGGGATCACAAAATCTGGTCCTGTAACTTAATTTTAAGGACTAAATAGTTTCAGAAGTAATAAAAATACTTTTGCTCATGTTATTAGAGTAGTATTAATGAAATGTCATGTTCCAGGGCATAGGCTGATTAAAAGAGGAAGCAGAAAAGAATTTTTCCTCCTGATTGTTTATATTCCAAAATCGTGGAGATGAATTTGGGGAAAGCTCCACATACCTTTGAAGCATCAGGTATTGACCAGAATGAGACAGTGGAGATGGTGAATTACACATCAGCTCCATTATGACAAATCCTATGTTTCTATGTAAAAGCACAAGGCCCCAAGCAGTCACTTGTGTGGTTTGTATTCAAGGCTGGCCCTGCAGATGAGGTTCTGAGAGAATGACAGTATCAGTTCTTTCAAAACCAAAAATGCTGCTATTAAAATAAACATTTACAAGGGGAACAAACTATTTAAAGTGCCAGAATAAAATCTCTTCAGGTCTCTGATTTTTACACGTAAAATGTAATGAACACCCACAGTAAGAGATAACTGGACAGGTGGACAGGTTTTTTTCACAGTGTTCACAAGAATTACTAATCTATCAGTCTGGTATGAAAGCCCATTAAAAGTGATACCACATAGGCCACCTCAAGCAAATATTTCAAGCCTACAAATAGTCAGTAGCACACTTTCAAAATACCTTAAGTTCCAAACTACACTTTTTTATGATATTTTCTAAGTGACAATGACTTTAACAAGGACTATTACTGCCTTGCTAAAGCACACACCCATGCTTTCATAAGTAGCTGTCAATAAAGTCCTGGGGATTGCTGGAATACTAGTAGTTTATGATCTTGCAACTTTTGCATTGTAGTTAGAAAATTCAGTTTACCGCAACGATGTATTTAAAAGGATGCTGTGTGAGACTGGCACATCCTAAGATTATCTCTATTTTCTAAAATTGTAAATAAGCACCAATTAATGAAATAGTTTTCAAGTAACAGCTAACCTCAACATTCTGCAACATTCACCATTTAGGTTATATTAAATATCCTATCACGATAAACTGCATCATTTAGTATCTCTCGAAAACATTCTAGATGCAATAATTCTATCTCCCTCTGCAGGATTACAGCATGGGTTCCTCAGTGTCCTGCAAATTTTGCCAAATGAGTATGATTCTATATTGCATGCACTTTTTTTTTTTTTTTTAAATCAGAAGGGTTGAAGTAGTTTCTAAAATTATAAATTAGCCTTCTATAATTCTAAAAACCCCACTGAACACGAACTCCATTTGGAGTGACAATTGCCATTCACATTATTGCAAGATTTGAGGTATTCTTAAGAGAAAAGGCACCAGCGAAGTTGTTGGATCCAGATGTAGTGAGTCACAGGAACATGTCCAGTTAACGCCCTGTTGAAGAAAAAGACACATTTCAGTACAACTATTTTCTTCTAAGCCTCTAAATTTGCTTGTCTTCAAGATGGGCACACATTCATACTGTTTGAAATCCCTCACTTCACCATCTCCACTTAGCTATCTCTTTGGATTTTGAAAGGCATGGAGCCAGCAGGCTTGCAGCCAACTGTTTCTTGAATAGGGAAGAGAAGTTTTACTTACTACAGAACTGGCCACAACAAAGGCAACTAGCAGGCAGAACTCATAACAGTGTTCTGAGTAGAGCGAAAAACAAGCTCTCCTCCAAGCCAGAAACTTCAGCCTTTTTCCACACACAGAAAAGAAAGGGGCTACCCATTATAAAAATAAGACTTGGACAAGTATTTTAGAGTCAAAGACCTTCAGCATGTTATTTTGCCTCTTTGCTCAGTTGTTCAAGGGCTTAATATGAAAAACATGAGTTATTATGGACTAATATGCCCACTTACTTGGGCTTCCGCTCCTCAGTGGTGAAGGACTGCGGCTTCGAGACAACTGCAAGACAAACAGAAAAGGAAACTCAGGTGTGCTAAAGAACTGTACCCAAGAAAGGCACCTGGGGACCTATCAACATCCAGAAAATTTGCACATGCCTATCAGTGCAGCTCCACTGCTACAAAGTCAAATTCAACAACTTTCTAATTTTTCCTTCACACCCTGCACACACACAAAAAAGTGAGTCTTACCCAAAGCCTCTCACATTTTCAATATTCATATTTTAAGTTGAGGGCACCTATGTCAATTTAATAAGATGGGCTAACAATTAGAAAAATATACATGATTTTACAGAAATAATTTAAAATGTGTAACTATACCATATGCAGGACTCTGCTAAGGTTTCACATATCTCATTAGTACCACCTCCTGCATACCCTACACTGATTTTCTGCTCCTTTGAGGCATTAGAGGGTAAATTTAGATTACTAATTCCAGGAGGCAGGGACCATGTGCTGTGTATGTACTGCAAGATGACTATAACACTTCCAGATGATGCAATTAGTTATTCAGAAGGGTACTGAAGCAAGGGGGAGTAAGGGGAAAGCATTCTGAGATCCACAGTTGAAACTTCTGAGAATTTAACTATGATCCACTTCTCATACAGTATCTCCACTGATAATTATACCAGGCAATAACTATCTGTCAGTTCAGCTTCACCTCATTCCAGACCCAGCAAAGGCATTTATTCCCACATCAGCATTTTAAAAGGTTGCTTACATTCTGAGTTTAAAATACTCAATGCTGTTTATACTACAAGCATTCAGCTGGGGCTTACATGATGAGCTAGAAGAGGACTGGTGCTACGGCTGCGGCTTCTGCTTCTACTTCTACTTCTGTGAGACCACTACAAGAGAAGAGTTTGACAAACCTCTTTTGGGAGAGAGCATTTAATAAAGACAGACTCAGCAAGCAGACTTGCCATGCTGGAGACATGACTTGAGGACAGAGAGTAAACACAGTAAACTTTCTCCTTAGAACAGACTCTGCCAACAATCATACATCTGCATAATGAATACATTAAGGCAAATGGAACTATTAATCCTAAAAACAGGATGAGGCACTAAAACCTAACTGATATTTGATATACACAACTCCAGCCTTATAGGGAACAATCAAGAATTTACCTTTTTCAAATTTTAAAACAGTGTTCAAATCTAATTACTTCCCTTAACATATTTCTTAACAAAAGTACATACCAGAGCTCCTCTTTTTGTGACTGCCTCTCCCTTCACAATTACAACATCATTTTCCATCAGAGCAGGCCATACATGATAGGCCACCAAGGCAGCTGTGAAATCAGACTCGAAACTACGATGGTATCTGTTGAAATACAGAGTACAAGAAATGTCTGTCTATAAGTGCCAAAAGATAAATATGATCCTTCAAGTCATCAATACTGATAAAAAGCAGAATACTAGCTATAGCTCATAAACATCTTTCTTGACAACATTTCTGTATCACAAAAGTAAGTATTCTTTAAGTGAACCTGTAAAAGAAATACATCTGTAAGACAGACTTAGCAGAATACACTGTCTACTTATACTGAGAGACACTCCAGTAAAGCCATCTCACACTTCAGAAGGCCACTAAGACCATATTCTTGCATAAGCCCCACACAAGCCAGGGTCCTTGAGTCCACTGACAGATTAAATCTCCTGAGCAGCATTTTGGCAGGCATAGCTATCCCATCTTCCTGAAATATCTTGCTAAGACAAGACCCCTGTAAAGGATATTACAGAAATACTCTATCTCAACTATAAAGTTACATCCTAGTATCTTATAAGACATAAGAAGCAATTTTATTAGCAAGATCCTCAGATACTGATAATGAAACAGTGACTTTTTAGCTAAGAAAACATATTTTGAAGGCCTGTATTAACATACCAAATATATATTACCTCCCTAAGTCTGCAATATTAGCTGAATAATACATGTCTGGTTTTGTGGATTCAAACTCAAAACAAATACCAAATAACTGAAATAAAAAAAACAATAATTCATCTATACATTAGTAATGTATATACAATAGCAATTTATATAAAACAATGCTGTAAATAGAGGCATGAAGCTCTGCATGGAGAAAGGTATAGGGTACAATGAGGTTTGGCCAGCCCTTTCTACAAATTTTGCTCCATCTCTGTGTACCACATACATATGCTATAAATGTAAACATATATATGCCACATATTTATCTAGATAGATGGATAAATGTGTGTATATATATGTCTTCTCCAGCAGCATGTATAAACACATTACACCTGGTTTTTGAAGGCCACACACATGAAGTAGGTGGAGAAAGCGTCCAAGACTATAGCATAGCATTGCTGCCTTCTTAATACAGCCAATAGCTTTGGGTGTCAAATAGCTAACTGCCCAGTATTTGGCCAGGATCATTAAGTACTCATGTATGACTTTGCACTCTCCTGCTGAAGAGCTACTTTTATCTTCTCTATTTATCTCCTTGGCTTCTCAAGCTCTTCCCCATCTGGGTTCCATTCTATTTTAAATTATTATTAGAAATCTCCTTATTGGTGTGGCTTTTCTTGCTTTTGAGATCAATTTTTTAGGAGCTATCAATCCATTAGTTTTCTTGAAGGCATGGAAGTACCCTACAGTTCTCTGCCAGCTAACAAAGCAGCCAGCCCTGACCCTATGGAAAAAAGAAAAACTATGTTATGGTGTGCATTTTTAAACAAAATTCCCATTTTTAAAAGGCATTTTTCTTTTTGCTTAGCTCTAAACCAGAAGAGATGGGAGTGTATCAAGATCTATAAGTCATACAGCAGCCACAGCCTGGAGGTCACAGCACACGTACTGATGATGCTGGTATCAGACACCAACTGCCAGATCTCAGTAAACATGACTTTTACAAAATGGGCCAGAAAGGAGGAATAAAGGTGCACACATTTTATAAACACTGGAGGCAGACAGAGACTAAACAGGGAAAGGAAAGCTGGTGATAATTTTCCTCTTAATGGATAAATTAAATATGCTCTAGAGACTGAGGTTTATCCAGAAAATTGTTCTGTTCATTAAAAAAAGCTGTTAACACTGGTCTACATCCTGGCATTTATACACCATCATAAACCTTAAAGACATACCCAATTCACTACAGACCAGGAATATTTGCCCCATATTAATGTTTAGCATCACTCTTAAGCCTTTATATTAATTAGAAAAGAAGTAGACTATACAACCTGATGGATTTTTTTAGTGGTAAGAATCTGTAAGAGTTCTTACTTGGTCTCACTGAAAAGTTCTCCATCAATACCAAAGGCAACATCAAGAGGAGGAACGAGTGTCTGCATTGAAAAAGCCACACGGCATAACTCTCGAATCAAAGTGCTGATCACAATGAAATCAATTTCTGGTGGAAATGAAATCTTTGGGTTGATGTTCATGGAGCTAATTACTTCCTGAAAAAAAAGCAATTGAGTAATTTGAGCTCATTAACACTTTTATGTAGGGGCAAGTATGGAAATCCCTCCTAAATATGCCTCTCAGCTTTCTACATTTAAAAATCATTATAAGAAGCTCCCAGCAATATTGTCTTAGGCTATTCCAGAAAATATTAACTTCAGAAAGAATGCACTGTTATTTTAGAAATAAAGTATGACCTACATCGTTGACATCATTCTTAGGAAGGAGGTGTAGTTTTTCAGTAGAGCACAGAATTTAAGAAAAATATGAAATTTAGCTTACATTTATTTGATTAAGAGAGTTACACTGTATCTTGCCAAAAATATTATTCAGGCAGACAGAGACATTCTAGTCACAGACAAATAAAACAAGTGATTACTGGGCCATACCAAAATATTATTTTGGAAAATAAATTGCTGCAAGACATAACATCCAAGCAATAAACTCTTTTCCTTCTTCAGGTAACAGTGCAGTTCTAGTTTACACATTCCGAATTTATTAGCTACTGAAATAGATCAACACATCACTTCCTCACTGCCCTTGGCTTACATTGACACTGGCTTGAACGTCATACAGATCCTCATGGCGAACTATATAATCCAGGACAGCGTCTTCAAGTGACTCAGGACCCGAGTGACCTAGAGACAGAGTGTCTCTTACACGTATTTTGAACTGCCTGTAGGCCGTCTTTGCTGCACGAAAAGACTCCTGCAAACGCAAAGAACATCTAGTTAAATCCAGGAGAATGAGATTCATTTTTTATCAATTATCTAAGAGGATGAACTTCACCCAGTATCATCATTGTAAGGAGGAATATAAAACACTGCTGTAAAAGTGAAAGTTAAAAATAGTACTCAACTGGGAAGACTTCTCTGATTAAATCAAGTGTGATTTATTTGCAGAAGATGGGAATGAAAAGCTTCCCACCTAACTTTCTATTTTTATGTAGGATTCTACCACACACCCACGATCAATGGAATCACATTCAAAGATATCAAGAGCAGAATTCAATAAGAGATTTTATATGCCACAGTCTAACATGTCAGACAGGAACACCTCTTGTCTGTTGGGAAGATAGGCTGACTTGGAGAGTGTAAACTGAATGACAGTTGTGGGAAAAAAACTTCAGTAAGTTAAGTGTGCTTGGGATCACACACATTAAGAGGCACACTGCCTCTCTGATGCAGGTATGTACTACATCAATTTTCTAGAAAAGAAGATTAAGGACAGAAGAACAAAAAAAAATTTCTTCTGACTGAGCTTATAGTAAATATGAGGTATCTAGGTAATTTCAAGGCTTCCAATAAAACTAGAGAAGCACATAGCTACAGGCAAGAGGGAAGCATGATTTGGAGATATTTTTAGCTTTCTAAAATATAGTATTCCCAAAAGAATTAACCTAAATGAGGTGGTGTTGTTTAGTGCAGGAATCATCTACCTTTCAGAGCTATTCAGTCTTCTTATGCACCCCTTTTAGCATCTGTACTGTAGATCACTGACTCTGTTCTAATGTTGGGACAGGACAGTCAGAAAAGGACACTAAACTGAGAGTTCAATGTAAAAATGTGAGGGAAAGAAAGGAAAATCAAAAGGGAAAAAAGTAGAGAAGTTTTCTTCTCCATACTTCACAGAAATGCTGATTTACACACAATTTAATCCAATCCAGCCATAATATTTTATAAAACACTTCTGGCCTTTCTGTAAAAAAAGAAATACCATTTTTTTCTTACCACAGCTGCAATGTATATTATCCTCTGTACCCTCTCCGTGTCATTGATGTATGACCTCAAATCGGTCTCTGCATCCAAGCGTTCTTGAGCATAAATGTCACCAAAGCGAGCTACCAGGCAGGCACGACGTGAAGCATTTGTACGTCTGGCTCGGCCAGGTGAGCAGCTCCTCAGGGGAAGTGGACTAGGTGACTTGCTTGGGGAAGGAGAGCGGCTCCGTACAAACCTATGACAGACATGTGAAGAAGCATGAGGTCGCTTCACCATTGTCAGATGCTTTTGCCTAGTGCACAGAGTTTTGTGTCAATTTAATTATTATCGGGGTAAGGTGAGATTTTGAGCCAACATAATTAAAGAAGTAAACCTGCAGCTGGTTAGTCTAATATGAAGGCATTTGTGTCAATACATTTTATGGGCTAGAACCTGAACAATAAAATTAAAGTAATTCCTAAAATGTGTACAGCCAAGCACTTTGGTCTGTTAACAATATGTTAACTAGTAATACTTTGGAGATTTGTTCCTCTTTCAGTGCCGCTGAAGACTTGTAAAGTCAAACAAGTGAGAATATAACAACAAGTTCTGCCCTGTAATGATGCAGTATTCAAAGAGGACTTATAAACAAAAAACCTAACCGCCTCTTTTTACCCTGTACAGTTGCTCTCAATGTATTTTGTAAAGCTGCTGCCTTTGCTGTTTTGCCAGAAACTTAACACAGCTGCCTGAAATTAAAACATTTGGGCAGTAAGAGAAATCAGTTAAAGAGTTTATATTCCTTCATAACAAAGTACAAAAACTTAGTTTTTCTTTATACTTCAATTTCAAATGAGGAGGGAATTCATGCTACCAAACATGAACAATTTCTCTGATTCAGTGACCCCCCTGAATAATGCCTCTACCTGCTTTGGAGAACAGACTTCTGGGCATCCAGGATAGAAATCTCATCCCGCAGTATTTGAATCTGCTGCTCATAGTCATTCAGACGATCTAACTTCCTCAGGGCATCCTTCTCTTGGGCACAGGAAGTCTTCAGACTTAACCACAGAGAATAAAGTCAGTCACAAGACGTCCTTCTACCAATACAAACCATCTATCAATTAATCCTCATCATCAAACAAAAAGAACAGAAAAAGAAGAGAAATATTGAGCAAGCTCCTTATGCTGAAATACAGGGAAATCAAGAGTTTAAAAAAAGCATACTCCAAAGCATACTCTTAACTATGCTTTGAAATGTAAAAGTGTACTGTGGCAGGAGACTGGATACACTACACTTTATGTTACAGGAGAGATCACTGGTTAACATTTAGTGTCCTTGCACTAGCTCAGATGATAAGGTCTAAGAAAGAAACTGGTTTCCTTCTCATATTTAAGATGTTAACTAAACCAGCTCAGTTTTCTTTCCTACACTTCAAGACTCTAGGTATTTTCTTACACCAGGTCCTTGGGTTTTCTTCTTTGCTGGAATATATTAGTCAGTCAAAGGATATCACCAATTATGTTATTCAAGTCATATCAAAAGCTAATGATTCCTCTCCTGCTCTCCCCAAGAGAAGCAGTGTTTCTTAAACATTGGCAGACAACCAGTTAAGCAAGTTTATCTTCTGTCCTTTACTCTTACTTAACGGTAGCAAGTATCCCAACTTTTCTGCTTTCCTACCTAACCCAGGTCTTACTGTATTCCTCTTTCCGAAAGAAAAAAAAAAAAAAAGAAAGAAAAGAAAAAATGAAAAAAAAGGATGCTTTCTATTTATTTTGGAGGCATTCAGTCTGTTCTTCCTTTTCTTTACTGAAGGACCCTGGTGAGATTTTTGAGGATTTGAATCAATGAAAGCTGTAACACCTATCAATTGACAAACTCCCCGTTCTGACTTTTTAAGGAGCAGGCTGACTGAGAGGACCACAGGTAATAAAGCCAGCACATCTGCTAAGAGGAAAGCCTGTCCTTCTAACCTAGGTAGGAAAAGCTGCAGATACTACTACAATCCCATGGAAGTCTTTAGTCAGCTCCTCCAGCAAGGACTTCTAGAAGAGTAGCAGTAAAAGAGGGTTAAAGAATTCTAATATAAAGAACAACTGGGAAAGGAAAGTAGATTTGGAAAGACGAGTTCTAGAGGTAGAAATGAGGGAAAATCATTATATACCAAGAAAATAAAAGGTGAAAAAAAACCCTGTATAGTATACAAAACACTAGTCAGGCTTTCCTTAAATTGCCACAATAGACAATGCAGACAGACAATGCAGTGTTAATAACTATCCAACAGTAAGGATAAATAAAAAGTAATCATTTCATTTCTATATTATTTTCTTTTTGTTATTTAACCCTATTCACATGGGCATTTTTCAGAAGGTTTTAAAGCAATTTTTGATGGTCTTTATCTCACTGCTGTGAGATCCACAAAGCTTCCATCTTTTCATCATGACAGCAGATAATGATTACAAATACAAACAGATGCTTAATTATAGGCCTGCCTTTATCAGGAGAGGGGAAAAAAAAAACCACACACAAAAAAAAACCCAAAAAACCAAAACAGGACAGCACATGACAGACTGAAATCAGCAGAAATACCTGCACCTTTCATTGTTCATCACAAGTCATAGAGCAAGTCACAAACATAAGAGAAGCCACCACTGAAAATGAATGTTTCTTTCTTTGTAAGAAAAACTAAATACAAAAAAGGAAAAAAACAACTTTAAGACAGACATATTTATGAATTACCAAAGCTGACTTTTGTAAGCCTTAACACTAATCCTTTCCATGCTAATTAAATCTATGCAGTATTCAGTTTCCCCTGTTTTATTGTTCATTCACTCTAATGAGTGAATTCACTCATTTAGCAATTCATTCACTCATACTGCTAAATATTAATCTGAAATGAAGAGACTATTATCATCTTTCTGTTAAGGTTGAAGAGATGTAGATGCTGCAAAAAATATAATGGGAACCAACAAGGCAAAATATAGTTCTTAGAAAAATCAGAACAGTTTTTATAACCCATTTTTATTTTAAGGCTATAACTAGTGTTTTACACTCCACCATCTAACCATTTAAAAATAAAATAGGCATCTTCAACCAGTTTCTCAGGAGAAAATACAATAGCCTTGAGAATTTGTGTCAAGTATCTACTTAATGCTGTTTGGATAAATAAGCCCACTGCTACTCTCCAGTTTCAAACAATTCATTAACGATAAACTTCCCCACAGTTCCCCCAGCCCTTGGTCTAAGCCCGACTCATTCAGTCAGATTGCCTTGAAATTCAAGGCAAGAACAACTGCACCTATGTAATTTTTGGCCAGATGCCTGTTTAACCTGTTTTTAAGAGCCCTCTGCAACAGTGACACTACAAGGTCTTGAGGTAACTGATTCAAGCTACCATATTGGCTGTTATTAATTACAACTATGTTTGTCAAAATTTCTTCCTGGCAATCTATATAACAGGTCCTCCCTACAGCAGATCAAGAAAGAAAAGTCCTCTTGACCTCATTTACTTCCAAGTGAGTCGTCTGGCTATGTTAAGTTTGATTAGACCTTGGCACAAGTCTAAGCACGCTAGTAGTAAGCTTCCATTTATAACAGTACTAACAAGATTTTGTTCAGTCTGTATATAAAAATAGGTTTCAGTACACTTTATTTTTTGTCTTCCCCTGAAGAACTTTCAATTGCTTTTAAATGTTGATAGTTATTAATTAAAAAAATTTTTATTTTCCTTCAGAATTCTGCAGCAAATAGCTAAATCCTGGTATAATTAATATCTTGATATAACAAAAGCTTATACTGGCTATAGAATTTAATTATATTGAGTCTAGACCACATTTGTTCTAACAGCCGAGGAGACCAAGATGTCTTGCAAAACATTCTTTGATTTAAGTATGTGAGACAGACAGACTATAGACAAAAGGAAGGAGATCAGCTGTTCTAGAAGTCTCAAAAAACAAAGTTTACAGACAAAGGGGCAAAGAACACTCCTGACTAACTGCTCCTTGTGTAAAAAAAATCCTGCCCTAAGTGTCACAGATTGGTCCTGACCTCACTTTCTCTGCTTTTAGAAGGATTCTGGTTTTGACAGGCAGGTGAAGACTAGGCAATTCTGATTTCACCCAACTAAAAGGGTTCAAATTTTGAAAAGATGACTCACACAACATGAAAAATATCACCTTTGTTCAACAAAAAATTGAACACCCAGGCAGAAGATGCAAATGTAGAGTGCCAACTAAACTGAGAGATAACAGGAACCATAAGTATGTCGAGATTACGGAATTCTTGAATTCATAGGAAAACAGGAATGGTTTATTCTTCTGTCAGTAGTACAAATGGCAACACGTGCTGGTTTCGGCTGGGATAGAGTTAATTCTCTTCATAGTAGTTTGTATGGAGCTACGTTTTGGATTTGTGCTGGAAACAGTGTTGATAACACAGGGATGTTTTTGTTAGTGCTGAGCAGGGCTCACACAGAGCCAAGGCCTTTTGGGCTTCCTCCACCACCCCACCAGGGAGCAGGCTGGGGGGGCACAAGAAGTTGGGAGATGATACAGCTGGGACAGCTGACCCCAACTGACCAAAGGGATATCCCAGACCATATGACGTCATGCCCAGCATAT
Source organism: Buteo buteo (assembly GCF_964188355.1). Lineage (NCBI taxonomy): Eukaryota > Metazoa > Chordata > Aves > Accipitriformes > Accipitridae > Buteo > Buteo buteo. The sequence continues at coordinate 29,920,347 of NC_134171.1, read as the reverse complement.
AAAGCTGGAGGAAGGAGAAGGAAAGGGGGACGTTCAGAGTGATGGCGTTTTGTCTTCCCAAGTCACCATTAGGTGTAATGGAGCCCTGCTTTCCTGGAGATGGCTGAACACCTGCCTGCCCATGGGAAGTGGTGAATGAATTCCTTGTTTTGCTTTGCTTGCATGTGCGGATTTTGCTTTACCTATTAAACTGTCTTTATCTCAACCCACAAGTTTTCTCACTTTTACCCTTCCGATTCTCTCCCCCATCCCACTGCAGGGGGGGAGTGAGCGAGAGGCTGGGTGGTGCTTAGCTGCCAGCTGGGGTTAAACCATGACAGTCCTTTTTGGCACTCAGCGTGGGGCTCAAAGCGTTCTAGATGACGACAGATTTGATTGGAATGTGCTAGATTGAATTTATAGCTGTTATTGCTGTTTAGCTTTTAATTGACAGGCTCCTGTGCTTGCCACGGGGCATGCTTGCCTTACTGTAAATTAGAGTCTAGTGCTCATTAGTGGCTGCTTTTTGCTCTTGCTGCTTGCTGTAGTGCCGTACTGTTGATCATCTTACTCTGCTCTGCCTGGGAACATTTTGATAACAGCAATGGCGATGCACCTGGGCTGGCAGATGGCCGGGGCATCGCTGCTGTTTCTGTGCTGCTGTACTGGACAGGCTTGAACTTCAGCGTGAACTCGAGTCAAAGTGACTGTGACCTGTGGATGAGTCCACGTGGGAGCAAGACACTCCAAAGCATCCGTGGCCATGAATAAGTCCATGCCAGAGCAGGTACCTCTTGAAGTGTCTGTGGCTATGGTTATGTCTGTGCCACCGCAGGTATACTTCTGAAGGGACTGTGGCGCAAGGATAAGTCCACTCTGGAGAAGGTACACCTCGAAGCATCTGTGGCTGTGGATGAGTCCATGCTGCAGCAGGTACACCCTGAAGCACCAGTGGCTGTACATGAGGTCATGCTGGAGCAGCTGAAAGCGCATGGCCATGGATAAGCCCACAACAGAGGAGGTACACCCCTGGAGGGCCTGCAGCCATGGGCAAGGCCATGCTGGAGCAGGTCTACTTCTGAAGTGACTGTGGCTAAGGCCATGCTGGAGCAGGTCTATCTCTGAAGGCATTGTGGCCCATGGATAAGGCTGGAACAGGTGCACCTCAAAGTGCCTGTGGCTGTGGATAAGTCTATGCTGCAGCAGATATACCCCTGAAGAGACTGTGGCTCAGAGAGAAGGCTCCACTTAGAGCATACACACTCCTAAGGGACTGCAGTCTGTGGATAAGTCCAAGCCAGAGCAGGGGCAAGGAGAGGAGTTCATTGCAACATTAAACCCTATGATCCGGTCCAAAGGGACCAGGGGTGGAGATTGTAATGGCAAAACCTTTGAATTGTTGTAACCCGGGATTTGAGTTGCATGTTATAGGAATTACTATAGCAGGAACAACCTGAACCAATGGAGGACAAGCCTTACAAGAAGCAGTGCAAGTGCAGCAGTGACCTGACCTGAGCTGGCTTTGGTGCCCAGTAACTCCACACAACACACCACCTCTCCTGTCCTGAGTGACCACCATAACAGATGGAGCCCAAAGTCATGGACTAAATGAACTCAAAGGACATTTTGTGGATGTTTGTGGACATTTTGAAGACATTTTATAGGGGTGGTTCACAGAGTAAGGGAATGATGTCTGTGTATTATACCAAAGGATGGGAAGGGGGGGGTGGTGGTGGTGGTGAATGAGGTTGTATTAGATAGTGTGGGACCTGAGCATGATGTAAGTGGTATGGAATAAAGGGTGGAGAATCTGCTGATTTTGGCTGGAATAGAGTTAATTCTCTTCATAGTAGTTTGTATGGAGCTACGTTTTGGATTTGTGCTGAAAACAAGTGTTGATAATGCCAAGATGTTTTCGTTACTGCTGAGCAGTGCTTACACAGAGTCAAGGCCTTTTCTGCTTCTCACCCCACCCCACCAACACGTAGGCTGGGGGGGCACAAGAAGCTGGGAGGGGACACAGCCAGGACAGCTGACCCCAACTGACCAAAGGGATATCCCAGACCATTTGATGTCACGCTCAGCATATAAAGCTGGGGGCAGAAGAAGGAAGGGGTGGACATTTGGAGTGATGGTGTGTGTCTTCCCAAGCTGTAGGGTTCAATTATATGGAACTTAGTTATTGGGCCTTAAAGTAGCTCATGGTCACAAGAGTGTTCCAGAAGCCTTTAGAAGGCTTTGAACAGACTAAACAAGAAGATAGAAGAAGAAAGATCCCAATTAGAAAAACACAGGTGCACATTCCACGATAAAGGGAACTTGGCACAAACAACCTCAATTCAGGGACTTATCTCGACCAATTGGACTAAGACAAGTCTTGCATGCTCTAATTAATACGGCCAATTATGTCCTATGTTTATGCGCGTGTATAACTAACCTTTTCTTACGTCTGTGCGTGTGGACAGTACCGATGTAACCAATCACCGTTTATGCTTGTGCGCGTGGACACCAAATGCTTGCATGCAGCAACCAATTAGAATTTCTAAACAACTTATAGAATTGTATAAAAATGATCGGCTAAGCTCAATAAACTACTACTACTTTGATCATCATATTGGTGTTCCATCATCCGGACCCCAGATGGAATAACCCTAAACCCTACACCAAGTCATCGTTACACAGTTATCACTTACACCAATACAACATGAATTTCTGTCCAGTCTGCATTAAGACCTACACATGGGAACTGTGAGATCCTTTATTCCCTACTAATAGTTTTAATCAGGAAGACAGCAGTCAGGTTATATCTAAGAATCAAGGAGTTATATGAGCTACTTTTCACCCAACAAATCAAAAGAGCCCATCTTTTGGGAATATGATTTTATACTCCACGTAGCCATCCAAAAAAATTAATATCCAAAGTGATCAACACTTGCTAGGAAAGTCCATGGATAAAATCTAACAATTAACATTATTTTAGAAGCAATGATAAATATCCAGATATGAACAAGTAATATTCAACTTGATATTGGAAGTAGAAACTCTAGTGGCCTAAGGTTTTTTTGTTTGCTTAACTTCATCAGGAGTAACTCATCCTCTCAGTTGCCCTAAAAAAAAAGATAAACTCATGGACAGTTATATCCTTTCCTACAGTGTAAGCAGCAAAGTCAAGTTTCCTCCATTTTTAAGAGCAGCAACGTTATTTAACTGAAAGACTGCAAGCATTTATTTAACAAGTATGACTATATTTCTGTTGTTGAAATGTCAGTTATCACAGGAATTCACATCCTGTTGGAATTAATTTCAACTACCTTTGTGTTCATCTCCAATATAACACACGTACACACACAAAAAAACCAAAACTCAACAAAAACAACAACAAAAAAAAACACACCAAAAACCCACCACCCAAATAAGACGTGGGCTACATTTCATAAGAGTGAAGAATTATTACTGCTTCTAGAACTGCTTGTAGGTCAAGCCATAAAAGGAAATTAGTTTTAAGGACCCCTATATTGAAATGGAAGGGTAGGTCCCCCAGCTGCACCCTTACTGATCCAGATTAACTTCCCAGGTGTGACCAACACACTTAGAAACTCAAAAAACATTTTTAAACCAGAGACGTCAGCGTTACCAATAGCCATTACTCCTGTGCAGACAGGCAAAAGGATTTGGCAAAAATGGTCTAAAAGAAAAAGCCATATAAAGAACCTTATCTTAAGATAGAGAGACTGAAATATCTCTTATTTAACACACACACTACTTCCAAGAGCATCATAGCAAATTGCAAACCATGGTTTCCAGCTATATTCAGAATATGGTTCTCTCCTATTTAACTTCATCTACAAGATTCAAATACTATCAAGCTGCTAGTTTCAAAGTAATCCTTCTTCTATCCTAAAGAAAAAAGGATAGAAGTTCAGCCATAAGAGTTCTCACATGGATCTACTTATGTTAATTCTCTCTATATAACACCAAGAAACAAAGCTACGGGATGTTACGGAGCTAGACCTATTTTTTCCTATAGCATAGGACAGTACAAAATAAACAGAACCCAGTCAGGTAAATGACAGACTGTGTCTCTGCATGCTGACTTCTGCCACAAATACCCCAAGATTCAATTTTTCTTACGCTGCTTTTAGCTGAACAATTTCGTCTTCTGCTGCCAAAAGAGTAGTGGCTGATTTGGTCTTTGTGTCTTCAAGAGCCAACTGGGTTTTTGCCAGACTGCAAGAAAAATTAATAAAATAACCTTCATGGTAAAGGCAGAGATTCTACCAGAGAATTTAATATGACAAACTGACTGTTTAAGCAGACCAAGTCCATACCAATTTAACATATGAAAACAATCACAGTGGGCTTTTGTGCAGACTATCAGCACACAAATAGCTTATAAAAAGTCATATCTGACTATGCAATAACAGAATTATTTTGCTATGATCCATTATTTTTCATTAAGACTCAGTTCCAGTTTCTCCATCTATTTCAACAACTTACAGCATTCAGAGTGACTTCACTGTCCATAGATGGGCTATCTTGGCACATGAATTCTCTTTCTCCTGCACCTGTCCCATCTGCCAATAACTACACAATCATGACTCCATACTGCACCACCTTGAAAGGATCAGTTCTGAAACTTTCATGCATGACTTCATCACTGCTTGAATTACCTCCTCCCAACCCTCCATCTTCCAGACTTCTACCTTTGCAAACCACAGCAAACACCTCTCTGACCTGACTGCACAGAGAAATGCAACTCGCAAAACTGTACAAAAGCTTTACCACTAATTTCCCACTTCTTACAGGAGCTAGCCCAAAATGACTTTTTCTTGTACTGCAAACTGCCACATGCTCACTCCAATCTGTACCAGCGCATAACTTTCCTTGTCCTTGCCTTGACCATCCAACACTTTTCTCCAGCTCATCAAATAATCTCTTTCTATCCACACAGGAGCACAGGATAAAATGCCTCACCCCTAAAACAATCTTTATATATACCTGAGTGGTTGAGTTTGGGAGGGACCTCTGGAGGTCTTCTGGTCCAACTCCCCCTGCTCACGTGAGCCATTTAGAGCCGTTTGCCCAGGACCGTGTCCAAACAGCTTTTTAATATTTCCAAGGATGGAAACTTCACAACCTCCCTGGGCAACCTGTGCCACTGCTCAGTCACCCTCACAGTAAAAAAGGGTTTCCTGATATTCAGAAGGAACCTCCTGTGTTTCAGTCTGTGCCCACTGACTCTGGTGCTGTCACTGGGCACCACTGGAAAAACCCTGGCTCTGTCTTCTTTACATGCTCCCTTCAGGTATATATGTTGATAAGATCCATCAATCTCCCACAACCCTTCTCTATAGTTAGAAATAACAACAGAGAACAACTTCTTTGCTTATTAAACATTTCAGGCTGGAATTATTTTGCAAGATTACCTAATTCTGGCAAACCATTTGAAATACCAAGAACAAAAAACTTCTCCCTTCTTCCAAACTTTGTGGGGTCCTTCTCTGTCCCACATTGTCACTTTTGATATTTAATGTATACTGCGAGATCACAAGATTTTTTTGTCCTCTTCTCTTCAGGGGGATGCACTGATCTTTAACTCACTCAGAGTTGACTGAGAGACTTTTTTGATAATGAACAATTAGAATGCTTGCACTCATCCAAAATGAGACATGAGAGATACTAATATGCATTGGTGAATAAGGGAAGAGCAACCGATGTCATTTCCCTTGCCTTCTGTAAGGCCTTTGACACGGTCCCACACAACATCCTTGATTCTAAATTGGAGAGATGTGGATTTGATGGATAAGGAATTGGCTGGATGGCTGTGCCCAGGGTTGCAGTCAACAGCTCAACATCCAAACAGAGATCAGTGACAAGCAGTGTCCCTCAGGGGTCTGTATTGTGGCTAGTACTGTTCAATATCTTTATTAACGACATTGACAGCGGGATTGAGTGCACTCTTGGCAAGTTTGTGGATGACTCCAAGCTGAGTGGTGCAGTTGATATTATTGACGGAGCAGATGCCACCCAGAGGGACCTTGGCAGGCTTGAGGAGGGGGCCCACGTGAATCTCTTGAAGTTCAACAAGGCCGAGTGCAAGGTGATACACCTGGGTTGGGGCAACCACCAGCATCAGTACAGACTGGGGGAAAAAATGGATTAAAGCAGCCTGTGGAGAAGGACTTGGAGACAGTGGTAGATGAAAAACTAGAAATGAGCTGGCAGTGTGCATTTACAGGCCAAAAAGCCAGCCGTATCCTGGGCTACATCAAAAGAAGCATGGCCAGCAGGCCAACAGAGGTGATTCTCCCCCTCTACTCCCCTTTCATGAGACCCCACCTGGAGTACTGCGTCCAGCCCCGGGGTCTCCAGTACAAGAAAGACATAGACCTATTAGAACAGGTCCAGAGGAGGGCCACAAAAATGATCAGAGGGTTGGAACACCTCTCCTATGAAGAAAGGTTGAGAGAGTTGGGATTGTTTAGGTTGGAGAAGAGGTTTCAGGGAGACCTTATTCCAGCCTTTCAATACTTAAAAGGGGCTTATAAGAAAGATGGGGAGATGTCCTGGCTTCAGCTGGGATAGAGTTAATTTTCTTTCTAGTAGCTGGTACAGTGTTATGCTTTGGATTCAGTATGAGAAGAATGTTGATAACACACTGATTTTTCAGTTTTTGCTAAGTAGTGTTTAGACTAAGTCAAGGATTTTTCAGCTTCTGATGCCCAGCCAGCAAGAAGGCTGGAGGGGCACAAGAAGTTGGGAGGGGACACAGCCAGGGCAGCTGACCCAAACTGGCCAAAGGAATATTCCATACCCTGCGACGTCATGCCTAGTACATAAACTGGGGGGAGTTGGCCTGGGCGGATCACTGCTTGGGAACTAACTGGGCATTGGTTGGCAAGTGGTGAGCAATCACATTGTGCATCATTGTTTTGTATATTCCAGTCCTTTTATTATTATTATTGTCATTTTATTATTGTTGTTATCATTATTAGTTTCTTCCTTTCTGTTCTATTAAACTTATCTCAACCCCCGAGTTTTACTTTTTTTTTTTTCCTCCCCAATTCTCTCCCCCATTGCACTGGGGGGGGGAGGGGAAGGAGTGAGTGAGCAGCTGCGTAGTGTTCAGTTACCAGCTGGGCTTAAACCATGAGAGGAAAGACTAATTTTTTTTTTCTTCCCCCTACTGACAGGACAAGGGGTAATGGTTTTAAACTAAAAGAGAGAGGATTTAGATTGGATATAAGGAAGAAATTATTTATGATGAGGGTGGTGGGATGCTGGAACAGGTTGCCCTGAGAAGTTGTGGGTGCACCATCCCCAGAAGTGTTCGAGGTCAGGTTGAACGGTTTCTGAGCAACCTAATCTAGTGGAAGATGTCCCTTCCAACAGCAGAGGCATTGTACTAGATGAACTTTGACTATCCCTTCCAACCCAAAACATTCTGTGATTCTACAATTCTATGAAAGCAGGAGATATCTGCAAAATTAGGATACAGGATGAAATATTCTATTGAACCTCTTTCCTCTAATCTAGCTAATAGAGTTTGTAGTTCTGAGAACTTGATATTCTTGGAATCACTTAGTAAGAGCATTAAATTATATCACTTATTGTACTGACCAAAGGACTGTAAGCATTCATTGTTCTCATGCTAATAGGATGAATGAGAAAGCCTCTGTCACTTGGAGCTACCTCTGAAATGGCCCTGGAACTGGCACTAACTGCACAAATTTGTTTCTGAAGCAATTAAATAATTTTGAGACTACAATGCTCCATAAAATAAGTTTTATGCAACTGTACAAAAATTGTTCAGTCCTAGTCACTTATTTGAAAATCTGTCTCTCCTTCTTCCTCCATCTTACCACAGGGGGTTTTGATCTTCTTAGATGTTCAAATACCGATTACATGCCATAACTAATTATGACATGTTGTAGGTCCTTCAATAAGTGTTGCACTATAGCTACTCAATTGATTTTTATCAAGGTTTCCTCAGCGTGCAACAGTTCATTGACTATAATTCCACAGCGATGGTCATGCATTATACAAACCCCTTTTATCTAGAATACTGGCATGTTTTCCAACTCCTCTGTCAGAATCAAAACCTACCAAGACCATTTATGATTGTGGGTACAACTGTATCATTTGTACCCCACTTTGGACACACATGGACAATCCAGAGCCTAGATGTATTTTGAAGCTCTGAGTTTAAGCCCGAAATGAAACATTTTACAAATCTCCATCAGTATTTAGATGGCAAGAGAAAAATATGGCTTGTTGAAAAACAAAAACCAAACAAAAAGAATCACAGTTAATTCCCCTACTCTTGTTGCACATGGCTGAGCTGTAGACGAGTTGAAGTCAGTTCTTCCTGCAGCTCTTGCAGTTGAAAAGTCTGATTGCTGGCCAGCTCTCTCAGCTGCCTCTCTTTCTCAATTGAATCCTATAGTGAAACACAAAATCACACTGCTTGAATGTTCTACCTTACAGAATCCTTCATCAATGTAGTATAGCATTATTAGCAGATGTATTTCTAAACATTTCAGTAAAGCTAATTTCTAAAGTAACGGAAAACAAAAGCAATTGCATACCTTCTAGAGACATAAGCAATACCTTCCAGGCACACGAAACAAAGACTCAATTATATTAAGAAAAATACTCACTTCATTTATACCTCATGATAGAGAATATGGAAGGTCTGCATATGCAGATTTACTACCCGTATATACAACATCTGAAGAAAGTGTTCTTGAAGATGTGTTGCATGGATTTTTTTCCAGTCAGTCATCTTCTGACTGACTATATCACCAACTCAAGTGAAGTTTTGGGGAATTCACATACACAAAATGACAGAAAAAGTTATTAGAACAGAGGAGGCAACTGTTGTCATTCCAGAAAGCACGCTACTACACATGCAGCGCTGTTTTTAACAACCTATAGATTTGCCTGATACTACCGGAATTAAATAAGTAATTGTGCAGCAGTTACATTAAATTTTGAATGTCACATGCAATGACAAACCCATAACTGGTGCACCGGGTGTAGTGTCATTTAATAACATCATTATTTTACATTTTGGGTTTTTCTGGCAGAACTCTACTCCTGCAATACACTAGAATCTGACTTTTAAGGGATATCACTTTTCATTTGTCCTTATTTTAATTGTCAAAGATTTTGACAGAAGAGGTGTAAAAATAAGAAGTCAGAGAACATGGAGGCATCACTGTCAAATCTCAAGATCTTCAATATTTTCCCCTAGTTTGCATCAACCAACACTCTTATTTTGTTTCAAAGCACAAAGCCATAGCAGATCTGTCTTTTCTGCCAAACTGTAAGTACTACAACCCCTTCAGTAAATACCAAATACATACTAACTCCAAACATCATGTCAGGTGTGTGGTGGTATCGTGATGGACATGAGCACTTCCCCCCCGCCCTTCTGGGGATATTACAATGCTGAGATACTAAACAACGATCTTTTTCTTCAAAAAAATAAAAGGAGCTCACAGACAAACACATGGAGTTTATACACACCTTCAGCTTACACATGTATTTTCACATAGCGTTAGGTTTTACTGATAGAGATATGGCATAAATACTTCTATGATGTCTCTGCAAATGCAGCATAATTCTTTACCTAGAAAAGGAAACCTGTACAAGAACATAGCTTCTCTTAAAAGCAAATTCCTCCATATTGTCAATCATTGTTGTGAAACAGCATAAGCCCTAGAAGGCCAAAAGTAACTTTAACAACCTCTTTGATTTCCCTTTCAAAGGAAACACGAGATGAGACAGAGAAATAGCATAGTTGTCTCCATGAGCAACTACGGACATATTTCATTAACCAAAATTAGGGAGGGAAGCTATTATTAACAGAAAGTCATTAAAGCTCTCCTGCAGCTATAAATTCACACCATTTTATTCCCTTAAAATAAGTTTCCTACGTACCTGAGTGAGAGAGAGGTTGGTTTCGAAGAGCTTTCCTGAAGTAGCACATGAAAAACAAGTCCCTAGCCATGGCAGGAGACGAGTTTTGATTGTTTCCACACCTGCATAATGCCCACCTAAGAAAATACATACATTAAGAAATTGAGAACGGTTACAGAAAGAGCCAGAGCTTGAAAAGATGACACGTGTGAAATGTGTTAGTAATAAGGCAAGGCACTGATTTACCTTCTTGAGATGTTTCATTGAGGATTGTGAAGAGCTGCCCTTGAATCTCAGAGTTCAATTCTATTATTTCACAGCATCGGTTCAGATTCTGATCACAGGAATTAATCTGTAAATTATTGTGTATTAATACATCTGCCTGGGCTTTCTTACTTAAAATTATTCCTGTTATGATCACGTTTTCCCCCCTGCTATAATTACATCTTCACAACCTTTTCTTACTGCATCCGCTAGAATACTCACCTTTAAAGGTTCACATTAATAGGCAAACAAACAAGACATCAGGACTTCTATCACCCAGTTAATTCACTACTTGAGAAAACTTACTCCTTTCCCCATTTATAAAGAAGATGCATCCACAAATATCTCCAAAAGAAGAACCATAATAATTGAAAGTGTTAAATAATAATAATTGAATAATAATAATTAAATAATAATAATTTAAACTGTTAAAAATCTTTCAGCACAGAGTTTTTAAAATAATAAGAGATTGTTGGATGAAAAAATGTATTAGTCTAAAATATGATTTTCCATATTAGCTGAAATAATACACATAAGGCTATTATCTTGCTTTGTCAACAGCCACGAGTCCTCCATGCAATTTCATCTGATTTTTAAGAGTTACCAACTGAAACAAATACTACTGAAGAATGGGCAAAATCCAGCATTATGCCTAGGAAACAACAGAACAGCAAACCTACACCACTTTCAGCAAATGCAATTCTGAAAAGGAGCTGATGGGGTTAATCTGTCCAGGATCCTACTGCACCTGCCAGGAGAACACATACTTTGTACCTGCTTCCTTAATCTTTATCTGTAACCTGTGTATCATCTTTAACAGAGATCACCCTCTAGATCTTCAGGCTTTAACGGCTCCATACAGTTTTTACAAGCTTCCAAAGCAGCTAAAACTCCCAACCCATGCCCCTGTCAGCTTGCACTTTGATTGCTGCAACATGCTTTCCTCTGGCCTCAAGGAGCACAGTCTCACCGTGCTAGCCTCCACCAGAATACCACTGCAAAGTGCATTTTTCCAGCTCATTACACTGACATGACACCCATGGTGCTTCCATCTGCCCGCTCCTCCTTTTCTGCAATGGCAGCCTGAAACTGCTCCTCTTCACTTCCCAAGACCTCAGAGACTACCCCCACCTCACTATTATGGGGAGTTCAGCTCCCACTATTGCTCAGCCCTCCTGAGGTCTACCTCCACCATCCATCTGCAAGATTTTAAAATGCATGCCCCTGTTCTTCCTCCTCTGGTGTCCTGCACTCTGTGGTAGCTTTACCAGCTACCTTCAAACTCCTCCTCAAAACTGTCCTTTGCCATGAATCCTGCCGAAAGTTACGCTGGCTATTAATATGCTGAAACTCCTACATACCATGAAGAAAAAAAAAGAACTGACTTCCCTTGAAAAGGCTGCATCTCTGCTCAGCACCTCTTCTCACCAACCATAGCACATGGTAGGTAGTTATAGGCTCCTGACCACATCAACTATCAGTGTCCTGAAGCTAATGCAACCTGGGGACAAGGGAGTGAGAATTCTGTCAAGATTTTCCGCTGACGAAATTTGTAATTGTCAAATCTCAAGTCCCTTCATCTCACCTGTCCCTAATTTTACACTTTCTCTACTTCTTCCAGTGTTTTGCCTCCTCAACCTCCCGTTACCTCTTACTCCTCCATGCATCCCATTACATCCATCTGCAGCCTTCTCCTCACCCATACCCGAAACTCCTTCCTCACACCTGCTTCCCCCCTTCCAAAGCCCTTCTGCAGCTGTGCTGTCTTGCAGCAGCCTCTCAGCTCTACCAGGTTTCCCACCCAGAAGAGCTGGGAAGCTGGATAACTCCGTTCTCACTTTCATTGTCCTTTTTCCTCGGTTTTCCTGACCGTTCCCAGGCCACAGGCGATTCCTTCTGAGCGCACCCTCGCCCATGGTCCTTCCATCTGCCCGTCTTTTACTGCAAAACTCTTTTCTGATCCAGACTCAGTCCTTACAGCTCAAATAACCACGTTTAACCTCCAGTCCTCGCTTTCAGCGAACCCCGTCACAGGCAGAAAAGAAACCGGCTGGAGCTGCGAGTGCTACAGGCACCGGGTGTTAAAACTGTGATAACCGGGCGCCTGTGCGGGTCAACGTCCCCAACCGAACCCCAAGCGGCGGCCGCTACCTGCTCCCCAGGGCCGGCTGCCCGTCTCTGTTGCACCGGGCTAAGGGCACCCGCGCTCCCCCCGGACGGGGGTGGGGGCCGCCGCCGCTCCGCGTCCCGCCGTCGCCGCGGAAACCGCCGCAGGGCCCGGGCACCGCAGCAACGGCGCCGCTGCCGGCGGCCTTCCCGCCCCCTCGGGGCCCGCGGGGTGAGGCGGGCCGCCCTCCGTACGGGCCCCCGGCAGACGCGGATCCCCACACACACACCCCCACAGACAACCCCGCGGGCGGCCGCGGCCCACCTCGTAGTCCCGGTACCAGCTCTCCAGCTTCTCCTGCAGCACCCGGCCGCTCTCGGCCCCGACCAGCCTTCTCAAGCCGTCGGCCATGGCCGGATGTCAGCTCGCTCCCGGGGTTGGGATGGGTTGGGATGGGATGGAATGGGATGGTTCCCCCGTCCCGTCCCTCCGGGAGCCCTCCGCGGGCCGGGGGGCGAAAGCTAGTACCGCTGGTACCGCCGGCCCGGGCCCGCTGCTCTGAGCGGCTCCGCGTTCGCGCCGCTTTTATAATCGCGATTGTTAACGTGGGCCGGGCCCGGCGCGGCGGCGGGTGCCTTGGCGACGCAGGCAGGGCGCGCCTCGGTTGTGGTAACGCGGCGGCCGCCCCCGGGGCTGCCCGCCGTCCCACGGCCCGGCCCGGCGGGGAGCGGGGCGGGGACGGGACGGGACGGGACGGGGGACACGGGACACCCCCTCGGCCGCCAGGTGGCGCCGCCAGGTAACGCGTTTCCCGGCCGGCGGTACGGACCCGCCTGGCGGAGCGGAGCGGCACCGAGCTCGCCCACGGCCGCCTCCCTCCCCGCGCCGCAAGGGGGCGCCCGCCGGCCCCTCCGCGGCGGCGGCGGCAGCAGCGGCGGCGGCGGAGGAAGATGGCGGCGGCCGCCTCCGAGCAGGTCTGTCCTCGCCGAGACGCAGGCACGGGGAGGCGGCGGGGCCGTCCCCGCCGGGGCGAGGGTGGGGCGATGCCCGTCCCGGCGCCCGCGGGGCCGCGGCCAGCCGCCCGAGCAGCTGCTCCGGCCGAGGGGCGCCGCTCGTGGACGGGGCGCTCGGGCGGGGGCGCCATTTTCGCGTCGGTTGCCGAGGCTGGTTTGGTGCCGGAGCCCTGCGGCGCGGCGCGGCGGGTGTGCGGGGCGGCGGCGGGCCGCCCCAGTCGCCCTGGCTCCCCGCCGCCTGCGCCAACCGGGGAGGGCAGAGACGGCGCTTGGACGGCGTTTCCGAGCCGCGCCCGGCGCTGTCCGGGAAGGACGGCCTTTGCCGTGCGGGGGAGAGGCAGCCTGAGCCCGCTGTCGGGGCGGGACGCGTTACTAAAGCCCGGCGATGCGCCGTCCCGCCCGCCGACGCAGAACCCCTGACAAAGAAGAACACTTTCTGCTTTCGAAATAAAGTGTTCTGGCATTTCTGCACGGGAATGTAACCGTCTCGCGTCAACAGGCCCCTGCCGCTAGCTGGTGACGCGGAAGGCAGCTGGTCGGTATTTATGGGACTGCGCCCTCAGTCGTCCCGTCATGCTGGCACCAGTACGGTAGCCCAGCGGCAGCGTATAAATAAAGCTGAAGCTCAGATCCGGGCTCGGCATCCCAGGTCCCACACGGGAACAAAAGCTAAATTTGTCGAAAGGGGTGTCGCTGTCACCCCGTCGGAGGGGTGGGACGGGGACTCGGTCAGCGCCACGCAAGCCGGAGGAAGAACCAAGCTGTTCAAGGAAGGGCTCGTCTTTCGGAGCTCCTGCACCTCCATGGGCCTTTTAATCAGCGTGGGCCTGTGTCTGTGGGTCTGCGGTGGGTAGGAAGCCCCCGATGCCTGCGGGGTGCTGCACAAGCCTTACCTCGGGTGCCATAGGAAGCACTGTCTAGTTCTGCGGGGATGCTCCAGCAGTCACCGGTTTAGCCACGCTCTCCCAGTCCTGGTGCTGTCTTCTGTTGTGCTGCCTTACCAGGTGAAAAAACTACCTTGGAGTTTTATCTCACCGTCACATCCTTTCAAGAACACGCTATCATCGGGACAAGATACTTAGTGTCCTGCTGTACAAGATTTCTGTTTTCTCCAGAGCACAGACCTCATCCCTCGGTTTCCCTGCCCGGCCAGTTCTGAGTTTGTGCAGGGTTACAGTGGCTTTCAGAACATCATCGAGGAAGCCCTCCATAAACCCGTTCAGGTCAAGCACCTTTCTCAACACCATTTCCTTGTTCTTCAGCAACAGAAGAAACAAGCCTTTTTTACCCATTGCATCAGTGTAGACGCATGCAAGTGCAGTAAGCTTAAGGTGCAGCTTCGCGGGATTCATTTCAGACGAACAAATAATCCCATCAAAAAGATCAAGCCCTGTCTTTGAAGAATTGAACACTTAAATAGCAACCTGTGTCCATTCCAGGGAGGTGGAACAAAATTTTGGACAAAGTTACAAAAATACATCAAAGATTTATTTTCCCTATGAATATCAACAAGAGTTTCCTCTACATGTTAATTTGTTACATTGTCCGGATATCCCTTGCAATCTAGTAACTTCAAATGATTAAATAAAGCTAGGCTGGCCAAGTTCCCCATGCCAGGTTTAAAGCCTTACAGTATTTTTCTTAATGCTGCATGAAAGCAATAGAAGTTGAATGCAAACTCTGTGCTATCAAACTAACTTAAAAAAACATATCCACCACGCTCCTTTTGGATAGACTCATTGAGAGTCTAGCCCCCGTTAGCATGGAGGGAACTAAAATCCTGTGTACTGGTAAATGACCTGCAGGATTTTGTCCTGGATCATCCCCAAGAGGTAAAAACTTGATATAAAAGCATATTGTCTGAAAATATCTGGATTTTAATTTTACTCATTGCATTAGCAGAGATTGCAGTGGTTGTAAATGTGTATTCTAAGTACAGAGTAGCAAGCCAAAATATAATATTGAGCATAATATCTAATATATTCCACTAGTCGTTCAGATTTCTATTTTTTGCACACATATATGTGTGTCATTTCAGGGGATTTACATGGCTTTTAACAGGTAATCCATGCTTTGTATTATAGCAAAGTTCTAATGGCCCGGTGAAGAAGTCTATGCGAGAGAAGGCTGTGGAACGCAGGAACGTTAATAAGGAGCACAACAGTAACTTCAAAGCGGGATACATTCCAATTGATGAAGACCGTCTCCATAAGACAGGGTTACGTGGCAGGAAAGGCAACTTGGCCATTTGTGTGATTGTTCTTCTTTTTATTTTGGCTGTCATCAATCTGATTGTGAGTATAATACTTAGGCTGTAAGCAACATTAGGACATATTTCATTTTGATGGTTTATTGGAGAAATAAAACTTATTCCAGTATGGCTGAGAAGGACTTAAAATGTACTGAAGGAGATTTCTCTTTTTTTCTCCTTTCTTTTTTGTTCTTTTGTAGTCTGAGCAAGATTAGATGGAATAATCTTGTAAGTTCAGTCACGATTATTTCGGTTATCATGGTTCCAGCAAGGAACCTACCATTTATGCAACACAGAATTAGGAACCTTGAAAGTGTCTCTCCATTCCCAAAACCCAGTAACAGCAAATGTGCAAAGTGTTATTAGCACAGTACAAATACACCCGCGATAACTGTTATGCCAGAAATATTTTACATGTAATAACAGAGCTGCACGTGAGCATTCAGAATTAATCAGCCACTGCATTTTAAACCTTCATTGTTGTAACTACCACATTTTTATTGCTTGATCAATGAGAAGTAGTGAATTATTTTTCATAATTGGACATCCACCTGTGAAGGTGCTTTCTTGTAGTTCAAGAGTAAGTATATCCTGAGCTGAGCTACTTTGTTCAGGAAGTTTATTTAGCTAATGATACCATGGTTACCCTTAAACAGGAAAATGATTAAATTATGGATGTCATTTAATTTCAAATGTATATATATTTTTATGTATATACTAATTATTTTAGTTAATATTTCAGATGAGTCTAAAAATCATGCAAAATGCTTTTCATAATTAAATGTGTTCTGATGTTTCCAGTAGGAATTAAACAGACTAAAGTAAATGCACACCTGAAGCTCACTTAAACACTAGCATTAATAATTCTTTCAAAACATCTAGTTAATGCAATACTTGTTGTGAGAAGATCCAAACAATCAAAGTAATCTTTGAAAATGTGTGTTTCTCTTTCAGATTACGCTAGTTATCTGGGCAGTGATTCGAATTGGTCCCAATGGTTGTGACAGTATGGAGTTCCATGAGAGTGGCTTGTTGCGGTTTAAGCAAGTTTCTGACATGGGCGTGATACATCCATTATATAAAAGCACCGTAGGAGGCAGACGTAATGAAGATTTGGTGATCACTGGAAATAATCAGCCTGTAAGTTATATCATGAATTGAAAGTTTGTGAGCAACACTATGGAATTACACTCACAGTATTAATAAACATCATATTTGAAACATCATTAACTTCATGACTTTGTTTCTGAAGATTGTGTTTCAGCAAGGAACAACCAAGCTTAGTGTGGAAAAAGACAAAACTTCTATTACCAGCGATATTGGCATGGAATTTGTTGACCCACGGACACAAAATACCTTGTTCAGCACAGACTATGAAACTCATGAGTTTCATCTGCCAAATGGAGTTAAAATCTTGAATGTACAAAAGGCCTCTACAGAGAGGGTATGTCTCTTTTAACTACCACTTACTTTTTTAAAAGCTTATTACAGAACTGCCTTAGTTGTAGAATAAGGAAAAAAGTTTACTAATCTGATCTTTCAAGCATATTTAGAAATTTGACTACACGTAGCTAAAAATGCAGCTCCGAAAATGTAAATCATCCTAAAAATTGGAACAGAAATGAAAACTGACATCATTAAATGAGTGTAATATCTGGAATACCATGCCAAGTAGGCCTGTGTGTCTTTTTACTAATGTCCTGGTTTCAGCTAGGATAGAGTTAATTGCCTTCCTAGCTGGTACAGTGCTATGTTTTTGAGTTAGGTATGAGAAGAATGTTGATAACACTGATGTTTGCAGTTGTTGCTAAGTAGTGTTTAGACTAAAGTCAAGGATTTTTCAGCTTCTCATGCCCAGCCAGCGAGAAAGCTGGAGAGGCACAAGAAGTTGGCACAGGACAGAGCCAGGGCACCTGACCGAAAGTGTCCAGCGGGGTATTCCATACCATGGGACATCACATTTAGTATAGGAACTGCGGGAGTGGGGGCGGGGGGATCGCCGCTTGGGGACTAGCTGGGCATCAGTCAGCGGGTGGTGAGCAATTGCACTGTGCATCATTTGTATATTTCAATCCTTTTATTATTATTGCTGTTGTCATTTTATTATTGTTATCGTTATCATTATTAGTTTCTTCTTTTCTGTTCTATTAAACCGTTCTTATCTCAACCCATGAGTTTTACTTCTTTTCCCTATTTTCTCCCCCATCCCACTGGGGGCGGGGGGGGTAGTGAGTGAGTGGCTGCGTGGTGCTTAGTTGCTGCCTGGGGTTAAACCATGACAGCTAAGCATTTATCCATTTGTGCAGGGATAGCTGTTTCAGAAATAAAATTTCTATGAAAAGTTTCTCTGTTTCTAGTAAGATCTTAAAAAAATAATTACCAGAACTTCATGTATCATTTTGCCTCTATTGGAGATAAATGTTAATACAGTCAGAATTTCAGAAGTCTAAGTAAAAGTGTAGAGAACAATCACAACACTGTAAGAGTTGTGTCAGTTCACGCTTCTAGGTTAAACAAGTTTTTAATTTGGTTTCTACATTAAATATGCTTTATTTATCAGAAAACTAAAAAACCTAAATGTTGGTGTTTGTACATTTAAAATGTTGATCTTAATGTCAGACTAAAATTTCTTTCTTGGATATCATCACTCATAACAAAGGCTTTACAGGTACAGTGCATAGTTCTTTTGTATAACATTAGTAGAGTAGTATCAGTAGTTTTATAGAGGGTTGAGTGTGCTTTAGGAAGCATTGATCAATCCTGTAAAGGACAAAGAGAATTTGTTTTGCTCTTCTTTGTGCTTCCTCTGCAAGGCTAACAATTAAATAGTATGTTCCAGGAAAAAAAAATCCAAACCTATAAATATATAGGAGGAACAGATTAAATGAAAACAGAGGAGTACGTTTACATAAACAGTCCTAACAGGAAGCCTATATTTGCTATGAGCATTCACTGTGTATCCCATAAAACTGTTATATGAATTGTTATTTTTACTGCAAAAATAAGCTATTTTATATACCTTCCAAAATTAAGTAATCCTTGTTTTTAAATGTGAATTTGGAAAATAACAAATGGGCAGAAGCTTCATAGGCATAATGGCAGAAGGGCAAAAACTACATTGAAGTTTTTTACTAAATTGTGTAGCCATATTTTTAAGGTAATTAAAGTTACTTAGACAAACCCAAGTGACACATCTTCATTGATCTGTAATGCACTCTTTTTGTTTATGTTCTTAGATTACCAGCAATGCGACCAGTGATCTAAACATAAAGGTCGATGGCCGTGCTATTGTCCGTGGAAACGAAGGTGTTTTCATCACAGGCAAGACCATTGAGTTTCGAATGGGGGGTAACATGGAACTTAAAGCAGTAAGTATTTCAAATCAGCATTTTTTGAACAGCTTAGTTTCAAATTCAGGCTGATAATAAACTGATGTAGCTTTATATGGTTTCAAATTTTATATAAAGTAGCCATGCATAACAGTTTAGTTGCAGTCAGTGTATTTAGTAGGATTTTAAAAGGTGGCATATTACTTTGCTGTTAATTAGTGGTTCAGTAGTTTTCAGGTAACAACGATTTACTACTTTTTAGATGCTAAAAACCCACGATGCAATTAAAGCTAAGCTATTGGCCCCTGCACTGAAACAAATACCAAAGAGAATTCATCTTCTCTTCTGGAGGCTTTACTGGGGTCAGCAACCTTTGACAAAGGAGCAGAGCATACAGTTAGGAGCGCTACCTTTCGTGCTGCCACAGTAAGACTTGCCAGCATCCATTTAAGATTTTTAGAGATTATTTCATGTCTATATTTTTAGATTTAGTGCATTTGCTAATAGGCCTGTAAAGTGAAAAGCCACACTACTGCTGTCTCTCTCAAAATTGATCTACCACTGGAACAGCAAAGTATGTTGCTGACTATAATTGAGAAAGTCATGGGCATTATTCACAAATTTAATTAAAAAATGAAACCTTGTTATATGTACTTTTTTTAATTCTGTTGATTTCTACAGCCATCCTAAAGATGTCGTTAATTCGTTAAACCAGCTTGTCCTTTTCAAAAACAACCTGCCTTGTTTAAATCAGAAGTTGTACTTTTTTTTCTCCCTCTTCATAGGAAAACAGCATTATCCTGAATGGAACTGTGATGGTCAGCCCATCGCGACTGCCAAGTTCTTCTTATGGGGAGCAGTTCAATAACGGCAACTGGCTGCGCTTCAAGCTCTGTATGTGTGCGGATGGGACACTGTTCAAGGTTCAGGTGACAGGTTATAATATGGGTTGTCAGACTTCTGTCAATCCATGCGGAGCCACGCACTAAAACACAAACCACTAGCAGGAGAGTTCTCTTTTGTGTTTACATATATTTGTATGAAGTAATTGCATGCCTTCAAGGATTTCTGTTTTTACAGCAGTTTATACTAACATTTATTACATAATATTTTTAAGTGAAGGCTGTTACGTTCAGCAGTATTATATCATCATCCTGTTAGCTGTAATAGTGGCACTGATTTAGTAAACTTTCAGTCTACATGCATACTGAAGTACGTTCCTGAATTGGGATCAGTAGAATATATTTAAAGAACGTGATCTTAGCAACAATCTTGACTGCCTTCAGTTGCTTTTAGAGGAGGTTTTTGTCCTACATCCCAACACCATGAGGGTGGCTGAGAACACAACTGTCATCTGAAGTACTTCAACAGGAATGTCGATTTGTTCTTGGAAGTGGATTTGCCTAGGATGGCTGAAGTGGCAGATTTTTGTCTTCTCTTCATTTCTTGCCAAAGGTTGATATAATGATTTCCCCCAAAATTATGTGGTTTACCATATTTGTACTACGAGAGGGGTAATTGCAGATTCACTTTAAAATACTGCATTATTTCTGCCGTACATTCTCATGTAGTTAAAAAAAAAATGATGCTAGCATAAATAATATTTGCAAAGTAATATCAAGTGTGGAAATGTAACTTCAATTTTGAAATAGTCTTGCAATTATTGAAGTGTTGCTTGAGGTCCCATTCTATCTGTGCGGTTTAGGCATTCTATGGTTGTTTAATTTATGTGAAGTATTTATAAAACGTGTTTATATTAGAAGTACATTTTTAAAGATGTACTTATAACTTGCTCACTACCCAAAAAAAAATGTTTTCCTCGGTGCTTTTATGTGAACAGTGTATGAATCCATTATTCAACAGGTAATAATCTAAAGCATGACTTGCAGCAGCATCTGAGATCAGATATCTTTTTCTCCATAAATATCAGTACTGATGCACTGAACCTCAGATTTAAATCCTGAAATTAAACTGCAGGTCTGTAATTCTAAATGTGATGGTATTGGATCCTATGACAGCAGAGTAAATACATGTGAATATCTGAATTTGAAAACAGTGAAACTATGTCTATGGTGAACTGGGGCCTTATAGAAACTATTCTAGCCTTGTAACTGCTTTTGCAGAGGTAAGGTGTCCTGTACTAAAAATAGACCAGCTCATTATAAGATTCCTCCTTTCCCCACCCCATGTATTTCATCAGTTTAAAATAGTTTTGTTTTGCAGTAGCATCAAGTAACCTTAATAATGGAGGCCACGAAGGTGACTTTGCAAGTAGCTTTTTGACACATTTTTCTAGATAGGCACACACTTCTCTTTCTAAATGTTATGCAAATGTTACACATTAACTTCAGAATTGGTCATTTGTGATGGGAAGATAAACTATCTATCCTTGTTTTTATAGCTCTCAAAGTACATAGAATTCCACAAAATACAAATCAGCACCTGCTGCAACAAGAACTTTTGTGTCCAAGGTCCCAATTCCTGTATTTACTAGAAGTCAGTAAGTCCTCATGCAGGATGTGTATGGGTGGAAGTGATTTCTAGAGGGGGATGCTTAGGTCAGGCATTATGCCACGGAGGAGGTCAGAGGGGTCACATTTCCATCATCGCTCAAAGGCAAAGCCAGATTTTGATGCTCAGTAGTTGATGAGGGGCAGACAGCAGCAGAGCTGGTCTAACAACAACAGAATAAACAGAATAAAACATAGCAAAGGCCATTGAATTGCTCACATTAAAGATTATGGGAAAGTACTGACATTTTGCATACTGCCTTCATGAACTTCATAGGTTTACTAGAGTTAATATTTATTAACCACTTCAACACACATTTTGCTGAAAATGTGCACACATCTTTGCTGCTAAGTACTGCCTCAATTAGTATCTCTTACTGGTAAGAGGAGGAGGAAATAAACTATAACATTTTTAGAATTTTCACTCTCATGCTAATGGAAGTTTGTCACTTTATTTTTATATATATAAACATATATATATATGCATGTATAAACATATAAGCAGCAGTGTCTTCAAAGCTGAAATAGATCTTGAAAATGATAGATACTGCCTCGGTCAAGTAGATTACACACAAAGAGCATGTTAAAGCTCATCTCTGGTTAATACTGACATGCCTATATGTTAGTATTGGATTCTTGTAATTATCAAGAATTCTTTTTAAAATACTGTATGCAACATAGCTGAAAGATTTGTCACAAAGGTACTCTTAAATCATGGTCTGGAAAATTGGTTTTGAAGTCTCAATTTTTTGTCAAAACATAGCAAAACCAATCATACAAATACCAAATGAAATAAATGATCAATTTGTTAGCCACTATTTATGTATTGTTAATATATTTTGTTGCCTTCACTACACAGTTTGAGAAATGTTGGCACCACACATGCCTTGTGTTGTGCATTTTTTTGTTGTTTATCTTCTAACTGCCTAAGGTACGTTTTTCTATGCCTATTTAAAACATTGTGTGGCACATTATTTATTTCAATCCCACAGATGCATTTAAGATTCTGTGTGTTTAAGGTACATTCTACATGCCTCTGTGTAAAATACCATACTGGGTACGTTGAAACAACTTACATGTGAGGAGTTCTCAGTGTATGTAAAGGTGGTGGTTGTTTCAATAGGTGAAAGACAATTGAATTTCTAATCTTTGTTTTGAAATGAAACAATAAATTCTAAGATGCAGCTGTGGTTCAGAAGTGTTATTTCTAAGAACATAGTTTTTCATTAAAAACATATTGTTGTGTTATTGACAGGGAAACTGGTATTCTATTAACTGTAAATATGAAAATCATTCCACATCTGTTCGTCATGGATTGTATCTGGTGGACTTTGCTCAGTGGTAATTGCCTATGATACCTGAAGCAGAGTTCAAAAGTCTCCACTGTTGTTAGTTCACAAGTTCCTGAGAAGCTGTATTTCTTGACCGAAGTGCTGGAAAAGAAAGAAAAGGTTTGGAGTGGTTTTGGGGAGAGGTGGAGGGAGGGCGAAGGTTAACAGTTTATGAATGTTCTTTTTGAAAAATACCTAAGACTCCAAAACTGAATGTTTAAAGCAGAACATTGGTAATGCTTTGGGCATTTGTTTAGTGTTGATCTTTTTTTAATGTCAAAGTATTTCCGCCTTCTATGTAACTCTTGTTATGCTGAACTTACCGTAAGTTTACATTTTACATATAGATACTATGGATAACCTTCATTTGAGTGTCATAGCTGTGGTCCTTTTCTTTAATCTTCCTGGATCAGTGGAAACCAAGTCACAGCAGGTTCTTCATACACATCACCATTCAGACTGCCAGTGGGATGGGGAGTTCCTACTGAATTGTTCTTTTACCGGAATATCTACTATTCCAGAAGATATATCACAAACAGCAATAACGGCTGATTTCAGTTACAATAATATTAAAACTCTTCTGTGCACTGATGGAAGAAGTGAAAAATGGATGCTAAAACACCTGAATCTTAGTAACAACCTGATTTCTGAACTCTCCTTAACTACTTGTAGAAATTTACTGGTATTAGAAACTCTAAACCTCAATGGTAATGCCATCCACACCCTCACACTGGACATACCTACGCCTGCACATGGGTCTAAAAAGTATGGAAAAGTCAGTCGCCTCCTGCCTGCTTTGAAAGTATTGTCAGTTGAAAGAAATAATCTTGATACAGTTCCAAGAGGTAAGCTTTCAAAATCTTTAAGGACCTCACTCCCAAGGGGTAAGTTGGTTTTGGGTATGATTCGGTACATCTTACTGAATTCAGAATGCAACTATCTCAGTAATACTTAAGGTGAGGGAAAGTTCCACCTGTGTGAAAATACAGAGCCTGAAGCAAATGGGTTGTTTCGGATTAGGTTGGGGTTTTTTATACAGTCTTTGCAATTGTAATGCCTTAATATCAGTCAAATATAAGCAAATTTATCCTCTGAGAGCACAAGCAGCATTTTTCCTTGTATAGAAAGGGAAGTAAGGATCTTTGAAAAAACGCCAGCCTCCACAACCCAGTCATTAACCTTAACATCAAGAAAATTATGGATAATAAATTTCATACTACTCTTCAGAAGAAAGTCAATACTCTTTTAAATAAAACTTGCTCCAATTTCAGTATTTCACAAAGACAGGAAAATATATTTTGTTCAGTCAAAACAATTTTGCTCTGTGCCATCCGAGAGCCAACCGAAGTGACACCTTCCAGTAAGAAGAGAGGGCTGTAAGGTTTCGATAGACTTTTAGAAAGTGTTTGCTAGTCACTGAACTATGCTAGGCATCGCAGCCT
The DNA here is from genome assembly GCF_964188355.1 of Buteo buteo. NCBI lineage: Eukaryota > Metazoa > Chordata > Aves > Accipitriformes > Accipitridae > Buteo > Buteo buteo. The sequence continues at coordinate 29,896,197 of NC_134171.1, read as the reverse complement.
TTTATGACGGCCTCTGTCCTCATAAACAGATGATTCACATTGTCCAAACTGTTTAAATGAAGCAGAAGCTGCAGTATGAGCAACGCTATCCTATATATTGTTTGCTGAATTTAATTAATCTCTGATAACATCATCAGATTCATCAGGTCTAGATTTTGAAAATACGGGGCGTGGGGGCAAACCAAAACCTCACTTAACTTACAAAGTCAGACAAAGGGAATAATTTTGCATCTACACAGGTTCCTTTGAAGTTTTATTTTTCTCATTTTTTGATACTAATAATTCTCTGGCATGCAGGAAACCATTTCACTTAATTATTTTGTAGGATCTGTAAGGTTCCCATGTAGAGAGTGTGTGTATATACACACACACACACAGAGATGCAGATTTGATTTGTTTTGATAGATAAATACAACTGCACATTATAGGACGCCTCAGTGGGTCAGACAAATCAACCCTTTCCTATCAGAGACTCAATTTTTAGATGTTAAAAGTCAAACTGCTATGCATCGTACCACCATGCTTCAAGCTATACTTAAATCCTATGTTCATATAAATACATGTTCAGAACTTTATTTTCCTCCTCCAAAATACTTCACTAATATTCTAGTTATTAAGCTCTGGTAAGAAAACACAAATGGAATTTCCAAAGCGGAGGGGTTCAGCCACAGAGAAGCCCTTCTCACAACTGCACCCCAGGTGTCAGGCCGCTCCCCACTGCTGCCATACCAGTGTGTATTTTTGGCACAAATTTAGCTTCAGGGAAGCATTCAAACTACAATTCTTCATGCAGGTGCAAGGAAGAATTTCTGAGCCGCTGGAACTTCTGAATGCCTTTCCTGTCAGCTACCTCTAGTTTTACAGCAGGGATGAATCATTCCTCTGCTTTTCACAATAAACCCAAAGATCAATTACTCAGCAAACAGAACAGCAAACTGGAATAAGAGATTTCTGGTAAACCAGATGACACCAAGGGGAAAATTTCCAAGGAGAACGAGTAGCTTCTCAATAATGCTGCATGATCAAAAATCACTTTTGAGTTAGACTGAGGTGTTACAAACTGTGGTGATGCTGAGTGTTCAAGTGCCTGCCTTCCCCCTGCAACTTGCAGGCTGGAGCTTTGGGGGCTGCCTGCACAGCCCCTAAGAAAAATGAGGTATCTCCAGCATTCAGAAGGGCTACTTATGCAAGACAGATGCTGTCGTGACTAGGATATGCTGAAAAATATACAGTCATGCTTGATAATTCACAGGCAGACAAGCATTAGCAACAACATGTTTTTGTTTTCAGTCAGGTTTACATCCTATGAATATGGTTCAAATAATTCCACATACGAAAAACTCCCGTGAACTTGCAGATGGCAATGAATAGGAGATACTGTATCATCTTTTGCATCTCCATCTTTTATTTACAATTAACATATTTCGATTTTACAAACTGAGTATATTCTACCCTTTTCACATTCCTCCTTTCCTACCTCCAGTTCTCCAGAGAAGCGTGCTCAAAGTACAGAGATCACAGTCGGAATAAATTTGATAGCACGAAGGAATGTTACTGCTTTTATGGAGATGTGAATTTTTAAAACATGCATTGATTGTGAATGTATTAACATGCCTGCTGTTGATGCTACACAACTTTTAGAATGGGACAACCACTGAACAGGAAGGGCATAATAACTCAAAGCTTGCAGCCGCTCGTTGCAATAGATGGGAATGGAAGGAATTTTGTTGCAAAGAATTTTAAAAAGCCACTTGATGCAATTGGGAAAACGAGAACATGAAATGTAAAATACTTTTGTTCTTCCTAGGACTAGGCCTGCTGCAGTCTTTACAAACTGTCCGTATGTCATCCAATGGCATACAACAGATTGATCTGAATGATTTTCAAAACTGTTCACAGCTGAAGGACATCGACTTGCAAAACAACAAGATAACTAAAATTCATCCAGACGCCTTCAGGGATCTCAACAAATTACAGGTTGTAAAGCAATATTACAACTGTTTCAATGTTTTGTGTTAATCACCATTAAAGATATTAATTATCAACTATTCAGCATGATTATATTGGTCTTTTTTATATTAGTATACAGTTATAAAAACTAAAGCAAATGGTGAAAATAATCATTATTTTTATAAAATACGTATTTGCTTTTCATATATAGGAAAACACACACACTTGTAGATATACAAAATATAACCATAAAATCACCATTTATCTATGCCAGAAACCAATCCATAACTGGCTTATACACGCACACATCCTTTTCTAACCCCATCCCTTCCATGGTGAGAACCCTGCGGCTTCCCGTTCACACAGAGGTAGACCACAACAGGAAAATTCTAAATATACCACAATTTAAACTTTTCATTTAAATTAAAAGGTTTAGAACAATATTCTTGAAATCCTAACCAGATGTATTGTTCCCATAACTGCAAAAGTGCTTGTATACTAAAATGTTATTGTTGATATTGCAATTAAGATTCTGTTGTAAGGCTTATCAAATTAATCCTGAATTCTTTCCAAATAGGTTGTGGATCTCCGTGAAAATGCTCTGACAACCCCTCTACCACAGATATTACTCAGTCTGAACTTCTTTCAACTTGAAGTGGATTTGTCAAATAATGCCTGGATATTTAACTGCAGACTAAATGCTTTCAAACATTTATTTCATTTTCTTTTTGACTCCACGAGGAAAAGATTGAGTATTTCATACAATAAACCTGCCAACAACTCAGAGAAACCTCTGCTCCATCTTTCAAGTTTCCATTTTAACTGCAGCTACAGTGTTTTGCTCAAGAGGGCTGTAATCCCAACAGGGAAGACATTGGTGCTAAACTGCAACTTGGACAACACAAGGGGTATGTAAAACAGGGACTCCATCCATATGCCGCTAAAATCCAAATGCATACAGAATGATCACAGAAATCTGGTTTAAAAAAGTGGATTTCTAAAGATGCTTTTTAAAAATAACTGAACAACAATTTAACATGCAAATTATTTCATTAGAAAGTATACTGGTTAGAATATTTGAAAAGTCACATTTCCCCAAAAAAGTCTTTATCTCCTTCCTTACATTAAACTAGTAAGCGATGCCAAATTATACACGAATAAATTTCAGTAAGTAGTACGTTGCAAATTTACCAGTTAATTTTGGAATGCAAACAAAGGACCGAATAGCGGGGTGGCACGTCTGGGGCATGTAGAAAATGGAGAAGGATACAAAGTTTTTCTAGTATTCAATTATAGCAAAATTAAATGAAAGTTTATTTGCAAGGAAAAGGATTTGTATTTCTTCCAAAGAAGTACAGCTACTGTAGCACACAGTTCACTTAGGAAATGAATTCAGCATTTACAGTTAATATAGAGCACTTGAGGTAAAAGTGACAAACTCTACAGAGCTAAGACTTCCCATGCAGAAGGAAAACTAAGACCAAACTTAAGAGTAGAAGGTGTATTTGTCATGTGCCATTAGGCAAAATGGTTTAACTCTAATGGACTAATATCACTTTGAGGTGGTAAGGCTTTCTCCTTGCAACACTTTATCCCCAAATCAAAATATGTAGGGTCTATCAGAAATGCCACCTGCTTTGTCTATTAACAAGGGAAGTCACAGAAACTCTGATCATGGAATTAAAATCAATACACTGGATTGCACCAAAACTCAACAGGGAACGCAAGCAGATCCAAAGGCAAAGGTGTACATACAGCCTCGAAACATATTCCAGAAGCCAACAACCAGCCATGGCCTACATGAGCTGAAGTTTGGAACAATTGCTCAGTAGATACAAATACCCTTGGTTTTCAAATCTTTTTGCTGCAGTCAAAGCAGTAACTACAGGAAAATCACAGTGGTTGAAACACTGACAGTGAACTACTGAAGTTTTATCTCACAGCTGCACGCAGTGACCATGGCCATGCTGGAGAAGGGCTGGCTATGAGTACGGATCTTCCATGAGGGAGATCAGCAGGTGCTTTTAGTATGACCCAGAACATACTTAGGTAATTTCAGTGACCTCATCCCTCACCCACGCCATTTTTCTTGTGAAGTCTGCTATTAAGACCCCATACATACTGTGTTTCAAATGTGGGAGGGAAATATATGATGGTTTAACAGATACTTGGTACCATGTAAAATGACTATGAATAGATAAAGAGAAAATGGATTTTATAATAAATAGTCAAAATTATCAAAGCTAGGTGAGAGTATCTTCTTATAGAAATAACTTGACCTTGCAAACCAAGTATCTTATACTTCTAAGAAAGATTTAGCTTGTATTTTCTTTTATTTCAGGTAATGGAGTCTCTTGGTGGACACCTAAAGGCAGAATTTCAGAAGATAATAGTCTTCCTCATATGACACTGGATAAAATGAATAATTTAGTGATATATAATGCTGAGAAAACTGCTGAAGGGTTATATTTGTGTATTTTTAATGCAACAAACAAGAAGCATCTCATCTACAATATACAGGTGAAAGAAAGGGTTCCAATGTTTTTGGTTAGAAAAGCCCGGGACACTAACACTGTTTTTAGACAAGGAATAACAGAGCAAGACCTTGCATTGGCTGTCTGCCTCTCGGTGCTCATTACGTTTATTTGTGCTTTTTGTCTGGGTGCTTTTGCTAGACCCTACCTTCTGAGCCTGTGGAGACTCATGCGTGGGAACAAAAATTCAGGTTCAGAACATACATATTGTAATCAAGCTTTTTCAGATGAAACCTTGAGCAGAGAGCGCTCTGCAAGCAAATCAACAAATACACAGCATAATTTGTTCATTTGTGATGAGAATTCTTCAAGAAACACATGCATTTTTCCTACAGAAACTTCTACTTTGCATAAAAATATCATTGGTAGCAGTGTACATGCACCAAATACTGAAGAAGAGTACCAGAAACAAAGCAATAATGAGATCAGTGTGAAGAAAGAAACAGTGTTTTCAGACATCAAAACTAGTATCAGCAATGATGAAAATACAGAAGTTGATGATAATGGACTATTTTCTGTAAGGATAGATTACAAGAACAGCAATGAAGTAACACCAAGAAAATTAATGAGTAATGACATTTCATGGAAAGATTCAAAATATGCAAATAATAAAGACTCAGAGAAGAGCAGGTTCCCTCCCGTACCCAGGAGACTGAATGCTGACTCTTACTCAAATCACACCGACTCTTCAGATTCAGATTTATCCTTCATGGGTGAAGCTGGCTTTCCATTTTCCACAATACAAACACATACAGTTGCACAAGGTTCTAGGAACAGCAACGTGAGCAACAACTCTGGTCTGCTGCAGTCTGAAATCACAAAGGCTACGCCACATTCTCCGGGAAGAAAAGGCATCGTTTCCCATAATGAACCCATAAGCACTACAAAATTCATGCCTGAAAGGCAAAGCTGTGATGAACAACTTGGTCTAAGCAGCAACACAAATATAACCAGAGATGTGCAAGATTTTATTTTACCCAGCAGCTGCAAGAAAGATACAAATATTGAGAATTTAAGTGTCTATCAAACAATAGAAAACTCTCCTCTTACAGAGTATGACTGTAAAATGGAACGTACAAATGAAAAAGATTCTTCAGCAGATATATTTGGCGATAGTTCTTCGGATGAAGGGACTCCATTCACAATGAGTGACTGTAGCTCTTTAGCAGAATTTGAACTGGAACAACCTGGTGTTGGTGACAACCTGCCAGTCTGTCAGTCGTCACTAGAGGAAGCCAATACGAACAGTGGAACTGAGAAGTTCTCAACACTGCCAGAGTCTCCAAACATTGCTGCTGAACTTCAACATATTACAAAAAATGAAGACAAGAACAATGTGTATTTTGAAACCACTATTAATTATGGATCAGATACCACCACACCTGAAACAGCATCACCTTACGCTGATAAACGTAGTGACCATGTAAGCATGTCAGATTCAGACACAATTAGTTCTTCAAGTCAAGAAGTTCCTGATACGTTTGATGATTTTACTAATGCAGAGTCAACAGTACAAAATCCTATTTCTGATTCTCTCCACAATCAAAGTAGAGATTTTAGTAATACGTTACTTCCGTTAAAAAATTCTCCCACGTGTGACACAGATACAGAGGACACTCCTGAAGAGGCTGAACTGCAGCTGTATCAGCTTCCCACTGAACCACAGCATTCTCTCAGCTTCAGTCCCACTGAACAAAAAGAAAATGCACCAGAGGGAAGTAGAGACGAGCACATAGATAGGAAATCCTCTGAAAAGAATCACAGTGAAGGGGACATTACAAGAAGAAACACAAGTACATCTGAAGACAACGATTTTATTTTTGCTCTTCCCATTGATATTGGTTTGAATGAAATCGTAAAAAAAACATCACTACTGCATTCCAGCAACGAATCATCTCTTCAATCTCTGCCTGAACACACAGCTGAAAAACATTTTACAGTTATTACAGAGAAAGAAGACTTGCTACCACAGGGGAAGCAGGTGAACACAACTAAGGCTTGTGCAGATAAAATGCAAAGAGGTTTTAATGAGAAAAACTGTGATGGATACACAGAATTACAGGATACCAGCAACTGTAGTCTGCCCGAAGAAACGCAGTCTTGCGATCTTACAGCATATTTGCTGCATCTTCATTCTTCTGGGAAAACACAATCAGTCTTCAATACAGAAGACCATTTCCAACTGGATCAGAGTGACGAGGATGCATATTCCTTCTCAGTCCCACAATACTTCTTCAATGAAAGCACAAGATACAGCTCGTGTTCACTCCCACAAAAGACTACAGGAAATACAATCTCCGAAAGCACTGATTCCAGCAAGACAGAGGATGACACTGCTTTGACAGGACTGGAGAACAATTCTGCAACAGCTGTCAACCTCCAAAATTCAAGTGAAAAACTCAGTCAAAAACATCAGACCAATTTAGGACAGGGCCAGTTTTTTGTTAAGAAGAAAAGAGCATTTGATGGATTTGCTAATGTTTTGCAAAGCACGAGAACAAAATTCCAATAGTTGAGACACAAAAGTGTAATACTAAGCTCCCACAGTGTTTATGTCATAGAGGAGGTGAAAAATGATTGTGTCTTAAAATGAAGCGTGTAGCTTTTACTAACCGTTAAATACCATGGGTTGTTTTTGTTTTGGCCGTCCCCCATCCCCGTCCCCCCGCCCCCAGTACAACTATCTATCTGCCTTTAACTTCAGAAATCCAAGTTATGGAACTAGACTTAACAATGAGATGTATAAAGCCTGGATCCATCCAGTTTAAAACCACCGTAATTCCAAAGGGTAATTCAAGCTAGAAGCCATGGACTTTTGTTTAGAAGGGTACTTGTAAAAAAAACAAGAATAGATTTTATGAAAAACAACTCTGGGATACTCAAATGAGTAAACTACTCAGTAGTTATAAACTGATAATATAGCTCTTGCTCAGTAATAGTAATAATATATATATTTACTCTCTCATTATTGTTGGTAATAAGATACTAGTTTCCCCTAGTATTTGCCTCCAGTACACACTGTTTTCTCTTTGTCAAAAATAAATGTAACACCGAAATTATCATTACATTATTACTGTGTTTTCCTGTGGGACTCACCCTATACAGTACAATAGTACATATTACTGTCTTTTTGAACGAAATTTGTGGACTAAGTGTCTCTGAATTCCCACGGTTTTGCAAAGATAGGTAAAGTCTAAGCAGTATTCAATTACATTTAAAAAAATTACTTTTTAACTTGGCAAGACAGAGAGAGTAATGAAACCCTTCTTTCTCAAAGAAACACAATAGAATTCAAACCTCGCAGAAAAGTGATGGAGATCTAGCTGCGGATGGGACACCACCTGTAGTTTGCAGATGTGATGTCATGGGCAAGGTAATTAAAAAAAGACAACCTATTATTACTAAGCTATAATTCCCTATAAAAAAGAATCCTACACCCACTTCAGAGTTTTACTGAGAGGGGCAAATCAAGAGCAGCTCAAAACTGCTGTATTAAAATATCAACAGTTTGATTTTTCTAAGCCAAAAAATAACAAATGTAAGATGAAATTTTCTCTGAATATGGCCCAAGGCCCTTTTAACACACACAGTACCATTGATGTAGTCCTTGAAGGGGAATGTCATCACAAAAGGGAACAGGCCTGGGTTCCCACAAAATACAGGAGCCTGGCCAGCAGCTCTGGGAAAACTCTGTTATGAAGACACAATTAATTCACTAAAAACTCTGAACAGAAGGAACATATTTCAATTTCATCAGATGAGGAGCAATTCCAGTGGCACAGTACATCTTTGAAACTATCTTTAAAGAGAAAGCTAGGAAAGAACAAAGAGATGCTGAAAGAAGCTAATAACTTCTGTTAGTTTCACGTACTTGGAACTGAAAAAAAGCATTGCAAAAAACTTTAGAGGCAAGTAAAAGCAACTGAAGGAGACCAGTACTGGTATTATTTGATCTTTTGAAAAATATTTTCTTTAGTGCCTCAAGTTCCTTTAAGTCATTGTTTTTACACATCTAGCATCACAATTATCAGTTACATATTTACTGAGCCACGCCACCTATGCTTAGCTCTCTTATTGGTTTGTTTGGGTTTTTTTCTGGCTGATTTTCTCAAAATCCTTAACATAACTCAGAATAGATTATATGACAGTTTCAAGTGCGTATTGCACGGATTTGATTTAGGTCACCACAGTATTTGCAAATAACTGCACTCAGTAACATCTGCAATTCAATTACAAGCAATGAATCTGCTGTTATTCACACAGATCTTCTTGCTTTCCAATTAGTTCTTGGAAGGTTTCTGTTCTTTTTGCTCCAGTACTCAGTGGTATCTAAACTGATAACTAAGAAGTGTTTTTTAAGAGCAGGTACTGTGTTCATTCCTTCAGTAGGAGTTCACTCAGGAACCAAGGATGAAATAATCTTCTGAAGAAACTGATAATTTGTCATTGAATTGTTCATGACTTAAAGGGTCTGATTTTGTTTTCTGTTTTTTAAACAGAGGAAAAAGTTTTACATATTCAGCTGTCCAGAATTGTTCATACTGTCCAAGTATACAAGAACTGAATGACAAAACACTCCATTTGGCAAAAATCACAGGATTCCCAGAAAAGTTAAAAAAACAGTAACTCTAAAATTAAGTATGTTTCCCAATACAACTCATTCCTTGATTATATAAACGTCTGTAAACGTTATACCCTGTTCTACTGCAATTTTTCTCTCCTAATCCCCACATAGCCTCAATACTCATGTAATGCCTTGGCTTCTTGTGAATTTAAGGCTGCTATTCTCAGAGAACACCGTGTGACAAAAAAACAACTGTGTTTTTAGAGGCTGTCTAGAAGTAAAGAACTGGGTAATTTGAGCACGATTCCTCACAGGAACAGCTACATAGCCACTAGGAGCAGAAAACAACAGTATTTCCTCACCACCAGTGCTTTTCTTTGCACCCATAACCAGCTTTCAGTAAAGCTCATTATACACTGAAGTCACCTGTGGCCAAAGCAACTTTAAAAATGGAACACAAAGTTCAGACTTGCTCTTTATGGTATGCATGAGTCTTTGCCACGTTGACAGACTCTCCAAGGTCTGTTACCTTTTGGCTGTACCAGCTGCTAACAAGTTAAGAAATTTAACTACATAAGCAAGCCAATTTTGTGGAACATGGGGAAAAACAAAATATTTGAGTGGCTCTATTGAGATCTCATACACAGCAATGTTTTGTCATTTGGTTCTGCTACAGTTCAGCAGACTCTCAAAATATATATTGGAAAATAATTTTCTCATCTTTTTTCTGACCATGGGAATGCTGCAGTGGCGACAGAGAGAGTATACACTACTTGTGAGAAGCTGCAAGTTTCCTAAGCCTCCCTTTATGCCATGAAGTTACAGAAAAAGATTATCTGCTGCTCTCTTCAGAGAAAATAAATTTGCTCCTTGATCAAGGGATTTTTAACATGTGAAAAAGTATTTCATTCTACTGTCAGAATACTGATGTTCTGCCTCAAACTTACCTTCAGATTTCTGCCTAATCTTGCACCTTTCTTTTGCTACTGATCACTCCAGACACTCTTATTACCACTTGTTCATTCAAACCAACCACTCAGCTGCTTCTCCTTCATATTAGTCCCTCACTTCATTAGCAATTGCTCTTAAAGTTAATACAAACCCTTTTATATTTTCTGTGGCTTCCAAGCAGTACTCTTCATACTCTGCTCCTCTCCATCCATCCTATTTCTCCATGCCCTTCTGTATACAATGGCTACACAGTCCCCCACTCACCGCCTCCAATTTTTTATCCACTCACTTTTCTTTACATTTCAGCTGATAGCAATCCACTGTATCTTGTTCACACCGAAAACCTCACTAGTTTAGCTGGTGTGGTCACTGAGAATTTTCCAGAATACCTATACTAGTACAAAACACCACCTTCCCCCCCCCCGCATAGAAGTTACAGTTGCAGAGAGGCATAACTGCAACCGCTCTACGGATGTTGAAACTTCTTTAGCTTCATCAGTAACTTCAGGTAGCAAAACTCGTGTTCAGGTAAGACTTACGTTACTATCACAGTTGATAGTGGGTAAACACACCAAGACACAGAATAGGCTTGATAAAAAAAAGGTGGCTGAGTGTATGCTGTATGAATTTGTAAATGAAGCATCGTGAGGCAGCCAAGAGAATGTTGGTGATAGTCTGGGCACACCCTTCTCATAGAGCAACGGTGTGCTGAGCTCCAGGATTGACAGGACATAGTATCCCTCATACAGTGAATCAGTATAGGAAAAAATACTGAAGTCTTAAGAGTAGATTGAGAACTTTAGATACAGTAATCAGAATGAAACAAAGCTCTCATTTTCAAACACATATTTATGATAATTTGATAAAAGTACAAAGCATTTCAATCTTTCCAGAGTACACTGATAACTGGGCTGGAAAATAACCCTTAAATATAAAGAAAAGACATTCACATTTAACCTACATATAATTAACATCAGAAACTATTTGGATAGTAATATTAAAGTTTTCACGGTACAGAAGACTGTGACTCACTCCCTCTGATAAATACAAGCAGCAGGCTACATTCTGAGAACTAGTGAAAGCAATCCCAGCCTCAACATGAACATAATGAAGAACCACTTCTTTAGAATGGGGTCTACATTACAATATTCTAATTGTAATGCAAATACATACAACTTAAAATATTATTTTAAGTCAAGAGCCTTAGGACTGGTAGCTCAAATAGTGCAAAATACTAAAAAAAATTACTTGTGAAATCTCCTACATGTGTTCTTTATTCTCTTTGCCAGCTTTTAAGTCTGTTTCCTATTCAAAAAGAGATTTGTAACTTTGCAAGCAATACAAAGTAGTAAGATTAACTAATGGTCCCTTTAAAAACTAAATTTATGAATGTATTATGGACATTTAGGCTGTAATTTTCATGTCTTATTGCTAGCAGCTTTTCTACTGCTCTGCTTAAATACTATCACTTTTTCTTTAAAAGGATGAACGAGACAGCTGATTACAGGTCCAATGATTGAAAAGTTCTTCTAAAAGAAAAGAAAAACACAAGTGTTTAAGGTCATGAACAGATCCTCAGATCAAAATACCACCCCATTTAAATAGTACTAGACTGGTCTTCTCTTCCAGCATTACATTTGAGTAACTTAAGAGAATTTTCTTTAGCACATGCTTTTAAAAATCACAGAATCACAGACTGGCTGAGGTTGGAAGTGACCTCTGGAGGTCGTCTAGTCCAATCCCCCTGCTCAAGCAGGGCCACCTAGAGCCATTTCCCAGGACTGTCTCCAGATGGCTTTTGAATATCTCCAAGGATGGAGACTCCACAACCTCGCCGGGCAACCTGTGCCAGTGCTTGGTCTCCCTCACAGCAAAGAAGTGTTTCCTGATGTTCAGAAGGAACCTCCTGTGTTTCAGTTTGTGCCCACTGCCTCTGGCCCTGTCACTGGGCACTGCTGAGAAGTCTGGCTCTATCTTCTTTACACCCTCCCTTCAGTTATTTATATACATTAGTAAGATCCCCCCAGCACCTTCTCTTCTCCAGGCTAAACAGTCCCAGCTCTCTCAGCCTTTCCTCATAGAAGAGAAGCTCCAGTCCCTTCATCACCTTTGTAGCCCTTTGCTGGACTCTCTCCAGTATGTCAGGGTGTCTCTGGTACAGGGGAGCCCAGAAGAGGATGCAGTACTCCAGGTGTGACCTCACCAGTGCTGAGCAGAGGGGAAGGATCATCGCCCTCAACCTGCTGGCAATACTTTTTCTAACACAGACTGGGATACCATTTGCCTTCTTTGTGGCAAGGGCACACTGCTGGGTCAACTTCAACTTAGTGTCCACCAGGAACCCCAGCTCCTTTTCTGCCAAGCTGCTTTCCAGCTGGGTGGCCCCCAGCACATAACTGGTGCATGGTGTTGTTCCTTCCCAGGTGCAGGACTTTGCACTTCTCCTGGTTGAAGTTCACGAGGTTCTTGTCAGCCCCTTTCTCCCTTTCAGCCTGACGAGGTCCCTCTGGATGGCAGCATGACCAGCCACTCCTCCCAGTTTGGTGTTGTCAGCAAACTTGCTGACAGTACACTCTGTCCCATCATCCAGGTCATTAATAAAGATGTTGAACAGGATCGGACCCAGCATTGACCCCTGGGGTACAGCACTAGTCACTGCCCTCCAACTAGACTTTGCACTACTGACCACCACCTTCTGGGCCCTGCCATTCAGCCAGTTTTCAGTCTACCTCACTGTCTGCTCATCCAGCCCATACATCAACAGCTTTTCTATGAGGACCTCATGGGCCAAAAGCCTGTGTCAAGATGAGTGGGTAATGATCATGCTTCTTGTAAAATTCTGTCTTAAGAGACATTCCTGCTCAAATTGACTCTTTTTGTTGAATGCTCTTCTATTATGATACTGTTTTACACCCACACACTCCATTTCAAACATATATTTTTCCAACAAAGTTTTAAATACTGATTTGCCTTACTATTAGAAATAAGGATGGCAAGATTGTACATACAAGTTCTCTGCTACTAAATGATAAATGTTGCCAGCTGACATGATACATGTTCAGATATGAGAATTTCTAAAGTATGAACCACAGAAAAATCTGAAGTCAACTGCTGAAACCAACACAAATACTGTTTATTTGTGGGATGCCATTTTACATCAACACCAGCAAAAGACCTAAAAATCAACCGGATGAACTCATGTTAGGTGGCATAACAGTATTTTTGTCAGGTCGTGAGTCACAGGAGTTTAGCACACCGTATTTATGTAATATCCAAATACCTAAGACGTAAAGCATTCACAGTTACAGGTTAACTGCTGTTCCTGCAACAGCAGCATCAATAGGTACTATTTTGTGACACCACATGTACACACACACACACACACACACACACACGGCAGGGTGGGGGAGGGCGGGAAGTATCAAGCTGAGTTTTGGTCTCAATTACAGACAACAAACTATTTAGTTGGTGGATGGATTCTATACACTTTTACAGCAATATGAAAGGACAAAATATAAGGCCTAGAAAGAGGTATTTTAGCAGTCATAATTAAAACCAGGGCACAAGCTAACCTTTAAAGCTGTCTATATGAATTCCAAGAGTATTAAACAATTTGTTAGACTTGTGACCGAGGGTCAACAGAAATCTGGGAAAACCTTAACACAACTGACGTCCACTTCTTGTCCTTCAAAAAAGTAACCTGGGAACATTAACCAAGTAGCAATGAGCTGTAACTAATTCTGATTGTGTGAGCATATTTGTGATGAAATAAAATGCATGTATTTGTGGTAAAATGGGAGAAGCCTCCAGTCCTCTACAATGGTAGAAAAGGCTACACAAAGGTAGCTCAAATATTTATTGTAGCTTAAAGACAACCTTAAAGAGGTTTTAACTGAAAACTCAACTACATAAAGGATTCCAATAAATTCCATCCTCTTAAGCTTGCTTTCCTTGAAAACGATAAAAAGTGACAAAACATCAGTTACACAGAATTACATTAATATTTGAAATAATATTATTTTGCTGTAGAATGACATTTAATTTGTGGGATGTTTTGGTTACTAATATTCATAGAATCATTTAGGTTGGAAAAGACCTTTAAGATCATCGAGTCCAAAGAGCTCCAAATGTTTGGCATCTATCAACTTACAGTGTCCACTGCTGTAGTCTCTGGATGCTCTCTTCCTTTCACTAACTGGCTTTCCACTTTACACCTCCCAAATAGCAAGCATGAATTGCATCTAGATCATGAAGTTTCTGCTATAAGGACAGTAATAGTACACCAAAAACATTAGCATAAGACCTGTGACACTTCTGCCAGAATGACCTCTCAGTGTCTTGCCCAAGAAGTCAGCATATTCTGTGTATTACTTTTCAAAAGGAAAAAAAAAAAAAAGAGCCTACATCAACTATATGATTGCATAACAAACAAAAAAAGCAAGCACCAAACTTGTACTAAATATAAGGTAAACCGAGTAGCTTAGTTATGTTTCCACAATTATTTAAAAATGAGAGGGAATTTCTCCAAAATACAAGAGCTGGCAACGTTACGATCTTCTGCTTATCAGCATACATAGCAAAAACAGATGGATGGATAGCACAGGAAAGCTTATCAAGCCATACGGGTCCATTTCAGTCCATTTGTTCTCTATAAATGTGAGTAAAGCTGTCTACTAGCTCTAATTGAATTTGTGGTTTATTTTATGAAGATGCATGTTTATAAACCAGCTAAAGACTACAGATTCATCCTGCTTGCAAGTGGAAGAAAAAAAATCTGCAGCATCTGATTCATTTCCAAACACATTCTTCCTTTCCATCACTCCCCATTACTTTTACCCAAAGAAAAAAAAATGAAGTTTGTTTACTTATACAGCACAAGTACTTTCTGAGGTTTCTTTTCCTCCATTTTCTTTGCTTTTAATTAAATTTTGTGTTCTGCTAACTGTTAGCAAAACTTGGAAAAAGAGCACCTGGTTCAGCTGAACAGATTTCTGTTGACCCTGTTATATGAAAGTTATAGGTATAACAGTAATAGATTAAAAGTCTCTTTGGCTCTTGCTTCCATTCTTGGAAGCCAAATTATTTGTGACATACAAAAACCTTTTATGCAAGCCTTGTATTTGTTGCAGGATTCATGCCAATTTGTGCTAAACATTTTTCTAGAGTCAGTAACTAGCTTAACGTTTAAGAAAAATTACAGTATTTCACTTATATCTTAGCAACCACAATTTAGCCTAATGTTACAAGTTATATTGCTTCTAAATTCATTCTTTTAAGAACTAAACCAGCAGCTCCACTGATATTTCCTTACGGTTATACTATGGTAATATACACATTTACATCAGAAGTCTTAATAAAACATATGTGTTTTAGTAAGAGGCTTATTGTAAACATTAAATACCACACTCCACTGAATTAATTCTTGTGCAAACTGGCATCAAACATGGAATTAAGTTTATGCGTATTAGTACATGAGAAAGCAATGACTACGTATGTTTTACCATTATTAACTTTAAAGAGCGCTATTTAGTGTCATGGAAATCCGAACATGACTATTTCAAGGGGAAAAGTAGTATTTTCTTCTTAGCATCATGAAATTCTAGGTTTTGTATATGCATACCTATCGTATATTTATGTATATACAAATATACACAAACACACATAAACGATTTTTGTCTTTGGCAGCTGAGTTTGACAAACAAAAACCAACAACAACAACAAACAGATCTGAACACAACTGACCACCTGTAGCACCACAATTACAACCTCCTGGTCCAGGACAGCAAATTAATGTGCTTTTGCTAAACCAGGCTTAATCCTGAAAGCAGTCAAGTTAATGACAGTTGTTCCTGACTTCAGTGATGGTAGAATAGGACCCTCAATACAGCTGAAAATTTCACATTCAACCTAAAACACTTTGCCCCCCTTTCCCTGGATTGCGTTCTAGAGAAATATCAAAACTGCCAATACCTTGTAAAATATTTCTACAGAAAAGTAATGTTATTCATCGTTCCAAAACATCCACTGGCCCTTTTTTGTTAAATGCTCTGTGAATCAATATGGAACATTTTAATAAAACCTTAGGGATCAAAGTTTAATAGCACCGGATACTTCAAGGACCTATTTATAAGACTCAACACTAACACTACTTAATAAAGAAGGGTAAGGCAAAGACAAGGTGACAAAATTACAGAACTTAAACATCATTCCATTCACTCATTTTCACCAAAATAATCACTAGAACTGTCCTACACATATAAAGAAATGAGTGAAATAGGCAGTGGTCCTTACTAAAAAGTAGTGTCATTTAATGCTGGTGTTTAACATGCCCATTGCCTGCAACGGACATTCTGCTAGGAAATTCCAATCCCCAGCATGAAAATAAAAGTAATGTTTTGACTATTCACTATCATATTTTTAATTACTTAGAAACACAAAGTTAGAGACCCTGGGAAAGACTAATGTTGCAAACAAAAAACCCCAAACCTGTATTATCTATGTGCCAGGGGTGAGCAGACTTTGTTCCCCAAACAACTAATTTTAACTAGAACTTTCAATTTCACTAGATTACAACATAGACCAGACACTCTTGGTACACCAAAAATTAAGAGTATGCCAAAGGCAATTTACGAAAGTCTAAAACCCATTTTTAAAAGGTACTTTAATTTGTTCATTTGTACCTATAATGACTACTGCAGTTTTAACATTAAAAAGTCAGTACTTTTTTCTTCAAATGGAAATCATCTGTGGCATGTACAACTATTACAGTGTTTTAATATTTATAGGTATATATATATATTATTTTTTTAAAGACACCAATGTTTCATTCTTGTTAAGCAATAGGTCAGGTTTGGCGAACTCCGGTGAAGAAAGTCACAGCATGTCTTCTCCCCTCAGAAATTGGCATCTCAAATACTAACATTAAAATTGACAATAGTTCTTCACATGACTATGTCTAAGCAGTCTGTTCATTTCATTTTCTCAAATGTTACGTTTGCGTCCAAAAGAAAAACAAAATAACTAAAGTTTCAAACATGTAAGTGATGACTAGAAATATGCCACAAAATTATTTTTACAATACATTTCTGCAGAAATAATCCCTAGGTGAAGCTTTTTTTTTTTATACACATATACAAAATTTAGACAGCAATATACACATAATCACAGTGAAGACGCTGGCAAGTTCACCAATTCGTAGTGTAAATACAAAATGCAAAGCAGCCTTCAAAGAGAACAATGCTACACAGCAAGCATAGCTAGCTTGTTAAATAGCAAACATCAAAAGTTCCCTGCAAAAGGGATGCAGTGCAAGAAAAGCAGCATGCACTTTGATACAAATAGCAGTTTATGGCTAATGGTTGACATAACTGTGGTAACAGTGACTCTTGAGTGGCTGTGCATAGTTAAACTTCTATGTCATCTGTTTTCCTTTATACCATTCCACAAACTCATCCAACAACACTGGCCCTGTAGAGAGATCAAATAACTGTATTTTACAAAATTTTGTAAAAGGACACTGAATGATTAAGCTCAGAGAAATAAATTTTTTTAGAACACCAACATATGGTAGTACTTACAGGCTCCATCTTCATCATAGTTACTGAGGTCAAGGTTAATTGTTCTGCTGAATTCAAGAACGTTACACCATTGGTCCTTATTGATAACTTTGTATTTTGATTGCTGCTTAAGGCAAGAAGCAGAAGTTACTAAAATATATTTTCAACTCCCTGAAATGCAGATTTTCTTACTGAAAATTTAAACCTTGTGATCAACTATTATTTAAATCTGCATGCCATCTAAAACTAAACAGGAATAAAGAAACCGCTACATAGTCAAACTTGTGTTGAATAATTCCTGTTTCCGATTTAAGACATATTTTAGTGGACAAACATATAGCAATAAAATGAAAGTCCAAAAGCAAATCAAAGACATTCTATACTGTGTCCTGCACTAAACAAACCTTAACAGAATGGGGATTTGGGGAAAAGGAAGAAAGGTAAGATAACCAGTTACAAGTGCTACTTTGGGGGTTAGTATATTCTGAACCAAAACAAAAAAATCTTACTGTTCATTCTACCTCTAGTTAAAGTATCAGAAAAGACAGATCAAAAAAAATGTAATTCTGTTTCAAACTTCGTACCTCTAGAAACTGGTGAAACACTGGAAAAAGGGACCATGTTTTTCCTAAAAGAAGGCCCAACATACACTTGGCAGTATTGATATCTAGGCTGCGCTGGTCCTTCTCCTGCATAAAAAGGAAATGGTCAAAAATGAAAAAAGAGCATGATTTCAGGATTTTTCACCTCCCCGACCGCCTGTACTACAGCTCACCCATACATAAAATAAACTAACAAATAAATAATAAATAGCAGTATCTAACAGTGTAAGAAAACACAACTTCCTAGTAAAATTTCCTTCCTCATAGCTAATGTCCTTCTATACAGAGATGTTGCTTTCTATCGACTTTCGCAAAAAACTGTCACCGCTATTGCAGATGAGGCATATGCTCCTGTTTGTGACTTCAGACCTTTCTAGAAAGCAACTGCCATTAGACCCATACCCATGTTTGCACATACGCCTCTGCATAGCCGTATGTCTCTTAAAATAGTATCGCTGCACATATTTCCTGCACTATTACAACTGTATGAACTGTCATGAGATAGTTAAGTAGCTATCAAGTAACACTGACTATGCAAGGGTGAGCCAAGGAGGTTCTTTGTTCTCTTATTCTACTGATTACATGAAATTCAGATTAAATTAATTATCAAATGAGCAGAGAGAACATAATATACTAGTACATGGAGACTCCTCTCAGTTAACTGTCCCAGTTTTAGTTCAATGTAGCAGTAGTATATTAAGGCTTAGGGCATTATTTTTTTGTTTCTGTCAAGAGAAAGAAGCATCATCTGTACCCAGCAGACTCACTGCATCTGATCAGTGGGAAAGTTAATATATTTGATAACACAACTTCTGCACATCTCAAAAGTAACGCCTGTGCATGTAAGATTCCATTTTGTTATCTTAAGTAGTTTATCCATCTACATTTGTTGCCTTGAAATTAAACAAATTTTGGTGAGAGATGGCATGTAAAACCCCACCCTTTATTTTATGCCTTGGTTATAGCATTAAGCTACAAATTCAGAAATTAATGAAATCACAATAAAATAAAGTTCCACATTAGCTACTGTAGACCTTGATCTCTCTATATGTACTCATGATTGCAGACTGCAAAGTCTAAATTAAGAAAAAACAGGGATATCGGGATATCCAGGATACAGGGAGTGCCTAATAGAACAGTGCAAGACAGCTACCCAAGACAAAGGGAACTGAGCCCTATGTCTCACCTGTACAAGTGCAGTTTTATGTATTCCAGAATACGCATCTTTATTAAAAAAAACAAGCTCAAAACATAACTGAATTGTCTTCTATCATGTAGGAAGGATGTGGTAGAGCGAAATCCCCGTTCTCAGACAACAACTGAATGCCTTAGCCACGAGGTCATCCTCTCTTCTTGAAACCCATTTCACACAAAATACACCTCAATTCTAAAACTGTGTAGACAGGATTTAATGCAGATTCGTTTTGGAAGGAAAGTGGGGAGGCCAGCAACTCTGAAAACATCAGAAGCTGTTTTACATTCTGGTCACTAAATACAAGAGGAACTTCACTCAGTCCGATCTAGAGGAAAAAAAGTAAATTCCAGGACGAAGAAAGCTTTTCAATTAGTAATAAAGCTGAAAAACAAACCTGCAAAGGTATTTTTTTATTAATATGATACAATTCTTTCATTGTCTTGCAACATCAAATAGTTCCAAAAACTAAGCCTCTTTCCAAAGCCCATTTACACTTCTGTCACAAACACCTTTAAGCAGATATCATACTGCTGTGAGAATACATTTTATTTTCCATACTGTTTATACTCTGAATTCTTCACACACATTCAAGTGTTAATGAAATCAGGCTCTGTTGCCTTTACTTTGGCCATGCTGGTTTTACATGCCTTACATTGTGAAGTTTCTACACTCTCCCTCTCAGACTACTGTTCAGAACAAATTGTTCAGTTAAGCCCTTTATACCCACCTCCAACTGCCTAATGGCACCTCTGCCATGACAGATGCTCCAATTTCATTCTTAACATGCATTCCAGATACTTATATTCTCTTTCTTGGATACAGTGGAAAGAATATATTAACAAACTCTGATAAATTTCAGTATTTGTTTTACATTGATCATAGACAGTCTTTCTGAGATTTTTTTCTTTCCCAATATTTCAGATAAAAGACCTATTTAAGCCATGAAATACATGCATCTGTATGTTCTCAAACTTGGCAATGACAATGGGGAACAGGGACCAAGGAATGTATTTGTGCTTAATACCAACATATGGTGTTTTAAATTACTTCCTCAAATCCATGCTGACTTAAATCGTGCATGCCACATAAAACCTCGATGATGCTTATTTTTATTGACAAACTAACTCTAAATACCAAATTACAACAGATGCTTTCAAAAATTCTCTCTTAAAACTTCAGAAGTTTAGAAAAGTGGGTTTTTTGCCATGGAGCATTTCCCTGAAATGATTACCCTTAGGATGGAAATTACACAATCTTCTGAATGAAAACCCAAAACTGCTCCCATCAGCTTTTTTATATCCATCACTTCAATTATTGTGATAAAAATTATGTACAGATTCATCTGCCACATCTAGATAAACTTATCAGCCCTTGTCAGCATTCATTGCTAGTCTTACTAGTTGCCATTCTCCTACAGACTTCCCCTGGCTCTATAGTATTAAAAGTTCAATAATTCTATTAATCCAATATTGTTTTGACAATTCCCTTGTTGTAAACTGCAAGTCAAAGGCATATCAATCGGGGTTTTTTTTGTCACAAATGATGTCACACCATCTGCGTCTCAATATTTAAGTTCTTTTTCAAGGCCACTGTTTGTCACATCAATTTGGTACCTTTTGAAAAAACTCCACCCACTATCCTCTTTTACGTTTCTGCACTTACTTTTGACAGGCCATCGGCTGGTGCAGATTTGCTACTACTAAAACATTTTTTAATCTATTCCAAATATTTCATCAGCATCTTGAACTTCTTTGGCAATGTTAGTTATTTCTAGCCTTTGCATTTTATGCTGAGCAAAACCAGCAGAATAAATCTTCACATAGCAAAGGAGGAATTAAGATGTGGATATGGCTTTTTTTCCTCATACTAACTAATACCATCCATTCTGTCATATTCAGCTGTAGGTTTCCTTGGTTAAAAGTGAGCTACCATGAATCTCTGCATGCTCACATGGAGAAAGCACTGATATACCACAAATCTGAGTTACTTATAACAGACTTAACTATCAGAATTGCTATCAGTTAAATTTCTTCTTATTATTTTTCTCACGTTACATTTTTTGCTGCAAATTTTCTTGGTGCTTTTGGTTCTCCTGCACTGAAATCTGAGCTTCAGTTTTGCCTGTGATCATTTTTACATTAAATCTTCTGTACATTCCATCACATTAGGAAGATGGGTGTCCAAATTCCATGTCAAAATGTTAATTCAGAAAATTAAAATTCTTTTATTGTGCCCTTTAAGTAGGAATAGTCTTATGCATATTTTGGGTTCCAATACCAGGTACAATTTTATCAATACATATTTTATAGTAGGAAGACTGGTAGGAGGATATTGTTTAATAAATACTGAGAACATCATTAATGACTTTCCAACAGTCTTCTGAACCAGTATTTATATTATATCATGTCCAGCTTTTATCATGTTAGTTATTTTTACCACCTGCAGAAATGCCTGAAGTGCCCTCCTGTTTTAAGTATGTTTATGCTCACAAAATTCAAATGGTAAGAAGAAAAACCAGCGTAATTATAAAGCCAGTGGCAGTAAGTGGCAAAGCTCCAATATGCAACAGAATAGGGCCTAAATTATTTCCTTGAAGTCACAAAATAGCTTGAAGCAGAGAGGTAACAAAACACATCAAAACACTAAACCACTGAACATCAAGCATCCTATTACTCTCCTTTTCCAGTTCTGCCATTTTGCATATACTTTTTTAGAACACAAACAGTTCCATTTGTTTGAAGCAATCTTGGGCGGTATCTTAAGGGAAACATACTTAGAAGTAGACAGTCTTTCAATTATTACTTATGAAAGTAAAGTTTTAATTTCAGATGCTCGTCTTCCACAGTACTTACCCGTGCAAAGTCAAATGCATATCTATAAATAAGTTTAAAATTGGTGGGCTCATTTAATAAAGATCTCAAGTAATCCAGAGAATTTCTCAATTTTTCTGTAGTATCACATCTACAAGAAAAGCACAAAGTCAGTTTAGAGTCTGCATTCTTATACAGATGTCCGATGTTTTAGAAAAGTATCTTTAACACATATCCCCATCAATATGTTCAAAATACATCACTCTCTACAAAGGCGTGTTTATAAGTTTGTCTGCATAAAATGCCTTGATTAAACCCACAGTGTGTAACGGATTTAGCTAAAGTAGTAAAGTCTTACACTGGTACTCTGACAAAAATTTGTTTGGCTTTGTAGAAAATGTACTCTCCGACAGATTAAACCAAGAGCTTGTCTACACATGGCAAACAACCAGCAAACCACAGGAGTGAAACAATACTTCTATAGTTTTGCTGAAACTATGTAACTTCCTACACAGTTTTAGTGATTCTGTTCTGGAAGATAAGTGAAAACACAGGTCTTTCTCCAACTCTCCCTGAAACATGTGATTAGTCAACTACATTTATGTTAATTATACCATGAAGGCAAGCTCTCAACTGAAGAAAGCAACTTTTAGAAAGAACATGGCAATGCAGCCACAGAAAGGGTTTGTATTATTTAGCATTTTAAACTACACATGCTCTAACAACATACCAATATCTAATAGATAGGTCCAATCCAGTGACAAAGATAGATGTCCTTGGGGACAGAAACAATGTTGAACTTCACAACATTTCTGTTTTCTTGAGACTGCAGACATTTTAATCCAACTGTATTTAAATGTGCAGCTGTCCGTTTTCAAGTTGTCTCTAAGTGGTCATACCACCATAAATAGGACCAAAAATGTATGGCTTCTACTTCACAGTAGAGCTCTCTGCTTTAGGTATTTTAAGTCAAAACATCAAATGTATTTTTTCTAAAAAACTGGGTTTACTATAACAAACTTAAGAGGTTTTTCAAAGCACTTACTGTAGCGATGTCATTCCTTTTAACCATTCTTGTAATGTAAAGTAGCCCATGTTTTGTGCATCCAACTTCCATGCTAGCACAAGCATAACTACCTGTTTTAAAGAGGAAAAAAAAAAAAAAAAGACTGAAAAGAATTAACAAAAAGATCCACACAGTTTTTCAAACAACTGCTGTTTAGTAGGCTACAAACGCTTTACTCGTATAAATGGGATGTTCAGATCTTTGCTACACTATTTTAAAAGTTAAAAACCCTGAAAGTGACAAACCTGTACACTATCCAAAGAGAAGATAACAATGCAAAGATACAGAGTGAACATCCACCCAAGTTACCAGTAGCCACCTTACTTCAAGGGAGCACGCAGAGTCATCCGGTGAGCAGTGCAACGAGGAAGATGAGTTGGTGCAAAAGCTGCAGAAGAGGTTTCCCAAAACAACTCCAAAATTTAAGTACCAATTTGACAACAAGTTACATTTGACATTTGTTAAACTCTCATCTAGCTGAGCAACAGTTACAATACATGAGCTCTGTGAAATCCAATTATTCTAAAGCTAATAATGGTCCCAGCTGAATCCAGCTACCCCAGGGTACAGTCAGCCTACTTGATTTTGCAGGTCTGAACATACAGTATAATTCAAGTAGATGTTAAGTAAAGCTAGGTGAGCTAACATTAACACACATCAGAACAGAGGCTGATACATAAATACTTCAGTATTGCCCAAAAGGAAACATAGAGTCCTCTCCACATCTCACACAGAAGACTGAAGCAATGAAGAATTTAGATAAAGCGATACCGTAAGATTACTATCTTATTCAGGAACTTAAGAAACCATTTCTGATATATAGATGGAAAAACCTGCAGGACAACTGACCCTGCAGACTAGAAGAAAAACATAATCAAGTTATTTAAACTTGCAAATCAGCCATTAACCAGCTAATGTTAGTGAAGCTCTACATGGTTTTTAATGCGAATCGCATTACCTACTTATATACCCAGATGTCTGCATAAATTTCAAGGGTTTATTATACTATAAATGCCAAAATTAGCAAATTATATCTTATATTTCCAGTAAATCTTTCAAAACCACAATTCTCATTTTACTCAGTCAGAGATGATGCTTTATGAATCCACAAAAGATGAGACTTGCATATACATTTAAAGTGCAAAAATTAGACACTAGGAAAAAGCTTGTAAAAGGCACAACTATTCCTTTTTAAATTTTATTTACTTCTACATATACATACATATAAAATATATATATTTAATTTTATTTTTTCCTTAGTTGTGTTTTGAAATGGCATAATGGGAGTGCTAATATTGCTCACAATATTTGAAATTTCTTTCCTAGAAAACCCAAAGAAATCGTTACTTTGTAGTTTTGTAGTTGCTACATTAAATCGCCAGTCTTGTCTCATTGTTTCAGAAAAGACAACCATCAGCTTTTTTCTTCTTTTTTTTTTTTTCTTTTGTTTTAAATATCTTTCTTTTTTGAGGGGTTAAGAAAGTGAAAAAGAAGGGGTGGCAGCAAAGACAAAATGGAGTTTTTACAGGTTAACAGTCTGGGTTTTAAAATAAAGGCAAGTTGTTTCCAAATGTGTATATAAACCCCCCTCGTTCCTATTTCTTTAATTTTTTTTAAAACTTCCAAGTTTTTCCTTACTCCACCAAGTAATTCTTGATGGAAAAATAAAGAGATACAAGACTGGCTCATATACATCATAGCAGATTAGGCATCTTTTGGATAGACTCTGAACTTACATTTTCTGGTTCAACTCCAATGTCTTCACAAAATTTCTCCATACCTTCTGGCCCTACAATGTCATCAGCGCCTGCAAAAAAAAATGCATTTTACTTAATCACTGAAAATTAAAACAGTCTGACCTTTACAGCACAAGAGAAGTGCAATCACGCAGTACAATCTGAACTTCCATATAGGTTTTTTGTTTGTTTATTTTAACATGCAATAAATATTTCCACACTTACTATCAGACTTGGATACACTTAAATCTTTATCTCACCTTTGGAAACAGAGACAGAAAAACTGTGAAACAACTTCCATTCCTGACAATATCCTTTATTCTACCCACTTATTGCGATAATCTTGGAAGAGTAAATTAATAAGACCTTTAAGAATGCACTTAAGACAAGCAGAACATCCATGAAATTTACCACAGTTAAATGAGTGGATGATGGTTGGTGAAACTCATTTCTTGGTTTGAATCTCTACTGTTATCATAAGATCATATCACATAATAATGTGATGCATCACTATACAGTATACAATACATTATCATTCCCAGAATGTCATTCTTTATTGTGTCAAATACTATCTTTATGTAAAGTTACCTAGAAAAAAAGACCCTAAAATAAAAATCTCGTGCTCCTGTTTATTCATGTTGCTATACCACGGCCACATATTATCTGAATTTTAGTAACTTCAGGGGGAAAGGAAGACATAAATTACAGCTATTTCTTTGCCAACTTAAAAGGAAAAAAAAGGTGCAAAAAATAGATGACATTAAAATGCACTACTACTAAAACATGCTGTTAAATCAAGATATTTGATGTTACATTATATATGCTACTTCTACAATACTCTATTGAAAAATTATACAGGCATTAAGAATTGTACTGAGCAATTCTATTTTTTTAAGTAAATTTTAAGTCTTCGGACTATTTTGTTAGAATTATTTTACTCATGTTTAAAAGGGCTCATTTGGGAAAAAAAAATTAGAAGCTGAAATGCCTACTTTCATCCAATATAAAGATCACATGTGCAAAAAAAGAGGTTTTATAAAGGGAAGATCAATCTATGTTTTATTATTAGGTGACCTACTATTCTAGAAATAACAAGGTTTAATTATATCTTTTCCCATCTTCTCATGACATCCTCTCACAGTTCTCTGAGTGTACACAGTCTTTAAAAAGACTCATTCTGTAATGTAAAGACACACTAGGAAAAAAAAATGCAGCGTCAACTGTGCATATATAAAGGAGAAGACTTATGAAGCAAAAACACAAAAGAGTATTCTTTGAAAATTCATTTTTTAGAATGTTACTCAACACTGTAAACAGAATTATACTCTCTGCTTTTCTGTTTTATCTTGGTGTATGCATCCAATGAAAACCCAAAAGTTCTTTCATATACAGCCTTCCTTTCATCCCTTCTTTCCATGAAAGTCTTGACAAAAATTAGTTATCCCTGTTGCTAGAGTAAAAAAATAAATCAAGCTGGTCAGAAAGGCAGAGAATCTAACAGGTTAGATTTGGCTTGAATTTGTCTGAATCTTCTCTCACAGACTGCCACAGACAAGTGAGATCTCAAAGTATTTAATTTAGTTTATGTGATTTTATTAAAGAAAAAAAATATTTTATTACATCCAATTAAGTCACTCTTCATTATGCGTAAGAAGTAGAGAAAACAGAACAAGCTGTGAGCAACATTATCCAAGACAGCATCAGAAAACTGGAAGATGACCTTATTTTCTTTGTCAATCACCTCTTTCATTTCCTTTTGGTCTTTATAGTCATGAGATCATTTTTCTCCATGCTTCAAGTTCTCATTCAGAAAACCACGTGTAAAAAAATGAATACAACCACCAACTTCATTATTAAAGGATCATCTTTTGTGACCACAGATCATAATTAACAGTCCTAGAAGTAAAGCCTGAAGAAAGTTCTCATACACAAGGGCAAGAGTAAATAATTCAGTCTACCTTCCCTATACCTTGTGATGGAAAACTGTATGAAGACAAGACTAGTATGGGATACTTGAATTTATTCACTTCTTTCCTTGAAACCATAACCATAAGCACCAGATTCACTAGGAACAAAACTAATGTTACCACCTCCCCCACCTTTTTTTTTTTTTTTTTTTTAATTAAAGACACACTTCTCCTGAAGCATAATTCTGTACTATTCAGCAATAACACGGCAGATGACAAAACTTCTAAAGCCAGAGAGGTAAAAAATTTTGGACAGAAGTACAGCTTTAACTATAGATTTGAATAGCGAGTATACATGTTCCAAAATATTTTAAGTTCCACATCTTCTGTATTCTTTTTATAGAACAGAGACAAAGACAAAATTGCCCCTTGAACTCTTCAACTTCACGCTACACAGAACATAAGAAACGCTTCTTTAAGACTTTTTTTAAAAAAAAAAAAGCCTCTATATTCAGTTTTGGAAAAGCTCAGTTAATGAAATTTTTATATTCCAGTGTAAATTAAATTAGGAGGAAATTTGCATTTCACCCTTACCTGCATATTCATAGAACCATTCTAAGCATCTCTTACTTGAAAAGACTTCTTCCTCTGCTTTTATTCTAGTTGAATCATATTTTCTATACATACTTTAAAAAAAGAGAGAGAAACAAGTAATTAATTCATCAGTTTTTTAAAAGCAATCTTTTAGTCAACAGCCACCGTAAACAGCAACATTTTTCCTTTCATGAACCAGTTTACCCAACATACTGTCCTCATATCCAGTCATTTGGGACACTGTTTAACAGAGTAAGAATCACTGAACCTAAACACTGTGTTTGTTCAGTCTGTCATACTTCAACTGATTCATAATTGTTATCCATGTACATAAAATTTCCTTACAACAAATACAGACTAGTTCAAATTCAACCTCAAGGAGGTTGTAAATTCTGCTTTGTGTAAATTCAAGTAAGACTTGTGCACACTATCAGTTACCACAATCAACTGATGGGTTGCAACTTGGCTGTGGGTCTAAACCTAGAGTAATTCCATGTCACAGTCAACACAGGTCCTACCTGTAGGCGCACACATACATCGTGCACTTCGAATTATTAACTAAGGAGAACTGCACATACTCCTTTTGCCTCCTCAAAAAATCCTATAAAAGGCATAAAGGCCAAAATAGACACGACTCACGCTTGCATTATTCTGAAGCCAGTTGGTAACACAAAAGAACCACAGAGAACAGGTTACAGGTCCTCACTGACAATAACTCAAGGAACCTCATTCATCACAGGGTAAACAGTTATCTGAAAAGCTAGATCCATAGTGGCCCTTATCCCCAGAGATGACCAGCAAGGTAATGGTCTCCTTCAACAAGAAGCACAAGGAATTTTAACTACATTCAGGAAACAATACTGAAGTACCAGGCTCCTCCATTTAACATCTGAAACACCTAAAGCATGGAAGGCATAGCAGAAGTTGATGAGTTATTTCACCCTGTTTACACTTTTTTGAAACAGAGACAATACCATTTGTGCCTGTTAGAGGAAAGACTCAGCAGTCCAAGTAGTTGTTCACTGCTGCATATGCATTCTCTGATCCATTTCCACCACTCTGCAGTACCTTGGACTCATAAAGGCTGAAAAGAGCCGAGCAACAAATGGCTTAGACTAGAGGATGTAGCCAAGAACGGCTCTGTACATGTTCCAAGCATGCAGCCCTTCTTCTTACAGTGTCAAACCCTGCTGGGGGAGGACAACAAAGTGGCTAATTGGTTCAAGGAGAATTCTGAAACAACTTGATGAAATTAATTTTGAGTCAATTTCATCACCATTTCTAGAAAGACATGTAAAAGATGTCTATACTTACGAGCTTAGAGTACACTGATCCTACTATTCTCCATCTAGCTCAGCTATCAGCCATGAGAAACTAGCTAGAAGTTACCAGCACACAGATCATTCTGTCAGTAATTCAAAGAACTACTTCACGTTTATTGTCATAGTTCCTTTAAAGCAATTAACCATTAGAAGTAGTCAGAGCAAAATGATAAATTGCTAATTGGACAACAAATACAAATGAGTCTCTTAAGAAATTTCAAAGTGGAAAGAAAAATTAACACTCTACTGAAACACACTGACCTGCAGCAAAGTGAAACACTGCAGAAAAATGCCAGCCATACATGTCTCAAACACTTATATTCACATACCTACAATTTGTAGGGGTCTTTTTTTTAATTTTCATTTTGAAAACACTTTTTTCAATTTGAATTACCTACTTTATATAAGCTTTACTGCAGTTGCAAAGGAACAGGCTGACAGCACTGCCCACTGAGTAAACAACCAAGCTAGAAGGTATAAGTCGGAGTTGGAACAATTTTATTTTTTTTTAAAAAACAGGTCTGTTAACTTAACATTCTCATACTTGCAGAATGAACTGTGATTATGAAAGACCTATCCAGTATTTTCTAGGCTATTCTGAATTCAGAGGAATAAAAAAAATGTCTTGAGTCAAAGAAAGGTGGCGTTCTGCCACTTTGGTAAAGGTCTAATTATTCAGTATCCCCTTTTTTGTAGCAAACAAACGTGACAAACACTAACTGGACTACCAAGTGGAAAACTGATTGTAGCAGGAGCTAGCCAACATCTTTTATTCTATTCTATTTATTCAAGAAGTCTGGAAGAGCACTGCTGGGACCTAGGACACGCAAAGCTAATGTGGTTCCCAAAGACGGACATTTCATCACAAGAATCAATGTCTTTTCTTAAGAAGGGATGATAACCAAATGCCTTGCCCTGCTTGTTCGTGTAACTCAACAACACATGATCTGTCAGTATGTGAGCAGTGGATTTGGTAAGGAACCCTCACAAAACAAATTTATTGACAGCACTCTAGGTCATCCAGGTATTTCAGAAAAATGATTCCTGCATCTACAAGCGGCAGAGCTAAATACTGTAGCCTGAACCAAGACACCAATGACAGCAGTATGTGAAAGAGGAATGGTGAACGAGAACAGAAAAAAACCTGCCCTTTTTATACATTCACTACATCTACACATAGCAAGTTTTCAGTTTTCATAGGACTGATAAGGGACTGAAAGTCACTTTTTGTGCTTATGGTTAAGGTCATTGTTTAGGACCTGAAGGGAACAACGATATTCATTAGTAAGTCCATGTGCCCAACATAAGGCCAAGTAACTCCAAGCAAAACACTCTGGCCTCAAACTTATAATTGTTCAGAAAGCTCAGTATCTGACCACTGGAGTTTGATTTTTGAGAAACCAGAACTGATAACAGATCTTCCAACCTCTGCCAGTAAGAGAAATTACTTCACAAATTCAGAAAATAAAATCAGAAAGGATATAGTCTTGAGCTATCCCAGTCGCTGCTACAAGCTAATTAGCCAGACGTTCATTAAAACTGCAGGTGACATCGTATCACATTTGTAATGAAAACAGACCATGCACGGCCAGGAGCATAAAACCATGCAACAAAAATGTCTGGATGAATCTCAGATGCCTTTCTCTCAACCTAAAGGAACTAATAGCAGATCACATATTCTGCAAGACAAAGATCACTTGAAAAGGAGTATAACAGAAATAAGTAACACCAATGCAGACCCAGTATTAGTGATTTCTCATGCATAAAGATGAAGCCTGTTCTTCCCCTCCTTACTCCACACACCAAATGAGTTTCTCCCCATAGTCTAGCCAAACCAGCTAGTTCTATCAGCAAGAAACTCCTAATCCCTGAAGTGCTTGGTGAAGCGAGATGAGAGGGAGATACAAGCAAGCGAGTAGACAAGTATCTGATATTACAGCCTA
Organism: Buteo buteo; assembly: GCF_964188355.1. Taxonomy (NCBI): domain Eukaryota; kingdom Metazoa; phylum Chordata; class Aves; order Accipitriformes; family Accipitridae; genus Buteo; species Buteo buteo. The sequence goes on along the minus strand of NC_134171.1, from coordinate 29,865,467 downwards.
GAACAACTTGGTTCAATTATCACAGCAAGCCCAACCTGGCAGCACAGGGTAAAGGTGATTCCAAAGACTGCATCATCTGAATCATCATTAATACAGATTTTATTATCTCAAGAACCATAGGTGCAGAGGAGAAAAACAAAAACTGCCAGAGACATCTAGCATCCATTTTGTATCTTAGAATAATTCTCATATCTTTGGAATTTCTCTGTATATACTGCAAGGTGATGTGCTTTGTCTTTGTGCTAAGGACAGTGTCTCTTGCTACACAAATACAAACTGCCAGAGTGCACAGGTTAGATATCTGAATACTTTGGGAGGACCAAGCATCTACTGAACAGATCCGAGTTTGAAACAGCAAGTCCTCAATGGCTCACAGCTTCCTCAAGATGACCAGCACCAGTACCTTCAAATAGACACACAACCATGAAGCCAACCATGTTATAGTTTGGCAATTTGCTTACGCATTGATGGTCCATAAGAGGAACCTGCAGAGTTTCAATCACACACCAGAAGTGAAAGAACATACTGCTCAGAGCCTAGAGGAGAAAAAAAAAAAACAAACACTGAAAGGGAAAAAAAACCCAAAAAGTAAAAACCTCACAGACACATTCCATAAAGGAACAGCCAATGAGTATACCTGGTACTTTTTGTACCAGAATTTGTACTACTATCAGAGAATGATCACACTGGAACAGGATTGCTAAAGGATGTTTTCTTCATCGCCAGTGCTAGAAAGGTGCACGCAGAACTTTTTCCCCAGAGTGTCTGCTATACCTATCACTACTGGACAACAGCAAACTCTGAGCCTTTGCATTTAGAATTACCCTTTCATTTCTGAACCCTGAGATGCTGCCCATCAGGAACAGCAAGGAAAAAAAAAATTACCTATGGGCAAAGAGTCTATACTTGTCTCTGACATGAGACCGCCTGCAAGTACAATGACTCAGAAAAATCTTCAATTAAAAAATAGTAGTTTTTATTAGTGTAACATGACACTGTCAGTGTCAGGAGAGTGACAGCAGCCTTCAAAAAATGTTTCTTTATATTATAACCAATATCCCCTTAAGGAGCATTTAGCTTTTTCTTTTTTATTATCTCTCTAACAGCCATTTTAACTAGAGAGAGGAAAGAATGTGGGACAGGGCAGGGAAAAAGCAACATGAGATTAACCTGCCTAAATTTTATAAAAGTGATTATCAACTACTTAACCACATGTAAATGAAGTTATTTTCTCAGAAATGCTCACATCTCTATCATGACCTAATAGCTGACTCATAACATCCATTTTTTAACTTATCTTTTTCTTATGACCTAGGGAATTGTAATATCCCTGCAATAAAGATGAGACGATGTAGTTTATAAATGGAAGTGCTACAGATAGATGTAAACAAACTAATTAAAAAAACCTGAGTGTCTAGGCCTTTCACATTTCTTTAAATACACTGTCATCCATATCTTTTTCAGATTATTTTTCTCCATTCATAACTGATTTGGTGGGAAAGCAAAAGCAGGAAAATTCCATCCAGCTATTATGGGGTGGCTAGGCAAGTCATCCTAAGAGTATGCGGTTGCTGCCAGCAAAAAGAACAAGATCAGGGTAATTCCCTTCAATTTACTGCACTCTTCAAAGCTGGGTATCTACTCCTGCTCTGAGCATGCTTCAAATGTACTGGAATTTGTTAGAGCTCCACCTACCACAGCAGCAAGGGAGAAAAGGGGGGGGGGGGGGGAGACAGTGGGGAGAAAGAAAAAAAAGGTACAGTTTATTATTACGGTAAGTCAAAAGTTAACCCCTCATGAAGATCTACAGCCTGCTGATTTCAGATGGTCAGTGTGTACTGATGAAAACATCAAGAAATTTACCAACAGTAGCTTTGTTTCTATGCAACCAGAACTTATTCAAAACCTTTACCCCATTTTCTTCGAGCTTCAAAATGAGTAACTAATTGCTTTCAGATTATTTATATTTTGAAAGATGCAAACTTTTGACTGAAGAAGATGCCCCCTACTACTTTGATTAATTCTAATTTATGAATTTAAAATTTTGGCTGAGAATTTTCATCAGTAGAGCACAATGAAAGTATTTTTATAAAGCCTTACCTATTCATTCACAAGTATGATTTTAGCAATAGTTTCATAAATACTGTAGAAACAAGGGGCGGGGGAAGGGAGAGATGTTTTACAATTTGCAAAGCATGACAAAGACTGCCTAAAGCAACCCTCAGGACAAACTTACTTGACTGGTACGTTTTATGAATGAATGTGTCTTATCTTTCCCTATTTAAAGGCTTACAATCATCTTTAAACTTTTAAATTAATGTTTTGAACTTCATCAGGCTTACTTAAGGAGCAGTATGTATAACAGCATACATGCTGATAGTCACATGTCCAGTTTAAGTCTCTTCAGAACTATTAAGTGAAGTTCACTGAAAAGGTGTATAAAAAGGGAGAATTATACCTGTGCATACTTGAAAACCTCTTCTTCAAGGAATAAGGTCTAGACATCTCTGACAGTTGGTAACACAGGCTGTTTGCATGGGGCAGGACCAAACCAGTTGGTAAACGACAACAAAACAAAAAAACACCTCTCAACACTAAAGGTTTTGAAAACTTTCAAGGTTAGTAGAATCCCATTTTACTTTCCCATGTTAGTAATAGTGTGTTGACTGTGTTTTCAAAACTTATGTTTTTCTACCACAGAGGACGGAACTTATTACTCAATAAAGAAACCCTATTTTTCATGTTAACAAGCCCTTATGTGGTCCATACACACATCCAGAATAAATTAGACTCTAGATCTAATTGCTTGAAAACATAATTTTCAGGGAAGCAGATAAATATTCCTAGTTTTCATCCTTTTAAGGTCCAAATATCCATTACTGTAAGATTTTTGTTCTCAGCCTGATTCTGGAATAAGGAGTATAATTATTTTTTTAAATGAGACTATCAGAAAGAAGAGAAGACATTAGGTTATACAGCTCATTTTCCCCTACGGAAAAAGCCAGTATTTGTCTAGAGACTGTATAACAGATACACAGCATCAGATATTGCACAGTGCAGACTATATTCTTACCTAGCAAGTGTCTTTACATGAAACTTGCTTTACCTTTCATAAGAGCCTTAAGACAGTGACAGAAGAGCAATGTACAGAAAACATATTTTTAACTCCAGTTTGAGAATACCTTATACCATACGAGTTTTAAGTACAATACAGTCAAGACTGTGATAGCGAGAGGAAAATACAAACCAACTCTTCAAGTCATCATGTTCTGGCAAGTGTATGCTAAACTGTTTACTTCCAATAGCTATTCTTTAAGACAAGATAAATCTTACTGTGGTCCAGAAATGAATACACCAAGTTCTTTTCATTACACATCATCCGGTATAAAAATTCCCTCCCACTGAAACACTGCACTCATGGTTCAAGGTGACGTTATGAACATTAATTAACAGAATTCAAGCTCTTATTATATAAGGGTGGGATGCTAAAGAACATATTTGGAATCTTTGTTTTCCATAATCAGTCTATGTATGAGAACAGCATTTCCAAATAACTTCACTAACAACTAGATTTGTTCCTACATTTTTTTTTCCTCAATAGCCAGTGTCATTATTCCACTAATCCTTCCAAGATGAGGCTATATCCCTAACAGGCTGGAACTGAGGCTGAAGGCTATTACAAGCTCCCTGGTATCAGATGTATTTAAGTTTATGAGTTTAAGAGCCTTAGAAATCATCTTCTATTTTAGCACAGAGCCCTGCTGAAATAAACTTTCTGGAAAGAATACATATCTCAAAAATATTACTATCATAGTTGAAGAGATTATTGGAACACACCACAAATAGTGAAGACTGAAAATATCACTCAACAAAACTATCCATGTAAGGATTAAAAAAATAAATCTCCTTTGTAGGGACAAACCAGGAGGAATCATCAATATTTGGTCTCAGGTGTGATAACACCACTAATGATGACACTCCTTTGATAATCTTCAGACTACTACCTATCATCTTTGCACTGAAAGCAAACAGGAGACTCACAATTACTGGATTTATTTGCTAATGTTGCCCCTATAAGTTTGCCACTGTAACTGAGAAACATAAAAAAACTTACATCATTCCATAAGCATTTGAAGTGACAAATCATCTCTGTTAGGAAATGCAGTCTCTTCTGCAGAGCACACATTGTATTTTTTCATTGCAAGCAGACATTCAAGAACAGACACAGACTACCATTTTTGCTTAATACAGAATCCATACAGGCTAATGTCCCTTGAAGGCTTATCCTGAGTTACTAGTATGCAGCTTCTAGGAAGTCTGCCTCTAAAACAGAAACAATGATGAAGAACTGGGCTTAGAAGCCCCTTATTCCATAAACTGGCATTGCACTATCCATACTGTTTTTATTATACACAGCATTCTGGGCATACTATGTAAGAGAAAGCAGCTTTGCAAATAACTAGGTCTGCTACAGCACACCGTTGTAAAGGTTCCTGATTTCAGATTGATTTCTGCTTGACAAACTGAAATGTCTGACCTCCAAAGACCAAACATGACAGGCATGAGCTCTGCCTGACAAACAACCATGGAAGTAGCAGACAGCTTGCTCTTTGTATAACTTGTTCACAGAAGGTTACAGGGGCATAAGCCAAATCTGAAGAAATCCTTCTTTGAAAGAAAATAAAGTTCCAAGACTGCGCTGCATGTTCAGCAAATGATTTCATATTGCCAGCCATGCTGAAATAAAAACTGTTTTCTTGAAGCACAAAACAAAAGAAACTTATACACTGGGAAGCAGAGAAAGCCCAAAAACCTTTAGAAGGAAGACAGATAAAAATTGGAACGACATCAGAGAAGGATATTCCCCTGTGGCCCATGACTGGCAGATCTGGTTTCACCTCCACTTCTAAAAGCAGGCTGAGGTCTTCCTTTTAATAAAGCCTTACATAGCAGTAGAATGAAAACTAGATCCATTAGTTATAAACTGAAAGGCAGATATAAATAAATTAAAAAAAAATCCTTCAAAGTATGCTTTCAAAAAGCTCCTAATGATTATTATGTTGTTGTTATTATATATATACACACTACTGATAGAGTAAGAAATCAGTTTCTCATAAATTTCTTGAATTACATAAATCAGTATCTCTTACTTGCAGACAACCTTACTTTCTAGGGGGTTTGGGTTGTTTTGTTTTACCATCAGTGTCTTGGCAAAGGAAGGTGGAGTTAAATTTCGTGAACCGCTCTACTTTGATTCTAGAAACTTTCTGTCCTCGTTTCACTTCCATATTGTATGCATATCTCTGAATAAGCTGTAATGTCCTCTATCAACTATTTAGCTTTTATATTTTATTATTTCTGAAAAGCAGTAAAAAATATATTAATAACATGTACTGCTTTTTTGTTCTTTATAGTGTTATGTATGCAAAGCAATGAAAGGGAGAGTTGAAATCTTTTTTCTTCTGCATCAACAGATCATTTAATAAATTCCAGTGCAGCTACAGTTGTGCAACCCTATTAAACACAATGGAGTTAGAGAGGCATAACCAGAGGCTTAATTTGGCTACCAGCATTTTTCTGACTCATGCTAGAGAATAAAAAGGAAAGCACCCAGCCTGATTTCACACTGACAGTCAGGAGAGAAATGCATCTTTTTACCTTCCTAAAGATACTTGTTATGGTAGCATGTGTTTTCTGAGTCACCGGTAATACATGAATGTAACAGAGCTCAAATTCTACTGACTGACGCAGTGGCAACCAAACTTTCTGGCTGTATACGTCACTTTTCAACGTCAGGACAGTCCTGCACCTATCACGCAGGAGTGTACAGTCCTGTACTCCAACAAGTTCTGAATTCACTGCACATAAATAGTGACTATCTTGCACAAAAGAAGCACATTCAATGGTTTCTGAATGACTGAGGCTGACTGAACACACACATACTGAAAATCCAACACTTGCAGAAGTCTCAGCTATGCAACACCTATGCCAAAAGAATACACTGCTCGTGCACACAGTTATAACCCACTTGTGCTTCTGTTGCCCAGAGGGAAGCTGAGCAGCACCACCTCAATCACCACTCCACCACCGGGTATCACCTTGCCTGGGCAATCTTCACCTTTCCCTTACACAATCAGCATCAAATCACTACATGACAGGGAGAGACTAGCAGGACTTCAGGTAAGAGCCGAGTGGGCTACAACTACAGCCGCTTTTCTGACAGGCTGTAGATTGAGAATGCCCAATACAGATCTCATGCATGTATACAGGAAGATATTATTGCATCTCTTAGAAGTTGTTTTTGAACAAACAAGTGTGTCTATTTTGACAGCTAGCAAAATAGAGCAAGGAGAAGTTCCCTACAAGCTTCTTGTACAACTCGAAAAAGGCGAGATGGAAACTGAACCTAGATGTGCTTATTAATATCCCACCGTTCAATCACAGGCTATGGTTCCACATCAAGAAACCAAGCAAATTTGAATACCATTTCCATTAGTATTTAAAAACATGATCATATCAGCTGTTGAACTTCAGATATTCCATCAGTCTTAGCTCATGGTAAGATGACATACCCATCATGTCTACTTTTCTTAGCAGATAAATCATCTCCTGCTGCAGGTCTCCTCTTTTTCCTTGGAGGCATCACTTTACTAAAGCAGTCTGATGAACTGCAAGACCGAAGACTTCCTACAGAGGGAATTAAAAACACCAGTACAAGAAATGAAACTGTTGCAGACCAGTTAAACTGTGTCCACTAATAGGCATATTACAAAGGGAAGGGAAGGGAGGAGGTTAGTGGATTTAAAGATTACAAAAGAAATGTCTCCTTTCAATAGCAAAATCCATCTCACTTCTACATGGTGTTCTATGACCAGATTTCAGTTAAGGCCAAAAGTACTATACCAACATGTACAGCAGTGCTAGTGCTACTTCGGTCTAACAAAAGGCAAGAACTGTGACTACCCTAAGTATTTTAAGTCCTCAAAAAGCCATCCTTATTTTTAGTCATTTATTCAAATCAGAACTTCTAAGAGTAATTCGTTACTGTAGGAAATACAGACGTGACTCAAAAACTAGAGCACCTACCTCTAGAAAACAGAACCTTTTTATTTTTAAGCCCCAAGTTTTTTGTGATACAGAGAGCAAGGGGTAGGAAAGATTTTTTTGTTTGTTCTTTGGTTTGGGGTTTTTTTTGTTTCTTTTCTTTCTTTTTTTTGGGGGGGGTGGGGGGAAGGAGGGCAGTTGGGTGGGGAAGAGACATTCAGCAACCACTAGGGGAAAAAATAAGTGGCTGGCTGGATCATTTGAACTGGACAGTTCTCAAAGAATGAAGGTCCCCAAGTAGGAAACAGCCAATTCAAGACACTGATGCAAATCAAGTGGCAGTCTTTCCCTTCCCTTCTCTCAACTACATACTCCTATGTCTCTGGTGACTCTTCAGTGTGCCAGTCCAGCTCACCAAACCTGTAGGTAATTAACCCAAGCAAAAAAGAATAACAACTTTCTGTATATTAGCACAAGAAAGAGCACAGGACCATCCCTTTTGACCACAGCAAGTCGTTAAATTGCCTTTGCTGTCTCATGAAAACAGTAGGCTAACACTCCAGGCAAAATTTTGTCCTACTTTCATATACTGGAGACCACATTGACACCTGAGAAAGGTGTGTGTAAGAGCAGCTCAAAGAGCTATCAAAGCTCTAAGTGTTATGCAGAGAAATTTAAAAGGAAAGGAAGAGAGAGGCGAGGTACAAAAATCCAGCCGCAAAGCAATGCCAAGGAAACTTGCAAGAAAATATGAAGAACTCCAGCATGCCTAAGCTACCTTCTCTTAGCTTCAACAGCATCCAAGTTTAGCTATGCTTTATTAAGATGCCCACAAAATCTTTTATTTTAAATCACAGCACAGAAGCAAGCAATGAAACTTCTACTTTTTGACACCAAGGGAGCAGACTGAAATCATAGAGGCCCAATTCCCAACAAATACTAACAGCAATCTTTTGCTTACCTATTCTTCGTATCTTTGAAAGTCTCTCTCCTGTTATAGGAGAAACACATGTAAGGAACCTTACAGCCTCACAGGCTTTGCTACATGTACTTTATTTTAAACATGCACTGAAACTATTATGCATATGAAACTATGGATTATTCTAGTATTAGGGAAGATGTTCAAACCAGTTTTTACATCAAGGTGAACTAATTTGGTTTCAACTAAAAAAGCTTTTGCGCTTAGTATGCCTTCTTTGGTCTTACCTTTATATTCTTTTCTATTAAGAAGAAAATTATCTCCCTAGTTCCAGAAATACTCTTTACAGTTCAAAAATTCTTCCTATATATTCTGTGGTTTTTTTGGTTTTGTTTTGTTTTGGTTTTTTACCCTGAAGCTCCCCCACGCCAGTATCCTCCCAGGAAAGTATGGCCATACCCACACTATCTTTTAGAAAGAAAGTTTTAAGAGTATTGTAAATTCAAATTATAATTTAACTAGTTATCAAAAAACTTCAAGCATTATACTCCATAAACTACTATCACATGAAAGAATCATAATGGTTGTGTCAGAAGAATATACTTCTAGAAGCACTGTCCAGAATATGTTACAAAAGGAAATTAACAATAGTATTATTTACCTTCTCACCAATATCAGATATATTTGAAACAGGTAAGCCAGAGACCATCAAAAACTCACAGTATGCCCGATCCACTTAACTAACCAGATTAAAGAAACTAAGGAACCTGACCTGCTCAGTGTTATTTGTTCCATCCTGCAAATTAATGATACCGCAAAATTGTATTCCGGTAAGTTACTGGAAGTTTGATGATTTATGGCTTTTTAGATCAAATTTCTAAAGACTGCCAGTATTTTTTGAAAGCCTACACAAACTAAAAACACTTAAGATGACAGCAGAACTTCACAGATGGCTAGAGACAGCCAGCAGACTCAGACACACGCTAAACTTAACAAATGAAAACGTGTCCTAATGAACACCTTGTTTTGGAAAATATGTATGTACTTGAGTACAACCTGTAGCTATCTCATTCCTTTGAGAGCAATTTGATTATTTTTAAATGCCTTTCTATTAAAAAAAAAAAATCTATTTATGATGGCCACAGGCATTGGATGCTGGTAAAATGAAAGAAAACCCACCAACCCACCCTCCCCCCACCAGGGTTTGTCCAGTTTACTGGTTATTTGATTGGGAAAATAAATATGCAAGGCCTCTGTGAAAACAGAAGCATAGCAAAAGATGAAAATAAAATAAATAAAAGTAAAAATAAAACAGTTATAGAACAGGAAAATCATTTTGTCAGATCTGCAACCCCATACAAACCAAAGAATTTAACCCAAGAATTCCTGCTTTAAGTCTTCTCCTCATTAAATGATAGGCCATTTTTAGGAAGATCGCTGAACTTGTTTTAAAGGCTTAAAGTTATAATAGAATTCACCATAACCCAATTTCTCCAATAACTTATACGCAAAACTTGTACCCTTTCTTGGTTTGAATGTATCTAGTTGCAGCTCTCAAACTGACAGAAAAGGGAAGAAAAGAGATAGCTCAGAAATTGTTAAGTGGCTATTAAATGCACACATATACCGCCTTCACGCACAAACACACACACAGAGACACCAGCTGGACAAATATATTGTACATGCTTTCAGAGATTTAACATCTTAATAACTGAGGCCTGGACCAAGTCTTCACTATGTTTTTACTGTTGAATGATCTCTAAACTCTAAACACAGTATAGGAACATTACTTTAAAAGTATTTCCTTTTGTTAATGGACTCGGTATACTGAATTTGAAGGGCAGTTATAATTTCTCTGTAACAAATTCTGAAAGTTAAACCAACAGAATATTTCTATCTTTTATTTCCATCTAAAGATAAAACCTATCAGAGTTTGGGGTTTTTTGCTTAAATTCTTGCAATTTCTTATTTTACAGTATAGCTCACCAAGTAGCATCAATATTAACCTTTCCTACACAGAGCTTTCTAATTCTAAATGTAATTTCTAGGTCTAGCCTTTCACAACTAATTTCACTTCTCAAAGGTCTGATCATCTGCAAACAAACATGCAGCTCCCTCTGACTTCATGCAAAGTTTAACAGGAACTTTACTTACCGAGTGCAGCTTCTCTGATGTGATTATCTTCAAAGTTTCTTACTCCTGGGTCTCAACTCAAGATTGGCAGAACCTTCCTAGTTCTCACTGTTTTTTTGACACTTGAAGCTAGCATTTGCAAGGTAGAGCCTCCAAATGGCTGCTGAATAGGCCACCATCAGCCAAAAGCCTGCCGAGTATAAATGTTGTTTGCCAAACGTTCTATTCAGTACTTCCAAATTTGCAGGAGACAAAGCTACCAAAGGGAAATATCAACTCAAGAGCTAAAATTCACCCTAAATTTAAAACAATATGCAAGATAATCACTGCAAGAGAGGGACACTCCTAGAATAGGAACAAAACCGGAACAAACAAAAAAGAAAAAACAGAGGTCAATAAATAAGAATTCTACAAGCTGTGTCCCTACAGAAGTGATTTACAGACATGTAATTTTCACCTTCTCTCTAGATAATGCCTGTGAATAATCCTGCTCTTCCGATGCTTAGGTAGAGGGATGTTTCAAAGGAAAAATAATTAGAAACTGTGAAAGCTGAAGCAATTGGAAAGATACAGCTGCTTGCTTAATGATGCAACAAGACCACCACAAGCACAGTTAACAATCATAATTTTTCAGATACAAGATGAGAAAACTAAGATACTCATCAAAACATCAAATAGTTTGCGATCTTGTTGTAAAAGGAAAAATCATCTTCTCTATCTTGAATTCCACACTACAGAAGTGCTTTGGACTCAAGAGGGTTTTCTTCTCTAAAACAACAAAAAAAATGAAGGAGGCAAAAGCAATTTTTTCCCCCTACAAGCTTCAAAAACAGCAATGAAGCCTTGTTTTTGTTGAAGACATTACCTCGTTCTTTTAAACAAGCCAGGTGACAACAGGAAGTGTACTTTTATTTTTGAAGATATTTTAGTCTGGATAGGTAAATAAGTCACAATTTAACAACCAAATCATGACTTTAAGCTATTAACAAGTTGCTAGATTTGTAGTTATGACATAAAAACAACTATTATTTCAAATTCTAGAGAAAGAGTTTTCCAAGTTAATGCATATACATACTAGAAGAAAAAGAAATTGTTTACAGAATCTCAATGCCTGCTTTTCTTACCCCTACAGACAGCTGGTAAGCCAAAGGCCCATGACACATATACAGCCTACCTTATTTTTCAGATATATATGCACACTGAATGCTAACACATTTTATGAGACTGTAATCATTATAGGTGACTGGAATTTTGAAGCGAGGTCCATCTTAGCTCCCAAATCACTGAAGGAATTTTGAAACTGCCACCCTCTAGCTCCTAGATATTTAAGATCTGGTTCCAGAAAAGAAATCTGGCTAATACTTAGAAAAGATATAAATTTACTTAAAATAATTTAGATGTCCAGTACATTTATTGTTAGCTCAGAAACAAATGTTTTGAAATAAATGTAATATGCATTAAAAGCTCATTATAAATATTAACCTAAAATTGAAATACTCAGGTTTTTTAAATAGCTTTTAGAATTCTCAACCAAATTTAGATATGCCTTTATTAAGTCATGCCAAAAGCACGGCCCACAATATAATAACATTAACCAGGATAGTTGTATCAGAAAATGAATAGTAATCTATAAGGATAAAGCTTGCTTCAGAAGATTCAGTGTAAAGAAAAAAAAAAAATCTCAAAACTAAAAAAAAAAAAACAAAAAAAAAATCACCTTAAATGAGTTTGGCAACACTCAAAGAATCTTTTGCAACGGAGTTATTAACATGACTTTCAAATGAATTCTGGATATAAATCTCAAATTCACAGCATCTATGCAGTTCTATAAATTGTGTAACAAAATTAATAGGTCTTGACACGTCTTACTATGCAGTCAGTAATACTGGAAAATAGAAGTTCCAAAAATTTAGGCACATGGAAATCAACAGTTGCAAAGCAATTCTTTTTAGATTCACATAAGGCTCTCCAGTAAGATGTTTCAGAAGTGTCAAGTCCCAAACAAAATGGACACTGGAGACTTCACTCTACTATATTCACAATGGCCAAAATAGCTCCATGCATGTGTATTTGTCCTCGTATGAGGAAAACCAAGCACACATTTTGACTGAATTCACCTGGAAGTTATGCAAACATCAGGGCTTCACCTTCTTCTACAAGGAGACATAAAGGGCAGAAGCATAAGAAATACTGGAAGAAAATCTGAAGATGAGGAGCCTGCCGGTATCAACCTCTACTTTCAGTTCTCATTTCATACCTGTTCCTGGTTTGAAAGGTTCTTCTACAACTATTGTAAAAAATTTACACTCTTTACTGGGATTCTGTGCCCAAACTCATCAAGGGGCATATTTAAGCTTTTGAAACAGCTTAATTCAAACAACACAATGCAGGCAATAGGATAACCATGAGTGTCAGTATAAAGCAGTTCATCAAAACCAGTAACATGCTCAAACACCTTCCAATAGAGATAATGAGAGCTCCGAGGCTGATTTCTTACACTGACCTATACGATAGAAGTCCAAGGCAAAAGATAAGACAGATTCAAAATACCTTTGGCATACCGAGTCTTATTGATTGATTAGTGACAGAAGGGGACTACCTCAGTGCTTCACAACAGCTTTTTGTGATCAAAAGTAAACAAAGATTATGGAAGGTATTTTCATACATTAAATCAGTATGTATCTCTGTTTAGTTTGAGCACCTGGATCACAAAGGGGAAAATTTCAAGTCTCCATCAGGAGATGGGAGAGGACATCAGTTCTAACATACGGACAATAAAACCTCTTGTCTTGAACTACCTGCCTCAACCTCTTTTGCACAGGTTTTTCATTTACATGATCAGCTGACTTCAAGTATCAAATCACTAACCACACTGAAGGTAAATATTAGATATAAGCCTTTTGTGGCTAGGGTAAGATACTTCAACTATGAAACAACGTCACCTGTCACAGTACGGAGGAGGGTACATAAGCCCTAAGTGAGCTCTGTCCGATCCCAAACAATGCAGTCCTATGCCTCTCTTCTCATTGCTCTAGGCTAAGAGCGTGCTAGATTTATGTGTCCCAGAAATCTCCAGGAGGAGCTGACAGCTCTCTCCACTTTCTTAAGCGCTCAAGGTAACATCAGCAAACATAGCCAGCACCTCAGGATAGAGAAAAACTTTGAGACAGATGGTAGGACAGATATGGTCAGTTTTAAAGAACAGTTCTGCTGAGTGATCAGGGCTTGAAGCCAGTAAGTTATTTTCCTTCCTCCTTAGGTATCATGCCTGAAACACAGAAAGGAAGGAAGAAAAAGAAATCAAGGAAGACGCCAGCTCATAAGTAACAAGCACAAAAGGAGGTAACAAATGTTGCAAGATATCAAGTCACAAAGCACAAATGCTGATGAATCAAGAATGGCAGCACGCTAGTACTAGGCACCTGAGATGAAGGCCTTGAAAAACGATGACATTTTATTGAACAGAAAACAGATCTGGACTAACAAATAGCCCTTAGACATTGACTGAAAATCTGCACAAGAAACAGGAACAACCTGCAGCAAAACCACTCAAGAAAAAAACTGGGTTGTTTGGAGCACAGCATTTAAACTCGGTCACAGGCGTCACAATAGCCACAAGAGGTCTTGCTTCTGCTCTGTTCTCACAAGTGCTCTTTCAAGAGTCAAAACACTGTAAGAACATGGATATTCTGCTAGTCTAATGGGTTGAGTCCAAGGAGTGAGAGAATTTTTTCATGAAGTCTTCTAAAGTACTTACACCAAGAAATAGTAAAATGACAAATACTGCTGAAACCTGTGCGAGTCCTTCACAACTGGATAAATTAAAAGCATGAACATCTATTTTGAAGAAAACTTTAAAAAATCCTGGCACTTGTTTTCTAAAACTCCTTTAGTTTTCTAAAATTCAATTTTCAGTGATGCTAGAGAGACTTCTTTGATGAAGTATGTTTAAATTGTTTCAACGTATTTCCGCTACATTCCTATTAAATACCTGTCTGGTGATCGTCTTGACCAACGTCCTCTGTCAGATTCTGCAAGAGAGTAGGAATGATACAGTTAAACAAGATGGTGATCTTCATTGTTCAGTAATGTTCTTAACCTTTATTTTATATTAATATTAATTATTTAAGGAGCATCTAGCTAAGACTGCAGAGCCTTTGCATTTTCAGTTCACATTTATCTAAAAAGTTCAAGGATAATCTTTAAATAATTTGAAAAATATTTTTGAAATTTTTTTATCAAAAACATATCAAACTGTTTCAAGAGTGGAAATAACCATCCATTGGATGGGGAATTTTGCATTGTTGTATTGAACAAATCCATTAATAAATGCAGCATTAGAAAGATTGAATTGACCATTTACCACAGAAATGGCTTTGCTTAGGGATGAACATACATACGTGTTCTAAAGAAAACTGATTAAAAACCAACTGAAATCTTGGAAACAAGTTACCCCCTTTTTTAGGCAGTGTCTTTTCCACAAAGTTTGCAGTTTACAAACAGAAGCCATATCGGCATTTCCAGCTATGGTTGCAATAAAACAAATGTAAATGCACAGCAAACAAGCAGGGACAGTCTTCAAAAAAAATCTTGTTTCAGTCTTTGCATGGTTTTAAGAGGACAGCTTGCTTGTTCAATGTGTTTTCCACAAGAACTGTAAGAAATTGGATAATGATTATGATTACCATTATTTGATATATCTAGGAAAGCTTCTTCTATGGAGACAACATCTAAATCCAATGTTGTGGTGAACAGCACTCAAACTCCACTCTGACCCCCAGAGTATAATCTTTCACCTTTTACTAACACTGCTTATCTCTTAACGGATTCAACACTAAGAGTGTCTCATACAAAAAGGCAGACATAGTTTTTAAAAGTGTAATCACTTAATGATTTCAATCATGAAACATGCTGGACTAAAGCCCTAGCTATTCTGCTGAGAGAAAATGGCAAGTCATTACCAGCCTATTGAGGGTGTGGTAAATCTTGTGAATATTTGCCAGTGTTGATAGGTGAGAATTCAGTTGAAAATCTAGAGGGGGGGAAAAAAAAAAGTTTTAAACTCTCTGGTTTCCAGCTGTAGCAACCAAGATCTTCGTATGTTCTGGTCATTTAATAAAATCATCACACAACTACAAAATAAAAGCCATCTCAACACTTTTTCAGCATCAACATTTTCAACACCAAGGGGAATCAGTAAGTGAAATGTGCAAGAGATACCCTACACGTGCATTTTTCTTAAGGCATGGATGACTCTCAGCAAAATAGAACTACAGCTAACTGTAGCTAAACACAAAATTATATTAAAAAAATAAAAAAATAAGTATTTACAACTTTTTTGCTTTAAATTGGGGATCATTACGATTTCCAAGCTACGCAGTCCTTTCAGTCCATCTATTCCAAAACCAATTTAAGTACCATGTAACATTCTAAAATCATTACTAAAAATGCTAGTTTTTTAAAAAGATAATTTTATTAATACACACATACTGGCCCTTATACTAACTTCCTTGCAAAAGTAAATGACTGGAATACACTTACAAAGGTGGCACATGAGTTTTGTATAACGAACCAAAGGTCACAATACAGCAGCTGTTAAGACCACAGCCAGTAACACTGAAAATAAAATATTCTGACACTTCATGAAAGAAGCCATAGCATCATGTTAAGTTTCCTTCCATGCTCCAAAAATAAAACACTTGAGTTTGCTTCAGTTGCAAAAAAGTGAGAGACTAATTTTTCTTTATTCTCTTAAATTCCCTATTGTTGCTAGAAATGTGTGAAGGACAAAACTAGAAAATAAGTAATTTACAAAAAAGATCAACTGTGATTGAGCCAGACAGCATGCAAACCAACAAGAATCTCAGAAGCTGGACACAGACCAGCTGACAGGGATCAAAGAGAACCAACTACTATACAATATTTCCATTTAAACTAAAAGTAAACTAGCTACCCCCCTAGAACTTGTGCACAAAACCACTCTAATTAGACAGACACATGTACTATATGACAAGCAATGTATTTCAAGCAAAATTCTTCCATACATGAAAAGCTGTATGTGTGTAGAGTCACCAACCAGTTAATGCATTAAAGAATTTCTACTGTGAGACATTTAATTTGGCTTTGCCCAGTAACTGATACAAGATGCAGGTAAGGTCAAAACCATCGTTCCCACATTTCCATCCCTACCATTTCAAACGAACGCTCTCAAAATATAGTTAAGATGACCCAGAATCTAAGGATAAACAAAAGCCATTAAATATCAGATCCCCAAGTCAGATCCCCAAGTCAGTGAACCACACTGCTATGAAGTTAAAAAGTGGATCTGAAGGAACTGCCTGCTGTAAGTGTATTTGTTACACACATCATTATGGAATTCTCTTGTCACGGTGAATAAAGTAAAATTCCTTTAGGAATCATACATTTCATTTATTATGTTAGCTAAAGAGTATCATTTCACTAATTGCTACCTATTTCTTAATGTGTTGTTCCCAAACCACCACCACAGCAATACAATTTCTGTAAGTCAGAAGTGCCAAAGATGGAGTTTCCAACTTTAAATATACTTATCTATATGAAGTCAAAGACAGTCCAGATCTTCTTAGCAAGGTATGATAGGAAGATGTCGCATCTTGAACAGTATGCTAGATTTTTTCCTGCGTTAAGTGCTCAATAAAGTTCCATTTTTGTTAGTCAAACAATACTAAGCAGAACCATTCTGCAAAAAAACAACCCTGAGTTTCTTAGCCAACCTTCAATTCAACACAAAGGAATTTAAAAAAAGGGGGGGGGAGTGGGGGGGAAGAGGGGGAACATAAAACCAATTCTAAGAAGGGCAAGATTAAAAGGTAAGATTTATTTTGTTAACTGCCAGACCAGACTAAGATTTCTGGAATATTAATTTTAAAATTTCCCTTGTTGCTCAGCCTAAATTCTACAAAGAACACGAGTCTTTAGAGAAACCAGTTATACCTAGAGGTAACGAGCTGAGAACACTGAGCAAATACTTTATCATAAACTAACATTAAACAATAATTTTAGGTGGTACTTTTTAAAAACAATAGAAAAAATATTTTAAAATTAGGATTATGTATATTAGGTATCTCCTTTGAAATAAACATTCCTAGGCACTTCAAAACACAGAATTCATACCAATATGTTTCACACATCCACTGGAAATATCCTCACAATTTTAAGCTGTGACTTCAAAAATAGGTTACATAATTACAATGGACTTAGAGGGGTTACACAAATATATTTTTTACAGGTCTTGTACTATAAGAGTCACACCTTAGTTCCTCAAAAACTGGTTTATCCATATGAATACAGAAGACCAAAGTCCAAAGTTCTCTCTCTTCCACAGGGAAAGCTTGCAAAGTAGGGATATTATCCAAAAGCGAAAACAGGCTTCTTGTACAGTAACTGTTACAAAAGCAAATAGGAGCAGCAGGCAATGAATTAGGGAAGTTGCACTACAGCTCAAGTCACCTTCTCAACTGGTCACAGTGTCTGCTGTATATGTATTGCAAGGAAGATACACAAAGTATCCTATGCCACTGAAAAGGCATATTTTGAAAAAAAAAAAAAATGTTTTTGAAGAAACAGAATCCAAAAAAACCCTCCCATGCTCAAGTAACACCATCTTGAAAATTAGCAAAGGGACAATGGCATAGTCAACAAGACAAGCAAGCGATTGAACAGCTGGCTGCAATTCTGTGCTTCAGGAACACACTCTCTCCCCTCCACCTCCCGAACTTCCACACTTGCTTATGCAGCCACTGTGCCCACCCCCCGCCTTGGTCAGCCCACTACCCCAGGAATCTTATCCGCAAAAAACATAAACAAACCAACCCTGCCAGCTCAGTGGTCTGAATCAGATCACCAAGGAGGTTTAACACCAGATCAGCAGAGTTAGAGCAAGAAACAGGAAAGGTCCTCCCAAGTGGGAGCAAAATAGTCTCTTGTGGCAGCAGCGGTGTTAAGTCACATAAACCGTCCATCCAAGCCCCACTATGAGAAGAGTGATATATCACATGAAGCTACACACTCAACAGCTGGTTGCGAGAGCTTTACATGAAAAAAGCCATCAAGTGTGAAGTTATTTTTCACATGAATACAAGTTTCAAAGCACATGAACTGGCCTGAAAATATTTTGTTTTTTTCTTGCAGAAAAAAATATTTTACAGCAAAGTATCACACAGTTTATTGCCCTGGG
Organism: Buteo buteo; assembly: GCF_964188355.1. NCBI lineage: Eukaryota > Metazoa > Chordata > Aves > Accipitriformes > Accipitridae > Buteo > Buteo buteo. The sequence continues at coordinate 29,847,156 of NC_134171.1, read as the reverse complement.
ATCAGAAGACGAGAACCTGCTTGCCTTTGTGAATATTGAAAAGAGATGTGCTGGAATGTTTGCTAAGACTTTAAGAGGTACATGTCAAACAAGTGTATCTATTTTGTTGATGACATTATTTTTCATGCAGATGTTAGCTTATCTGTAGCAATGATTGAAGCAACAGAAATTCCAAATGGTATTAAACACTGTGCTATAATTCAGAATGTAACGGCTAAAGAAAAAAAAAATCTGAGTAAAATAATTGCAAATCCAGAATCTGGAAAGAAAAGAAAAATGCCAGAGCCAACCTAATACCATGGAATTTAAACTTTGTCTGCAGTTTATCATTAACACTTAATTGTTAAAGTCTGGGTTAGTCAATTAGTCATGATCATATACAATATAAAAGTAAAAAGCAAATAGTTTAAAAATAACTTTTAAAATATTATAGATTAAGGTTTACCCTTTGGACCTGACAGTTACGGAGAGGCAAAAGAAACAAGAGCTAGCTGGGCTTCCATAAGAAACTAGACAAAAATCATTCTATACCTCTTCATTAAGACAAACATATGAAACACAATGAAGAAACAAAAGCCTCAATTATAAGCAAGTGATACAGGTTAACTGAACTTCAATACTCTACTTTCCTATCTGAAATGAAAAAACTTTAAAGGTCAAGTCCAATTATTTATTGGAGGGAATGATGTGTTGCCAAACTATTCAAATGAAACCACAAGTGAACACCTAAAAAAAGAAAAAAGAGAAGAGTATTTCTGCCCATGCACTGACTCACACATAGACATGTACCCGCCTGAATGAAAACTTTAACTTAGTTCCTGCTGTCAAAATTATCACTTTAAAGCTTGGACAAAACACAGCTACAGGGTACGCTACAATCTACTAAAAACCTAGTAAAAAATTAACAATAGTACTAAACCAGATCAGCAGCTGACTCCAAGTTTCCTTTAAAAGGTACTATATTATTTTTCTAAGCAAAGAGAAAGTCTATACGAAACCTCACAGTCACAGTAGGTCTAAAAATCTTTATCCTAGATAGAGATGCCATATAAATACTATACATACAACTCTGTATTAAAAATTAAGTATGGAAGTAGTCATAGCAATAATTTTTATTACTGATAAGATGTATCTGACTCAGTACAAATATTGTGGGTAATCTTCTGTAATGTTCTCAGAAAAAAATTAGATAGAAAACACATACTAGGCAGACTCATTCCTGAAAATTAAAATAGAAAGTTTATGCTTTTATTTTTATTAATTGGTTTCCTTGGTTTCAAATACTACAACTGGAGAAAACTTGTAGTAGTACTGGAAATAATAGTTCAAAGTAGTGTCTTCTTAATTAGTTTTAAATAAACTTTACTTATCCAAAAAAGAATCATTTAATCTTCTATGAACCATGCTCTGTAGTCTACTTACAGAATTATCCTAACAGTAAGACTATTTACATTGATTAATGAACTTAGAAGTTCAGATCTGAAACCTACATTTGGCGAAAGCCTTCAGTACTTCTATTCAGGAAGCAGAAATTCTATATTCATTACTAAATGCAGAAAACAAGAGAAAAACATGCAATCAGTTTTATTTTCATTTACACAAAAACATCACAACACACCTAAAAACTGATATTCCCAAACTGCAGTACAGAGCAGCTAGGAGCTGAGTCTGCATTCCTGTTGAAGATAGGATTAAGAATTCATTTCCACTGTGCCTGTAGCTGAATCTGCACAGGCAGTGACACCCTTTAGCAGGGGCAGCCTCCAGAAGAGACCTCTCTCCCAGTCTGTAATGCAAGAGCAAGCATGCAGGGGAGGCAGAGAAGAACAGGCTTGAAAAGTAGGGTCTCCCTTGATTTCGTGGGGTTGAACATAGGGCATGATTCAGAAAGTCAAAAAAATCAAGTGAATTCCAGCCTGGACAGTAAGGACATGCAACTAAATGGAAAGAGAAGTGGGATGATCCATCCTAGCTTGAGGAGCAACAGGACCTAGCCATTAGAGCTAAAGACACGGTGCTGTAGGATGTTTCTCCTGCATATATGCATACAGAGACACATCAAGCTCAGAGCTACTGCTGACAGCAGCGGTATCCAAACCCACAGTTGCAAATTTGTGTACATTTTCCAAGCACAACAGCCTAAAATGTTCTGAAACAAAACACAGAGTGACTTAAGCTACTAAAAAGAAAACACTACAAAAACCCCAAACAACAAAATGTGGCTGAAACGACAAGACACTAAAAACCACTTATCATTTTAATGTAAACATTCACATTCAACTCTAACATTTGGTATTACCACATGTAATCAGTCACTCATTTTATCTGCAACAAAATATTTTAAAATTACTGCATGGTACATAGATAGGGAAAAGCATTAATCTTTTTTTTTTCCCCCCATGGGAACAAATCCTTATTCTACCTAGATATTTAAAAAGTACGCTGATCTGAAAGCTTGTTTACAGAGAGACCTACTGCAGTTTAAAGTTCACTAAAAATTTTAGAGCAATTTAAGCACTGCAGAAGTTGTGTAACTGTTACTTTAGTTTGAATGCATTTCCATCTACCTTAAACTGATTCTGAACTAGTAAGAGCTATGCTAACATATGCTATACTAACGCATAGGATAAAAAACCCTGCACGCTGGCTCACGGGGGTTTGGGGGGGGGGGGGGGGGCTGGTTGGGTATTTTGGTTTTTATAGAAAGACCTAACACTAAGTGTATTTCTAGTGCAAACATCTGTTTCTGTTGCTGCAAATACCACTTGTGTACCTACTAAATGTATTTGATAACCATTCCTAATGGAGATTATTGCCAGCATATAATAAAGCTGGAGTGACCAGCCGCAGTTGGAAAAGAATGAGTAAAAGCAGTGGATAATTACAGCTAATTTAAATCTGCTTCTAAAGCATGTATTACCAAATCAAACAGCATTTCAGTGATTCCATGTTACTAAGACTGTGAACAGACATTCTTTCAGTTTACAATTCAGAAATACAGGAAATTGAGCTACAAAGCATTTAATACAATGAACCAATTTTACACCCATTTGATGCAAAGTGTTCATCCAGTCTAACTCTTACTCTACCATCAAATTAATTAAAAAAAGTGTGAGTTAGTTTTCCATCATTGGCTGCTATGGCCTGAGAGTTGTTTGCCAGCACTACTCTTAACTTCATGCCAGATTAGGTGTCATCTGTCATCCTACAAAGGGCATAAAGCTAATAAAAACTTTGTATCTCGTGCTCTAGCTAATTCAGCAGAAATGCAACCCTGTCAAGTGTGCACTACTAGGGTATCCAGCACCATGCAGATCTGGTATACAACATGATGGATCTGCAACAGCCTAGGAACAGCTATGCCAGTCAAAAGCATTACTCCCCCAGCTGTTTGCTTCTTCCTCTCTGCCAAAAGTTACAGACTCCACAGTTCTGCCAGCAGCACAGGTCATGGGCGCATTCCCTAATCCACTTCAGGCAAAAATCAGCCATGTCAGTTTAGATATTTAAGTGGTAAGAGCTAACCCAGATACATTTGACTGAGTGGATCAGACAGTACTCCTACAAACCACTTTACCAGTAGAGCAAGGGAAGCAGTAATCTACAGCTAATGGGCAGTAATGAGCGGCTGCCTTAGATGGAGTCCCACGGTCTGTGCAGCCACACATCTGCATCAAGAGACACAGAAGCATGTGTCATACCAGCTGGTTCCCAATGGCAAGCTAAAGCCTTGTAGCTCTAACAACAATATATACATACACAGCTATATATATAGAGAGAGAACACTGAACAAACTGGTAGTTATTTCTATCTCTTTATGAGCCAAAAGCAGAAATTCTGTTTAACCTCAGACCTGTGATTTTAAATAGAAAAACTTAATTAGACAGTATAAGAAAAATGCTGGCACATTTAAAATAAGGGTTCTGCTTGAAGCCCTTGTTAGTAGTCTTACTTATTGTAGAAGAAATAACCACACTATTAAATGTTCTAATATTTAAATTGGATACAAGAGTTGTACATTTTCACGGGATGTACCATACTTCCTGGTGCAATGCTTTTTGGCAAGCACAGGACAGACAAATTAAGCAAGTTTCCCTCTTCTGCTTGAAGGCACAAACAAAACTAGGAAATAATGCTTTGAAAAAGCCCGAAGTCCTTATTTTCAGTATCTCCAAAGTAAAGGGGGGGGGGGGGGGGGAGTAAAGAAAATACAGGATTAGTAATTCACTTAAAGTTAGCACAAAAACTACACAGACAAAAATAAATTTAAATAAAGTGCTGCAATTAGACAAATGAAATCTCATCCTGATACAATAGAATGAAGAGAAGCAGTGAGAAGAACTGTTTAACCTGCCTAACTCAACTTATTGCATGGCCTTGCACAGAGAAGACATTTCCAATTATAGTTACTGGAGTTGCAAGAAACTTTTAAGCAAACATTTGCAACAGAAAAAAGGAAAGTTGATGGTTCTCATATAATGTGAAACGTGTACATTCAGTCTCAGAAAGTAAAACTGAAACAGCAAAAATGCATTAATGGAGTTTATATCATAAGAACAGATAAGAATGTAAGCAGGGTCAAGAAGAAGGCTCAAAAGAAATGTTTAGTCAAGAAACAATCATAAGCCAACTTATGTGTAAAGATATGCTATGAACACTTCTCATTTCAAGCATTTAAATCAATGAGGAAAAAAACCAACTACTATGAAGCTACAGATAATGTAGTTAGTTTAGGAAAACACTCCCATTCAAAATAACACATATACAAGGCCATGAACTGCACCCCCACCCCCCAAAAAAAGTATTGAGGTGGATGATTCAATCATTCCAAAGGACATTTTTAAAGAGAAGCCAGTAACAGCTGAAGGCTGATAAACAGTGCTTGTTTTCTGCAGAGAAATTTAAAAAAAAAAAAAAATAAAAATCACTACATAGTCTTAACACCCTACATGAGGGAGCACTGGCATATTTATAACTGTAGCTTACATGTATACAATGAAGGCCTGCACCCTTTTTTGGACAGGGCACATGACAAAAGACACCGAACAGAAGGCATTTTCTAGAATAATTATCCTTCCGTTTCCAACACGAAGCAGTTATTAGTGCTTTAATGGCAGCTGCCTTAACCGTCAACATATAATGATCCCTAAATATAAAGGTAAAATAAACCAGAACCACTAAAGAAATTATATAACCTTATGATTTAGAGCCTCTACCAGGCTGCCCCTGTCCAGTCTCTCATTTTGAGAAACGCAGGAGGATTCAAGAAAATCCAGGCCTTATGCAGCACTTCTTCCCATAATTGGTTTCAGGACTTTGTCCAAAAGTCAGACCGTCGTTCATTAACGTACGATCAAAGCTTCTATTTTCATTATCTTTCCCATAAACAAGTTCTGCAGTAATAAAGCGCCTCAGAGCTGCAACTCCTTGCACATCGACAACACGTTCCTGGGAGATTTCAGAGGAATCGGGAACATCGCTCTGCCGAGACAGCTCTGCTGTGCTCGGGATGACAGCCTCATCTCTCCGGCGGACGGGGTCGGAGCCTATTCCTGAACCCCACAGCTATCCCACAGCCACGCAGGTGTGCAATCAATCCCCCCACGCCAGGCAACCTGCCTACAGCATACGGTCCCGCCCGCTCCGAAAGCGCAGCCAGAACTAGTCGGCACAGACAAAGCCCTCCCTACCCTCCCCCGGAACAGGCGGCCGGACCCCCCTCTCCCCCCGCCCCGAAGCCACCGGCCTTGCCCCCAGGCGGCCTGCAGCCCCGCGGGGAGGGCAGGGCGCAGCGGGTACCCCCGCCGGCTACCGGGCTGCAACTCCCACCCCCGCGCGGGGGCGGGGGCAGCACGTCGCGCCGCCGCGGTGCCTGCTGGGAGCTGTAGTCCCCCGCCCCGCTCCGCGCCCAGAGGCCCGCCGCGCGGGGCGGCCGCAGGAGAGACTCCACCTCCCACAATGCGCCGCGCTCCCCATTCCCCTTCACAGCCCGCTTCTCCTGCACCGGCCCGGCGGAATCCGCTACGTTCACCGCCACCCACCTCCCGCCCCACACGCACCGCTCCCACGCAGCGAGGCCGCCGAGCGGCCCCGCGGCCCGCGCCCGCCCTCCCCTCGGCAGCCCCGGCTGCCTCGCAGCCAGCCACGAGGGCCGGCCGCGGCCTCACCCGCTCGCCAACCGGGTCGGGGAAACTGCGTCACACCCTCCGAGCGCCCCCAGCCCCCTCCGCTGCTGCCCCCCCCCGCCCGCCCCCGCCCGGGCCGTCCCCGCCCAGCCCCGGCCCGTCCCACCCCCCGGGGGAGCCCGCCGAGGGCCGCCCGCCGTCCCCACCGGGCCCCCGCCCCCCGGTACGCCCGCCGCCTCTCTCCCCGCCGGTTCCGCACCCGCCGGCCTGACGCCCCTCCCCGTCATCGGGAGCCCCGGCGGCGCGTTCGGCCGAGCCTCCTCGGTGAGGGGCAGCAGAAGCCGCCCCCAGCCGGGCGGCAGCGCCCGCCGGCGGAAGGACCAGGCCGGTGCCACCGGTGAGTGGGTGGGTGGGCGGGCGGGCGAGCGGGAGCGCCCGGCCCGGCCCCGCCGCTACTCACTGACAGCGGCGGCATCCGAGTGCATTTTCGTGCAGCGCACACACCGCCCTGCCCGGCCCGGCTCCCTCTGCCCCTCTCCCAATCACAGAGCCCAAGCACGGACGCCTCTCGCCCCGCCCACCGGCGGCACCCATTGGCTCGGGCTGCCCCGAGAGACCACACGTCCTGCTCTCCTACTGCGCGAGGCTCCTGCCATTCTCCCTCCGCCTGCCCCGCACCGCCTTCCCCGCCCGCTCCCTACCTCCTATTGGGCTCAAGGCTGAGCCGACACCGCCCCCCTTCATTCTGACTGGGCTTTGCCCGTGCCAGTTTTTCCTGGCCTTAAAAGCGCGTGCAAAGAACAGCACTTTGTGTCACCCGTGGCTCCGATTGGCTACGGAGGCCACGGGCCGCGCCCACGCCCCGATACGATTGGGTGAGCGGGGCCGGGGGCGGGGCCGCCGGCGCCGACCCGCCCCTCAGAGGGCCGCCGGGGGCTGCCCCGGGCGGGTCCCTCGGCGGCGGCCGCCCCGGCTCCCCGCCTCCCCCCGACCGTTACGCGGCGCGGGCACCGGCGGCAGGGCGCTCCCCCCATCTCAGCCCCGAGGGCGCTCCGGCGGCAGCCCGAGGGGACGGTAGGCAGCCTCGGCCCCGGCGCCACAGGGCCGCCTGCTTGGCCCCCCGCTGCCGGGACGAGCCGCGGCCTCCGTACGCCCGAAGGCTGGCGCGCCGCGTACCTGCCCCCCTCGGATGAAGGAGCGCTTGCACACGTACGTAACGCGGGCCCCGGGGCCGCTGGTGCCGTGTCGTCAGGGCCGGAGCAGGTAGCTGGCGCTCGGGGAGGAAGATTTCTGGACCGCACCATCCTCCCTTTGCTCTGTGAACCCAGCTTCGGTGTGGCCAAATGGCCAGCTAGTTCGGGAAGGTTTCTTTGTTTCTGCCATCTCCCTTTTCCTGAGGGGAAAAATGGCAGCCTGCCCCCACCAGCTGAACGCACCGAAGGGTCAGGTCAATGCTACAGCAGCAGAGACACGGGGGGCAACAGCTGCTCCTGGCAGGTAGATGAGACTGGTTCCTTCCTCCCGTTACTGTTCCTGCTCCTCGAAACCTAGCGCATGGACACCACCACCACCCCCTCGCCTCCTTTCCCCCCTTGCAGTACAGAGGGAAAGAGCTCCCCGTTCCTGAGCCGGAGGAGTAAGACACCTTGCAGGTCATTGCTGCTTAGCAGCCCAGCTCAGCATCTTGCGTCCTTTCAGGGGTAAAAGCCTTCCCTTGCCCTACTCGGTGTTGAAACACGGATGAGAAGAGACTGCTACAACACCGCCTGTGCACAAAGGAGGATTATTAAGACAGAAATTACCCATGGAAAAATAAAAACTTCCTCTAAGAGGTTAAGTTAAAAGAAAATCAAGGACTCAGAATTGAAGAAGTGCCCGATTTAAGGTAATTGTCCCTTTGGAGCAACGCATTAGCATAGAGTCCTGAATTAACTGATCACACACTTGTTTGGGGTTTTTTTTGTGACCCTTGCCTTATTCAGTGAACCAATCAGAATGTGCAAGCACAGCCAATTTATTTTTCAGAGCAACATCTTATGTTTTCAACTGCCTCTTTTACAGAGAAGAAGATGGAGTCCATAAGAAAATTAATTCTCTTCAAAAGTCATGTACTAAGACCATGTCAGAGCAATGAAAGACCCCATTATTTGAAATTCTTACTTGTTCACTAACTCCTTGAAATTATTTCTGTAGAACTTCCTGCCTCTATCTCTGACATTTTCCTATTTGCACCATCTTTTGTTTACCTTAGCAATTGTATATTTACACTACCACCTTTAAAAAAAAATAATTCTATCCTAGAGTAAAGCAGTGCAAGCTAGGGTGCACTTCTTGGGTACTTCTAACATCTCACATGCCAGACATTCACATCTGTGTGTGTCATCCCAAGATCTTATACCCAATAGGGGCACCACTGAGTTGCAATTCATCTGATCTGTTCTAATTCTGGATTGAGAGGAACAATTCCTTTAGGGGTGCCTGTTTGTTCACAATGACCATAAAAAGCACATAGACCGCTAGTTCAGAATAAAAACATATTCAAAAAGAAATCTTCTTCCGTAAACTGATAAGAGATCTAAAGAAAGGTGACACAGAAAAACCCTGTCTGGTTGTAACTGAAGTCAGAAAGATTTGTACTTTTTTCCCCCCATTTATATTAGTCTAAAATTAAAGATACTACTTGGCTTTACAAATCTTTCCTTAGACTATAGCTTCAGTAACTACTGCTATCCATAAGTGTAAAGCAAATAATACTGTAGGTTTGACAAACAAAAGTTCAAAAAATTTTTTAATAGTTGAATGCACAAGTATAATCCCTGACCCTTAAAAACTAGATCTGCAAAGAAATCCATAGGGAAACACAAAAGAGACTTTGTTTTCTGCCTCTGCCTGCTAAACAAGGGAATGTATGCTTCAGCCAGAAAAGGCCTGCCCCACGAGAACAAGGCCCATTACAACATGCACCTTCATTCCAACCTCAAGAAGGTATAAATATCCCCTTTGTTACCACTAGTTGTAAACCACTATGCAAGTCACTGGTCTGGCAGATGTTACGAAATCACGCCTGTATTTTCCTTCCAAAGCCTGAGTTTACAAAATGCAGAAATACTTCATTTTACATAGAGCAAATCAATCAGGTCATGGTTGATCAAGCATTGTCTCAAGGACATTGACAGGTTAAGCAGTTCCAGCATTAGCCTCTTAATCCTACCCCTCCTGGCATCCTTTATTTTGTGCCTTTATTTTGCACAGCTAGATAGCAAGGTAGATCAAAGAGCAAGACTACCCCCAAAAAGCAAAAAACCCTAAAACAAAACAATAAAACCCTCAACACTTCTTTTGGTTTTGTTCATTTGTTTGTTTTCTTTTCCCAGCCAGATAAATATCCTGATCTGGCTCACTACACATACGTGCAAATGCTCCTATTGACACACAGGAGAGGAATAATAAACTAAGAACTGGAGAGGGGCAGGAAATGCATCAGCCAGTTTACACACTGCTAGATCAAACTTAAAACTGTAGACTTTTTTTTTTTAAGAAGAAAGACTGTCATTGTTTGACTTTTTATGTTTCTGTTTCTTTTTTTAATTGATAGCTAAAATGGCAACCACATAAAAAACCACCATAGACTGTGAAAAATACTGGCTAACATGAGAAAGAGGAGCTATTTACTTAGTTTTATCTTCTTCACCATCAGAAAAATAGTGTAGAAGAGTCTTTGAGGAAGAGGATCCCCTCTGTTTCCAAAGGGTATCAGACTCCAAATTGCTAAAGCCACTGCATCTCTCAAATACCTTCATTCATCTTGCTTTGTTTAGAAACAAGCTTGTAAGTTAACTTTAGGCACCAGAATCACAAGCCATTATGAGTTTTACAAGTCAGAGAGGGAAGAGAATAGTATTGAAAATAAAAACATTAGCAGAGCAGAATTTCCCGAACATTAACCAAGGAGATAAAGCAGCAACAAAGCACAGTACAGGGCATTGTAAGAAAAGAAACAAATTGTCTACCAGAAGCCCAGCAATCATTTGCAGATATGAAGAAGTAACTGATAACCAAGTCAATACAAACAGCTTTATCCAACGCTTCTGAAAAGATTTTTCACCCTCAGAGTTAGGATGAAACACCTCAACTGTGTGTTATTCTTGTGTGGTATCAGCAGAAAAGTACTGATCAGGGATAAGAGAGGACCTCAGGTGGCAGAAAGTAGCAGCTGCAGATTATATAACTGCTTTCAAACCACTCCTCCTTCAACAATTCAGCTCATTTTAATTGGCCTGTCCCACGGACACATACTATGCTCCTCGTTGAAGTAAAAAGGTTTGTTCTGTTACACTTGCTCCACAGACATACAACTTTGATCCCAAGGGCCCTTTTGTAACACCCTGCAAACAAATGTAACTTTACATACATGAGAAAACACATGTTTTGGGGCTGTTGGTAGCTCGCATTTAAATCCTTAAATTGGATTTATAGGGTTTTTTCAGCTTCAGTTTGAAATGAAAAAAAAAAAAATCTGCTTAATTCATAATTAGGAAGCTCTAAGTAGCCAAGTTTAAGAAAGCACCTCAGAATTTCTGCGTGAACCCTGGAGGTCCATCAAAACAACCAACACCTTTGTCTGGGGCCATGAAGCTCCTTCACTATCAGTAGAGGACCCTGAACATTTTTTGTGTTCTGTTTCAGAGAGATACATGGGAGCTGGTCATCTACACGCTTAAGCTGCACCCAATTTGTTTCAGTAACATCAACTCCAGTTCAAAACCAAAGGGTGTGCCCAACTTTTGTTTAATAAGCTTGTAGCTGCAATGCCCTTTTTGAAACTGGGAAATAACAATTTCAGGTCCTTTGTAGCCCAAGAGGTTTGAACTGCAGCTCGCAGGTTTCAGAGTGCTCTGTGATGACACCGGAGCCACTATTCCTGAAGCTAAGCTTACAATACACATCGAAATGCCCAAGTCAAGGCCCCAGAGCAGGAATATATGTAAGGGGAGACTTCAGTCTCCACCCCGCTGAAGAATCCAGTACAATTACTCTCAAAAGTTGCTCTCTTACATGTTACCTAGAATCCTCCTTTCTTATTCTGAGATACACACCAGTAGGCTCCTGATGTACTGCTGTCTCTTCCTGTATATTCCTAGAAACTTTAAGTGACCTGCACAGAATATTAGAGAGGATGGAATTAGGAGTAAACAGAATACATATTTAGAAATCAGATATATATACTCTAGACCTTTTACCACCAGTAAAAGTTCAAACCTTTAAGAAAATAATCCTTATTTTATACATTTTATCTTATATATGTTATCTTTTCCTGCTACCTCTGAATGCATAGTTAAAGGTATCCACAACCTTTTTCTTTCATAACATACTATCTTATGAAAGCTGAGATGAAGAGAGTATGATTAGAAAACAGCAAGATTAGTCACACACCCCTGCAGCAGGACCTGTTCTAGCACATTTCTTTCATAGTTTGAGACACAGTGATTGCGACTGAGAGATGTACTGTGCATTTTTCTAAACCAGTCAGATACAGGGTATTAGACCAGGGTGCAGATTCAAGGACAAATAAAGTGTAGTTTTAGCTTCCCAATTCTAACCACAGTAGTAGAAGCAGTACACAAACAGTCTGTGGTCATAGTTTTTCTTAGTAATTCTGATAAAATAATGCAAGTGTCAACAAATACTTGCTACTCATTACATTTGCATACAGTGTTCTCCGATATTAGGCATTATGAGGTATGGATCTACCAACATTAAATTACACAAGCTACTCAGAAGAAGAGAATATTCAAAGTTCAGATTTTGCCAATGTCTACATGAACATTTCTAATGGGGTGAACATTTCTAAATCCTGTGAAAATCCATCCACATATGCTCACGGACTTTGAAGATTACACACAGAGATGACATATAGTCTGATCTGCTATGCAAGTCATGCTTTGGTGTCTGACTTCTTGAAAAATATCCTGATTCTATTTTTTGTTAAAAAAAATAAGGGGTTTTCAAGTTTTTTATGTTTATGAGTATCATTTCCTGCATCTTACATGAATAAACTGCTCACATTACAAGGTATTTGCAGAGTCAGCCTGTGGAGAATGTTAAGTAATGTGGCAAGATAATGTTATGTTTTGTACAGGCTATGGAAAGACAAACCTGTGGCTGGATGTGCGTCAGAGCTAGCATGAGAGCACACTGCAAAGAAATGAGGATACTCGGAGCCGCTGTGCAATGTCAGTGCCAGTGCCAGCTGCTGTTGCAGGCTGGGAGAAGGGAGAGACAGGGGCTACTGGTGTTTGCAGAAGAAAACTGCTGAAAGTTCAAGAAAGTCACTCCCATCACTCTGAAACCTAGTTTATCCTGTCCTGCCAGAGAGTCACACAGAGAACAAGTTCAAGAGGATTTCAAATCCTACCTAAAGGATATCTAAACTGGAATGTTTAATTACACTTTCTTGGACTTGTAAAGACAATCATAACAGCTCTAGGTGAGAAGTAAATCAGTTCAACAATGGCTGGTTAATAGTCACTAACAAAGTCAGGCTTTCTAATACCATCTGAGATGAAGTTGTGGTGGCTATGTGTTCCTCAAGTGCCTTTCAAATATCCTCTGTCCACAAAGATCAGTGAAGGGTTTCACTCTCAGAAACACAGTCCTAAAAACAAGGGAGCAAAATGATGGGTGACCAGGATAAAGTGACAAGCTTGGTGATGGCAGCAGTTACCTGACTCCATAGAACAAGAAACCCTGGGTAAAAACACATCCTGTATTTTCTTACATAGGGAAACAGTAAAATTGAGTAAGCTCAAGCTGTTCTCAGAAGCACATGGTGCAGAATTAGAGGGAGAAAAAAAGAACACTCTCTTTCCTGCAACATGTCCTATTCCTTTCAGTTACAGCATGTTTAGGTATTACTGGAAAGACACACAGCACTAAATATCAACATCACAAATGTGGTTTCCAAGTTGAGAGGGTCATTTAAATAAACCATATAACATGTTTCTCACAAACACAAAACTTCTTTGGACAACACTGAAGATCTCCTCATTGTTTAAGGGAAGCTCTGCACATATACTGAAGGATCAGGAGAGAGACCCCAAGAAAACACATTTTGCATTGGGTTACGTGTGTGTTACATAGTAGGTAATTCAAAGCCTATGTAAAAAAAAAAAAGCCACAATTCCACGTAGTCCTACTAAAGTCTAGTGCTAGTAAAGGAACAATGCTTTTTTTTTTTATATTACAGTTCATTTTAAATAAAAATTACAATCAACATTTCTCCCCTCTCAGAAACCTTGTCATGTTGAGCATGATTGTTTTTAATTCTTCTGCAGTGTGTTCACGTAAGCTCCTCATAACAATAACTATCCAGAAGTACTTTACTCTTCCCTTTGTAAAAGCATTGCAGTGTCTAATGTCCTGTTAAAAAAAGGAAGTCTGTAAAAGTCACAGCCTTTTCTCCAATATTATTAATATCAATCATCTGCAAATTGTTCTAATAAAACTCATTTAAGAATAAAATGTGGAATAGCGGCAGATGTAAATACTGTTTCAGTAAGTCAAAAACGAACACACTTCAAACACATAGTAACTGCATATCTCCCAATTAAAAAAACACACTAGTCCCATTCCTATTTTGAAAAACCTAAGGCCAAGCTTTTTATTGCAATAGCAGCAGGACTACAAAGTGCAGCATATATCAACAGGTTACCTACACTACCACGTTATTTTGCTTTGCCTCAGTCACCAAAAAAGTGTGGAAGTCAGCTGAAATTCCTTGCTCATGTTTGTTCCAATGAGCTCCCAGGAGAGGAAAGGGATCATATCTGAACGCTAAAGAAAAGGTGGATAGATACATTCAACTGAAACAGCACAATATAGGATACCTTCAAAAAAGTTGAAGAAGTTATGGCCAAAGCAAGTTCTCACCCTTGCTCTGCTGTGTACAAAGCAGGTATCTGGCCCAGGTAGATACCAGTTTACCACAATGCACACATCTTCCCTCTCTCACAGTGATGACAACTCATTAAAGAAAAGAGTCACCAACTATTACACAAACATTCACAGAGTTATGCAGCATGGGAGTTGCTCATCCTTAAACAACATAGTCTTTTTGGCTGCCAATTCAGTTTCAAGCAACAAACCTTTCCTGTTGGTCCCAATGATAGGTTATTTTCTCATTCTAATTTTTCTGTTTAAAATATTTAGGAGTGCTCATATGAAACTGATGAATCTGCTCATAATTATGTCCATCTTTGTAAGATCCAAACCTAAGAAAAATATTCAACAAAGCAAAACCATTATAACATGATTTAACCCATGCAATTAAATCACACACTTACAACAGTATAATTAACACTTCTTCTGAATGTTCTAGATTATTTATTTCAGAAACAGGCCACAATCCTACTTATATATAAATCATAACCTGTGTACGCTAACTAGAGGTCTTTGAGTATAATGGAGACATTTAATTACACTGATTGGATTAATACCATAGGCACTTTATAAACGGAACTCCAGCTGACAAAGGTGAGAGGTGCATTTAGCTAGCTAAATCCTGTGCTCTGAGTTTTTTCTACTGGCTTCAGCGGAGATATAATTTAACCCCCCACAGTATCCAAATAGTCAACCCTATTGTTAATATTGCACATCTTACTTTTAAAAATTATGGTGAAAATTGTAATGTTTCATGCCATATTTAAATCTGAAAGTTCTGACTGCTGACTATTATGACAGATAGATTTGCAAAAGTAAAATGTAGTACTTATTCAAAATATCAGTGCTAAATAACATTTAAGAGCAGTGCCATTGTATTTCAAAAGAACTATAGTTTATTGGGAAAAGTTAAACTTATTCCTAAAGGGTATAAATTTTCTGCTTACGGGCAGACATGAAAGAAATCAGGACAAGAAAAATATTCTGTGCTGAAATCAACTGAGACAAATCTGAACGTGAATACTAACTTTAGGCAAGTTTCAGAAAAGATCGAACAAACTCCTGCTTAGACAGGAAGCCAGTCACTGAGTGGTAAATAAAAAGTGAGTAAGCTCAACTGTTAGGTGTATATAAGAAATTAATATATTCTGTATTATGTATGTTGGAAATAGTAAATATGGCATTGCTGGAAATTGCCTCTCTGTGGCAACATCTATCTCAAATTTCATGAGTCTTCCACTGATACTCAGTGTAGAATAAATACCTTTCTCAGTATTTCTCTTCCTTATGCAATGCCAGTGGAAAAATGACAGCATTCTAGAAATAAATAGCTTTTAATGTAAAAACCTAGCCCTTTTTTCTTCTTGACGTATGTAACATACTGCCTCAGGCATTTTCCTTAATTTTTGCTCCAGTTATATAGTATGTATTTAATGTATATATTGTATTTTGTGTTCTAAGTAACAGTATATTAAGACCTTGATCCTCAAAAGTGCTGAGAAACACGGGAGATCCCTCATCATCTATAAAATGAGTCACCACACCACTTGGCAAACAACCCTATCAAACAATCTCAGAAAGTAAGCACCTGGGTGAAATAAGCATTACCTTCAATATATGCTACGACACCACAGACTGGTTTTCCCAAAGCACATGCCAAGTCATTAGAAAAAAATGGAATTACAAATCAGAAGTTCTTGCCTCCTAATCTTCTGCTCAGTTTGGTACTGACCAGTGCTTCCCACTTTAAGAACAATTTTGTTCCTAGACTTCTCTTTTACAAGATGTCACATACACCATTGCCTTAATTTCTCATGTGATACACTGACCTGGGATTGAAATGGATGTCCTCGGGAACTTGGCTGGGATCAGTGACAATTCTGTCATTGTCAGCATAGCTATCCAAGTGATCTGGGATCCTGAATTTGGCCATCTGGACTTCTGAATCACTTAAACCAGCATGAGATATGCGGGCATAGCCCAATCTATCAGATACAAGAAGAGTTAGTTTAAAGAAATAACTCAAGGCAATTTCACCACATTCTTAATTCATGTCTCTTTTTTCTAAGAGTTCCTAATTAACTTATCAACATAACTTTCCATTTCTGTGAATCTCACCTTCAAAAAAACTTGAGTGCTCTATAAACATGAGCATCATAACAATGTCACAAGCGGAAAAACTGAGAGAGCATAAGAGGTTTAACAACAACAATAAGTTCTAGATTTAGAAACTTATTTTTAAAATTACAGTTTTAAAATATGCACACTGGTATAAGCTCACCAACTTTTTTCATGGAAGAGATTTTGAAATTCAAGAAAGGAACTCAAGCATCAATGGAATGAGTAATGAGAAAAATTAGATTGCAAATGGGGGGTTTGTTAGGTTTTTTTGTTGCCCCCCCTTTTTTTTTTTACTCAATACTGTTATTTAAAACAGCTACCTAGTTTACTGGTTTTACTCCTGTGAACACTGCAGAATTTGCATTTTATTTTTTATATATATATATAAAATTATATATATTATATATAAGCTGAATTCCATTCTGGTACATACATCACCAAGAGAATGGTTTACAAGCAACTTGGTATTAAAAGATATGGACTGCATAGGTCCCAGCAGAGGAAAGTACTTCAGTATGGTCTTACATAGTTAAAATTTCCACTGAATCCAGCATAAAGCCTAGCTAGATTAGATCAGCATTTTGCTTCAACAAAGCCTACAATCATAGTTCAAAATTTGTATCTTCTGTGTCACATACAAATTAAGGCTTAGCCCTCACATTTTAGAATGAAGCTGCAGAGCTTTGGAAAAAAGTAGTTTTATGTTACCAAAGCAGATTAGATCTGAAGACTTCTGACACAGAAGGATGAAACCTGTAATACTCTCTTTGTAAATTATATTCAGAAATACACCAATTCATCCCGAGATCAATGTTTCACATTACTTCATGGTATATCTAACTGTCCATACACAATTGTTTGGGGAGATAAGACTCTTCTACAGTTACCTACAGAAGGGCATAAAACTGATTGTCATAAAGATATTTAAAACCAATGAATAAATGATCCACTTTAACATACCTTATTACTCCGCGATACATAATATAGCTACACCATCTGTCATGATCTGTACTGTCAATATCCTGAGTGAAAGGGGAAAAAAAAAGTCAAACAAATAAGGCAAGCTTTCCTTACACATAGGCTTTAAATCAGTAACAGAACCAATGTGTAAACCTGCTGCAGAAGAACGTTTTGCCTAAATCACTGTAATAAGGTAGAAAGAAAAAAAAAACACTGTTAGACATGGACAAATCAGACAACTTTTTGACATCTGACAGAAAACCAAACTGCGGAACACAGTTTTAAAACAAAAGAATCACAGAATTAGAGGATGGAGGTCACCCACTCCCAACCCTATGCTCAAAGTAACTTTGAGCAGGTTGCTCAGGGCCTTATGCAGCCAACTTCTGAATATCTCCAAGGATGGGGATTTCACAACTTCTCTGGGCCCCTGTTCTAATGCTTGACAACCCTAACTGTGATTTTTTTTTTTTTTTCTTCCACTATCTAACTGGCATTTCCCTTGTGGCAACTGCTGTCCATTGTCTCTTGTTCTTTCACTGTGTAACTCCACCTTCTCTATAACATGTCATGAGGTAGCTGAAGATCGTATTTGAGTTTCTAAGTTACCGATTTGAAATATTAAGCTGAATGTTTCAAATATATATTATCTCTAACTGCTAAAAGAAGCAGTACTTTTAAGTTACCTTGACATTTCCATTTTCTATTAATTCAGTATAATCTCTGGATCCAGGAGCTGAAGTGATGTACCCTAGAAATATAACTTGCTTAGAGCTAGTCTTCAATAGATTTGAAACAGCTATAGCCTGGAGTTTTCTGTCCAAGTCCTCTCTGAAAGAAATGGAAAAGACTTTACCATATATACATTTTAGCTCAGAATCTTTGTGCTATAACATAGTAAACCACAAATGAATCTGGTACCTTTTTTATTGCTCAGTATTACAGAGTATGAAAGTTTACAGAAAGCTCACTGATTCAAAATGATCACTATGTTCGATAAAAGCCACATGGTCATGGTAGATGTAATTAGGGTTCTCCTTCTAACCATTATAGGAACAACTTTTTCTATTACTGTTTTGTTTTTAATAGTGATCTCATCACTAGGAAATGTGAATGTGCATGCTTTGGTTATCTGAGGCTTTGTCTCTGCCTGCACTTGAAATTTAATTGTGCTAGCACAGCATGGTGCGTAACAAAGAGCTCACATACTAACAAAACTTTTATGATGGATAGATCATGGTAAATATAGTCTTAAAGTCTGGGTCAAAATTTATGAAATATAACTTAAGAGCTACATCATCCCATTAACACTACTTAATGACATTTGGCAGGTATTCTGCATTTCTTTAACAAGATTTACACAACAGTTCCAACATGACCAAAAGTGATAGCATAAGCAGAGCCTGGTAAAATACTGCATTGGATCCCATTCCCTGTCCTTGGATTTGTCATAACATAATGTAAAGGCAGGTCTCTTTCTATGATTCTTCATGTTAGTAACTTTAAACAGTTGCGTAAAGCACATTCTCTTCCATATTTTGGTAGACAGGGCAAAATACCATTGAGACAGGGAGTTGATTTTAGAATCTGTAATCCCAAAAGCAGACAAGAATTTAAATGCTGCTATGCTTTCTAAATAGCAGTGCTTCTGACTGAAGCGAATGCATTAGAGAAAAAGAGCACAGACTGGAGACAAAAAACCCAACCCTTTAAACAGAAACCTGACCTAGGAATATGTGAAGTTGCCTGCTCAGCTAGCTGCTCTTTCCAGAATTACACCTCTCCAGAAGATGGATTTTTTTAAATGACACAGACATTCCTGTATTTTAAAAACAGTCTTTAAAAAAAATCCCTAGTTATCCAATATTCTACAGTCTATGTCATCCTAAGCAGCAGATGAAAAAAGATGAAAAACAAGCAGTGGTGTGTGATTTAATTACAAATTCATTCACCTCAAAACACAATCTCATTTGCCCTCATTTCCCATGTGTGTCTTCCTATTTCTCCTTCATCTTTATCTCATCTCTCTGTGAGGGGGAACACAGTGCTATTTTCTTCTACTTTGACAGTTTCTCAGAGAGGCAAGTCTAATCATCTGTGCGAGGCACGGAATGAAATTCCTTTCTAGAGTTCAAATTGAGAGTGGTTTCTGACAACTATATGTGTTTAGTAAAAGGGAAATTTATAAACAATTTGCATGCTTGGAGCACAGCTTCTACACAGGGGAAGGAAATGGGGAAGCTCAGTGTGGGATAATGAGAATTCCTGCTGCCTTCTGAGCAGGTTCTTTGTATATTGTATTTTGCACCCAATCCATAAATTTGCCTCTCCATGAATTACAACAAATATATAGAAAAAATTCCAAATCTTACTACATAACCACAAACATACTAGATATTGCAGCAAATAAAACAGAAAAATACAGCTACATGGAGCATCACAAAACTATCCCTTATTAATACTCATTACACACAAGTAATCAAGATATTGTTTTAAAGTAAAGAACTGAAATATATACCTTAATCTTTTCCATCACATATTTGAGTTACTGGTATAATTCTTCCTTTCAGAATCCAGAGATCAGGTTTCATATTTCCAGTTTCATATAGTCAAAAGGACACTGAATGGATATTTTTGTTGCTGTTTCAACACTGTCCTTTCTTGGAGGTTTCAGAATTGTTACTTTTTATTTTAATAAACATCAGTTGTCCATTAATGCTATCTATCTGTAACTATTTGCACTCATTGTGGAATATAATAGATCTATTCCACACACAGGAAGTCAGAAGGATGCTATCCTGCACTGACATGTATCGGTAGCCCTATTACTTGTTGTAGTTTTGCAGAACTATATTTTTATAGTAACTCAGATATTAGGTATTTATTAGTTTATTAGTAACTCAGATATTAGGCTCAGCTGAGTTTTGCGTAACACATTTATCTTTTTTAAAAAATGCTTCAAAATTTTAAACCAGTAGCTATGTCACAGTATTTCTTCACAGTGTTCTGTTAGAACCAGCAGCAGGTTTTAAAGGGTACAAAAGAAATCCCAGTTCACAAATTACAGTTAGTTTACATGACTTTGCACGACATATGTAACAATAAATAAAATACACACTCTTCATTTCCAAAGTGGGCAACAACAAAATCAACCAGTTTCCCTGTGAAGTTGACTGTCATGGAGATGGCTGGTGCAATCTCTCCCTCTGGAGATGGAAGGAGGTGATGGGTGGATTTTACAATTGGATACCTTGATAGTGCCATAATCCTACATGAGAAGAGGGAAACAGTTACATTTTGTAGCTCACAAGCATCACAAGCGTGAACTAAGCAGATAAATGTGAGCAGAAGACTAATGGTCACTGAACTCAAACCATCAGACCAGAACACAAACCATGTAGCGGATTTTTCTGAATTTAGAAGGTTTTCCTCTAAAATGTTACTTAAGTACATGTCTAAAAATGTATTATCAAATTCATTCCTACACTAAGAAATACCATTCCATATATATGAATTCTCACACTGAGCCTTTCAAAATCTGCATCCTCAGACAAAACAGAATTTTATACTACCAGTAATTAAAATGTATTTTATTAGAAGTAGAAGCAGGTAGATATATATCTCTAAAGCAGGAGATTTCTCACTCTTTCAGCTTCTGTTTGGAATCAACCTTAAAACCATTTTGCATCAGGTTTTTCAAAATATTTCATGAAGAAAATTTCAGAGAATGAGTTTTCTGCCCCGTTCTGCGTCACTTAAACACACAGGCTCTGGAAGAGGAAAGTTACTAAAATCCCTTCACATATGGCAAAAATTAGATAGCCATTGCAACATCACTAGGAAGCTGCGTCTGCCACAAAGATCTGCATATCCCCCTGAAAAAAAGCCACATCATAAGCCACTATTTTCCAGAGGCCAAAGATATTCAAAGATATGCAACTGGTAGCTGGTCAAGCATTAGAGTAAAATCAGACACAAAAAAATCTGGTCAAATAGACATGTGTCTTTCTATGCCTGTTTCTCACTATACAGCCCAAACCAGATTTAATGAATTCAAAATTGCTAGTAACTCCAGGTACAGTTACATTTTCCAACTGCTATCACATTTTGAAGTCTGAAATCTAAAGTTCTCATAGCCCAAAACAAAATAATGAGAAAAGGGAATCAGATATAGTACTTAGAATGCCAAACTTCCAAATCTGTACATTAAGTGGCAGGATGCTATCCTCTGCATCACCAAAGCCAAAGTACCTTACAGGGGCAGGCACAAAAACCTGGTCATTTTTTAATGAGAAAACTTCATCTGCATTGCATTGTAATGCTAAGGAATGAAAGCATGTTCTTAAAGACAAGCTCCAACAAGTGATTACGGTGATTGTTATTCCAATTATTCTTTACCCATGTTCTAGTGGAGTTAGCATTGGGTAATGCATTTACATTTATTTACTGTCACTGTGCATGTAAAGATGACTCACCCCCAAGTGTGATCTCTTGTGCTTGGACCAAAATCTGTATAAAATCCTAGTCTTTCTCCTAGCCACATTGTTGGATCGTTGTTCCCAATGAATGGTTTAGAGGCATCACTCTCTATAATAGTGATAAAATCTGCATCTAAAATGGGAAGAAGAAAGAAAATCTTTCCAAATTTGTGATCTATAAATGTGATTTATAAATTACTACACAATGTCATCATTTCCCTTTTGATTACAGAGGGATGGACACAAGCCCTTCAGGAGTCAATCAGGGCAAACCCTAACACTGGCAAAGTCATGCCCAAACTTTTGGTCACTGTAGGCTACACAGCCTCTGATGAAGAGATATGTAGTATTTGGTTGCCATAGTTCCTCCCTGGTGCATAACCAGACGCATATGAGACTGCACAGTACACCTGGCCTACACATACCTAGTGCAGACCCTTTCAAAAGGATTAGACACAATGTGCATACACAGATTAATAACACAGTAGGGTCTACTGCTTTCAACTTGATGAACGAGAGCTACACAGCACATCTGCACTTACCTTCATCTACCAAATCCTATTCTGCTCCAAAGGGTCCTATGCAAGAGGGAGCAGGCTGCTGTTGCTGAAACAATTTATCAGCCCATAGCAACCTAGCATCAGCCCCCAGGTATGGTAGCAGAAGGGTTCCCAGCTCTAGTGAATTGTTGACCATCTGCAGCCACCTCACTTTCTCAGGGCACTGTGGTCCCTCACTGTTTACTTGCCGAGGTGTGGTTTTGTCAGGGGAACGTGACAGGCTCCCCAACATTTTAGCTGCAGGATACAGGAAGAGCTATGTGGTCCCTCAAGGAACTGGCAGCTAAGAACAGCCTGCCCATACCTGAAGGAAAGTGGGAGTCTGCAAGCTGGCCACAGCCTGGCTGAACCATCCAGGCTCAGCCTGAGCAACAGGTTGGTATGGCTGCAGCAGCAACAAGCACTCCCTTCTTGCTGTGATTATGCCTGCCTTGGAGTGCTCTCCTACTCTAGAAGGCAGACGGAGTCACCACTTCTTCTGCAGCCCTTCTATAAGGAATTAAGACCCCTCCATCCAGCACCATTCTTGCCACATAAGATTTTTTGCTTTTGAAATGTCTTATTTAGCACTATGAAAACAACGTTAGCAGGGAAAATGGTAGCTCAGAGTACTTTTAAGTGGATTCCCAGATTTTTGCTTCTACATCATTAGCATACATGCTGGACATAGAAACAATGACTGAAACCATTGAGAGGGGTTGATGTTGGTTCCCTTCATGGTAGACAAGAGTTCCAGTCACAAAAGCCATTACATGTTGCATCTTCACTATTCCAACAGGGAGAAGATGAGCCCAAGGAATGCACACCACCACACCTTTAAAGATAACCTCTACGCTGAAGAAGTTAGCCACTTTTTTCTCTGTGGCTCCCAAAATCAGCTACTCTTCTTTAGCAAATAAATCTTTTAAGAATCTGCAGCTTAACTCTGAATGCATGAATGCATTTCCTGGAAATGTTAATGTGGTATTTTATATAACAATATACATGTAACATAAAACTCCAGAATACTGTTTCCAGCAACCAGGGATTAAGTTTTATTCATTTATATTTTGGAATTTGCTGCCTTTTTGCTTTACCAATTGCTTCTTCTAGAAGTGATACTTCATTACCACAAAGAAATGCTCAGTGGACATAACCAAGTAATCACTTTTTCTAATATTCATAAATTTAAACTATAGGTACCAGAAATAAATGCATTCATTACAGTTCATAAATAAATATCCAAAGATTAAATAAATACCCAGACATGAGCTATGGAATCACACATATACAAGAAAGCTCCAAATTTCAATTCATCAAACGTCCCAGCTGTCTTCTCATATCACTAGACAGCTTACATAGCTCAGCCCTCTGAACCTTTGATCATGGGACAACGGAGTGAATGATGCACGATCAGCCTGTTCCCTCTTCACTAACTCCTGGGCATCTCTGCCACAAAATCAAAGCTTGCACTGCAGCACCTGTGTCAGTGCCCTCCCACTGCTTGGGTTTGTCAAGCCTGAGCTGCTCAGGAAAACCCTGTGGCACATTCACACCATAGGAGGAAAGAACAACAAATGCTGGAATGGCAGCATGGATGCTTCCTAATCTCCCGAGCTGCTTTAAATCTTAAAGCAGCAGCTTCCAGTCTTCCCTATCTTATGGGTATTGCAGAAAACAAGTAACACCTATAAGCACCACTGGTAAATTCCTTTCAATCCACCCTGCAGCAGCACTAATCTTTGGTCCAAATTCTACATTTCCTATAGCTAATTTTCCAACCAAAATCCTGTCCATGAGCAACAGGTTACGCAGCCTTCTTTACAGTAAAATCATGACAACTCAACCAAGCTACAATTACTATTTTTCTTTTATACATTGCTCTGGCTCAGTGATGGAAACAGACTTGTCTGTTTCTCCTTTGTACACCTTGTTTAGGGCATTTTAATTTCAGACCCTTTAGGAATTATATAATGCTTCACATCTAAAAAAAAATAGAGAGGTTATAAAACATTAAATTTGATCTAGAAGGATACTTATTATTTCATTTATGCAAAAAATTTCACTATAGACAAATAACTCATCAGCAATATGAGAAAGAAATCCAAATAATAAACAAAGTGTTTCCTCCAACCAGAAACCTCTTTAAAAGACATTAAAAAAAATTATCACCTCTGCAAATGGATTTTTAACAGAAGTGATTGTACTGGAACAGCTCAAAAATTCAGGAGAAAGCCACTAGACACAGGTTCTTGTGTTAATGTAAGAATGGATTCGGTCACCCAGCAGGTGTTCTTGCTTCTGTCTCTTCAGATGAACCCTCTCAAACATAAATGAAGTGGGAAAAAAAAAGTTACCTGTCTGATCAAGCAAATTAGCTGATCCTTCCAAATTAGACCATCCTTCATTGTCATATGCAAATCTAAAAGGCCAGATCATAGCAGAGAAGTCTCTTTTTGGAACCTCAAAATAATAAATGGAACAAAAGTACAATTTGACTTTTATATATTATAACTTTGCAGTCAACAACATCAGATACATGGTGCCGTAAAAGACAAGCAAGAAAAGATGTTTTAACCAACATATTTTCCTAATAAACCTGTCAGGATTACAAAGACTTCAGGTATTTTTTAGAAAAATCTGCTATTAACAAGAGGAGAAAAATCATAGTCAAAATGAATTTGTACAAGTAACAGCAAACAAATGAACATGAAAAAGACTACAATTTTTTTCATCTTTCTAAGATGAACTACCTGCTTTTTTCCACATTATAAGGTACTACAAACCTGGATGAGTTCTAAAAAGAAAGCCAACTGTATATGTCTGTGCGCATGTTTGAATACGCACGTGCGTGTGGGCGCATACATACGTGCACACACACAATTTCTACTTAGCTCTCATCACATTTTCTGCATCTTTTTCTACATTTGTCATCAGTGATTTCTCTAACAGAAAAATTACCAACAGGAATACACGTCAAGAGCAAGTTTCAAAGAACTATTTCTGAACTGCCACCAAAAGAAAAAAAGTCTAATTCACAATTGTAACTAACTGCATCAAAAATTCAATTTTATATTACTAATTAACTAAATCATAGAATGGAAACATGTTAATTTATATCTGATCAGAACAGCTCTAATTTTGAATTAAAATTATTAAATAGGCAAGTAGCACACTTGGACAACTTCTAAGTAATCTAAATGCTAAAATTCCAGAGCATTAAGCATCTTAAGTGTTACTATCATTGCAATACCTAATTTTTTTGCCAGATAGAAAACTGGAATCTTCTGATTTTTATCCAATTTCCATAACTAGTCTAAATCTAATCTAAGTCAACCAACTTTTCACAGAGGTTCAATTCAGAGTTATCCATATAAATATAGAAGCATAGAATTACTTCAGCTGGAAGGAACCTCAGGAAGTTATGTGTTCAAACTTCACTGATAGAAGATCAGGCTGCTAACAGCATTGTCCAGTCAAGTTTTGAATACAATTCAAAAAACTCATTTATAAAGGTAACATTCAAATTGAATATATGAGGCAAGCATTTCTCTGGTTTTAAGAATATTTTTTTCCTTCATAGCAGCACTATAAATCTCCTAAGACCCAGACATTTCCTATGTTCAACATGAATTTACAAATTAGACTTTTTGCATCTTCATTTCTGCATTAGTTTTGTTGAATACTTGGATTCTGGTACAAAGACTTCTTCAGCACCAACCAATAAACCTAAGATAACACACACACATTTTACTGTATATTTGAAAGTTACCATTGTTCACAAACACACTACTCACCCCTTGGCCCAACTTCTTCTGATAAGTTTTATAACGTAGACCCAATCCTAGCAAACCAACACCAACAAACAGCCACAATACTTGAAACACAGAAACACAGAAAAGTTGTTTTTAAAGCAAGAGAAAATAACGTTATCACTGCAGTTAAACAGAACTGGGTACACTGTCATTCTAAGCTGTGCTATACATAGAATGGGAAATATATGCATTTAAATTTCCACATATGCCAGTGATAACACCATTCCAAAGGGCCATACTTAAGAGTATCTATATGCATGCAGAACATCTATATGTGTGCAGATACACTTACATTCTCCAAAAGACAAGAGGCTGAGAAGATACAATGTACCAAAACTCCTTGGAATATTTATGTAAAAGTGATACCTACTGAAGAATTCATTATAGGGGATGAGTAAGAGCATCATGTAAACTTTTCAGTATTTTTCTCTCTGTGTTGCAGGTATACATTTGTAGTATAAAATTTTTATTTTGTATTAATATAATGTGTCAAAGAAAATTTAGTTTACTTCACAAGCCTTTACATGTCAGAAAGATGTGATCTCTGCCAGACCTCCAGAGCAGTCCTTTGTCTGACACATTCTTGGAAAGGCACTGTGGCTTCTCAGAATGCAAATTCTGAGCTTTCCCATTGCTCCTGTAGCCTTCCAAATAACCACAGTGGACACTTAAGAGGTGTCAGGGTTTGGCATATGGTAACTTGATGATCAAAACCCTCTGCAGTTATTTCATTTACATAGTGGCATACGCTACTTACAATGATTTCAGTAACTCCAGTTTATTCTTTCATCAAATCTTTAAACTGATATGTAATTATTTTTATGCACGTTTTCTGGAACAATTTTGTGTAAATTTTAAATAAATGTTATCATGGACGATGCCAGAAGAAAGGACATGCTGTTTACATTAGCAAATGTCAAGCAATTTCACACTCTGCAAGATGCAAAGGTGCTTAAAGGGGAAGCTGAGAAACAATGCAAGTCTGGGCATGATGAGGAAATACAAGAGTTACTGTTGTAATGTCACAAAATTAGCTGAGCAAGGGCTGTGCTTTGTTACAGACAGTATTTTGAAGTATTTACTCACTTTTGTGAAATGTTTTTGAGTAGTAATATTTAAATTCATTGGTGCTCATGTTGCCTCTAACACACAAACTCTCAGGGGCCACATTCTTCTGGCCCCTGAGTATATAGGTTAGAGTATATAGGGTAAAGACCTTCATAAAGTTTTCAGAAACAGTCCTGAAAAGTGGTGAAGCACTATTGTCTCCGCTTTCCAAATGAGGCAAAATGAGGTACGCAAATGATAAGTGATTTGATCCAAAGTCACAGAGGAAAAAAAGATGCAGGAATTTGAAACTTCAGCATCCTGATCTCTGTAGGCTTAGCATGCCCTAATGCCTAGCAATTTTTTCCTCTAACAAACTTCACAACATTGACAGACTTCTTCTTTATAAAAAGTAAGCTAGTGATGAAAACAAATTTGAAGCTCAAATGATTGTAGAGAAATACTTGAAAACATCATTTGGATGGATTCCAGAGGTTTAAAAGCCAAGAGGTAAAACCTCAAACATTTCATTTTCTCTTTGAAACCTAAGGAAAAAAGCAGACCTCATACATATCATCTGGAAAGCTGGGATCCCTAGGCATAGTTCACAGGCAGGAGATGATAAAGGTTTTCTGAGGATAGGCCTGGTCTGAACGTGCAGCAAGGCATCAGAATTGTGTTGTGATGTCAGCCACAACAGGCTTTGCAGGACTGCTCCTCACACAGGAGGGCTGTCACATTATACAGCAGTGTCCCATCCCACTGCTAGCCAGCTCACACAGCCCTTTAAAGGGCAGCACACTGAACTGCTTCAAAATCAACACACCGAATGGGCTGAGAAATCATTCCTCTCTTTTGTATACACATGTAATAAATTCCAAGATCCAGAGAGGCCTCCTCATCAACGACCAAAATGAAATCTCAAATGATGCCAAATCCATTTTCACATTTTCTTTTTTCCCCAGTTCATTTTTTTTGGTCTCCATTTAACACATTCCATGAGGAAGAGCCTCTCTCTCAACCGTAATCATAGTGAATCAGCTGCTCCGATAGTATGTCATCATTAAAACTGGAACTAGAGCAATACCAACTACAAGTCTAGCTCTAAAACTAGCACCAAAAAAACAGTTCTAAAACACCTAAGCAAAACACTCCACTGCATTACTCTTTTTCCCTCAGACAGTATTCCTAGAGTCATGGAAGAAAGGAAGTAAAATTATACTTACATAGTTTAATGTAGTTTTTACTTCTTTTGAATAGTGGCTTTTGGTTGCTTTTCACTTCAAAGATAGAGCTAAGGTCTTTTTTGGGTTCTGTTAGAAAGTCTACCCCAATACATAACATTATAAACCCTGTAAAAATATAAGTCATTAGTTTTTTCTGTAGAGCTTTAACATATTACACATTGCTCATAAATGCACAATTTATAAAAACCCAGCTGTTGTGTTACATTCAACCTTACGGCTCCAACAACAAAGACAATTCAAAGCACAAACACAGATAAATGCTATACCAAATGTAGTAATGCAGGCAATATGAGATTTATTGATAGAGAAGATCCTACTTATAATTGTCACAGTATTCACCTCAACTATGCCTGCAGCACTTCAAAAATTTTTAATTTACATTGTTGTACTTGTTGACATAAGCATTGCTTCCAACAAAATGAGCTAGTGACATTAAACATGCCACCAATGATAAATATTTCAGAAAAAATATTTCAAAACAGTAGTATTGCAGTAAGAATTCAAAGCTAAAAGATTATTTTAAATGCCACTGAACACCTGGTTCAAACAAAAAGAATGAAGATCAAAATTATAAGCTGCTGCTAAGATTTAGTACACCTGAAGCAGCCTTATTAAGCCTGCTTTGTGTGAAGAGCGGACCTAACAGTAAAAGTATCTAGCCAAAGGCCCCTTCACATTATGAACTCTACTCTGGACTCTGGTGAGCTCTAAAATACAGTCCACCTTTGGGTCTTTCAGGCTGAGCACAAGGCCAGCTACTGACACTAACGCAACTTACAGCTGTTCTTGCTCTTCCCTTCTAATCCAGCAGCCTAAGGATCATGATATTACCAGATAACTTTGTGGTCCCCAGCATCAGGCTGCATTGGGTGCTAACCAAGCAATCCTCTGAACCTGTCTCATTACTCATTATGGAAACATAGAGATATTTTAACTCTGCTAGTACTACTGGGTCCCAGTACTGCACATTTTATCAGGTTTCTTCTGTTAGTTAAATACTTGTTTAAAGCCATGTTTTCCCTTCCACCATCCATGTACCAATTGGGAGAACAATAAAACAAAAAATATTTTAATCCTTTGATCTTGGGCAAAGTAGCGAATCTTTCAGCAGATCTCCCCACCTTTGTGTACCCTAACACCAACTTCAAGAACCTCAAGCACACTTAGCCAGCACTCTCAAGCAAAGACTGATTTGCAGTACAGTTTCAGGGTATTACATCAAAAATGCTAGCACATGGTAGATAAATTATGCTAAAATGCTTCAGTACCCTATTGACTAGTACAACTCTCAGCTCAGCCCAGTGCTTTCAAAGTTTACTGGAATCAACCTGGACAAAAGCAATTAAGTTACACCTATATATTACAGAACCTTAAAATAACAGCTTGATTAAAAAATACATTGTTGATTGTAGATCTCTATTATCTTTGCAAATAAACTGCTCTGTCACCAAAATACAAGTAACACGTATTTATACAGGAACTACAAAAGCAATTGCTCAACAGTTCATTCCAAAACAGTGTAAGCAGACTGCAGCACGTTGGGAGGACAGTTTAACATGGCAGCATCATGTATTCTTGTCCTCCAGAGCCAACAGAAGCAGCTGTGCATTTTAAGAATAGACAACTAAGCACACCTATAGATACATTTTAAAAGCTAGTACGCATTTTCAGTGCACTAATGCACTAACTGTTGCAACGCACTGTGATGGTATCTTTTCTTTTCAATAGGTAGTTCAGACTAATAGTACAAGCTCTTTTCTCATCCCTTATGAGCTAAAGGATCCAATTACTGAAAAGAAAATGTGGGAGCATAATGAACTGCATAAGAGCTCTGCTGGAGAAGGTATATGTCCTTAATATCTTTGTGGCATAGTTAATTAACTATAGAAGTCATGTTTTATTTCAGAGTTATAGCTGAAGATGAAATAACAATTACTCAGTGTTTTCTTATTACCCTTACTTGTTACATTGGTTGTAGTAAAGTTTGCAAACCAGGAAGCTGGGTCTAGTGCAATGAAGGCGGCGGCACACACAAAACCTTTCTCAAAGGGAAACTTATTCAAAGCCATTAAAGTTGATGGAAGACCAGGGATCCAACCCCTCAGTATTATGTTACATCACAGTGAAGCAGCACAGAATTTTTTAATATAATGATCTTACTTTCATTGTCACTTTTCCCGGTGCAGTTCCCTACCCAAACTGCAGCAAGAGAAAGGCAGGATATTGGACAGGAGGAGAAAGCAAGAAATAGCACTTGCACCTGAAAGAAACCAGAAGAAAACAAGCAGTTTTCCAGAAAGCCAAGCTGTAAGGGTAAAAGTGCAGCAACAAATACACAATCTCATGGTATAATTTGAAAATCTTTGATAAGCAATGGGATGGCATCAAGACAGAAACTGGATTCTCAGATGGAATATAAACTCATGTAGTGCCATCAGCTGAGATGGGTTCAGTTCACAGTTTTCATTTTACCAAAGAGAAAGCTAGGGCCATCTCTGCATTACTATCCAGTGATCACGCCAGGTGAATTAATCACTAGTGTGTATTTCAAAGGAAGTGACAG
Organism: Buteo buteo; assembly: GCF_964188355.1. NCBI lineage: Eukaryota > Metazoa > Chordata > Aves > Accipitriformes > Accipitridae > Buteo > Buteo buteo. The sequence goes on along the minus strand of NC_134171.1, from coordinate 29,816,323 downwards.
AGTGGAATTTTATATAACAGCTTTTCTTTTGTCAAAGCTTTACTCAAGAAAATATTCGACATTCCTCTACCACATGCTTTCTTCACATAACTTCAAAAAATAAAATTAAATTAACTGAGATAACTCTTTCTACGGACCCCCCAGAGTGCTTTCAGAACAAAGAAAACTGCAATAAATGTAATGGAACTCTCCTCAAAACATAAGAAACTGAAACCCTGCATGTGATTGCTGTAGTATATGAAACATATACGGAGAGTTAGAAACTGGAGTGACAGAAAGTGGTTGCAAAGACATGTACAAAACCTAAAACCATCCAAGCAACAAGTCAAGCACAGCATTCATTAATCCTTTTCAAACAAAATATAGGATAATGCGCCACATTTTAAAATGTGCCACACACTTAGCCCAAGACAATGTTTAGCATTGTTTAAATATAATTAGTGAAATATGCTATTGAAACACATTAGTACCTATTAAGAAAATAATTCTGGAGACAAAACCAGAAAGGGTTCTTTCATTTCCACCTGCCCATCTTCATCAATGGATCATTTTGCTAAAACCTCAATTCTTCCTCATTGGCAAACACCCGACAATTTCTTTTCATCCTCTGCTGTTTGCATGTTTCTGAAACTGCAGGCTTATCAACATTCCTCCAAACATGCTTGGAGTGTCCACAAAGCATAAGGTAGAGCCCCATGGAAATGAAGCTCAGGTCTCAAATGCAGACTAGCTAGATCAGCAAGATGCTGCACTTTGTTCCTCAGAGCGGGGCTAAATAATGCACTGAATTATGTTACAGTCCCAGTAACACAGCCTTCATAAACCCCTGAGTTTCCAGAAACAACATTGTTACCTGTGGTACCATACTGCTATCTAAGGCAGCTAGCATACAGGTGCATTCACATCCTGGATTGCAGCCATTTTTTTTAGGGTGGCTGATTAACAGATCTCTTCCTCAGTTGTGTACTATCAGACTTTTTTTTCACTTTGTCATTTTTCCCTCAACTGAATTCCATTTTCTGTCCACATTTTAAACTATTTCTAACAGTAAAGAAACAAGTAGATTATTTTTTGCATGTCTCACTAATTTTCGCATAGAAACTCTTACCATAGTAAATCAAACAGCAGCTGAGCATTTGGAAAGACTGTTTATACACTAGATACATTTTAAACATCTGGGCCAGGCTAAAGCAAACATAGTTGTATTTGTTGATAGTCATAAATGTACCTAAAAGAAGATGAGAGCTTTCTCTTGTGTAAATTCCTCCAGGTACAAATTTATAAGCTGTACACCACACACAGAAGAATAATTCAAGAACATAGGCAAACATGGCTGTACTCATGGCTTTCCCAGGATGCAGACAGCTAACAAAGCGTCCAGCCAGTTGAGGCCACACACACATAGTAAAGACAGCAAGAATGTTGCCTGCAACTGCAGCACTCCAGGTGTGTAAATAAAGGAGACCAGTTGAAGATGCTAAACCTGTGAAGGGACAGAAAAGAATAGAGTAAGTCACAGTCAGGTATATTACCCGCCACCTTCTTTTTCACATTCTGTCTAGGAAAAAAAAAGAGAGTCTGGGAAATTTAACTGTGCTTTGCAGCCATGAAAACTGCATCACTAGAAGGACAGTTATTCCCAATAGCCAAAGACAGCATCTTACTTTTCCTAATACCTCATTCTCCTCAAGATTGCCTATTCAGCAGAAAACAGTGCAGCAAAAAGACAGCAGAGAAACATCATCAAGAGCCAAAACTGAACAGTTTTTCTTACACAGAGTTCTCCCAGCACAACAGAGGGATGATGCAGTTTTTGAGAGATTAACACATCTGCCTGTTATGAACCTCCTTTAACATAATATAGAAAGAATCAAATAGGTTTATGTGAAGAGAAAACATATCTTTTCCTGATCTTCTCTCCCTTTAGATAACCACATGATGGGCAAGAAAACAACTATTAATCTTTTACTAACTGCAAGATCCTTGATTTACCACACTGTCCTTGACTGTAATGGGATTTGAGCCCAAACAGAACATTAACAACCACAGAAACTCCCTATAACAGGACAACTTCATTTTAACACTTTGTTGTAGGCAAGAAAATGTTTACTAACTTCCACATCATGACAGCAAATGTATATAATGTTTTTAATATTTTACTCTTACAGATAAAAGTTTTGAGCATTTTAGAATACAATGCTTGAATCAGCTAAAGAACCATTCTGTATTTTTTTAAATTAGCGATGTGTGTACATCAAAAATCAAACGCTTATACTCACATTACAATTTGCACACACATTTCTTAAAACTAACACCTGCACCAAAAGGTAAATTTGGGCAACTGTGCTAGTTTTGGCTGGGATAGAGTTAATTCTCTTCATAGTAGCTAGTATGGGGCTATGTTTTGGATTTGTGCTGGAAACAGTGTTGATAACATGGGGATGCTTTCGCTACAGCTGAGCAGTGCTTACACAGAGCCGAGGCCTTTTCTGCTTCTCACCCCACCCCACTAGCGAGGAGGCTGGGGGGCACAAGAAGTTGGGAGAGGACACAGCCAGGACAGCTGACCCCAACTGACCAAAGGGATATCCCAGACCATGTGATGTCATGCTCAGTATATAAAGCTGGGGGAAGAAGGAGGAAGGGGAGGATGTTTGGAGTGATGGCGTTTTGTCTTCCCAAGTAACCATTACACGTTATGGAGCCCTGCTTTCCTGGAGATGGCTGAACACCTGCCTGCCCATGGGAAGTATGAATGAATTCCTTGTTTTGCTTTGCTTGTGTGCGCGGCTTTTGCTTTACCGATTAAACTGTCCTTATCTCAGCCCACAAGTTTTCTCACTTTTACCCTTCTGATTCTCTCCCCTATGCCACTGTGAAGGAGGTAAGTAGGCAGCTGCATGGTGTTTGGTTGCCGTCTGGGGTTAAACTACGACAGCAATTGATGGTTTAAGCATTGCTAACTCTTATGTCTTTATTGTGACTTTCCTGATATTTGGTATTTTATTTTGGATCCTGACTAGGAGAAACTGTTTGCATTAAATTTCTTGTCTTCAAGGTTGTGGAAAAAGACTTGAAAGTGCTGGCTCTTAAGTGCTCCAAAAGAGAAGGTGAATAAGAAAAAATGCAAAACATAACTCATCATTTCCTTTGGTCTCTGTATTTTGATATGTCCCAATTTATTATTAAACATTTGTAGGAAGTACTGCTTTGTCTTCTTGATACAAACATTTACAAACAATTAGCTGAGGCCGAAAAAGAAGCAGATTTGCTTTTTTTTTTAAACAGCATTTATACCACTAAATTTCACTCAGATGGGCCTACAAATTAAACCAAGCTGTATCCATCCATCCATGCTGAGAAGGTATGGAAAACACATCTCTCCACAGTTCAAGAGCAGAATTATTTCCATCTCTTCCTACTTGCACCATGCATAGCTCGCTCCACAGCATAGCTATACCATCCTCTTGAAAATGGATGTCCAGATCCAGCACCTGAATTCCTCTTCCCACCACCCAAAACCCACTGTATGCAGACTGATTTTACAAATATATTGGTCTGGCAGAAATGCTTTGCTGTTCATACTATTTTACCGCCTGGAGATCTTAGCAACTAGGGAGACAGGAGGCAAGCCTGCCTCTAGGTGAACTGCTCATTAAATTACAAGTTATTGTGTCTCCTGTGGAATCAAGAGGTCTGTGTCCTCTCAGCCCCATAATCCTAGATGTAGCCTTACACAACGCAGATGGTGAGAACCGAGACACTACTCATGGGTACAGAACCTCAACAGAGGCTTCTGAAGAGAACAATGCTGCTCTGCAATGGCCTGGAGATTTGGCCTGTAATCCTTAGTCAACTAGTCAGATGTGTATACTACAGCCAGTGATAAAGAAAAAGACGCTTTGATTAGCAGTTGACTTTTCTGAGATGTGGTATAGGGTCAGAGGGCTTGAGTAAAGGGAATAAGGTAATAGAAACAAAAATTCTGCTCAGGATTTGCACCTACCTACAAGAAACCAGGCAAAACTGGTGACAGAAGACCAGCTCCAAAATGAAAGCATCAGTCCATGAGCCAGGCCCAACAGAACTGTACCTCTAATACAACAATAAGGAAAAAGAAATCATACATTAATATAATTTTATAAACACCTGGCACTGAAAAAGAAACTCCTAGACATACAGACAAGGATGCTTGGTAATGTTTTATAATCCTTTTATTTTAAAGAGAGCTCAATTGGAACACAAAACATCTTTATCTCACACCCTGCTACATTTTCTCCCCTTTCCTGGACATAAAAAACATCCAGCTGAAAATAATGGCAGTTTATCATAATGTATAAGTGAGCTATGTTCAGCAGCAGCAGAACTCCACTGAAATACTGGGTATAAAAGACAAAAGGAACTCAGAGAAAATGAGAGGGAGGAATCCACCACAAACAGAAGTATTTTCTTCACATCAAATGGGGGATCCTACAGCATCTAATGTTGCTATCAGTCTTGGGTAGCTCTTGTGTATACTAATTCCAAATTATTAACTGCCTCACCTGCCACTACACATAGTTGACTCAGAATAACTAATCTGGTGTCTTTCTAGATTTTGGAACCCAGCTGAGCAACACACAGCATTAAGACTAAATTCTTACTAACCAAAAATCCTACAGAAGTATATCTTTTACTATTGCACACAGTTTACTTTTTTTTTATCTGCATGCATCTCTGATGTACACTATTTCCTACCATCTCCTCTCCGAAGTCAACTGCTAGATTCATTTACTGCATATTATAGATGCACTTCATTCATAAGTCCTTGAACCTCAGCCCTAATTTAAAAATTGATTTGCAATGTGGCAAATCAAGTTTTCTACTGGTGAAATAAAAATCATTCTGTATTAGAAAAATTTAAGATTTATTGGTACAGACACAATGCTCAGAGGTATCTGAAAGCAAGAATGAATCCACAAGTCCTCTCTGTGACGTACCTTGTACCCACTTTATTCTATGTAAGTTCTTATACCATTGTCTGGTTGAGTTTTAATTTGTCACCCACTACAGCACTGGCATTTGGTTACTGTTTTGTTTAAATAATAATAATAAAAAACACTTACCCATATGGATTAGGATCTGGACCTGTATGTGGATGTCCACTTACTGCCCATCTAGAAATTAATGAGACCTCCCCAAATATCCACAGGGTGAGGAACATGAGGCTGCCAAAAGCAATCCCTGACAAAAGCCAGTGAGGGTGGGAAACAGTCTCTCTAATTGCATTACCAGTTTTGTTTGCTTCTTGTTTCCTCTTGTCTCCACCTAGAATAAGAATAGAAATATAGTTGAGCAAACTGTCAAATCCTATTAGAAAGGGTTAGTGAGAAGAAGAAATAGCCAAGATCACAAAATTACCAGAATAAATTACTTGCTCAGACACAAAAGCTAACTTATCTTATCATTCATGGAAATTGATAAGACAAAAAAATCCCTAATAACATTCCCTAGGCCTGTCAGGAAAAGCTACTCACCTTAAGTGCACAAAAATGGCAACCTGCCCATATGATTATTCTTCATACTACTGGAATTTAAATAATTAAATTGGCTTTGAAAATCAGCAGAAAATTTATTAGAATGTTTTCAGAGGATTCTGTTCTCTGAAACTCTAAACTCTGATAAGAACAAAACCTGACACTTCCAAAGACACCAGAAATAAACTCCCTTCTTTCTCTTCTCCTTTTTCCATGCACTTTAGATCCTCTCTCATCTAAGGAGAAAGCAGCACCTTTAATTGCACGGACATATTGCTTTGTCACCTCGGAAGAAGACAGATTCCCAGCCTAATCTCCTGCAGTAGATTCCCTTTCTAAATTATGATGAAAGCTCAGGCTTAATTTATGTCATGTAACACAAGTCTACATATAATACACAATGCCAATTTATACCCACTTACACACAGATAAGGTCTTATCTTTCAATTAATTCATTCAGGTTATACTGAGAAGGAAGGATCTTCTGAGGATTTAACATGAGCTGCCTTAACTAACCAACCTAACTAACCAACTCAACCTCACTGTCGTCCTTGGCATTACCTTCACAGCTTTCAAGTCTGCTTAGCCTATGCCAGCCCCCACTGCTGTGTGTACTCTGTCCAGACGCTCTGAGAACTCAGGCAAATTTTGATCAGGACAACTTGTCCACTCTTCCAATTCTTTCTGTTTATTTTGCCACATCAGCTGTTCTCCAGCTTTGTCCTGTCTTCCCTTCTCTGTCAAATGATATGCACTGGCAGAGAAACTCAAAGAGCACACTGAATTAAGAAAATAACAGAATACCACATGTGTTTCATGTTGGAATAAGGACAACCCATTCTGGTTTTATTGGTCTAGGTTATGCCTTTGTTTATGTTACTGTCACATTATTGATACTGCAATTAGTTGTTAGCTCCAACACCGACTTACTACAGCTTGTATGAATTGTGACATTGATTCTACTGTGTTATGGGCAGATGGAAGTACCCCATGGTTTCTAAAGTCTGCGATGCTCACACATCAGGTCTAAAAACAGACTGTACTGGGGGAAAAAAACAAAGAATCAAAACCTAGTGACACACAGATAGGTATACTTTAGAATGCTTTCATAACTGCCATTTTTGCTGTAATATGCTTACCTGAATAAATTCGCTCTGCTGCTGCTATAAAACCAATTATCAGTATGACAGTATTGGCAGCTTGCGAGCTCCAGACTGGGTTTAGTGATGTATACCAGATGCGAAGAACAAGGAGCATTATCTTGCCTAGCATGAAGCCCCATATCCTGATGAACCTGTAAGAATCATTTTTCGAAATTGTGATGCATTTGAGAAAAAAAAAGAAAAATCTTAACTTCTCGGGGCTGGGGGGGAAGAAAACACCTTTTAATATTAAGAAATGTCAGCTACAATCCCATTAGTATAAGAAAATACCTTTGTAAACTGTTTCCTGACCACCATGTTACCGTTTGAACCAGCAATGAGGAGGAAACACCTGCAGCCAAGATGAATAGTCTAACTGAAGCATTTGGTGCCTGGTATGATGCTAAGCTTCCTACAAACAAACACACAGATACATAGATTGCTTTAATGGGCAGTAGAGATCAGGTAACAAGGATTTCCTGTGCATTAGTTCAATCTTGTCTGTAATTTGGATGGCTACACCATTCATCTGAAAACACGCGACATTTTGGTTTGTTTAAAAACATATAGAAATGTAGGTATGGATAGAAACTGGGTATATATGATATTATAGCAGTTGCCATTTTCAGGAAAAAAAATAACATAAACCAATTATCCAAGACTGCAGCAATTGCCTTAATTTAAGTATTTATAGCCATTGATTCCATAAATAGGACATACAGATAAAATATCTAAGCATACAGATATTCCTGAACAGTGCACTTAAATCAAAAGCCATAAAACTTCATGTATGGTGATTGCTTCTTTCTAATAAGGATATGGCTTTTGCCACAGTGCACTTACTTTCATGGCTTTTGTGTTATGTAAGTGCACTGTGGCAAAAGCCATACCCTTTTTGGACAGGAGCAGTCATCATATCTTGCACAAGAATTAGTAGGCAATTGCCTTAGCGGGTGTGAACAAGGCTTTCTCTGGCCAAGTGTATGGTCTCAGAGTGGTCATTAGCAGCCTGTGTCATCTTGTTACTGGAAACTGTCACTCTCCCAGTCACCAAAAGAGACGGTGCACGTGCATCTCTGCCATTTCCCATGGCACAGTGACCTCACATTTATCAGCAGTTTTGAACTCTGCTAGCAGGTTTGCAATTCAAGTGACTACAGGTCACACACACACATCCTCATAACTTAAGTCAGCGTGGCAAATTCTGGCTCAGGACCAGTGACAAACAGTAGGAAAATCAACATCATTTTGCTACCAGCCATTTGCTAAGTGAGTAGGAGTCAAACTTGAAGAGATGTTAAGCAAGGAAGGCCAGAAATGGAGCTGCTGATTCTGGCAACGCATGCTAGGAGTCCCCCAACTGTCTATTTGCTCATTCTGCTCAGAGTAAAAGATGTAAAGCTTAGAGCAAAGACGGTAAAATGAAATCAATGTGTAGTGAAGATGTACTTGTATGGACTTTAGCAGAGGTTGCATGTACAAAGCACACAGATTTCTGTCACTAAATTGTGCTGAAATCCACAATTTTGCCTCTTCAAATCTTTCATCACTTGTGCTAGGCAGATTAAAGCTAGCGTGGGTTTGCCTACTTACAGTAGACACACCTTTTGTTGCTGAGCAAGTACACCCAAAACGTAAATATATCTAAACAAACAGGCAAATTTACTGTGTGTTGTCTGAAGACGTAGATTCAGATAAGCACTACCACATGGGTATTTCATTGTTGGTTTGTTGTTGTTTTGTTTTAAATAGAACACAAAATCAAGTAGTATGAAAGGATACAGAAATTAAAACAGAAGTTTTGGAGAAAATAAAGCTTCCTGAAAAAGCAAAAAGAAAGATGATGATGAATAATGGAAGAGCCTTTTCCATCAACAGCAAAAAAAACCCAACTTCCTAAATATTCTGGTTTTAGCTAAGCATGAAGAATTTCCAGATTTTTTGATTGTGAAACTGAAGACTGAGTATTTCCAGTGGAATGGGGTGGAGCATGCATGGGATAGATTGTCCTGCCTGATTTTGTTCAACAAGCCCCAGAGAAAGGCCATGGCCTTTCTGAGAAGAGAAAAAGATGAAAAAGAGAAAGAAGGAAGAAGCGTCTAGGTATAAAGAAGGAAAGAAAGCAGGAAAAACTGAGGAACAGGAGAAACAGCAGCACAGTATGACAGGGCAGAAATAATTTAAAAGACAGAATGAAGTGATGAGAACCAAGTGAAAAGATATATATGGAAAGTCCTAAAACCCAGTGCTGCCTGTGCAATGTCATCTGGATAACTTGAGAATATGCAGTAGGGAGGCAAGTAGAGGTACCTTTGGCTGCTAAATTCCGTGCTAGAGACAAAGAGGGTGAGGAACATGCTCTTACATCATCCCCAAATGCTAATGCTTACTGTAGGGCAACAGGTAAGGAGAATACACAGTAAGTACAGTAGAGCTGGGAGAGAATACGGTGTAGACTTGCCAAGGGGTGGACTATATTAAGAGTGTTTGGGAGAGGGAAACAGCAGGGGGATATGGTCACTGAGGGAACTGTTCCTGTTCAGGCAGGAACGAAGGTGAGATAATATATGCATATAGCAATGCTCAGGTTAGCCCAGGCTGAGGCTGCATACAGCTTCAGCCTCCCCATGCTCTGAGTCCTTCTATGACCACCTCCATTAACACACCCTTTCCCCAGATTTCTACTAAAGGTGCTAGCTTTTTGTTTGTAGTTAATATCTTCAGGAGCTTGCAATGCAGGTGAAGCAAACAGGCATAAACTAAGGGACTTCACACACCATTACAGGCCTGTCACTGCTCTTTACTTAGCAGAACAAAAATTACACACATTTAAGTGATTTCCATCTCTTTTGGTAAAGTGAACTAGTAAACACAGCAAGATGATCTAAAGGACTAAAATAAACATGGCAAATTTTGTGTTACTGTGATATCTGAAGGAAGGCAGGGTGCAATCTGAAATGCTTACACTCAGTATTAGTTTCTAAATTAGCAGATCTTGTAGAAAGCAATACACTGAGCACCGCTGCAGGAAGCTGAAGCAGAAGATTCTGTTCACTGAAAAGCTTATTAAAAAAAAAACAACAAAAAAGTATTAGGATGGATATGATGGAAAGAGTAGAAAAAGAAAAGAACACGGTAAAACTATTCTTCATCTAAACTGACAATGCCAACAAACTGTTCAGTTCTAGCATCTTTCTAGAGATAAAGAATTCTTTTTTTAAAAAAATTGTGCAGGCAAAGTAAATAAGATGATCCTGTTCTGTCTTCTAACAGTAAGAGGAAAACTGTATGGAAAGTGATTCTCTGATTATCATCTTGTATTGATAAATGAGGAGCCAGAACTGCTGCTTCTGAAACACATCACTTAGCAGCAGCATTTTCCCTCTACACAGGATGGAGACCCTGGTCTCTTCCAAGTTCACCCAGGTGTTGCAAACTCATTAGCAGTAGCTTGCTTCTGAATGTGGCTGTAGCTGCCAAACCTTCTCCCAACAAACTTTCAGAAAATCAACAAGAGGTAAGACTTGCACCAGTTAGCTGAAGACCAAAGAGGGAATCCCAGCAAATCTTGGTTTAGGAAGGAGCATATGGGGTGGGTAGTGAGGCAACTTTATCTTGAATTTAAAATCAAACTTTCTTCCTCTGCAACTGACAATGAGAGCCATCTCACATTTAGGATGAGACTATAACCCCATCAATATGCTACAGGCATCTAGACAGATTTAATGAAAAAAAAAATATTCTTAAAAGAAAAAAACGCCTACATTTCTCTCACAGCAGATTGCTTTTATAATAGTCCCAAGCTGTTCTGTAATGTCTCGTCCCTACCCATTGTCACAGACACAGAACTGCCATACAAAAAACACCTGCTCTGCCAATCTCTGTGCAATACTCAAAACATTCTTCCTACTGGGCATGACTTGCACTAACTTAAAAGCTTCTAGAAATAAAAGTGAAATGAGATTTGTCTTTAATTATGCAGTGCTGGTCTAAAAACCAACACAATGGATGTAAACAATATTCCTCTGACAAAGTCTACATGCTTGAGGGACAGAAAAGCATGTGCTTGGGAGAACAAGAACTTCTTATTCCTGTCTCTTTTCAGAATCATCTGAATTTTGAGGCAATTTAGAATGTTTATTCTTATGCCTTGATACCAAGATGAAATCCATAACTCACTACAGTGCATACTTACCAACCATAGTCAGTCTCAGAAGGGCTAGGATATACTTATTGTTCGCCAACCTCCAAAAAGGGCCAATTATCAAGAATATTGGAGAAAAGAAGGCAACAGCAAAAACTTCTAGACCCGTGAGTGCCAGCGTCTGAAGGGGGAAGTAATAGATCATTGGTGGCAGTGCATGATAAAGAGACCAAGAAATGTAGCCTAAAAAAAAGAAAAAAAAAACCCATTGCATATTTTCAACAGCACGGTTTCCTGGAGATTACTTAAAAATATACCATTTTATACTTCCAAACGCAGAATATCAAATGTATTTGAAAGTAGCTCAAGTAACAATAGCCACTTTCTGTGAAGAAATACTCGCTATTTCAAGTTAAATAAACACATTTTCCCAGGAAACAGAACAATGAGAAGAAAACAGCTCTTCCCCCACTCAGACAGCAGCTCCTACTTTGATCTTCAGTGACGGAGCGCTCAGTCTAGGAAAGGGTCAGCGTTCAGAGGGTAACAACGCTGGCTAAAATAAGTAGTCCACCCACAGCCTCAGGGCTCCCCGAGGACGGACCGGTGGCTAAACGAAATATTCTAGGACATCAGCGCGCCGCTCTCCCCCGAAGACACCTTACCGAGGCACACTAGCACTGCGCTACGATTTTCCACGCGTGTGCGTTGCAGGACAGGCACCGGGCACCCGGGCCCGCAGCCCCGCGGGTACCGGGCTGTGGTGACCGCCCTCGGCGCCGCGCCGTGCCCGGGGCAGCGCGGCACAGCTCCGCGCCCGCTCCGCACACCTGCACCAGGGCTCCGCTGACAGCACGCAGTAAGTCCTAGCCGGAGCCAAGAGACAAGGCCGGCCGGTGCCGTGAACCGCCTCCCGGACCGGACCGGACCGGACCGCCGCCGGCCCTCACAGCCCCGCGGCCCCTCACAGCCCCGCGGCCCCCCACAGCCCCGCGGCCCCTCACAGCCTCCCGCCCCCAGCCCCGCCGGCCGGCACCGCCGCCACCTACCCAGGAGGCTCTCCGAGAGAACGGCCCTCCACAGAGGGACCATCGCCTCGCTCGGCGGGGGCTTCTCCCCTCTCGCCCGGAGCCGAGTCCCGAGTGCCCGGCAGGGCGCGGCGCCGCCGCCCCTCCCGCTTCGCGGAGCCCGCCCGGCACGCGGCCGCGGGCGGGCCGGCGCTAGAGCGCCGCCTGGCGGAGCGCGCTGGGCTCCGCGCCGAGCGCCCGGGCCGGGCCGGGCCGTGAGGGGGCGGCAGCGGGGAGCCGCGTCCCCGGGACAGCGGCGGGGCGGCCCGGGGCCCTGGGGCCGCGCAGCCGCGAGGAGGGGCAGAGAGGAAACCTGCCAGAGAGGGGTCATGCGGGGGACAGCTCCGGGCCGCCGCCGTTCGACCCACCGGCCTTGGCCCGCGCGCCGTCGCTGACAGAAATGGCGGCTCCCTGAGGCTTCTGACTGCCGCGGGCCGAGCTTCCCGTTCGTTTTCGCGCTTTGGGCGGCGAGGGAGGGGAGCGACCCCCTGCCCGGGTGGCTGCGGAGCAGGCTGAGCCCTAGCGAAGCCCCGCGGACCCGGTGGCTGTGCGGTGGCGGAGGTGCTGGCGGTGGCACAGCCCACACCATGATGGCACTGCGGCTGAGAGAGGATGGCGCCGTGGGAGGTGACTCTGAAGAGATGTTCGGTTCAACCAGGCAGGAGTTTCTTCGCGGAGGTCAGCCTGTATGGCCAGGGTTTATTCTTCACGGCCCTGCACCAAGGAATGGTGAGTGGGTCTCGCCCCCTCACTGCTGCCTTACCAAAGGAGCGTTTGTCCACTGGATAGTCACACCAGCAAGTAAGGAAAAGAGACACAAAAGGTTGTCCTCCCACAAGCTGATGGGGAAAAGAGGAGCTGACCCGCTTTCTGGTTGTATATAAATAAATGGTTGATAAACTGTTATTACATGGGACTCGGAGGCACGCGTCCAGGTTAGTGCTGCGCTCATCTTAATGAAACGTGTGTTGTTTTATAGCAGAGTAAGGACTTCTGATAAGCAAACCTGTCTGCAAAAAGCACCAAAAGAAGTGTTTGGTTTGCTGAGGTTCACGGCTTGAGGCTTAAGCCACTATGTTTGTTAATTTTAGAAGAAACCCTGAGTTAAAGCAACCCAGCCACGATCACAGCTACCACGTTCTGGCAAAAGGATTATGTAAGCAAAATCTGAGTTTTAGAATTTCATTTTTGGCATGAAAGGTAAATTTGTAACTAAGAACTAAAAAGTCCTTTTGCTGTTGGAATACGTCATCTTAAGTTTTATTAACCTTCATACGGTACCCTGTGAAACTGCCAGCTCTATCTTCTCATTTCTGTTAAAGCTACGGTCCCATTCTAAATAAATCTTATGATGTGCATTTTCTTTCCCTTGCCTGTGAAACTCCAAATCCACAGGAGTAAACTGTAAACACTTGACACCTATATGACCTATTACTAGCAATAAATTCCTGTCAAAACATTTTTGAGGGCACACTACTAAACTAAAGTTTGTCCCAGTAGTCTCACAATCAAGTAATTAATTTACCCTGCAGTATAATGAGGTTTGGCTAGCTACAAAAACTTTGTTGAATTTTGGCTGTTATTTGAAAACTTACATATGTTTCAAATGTCCACAAAAGAATTGAAGCACATGGATGGAAAAGTCGACCTCTCTAGGGGAGGAAGAATGAGACTCATAGGTTTGATGACCTTCTTTCTCTTTTCTCTTCTCCAAGTTCCATGTCACTAAAGGCATCTTTCTTTTTCTTCATTTAAGAGAAGTCATACCAGAATAGTCACCAAGTTCACTTATCACTGGTTTAGGATTATGCAAGTGATGACACCACTTCATCTTGCTGTGGCGTGACGCAAATGGAACTTGTAAGATGAGATCCTTGGCCAGGGTAAACCCAGAACGTGGCTGCTTTTGTAGCTGCGTAGCAGGAGCGTGAGGCTCACAGGATGTATTCAGCCAATAAATATTTGAAACATTTTTGCAACACTTTTTGTAATTACAGTATCTAGCTTCACAGTTCAGAGGTGGAGTTCCAGTAAAACTAGACTGGAATCACGAATCTGATGTGCTTGTGTGGCTTCCATTAAACTCATAATGCAATGAAAATAATGCAATTCCTGATGAATTTAGCCATTGTATTCTGGGTACTCTCTCTGAGATTCTTAGTAACTGCTAAGTTTGGCTTCAAATATAACAGTTACATCCCAGTTCTCTCCATAGAGTTGACACACAGATAAGCATCAGAGCAAAAGAGGAGGGAGTTTTCAGGTGTAATGTGTTTTGAAATGAAAACAGACATGTCTTAAATACAAAAGTCAATGCTTACAAGGTGCTTCATTACACATATATGTGTAGGAATGCCTTTCACTGTATTTTTTTATTCTTGGGGGTGCCACAGGTGTAGCTGTTAAAAAATAAAGCAATAGCATTTGATCTATACAAGAATACAATTATGGAAAACCAGCAAAACCAAGATAGCATACTACAATAGGAGTTTCCACTCACAGAAGAAGGAGCGTCTTCATTTTAGAATAGTATTTAATATACCCTTAACCTAAGGCAGACATAAAAAATTATCTGAATTTAACAGAAAATAAATTGCAGCCCCACAATTAGTTTGGTATTGACAGGGGTAAACCTCTCTAAAGCTAGTGATTGTAAAAAACAATGCTTTATTTGGGTTCAAACTATAAAACAAGCATGTTTTGAAACCCAGAATAAACTCATGGAATTTAAAAGAACTGTCAGACATCTGGGAGAAGTTGTCCTTGCATATTGCCCAGTAGACATGTGCCTGAATGGGCATGATTAAGAAGCAGAAGGAAGTGCCAGAGAAGTAGAGGAAAAAAAATGTAAAAGTACAAACACAAATTAGGATTAAGAAAGCAACTCTGGAAAAAAGCTGGGATGGGTGAGTTTACAGTTTGGCATCTCCCACAGTCGCAGTGGAAATACAAAGACTTGCAGGTCATTAGATGCCTATTCTCTTTGCACAACAGTGTAAAGCTTCTTAATCATTACCTTTATACCTGTTATGCAAAACTCTACATGCATATTCATACACAACATTAATTTGGTTGCAATTTTCTCAAGGTTACAGTATGTTGGCTACAAAATACTGTTCATTTTGTTACACTTGGGCTGAAGTGTAACCTCATTTCTTGTAAATTAGCCCTAAAAGACAGGACTAATAAATATTGAGACTCGCTAAAGACCTTTTTCAATAAAATGTTCTGTGGGACATGGCATGAACGTTGCCCCAGAGTAATTCCAGTAATGTACTCTGTATAATAGGTCTTGATTCATTTCAATATGTATTAGAAATGGCAGGTAGAATCAAGTCTGATTACAGGATCTAAGCACCTATAACCCTGGTGAAGTCAGCTAGTGTTGCAGGTCTTTACTATAGAAAAGAAATTACGCGTATAGCTGTGCAGCCTAAGAGAAGAGAAGACTCTGTGGCCATTTTACTGGCTTCTTCACGCTGAAAGTGGAAATCCTAAACCTTGAACATCTGATAATTGTCAGCCATTCATTTCTACTAAAAGATAGGCCAGACCAAGTGTAAAATAGAAATAAGTACATTCAAGAATCAGCCAGGACATAGAAAACTATTATATGATTTGTTGTACATAGTGAGGACAGTTTAATGTTTTACTCAGAAGTATGTTGACTACTTCCTGCTGTGATTTTTGATGTGTTTTCATTCACCCTTAACTCCTACTCCCACTAGCATGACAACAATGCCCTACAGTGTAATTCTATGTGGTTTTCCATGCTCTAAATGTTTTTATTACTGATACATTTTTGTAACCGCACTATGCTTCCATTACTCCAGGTCTTTGTTTCTCAGGGAATTTTTAAGCATTTAACAGTCTTTGTGATTTTACAATGGACAAACAAACCATATTTATCATACTTGGTAATAGTTCCTCCTTCTCTCATGTGCTGTATGCATACATGGAGTGTTTCTGTTAAATACACACACTGGGAAGGCTTTGCCTTTGGTGAACGTGGTGAACCTCAGAATCCTGGCAACCCTGCAGCGTTTTCTAAAAGGTTCTTCAGACAAGCAGCCAGAGCCTGTAAACCTTCCCCGAGTTTGTGAAGTCTCTGGTCCTTGACCTCCTTCTACTCTGACAACAGAAAATTCCTCAGCCAAGCATTTGACTCCATATTGGTTGTTTTCTTTTTGGTATCTCTTGTTTCTTTCTTTGATGTGTAAGGTTGATTTCATTCTGGGAGGGGTAAGGATCTTTCTTTTGCTTTGTGTTTATTATTCTGAAGTGCTAACATTTATTGGTTTCTGTCTATCAACTTCTCTCCACTTTTATAGCTCTGAAGTACTTTCAGGTGAATCTTAAAGAGTGTTTGAGGAATGTACTCAGCTGTGATAACCAACTTTACCTTTAAAGCTAAAATTAAAAAGAAGTCTAACCTGATTTTTAAGAGGCACTTTGGCACAGGAAGGTGCAAGAATCCAAGCAACCACTATCCTTGGGCACACATATGCCCTATGAGGAAATTGTCATTCCAGTGCTCTTTCATTTTATGACCAGTTTAAGGGGAACCAGCTAGGAAATTAGTGGTTATTAGGGACTTGCCCCACATGGGATTTTCTTGTGTATTCTATTTTTCAGAATGGTGTGTAGCCAGTGTCTGTTAAATAGTTTTTATGTGTGATTTCAAGACTACTCCTTAGATCACAGGAGATACTAGTTACACTTTTAAGAGCTGTTTTAGGACATCACTCTTGCCAAACCTCCATGTGAAGAGCACATTTTGCAGCAGCAAAGCCCAATGGTCTGGTTTGGCTGGCAAGAGTGAGAGAATACTCTGGGCAAAGTGTAAAAGGAACTAGGCCTTAAGCCTTATTGTTTTAAGGCTATTCATATTAGACATATAACTAATGAATAGAAATTGGTTTAGATATGATTAGTAGAATGCAGGTGCTTATAAAACAATATCTATGAGCTGCTTAATTGTGCTATGAGACTCCCTCTTCATGGCTGGCTTAAAATCCAGTCAAGCGAATCAACAGAGGAAGGATCATACATCTTAGACCTAAGACATGGGAGTAAGTGATTAACTTTAGAACAAGATAAATTAATGTATTAACCTGAGTAGGTTTTTTAGAAATTCATAGGTACCTTTGAAGTGTAAGAAGATAAGTGATGATGGTGACCGGAGACCTTCTGCCTATGACCACCAATCTCAGAAGAACCAAGACATGAGAATGGAGAATGGATGAGATAAGATGATGAATGATAACGATATGAGAACAGAAAATCAGCTGGAAAATGACAGAGACTTTGGATTGGGACAATGGGTGGCAAAAGGGTATATAAGGTTTGGAAACTTTTGGAAGTGTGCCATTCGCTGCGGTGGTGGCCCAACTCTGAGTTGTTAATAAAGCAAACCTAGAGAAACCCACATCTGAAAATTCTTTAACAGAATTGGCGACCCAGATGGGACTCTAGGACAGAAGAGAGAAAGAGAGCAACTGGATATTTCTCTGGACAAACCCATTACCAATACTCAATTGCCAGCTAATCAGGTGAGTTCACCTAAGAGACTTGGGCACGGGTAGTTCCAGACAAAAGTTATCCTGGGAAACTCTTGTGTTTAAACTTGCAAAAATTAGTTAAGAAAAATGGGGTTAGCACCCAGCGTTGAAAGGGGATGCCCCTTGCTGAGGTTTTGGAAAATTGGAAAAAGATACCCTTGGCACAGACATTGCAAAAAAAAAAATTGATAATACTGTGCCAAGAGGAATGGCCATTCCTGATGAGAAATAGAGGGGGAGGGCCAATGGATGAGTGGCCTCCTAAGGGAACATTTAAATCCCATAAGCAAAATTTTGGAGAATGAATTTGGAAGACTCTGGAAGTCAAGATATTGATTATTGGTATATTTGGTATAATTGGGCACAACAAAGGAGAAAAACTCCCTTGTTGAAAATGAGGAAAAGTTTACTTCCCTCGGCCCCTGAGGCTGAGGAAACTGAGCTTTTCTCAAAAGGTGCTGGCATGTATCCAATGCGTTTGGATTACATCCCAAACCCGAGAGCAGGACCGGGTGCACCTGCTGAAGTTTCTCCAGTAACTGCAATAATGAGGCATGAACCTTGGAAGCAAGGTGATTTAGTAGCCTGGCAATCAAAGCTCTTTGGAAGAGCTGAAGAGAAACAAAAACAGGAAGAGGAGAGATTAAAATGAGAATGGAAAGAGAAAGAGAGAGAAATTGGATTGTTAGCTGCAGCAATTACTCAGAATTTTAACCCACGAATGAGAGGTCGGGGATTCACTCGGGGAAGATTTAGGGGAAGAGGGGCACAAGGTAGAACCCTTCCTGTTTCTCAATACGCTAACTCTTTAGAGTGTTTTTATTGTGGAAATTTAGGACATATACAAAGAGAGTGCCCACTGAGACCTGTGGCAACCCGAGGAGGATTCCTACCTGACAGACCACCACAACCTCATTTGCAGTAAAGAATGGTATTCCTCTTCTCTGGGAACTAAAAAAGGAACAATGGGAGCTGTCAGAATCAAGGTAGATGAGCACGGTCAGATTTCTGCAAAGGTAAACGGTATCTTGTTACTTTCCTAGTACATATGGGAGCGACATTGTCTTTGTTAAATTTTGAAGTCCCCCAGATGTCAAATGAAACTGTGATGGTACAGGGGGTGGTAGGGGAAGAGATAAAATATTTGTCTACTCCTCTGCCAGTAGTTTTGAATGGAAAATTAGTTTGGGGAAGATTTGTAATTTCTCCAAACTCTCCCGTTTCCCTGCTGGGACAAGACCTTTTGCAGGAATTTGGTACATTTATCTCTTTGGCACCTACAGGAATCCAATTAATTATAATGGGTTCTGAAGTCATTGAATTTAAAGAACAAAAACATAGTGATTCAAAAATACCACCTGAATTAGCTGGAGTTCCCAGAGAACTTTGGAGTACATCAGGAGATGAAGTAGGATTATTGAAATCTGCTGAACCAGTTGTGATAAAAACAAAAGGAGGGACTCCTCCTTCAATTTGGCAATATCCGATTATAAATGAAGCCATTCCCAGCATTGAAAAACAAATTGTGCATTTTTTGGAAAAGGGGATTTTGAGAGAGTGTCGTAGTCCCTATAATACCCCAATTTTGCCAGTAAGTAAACATAAGATAGGTAAGGATGGAGATCCTGAATATAGATTTGTTCAAGATTTACGAGTAGTAAATGAGCATGTAATTGCCCCACACTCTGTGGCACCAGACCCTAGTTTGCTTTTAACCCAGATTCCAGTATGGGCACAGTATTTTACAGTGCCTAATCTTACTGGAGCTTTCTTTAGTATTCCAATTGCTGAAGAAAGCCAACCAATTTTTGCTTTCATTTGGCAAGGGAAGCAACTTACTTGGACTAGGTTACCACAAGGCTTTACTAGTTCACCAACAATTTTTTCCCAGATTCTGAAAAATGATTTACAAGACTTAGCTTTTCCAAGAAAATCTGTCCTGGTGCAATATGTTGATGATTTGTTATTGGCAAGTAAAACTGAGAATGATTGTATTCGAGATACTGAATATCTGTGTATTCAACTTGTTAAAAAAGGACACCATGCATCTCCATCTAAATTGCAGTTTTGCAAACAACAAGTAAAATATTTAGGATTTATATTAAAGCCCGGAGTACGAGAAGCGGACCCTGAAAGAGTCCAAGCAATTCAAGAAATACCGAGACCAGTGACAAAAAAACAGTTGAGAGGATTCTTGGGACAGGTAGGATTTTGCCGTCCTTGGATCCCAGGATTCAGTGAAATAGCTAAACCTTTGCATGAAGCAACTTGAAATAAGGAAATAGAACCAATTGCTTGGGGCATTGAAAGGGAGAAAGCCTTTTGTACTTTAAAGGCTGCACTCTTATCTGCCCCGGTGTTAGGGCTTCCTGATTATTCAAAACCTTTTAGATTATATTGTGATGAAGCAAAAGGGGTTGCAAAGGGAGTGTTAGTACAAGCTTTAGGACCACATGAGAGACCTGTTGCTTATTTTTCTTCTACATTAGATCCAGTGACTAAAGGAACTCCCTTTTGTATTAGAGCAATAGCAGCTGCAGCTGAAATGGTTGAGAAAACCAGAACAATTGTTTTAGGTCATCCACTAACTGTTTGTGTACCTCACGAGGTAGAAATTTTGTTCAAGCAATATGCGGAGAAAGCTTTGTCTCCGCAACAAGCACATAGATATGAAATAATTCTTTTATTGGCTGATAATTTGAAATTGGAGAGGTGCAACACTCTAAACCCTGCAACTTTAATGCCTTTACCTTCTGATGAAGAAAAAGAAAACCATAATTGTGCTAATCTCGTAAAAGAAACCAGCAAGCTGCGAGATGACCTGAGAGATCAACCTTTAGATAACCCCGATTTGAACCTCTTCACGGATGGCTCATCTTACTATGAAGAAGGCCGAAGATGTACTGGTTTCGCTGTCACCACAGAAACACAGGTACTGCTGGCAGGATCTTTGCCTGCACTTTTGGGTACACAAGGGGCAGAAATAGTTGCTCTTACTGAAGCTGCAAAGTATGCAATTGGAGTCAGAGTTAACATTTATACAGACTCTAAATATGCCTTTGGTGTATGCCATGCTACGGGGACTTTATGGAAGGAAAGGGGTTTTCTGACTTCGGCGGGAAAGACTGTTGCTTATGGACAACAGATCAAAGACCTTTTAGAAGCAATCCAATTGCCCTCTGAGATATTTGTGATTTATATAAAGGCAGACACACAGAGACAAGACATGATCGCAAAAGGGAATTTTCTAGCCGACCAAGCCACTAGAGCAGCAGCACGACAGGTCGTGTCCGTTATGTCTCTGTCACAACATGAAATAACATTGGAGCTCCCAGACATGAATAAGCTGTATGAAGACCTCCCAGAGGAAGAAGAACAGCAATGGACTCGGTTGGGAGCCCAGCGATGAGAAGAGCAGTGGATTCTGAACAACAAACCTCTCCTTCCAAAAAGGTATTTATTGCCGATAACGCGGTGGCATCATGAAAGGACCCATGGGGGACCAGAGAGCCTAGTGCTCCAAATTCAGAGACTTTGGGCAGCCCTGGGAATTTACACAGCAGCGAAAAGAATTTGTGAAGGATGTAAGCTTTGCAGACAATATGTTTCAGTGCGAGTTAAACCTCCTGGTGTGAAAAGACCACCAGCCACCTTTCCTTTTCAAAAACTCCAAATTGATTATGCAGATATGCCAAAAAC
Source organism: Buteo buteo (assembly GCF_964188355.1). Taxonomy (NCBI): domain Eukaryota; kingdom Metazoa; phylum Chordata; class Aves; order Accipitriformes; family Accipitridae; genus Buteo; species Buteo buteo. The sequence goes on along the minus strand of NC_134171.1, from coordinate 29,795,194 downwards.
AATGGGGTACTCTTACATGTTAGTGATTGTTGACCAGTTATCAGGATGGGTGGAGGCTTTCCCAACCAGGAAAAATGACTCAAAGTCAGTAGTAAAAGTCTTATTGAAAGAGATCATTCCAAGGTATGGGGTTCCTGAAGTAATTGATTCAGATCGAGGGAGTCATTTTACAGCTGCTATTCTGATAAAGATTTATAATTCTTTAGGAATTTTTAATAAACATCATATTCCACATCACCCTGAATCATCTGGACAGGTAGAACGAATGAATAGAACATTAAAGGAAAAGTTAGTGAAAGTATGTAAACAAACTGGTTTGAAATGGCCTGAGGCTCTAAATTTGGTTTTGTGGGATATTAGAAATACTCCGAGGCAACCAATTGGAGTTTGTCCAGCTGGGATCCTTTTTGGGAGAATACTTGCTGTTCCAGGTACATATGTGCCAGCAAAAACTAGCCTTCTGGATGGAGATGAACAGGTTACACAATACCTTTTGTATTTACAAAATTCTTTCTTTCAAATGCGTAACCATGCTTATTGGTATCAGGGAATAAGCCCTGAAATTCAAGTTCATGATATACAACCAGGGGACAAAGTTTATATAAAGAATTTCAAAAGAAAGAACAGATTTGAACCAAAATGGGAAGGACCTTATACTGTCTTATGAACTTCTTTTTATGCCATTAAGGTATCGGGGAAAGAAAATTGGATTCATCACTCACATGCCCGCAAAGAATCTGAAGTGTAATGAACAATTGTAAAGTATTACTCCTTTTTGTACTTGTTTGTATTTTACCTTGGAGTGACACCTTGTGGACAAAATTTGCATTGCGCTATCGAGATGCCCGTACCAATAGAACTGTTTATTATATATAGTGATTGTTCTTCTCAACTTTTGGGCCAAATTACAGGCTTACAGGGAAAGCCTGGACAGGTCATTTTTTCAGGTAGTTATCCGAAGACCGCACAGAGAGGCCCTATTTATCCGCTGTTCAATTCTCCTGAATTCTGTGCCAATGTTAGAAGTAAATTTGGCAATTCGTGGGATACTTGACCCAGCAACTATGGCTTTCTTAAAAGGTGGTGGGGATATGGCATTCCAAGAACTTATCCTGTATATCATATTCACCTTCAGGAACCAACATTGGGAATTGGGACATGGTGCTTTGACCATCAAATGTGGAAAATTTATGATAATAGAGACTGGTGCTGTCATCGATTCTATTTATCAAGCAATCAATTTACTTTTAAATTCAGGATTGTAATAATCAAATGGAGACTTGATTTTAGGGGGAATTTCTGGTACCATCATATGGGTTATCCCCATTCATATCATAACATGTCATCTCTGAATGTGTCAAAAAAGTTTGTGCAGAAACCTAGGGATGTTCACCAAGTAGAAAATGCCTGGACCAATAATACACATGTGTCACTGATGAAATCTTTTACTGATAATCTAAATATAAGTAAATGTTGGATTTGTGTTGCTCTACCAAAAACAGTGAATCAAGGATTTCAATTAGTAGGAATTCCGATTCCTAGAAGTGCAGATTGGAAAAAGTACTGGTTTAACACTACTTTCCCTGAATCTTATGAAGAACAAATTTGGGAAATTAAAGTATCAAATTCAGGAGACTGTTCACAAGTCCACTGTGTACAGAGATGTTATGCCCCAAGTGTTGATAACCAAAGCTTATGCAAAAATCACTCATTTGTGGGAAATTGGACCCAATACCAAAACGTGACTTCTATTACCTCAGGGTTACATTTAAGTTGGTGAGCACCTGAGGACTCGGGTATTTTTTGGTTATGTGGAAACAAAACTTACAAAGCTCTGACTCCAATTTGGGGAGGAATTTGTACCCTAGGAGTTATGTCTACAGATTTAGAAATTCATCCGAAAACTGTCTCAAGTGCAACATGGCATAGAACCTTTTTAACTCGAATTTGAAGAACACTAAATCCCTTGATTGAAAGGTCAACAGGGTTTAATTCATTTGTTAGATGGCTGATTCCAGCTCTGGGAGTGAGTGAATTAGAGAAAGCAGTCTTAAATGTCTCTGGGGAAATTGAAAAAAATAGCAAATTCAACTGCACATGGACTTTCTGCTCTCCAGAAAGAGGTAACTGAACTTTCAAAAATGACTATCCAAAAGCGAATGGCCTTAAACATGATTCTGGCTTCACAAGGTGGAGTTTGTACTGTCTTAAATACCAGCTGCTGTATGTATACTGATCGATCAGGAGAATTAATGACAGATGTCCAAAAAATTTGGGAGGTTAGTGCCACGATGCAACAAATTCAAAGAGATGATACATCCTGGGGATTTTCTGACACCTTTTCTTGGTTAACATCTTGGTTTCCAAATTTGGCCACTTGGGTGAAAAAGTTAATTTAATAGTACTCGTTGTTATAATCATAGTAGTATGTGTGATTGTGTTGTTTCAATGCTGTATAAGTTGTAGCTCTAAGATAATACAGAAGATAGAAAAGAAAATGTGGAGTTACCGATAGGATTGCAGGAGTGCGATGAAAAACAAAAGGAGGGAATTGTAAAAGGAACTAGGCCTTAAGCCTTATTGTTTTAAGGCTATTCATATTAGACATATAACTAATGAATTGGTTTAGATATGATTAGTAGAATGCAGGTGCTTATAAAACAATATCTATGAGCTGCTTAATTGTGCTATGAGACTCCCTCTTCATGGCTGGCTTAAAATCCAGTAAAGCTGAATCAACAGAGGAAGGATCATACATCTTAGACCTAAGACATGGGAGTAAGTGATTAACTTTAGAACAAGATAAATTAATGTATTAACCTGAGTAGGTTTTTTAGAAATTCATAGGTACCTTTGAAGTGTAAGAAGATAAGTGATGATGGTGACCAGACACCTTCTGCCTATGACCACCAATCTCAGAAGAACCAAGACATGAGAATGGAGAATGGATGAGATAAGATGATGAATGATAACGATATGAGAACAGAAAATCAGCTGGAAAATGACAGAGACTTTGGATTGGGACAATGGGTGGCAAAAGGGTATATAAGGTTTGGAAACTTTTGGAAGTGTGCCATTCGCTGCGGTGGTGGCCCAACTCTGAGTTGTTAATAAAGCAAACCTAGAGAAACCCACATCTGAAAATTCTTTAACACAAAGGGGCTTCAAGCAGCCAAGACTTCTGGAAGTTGAAAGCCTTTCTGGACTTAAGAAAATTAACTATGGCTTATGTTTATTATGAAATATAGACACCAAGGTCATGCAAGAGGAGGAAGTATAATGGTGATCTCACAAGTTACTTGTTACATGATAAGCACTGAAGTGCCACATCACCATTTGGGATACCCTTCTAAAAACTACTACATCTCACTGTAAAAAAAAACCAAAACAAAACGAAAACTGAGAGTTTTCATTAAAGATAAAATGCAAACTAGAACTCAGGTTTACGTGTTTTGTTTTAGAAAGCTTATTGTTAAAGAAAGTCATTGCATTTCTCATTTCAGATAAAGTGGACAATTTTTTTCAATATTCCTAGGGGAACAACATCACCCCGCCCCGAACTGCCATTTTCAGCATAACTTTTTCTTGAACGGTTATTTTTGATTGATGAAAGTATTTGTTTAATTTACTTCTTGTTAATATTGATACTGAAATGCATTGATTTACTTACATAAGCATCATGGTATTAAAATCAAAGTAGATAAGCGGCGCTTTTCATTGCAAAATGGTCAAAATGGAGTTTGTCGCTTCGTTTTTAAAGAACAAGTTTTCATTAAGTTTCCACAAAGCATCTGCGGTTCGTAGGACACCACCCCACCCCCCCAGCACCCTATGCCGTACACTGGCAGGCGACTGTTAACTTCGTTAACAAACACCGTCGCTAGAAGAGCGTTCCGAATTTCTGTGGGGAAATAGGAGAACTCGGAAGGAATCTTACTAGCCTGCCGCTCACTGCTGTTCCCCCGGCGCAGCCCCTGGGGAGGCCTGCGCTGCTAGTGGAGTAACAGATACCGGTGGGAGGCAGCAGCCGGGGGCTGAGGGGAGCTCGCCGGGGCGCCGCGGGGGACCCGGGCTGGCCGCCCCGCCCGTCCCTGCCGCCGGCGGCCAGGAGATGGCGGTGGAGCCCGGCGGCAGCGGTCGGCGGGCCGGCACCCTGCCCCAGCGGCGGCTCAGCCCCCGAAGGCCGAGACGGGCGTGGGACGGAGCCGGTGCCCGCCCGGCCGTGGCCGCTCTGCCGCCGCCGGGCCCCCGCTCCTCACGGGCGTCCGGGGCCAGGCGGTGCGGGCCCCGCCGCCGCTGGGCCGGGCCGCCCCCCTCCGCTTCCTCCGCCGGGGTGGGGGCTGAGCGCTGCCCGGGGTCGCGGCCCGCCGCCAGCCACCTTCCGCGCCGCGGCCCGGGCGAGCGTCAGTCCCCTGCTTTCCGTCCCGGAGGGGGTGAGCTCCGCCGTTCCGGATTTCTCCGGCGTCACGGCGGGAGGAAGGCCGGGGCCGGCCTGGCTCTCGGCGGCCGGCCCGGGGCAGGGGGCAGGCGGCGGCTCCTAAGGGGAGTCTCCCGGCAGCGGCCGACACCTGGCCCTCTCCCCGTCCCCACAGGCCTTCGCCCGGCCACGGGGCCGTGGCGCGGAGGCGGGCTGGGCTGGGCTGGGCGTAACAGGCCCGGTGGCCTGGTCGGAGGGGAAGGCCACGCTCGGCTGGAGCGGACGCCTGCCCAGGGCCTGGTGGCAACCACTCTCCCCTTCCACGAAACCCAGACCTCCCGGCATTCTGCACGTAAACCCAGACCTCCCGGCATTCCGCACGTCCCCGGCCACATCCTCGGCCCAAGCAGCAAGTACAAAGTGATACCCTGTTCTCGCTGGGCACGCTGTGCCCTGGGTGAGTGACGGTCAGCAGGCGTCCGAGCAGGTGCTGCGGGGGCACGGCTGGGCAAGCGAGAGGCATTCACCCGCTTCGGGGTGTCCGCCCAGTTGTTGGTAGGGAGCTTTTCGTCGAAGGCCTGGTGCAGCTGTTGACTCTCCTTCGAATTAAGAGCCTGGATTTAAAATAAAGAGCCGGTTCAGAAGGTACACGTGAAACATAGTCTTCCCCTCTTCCTCACAATGGACACTCAGTCCTCGAAGGGCTTCTCTGAAGTCCCGTCGTTGTATGTCAGCGGCACCTGCCCTGGGCAAGTGTGCAGTATCTCCGCTATAGATCACAGTCAACTGCATATACCAGTTAACACAGGCAATTTTGGCTCCTGCTTTCTCCCCCAAGTAATCTTAGAAATTACCTGATCGCCATTCCTATTTGGAAGGAGGCTTCTTATTGAAAACAGAGCATATGAAGTTGGCAAGTCTCACATCCAAAAAACTTCGCTATCTTCTTGCATACTGCTTCTTTATCAGCCAGTTAGAAGAATCAAAACCGTGAGATCTTTCATGAGTCTTACATTAGTCTTTTCTTCTGTCAATAAGCAAATGATCCACAACACTTCTTGTAGAATAGGAAGAAGTTTTTTGAATATTTGATCCTTGCAAACCACATTGATTTAATCATGTATTTGAGTTAAACAGAAGAAAAACATCATCGGGGAATTCGTCCCAAGGCAGCTAAGATAATATACAGTTTAACAATTACATAATTAGGTTGAGAAAACAGCAATAAGTGTTACAATAAAAATATGCAGGAAAGTTACATTTCTTCAATAGGTCAATGCAAATAAAGTTATTTTGGGGGGATGACAGTTGTCTTTCCAAGGCACAATGCCGCAGAATACTGGGAACACTTTTACATTCCTCAGATAGGAGGCAGCATGTGTGCTAAGTACTAATATTAATAATTCAATTAAATAATATTTTGATGACCTTGACTCCCTTTGCTTCGTTCTTGCCAGTATAGCTTTTAGTTTTCATCCCAGGGGGGAGAGGTACCAGGAAGCTGCTTAAAGGGCTACATATTTTAGGGATTCTTTGTTATGTTGAAACAGAAGTATAGCTGAGTAACTTACAATTCTGGAGAAATGTATGCTGAAGACAATACAGGATGTTAATGGCAGGCTGCAAATTTTTATAACCTAATTTGTACTCCTTAAATTTTTTTCATTTCATTTATTTTCTCTAGTGACTCAGCTTTTTTATCCTCCTGAAAAAGATGAGCACTTAAAATCTGTTGCAGCAGTTAGAAACCATATCAGTCAGTAGTACTTTCCAGTGATGCTTTTCATGCAACCATCTGCACAGATAGGCTTCATGAGCAGATAAGAATAAGAAAGCAGATAAGTATAAGAAAATTTTGTGTCTTCGATTGACGTAAACCTCTTTAAAGTTTTATGCATTTTTCTCATTTTTATCTCCTTTTTTGCATTAAGTGACGAGAGACTGAGGGAAAATTAAATTGCTCTTAGTCAGGGTGAGGCAGACAGTGAAGAGCTGTGGGCTTTGCCAACATTATGTGGATTTTCAAACTTAAATTTTTTCAAAGACACAGTGGTCATTGTCATTTTTGAGAGTGGCTGAGAATAAAGTGCAGATTGGTGTGAATGCAATGCTTAATTGAGTCTTTTTACCAAGGGGAGAGAAGGTCGTGTTGCTTCTGCTCCATTACTTATAAAAGCATTGCTGTCTGAATATCCAGTGTGCGTGAAGCAGACGTTGCTTGAACTTTATAGCCGTGTAACTGACCCCAAAATAAGTGCAGGAAGTGGTTTATAGAGTGATATTATGAATGCCAAAAAACATTCAGGTTATTAAATTCTTGCATATGTTTCCTGTTTAACTCTGTCCTTCGCAGTCACCTTAGCCTTGCTCAGTGCCATCATTCTTGGAAGGTACTTTTTGAAAAGCAGCGGTGTCCTGGTGCCCTGTATGTTGATAAATAAAGTGCCAGACCATGCAGCAAAGAGCTAGGTAAAAATCACAGTTTAGATGTTTGAATTACTCCAGAAATAAACAGGATTCCTTCTTGCTTTTCCCTAGCAGCACAGTTCTTAGGCATGGAAGACTGCAATTCTAAAACTCTTTGGTATCTATTTATTCTTCCACTTTTTTTTTTTGAAAGCATGTTTGTAACTGAATTGTGTTTGTTGGAAACAAACATCTGGTTTGTTGGAAACCAGATGTGGTTTGTGATAGGCTTGTATTGTGGGTCCTGTGGAATCAAAACTTCAGATGACGCCAGTGAGGATAGAGACAGTACAGTGATTCTGGACAGCGCACTAAAGAAGCTGAATTTTTGACCTGCAATACAATAAAAATTAGAAAGGTTTTGGATGAGCTGCTCATGGTTGTTCGCATTTCTTTACGATTGAGAGTGCTGTGCTGGGTCATGATCCAGCATGTGATTGTACTTACCAACTTCGCTCTTTGAATTAGGCTACACACAACTCTATTGCTAGTAAGTGATACACTGTGCTGTAAGCTGTATATAAACAGGTCAGTGGGTGCTCTCTGCTGTAAAAAAGCATACTCCTTTCAACTTGGTCATTACTATTTCTAGGTGAACACTGAACTTACAGTAACAATATGACAGTTTGGGTTTTTACCTTTGTACCTAGCAGAAAGAGAGGTAGCCAAGTGTAAAACACATAATTACCGCTGACCAAGATCAGCAGCAGGGTACAAGGAAAGAGACAAGTTCTTCCGAAACAACCCAACAGGCAAGTTGGACATCTCCACTAAAGCACACTGATGGGTAAATTGGGCTTCCTCCCTTTTATTTTGATGCTATTGCTAGTGAATAACTGGGATTTTGCATTGGTTGCTCACTGAAGAGAGAAACAGATGTCTGTTAGCTTAAGCGTATAAATGAAGAGAAGAAAGGGCTATGTGTTATTCTTCCTGATTCACTAGACTCAGAGGGCTAGTAGCTTTTGAGTGTTAAGATAGTGGGCTCTGATTTATGCTACGCTAGTTAAACTAGTTATGAACTAGTGTCTGAGTACTAGTCCAGTATAACCTGTCCCCATCAAGTTGTGCATGCGTGTATGTATTCAGAAGGGGAGAAGGGAACAGTACCGCACAAAAACCTGCCCTCCAGCTGTACAGAAGATGAGCGTTCCCCTCTGCTGGGGAAATCAAGGAATTTAAATGGGGTATGACCTTGTTGCTAACCAGTCACTGCCAGAGAGCAGCCAAAGTGGGCTGATCTGCAAGTAAAGGTGACCTGGGAGCCACGAGTGACAGCAAGCTGGGCAGGGGTTGTGACCTCAGGGACAAGGAGCACAGTCCCACAGTACCGAAAAAAGAGGAGCAGAGCAGATCCGGTGACGTTAACCAGGGTCAGCTAACAGCCAGTCAGTGATTGCCAGGCAAGTCCATAGGAACAAGGCAAGCCAGGAGGTCAAGTTAGCAAGGCAAGGTAGGGATCTCCATGGTAAAAGGCCAGGTACAGGCGTACCTGCAACAGAGTTAAGGTGAGGGCCTGAGCTTAAAGGCAGCTCCTGAGCCGAGAGGCAGAGGCCCTGGGCAAAGCTTCTTGCAGCTCTTTCTCCCAGATTCGGTGTTTTCACAGCAGTCTAATTCGGTGTTACACAACTGTGCCCTATGAGAGCTGACTTTGCGCCCAAGCAATTAAACCCCTGGCAGGGTGTGTACAGGGGCAGAAAGGTTGCAAAGCCTGTTGGCGCACTTAGGGCCCTGACACTCATTTCCTTATCTTTTACTCAGCCTGTTTGGATTTTATTGTATTTGCTGTGACCTTGCTGTGAAACCAGTTTGGACTGGTCCTCTAGGGTCTGAAGTGGAGTCAGTTCTGTACTGTTTACCCAAGCAGCACCACCACCATTAACTGTAGTGGGAGCAGTGCTTGAAGAAGGACTGAGATATTAATTAGCTAAAATGTGAAATGTGTGGCTGCGGCCAATAAATGCATTTCATTATTATGGTTACAAAATCATGGATCAGTCGGGCATAAAATGAGGTAGAATCCTGTAACAGACTAATGTGCTCTTTTTCCCAAGGCACTGCTTGTTCTGTGAAGTCTGGTTTTGCTTGCAAGAATAAGTATGTTTGTAGATGTTGTGTTTTTACAGAAAAATGTTAAAATTTCAATTAATTTTAACTTAATGATGACTCCTTCTTTCCCCCAGCTTTTATATGCTGAGCATGACGCCATACGGTCTGGAACATCCCTTTGGTCAGTTGGGGTCAGCTGTCCTGGCTGTGTCCCCTCCCAGCTTCTTGTGCCCCCCCAGCCTACGTGTTGGTGGGGTGAGAAACAGAAAAGGCCTTGGCTCTGTGTAAGCACTGCTCAGTAATAACTAAAATATCCCTGAATTATCAACACTGGTTTGGTCACAAATTGGAAACGTAGCACCATACCAGCTACTATGGAGAAAATGAACTCTTTCCCAGCCAAAACCAGTATACCCACATATTTCACATGTCCAATAATGATACTACAAGTGCTAACACTGATAATCAAGTCATATCTTAATGAAAGAAAAATAATCTACTTACATCTATATGTCAATACCCTGGATAGTAGAATGCAAGAGAGATACTGTCACTTTTTTCTCACAATCAAAATGGAAAAAAAAAAGAGCTACCATTAGCCTAAAAGAAGCCTGTTGGCAAGCTGATTATTATGAGGGTGAAGCCAGTATGGTTGAGTTCAGTTAATGCCATGAATGTACTTAAGCTGCTCAGAGAATAAGTTAGGCTAGTTAGGGGAATCTGACAGAGTTTATGTTGACCCTCTTCTGAATACTTGCAAAATCTGCTCTTACTGAACTTAAATTGACTTCTGTACAGGGCAGAACTTCACTTTTAGAAACTACCACTCTGCCTTTATTTCCTGTCATTTCTTTCCCAGAACGATGATGTAGTTCATGAGAATGAAATGGCTAACAGAAATAAAGCAATATATTTCTGGGGTAAGCAACAGCTGAGCTATTTTAGGAAAGTACAGACCAACAGGATGAGTGGTTTTAACTTAAAACCTATGTAGTTCTTTCTGTTTCTGTATTGGCATATCAAGTATTTCATCACACTGCTAACAACAGAACAAGGAATTTTGCTTGTTTGATTGGTTTTTGCATTGTATTTTATTTGTTTTTAAAATAATTTGTCTTCTTTAATTGATTTATTTTTTTCTTCCTGTGAGATTAAATTCAATAAGCTAACCCAAGTTTATCTTTTCAGCCAATGTTCTATTGTCCCATCTGTCACATTCACAGTGCTGAAGAAATTGCAAAGATCCATGAAGAATGCAAAAAGGAAAGTTTCTGGTACAGATGTGAGTAATCCAAACTTGTTCTTATCACGGTGAGAACGACTTCTTGATGTACTTACACAAAACTGGCTGCAAAATGCCATGCCATTTATTGTAATACATTGGGTTTTGTTGGAGTATTATTGTGGGTTAACTCTTGTCGTCTTGAGTGATGTGTTATTATAGGGTTAATTGATTTATTTGTGTAATCATTGCAGGTAAAGGTGGTTGAAGTAAGCTCTTGTTTAATATGAACTTACTTTAGCAACCATAGAGCTGGTTCTATTCTTGAAGTCCATTATTAAAACAACCTTAGGAATGTTTTACTTTATTACATAGTTATTCTTGCCTTTGAATGAAAGGCAGGCATGGCTATATGTCTTGGGTTTGTGAAATTCTTTAGGTGTTAGGACATCTAAAACATCAGTTACTCAGTGCTTTACTGCCTTTTAAGTCCACCATGTCAGTTTGTATCTAAATTACACATTTTCTGAAAGTAGAAGATTGAAAAGGGTTTCAGCATTTAATCAGTGCTGCTGTCATTACTAGTGTTGCAGTACTGAGAGGAGATACTTAGATTATGGAAGCTATTATTTAATAAATATATATTATGAATTAGCTCCAGGTGCTACAGCATGCTTGATGTCTGGCACTGTGTGAACACATCCTTGCTTTGAAGAGATAGTAATCTGAATGAGCAGATGTAATAGGTGATTAAGACAGTATGCAAAGTTAATGTTTAGAAGATGAGTAATGTGTTTAACATTATAAACATATAAAACATTTAATGTATAAAACATTTAACATATAAAAGAGTAATGTATTTAACAAATAGGTAACAAATTTTGGCTCATACCAGATTCTTTCCTCCTCTTTATTTTTACAGCTCTTCCTTTGTCTCTTGGGAGCATGCTTGTAACCCAGGGGCTAGCCTCAAAAGGTAAACATAAAAAATATGTGATGGTCCTCAGTTATGAAGTTGAGACTCTGGAATTACTACTGAAATGCAAGTTTCCCTAAACCCTGCTGTTTTTCAAGATGAATATTCCTCTCACTCATCACCATCATTGTTATAGTGATTCAATCATTATGTATGCATTGCCACAGTCATTCTTTTGTAAGACTGTGAACTGAAAAGAGAATTCGCTAGTTCAAAGACCGGTGGCTAGATTCTGTCACCATGATCACATGTATAGAGTCTTCACTGGGGTTGCTTGTAGGGCAGAGCATAGTACAACCTGAGCAGGGGCATTAGAATTAGGTACTGTAGCTGTAAGTGTTGGTTTATTTGAAAAATGCTGGCAATGTTTTTACAGTGACCATATATCAATATGAATACAGCTGTGGTGCAAAGGGACAAGGAATACTGCCAAAGTGAGGAGACAGAGGGTTTTGTTATAGAGATTGCTTGCAATCTGCATGCTAAAACAAAAGGGAATTGTATTCCATTTCTGTTGTGGATGAGCCTGGTTCTACACATTGCACCTTGAGTTTCCCTCTGGGGGTCTTGACTAATAATAAGGTTGAGGTTACCATTTTGGGTAAAGAGTGAAGGGCATCTACCCTGAAGACCACTAAGCTGGGTGTATCCCACAGGAGCAAATAAGACAATCCTTCAGCCTGCATCAGTAACTGGTCAGAAAAGAATCCAGGGGCTCTAAGACATGGTTGGTGGGAGACAGCAAATGGAGGAGGTGGAAATGGCTCAGCCTTTTGTCACTGTGTGTGACTGCAAGTCCCTTGTTTTGTTCCAGCCACTATTACCATGTTTCCTCCTCATCACATTCATTTTCTTTTTTACTAAGATGATCAGGAGGACTAGAGTAGAAAACCTAAAAGCGGTGCTGTACCACAAGAGGCTGATGTGGGTTCCCTACTGCTTCCTTGACCTATGAGCTTTGTAGGCAGACAGGGAGGGAAGGAGCAAGGGAGAGTGTGTGCAGGAAAGCGAAGGATTATGCATTTGAAAAAGGGTGAGTAGTGGCAGGAAGGACACTGGGGCTGTCTCAGTAGCTAACATGTCAGCCTCTGGTACGGGGTACTCGGTTTCTCTCCGTTGTGCTTGGATGTTTCTGATCAGCTGTGAAATAACAAATGCCCATATTAAATAATCATTACTGTGTGTCAACAGCTGGGGGAGGGCCTGTTTAGAAACAAACAACAGTTTTGTTCCTCCCTCCCCTGAGAGACCCAATTTAAAATTGCATAGATGCCAGTGGGGGAAGGCCCTTGCACTTAGCACAGACTGAATGCTCCTCTGTCCCCGCACGCCTCTCCGATGGCTGCACACAGTACAGTGGCTCTAGAAGAAGCTGGAGCCTCTGAGCCTCATTAACACTGTCTGACTGCACGTAACAGTGCAAACAGTGTTCACTCCCCTTCCCTTTGCCATGGTAATCTTGCTGCGGGGAGCCCTCCTCCACAGCATGGCACTCCTCTGGCAGGCCCACGTGCGCTCAGAGGCATACTGGTTCCACCTCCTGGTGTTTACTGGGGGAAGGTAGATTTTGGTGGGAAAAGCTAAAGATAATCTTTCGGTTTTCTTATTCAGCACACTGTATTCTCCTGTTACAAGGCCAAAATGTATGATCTCTCCTCTCCAGAGGAGGAGGCTAGATACCCATGGTACAGTTTAACACAAGTTTAATCAATAGCCACGGAAAACTATTGAAGAACAGTTTGTGCCTGCTTGTCGCAGCACAGGGACCTGGACCCTGAGTAAGAGATTTCAGTTCGCTATTATATTTGCAAGGTTGGTTTGTGCTGAAAGATAAACCACCATCTCCTCCTCCGACAGTGCTGCAGGTGTCACCAGTGGCAGCCGTGCTGCTTTCATGTTGATTTACACTCCGAACCCCTGCCTGAACTGAATACTGCAAAGTCCAGATTTTTTTCCTCCTATGACTTAGGAATGCCCCAAAACAGATGCACTAAGAACTAGTGGAATAGAAAGAGCCCGGATGTCCTACATTTGAGTTAATGGACTTTTAAATTTCTGTACAGCATTCACCTTCAGAAATGCAAAAGCTTGTAGGAAAAATACCATCTTGGTTTTGAATGCTGGTGAATTCCTCAAGTGAATAAGCTTTCTGACTATTCCCTTTTATTTTAGGCATTTTCTCAGCAAGCCCAAGATTTGGTGCATTACCTAAGATGGCAAGTAATTTGTACCCAATTCTAAAAGGAAAGGAAAGATTGTTTACAGGCGATATGCAGACCTTGGATGCATCTCTCTGAATCTCTTTTCAAACTCTTCCTTTTTTTGAATTTATGAGATGTTACCGCAGTGCTTTAGGAAATCAGAATTCTGCTGTGTTTAAAAAGAAAGGTATGGAATAAGGTTCTTTTAATGTAAACATTTTCAGTAGCAGCTCATATTTACTTAATACTCTCAAATTGGTAAAAACTCCAGTCTCACCTTTGTTTTATAAATAATGTCAGCCTCATTGATCAGCCATGCTTAGCAGATCACACAGTTTATGGTATCAAGGAGCCATCTTAGTATAATATATAAAATAGTATGTTCCTTTTCATATGTTCATTTGGCTCATCTTAACTAATTCATGACCATGTTGGTGAAGAAAAATAAAAGCACAGAAACTGTACAGTACAGTAAAGTACTGCCTTTAAATGGCAAGAAATGAAGTTGATTCCCTCTTCAGCAGAAGGTCAACAGAAAATTGAGGATGTTGAATATTTTTATTTTTATTCTGACTCTGTAATGAGTGAAAGCCCCAGTGCCAGAGTATGGCAGGCTGACATTCTAGCTTTTTAGAAGCCCAGAGAAGATAGTGTTAAAATTGCGGTCATTGGAAATATACCATGGTGTGCATACAGGGGTGAGAGAAATTAGTGCTGACGTTGTGAATTAATTTCATTGTGGGCTTTCCCTATAATCCATTCCTCTCAATCTGAAATCTTGTAATTCCATCTGAATATGGTGTCCTTTTCCTGTATGCACTGTATTGGACCAGTTGCTATGTCTCATGATAGGTAGCTGGTTTTCAATAGTTATTGAAATCATCCCTGTAATCCCTGTGTAACTTCACATGTGTTTGTGACATGTTTTGAGAAGACATGATACATGCAATTTGTCATATGATTAAAATGGAGCCAATTGCAGACTCTTGATTTAAGCTCCTGTATTAACAATGTTTTCTCATCTGTCTTTATAGTTGCTGAAGTCTTAAGTTTTGCCATTGGAAAGATGTCATGCATAGGAGAATGCTAAAAAAAGTTCCAGAAAATTGGTATTGTACCATTTGGTCCACAGCAAAAAGGGTTTGTGCTTATTTAAATTATTAATTCTAGATCAAAATAGTCTAAAACATAGTAAAAATTATATGCAGCAAAGCTGTGAATTTAAATTCTGCAATCGGGTCATGAGATACTACTCATATTCTTAGGCTATATATGACAATATTAGAAACTACTAAATATTCTTCAGAAAACGCAAATTAAACTCAGTGTAATACATGTTATTAGGAAATCCATGATTAAATGAAATTATCATACTTCTAAGTGTGATGGAACAGCAGTTACTAGTTCTCTTTTCATGTAGTATTGTGCCTCTGTGTCTTATGATCATCTGCGATATCACTCGGCCCATTGAGTCTTCCTTTGTACCATACATCGGGCCAAATATACTCCAGATTTTTTTACACTAGTCTCATATTTTAACAATTTCAATGTCAGCCCACATTCCAACCTCCTCCTCTGTGGCTTTGTCCAACCTCATACTGTCATGCCAAACCATAAAGAGCACAAACTGCAAGGGGATTTTTTCCACCTTGCAACTCTACCCATATGATAGATCTCAATGGTTGCCTTCTGTCACCTGTCACCTCCATGTTTTAGTCATTGTTTTCTAAACTTCACATAAAGTACTCTTTCCTGTCAAACCACACTGTGACTTCCTTCCAAGCTCCTCCTTCAACTGCCAGTACTACTTTTCATTCTCAATATGGCTTCTTATATGCACCTTTCACACGCAAAATACATTTCCAGAAATCCTACCACAAAATCATTCTCCTCTATCTTTCCACATCTTTCCCCTCTACCAACGTGAGCTTTTATGCCTATGAAAATGCCTGACTGATAATGGGAAGCTTCTTCATTGTTCATATATCTCTCTACTTCCATTCTTCCCCCACATCACAAAGCTATTACTTTGCTCAGTTGGTGTTACACAAAGTGGCTATTCGTCACCCTTTTGTATTATATGTCTTGCTCCTAACTCTGTTTGCTCATTATTGATAGGTACAATGGCAAGGACTGTCTTTTCCTGCTTAGAGAATCCTGTTATATTTTGGCAATTGCTGGAAACAGTAGTTAATAATAATTAACGGGGTTTTATTGGCTGAGACTTTTAGATGTCATCTTTTGCAGTTTATGTCCCATAAAGCAGTTACAAAAATTGGAGAATATAGGCAAGAGATTACTTCTTCAAGAACATTTGCCAGCATCCTATATGGTTGTATTAGAAGAAATCCAGCAAAATTCTTGAATATTTTATCTGCTTTCAATATTGTAGGCATTGTCATCTTACTTGTAAGGAATGTGAAGCAAAATTGAGATTGAATGAGAAAGAACGTTCAATTCCTTCAGCACCTTAGTCCCAGGTAGGCAACCCTGAAATTTAAAATAAATTCATATTTTATTTTCCATGTTGAATGGTATTCTTGTTTGAAACCTTTGGACAATATAGTGAAAATCATGGATTTTAATCACAGATTAAAATCTGAGCATTATTCAGGGAAATATGCTCTATCTATAGCTTCTAATTAAATTTGTTTCTTCATTTTTACCTTACATACCTTTCATGCTAATTTTAAATCCCCCATTTCTGAGGAATTTCTGCTTTAGCTGTAGCAGAGTATTGATGATTCACCTAATTGGCATTAATTTGGATTGACTACTTGTATGAAAACAAATATAACTCCCTTCAATTTCCAACTTTTTTACTTAAGAATCAAATAATTATGGGTAATGTTGATATTTAAAAATACATTGAAAAATTGAGAATCTAAAAGCAGGCACAGTTAAGGGTGGGTTGGTTTGTTTTTTTGGGGTGTGTGTGGGTTCCGTCCAGTACTATGGTTTGGCCAGAGCCTTGGAGAGGGTAGTATAAGAGTGGTGCTGGAACATATACATGGTGGGGCAAGGGAGACAGCCCATGTAATGTTTTTTCCCCGGAAAGGGGAAAGTTCCCTTTGTGAAGAAGGAGGCTTTACAGGGTGGAAGGCAAGGGAGTGTTTAAAAAGCACTTTCACTCTTTGTCTATGAAAAACAGGCCAGCAGCTGGGCTTTTAAAAAGCATTTTTCACACATTCTGCTTGTGGTAAGCTGGCCTACATTTCTCACAGGGAGGAGAATGTGTGAAAGTGTTTGCAAATAGCTTGGCTGCCTGCAAGAGAGGAGAGCAGAGGGCCTGTTTGAAATCCTGCCACGTGAGTTTGTTATGGCTCTAACTGTAGCTTGGAACAGAAGTCTGATGGAGAAATTTTGGACTGAGTCTCTTCGGCATATATTATGTAGGAATTTAGACAAGGATATTGACAATGGTGCCTTTCTTGCTCTAAAGTGCATGGCTGCAATCTATAAGGAGGAGTATCCTAGCAGGACCTGTTTACTTACCAGAAGAGAGATTTTGTTGGATTTTTACTATGCAACAGTATGTTACAGCAGTAAGGATTGTCCTTAAGAAAGCTGTTAGAATAAATTCCTGGTTTTCATCAACTTTGCTGCTGCTTGATGATACTATATCAAGAGCTGCAAGCGCTCAGCTGCTAGCAGAAAATGCACTTTGGCTTAGGCTCACCTAATAGGGTCGCTGCCAAAATGGGCAGCGCTTCTCTTGTACCAGCTGTAGAGATCGTGAAACAATGTGGTCCTCCAGATCAGCTCGCTGCTCTAGCTGGGTAGCAAGTCCATAAGAAAAGGGGGAAAAAATCAAAGCCAGAAAACCTAACTGAGGGGTAACTTGCTAGTGCCAGCATGAAGGAGGGAGCAAGCTAGGCTTAGATAACTGTGAATGAATGACGCCCTAAATCCATTAGCAGTTGTGAGCTTAATTAAGCCCTTACACTACTGTGCTGATTAAGTGCTTTTGAAAATTTTCTCTTAAATAAATGTTCGCTTATGTAGGCCAGTGTCCTTACCTATTTCAAATAAGGACCCCAAAGCACACTTAATTGAGGATGGTCACTTACTAGCAATTACCTGTGTAGTGGAATCAAATGTTGATGGTGGGATTTACCTCCACTGTTTGTCAGAGCTGGAGCTTGCAGAACCCTAAATCCAAACACATTTTCTTTTTCAGCTTTTTCCATTTTTCAGCCTTCCTCCATGAGCTGACAGTATTTTTTCTGGTGTACAAGTACCAATTAGCTTTTAAATAAATTCCAAATTGTCTCAAATACAAAAGAGTCTTGTAGCTGTATGAAGGGAAGAATGCAGGATGCTACAGACCCCTCTGTTTTCCTCCTGAAACGGGTCCTGGAATTTCTGCTGTGGGACCTGTTCCCTGTTCCAGCTCAGATGTTCATCAAAGACCTTGATTGCTTTTTACTAGCCACTTAAGTCTTGTCTGTTATTTAAAAGGGCTAGAAAGCTCAGTCAGAAACATAGTCTGAAAACAAATGCAAGACAAGTGTATTTCTTTCAAATTTTAATTGCTGGGAGGAACGAGCCATTGTATTTGTGCCAGTGTGGTATTTTGAATTTGCCAGAAATCAGTTTTCATGGACAAGTTTTAGAAACTTAGGAAAATAAATACTCTAAGCATTGTGTTGTTTTCTGTATTGTTGAACAGTGAAAATAATAACCTCATAACCTCTTTTATGTTTTAATCAAAATTCTTCATATTTAGCACGCTTTGCTCTAAAAATGTACAGAGACCCTACTGAGCGCATCTCACCACTATCCATGCTAAGCGTACATCGCAAGCTCTGGCATTGCCTAGGAGGACCGCCTGGATAAAACTATACTCATGCTGATGAATCTAAGGGTAATTTCTTTTATCCTCAGGGACTTTGCAGAGTTCTTGGAGAAATTACGAAGAAGCTGCACATTTTACATCAAAACCAAGGTGCCACTCAGCTAAATAATGTTTCCTTTCATCCCATTTACAGATGTGGTGAAGATGATAAAAATCCTGTGGCTCAGCTTCTTCTTTCAAGGCCTTATTCTGTAGAGAAGAAATAATGTCTTTGGTTTGGTGTAAATAGGGTTATTGGAAGTGCTTGCATAATATTAGATAGTTCTGTTCATAGTAAATACCAATTTCTTGTAATGCACTTTTTAGTTTTTCTTCTCCTTACTCTTCTCAGCATGTTTGGGTTTTTTTCCTCCCTCGAGTGCAATTTAGTTCTTAGTGCTGAAAAAATAAATTTGTCTGTTGTACTCAGATGCTGGTAATACTTTGTGTAGCAAGCAAAATGCCATATGCTGGAATGTTTGTCTTCTACGTCAAAAGGAAAGAGTGCAAGGATGTTTAAATGATTTTGCAGTTAAGCAGCTGTCCAGTCTTTGAACTGACTCCTTGTTTATGGAGCGTTTTAAAAGTACTAAGCTAGAAGTTCATTACGGTATGGTCACACTGCAATTACTGTGCTGAACCAACTTTTAATAGGCCAGATTTACATAAAAATCCACTTTGCCGGGGATATCAAAAGCATGTGTCACATTCATAATGAGCAAGAAGATACAGTAGTTTGGAACAGTTTATGGTCTGGGCACAATCCAAGGTTGGTAGATGTTGAGAAAAAGTGAGATGGCATGCACTGTATACAAACAGCATGACATACAAACTTTAATGAAGTATCTCAGGAAGTCAAGAGCAGACATTTCCCCTAAACACAGTGATGGTGTTCACATAGAAACCAAATGTACAGCTACTGAAAAGTTTGTGCTTTGCTGTTAGCTGGTGAAGCCCATCTTCTGTGGGTTTTTTTGTTTGGTTTTATACTATGCCTATGGTTAGTAACCCTCTTTTGAACCAGCTTCTTTGGGCATCTTACCTGGGCACAGAGGGATTCTGCAAGCAGGGTTATATAGAATGTAGAAGTATAAAGTAACTATTAATTGGCTACTACACACAAGAGAGATTCTGGATTTCACAACCTGTTAGGCTAAATGCTCACCACCCTGATAGGGCACTTGGAGAGTCTTTCCTAGCCAGGCAGCCAGCAGCTGGGAGGAGAAAGGTTACACTAACTAGCCTCCCTGGTGTTTTTTTTTCCTTTAAGATTTTATACTTTTCCAAATCGGTATTTGCCCTCTTGAGTTCATGAACTGCTAAGAACCCCTGTCTGAACAGGGGCTTTAATTTTACACTTTCTATCTTTCTACAGACTTTTTCCACAGCTCTTTCTCAGCAGTCTGAGTCAAGGGTAGGTAGCTGTGCTGTATCAGAGCTGATGCTTGCTGTGCAGGCAGGTAAGCCGTGGGGAGCCTTCAACTGGGGCTACAGGGAGAGAGGGTTACACAACCACAGAGAAGGCACCCTCCTTTGTGAAAATAATGTCATTATCACAAGTGTAGTGTGATAGCCAGCAAAACTTGTATGGTGACATGTCTTAGTTGCTTTCCCTTCATCTGACATCTGCTGTCAAGATAACAGCAACAAACTGCACCAAGGTCAGTGACGCCTGGGTTATCTGGGGCAAGCCGTTAGGTGCCTGTGATGCTGAGGAGGCTGATGCATGTGACAGGCTGACCTTTCATGTCAGACTCGCAGAGGTTGTTCTTGTGGTCACTGTTACCTGCTGGCGTTACAACTCAGCTGCTTAGCTTTGCTTTAAATGTAATTTTGTTCAGGCTTCCTATTACTTCGCTGTAATAAATGTACTGTTATATAAAAACTATTGTCTCCTTCTTTTCTAAATTTATTTCCATACTTTGCAAGAAGCAATACTCTGATTAGCTAATTGTGTGGATGTAAGTTCTTGAGTTACTGTGACACTGTTAAGAAAAAAAGGCTTTTTGTGAATCTAAGATGTCTTAGCACTAAATTTGTGCATATCAAAGGAAAAATGAGCACAGCTTATGGGTCAACTGTTCTTTAGAAGGTCTTTAAAGCATTTTTCTGTACTTCAGAGGATTTATGTCCAAACAATTTTTTAAGCCTGTCAGGTGTCAGGCTCCATATGATACTCCTTGATCTGAGAAATAACAGGGGGTATGTTTTGGCAAGGTTGTTATTTAATTTTGTTAAAATACAGTTTCTCAACCAACAATCTAGTCACGTGTGCAGCTGAGCTACAGCCTTTATAATGAGGTAGTAATGATGTTGCAATATTTCTTAAATACAACTTTAAAATTTTAAAATAATGTAAAATTTAAGTTAACTGACTCTCCCAAAAGCACCAGCTACAAAAGGATAGGGAAGATTCATAACTCATTCTGTACCATGTTATTTAATTTGACAAAATTGGAGCCACCTGGCTTTCATTGTGCTGTGACTTACAGGTGTGTTGGAATTTTCCTGGTAGCTGTATGTGTGTTGTAGGGATGGAATCAGACAGATGCTGGATTTGTTAGCATTGGATGGCTTACAGGACCTAGTTAAACTTTTAAGCTTCTTAAGATTTGACAAATAAATATGAAAAAGTGCCTTGTAGTTCACAGGAGAATTTCTGTAAGAAAGCAGGTGTTGGGGTGTTTGTGTATGATATAGAAAGGAACACTTAAATGCATACTGATTATTTTATGTTACTACTTCATGCAAAAGGGAGACAGGAAGAGCTGGACAAAACCTCATGTGCTCTCATGGCCAGAGCCTCAGGATTCTTCTACTTGGGAAGACAAGCTCCTAATGATTAACAAAGAGTGCTCTAAGAACTGTAAGTTAGTACAGCCATTTTGTACTAATTATGCACAATTTAATGAGCTAACCTATGTTGACTGTTACTATCATCCATTCCATACAAGTCGGTTAAAGAATTTGGTTTTAATTGAAGCAGAAGTTGAATACATTGAATTTAGGGGTGACCTATTAAAAAAAACAGGGAAAGATTTGAGGTAATCAGTTGTTTCTGTTATCTTTAGTTCAGTCTGGAATACGAGGGGAAGAGATCTCCAGGAGGAAAAATAGTTGACCTTACAAAGGATCAAGCATTGTTTATGTAGTGTTAAAACTTCTTTTAGTATTTTCTTGTACTAATAATAGGATATACATTCCCTTTTGGCAGGAAGATGTTACAAAAAGGCTAAAAAAATCCAATGAACATACATAGCTTCCTATTAATCATTTGTATCTGGAAAGTAGAGCTTACTTTCTTCACCCAGAGACGAGGCAGTTTAACTGTGCTTAGGCATATCACAGCTTAGTTGAAGTCCACGTACTTGCTAAAATCAAGAAACAAAATGCAACCTTCAGCTGTAATGCATGCAAAGTGAGTAGCTTTATGTAAGCCTCAATCCACTTTATGAAATTATGAATAGAAAAAGGGTCAGAGTAAAAGAGGAAAGCTGTAATAACATTAACCTCAAACAACTGCAATAGATTGCTTGTCTTTGGGGACTTTTGTATTAGCTGTTTGAAATCATTTTACAGATGCTGTATTCAATCCAAATTAAAAAAAAAAAAAAAAAGAGTTGCGTTTTAGAAGAGGAAGCAATTGTGGGTTGAAAACAAAGCACATTCCTGTTTAAATCCTGACTTAGTAGTTGGACTTTAGGCAAGCCAGCTGGTCTATAATTCTCTTTTAAAACTGGGAATGAAGGGGAGATGAAAGCTCACAATCCAAGTTTTTATAAATACCTATCAAAAATAAGATTTGGGGCTTGCTTAATCGTATTTTGAGAGGAGAATGAGAGAATAGAGCATGCTGTGCAAGGACAGTTAATGGGAGGGGAGGGCTCTGGGGCGGGCTGGTAAGAAGAGAGCAAGCTCTGGGGCAGGAGTTACCACAGGAACATGTTGGACCAGGCCAAGTGGGAAGTATGAAAAGGCAGCTAGCTCAGACACCACTCTGGTACCTCTGACAGCGATGCTAATTTGGGAGCAGCAGCTTCTTCCTCATGACTATTTCTACCAGTGAAAGAGCTGCTGGTAAGTTGTCCTACTCACCCAACTCATTTTTGGCATCACACACAGGAACTCTATTTGGGAGAGCCAAAGAAAGGGATCCAACTTCTGACATCAGTATTGCAGTAGTTCCACATCTTGGAAATACCAAGCCACTTGTACTTACAGACTTAGCTTTTATAAAGTGTACTGTTTTCCCAAGTGTGTACTTCATTTGAGGAATCATGTCTGAAATAGGTGGATTTGTGTAGCGTTCGCTACATATCAAGGTGCCACGCTTAGATCACTGGTCAGCCCGGACCAGGGAAAGAGACAGATAACACACACAGTGTGAGCGCCAACTTCCGCCTTTTATTGCGCAGTTAATTCCTTTTATACTAACAAGGGGAGGTGGGGTTACAGGTACATCACAAGGCTGCGACTAACCCTCTAACTTTCCGTGACATCGCGAGATCTTCTGAACGCCGAACCCTACAGATTTGTAACGTCCTAGTCCTATAGTGCCGTAAGTATACCTGTGACATTATTATGAAGAATCATTACAGCTTTCACAGCAGGATGTTATGCCTTACAAATCTATTAATTTTTTTTGAAAGAGTGGACATGGGAACAAAGGGATCTACTCCATACTGTGCACTTGCTTTGGTATGGGTTTGGAGGTTTTTTTGCCCTTTTTTTTTCTGATAAGTCTCTCAAGAAAATGAGGCTCTCAAGAAACAAATGAGACTCTTCTCAAGGCCAGTGTAAAATCTAGAAGGCTTGAGAGGGCTTCTGGGGACATGCCAGGGGGCATCTGGTCAACATATTAACAGACAATCTGACAAAGGAAAACATGACTAAGTTTCTTGATGACAAAATGATAGAGCTAGGAAAAAAATCTCAATACTGAGAGTCTGAGTAATAAGCTTCATTGTCATGGGGAAAAATACTAACTGCATCACACAGTTGGTTTTAAATTACTCTGACATTCTCAGTACAGAGTTCTGGGAGTGATTTTGCATAGTTTTGCATAGTTGCAAGACAGAAGATCAGTGGTCTATGGCAGCCAAAAGGCAAGTAGAACATTAACAATTCCTAGGAAAAAACTGGGGAAAAAATAGACTTATACTACAGAGCAATTCCATGGCATGCCCTTATGTTGAATATTGTGGTGCTTCCAATGCACCTCAGAAAGTGTACAACAGACCTGAGAGACAGAAAAAGGAGGAAAAAGAAAAAAAAAAAAGAATGAGCAGAGGTACAAAATGGTTTCTTCACAAAAGATTAAGCAACTCACTTTCCAGGTTGAAAACAACTTGAGTAACATGATATCTGTAACAGCGTGAAAGATGAGTAGGGAACAAGTAATTGCTGTTTTTTGTAAAATGACAATTGGTCGGCACTCAGTGAAATCAGATTTAAAGCGAACAGAAAAGAAGCACTTCTTTACACAGCACAATTCCATCATGGAATTCTTGCCACAGGATATGGTGGAAAGAAACAAAATGGCTCCAAAAGGCACGGTCTATACAGAGGCTTTGTTGCTGTGAAACACTTGGATTTGCATGATCCAAATGCAACCTTTGTGTCAGGAAGCTTCTCACCTCTGATCAGAGAAGGACAGGAGGGCATTCCGGTGGAGAATCACCTTCTAGAAGGATCACTAGCCATCGTGGGAGACAGGGTGACCATTATAGTGATTGTTATATTCCTACAGCTGTTGAAAAAACAAGTTAAGAGCCTCGCCAAGTGAACTAAAACCCAAGTAGCTAATACCTAGAAGTGGAGACTGAAATATCTTCATGTGCAGAGAGCACAAGATTCAAGATTCCTGAGAAATCACACCTTTAAGTCAGTTTAATTACAATATAGTATTTTTCTCTGCTGATGAAGGGTAAAAAAATACTGGAGTGGGAATGGATGTTCTTCCTGTTGTCTTTGACATACAGATTGTTCAGGAGCAATGGAACTTCCAAAGCTGATGCTAGAATCTTGCATAAAAAACCCACTTACCTGAACTTTTGTCCCACATACACACATTTTGAGCGTTCAGCAGCAACGCTGTGTCGGTTAGGCACATCGGCAAGCTCGGGTGTTTTGGAGCAAGAAAGAGCTTTAATACTTCCTCCCGGAGGAGTATTTTAAATGCAGCCTTCGCTCATGCCAGCTGTAGGCTGAGGTCTGCGGTGGCTGAACTGGCCGTGCCCAAGCTTACGTCCCGCCGCATCGTCCCACGTATAATACTTCAAAACGCAGGTCCGAAACCTTACCCAGCAGCAAATGCTTGCCATCTAATCACGCCCATTCTCCTGAAGAGCTCCACAGATCCAGCGGATCGTAACAGTCGTGGGAGCTGCCTCCGGCCGTTGCCAGCCCTGCCCGCCCGCCCTTCTCCCCTGTTCTGCCCCCACCGGGCCGAAGGGGCTCCTTGGCGTTGGCTCGTTGCTCCCGCAGCGTGGTGCATGACTGGGGTCGGCAATGCAGCCTTCCAAGTCGGCCGACGGCCGCGCGTTAACTAGCAAGTAGGGGGGACCCTAAAAAACACCCGTGGCTCTTCGACGCAAGCGCGTGTACGCTGACTGCGTGGCGCTGTACCAGCAGCAATGTTTTCTACTTAGCAGGGCTTATTTAGAAGACAATTTAGACGTGTTAATAATCCATCACCGATGTTTAGGCGTCAGCTACTGCAACCAAATTCAGCCTTTCCTGTATCACACTGTTTTAAAATGCTAGTTATCCGGAGGTAGTCAGGATTAGCAGTTATATTTAAACTACGGAATTAAGCCAAACAAAATTATTTATTTTGGCATTAGATTTATCCAGAACCTAATTTTAGCTTAATAAGAAAAAATAAAATCTAATGCACTAGAAATGTGCTTCTACTGCGGATTAGGCAGAGTAGAAAAGAACGTATAGCATCCCATGTAAGGAACGAACTGAAAATTTGGGGGTTTAGAAGCAGTTCATGCCAAGATTGCATATCCTGAAAATAGAGTTCTACATCATCACTGAGCAAGTGGAAAAAAGCCACAAAGGTTATATCCTATGGATTTTTAATCCTGAATAATTGAGTTTTGGAAAAGGAAATCTATCAAACTCTCAGTTTCTCTTTCATCTTAAGATTTTTTCTCATTTCAAGGATAAGTGAAAGTTGTATGTGATTGAATATCCTTATCAGATGATTGTGCAATGTCTTTATCATACATCCTTTTTTGTTTACTGCAGTATCGCATTATGAAAGTAACTCATAGAAGACTCTTGAGCTTTAGTTTTGCAAAGCTATGCTTCTGCTAAACAGAGGACATTATAACTGCATGTTGAAACTACGCATCTTGTCGTGTATCTTAAAATCTCAGGAAATTTTGAATCAATCAAAAAATAACAGTAAACAATGGTAAATATTAAAACAGTAACATGTAAGTAGCATAGTAACTGGTATTCATTAGCATTAAAGAGAACAAACAGAAACAAATGCGTTAAATCATGGCTGTTAATGTTTTGATTCTTTTAAGGATTATAATGTTTTTATTTATCTGAGGTAAATACACACAAATTATCCCCAAGGGCTTATCATCTACTCTCCAGCAGCTCTCTCAGTAACCGTTAGATCCAAGAATTCATTTACTTTTCGTCACATCTTGTAACATGAGCAGTTAGGCATTTCTGGTTTTGCTATATGGCTTTACTTCAGTTAAATAAAAATGCTAGTTGTTTTATTTTCCTCATTATTTGGAAAGAATAATTCACTTGATGGTCTTATGGACTGGAAATCTGTGCCCTGGCTAAGGTTGTTCATGTATAAGACCCCCTGGTATTCCTCGGATCAGGTTCTAATGCAGCTACTCAGAGATACCTTAAAACTTCTGTCTGGTGATGGTGGTTTATGCCCAGTTCTTACATTAGCAAAGAAAATACTTAAAGTATAAACTCAAGGTATATCTGTGTCCAAACCTGCATTGGTTTAGCTGAACTAGGGCAAACCCATATGAACAGACCCAAGGCAAGAGCCTGAAATAGTAACGAAATGCAAATTGTCCCATTTATTGCCTTGAGATTAATATCCAAACATGATTTGTTGATTTCTACGAACAACTTAATAGGTGACCAAACAGTAAAAAAGTAAAGGGATATTGACAGTGCTATTGTCTCACTTAAGGTATTAGAGAGACAACTTATCCTGGTTGCAAGTCAGACAGATTGGGTTGCAAGCAGAGCCCTACTATGAAAGGTTTGATGTGTGTATGACAGCCGAGGAGCTGAGCTGGGTGTGCATCCTCCAGTGTGCATGGGTTGAACGAGGTCCTCGCTAAGGGCCACCAAACGAAGAGTCCAGCATGGGGAAAGCAAACAAGTCTTCTAGCTTCCAACAAACAGCAGACAAGTCAGGATTGCTTCTTGAATCTCAAGGAGGCAAGAAATTTGTGGGTTCATTTGGAAGTAGTACATATGATTTCCCCAGGCTTCCGCAAATCTGCTTAACTTTCATTAAGCTAATAAAATTAATTTTCATTTATACTTTTCTCTTTCAAGTAGATCTGTTCCAAACAACTTCAGTAGGAACAAACCCCCAGAAAGGTCAGATTCTGTACTTGCTTGGGACTCTGAACATCCCTGCTAATCTGGGAAAAGACAAAACCATTCAAGACCAGGATTTTTGGGGGAGCTTTACCAGCTGTTAAAGAGCTTTTCACAACCCTCTCTCTGTGTTCATGCATGTCAGTAACAACTGACTTGAGGATAATGCTACTAGCTCCTTTAAATTGGCCATGCAACTGCTTATTTTTAAGACTTTTAAGAAACTGTGAAAGCAGTTACTTTAAAGGTTTTTCTAGAAATGTTCACAGTGAAGCACTTGGACACATTTCCTGGTGTTTGATTTAAGGTGTAAGAGTTAATTTTTTTTATGTAGTTAAAATTTATTTTGAGGAATGAAAAAAAATTTACTTAGCTTTACAATAAATATTGAGTTAATTCACATTTATTAATGAACATGTAGGTATGATGGCCCATAAGACAACTTCGAGTCTTTTTTAATGCCACCGTTTTTGTGGTTAGGTCAGATTGTAAACACACACAATTGGAAATACAAATGGTAATGCAAAGTGAAATTCTTAGTGTGATTTTTGAAGAGTAGTGAGGGACCTATATTCCAGGAAAACAGTTGGCCTGGTTAATGAATTAAGAAAAATGTGGTATGTATTAGCTGGAAACACGTGCAAGCATAAAACAGGAGGGTCTGTCACGCTTTCTTCACACATTCACCATTCTTACTAGTTCTTTGTATCTAGGCACATTGGTTTCACAGACAATATCCCTGCCGTGAGCTCTAAGACACTTGAATTCAGTTAAAAAAATCCCCCCAAATCATGTAAGTAAGTGCAGTATGAGCAAGCTGCTCATGAGTAACTGGGTAGGTGCTATGAAATCAGGAGACTCAAAAAAACCTACTCTGAACCAAGGTGGTACTAATGGAAAATGTGCAGGAAAAGGGAAGGAAGAAAATTGAATTCCCACAGCTATTTAGTAAATCAGGGGTTCAACACACGTTGCCACAGCAAACTGAACGTGACCCAACTTTGACAAAATATCAGTTTCCAATACCCTTTAAATTAAGCAGCTATGATTGCAAACTCTCCTGTATTTAATACTTATTAAGGATGTGATGTAAAGCCAAAGAATTTTAAATTGTTTGATGGTAAACCCAACTTGTTCCCAAGTACAAAAAAAAGTATGTCCTCTGAGAGATATTAACTAGATGCAACAGAATGAAAACATTATATTCAATTTAGGAATCTTATGTATACACAATGCTACCTTAAGCAGAGACATTAAACCTTTAAAACAACAGTAATTATATATGCCTTTTATTTTCTCCTTTAAGAAAGGAAAAAAAATTGTAATACAGTTTATATAAAACACTGTGTTTGCCCACTGAAAATATTAATTTGAGGCAAGACGCTTTGAAGGAAGTCTCATTTTCAGATCACGGGCTTCTGATAATTTTATCAATTGCTAATTATCAGTTACCAGCATACAAAATGAGCATTCTCCAAACACTATAGTTTGTGAGAGCTAGGTCTGAAATAGGCATTACCTATTCAGCATTTAAATGGCACAGGGTTAAATACTCTGCCCTCTGTGCCTGTTCTCTACTAGCTGGTCCACAGCCAGTATTCCACCAGGAAGATGAACACAGAAATAACTAGAAGTACCGAGTAAGACAAAATACGTACAGCAGTACATACACAACAATCAGTACTGGCAGGACGGATTAAAGTGTGCTGCGCAGCAAATGCCCTGAGATTGAGAACCGGAGAACGACTAGAAACAGGAGCATAAGGCCTTCAACCCAACCCAGGGTTCCAGTGAATTATGAAGTACTTGATTACACGTAAGTAAGTTTACTGGCATAACAGTAACTTTCGGAGTGAATGTCGAGAAACAGAGGGAGTCTCACTTTTCAGTGGAGTGTCCACACTGCAGAGATATTTACATTAACTCACACAGTCAACTCCTGAGATGATCATTCCCTTACACAAATAAACAACTTGCAGTATAAGCATGCATTAAGATTCCCGAGAGAAACAAAAGTTACTATATCCTTATATTCTTTTACTTGAGAAAATCCAGTATCATCTCCAAACCCCCCAAATAAAAAAAAAAAGTTTATTGGCAAGCTTATTGTTCAATAGTTTGTGTCTTCTAGGTGTTATTTGCTCAATGTTGTAAGCCTGCTCCTGCGCTTTCTCACTTGGAGAGTTCTCATTCATCCAAAATTTTCATTTGTTCAAAAGAAAAAACATTTCTTCTTTTTACAGATGGAAACCCACCACTATAGGAATCTGCTCCAGTTTTTATAATCTAAATCTGCCTCCTGTCACTTGCATAACTCACAACTAAGAAACTTTGTGAGTATTTTCATGGTAAATCTAACCAGCTTTGGAACAGCGCACTAAAAAACATGGCAATGTAATTCTGGCAGACTTCGTGTATTTTCAGAGTTCTCTCATCACGGCCACGAGAAGCATTCTCTAGAAGTTAAATTTTTGATACAGCTTCAAGATTATCTGATTAGCACATTCCTTTTTTTTAGATCAGCTTTTCTGAAAGCAATCTTCCTGTTTTGATTATTTTAAGTAGTATTTGGCTCTTTAAGCATCCTCAACTTCCCCCTCATTTCAGCTGATTGCTCTGTACCCCCCCAAAATAATCTCATTCACGCTGCTCTGCTGCTAGTCCACTAAATCAATAAGTCTTTGAAAATTTTCATCTTGGTAGGTAAGTTATTTTTCATCTCCAACAAGGATGTCAGGAATGCCTTTATGCTATCAACTTCATCATAGCTTTTGCTCCCCTACAGCCAAGACCCCAAAATAAACACAATGCTGCAAGATGAAACAGCACAGCTGAGACTATGAGAATCCCTAATGGAAGACAACATTTTGATTGAGACAGAGCAGGCAATGCAAACATTAGGAAATAACCTTCAGTAATTTTGACAATGTAGCTCTTTTCTTACAGGTAATAATGCTGCAATATTCCATTGATCAGGATCTTTTCTCCATAAACATGGGTTTTTTGTCATGACATGCACAAATTCAGAAATAAGGCTAAATTCACAAAACCCAATATTAACAGTCAAGATACCATTCAAACTTTTACCAAGGTTTGTCAGGTTTAACCTTCTGCACTTAAATGTAGCTATTTTAAATATCTGCAGTTTCATTCAATCATTTTCTTCCAAAATGACTGTCTGAAGAGACCCAGTGTGGGCAAGTCAGAATATTGGTCTAAAAATATAGCTGGCACTCTGAAACTGTTTTCAAAAAACAGTGAAGTATGCTTACTTATGTGTTTGGCTCAGTTCCTCAGCCCTTTTTCCCTGAACAGTTCAGTATTATTCCAGACATTAATAACGAAGCAAGACAACAATTTGAGGTTTCCAGCATATCCCTTTCAGACAAAACAAAGTGAGAGATGAGTTCTACAGGTAACTTTTAATGCAAGTCTTGAAAATTTGACAAGATTCTGATATTTTTCCCTTCCCAACACATGTGATTGCATTTATTTACATATATTTTTACCTTTTGCTAAACATTTATATTAGTTATTGCCAGTTACCCTTTTCATTCTTAAACAATAGCACAAATGGTTTATAGTCATGAACCTCACAATAGCCTTGCTTGCCATTTATGCAAAATTAAAAAAAACTAAGCCTAAATATTTTTTTTTAATCTTCCAGCAAGTCAGGATTTTCTTCTCATTTATTAATAGCTGTGCCTGGCAGAACACACCAAAGGTGCTGATACTCGTGACTAATCTAGATGAAGTTCAAGGTAGCTGACAGGAGATAATTTTCTTCAGTTCTTCATTCGGCTCTTACTCATCCCAGGTATCTCCATATTTATTTACTTTAACTAAAGAAAAGCAGAAAAAGTAGTCACATATGATTGAATTTAACTTTAAAAGTTTATCTTACACAGTGCTGAAAAGCATGATGAAATGCATTCTGATTTAAAGTGGTGAGTGGGGAGAGTGTCAGTCACAGCACAACAAACACCTAATTAAAGATACTTCTGAATAAATGGGGAGAAGAGTTTGTTAATCATTATTCTTTAATGAATTAATATTCAGTCAAGAGGCCTACTGTGCTAATTCCTGCTCTACAGAATTTGTAATTACTTTGAAACAAATGTAACATGTGGATGAAACAAAGACAATTGGAGGAAACAGGCAAGGAATGTTATGATAAATAATGTGGCTACATAATCTAGTTACGTGCACAATTGGATGGATTCAGGATAGTTAAAAACATGTTCAAAGACAAACAAACAGAAATCAGTAATCCCTACTAGGAAACTACTCAGCCATTATTATTTGGCAGCTTCCTTTAGTATAGGAGTTAGTCAGAGACTAAAAAAACCAGGGTACTAGTCTTAACGGATTTATTCAGAAGTATGTCGTATGTAACTGAACAATGACCAGAAAGTGAAAAGATGGTCTCTTGAAAGTGAGCTGCAAAGTAGTCTGCAACTGACTGCCATCACTGACAGGGTAAAGGATGGATCTATACGATCCAGTAGGAATACTGACACTACTCAGGCACCCCTTTATAAATCTACTTGCAGGTTAATGACTAAGCCCACTGGCTATTAATACCTATCTGCAGTAGAACGAGTGGAACAGAGCAGAATGCATGGTTCTTGTTTCAGGGAGATGTCAGTAAACTTAGCATAATGCACTGACAAATCTCTTTTAAGCTGATTGATACTGCACTGAGGCACAATGAGAAGCTCTCTCAAAGTACAATTTGATTTCCTTTTCTATTAACCATGGTAGCTGAGCAGGCTGCGCTCATTCCCTGGAAAACGGTCCAGTTCAGATCACTATGCAGATGCACATATTTGTACAGCTACAATGAACGGAGAAGGCGCCAGCAGATGGAAGTTAGTAACTGCTTAAAACTGGTTTAAACGTGGTTTTCCCTTATGTCCTTGCAACAGGGGGCAGAAACACTCTCCTATTTGCTAGTCTGGTTCCTACGACACAGAGGTAAGAGGATGAACAAAGGTGTAATGACTCAGGATGAATGAATAGGCATACAACAAGTAACGTGCCCAGTGTGACACAAGAATCTAAATCAGATCTTAGCCCGCAATGTCAGCAGAATCCCTGAACTGTAGATTTAAACGTGCTTCCACTTGTGAAACGTTTCTGAATTTTTGTATTTCCTCCTTACTCTTTTTCCCTAAAAATACAGAGATACTCTTAAAAGTTTATTTACAAATCTCATGCACTGCTCAGTGTAGTTCTGTTCTCAAAGCCTGAGTATAACCATCAAAGGGAACACAGAAACATAATAGACAGAATGCAGTATTTGATCAACATTTTATAGAGGTCTTTTATAGACCTCGAATAACTAAAAATAAAATAATGAATGCATATTGTCATTTCACAGCCACAAGATTTACTGTGGGATATGGCAAGGTTTGCAGAACACTGCTTAAGATTTGCGTGTATGGTTTTCAAGTGACTTTTCCAGGCTTTCTATTTGTGGAGAAATAGCTTGGAAAAGAAACATCGTGTAAATCAATGAAGCGTCAGCTGATGGAATTTAGAAGCAATCTGAAACTACAGCTTCAATAATTTTTTCATGTCTCATTTGGCATAGTCACATGATAAGAGAAAAAGGCTT
Source organism: Buteo buteo (assembly GCF_964188355.1). Lineage (NCBI taxonomy): Eukaryota > Metazoa > Chordata > Aves > Accipitriformes > Accipitridae > Buteo > Buteo buteo. The sequence continues at coordinate 29,762,799 of NC_134171.1, read as the reverse complement.
TCATCCTTAAAATAACAGATTTAAAGCATTACCCAATAACTGTTTATAATTCTTACTTCAAGACTGTGTAGGTCTGTCCAAAGACAGATGATCTGGAGAAAGTAATTCACCAGCATTAAATAGACTGACACTCTTAAGTAACACTGTTCCAAAGCTTACTATCACTGCTTCAGAACTTTTTGCTTTAACATACTTTTCTATACTTATTACCACCTGTTATGCCTAATAGGAGACACTAGCTATTCCTACAAATCTTGTTGCAACATGATTGACAAGACTGGACACTGCATACAAACCCAAACTGCATACAAACCCAAACAATTCAAGCTGACTAGTCCAGCAGTGTGTTAAATGGTAAAACATTCCTCTTACTAACATCATTTTCACAGATGCCACACTAAATTTAAAAAGTTCTAGAGCAAGCAATTATGAATTGCTTCTGTGTCTCCTTTTCAAAAAATTGAGTCAGAGAGTTGACTGAATGGCATCTTATTCTTCAGGACATTGCATTCTTATTTTGCTGTGTAAAGTTTTGTTTTTCACTGTGAAAACAAATCTCAATATTCCTGCCAAATACTGTTTCCTTCCTTTGAGTTTTAATGTAGAAAATGAACCTCTACAAACAATGCCTCTATAGAAATCCACTAATTCCACATGAAACAATTCATAAAAATAAATACCCCCCTCCAAAACCATCAACCATGTGCTCTATTTTGAGAGAACAATGCTATCTAAAACATACACCCTCTTCCATAGCTAAAACTCTTCAGTATAGCTCTGACCTCAGAGAATTCTTTGTTGAAAGAGGTTGTTCGATATATTCAATAAATCAAAAGTTATGAGATTCTCAGTCTGGCACCAAGCAATATGGCTAGAGAGAAGAAATTATAATTTGCTATTGGAAGATCAATATTTTTGAAAAAAGAATTAATCTGAAATCTAAAACTACAGACCACATCACATATGAGATACCTGCAGATACAGTAAAAATAAATTGCTTAAAGCATAAGCAGAATTAAGCCTTGGGTTTGTAACCATTTTTAACATTATTGCCAATATTTGAACGTACTATGTGTTTCTGTAAATCAGTGTATTACCTTCCTTAGCTGGTTTTTCCTGTGAAAACTTGTTTGGAGTTTCTGCCTTTGGTGGTAGCATTACCTCATATGTCTCTCTGTGTTTATTCCTTAATTCCTCATATGTGATGCCTTTTTTTTTACGACTTTCTTCTGGAATTGGAGCAGGATCTGAAAACATAACAAACATCAAAATACTAGAAATGGCATCACACACCAAAACTTGGCTACAACCTGTTCTAGAATGCCAGTTAATTACAGCTCAATCCCAAGTGAAAAGGAGCATGACAGCTGCAATTCTAAATGCAACTGACAATATATGTGTTCTTTAATTAATCCATTTCTTTTAGCCTTTTCATTTTGTCAAACTGCTTTGGAAGACTGGCAGTTAACTCCTTTTCTTCATTTTACGCAACAGAAATCCTAACAACCATGTGGTAGCTGATGGATAGAATAGTTGTGGTCACTTTATGTAAAATTTATGATAATCATACAGTTGATATATTTAGGATTTCTGAAGAGAAATCTAAGTGAAGTTCAAGGGTTTGCACTCAGGCTTTAAATTCTGCTTTCAAAGAATTAGGACTATATCCATCATACATCACCTGATAAACATTTTATCCTTTTATCTACATTTATAATGCAGGATCTTGGTTCTATAATTAAGGTTCTACCAACTATTGATATTTGTGAGGAAGTGTGATTACCATTTCCTTGACACATTTACATCTGATACTTTTAAGTAACTAAAACCGAGTTTCATGAAAGGGCTTTTTTGTGAAATAAAACCTTTTCCATAAAGGAGTTAAAAAATCCAAACTAATTCAAAGTACAAAACTCTGCACTTGACAGTAAATTCCTCCTTTGTGTACCAGAGACCTGAATTCAGAATCGTGTGTCTCCCCTGCAATAGCTGAGGACAGAGTTCATACTGGAAGGAGGAGAACAGCTGCACAGAACAGTACTTGAAAACCATTTTAGTTCTCTGTGAGAAAATCAGCTGTTGCCGGACAGAACACAATATGCATTCAGTTCTGAGAAGATTTAAATGTTTGCCACCTTATAAAAAACAGTTTAATGTCACTGAATTATAGTAGTATACAGTTACAGCACCACTGCTAGTGAAAATTAAATAACCTCAGAAAGGATAGCAGACAAATGGTAGAAACTATAGCTTATTTAGTGCAGTGAAAGGATGGCATGTTCACCTTAATTTCAGTCAAAAAGAACTTCAAGTCAGGCTGAGTTTTTTGCAGGTTTAGTTTCACAACAGATTAAACCACGTAAGTTCATTTACAATCTTTACTTGCAATTAGAGCTACAAAGCATGAAAAAACCCTGAATTTACTTTACAGTTAGAACACAAAATAATACATATATCTATCTTCTGTGTAAAAATTCTGGGAACTTCAAGACGTTTCATTCAGAACCACTATATAGTACCATGTATGTTTGCATGGGATTAAAATACCTAGTTTAGTAAGAGCAAGTATCTAAAAGAAAGGCAAGTCATTGTACTACAAACTGCTAAATATTAAGACAAAACACACCTTGAACAGTGTAATCAGTGATTCCTGTAGGTGAAGATTCATTCAGGGAAGCACTGAATGGAACGGGTTCATAACTTGAGAGGGCTCTATCTGTTGAACTATAATCATCTGAATAGCTAGAAGAAAGTGGAAATCCAGATCTTGGAGAAGAAGATTCAGTAAATGACTGAGAAGGCATGTCTGAAAATTCAGATTTCCGACTGGAACGACTGGAAAATAATACAATTAAATACAGAAATACTAATGTTAAAAATGGAACTATAAGAGTAACAATATGTGCAGTTTAAGAAAATATTCTTTTACTCTAAATGGTTTAGTTTCCAACATGAATTATTGTCTTAAAAAAAAAGTTTTGGGTTTTTTTTTTTTCCCCTCTACATTGCAAAGATTTATATAGTCCCTTCCCCATCACTTCCCTTCCTCCCAGAAACTTAACTCATGCCTGAAAATCTCCAGAACAGAAGACGAAAGAGAAAGTATTTTGCACTTTACAAGACAAAAATGACAATACCTTCCCCCAGGGAGTCTTCAGACAGAAAATGCATCAGACACAAGTAGCATACAGGGTGTGCCCATGTAACTAGTGGTAGCATAAACTATAATTATTATTAAAGGCCTTTTAGGAAGAATTTGCAATTTAAAACCCTTCATCATTAGAAGCTGCTGTAATTGATCAGTACCAAATAGCAGAAGAAAAGGAGAATGAAGAGCTGTCTTGGGGAAATTAAATTATGAAGGTTTATTGAGTTGCTGAATTCAGCAGGAACATTAACAAATTTTCTCTTAAGAGAGAAAGGTAAGATCATATAAAGAATATTCTGGAAACTGATGCCTGATATTCTAAAATATTCACTACATACTCGGAATGGCCCTGCAATCCACTACACAACATGTCTCTCTATCAAGAATGCCACCACTTGGTGCCACTAGAATGTCTCTAGAGTATTTATTAATTTTTAACTTTAAATTTCTGCTTAACTGTACTTTTTGTTCCATATGAAAAACATCTGCTGTTAGTCTTTGTATATTCTCACAATAAACATAGAGAGCTAAGCCATTTTATTGCCTCAATTATATTTTTAAAGTATACGCAAACACAGCTTTAAAGAACTATATAATCTTTTAGCTCCCTACCTATTTTTAACTGCAAATCAGAATTACTAAAATACATTAATTAGAAGATGTAAAATGACCACGAAAATGTAGTGATTTCTGTTGCTGGCTTAAAAAAGTAGCATGTGTGGACAATAATGCAATTTGAATGAATTTAACCATTCAACCAAGGAAAAAAGGCATTTATCACTTAGGTCATAAAATTTTACAGATACAAAAGAATGGGCCATTAAAGGTTGAAGGGACTTATTGGTGCAGCAGATGATGGTATTTAAACAGTTCTCACCTAGAGTAAACACAGTTAACGATCATGACAATTTCTTATTAGAAACTGGTGGGGAGTGAAGGGACAAGTCCAGCTCCAATTCAGCTGAGTTTATACAGTAAATGTATAAAGTGGTAATTCCTAAAATTATGTTTGATGCCATAAAAATGTACACATTTCAAAATAAAGATAAATCTTACAGACCAAACTGTCATAAATCTAAACGTATAAAGTAATTAAGAATTTAACCAAATCCTTTATAAACATTTAACAAATCTTAGCACATACATAGCAGGACTACTACTCACTATCCAAACACTATTCTCCCAGTTTTGAATCAAGGCTTTAAGTGAGTTATTCCGAAAGTAGTTTGCAATTAAAAACCACTTGATGCAGAAAACATTCTGGAACAAAACAGGAAATAGTTTTAAGAACCTGATGAGTTTCTCGTATGTACAGCATAATGCTGTTACAGATGTAAAGGATTTAAACAAACAGCAGTAAGTTTGACCACCATGCTTCTTCCTGCACTGATATTGTTTACTGAGCTCTTTCCTTTGATAAACACTGAAATCATTTCCACCCTCTTCCTACTTCAATCAAACTAAACTATGGGAAAAACTTCCAGAACGTAACACTATTTCAGTTAACTTAGTTTACTTCTAAACTAAGGAGGGAACCTCTGCTGTCACACTACTTTAAGTAAATTCCACAGGAAAACATCATCTTAATTTATAAGGAATACATTTTGCTAAGTAAAATGTTTTTCTACTCCTCAAAGTGATCAGTTGTATGTAAAGAGCTCAAAATGCATATTTAATAGCTGGCCAACTGGTAACAGATACAGCTTCCTGAAAGTGGTAGAGTTGGGGTAATAGGGGAAAGAGGGAAGGTGCAGCTCTGAAGGTCTTTGAAAGCTGCAAATGTAGCCTTGATCTGTTGGTGTTTAAAATGTCCTATTCAAGAATAAGTTTTAAACTTAAAAGAGAATTAAATTCTTACTTATGTGAACTATGTCTCTGAGCTTGTCGTAGAACATCTCCTATTGGGGAATCCTTCAGTTTCTTAAATTTCTCGCTACAGATTGGCAAGTAGGATATCTTTCCAGCCAGGTATCCACACATTCCAGCAACTTTTTTAAAAGAAAAAAATATGGTTTTATATGCTGTAACATAATAGTCAACATAGTTTAAAAATAATAATTTCAAATAAATTATACATTATCTTGAGTAAAAGAAAAAAAACCAGTTTAGATCTAAACCAAAAACATGCAGTAATCATCTCTCTCCACTTCCTCTGCAGACAAAGGGTACTAAACCCAAATGCAACAGCTGAACAGAGAATAGAGCAATGATTTAGACACGGCATGAGCATCAGATGATTTCAGCTAGTACTTGATGAATGAAAGGTGACAAAAAAAGGAAAATAATTGCCATCAGTTTTTCCCCAAGATCCAGAAATAACAATTAACTATCAAAGATGATAAAACAGTCAGGAATCATCAAAGGCAGTAAATTCCGCTAATTTAATCCATCAGAACAGTCAGATTTTGAAAAGGCTTTCACTAGTAAGAAGAGAAGTCTAAATAAACTTAGCATTAGGCTCAGTATCTTCTGAAGAGGATTCTATGATACGGTTGCTGGAGGGCAAACAACTGAATTAGCTGAACCTTTGCAATCACTAGGCAAATGCTTTCAATTTAGTGCATGAGCTATCTTCATCTGCTAGACAGGACACAGGAATGAATGATCACGATAGCTCTTTCCGGGCTTAAAACTGATGATTTCCATCAACTGGCTCCTTCAAGTTTTATGAGTGGGTCAAACGGAGTATGAAGGATTAAATGGCAATCAATAGAAGTTTTGTTGTTGACTTTGCAAGAGAAAAGGACTAGACCCTTCTTTCATATGCACAAGTATTTTCTAAATACAAAGGCTAAAGATTCCCAACCATCTTTGAAAAGAGGTAATTACCAGTAACATTAATCCTCTGAGGTTCTCACACTGTAGATTACATTGCCTGGCAATCAATATAAAAGGGGATTTTACCCTGCCCTGCTGTACTGACACTGGAATTGTGATTCCTGTTAGTGCTGGTTTTGGCTGGGATAGAGTTGGTTTTCTTCAGAGTGGCTGGTACAGGGCTATGTTTTGGATTTGTGCTGGAAACAGTGTCAATGATGCAGGGATGTTTTCGTTGTTGCTGCACAGTGCTTACACAGCATCAGGGCCTTTTCTGCTTCTCACACTGCCCCGCCAGTGGGTGGGCTGGGGGTGCACGGGAAGCTGGGGGGGACTCAGCTAGGACAGCTGACCCCAACTGACCAAAGGGATATTCCAGACCATAGGACATCATGCTCAGCATATAAAGCTGGAGGAAGAAGAAGGAAGGGGGGGACATTCGGAGCAATGGCGTTTTGTCTTCCCAAGTAACCGTTACATGTGATGGAGCCCTGCTTTCCTGGAGATGGCTGAACACCTGTCTGCTGATGGGAAGTAGTAAATGAATTCCTTGCTTTGCTTTGCTTGCGTGCATGGCTTTTGCTTTACCTATTAAACTGTCTTTATCACAGCCCATGAATTTTCTCACTTTTACCCTTCTGATTCTCTCCCCCATCCCACTGTGAGGGAGGTAAGTGAGCAGCTGTGTGGTGTTTGGTTGCCAGCTGGGGTTAAATCATGATACTGTTCTGAAGTCTGTATTTTCAAAAGGAGGTTAAAAATCCTTTTCCAAGGGAAAAGGGGTGAACAGCCACAACTATGAGTGAAGTTTACAAATGAGAAATGTGAGCGTTTAGCTGTTTAGCAGGTCAAAAAAATTGGAAGACACCTCAAATGCTGTAAATATGCACAAAGGCAAAAATTACAAGCCCCTAAAAGGAAAAATGGCCCAACAAGAATTCAAAATAAATGTTTAGCAAATTAAAGCTAAGCAGTAAAGATGATTACTCTTTGGCATAAACTACAAAGAGGACGTCTGCTTTTCTTGAGGCCTTCCAGTCAAGAAAAGTGGAAGCATCTCTCTGGAAGATGTTTCACCCAAAGTAATTATTGGCTAAAATATTTGGCTTCTCTTATTACAGAACTAACAGACAGACAATCCACATTTTTGAAGCTAGCACAGTAAATTACATATTGCTGCTCTCTGCTTCTTCTGTATTCACTGTGACAAGCCCTTAGAGAAGCTGATCAGAGATCAATAAAAGAGGCCAGGTCCCACTGCAGGCTAACATGAAGTAGGATATACAGATCTTACCCTTCTTTGCCAAAGAGGGGTAGAGGACCAATATCTCTGTGCTGTGTTGAAGGGGATGCTGTCAATGTAGTGTATCAGTCATGACTAACCAGAAGCTCCATTAAATTGTCAGAGTGCCTAGAAGGCTACTGAGAAAAGTTATGAGTAATTCCTATAGCCAGAAGAACATCCTGGAATCTGAAAATTCCTATCTAGAAAATGAAACACCTCTCAACTTCCAGATAAAACCAAGAGGGACAAAGCAGGGAAAGATGCAAGACAGAGACTAAAGAAAACCAGACTCAACTGTATGTGTTAGATATAAAAGACCAATTACTGTAATGAGGCATAGATACTCTTCAGAATAAGAATCTAACAACCACAAGTGACACACACACCATTATCAAAGACAGACTACTGTAATCAAGATGCAGCAGCAATATGCTCAGATCAGTGACACCAGAAAAGCAAGAACTGTCTTGTTTAATATCAGCTAGCTATGAGCTAGCAGCAGTGCCTGGAATTGCATATGCTCTTCTTTCAGAATTCGTGGAGGGAAAAAAGCCAAACCAACACACAACTGCACTGCTTCCTTTAATCAGATTTCACTGCAAGAGGAATGTGCAGTTAAATTAGGAGACATAATTTGGACCTGTAAACTATGTCCCTGGCAATAATTTTCAGGAAGATCCTGCAGGCAGCAGGCACATCTGACCTAAGCAATATGAGGATGAAATGAAAATCGCTTAACTCAGGCCTTTGACACTCCAACTGTGTCCCAGAAAAATCCCCATATTTAAAGTGCACATAAATCACACCAAGTTACTTACTGAAAAACAACCAAACCACACAATTTATGGAAAATTCTTTTAGTATGAAATGAAAGTCCATATGCCTCCACTGTACATAAAAAAGGAGAAGCCAGAAGTATTTTGACTTCTAACCTTAAGATCAAGAATAGTTGGTCCAGTCCAGCTGCTCCTTATTTTTTCCCTTGATTCCAAACTTAGTTCTATTAAACAGGAGGAATGTGGCCCTTAACTAGAAATGTGTAGAAGCTATCAGGAAAATAGTAATTCTATTATTTATTAGAAACGTTTGTGTTATACCATTGTTTGGCATTCAAAGAAAGCGAGTAGAATTTAGCATAAACAAATGGCAGCCCTAGTCTCTCACATTCATTTATCTGCTTAAACAACACTTCCTTCACCACAAATCATGGGTTTTACCCTCTTCCCACTGAAGTAAACTGTAAGAGTAACTGGCTGTATCTGGGCAGATTGGCAAGATGGCAACTTCCTGTTTTACTGTCATGTATTCCATTGAAAAGGTTAATTTATAATTTAGTTTTGATTATACTTAAATCAAAATCATTCACATGAAATTGCTGTTTTCCTACAATTGTACATACATAATGTCCAGGAAAAAAAGGCACTAAAATAGCTTGAATGGGACAAGTGAGACGCATGAATAAAGACCTTCAAATTAGGAAGGGAGGGGTGCGTGTACTCTGGCAAAGTAATTTAAAGTAAGCTTGTACAGTATCTATTTACAATGGATTTATCTTAATTATCACATTACACTTGTCAAGCAATTTTATGGAAAGCCTATAAACAAAACTTGTCCAAAACGTGCTGCACAAATTCAAAGACGGTGAATAAATGAAATGTTCTACCTCTTGACATTGAATAGGTTCTTGCAGTATAAGATGTTGTAGTTAAGAAACATAGCTAAAAAGTTGCTGACTGATAGAATTAACTGGAGGAAGGTGAAACTTATTCGTTTGATATATCAGATCATTTACTACTATCTTCAGGCACAGTTGTACCAATGTAAGCATTGATTCTATAAGTGCCAGATTCTCCACCTGGGCCAGGATAATGCTCGTTAGACATACAAACTCGGGGATGAGAGGCTGGAGAACAGCCCTGCAGAAAAAGAACTGGGGGTTTGGGTTGATGGCAAGTTGAATAGGAGTCAGTGTGCCCCAGTAGCCAAAAGGGTCAACTGTGTCCTGGGGTACATCAAGCATAGCATCACTAGCTGGTCAAGGGAGGCGATTGTCCCACTCTACACTGCACTGGTGTGGCCCCACCTTGAGTACTGTGTGCAGTTTTGGGCACCTCAATATAAGAAGGACATCAAACTATTAGAGTGTGTCCAGAGGAGGGTGACCGAGATGGTGAAAGGTCTCCAGGACACACCTACAAGGAGTGGCTGAGGTCACTTGGTTTGTTCAGCTTGGAGAAGAGAAGGCTCTGAGGGGTGAACTCATCACAATGTACAGCTTCCTCAAAGGGGGCAGTGGAGGAGGAGGTGCTGATCTCTCTCTGGTGACCAGCGACAGGACGCGAGGAGATGGAATGAAGCTGCAGGCTGCATCAGGGGAAGTTCAGACTGGACATTAGGAAAAGGTTCTTCACTGAGAGGGTGGTCGGTCACTAGAACAGACTCCCCAGGAAAGTGGTCATGGCACCAAGCCTGTCAGAGTTCAAGGAGCGTCTGGATGACGCTTTTAGTTATATGGTTTAGTTTTATGTAGTCCTGCAAGGAGCATGGAGTGGGACTCAACAATTCTTATGGATCCTTTCCAACTTGAGATATTCTGTGATTCTATAGAGTGGAGTCACAGTGAATCAGCCAGCAAGTCTCATGGGAATTACATCTGCATAACAGACTCCAGAACCTAAGGCATGAATACAAGCTGAATTTATATGTAGCTTTTACTTACATGCAACTTTTGTAAAAGAGCCAAATCTTGAGCTATCTCTTAGAATACCTGAAAATGAGGATCAAAGTAATTAGTAATAAGTTATTAAGAATTAAGCTGAAAAACATCAACTGTAGGTATGTTTGTAGGCTAGTCTGTAGTTACGTTTGTAGGCAGCATGTTACTCTTTTACACTTAATGTTGAAGAAAATTCAAGAAAACCTAAGATCTGAATTTCCCATAAAATTATAAAAATCTAAGAATTACTCTTTAATCATATCACACACAGTATTACTACACACTATAGAATATATTGTTTCATAATCATCAAGATATTGCATTTGTCAAACAACATAAAATGAGCAAGAATTTGCTTTTAATTTAAAGTTTTCCTCCTTCTTTAGTTTTAGGAACTGCAAGTCACGTAGCTAGCTGAAGAGGCTGAACTTCTTTTAATTACAAGTAGATTAGACATTGTATTATTATAGTAACTTTATTAACAGCAGAAATATATTTCATCTCAACAAATCCAAATTAACCCAAAGTATGTTTACACTTTACCTCTCCTAATTAAGAAACTAGTAGCAAGCATGCTCGCTGCAGCCAAAGGAAAAGCTGTGAAGAAGAAGAAGAAAAGTTGCTTTAATTATGTTTTTAGTATTTTCAACCAGACTTAATAAAATACGCAATAAAGTGAGAGTTGCTAGGCCTTACTAAGCTCACTTGTCTAAGAATATAAACATATATATATTTAAGAAACTGTATATAATTTATTAAACATTCACCATTCCACTTTTTAAGACCTACTACAAGTTATGCAGTACTGGTTAATAAGTCATCCTGTCTTCATTAGACTTCATGCTTTCTAAAATACAAAAGCCAATGGTAGATGGGATAAAGCTCTAAGGACAAGACTCCAGGTCTAGCTGCAACTGCTACAGCAGCAAGGTGCAGAACTTTAAACCAGAGAAGCATACACAGTTCTTCAGGATGGAAGGCAGTTACACAGAGGCCAGTGCCTCTAAAAATTTTTGATAACCAAAAGTCTTGATTTTAACATAAGAACTTTGGAAAAAGTCTAACTCTTACAGAGATATAACTCAAATTGATTAAAATTAGGTAACATGTTTTACTGATCAGCAAATTAAAGAACAGGGCAACTTTTTCTGTAGCTTATGGATCAAACTATACAACTCAGGGGTAGGGTCAGGAATGCAGAGAAGATGACAAACATGGAAAAGCATTACTGCCTATCGCAATCAGCTTAACAGTTCACGTTGATTTTTATCATAATGAAAGACTTCAGGTGGCAGGAAGCATTTGAAGATGGCAAGAAACAAAAGGAATACTTATTTCAAGCAATGATAATCATGAATTGGGAAGATTAACTTTGAAACTATTCGTAAAGACCACCACCCCTACAAAAGATACAGTGACACTGAAATAACAAACATGACAAAAGACTAAAGTTAATTACATTAAAGATTTAGATATGTCATAATGAAATTACATCTTATGCAAGTCTGAAAATATGGATGTTACAAAAAGGCTCAATGACTTTAACCATACCTAGGAGGGATATTTTTGCAACAGCGCTAGATGTTTATAGTGTTTTGATGCACACAATCTGCTAATTAGGTTCATATTTGAAGATAAACAATATTTTTTAGCATTTGGACAGCACAGTATTAAAGTATACTTTGCAAACTAACAGTTTATTCCTTCACAAATTCTGACAGGTCTAAACTAGGTTAAGAGTCCAACCAGCATTTTAGGGTAAATACGACTCAATGTCACTTTTAAGAAAAAGTATTGTCTCCTTGGTTCAAAGCAAGACTACAGTAACACTTCAAAATAGAGAATAAGTTCTTCCAATCTATTAAAGATTAAACCCCTGATGCTTTTAGAGATACTGGACCTGGATTTTCCAAAATTTAGAGTTCTAGATTTTCTGAGATATAGAATGGCAGTGCAGATTTGAAGCTAAACTGTAAGAGAAAAAAAACAAGGGGGAGGGTGTGTGTTAAAAAAAAATATTAAAAAATCTGCAAGAACTTATTACAGAGAACTTTGGTCTGACCCTTAGAGGTTTGAAATGATTTACAGGCCCAACACAAATATTCCGGACATCAAAGACAGGTTACGCAATTTAATGGAAACAGCTGCTAGTATGTGAGCATATAAATGACCTGAAATGGTAACTAGAAATTAGAAGAATAATAGGTAAATGAAAATTGGGTTCATACATAAAAACTAATACGAATAATTATTCAAGTGTAGGAAAAACAAAAGCAGCTTAATAAATCATAAAATATCAATGCTTTTCACTGCTAAGGGCAAAAGGTACTTTTTCTGCTTCAAGAACAAAATAAATTCCAGGAAAAATAATGGACGCCTGATACATCAACAGCACATAATTAAGGATGGGAATGTAATGTACCCTAGTCAAAATGGTTTTATGAGGAAAAAGTCATATTGATCTGGTTTAATTTTGTTAGTGAGATTAGAAGTGCAAAGGATAAAATTCTGGATTGTAGTGAGAATTTTTAACAGTATCAGAATTTATATTATATGATAATGTGATTAAAAACTAGTAATACCAGTAAAGCATACATTAAACTGAATTATGAAATAACTAGCAAGCATTTCTGAAATAGAAGCTGGCAACAGAAACTACAGGAAAACAGAGGGAGTTTGTAAGAACGGGTAAAAATTGGCTACAGCTTGAAATTTGAATAAACAAACTGAAGATACACAAATTTATAGTAATATCTGTGAATAACAAGAACTGATACAATAAGAAGTGAGGATGTCAGGGCAGTCACACAGGCAGCCCATACCTCTTGCAAAGGGACATTCAAATAATATGTATTTAATACAGCAAATTCAACAATCTAGGTACATGTGACGCAGAACAATGAAACAAAGACAGGAGACCTAGAAAACAGTGATGGGCTTTAGGCTCTCCCAGTGAGATAACAGCACAGTGCACAACTGGAAAAAAATCTCTCAATTACTTTTGTAGCACCCTACAGTGAAATTACTCAATAAACTAATTTGGGGCTTCTCAAAAATACCTTCATGTTGTTTCTTCAGTCTCTGTATAAAGATGCACAGGGCAGTAAGTTACGTTGACAATCAAGAACTCACAGCAGAACACCTCAAGAAGAACAAACAATGCCCTGCCATCTTGTCTTTCAGGTGAGAGATTATCAATAAGCCATAACCAATCATCATCTTACTACTAATGAACCTGACTCTTTTCACTTACAAAAATATAAGGAAAATGGCTAGATTTTAGCAAACAAGCTGAAGGTTTCCAAGTATTTGAATAAAAGTGGAAGAGGAGAATGCCAAAGCAATGGAGAAAGATAAAGCAGAACTTGGGATCATTAACTGAAAATCACAATGCCTTTGAAGTTGCCCCTGAAAGTACTGGCTTCCAGGAGAAATCAGAGGCCCAGTGTGCTAAATTTAGCAAATCAGCTGCTAAATTTTTCATCCGTCCTGGTTTCTGCTAAGCCACCTATCAGCATCAGAAGTAATCTACCAACGTGCAATAAAACAGTGGGTAAAAATCACATTAGGAGGCTTGTTCAAACCTCTTGACCAGGTGCATAAAAACCAGGTATGCCTTGAACCTTTGGATTACAGAAACAATGTTAAGAAGTAAGGCAATCAATTCTCAGTTTTCTGAAAAAAACCCATAACATTGGTATTTCAAATAAATGAAGATGAGACATAAAGTATTCTGTGAAAACAATACAAGTTTATTATTCCTGTGTACTAGCTGTAGTACAGAAATCATTACTGACTGCAGAATCATGCTTGAGAATCTTGCCTTTTATTTACAGGGGAAATATGCCCAAACATCTGGCCATGCAAAGACGCTGGAATTTTCTCCAAAAGTTGAGCTAAGCGACTACTTATACACTGTTCTTTTCACAAGTCTCCATAAAGACAGAAAGCAATGGTTCTAAGTTAAACTGTTTTATTCTTGCATTCTAGGGATAACAACAAAAACTGAAAGTAAAAATGTAGAAATAACAACAAAAAATATTCAGAAACATAATGAGACTCCATAAATTGTATCTATTTTCAGACTTTTAATAAGCATATTAATTTAAAATATGAAGGGATCTTGTTATAAAGAATAAACCTTACAAATTATGGTGCACCTTTCACAAAATTCCTTGTCTTGCAAACTCTTAACAAATGCAAATCTTACATGTACGAACATTTACTGGGATGCAATTTTAAACTATGTGAAGCTTGCTAGTGAACTGTTGTGATATATTGACCTGGGCCTGCCTTCCTTAATGCCTCAGATAACAACAAAAACTAAGGGTGGAAGAAAAGCAAGCCAAATATACCAGCAAACTGAACTTACCTCTATACCGGGCACTCTCTTCAGCACATTCCTTGAGGAGTCTCCTTTCCTCCTCTGTTGGCACATAAGCCTTAGGTATTTCCCTCTTTCATTAGGGAAATAAATTAGAAAAGAAAGAGCAAAAGAAAGGTTTGGGGGGATTTTTCAATTAAAAACTTTGTCTAACTTTCACACCTTGTAACGCCTGTACTTTCAGACAGCTATACTCAAGGAACTGGTGCCTTCTGTCTATAAATGTCACATGAAATATAGCATTAAAAAAGTCCAGTGCTTCTGCAAATCACATGAGAGAGCAGAAAACAGTTTGTGCATAGTCAGCTCCCAACTCGCTCCACTCCTTTTTCTTCAGAGAAGCCTGCTTTGGTCCTTTGCAACCAACCTTCCAGAGAGATGGAATCTGACAGCTCAGTAAATCCCTTTTAAAATATTTGCCAGGGTTTTAATCACACAACGCGTGTTGGCCGTTTGCATGCATGTATTTAGGGAAAGCTGGCCAGCTGTTTTGCCATCAGGTGAGAAGTTTCTACCGGAGGTGCGTGACCCCCTCCTGCCCTGAGAGGCGTGCGACCAGGCACCCTGCCAGATCGCCGACCGGGAGAAGGGCAGACGTGAGAAAGCCGCCGGTAGCGGGAAGAACACCTCCAGCCGGGACCCGCCCCACGCGAAAGGCCGCCGGAAAGGCCTCAAGGGCACCGACCCCGCGCCTCCGCAGGCCGCCAGGGAGCTCACGGCAGGGGCGGGCGAAAGGCTGACAGGAATCCCCCCTCCCCGGCCCGCGCAGGGCGAGCGCAGGCCCCGCGCCTGCCGCCTCGCCCTCGGCAGAAACAACCCCTAGCCCCACCGGGCTCCCGCACAGCTCTCGCCGTGTCCCCCCCCCCCCCCCCCCCCGGCAGCGCCGCCGAGCGAGCGACAGTACCTCGGCCGGGTCGCCGACCTCCCCGCCGCCGGGACCCTGCCCGGCCTCCATGGCGGGGCGGGGAGGGCAGTACGAGCCACCGCTGACCCGGAAGTCGACGCGACGGTGTTCGCCGCGCTGGCTCCGCGCGCATGCGTGGAGGCGGTGGCGGGTTGGGGAGGGGGTCCGTTCCCGTGGGCTGTCATTAGGCCCCGGGGCTGCCGCTCGGGGCTTGCCGGGGCGGTGGGGGCTCTGCCGCCTTCCCCGGTGTGGAGGCCCGGCGGAGGGGCCCCGCGGTTGGCCGTGAGGGCGGCGGCGCTGCCGGTGAAGGGGGGCTGCGGCCGCGGGCCGCGTGTGTGTTCGCCTTCTGCAGCGGTGCGTCCTCGCTGGGAAAGCCGAGTGAGGGCGGTGGAAGGGCCTAGAGGTAGCAGCTGAGGCTCAGAGCGTTCCTTTCAATCGAAAATGTTTCCTTCCTGTGCTTTATCTTGTTTCCTGCTTGCTTAAAGAATGCCACCCGCTAATAAGTTTGCGAGCGGGCACTGCTTCAGAAGTGGTGAATCCCTTTAAAGGTAATCCTGACGTGGTCGGTTTTGTTTTGCACGGCGTTAGTACGTGCAACGGTACTTTTGTAACTGACTTGCAGTTTTTGATAAATGGTGGGAAAAAGCTTTTATCCATCTACGCCTACCTTGAGTGATAGGTATGTTACCAATAGGTATGTTAACTCGTTGCTGGAGATGCACGGCCAGAATTGGCTAAAGGGAAAGGATGTCTGTTACCTAAAAAAGAGTTTATTTGAATCAGGACCAAGCAAGGACCTGGTGGGCAACTGTCTGAACTGGAAAGTGGTAGAGGTTTGGTGGTTAGGATTGTATTGAAGTGGGAGATGAGGAGTCTGCGTGCTTGCCTCTAGCTAATGCTGTTGAAATGGCAGCACTAGTGGATGCTTGCAGTTTATCAGAAATCAGGAGAAGTTGAGGAAGATATAAAAAAGGTGTTTCTGATAGTGCAATGAATGCTATGGCGTTTTCTCGTAAACGTTCAGTACTGCGGCTTGAATTCACCATATCCTGATCTGCCTCTACTTGCCTGGAATGCACCACTCCCTTTAAGCCTTTCCTGGAGCGAGCCATTGTCTCTTCACCCTGGAATTCAAGTGAAGAGGCTTAAATTGCTACTGCCTGATGGCTGTACAAAAAAAGCCCGTGCCTGAAGATAGGAGAGGGAAGGTTTTAGAGATTGGAGGTGACTGAAATTAGTAGGGAATGTGGATGTGAAATGTCTGAAATTAGTAGAGAACGCAACTATAAGATGAACACTGTGAGTATGTGAAGGACCTAGGACAAATGGACTAAGGAATGTGTGTGAAGTAATAGGTTTGGCTGCCTGGAGTGGCTGGCCTCACCAAGAAAGCTGTAGAGCAGATGGGTTTCTGAGTATTGGATTCTTGAAATAAGCTGGGAGGATAGAAACAGAAACTATGTATCATGGAGTTCTTAATTCATAGCTCTCATCATACAATAACTACATTTGTAATTTGTGTGAGATTGGAAGTAATCTGTGTTATCAGGCAATCTTCATTTCTGACTGTCACCTGGGCCCACCCTAATGAAGCAGTCTCCAATACATGAACATGTTATGCACATTATTATTTGAGAGGCGAAAGATTTTGGCTTCATCAGCTCACGACAGTTTTATTTATGGGACTGTAGCACATTTATTAAGGCAACTTACTTCATGCTTCTTCCCACTTAGCTTTCAGTACATTCTAGGCAAAGAGTACAACTGGGTTTTTAAAGCCTGCCTTTTTGTAGGGTAGGGCATGTTTATGGACTGCACCTTCTCTAAACATGGAGCTTCAATGGGGAGGAAATGGCTATCAGTCTCCTTCATTGAAGAAAACAATGACTCTCAGCTGTTGTTTTGCCTCTCCCTTGTAAAATTAATAGTTATCCATTCAGTTTTCTCAGTTCACTAACCTCAAGTCCCTTAGACTTCCAAGGGCGGGGGGGAAGTATTAAAATCACGCAGCAAAACGGTGAGTTTACCATCTCTTAAAAAATCTTACCTAGTACGCTGTGCTTGTGAGATAGTTAAAGGTACTTACAAGTTTCACCTGGTTACACACATCCATTTGTTAGCTTAGAACTGCAGTTGTAGGGCCATATTCAGCATAGATGGTAGAGCATATCCACGTCCTTGGCACTGCGTTCTCTGTTCTCAAGCCTCTTTTTGACGTTCACCCATAGAAAGAAGTCTTAACAAGGATGTCCTTTTTGACATCTGGTCTACTTCTACCACTTCTTTTATCCTCATTCCATCTTTCATTCAACTACTGAGAACTTCAGTTTAAAATCGGTGATGGTATTGCCAAGTCCTGGGGCATTACATAAAATCTTGTCCTTGTGCAAGGCTTAAGGCTAGCTTTTTAACCTCTTTCTATAAATCTAATCTCTTGAATACTATTCCCTTCTCCTGTGGCAGGTGCTGCTATCCAATATGGTACTTTTGTTTTAAAAAATCTCTGCACTAGAGTAGTCCTTCACAGATGACAAGGTTAACATTATTTCTTGGGAAGTTTTGAGCTGTTTGTTTTAATGACATGCACAATGACGGTTTGATGTTTCAGCAACTGTTTTGTAATTGCTGTTTTGTGTGGTTTTAAACAATCTACAAAACTGATGGATTATTTGTAAAGAGGAGTAGTGTAAAGTTATGTGTTTTTGCACTGCCTCAGGAGTCAAAAAGCTCTTTTTAGATGTATTACAACTCACTTATCTATGACTCTAAACTTTTTATCTTTTATGACTTGGTGTCATCCCAGAGTAATGAATATATCTGAGATTCAAAATACTGTAATACTGAAACTTGATGGTTAACCTTTGGAAATTTGAAATTTCTTTTGAAGGAGATGCCTCAAAGAAGGAAAAAGGAAAACTTTCAAACAATAAGATTCTTTTAAAATGAACTGATTACTTATGTAAGAATAAGTTGGAAGGTGTGAAAGTCAGATCATTTCTAATTGCAGTACTTTGCAAAACAAAGTCACTGGTGAATATTCAGAACTCTTGAAACTGGAGCTCAAGAATTAATAGGGTGAATTATATGTAGACTATCAAGTGGTTTAAAAGCTTATCTTTCTGATAAATTCTTTTCCATTTCCTTGTTCAACAGTTAGTGACAGGCTTTATACAGATTCACTACAAAACAAAGAGGTGGCTTAACAAATTTCTTTTTATGATACTGCACAAGACATAACTGAAACAAGTAGACGTGTGAAAGAGTTGGAGTATATGCTGATCCGGTAAGGAAAGTCGCCAAAACAAGTACTGGAAGTTCATGTGCTCAAGTATGTAGCTGGAATGGTGATTGTTTTGTTTTGTTTTATTTTTTTGTTGCTGTTCCTTTTTTGCTTGGTGCTCTAGACAATAGAGTAAAACACAACAGCTGAGAGCTGCTGATTCTTCAGTGGCTGCCAAGAGTTAACAGGACTGTATTTAGAAAAATCACTCTCTCCCTAATGAGGAAATAACAGCTCTTCATACCAAAAAAGAGCATTGTTGTAACCACTACAACTGGTGGCAAACAAAGAATCAGTTATTTGCCTGAAGCATTATGGCACATCAGCAAGAACCAAAAGTGGGTGTCTGTGGAGCTGATACTCAAAGCCTCAATTTTACCCACATTGATAATAATTACTATTAATAATAACTGGTACTGTAATGTACTTTGAAAAGTACTTTACGTGTTAACTAATCCTTAGGGCTATTTTGTAAAGCAGGCAGGTAACAGGAGAATCTGGGTTCTGAAAGTGATATGCTTGTGCATCCTGTAAGTTCAGGTGCTCAGGGTTAAATACCAATGGTCTGATTTTCATTGGCAGTGAGGTTCAGCTGCTCTCATTTCAATTACGGGGGGGGTGTATATGTATTTATTGGGAAGATCAGGCTGAGCTCCTAGCTTGGGATACCTTCAAAATCAGAAGCAACTTGTGACATTGCTTCAGCCAGTTGCCTGAAATTATGCACAATAGCAGCAGCAATGAATCCTGTTTTTCTAGTTAGGTGTTCTATTACCCAACATTTAGACTGTGGCACAATTGTTAAAATACAATAAAAAAATACTCCGTTCACAAAATTCTTAAATCTGCAGGAAAGAGGTAACCTAAAATATTCTCGGCTACCAGTGTATCATTATTTTTCTCCTCTCCTGCTTTCTTGTTCCTACTGGTTCCTGCAAGTTGATGTATGTTATCTGTCTTAAGGGAATGCAGCACATGGACATAAGTAGTTGACCATGAAGGGAGGGACCTTTTACTCCAAATAAACCGGAGTTGTACAAAGCATGTAATAGAACTTGGAGCTTCTCTTAACTGAGATTGGCAGCTGTTGTGCTGGCGCATTTGTTTTTTGAGTAAAAAGTATGCTTTTTACAGTTCCGTTTTGTTGGGTATGCTTATTATAGTACAGTACTTGCAAGACAGGCTTATATTTGACAGTAGGAAAAATGGTGACTTCAGGATTCTTTCTAATACTGTTCTGCAGATCTGATGTTATTTTATCATGCTTGACATGTATTTATTTTTCCTTTTTTTCCTGCCTTCTGTTTTTTTTTTTTAACCTTTTCAAGCCTGGAACCTTTAAGGCACTTCAAAAGAAAATATATAGTAACTTTCTAACCACTTAAAATGTTAATGTTGGTACTGTTTCTGTTTTTATTACTATCGGCTCCCAAATCTTTGCATTGTCTAGAAACGCGTTGTTACATTCAGCCCCCAGACGCGTTGTACTGGTGAAATCCTAGCCAGCCCTAGTATGGGATGACTTTTCTGAGGATGTTGTGGTGAATTATCTCATTACCTTGCCTTTCCGTCTGTGTCACTTGCATTACGATAGACCTTGCAGATTGGCGCCTGGGGGAAGTACGTGAAATCAAAGTCGAGTGCCAATGGCAAAAGCAGCCGGAGCGTTTTGTCTGCTGTGCAGGGGTGGTGGAAGCGGCCCCCCGCCCTGCCCTGCCTCGCAGTCTTCGTCGGAGCCAGCCAGGCTACTTCTGCGGGGGAAGCCCAGCCGTTCGCGTTGGTAGAACAAGGCGAATAATTCCTGGCAAAAAGGCGGCATCTGTGCATTTGCGGAGCTGGCCGAGACACAAGTATTTGCCCTTATTCCCGGTGGCGGGGGGGGGGGGAAGGGCGTCTTTTCCGGCGGTTGGCGAGGGGCGAAAGGGAGGCCGCGAGGAGGGCGGGCACGGCGCGGCCTGTCCGGCGGCACCCCTGCAGGGCCTCCTCGCTTCGTTAGCGAGGAAACTTCCCGGATGTTCCCCAGCCACGCCGCTGCATGCCCGGCTCCCTGGGCGATACCGGCCGCCTTAACTGGTTGTTAACGACGGCGATCGGTCCTGCTCTCGCCGGTGGTGGGGAGGCTTCCCGGGCCGGCAGCGGCCTGCACCTGTCCCGCCGGCGTCTGAGGCCGCCCTCCCGCCAGACGAGCCCGCCGAGGCACCTGCGGGGAGCCGCTGGGGGCCGGGGCACTCCCCGCCGCGGCCAGGCTGCCCGGGCGGGAGTTCGTCCGCCGTCCCTCAGCCGCCGGGGGAGGTCCGCGGGGGGGGGGGGGGAGGGCGGGCAACGGCGCCTCAGAGCGCTCCCACGGCGGGGACGCGGAACTGGCTGCAGCCTCGGCCTATCGCAGCCGCAGGAAGCTGAAGGGGGCGCCGCCAATGGGAAGCTCGGCTCCTCCTTCGCGGCCTTGCGCTTGGCCGAGGCGTCGGGCGGGGGCGGGGCCCGGCGGGCGGGCCGGACGCTCGGGAGCCAACGGGGAAGAGGCGGGGGGGCGGTGCCGCGTGAGTGCTGCGCGCCTGCCCCAGTGAGCGTCGGTTCCTGGTGGAGCGGCGCGTGCCAATGGGGAGGCGGGGGGGGGGGCGGGAGGGACGAGCCGGACCGTCGAGTTACCGGAGGGGAGAGGCGACGTCGGGATAAAGCCGGCGGGGGATGCCGGCGGCGCGAGTCGCTCACCGGCTCCCACCAGAGTCGCTCTGAAGGGGACCGTAGCCGCGCTCAGGCGGTGTGGCTGCCCGGGGCTGCGGCGGGAGGCAGCGCTTCGCACCGGCGGGAGAGGTGAGGCGGCGGAGCTGGGACCCGGTCGTGGCTGAGGTGGTGGTGGGGGGGGTAGGAGGGGGCCGCCCGCCCCGGCGGAAGCGGAGCGCGCGGGCCGGGGCGGGGGGAGCGGTGGGGTGTTGCGCCGCGCGCGGCCCGCGCCGCTTTGTTTACGGCGGGGAGGGGAGGGCAGGGCAGCGTGCCGCCGGGCGGCCCTGCCCGCCGCCGGGGGGGGACGGACGGGACGCGGGGCCGAGGCGGGGAGGGCTCGGCGGAGCTGGCGTGCGCTTGGAGCCTCTCGGCCGCCTCCCCACCGGGCCGGGGCTCCGGCCCTCCTTCTCTGGGGAGACGGAGCCTCCGCCGGCCCCCTCCGCGGCCCGCGCCCTGTCTCCTCCCGCCCTTCCGCCCCGGCCCCGCCCGCGCGGCCGGCGGCGGGGTGCCTGCCCGGCCTCTCCCCCCCGCTCCCGGCGCGGTCTGCGGCCCCCCGGAGCCCCCGGGGTGGGCGCGGCGCTGGCAGAGCCCCCGCGGGCCGAGCGGAAAGCAGCCGCCGCCGGGCTCCTCCCGCCCCGCGCCCGCACCCGTCCGACTGGCTCCGGTCGTCCCCCGCGGCAGCGGGGCCGGACGGCCGCCGGCTTGCGGCGCTCGGCGGCCGCCGAGGCAGCCACCGCCGCGGGGGACGGTGGGGCCGGGCGTGCGGCAGGCCGCCCGGGAATGGCGGGACGGAGCGGGGAGGGTGGCACGGAGCCGGGCTTTGTTCCCGGCCCCGCCCCGCCGCCGCTGCCGCCGCCGCCGGGGGGTGCCCGGGGGCTGCGCGGGCGCGGCGGGGCTCCGGCGGAGAAACGCGCGGGAGTCCCGGCTTGGGGTGGAGAAGGCGGCGCAGGGGGGCGGCGACCCTGCCGCGCTCGCTCGCCTGCCCTTCGGCGAAACTTGATGCAAAATCCCGAGCGTCCAGGCGAAGGTACGCGTGTGCGCGCCCTGCGCTGCCTGTGGAGCGCTTCGCTGAAGGAGTCGCTTTAGGGGGCCGGTAGGACCGAACTTGCTCCTAACGGCACCTTAAAGGCTCGTTTTTACGTTCTCGTCTAGGCGTTATCGGCGAGGCTGTAAGTATTGCAGGGGCTTAATTAGTCGTGTCCGTTCCCCCCCCCCCCCCCCCCTTTCATACATACGCTTCCAGTGTTTTGGCTATGTGATGATTTTTGTTGACTGTAACGACACTCAGCTGCTCAGCAAACAATTCAGTTTGTGTCTTAACCAGAAATCACTGGGCCGGTGATCAGGATAACTCCAGGTAAAACGTCCTAAGGAATCACATGGAAAACATAAAAACCCCCTCCAAAACCCCAACCCCAAAATATTTTGGTGGACATTCGTACTGAATGAGTTGCAAAAGCAGTTTGCTAATACAGTTTTAAGGAATAGTAAGACAGTCTGGAGGTGAGGTAGCAAGAGTTGTAACCTGGACTTCCTTCAGAATCACAGTTCTGAAATGTGCCTTAGGAGAGAGATATACTAAAGCAGAAAGCAGGTTCCTCTTTGCTCTTACGTGCACTGCACATCTCCCAAGCTCAGACTTTGTGTAGGGAGAGAGGCTTGGATGGTAAGCCACTAAATGTAGACCAGAAAGAGCAAGGTGTTTATAAGTTATTGTGGTAGTAGGTGAAGAGCCACTCATGTGGGCAGGAGCAAGCAATATGGAACATATAGAGTGCTGTGATAAAGAAGGTGACTTGCTGATTGTGGGTTGAGCAAAGAGTGAAATTAACTGTAGTTCTTAAGTATTTCCTCAATAAGTTGTTTCCTCAGTAGGCTGTTTGTGTCACTTTGCTTCTGTGTTGTTACTGTCATGCTGAGGATATGCCCCGAATACTTCAGAATCTGTGTGGAAGATTGTTGAGCAGACGCTGGGAAACCACACACCGATGCTTATCTTGTGACGCTGTCACAGGAAGGAAAAAACCCCTCGGTAAAAACTGTGTTGCAGGTTTATTAAGTATTTAAAGATGAGAGTGACATTCTCTCTGTCAAAAGCTTCCTCTATCTGCGGTTTGTAGAGGCCCTTAGTTAGTGGTACTTGATGGCAGTTGTTGTCAGTAGACAACTGACTTCCCTGGGTGAATTGCTGCTGTGAATGGCTCCTTATTTATATTCCAAAATGGATTTGGTTAAAGCCTGTGCTGACTTCTTTCTGGAAGTGGTTTCCTTGGAGCAAAGCGGTGGTATGTTGCTTTGGGATGTTGTAGAAAACTGTTGCTGAACTTCATTTCAAAAGAAAAGTTGTTTAATTCTTCTGTGGGGTTAGTTAAGGTAAAGTTGAAATATTCAACTAATTCTGTTTCTGTTTAGCTGGCCTAGGCAAACCAAAGCACGATGATAGCTGGTTCTCATGTAATAGCATCGTATCTTTGAGGAGGGAAGTTGAGGGTTGTAGGGCTGTAAGGCAAAAAGTAGAATTGTTCCGTTTTTCATGTCACTGTATTAACACTTTCCAGTGTCATCCTGCTAGGCCTCAACAGTTCAAGAATGGTCCTCAAATGTTTTTTCACTGTGAGTGTTTGTCTCTAATTTTGGGAGGTAAAATTAATTGGTATGCTGAAAGTTTTTGCTAATACAATTGAGAACACACTGTCTGTATTTACTTTTTCTAAGAACTTAAGAAGATTATTATTACATCCCCACCCCCACCAGTGGCTATGCATCAAAGGAAACAACTTGGAAAACAGCACGTTCTGCATTGGGAGTTGCCTATTTTATATGTAGTTTTGTATTTCAGGGAGTTTTATCTTGGTCATCTTGTCTAATGACGGCTACTTCATTATTGCACAGAGGACTAAATGACTTTTTTTTGTGTGTGTCTGAGTTCCTTAAGAGGCATGTAGGCAAACTTTACACTTCAGTGGACTCGCGTAATACAGAACACGGGTATGTAATATGTTCCCTCTGGCTTGGAGAGCTGTGAGCTTTTAGCAATTTCTGTCTATATTTAAGCCTTAGCTTAACAGAAACCATGGGTGTCATATGCAAATAATAATGTGAGAGGAAGGTGCTGTATGCACACATGAGTTGCGTGAGTTACTGTGAGAAAAATGAGGGTAATAGTTCTGGGTTTGTGACCCCATAACTGTCATTACTGACTTGCATTGCCTTACTGGTAGGAAATGCAATGTAGCTTATCCATCAGTGGGAGGGCAGCTGGCCTAGTGCACAGCCTAACTGGTTTACTGCTTTGTACTGCTTCTGCATGCTCGCACCCAAACAACTTTGAACCTTTATGACTTTTGTATCTGTAATAATCCTCCCAGGAATGACTATGGGCTGGAGAGGAAGTGTTGCAGTGTTAGAAGGCTTTAGGATTCGGTGTTATTCTTGTCCAGTCTCACTCCAAATCCCAGTGAGCTCCAGTAATAGATGTTAGCCAGACTGACTCAGCTAGGGTTGCTTCTGCCTTTTTTTATTTATTAAAATAGCAGTTCTTCTTTCTAGTATTTAGCTCACTTACCCTCAGTGTTTGACGGTTAATTCTCTAAGTATCTGTGTACTGCCGTATAGCTCCGTCTCTTCTAAGACTTGTGTTGTCCTTCCTTCCTTCCCCTACCCCAATAATTATCTATTATAATCCCTAATTTCCTCTGACATGAACACCTCCCAGGAAGAATGACAGAATACAATCTTAGATAGCAAGTGTCCAGTACCATCACTGGAAGATATCAGAAAGGAATAAATCCCCTCAAGTGTCTGCTCTTGACGTGGCTACAGTTTTGAGGGATTTTTGTGTTCTTCCCTAGTTTTTCCTAGTGATTTATGTTTGCATGCAAAAATGGAAGAGGAACAAATATTTTTAAAAAAATGAACTTCTAAAGTTGAGTTTGAGGTTCTCTGAAATGTCTAAGTATTTGGTCTGATAAAATGGCCTAGTGCCCAGAAGCTGTTACTGTAAGCCTTGGGGTTTTAATGGTTTGTTCTTTACATGGTTATTGTTGCCCTTGTCAATGTGAGCAACGTGAATGGTTTTTTGCAGTTAGTGACGATAGACGAAGCTGATCTGTGTGGAGTTTGCACAGATCTCCGTACAGGCGTCCCTTTATTCTGCCATGCTGGCTCTGCTTTGGCAGATGCCTGTACAAGTGTAAGTGAACTGTACTTTTCCAGAGCTGATGCTGGGCTAGTCTAAAATAGCTGGCTTTTCAGCAGGGTCTGTAGCAGGAGGCTTGGGACTATTGATATGAACACTTTAGTGGTACTGCTGGTCACTTTGGAGTTAGTGTGGTGACCTATTTTCTTCTTTCTCCCTTTTTTCCATAAAATGGGAGAAGACTCCTGGCTTGGGCATTTTTATCTCCTCTTCCCTTTGATTTTTAGTTAAAATTACATGAGATGATGATGATGATAAAACAAGCTTTGTGTGTTTTGCCATCTAACTATTGGGTGTGTTTTGTCATCTAACTATTGGAAGATTACTTCAGATTTAAATAACTGATGGCTTGGGAGTATTTGTAATTTTGAGGTTGTATGTTAAAGCGGTTTACGTCAGTGGCAGTTGCCAACATTATTTTTTTAGCTTAAATAGCCATGTTTATTTTGCTTATCTTCAGTATATTTCTAGAGAGAGTAGTATAATTTTGCTAAACCAGATAAACCAGACTCTTTCTTCTTTGGGTGAGATGTTTCCTGTTCACCAGATCATCCTAAAATCCCATTGTTGCCTCCTTTAATATATGAATTAGTCTTTTTAGCACACATTGACCAGACTTGTATGAAGTATTCCAGAGAAGGTTCCAGGGAGACTTTATCGAGGTCTCTTAATGCTCTGGTGGAAATACCTTGCTGGTAAACCTTAGGATCCTATTTTCTTTCCTCAGTCCTCTCAAGGCTTCTCTGCTTTGTCTTCATAAGCTGCAACTTATAACAAAAAATATTACTACTCAAGTGTGTTATGTTAAATGGGATGAGAAGCTACAGGTTAAATACAGCACTGGTAAGTATCACTGTTGCTAACAGTCCTTGGGCCTACCATAGTTCCGATCATGGTGGGAATGATGTTAGTCATACTCATGCAGGAAGTATTCAAGGAGCTCAAAGATACCCCTAGCAATGTGTGAATAAGCAAGGGAGAAGAGTGGAAAGAAAATCTGGGTACCGCTTTTAGAGACAAGAATGTGCTGAAAAGATCCTTATGAGAATATGGGTAAGACCTGCTCTGTAATATTCAACCCCACTTGTTTAGCCTTTCACACAAGACTTACTGCTGTTGACCTTTCACTGCTTGTTTTTTGTAGTAGTCTCAAAGACAACAATTGTGTGGGTTTTGCCAGCCCTATGCTGTTAAGTTTATTTGTTTGGAGTAGCTGAATATAATGTTGGATATGTTTATAAAATAAGAGCTGGGGAGAGTGGTGAAAACTACAAATACAGATAGTTTGTTGTACTTGGTCCAAAAGATAAGGCTCTAGTAATTCAATGTGGGAGACTGTTAAAAGATATTAAAAGAAGCGTAATTCATTAAAAAAAAAAAAGTGAAGGAATATCTATACCATAAGGCTTGAGAATGTTATGATAAGATCAGGTCTTGGGAATTCACATTTGAAGTTGATATTGCTAAGATTGACTTTATTTCTCCAGTGACGTTGCCCAGTTTTGCAAAATGAAGCAGCATCTTCTTTTGTAAATGCCATGCCCTAAAGGGGACTTGTAGTTGACAGTAGACCTGGACAAAGACTGATTTCTCTGTAGAGAAGCTAGCATGAAAGATAGGTTGAAGTGTTCCTAGGCATTTCTTTCTGTCTTGCATGAGAATAGTCCTTATCAACACCACTTCTGTTCTTGTGCTAAATCAGAAACAACTGTTAGGGTTGTGTCTGTGGCAGCTGAACATTTTGACATTGACAGAATTTTCATGATTTAAATTGAACTGATCATCTTAAAGATTGCTGTAAGCAAAAATGGTAAGATTTCTACCTCTGTAGATGTCATCCAAAAAAGATGTTGTCCACAAAGCTGAAGAATTAGTGTCATGTGCACTGTGACTGCTGACTGGCCTGTTTATTCCCTGGGGTAGGGTGATGAGTAGTAGCTGGTCCCATGATGGCTGGTGCTGGTGGAGTGACTTTGGGAGCTCCTGGATACCCCACCTCAGCTCATAAAGAGAAAGGAGTTGGGAATGAGAGCTCTTGATCTCTGGAGGAGTACCAATAAGGGTAGGTCTCCCTGACACCCTCACTTGGATATGGCAAACCTGTTTCTCTGTTTCCTGTAGACACAGAGATCATGGAGATCCTGCCTCATGCCCTCTGTTCCTTCAGTTTAGACCTCACCTCTCTCTCCCCATTTGAACCTGCTTGGTGGTAGATGTTGCATATAAAACTGAGGGTCAGAGCTGATTCTTCAGATGGATTTCATAGATATGTTTGTGTGTGTATATATATAGTTACATGTACCTACTTGCAGAATTAATAGGTGAATATAGAACAGCTGGTACAGGTGAGAAGTAGTGGATAGCAAGTGTGGGAACAGTAAGATGGGTAGATACAAGTACAAAATGAATAGAATAAGCTTTTGGGGCAGGAATCTGAGAGTCTTTACCTGCAGTTATACACATTTATTTAATACTTGTATACTTTTGGACCTTTGCTGTACTAGGGGAAAAAAAAACCAACCCTGATTTAAAAACATTTAAGAATGTGTCTGTTACTGTATGTCATGATCAAACTTTGATATTATAGTCTGTTATTCAAAATCTCTAAGCTATCAGGTAGGCACAGATTATACTTGTATTTTTGTGGTCGGGGGGGTAGATTGTGTGAAACTGATTTGATCCAATTTGACTTGCATTTTTAAATTAAGAATAAATAGTTCTGTTTTCAAGTATTTCCTAGCCCCTATAATTTTATAGTAGCTTTTATTGCATGCTCCCTTAAAACCATATCTAGTATATAAAACTCTTGCATATAACTATATAGTTGAAAGACATAAAATCTTTATGTGACTAGTTAGAGTGATGCAGGTGTTCTAAGTTTAAGAATTGGCATATGTTAGTGACACAAGTTCTCAAAAGGTATTTTGAATTTAGCAGATGACTATTTGAAAGCTAGTATGCATTTGTTATGAGAAGACTAGGATGCATAGGAGAGAGAGAGAATATCAGTAGGGCTTTTATAATGTTTTGTGCGTAGAAGAATATTTCAACTACTCTTCTGTTTATCTTATTGTCATGCTGGAGAATGCAGACTGGCCTGATTTGGGCTTCTGTTAAACTGAAACAGCAAGTTCATGTCTCAGCCCATGTAAATACAGACCCTCTGAACTCTTAAGGTTGAATGCTGTTTAAGAGAAAAGAATGGGTAGATATGGTCTACAACTACAATGAAGTCTTCATTCCAGTCATTGTATTACAAAAGCAATTACTACTACTGCCTTTTATATAGTGTTTGTATCAGATTTCCAGAGGCCAGAGAGTATTGCACTAGATTGGGGTATATCAGATATAAGCATGTTTTTCTGCAACTGCTTGAGTAGATAAGAGATCTGCTAGCTGTTATACTTCAACATTGTCTGGTCAGCATGTTTGAAGAACTATGAGCATTTTGTATATAGGACCTGAGTTTAACCTCTATCGAGGTTGCTTTGAGGGGAGGGAGCGGGGAAAGCAGCTTCCTGCTTTGTTCAAGGGAGTAAAGTGGGGTTTTTTTTGTGGTGGTGGGTTTTTATTTTTATTTTTTTTTATTTAAATCCATATAGACTTTGGTACTGAATGTGTGTAAAGTTCATGTTGGTTCCTCCTAATGGTATATAATAGCTAAAGAAAAATTTTATTGCCACGTATTTTTCTTTTTCTTTGTACAGGCACAGTAATAAAACTGGTCAGTGATTTAATAGTTTTTGGCAATTTTTGAGAAAGAGAATGTATTTTTAGCTCTAACAGTCTGTTAAGGGAGGAAAAGTAGTACATAAGCTGTTGATTTTTCATTCAATAGTTCCAAGTGCTTGAACCCTGCTAAATGTTGGTGTCCAAAAGCTTATTGAATTGAAAAGAATTGTTGGTTTTGGTTTGAGATACTTTCAAAAGTAGGAAATTGCCAAAAGCAGTTTGAAAGTGTGATACAAGTTCCTGTTCTTCAGAGTTAATTATTTAGTTTCATGTTTATAGACTGATTTTTAGTTTACTCTTTGCTTGCAATTCATTTTGTAAAAAGAAGAAAAAGGAGTTTAGTTTGTAGAGCCATTTGGCATTCTTTGCATTTTCCCTGTTGCTATAGAGGTGGTGGTACGGATGTTGGCATTCGAGGCTTCTTGCCTATACTGCATGCTCATGGAAGTTCTCCCTTTTGCTGTTGCTGAAACTTTGTTAATGTAGATAAGGTGAACGATGGTGTTCAGATCAATGGCTGCAAGAGCCTTAGTAGGAGCCACTGCAAGTGCTCTAGATGCACTGTTTTGTTTTGTTGCAGGCAGCAGTGCATCTGAGGAAGATGGTTGTTGCTCTTGGTTATGGTCTGCCATTTCCCCTCCCCAGTGCATGTGAAATAAGAAAGAACAAGTGATGGTAAATGTCTAGGTGACATAAGATTAGGCAAGCTGGAGTCTTATTCATTACCTCCCTTTGAAATACTTGTGTGTACTATTTAAAAATTTTTCCTGACACAGACTTAGTTTTGGCTGTTTTTCTGGTGGAAGCAACATCCGTTTGAGGTAGTCCTAATATATGGATTGCTTACAACCTCTGACGCTGAAAGAAGAGAGCTATAATTTTTTGGTCCTCTGCAGATCACTTGCAGATTGGACACTCTTATTTTGCAGTTTCTTGAAAAGCAGCACAGAAATACTTTCTCTCAGATAGCTAGTCCCAACTTAAAATTGCTATAAGAGAAAATAACTAAGGTCGCTGTTGTGGTTTAACCCCAGCCAGCAACTAGGCACCATGTAGCCACTTGCTCACTTCCCCCCTCCCTCCCTCCAGTGGAATGGGGGAGAGAATCAGGGAAAAAAAGTAAAACTCATGGGTTGAGATAAAGACAGTTTTAATAGGACAGAAAGGAAGAAAATAATAATTACAATAATGATAAAAAAATAATTTGAATATACAAAAGTGATGCACAATGCAGTTGCTCACCTCTCACTGACCAATGCCTGGTCAGTTCCCAAACAGTGATCCACCCACCCTGCCTCAGCCAACTCCCCCCAGTTTATATACTAGGCGTAATGTCACACAGTATGTAATACCCCTCTGGCCAGTTTAGGTCAGCTATCCTGGCTGTGTCCCCTCCCGACTTCTTTTGTCCCTCCAGCCTTCTTGCTGGCTGGGCATGAGAAGCTGAAAAATCCTTGACTTAGTACAAACACTACTGAGCAACAACTGAAAACATCAGTGTGTTATCAACATTCTTCTCATACTGAATCCAAAACATACCGCTACCAGCTACTAGGAAGAAAATTAACTCTATCCCAGCTGAAACCAGTACAGTTACTTTTTTGGGGCCCAAAATAAAATCATTGGTTCTGTATTACAGCTGAGGAAACACTCCTAAGTCAACAACTGGAAAATAGCAGGGGTGAAGGTGGGAGACAGAGGGCGTTAGCACAAAGGGGAGGTGTCACTGAGCAAGTCTTGCATCACCCTGGTTTCTGAAAGTAGTGGGTTCCTTGGGCTGTGGCATTAAT
This sequence comes from Buteo buteo, assembly GCF_964188355.1. Lineage (NCBI taxonomy): Eukaryota > Metazoa > Chordata > Aves > Accipitriformes > Accipitridae > Buteo > Buteo buteo. The sequence goes on along the minus strand of NC_134171.1, from coordinate 29,731,824 downwards.
AAAGGCAATTTTTATTAAGAGGCTAATCTGAGAGACTTGAAAGGTCTTGTGCCTAGATGGAAATATCCACTGTGCTCTGGTAAAAACACAGTTTGAGTTTTGGCATATTTCTAATACTCTGAAATGAGATTCTGAAACAAGTTATAATAAAAATTTAAAGAACAGGCAGGTTTTGTAGCACTGGCCCAATGGACATGATTTGTGATTCACCTACTATTCTTAGTCCCTTTTTGTGCTAACGAAGGAAAGAAGAATGCAAATACACATTTTTAAATTTTGAGTTATCATGTTCAAGTTATTACATTTGGCACCAAGCCCTTCTCTGAAGTTTATCTTGCAAATCCTTCTCAACTACGAGTGGGGATTGTATGGGAGTCTTTTCAATTGAGCTTTGTTAGTTTGTAAATGGAGAGCTATTTATAATTCTTAAGAGGAAAAAGTGTTGAACCAGTATAACAAATACAGTTCTCAGGTGCAGATGTTTGGCTATATTCCAAAGTCTTGGTATGACTGAGAGATGCATCCTTTTCTTCTTTTCCCATGATTCCTCCTAGGCGATTTTGATCTGCCTCGTGAGTGTTATCTCATTTCCGCATCAGTTACGTAGAAGCTGAACCTACCTCTATTTCTTGTTTATGACCTATGCATCTTCCGGCTGCAATATCTGTGTTTAATGAAGTTGTCCCCACCTTCCCCCTCCCCCCCCCCCAGCCTCCAAAAGGCTTGCTTTTTGTGTTGGGAGCCCCTGCTTCTCTCCTGGTTATGACTTCCACACTTCCCCATAGTTAATTGATCAGCAGCCACCCAGCCTCACTGGTTGTGTGGATTGTGGAGTGGAAAAAAGACTGTGTTTCAGTAGGGAGATAGTTGTTGAAATTGGGAAAGTACTGCATGACCGCCATGTTCTTTACAGCATTTAATAACACTCAATTAGTCATGGAACTGGTTTTAGGTTGTGGTATTAAATATTGTTGTACTTTTGTTAAATTATTAATATATCTGAAACTCTTGCAAGAAGCAAAAGAACCAAATAGTTACTAAAAATCTTCTGTTAAGACAAAGTGTGCCAAGCTTCGGTGAAGAAAGGGGGCAGATTTGGATATCAGCAACCTGGAAAGCTTCATTCCCCCTTTTTATTCTTGTAAGATCCAGTCTCATGGGGTAGTTATCTTAGAAATGGCTTCCGTAACATTCAGGTGCTCTCAAACACTTTTTTTTTTTTTTTTTTGTCATTTCTGGTACAGCCACTAATATAACTTATTTGGGAGGAAAGCAAGCGGTAAGCTAGGTACGGTGTAGCTGTGCAGGCCATTGCTGAAGATAAGGTTGGGAGAACAGAGGAACTGAGCAGCCCCTAAAAATCTTTCAGCCTGCTGGTAGCATCTCCCAGTGCTGTAGTGGAAAAATTGCTTAATTGGTCTGTAACAGAAAAGTCTTATATATGGTCAATATGTTGTATAATAAATCTGGGTTATAATTATAATAGTTTTTTTTCCCTTCTACCCCTTGCGTGAGGGGTGGTTGTAAGTCGTGAGCCTTGGGCTGAAGCCTGGCTTTACTTTGCTCTTTGACCTGATATGTTTCTCCATTGTATGGGCTCTTACTGCATCTGCCATCACTTTGGGGAGGGAACAAGGGGGACAGTGACAGAGCACCAGAGCTCACAAAGGGTAGTGTGTTATGTTAGGAGTGCTTGTCACAGCAAGTTACTTAGCCAAGCTCTATGAAATGCTGAAGGTACAGGTCAGCCACGTTTGAGTGACCATGGTGCCATTCTGTAAATCTTTGCCCCTAAACAGGTTTATTAGCAACTTTTTCTTTTAATTTTTAAAATGATGTCTTTAAAAACTAATATAATTCATCTTTGCCTTTATTCTACCTTTGTAAAAGGAAACACATAGCATGTTGAAGTCTGCATAGGGTTTGTAGCATGGAAAACACTACTTACAGATGTTGGCTAAAACTTAATATTTCTTTCCTTCTGAAGTATCTCATTAAGTCTTTTGGGCCAGTAATTATAAAAAGGCCCTAATTTAGTGTGTTGTACATATCTTAAATGCAGGTGCTGACACTGATTTCCTGCAACATTGGTTTTAATTCCCTTCCCTGAAGTTTTTGGAAGTGGTCTTCTGTACCACCTCTCCTACGTTTAGCAATGGCAAAAAGCGTGCTGTATTGGAGCATCTAATTGCTGCTCAAAAGGTAAAGTTGAGTTCAGTCATGCGTAGTAGCCAACATTATAGCAGCTACTCTCTGAATATAATACATCAACTTGAAAATAATTGAGATTTTCTTTTAAACACATCCCCCCCCCCCTCCCCCCCCAAATGTTCACCTAATAAATGTTATATATTCTGTTACTCAGACGGGTTTGAGGTTGGCTGTGTTTTCCAATTCCAGATGTTAGAGGAGTTCTGAAATTTTTTTTGGTATGAAAACTTAGGGGTAGCAGCAGTGTCCTTTGAATTATTATTTTTTTTAAACCTTATGATAGCTAACCTCTTGCACTTTGTTATATAGTTTTGTCATGTTCTGCTTCTTAGCTTTTCATAATTTTTTCATAGGAGTGAACCCCAAACGCTGAACCTCCACCTGTGTGATACCTTTTATTCCTACTGTTGTCATTTTATTAGTGTTATCATTATCATTATTAGTTTCTTCTTTTCTGTTATATTAAACCGTTCTTATCTCAACCCAGGAGTTTTACTTCTTTTCCCGATTTTCTCCCCCATCCCACTGGATGGGGGGGAGTGAGTGAGCGGCTGCGTGGTGCTTAGTTGCTGGCTGGGGTTAAACCACAACAGTCTTCAACTCTGATAATGTGTAGTTACGTTTTAACTTGAAGTTGTAAGCTGCAGTTAGGACATGAAGCCCAATGAACTGCGCTCCAGCAAAATGCTGTAGTTACTGTAATCTTTGCTCGCATCGGTTTGGAGACTTCCAACCTTCCTGCTACCTTTACTGATACCTTTTTTCCCTGCAGTCAGACTGAATCTGATCAGATTGATTCAGTAGGATACCTTAGGTTGTATTCGAATTCAGCCATAGTTGTACTTGGAAGTTCTGGGCAGCAGCTGCAATTTTAAGTTTACTATTGCTCAGTATGTACCATTAAAAAACCTGAATACCTCAAATGAGTTTTCCTGTGCCTCCCACCCTCTGGGCTCTTTTCTAACACTCTGCCAGCTGAACTGAAAAGTCAGTATCTTGTCCTAAAGCTTGGACAGTCAAGTTAGTTCTCAGCTTAACTTTATTTTGTCCATTAAGCAGCTGGGCTATTGGGTAGTGTGCTGGGGCAGGGGGGAAGATTGAATCTGATGTGCTGAATGAAGATGTATGTGTTTGTATGTGTTCGCTCTGAAGACAGTGAGAAGGGAAGCCTCTAAACAGAATGGATTATGTATCTGTGAATGTATGTTTCACTTGAGAAAGTGAGCTAAAATGTCAGCATACGCCAAGGTGGTTTTCTGTCTGGGTATTCTTTCAATTTTATGGAGAGTAATATGGCATGGTAAGTGCTGTTCACAGTTAGTGTGATTGGGGAGGAGTTAAAGGACAGCCAGCCCACTCACTTCCAAACTGGAGTGGATGTAAGGTTTTCCCTTTTCTAAAAAAGGGGGGAAAAAGAAAAGAGTGAACAGTACTGTTTATTAATGTAGGCAGGATGAAAGGCCATACATTTCTGCCACACAGAAAATGGTTTGCCTGCCCTAGTTGTCTAAAGAGGAAAAAGTGATGCTGATTTGATGCGCAGTACTGTCAAATGCACAAACTACAGAAAGCAGTTGACTTTTTTATTAAGGAGTTGCAGTTTAGCAGGTAAAATTAAATGTTAGAATTTTATCTGTCTTTAAACGCTTTCCTTTATAACTGGTCAAATTTTTTAAAAACTTGCTTTTTCAAGGAATTGTGTAGTATGTTCCCAATTTATATATAAACATCAGCTTGCTTCCTATTTGCAAAATCTTTTTTAATTTTCCAGCTTGTCTCTAAGTCCCACTTTTAAACTTTGTGTTACATCTTAACATTTTCAGGATGTGGCTTTTTACCTTTTGGTTACACTTATTAGTGGGTTTCTCTTGTATTTTTGGAAATGCTAATTAAGAAGTAGAACAAACCATACATAAGAGAATTGATCATGATTGAATGGTTCACACATCCCTAAAGGAAAGTAGTACATTCGTGTTGCATCAGAGCATGGATAAAGTCATGTTGGGTGTACAGGTCTTTTTACCTGTAATTTTTCAGGCTATGACTTTAAAAAAAAAAATCTCTCCCCCCCCCCCCCCCCCCCAGATGATCAGGAGTGGTGGATTGTTGCTGCACGTTAAGACTTGAGTTGTTAAAATCAGTTAAAAGTGCTTGGTCTGCCTCCAGGGTAAAATTAAAAATGCTGAAGTGCTTTTGCTGTAGTTTGGTGGTATAGAAGAACAAAAACAAACTATGCTGTTTAGGCAAGTTGTGACAAGTATGCAAGTTGCATACAAACTTCTGTTGTGTAGGAATCTCCAGAAGTTCTCAAGGCTTTGTTAGGGAGACACAGCTGAAGGATTGTTTGTTTCTTTTTCTGACCACATCCTCATGCTAACCAAGCAGGGGAAAAAAAAAATCAACAAAAATCAGAAAGAAATAAAAGGACTAATTTGAAAAATTTGATTCAGAATGGCTTGCATTTGAGAGTGATTGTGTATATGATTAAAAAAGTATGCTCGTAATTAAAGTACAATTAAAACTCTACGTAAAGAATGACGTACGTAAAATAGGCTGAGTGTGGGAAGCTAGATTTTATTTTGGTGTCACTTTTAATTTTTCATGGGGAAAAAATCATTAAGAATCATCAGCTTCTGAGCAGAACAGCAATTCTGAAGACATACGTAACAGATTTTTATTGTTTATGACTTTTCAGTGAAAAAAATCAGAATTCTAAAGCTTTTGGAAAATGTTGACATCTCCATTGAGTAAGTGTCTAGGGTTTGACTATGGTTTTTCTCATTTTCTTTTCAGCGTTCTGTACTTCATTTGTCTGTACTGTGTTTGGAGACCTTTCTCCAATATCTGGCTACATACCAGCTGACTTGTAGCTGTTTACATCTTTGTCTACTCTTGCATCTCTAAGCACACGTTGGACTCTGGGGAAAATGTCTTGATGGAGCCATCCTAAGTGTGATATGCTAACAGCTCTCGTCGGTGGTTAACAATGGCTTCTAAGTGGTAAGGCCTTTTTCACAATTCTGTCATAAATAAATTTTCACAGATCTAATTTTTTTTCCTTTTTGCTTATGTCTTTGTTATCTATATTGTACTGTTGATACACTTTGAACTACTACTTCAGATATCAGTTATCTGAATAGAAGGGTGTCTGTACTGTGTTAAATCAAATGCGAACATTTGATTTAACACAGCATAGTAACCGATCATGGCCAAAAGTGAATGTCTAAGGAAGAGGTTAAGAACAGGGCAAACAGCCTCCCATCTTCCAATCATCTGCAGCTCGGGGACTTCCTAAGTGAGATGTGGTTCCTGTACATTTAGTAATCCTCAAATTGTACGTGTAGTAATTCTCTCGTATAATTTCTGCGTGTTCAATAATTCTCTCAAGTTTTCTTTCACCAACTTACGTGCTCAATACAAATCAGACTTCTGGTGCTAATAGAGTCCTCCTCTACAATGTGTGCACAGGTGTCTGAGCTCTGTCCTCTTGTGGATGAAGCCAGGTAATGCAGCTAATTAGTAAAAGCCATCACAATTCGTTGTGTAGGTGCTCTTTGCTGTAGTGCCCTTCACATAAGCATTTTATCAGTAGTAAATAGATCTGTATTGCTGTCAAGCACCGGGCAATTATTATGGATAAAGCCCTTCTGAGCTGAAATGGATATGGATAGATCTAACTAATCCAACATCTAAACTTTCCTTAAAAAATAATGCAGTGTACTGTTTCCCTATAGTCAAGTGGTAAAACTGATAGACTGTACTTCCTTTTGGCCTTTGAGAACAGAAAGTATATTGGTGTGACAGGAGGAAAATATTGAAGTGCAGTTGTTGCTATGGTATTTGCTATGTAGACTTTCATATTCAAGACATTCTATATTAATTATGTATTCTATAATATTACTTTATAGAGTGTAATAGAATATTATATGTTCTATTATCAACTAATTATCATTAAGAATTAGAATATTATATATTCTATAATATTTTTAGCATAGTTCTCGCTTGCCTGTATTGTATTGTCCTAGGTATTCTTTACAGGAGAAGTATATAATAAAATAGGATTTGAATGTATCATAAGTTCTGCTGTTGGATCATCTCCAGTGTGTCATATCCCTGTTGTTTGCCTCCGTCACTGGCTTTCATTTCTACTTATAAAACATGCTGACTTGCTCGCTGTCTTTTGTTAGAATTTTATACCATAATTATTTTTGTTCTGTTGTATGTATTCTTTCTCTCAAAAGATAATAAATTTGTTGCTGCAGAAGTTTATCTTGAACATCCATATCTTTCTGTTGCTCAAGGAAGGCAAATACACTTTTTAATATTAGAGTAGGAACTCCGAATCAATCTTTTAAATGAAACAGAAAATGGAGGCAGAGGGTTTGAGGATGTTAGTATCATTTTTTACTGTAAGTTGTTCTCTTGTGGGTGCTTATCATGCTTTGGACAACTCTAGTTTTACCTCACTTTAAAAGGTTTTAACGATTATGTGTGTTTCTGCGTTTCTGTATGTCTATATAGAAAACGTGCTTCAGTGACAAACATTGAGTGTTCAAGGTTGAATTGTGTAGTTTTTCCTTACTGGAAACAAGGCTGTTCAGTGCTGATCTAGTTCTTGGAATACTTCTCAGTAATTGTACTTCCTATACTTACTGCTAGACGTTTAAAAAGCAATCAGGTCATAGGTTTAAAAAAATATCCTTAGCTTTGGGTCCTTAGCTTTTTTATCTATCGTCTGTCTTCAGTATTAAAAAACTATTGTGTTGTGTGTAGGCAATAAACATGGTGGTTTGGGGTTTCTTTGTTTTGTTTTTTTTTTTCCACTTCAGCAAAAGGTAAAGACAAGTTGTCTGTCAGGGTGTATTTTCCTGTCAGAGAATGCAGAGAGAGTCTTATCTCAAGTGTTTTACTTTAAAAATATATATGAGAAGGAAAAATAATACATAGCTGGAAAAATGTGCCAGCTGCCATTCTTCTTCTGTGTTACTAATTTACTCCCTGAAATCGGTTCCCTGATCAGCAGACCTGGTTGTTCAGGGCTTTATCCAGTCAGGTCTCAAAAAAACTCTCATGGTGAAGACTACATGACCTCTCTGAAAAATTGTCTGGAGCATCAGTTATGCTGAAAAGCCTATTTCTGCCTAAACATGAAATTCCTAAACAGTATTCAGAACAATTAATGTACCTGTTCATACATTACAAGTGTGTTTGCAGGTGTAGCACTTACGCTGGGGAAAAAAAACCTTAATCAAACTTAATTAAGAAAATAAAGGGCCATCAAGAGGAGAAAAGATGGTTTGTTTGGGTTTTCTTCTTTTTTTTTCTTCTCCTTAAATAATCATTTAGGGTTAAAGTAACTTGGTACTTACTACCCTGTCCAGCAGTTTCATTAGCTCTGTCTATATAAATTGTAAGATGGATATTGGAAACATTTAAGTTCTTTTTCATTAGAAAGTTTCTATTAAGATGTGTTTTATATTTTACATAGCTCAGTGGCATTCACCAACTTTTAATAGGGCTTTTTGTGGACTTTTTTCCCCTCCTCCTGCTTCATTTGAACATTAGTTCTCACTCTGGTGCCTGACTAGAGGTATGCTTCTGCTGAAGAGCTTTGCAGACCATGCTTACTTGCAGTGACAAATGACTTGCAGAATGCCTCACAAGTGATGCCTCATGTTGTTCAAATAATGTGGAACATGAGACACATCTGCAAGAAAAGAGGAGATGGAAATGCTAATAGGGACACAGAAAAGCTGCTTAACCTGTGAAGTGGGAAAGCTGTGTGTGTCAGACTGGGGGGGGGGACAGGGGGATGGGGACTGTTGAACCTGTTTTGTAGGTTTTCCCTTCCCCAGGATTCCAGGGATATTTTTTTTTTTTTTTTTGGTACTGCTCTTGTCTATAAGGTCAGGGTGTGTTGTTCGGGTTTTTTTTTTCATTTGTTATGAGTTTTTTTGTTTTGTTTTTGTTTTGTTAGCAACATCCAACCTGTTTTCAACCTTTTATAAATCTTTTTGAACTTACTTTCTGTCACAGAGAACAACTATGTATCTTTATCATGAATTGTAATTTTTAGTTTGATTAAGATTTCTTTATGAATGTATTTTTGTTTTAATGTTATCTACTTGTATCTTGAACATCATATACAAGGCTCTATCAGTGGTGTACTTTAACACCTAAAATGAAATACATCTGGCCTTCAAAGAGACTTGGAACTGTTGTAGATTTCTTTCAGAAGTCTGCATATGCATCAGCAAGAAGACAGTGGAGAAAGAAACTTGTCTGCTAACTAACTTTGATCTTGATTAACTTTGCACTATTACAGCTCTGAAATTTATTTATATACAGCTATCTGTATGCATATGTATCTTAAAATCTTATATTTAACACTCTTTTTGGTCAGACAACTATTTTACTGTTGGTTGTGGAGATGCTGCTGTTCTCCATGTGCAGCCAGCAACTGTTTGCTTGAAAAGAATTCACTTGAAGAGGTGCTTAATTTAAAAGAAACAGCAACTTCTTTATCAAGGTGTAGAGTAACTGCACAAGTTACAGTAAAGACTCTGTATTGCAGTTTAAATCTATGATATGTAGTGGAATGGAAACCAGAAGTCTTTAGGGAACTGGAAAACGCCTATCCCTTGGCTAGTAGCTAATGAAAACACCGTATGTCTTTACAAAACAAGTACTTTACTTCAAAGACGGGGAGACAATGAGAGGCGGTTTTTCAGAGGTTTGGGTAAAGCACAAGTGATGCAGCTACTTCTGGTATCTCCTACGTAGTTGCAGAGCTTTCCTGTGGAAATTCTCGGTGAGTTCCCCTCCCTTGTGCTTCTGCCCAGCATGGCTTAACACATCCTGCCTTGCTTGGCCCAGGGCACTTTCCATGTGCAGCCCACCCCTGGTCATGAAGTTCTCACCTCTGCTATCCTCCTTATCTCCTCCTCAGTAAGTATCTCTGGCTCCGAAATGGCTTATGATGCAGAGCAAGGCTCACTCCTGATGCAGACAATGCAGTAAAAAAAAAACAAAAACAAAAAAACAACACCCCCCACCCCCCCAGCCCCCCCCAAGTACCTGATCCTTTGATTTGAGGCATACCTTAAAGGATATAAGGATTCAGGCTAAAATGTACAGCAGAGTCAAGGAAGGAATAACAGTGTTGTGCGAGGAAGAGGGCCCCCTCTCTTTAAGGTCTACATAGCTAATATTCGTAATTTTAACCACTTTTCATTGGCTTTTCTGCGTGAGTGATGAAAGAGAATCCTAGTGTGGGTAAAATCACAGTCTTGACGCCTCTGTGTATTTCCAGTTGTAGATAGTCTGCTGGCTTGAAACAATCTTAGTAGAAGCTGACCTGCATGTGTTAAAAATGTGCATGTAACATTCTCTAGAGAATTTTTTTCTTCCTGTTTAACACAGCAACTTGAAAAGAATAGGTGTTTTTGAAAATTAGTTATTAAGAAATGGAAAGCAGTAAAGTTCGCGTTATGGTATCTTCCTTAAGGAGGAAGTAATTCCAGCCTCTGAAACCTTTTTGAAAAAGAATCCTCCTGTCTTTCACTATGACAGTTAGAAGTCTTTTATTAGTCTATTTAAAAAGTCACAAGTGAGGAAAGGACACAGGTCATTTTAGTCTTTATATTCTAATCAGATGACTGGGGTGTCAATTTTTCTTTAAATAAAGGAATCCTTGCCTTCCTGGGTGATCATGTTCAGCTACGTCCTTAAATTTCAATGGTTGCCTCTTTCTGCTCTTCAAAGGCAGGTTTTTTTCTTGTTGCTTCTGGAATAGGAACAGGCTTAACCTCTCCTTCACACAGGTGTAATACAGCAATTCTCTTCCAAACCCAAATAAGGAATGTTTTTCTTAATTTTTTTCACAACACATGCTAATCTCACATAATGCTTCTTCTCGTTTTGGAATAATCCTTTTCAATCTGATGATATGTGTTATTTACATCTACACTATCTCTATTTTGTCTTAATCTGTATTTTTCAAGTTCATCATTCATGATGCATCTGTCTCTTCTAGAGATCTATCTTAATTTGTGGTACTTGGAAAGAACTAATACATCAAGGTGCTCCTTGAGCTTTTCTGTTTGTTGCCCTCAGGTCACTTGTCAGAATGCCTGAGCAGTGCAGCCTGTGTGAAGGAGCAGTACCTTTGCCTTGATTGCTGTCTTCTAGGGAAGGTCTGTTCACCCCGTTTCTGAAGCTGCATAGTTAGTGTGCCATGTATTGTTTCTGTGTTGTTTGTTTTTGTTTTTTATTTATTTATGGTGGTCTTGTTTATCTCTCTGCAATTTCATAAGCTTTACTGTGATAATACAACTCATTTTAGCAAGGAAACCTGCATGGGTGTGCATAAGTACATAAATGTTCCGTACAGGATAAAAATGGAAGCTTTCTCTTGGGTGGCTCAGCAATTTGTTGGCTTAGGTTCCTTCATCTTCCCACGTATTTGTTTATTTAGTGAGCTTGATGTGCTGAGATTTATTTATTTATTCTAGCAGTGCATTTAGCAACTGTTTTTTCTTATTTGCTAATAATCCAAAACTGCTGGGTTTTGAACTTACATTCTTTTTTTTCTCCCCTGCTTACTAGAAACATTTTTGGACCTTAATTTAGTACCTACCTTAGTCAGACCTCTGTTTCATCTCAAGTATACTGTAACTTTCCAAATAGGAAGAGTAAATGAGATTTTATCCAACATCTTACACTGAAAGTTAGTATTTCCTCTCCTGTGCTTAAGCCCTGAAACGAAAACTTTGCCAAACAAACCTGCATTACATCTATTCTCTTTCCTTTCTAGAAATTATAAAAGTGCACATTGCCTGCCTTTTTTCTTTTAGAAATTAATACAGTCACTTAAAATACTTCAGTTCTGCTGTATGTGAACGTCTATAGCATTGAAAGCATAGCTGTGTTTTCTGTTAAACATGAATGACATTTGTAAAATGTTTATGTACTAAAGCTACAATACTGGGGGTTCCCATAGGCCCACATGGAGCTCCTGTGGGAGCATCCTCTGCTGCATCTGGTGGTCTGGTTGTTGTTACTGATTGTTGTTTTTGGTGTTTTTTTTTTTTTCTCCTTAAGACAGGAGGCAATTGAAATGTTAATTAAAAAAACTTGTTCAATGGAAAGAATATCCATAAACATTCAATGTTTGCATACAGAAAAAAAACTTTACTCTCTTTTAGAGTTACAAAATTTACATAAAAGATTTGTTCTAAATTAATAGCTGTTATTCATCTGATGTATTACTATGGTAAATCATACTCAGATCAGGTACTGTCTGTTAAGTAAGTTTCTTAAGTATCTTTCTTTTCCACTGCCTTGAATTTAATATAATCATTATATGTCCCTAATAGGTAAGGAAGGCATCTTGATCTGAGCAGGAGTGAATTTGTTTTCATTTAATACAGGTGCCAATCTTTCTGTAAGCCATAAATGTTGAAGACTTCAGCCCAGAGTACCTAATACAACTATGTTCATTGTAAGAACTGATAGACTGGGCTGTTTTCTATTTAAACCAAATTACATAGTTCTGGCAGCAGCATTTATTCTTTCTGGTTATGTTCAGATTATATGCAAGTGGAAATGCATTCAAGTTATTAAGTAAAAAGAAGGGGCAAAGACATCTGTATTTTGCAGAAGAATTGGAGTGCTGTTGCTTTACACTGAAGGTAATCTTTCATTTAGGATTTAAAGAGGAAACCTACTACCATTTTAAAATCTAAGCTTATATATTTCCACTAGAAAAATCTTGTAATGCTATAGAGATTATTATTTCTGCCTTTGAGATAGGAGAGATGAGAAGGGAGAAGTTTTAAAGTTATGTCCCAGCATATCTGTGGGCAAGCATACATGATATCTAATTCTTTTTTCTGATAATCTGTTAAGAAAATAGATATATTAGTTTTAACTACCTATGTCCTCTGGCTAAGAGCAACCTTGTGAGGTCCCACAGATAGCATCTCGTGTGTGAGAAATAATTTATGTTCAGCAACTTGATTTAGCTACCCTTGTTGCTGAACAAAGATGTAACTTAAGAAAACGAAGTTCTTATTTCTTCTATGACTAATTTTAATATTAACATGTGACTCGATCTCTAGTTGTACATCCTTCTTTGGCACTGTGGTTTTGTTATGAGAAAGAGATAACAGTGAAATTTTATATAGGAGGACTATATATTATATGAGATTTAAAAATACATTGCTCCTCAGCTAATGTGAATCTTGTGATACAAATATTTCACTGTAATACTAGATAATATATGTAGTATTTCAGAGTTTTAGTAGTATGGTCTGTATAATGGAGCACAGAGGATGTACAGCTAAACTAGTAGAGACTTGAGCATGTCAGTCCATGTGAATGGACTTGTGAATTTACCCACTCAGTTTTTTTTTTACTAGGTTGAGTATTAATTTCTACTTTCTGTTTTGCAGTATAGATAAACCTTCTGTGCCCATGTTTCAAAAACTGTCCATTTTGCAAGGGAAGAACTAAAATAGATTAGAGTGGATGAATGCTATGTAAACCAAGACAGAACCTATATTTAATCTAGATGTGCAGAGGATTTTCATTGGTGTCGGAAAATGAGCTTGTCCTGCTTATTGTGAACTCAGCCTGCTTTTTTAAAACAATAGAAGCTATGGAGATGAGTCGCAATGAAAAAAGGATAATTATAGTTTCCACAGGTCAGTAATATTTTAAATATACCTTCCTTGTATAAAATTTTAAGCAATAAACTAAGATTAGGTCAAGCTTGGTAAGGGAAGCAAGATAAACCGGTGCTGTATGCACTTTTGGGATTGGCATGAAGGTTATTTTGAACAATAAATTATAGATTCTTTCCCTGGCCATTTGACTTTATGCTTTGGGCATGATTTTAAAAGTTGGCCATTCAAACATGAGGAAATTCTTCTACAGATGTGTACTTCCATGTAGTGCCAGAGAAAAGTCTAACAAACAGTGACAATGGCTGTGAAAATAGCCATCAACCAAAATATTTAAGAAAGGTGTGTTGAACCACTTTTGTTCTTTAGTAATTCTGGAGATGTATGTATGTGCTTGGTCTCTGGTTATCGCTTACTGTCTATCTGGCTTTTCTATAGGTAAAACTACATTAATGGTTGGCAACTCCATTCTTTGTATTTCTGTTAAGCACTTTAAAAGCTTTCGGTAAAGGTTTTCAGCTCTCGATTCCTTAGAGATCCAATTTCATAGCAGTGTTGCTATTGCTGGTCTGGCTTACTGGTAGCTGTTCCACAGAACAGCTTTTTGTTTTTTAAATGTTTTTTTTAAAATGTCCTGTGCATAGAAACATCAACATCATGCTTGTCATCATTCACTTTGATCCTTTTATAAGGGAAAAAAATCTGTCCATTTCTGTTGTTACGGGATTGTGTAATGACGTCTTCCCTTGGTGTTCCTACTTACATGGGAATGGGTATGATTCAGAGCATGTACTACTCTGGGATTTGCTTTGAAATGCAAGTTCTTATTTGAAGAAAATCTGCCGGTGGAAGAAAGTCACAGGTTTGGAAGATCTTGTATGATACGTCAGTACTTGGAACAAGCAAGAGGTTAGCGACAGGAAGCCCAGATCCGTATCCTGACTGAGGATTGCAGAAGCTGTGGGATAGACAATACCTTGATCTTCTCAGGAACTCCTAATGAGTTCAGGAAAGCATTGTATTCTTGCATGCAACTTCAAGATAAGAACATTTATTACCTAATACATAAACGGTAAAGATTTGGGGGCTTTTTTATTAAATGGGATAATATTGCACTCCCTCAGTGAACATAACAGTTTTATGTTCAGCTTCTTCTGATGGATGTATTTTGCCAGGTATTTTATTTCTACTTCTATTTCACTTCTACTAATGCTAAGTAAAGCCAAGCTCTTAAAAAAAACAAAACAAAGCAAGCACTCCAGAAATCCCCAAACTTCCAAAGAAAAAGCCCCACAACTTTCTCCAAAAAACCCTCCATAAAGAGCAATTACAGCTTAAGTGACTGGAAGGAAATCGAAACTTTACCAAAAGCTGACAGTTGTTTGTTACTTTCATTTCTCAGGAAACAGAAAGCTAGACTTTCTTTGAGAAGAGCATGGGGACAACTGAAACTATTTGCATGTTTACATTAAAAAAAAACAATAAAATGAAATTATAGAAAGGTAAATGGCTTAGGTTTAAAGTATTTTTAATGCAAAATAATGGCTACAAGTTTACACTGATACAGAGACGGTTTATTGCAAAATTGTACATTGCTTTGTCCCTGTTTATATTGGTCCTTAGTTGTTTTTTTTCTGTGAAATTCATTAATTGAACTGGACCAAGGAAACCATTAATGCTAAGTAGCTTCGGAATTAACTGTAAAGCATGATTTTAAATCATATGAAGGATAGCCTGTTGTCTTAAATATCTTCTAAAACTTTGAAATTTTCTGACATGTAAAGTTAATTCCTTTAAATATGTCAGGTTCTTACAAGTGGTTAGTCCAAACTTCTGAAAGGTGAGATAACTCCACAATATGACAAATAAATTGTGTTCTCCCTGTGCCTACATTTTGCTAGGTTATGTTGTCTGCTCAATTTCTGTTTCTAAAGAAGAAAAAAAAGATATGTGACTCTGTACTAGTTATAAAGCAAAAAAAGTGCAGTGTATAGAGAGAAAGAAATGGATTTTGTCTTCCTTATCCCTACAGTCTTCTGTGTGAAATTATGACAGTGTCCTGCTAATCGGCTAACAAGTATAATGCAGCCATCTAGTACCCAGTACCTCTCATGAGTTTAATGCAGGTGTGTTGATTTATACTTACAGGCTGGACTGCAGGTTCAATTTCTAGCTCTACTGTTTTATTCTGCTTCCAGTTACATGTCTCTGATCCTCACTTTTCTGGGGGGAAGAGCAGATTGTTTTCATTGGGATAAGACAAATTCTTATGAATTAGGCTTCTATTCTGAGATTCAAGAAGGAAAAACTTCCTGTACCTTTTTTTTCCCCCCAAAATACTTGGGTGCTGTTGTAGTTGCTGTTTCCTTAGCAGAGTCACTCCTGCTTGAAACAGTGATGTCGGGTTTAAATTAGCAAATTGGAGAAAATGGTAGTGATGCTTATCTGGTGCACACTAATGCTGTGTGCAATATGGGCTCAAAGATGCATAGTTAAAAGCCTTGAGCTCAAGGAATCATAACATTTCTTGAAGGCCTGCAAACTGAGGTGGAGACCACTTTGCACAGCCTGGGCCTCTCGCTTTTCCGCACGGCAGAACTCGCGCCCTTCCTGTACCGCTGGGTCTTTGCTGTGGGGACTGCTTCGGCAGTACCTGCAGTACCCGTGTCCCAGCAGGAGGGAGTTTTGCTTTCGTTTTTTTTTTGTTTTTTTTTTTGTTTTTTTTTCCTTGGCGTTGGTTTTTGTCCTGGTGGCGCGGTCGTGTGGCTGAGAAGCCGGGAGAGAGCGAGGGCTCCCTCGGTGCGGCAGCCGGAGACGTGCCCCGGGGGGGGCAGATCCCGCTCCCCCCGTGCTGGCCGCGGTCCGCCTGCCGCTGCCGCTCCGCCCGCGCGGTGGCGGCTCGGGGCGCTGGGAGACGCGCTGCCGCCGCGCCGACGAGGCCGCCCGGGAGCCTCGACTGCTGCCGGTGTCGGGGCAGCCCGACGGGCGAGTCCGGGTTGAAGCCGGTCAGTCCCCTTTCGGGGTCGGCGGTACCAGCTCCTCGGGCCTGGCCCGGCGCGGCGGCGAGGAAGCCGGAGGAGGAGGAGGAGGGCGGCGGGGGGAGCAGCTTGGCGCCGCCGCCGGCTGGGGGCGCTGCGGCCAAACCCCGCCGTGCCGCGCCGGCCGGGCGGGGGGTCCCCGTTCGGAACCCGCCGATTGCCTCGTCGGCACGGTGACCAGGGCACCGCGCTTCCTCCCGGCCTCCAAACCCCCCGGGACCTGTTAGATCTGAAGGAAGTTTCGCGTCCTCTCTCCCGCCGCAAGTAGGACCGGGCTGGGTTTGCCGTAGCAGGGTGGGATAGTTTTAAGAACATGCTGTGGTACAAAACTGAGGGTTTGTAATGCGGGCTCGTTGGCAGAGACCCATCAAATAATGCGTGTTGACGGTAGGTCACAGGGCATCTGGGCTCTCTTCTAAAATTATGCTTCCCGGTACGTTGTCTGTTTCACAGTTGCCTTGTACTACCGTTAGTGCTAACTCTAAAAATTCTCTAGACGGCAAGGCACTTCCAAGTAGTTTTCTCCTACGTGGATCTTTCTGTCATTGATCGTGTTCTGTTTTTTCAGCATTTCTCATTGTTAGGATGTTCCTGCATCAGCAGGTTCACCTGCTCTAACAGAATTCCCATGTAGCCGCTCTTCCCGTGCACCCCCGCCGAACAGCTTTGCCGTTTGTGTCCTGAAAGGCCTAATCCAAAGGGACGGTGCTCTGAGAAGTGCTGTTGCCCTCTGATCACGCACTGGGTCTCCCGCTGTGGTACTTCTGCACGTTTCATGACCCGTTCGTGTTCCCTTCTGATGCGATGTCCTGCTGATGTGGATTCCTGTTAGTGAGGGGTGTGGAGCTTGGACGTTATCTTCTTGCCGTTTATATTGCTAGCTGTGGAATTGCGATGGGAAGCCTGCATGACCTCAGCAGGCACTTCAGTGCAGAACTGGAGTCGTCCTTTGAGTGTAACAGAAGTGAAATACGCATGGAAGGACATCAAAGGACTCACTGTAATACAGATAATAATTCTGTAGATGCTCAAGTCTCCCATTCTTTTTTTTATTTAGAGATTCCAGAAAAAGAAAGTATTAAAATTTATCAAATAAGGCTTTTTGTAGCCTGTTTAGTTTCTTTTGTTTAAAGATGAATTTGAGTATAACCATTGTAAGACTTCTCATATGTTTTCCCCTGACAGATTATCTGTAAAGCTCACTCAGATTGTATAAAACCCACAGTTGTACATTGTACTGTTTAAGGAAGATGGCAAGAGCAACTGTGAGAGGAGTGTATGTGAAATGTCATAGGCAGAAAAGTAAACTTTGTATCTTACCTTCATTATTTATAAAATTCTGCTTTCATAGAATGTAATGAAGTGTGGAAGTCCTGGAGGTAACTACTATCCATCCATATACATTTGTAAATAATAATTAAAAAAAATATAAAAATATGTATATATCCCCAATTATCTTCTATAGAAAATTCTTTGATGTCCTTTTCTTAAGAGTCAAACAAAAGCCATCCTGAAAGAAAAAAAAAATCAATCAAAAGCTTTTTGATTACATCTGTGTTATATAAGCTTTATTAGTTTATCAAGTTTAATATTGAAATATGATCATGTGTGTGGTGGGTGGTCTTTATTCCTTGTTTGTGTTTTGTTTATAAATCCTGTTACTTGAAAGGCTGTTAGGTTTTCTCATTAAAAAAAGTATAGTTTCAGCCCTTAGTTTTTTTTTATTCACAGCCAATACACATATGCTGCATGTTGTGTAGAAAGTCACACCTTATGCATTTAACTGAAGTGACGCACTAGGTACTTGCACTTCATCTGTCGTCTCCACCCTGTGTCCACATGCATAATAAAACCTCCATAGCGTGGTTAAGAGCACTTTGGTATCTAGTGTGACCCTTTCAGAGGGGTGTTTAAGTTAGATACAACTTGAAATATCTGATTACCCCCTCCTTTGTCAACTGCAGCTTGGCAGGTGGCTGGTTGGAAGCGTTCTCAGTCTCGCAGAAGTGTCTGAATTCCTCTTTTGTTCCCAAATGATAGAAACTATAAAGTAGGTTTGTGGCAAGATTTTAAGGGGAAAAAAAAAAAAAGAAATTCTATAGAAAATAATGCTATTATGAATAAATGATTGCTTCAGTTTGTAATTACTCATGATCTTTTATAATCCCAAATTATCTCTGTGGTATCTTATTATTTGTTCTGAAAACACATAAAAAGCTTTTCTGAAAATATATTCTGTGTAATTTTTTTTGTATTGGTGCAAAAAATACTGTGAATGAAATCATTATAGGGACAATTTTTTTGCTTGATCTCCCAAATCTTTCACTGCAGGAAATAATATTCTAACAATGTGTCTTTTATGATAAGGTCAGAATTTTGTATTCCTCTGCAGGGAAAAATCTGTGTAGAATTTTGTGTTCATTTAGAAGAGAAATACAGACTAACTTGAGTATATGGGGATTTTTAATGCAGATTGGAATCCAAAAGATATCACATTTTCAGTCTATACAGAACTTGCAAAATATTGTAGGTGGCCACTTCAGTGAACTTGTACCAAATTTTTCAGGTTGTGGCATTCTTAACTTGATCTAATACTTAAGAAGTGTGACAGTAGAGTTGGTCAGTAAAGGAGTTACAGCTTAATCCAGTTGAGCGGCCCCTTGTGAGCATTGAACTACTGGAGCTCTGCAACCTGAAGCAAGTTACTTTTTCATTGATGTTTTTGTTTGGGTTTTTTTTGTGGTGTGTTTTGTGGTTTTTGTTTTCTGGGTTTTTTTTGTTGTTATTGTTAGGAGCTAGACACAGTAGTGAATTTTTGTATAGTAGTGTGGTATACTTTAGGCTAAGGTTGGATAACTGTGTTGAATGCATTCAGAAATGTCTTCGGACACTGAGCTGCTTTCATAAAAATAACAGAAGTGTGCAGGCTGCTCCTCAGACATTCAGAGTGAGTATTAGTGGATTTCATCTGGGTGATGTATACAATCTTTGGAGGCAAGTGAGGTGGGAGTATTACCTAGTAGTAAGTCTGTGGATCTCCACTCCAAATCTAATAAATAAAGTAATACTTTCAATCATACAATGATACATATTCCCAAATGTAGAAAGCATTAAAGAATACTCTTCTATGCCAATGTCTCTTTTTTCCCTTTGAGCTTTCTGCTCCAAATGCAAGGCATCTTTCATAATGGCTTCTTTAAGCTAAATATAGAACAACATTTTAACTTCCCCCAAATAAAAACAAAAAACTTGGCTAAACCAGGCATGTATGGAGAAGTAGCCTTAGGGATAAAATGGCCGTTGGGACAAAATGAGACAGGTTATTTCTGTACTTGGTGTTTTCTGGAAGGTGGTTTGAGTATTTTAAGTGGTAAATACAGCATCAGAGTCTCTGCAAAACAGAACTTAATATTTAATAAATGTTAGTGTCTTCATAGCTAGTAGTTAAAACCATGTGAGAATGCAAATGGTTCAAATTGTGCTGTAGACACTTTGTTTATAAAGCTGGTGCAGAGACTTTCTAAATGATAAGTGTTATCTTTCAAGTGCAGATGAACGCTCTCTGTGCACTTAATGAAAATTAAAAGCTATTGAACTCTGTCAGATAGGAATTTGAAAATACACCGTGCATTTTATTAGTGCTTAAAATTGTTGCAGTGCTAAATACGGTGTCTTCTACCAGCGCAGAGTTTAGCGTGTGTTGGTTAATATAGAGGCTTGTTGTTGTTTGGTTTTCTTATCGGTCCGTACAGTTAGACGTCTTTAAAATCTGCCTTGGGGCAGCTGGCAGCTGGTGTTGGCACCACCCAGGTTGGCGGTGACATCAGTAGGAGAAGTCTACCTCTGTGCTCGAGGAAGTCGAGGTGGGAGCCGCGCTCTGTAACGTGCAGCTAGACTGCTGAATTTAGGGAACGCTGAGAGCACGGAGGGCGGGTAAAAATGGAATTCCTGAAAAAAATTGTTCCCACTGTCGTTTCTGGAGATGTAGTTCCGGATGTTGGCAGTACTGCCCGTGAAAGTTCCCCAAGGCTCCTGAAGATGAGACGTGTCAGGCTGTTTTCCTTAGGACAGACAATAGATGAAGATGACGAGACGCATGTTTTACATCCTGATTACAGTATGTATCCGTGTCATCAACCTGGTAAAAACCGATTACTAAGCTTTTTCTTCAGATCATGATTATTTTGCTAATTTGATGAATTAGATTATAAAAGGCCTTTTTATCACAGTATGATAATGGTGTCTTTAGTTTTAAACTGTTTTATCATTGACACACTGTCATGTCTTAGCGACCTATTTGAAAGCAATTTTACAGGATTTCTAATGTGCTCCTTGTCTTTGCATGCCTGTGTGACTTTTTTTTCCCTTTTTGGGATAAGTATCCCTATGTAAGTTTTTAATTTGTAATGTAGCTACGATTAGGCACCAGGAGTTGTCTAGACAGATGTGTGCTGCACCGAGCTCTGACTGCAGTGCAGGGTTCAAGTTTTGTGCCATCTTTTCTCTCCCTGTTTTTCAAATCCCCAAAGTTTTCGAAGGCTTTCCTTTTAAGAGCTTTTTCATTTCAAAAATGTTTATGCTTTCCTTTTTTAGTGTTTTGAAGATTGCAGATTTTTTAAAATAAACGTAATATGTAAATTAAAGTAGTCAAGTAAAATCTGGACATTGTATAGAGAATTTTTAACTTAAGAACATGGGTAAACTTGCTTGTATGAAGTGTTTTTTTTTTAACTACCTGTTAGTGTCTAAATATTACAGTGTATTGTGTTAATAAAAAGAAGTAGAATGAGTTAATGTTCCTTTTTCAGACAGTTCAACTGGGCGGCAATGGAAAATCCAGTTTTACTTTTTTTTTTCTTTTTGCCTTCAGCTAAAATAGTAAGGTCTTGAACCTTTATGGACTTGGATCCTGATGGCTATCTGATGCACAGTTTTTACCCTTTGCTACGTGGTGGCTATTTTCAGGAATTAGTGTGGCCTTGAAACTTTTTCCCTTATGTGTTTAGCTGTAAAGTTGGGAGATGGTGACATTCAACTTATTGGGTGGTGAACTTACAGCCTTAACTATGGAATTAAGTCGGTGGTGGTGGTGGGAGAAAGGGGTTTCCTTGGAAAGACTTTTCTTAGCCTTTCTGATTGTAATACAAACCACTTTTTTTTTTTTTTTTTTTTTTTTAATGTGTCAGGTTGAGTAATGTTGGCAGCTGGGGAAAGCGGGGACAGTTCTGTTTTGTTAAACAAGTTGTTCTGTGTATAACAAATTAGAACAAATCAATGTAATTGTACGGACTATTGAAGACTTCTTACAGAATAAGGTCTGTTAAGACTGTTGCTGCCTATACACTTGAAAACTCTGATCAGAAGCTCATGGTATCTCAAAGAGTGATGCTCTTTTAGCCAGGTTCATGTCCTCATTTAACTTTGAATGCTGTAGAGCCTTGAAGTTTGTCATTGGGTATCACTGTGAATGTGCACAGCTTAAATATCTCCATAAGCATATCTCCTTAATTCTGCTTTCATATGCTGTATTGTGGTTTCTTTATAGCTCTCACTTTTAAATAATATTTTATTTCAAATGTTATAATTTCAGAGTAAATAGAATTGTCTTTGTGCTGGCTTAAAAGAAAATTCTATAGGCTGAAGTTTGTAGACAAAACAGATGCATTCATCTAATTTTGTTCAATGTTTTGTCGATAGTTCGAGCAAATGAGGATAATAAACATAGAATACACCAGTCCTACTATTGAAGATGAATTCCTCTTTCTTGGTCATTAAATATTTGCCAAATGGTGATTATTAGGAGTGATTTTGTGGAAATCAGTAGTGTCTGACTAATATCACTTAATAGTGTGATGTCATCATTTGCGAAATGCAGACTTATAGTCTGTTCTGGGATCATGCTTTTACCATAGCAGATAGTAGCTGAATCCTCTTTAAATTATCTGCTTATTTCTATTTTTGTATCTTGGTAATGGAATGAACTGCTCTGCTGAAATAGAGCAAAAGAAGTACTGCGTTTACCAGTTGGGTATGCTGCGGAAGGCGGGTGCCGACAAAACAGGTAATAAAACAACAGAATGATTTGAAGAAAAAATGTAAATGTTTACTTGCTTAATGTCAGCAGATGTGGTGTTAATGTGCTACCAAATTTAATATAATGAAGCTGTTAAGGAGCTCAGTAGATTTTTAAAGCTAAGGTGGTTTGTCCTGTAGATACGTTTTGAGTTCGAAACTGGGTTGTTTGTGGTGTTTTTTTTTTTTCTTTTTTCTTTTTCCTTTCTGTTCCTTATTGCTGCTGTTTAGGAACATTTTTGTATTAATGAGAATTTAGGTGAAATACCAAGTCTGACAACTATTTTAAAGTATAAAAGTATTTTAGAAGGTCTTAAACCAGCCAACCAAACAAAAAACCTATTCCTGGTATTCAAAGCATAATAGTATTATTTTGATAATACCACATAGTTGGGTTTGCATATATCTGACCTAAATATTTTTTGTGTGGAATTCAAGTGATGAGATTCTTTTTCTTTTTTTTTTAAGATTAAAACATTCATCAGTGTCGCCTTTCAAAATGTTAACTCAATTAGTATATTCTTTGTTTTATAGCCGAAAACAAAACCTTAGAAATATATGGTCTGTGACACATCTTTTAAAATACGTACCTTCTGTCAGAATAGTTTCAAGTGTATTTTGGTAATCTTTCATAACTGTCTTTTTAGATTTATAAGATTATTAGAACTGTAGAAAAAAAACACATCTCACTTGCTGAAGTATTTGCATATGAATGTGTGCATCACAACACTTAATAGATGTTAGTAAAAGAACAGGCAGTTCTTTTAAATTTGCTGTAGCATTTAAGAGTTGACATGCTCCCAGTTTTAAAAATTTCAAAGCTACAATCCAAATCAAACAAAAAGATGAACCTGGAGGATCCAGAGAAAGTATTTTCATGTACCAAAAAACACATGCAGATGCATACATGTACAGACCCATCTAGAAAATATTTCATATTCTCCCTTTTGCTATTTGTAGCATTAAAGAAGGGGAACGCCATGGCTGCTCTGTGCAAAGTAGCAAATGGCAGCGTACCTGTGATGTGTGAAATGTGCCCTGTTGCAGCTCTGTGCTTTGGTTGTGTTGTAGGGCAGGGTGGCTAATACTGTGAAACAGTCTTAATGGCCAACTGTGTAAGTCAAATCTGCAATAACTGCCCAAGAGATGTTAAATTTATCAGTGATATGAGTATTTGCATTGCTCACAGTGTCCACATTATTTCTGTGTATGGAAAGCGTCTCCTTTTGCAAACATTAAACCTGCTTCCCTTCAAGTGCCTCTGCTAGGGGAACAGAAATAAGCCAGCAGAATTGTGTTCTTTGGTGGTAAAAAAAAAAGAGTATTATAGCTGTAATTGCCTCAGGGGCTAACAGCAGGGGCTGGATAGACGTAAACTGCCTTATAAGCACTGCATCTCTGTAATACCAGCAACTCTGCAGGGCGTATTCAGCTCCGTGTTGCATCTCTGATCAGCCTTGTACAGCAGAGGATGACCAGGAGGCCCAGCATTTATCTGCAATAAAAGTCAGTTTCTGTACCCGAGTTCTCAGTTTTGGTTAGAGAAGACTGGAGGGGTTAGTGGGCAACTAAGTACCATGGCTTCCCCCCAACTCCAATCTCTGTTTGCTTCTCGCTTACATTCAGAAACTGCTCCATAGTACTATTTGGGATCCAGAATGCTATTTACATAAAAATGTCTAACCCTCTCTCCTGTTTTCTTATCACAACAGATAGCATTGTTTTGCTTGACTAATGCCCCAGGAAATTTTTCTGTGTATATTTTCCATAAGAAGTAATAAGGAACCTTTCCTAAGGGCCTCTGGAACCTGCTCTTGAAGCTCATTGCAACAAAACGTAGGGAAAGGGGATTTGGTTAGATTTTTGAGTGCGGTTTTACA
The DNA here is from genome assembly GCF_964188355.1 of Buteo buteo. Classification (NCBI taxonomy): domain Eukaryota; kingdom Metazoa; phylum Chordata; class Aves; order Accipitriformes; family Accipitridae; genus Buteo; species Buteo buteo. Next base: position 29,707,938 of record NC_134171.1, on the reverse strand, counting down.
AGCGGATCAGGCTGATCTAACCATTTGCTGCCAGCGAAAAGGGCAATCTCGCTCCCAGCTGTGCAGCCCTTTCCCATCTCCTGTTGGGTGCTGGTGTAGCCTTTCCCTGAGCTGATGCATTTCACAAAGCCAGCAGAAAAAATGTTCTAATGTTTTTGGGGCACTATTTTTGAGATATATTGGCAAGGGGAATCAACTCTCTGAGAGTGCCTTTTTGGTCAGTAGTGGGGGCAGCATTAGATGTCTTACCATCACCAAAAGTAGCAATCACCTTCTGGATACCCTCTGTTTAAATATATTGATTTGTGGAAAATGAACTCTTTAATATTTTAGATAAATGGAAACACAAGCATCTCTCCAGACTTTTATTTTAAGTGCAGTGATGATATGCTTTATTATTACTGCTTATAAGCAGATACAATGACCATTGGGTAAATGTTTAAGTAAGGCATTTGCTTAAGATGGAGTCAATGAACTGAAATAACGTCCAGCTAGTCTTTTTAAAAGTAAGGCCATGTGCAAAGGGAGTACGCCTCTGACTTTTTCATTTTACCATTAATGTGGAAAATCGACTATAGTTATACTTAATTGTTAAAAAAAAAAATGGTATGACTTAGTTCTAGGAGATATCTCAAATGTTTTTGCCCTATTTTTTTGAGATTTGCTTTTTTTTAATTGTATTGTGTACTTGGCTGTATGCCTAATACGCTTTTACTGTAGTTGTCTCAGGGTTTCATCTGAAGAATAGGCATGCAGGAGTTTACAATGAGTATAAATATTCTTTTTTCCTACAGTGTTTGTGGGTTGGTTGGGGTTTTTTTGTTTGTTTGTTTGTGGTTTTTTTTGCCAAAACTTACCTTTATCTCATCCAAAAGAGTGACAAAGTAATTGTAACTTAGTGCTTTTTTCAAGGGGGGGCGTCAGTACAACTCAAAGGTAGACCTAGAAGGGTCTTTTCTTCACACTTAACAGCTACTCATATGGATTTCATGAGGAGGTAATTTGTTTTCCTCTGAGCTATGGTGAACAGAGCTTACAACTTTTTTAATGCTATTGTTCACTTAATAGATTACCTCTGCATCACATTTGCAGGGTTTTTTTTAATGCATCTTCTGGACTTCAAGCACTTAAAAGGTTTTCTGAAGCTTAAGTATGTTAGTCTAAGGTTTCATATGACAGCTGAACCAGTGTAATGCCAATGCTACAAAAAGGAGGTTGTATCCTTTCACCTGTATAACTGTCTTGTATATTCATTTGTGATGGTCCTGGTGCATGTCTTTCCTTGGTGAGACTGTTCAACTTGCTAAGCCAAGAGGAAACATCCCTTCCCTCCCAATACCAATGGACAGGCAGCAAACTGGAACACTGTGAGTGCAAACCAACAGCAAATTTAGGAAGTGAGTGTCAGTAATCCTGGCGTTTGGTCTTTTTTTCTGTTCTTTTTGTCTTTGTCCTGCAGATTGTAAGCTGAAAAGTCAGAAGTAATGAGAACTCCTGTTCATTAAGGGGGAAAAAAATATTAGAGGTGAAATTGGACAATATTTAATATTATCTTTAGGCTAATTCTTCAAGATAATGCAGTTAAAAGTTAGTGGGAGGGATTGTAAATAAAGCAATTATCTCTTAACCTTTGCAATCCACAACTACTTTAAGATAGTTGGGAAAGGCACAAAATAAAGCTTTTGACTTGAAGGAGAGGGGGAGAGAGGTGATAGTATGGGGAAAATGAAAGAAAATTTAACATAGCCAGAAAAAAAAGTCTTCAGAAGATTCTGCTATAGCCAATTAAGGGGAGCTGTGAAGTGCTGAAGTCAACGAGATACAGAGAAACTCGTCAAAAATAATTACATATGCTACTGTAAACCTATTCTCTCTATGATTTACTGGTAATACAAGGACATAAAAGTATTCTTTTAAATTCTTTGTGTCTAAATTGTCCACAGGTCTTGAAAGCGATGTTTTGAGAGGGAGAGAAGGGTTTAGCATGTTGTTCCTTTTTGATTCACACTGTAAATCTCTTTCATGTAGAACAGAGTTTAAAACATACCTGTGACACTGCTATCTATCTGTTTTCTATAATGTCTGCCTGCGATCCAAGGTAGAGTCTGTAAGAGGCTGGACAGTGTCTAGAATCAAAATCTCAGCTTATTTTTAAGGAGCCATTTTCCTTTAAGTAAAAAACTGTTATCCCTTCAAACACATTAAAATTGATCACGGGACTGAAAACTTCAAAATAACACCCCCGTTATGCTGAAGAAAGTATTTGTAAGGTCAATATAGTATTTACCAACAGGATTAAATCAGCAGTTGCATATGAAGATGCCATGCTAGTGACATTAGCAATTCAGATTTAAGATAACAGAAAGATTATAATTCAAACATTTTGTTACACAGTTCCTCACTTTTCAGTTGAAAAGGAAAAAAGTCCATGTTTCAAATGAAAAAGTTTTAGTTTATGGGTGATCTAACTAGCCTTAATCTCCTCTAGGGCTGTTTTTTCTGTTTCTAATGAAAATGTGAGTTGTGAATGGAAGAGGCAGATACGACATTTTTCAGTAAGTCGTGATACTTCTGATGGCTGTTGACAGTTTGTTAGCTGCACTTGTTAGCTGTTTTATGTCTTGATTTGTAGACTTCCATGCTTCCAGTTTCTTTTGTTTTAAGGTCTCCAATAACAGAATGATTCTTACCCTGTGAGTGCTAGCTTTATATGTGTTCCTTCTAAAAAGTATTATGTGGATCCAGACTGAGGGATAATAATTTCAGCTATCTCATCTTAATCAAGGACTAATTTGGAAAGCCTTTCCATTTTCAGTAAATGGCATTCTTTGTGTCTCTAACTTAGCACTGAAAAGCCTTTAGTTGCTCTTCAAGTAAGGAAATGTCAAAAATGCTTTCTTCAGTGGGGAGTGTTTTCTCAATTAGTAAGTGCTGTTGAAGAATACCTGTGATTTGCGAAGTAGTGTTCATGGCCTCGGATATTTTACTCGACATGCATCTTCTTGCTCTCCAGCCAAGTTCTAAAAGGCCCCTGCAAGCAGAGACTCTCCCAGACAAGAGAGTTCTTGGCTTGTGCTTGAAGGTTTTTGGTGTTTGTATTTTATTTATAAAGGGCAAGTTTTGTTGTGAGAAATCCATATGCACTACTGATTTGAAGAGATTGGTGAAACTTTCAGAAGGCCTCATCGCTTTAGCAATGGTATCTTCTAAAGGGATTAAGTTCCTGTCTGCAGCAGTGTTTCATGAGACTCTCTGGATGCTCAGGACTTGGTGTACCCTCACTTTATGATCGGTGTGATACCCCTTACATAGAGATACTACCTAAATAATAATAATTCTTTAGCTCATTAGTACCATTGAGGTCTGTAGTGACAAGCGTCTGTGTTGGACCCTGATTGCTTGGGAGACTTTCATTGCTCATTGATAAGACCAGTATGGCAACATGAGCTTAAGATACTTTAGCATCAGGATGCTGTTGCACAGTCGTATTAGACACTGACCCCAAACTGTCTGGTGTCTGTTGGCATCTTTTAAGATCCACTGGGGTGAGCCTTGTCTCAGTTACTTCTTTGAGAAGATGACTGGCTGAAGGAAGAATGTTTTTAATTTAAAAATATTTTCTAACTTGAAAGTGGGAAAAACAGGAAGTAAAACACATAAAACCAGCTTATAACTTGTATAAAAATATTGTATTTCTCCAGTATGTTGTCTTCTGTTGACTAGAATTAGTTTTAAAGTAATTTTTCTTTATTCTTTGGTTAGGGTTTCCATAAAGTCTTATTTCATGGAAGGACTGTGTAGAACTGAGTAGTTGAATTTGCCTAGAAGTTGATGGAATTATACCATATACATTTCTAGGTAGATTGTACGTTTGGAAAGTTGACACGTTCATGCTAATTACTGAGAGAAATGAACAGTATGCTAGTGCTCTATCAAGAAATAACATGACTGATAGAGAGGAGCCAGTTTCATGAACAGAAAAAGCCTAAGGATATTCTCCATTTTACCTGATTATCTGAACATGTTTCTACCACCCATTTTCAGTTCTTAATTTTTCTTTAAGTGGTAGGGATTACAGTGGAGTGATACTGTCCCTTTCCATTTGATCTGCTCTGCCAGATGCAGGTGTGTGGATGAAAAGCTGTGTGCGACACTGCAGGTGAAGTGATGAGCTTTGTAGCTGCTGCGTGGTCTCTCCCAGTGCTGACACAGGTGCATCTGCTGGCCGAGACTATTTTGTAGTCCACCAGCTGAGGCACTTTAAGGAACTTTGTGCTGTGGACTACTTGCAGAACTTCCAGACAAGTGTTGCCTTGTTGTAAAGTTTTAGTGTGTGTTAGGTATTTGGTATCTAACTGTTGCGTTTAGCTGCCTTTGCATTTGTGGTTACTTCTTGTTTTCTCCCTTCCTAATTTTTTTATTTCCTTTCTCGCTTTTCTTCAATGTAACAGCGCGCTTGCTGAGGATAAAGGTTCAGAAATGGCACTCGTGAATTCCGTTAATTCTGACTTGCAAATCAATGTGTATGTATTAATTACCTTTTTTAATCTTAAAAGCATTTCTATTTTGTATTTCTGCTTCAGGTTCCTACAAGAATATCTGTTGTTTCACAGAGATGGGAAAGCTGTAAAATTCAGCGTTAAAAGCATTTAATTGTTTAAATCCTGGTAACTAAAGCATTAAAAAATGCACTGTAAACACTTGCTGGCTTTGGAGTGAAGAAATATGCCGATTTAGTTCAACTATGAAGAATGCCATGTTAATGTAATTATTTTATTTATTTATGATATTGGGTGACGGAGCTCCTTATGCTCCTGCCCTGTGTAACTGAAACATCAGGAATGGCAGTTTCAGGAGTTGAAACCTTGAGAGAAAATTGCCCGTCCATGCCTTGCCCCTGCTTGCTTTGCTTCTCCTGCCTGTAAAGTCCTTATACTGTGTGTGTGGAGCTTGTGAAACTGCTACCTATGAGGGGATTTAAGCTACAGTGGAGTAAGTTGGTAGGCTTGGGCTTGTGAGGAGATTTAGCACAGGCACTTGGAGTAGTTCCCACTTGTAACTCTGCAGTCCCCCATCCCTCTGCCTACTATTAGCACTCCGTGGCAGAGGTGGCTGAACCAGACATACATCTGCATTACACGGGGCTGTAAAGTGCTTTAATGCATAAACAGAAATGGGCTGCAGGCTGCCAACGGCAGTGGCTCAGGAGCAAATGTTCAACTTTGCTTATGGCAGAGGGAGGAAGGCAGAAATTTATCTCCTGGTGCAGGGCAAGGCAAACATGCGAGTAACTTCAGCTGCTGTGCGAGTCTGGTGGGAGTCTGCATCTGAGAATGTTTTCTACCCAAGTACTATTGCACTCATGAGGCTTAACAGACTTGGGACTTCTGTGCTGAGTTTACTCCCATAGGTAATTCACTTTAACTTTTTTTTTTTAAAGTATTCCCAGATGAATCTTAAACTCTTGGTGTTTTTTTCCCCAGTGCTTTCTATAGGGATAGAGTAGCTGATCCTCACATAATGCAAATATGATGTTTCCTGTAAAAGTGGCACAGACATCCAGCAGCTTGGGAGGAGCAACAAAAATAGAAACATAACTGATTCGTAGCAGTTGTCTTAAGGCCTTGTAGGGTAACAGAGTTAAGCCTTTCCCTACTCTATCCATTTAAACGCCCAGCAACTAAGCAGGGATTTTCTGTGTAGCTCCGTAACGGTTTCCAGGTTCCATTTAAAAGGTTGGTGAAAACTGGAGTAGTGGTTCCCCAAAACCAGTACATTGCTACATTAATGCTGAAGCATAGTAAGGAGGCCGACACGGTACGGAATTGGGCAAATCAGATCTTAAGTCAGTTATTTCAGGTTGTCTGACAGAGACAGAACCGTACTAACCGGGCTTTAGACCTTTAAGGTTTATTTGCAGTCGTGGAAGGTTGAAATTGAGCATCTGAGAGGGAGTAAATCACTGAGTTCTCTAGAATTTCAACTACAGGGATGCCTGTGAAAATTGAGAAACTCAGATTTGTCAGGCTCATGAGATACAGTAACAGCTATAGGTTTGTGTATTGCTTTACTTGTCTCATTTCCTCTTGCAGAGAGGTTGGTTAAACATCATCTCAGAACTGCCTGCTGTGTTGTTTGAAATGTTTCACCTTTTTTATTACTGATTCGTTTCCTTATAATCTTTGTAATTTGCTTCCTTGTAACTGCTGATCTGGAAAGCTAGATTTTCAGGAAGGGCCAGATTGAAATCTGTTTAGTCTAAATCCTTACAAACTTGGTAAGGTCTTTGTTAAAATACCTTGAAAGCTGTTTGATTTTTCAGGATTTAATTATTCTTTCTTTAAAGTCATGGGGGATTTTTTTGGTGGGTTTTGTTTAGGTTTTGTGGGTTTTTTTCTTTCTTTTTTTTTTTAAAGTAGGATTACTATTCCATCAATATAATGTGAATTTACTGAAAAGTTAAATATTAACCGTATCCTCTTTGATCTTACTCAAAGACTATGTTCTGCAAGAACATGTGCATCTTCAGTGTACTTTCAGAACTAGTTGGAAAACTCATAATTTACTTTTAATGGGAATTATTATTTGTAGTTCTTTGCCTGAATACATTTTCTGTCAGTCCATAGAATTCCGAATATGAATGTAGTAGGACTGAGAACCTCAAATAAACTTTTGGAAGCAACAGTGACTGCATGTTTTTTACATAACTTAATGCCTTTAGGTGTGGTTTTAAAATGGAATATTTATGCTGGAATGATTAATGCAAATTATTTCGTAGAGAGATAAGTAGACAAATCATAATTCTGTTACCTTGGCCATCCCAGTAGAAAAGAGCAAGAACTACATTGGGGGTTGGAGGAGGGAGGTAGTATGATATGAATATACTCCTAGAGAAATAAAACAATTGTAGAACTGGGGAATAACACTTCAAATGGAAAAAAACCCCCAAAAACTCAAAGGAAATGGGGCTAAAAACCTGTAGTGTTCCCTGTGAAACATAAATTAATGACACATAAAATGTTGTTTCTTTGACTTTTTAAAGTTTGCTTTTAAATGACAAATATTGCTCTTTTTAGATAGCTTATTCAGCAATACTTCAGTCATGAAAATCCCCCTACCTTTTCAGCCTGTAGAGGTGAAGCTGAAACAACATTGTGTGAACCATATTAAATTTTTTTTTGGTCTTTGCCACAGGCCAGAGCTCTGGCAGTTATAAAACCAGCAGTTGTTATGCATTGCACTTACGTTATGTACATTGTTCAAAACAGTTGCTAGCGATGTTTCTGGGCAGCTCCAGGAAAATGGCATGATGCTACTTTAATTAAAGAAAAGCTGTACAAACAGTCTTTGCATACACATTTGTAGTAAATGTATTGATCCTAGCAAGTACAGTGATCCTTTTAGAAATTATTTTATTAAATTCCAAATTCTACAAATAAAGAAAAGGAAACGTCTGTTATCTGTACTATCTACAGCATGATAATGTCTGGTCTCTTATATTGCTTGGGTCCTGTAGTTACTTATAACACCCAGGGCCAATCTTCCCTGTTGTGTGACTGGGCTTACTGTACATGTACTGAATATTACATCTACAAGGTGTGTGTTCCTGAAGTGCTGAATTGACTTCGCTTGTATAGGTCAAGTGTGCTATGAATGAACAGTACCACGAATGGACAGTCTAATACTTCCCAGAGCAGCTGGGCTTATTGCGTGTGAATCTTGTAATGTATAAGTCTATTTGCAGCCTGAAGTCTGCAGACTTAGGTTGCTGAAGTGGCTCAAGCAATTTGCTTTTAGCCATCCTCTTTACTAAAAGGTTTTCATATCTGAGCAAAAAGTGTGGTGGGGACTGGACACTTGCATTTTGCTTGTATTTGCAGATTGAGTGCTTCTGCTTTACTACACCTACAGTCCTATGCTTGTCATGTTCTTTTAAGAGCTTACTGATACCAGTGTGTTCATTCACACATGCCTCACCGTGACTCTTGAGAAAGTACCAAAAACATAGACTTTATAGTAATCTGTTCCCTTTAATAGTGAAATTTATAACTGGTCCAGAATCAAAAGGTATGCAGATATTGGGATCAGTATAGAAACTATGTATTTATTGGAATTCTGTAATGTCCAGCGTACTAATGTAAGTATGCACAAATCCTCAGTTTGAGTTTCTTTTTGGATTGTTTTTCTTACATAAACCAGCTCCAGATCAAACCTATTGGCTTATAGTTACAATGCAAGTGCTTTCTTTTCTGTCTTCTCTCTGGGTAGTAAAATAATAATATTATGGAAGACTTCCCATATAAGTACTCCAAAGTGATAGGTATTTTTAGACTCCTTTATAGTGGACATACTTGTTGCTCTCAATTTTAAACACTGTGTACTTTCCAGAAGTCTATTTCATTTTTCTGTCTGAAAAATCAGGAACTGTAAAAGAATCCATGCTGTAAATGACACTTTCGTACACTGTTTTAGAAATACATGATGATGATATCTTGTAACTCTACACGATGAGTTTTATTGGGCTCTTCTCAGTGAATTAGCCTTGTCTGTGCTTGCCAAGGTTCAGAGGCTTGTAATCCATGTTTTTTCTTTCCTTTTCTACTATTCTTGTTTTGATTAAAAATAAAAGGTTACATTTTAAACTTGTGGTTTATCCTGAAATCTTCTGTTTAATCTAGTATCTGATAGGTTATTTCATTAACTTAACTCAAAGGCAACACAAAACCCAAGAAGTCCAAAATTGCGTATTTGTCATCTGTGCATCTTTTATTATAAAAGCATGTAAAATGGGTTGTGAGGAAGAAGAAATGTTGGAAGGTTTGTGCACAGTTGTATAATAAGATAATGCTTACGACACTTGATGCTTATATGATAATGCTTTGACTTGTGTTTGTTTTCTCTTTTTTTTTTTTGGGAGGGGGGCAGTAAAAGTATTTGGTATATGCCATTCTTAAATCTTGTAAATTAATGTTGTCTACTGAATCAAAATTCCTATGTCTGTGTATATATGTACAAAAACATACATATTATGTATATTCATGTAGTATTAAAAGAAGATTTTTTCAAAATATTTTTGTTTCTAATATTAAATATTCCTAGTCTTCAGTACTACTTCTGAAATCTTCAGAAGGAAAAGCTTACGCTCTTGGTACATACAGTTCTCAAAATATTCTTAACATCCTGGAAGTTCTTAATGGGCTAATAATTGCAAGTATCCTTGAGGAAGCCCTATCAACAGTGATCAGTAGTTGATATTATGAATAAATAATAGTGCAACAAAATCTCAGATGCCATGGTGGAAAGCTGTGTAACTTGCTTGACCAAACACATTGATGTCATAAATAAATGCAAATTTAAAAAAATATTTCCTAACATTGATTAACTTTTGCAACACTGCTTTACAGAAATACTGGCAGCTCTTCTGTTTGTTGAAAGTTGTCTTAACAGGACTCCAGAAGGTGGAACATTATGATTAGTATTTCTGTGGGGTTATTTTAGTGTATCTCCTGGGGTTTCTGGGATGATTGTTTTTTAATAAGTTTCTGGTGCTAATAACTTAAAGAATAAAAGCGGGGGGGGGGGGTTAACTACAAAGAATCCAAAGTGTATTTTAAAAAGTCCTTATTTTTGAGGTGCTGGGAGAGTTGGCTCATGATTTTGGAATGCATGCTGTTAACAAGGATTCCTTTGAAGAACTCTCTGTAGCCCAGTGTTAAAGGCAGTCAGAGACCAACCGTAATTAATACAGTCTTTCAAATTAGTGGTGAAATTCATCAGCCAGTTCCAAAATCTGACCTTTGTATCCTACTCATAACAATAGTTGTATCTTATTTAGTAAGAGGACAAAGGAATGTTTGAAGTATAACTTTGCATGTATTCATAAAAAGTGATGAAAAAGGAGTGTGAGGTAATGGGAGGTATGACATACCTGAAACAGGGTTATGAAAGAAAGTTTGATGCAGTGTCCCAAAGAGGTACTCTGTGTGGATGCACATTCTGTACCTGATCTGGGCAGAAACATAAAGGACTATCCAGATAAAGGTAGCAACTTCATACCTGATTATAGAAAAAAAAATTTTTTGCTTGGGGAAATTTGGATTATTTTTAATCTATCAAAACTGAGTGATCACACCAGTCTCTTTTAATAAAACTATTCATCTCCTGAATGGTTGTCAGACAGCAGCTGTCTGGATGGTTGAACAGGCTAGTGCAGTGACACGCTTCACTCGCTTTTTCTCCACTGTCCTTCCACTGGTGTGTTCGACCTGTCATTTAGAACCGTTTAGCTGGACATCGACCGGTCTGTGCTACCTCCCCATTGGTGATAATTATTTTGTCTTTTTGGGGAGGGGTGTCTGTGTAGATTTAAAAGACAAACAAACAAACAAAACCCCCAACAAACCAAAACCACAAAAAACAAACCTTGAAAGTATTTGATGTACATCATTCTTAAATCTTTTCAACAACTTCAGATAGTTCTAGTTTATCTGAGGGCACAGGTACAATTTCTTCCTCATGGCTGGTGTACTCTTAGTACAGGGTGGGGGGCAGTTCTGAAACTATATAGGTTTTTTAAAAATTAACTTAAAGCAGATTTGATCAGCATACCTGGGCCCCCTATGATTAATTTTTTCGTTAATATGTATGGTATGGGTCAAGTTGCAGTTTAAATAGACCTAATTAAACTACTGTTAGCAGCCAGTGTCACAGTGGTGTCAGTGTCCAGTTCTTTCAATTTTCTGTATTTGACCCAAGGGTAGTGTTATTTGTATAGTTTGGTGGCAGTTATGGAAATAAACATTATTTTCTCTGTATCACTTCTTTCTGTCAGTATGCAGAAGTCTTTCTGAAATTTTCAACTACTTTTAGATTCGTCCATCACAATCTTGGGCCTCTTTCAGATGTTTTTGACCTGTGTAAAGATAACAGTGCCTCAAGCTGACGGAGGGCCACCATGTTTTGGTTGCAGCTGATAGTGTGGTAAAGCTGACAGTGCTTTACCCTGTGCTGAAAATGGGCATAGGCTGTTAATGGGGTGCCTTGCTTTTTCCCAAAAAGAATGGTGGTAAATCCTAAGCCCTATTGAAAGGCAGTGTTGGATTGCATCCCAAGGAATCCTGAACCTTCACAGCTAAGATACTTTTCATCGTGGCCTGTGAGATGATACTGGACAAAGTAAACCATCAGAAATGTCAAAATTGTGTTGTCAAGTCCTTTAAAAGATAGGAAGGAAAAAAAACAAACCCAAACTGCTAATAGCTGTAGGCGTCAAAGCTAAACTGCCCGTAGTTCTGTTGCCGGCGTCCACCCTGGGAACACTGCTTACGGCCTGCCTGCCTGCCGCCGTGCGCCTGCTTCCGACGTTTGGATTTATTTTTTTTTGCCTTTTATGTTGCTGCTTTCTCGGTGCAGAAAGCTTGTCGTGCTTTTGGCGCCGTGCGGAGGGCTGCCGGGCGGTTTATTTAATTCGCTAGACTTTGAGCAGATCGGCTGGAAGTTTATTTAAAACTCGGTGAAGCGCAGGCAGCCTTTCGCAGCCCTTTTCGGGTTTAGTGGTAAGCGGTTGTGTAGTTCGGCTGCCGGGGGGGGTGTGTGTGTGTGTGTGTGTCGGTCGGTGTCATCTGGTAGCGTCCCTCGGGGGGGGTTGGGGAACGCGGAGCAGGGCCCGCCTCCGGCCGCCGCGCTCTGTCACACGCTCGCCCCGCCACACGCTGACAGGCGGGAAGAGCCGTTGCCCCCGGCGGGGCGCTGGGGGCGGCGGGACCCGCCGGGCCCCTGCGGCGGCGGGGCGTGGCTGTAGGCGGGGCCTGGCGGGCGAGGAGGGGGTCCCGTGAGGAGCCGCCGGCTCCGCCCCCGCGGGCGCCCGCCTCCGCCTTCAGCGCGCGCCCCCCGGGCCCTGCGTCACCGGGAGGCCGCGCGGCAGCGGCGCGGGCGCCGGCAGGCTCCTCGTGCTGGTGCTGCCGCCGCCGCCCCGCAGCCGGCCGGCGCCCCGCTCCCGCCCCCGGCACCATGCTCAGCCTGCAGGATTCCCTCTTCTTCGAAATTAACATAAAGTCTCTGCTGAAATCCTGGAGCAGCAGCAGCAGTAAGTACGTCGCTGGCACCGAGAGCCACGGCGTCGTAGCGGATGGGGCTTGGGGTTTGGTTTTTTTGGTGGTTTGTTTCGGTTTGGGGTTTTTTTTGCGTGCTGCTGTGTGAAATTACGCTTCAGAAGCAGGTTCTTAGCGGTCCTGTGTGCTGGCGCAACTTGGCATAGCCGGTGTGAGAGGTGAGCAAAGTGCGCTGCTTCCTAGATGTCATATATATCTGTCTATTTTAATTTTCTTAGGCTGCAGTTGTTTCAGCCTGATAAAGTTCTTTGCACCCTTTACTGTCCAGGAGAGGTGACAAGTAGGTGCTCGTCTCTGCGGAGTTATCAGATGCTGACACCGTGGCTTAGTTCTGCCAAGCCCCAAATGCTCCTTTGAAGCAAAACAGTCGTCTTCAGACCGAGTGTTTTACAGGGGGTATTATTTTTGTACCTCAACCCCGTTACTATACCTGCAAAAAGCTCCCACTTTGATCTTCTGAATGGCCCGGATCTAGAGTTTCTGCGAGGATTTCTTGTCTTAATCGAACCACCGAAGGCAAAGATGCTGCTCTCTGTGAAGACAGCCAGCCTGTCCTCAGATCACCCCTTCCACACGCTTCAATGCAGGGTCTCAGGCCCGGGAGCTGCCTTGCACTCTGTGGCTGGCTCCGCTACCGTAAGCGCAGCAGCTTAATGACAGGATGCCAGGGGATGCTAAAGATGACGTAATTGTACGTCAGCTAAGTATTTCACACGTCTCAAGTTTCTTGTATTTGTAAAAATTTAAAAAGTCAGAAGTAGGAGGTATTGGGAACCTCAGCTTTAAGTTACGTTTCATTAATTGCTGTTTGAGGTGTACTGGGATGCACGGTTTCCACTCACCAAACACTTCATCAAAATGTCTCCCTTGGGATTTTTACCCCAGTACAGCATTGTTTATTTCACTTGTCTGTCTTGTTTGAAGGAATTAGTAGCAAGTTATTTATTGTACAGCGTACTAATCAGTGCTAGGAGAGTATGCAGATATTTAGTTTGTCCTAATAGCTTATTCAGACGTGAGATTTGCTTTTTGCAGTAACTGCTGTAATTCATGTTTTGGACTAATAACTTCTAGACTTACGACTTCCAAGTTAAAGCAATGAATATTTCAAAATAGGCATCCTTATAGGTTTTGCTTTTCACTTCTTTTAGTTTGTGCCTTGCAGATTAACTGTATCTGTTCCACATTATACCTTGTAATAGTACTTGGTAGTTATTATTGTTCTTGCTGAAATAAAGATAACCAGAAGGGTTTTTCTAATATTTTATAGTAGAAGTTGAAGGCGTCTCATGAAAACGGTTAAAAATCCTTAAAGTTGATTTTATTAATCTATATTGTGTCCAAACTAAAGTAAACCATACAGTACATTTAGTTACAATAAATTCAATCTACAACTAGGTAAATTGCTGTATAGATAAGGAGATGAATTGCAGAATCTAGACTAGATGATTGTCAGCTGTAATAAGAGAGAGTAATAATATTAAGAAAAGGTATCTGAGAAGAGGTTATATATGATGCTACGTTTTCTCCTTTATGTCCTCTGTTATGTAAGCACAACGGAGGAAGATCTTCCTGACTCTTTCGTCAGCAAGTGGTACTTGGATCATCTACGAACAAACTAATTTTCTGTGCACGCTGATAAGACAGCTGGGGTTTATTTCACTTTTTTCCACGATTGTCACTCCGTTTGTAAAAATTACCGTGATTACAGCATAGCTGCATGTCTGCTCTGTAAGTGTGTGAGAGTTGCATTCTGATGGCTTTCCACGGCACAGACCGGCCAGGAGCAGACCTCTCTATGCAGCCTGTGCTGGGTTTAAGTGTTGTGATTCACATGGATAGCTTAGTGAATTGGATAGCTTAGTGAATTGAGCTGAAGCGGGCAAGCCAGTCGCTTTTTTCCTAAAATGTTTTCCAATCAAGTGATGCAGTATGTGCAGAACAAGGAATTACGCAGTATTTATGTTGAGTATGTGTTTGGAAATTCAATAAACATGCATATGCTAAGACATTACCTGAGAAAGGTTTTTCCTGTTTTCATAAAATTTCCATACGCCAATGCTACTTTTTATGGTTTATATGATAACTTCAGAATTTTGTATACTAAAGAACATCAGAGGAGGAGTGGGTATGCTTGCATGCATTTCCATGTACATAAAAATAAGCATCTGTAGAGAGTGTTTAAGTATGTAACAGCAGGGCAGCAAAGCTCCATGGGTCTGGTTAAGGGCTTGCTTAGCTGGCATAATGTTGTTGCAGTGCTGGCTAAGGTTTTATTGTAGTTGATCTTTCTCCTTTCAGTAACAACAATGAAGTGACATTCATATGGCCTAGTTTCAGAATGCTGTCTCTGTGCCAACAATTTTAGGCATTACTTCTTTTTAAATGGAGTCAGGAATGTTCTTTTAATCCAACAGTAAAGTGAGGATGTTCCCGCTTAAGAATTATTTGCTTACTGAAATTGTGGATGTAATGGAGGCTTTACAATGACTTGTCCTGAGGTTGCTTGGCTGCATAGTATTTAAGGAATCTTAACTTTGATAATGTAACTTAAATGTTCTTAAAGTTATGGATTCTGTTGTTTAGTCCATTGCAGTTTGAATATGTGGTCTGTTTAACCATTCTTCTGAGGTTTCTAGTTTTGTAGCAAAAATACTCATTTTGGATGTTATTTCTGTAGATAGGTGTAAGAAAGCTGTCATATTTTGCCCACAAAAACCTTTGCTTAAGGAGGTCTGGATGCCGTGAGAATTACTTTTAGTAATGCAATCTATGGCTTCAAAAACCAAACGTGGTGCTGTTTACAATGGAAAAGCATTATGTAATGAATACCTTTCTGTAAGATATGACATATGTTTTAATGAAAACTATGCATGTATTTCTCAGGCTTACAGTCTCGACAGGAACAACTAGTTTCCAGTAAACATGAGTACGACCCATTACTGCTTTCTTAAAAGCTCCTCTGTTTCTCTAATACTTGGTGTATTAATAATATTGTCTGGTTCAGAAATAAAGAATTATTTCTGGATATTGAAAAAGAACAAAAGATGTATCTGTTGCCTTTCTAATAACAAATACGCAGCTTTCTGTTGCTGTGCTGCAGTTGAGGTGTGTCTGTCTGGTGAACAGAAGGGTACACCTGTCCTGTGGGTGCTTCTCTGTCCTTGAACTTGTCCCTACCTCCTTCTGGTAAATCAGTGTTGGAGGTGGTTTATGAGATTTTTGTATCGTCTTGCTCAGCTTGATTCAGAAGTCATACATATATTTCAAGAACTCACACTGGTTAAGAGAACAGGGCCGCTCTTAATGTCGCGGCTGCCAAAGCTACATCAAGGTCATTGCCCTCGACCTCTTTTTGGTAAGGGTTTGTGACAGTGATTTTCAAAGTTACTTAGACTTGTGAGTGTCAGAACAAAGTCATGGCAGGAAAGTGAGCTCTATCGGCTTGTACAGCAGTCATTTTTGAAAACGTGTTATAAAATCTGAAAGAAATGGAGCAACTTTAAAAGGAAGTGAATTATTGGGGCTACAGCTGCCAGGTGCTGACAAGCATGTGAAAACTGGGGAGTTGCCTGGCAGATACTTCTGAATCATTCTTTATGTGAATGAAAAAAGCACTTGGAGTTGAAGAATTGCTTACCTTCCCATAGGATTAGCTTGACTGAAGATTATTTCCTCCTTTACCAACCAAAAATGAACTCTTGGCTCTCAAGAGAGGTTCTGCTCTGATAATACAGTATTTAACGAAGTAGATGTAATGAGTTCATTTTTATCCTGTGGCTTGTCATTTGACGACAGCAATGAAACTGTAATTTAAATAAGAAAGGTGAGATCACCTTGCAGTGCCATGATAGGAACGTGTATGAAAAAGGACCATATGAAGGCTTGTGGAACAAATGTTTTGTTGCCAGTCTTGTTCTTTGGGAGGAGATGGGGTGAGGTGGAGTGTATGCGGAGGTGTGCATGGCTTTAGCAAAAGGACAGATTTGCTCCTTCTTTTGCAGTTTGCTAGTGGATTATACTTTTTAAAAGCGATAAAAGTACAATTTGTTAATACTTTGGGAATCATTATTGTATGATACATTTCAACTTGTTTTCCCAGCAACTGTTAAACTGCAAAGAAAAATAAAACCTGGGGAAAAAATTGGTCTGAGATGTTATGCGATTGCTTTTCCTCCAAACTGTCCTTTGGGTTAGGAGTTATCAGTGGCAGTACAGTGCTCTAGAGAACTTTCAGACATCTTTTAATGGCAGGTGTATATTCCAGTGGCAAAATCAGCGTTACTTCACAATCAAGAGAAATCTTATTTTAATGAGATACTATTTTTGGTGCCTTTTAAAACAATAACAGTAATTAAATAAGTACAATATTAAGTAGGGTATTAACTTTATTTCTCCAGCATTAAACATCCCAAATAATAATGTGTTCAGTGTTTTTGTAGGAAACTTTTTGTTAATTGTAACCTTGACTTCAAAAAATCATGACAGTTAGTAGTCATCTTGAATACTGAAACTCCACAGACTGTCTCCAGGGAATGTACCCATTTTTCCTCATGATTATATCTTCCAAAATCATTTTGACATACTGAAAAGTGAAATTTAAAAATTAAAGTTGTTAAATTTAAAAATTAAATTTGTGTTAAGTTTTGAAAAAGTTACTAAATTCCCTCCCCCCCCCTTTTTTTTAATGTATTTGTGTACCTTGTGACAGTAAATGTACTTAGAGATTCCTGTCCCGCTGGAGCAGCATGTTTGTTTGCTGTAGAAGGGACGTAGTGCTTATGATGGCTTCACCACAGCCTGTCAGTTGTCATGGGAAAAGCAAGTTTTTGTCAGTAGTTAACCACCCAATAAAATGTGAATGTGTCAAAAAATTTTTTTTAAGGGATTATGGAGTGTAACCTCCATATTTGGCCCTGTTTATGAACTTAGGTGATCTTTAATGATGGCCACTTGTGCAGTACGTCTTGGAGCACATAAAGTCATGAGTCACTGCATTTCCTGATACATGGTGTGTTGGCATGCATTCAATTAAATGAAAGGCCAGTAATATTCTGTGTAGTATAATCTGCTATGTAAAGAGAAGATAGCTTTGTTATTTTTCATTTCCTTCAGGGTAGGGCTGAAATAACAAGGTCTATAAATGGATGTAGGCTGGAAGGAGACAACTAGGCTATAAGTAGATCATCCAAACTAGGCAAACCAATGTACCACCCTGAAGCTGAAGAATACCCAGTATATATATAAGTGAAAGTTTTGAAGTTGTCAAACTTTCTCATTCCCACTCCATTAGATGTGGGTCAAGCGGGCAGGATGAAGAAGTTTTGTAAGATGGCTGAGCTCATCACATCACTTTTGCCGAATGTAGTGGCTTTGCCCCCTGCAGCGCAGCCTTGTCACCTTTTCACCTGCCAACTGTGGTACTTGTCTCATCCTTTTAGTGAGCTGTTTTGGGTCATTGCATCAGCAGAAATTTTCTTAGGAAGGTGGAGAGGTTTTTTTTGGTTATCCAACTGAATCATCTCAAGGCAAGGAGGGTGGACGTGAGGGCTGGTGTGAAAGAAGGGTCAGGACCACCTGCCTAGCAGTGAGAGGCTGACTGCCTCTTTTGGTGGATGTGTATGGGTGTCTCAGCTCAGCTGGATCATTGGGCCTTGCTCTCACGTGTATTGTGTAGAAGCCTTCTTTATATTTGCTCATTTTTCTTCTGCGTGACTGAAGCTGTGTGATTATTTTTCAGTATTTTTGGGTTGGTGTAGCTTTCACTGTTGCTAAACATTCATACCTACATGTATACTTTTTCCCTGCCTTATCTTTGCCTACAGTCTATATTATAACACTTTTTGTGTAGATTGGATGTAAGGGCATGGATGCTCATTAGGGAAGTGTATGTAACCAGATTTTTAGCAATCATAAGTAGATAAGGTTATATAAAGTTTTGGGCCTTACTTTGGACTTCCCTGTGCATCAACATTGAAAATCTTGAACTGCGATTTTTTTTTTTATAAGATTGTTATGTGTGAAGTTCTTCATATTAATTTTTAAATAAAATTCTGCATTGCATTAAGTACATAATGTGTTGGGATATACATAATTTATCTTCATCAGGCTTGGATATGCTAGAATAAGCTTTCCTCTGGGGCATTCTTTCTATTAAAGCAATATACTTTTGCTAAACCCATAACTAGATTCTGTAATGATTCAAATTGCAGAAGAGAATGCTATTGAAAGGAGAAAGCGTCCCACATGCAAACTACTCTGTCAGCTACTGTTGCTAGAATAAACTGCATGCTCTGCATGGACTTCAGGAAAGCTCCAGATAAACCAATTGCAACAACCCATATCAAATACCCCATTTCTGCTGACTTCTTTTTTTTCTTTTTTTTTTTTTTAAACTCTAGCTCTGGTGCTTTTGTATTTGAAGGGGAAAGGTTCAGACACTAGAGATTTAATAGCATTTAAGAGATCACTGACAAAACAGTATTTATTTATTTAGAAAGGTGACTGCCAACTTTAGAACACTCTGTGGAGCAAAACTGTTGTTTGCTATATTATATCCTGTTTGCATGTAGTTACAGGTTTTCCCTCGTGTGGAAAGAAATGTTCTTCCTCATTCCTTTACAAAGAGTAATGATGCTAGTCAAAGGGAGCTTTTAAATTCTGTTAGGTACAGTGCAAAATAAAGGGTGAATTTAAACTTAAGGAGGAAAAGGCCATTCTAAGTCAAAAGGGTCAGTTGGAACCTAAAACACACTGGGGCATGTTACTGTAATTATGAATTAAATGCTTGAACTCTGACGTTCCCAGTTGCCTGTGTGAATGTCGCAAGCAAAGGTTTACATTAGTAGGTCTGGTAAAAACTACTTTCTGGGAGAAATTTCAGGGGAGTTTACTGAAATATGATTTGTATAATAGGCTGCCAAGCTGCAATAACAGAAGAAAATAAAATGTTAAGGCATAGAATTGCTTTGTTTTGTTTACTTTTAATATTAGAGTATTAACTATTGAAAAATTAAGGTATAGAAAAAAATAAACTTTGTATCATTGACTTTGCATTTATAACTCTCATTAGACAAATCCAGGGGTTTTTATGGACTGGTCAAGAAGTATTTAAAAAATGGCGATGGCCAAAAAGCTAGAGGTGGAAAATATTTAAATACAGTTACAAAATGACATGTTTTATGACTCTTTATTTGTTTTTATCAGGTTTTAGACTTGATGCCCTAAGTAGGTATAGTTAGAACAAACAAGAAAAGCAGTATGTGTAGGACAGATTTTACTCAGTTCAGAATAAATGCTACTAATGAATATATAATGCTTTCATAGTAGTAGTAGAAAACAACAGGAGTTTAAAAATTTTCCCTCATTCTTTACCTTTACTCATCCTTCTTTTAAGAATCAAGAATTTGAAAATCTGAAGGGGAGAAAGAGTACTTTTCTTCAGATTTACATAGCCTCAGAAATAGGCTGCTAAGAGTTTAAAAACCCAGTAGTTTCAAGCTTCTAAAATAAAAATTTTCATTTAAAACATTAATATTTATAGGTTTCTTGCTCCAGAAATAGTTCAAGTTCTAGAAGTAATTAATTTCTCAAAGATATCTTAGGAAAGCACAGCATGGGAAGTATAAATGACAACTCTGGTTCTGCCCGTTGGGCACAGCTGGCATGTGATTTGGGGATATTTTCAACTTTACTTTTTGAAGTTTCCTTTGTAGACAATTGCTACAGACCAGAATGCTGGTCTAGGAAGATGTATGAATGCCTTAAACCCTTGCAAATCAATGCTAATTAATTAATGGGTATTGGAAAGAAGTCTTATATTCACAGTACTATCAAAGCAGCATAAGTAGCTTTAGGAATTGTTGATTTTCTTCCTTTTGCTTCTTTTATTCATCATCCCTGGTTGCTTCCTTTGTTCACGCTGCTGAACTAGAACTTAAGATCTTCAGGTTAGGAGCTGTGATGTTTGTGAGGATGCCGGTGCACCAGGGTCACTGGTCAGTAACAATTGAGCGGCTCTTAATGCAGCCAATGTTAGGCTTAGAAAACCGAGTGTCTGACATCTCAGTGGAGACCTGCCTGCTTTTTCTCTCTTAACATCTTCTTTGTGCCGGCTGTCAGCAGGACAGAGCAGTTGGGCCAAATATCACCAGATTTTTACTGTTCTTTCAGCTACAAATGAGGTCTTGTCCTGGGAAAAAAAAAGAGAGGCTGGCAACTGGCACTTTGTTTTTATGACATCAAAGCAAAGAAAGAAGGAAGCTAACCCAGATGTACTGAGGTTTGGCTGAGAAGTTCAAAATTTTTTTGATAGCTGTTTGAAGACACTGTGGCCAGAAACGCATGATAGACTGATCAGGGCATATTAAAGATGGAGTCTCGCATTGTTCTGCTTGTAGGGGTATTGTTATCTTTAAACCTCCCTCTCTTCAGAAATTAACAGGATAAGAAAAGAGGAAGGAGGAATCCAAACCCTAGAAATTTCCTAGCAGAAGTGCATGGATGAGAGAGATTTTGGAGTCCTTTTCTCTTTCTTTTTTCAATCTTAAATAATAATTTTAAAACCCCTGAAAGGGTACTTCAAGCTGTAATTATTCCTCCACAGGAAAGAAAGTAAAAGTATATCACTAATTCTGAGAGAATTATATTAAGCAAAACAATATGAGCAAAACCAGGTTTCACAAATATGGTGAAAGGTGACTAAAAGGAAAGTGAAAGGAAACTGTTAAAAGTTTTCTTAGCATCTGTCACTGTAGTAATGTTGAAAGGATTGTCTGAATAGTTTTTACTTATTTATTTACTTTTAATTTATAATTTGTGCCTGTCTTTTATGGCTGCATTATCCCTGGAGGGGATAGTGTAACTGGAAAACTACAGTGCTCATCTTGGAGAGGACAGGGGAAACAAGAATGTAACTGTTTAATTGAGTAGGGGAGAGGGTGGCAGGACAGGGCCTGGGAGGGCCCTAGAGAGGGCACAGACATTGGTTCTGTATTTTTGGAAGCAAGCCTGTAGGATTTCACTATCAAAAATGCGGTGAAGGACGTGAATTATGCCGCCACTGAGCATGAAAACTTTTTGAAGCATATTGAGCTGAAGTTCAGCCTCACTAAATTGAATCTCGCTGTGCCTAACTGGTGTCTTTCTGGAGATGCAAGTTTTTAGAATAAAAAAAGTAGTATGCATTGCTTCAGAATCTGAAGACCTGAAGTGAGGAAGTACTGATTCCTCAGTTAATTTTAGTTTAGACACTGGTTTATTAGAAATAACTCTTGCACTTTTTTAGGTCTTTCTCAAGCTTTTGTATATCTTCTGTACTTCCTTACTTCTGCTAAGACCATTTACATTAATAGTGCTGAGAAAAAAGGTGTCAAGTCCTTGAGAATTACTTGGTTTCATTTTATATTTGCAGTTTTAAGAGTAAGGTTACAAAGTCTGACTGCCAAAATGTGATTGTGAGTATTGGATAGCTGTAGCTATTTGGGGACTGGGAGAGGTGACAGAGACCCACAGAGGTGCGAAAGACCAGCTCTGCTGTCTTGACAGGATTTTCTCTGCAGGGTTATAATTCTCAGGACCCTCAGTCCCCGATTCTTGCTGACTGGGAGTACTGCCTAGAAGCTGTAGGCTAGGCCTGAGTTAAACTTCCGAGTTAATGGCACTGATGTATGTGTGCTTAGCATGTGTCTTACCTAAAAAAAGTCTTGTGAGAGGGGGAGAGGATGTTTCTAACCTTTAAATGTATTGGTTTGTCTTGTTAACTTGAAGATGTTTGCTCATGTGTGGTCTGCACTGTGACTCCATTGAGGTGGCAGAGCCTCATGAAGGGTGACAAATTTTCATCGGCATCTACAATTAGAAAAAAAACCCGATAGATTTCTCTTGAGTTTCCTCTGTTTTCCTGTCCTGTGCTTCTTGCCAAGTGCAGCTGCTTCAGCAGGGTATTACTGATAACATATTTCTGGAGATTAAAGGCTGCTCCTCTCATTGAGTTGTGGCTGTGGAGAAGCAGCATGTTGCTGGTCAAACTGCCTCCTGTTCTCTATCTGCAGAGGAAGAAAACTGCAATCTCGTCCTTCTGTGGGTCTAGCAAACTTATAGTCAGCTCAGAAGGGAAGTGGGCTTTTATTGCATGATTAAAACAGCTTGGTGTTGTAGGGTGTTGTCAATACGTCACCATACAAACTTAAATACCACATCATTGGGGAAAAAGATGAGCAGTGAGCTCTGGATGTGAAACTCAAGTTTCTAGGTCACTGGCTGAGAGCGTAACTCAGCAGAGGCCAGAGCTCGTTACCGTTCCCTGGTTTGCATTTGGTGTCCTTCCCGGCGTCAGGACCAGAGTGCTCCCTGCTTTGAGGCCCTAACCCCCAACTGAGCGCCCTAGTCACTGCACAGCCCCACCACCGCCGGACTGCTTCCCTCCCCTCTGCTTCAGTCCCTCTCAAAAGTTGTTCAGTTGTTAATCTAATCTGTGTTTTATTACTGTAGAATGATTAACGAGGTAATGTTTTCTTAGGATGCATTACAGCTTTTGTCTGTGTAACTTTGATATACTGAGGAAGCTTGAGGTCCAAAGCCTTGACCAGAGAAGCTGAGATGTCCAGGGTTGAGTGGGAATAGTTGGGCAACACATAAAACCAGCTTTGATAATAGTATACCTGAGCAAGAATGAAGCAAGTATTGCTCCGTCTTCAAAATAATGCTACCAGTGTATTTATATATTGCAACTTGGGAGATGGTAGCATTGACTAGCTACCTGTGCTGATTCTGGCTGGTAACCTAAGTGACCTTATTTTTTTTTTTCTCCATGTAGCAGTAGGAAGGAGTGTTATAGATTATACAACCATTTTTTTGTGACATCCTCTTCTAGGAAATTTTACCTCTGTTCCTGAAGAGGGCTGGACGTTGGAAAACGTTTAAAGCAGAATCTTAATAGTTTCATATCTTTCTTCCAGTTTTACTCCTTCTTTTCTTCTTTTTGTATTTGTGGTGAACTGTGTAGTCTTCTAAATACCACCCAAATACTGCTCCTGTCGTTAAT
This sequence comes from Buteo buteo, assembly GCF_964188355.1. NCBI lineage: Eukaryota > Metazoa > Chordata > Aves > Accipitriformes > Accipitridae > Buteo > Buteo buteo. Next base: position 29,684,784 of record NC_134171.1, on the reverse strand, counting down.
GGCCAAGCCATAGTTGGTGTCAGTGCATACAGTTAGATGCTTAGTTACTTCTCAAGCCTCAAAACCTTGTAGTATTTAAACAGTTCTGAATGTAGCTGTGATGCAGTAGTCCTGCCTCACAGGCTGCTTTCTTCAAAATATGGTTTTATGTGTAAACAGATTTTTATTCCTGTCCATCAGCATGGAAGACTTTAGAACAGATTTTACCATACTTCATTTTGTAGGCGAGCGTCTCTGTTACTCTGCTGATAGACTGTGGATATTTTCTGTGTCTTCCTTCAAAATATGAATCCTACTGTTTAATTTTTGTCAGAAAACAGTGTAGGAAATACTGTTGCAACATGGTATAAACCATGTAGCAGATGTAAATGTAAGAGTTTGTAAGAAGGAAAGGAGATGTTATTTCAAGTAAGAACTGAGGGGAAAAAAGGGTTTTCACTCACATTCTCAGTCTCTCAGGCCCCGGAGCATGTGTGTCCAAGAGGTCTGTCCAGCAGCCGGGCACCAGGGCAGGGGTGTTCAAGGTGTCTGTCCAGCAAAAAGGCACCACGATGCTTGTGTCCAGCTGTTCGGTCTGAAATCTGTGGCCATGGTATGGGAGGTAAGGATGCCAGGTGCCACATACTCCTCATGTCCCGGGTTCCTCTTCAGTTGCCAACAGATTTCGCGTATGTGTTTTTGGGGCTGAGAGGGATCAGTGTCTCCATCCTGTCCCACCTCTGTGAGTCATTGTGAGTCGCTGTGGTTCTTTGGCTCCAGATCCCGGTGTATTGTGAAACTGCAGGTAGATGTGCGGGGGGTCTCCATGACCTGCTCCACCCGAGTGCCGTTCATGCAGGCCATGGTGAGACCCCCACTTCCCCCAGTGCCTCCAACAGCCAGGCCTTCCCATTTGTACCAGTCTGAGCCCCTCAGTTACAGTTCTTCGCAATGCTTTTTAGATCTTATAAGAATGTATTGTGGAGAAAGGAAACCACTTTCTGAAGTAAATTAGAGTCAGATAAAAAGTTGGAATGAAAGTTGAGGAAGGTAGGAGAAAAAAGCTTTTTCTTTTTCCTTTGAGTTCTAATACATACAGCTCAAATCTTCTAAGTGACCAATTTAGCCACGTATTTTGGAGTTCCACGGACAAGCATATGATAACCTATTTTTACTTCAGATGTGACTAGTCTCCTCCCCTGCAACTGACAAAGAAGCTGTTAACTCTGAAAGCTCGGTGTGTTTATGGTGGCTAAGAATAATGCTGCATGGCACTTAGTATTGTCTTCTTACAGAAGTCCAGTTCAAGCACTGGCTATGTCTGCATGCTACGTGAGATTTTTTTCAGAATGTTTGTGCTGTGCCCTTGCACATTCTCTGAAGACTTAAAGCCCTGAAGGCTGTTGTCTGTTTTTCTAAGGAGTTGCACAACTGCAGATTCTTGCTAGTTTAGTTCACTTTTATTTGCAGTTGGCATAGATTAATTTCTTCAGAAGGTCTGATTAGAAATACAAGTGTCTCATGCTTACTTTTAAAAAAATATTGTTAACTAGGGCTTCATGTGAACTCAGCACTACCTTATGCTGTTAAAGACCTTAGAAGTGCTGAGGAGCCTCAAAATACAGTCCTTACACTAAGCACAGAAGTAAAATGAATTTGGAAAAGTGACCTAGTGAACAGTCCTGTATCTTTGTGCTGGTTTTGGCTGGGATAGAGTTAATTTTCTTCATAGTATGGGGCTATGTTGATAGAGCATGCGACTCTTAATCTCACTATCATGGGTTTGAGCTCCATGTTGGGTGCCAGAAAGGACTGTTGTGGTTTAACTCCAGCCGGCAACTAAGCACCATCCAGCTGCTCGCTCACTCCTCCCTGGTGGTATAGGGGAGGGATCAGAAGGGTAAAAGTGAGAAAATTCATGGGTTGAGACAGACGGTTTAATAAATAAAGCAAAAGCCACATGTGCAACCAAAGCAAAACAAGGAATTCATTCACTACTTCCCATCGGCAGACAGGTGTTCAGCCATCTCCAGGAAAGCAGGGCTCCATCACATGTAAACAGTAACTTGGGAAGACAAAACGCCATCGCTCCGAATGTCCCCCCCTTCCTTCTTCTTCCTCCAGCTTTATATGCTGAGCATGATGTCCTATGGTCTGGAATATCCCTTTGGTCAGTTGGGGTCAGCTGTCCTAGCTGTGTCCCCCCCAGCTTCCCGTGCACCCCCAGCCCACCCACTGGCGGGGCAGTGTGAGAAGCAGAAAAGGCCCTGATGCTGTGTAAGCACTGTGCAGCAACAACGAAAACATCCCTGCATCATTGACACTGTTTCCAGCACAAATCCAAAACATAGCCCCATACCAGCCACTCTGAAGAAAACCAACTCTATCCCAGCCAAAACCAGCACATTCTTCTAGATAGATATTTGCTAATTTTCATATTCACCAAACTTTTTTCTTCAAGAAAAAATGAAAATAGACATCCCAGACCATCACCAGCTCAGCAGTTGACATTGCTGTTTTTCTGTAGAGTTTGGTGAATGAAAGGACTTGGCTCAGAGGAGTACATTTGTTAAACAGAAAAATAGAGACAGCTACACCTAATTTAAAAACAGAGCATTTACAACATTGTAAGATATGTATGTGCCATCAGAAGGAAATTTATGCTCTAGTTGAAAAATAATCAACCTCTCCTATGTGCTAACTCTTTGGTTAGTTGCGCTGGGAGCTGAAACCCATCAAAGTTGAATTTACAGAAGGGCTGATCCCCTCAGTGCAGGGCAGAGAACTTTGTTTAGGGAATATGTTCAGATAGGATTTTTTTTTTTTTTTTTTTTTGACAAATTTAGGTAGTTACCTGGATGTGCAAAAAATTGTTTTTTGTTGTTTTGTTTTGACTCTTCAGCAAACTTATTGTAAGATTATACTTTTGAAAATGTTGATTTTGTTTGGGTTTCTTTTTTTGTTCCTCGGCATGTTTGTGTTAAACGTGACAGATTGAGTTAGTCTTCAGAGGTTTATTTCCCTTTTCAGCTCGTATGTTCATATGCAGGATTACTAGGCAAAACTGACAGAATCGGAGCATAGAACAGTTGTTCTTTCCTGAAATTGATACTTAATGTGTGAGACTTATTCTAACCCTGATTTATGTATGCTTAAGCATATTCCAATGCTCAAATTCATTTGTTTATTCTCTTTTTTTAATCCTTGTGTGTATATCAAACACTTTAATTTTCAAACCATACCTCAATATCAGAAATACTATTATAATATTTCTGTATACTTCACTAGGCAGTTACAAAGATGTGAAAATGCTCTGTAAATGGACCCAGTCTGGGCAAATGTAATGTTTTTGAGCTTTAACTTGTAGAAATATTTTTCATCTGAAATATTAATATGCTTATATGGAGCATATTAAAAGAAATTAATGTAGTTCCTTTACAGATTTTTTTCAAATAGTTTTTTTTTTAATGATGTATGATTTGAAGTTATTGGTTACTTTATAACTGATGCTCCACAGTCCTTTTCCAAAATAGCTTTTTACAGCAAAGCTGCCAGTATTCATTACTTTTTGCATTTATGCAGGAAAGGTATCAGTTTGACATTAATGAGGATAATTGAGGATAATGAACATAATGAGGATAATGAGGAAAAGTCTTTTCCTCTTTCTACTGGGAGCTGGAATTGCCCACTTCTCACAAGGAAAGAATAAGCAGGCAGTAAGAGGGGGGGTTTAAACAAACTACCTTGGGTTGTGCTCAGCGAGGGAACTTTTTGCAAAAGCTGTCTGGCTTCTGACACTATCTTTTTGGAAAGAATATAAAACAAATTTGTTGAGCATTTTGACATTGTTTTTTTTCTTTCAGTACAGTGCATCAATAGTTTTTTTTATAGCCTTAATTCTTCAAACTGAGGATATGGAGTTTTGTTTTTCCAGAGAATTGTGGATTAGGAAAGATGACAGAAGGTATTTAAGTTTCTTTTTCTGTTTGCTGGTTAACAAAGACATGTCTATGATCACTTTGACCTTGTCACTTGATGCATTTTTTTTGTGTGTGGTGTATATGTATCTGTTAATATATTGAAAGGAAACAAAACCTTATCATAGATGACACGTTTGCAGTGACAAGTGTTAGAATTAAGTTGCCTGGGCAGCCCATTTATCAGTGTGTTTGTATTCCTTTGATGCTATATCCTTGCCTTAGCTTTAGTTTTTTAGGTATTACTTCGTAAAACTTTAGATTTAGGGTTGAGTTTGTGGATTTCTTTCTCTTCACGCAATTAGCATACCAGAAAAATGAAGTCTTAATTCAGAGTAAAGTCGCTCTTAGCATTGCTGTAGAAACGTGTGCTTCCTTAACTTCTAGAACAGTGTATATGGTACAAACACTAGCAAATACAATTCTTTTTCCTACTCTTCTAGTCCCCAGGCCTGACTGCTATATCTTCCCACTGCTGCCTTTGCCTCCTGCCTGCTTTTTAATTTAACATCACTTAGCCAAGCATTGATATAATTTTATTGCCTTTGTTGGCTTATGCTTAAGATAGGATTCAGAGCATCAGTGTGTTTCCAGCCTGGTGCAGCCTTCAATTTGATAGCCCGGGAAGGAAAAACTGGATTTCTCTGTTAGCAGTAAATGTTCTGTTCTCTGCCCCGCTTCCTTCACTCCCGTGGGCTGAGCAGGGCACGCTGTCCATGCTAAGCAGAAAGGGCATGGGGGAGAAAGTGTGCATGCAAATTTACCCACAGACTTACCTGTCACTTGAGAAATTGACCGCTGTTCTGTGGCTCTCAAACTGCAGTCCATCAGCTGGGAGAGGGAATGGAGAGAAACCAAACTGCTCCTAGCAAGCTTAAATTTGCTCAACAGGAATCTGTATCCCCCTCGGAAACCTCCTCTTAAAAAACAAAACAAAACAAAAAAAACCAAACAAAAATGTCTGCTAATGGCAAAATACTGGAAAACATTGATATAGGTGATAGGATTATACATACCTGCTAGGCTTAAATGGTTACCTCATTTCTGGGTCCTTATTGGTGAAGTTTGGGTCAATGCTGTAGCCAGGCTGGGAATCCAGCAATGAGGCATGGGATGGTGTCAACATTTTTAGCTTTTATATCATCAGAGAAAGTTGTAACTGCTTGTGTTTAGAGAAAAAAATTGGTAGTGTGATTCATTGGAATTGGTGCCAGATAACTAGACATCTGAGCTCCTTCCAGCTGTCCTTCTGACTCCAGGAGTTAGAACTGAAGGAAAGATGTGTGGTGCTTTCACAAGTTCTGGCAATTACGTGAATGCACAGTACTATCTAAAAGCATGATAACCATGACTGGTATGGTGATGAGCCTGAGCTTATAGGTCCCCTTGAAAGCCAGGGAATACTACTAGCTCAGACTTAGTGGTGGCTTGGTTTACATTTACCTAAGGGCAAGTGGATCAGAAGAACTAACAGAGCAAGCCAAAGTTATGCTACTCTATCCTTGCTCTCCGTATTCAAAAGGAAGTTGACATCTTTTCTCCTATTGCAGTAATAATTTTAAATAAAAAATAAGCACCAGGTACTGCTCTTTAAAATTAGTAGTGTAAGCTTTTTTTTGCAATTTAATCATACTGGAATAGAATTGCTTCTGTGTTTGCACCGTTACTGAACGTATGATTTACAATGCTGTAGAAGGCCTAACATTGAGGTATAGGAAGTAAAGAAACAAGTTTAGGTTTTTTTGTGCTGATGTGTTTACTCTTTTGAGGGAATACAAAATTTGTAAATGAGTGAAACTTGGCAGTTATATATGCTCAGTTATTATAGTTCAGTGTTTTGAAGGAAACTGAGTTCAGAATACATACCTCTTACTTGACAACACAGCACTAGTACTTTGCTGCTGCTGTGCAAAGTATTTTGACAGTAGGATCATGTTAAGTCTTCACAATAAGTCTACTGGGAAAGAAGACAGTAGGTAACAGATGTGTGCTTGGGGTGGTATCTTTTCACTGAGAAGTTTGCAACTTGATTACAGAACTGTTTTCCAGCAGAAATTCATCTATTAAGTCTTAGGTTGCTTTATTATATGTGCGGCTTTAAATTGAATTGAAAGCTACAGTTGTATAAAACTTCAGGACAGTAAAAGCATTTCTGAAAATTACCATTGGGAATCTAACTTACACCTCTGAACCTTTACAGTCCTGCCATTATCCTACTTCCATATGTGGTGGGTTGTGTTATAGACCATGGACAAATGAAAGAGACTTTTCCTTTACATTCTTTTAAGCTGATCTTGCATGAGAACAGCCTTCTGACGTTGAAGCAAAGCATGTTAAATATATTAGCAATTTAGAAATATCCTATTAAATAAATTTTATGTCTCTCTAAGTGGAGGTTTCTGTGAAATTCAAAATATGATTTTTAATTAAAATGGTTTATCTGAAGGGGTTTCTATTCTGGCAGTTCTTCTAGAGAAGGTATTACATAAACTACGTTTTTAATGGTCTGACACTTTAATGGTCAGGATTTCCTGATGGCATGCCATAATCAAGAATGACTGGGCAGGACTTGAGACAATTGAGTTCAAACCGATTTCCTCTTCCTCCTCCAATTTTTATGCTTTATCACATTGTTTTCCAGTGTGTACGGTTTGGTCTTTTGGCATCTTGTGCTATCAAAATTATTTTTTAATTTCTTCTTTTTTTTTTTCCTGTCTGATAATAGTCTACATGCATGGTCTACCATAGAAGGCTCTGTAAAGTGATTCACAAGTTGTACTCCTTGCATATGCTCATAGCAATTTCAGCCAGTATTTCCCATCTATGTCCTAGCTGTTATGTTGTTAAGGATTTTTTAAAGTGTAAATATGTAAAATTGGTCTTACATACATCTTAGTGATTTTTTTGAAATTTAATTTTAAATTTCTTGTTTGTAAAGGTAGTTACTTGCACCACAGATGGGACATTCTGCCCTGCCATCCCATACTAACCGACTTAGAATTACATAGCATGAGAGATCAGGTGAGCTTCAGCAAATATCTTTGAGACTGTAGCTCGTAGCAGCTTTTGCTGCTCTTGAGTCCGACATTCTCTGTGGACAGAATGAGCCCAGCAACGACTAACAGTCTGTTTCTGACTGGCTGCCCTGGATGTCCTTACACTGTCCTGAATGTCAGATCTGACCTCTTTTTCAACCATTAAATTTCTTAATAAAAGTATGTGTGTTTTCTACCTTCCGTAGATATAAAATACCCACCCGTCTGATTTAGGTGATTACATGTGATATACGTGGCTGTTGTTCATCCTGTTCAGTCACAATTCTGTAGGGAATCAGGCTCTCTGCATACAGTATAAGGATAATGTGTTACTCTGCTAACAATTTTTAAAGATTGCTGTGGGGGTTTGTTTGGGGGGGGGGGGTGGACCCAAAAGAAAGCTTTGCTCAGGGATAAACACTTAAATTGGTATTTTGCAATTCAGTAGTCGTGCTGCTTTCCACACATGAGAGAGCTTTAGAAAGAAGGTTTTGTGGGGTTGCTACTTCTCACCTATGTATAAAGGTAAGAGGAATGACTAGCATAGTCCTTGTTTAAGAAGTGGCAAAGCCAGTAGGATTTACCTGGGGAAATGCATAGCCCAGTTTCTCTCTTCTCATGTATCTAAGTTCAGGCAAAAGAAGTATTCTAAAAATAATCTTCCTGATTTTATATCTGTAGTGTATTTTGTCTTTCTGCCTGTTCTAGAGTTTCAGTGAAGAAGTAATATACCTATTTTATTTTGAGGCTTCTCAAAGTAAAGTAGGGAAGAGACTGCAAGATATAAAGGTCCTGTACAGAGACTGGAATATTTGCTGGTTAGAATTTGATCAGCCGTTAAAGCAGCTAGGCAAGAAGAATTTCTTGTTCTCTTCACAATACTTCCTCAAGGAGTGTCTGAATATTAGTACGAAAAAGGGGGAAAAGTGCTATGTGGCAGACAATACAGCAAAAAGTCTTCAGAAGATTTTGGTGATGGGTTGTTTAGAAGGGGGAGAGAGACCTTTCAAGGACTTGTCTGTGTTTGACACACAGGGGACTGACTTCATACATCTCAGACCATGTTTGTTCATAGGTGTGGAAAAGATGGAGGAGAAATTTTCTTCTAAACTTAAGTTGATGATTTTTTTAATTATTTTTTTTTAAATAACAAAAAACATCACTTTTAAGTTTGAAGCAATACTACCAAAACATATTTCTCTTTTGGTTTCTCTCTTGCAGGAGACTGGTTAGATTTCTAGAAAGCATTATGCTAAATGAAAATCTAAAAATTACAGTTTATCAATGCATTTCTCAGAGATATTAACAGCAGTGGGGAAAAACACTGCTGAATCTTTGGAAAGACAAAACTACCTAGTTATAAGGCAGAACTTCAAGTTTGAAGATCATCAGTAGCAGCAAGACTGTATCTGCTAAGGGATTGTAATCTGGCCCAGATACCTAGAAAACTAGATATTGCCAGATTAAGATTTTATGCCTTAGAATTTCTGCTGTGTCTCTGTGTTGGCCTGAAGTAATGTTTCTGTTACCGTTTACTAGCAGAGGAGTCTGCATTTTGGGGAAAGCTAAGATTAAATTTCTTGCCTGTGGTTTCAGAGGCTTTGAAAGCAGAAAACAAGCTTCATGTGAGTACCTGTAACTAGACAAATTGGGCAGCTGCTGTCCCAGTTGAGTCAACTTCCCATAAAGAAAGGATGTTCATGTTTGTTGGGTGTAGAAAAATTATTTGTATGATAAAGCTTCAGAAGATTTCTGTGAGGTTTTTGTTCTGTGTTTTTTTGAGTCCAAATGAAAGCTCAGCTGTCATAATACCAGTTCCCACAATACACTCAGAAAACTTTACTTTCCTTTCTGTATTCCCTCCCAGGGCCATGTGCTTAATTAGGTACTTGTTGAAATAAACTTATCTTCTGTTTATTGATGCAGTATTCATTTATGTTTCTTTGTTCCAGAGCTTGGCTAGAATGTAATATTAACATATCTGAAGGTCCTTGGATAAATTGTCATTAGGGAAGTGTTTCTACTGCAGAAGTAAAATGTAAGTTCCGATTTAGACATGGAGGGGAAGTTATCAATACACGTATAACTTCCTCTCACTGAAAGGATTGACTTGGCTTTACAAACATTACACTGAACCATACCACTGAACTAAGTCCGTTCTAAGCCTGTTTTTACTTCACAGGTGGGTAATCCATTCATCTTATTAACACGTGATGTTTCATAAATGCATGACAGAAGTACCAGCTACTACTGCTGGTTATTTAATTATTTTCATCTAATTCACGTAAAATCAGTGAAAGACTGAGGTGAATAAGAATTTGCAATCTGGGCTTTTAGTCCATGTGGCTTGTTAATGAGATAATGGTTCTTCTTTGCCTGTTCATGTAGTGTAATTAGACATGTGGAGCCACGATCTTTGTTAAGCATTTTCCAGAGATAATTCACTGTATACTGCCAACGCAGAGAAGAGAGAATGCCATACCTCGTGTCACTGGATGAATTAGTTGTGTAGTCTGTATTGAAAATAATAGGATGTTTGTTCATCAGGAACTATGTATCTAGACTAAGATATGAGAAATATGGGAGAAAGAGCAGATTTATTTTTTTTCCTTAGTCATGTATATTCTAATGTATTGGGACTGATTTCAGTTTCAACAACTGTGTTTATATTTGTGGTGTTACCAATCAGTAGGTGTATATTATGTAAAGCAAAGGCATATCTAGATAACACAATCTATGAAAATTTGTGCGGTCAGTGGCCCTTAATAGATATATACTGGCAACAACTGTGGATTTTATTCATATTTTAGGTTACCTTGTAAAGTGATATGACCATGGTGTCAGGAGGCTGCTATGCCTCTCCCTTCACTTTCAGGTTTTCATACCAGTATCAGGAATAATATTTTATTAGGTACTTTTTTTTAAAATGCATGCTAAGAATGCCTCAAAAATGTCATCTAGCAGAAACTCAATATATTATTAGCCCATCTAAGCACATTACTGAGAATAATATACATCACTGAAAAAATTGGAATAGCATTTATATATAACTGGAAGTGGTTAAAATAAGTATATATTTTACAAGTTTGCAATTTCTTCTTTTTTATTGTAAGCTATTAGCACAGTCTTAAATGAGTAACATTTTGCTGGTGAGTGAGTGTTAATGAAAGAAATGGAAAAACCTGGATAAATGCAGTATAATGCAGAAGTATCCACCATTTCTGCAAAGGCTGCTGACTCCAGCACTTGTGTGATGCTGGGGAACCAAGGAACCAGCCAGAGCTGCGTGTGCAGCAGTGCTGGCTGTGCATGAAATCAGCTGGGATTCAGTACAGCTAGAGCTAGTAAGGCAGTAATAAATCCAGCTTACGGACAGGCTCCATGCACTATCACTAGTGGTGCATAGTTTGGACAAGAACCGGTGAAGTAGATATGGCTGGTCTACTCTGCTGTCACATGCTTTGGCAACCCAGGTAAACTGGCTGGGTAAATGAATAGCAACTGCATCCTCCCATCGCTAGTCTGGAAGCAAATCCAAGAGATTTAAGTGAAGAATGGCTCTTCCTTTATATTTGTCTGTAGACTGGAGGTCAAGATTTGGAATGTGCATCTGTTACTAGAGCAGCGTATGTTGAACTTTATCTTCATAAAGGTGTTCACCATTTCTCTCATTCAAATCATGAGTTTTTTTCACTGATAAGAGTAAGGAGACTTTAGAAACCTGATGGTCTACAGGAGTTGTAGAATTGTGAAATAATGATAAGGTTATTGAAGAAGTTGTCTGCTCTAGAAAACAGACTGCTGGTCTGGGATACAGGAAACCTAGGTTTAACTGTTTGGCCCTGCTCATAATTTGTTGGGGTGATACTGGATAGGTTGCCATCTCTTTTGAGCATTGACATCCTTATTAGGCAAAAAATAATTAATCTGGTAAAATAACTGAACATCTGTTGCTACGAAGCACTGTAACAATTGTTACAGATCTATTTCCATGTACGTTAATATCACTTCTGTGAGGTAGGATGAAATGTTCCAGATGTTTATCAGAGTAGAAAACAAAAAGCTTAATTAAAACTCCTTTAAGTAACCACGCAGATAATATTTTCAATCTTTGGGAGTTTTCATATTGTCAGTTGGACATGCAAACCCTATTCTGCAACAAGTATCACAGAAAACTTAAAGTACCTATGGTATTATGTGTGCTGCAAAAATAATAATAAAACACTTAATCATTAAATGTAAGCATGTGTAAAATGATTTACTACCTTAGCAATGAATTTAAAAATAGCAACCAAGAAAATGATCTACTTGATGAAAACTATGGAGGCTGTCTCAAAAGTGTGTTAAGTACCCTTATTTTATAGTTGGACACCTTATTTAAAAAACATAAAATAATTCTAGATGTATTTTCAGATATCTCGAAAGAAGGGAGATACCTGATGGAAGTTTTGCTTCAGTCTGACCATTCCAACTTCCTGAGAAACAGCTGCAACTGAAAGCAAATTTCCGTTAAAGGAAAAGACATGAAAAACTTAGAAGGTACTATTTAAAGCACATATGAAGTGTCAACACTTGGCTAAGTGTAAAGTAGTACCAAAAAAAGTATACAAAAGCTAAAAAGCTAACAATCATCATTTCATATTAGCCATGAATTAAAATGCACTCATTGACTGTCACAGGCTGGGGTGTGTTTGTTACCTTTTGGTACCTGCTTTGTATGTTTGAATCCTGAATAATCTCATTGGTAAATAGGACACTACTGATATCCTCAAATACTTGATGCATTTGGGCTATACAGAGAGAAGCAGGATGATAATACTAGCATTCTTTAATATCAACTTGGGTATTAAGTAACCTTTCCTAGTTCTGGACACTTGTGTTTTAACATGAAACAACTTTGTCTCTCATTTAGCATACATCAGGGCATGTTGCCTTTTGACCTAGGAGTATGTTGTCTGTCTAATTATCCTTTGTATTGTTTTACTGTTCCTTGAAACTATCCAAACAATTTGGTGTGTCCCTAGCAACCAAACAATACTGTTTAACAGAGATTTCCTATGGCACTTGCTCCCAGATTTCCCACGTAGCGCTAGCTTGCATCAGAGCAAACAAACAGGATATTGTTTCAAGTGAATAACATTCAGTGTTTTCAAGCGATTTATGAAAGTAGTTTTTTGTTTTTGAACTGTTGCGAGTGGTATGATTTTTGGTTCCAGATTTCATCTGAACTTCTGTAGAATGGTCCATGTTTTGAAGATTCAGAACAATGTTTGAAACTTAAAATTTCTCTGGCAGCTAAGACCAGAGAGTGGCTTATGCTTTGATGGCAACAAATAGCAGAAAGAAATTATTTAATCCTGTCCTGTAATAATTTTTTTTTTCCATTAAACATGCTATTTAAAATCCACATAGACCTTTCCTACCGTGTTATCGATTGCAAGTTCATGAGTAAATGAATCCCACTGAACATAATTATACCAGATAATAATGTTGTTTGACCTAGTTAAGGAAACTGATAATAGATTTTGGCTTTTCTTTAAGGAACTTATTAAACACAGTCAAGCTCCCTCCCCTTTTTCCCCTCCTATGTGGTTTTTTTTCTGTGTGTGTTTAACTAACTTACTATTTTTACATAGCAGATAAAGCCATGAACATTGTCATATGCAAGGCAGGAGTCATTAATGTGAACCATTAATGGTGTCATGAATTAGAGTCCTCAGCAAGTTCACAGATGAAAGTAAATCCTAGTCATTTATTCTGCCTTTTGAATACACTGGCATTTCAGCAAAACTAAAATATTTGTAATCCTCTCATGGCAGCATTTGTAATTGCTTCAGTCTGACATTTTCCCCTTGATTTTTCAGGGAGGTTTATTACCAAGTGAACAGTTTATGCATGTGAACACGGAGATTAGTAACACGTACAACTGTAGAATAGCCTTAACTCTGCTTTGCTGCTGGAAGAGTAAAAAGGCAAGTGCTGTCCCTGCATTGACTCCCCCTTTTGTGCTGGTGCAACTGTATGTGCAGTCATGTGGTGAGCAAATTGGACAACTGATTGTGTCAAAATTAACCCGGGGAAAAAAAAATTACGTATGCTGCTTTTCCAGTTCAGTTCTTTGCACAACTGCACACTTGTGTTTGCTTGCACAGGAGGAGGATGGTGCAGGAAAGGAGATAGCTGGCTGGGGGGGATTGCATCCTCTGACAATACTGCAGTTTACGCCATCTGAAGGGGGCTGTGTGAAACTATAGCGAAGGAGTGGGGTCCGTGGCATTGCAGGCTGATGTAAGGCTGTCCTGGCACCACATTTCCCTGGCTTCATGGTCGTGCCCTCTGCCTTGCACTGAAATTTCTGCAACACTTCTGGGAGCTGGTCTGGTTGTAGGCCAGTTGCTTCTTTTTTTCTTGTCAGGGTTAGGTTTTTGTCCAGTTTACCCATTTTGCTACCGAGTTTACCTTCAGTTGTCATGTCTGGTGGGAGGATTTGCCTGAAGTATGCCTGGGTTTAGTCAGTCTGAACAGCCTTGGTGTTTCATCCTTAGTGAGAAAAGCTGTTTTGTAGCTTTGAAAATTAACATGCTAAGATGGTCTCTTACCGAGGATTAGTTTACTAATGCAAAGAAAGTAAAGATAGTACTTTGAAGATTATCAGCTTTCAATGTTTTCCCAATTCTTAAATGACAGGGGCTTTTTAAAGTGATCTTTTGGAAACTAGAGACAGAAATGTATTATGTAAACACACTATTAAGACTTGTCTACATAAAGCAAATTTAGGCTAAGGAGCATGTTAGTCCTTCTCGGTTTCTCTATAGAGTGACAAGAGCTGGTTGAGTACCAGCTTCTCATTGTTCAGGCGTGTGGACTGGACCGGAGCTGTGGCATGTTCCCTTAAGTCCCCCGTCCTGATAATGTGGGGATTGTGGCATACTCCAGTAGGTGAGTATGGAAGGAGCCAAAGCAGCTGCTTTGCTAAATTTCTTGTGACCAGACACAGCTAGTGATGTTCAAAAAAGGAGATTTAAACTTCTCTCATTTCTTTACAGTCCGTTCACACTTCAGTGTGTGATTTAAAATAATAGAGACCAATTTGTCTGTTGAGTAGAACAAAGCTTTAGCTTTCTTAGAATCTCTCATGTTTAGGTGTTTCTGTTTGTTACCTGGCATGGCGTGGAAGTATATATTCCACCTTTGCACCTCTTCTCTCTTCAAACCTCTATGCTCTCGTTCTTGACACATAACGCATCTCTCTTGTTTCCTGGGCTGCCTTTGGAAGCACTGGGGTTAAAGAATGACAAGAGCATGGATGCTGGAGAATGTGGATATTGTAAAGAAATGAAATATTTTTTAAAGCGCCTGACACATTTATGCTTCTGTACTGAGGGACAAGACAATCGTCAGATATGGGACAAGAAAGAATTTTTCTTTAAAGGCAGATGTTTTGAGTTGTCATCTTTCTTTTGCAGCATGCACTTCATTCTGTTTCTTAATGCCTTTGTGTACTTTTATGTAGTGAACTTCCACCATAGGGATCTAGAACACGTCAGTGTCTTTGATCTCCCATTGCCTGCAGTGTGTGGCATACGCTCTTCTATGTCTTTTAGGACCTCTGTTACTGAGATCAAAGTGCTAGATCAAAGTGTTGGAGGATGTTCAGAAATGCTTTATGGCATGTGGTGTGTGTGCATGTCGTTCTGGTGTTGCCCTGGCTGCTGGGAACTCAGCTCTGTGACCTTGGCAAGTCATTCCAGCCTTGAAGATGGCATACTGCAATTTATGTACAGGAAAAAATACGCATTACTCCAACTAAACAGGAAGTTTGTACAAAAACTTAGGGGAAAAAACACAGGTTGTATGTAGTACTCGCAACATTATGCAAGGTAACCTTCCTTTTTCAATAGAGGCTAATGTAGCTGTGACCATTCTGATTTCACTCCTGCTGAATTGCTCACTTCACTAATACGTTTGAGAAATGATTACTTTCAGTGGATGTTGAGGAAGTCTGTGTTACATAAAATATAACTTTCTGAACTGATAGAAGAAATTATGAATGGCTGAGACTCAAACTTGGGAAGAAGTGAAGTACCAAAGGTTTGGTCTCCATGGCAACCAGTATTTTCATGAATGAGTTGAACATTGAAAAAATGTTTGAGTAAAAGTTGTGGATAATATTTGGCTAATAGGAATTGCACATATACAAGTTGAAAACACACAAAAATTTTGCAAGTTCATCAAAATTGGCCAAGTGTATCTCCTCACATTTTAATTGCAAAAAGCCTTAAAGAAGCTTACCTGAACAAATCACGATATGTAATACAATAAAATGGACTGAGACTAGGGTCTCTATATAGCTACCTTAGGAAAATAAGGTAAGAATTCTTCATATGAATTCCTAATAGTAATAAAAAAAAATGTCTGCAGTCATGGAATATGCTTGAGAAATATCAGACCTTTCTGGGTAGATTTGGGGCATCATTGGACATGTCAATAGTGACTTTGATTTATAGTGTGCAAAACAAGAATTGTAATTATTTACTCTAATTGTTATGTGTATGTTAAATTCATGTGTGAGTGCATTCTGATACCTGATTTTTGGTACTGCAGTTCACATTGGGTGGCAACTGTGATAATAAAGAAAAGTTTTTCAGTGCTTAGAGAGAAAAATAAAATTAAAGGTGGATAAATATATGTAAACTTAGTATATGACAATTTCAGTAAAAAGGTGAAAGTACTAATCCTTAGAGAGGGAGACTAATATATCCAATGTTATTTATATTGATCGATTAATTAATATTTCTCCTAAGGAGCAAGTCTTTTAGATTTGTGACTAGAGAATGAAGATGAAGAGTTAGCATGACATGTCTCGAAAGGGTTTGCGTTCTTGTTAGGAAAATCAGCGTACTGACAAAAAGTGCCAAGAGGGGCCAAGGAAATATTTCTCTTGAAGATATTTGGATACCAAGTAGAAACTTGAACTTCATGGCCAATTTATAAAAGTTGAATCAAGCTGATGCCTCTCACAATATAGGGAGATAACCCTTTACATTGGACCTTTTGATTTTTTTAGTCATACTTGAACTGAAGATATCAGATATTACCAGCTGTAATCTTTATCATGATCATCATACAGTTGTATTCAGAATGGGGTGGTTCGCACAGCATAGGACAGTTATGCATTTTAGCAATGACAAAAATGAGTTACACTGTAAACCTGTATGCAACTTCGAGTAGAATTTCCCACCTAATTTAAAAAAAAAAATATTCTTGTTGGATGTTATAGCTAGTTATTTCCTCCTTCTGGTTTACAGAATTTACCATGTGAGTACATCCCTGTGGTGGATGGGTAAGTAAAGAAGTGACGGGCACTGTGTTTAGAAGCTCTGCTTTATAGCTCTTTATTTTTCTTTTTTTTTTTCTCTAGCCTCCACGCCACACAGCAGAGTAAATAAACGCAGAGTTTCTCCAAGTGTTGTTTCCACCTGGGAAAAGAGAGGCATCATCATGTCTAACATTACTATTGATCCAGATGTCAAACCTGGCGAGTACGTCATCAAAAGCCTCTTTGCTGAATTTGCTGTTCAAGCTGAAAAGAAAATTGAAGTTGTAATGGCTGAACCTTTGGTGAGTCCTTTTTTTCATAGTATCCCTTGAAATCATCCTGCTTTTTTTTAAAAATGGGCTGATTTATCGTATGTGTGGTTACTGAAAAAAAAATCCTCCAGATATTGTTGAGTTTTCAAAGGCAGTATTTCAAGAATAAATAGGCTTCTGCAAACAGGGTTGCTACCTGGATTAAGTTTTATTCACTTCCTTCAAAACTGTTACGTAGTGGTTACTGGAAACAAGACCTCTTAGTAGTCATAAGTTCTGTAAAGATACAAAAGGAAATAGCGACAACAAAAAATGTTCCTTCATTAACACTGCGAAGTGTGTTTCCTGTTGATGTTTCTTTGAAATAATACTGTGACAATATACTTTCAAGAAAAGATACATCTGGTTTGTTTTCCAAAGTAATAACGCGAACACCTGGAAGAATAAAGTAGCCAAGCATATATTGCAGATGAGGCAAAATGGAAAATTCTGTTGATGATCCAGAACACATGATCTTGAAGTAAAAGGATTTTTTTTTTTTTTTTAAACTTGGAAATTTCTGGGGGAAAAAAAGTTTGTTTTTTTTAACTTGGAAATTTGCTGAGCAGGTGGGATGCTGCAGCTCACAGAGGGCTGGCTCACACAAGGCCTCTGCAACTGCTGTTTGCAGAAGTGTTCATGTGCAGAAGTGCACATGTGAGCACTCGAGCCCCAGTTTCAAAACTTTAGTAGGAAAAAATGTTATTAAGCAGCAGTCTAAAAGAACACAAAAATGTGGCTAAACATCTTTTGTGGTGTCACTGATGGAATCATCTTCAACTAAAACCATTAGATCAAAGGCTGAAGAAAAGGAAACATTTCTTTATACACACCTGCTTAGGTATACATTATATATACGTGTGTGTTTGTGTGTATACCAGGCAAGCCTACAACTTAAACATAACTTGTCTGTTTCCTTACAGACATCCAAGAGTCAGGTGTTTGGGAGGGTTTGATAAGAAAGCACAGAAACTTTGTAGGAAAAGGGGCACGCAAATGGTGAAGGGTAGGTAGCTAAGAAATGAGAGGAGAGCTCTAGGGGTGGTGATGCTGTGGGTGGAAAGGCAGACAGCTCTGCTCAGGCAGTCTGCGTGCCTACTGCTGCGAATGCCGCTCCCTCGGCCCCTAAACGTGCGGGGAGGGTAGTGCTTGGCCAGAATGACATGGACTGGCTGTAATTCAGGTGAGCTGAAGAGGGCTCTTCCTTAGACACAGCTAGTTTGGGGTTAAAGCTCCTAACCGGAATACTGGTAGCAAGGTAAATAGAATAGCCCCGGAGTTCGCTTGTGCTGCAAAACAAGAGTGATTCCCACCTCTGTTGTCTGGTGAGGTTTTGTGGTGATTGCATGAAGTCTGCCTTAGGATCTTTTACTAAGAAGATTCTGAAATTGGTGTTTTGTCTGTATACAGTATGTATAAAATTCGTTGGGCTAAAATAAAAAATTATAAATATTGCTGGAGTAGTAATTTGTGAAGGTCTTTAACACTTCTGTCTGGGTTCATTTGCTAAGTTGAATTCCTTTAAACAAAATGTTTTTTAATGCAATCAAATGTAAATTTATACATATAGCCAGCTTTCCTTATTTTATGTTGGTGAGAAGGACAGACTATACAGAAACCCAGCAATTTAAAAGAGGTGCCAAAAGCTTTGGAAAAGTGAAACAACCTGAGCCTCTGTAACACAAAGAGGTGGAAGGGAATCCTTAGGGGTCTCAATGGAAGGAAATACTAAAGTACTGAAGTGGTTTTATTTTTGTACGTAGTATTTGATATAAATACTGACTATTCAGTTCTAGTGTATGACATTTAAAAAGAAAGATAAAAGTCTGAAAGGGCACAGGAAAGGCACTGACTGAGACTGGAGAAAAGGCTTTAATGGAAGAGAGGAAAGCTTTTATCATTTTAGTGTGATTTGATTTTGTGGGATGGCTTGGCCACAAATAATAATGTGGAGAATATATATAGTGTTACATAAATCTTTAATGTGGTAGGTGAAGCTAGGCTGTTGGAGAGAATTTGGAGCCAGACCAATTAAAGTTAGGAGCT
Source organism: Buteo buteo (assembly GCF_964188355.1). NCBI lineage: Eukaryota > Metazoa > Chordata > Aves > Accipitriformes > Accipitridae > Buteo > Buteo buteo. The sequence goes on along the minus strand of NC_134171.1, from coordinate 29,666,117 downwards.
AGGCACTTTTTAAAAGTTGAAGATGAACATGCCAGTAGGGGAGCAAAAATTAATTAAAAAATAAATAAATAAAAAAAAAAGTAACTTCAGATCAAGACAGCACCTAGGGGTGAGGGGACAGTACTGTTTTAGCTAGATGTATGGGTTTCATTTAGAAGTAACTGACTTGTGATTTTAAAAAGTAACTAAATGGTTTCTCTGGCTGTGAATTCACTTACCATACTCGGTGAGTAACAAAGTAGTTTCCTTTCACTGAGTTAATTAAGAGTTCTCTGCTTGCAAAATTTTAATACTGCAGTTTCCAAAGTTACAGAAAGAGCTTATCAGCAAATGCTTAAAATAAATGATTCAAGTAGCGAGTGTAACCGCAGGAAGGAAGATCATCCTTTTAGTAAGTAAATTAAATTAAAACACTTTTTTAAAAAAAAAAATCTTCTAAGTCTTTTGTAGTAATATATAGTTTTAAAGGAAAAAGGGCTCAGACACAATTTATTGTAGCTTAAAATACTCTTCCTCAGCTGAGCGAGGATGACTGTAAGGCATGATACCAGCCTTTCCCAAATGTGGAACAAACTATACCAGTGAAAAAGATTAGTGATAAACTCAGTTACCTTCTATTTTGTCAGGCTGCATGTAAATATAGTCGGTTAGAATTCAAGCAGAGAGTTTAACATGGTGCCACCAAGTCACCAAGCTGTTAACTGGTTACACTGCTAACTTACTAAACTGTAGTTCAGTCTCACGTTTAAGTGAAAACTAGCAAGAATATTTAAGCCTGTGGCCAACACCAATGATTTTATTCCATCATGGAGAAACTAAACTCAGACTAGCACTGTACGCTTTTGCAAGTCTTGCCAAGGTGCTTTCAAAAGCTTGTCTGAAGTCTAAAATTTAGCACACCGCATTTCTTCAGCACAGCCTTTCTCCTATGCTGCTCTGACGCGGGGGCAAGAACGCAGGTGCTGCCCAGCAATGGGGCTGCAGGAGGCAAGGCAGCATCACTTGGCTGGTCCCTTACTTGCAGCTCGGAGGACAGAAACAAGTGCTCTAGTTCTGCTGCGTTCACCTGCTGTTCACCTGTTCACCAGCCACCCTGCTGAGGTGCAGTAGCCACCAGAGGATGGTGCTAGTGAATACTGGAGAGGGGCCAATGGGTGGTACATTTTTCCAGGGGTGCAGTTGTTTGCACAGCACACACATGTCTGTCTACATCCTGATCTCTGCTGCCTGCCATATGTTGACATTTCTGCTTTACACAATGCATGCAAACTGCTCTTTGGTTAATTCAATAGTAGGTTGGTTTGGGTTTTTTGTTTTGTTTTGTTTTCATTTCACTTGTAAAAGACAAATGTAGACCTATTATTTCCATCATTCTCTGAATTTCAGGAAGCCAGGAAAATAAATCTTAAATTATTAATTCAGTGAAAGTTTCCAGGCCTTTACTTTATGCTGTTGGATAGATTTTTGTAAGTCATGTGAGATGACTGGGGCCATGACAAAGCAGAGTTAGAAGACAGCATTGAAGGAAAATAAATTTTAAAGCCGTACAAATAATTCAAAGGCCTTGATAAACCTGAGACTGGGTTAGAGAGTATTATTTGCTTATGTCGCATTTGTTTGGTTGGTGTTACATTAACTACAGTGATATTTATCTTTTAGCAGTTAGGATCTTTAAAGTTGAGGGAAAAATAATAGAGAGTATTATGAACTTGCAAGGTCTTCATTCTTTCTGATACTAAAAATCTTAAAAGTTATATCAACATCTAATGTACAGAAGTGTCTCAATTAGTATAGAATGGGGGGGAGCTAAACTTTCAGAACTAACTTAAAAATAGTTTGCTATCTATTGGCATGGATTTCACTTCATCTGAAGACTTGGAGATTATTTCACTTCTCTTTGATTTGTTATCGTTCTTTTCTTTAGCTATTTCTGGTTTTAGACACATGCAATGGGTATAATAAACCCAGTGTTTGTTCACCTGTATAATAGTTTCATAGTACCATGCTGGAAACGCGGCATATTGGGGCATTGTATCATAAGCAGACTTAAGGAACCTGACTTTTACTGTCTTCTTACAGGAAAGTAATTTCTCCATCTTCTCAGGAAATAGTTTTCTGGTTATTTTCCTTCAGCTTATTTAGTAATATACAATGTTTATATAGGGTGGAACATTTCTCGTGTTTCTGCTTTATAGATAAGATTACAATTATTTGTGGAGTTTATCTAAAAGCATAGTACAGATAACATGAATTCACCTACAGTAGGCATTTCCTTATAAGAAAAGGGTAGGGAGGAGTTCTAGTTAAAAGGGAATTCTGATTTGCCAGTGCTCTCTGGAGCTTTTAGTATCTGCTGCAAAATGTCAGTTCTCATAACAGTATTTTGAACAGACATAACATGTAAAATTATATGAATTTATAGGACTCAAAGAAGTGTTTATTTACCAGCTTCTGAAACCTTTTCCCCTTTGCTCTCCTCTTTGCACAAAGAACATTGGCTAATACATCAATTGATGAACAAATAGAACTATTTCAGAATATTAAATGCATTTTCCTGAAACCACCTTCTTTTTTGAGATATTTTTTATTTAGGCATACTGGAAGTGTACATAAATGGCAGTGTTTTCTTAGACAATTAAGTGAGTTTCTTTGGATTATAGAAAGTGAAAATAGTCTGATTTGTGAATTGGTACCTATATTATTTCAAGTTATGCTTCCAGAGTAAGCAAATGCTTTTTGCCTGGGCAATGTTGAATTCAAGTTTTCAGAGGCTGTAATAGTTGCCAGAGATTGTGTCCTTTTGAACACCAAATACAGCTGCACTCATCACAGAAAATGCCAGAAATTCTCATATTTTCAAGATTATGATTAGGACAAGTGAAAATAAGCCGCCAGTTTGAATCTTAGACTTGGTACATGCAGTCCCAATTTTTATCTGTTTTAACATATAACCTCTCTGTTGCAGCCTTGTAAGTGTTAAATGCCAAGCAATATTGACTTTTAAAATTTTTGTCAACAGCCTTGACAGCATGGGTGTTGTCTCTTACTAAACTACTGAGCAGGTTTTTTGTGTTAACTGAGGCACAACCTGTTGAGAGCAGTACTGGCTATCAGTATTGCTGACACCTCCTTTTACATCCCAGACCAGGCAAGGTAACAGCTCTTCCAGCTTACTACTTGACTTAATTTGCTCCATAAAGGCTCTTTGTTTGCTTACTGCAATTTAACGTGAGGTATTAATTCCTTACCTTGAGTACTTTTTCTACTTTCTTCATCAAAGATAATGTTTTTGATTCATTTACAATAAAGTGAAAAATAGTTTAAAATTTCTTTAATTAGCAAGAAATGCTCATTACATCTTTATATATCTTGCTGCTTTGTAGTATGCCCTTAAAGCCGTTACTGTGGCACTCGGCTTACCATAAATCATTGACCCTCAGAGCCAGTACACGGGACTTACTTTTTTTTTTTTTTTTTTTTTCCAAACCCCTTGCTGACCACCCCACCCCACCCCCTCCTTCCCCTCTCCCCCACTTCCCCTTTCCTTTTTTTACTTTCCAGGATACCCTAGCAAGAGACTATAAAAGTTGTATTTCTTGTAACTGTATAATTTGGTACTCTCCACAGTGACTAGTAAGAATTACTATTACATTACTATTACAGTTCATGAGTGTTTTGTTTTCTTAATGCTTTAATTCTCACTAAATTATTTTGTCAGGAATATACTGCTCTGTTAAAAGTTAAATTATATCTTATGGTACGGGTAGCAATGAAATATTGTAATGATTAAACTCTAGTAATATTGCATCTTTTCTGTACCTTACAAAGTTATTTCAAATGTAAAACAAGTTATTATTGACATAGGTTTTCTCGCTATTTTTCATTGCAGTTCAGGAAAAGCGCAGACTGGAAATGCATTGAACAATTGTCTCTGCCTTTGTGAAGGCATTTTAAAATTCATTCTTGTAGCTTACGATAACTGCCTTATATGAACATGAATATGCTTGTTAATTCAGATGGGAATGGCTTTCCTTCTAAGTTACACTTGGCACCCACTGCCAGCTATCTCTGTTGAGCATACCGCTGTAGGCCCTGCTGTTTGGGAGAGGTGTTTGATATTTTCTGTTTGTCAGTCTTTAATGTTATTGCTATTAAGCTACCAAATTAATTTTAGATCTGTATTCTTCTATTTTGTGAGTATACTTCACATCTTCAGAAATGGTTGTACGTTAAAAATAATGCAAATATTCACATTAAAAGTAGTTTCTTTGTTCTGTGATATAACTGAGAAAGAAGGAATCTATCATTGATAACAGTCAATTGCACTGTGAAATTCACGTTTCTTTTTATTTTTTTTTCTTTACAGGAAAAGCTCTTGTCCAGATCTCTTCAAAGAGGTGAAGATCTTCAGTTTGATCAGGTAGGAAACATGTAGTTGAAGGAGTTTTTATTAGATTAAGGTGGCCTCTGTTTTTGCAGAATAGTGGTTCCACTGTTGAAATGACATGGAACATCCACATCTGAATCAGTGTCACAAGATTTAGGCCTTGAATGTTAGTTAGGCTTTATTTTCCATTGTAGAATATGATAGTAAGAAACTACTAGAATAGATTAATTATTCGAAGGTAGCAGTGAAAGATGCTGGAGAAAAGATGCTGAAATATGGTAGGGGATGAGAAGACTTAATTTATTTCTATTCCTGTTAACAAGCTTTGTGTAACCTCAGCCTGTATCACTTATTGTTTCCGTGTTTGGGGTTCTGCTTTTATAAGCAAATAGCGTTAATTTCAGTAACACAGCTTTACTGAGGGCTTTTTGGTTCTATGGCAGAAGGCACAAGATAGGTTTTAAATGCTACTTTGTCCTTTACTGAGTGTATAGTCACATTATGAGGCTATTCTGTTTCACTTACTATAAGTGAACTGTACATGGAATAACTCTCTGTTCAATTTATTCATGTTTATTGTCTGTATTTCTAATTCTTTCATAGTATAGGCATGTTTTTGTCCCGTAACTACTTCCTTGCAATGGAGAGGCAGCATTCAGATGAAGCCCCATTATGTGCCTGTTCCTGTTCTTAACTGTTACCAAACAGCGTCTTACTGCATGAAGTTTAGTGTTCTGTCCATATCTTCTGTACCTGGATTTTTGTTTAATGCTTTGCATTACTCCTTGGATATAGGTATTAGACATTGCAGTGAAATCTGTGGACCTGCCCCTACTTTTCAGTTAATGCCATCCATGTACCTCTTTTCCCTCCTCCCAAAAGAGAAACAAATAATAGCATGTAATATTTGATGTATAATTTCCTTTTCAAAGAAAAACAAAAACAAAACCACCACCAAAAACCTCACGTAGCCTTTTAATGTTTTCTAATCTAACCTGCTGTAAGGCCATTATCTCCTAAATGAAAGTTTACTCATAAGCAAGGAAAATGGGTGAGGGGGGATAGGGTATAAATTCTTTGGTAGCTACAGTATTTTATTGTAAAGCTGACCAAAAGCTAAATAATATGCATGATGGGGATGAACTAAGGAAATCTGTAAATCAGTAATATTACTAATTTTTCTACTAACTCCCACCTTACCACATTTTTCCTCAGCTAAGGATGTTTTTTATAAATCAGTAGTAGTTGTGTATTAAACTACATGAGGTTCTAAAAATATGCTGAGTGAAGAAAAGTAAAAAATAAAACATATAACTTTTGAAATCTTGTAATATACAAATAAACTTGTTTTCCTGAAAGTGTAGTACTCTTAAAATAATTTGTTTTGATTGTGTATGTGTATATGTGTGTGTATGCGTGTGAGTTCTTATTTTGTTCTTTTTGTATTGGTAATCTACTTTGGATCCGCTGAGATCTGAATTTTAATGGTACTGAATAACTACTTTAGAAAGTCAGAGCAGAATGTCTCCCTTCTGGTGACAGGGATTGTGAATTTTGTTAGGGAATTTTGAACGTTGTTTGGCAAAAGGGATTAAGATTGCTTCTCTCTGTTCATTGCTGGGTGTATGAAACCCATATTAAGATCAATTCTCCACGAGTGCAGAAGACTGCAGAGTAAAAAGAGACTGGCAAAGTACGGGAGAGAGGAGGATCCAGAGTACACAGCTATAGCATCTAGCAGAGAAGCTAGAGCTGTTGCTGGGCCAACCTTGTTCACCCAGAGATCTTTATGGAGTTAGGAATTTGAGTCTAAAAAGTGGCTTTAGCTGTACTGATACGGTGTCTGAGCTAGTAAGTGTTACACTTTGTGAATAAAAAGAGCATGACTGAAACACAGGAGGGACTCTGGGAGTAAGAAGGTATCTAGTTAACACGCATTCTCTCAGCTCTAAGAGGGATGGAGGAGGAAGGTGTGTAGCATTGCCTGTCTCTATCATGAAAAAGTATAATAGCTGTTTAACGGGATTGTAAGTTGTTTCTGTTGGAAGCATAACCAGATCAAGAGGGCTGCTATTATATCTGAGTGTGCAAAATCAAGAGTTTCTAATTTTCAAAATAGTACAATTCTTTTATTTGTCACTGAGGTTTTAATTGAAAAAAAATGTAAATTTAGCTAGGAGAGATGAAAGTTTGGAAAATGAGAAGGGAATTTTTATGTTGTTACACTTCTAAACTGTTAAAAAATCTTAGCATTTTAGTACCAGTGCTTTCCCTTTATCATTCCCAGTGCATCAAGAAGCTACCGGAGAGGAATTTTTTTTTAGAGCATATATTACATTTCTTAAAATATTTTTGCTTGTACAGCTTGAAACTGAAATAGCTTGTATTTTTCATCTTTTGTTTGTTGTAGGAATCATACTTGGCAATTTCCGAGTCTTGTCCTAAGATACCAAAACGTTATGATCACGCAGAAGCATATCTTGGCCATCTCAGTGACTGAAAGCAGATGTGTCTCTGGGGTTCAGGCTTGTTCATTATTAGGCACAACTTGAGCGATGTTTTCAGGACCAGGATTTTGGCCATAGCTGGAATTTGGCCTCCAGCATCTTATTATAATTTTGCATATCTCTCTTCTTACCTCTCAATATACTGTTGGGTATGTTAAGTGCAGCAATTAGCAATGTGCTACGGCCTTTTAAGACTGGAGCATGCTTTGCTGTTTCATTATGAGGAATGTAAGTATACGTCATGATGACTATCGCAGCCCTGTTCTCTTGGGCATTACAGGATCTCTTTGTCTGGATTGCTGTTTTCAACCTAGGCATAATTTAATGCTAAACTAAAATGGGTTTCTTACAATTTTTATACCAGGTGAACTTGAATTTAGTATCCAAGCAGTATGGTAATTATATTAAATAAGAACAATAAGCATATAGCTCGTATTCTGCTTAGCAGCTATGTAATATGAACAAAGATTTCACCTTCCTGATAATTCCAATGCCTTTTCATTAGAATGATATGGATGCAGAACTTGACAGGAAATAAATAATCATAATGTAAAACTGATTTTTCGTTTCTAGAGAAAAATGCTTTATAATGCCAGTAGTTTCTGGGTTTAGCACTTAACCAATGACAAATTTTTTAATGCATGTAATACAGCTTGTTTCTGTGGAAGATGATGAAAATTGCCTAACTGCTGGAACATTTATGAATGATAGTAGTATTAATATACTCTGTAAATTTGCAGGAAAACCTCAGGAAAAGGTTTAGTAAAGCTTAAAATGCAGCTTTCCTTTTTCTTCTACTAATAAACCCGTCATTTCAGAAGGAGGGCAGAGAAGAAGAAGTGCTTTGTGGGGTCATTTTACATTGACAGCACAGGGTAATTTAAGTGTTCACTTAATCTGTTCCTGTCTTCTTGTGTGTGTAGTTGCCATATGAACATAGCTCTGTGCAACCTATTGGATATATCATTATTTTTAAAGAAAGAGAAATTGTTATTTTTAGAGAAAGATATTGAAGTATTTCCCCAGTGTTTAGGTTATTTGGGGTATGGGTATTGACAGTAAATTCTGAAGGCAAAACAGGTTTTGGATTGCTGTGGTTGGTGATAGATCCCTTCTTCATCAAGTTTAGCTTTAGCTTTCATTCTAAGGATTATCAGTTATACTGATGATTTTATGCTGAGTCTAATATTTTCAGTTTAGTAACTCATGAGAAGGGTTCTTTCTGAATCTTTTTTTTTTTTTTTTTAATTCCAAAATATATTAATGGTTTTAACTTGTGTTTTCTGCTCATGGCTGGAGTTGAGGTCAACAGAGATGGTTGAGTACCCCAGGCTGATGCAAGCAACAGGCATTTCTTGCCCATGAAGTCTCAGTGAAAATTTTTTGAAGCTTTATCAATACAAATGGGTCTTTTGAGTTCCTTTTTTGATGCTTTCTCTTACTGAAGGATGATGGTTTTAATAGTAGCCCACAAGTATCTCCAATTTCCTCATAATTTTTCTTTCCTCTTGTCTTCTCCATCTTGTTTTTTTCCAAGGAAATTTGTCAGACCTCTGCCACATCAGAAAATTCTCTTGAGCAACATCTTAATTTGTATGCATTCCTCTTCATCACGCACTGCTTCATTTCAGATCACAATCTAACTTCAAAGTGGTAAAACTGAGCTGGTTTTTACTGTCCACTTCTAGAAGTCGAATGTAGGTTGGTTAGTTGACTGGGTATTTATTTTTTTATGGATATCAGTGCACAAGGAACAGGCTTACAACATGCTTGGTTTCCAAAGCACGTCATAAAGATTTCAACATATATTAGTGTAAGAATGAAGGTATTCTAAAAATTTAGCCTTTGTTCTGAGATGCAAGGCATTATAGCAAGCCTACAGAGTATTTCTAGCTTTTGTTTCTTTTCTGTGTTAAAAAGGCTTTGTATGCTTTTGTGTTGCCTGCAATAACTGCCTTCATCTTTTTGTGCAGTTAGCTCAATGTGCGTGCCCCTCCTCCAGCAGGTATGCCTGGTTTTTACATTGAAACCCTTTTTAGTGAATATCCTATTGACAGACAAGAGTAGTAAGAGAAAAAGTCATCTCATCATTCTAGTAAAAATTTCTTAATGAAACCTACTTCCTGTTCAGATTTGGAATATCTGTAGTTTGTATTGTATACTGGAATTTAAAATTTTATGAACTTACAGAATAAGAATATGATTTTACTTATTTTGAGGAAGTTTCTCCTCTTGTTTATATAATTGAAGGATTTTTCAGAGAGTCAAGAATGCTACTTAATTATTGTGATTTGAATAGCTGACTGGTTAACAAGCTGAGTAGAGTATTCAGATGGTTGAAAGAGATCCTCCTGAGGTTTCCATATGGTTCACCTGCCCCCATCCCTTCCCCAAACCTGAAAAACCAAGATGCTTCAAATGAGGACAAAGAAGTAATGGCATTGATGTTATCTTGGTTTTCCGGAATAACGAATAATAGATAAGTTATAGCATGAGGATGGCTTCCATTGAAACCTCTTATTTGAAAGATGCAAGAGGTAATTAATACATGGTATCAGTGATCAATGTGGTAGGTAACTCTCCTTTTCCAACCAGTGTTTTGGGGATGGGCTTGCTCCCTGCTGCCTCCTCGCAGGGAGTTTATAGCTGTTTTATGCTGTCTTTCTCCAGTCATTCTTCCCCTCTCCAAGCTTGAGCACTGACGAGTTCTGTTTAAGTTAAAGGAAGCCTAGAGAATTTAAGTTTCATACCATGTTAAAGTCTTCCTTCTATAATGGTTTCTATTGCCACTGTTGTACAGAGAACTTTACAGCTCATGCGGGTTTTCTAGAAGACAGCAGTAGATAGGCGAGTTATGCTGAAAGTAAATGTAGCTTGAGATCTAGACCAGTCAAATGTATTAAAAGTAGAATAGAATATCTAAAAGGCTCTTATTTTAGTTTGTCTAATAACCAAAGAAGCATGTTTTTGAAGGTTACATACTGCCTCAGTTCAGGAGGGTAACCTCTTATCTGTCATTTGTACTGTAAAGGTACATATACTTCAGAGATACATGTGGCAACATTCAAGGGCATCCTAAAATCTCTGCTGTTTTCTCAATGGCTTTATATGGATTATCTCTATAAATTTAGGATTCTGTGATCCCTGTGAGCTTCAGAACACTTTGCTTAAATTTATCATTGTAATTGACTTAGTGTGTCATATTTACAGTAATTGTCCTAGGTGAAAATGATACATAAAGTTGCCACTTTGTAAAATTATGACACATGGTTTTTAACATTAAAAATCATTTGAAAGAATGATTATAATGCTAAGATTTTTAGATTGCTTTATCATGCTAAACTACTTTTCTTACTTTTTTTCAGTTGATAAGCTCTATGAGCTCAGTAGCAGAGCACTGTCTCCCCTCCTTATTACGCACCTTGTTTGACTGGTACAGGCGTCAAAATGGAACAGAAGATGAATCTTACGAATATAGACCTCGGTCTAGCACAAAATCGAAGGGGTAAGAGTTTTCATTGCAAAAGTCTGTTTAATTTTTGTGTGCTTTCTTGTAAGAAAATGCGTGCTTTGTACTTTTTTTGACAAGTATTTTGTATTTGGATCTGTCATTACCCAAGTCTTTGTAGAAAGAGCATGGGCTTATTTGAGGTAGTGTATTTAACTTGTGTAGATGATATGCATGAAGTGACTTTATGATTTTGGGGTTGATTTATAGAAGGAAGTTGGATGCTGATAATTCCAAGCTAGTTTGTCCCTTTTTGAATTGTTTTGGTTGTTAGCAGGCCCTTTTAGGAGGGAGCAAGATGTCAGTGCTTCATTAAACCCCAAAGTCTTTCTAACCATCCATTTTATACGTGTGCAACAATGATTGCATGAAAGACATGTATACCCCTTCTCTGCAATATTTGTATTCAGTCTGGTGTATGATACGTGTGTTCTTGATTTCTTATTTTAGAGATGACCAACAACGTGAAAGAGATTATCTACTTGAAAGGAGGGACTTAGCTGTAGATTTCATTTTTTGTTTAGTTTTAATAGAGGTTCTAAAACAGGTAAGCTCTTTTGCTTTGGCAAACTTCTTTTAATCTTTTGCTTTTAACGTCAGTTTTGATCGTCTCCTTTAAATGTTTGTATTAAAAACTGGAGCATATATACGATGAGCATATGCAAGGCTGTAAATATACTCTCAGTTGCATAAAGCCTTTCGCCTCTCCTGTCTTTTCTTTACATGCCTGCCTTATCTTATTCACATGTCTTGGACCCACTAAGTCAAAGCTGCTGATGTACTGCAAAAAGCAAAACTGTAAAAAATAATATTTTATTTATATTCAGTACCTTTTGTCTGCTTAAACATTTTTAAAATACAATGTGAAATCATTGAATGACAACATTCAAATGTCACTTTTTAAAAAAATTAGAAAGGGTATGTAATTTTGCTTGGCCTTATAGTGTAGTGCTAGGTGATGTCATGCACAATTTCTGTTAATAGAAAATTTGCATTGTTGTATGGACAAGAGGATAGAGTTTGGCTTCAAGTAGCAGCATTTTTTTTCTCACATTTTTTGAGAGAAGAAAAAGATTACTGTAAGAAACAGTTGAAAAACATGAAGCAGACTTGACCAAATTTCACGTTTCAAATACTTAAGTAGTTTATGTCTTTTATGTATAAGTACATGAAAATTAAATGGCTTTCTGTATTAAGTAAAGCAAGGAGTGTGGTTTAGTTTGCAAATAATTTGTAGGTGATTTCTGTTTATGTGGTTATGTATGGCATGTTTGTGATATAGGGAAAAATGAAAACAGTAAAACAAAAAAGCTGCCTATCCTTCTTTGAGACACTGACCAAACATGCAAAGTGATATTCCTATACTGCATGCGCAGAGATGCAGAGAACAATATTAAAACCATCAAACTGTCATGTGTTAGTGTTTTACAGAAAATCTTTGGTTTGTGCTCTGTCCCTGCCTAAATTTTCTATTGGTGTGAAAGAAAAAGGGAAATGGAATTGCTTGTTTAGGATTGCAGGGTTGTATGGGTAGCTTCTGTCTTTTGAACTGGTATTAGTTTTTCTGTTAAGTAGAGTACATGTTGCCAGTGATTCAGATGTCAGGAGAGGTGCCAAAGTTTTGGTCTTGAAGAGAGTCTGTGGTGATTCCTGTAATACTTGGTGAGCCTCTCATGCTTGTACTCCAGACAAGATAGGTATTTTTCTGATAAGGATATTTTCTTCTGCTAAAGCCGTGCAATGGGCCACTAAACATAGATACATCACTTAAGAGACTCTTTCGGTCAATTTAATATTAAAAGTTACCTAAAGGAGCGTTTCTATGTTCTGCCTGTAACATGACTCTGCAATTAGGCAAAGCGCCGAAAGGATGGCTTTTTATCAATAAACTTATTTACATTCACATTACATCCATCTTCCTGTCTTCCTGGGAGCCCCATCATTGTTTAATTCTTAAAAACTGGTTTTAGAGGATGCAAAGGATATGATACAGCCCTTTCTGTAATATGCCCAGAGCAACCAGAGAGAGGGTGATAGATATGACCTATGTAAGAACAAAAATCTTTTGCTTAAATGAGTACATATTACTCATTGTATGAATATTCATGTAAATAGCCAGTTCCAGTAACTGGAAGTTCTTGGACAAATAGCTTGCTTGATGAAGAAGAGTATGAAATTCTCAAGCAGCATGTGCTTCATTTTCTGTAGACGAGACAGTAATCTTTTCTTCTAATGTATTTTAGTGAAAATCGTAATCACTCTTAGGCGGTAATGTTTAATAGGGTTATTCTAGTCCCTACCTAAACTGCTTTGAAATTTGAAAGATAGTATAACTTCATAATTGTATATCGTGCTTTTTTTTAAGAATACATTTGGTTTTTAAGCAAATGTTCTTTCTTTCTGAGAAAAGTGGTGATGTCAAAGAGAACTTCAGTAAAAAAGGGCCTTCTAATCAATGGTTGGTTTTGGCTTCTTACTAAATTGTTATTTATTGTTAGGAAGATTTTTATATGTTTGGGCTGCTTTCATCTGCAGAAAGTCTGAAATGGAGGTGATGTCTCTTCTGCATTCTTATTTTTTGGTTTTGTCCTCCTTTATATCGAGATGAATTGCATTTTGAGGTTAAATCTGTGATAGTAACACCACACAAGGTAGAAAGAGTGGAAAGATGCATAGTTAACCTAGTCTGATAAATTTTGATGACAAATCCATAGTGTTTACATTACTGTTGTTTATTTTATTATGGATTTAATCCCTAAAAGCCAGTATGCAAAACACTTTAAGAGAATGCCAGTACAGGTTGTGTAAATGTTCATATATTGCAGAATTAACTTGATATCATATGTCAACAAAGGATGTGTCCTTTGACACTAGTAGGAGAGATTTCTACAGGGCATCTCACAGTACTGTTTATTTACTTCATTCATACCTACGTGTATATTTACATGCAGAGTTACATACATATAAATGATATCTGCATTTCAGATACCTGTTCATCCAGTGCCAGATCCTTTAGTACATGAAGTTCTAAACTTGGCTTTTAAGCACTTTAAACATAAGGAAGGGTAAGTTTCATTTGTGTACTTTAAAATATTTTGTGTGTATTACCAGCCTGTGCTTGATTGTTGTGATTGTTCTCCTTTGCCTCACATGTAACATGTTGGTGATAATACTGTAAACGAACACTGGTTGATATCTTTAAACTGAAAACATATCTTGAAAGAACACAGCTGTGTTCAATATAATGCTAAGTTTATTTTGCTTAGAATATGCAGAATGATTTGCACAGCCAGCCAGAGTAAGAAAAGTCTGAGTTTGGATAACTAGAGGTAAACTTCTTATGCAGAGTATGTCTCTTATGTTCGCTCAAAAAAACAACATCACTTTAAATGTTAACCCATGCATTTTATGTTTGACTTTCATTGTTTTTATGGTAACAATCTGCCTTTGCTATGGAACAAACTTTTTGTTTGTAATTGAGAACACACTTGGGGTTTAGAAGAACAAAGTTGTATTTAACACCCCCCCCCCCCCCTTTTTTTTTTTTTTTCTTTTCAGGTATTCAGGAACCAACACTGGGAATGTGCATATAATTGCAGACTTATATGCAGAAGTGACAGGGGTTCTTGCTCAATCAAAGTAAGTTCAGTCTCTGACTCTTCTGCATTTGGGGAAAAATCACTCTAGACTTAAAGACTATCTAATATAGCAGCATTTATTAATGACCCCAGTAACTAATTCCTTAAGTGTCAAGTGTAGTTGAGTGTGTTCTGGCGTGTCTGTCTCATGTTCCAGTACAATAAATTTGAACAAATCAAGAAATAATCTTCAGTATAATACTGAATTGCTTTGCTGTCAAGTTGTAGGTGCAGGGACAGGAGGCCTGGTATCAGTCAATAGTAGTTGTTGAGTTATCGAGTATATTCTAATGTGCTGATCATCATAGGCACTCTATAACTAGATATAAAGTATCAGGGTTCATCTTGTATTTCTTTTACTATAGGTGCTGTTATCACTAACAGACAAAAGAAATTGGTTCAAAATTATAGACAACATATAAAAGTAACTAAGAATGCAAATAATTGCTATCTATATTGCTTGTTCAGGTTTCAAGCTGTTAGGAAGAAGTTTGTCACTGAATTAAAGGAACTGCGACAAAAAGAGCAGAGTCCTCATGTAGTACAAAGTATCATCAGTTTGATTATGGGAATGAAGTTTTTTCGAGTGAAAATGTATCCCGTGGAGGATTTTGAAGCATCATTTCAGTTCATGCAGGTAAATGAATATTACAGAAAACTGAAATGGGTGTAATTTTGATTAGGTCATGAAGCTACAATGATGCTTGCTGTGATCAGTTGCTCATTCTACTTGTGTGTTGTCCTTCATCCTTTTCTGTTTAGTTCGTAAGTTCTCAGAGGTATGAATCATTTGTTTCTCTGCAGTTTGTGAGTACCTAGCATAATGAGAACTCACTCTCAATTGTCTCAGTAATGTGGCAAACCTGTAATATATGAATTTATTTGACTAAATGAAAATGTGTAGCAATCAAATAATTTTCTTTCTTTATGAAAGCAGTGAGTTAAAGAAAAAAGTTACTTGATATATCTTTTTTTAATAGCCGAGATGCCAAGAAACACTTTTGTTTAAAAAACACTACAGTTAATTTTCAGAGACTTAAAAATTTCTTTGTTGCTGCTCTTGATTGTGGATTAAAAATTGTCCTAATAAATAACTTGCCCATTCCACATTAACTGAAGTTACTGCAACTTAGTCATAAATTTCACTAGAGCTATTTAACAGCCATTGACATTGATCTCAATCCTGAAAAAAATGACACATACACAAGTGCTTTAGATTGTGTCCAGAGTGGTAAGTTTGGTGTGCAAACGTGTATGGAATATTTATTCCTCTGTAAAATTTTCTTTGCATCAAGGTCATCTTGAAAATGAAAATGAGTATATAAAAAAATTATTTTTTAATCATTCAACAGAGATAAGTGTTTATTTTTTAAAACTTCAGAATAATCTGAAGAAAACCATGCATATTTATATTATTTTATATTCTGAGTACTCTTTATATTCTGAGTAGAAAGTAAATAGCTATCTGGTATTACAAATGTTCTCCTTTCAGTTTCTTTTTGATTGCTAGAAAAACAGGATTTAGAGTTTCTAATGTTTTGCAAAGTTGATATTCTCAAGGAATATAAGAATAATTTAAACACCATTGCGTGTTTTAAATTCAAACTGACAATTAGTCTGATGCTGCTAGTGGTTTTTATGGCATAGTGACATTTGTCATCTTTTTTCTAAATATTTTTCTAATGCTTCCTTATTAAGGAATGTGCTCAATACTTCCTGGAAGTAAAAGATAAAGATATAAAACATGCACTTGCTGGTTTGTTTGTGGAAATTCTTATCCCTGTGGCTGCTGTAAGTATTTTTTTTTTCTTCCTTGCTATTCTGATCACTTTCAATTAGGCTATCATTGTTAAAAACTGCTTCCATTAATCATCACAATATTACATTTTTACAGATTCAAAAAGACTATTAAGTAAATTACAAGCACCTACATAATCTTTTAAAGGGAAATGGGTCAGTGTGATTTCTGTATTAGCTAGTTCCCAGTCTTTTTTCAGAACTTCTTAAAACTGTCTATTTTCTAGGCCCTTTTATCACCAGAGCACTGTGTAATCTTATATTTGTTCTAAAAATTTGAAATTTCCTTGGTCTAGTACTTGTTCACTCAAGGGTCCCATTGACTTTTCTTTGTTAGCCGAAACCTGTTAAGTTCTTTCTAGAATAAACTGAGATATGTAACGTTTTTACAGTCTGATAGGGAGAGTGTGAACTCCTATGCAGGAAGGAAGAATGTAGGTTTTAGCTAATTAAAAAAAAAATTGTTCGTAGAGGTGAGTGTCCACTAGATGTAATCCTTCAAGTGGAAGAGCAGTCAATCATCTCCCATATGTGTCTTAAATCTAAAGCCAGAAATCTTACTCAGCAGCCATGAACAAGAAAAAAACCTCGATATCATCACGGTGTTGGATGTACAGTGCCTATAATGCTGCTTGTGAGAATGCTTTCAGTCAGGACAGGTTCTCCCCCTTCATCCCAGGCTGCTTCGCTCAGTTGTGTAAAGCTTGGTCAACAAGTCAACGGGAAGTTACGGCAGCTCAGTGTACCTCAAGCTGACCATTTACCACAAGCTCAGGAAGTTCCATTGTAGTAGATGGATACTTGCTGTGATGGTTGTCTGAAATGATAGTTGTATTAGCAAATGCTAGGCCACAGTGTGTTCGGTGTGCTGTCCTGAAAAATGGCAGGTCGTGGCTCCATGTTACGACTGATTACAGGGCCGTATCTTGCTATATGTGGAGAACTGGGAGGTGTAGATCCCGTTTCGTAGAATGGCATCTACAAAGACTAGCGGGCTGGGTGGGGATCCCATCTAAGCAAGCTCGTAGGAAAAAAAAAAGAGAAATCTCTCTGAACTCTGCATTCTCTTTCAAACGATCTGCCTTGCCCTGAGCCATGGGGAAATGCTTCTCTCCCTTCACTGGTCTCAGCCTTGGGTGTATGCGTTTTTTAAAATTAGAAGGGAGACAATCTTTCTTTTTAAGGCATGACCACAAAGAGGTGGTGTTAGTAGTAGCTGTTTATTGACTGAATTCTTGATCTTATCTGGCCATACTTACACTCTTTTAGAGAAGAATTTCTTGTCCTGTTAAAAAGTGAACACATTTGTCATTTTGAACTCCATAGTTGGTTGGCAGTTGGAGTGGGGAGTGCATAGTGAAAGTACTGAGCATTTAGGTAAACACAAATATTAGTTTGCAAAATCGTAATTTAAATAAAGTGAAAACTGCACGTACAGTAATGAGACAGAAACAGCATTTGGGAATTGGGACTATCCAGTGGTAACCGTGGAGGCATGCACATCGGCTGTGCAGAGCATGTGTGTTGTTTTGTGGATCGCTTCCTACAAGCATAGCCTGAATCAGCGCTTTAAATGGTTGGTGAGGGAGGCTTGATATTTCCTTCTGACTCATCGAGTCTCTAATCGTTCCATACAAATGGAGCTTCTTAAATAGAAGTGGAGAGCCCCATCCCAGATTGAGATGCAGTTGAGAGGGTTAGTCATTCTCTTGGAAGATGCAAGATGCAAGTTTGAATCTTTTTGAAGCAGACGAAGGAATGAATCTAGATTTTTCTGTAACTTGGATACAGAAAATTGCTTAAGTGAGGAAGGTGTTGGGTTTTGGCATTGTGACCTCTTTACTGTCATTCTCCTGCTTAGTCATTCAGGCATTTTAAAAAATGTGGCCTGATTTGGACCCTGCAGGTATGACGGCTGACAGCATATTTTACAGTGGGGAAGTTAAGGCTGATCTGTAAGCCCAAGGTTATATCCCAAAGCAACGGTGTGATGCTGGCCACAAATAATTTCTCATGTGGAGCTAGTGGGGTACTGATCAACTTATAGCTTAAGAATAGCAAAAGATAAATAATTTGAGGGTATGTAGGAAGTGATTTAAAACACAGCTACTTTCTCAGTTCTTTCTTTTTGGATTTGTACACAGATTACAGAGATACTATATACCATTTTTTATGCTTCCCCATCACGAATGTTTTCAGAGTGTTCTTAGCAAGGTGAACATGACATATCTTCTAATAACTCTGAATAATAAAAACTAACAAAAAATTACCTTATATTATAGGGGAGTTACGAGTATAGAGGATCTCTTCCAGAAAAGCCAACCCCCTCTCCAACACTCCACCCGCCAATTTGATAAATAAAGCAGAAACAGTATTAAACAGTAGGTTGAGAATAATGTTTAAGTGGATCATCACAGGTATCCAGAGAGAAGCCTAGGAGACTAGCAGAGGTTTTTATAAAGAAGGTAGCTGCCTGGTTTGTGGAAGGAAGGCTGTTCTGTGTGCAAGGACAAAGTGGGTAAAAAAGGTGTAGGGCTCTGAGTTATCTGTTTCATTAATTCTGGAAGCTGAACAAAGACAACTTAAGTAGTTAGTTGGCTGGTAATCCTGTGTATCATTTCCTAAGTTTTCAGTTTTCAGAACTGGAGAACTTAAAAGAAAAGGGGAACATTGAAGAGGGCAACAGTGAAAAAGTTATGGGTATTATTTTTTTAAATATATGGAATTACGCTTATGAAGAGTTTCAGTGTAGTTTTTATTTGTTAGTTGATAGCAGATACTTTTTCTTCAAATACAGAATACAGGCCATGTTCTTAAAATAGTGGGTTTTTTAATGGGTTTTGGGTTTGCTTTGTTGTGGGTTTGTTGGCTTGTTTTTAACTGTATGGTTGTAGTGTATGATATGGTTTCTTTTGCTTCTGTTTATATTTCAGATAAGTACCCTTAAATACTAACCTAATGTGAGATTTAACTTTTGAATGCTTGAATTCATGGACATCTTAATGTATATTTAAATTGCCTTCTGTATAAAATTTTAAACCCATTTATGTGTGTATTTTTTTTAATAGGCTGTTAAAAATGAAGTGAATGTGCCATGTTTGAAAAATTTTGTGGAGATGCTTTATCAGACTACCTTTGAATTGAGTTCAAGAAAGAAGCATTCGCTGGTATTTTAAAGAAATATTTCAACTTCTCCATTTTGCTCATCTTAGACTTTTATGCTAGAACATTATATGAGGAAAAGCTAACAGCTGTATTAATTTAAATCTTAACTCCTCAGTTCAAGTATAATTAAATTCACAGTGTATGGGCATTTGCTCTAATTTTGATTTGTTTCTTTGTGCGAGATACATGCTCTGTTATCTCACTGGTGAGGTTGTCTTGAAATCAATGCTTGTTTTTGTTTATTTTAGTGGGTTTTAGCACAGAGTTATTTAACCTAACGTCTCTTCTAAAAAGAACTTGCATTCAGGGAGTCTGTGTATTTAAATTACGTTTAATTAAAAGATAGAAGTGTCAGACAAGACTTCTCCAGCAAAATAGCAGCCTGTTAATAGCCCTGCTCTGCTTGTTTTCTCCTCTCCTCATATGCTTTGTTTTTCTTTTTCCAGTATTTTTTATTATCTCTTTCAGATATAAATATCTGTGGGTTTCTTTTTCCCTAAGACTGCATCTTAGTTTTTCCCCTAAAACTGCATCTTAGCAAGGATTTAAATCGCTTACTAATGCAGAATTTGGTAACTCTTGATGACCATGGCAGCCATGTTTCAAGTTGATTCACTTCACTTTGCTGGAAATGTAGAGCTAAATTTTGAATCACAGTTGGCATATTCAGTAAATGCAAGTGAATTTAAAATTATGTATTCTCACTTTCATGTTAGAGATGAGCTTTACTTTCTGGTATTCTGAGCATATAAAGCATATGTCATTGTACATGGTTAAACTCCTTATGCAAGAATAACATAAAGTAGTTGATGTTAGTATTCACAATGTGATTTTATTTATGGCGTCAGAAACATGGTTACATCAAGATTACAGTTTGCCTATTCATCCTCATTCTTTAATTTTGCTCCATAACAAGATAATCTGCAGTCAGATTTGGTATTAATGACCATTATGTGTTCTGTTAAAGTATGTAGTGTTTAAACAAATCTTATGTTACTAAAGCAAAGCAAAGTCATGCTAGTCTGCATATTCACAGGCTTCATTAAATTGTGCTTCATTCCTTACTAAAAGTAGACCTTAAGTAGAAGTAACGTATCTGACAACCTAAAGTCTGCCTTGGTCTTTACTGAGCTGCTGGTGTTTTTCCTGAATATTCTTCTTAAAGGCAGTTCCCTCTCCCAGCATGTAGGACCCCTTGAATTGGATCCTGTGGTTGCAGGGAAAGAGCAAATATTGTATGAAGGGTGAGATCTGCTCTCAGTCTTTGTTTGAGATCAGACCTTGCTAGGAGATGAGCTTCGCTGTGGTGCCACTGCCCCAGTCTTACACCATGAGCTCTTACAGCACGTAGGTTATACCCAGGACACTACGCCTG
Source organism: Buteo buteo (assembly GCF_964188355.1). Classification (NCBI taxonomy): domain Eukaryota; kingdom Metazoa; phylum Chordata; class Aves; order Accipitriformes; family Accipitridae; genus Buteo; species Buteo buteo. Next base: position 29,645,740 of record NC_134171.1, on the reverse strand, counting down.
GCATGCGTGTCCTAGTGCCGGGGAAAGGCTGCCGTGCAATGCTAAAACTGTGAGACAAGAACCGACTGTGTGTCTCATTCTCAGTGTACAAAACTTGGGAGGTCTGCAAAGAGCAATTTGATCAATTCTTTTTCCCCCCTACTCATAGGCTTTGTATCCATTGATCACCTGCCTGTTGTGTGTCAGTCAGAAACAGTTTTTTTTAAATAACTGGCACGTTTTCCTGCAGAACTGTTTGTCACATCTAAAGGTAAGAACCCTTTTCGATTCAGGAACTGTTGCAAATCAATAGTGTTTATTCCGATATGTTCTCATCGTGCCAAATAAGCAATGAATATTTGGCTGTTTAAAAGGACACTGTGAATTTTGTTTTGTTTTGTTTTGCTTTTTTAATTAAATGCCTTAAGTCTCCATTAGTATTAAACTTAGTAGTAAGTATTTGTGATGCTATTATGTAATGCTGGAAACGGATGTGGCTCCCTTGGGGGCTATCAGTTTTATTGAGTAAAATCTGCAGGAGGAGTATCTGCTAATAAACGCTATTTATGCCAGAGAAAGTACAAACTGTGATTCTTCATGTGCAAATTATATGTGAGAAAATAAGTAGAATGTATAGTAAGTGCAAAATTTCTTTCTCTTCTTCACTTTTTGAAGGAATAGAAAATGAATTGGGAGTCCAGAAAAGAGATAATATCTACAGCCTGTGATATATATTTTCTAAATAAAAATTACAGTGTCCCTTTAAATCATGGCTTCACTTGATAGCATTGTAAACATGAGTTGGTTCATAAAGAGATCGAGATACTTAGAAATTAGGGATTTGTATTAGTGACTTTCCTGTAGCATTAATTGTTGTACATGTTCTTTCCTTAATTTCGATTAACATAGTTCATGATTTCACCTAGTGTATTGATTTTGATAATTTTAATAAATTCTTTGATCCACCTTCACAATATTCATTCTGGTTAAGTATGAGTGACAATTCCGAAGCTTATTAGTAAAATACGTAAACCAGCATGAAATCAAAAGGAAACAGGTTTAGCTGCTTGGATTGGTTTTTAAGGGTCATTTTGTTTTCATGACATCTTTCCCACTTTTCTGTTGCTTGTTGGGTTTTTGTATATTTTTCATCTAACATTGCAGTTCTTTTGCAATATTTGCCTTGATTTTTGTTTTGTTGTTTATTTTGCTTATGGAGGCTGCTTTTGCTTTTGTTTTTAAAGCTTTAAAACAATTCTTACAGTCTAGGAGTTGTGTTTTTCTGGCATAATGTCCATTGCTGATAATGGATGTATTAAAACTATAAATGCCAGTGAGTTTAACTGGTAGTTGCTGAGCATGCATTTTATATTTTACTTAGTTCTGTTAACCACTAACAGCTTAACACGTTTACTGTAAGGCTCTATTCAGCAGAAATCCTACATATGAATTTCTGCAATTCAGAATTTGCAGTTTTATGATGCTGTGCCATCAGTGAGATATTTAGGATATTATATGGTTTGGTTTAATTTGACCCACTGAATACTATTGTTTTTTTGGATGCCTACCTTATTCAGAAACTTTGTTGAGTTTAATCTTGAGAAATACACCCTCACTGTCCTAATGTGTCTTATGAATTACTGTGTTCCTTTGTTTCTGAAGCTAATTAAATGCATGCACTCTGTAATAAGTAATCTCATTAATTTATAAATCTGAGTTCACAGCAGTTTAGTCTTAGATTTCCCCTTCCCCATTTTATTTCCTGATTTCCTAATGACTAAAGTTATTTTATTTGCTATTACCTAAATATGTAAAATGCAATAAGGATTCCACATCCATTGTCTCCAGTGTCTTTGTTATTTAACAAAGTAATTTTGAGAGTTACTGGAAGATACGTTAGAGTACTGAAAAGATTTATCCACCCCTACTGTATTAGTTAAAATTAACAAACTAATGTTTGAAAGAACAACAACACTGAGACTGTGTCGCAGGGATATTCTGTGAAAAGTACAGGCCCATTAGCAAGTTGCCAAGAGGTAATGTGGGTCATGGATTTATGGTGCTCACTTTATTCCCTGGTGACTTCCCAGTGCAAATTCTTACCTAGCAATGAACACTGTATGGTCGCACTTTGGTGACAGAAACAAGTAATTTCCCATTTGCCGTGGTGTGAAAGCTCACATCTCTGCAGTTGCCCCATAGTACCTGATGCATAGTATATTCATACCTTGCCTTACCCTGCAGTATTTCTGTGCTACGTTCTACTTGATAATGTTCCTGAGAGCGCTCTGAACCCTAATCCAGTACTAGCAATATTTATTGCCCCTGTAAACTCTTTGTACTGGGTTTCAGTGCACACGACCTTTAGTTATCCTCAAAGCAGGCTTATTGTATGGGGAAAACATCCTAGGCTTGCTGAAAGGAGGAAGCTTAGGGGATTGGACTGATGCAAGTAGCAGATAAGTGAGTTGTAAGTGTCAGTTTAGACCAGGAGCGTGCCAACGGGTGTTTCTTGGTATACGTATAGCTGGCTTTGTCCCACAAAGCGGTTGGGATGCTGTTTCAGCATTGAGCCCAGCAGGGCATTTCTTTACACACTGTAGTGTAAGCAAAATTCTGAATTTATTCAGCAGGCAATAACACTGGGTCAGTATTGTGAAACGTTTTGCTTACTTTTTGACTACTATTTAGATAGACTAATTCTAGCAGGTTTGTCAGAAAGCAGATAGATTCTTGGATGAAGCTGAGTTGTTGTGGTATCCTTACCACCTCTTCTGGGGAGAGGAAGGAACATTTAAGCAAGCTGCTGGAATGAGAGAGAAAAGTGTCTATCATTCTGTACCACTGTTGGGTGGAAAAGAGTAATTTTTTTTTCCACAGTTTAACTTTAGTGTCTGTTACCACAAAACCTTGAAAGTTGGAGGAACGTTTTCAGCCACTGTAGCAAAACCTGTATTTCTACTGAATAGAGTCCTTACTAGACAGCTATCTGTTGTTTTTGTGCTTTTTTTCATCTAACATGCATGTGCCTTCCATTCTCATGTTTGTTATGTTTTGCTGTCTCACATTGCTTTATTTAGATGCCATCTAACAACAGTATCAGAAAACAAATAGAAACACTGCAGGTGAGTTAATATGTTGTTATAACTCAGTGAAACATTGCTTTGTCTCATGTAAATACTTTGTTTGGGTTTTTTATGTTAATTGTTGTGGTTTGTGCTTTCTTTTTTGTAAAATTGCTGTTAGTACTGTTCAGAAGCAACAGGACTAAGAATAGCTAATTTCAAAGATCTCTTTTTCTTGCCAGGGAGTAGAGGAAAAAGATCAGAAAATTATCTAATACCAGTTGTTCCTTGGGGGTGAAAATGTGGCTTTATGAGATTGAGTAGCAATATCATAGCTGGTTTCCCTCAACAGCAGTGCATGTTTCCACTGGAAGTAAACTACCTATTCAGATGTATGGTTTTTTCTGTTAATTCATTTCAAAAAGTGTCTTGCATGCGAGCAAACTTGAAAAAGTTTTCACAATAAAAAAATGTGAAACTGATTTACTGTAACAACTTGCAGTGCACTAACTTGAAAGACTTTTACACTGTTGGTTTTGCAGGTTTTAAAAAGTAGAAATTGTTTTAGTTCAGAACAGAAGAAAAGTTTAACATCAGTATTAAAAAGTACTTTCTTCAGTAAGTGACTACATTTGACTAACATGGAAAAAATGCTGTTTTGTTTCTTGCCTTCATTGAGATATGTTTCATTGACTCATCTTAATGTGTCATGTAAGACCACTGTGGATTTGCTCTTACTTTTTTGGTTTTGTAACAGAGATACAGTTCTTGACAGCTTATTCCATAGTCTGCTGATACAATTTATGTTAAAAGTTTTAGGCTTTTAAACAAAACTATGTTTGGAAAAAAACCCAAACAACCCAGATAGAGCGCTTTAAAATCTGACAGGCATCAGCTAAAAGACTGATATTCAGCCAGGCTGGTGAATTACATAGCCATATATGCTGTATTCTAGTTGGAGTAATCTCAAAGAGAAAAGGAAATACTGACATATTAACACCAAGTATACTTAAGAAGTGTGCCATAAATTAGACCCCAAAAGCCATTTTCTTCTAGCATATTTGTTTAGTTCTGAGTTGTAGGAAGAGATAATGAAAATTTTCAATGCTTAAGAAATTAAAAGTCCTGCTGTATTTATTTTGTAACCCTTTTTAAAAGGTGAATGCCTCCTTATACTTTTTTTTTTTTTTTTTTTTTAACAAAGAAGCAAACTTCATCATAACTAATCAGGAGTAGCTATATACGTCCTATACAGAGGGAATGTTGTTAACACATTGTAAAATTTCTGCTACCTATACCATTTTTTTTATTAGATGTTTGAAAGCCAATAGTAATTTTTTTTGTTTTCTTCTGGACCTGTAAATTAAGCTCCCCTTTGAAATATCAGAAATAAGAAAATTGAAGCATTACTCAGTTCTAGACACTGCATTTCAGATAGACTTTGATAACGCGTGTACCAATGAATTCACTAGCCTACTTTGTACATCAAGAACTGTTGGCCTATAGATTAAATGAGGAATAATACCATGGGTTTTTGCTGTTTAAGTATTAAAATCAAAGCTATCACAGTCTCACCCTCTCATACAATTATGAGTGTTTCCTTCTTCCTCACAGTAGCACTGCTGGTAAATTAACTGGACAGTGGGACAGTTACTGTCTAAATACTAACCAGGGACAGGTGTAACTTCTTACTAGTTAGATTTTGTCCAGATCACCTTCCTGAATTTACCCACTGCCTAGTTGCAGGTGTGCTAATTCAGAGGCGATGGCAGGAGCACATTGATGAGTGTGAAGGGAGAGTAGAACAGCACTCTACAACAGTCCATCACTGATGTAGACTGGGTTAAGTTATTCCCTCTAATTTCTGATAAACAGTCATGTATGTTATTTGTCTGTGAAGTACCACTTTTGCCTCTGGTGATTTTGTGATAGGCTTTTAGCCTTTCTTAAAGTAAGCTGCTGCCAAAACCAATTGTCCTGACCCACCCATGTTAAAGCCATCCAAATTACTCTCCTTTATATAGTCTATTGCACAGACATGGCCATGAAATTATTTGGATCAATTTACTGGTGTGAGTTGGACTTCCTTACTGCTAGAGTCAATGCAAAGGGAGCAGTGAGATTGGACAGGAAGGAACCTAGGATGAGACCGTCTCTTTTTGAACAGTGTGGTCTTACTTACACCCTTTGTGAAATTGCGCTCCCCTTGTCCTGGGAGGGCAAAGTAGTCTGCTATTCTGACTTACTGGCTTGTGGTAAAGGCCACAAAATGTGAAATGGCTTAGGTTCAAGCGTTATATAGATACGTCTTGAAGCAGAAAGACTTCACTGAAGGTGGGGAAGGTGTGTTTTGGGGGTTCTTCTGTTGGTTTTGTTTGGGGGGGGTGGGGGTGGGGGGGAGTGTTTGGGTTTTTTTAACTGAGAGAATGCCTAGAAGGATGACAACTGGGAATCATTTATTCTGTTCATAAGCTCATACTTATGGCCAATTCCAAGAATCTCACTCGACACTTCAAGATTATAAATACACCAAGAATCCCTAGTTGGAAAAGGGGTTGCTGGAGTTGGTACAAAGGATGATAGTTACGTACTGTTTTACACAGTTTAAGAGCTAGGAGGAGCAAAGCAGCTTTAAGAAAAAAAAATAATTGTTTTTCATACAGTGCATAATTTAAACTGAAATATGCCACAAGATTTTATATTAATTCAAGAAAAAGCTAGTTTAATTGTTACAATAAAAATCCACTGGAAGTGAGTAAACACTAACACAGTCCACAGAAAATGGCTAAGTTGGGTGAAGCCGGGAGTGCACACCCAGAGAAGCATCTTTTGTGTGCCTGCCCTGTTTTGCATTCTTTTCTTCTGCACCTGCTACTGTCTGCTGTCATAAACTGAATGATGGACTTAGACTTCATGCCTGATCCAAAGCAGCTACTCCAATATTTTAGACAAACTATAAGTTAATTTGCTTTAGAGTAGGTATTAGTTTGCAGTGGCTTTCTGAGAAAAGTTCTTGGAAGCAATACACTCTTGGTGTTCATCTCAAGAGGAATATCTGCTTTTTAGTTACTCCTCTGCTCTCAGAGCGAAAGCCATGTAAAATAATCTGGAATTACTAGTTAAATATTCAGGTAGTATTGAAAATATGCAATGCAGGGTTGTTTTTATGAAAACATATTAAACTTGTAGTCAGTATTAAACACAGCAGTTTTCATTGTTAAAAAAAATTGAAAATATTCTTAAAAGTCAAAAGTGTAATAATAGAATTTTTCTGAGTGTCTCACAGGCAACAGTAACTGGATTTTTCATTTATTTTACAGAATAAAGATCCCAAAATGTCTCGAGTTGCACTGGAATCTTTGTATAGGTTATTGTGGGTTTATGTTATTAGAATAAAATGTGAAAGCAACACTGTAACTCAAAGGTAAGTTCATTCTGTAAAGGATTTTCAACTATTGATTGCTGGGTTTTTCCCCCCCCTAGTAATATCAGAAGAGATCTTGAAGCCAGCTCAGGAATGGTCTAGTCAGGTGAACAGGGGAACAAAGACTTCATCTTAAAAGAAGAAACCAAAAGAACTTGATTACTTTGAGGAGGAGAAGGAATAGAGTCTATGATAGTCTTTGTGGGGATATGCAGGGATAGAAGAGGGCGGAGAGATAACAAGCAGGATATTTATTAAAGTTAAAAGGCACTAATGGTACCAGAACAAGTAGGGTATGAAGTAGCTATCACTAAGTATGGGCTGGAAATGAAAAGGTTTTCTTTACAAATTAGCATCATGACAATTTGGAATAGCCATTCAGATTTTGCCCCTCCTTCGACTATTACTAACTAGTTTAAAGCAAGATCTTACTCACTTTTTAAATGAACCCATGATGCTGTTGCCTCTGGCAGTAGAGGGCTGTACTCTCTGTAGGTGGTCCTACCTGTCATATGCTTCTGTACTATTTAGTACTAACCCCCCACACTCTTCCAGGTTTGAGCTGTAACATCTATGCTATTATAAAAAGTTCTTTTTTTGAAGGTTTATTTATCTCTCTCTGTTTCTAAATTCTTGTAGCCGTCTCATGAGCATCGTATCAGCACTTTTTCCAAAAGGATCACGTAGTGTGGTCCCACGAGACACACCTCTGAATATATTTGTGAAGATTATTCAGTTCATTGCTCAGGTAAGAATACATCTAGCTAGAGCTATAAGAATAGGATGAACATTATTTCCAAGAAATGTAAATTTAAGGTTAGTTTTTGAAATATTTGCACTGAATTAATGGTCTTATATCTTGAGTAGAATTTGCCCAAATATGTATAGCAAATGAAATGACTCGTTCTGTTTCTACTAGTGGCAAAATTATTTTACCTAAACTTCAATAACTGTTGTGTATGAACATTGTGATGATTATTATTTACATTTGTATTGCATTGTTGGGGGGGGGGTTGTATATATATATGAAAAAAATACACTAATATAATTAGTATATTCCATTATAATATTTTTGTAAGGGGCAAAGCATTCTAACAGTAATATCCACTTATATTTAGCCTGGAGACTAGCCTCTGTAGACAGAAAAAATATGCAATGCATGCAGTGTGTGTAGTTAGCATTGCATTATGATTTATATTATTCTAGGTGCTTCTGTTGTCCTAATATCAAAATGCAGGATATGATCTCACAAGATAAACTCTCATTCATCTATAATCTTATAGATTAGAGACATGTTTTCCTGTCTTACAGATAGCTTGTCTGTGTTTCAGCTTCCAAAATTATTTGCCCCTGGTCATACAGGGATGAGGCAGGACACGCAGCCCTTCACTGATACGTATTTGTTTCCTAGGGCTCCTCTTTTTATCACTAATATTCAGTTATCTAAAACAGTTCAGCTCATTTGTTGAAATGTGTTTGACCTGAGCAGAACTATCTGGGAATTTTTTCAAGAGAAATGGTTCAACCATATCAGGGGATAAGCTGTGTTGAATCGTACTATATTTAAAAAAGAACATTAAGTCATAAGAACAAACAGGAAAAAATGAATATATTTTTTAAACTTTTTTATTTTTTTAAACTTTTAAGACATGATACCCAGCACCTATGCAAAGCCAAGAACTGAAACTATGCATGTTACCAGAAAAGAGATGATCATATCAATCTATTTTCCTTTATAGGAACGTTTGGATTTCGCAATGAAAGAAATAATATTTGATCTTCTTAGTGTTGGAAAATCACCTAAAACCTTTACTATTAATCCAGAGGTAAAAAAAGCTCATTACTTGCATGCAGTGAGAACAGGGCATTGGGGGATTTTGTGGGGAAAGTGGCTAACTATTTTTGAGCCAGGATGAAAGCAGATTAATGAATATCTGAAGGGGTGTTCTGCTAAAACGAAAGAAGTAATTGTAGTCATGCACAATTGCTGTTTTATTTCCACTGAGTAAGCTAGCAGCGTACTACAGTTCAGACTCATTTCAACAATAATTTCAGTAAGTATGTGTGAATTTTTGTTACAGTATAACTGTAAAGCCTTTTTTCAGGGAAGCTGTACCTAGCTTTTAAGGTTCAAGACCCAGTCTAACAGATGAGATGTTTAAGCAGTGTCTGTCTTCAGTATGTCATTCTCAACATTCATATTAAGTCCTTTAGTGCTCTGTGCTACAAAACATTTGGTATATTAGCCTGTGCCAATTCAGTTAACTGGAATAAGAGTTGTGGGAAGGCACTGAAGGCTTAAACTTGATTCTTGTTACTTTCATTACCTTAATATGTAACTTTAAAATAATGCCTGTCCTACTGGAACCATGCCGCTGTCTGTTTAAAAGAGAGGAAAAATGCAATTTGTGTTTTGCCTCATCTCTGTTACTTTAATGTTACAATGTCTTCTGTTTTCTCTTTCCTTTTTCTTCTCTTTTTTGCTATTGAAGAGGATGAATATTGGCCTCAGAGTCTTCCTTGTCATAGCAGATAGCTTGCAGCAGAAGGATGGTGAACCACCAATGCCAACAACAGGAGTTGTTCTTCCCTCAGGAAATACTCTGCGTGTGAAGAAAATTTTTCTTAATAAAACGCTGACAGATGAGGAAGCAAAAGTTATAGGTATGTTGGATTCTTTTTTAAGTTGGCAGTGTGTTTTAACAGAATTGCTTTGATTCTTTATACAGAGGGCTGCTAGACAATATTGACCTTCTGGTGTCTGGACCAAATCCATGGCTTTTTTTGAAGTGTTTGCGCTGCCAAATTAACACAAAGAAGCCTGAGTGCAATTAGTGTGGTAAATAGCATGGCAATTTTTGTTCTCTTGATGTTACTCTAGAACGTTCCGAATGTCCCACAGCTGAAGTGGAGTAAGACAATTTTGACCCTGTGCTCTATTGGTCTTCTGTGGATGAGCTAGGCATCTCTAAAGGACTGTTTCAACATGTTCAAAATTTAAACAAGAACTAAAATGCTCAGAATTGAGAAAACAGAGAAGCAACTAATGGTTTCTTCCCTGTTTATGTTCTTTTTGAAGGAAGCTTGTACTTTTGTGTAATACCTCCCGGTACTCATTTAACATGCATTTCTTTTGACACTTAAAGTGTGTTTCATGTCATCTTTGGTACAAGAAGAAATTTGTCCTAAGCTGAAATCAGTGGCAAATATTTTAATAAAAATGTGAAAATTAAATGAGAACAACTGAAAGAGGTGATTGGAACTCTTTGGCTTTTCAGGAATGTCCATCTACTACCCTCAAGTCAGAAAAGCACTAGATAGCATTCTTAGGCATTTGGACAAAGAAGTTGGAAGGCCCATGTGCATGACTAGTGTGCAGATGTCCAATAAAGAACCTGAAGACATGATTACGTATGTACTGAATTACAATATTTTTACTGTCACAGTTATGTCATACTATTTTTATGCTGTAATGTTGCAGATGCCATCATTAATGTATTACAATTGTTGGCTTCTTACTTGGCTATTAAATGAATGCTAATTTCGTTAATTAATGACTAAAGTTTTTGATAGCTCCGTAGTTTTGACATGAAATTGAAAATATTTGTGGTGTACTGAAGGAGATTTTCCTGTTGTTTTCTTGGTTATAAACTGTTTTTGTAGGGGTGAGAGAAAACCTAAGATAGATTTGTTCAGAACCTGTATTGCTGCTATCCCAAGACTGATTCCAGATGGCATGAGCAGGACTGACCTCATTGAATTGCTTGCAAGGTAAGGGAGATGAAATTCTGCTCTTGGTGGATGTTCCTTTTTAAATCTGTGTGTATAGGAGTTTGTCAGTGCACTATGTAGTGCGAGTCCACTGCATACAGAATCCATTCTTCCTATTCCTGCTTACCTTCTGCAGTTCAAGTGTTACTGGCCGGTATAGCAGGAGGTGAATTTATCCTGAAGATCTTGCACTTACTTTTAGAGAGAATTTTGTTGAAAACTAGGAATTAATTTCTGTTGCTTTGTTTTTTGAACTTGTTCTTATCTTTTTGTTACTACTATCATACTTTTTTCCCCTTTTATCTTTTTTTCTTTTTTTTTTTTTTTTCCTATTGCTAATACTGTAAATTATCATAAAGTCATTCTTGTTTGACATTACCAAAATGTGAGACAGGCATTTATGGGAAACTTTTTTTTCCTTGTTCTCTTCTAATCCTGCTTCCTTTTTCCAGTTTTTTAATCCAGTACTACCCATATTTATCCATCCCTATGGGTAAACTGAGCATTCAGTGAGAATATATAGTTGTGGTATATGCAGACAGTCTTTACATATTACTAGAGTGATAAACCTTCCTCCTTTTAATTTTTTTATTTTTAATACAAGAATGGTGTTGGTGCAGAAATATAGTATAGCTTTTAGCTTTAAAATTCATTTGCATATAATGTGTTGAGTTACATATATTAAAAAGTTAGTAATAATGTGAGAGAATAAGATTTTTCTAACACTTTTTCTTCAGTGTCAAAAATCACATAAAAGACATAAAGTATTAAGTAATAATACAGTACTGGGCAAGTTTCATCTACCATAGTGGGCTGAGACATATTTTTAAGTATATATGCCAAGGGTTTTTTTGCAAGTTTTTTCTCATATCCAAAGTAAAGCTGCTTTATCTGCAATAATAATCTGTTCTTTTCAATTTTTATTGGAAGAAAATAACCTGTACGTCACAGGGTGCCTACCTACTGAGCTCTAAGGTGGTTGCTCAGATGCATGCAAAGATGTGCCTATATGAAATACTTGACGATGTCTCTTGAAAATTATTTGTTTATACTAAGTTTTGTGAAGTCTTGCATTATTTTGCTATAGTATTAGCACCTTCTATTAGTAGCCAGTTTCAGATGTATTCAGTGCAGAAAATGCATCTATGTGGAAGTATTCCACATTATACAGTAAAGAAAGAAGAGTTAACGCCAAACTTTAATTTATAAAGGCTGGTTAAGACTATGCCAATCTGGGGTGATGATACCACTATTTTTTCTAAACAGGCTGACAATTCATATGGATGAAGAACTTCGTGCCTTGGCTTTCAATACTCTCCAAGCATTAATGCTTGATTTTCCAGATTGGCGGGAAGATGTTCTTTCAGGATTTGTATATTTTATTGTGCGTGAAGTGACTGACATCCACCCAACGCTTCTTGACAATGCAGTAAAAATGTTAGTGCAGCTCATAAATCAGTGGAAACAAGCAGCCCAAATGCACAATAAAAACCAAGATTCTCAGGTATTTCTAAATAAGGTCCTTTGATGTTAACACATGGTTTGAATGTACATGCAGTTCTATTAGTAGCTTTTATTGTTTTTGTTAAGTAATAAAAATTCAGCTTACTTTCTTACAGTGCTTGAAGATTTTTAGACCTATTATTTTAAATAAGTATTTTTGCCAAAAAATTACTTTAATATTACTAAGTATTACTGAAACACTAATTCATGGCCACATCTTTGCTTACATCAAAAGTCATCATCTGTAACTGGAAATAAATTAAGTAGGAATGGTAAAACAGTAGAACTAGAAAGAAACATCATTTTTACTAGCAAACAGAAAGTGTTCAAATAATTTAATTTTTTACAGTTCTATATGTAAGAGTATTACCTATTTATTTTTAATTTTGCCCTCACTGCATCATTCTAATGAGAAAGTGAAATAAGAAAGACTTTCTTGTGTATTTGTTTGGACTGAATTCAGAGAGATACCAAAAAAAACAAAGTAGCTGATATTATGCCATTCTCATAATGCAAAATTTGACTAGTAGCCAAAGATCTAAATACCTTATGATCTATACTGCCATTACTAATAATGGAACTATAGCTTGATTGTGTTTACTTTTTTCTTAATTTGCTTAAATTCTGTTATCTTTTTCTTAGCGTGGTGTATCCAATGGGGCTGCCCATACCCTTCCTCTGGAGAGGACCCTTTATTCCAGTGTATTTCACGTGGTGGAAGGCTTTGCTCTGGTCATCCTTTGCAGCACAAGGCCTGCCACCAGGAGATTAGCTGTCAGTGTTCTCAGAGAAATAAGGGCCTTGTTCACACTTCTAGAAATTTCTAAGGTAAGAGTTGATGACCCATTCTTGTGACTGCTTAATGAAATTGCTTTTATCTTGGCTTTCTCTGAGCTTTTTGTGTTTTATCTTTTGTAGAGTGATGATGAGTTGGCTATAGATGTAATGGACAGACAAAGTGCTACTATCCTGGAGAGTTTCATACATCTCACTGGGGCTGACCAGGTAGGAGAGTTTTTATGTTAAGTTGGATGTAAGATGAGGTAATTCTGCAAAGTTGTCCCAAATAAGTTGTATATATGTTAAATAATCGTGTCACTATGATCATGCAAACTTTATCAGCAATTTATCACCTTAAAAACCCAACCAACCAAACGAAAATCCTCAAAAAACCTGAGGAGTTTTGCGAGGCTGACACTGCCATTCATTGTATGCTTTCTGATCAACAAGGGTGTCATTATGTCCACCATATACACACAGCCAGCTATATCTATATCTTGCTCATAGATTAGAATTTCTCTGAAGCAAAGACCACTGCCTTTTTCTGCAGCAATACAATGTCTTAGTCATGATGAAAGCTATAATAACTATCAGTGAATAACAATTGAATTCCATATTTATATATTTATCATTAACTCTTAAGTATCAAGGAAAAGCTTTTCTGATTTTAGGTCTAGCAAGCAAGTTGGAATTCAGTAGTAAGGTTTTTAGAGTCCAGAATCTTTTGGAAGAACTAAGTCATCATGAGTGAAAAGGCCTTTTTCTAGAAGTTACTATTTCCTAATACCCAGTTCCTTCCCAAACAGCATGCTTATATAACTGTCCACATTAGGAACTTGTGTAAAAAAACCATAATTTAAGTAATGTGTTTTATCTATTCCAAAAGTGGTTTTGACACTGATACTTTATTAGATATTTAACAATGAAGAGATTGTTACTTAATATACATGGTTATTAAATATTGCTTTGTTCTCTTTTTTTGTGCACACAGACTACTTTACTGTACTGTCCCAGTTCAATAGATTTACAAACTCTGGCTGACTGGAATTCTTCCCCAATCAGCCACCAGTTTGATGTGGTCAGTCCGTCACATATATGGATATTTGCACATGTGACTCAAGGCCAAGATCCATGGATTATAAGCCTCTCAAGTTTTATGAAACAGGAAAATCTTCCAAAACACTGCCCAACAGCTGTAAGCTATGCTTGGACATTTGCTTACACCAGACTCCAACTGCTGTCTCCACAAGTGGATATCAAGTAAGTTAATTTCTAATGTAAATACAATAAATTATATTGAGTATTCTTTCAAGATTTATTATCATTGTAATGTCATTATGTTTCAGTGAGGTGACATATGGACTGATAATGTTTTCTGTGGATTCATTCAGCTTTATGTGACAATAAATTAAAGCAGTTCTATCTGGAAAAAAAGTTTTCTACTCTAAAAATTAATTAATTCATGCCTTCGGCCATATCATAGTTAAACAGACTTGACTATAAAAGCATACATTATTCGTTCATGTACAGGTCTATTCTGAACAATTTCTTCAGCTTACTATGTAAACAATTTTGGAAGCAATGGCATATATATATTTGAAAATAGAAATTCAATAGAAAAACAAAGTGAAATCTGGTAAGCTTCATTTACTATACTGAGGTTTGGGTTTTTTTCATTTTATTTTTAATAGCAGCCCTATCAATGCAAAGAAAGTGAATACTACTACAAGCAGTGACTCCTATATTGGGCTCTGGAGAAACTACCTGATTCTTTGCTGCAGTGCAGCATCTTCTTCAAACTCCTCCACCTCCACAGGCTCTGTGAGATGTTCCCCTCCTGAGACGCTGGCGTCTACTCCTGACAGTGGTTATAGCATTGATTCAAGAGTAGGTTCTTCTACTCCTTACTGTAATTAAGTCTACATGTTATTGAAAGTACAAACACCTGAGGCTTATAATAACTATCATGATTTTCAGAAACTGGTGTAATTTGTCTGAAAACACGTTTTAGTACACATTTGTCATTTGTTTAGGATAGTGTTTCAGTTCGCTTTTCCCAGTCAGTGCTGCAGAGGCTTTTCTGCTTATGTTTTGTAACACAATCTCAAAGTCTTACCTAGAGTTAATGAGGAAATGTTTTGTTTACCATTAAGGGGTTGGGGGAGGGGGGGGGGGTTGATTTGGTTGGGGTTTTTTTTTTTTTTTTTGTGGGTTGGTTTGGGTTTTTTTTGCTGTCAGTAGACTTCTGCAATTCTGAGCAAATAGCCGCTCACTTCAGTAACTGAAGCAGTGACCTATTTAGGCATGATGTATCTTGTTATATTTTTCCCAACTACAGTTTTCTGTCTGCCTTGTTCTTCCCCTTTTTGGCTTCCTGTAGAAGGTACAGTAGAGGTGAAGATAACTCATGGACTATACAGCAGATTTTGGGGAGAAGCAGCCTATTCCACTTGTTTGTTACCAAGATCCTTTCCCTAAATCTGAGGAACTGTAGACTGAAAGCTTTGTTCGCTCCAAGAGCCACAATGGAGTCTAAGGAGTTGGACACCAGAAGTCTGCTTTCCCTCCCTAAGGAGGGTGGATAAACATGCAAAGCATCTGTTTATCGTGTTGAGGCATTCATTGTCATCTGACAATGAAAATTCAGTTATACAAGGAATGGAGAAGTAATTAATACTAGTTTACTATTTCAGAAAGTTTTTCCATGTCAAAGGTCAAAAATTTCATTTTTAGCATTTTAAGTCACTGATCAATGTGAGAAGACTGTAAAATTACAGCAGATGTTTTAATGTCACACCACCTGATTGTTTGGTAACTACTTCATTCTGTTTTATTCTGGTTTTCTTCTTAGATCATTGGCATTCCATCCCCTTCCTCCCTGTTTAAGCACATAGTTCCAATGATGCGCTCTGAGAGCATGGAAATTACAGAATCCCTTGTGCTGGGACTTGGCAGGACCAACCCAGGAGCTTTTAGGTAACTGTTGTCATTCATCTGTTTTTATGTTAATTGATTACAAAGCTGGGGAATAAGAGCTCAGAAAAAAAGGTTTGCTTTCTTTTTTTTTAAGAATTTTAAAAAAGCTGTGAAAACTGATTACAGTTGTCTTTATCACACCACGAAATGTTAGAAAAGCTTTTTTGAGGTTGAAATAATTTTATGTAGAGGTCATGTCTGCATAAAGAAAAAGAAGTTAGTCAAAACAATAGACAGTTCCCTTTTATTGATATTAAAGGCAGCTCTTATATGAAATAACAGACTTTGTGGACTATTAACATTTGAAATGTTAATTATAATCATGTTTGTAAGAGTTACCAAACTCTCCTTATTGGTATTGCCAACAAACGTGTTTCTGAGCTCTGTGTATGTAGGAGTTTAATGATAACTGTATTCTAAAAAGAGATTTTTGGATCAAGCTGAAAAAAATACTAGTTAGAACTGTTTTCTGACTAGTGCTGAAGCTTCTGAAATTTGTGGTGCATCCCTCTCACCGCTTTTCTTTTTTTTCCTGTAACTTCGTAACTAATACACCTTTGTCATACATTGTACTGATGACAAGTCCATGTGGATTAATTTGGGCACCGGTAACTGTGATCTACTGTAGCAGAATTAAATCTGTGCCAAGCCACTTGTTCTGTCAACTTAATATCATAATTCATGTTCAGCATATTTGGATTCAACTCATAATCCAGAATTTCTGGTTACCCTATTGTGACAAGTCTTCATATAAATGTTGAGTTCAAAACAGTCTACCCAGCCATTGTGGTATTCCTACCTCAACTGAAATTCACTTTTCTTCAGATCCTAATGTACTGTATTGTCAATACGTATTACAAATCCACTGACATGAAAAGGAAGCTCTATGCCAGGAAGCCATGAGATTTAAAATGCATCTCTATGCAACTGTCCTCAACTGCCAGCTCTGTCTTTGTGGAGGATGGATGAAGAGGGAGAACATCTGAGGGGGAGAAAACTTCCTGGGTAGGCCAGTGCTCAGCATCAGGTGTTCTCTGACAGCAGGCAGCCTCTTATAATGGGGAGTTATGAAGTTGTATCATGCTATTGCAACCAACTCAGCTTCTGCAGAAGAAACCAGACATCGCTAACACTCTAGGTTTTGAATAACATGCTTCTTTTCTCCAATCACTTGTGTCCCACTTTATGGTAGATGAGGAGCCAAAGACATATTTTAAACCGTAATGCCAAGTCCTTAGTTATAGTATTCCGTTTTAATCCTTTGATAATCTTCTAATTTTAAATCATATCTTACTTTGCTCTCCTACCAGGAGTAAAGCAAGATTTTTGTCCCATGACTCTGAAGATATACTGAACAGTTTAAATCATAATTGTGCTCTACAAATCTAGAAAAGGCTTTCAGAAAGGATTTCACCAGAAATCCTTGTTTTCTAAATTAGAAACAATTCATTCAGCAAACTTAAAAAAAAAAAAAAATCTGATTCTCATCAGTCTTCTGATTTCTTTATTCTGAATTTTGTTTTGTTTCTGATGACCAGCTTTTTTCCTCTGTCCAGTGTGCGTACTCACACCAGATGCTAACTGTAGCCCACCCTTCACCATTGCAGCTCTGCACTGATTTGTTGGTTTGGTTTTGGTTTTTTTAAGCACTGTTCCTCCCCACTTGGTATGTTTTACTCGAGAACTTTTTTCATTATGGATTATATGTATATGCAGTCCACTTAAACTTGCTAGAATATTCTTTTTTGTTTCCTGTTACTCATCACATGAACTTGTCTAGATGTCCTTGCTCTACATGGGAAGCTGACCCTTTATTATGTTTTAGCACAAAAAAAGCTTCTTCCAAATACTTGTCTGTGTTTTTTCTGTATTTGAAGGAAAGTATAAAACAACCCCTAACCATGCTTAAGTGTCTTGTAACTGAGCGCACTGCAAAAGTTTGTGTAGCTTTCTGATCACCTGGACTGTTTCTCTGAAAAGAACCTTTGAATGATGTAGCAGAGGAGTCAGTCATTTACCATGAAAACTTGGAAGTGGTTTATGCTTTTGTATGTCTGAATTACAATAGCACCAGAAGTAGAAAAATGTGTCACACTCCAACAGATCTAAAGTGCAGGTGGTCGTTACTATGTTAACAAATATTAAAGTAAACCCAGTATGTTTCTACCTTAGTTTTTTGTCTGTGTCAATCCATACTACTGATCTCCTTCCCCTTTCCCTGCCCCCTTTTTGGAGTCATAAGTGAATCTTAGTTTTGCAGAAGGAACTGAGTAGTAATAAAGTCTGTGGACCTTCAGAATAACTAGGGAATGTTAACGACAGCGTCAAAGCATGTTGCTTTTCAGTTTTCATAGAGCTAGTCTGACTTCTGTAAGCATAGTGTTATTGGCCTTAAAGAAATGATCTTTATTAACAACTAAATGCATCACGACAACTGAAAGAGCATTGTGTGATAAGCTGCCAACATCTTTTTTCCTCCTACTAGTCTCTATTTGCACCATAAGGCTTTGATAAACTCTGAATATGAAAATAAATGAAAATCATCTGTGATAGAAATATGCCATAATAATTGGTGAATGCAGATTTAGTGGTAGCTGTTGAGACATCCGTTTGGTAGTCTGTCTTTAAATTAGGGAATTATCTTTCTGGGAAACATCTCTTAAATGCTGGTTTACTTCAGAAAGCTGCAGGTGCAGAAGGAAAACCTGAGGGTGTTTTAACTTACATTGTAACACTAGTTGCTGTGAAACACCTTTCAATTGAGATGTTAATTTAATGGTTGTTTTTATCCATTTAATTCTTTTATTTTAATTCAGGGAACTAATAGAAGAATTACATCCTATAATTAAGGAAGCACTTGAAAGAAGGCCAGAGGTAATTAGATATTTTCCACTCTATTCAGTACACAGTTTTAACTATCTTCTCACAAATGGTAGTAAAGAAATGTTAGTTATGTTCTTCAATTCTGCACCTAAAAACTGTCAGTATACCAGATAAAAAGGTGAGAAGTTACTTTTTTAAATGATTGTGTTTACATTAGAAGAGCTTTGTGTTTGTTTTGAGCTCTGTATTATTGCTGTATCAAAGAGGTTTTTTTTTAAAATAATGAAAAAATTACTGTAACCTTTTCCACATTCTTTTATTTCCTTTTACCTAAGCATAGTTTTACACAGCTGTTACTTCATTATGTCATCAGTAACATGCCTACAATTAGTAGTACCTAAGACATAGAATTGAGTTTTACTGTCTACCAACTTTGTTGTTTTTTGTGGTTTTTTTTTAAATGAAAAAGGCTGTAAGCTCACCTGACTGCTCTGACTAAAAATTTTCTAATGGAGAGCATGTTTTACAGGAAGGTTTAGAAGCCTCAGTAGGTATTCATAGAAATAATAAACTCTGCAAACACAAACTCAGAGATGATTACTCAGTATTTTTTGTGGTAACCGTCATATTCTTATTTGTAATAAATTTGTAATTAAATACAGATGATGGAAAGGAACATCACTGCTGTTTCAAAATGTTACTGGGCTATAGTGTGTTTTGTCAGTCTTGCATGCAAATCATAGGATCGTTTGGGTTGGAAGGGACCTTTAAAGGTCATCTAGTCCAACCCCCTGCAATGAGCAGGGACATCTTCAACTACATCAGGTTCGTCAGAGCCCCATCCAACCTGACCTTGAATGTTTCCAGGGATGGGGCATCTACCACCTCTCTGGGCAACCTGTTCCAGTGTTTCACCACCCTCACCATTAAAAACTTCTTCCTTACATCTAGTCTAATCTACCCTCTTGTAGTTTAAAACCATTATCTCTTGTCCTATCGCAACAGGCCGTGCTAAAAAGTTTGTCCTCATCTTTCTTGTAGGCCCCCTTCAGGTATGGGAAGGCTGCTATAAGGTCTTCCCCAGAGCCTTCTCTTCTCCAGGCTGAACAACCCCAGTTCTCTCAGCCTGTCTTCATAGGAGAGGTGCTCCATCCCCCTGATTGTTTTTGTGGCCCTCCTCTGGACCTGCTCCAATAGGTCCATGTCTTTCTTGTACTGAGGACCCCAGAGCTGGATACAGTACTCCAGGTGGGGTCTCGCCTCCCTCGAAATATGTAGAATCACCTCCTCAAAATATGTAGAAAGATTGGCATTTGTACTTCATTGTTTTATATGTTGCACTTTGCAAGAGGAGACTGATAAAAAACATTATTTTGATAATAAGTGTAATAGCAAACCTAGTATATCTTGGAGTTGCAGCAGGGAAAAATATTGTTCATTGTCTGGTTTATTAAAATTGCTAGCAATTTTGGTAACTCCTCATCTTAAAATGTTGGTACCCCTGATAATTGATGCCAGTTGTAGTACAGATATAATAATGCTTTTATATGACATGCTGGTTTTATACTTAGT
This sequence comes from Buteo buteo, assembly GCF_964188355.1. Classification (NCBI taxonomy): domain Eukaryota; kingdom Metazoa; phylum Chordata; class Aves; order Accipitriformes; family Accipitridae; genus Buteo; species Buteo buteo. Next base: position 29,625,847 of record NC_134171.1, on the reverse strand, counting down.
TTTTCCTCTGCTTCATTTAATGTTGTGTTTCCTCTGTTGAATAGAACATGAAACGGCGCAGGCGTCGAGATATTTTACGAGTACAACTAGTACGAATATTTGAACTGTTGGCAGATGCTGGTGTCATTAGTCACAGGTAGGGGCAGCACTGATGATAAGATGTTTTTTATGCTTCTGAATTAAGTCATTAGTATTCTTAGGACCCAGTATAACAAGCATGCAAAATTCTTCAGTGAGTTTTAGTATACCACTAAATAAATAGTCATGGTTTTATAAAACTTGGAATTTTGCTGGCCTTCTAATCCCTCCCTCCCCCATGCTCTTTGTCAGTGTGGTCTGTGTTTTGTTTAAAATGCTATTCCCCCTATTTCCCAGACAATTGCTTTGAACAGGCAGTGTGTCATGTTCCTTCTTGTCTGTGTGTGCTCAAACATCGCACCAGTTACGTAAATCAGAAAACGCAAGTTAAAACTATTCTGTAATCAGTCTGGAATTCTTCCTCACCTGGAGTCCTTATGCTAGTCAGCATGTCCTGTGCAGAGAAGGCTACTGCTGATTAATATTGGACCTTTTTCTTTCAGAGAGAAGCAGAATGTTAACTAGGTTGGGTTTTTTCCTCAGTTTACCCTACTTGTATAGGGACACTTTGAAAGAAGACTTAAAATTCTGGCATATGTTTTACAGGTCTCTTAGAAATTTTTTTTTTCTATGCAGGTGGAATTGTATAAGAGGAAGTAAGCTAGGAGATGGTTAGGCTAGCTCCTTCCATTGTTAGACAATGATACTTAAAGATTTATTTGTCAACCTTAGCAATATAATCAGTGTGAAGTTCTCAATCTTTAAGGAAGCTACTACAGTATATTTCAGAATGTTGCCTCAGAAGCATTGCTAAAATGCCTTTCTTCCTTTTGGCATGCTTTTTCAGAGTACAGCCTTTAAAATCATACTCTCCCTTCTTATCTTTCAAGGTACTCACTGGTGTTTAATTAGCATATGTAAAATATCTCCTAACCACAGTCTGCACCCTGGAACTTTGTCAGCTTTTCTCTCTGAGGCCAGTCTGACTCTGTGGTGGAAGCTAGCAAGCAATTAAGGGCTACCATAAACCTCCCCATCTTGCTTTTGGTGTGCAAGGCATGCTTTTTGGTTGTCTTCAGTACAAATGTGGAAAGATGGTGGAGGGAGCTGAGAGGAAAGGAATTGCCATTCTAACAATTGTTTTTCAAAGGAGGGCAGGTTTGAATCACACGTAGTCTTTAATCTCCTTATTTAGTTTAATACAGACGTCTGGTCAGATGCTAAAGCAATGAAGATGGGAAATGAACATATAAAATGAATAAATTGCTTTCATCTGCTAATAGTCAGTAGCATGTCATGAAGTACTGAACGTCTTGACTGACTCCCAAAAATCAGTATGTAATATAGAAATCTATAGTCAAGTAGTAGTAATCATTTTTTTCTGGTTTACAAATAGCATGGGTTGGGGGGAGGTGTTGGTTGGTTGAGGGTTTTTATTATTTTTTTTAACATCCCCAATATAAGAACTAATTCTGTGGAAGGATGAGTGACTTCTAATAGTGGTTATTAGTTTGCTTTCACTGGAGCTTTTTATTTAACACTGGAATAGAAGCTGGATGAAGAAACGAGTTTGAATTAAATATTTGCAGTGTTGAGGTTGTAGGGTTTTTTAAGGAGAAAAAAATAAGGATTGTTTTCAAAAATCATTGTATTTGTCATACTATTTGATTATTTTTTTTAATTTTATTTTTAAGTGCAAGTGGTGGCCTTGATAATGAAACACATTCCCTCAACAACACTTTACTTGAGTATGTCGATCTAACAAGACAACTCCTAGAAGCAGAAAATGAAAAGGATTCTGATACATTGAAAGATATCCGATGCCATTTTAGTGCCTTAGTGGCAAATATAATTCAAAATGTTCCAGGTATGTAAAAATGCTTTAATAACTTCTGATGACTGTATTTAATATGCAGTACATTTAAAGAAACAAAACCAAACAAACAACCTAAACTAAAATCCACTTTTTAGTTTCAGAATACTTTCATAAAAATAATTCATGCCATCAGTTTTGAATAGAACTTTAGCAGTATGAGTTTTTAAGAGAGATTTTTGGTACTGTTTGGAAGCATATAAGTAATTTTCTGATTTAGCAAAAGTCTTGGTTTGCAGTGCATTTAAATTCTCTGGACTAATAAATAGCTTATTCTTGTACACTAGTGGCATTAAACAGGACAATAGTAAACCTACATCCAGCTGTTATGATGTTGAAATCATGTGTCTTTACATTGATTTTTCTTTCTATATTCATTCTTTGGGTCTGTTTCTCTTTTATGTACTTTATTTTAAAGAATGACAAGAGGAGTGTGTCTGACCATGTGTTTTTCTTACAGTACACCAGAGAAGAAGTGTCTTTCCGCAGCAGAGTCTACGCCACAGTCTATTTATGTTGTTCAGTCATTGGGCAGGTCCTTTTAGTATCATGTTTACTCCCCTGGACAGATACAGTGATAGGAACATGCGAATAAACAGACACCAATACTGTGCATTAAAGGTATTTTAGCACTTTCTGAATTTTGGAAACAGATTGTTATGTTAACTTTTCTGATGCAAATTTAACATTAGGGCTTTTTGGATGTGGTTTTCACATCCTTGTTGCCATTCATGACTTAGGGTTTTTTCTCTTTTGCCTACATGTGTATTTATGACAGTTTGGCTTTTTCTATACTGTAAACTATTGCACTTGCTGTAGGAATTTCTTAAAATGAATACTAAATGTTCACTTCAGTGACTGTAGTCCTCAGTTGCCTGAGGAGAAAGGCTTTCATGTAAAAGTAAATTAACAATCAAACTGACCAATTAACTCTTACATATGTCAGCATTTCAGTATTGACAGTTCCTTGTATTTGGGAGTTGAGAAAAATATGATTTGATAATTTCTTGACTAAGATGTTAAACAGTTTTTTATTGGCCTTGGTCCTCCTCCCTTGACTGAATAGAAGTTAGTTTTCTGATATTTTAATGAACTTGGTAAAAGCACTTCCTGTATCTGAGTTACTAAGTTGTAGTGTTTTTCAATTACTTTCTAAAGGCTATGTCTGCTGTACTGTGTTGTGGGCCTGTTGCAGATAACGTCGGGCTCTCATCTGATGGCTACTTATACAAATGGCTGGATAATATTTTGGATTCACAAGATAAAAAGGTAATACAGGCAATGTCAACGTTGGCTTGCAACTATCAATGCCTTCAACATATGCTTTAATGAGTTTTGCAGTCAGATTGGCCTAAATGCTTTAGAACAGCGTAAAGCTGTTTTAGTAGTGCGTATTTTTGCACTGTCTTTAATATGTGTATTCACCCTGTTGAGGAAGGCAGTCCCTAATCACAGTGTTAAGAACAGACAAAACAGAATGGAAGAGGAATGGGCAAAGAGTGAAACGTTGTGTATTATTTATAAACTAATCAGCTACTAAGTTGTAGTAATAAGCAGATCTTTTAGAAATTTAAAGGAGATAAGATTTTGAATGTGAACTCTTGTGAGACTGTAGAGTCCATTGGGGGTCCTGCAGAGAAGACCAAGCTTTACATCTAAACAGTAAGGCAAGCTTTAGATATAAAATATAGGGTCTCTATTGCACTAATACTATGACTACATAAAAACACAGCTCCAGTGGGCTGCTTTGATACAAGAGAATATGTAAGTCTCAACATAGATCTATCCCTTGTGTCCCATTGGAATTCCTGCATATGTTTAAGTGTTTTTCTGTACCTGATGCTTTCAGGTCAGTGTTCAGGTTGTAGTAAGACAAGTGAAAATAGTAAATAGCTCAAGGTAGCCTTGGAACTGAGGAAAAAAAAAAGTCAGTAGAACTATCTAGTTATTTGCTTCAATAATTTATGACTGTGTGCAAGTTGAACATTAAACAGTTTGATAGAATTACCTATTATTATTTTAAGCTGTGATCTCATTGTTTTTAGGTGGAACAAATTTTGTGTATTGCAGTTGGTTTTGGGTGGGGTTTTTTTGTTTTTTTTTAATTAAATATCTATTTCTCTATTTTATGCCATTTTTGTAAGGTGGTCTTTTTTTCTATATTTATAAATATATATTGGTTCTTTTCTGGAATACAGGTTCACCAGCTAGGCTGTGAGGCAGTCATGCTGCTCTTGGAACTCAACCCTGACCAGAGTAACCTCATGTACTGGGCCGTAGACCGGTGTTACACAGGTTCCAAGCGGGTAGCAGCTGGCTGTTTTAAAGCCATAGCCAGTGTGTTCCAAAACAGGTACTACAATATTTTTTCAAAACTTTGAACTTTCATTTTCAAAGTGTGCTTTCATGTAGAACTGGGTTTTTTCCTCCCCCAAAGGGAAAAGATCACCCCTGGTTGTGTGTATGTGTTACTAGAGAAACTTTTCAAAATGTTATGTTATCCCATACAATATTTCCCGTAAATTAAATTTTAATAAATTCAAATTTTAAAAAGCCAAATGTAATTTTACTTATTTCACACTTGCAATTTTTTCCTAGGGATTACCAGTGTGATACAGTGACCCTCCTGAATCTGATACTATTTAAAGCAGCTGATTCTACTAGGGCTATCTATGAAGTTGCTATGCAACTATTACAGGTTTGTAAGCTAATTTTGATTTTTTTTTTCCTTTAAAACAAGAATTGTCATGTGTATTTAAAAAGAAAAAGTGTTGTCCCTTTAGTAATGAAATACAATGTATACATTTTTTTTCTTCTCTATTTTAGTACATAGTTAGGCCAGATCGTTACCTGGCACAAATAGGCTTCAGTGGCAGCATGTCATATTTTCATGAACTAAGCCCAAAACTTGTATTTTCATAATAACTGCTTTTTCAAGAGACAATACCTAAATCAAGATTCTTCTGGTTTGGCCCTTAAACAGAGTGGTATATAGCCCCATTTGTCCAAGAGCACCTCAGAGAGAAGTATATTGCTTTCTGTCCATTTACTCTGCTGGGGTAGCAGTCAGTTTTCTGATTTTTACATTAATACCAAACATTTTTCATCTATCTGTGTGGAGAGATGATATTTAAAATCTTGTTAGCCATTTAATTTACTTTTGTATATTCCTTTCCGAGGTCATTTGCGGGTAAGCTTAATCTTACAGGCAGCATTACTGTTTAAAAATAAATAAATAAAATCTGTGCTGCTTGTGGCTCAGACCACAAGTCTTGGGGTATTTTTTTCAAAGGTTTTTGTTGTCAGCTAAATTCAACAGTAAAGTCCCCACTGAAGTCAGACCTCTGTTGATATATCAGCACTCGCACCACCCTCCCTTTCAACCCCATCTTTCTTCTCAAGTGAACACCACTGCTTAAGATCAGCCAAAACTGACTTTTAAAGTATCGAACTGCTTTAGCCTCCTTCTGCATCTCTGCCACATCAAAGATTACGTTGCTCCTATCAATGTCTCATAGATGAGCAGAAATTGATATTGTTTGGAAATATATCTGCACAGATAGGAAATATTAAATGAGAGTAGATACATGAATTGAGAAGGTGATTTTATATAAAGATTTCTATTGTGGCTCTATACTTATCTTCACATTCTGAATGTTACTGTTGTAGATCTTGGAACCAAAGATGTTCCGTTATGCTCACAAACTGGAAGTTCAGCGGACAGATGGGGTTTTGGGTCAGCCTTCTCCTTTACCACATCTGTATTCTGTGTCGTATTATCAACTCTCAGAAGAATTAGCAAGGACTTATCCTGAACTAACACTTGCTATCTTCTCAGGTATGGTTTTAAAACAAAACAGAAAACTTCAGCGGGTCAAAAGCATTGTACAAAATGTATAATCCTTATTTTTCAATAATTAATTTATATGTAATTCACTAAAAGCAGGACAACAGACAACAAGGTAACATCATAATGAATGGAGAAAATGGAATTTACTGAGTTACAATTTTTGTTTACTTGTATTTGAAATATATTCAAGAGGAAACAACGTGAATCAAAGATACTTTTACTGACTTTCTAACAGCCATGAAAAAATCACATTAGAAATATTTGCAACTGTTTTTAAAAATTATTCTTCTATTGTTCTTCCTAGTGTTTTCTTGTTTACTGTAGATTGCTTAAAAATATTATTCCATAGCATTTTTAAACAATTACAGAGTAATAACTTCTCACATCAATTCAAAAGCTACTAGGACTAATATGAGGAAGAAAAAATGTTAAGTGCTTTTTTGCTAAAGTTGGTACATTTTTATATAATCTAGGTTTTCAGTTCCCTTCCCCGATTAGAGGAATATATGTGTTTGCGTATGCTAATATGGTTTCTTCAACATACTGTTTGTCAGCAGTGTCTTCAATTAGCTCTACTGAAGACTGCAGACTTTTTCATTATGAAATGGCACTAGTCAGCTAATCAAAAATACTATGCCTGTATCAGCATTACTTTATATCAGTATGGTCTACTGGGCTCGTGATTGTTGTCATTATTACCGAAACAGTTCTCATTATTGATTTGCAATTCATGCGTGTACCTAATTTTTGAATGACAGAAGTAAGTCAGAGAATCCAAACGGCTCACCCAGCTGGGAGACAGGTGATGCTGCATTATCTGCTCCCATGGATGAACAATATTGAGCTGGTAGACTTGAAACCTTTGCCAACCATTCGTCGCCAAGATGAAGATGAAGAAGATTCTCTGAAAGACAGAGAAATAATGGTGAACAGTAGACGATGGCTACGAGGAGAAGGCTGGGGATCACCACAGGCTACAGCTATGGTTCTGAACAATCTGATGTACATGACAGCAAAGGTAAAACTAGATAAGTGTTCTGTCTTGTTCCAGTGGATTGATGTGCTCAGGGTGTGAGAAATTCCTGTTCAGAGATACTGTTACAAAACTTTCAAGAGATGTTGTTCATATTTGTTGAGTTGCTTATGTATACCCAAGCTATACCATATAGTTGTGAGGTATTATGATAAATACTTAATATGTAATACAAATGTTACAGTAATTGTGACATAGTAACAGTATATAACTGTTGTTTTGCAATATAGATGTCTAGCTGGGTAGATAATACCAAGTCGCCTGTATACCTATGATCTCAGAGTGGAGTTTTGGAACCAATCTTGTTGCCAGAGGCTGACAGACCCTCCTCCTTCCTGTGATAGCTACTTCCAACAGAGAAAAAGTATTGGTCAAATGCAGTGCTCCTGCCAGTTCTTGATATCTTTGAATCCTACTGATGAGAGATCATGTTTTAAGCTACAAAGTAAAAACTCTTTGCAGCCTGTGATCCGTGGAATTTTATTCAGGATTGTCAGCAACTGGGAGAATGGGTCTCTGCTAAATTTAGATAGCTTTTTTAATTTATACATAAATAAAGGTATAAAAATAGAAATAAATTTACATATAGATAAATATGTGTATACTTATATATATGAGGTTATATTGTATATAAATAAAATATGTAATACGTGCAAATATGTTTAGATATATTTTTATATATTTCTAGCTATAAAAGAAAATAGTTATTTCCAGAATGTGTTTATAAAAATGAATGTACGTGAAAGCTTCATTCTGGATTGTCAAAATGGCAACAGCTTCTTACTTATGTCTCCTTTTTCTAGAGCCTGTCCCACTTGGTCAATACAGATCATTTTCAAATACAATGTTTTCTACTGGAGTTTTCAGGAGAGATATTTATTTTGTTTTCTAGTATGGTGATGAAGTGGCTTGGTCAGAGATAGAAAATGTCTGGACTACTTTGGCAGACAGCTGGCCAAAGAATCTGAAAATAATTTTGCACTTCTTGATCAGTATCTGTGGAGTGAACAGTGAACCCAGCCTTTTGCCTTATGTGAGTATGTGATATGTCTCTCAGCGCTATTGAAATTCTAAAAACTAGTTGTGTGTCTAGCAGCAAAGATGACCAAACAAAAAATGTGAGGTTGGATTTCTAGTATCAAAATCTGTAGCCCCATATTTTGTGACCACTAAATACTACGAACAAATCAAATTCAGTTCTTTTGTTTGAGTTACTTTGGACATCTGTGTTGAAATTTCAGTATCGGTTTCAGTTAAACCCGGCATTCATGGAATGGGTTTGAGAAAGGAAATAAACCAGAAGGGATATCACACCTTAAAGATAGCTGAGGCTTTCTTAAGACAACTCAGTGAATATTGGAATTTACTCAGGGTGGTAAGTCTGAAACAGTCCACTATCTGTTTCATCAGTTATAAGTTGTCAAAATTCAGGATATACTAGGTGGGCCATAGACCTTATTTAGTGAGTAAATCATAAAAAATGGAAAAGACTTATTAAAATATCCACATCTGTCTTAGCATTTTTTTGTTCCTTTATCATAAAAAGGAAACTTAAGAGTTTGATGCTAAATTTAGATTAATTTTATTAGGAGTATATACTGAACAACTCCTTTCCATCATAAAATGCAAATCTACTGCAGCAGTTGGTTTCTGTTCGTTAGGAAGAATTAAGATAGTTCTGTAAGTAATATTTTCATTAGAAAATTATTATAGGTTTTGCTAATAGTAGGAAAAAAATGGACATGAAGTAAGCAATCAGGACCTATAATATTAAGTTCTTACTAAGGACAGCTTAAGTTCTTCATTGATTGGCAGTCATTTTCATTGCAAATCAGGAAATCTAGTTTAATGTTGTAGCCCAAAATTTTTGCGTGTAGGGCTTGAACAAGGTGACAAAGTAATTCCACAAATCAAATGCCCGGATCACTTGCTTAGTGTACATCTTTGAGTTCTCTCTAAAGGATGGAAATAAATCACTGAGCAGTAGTGACTCAAGAAAATGTCAGAAAAAAAAAATCAACTTACTGATGTCTACAGTAATCACTGACTAGCACCCATCTGCTGCTGCTTAGCAGTGACCAGGATTATTTTGCTGAAGTAAGACATAGTGGAGAATCCTTAATTACTATATGCTTAATAAAATATTGCTATAGTTAGGTGTTTATTCGTATCAGAGTATATAAAGGCCTCGAGCATTTTGGGAATTAAATGTTTTTTCTTATGCTATAATTTAGGATAGTCCTAAAAAGCAGACAGATAATATAGTAAAATAAAGCACCTGTCGCACCATGTAGGGACAGTGTGATTATTCTCACATGACCAAGTATTAAAACACACACACACACACCCCAAGTCCCCCTCAAAACCAATTTTATTTTTTGTCAAAGCATATGTGAGAGCACTGCAGAATAGCATGAGGAAAAATACGATACCTGCTGGAAAAGAACAGAACACAACTATGAAGTTTTGAAAAGAAATTATATCAGAATACATTTGCTCCATTGTTGATCTCAGGTGTTGCTAAAACCTTAGTAAGAAAATTGTTTACTTCTTAAATAACTGTCGTTGAACTCAGAAGACTTACTTTCTTACTCTTATGTTTCTGATGCTTGCTGCTCTTGAAAGCAATGAAAGTGGTTTTTTGTTTGCCTTTAGAACTAGAGTAAGGATCCTCGCTTGCAGTGCAGGTAGATGCTGATTCTAACAAATTGCTGTATTCAAATCTCTTATTTTCCTTTTTTTAAAATCAAGTCACTGCAATAAGAATTTTATTTATGTACATACTATTTTACATACATATACTTTTTTTTGATGGCAGGTAAAGAAAGTTATTGTTTATTTGGGTAGAGATAAAACAATGCAACTACTAGAAGAGCTGGTGAGTGAACTTCAGCTTACAGATCCTGTCAGTTCAGGAGTCACCCATATGGATAATCCACCATATTACCGCATTACTTCGAGTTACAAAATTCCCTCTGTCACTTCAGGTGAGAATTCCTTAACTTAAACTTTTATTATTGTCAATGATAACTATGCTATTATCAGTTATAATATTGGAGTTCATGTGTAAATATTCAATTGGAGTACAATGTTCTGTTTCTAAAAATAAATTAAGGTACAAAGTTTGCTTTACAAGATCTGCAGTTTTTTGGTGCACCCAGAGTTCTTACTAAAGAACATCAGATAGGTTCACAAGGAACAGGTTTGTATTAACATATGTGTTAGACTTTGTCCATGTTCAGATCTTACACTGTTTACCCTCACTGTATCACTTTTAAGTCAATTCAGTCAAACCACTGGGAAAATTTATCTAATTTGAAATCCATGTAAGTTGTTATATTTCAAGTTCTGTTATAGACACAGGCTGTATCTGTAGGAATTTATTCAAGAGGATTTAAGTACACTTACTTAGAAGAATTTATTTAGAAATAATTAACAATTAACAATAGATCAATCATCAAAAAAACCCCCACTGAAAATACAGAAAGTGTCTACCTCATGCTTCAATCCAAGAACATGCTGAAAAATGTGGGGAAAAGCTATCTGGTTTTGATGAAGCATCTTTCAAAGTAAGCCACAAAAGACATGGATGGTAGGGTATCTAAGCAAGGACTTAGCTTTTGCGCTGCAAAGCTGTCAAAGCTACGAAGCAGCCTGGACCTATCACATAGGGACTATCTGGATCACAAGGGGGGTGCGTTGGCAGTTGTCCATGAAAGTGTTTAAAAAGTATGAAAAAAAAATTTTGGGGCTCTTGCACTTAAGTGTAATTGAGAGTAGCAAAATTTGTGGGGAGGGTGCCGAAGTATTTCTGACTGTGGTAAGCTATTCAGTGTGATGCTTGCAAGTTTCTCTTAAAAAGAAATTGATAGAAGCTTCACTGCAGGCCGTTAGGTTTTAATCCCTAATCTGTTTGTGGTTTGAATTAACTGCATATCAAAGTCCAACTACATTTTATGGATTACTATAAGGTATAGCATACAGGAAAGAAAGAAATGGGTCTCTTGATCGTGCTTCAAAAACAAGCCTTTCTACTTAATTTACATTGAAGACTCAGAGATTGCTGGAATGGATTCTTCTGATTTTTTCCAGTTAGTGAAATTATGGTAGCAGCTCAGAATCTTTTAGTCTGAACAACAATTTTTTCTTGGATGTGAAAGTAATTTCTGTGGCTCAGTTTGTATTTGTGCCAGCTGCTGTAGTGTAAACCTGGTTAGGGCTCTTGGCATGGACAAGTAAATAAGGGTCATCATGTAGTGCTTAAGACTGCTTTTCTTTTCTGTTGACCAATCTTTTTCCATAATTCACAGGTACCACTTCTAGTAGCAATACAATGGTAGCTCCCACAGATGGCAACCCTGACAGTAAACATGTAAAAGACAATAGTGAAGAGAAGTAAGTATCTCCTCAAAAAACAGTTATTAGTTGAATTACAGGAATTCCTGCTAGGTACTATAAATGTGTGCATCTCAATGGCTCTAGGTATGTCTACATTGCAGGAAATACCTGGCTGTAAGTTTTGCAAGTTTTAAACAACAGAACTGGAATACTATTTGGGATTAACAGTAGCAGCCTCAATTGTAATTCGAACTCGAAAAGCTGTAGAGGAAACTGAATAAATAAAGGGACTAATCCAGGTCAGGCTTTGTATTGCTATAGCTATGTTGTTACTGATGCCTAAATTAGCTACTATTACACCGGACTGTATATGTTTACATAAGAGAAATTATACTGCAGATACATCAAGGGCAAATGTTATTAGTTTAGTAATGTAGTCAATTCACCAATTGGTTTCCTAGCTTGCTAGAGATCAACAGTGCCCCTGTGTTGAAAGCTAGTTTCTTCTCCCATTTAGGGTATTTGGATGCCTGGTATTTGTGGCAAGATCCCTTCCAGCTAGCTTTGAAACAGATACCTCCCTCCTTAATTTTTGAGCTTCTTAAGAACAATCCTTTGGAGAAATTTGCCAGACAGTGGTACCAGTGTGAGGGTGGTAGAAGGCAAACAGCTGACATAGACTTAGTCAGGGTGTGGACTTGGAGCTCGACAGTAGCTGACTGTGGGCATGCTCTCATTTTGTGTTAAATATGAGATAGCTAATCTCAATGTGAAAAGGGAAGAGGGATTCTATGATTAGCATGAGAAAAAGCCTGCACAGAAAAAAGTGCACACGTGCTGTTATGGTAGAGTAGCTACTATGCAGTAAATTCACAAACCAATTTATTTTGTGACGACTTGTTTGAAAGCGGTAGTAATTCTATTTCCAACATAATTTCCCAGCTGGACACTTTTTTCCTTCCCTAGGATAATTATGTCAATATAGTTAGATTAGTAAATGTATTGATAGAGACAACCCCAATACTTCAATGAAATGGGGGGGGGGGAGGATGGGGGTGAGGAGGCCATGTGACAATAAATCACAGAAGACTATGGAATCTGAGGTGTCATTCAGAATTCAGCCTAGCAAGGCACAGACAAGTATTTGGCTGCTATGGGGGCTGGAGCTGAAGGAACTTGTAAAGTAATGAAGGCAGTTTTGAAAGTCTCTGCGAGTTTTGGCACATGCTGTAGGGTTGTCTAACACCACCCCAGCGTATATGCTTTTTGATAAGATATATCATGTACATCTTGGACTTGCCAGGAGGAGAGAGTGTTAGCAAATTATGTAGAAACAGCTTGGAAATTGTGCTTTTGGCACTCCTATTTCTCTGATTTCTTTATAGTTTATCAGATTAGCGAGGTGGGATCTTGGACTGTGTGTGTGTGTATATATATGTCTGTGCCAGATCAAACAGGTTTTTCATTATTTTGCTCAAGAGTGAGAATAACTTAACGCATAATGGTAACAAATATTTTAATGTACTTAAATAAAATGATCTAACAGAAATATAATTTATAGTGGATTATCTCCTTGAATCCCCCTTATCTAGCATTGCTACAAGAGGTGTGTCTTATACAGCTGAGAAGCTTTGGCGTCATATTGATTGTCTTTGTAAGATGAAATATTTTTGCATAACACTTAGTTTTGCTGCAATACTGAGAGATGCTGATTAATTTTTGTCACAGAATGTCAGCTACTAGTGCTGCTTTATTTGTTCCTACAGTTATGTACATCTAGACGTCTACAGTGGGTTGAACAGTAACTTAAACCGCCAGCACCACAGACTAGAATCTCGCTACAGCAGCAGCTCTGGAGGATCATATGAAGAGGAAAAAAGTAATATTTTTATTTAATAATATTCCTATGGATAGAAACCAAAATTTCACAAGTTTTGCTGAAGGTTCTGGAATGTGAGGAAATAGGCTTTATCAGTGTTTTTAGCATGAACTTACTACAAAATACGGGTCTTTTACATTCCTTGGTCTTAGTACTGCTGTTGAAGTGTAGTATCCATTTGATTACAATAGAACGTGCAAGGAAGATAACACACTTTCTTTCCTTCCCTTGTCCTCTGGAATGAGTTGTGAACGTCTTCCCAAGTGAAGCAGTTTTACTTTGTATTTTCTTTGCCAGTACCAACACCAAAGATAGATGGTTAGACAGAAGAAACAGGAGAGATATTAACAGGAGGAACATGACATGAATGAGGAAAAAAATGACAGAAAAAAAGTTAAAAGAAATAGAAAATTAGAAGTAGTTGTGCTTTTAAATGATAGCACTCCTTGACCTGTTTAAAAAGAAAAGGCTACAAAACTTTCTGAGAAGCCATAGCAAAGGAAAATACAGCAGGGAAAAGGATCTTGTTGTATACCTCTAATTTTCAAGCTTGTTTTGAAAATGTATTTTGGGTTATTTTTTGTGATCTATGGTCTCTTTTTTCTGACGTGCAGAGGTAAGGAAAAAGAGATAGATATTTCTCCTGAAGCTCCATGTACTTTTGGAGACTTTTCTTAACGGAGGCTTATTAACTGTAGCTACTTTTGTACCAGTTCCTAAGATATAAAATCATCATGACAGTGCTAGGGAAAGCTAAACAGTTCATGTAATCAGGCAAAAATGAGGACAGTGGTGAAGACAGTAAATGATGGTTACATTAGTGGGTTCTGTATGCTTTGTTAGAGTACTCATTTGACTGAAACTCGTTTCAGCTAACAAGCTGTTGGTAATTAAAATTACTTTGTACTTTAACCGTGCATGGGATTATCAGATATATTTTGGTCTGATCCAGCTCATTATAGTGCTCCCACAGACTATCTTAGGTTTAACTCAATTTTTTATTGACAGTTGATCTTGCTAGGAAGTGTCTGGGTATGGTACAGCACATGATACAGTACTGCCTTTTCCTTACCTTTCTTGTGCTACTGAACACGGGATGTACATTTCTGCGTTTTGAGCGTTACATGTCAGTATGGAACCTAGTGTGTCCCATGCTGTATCGAAGCAAGTCTCCCTTAGGATCTGCTTACGCACTCCTTAATGGCTGATTCTTTGCAGACCATAAAGGTTAGAGTGAATATGTGGTTTATATTGCCTCTTTCAAGGAAGAGGAACATAATGTCCTCTACAGAGCTTGTTGTAAGGGCCGGGCATACTGATGCAGATCTGCTAAACTTTGGGTCACTGTCAGGTTGGTGGACCTTCTGGGCAGCCAGTGTGTTTATTACTGCTTGGATGGGTGATGTCCAGTATCATAGTTGTGGTCACTTTCATCTTTGTTTGCTATTTGTGATAGCAACACAGAGTATCCTGAAGCAGATGATGATTCACATACTCCATCAGTAACAAGTTTGTCACTTCCAGTCAAGAAGGTGATAATGAGCTGATACATGCGTGAACTTCTGAAACTTTTGCAGCTATACTTCCAAAGGGACAACTGGTAGAATCACTGAAACACTGAACTGTTGAGGCAGTCTCCTTACTTGTTTGTAGCTTTTACTGATTGTTCTGAAGTCCAAGGCATCTCATTTAAAAACAGAAAAATATTTTGGATGTGTAACAGTATACTCTCACACCAAATAGCTGATGTGTTTCTTTCACTTTTGAAGTTTTTTTAATCAAAACCTAAATGTCTTTCTGTGTTTTCTTGACAAATTTGCTGATTTACTGAGCAGTGACTTTTGTCAAGGAGTGGGATTAGGCTATGCTGGTGTAAAGTGGCAAGTTCTGAGCTGCCCCGTATATCAGGCTGGCATTATCTGACACGTATAACTGGTGGATTTTTGCTAGTGAGACCTATAAAGAGGTGCTCTTGAGAAATATTTCCTTAGCCTATAATGAAATGAAGCTCTTCAAAATAGTTCAGTACGATCTTGGGACCCAGCCTTAACTTCCTATCTGACATGAGGTGTGAGATTCAAGGAAATTATATTAGATCACTTTGCCTTTTTTTCCTTATGTGCATCCATGTTCCCTATGTGCATCCATCGTTTTTATGAACCTATTCAACAAAATCTTACTCTGTTATATGTGTAGCTTCTGTAGAATCATCCCTATCCTAAAAGAAAGAACGATTTTTTTTTTTTTTTTCCTAACTGTGCCCAACTACTACTGTTTATGGCTGGTTCCCCCTCCTGGATCTCAGCTTTTTAAGAATTTAAAAATATTTCTTTAGAAGACTATATAATACAGAAACGTGTTACATATATATTTCTCTGGTTTAATTATCTATTGTGTTAGGTGATTCAATGCCTCTGTATTCAAACTGGCGTTTGAAAGTGATGGAGCACAATCAAGGAGAGCCTCTACCTTTTCCACCTACTGGAGGTTGCTGGTCACCATTGGTGGATTACTTGCCCGAAACTTCTCCTCCGGGCATGTCTCTTCACAGGTAACTGTTTTAACAGTGCTGATGGCAATTCTTTACATTTTAATTAGTGTTGCACAAATATAGTAATTTAAAGAGAGCAGATAAAAAGACAGATTTAAGGACAGTAAATAGTGCATTCATTTTCTGCAGTTTTACTCACAAGTCTAGCAGTTTAAGATTTCTCAGCCTTTTAATTTGGAGGACTAAAGTTTTTCTGTCTTCATTATGAGCGTTCATCTTTTCCCGTGTAATACAACTTTGTGGATTTTTATAGACCTAAGAAAGAATACTGGTTAGTAGCATATTAAGCTCTTTGCAGCTCTTTGTAAAGTTCATGTTACATTCTTCTAACAAATTGTTTTTTTGTTTTTAGATGCAATATAGCAGTGATCCTTTTGACTGACTTGATAGTTGACCACAGCGTAAAGGTGGAATGGGGAGGATACTTGCATCTTTTGCTTCATGCAATTTTTATAGGTAATTCAATTCTTACAGAAATATGTCTAGTAACTTCAGAACTGTAGCTATTTATGTAGCTGTTCTTTTCCACATTTAAATTAACAATTGCCACGGTACTGAAATCTCATTAATTTGTTAATATTTACAATATTTTAAAAAATTCAACTAAATATCTTTCAGCTTGATTAATGTGAATATAATTAAGAGGTTTTTAAAGTTGTTTGAAGGCAGTTTCTGTTGGAGCCTCTTTTACTTCTTTCTTCTTGTAGAAGACACAGTAAAATTCAAATTTTTTCTTTGTTTCTCTGTGTAGTAATTTTCATACAGAGCACAGATTAAGTTCTTACTGCTGTGTGAGAAACAAGAGGATATATTAAAGTTTGTTAAACTGTATGCTTTTGTTTTTGTATTGAAACACTGAAAAAACATTGTCTAGTGAACTATGTATCTATTATTTGGTAAAGTATAACAGACCAGTTTGAATACTGCTGGGTTTTTAATAATTTAATTCAGCGTGTCCTTTGAATGTAATAAAGCTTTTCCATTTTCCTTTTGTGTTAGGTTTTGACCACTGTCACCCTGAAGTCTACGAGCATTGTAAACAGCTGCTTTTGCATCTACTGATAGTGATGGGATCTGGCAGCAACGTCCAGTCTGTTGCTTCTGTCCTACTCAGAAACAGAGAGTTCAATGAGTCCAGGGTGCTTACTGTCAAGCAAACTACCCATTTAGATTATACTTTCACAGGTATGCTTTAGATTTATTAAGTGTTGCTTGTTAAAATGACATGGAAAGTTATCTTTTCTTCCAGGCATTATTAAAATTTCTGTTATTTGTAATATTTTCCTGAGTCCTTAGCATTAAAATGTATTTCTTCAGATTTTAATTATGAATATGGTTCACATTAGCACTTTGTGCTCAGTCATTGGAGTAGGGAGTACAGTTGAATGATTAAATAGTAGTGAAAACCACAGAGCGTGCTCTGTGTTTTGGATCTGTAATACAGCAGGTTTTATGATGCCTTTGAAAGTAAAAACCAAGAAGATACATCTCTTACTTGTTTGCAGCAACTTTAAATTTCTGACTTTTGTCAGCTGTAATTGCATTGTTCAATAGGCTATCAGAATACTCTTTTGAGATATGATCTTTTAATGTTCACCTTAACATTACAATATTGTAATTATGCAGGAAACTATATATTTTCTATGTATCTCTTTATGAAAGGAATATTTTGATGGTGTGGGCCTATTGTAGTTTCTGAAGAAATGTGAAATAGTTCGGTTTTTTGAAACCTAGTATTTCATATTATTTCAGTAGGTGGCAGCATATTGCTATACAATGGGTTGGTCCTGTTTTATTCACATCAGAAGTGGTTTTGTCACTAACCAAAAACACTTGTCTGTTTTGTGAATTTGATATTCATTGCAATGAGAAATTAAAAAGTGGGCATAGTGGAAGAATTCTTTTATGTAAACCTATTTGCAGAACTTTACCAGTGCACCTATATGGTGACCTATACACTATTCCTGGTGATTAAGATAAGGTGATTACAGGTATGCATGCCTAGCACGAGGTCAGACAAGCTGATGTTAAAATTTATTTGAACCAGCTAATATGCCAGTCCAAACCCTGTGGCTCTGTAGAGTGAAAATTTGTGGTGGATGTCAGCGAGTCTCAAGCTTATGTACAATTATTACAGTCAGAGGTTCGTGTCCCACTTTTCCTTGCCAGTTTACTTTCTCCCAGCACCTCATAGATAGATAGAGGCATAATGTGAGGAGTTACTGCAGTTGTATTTTTATTGCCATGTGATTCTTTACACGGAGAGAAAAATCTTATAGCAGCAAGATTAAGCTAACTTCAGAGAAACTTTGTGCAGCAAGAAGGGCTCTGCTTAGAGTCAATTCGCTAGCTAATACTTAGTGTTCACTGATTTAAAGTGCTGTCAGTTACACTGGGACTGAGTTTTAACAACAACAAAAAATTATCTGCACAGTGTTAGGAAGTAATTTATATCATTTGTCTCCACTTATTAAGATGAGATGCTTCAGAAACCACTAAGCTGTCATATTACCAATACAAAATCAAATATAATACAGTGGTTTTGAAAAAGGATCTAGCAGTTGCTTATTAAGGCTCCAGTCATGTGAAGACTTTGCATATATCAGACTTGTTGATTTCATTGAAGTTATTGTATCCATTAAATTATTCTCATTATGTTTGCTAATTTATTGATTTTTTGAGGACTGTTTTTTCTTTTTATATATTTAATATTAACTGTCAACTTAAGAGCGCATAATCATCTTGTTTCTTATTTTAGCAGGTGTTCATGATTTTATACCTGATTACCAGCCCTCCCCAATGACAGACTCAGGGCTTAGTTCAAGTTCTACCTCTTCTAGCATCAGTTTAGGAAATACAAGTGCTGCCATTTCTCATCTGCACACCACAATCCTCAATGAGGTTGATATTTCAGTAGAGCAGGATGAAAAAGTGAAAACTCTCATAGAATTTATTACCTCAAGGTAAGATTTCAATTTTCATTTTTGTTGAGACATGTATTTTGTGGAAATATGGCAAGAGCCTTACTGTTTGGCATCACATTGTCTGATTTTGTCTCTGTTTTATCAGCAGTAAGAGATAGTTTAATCCTGAAGTGTTTTTAAATGATACAGCCTATGAACAACTCTAACTTTCCAACAATTACAGAGAATTTTGGCCACCCTTTTGTGTCCTGAGTGTTTAAAAATATTTTGCCATGTTCTACACAGGTCTGTTATCTTTGCTTGCCACACAGTTTATAAAATTCCCTTTTCCCTCTAAAGGTTTAGGGCTGGAATACATAAAGATAATTAGGGAGCTGCAAGATTTGTGTGGAGTTTATGGATTGCCTAGTAGTAGAGAGCTGGCTATTCAAAAACCAGGAATTTGTGGCAAAGAACACCTGTATAACCATCAACACTTGTGCAGTTTGTTTGATGGTTTATATAAAGCTTTCAAAATTGTGTAAATCTGAAATCCTGCCTGTTTCTGAAAACTTTTGATTACTTATGCTTTACATCAGCCTCAACTTATCATAGTGTGGTGTATTGATGGGAAGAAAATGGGAAGAAAGGAGATTGTTTTAAGAAGTGTATACTGGCATTAGTTGTACAGGTTCTTTAGAACATCTCTTCCTAAACTTAGGCTGTTACTTCAGTTGGATCTGATATATTGCTTTTCACCTTGTCTTAACTTTTTGTATATTGTTGTATAATATTGGGCAGTTGTCAAACTTCTTTCCATTTGTGTCTGCAGTTCTACATGGTTTCTTTTATGTGCTAATTAGTAGATTCTTTTGCAGCTAACCTTAAGGTTAAAATAACATTTAAATAATATTAATGACAAAGGCTATGTTTTATGTTCTGTTTACTCTATTTTTGTGTTTTTAGGAAAAGAGGCCCACTTTGGAATCATGAAGATGTTTCGGCCAAGAACCCTAATATAAAGAGTGCTGAGCAGTTAACTGTGTTTTTAAAGCACGTAGTATCTATATTTAAACAGTCTAGCTCAGGTATGTTAGAAAATGGTTGATGCATGATAGAATGTCTAAGTCTGCAAAGTAAATGAATTTTTTTGAATGCCTGTAAATTTACGGGTTATCTATAAAATCACTCTAGGTGATTGCTTACTGCTTCTAAATAATAGATTTTTCTTTTGTATTGCACACTTCACTTTCTATTATGACAGATTTAAATATAATCTTTTAGGAATGAGATAAAATATCTTATTAATTTATTGTGGACACTTAATATTCAATTCATAAATGTTTTATTCTCTACAAGTCTCTCCAGTGTTAAGTATTATGGATACAAGTTTATATGCCTGGAAAGATTTTAGAGAGTAATACTCCTTGAGAAAAATGTAGATGAGAGTATTTTAAAGTTAGGAATTACTTTGGCAATTTACTCTTCATTAAATTCAAGTGGTTTTGTTTTTCATAAAGCATTGTGTTGCTTGAGTACTTATTTGCTTTTATAGGAGGATTTCAATTGGAACACCGTCTCAGTGAAGTTGCTTTGCAAACTGCGCTGTCGTGCTCCTCTCGACATTATGCTGGGAGGTCATTTCAGATTTTCAGGGCTCTGAAGCAGCCTCTTACTGCATCTACACTTTCTGACGTTCTCTCCAGACTAGTAGAAACTGTTGGAGATGCCGGAGAAGAAGCTCAGGTATTTGAAATTTTTCCCCCACTTTCTTAGAAAGCTAAGTCTGCCTAAATGACATAACTTGCATTATTATTTTAATGATAGTAAAATTTAAAAGCATTTTTTATTCAGTTGCTTTTTATTTTTAAATAAAGATATTTCAAATATCAAACCAGTTTTAATCATGACACTTCCTGAATTTTCACGTAATTAAATGGTGAAAAGATGAGCTGTGCACATGCTCTTCTACAGCAATAGGAACTTTCAGAGAGTTTGATACATCTGTTTCCTGAAAACACCTTGTCTTTCATAGTTAGAGAATCCTGAGATCAGCCATATAAAAAATAATTTGTTTTCTTTTATTAAGAACTTAACCTGATAAAGTGTTAACAACCATCAACTTAATGTCATTGTACATCTAAAGAAGTGGATCTCATGTTTTAATATTGCAAAATGAAAGTCTAAATGACTCCATCCTTAAGTCCATCCTTAAAAATAATGCAAACCAGAATAAATTCTGTGAATATTTGGAAATAAATGGAAGTTTTTCCCTGTCTTGAAGCTATATGGCTAATTTGAGGTCTCTCATCAGAATTATGTTCTAATTAAAGCATGAAATAATAATTTAGTTACTGATACTGATTTTATATTTTTGTATCACTACTCAGTAGATTTTCTGTGGCCTTCCTTGTGCATATTGCATAATTTATAATGACCTGTGGCTTTCCCCAGGGTTTTGTCATAGAACTGCTTCTGACCTTAGAGTCTGCTATTGATACATTGGCTGAAACCATGAAGCATTATGATCTGCTTTCTGCCCTTTCTCAGTAAGTTCTTTTATTAGTCAAGCTACATTACACATTTTTATACATTTGAATTATTAAAGATCCGTATTACAAATGTAATTAAATAATTTCATGTTGTCTTTGCAGAATAGTTGTATCCTTATAGCAAAATTGCCTGCTCTTTTATGTTTTTATCATTCTGCTTCAAGCAAAACTCCTAAGAATCTAGATTTTCTGAAAAGGATCTCTGCTGCCTTTCCAACTTACCCTCTTGGGTCCAATTTAAAAAAAAAAAGGTGTTCCTTATGGCTCAATTCTGAAATGTCATCAGTTCTTCTGAAACCTCTTAAAAATAAAGGCACTGAGTACATTTAGAACTTTTTTTTTTAATCAGGCCCTACTGACCTTGATTAACATTGTAATTCTTAGGGGGTCTTATTTTTTTCCCCATATATATAATGAAGGTAATGGCACCAATCTTTAAAAGATAATTTTAAATAATTTAAGGTTCACAGATGAAAACTGCTGTACTGCTATAAATACTTTTATTCCAGTGTTAATACAGGACAAATTTCTTCAGTTACAGCAACTGCTAGTCTGTCTTAGGCCTCAGATGATTTGTCCATAGATGAGAAGTGTAATTGAACAGCCTGAGTCATTTGTGTGTCTCATTACAGTCTGAGTGGTTAGCTCAATGACTTTGTAGCAAACTGAAAAAAATCCCTAAATTTACAGACATCTTTATTTGTTTGACTTCTTGGCAAAGTTTTTGAAAATGTTGAGATTTCTAGGTATATATTCCATTTCTCAGCATCAGAACTGGAAGGTGTTGGTTTCTCTAGGTCAGATACTTCAGACAAATATAAGGTAATAACTAAATAATTTCATTTATTAATTAATTCATTTTTCTACCTTTATCACATGTATAGGGAAGTTGGAATGCTAGATCTTAATTTACAGATAATCTCCTATATGCTATAGGCTAATTTTTCAGATTTTACAAAATTGTTATGTAATTATTTTGGTATTCTGGGATTGTACAGTCTTGTCCTTATGCCGTAAGGATATTTTAGTAGTATATATAGAAATGCTGTATTTTCATGTATTATAATACTCTTCCAGTGATGAAGCGGAGTATTCACTGTGTATGTATATATGTGATTAGCATAACATCTTTTTCCTTTCTTCTCTTTTTCTAAACTGTACGTTATTGAAGTATTTTGCATGGAATAATATGTAATACTGATTTTTATTTTAGAACCTCGTACCATGATTCTGTAATGGGAAACAAGTATGCAGCTAATAGGAAAAGCACTGGACAGATAAATCTAAGCACAAGTCCCATTAATAGTGGCAGTTGTTTGGGGTACTACAGCAATACCAGGAGTAATTCTCTGAGACTGAATTTAATCACTGAGCGGAGAGGCGACCGTCGACGGAGCAACACACTGGATATAATGGATGGAAGGATAAATCATGGTGGAAGTTTGGCCAGGACTAGAAGCCTTTCCTCCCTGAGAGAGGGAGGGATGTATGATGTGCAGCCCACTACTGACCCTGTCAACTTGATGGCCACCATATTTTGGATTGCAGCTTCGTTGCTAGAGTCAGATTATGAGTATGAATACCTTTTGGCTCTCAAGCTACTCAACAAGCTGCTTATTCACTTGCCTCTGGATAAATCAGAGAGTCGGGAAAAGATAGAAAAGGTGCAGAATAAACTGAAATGGAATAACTTTCCAGGCCTTCAGCAGCTTTTCCTAAAAGGCTTTACTTCAGCATCTACACAAGAAATGACAGTACATCTCCTCAGTAAACTCATCACAATTTCCAGGCATGCTTTGGTGGATCCTTCTCAGTTAGCAGGTATCTTTAGTAAATGTATGTGTAATGAAAAAATATTTTTTCATCAAATTAAGTGTAATCAAAATCAGTAGTAATTATGCATTTGCCTGAAAAAAAACCCGTTCCATTAAATGCTTTTGGCAGTTGTCGAGGTTACACTGTTAGATAGTGGGAATACATTACACGCTATGATTATCTGCTAAGAAATACTGCACATAAACTTCATGTATTGACTATTAACTTACTTTCAACTTGCTTACAAGTGAGTTTTAAAAGTACATGTATTATTTTTCATGATCTTGTGCTAACTAGCTCAATTAGTACCATTTCAAGCATTTGCACATTTTAGAAACAATATGACTGTACTGCCTCAAGCTATCCAGTTTTGTGATAGCTTTGCTTAATTGGTCTGGTGATGATTTTGTTTTCATCTTATGCATATTTATACCTAAGACAGACACATTTATATACATTCTACATACATACACACTTAGGTACATGTACGCATATATATAATTTATATATCTGTGTGAATGTATGTGTCATGCTGTAAGGGTTCTTAAATACCAGATAACTCCACATTAAATTAAGTTTTATTAAAAATCTTTAGGGCTCATGTAACTGTGTTTATGTGTGTGTTTAGGATTTCCCCTAAACATCTTGTGCCTACTTCCTCATCTGATCCAACATTTTGATAACCCAACTCAGTTTTGTAAAGAAACAGCTGACAGGATAGCAAAGGTATGTAAAATGATGCCTGGAGAAGTATCCAGGAGTTTATACCAGCATTGTTTCTGTATTTTTCTGCTCCCTTATGTAATAGTTCTAGGTGATAGTAACAGTAATATAGAACTAACTATAAAAGTTCCTATTTTAAAGATGTGATCTAGTCCCAGGTGATATAGTTGGACCTCATATCAACCCCCAAGTTTCCCTTTGTCAATGAAAAAACACATTTAGCTTATTCTATAACATTTAGATGTAAAGAACAAATTTCATTATTAATGATACCAGTTATTTTTCTTACTTGTCTGATTTTTCAGTTTCTCATTTTAAACGTAAGCTTAATCAATTTTTAAGCACACTTCCTAATTTACTTATGAGAAGGAAGTGATCCTACCTTTCGGAATGGTAGGTAGAGAAGAAAAGGTAATATGTTCTTACTATTACTTGTACACACTGATTAACCTTGGAATCTTTTTGAACTGTAGCGTCTGTTAAATCAGTGCATGGTACACACCAACAATCTCAAGCCAGGCTGGTGGTATGCTGGCCTGACAGTCTGCATTTTAAGGAATAATGTGGAAAAGGGAGTAAGAAAGTGCTGTCTGTCACAGGAGATGCAGTCATAGCCCTCTGGCTGCCCAAAATGTGATACATATATCACTTAACTGTGTGCAGGCCATCTCAAAGGTGTACATGACTGATGCAAATCCAGAAATTACTGCTGTCCCTTAAATACTTGCACTACTATCTAGGAACAGTAGTTGAGGTAAGTTTGGTATGAGTTGTAGATAAACTTGGAACATGGATGCCACAGTACCAAAATTCAACAGAAACTCTAGGTGTTGCTTGTGTGATTAGTTCAGTTTCAGTTATTAGAAAATAGAGTGAAATCTGGGAAAAGCGCATAATGACTTCTCAATGCTTAGGTTAAAAATTTGTCATTTCTAGTATAATTAAATATGCTTTTTGCTTTTCAGGTTTGTGCAGAGGAGAAATCACCAACTCTTGCCAATCTGGCTCATATGATGAGTTTATACAGTACACACAGTTACTCCAGAGACTGTTCTAACTGGATTAATGTAGTGTGTAGATATTTGCATGACTCTTTCTCAGATGCCACATTTAACCTCGTAACGTATCTTGCAGAGGTAAATTCTTAATAAAAGTGTATCTCATGTTGACGGTCTGTGATCAACATTGCATTTACTTATTGCCAATTCCTTATTTTTCATGGTTCTGAATATTGGGGGGGGCACATCTTCCATAATGGGACAATAATATAAAAATGTTCTAGGATATAGAAAAGGGATGACTACTGCCATTTTTTGAGTGCAGCAATTTAAATGTACCTTGAAACTATAATCCCTCTAAGGAAAGATCCCTTTTTATGATAGTAGTGTTTAGTAGTAGATATTTATATTCTGTGCTACATGAATAAAATGTGCACACTGTCTTGGCTTTACCAAAATATACTTAGGGCAAATTTTAAGAGACCTTTTTTCATCCAAGTACACATTTAAAGATGTCCTTATCACAACTTAAAAAAATAATGTCAAAGTTTAATTGTAAGTATTGCATAGTATATAATTAAAGATAATTTAAATTATAGAATTCAGTGTATGATTCTGCCAGGCATTCATACAGGAAAACTGTTATTACCTTTAAAAAAAGTACCTTGTGTGAAAATCTTGTAGAGCTTATCCTTGAAGTATATCCCCTCAAACTGTGTACAAATATTTAAAAAAATATTTTCGGTTCTCATTAATTACTTTATATGTACTTATTTTGTTCATAAGATTGTGTTTACCAGCTTTCTTTTAAGGCATAGATGTAATTGTTTTTCATACAGCTTTGAGATTTTGAATTTGTATGAACAGTTCTATTTAGTGCTTTAGATCTGTCCTAACAAAAGTGTCAAAATTAAGGGAAAAAACTGAATTAGGACAGAAAACATTGTTCTGTTGCATTACAAATGCTAAATGCTAAAACAAAGTTTTGAAAAACAGGAAGTGGTACACTTAAGTTTCTTGAAGGGGAAGATAAATATATATGGAAGTTAGCTATACTTTAATGTTTGTTTTCACTTTTTGCTACCATTAAAGGCCCTAATTAAACTCTGTATTTTAAAAACCCTTTTTTTTAGCTGTTAGAGAAAGGGTTATCCAGTATGCAACAGTCCTTACTGCAGATCATTTACAGTCTTCTGAGTCATATAGACCTATCCACAGCACCAGTGAAGCAGTTTAATTTGGAAATCATAAAAGTTATTGGTAAATATGTTCAGGTAGGTACTCTGAAAAACTATAAAAGCCTTTCTGCTTATTATCAAAGTGGTAGTGAAATTACACTTGATTTGGGGGGGGGGTTAATTTGTTTCAGATATAAAAATAGTTCTTCAAAGTCAGATTCTCTGGTATTTTATTTTTTGTCCAATGTACTTAATTCACTATAAGCTTATGTATTTGTCCAATTTGATTTACATCTTGTGGGACAAATTACCTAGGTGAACGTGCATCTCTTTACAGATATAGGCAACTCTACATGTGTAATTAGAGGTGATGATCCTTCAAAGGAAATGTTTACTGCTAAATACTGCACAAATGTTTTATTTAAGTGTGTGTGTTTTCAAAAGGAAGTTTTACATTTAAATGCATCTTTAAATCACTTTCACTAATATATCTGTGAGGAACATTAAGGTGCACCTTAATAAATTTGAGTGCATTTTTTATTAAAGAAGGTCCCCAAAAGATGAACAACAGTGTTTTGCCCTAGGTAATTTGATCCTTTGTACTTGGAATACAGTTTACTGAAAATCTCTTTCATGGAAGAAAGTCTAGCATCTTGCTGAAAGATTTTATAAAAATGCCTGGAGCATAAAACCATTTCAGTGCACAATATTCTTCTCTTCCCCCCTGCCCCCCTTTTCTTTTTTCCTGAATGCCATTATTGCCAAATGTATTTCAGTCAAATGGTTTAATCATAATTAACCAGCAAAAATAGTGTTCCCTGGATGTTTTGTTATTGATGGGTATGTACTTTAGATATTGTGCTCCTGTCAGAGTGCATTAGGCAAAATGGAATGATTAGCATAACTATAGTTCTTATGGCCTGACGGCTGCTTCCTTCGCCTCTAACCTTTATCTGAGCTTTCTATGCAAGCCCACACTACCATGGAATGTAATCTTAATTAGATGTTAGCTATCAAAATAATGGTACTAGCGAAAAAATATTCCAGAGGAGCCTATATATTTTTGATACAGTAAAACTTGTTACTATAAATGACAAAAGAAAAGATCATAAATGAACATGTCTTGTTTAAATGTGGTGCTACTAAGCTGATTTTTTTAGTCCTCTGCAATCAAAGTGCATCATAGCAAATTTAATTTGCTACAGGATGGTTCAAGTTTGAGACTACTTTTTTATGTTTATGATGCACAGAAATTCAGGAGATTGTTCAAGACTCATCTACAAGGAAGCATATACTACTTAGAGCATTGAAAGTGGTGTTTATTTTTTTAATGCAATAAAAAAATTATTTAACAAACATGGCATCCTAATTTAAAAAAAAAAAAAGGCAGACATCTTGCTAATTTCAGACACTGGCAGGTTTACGTTTCAGGTAGAATCCTACCATTTTCAGGAGTGTAAATCTTAACCTTCCCAAGGTGCTGCTTTTGGTGTAAGTCTCATTTGCAATTCATTCCACAATCTCTGTTGTTGAAACTGCTGAATTATTTACATTACTTAATCATCTTTTTAAGGAGAGTGCACTCGGCCTCTGCCTCTCATACTTTCATGTATGTATGTATGTATGTTCTCATACTTTTGTCCTGGCTTTTTTAAGCACTTCATTGGTTTGATACTATATAAAAACCTTGTAAATGTTTTTGGTTTTTTTTAAGATCTTTGAAATGTGTGAGGAAATATAAGGCACAGAATATTTTTGTCTGTTTCAAATTCAGTTTACTCTGCCCATAAGTGTAAAATAATTAAAGATGCCAGGGGGTGGAAGTTGTTTTGCTTTTAAATGCTATCAGTTTTTATCTCCTGGGGCATGAAGGGCAGATACTTCAGACAATGGTAAAAAATGCAGTGTAAATACAGGGAGTGAAGGACATGGAACAAGAGTCTGGTGTGGCTGGCACTGTGACCTGGAGCTAGTGAGCCTGCCTGGCCGGACCTGACCGCCTGCAGTGGGATGACCTGATACCTTGCCGCTGCCTTCCTGGCACTTCAAGGTCTGAAGCTGCCCGCCTGTGTTAGCACGTTGCAGCCACATATAGAAGATTAGAGCTTTTGGGTTTGTGAATCTTGCAATGCATCAGTGCAAAATCCTACTGTACATTAAAAATGGCTGCCTTGTCTGAAGTGATTGTTTTGTGATTTGTGTACATTCTCTTTAGAGTCCATATTGGAAGGAAGCCCTTAATATTTTGAAATTGGTGGTGTCTCGGTCAGCAAGCCTTGTTGTACCTAACGATATTCCAAAGACTTATGGAGGTGACATAGGTTCTCCTGAAATCTCTTTCACGAAAATCTTTAATAATGTCTCCAAGGAGCTACCTGGGAAGACCTTAGATTTCCATTTTGATATATCAGAGGTAATTATTATATTCAAATTACAATGCAATACTGACTTTCTGTTGCAAACTCAGATTTGTTTTCTGCTAGCCTTCTACATTTATATATTTCAAAATAAATATCATTTTTAAGAATGGCAGAAGTTGAAGTTTTACATACATGTAATTAGAGTCATACTGAAAGATAAACTTTGAATTCTTTTATGTTGTGTTTTTGCCTTTTCCCCCCTTTGAATGTCTGGAGAGTTAATTACTAAAAGTCAATAGGATTATTCTCAAGCGTGTCTCAGCTGTGTCAGAGAGCAGGCTAATGCAGCTGGCTGCAGCTTGCAGCTGAACATTCCAGGCTTTCATCAAGTGAAGGGTTGTGCATTCAAGGGCTGAGAGGATTAAAACCCTGTACTGCAGTTTTGGCGTGACTTTCAAACGGGGGAGAAAATTTAGAGAAGAGAATAGGATACAGAATATAGGAACCTCAGTGTGAGATGGACACAACTGGAGAAAAACCTCCTGTAGTTAAAAACAACACCCCTACCTCCCAATTAGGGTTCATTAGAACTCAAAATAATATATTAGTACAGCTGATACTCATTCTATGTCTGAAAAGGGGAGTATGGCCAAATGACTGCAGTGTAATAGAGGGATGTTAAAATTGTGGAAACTTTAGAAGTAATCAAAAGTAAGGGCTCCTGGTTGAAGCTGACCCTAGGTAATGATTGGAGATACAGATGTCTTAGGAGCATTACTTAAATTGGTAAGTGAATTTCTTACTGGAAGTTTCAGTGCATGCAGATAATTGAGAGACAAGATGAATTCCCACAGAGTTCACTGGAGTAGCATTTGCTGTCAAAATGGCTGAATTTGATCTTTGATTTTCAGAAGTGTGCGTGTGTTAGTGAAGTTGCTTGTCTGTGAAAACAGTTTGTTCATGTCTGTGAATGGTTCTTTAGAGAAACTTTGCATCTTTTAAACTTAGAACACAGTTGTTTTTGAAGTGTGTTTAAAAAATATAACTAGATTGTCAGCATAAAACTTGCATAATTCAAAAAACCACAAAAGTGGGCAGAATGGCAGCCTGCTGCATAGGGTAGAACTATTCAGCTTTGTATTTCCCAGTGTACCAATGCTCAGTGGATTAGGCATGGGCTTTGTAGAATGCTTAAAAACAAACAAACAGGCAAACCCTCCTACATTTTATATAAGACTAATTTCAAAAATCAAATGTGTGGTCTTTACTAATATAGATTTGAATTTTAAGAAAGTGTTCGTTGTCTTTGATAGACACCAATTATTGGAAATAAGTATGGTGATCAACACAGCGCAGCTGGTAGAAATGGGAAGCCAAAAGTCATTGCTGTTACCCGGAGCACTTCTTCAACTTCGTCAGGCTCCAATTCAAATGCATTAGTTCCTGTCAGCTGGAAGAGACCACAGCTATCTCAGGTACATGGTATCTCAAACGCACTATACATATATTATAGACACTATTTATGAATGTATAAAAAAAATTGTTTAAGTGTAATTTGAAGTCTATGTTGTGTCTTAGCAAAACAGTAAATGCATATAGCATAAATTAAAAGCTAACACTGGTGAAAAGAAAAAAAATAGTAAGATTCTTTTTAGAGATGTCAGGATGCGAGATGACTAGTCAAAATGCAGATGTTTTACATTTTTACCTGGACCTCCAGCAGATGCCTTGCTATGTGATTTTCTTTGGTATATTTTTCAGAGAAGAACTAGGGAGAAGCTAATGAACGTACTTTCTCTGTGTGGTCCAGAATCTGGTCTTCCCAAGAATCCTTCAGTAAGTGGTGTTGGTGGTTTGTTTTGGTTTTTAAATTCCAGTAGTGAGAATGCTATTGCGTTTTCAAGTATTGGTGAAGTTATGAAGAGCGGTTTTTGACAAACTGGTTTTGGTTCAACACTTCACAAATCCAATTGAAGAATTAAAAAGAGTTGGAATCATAAGTAATGAATTACTATTATTCCTCAAGAAGTCCAGTGGGCACCACTCTTTACTACTCAGGTTTCAAAACAGTATTTAAATTCAGCCAAAATCTCAGTGAATTTAGGTCCATCTTGTAGGGGGAGGACTATATGTTTTAAAGCAAACATAAATTACTAGGTTTAATTCTTAATTTTTATCTTACATGGTTATCAAAACAAGATTTTTTTTAAAGTCTTTGGACTGGAACTCAAATCTGTCCTTTCCAAATTAAATTAGTTGACTGCTAAGGAGCTCTGTTGATCAGACTAATCCTTAATACTTCTTCACAGAACAGCAGGGCTACACTGCCGCTCCAGAATAGTGTGTTGTATGTTTGAGGCTGTATGAATTTTAATTGTCTTGGCTAGAAGAGGGCATTGAACTAGGTCTCCCCTGTTCTGAGTAAATCTCTATCTACTCCATTATAAATAAGGTGCACTTTAGAGAGAAGGAGCAGGAATGGCTGAGGACTGCAAGGATGTTGATGCTGTATTGAAAATACCATAGAATCCATTGAAAATGATCAGTGGATCACATGCCTTCAAACTATCATGGATATCAGTAGGAACAATAGTCTTAAATATTGAGCAAAAATAGGCCGATGGCGTTACTTTCTGTGTATGGCATAGAAAGACACCCATTGGCATTCTAGGCTTAATGGTGGTGATGGCATTAAGAGCTTTTAAAATAAAGTGAATAGCCTACCTTGGGTTACGATCTAGAATATTGTTTTATATTGTGACATAGAAGTTCTTAGCTGGGGAAGAATTCTGATGGGAGGTGGATCTTTAATCTAGTGGAGGAGTTTAAAATAAATAAAATTAGATGCCTGAAAGCTGAAACTGAAGACATTTTAAAAAATTCAAATGGAAGTAAACAGCAAATTGTAATTTGTGAAGATTATAATCACTGGAAGCCAGCATTGGCTGCCTTTATACAGTCCTTCCACAGAAATTGGTAGACAAAAATTACATGGTCTGTGTCATGTGGATGATTATCATGATGAATTTTTTTGTTTTTAAGTTT
Source organism: Buteo buteo (assembly GCF_964188355.1). NCBI lineage: Eukaryota > Metazoa > Chordata > Aves > Accipitriformes > Accipitridae > Buteo > Buteo buteo. Next base: position 29,594,671 of record NC_134171.1, on the reverse strand, counting down.
GACTAATACTGTGGTTATGAAAATGAAGGTTTGGGGATATATTTTTCTCTTTATTTGTACCTTTGCAACTCTCAGTTACATTAAGGAGAGAATTATATCATTAGTTTAAAGATGTAGTTTAAAATCCAACTAGTCTTGAAACAAATTGCAGTCTGCACTTCCCCTAGTATTGTCATTATAGCGGCACACTAACTGCCACTAATGCCATTAAATTGCAGGAAGCAGGATAGCTGACTTTTGGAGTTACAGAAGTTGGAAGTTTTTATTTCTATTTTTACCCATACCTGCAGGTTGTGTTTTCTTCTAATGAAGACTTGGAAGTTGGAGATCAACAAACTAGTCTTATTTCAACAACAGAAGAAGTGATTCAAGAGGAGGAAGTAGCTGTAGAAGACAATACCAGTGAACAACAGTTTGGAGTTTTTAAAGACTTTGACTTTTTAGATGTTGAATTGGAAGATGCAGAGGTGAGGCCTTGGGATTTCTTCTGTGTATTTCCATTTGAGAACATTTTAAAAATTAGGTTATGTTGGTGCAATTCTAAGGAACTGGCAGCTCTTGTAACTAATCCAATTGGGAAGAATTTATGACATGATTGAACTTAATTTGCATGATAAAGAAACCCATGTCACAAACTTTGCAGTGTTAAGTTGTTGCAAATTGTTGGGTGGTTTTTGGGGAGAGAGTTGGGATTTTTGGGGTGGGTTAAGTGACAGTATAAGCCAATGACAGGATGAACACTGGGGTATCATGCAGTAGAAAACTTAATTATGGAACAATATGTTAAGAAAATGGTATTATCTTTGTTCCTGATATGTTTCTGCATTTTGAAAACATGAAGAATAGCTTTCAAAGTTACAAACTGTATGATACACTATCTCATTATATACGATTGATTTGGTCACCATAATTGCTTGCATTGACTTTGACATTATATCTGGTTTGTTGCAGTTCTTAAATTTCCTCCACTTCTCCTGTCAAAAAAGAGAGAGAGGAGGTAAAATAAATATCAAGAAATAGTAAAGATTCTGTTAACATTTGTTACTTGTTTGGGATAAATAAAAGGTTTCAGACCAGAATTTGCTGAAGCATGGAAGTATGACTGCAAAAGGACTGGGGAGAAGAAATCAAATGATTTGTAGTTTCTTTCAGTCTTTTGTTACAGTCTATACAAAATAATTTAATTAGTAATGGAGACCCTTGCAGGTCATGAGTGAACAAGCTACTAAGAATATCTGCCTATCTAACCACTAAGATTATTATTCTGATTAATCTATCTCTTTTTACAAAATCTTGCTTTTTTTCCCCCTAATACTTTAGTTTTATCTCACTTTCTTCATGCTTCCTCTGTATTGCTTCACTTCAGCCAATATTTGCATCTTGTAGGAAAAGTACAGGCTCATCATGGTCTATGGCATATATGTGACCACATACTATACAGATCCAATTTCCTGTATTGAATGCAAGTGGTCAAACAGTTCAGAATCAAGGCTCAGTAGTAGTAAAACATTATTTTAACGCTATATGGGGCTTTGTAGGTAGAATGCCAAAAGCTGAAAACATTGCCAAACCAAGTTAATCTTTAACTTCATTTTCTCTATTATTTTAATAGCAGATCATAATGAAGAAAAGACAGTTTCTTTCTCATTACTTGCCTGTATGCAACATGTAGTGCTATACTTGGAAAAAAAAAAAAAAGAAAAAAACACGGATTGAACAAATTTAGGGCATTACATATAAATTGTGCACTTGATATAAGAGCAGCCTAGTTTGCACCAAAACCACAGAATATTTTTTGTTGCTAATAATTAAATGTCAACAGTATTAACTGGAGCTTTTGCATTAAAATCTGAGTAATACTCAGATTAAACTTAAGGGCTTCAGCCCACAGCAGCAGTACTTTGTTGTAGTTGGGATTCTTTTGGTTTGCCATAACTTTTCACCTTTCTTGGAGCAAAACAAATTACTAAGAGAGAAAGAGACTACAAAACATTCAGTTCGCTTTGCATATGTAGTGCATCATGAAGATCTCTTAAGTTGCCACAAGAGATACTCACTCTGTTAGAGCAGTTATGGAAAACAGTCTTGCACATCTGGGGCTAGATGTGGTGTTCTAGTAACTGTCCGTAGACTGGTGAAGTGAACTGATCAGGTTTTCCATCTTTCTTAGATGAATTGTTGAAGGTTGACAAATTGCTTGAGAAAATCAAAGATCGTTACTGTACTTGTGAATTAAAACAATAGTGTTTTTAAGATATGGATTTCACTTAGTATGTTGGAAGTTTGAAACCCAAGTATCCCAGCTTTACAATGTGCAAACAGAAAGGATCCAGCTATTGGTGGTGTTTAGGGTGCATTTCATAAAACTGGCACAAAGGAGCTGCTAAAACAGTTAATGAAGGCATCGTTTTTTCTACAACTTGTACATAATTAATGTTGATGGTGCTTTGTCAGTTGGATGTGGTCAGTTTAGATTTATGTGTGTTAGTTAAAGAATTTCATCTAATGTTTGTTGAAACAGTTGCTTTACATGTTACACTAGAGAAAATGTATCATGAGCATGCTGGTTTTAGTGTTTTGTTGTCGGTTTGTTTATTTTTTTTTAATCAATCTCCCATTAGAAAGAGAAATTATTTTCAATACTAGCTTTTTGACTAAAGCTTTTTTCAGAGCTTGAATCAGTCTTTTACTGTTGGCAAATCTTATGTAATAAAACATTTTTCCCTGGTTCTAGAGTATCTTTAAGTGTTTGTCCTCGTTCTTTCTAATTATATGTGTTTTCCTTTTTGCTAACCAGGAGCTGCAGGTAAGTTGCAGCCTGGTGCCCTGGCTTGTTCATCTGTTGTTGTCTGTGGTGTGTTTGTACTTTCTAGTCAGATATATAAAATTGATACTGATATAGTTCTAGATTATATATTGAGTTACTTTCCAAGAAGATATTCAAAAGATTTCTACTTCATTTGCCATATATTTTAATTTATCTACAAACATTATTTCACAAGGTATTTAAAATTTTAATAAAATTAAAGGGCTGATTGAAACTCTGTTCATAATGCATTCAGTACTTGTGTTTTCTGTGTTGCATTTGTGTATTAATTTTATTATGTTGAGATTCATATATAGATGTGTGTGCAAACTTTTTTTATTGCAGGGTGAAAGCATGGACAACTTCAACTGGGGCGTTCGTAGGCGCTCTCTTGACAGTATTGACAAAGGAGACACACCGTCTCTTCAAGAATGTCAGTACTCTGGTAGCACACCCAGCTTGAACTTGACCAACCAGGAAGATACCGATGAGTCTTCAGAAGAAGAAGCAGCCCTGACTGCAAGTCAGATACTGTCTCGTTCGCAGATGGTAAGTTATTTTTCTGTGAAAGGAATCTGAGAACTTAAGCTTTCACTTGCACTTTTAATGGATAAGTGTGGCTCACACTTTCAGCCTAAGTGAACTAAAGAGGAACTAAATTAATGTGGCTAAGCTTCTTTTTCATAACAACATCAATGAAGGGAAAGAGTTACTTTACTTACTGGTGGTGCCTCACAGGCTTATAATTCTAGTACAACATTCATTTGTTTTAGTGTCTTCATACTTACTATATTTGTTTAAATATAAGCACAAAATTGCATGTGTTGTATATCAAGTGTGTGTCTTTGTGGATTCCTAGCTTCAAAAAAACCCCAAAGTAGTCAATAACAAGAAGAGCAATAAGTGCTCCCATGGGAGCCTCAGTTGTGTTTAACCATTGAAATTGCTAATTTAATTACGGATTTTGAAGCATGTGTACGTATAACTAAGGAAAATCAAGAATGCTGGCCACTCAGAAGTCTGTCTGCATTACATAAATGAAATTAGGAAAAAATTGACTGGACAGGGAGTAGCAGGGATAGTATGCTGCTTTTCAGACTTTAGGTGAAGTTTGTGTTAATGTTGCCCATAACAAAGAGCTCTGCTCTTCAGTGGTTTTGGTCTAGCATTTCACCAATGCCAAAGACCTTTAAGAACAAGAAAGGAAATAAATTTCTGGATCCCAAGGATAGCTTCAAACTTCTCTTTGAAGTTACATGTTACAGAAATGCATGTGATGCTTCTAACGGTTTTAGTGTAAAGCTGTTAAACTCTTAATGTGTAAATAAATTCAAATAGGTAACCATACTGAAACTGCCTATTTCAAAACTAATGTGTTTTTCCCTGTAATTTATATGTTCAATAAACTGTGACAAATTTCACATTTCTTTCTTTTCTGTCTTAGTTAAACAGTGATTCTGCCATAGACGAAACAATATCAGATCATGCTGGTTTATCACTTCAGTCTCAAGATTCCACTAGCAGTGTGGGAACAGAAGAGGTGCTTCAAATCAGAACTGAGACCCCAAGTTTGGAGGCTTCTCTAGATAACTCTAGCAACCAGCTGCCTGAGGTGGGGAGAAATGTGGGCTGGTGCATGGCTGATTTGGGCTCCTTCTAGTGTTTAGTAGCAACTTTGCCTTTCTTTTCAACTGAATTTTCATCTGTTACACTGATTATTTGATTTGCTTTTAATATTTCTAACCTGTTGGAATGTTCATACACAATGTTCCCTCAGTATGAAAACCACTTGGGATGGACTGAGGGAATATACCACAGGTTAAAAATATTCTTGAAGGGCTGATAATGATCATTTCATGGTGCAGAATGAAAATAGGCAAATATTCAAGATGCTTTTACTTGATATGGTTGAAATCCTTCATGAGCAACATTTTCTTTCAAATACTTTTTTATCCCTGCTCCACAACGCCCCCCCCCTTTTTTTTTTTTTTTTTTGCTTTCTTTGGGTTAATGTGATTGGTGCTATGTGGGAATAAAACCTCAGGCCAGCTGTGTTAGCAGTTGGTTCCATTAAATAATCCTTTAAAAAGGACCACAGATGCTAGTGGTATACTTTTTTGGAAAGGCCTGTGTGGACTGAGACAGATTTCAAGCTAATGGCCGCCTGCAAATCTGTGAGTACTTCAGTTTCTTCGTTTTTAAAATCTTTTGAATAATTTAAAATTTAAAAAAATTCATTTAAAATAAAACTCTCATGTGCTACAATTCCTACAATATTTAGCAGTTGCAGCTAAAACTCAATATGTTGGTTTTTTCTTGGATTTGAAGTGGCTTGATTTAGGTGGACTTTTTATCTCTTCAGTTAAAATTATTAATGCTGCTGGCAATCTTATTTTTATTTGGATAAGCATTGCTAATCCCATCTTTAACAGCACATACAGTTCTATCAAGTTGTCCAGAAAATTAAGCTATTCCTATGTGCATTTGAATAACCATTGCACAGTTTACACTTAAGAATGAGTCTTCAGCCAACTTGGTTTAAGCAGTCAGCTGCCTGGTTCAAGTGACTGAGGTTTCTGAACAAAGGCTGTAGTCTACCTGTTTGCTACCTAGAAAATCACTCTTATTAACAGGCAAACCACCCACCTAGCTAACATTTAATAAAGGTAACTGTAAGAACAAAAGACATACTTGGAGTACAACAAAGGGAAAGTATTGGTGACTGGTTTCCTGTGATTAAAATCTTCATGTTCTAAAAGTGTAATATTGTGACTTTTATAAAGCAGCTTTTTCCCACATTTTTCGTATTTTTCCGTTATGATTATCTATACGCTTTTTTTGAAGTGTTTGGTTACATTGCAGTTGATAAATTGTCTTACCTTTTGTAGAGCACCTGTGCTTAGATTGTCAAACAAATTGTTCTGTTAGCACTTCACCTGCTTGTCTACAACATGCATTTGTGTTCCAACAGATTTTTGGGTGAGGAAGAACACTTAATCTGGATGATTTTTTTTCCACATAGATGTTTTATGTTAAGATTTCAAAAGGGAGAAGTGATATATAAACTGGGATTTTATAGAAGGAAATTCACCACAATAGAACTTTTGTCTTCGCTGTTGTTCACTTGTAGCACATTCTCAGCTGTAACTCATTTTTATGTTTTCATAGTTCTTTGTGAGACAGCCTTCATACTTGGATTCATTGTTCTTCTGCAGCTCCCTTTATAAAATCACTATACTTCTGATAATCCAGGTGAAAACATTCGCATAAAAAAAACCACCAGTGTCATTAAAAATACTGAAAAGGTTTAAACTGGGCTGTAAAATAATTTCATGACTAAGCAGCATCCAGAAAAAAGTCACTATATCAAAAAAAAAAAAAAGGCAGCTGCAAATGCATATAAATACAATTACTAAATGTGATGTGTTCCAGGTTTATTTTGTGCTTGTTAGAATAGAGGAATCAGTCAAATACATGTTTTCTTCAAGCACAGTTCAAACACTCAAAGTTATCTCTCTACAAGAGTTAGCTATCTAAGTTGGATTTTGTTGTTAAAAGGGAGAGCTGGCTTTATGCCTCTTAACAGAATGACCTTGAAAATTTGCACACTATCAACTCAGTGAAAAATTTGTGAAGCCAGTAAAACTAATGTTGTTCTGAATTCTTATACTGCACAACTCACAGCATAGTGCAGTTGGTTTTTCCTATGCTCATATACTTTACATATAACTCTTTCAACACAGGCATTTCATTGCATGCCAAGTGTCAGTTATCAAAATGTTTATAATATAAATAAATATGTATCAAAATTTATCTAAGGTAAAATAAAAAAAATGGAAGCCATTATTTAAAAACTAGTGTGTGTGCTGGTTAGATGCAGTTGAGTTCCTTGTTCCTATTGTAGAGATGCTGAAGAGTTAAGTAAATAGTTTACTTAAATATGTTTGGCTGATGCCCAGTAATAGCATGTATTTTTGCAAAAGGGACATTTCACATTCCAGTTGGGAATTTACAATCTAGTGTACAAGAATATTTTCAATTTTGTACAATAAGTTTTACAAGCTTAAGTACGTGAAAGTTTCTGACTAAAATTATTCTCTATTTTACTCACTTGCACTGTGGATTTATGAGGGAATGGTTTACTAGAAGTAATTTTCCTTGGGTTCTGTGTAGTTGTCAACTATATAAATCACATGTTTAAGATACTTAAAGAACATTCATGTTGGTAGTAGACATGTCCAGTGTTACACAGCAAACTTCAGAAATCAGGAGTCATGGCACCATGAAGATTAACTTAGCTGTAAATTTATTAACTAGCAGTTAAGTATTTTCTAAAAGTGTATCCCTCATATGTACATCTACCACACATGATCAGTGCAGCTCTGTATCATATGTTAACATCTATAATAGAAACAGACCACTGCTTCAATCCAGATTATTTTGCTGTGGTATCGTAAAAGTGTCTTAAGTTCCCATGTGCCTTAGCTGCTCAGTGTGACAAAATGGCAGCTCTATGCAATAAAATCCCAGGTTTAACTTTTACAAAAGAGGCATTAGAAGTGAGGTCGCTAGCTGTGTCAAATGACAGCAGCTTCATATTGAGGAGTACCATAGTCAAAGTGAGATAAGGTTAGGATCACTGTGAAAGAAAATTATAAGGTTCTGTTTAAAGGTGAATTATCTTTTCTAATATGTGTACAGTTATTTATCTGTCAGAGGATCTGTTTAGACTGATGAAAGCCATGAAGTGATGTGTATGCTTAGAGGCTGTCCAAAGGTTTGTTGACCAGTCTTGGATATGCCAGTAGAGGAAGACCAGCACACTAAGAATGAAAACATGTGATAATTTGTGCCTAATTTAGGAAAAAGCAAGTACAAGAAGGTGTTGTTTTTATTCCACAGAAAAATCCAGTAAAAGGTTTCAAATGGATTCATTGTAACTTAACTAAATCTGCATTCTCTGTTCAACACAGCAATGTTAATGAGTATAATAATGCTATTGGAGGAAAAGGGAAAGGGTCATTCTGATATTACCTACCTGAGTTTAATCATTGTCTCTTTATAACTGCTGGTGATGGAAAGCCTACATTTAGAGATTCAGGGTTAAACCCTTAAAGCTCCCCATATTAACAATAATGGCAAAATAATAAAAACAGTGGAATGTCCCTTTTCCATTGTTCATCTGTTACACTGTTGCTCAGTTATGCTTTAGAAACTTGTTAAAATGGAGAGCAGAAAGGAGAAGAAATGTTCTGTACTGGTTCCAGACCCCAAATGCAAACACGAGGCAGTCATTTTGGTCCTTAACTAGAAAAATAAAATATGGAAGTCTTGATCGTGTTTGTTGTGATCTGAATATGTTTGAGGCTATTTGCAGATATTTTTCTGGGACTGTTCCCTTAACAGATTTAACTGAGTGTATTTGAGAAATTGTATTTGCTATAAGTAAGTCATATTCTAGTATATTAACATTAACCAGAAGTTATAAACATTACAAACAGACTGCCTGTCTTTGCTGAAGTAAAACCGTGTGAACAATCGAAAGAGCTGAATGATTGAAGTATAAATGGATATTTGTAAACTATTTTTTATAAATCTGTTGCTTTACCATAATAAAAACTGATAAGAATACGTAAGCCCTGACAATAAAAGTAATAAAAGTATGTTTGATTCACAGGAAGGAAGTTCAGCAGTAAGGGATGAGCAGGTTAGCACTGCTAGTGAAGACACTGGGTTGTATCTACTACAAGAACAACAAGACTGTCTGGTCTGTCATGAATCTCTTGAGTTGGAAGAGATCCCAGAATTGGCAGAGGCGGCAGCTCCTGAGAGCTATTCTGAATCTATCTGTGAAGAGGATGTCACTCTTGCTTTGAAAGAGCTAGATGAGAGATGTGAAGAAGAAGAAGCTGACTTCTCTGGTTTGTCTAGGTAACATTAATATTGGTTCTAAGTAACAGAAATTACATGTTATCAGTGCATGAATCAGAGAAAGTAGGCTTTCTTATGGTGTGCAATTTTCCATGAATCTCATAATACAAGTATCTAAGATGATGTTTTGCATATCTGAAATAATGGTTGGTTGGTTTTGCCTGTCATAGCAAATAAGCTCAGTACTTAGCTCAGCAGTTGTTTCTGGTACAGAGAAAACACCCATGCAGGAAAAGATGAGAATTCTTGAGTAAAAGAAACCTAGCACATTTCATCACCATCAGTAGCACAGAAATGTAAAAAGAGGACAGAGGGCATTTTGGAGCATTTTCTTGGCAGCCACCAGCTGCAAGCAGTATAACATGGAAGAGCCCTTGAACTGCTCTGAATTATGGCAGAACCTATTTTGGACCCAAAGACAGGAAAAGACAAGGAAAAAAAAGTTTTGGGTTAGTTTGGTTTTTCTTAATCAAACCTCCTGTAGGAGTCAGACCCATTTGTCTTTGCCCAAGGTTTAGTTTCAGTGTTAAGGTTAATCAGTCTCTTGTATATTTCTAAGATACTTTAAAGTGAAATAACATTTTTCTATTTTTTAACATGGAGAGCAAAAATAACTGTTGAGAGGAAGAGTTATAGTTAGTCCTAGCTGGTTGAGTCATATTTAAAGGGAAACCCTAAGTCCCTTGAAGGTAACAGTCTAAGGAGGAGGGAAAACAAACAACCCCAAACAAATAAATAATAATTTTAAAAAAACAAACAAACCAAAAAACCCAAACCAACAAACAACCCCAAACATCATCATCATCATAATCCAACAAACAAAAAACACCAAACCAAAACAAAAAAATTCCAAATTGTTCATAGGCTCGTTCATACTTAAAATTGGTTCAGAAGTTTAGATTGAATAATATATAGATTTAGTGTATATAGGAACATAGACTTAGTGTATATTCTGTCAGAGAGATCATTTAAGGAGCCTTTTACAGAAAAGGACACAACAGGAGCTGTAAAAGGCCAAGTTGCTTTAGAAGGTTCTACTGGGACAGAGGCAGAGAAATTGCATCTTGTAATCCCATATGCAGCCTACTGCAATTTGTCTTGCAAGAATTAAAGGCTGGTACCAGGTAGTAGCAGTTTATTTCCGTATATGGTACTGAAAAATCTCTTGAGGTTTTACTTTATTTACACTAAGCAAACAAACGAAAAACCCCATAGCTCTAGTTTGAAGAGCGACAGAGGTAATTATTTATAGGGTTGATACACTAGTTAGAAAATACCTGAAAATCTTTTTGAAGCATTGCTTATAGATATTATTCAGAAGGATTGCATCTTAGCTTTTGAGCTTTGTGCTACTAAAATGAACATACCTAAAAACAGCACCCACAGGTCTTAAGACATGTTTAAGCCTTGTTTAAGACATACTTGGCACTGCTGTGAATGAGGTGGTTGTTACAGAGAAAAACGCAATGTGTTTAAAAAAAATTATTTTAATAAACTATCTATGCTTGGGGTCCTCCCACATGTATTTTTGCTGCGTAAGTACAATTATACAAGAAGAACTGTCAAAATGTATCGTTCCTTGTAATACAGAAAATTTTAACAATTAATGATTTTAAGTAGTAGCATTGATTAATTCATAGTTTGATATTTTTATTGGATGTTTGGTGCCTAATGGAAAGTATGACTGCAGAATGCTCTTTGAACAAAGCCCCATTAAATCGATTGCCCATAAAAATGAAAGTGTTCCAATCTATCTCCATTCACTTACGATGTTAACTTAAGACAGTTATAAAACAGTATTACACTGCTAAATAAGGTCTTGTGTTTCTCTTAAGGAAGGCTAAAATTTGTTATAGATATTGGTGGGCCATATGTTTAGGTGAATAAAAATTTGAAGAATTGAATGATAATGATAATTCAGTTATTGGGGGCAAGAAAAAAATACCAGTTTCTGAGTGGTGTATATATACAATGCTGTATATAGCTATATATAAGCTACAGATAGCCCTTTGTCTGTAGATATGCATAGAAGTAACATACTTTAATAAACTTTGGAGGTATTTAAGAATATAAGCAATTTTTTATATTGCAGTAGCAAAAGTTTCTGATTTTTTACTCTTTTCTTGGTTCATAGTTCCCTTAGCTGATTGATTATTTATTTTACAAATCACTATTCTGAACTCCAAATTCTTATTTTTAATTCTTACCAAAATGAAGGGGGGCTTTCCTAAAAAATTTACTGAGGAGTTAATTTCTGTTGTTTGTTATTCATAGCCAAGATGAAGAAGAACAAGATGGTTTCCCAGAAGTACAAACTTCCCCACCTCCTTCACCATTTCTTTCTGCCATATTGGCAGCTTTCCAACCAGTGGCATACGACGATGAAGAGCAAGCCTGGCGCTGCCACGTCAATCAAATGCTGTCAGATACAGATGGATCTTGTGCCGTCTATACATTTCACGTCTTCTCAAGATTGTTTCAGGTCAGTGAATTGCCAGTGCGTGGTTGTTTGTCTGAAATCCTTTCCTCCCACTTTCAAAACTATTCTTCCCCTCCATAACTGCAAAAGCCACAAGATCATGGTAGCAGGAAGCCTTAGAAAGCAAATCAAATGCAGACAAAAAACCCACGTTGCTAAAAGAATGTTATATGGTCATACACTATTTTTCCATGGAATATCTGCTGTATTCATTGTCTAGGAGTGATTCTAATTGGGGGGGACGGCTTGAAAAAACCATTTCAGTGTTTCTTGTAAGCTCTTAGTACAGGCTGTGTCCCTTCTTTTATTTTCTGAACGTCACTCAGGTTCTGTGCTGATTACAGAATTAATGTCTTCCTCCTGGGTTTTCTGTGGAATTCATTATTATGGGATCACAGCATGACAAACACTATGAATTTATCTTGCATCTGTCTTGTGAGAAAAGTTTTTTTTCTGCAGAGAAGTAATTGAAACACCAGGAGATCCACCAAAGCTGGAAGTTTCAAATGCCTCTCTTTAACTATATTTACCTCATAGATCTGGTATCCAACACAAAATGCTTATGGCTTAATTTTTCTGGCTCCCTCCTCCCTGTATGTAGGGGGTGGGTTTTTTACATTCTCAAAGTGGTACCATTTGGACATACATTATTCTTTGCAACTTCTTAGGGGATAGGAGAAGCGCAATTAATCCATTTCATTTACAGGCAACACGCCAAGTGAGCTAAAAGCAGATTCAGTACTACAAACCAAGACCTTATGACTCCAACACTTTCTTCTATCTCCAATATTAATTTTGCTTGCTGTTTGGTATATCATAATAAATTTCTCAGTGAAAGGCTCACTCCGTTTTACCATGCTAGTGTGCATTTTATCCCATATATATGGGCAGGTTTAGGGTTAGTACCATGAAGTAACTTACATGTGAAGAATTCATACTCTGCCTTATCCACTGAATAACAAGTCTGTGCATCTGTACCCATTTTCCATTTTTAGTTGAACTAAATATTTTGCCACAGCACTGTGACGTTCCTGTTACTGGTTTTAGATTTTTGTCTTTTGGCTTCATCTAGACAACAGGGGTTTAGTTTCTCTGTATTACACCAAAGCTCAGGTGCAGTTGCTTTTCACACATTCATTCATTTTCTGAAAGTGGTAAAATGGGAGTTCATATTCTCTTGTGTGCATTAAAGAGGGAGCTAGAAGGAAAGGTAAAACTTTCTGTGGCTTGACAGGATAGCCCTCAGTCAGGTGGAAAGGTGGATACTCTAGGAAAAGGGGCAATAGCAATCCAGGGCTCGACTCTGGGCAAAGCAGCATTCCTGAGGAGTTGTTACTGGGTACAGAGGAGGGTTAAAATGATGAAATGAGACCCTGGAGGCCTTGTTTGACTGGACCTTTCCATTTTGCCTTTGGGCTCCTACACTGTGTTTAACTTTGCAGCTGTAAATATCATCTTTGTGTAGTTTTATTCTACAGGTAACTTTCTAGGATTTATGAAATAATATATTGCAAAGCGCAGCGTTGTATTAGGCCAAGCTGACACTCTACATAACTGAACATGATACACGTAGGACTGATTTTTGAAGAAGGTAGAAACCCTGCAGGTGGCAGTTTTGGACACAGATTGTGCTATACAGGTCATATTCTGACTCATAAAACTCTGTGTATAATTTTCTGCAACACAAACACTTGAAAATGAATTGAACTACTATCTGTACTGCATAAAGACAAATAGTCATCCAGCTATACTGATGCTAAAGACCTAGACGTGAAAGGACTAATTGTCTTTACATATACAGGCTGATGTTATTAATTGATTGATTGATTGCATTTTCTGGAGCTAGTTTTACATAAATAATCAGAGCAAATTATATATTAGTTTGTACTTTAATTACAAAAATACATGCTGTCATGTTGCAAATTTGCCCTGAAATTCTTAATCTAAAAAGCCAGAGGAGGGGTAGTAAAATACAATGTAAAATAAATGTTTTTCTGATTTGATTTCTAGACCATTCAGAGAAAGTTTGTATCTATAACAAATGATTCAGTCAGCTTTCTTGGTGAAAGTCTACAGCGCATTGGAACAAAATTTAGGAGTTCTCTGGAAGTGATGATGATGTGTTCAGAATGTCCGACAGTCTTTGTGGATGCGGAAACGGTAAAAATCTCATAAGCTTACACGTTGAGATACCTGTCTGCTTAAACTTTTTTATGTAACATACAAAATGATGTTTTAATATTTGGAAAATAGCAATGCTTGGGAAGATTTTCAAAGGTTTGAATAAAATGTGTTAATTATATTTTTGCCTTTTAAAAGGTTGCTGTCTAACATCACTAACTGAAACATTCAAGTGTGAAAAAAAAAAAGGATGCTTTTTATAATTTAAATCAGAAAGTAATTAAAATATTAGGTGGCCACTATATATCATAAACATTTGAAAACACAAGTGAGAAGTGCATTTTCTCCAAAAATAACCTCCAGCTGTAACAAGGAACAGTGAGGGAACTTACTGATACTAGATACCATTTAAATGCCCTTGCTATTCTTTACCTTCCCTGCTTGTTCATATTTATTCTATATTCTTTGCACAGAGAAAAAAAGGAAGACTACTTACCTAGCAGCAACTTTGCCTTTTTAAACTGTATTGTTTATGTATGTATTCAATGATGCATGAGGAAAAATATTCTAGCTACAAATATGTAGTGAAGGCTTTAGATTGTTGTTATGCAAGTTGAAATCTTGGGTTATAGTAAATATTACTGTGAGAAGTTAGCTCAGTGTTCAGCAGCAGTCAAAAAAAGCTATCCTAGGTTAATTAAGAAGAGAGACAGCAAAACAGAAAACATCACTGAGCTAATGTACATATGCCCGATATACCTACATCCTGAATTTTGAGGACAGTTCTGGTCCCCTGCTCTCAAAGAAAATACAGTTGAACTGGAAAAGGTTCCAAGAAGGATCACAAGGATTATGAAATATGTGGTATGGCTTCCATGTGAGTATGCAGGCTAGGATTTTTCAGCCCTTTAGGGAGAGAAGGGTGTCCATAGGTGTCTTGATTATCATGGAAAAGTGATAGAAATTATTGTATTGTTGTCTTATTTGATGGTAAGGGTGATCAAATTAAGCTAGCAGTGACTTACAAAACATACAGAACCAAAGACAGGTGATCCTTCATGTGATACATAATCAAACTGTGAAACCATGTCCTTTTTTACAGTGTCTGTTCATGTTTTCAGAAAGCAGCTAAAGAGATTCATGAAAGAAATAGCCATGGATATGTTTTTGGATATGCAGAACAACAGACAGAGTCTAAGAAAGCATTCTGGAGCAAGTGGATCACCACCTCTTGCCCTGTTTTTCCCTTCCTTAAGCAATTGTTACTAGACATTGTCAGATGGGTTGCTGATACAGGTGGATCTTTGGCCTTGACCCAGTATGAGAGTCTTCTCCTGATTTGTTTTTTTCCCTTGGTGCTAAGGGGCAATTCTGCTCTTACACTCTCACTTTAGAATATGGGCACCAAAAAAAGCATGATATGGATAGTGAATTCCAAGGGAACCCTGTGTAACGTTTTTTGTTTTAAGTTACACCACTTGAAAAGCAGTAGAAATTAACCAAAAGAAGAAATTTGTTTGGGATAAGAAGCCACAGGAGAATTACACTACTATCTAGCTATAACAGCATGTGTGTTTTAAAAAATAAATAAGTAAATATATATAAATACAAATATAAAAAAGGAACAATGAATATATATGCACACAAGTATACAGACTTGTATGTATATGTATGTGCATATGTATGCATATACACACATTAGTGTTGTTACATTGGCAAATACTGTGTTAGGTAAATCTTTCCTCTCCAAATAATTTAACTGAAATGAACCTACTTATCTATCACTAAGAAAGAATGGCTAATCCAAAATAATGTTCACGCACAAATCTTTGGTTTTGTGTTGTCTACTCATGCACACAGGATTGGCATTTGGTTCAAATTTGGCGTTTGTTTCATTCAGAAAGTAGTTTTCAGCAGAAAGATGCCCCCTTACATCAAAGCACGGGTTCGTGAGCGATTTGGGAGTGGCTCGTGGCCTATTGCTGATGTGAGATGCCCACTGACTTCTTTGCACTTTGGTGTTATTGCACACATTGAGTGCAGACTGGCATCGTCCCACAGAGCTGTAACTTGCTGCTTGGTGGATGCCTACATAGAGGTTGGGAGTAGCAGTGTTTTAATGTGGTGGTGGAATAATAATTTTGATGCACTTGGACAAACATGTAAGCATCATTCCCACCCCTGCCTGAGTAATGTGGGATACTGTGACTCTCTGTGCCACAATTTTGTGATCACAGTCTTGCGCTTGCACTATTCAAGCTGACCAAGAGGTACCAGGTAAAAGAGATTGGAGAAAAGTACAGAGCTCTTAATGTGTGCAAGGGATGACCAGTGTGAGGGAGGAAGCATCATGTTAGAGGCATGATTATTACAGAAAGTGACAGGAGAAGCATTAGTAAGAAAAACCTATGTGGAAATAAAACTACAGGGAGAAATTACGTGGAGCAAAGCTGAGGTAAAGGAGATTTTGAAACTATGTTGAAAAAGGCAAAGTCATTAATGGTAGAAAATTCTTCAAACACCCAACAGTTGCTGCTTTGATAGTTCCTGGTTCCTACAGACTGAATCCTTTGCTGGTGGTATAGTTTGTGTGTTGAGAAGGGCAAGTAACCCTCACTGGACACTCCTTAGGTTGCTACAGGAGCAATCCAGCAGTACCTTTTTTCCTGGTGCAGGCTATTCTATTTACACTAGCTGTGTGTATATCAAATATTATTCTTCTTTTTGAAAGATCTAAAAATCCCTTTGAAATTACTCTTTCAGATGTTAACTAGGTACTGCCCTTCTTATTTTGGAATCAAAACTGTTGTTCACTGATTTAACTGATACAGCTACCTGAGTTAGTTTACTAAAGGTGTCACAAATGATCTATACCCAACTAATTCTAATTTGATTGTTTTTCCAAATGTGGACTTGGAATTTCATATTCTGTAATTTAGATACTAGACTACATGGATTATAGTCAGATGTTACATAACTACAGAGGTGATTGCTTTTATCTTGCAGCTAATGTCTTGTGGCCTGCTAGAAACATTGAAGTTCAGTGTTCTAGAGCTCCAAGAACACTTGGATACCTATAATGTCAAAAGAGAGGCAGCAGAACAGGTGAGTCTCTCATTTCAAACCAAAAAATATTAGAACCTACTCATCAAGGAAATGTTGCAGGTCTTTATCTCTCAACACGGGTCTCTAAAAGGAAACTGTGGGAAAAAATTCTGAAACAAAATCCTGTTTCCTTTTGTTCCCACTATTCTATGTGTATAATCTGAACCTGAGGTTTTTCTTATGTTTAATTCATTTTTGTTGGATGTTATTTCTGAAATTGATTTTGAAAATATAACATTGCACAAATGCACTAGCATTGGGAAAAGTGCATTCCTAATTTAAAAATCCTCTTTTAAAATTTATTCAAATATTTTTAACACTAACATTAATAAATCGTGGTAATTTTTTTCTTTATAAACATTCTGGCTTATTTTATTAGACTAGAAGTGGGGGTTTCAACTCCAGATTAAGACATTTTACAGATAACTATCTGTATGTGAATTAAGTACCTTAACACCCATAGTATTCAAGGATCAAGTCAATACAATAAAAGAAATCAAGCAAGCAATCCATTTTATCCTAATATAGATACTGACTTGTTGCTCAGCTGAATAGGTCTTTAGACTTCTTTTGTTGACTGGATCTCTGCTGACTGTAATGGCGGCTTAAACAGCTGTGTCGTACATAGACATAAATTTAGGTGTTTCATCCTGCAACTGGATCCCATTGAGGCTGACGTTTATGTCAGTTATTTAGAATAACACCATTTAGTTTTCAAGGTATATGTTAGTGGTTATATCCATTTTGCAAAGAAACACAAAGTTTAAAAGTTGAAAACTTTTGTAGCAAGGGTCTGTATATTTGTTTTTGTGATCCTTTGTGTGAAGTTCAGGAAGGAAGACGCTAAGTTCAAAAAACTGAAACAGGCAAGATTTCTATTTCAAGAGCCAAAAGAAAACATGGATCTACAATCAGTTTTGCAGGTGCGGGGAGAGAGAGAATATATGGGGCTTTTGTTGGAGAAAGAAAATGATTCCTAGGAAAATTAAGCATGCATTTGAAGGAATTTTTTACTGATCTCAGCAGCCTGTGAGGCCATGACAATGGCCCTATAGGGAAGTTTGAGTGATGCAAAACAGAACCAGAATTCAAGCCATGACATCTTGGCAGAGCTGTATTTTGCAGCACAAGTGGCTCCATGTTTCTTGATCATGCTGAGTTTATTAGGAAATGATGGCCTCTGCCTTGCAAAGATTGCTGACAGCTCTTCTGTTGAATAGAATATACATCCACTTTTTTGTGGAAAGGATCTCAAAAGAAACACAGTTTCCTCAAAACCAATGCTGAAGTATGCCACACAGCACTGTTAATGTAGATAAACTGTTTCAAGGATCCAAGCCAGCATTTCTGCTAGAGAGTTGCTGCGGTTTTTGTCTTGCTCTGTGGTAATAAGAATTTATTTGTAAACTAACTCATGAGGTCTAATATAATGAGCTACATTTTGCCATTTAGGTTTAATCAGAAACAAAGTGCTCATCTAATGACTAAGATTACCTTGCTCGATGTAATATTTAATGGCTGACAACCTCCAATGCATAACGCTGTCATCACTGCTATGAGAAAATAATGTATTTTATTCCTCATTTTAGAGAGCAACACTGAGGCACAGAGAGGTGAACTGATTTGCCCCAGGGTCAGACAGGAAGATTTGAGGCAGAGTAGAGAGGAACTTGTGGGTGGGGGTGTGTGGAGGGGTGTGTGTGTCATAGCAATGATAAATGGTGTTTTTTGGTTGATTTGTCAGAGTTAAAATTCAGTCCCTTTCAGATGGCCATGAATTCACTTAATGTATCTTTAGCTAATTTTACACTGCCACGCATCATATCAACATAAATCCATGCCGGATATTAAGAGCTTGTTTGTATTTTACTTGATAGAGGAATATGGGTATCAGTTTGATAGCCTCTGTCATTATATCATAGTGAAAGAGTGTTGTTTTTCTGTAGTGCAGCTGTCAAAAGGGCGCCCGGTAACATGTTTCTGTGATCAGCCTGTCTTCTGCCACAGGATTTGTGAGTGACTGGAAGAGAAAAAAGGCTTACAGGATGAAAAGAATTGTTCTGAAATAACTGACAGCATTTTGCCAGGGGGTTATTTTTATTTAATTATTTATAAATAGAAAGAAACAGTACTGAGAAGGAAGGAATTTTTAGCTTTGATCAATCATTTCTTACTCTTGATAGCATGTCATTTAGCTAATTTAGTGCATTATTTAAGTATTTATTTAGCCTGTTAATTTAGAAGTAGTGACTAATTATCTCAGATAAGTTATTTTTCTAAAACTTTTTTTAAAAGCATTTCTTTAGCTGTTGGTCCTCAGGTTTTTTTGGTATTGGTGTAGTATATAGCATATGTAGACTAAGAATCTTCCAAAGCTACTTCTCAGATCTGTTTTATCAGTTTTCTTACTCTGTCCTAGTAAACAGAGTATAGGGAATGATTGAAGGAGACTTCCTCAAGTCAAATCTGAATTTCTGTTATTGCAGGCAATTGTGCTATGTATCCTATTCAATCTGAAAGTATTAAGGCAAAACACATAAGCTTATTGCAGATCCTTGCTTTTTTCATAGAAACATGCAGAAAAATGATCAAACTAAGCTGGTTAGGCTATTGTATAATAAATAAATATAAATTAATAGATATTTAAATAAATATAATTTGCATGTTAATCTGGTATCCTCTAGAATCAACCACTGGAAAATTCTGTACATTAACTTCTTTAATGAAAAATTGTTGGTTTAAGTTTACCCTAATAGATTATGTTTGTCACTATCACTGCTGTGTGTTGTACTGGCATTCACATGAATCAAATGTAAGAAGAGGCTTGGGCTGCACTTCCTTGAAACACTTACCTATGCACTGAGATAAGAGAGAGAAAGGTACCTATAGTATAGGTGGTGGTTTGGGATGTCTGTTTGGGGATTAATCTGGCAAACCAACCTGTGCTATGACCAAGACAAACCGCAGACTTCCCTATATTACGCTTTCAGTAATGCTTTTTACCCTGTATCTTTGTAGGAGATATATGGGGAAAACATAAATTGATGTAAAGCAAACATGAAGATCATTTTGTCACACAATCTACTGCTGTTCCCAAAGAGAAAATTTAGGTCCTTCTACCATACTGAACATATATTTTGTAAAAATTTTTAGCAAATTGATTTTGTCACCTTTTTGGAGCTACGGTTCTATTGCCTTGCAAGGAAACTGCTTTGACTTCATATGTATATTAGGGACAAAGATACTGAATCAGATAAATGTAATGGAAAATATAAGGTTATATGTATATCATAACATTCTAGACACACCCTTTATTCAGACTGGTTTTAAGATTTTAAAAAGATCTTAAAAGGGTAGTGTGTGAAAATAAACACTAGCTTCCTGTCGTGTTCCCAATTGCTGATGCTGTTTGTTTCAGTGCAAACCTATTCCATTGTTACCGATGGAGGCTGTCAGATAAAAAGAAAAATGAGATTTGCTGTGTATGTTGGTATCCATGTCACTAATTGAAACTGACACCGCGGTGTTTAGAGAATTCCATTTCTCCTCTTGATAAGCACACAGGCCTAGTTAATTCACTAAGTAACCTTTATTAAATTGAGCAGATGGGAAATCACATTTTTCTTTTTCTTGCATCAGACAAAGGTTAGAAAAAGGTCACTAAGATTTCCTGTGAGACTCAAGATATCAAGCACACAGAATGTTGAATTATTCTTCTTTGGATGTATAGAGCCTGTTCTTCATTTCGGAAGATAATCTGCACTTTATCTCAACATGATGCATTCCCATTTCAGTAATACCTGAATTACCTCATGCTTGCAGTTGTTTGCACTGTACAGAAAAATAGCCTGGGTGGTGTCGATGAGATGATGAGGTCGTATTGTCCAATAACATATTTGATTCTGCAAATGCTTTATATTAACACTTTTAAATTTGCATGGTTCGTTAAAGCTAGAAGAAATTACCTACTGAAATGAATAAACTTGTTGTCTGCTATAGGAACTGGGGTTAAATACAGCCCTATATTCATGAAAGAGAGTAGAATCTGCATGTGCATTGTATAATACGAGAATACTTCCTCTCCCTGGCTTGTATGAACTGGAGGTGATACTAAACTCCCATTGAAGAATTTTTTTTTTTCCACCCAGTAAACCTGCACTTGCATCTAGTTACACAGGAGAGCTCTATTTCCTTCTGTTTCTAAAGTAGTCCCAAGAAATGTAACAGGCTTATTCTTACTCTGTAATTTGAATCAGTGCTCTATTTTAAATGCTGAGAAATCATGTTGGTGTAAACCTTGTGCAGTAAGTAAAGAGAAAATACGATCTCATTTAATGAAAGGGATTTTTCTGCCTCCACCCTCCCACACGTCTCACTGTAACAGTACCCAAATTCAATCACAGATTAGTATTTATGCTAAGTGTACTATCCCCATCAGGGGTAATGAAGGCTACAGGAAATTTACAATGGAAGGGGCACAATAAGAACAACAAAGTGATGTATCAGAGTGGAAATTGTTAGTGGAAACAACAGTGGTAAACAACTGATTTCGTATCACAATTTCTTACGTAATCTGAGAATGTGCAAGACTTGATGAAGTGTCTTATGCAGTTTTAGCACAGTCTTCAGTTTGCTCTGTTTCAGAAGATGTTTAATCTTGTTTGTATTTATTTTGCAGTGGCTAGAAGACTGCAAAAGAACATTTGGTACTGATGATGGTATTCATGGCACTAACACAGATGCCCAGGTAGGTGTATGTCATTTGAGGGTCTCTGGATATGAGATTACAAAACATCTATTGCATAAAAATTCCAATATTTGCAGAGAGATTAAAAATGTATGAAAAGCTTTTCATTACAGTTATCATCCTATCTTTTGGAAACTTGGATTCTCATGAAGTAGTGGTCTAATAAAAAGGGCTGTTTTTAATAAAAGTTGGCAACCTGTCTTGGGTTCTAGACTTAATAACACTGAGTAGATAAGCAGACTAGATACCATCTCTGTACGAGCAAGTCTGCTTTTCTGCAGCTGTTTCTAGAAGAAAAAAGATTAGCATTCTGCTTATATGCTTAGATAAACTGTCTAGCCAAAAACCTCTACTGAATTTAATGTAATTAGTACTATATAAATACATAGAACCTTTCTGGAGCCGTTATTTGGGTGGGAAGGAACAGGGAGTAAAGTAGCAGTATGGCAAAAACCTCATTAAACACTTCTGGCAAAATATCATCTAACAACAATAGGTGACATAACCTGTTAATATTAGTTCAATATTTTGTATGTATTTGCATGGCAGTCATCCATGTTTAATATTACTAATTGCTATAGTAAGTGGTAGCTTTTCCCAAAGCGGACTTTTTTTTTTATAAACAATAGCTGCATAATGACCCTGTAGATAAAAAAGTAAATCCAAAAACTATCATTAGTCGGTACAAGGAATCTGCCATCTAGAGTCCTGTAATAGGAACAGCGAAAGATGTAAGAAAGCAGAATTGCAGGTAGCAGATGAACTTACCTTTTCACAATCACAATTTGACAAAAATCCCAAATCCAAGCTGAAAAAGGAGGAATTTTATTCCTTTTATTCAACTGAACTCTATTCATTGATGCACTTGGTCGTGTTTCTGCTGCTGAAAATGTAGTGTTCAGCAACAGAAATGTCTACTGCGTGCATGGACTATTTCTTCTTTTATACAGTTTTCATTTGCTCTCATATATATGTTTTTTTTCTTTAATTCTATCACAAAATGCACCTGAATTTTTGGAGTAGTGCAACATGTGAGAATATACTGTTGATTTTTATACTGCATCAAAGCTGCACATTTTAAAAAAAATTTTCATGTGGATAAGCATAGGTAATACAGCAAAATAATTTGCTACCATTTGCAAGGATTTTTGCTTTGCCTATGAACACAAAGCTTAGCGCATTTTACACTTGGTTTACACCTTCATATACTGACTGGTACGTGTTTAGAAATATGTAACAACATTTACTATTACAATACAGTAGATGTTCTATATACCGATAAAGAAGCAGCATTTATGTGTTTCAGTCCATATTTAGAATGCTGTTTATATACACCAAGAAACTGTTCTAACATTTAACTGTTAGAACATAGCTGTTCTTACCATGAAGGTAAATGTTAGTGTTCCCACTGTATAGCTAAGGAAACTAAGAAATGGAGCAAAAGCCACATGCAGGCTTTCATTTAGCTTGTATGGAGAAAATCCAGGATTCCAAGTGAGGCAGTTTTGTCTGTTCTTCCCTGTTTCTGCAGGGTTTGAAGATAGCCTCTGAAAAGGAGTTACATGACCATTCACATTGATTGTTTGTGGGGACCTGTTCTGATTTTGGTTTTCGATCCTAGCCTGCAAGGCATGCTGGCAATTTTTTCTTTATGTGCTCCTTGCACTTGCAGGTTCAGTTAAAATCATTTTAATATATAGTATCCATTGAGAAGGCAGAGTCCTGTTATCCTGCTTCATAAATATACACAATTTACAGAAGTTCTAAATTTATTCACAGAAGCTTACAGTGACTTGAGGGAGATTAAGAAGTTACCAAGTAGAAGATCATTGTTTTAAAAGTCCTTGTAAATGGAGCATGAGGCTGATAAGTCTATCTAGTCAACCAATTAAGGCTAAAAATATGTAAGTGTTGTCTTGCTCAGGAAAACAGAGCTGCTTCATTCAACAGATATTTTTCATTCACTAACACAAATAAGATTTTCTTACTAATTTTTAGCACTGTGGTCAATACAGCTAAGGAATAGTGAGATGAATTCTGTTCTGGCTCATGCATTGCCAGCAGACTTGCAAGTAAATCTAATTATTGGATTTTTGCTATTAGTACTCACATGAAAGCCTGAAAGAATGCATCTGGACTCTGGCTAGACTGTTTGTATAGAACTGGCAGGCAGAAAAATCAGACTATTTCTCAAGTGAGCAAGTTACGTGAAAGACACTGAAGCGCAGTACAAAGCTGTTTAATTTAAAGGAAAACCTCTCTTGAATTTTTAGAATAGCTATCAAGGTGTGATTTTGGGGAGAGGGATTATTTATGGCTTATGGTAGTAATGAGACTTGGCTTAAAGAACACTGGAACTTAATTCCTAAAAATATTAAATAATCGACCCTGCCATTCCTCAAAATCTGATTCTCTGTGCTTCATTAAAGTGAGTTGTAGAATTCTCGTTGACTTTGGCAGTTCAAGATCTTACCTCTTCGCAGTGTTCTGGGCATCAGAAGTTTTTGCTTATATAATAATTGTGCTATGTATATGATAATACAGGCTACAGAACAAAAACATGCAATGTTTATAGCCTGTTAAGCACATCATGTATAACTTACTATACACATTGTGTGTAACTGTGTGCTTAGTAAAGCTCAGCTGCTTCTGCCTGTTGGAATCAGGCATCGGTTACATCTTCATGTTTACTATGACCACTGTACTTGCTTAAATGCTGTCAATATGCTTAGTGCTGTACAAAGCACAGAAGTGAAGTTCCTGTCCCTAGGCTCAAAAATGTATTTTCTGCTGATTTCTCTCCCTGTCCCTCTTTCCCAAATGTTTTTCTGAAATAGCTTGTAAAAACCAAGTGCAGTTAAATTACAGAAATCTCACAGTGAGGTGTTGAGAATTAAGTTTAGCAAAACCAAGAATTTTCTAAATGGATTCAAATTCTAAATTAACATTAAATCTCCAATTTTTAAAGGCATTATTTTTGTTTAAACTATAGAGGTACAGAATAGTAAGAAGCATTGTACAGATGTTCATACCTAAGTGTCTTCATTCTGATTTCCTTAAATTTGCATACCTTTAAAACTACACAATGTATAAAGACCAGAGAGGGTTGTAAATGAAGTATGTTACTCATGTTGTGGGACAACAATGCTATCTATCATTAGTTATAGCAGCAAGGAATTTCACTTCAAATTCAGCCTGTTAATTTTTTCCATTCAGGGTGTATTTGGAGCATGTTACTTGTATTTCTTCCTTCATTTTACCTGGGACATCTTTTACCCTAATTAAAATTATTTCCTACACTAATTCTTGATCTTTTTTTCTTTCTTTGTATTTTTGTGACCTGCTCATCTTCTTGCTTAGCAAATGGAAATTCTAGCAGTAAGTGACAGTTCTTGATTTATCAAATACTTAACCATGCCAGTCACCAAACTGGTCTCCATCTGTCTCGTTCATTTGTGACATAGTGATGTCTTGTCATAGACTATTACAAAAATGCTGTGTGCTTCAATTTTGCATCATCTAACCCATTGAACTGTTGGTCCTTTGTAGATAATAGGATCCTGTAGTTAGTAGAACGTTATAGAGGATTATTCCATTAGCACTAGCTTTTATGTCTGTATGTGAAGCAGTATTAACACTGTCAGCACTTGGACTAGTGTTTTAGATGCATAAAAATGGAAGCAAGACAGTGCGTAAGTTAATGCTGCTGTTTCATTTCATTAAGAATATATCACGTGGTATTTTCAAAAATAGAATCAGAACTACCTTTTATAAAGGAAACATTATTCTTGCCTCCAAGAATGGAATTATTCTCCTCTTACTCCATCAGGCAGTTGTAAGCTAAGGGCCAGGTTATATACTGTGCTTACACATTTATATTAATGGTTATGAAAGATTCCATACTTACAGACCACAACTGCTTCTTTTGAATATTAGATCTTGAATTTAAAACAGTAAAATAGCAACAATAAAAGTAAGTGATCTATGAAACTCTGTCTTGGAACATGACATTTCAAAATGCCTTTTGAATCACTTCACATCCCACCCCAACCCCCTTCTTGGAAATGTAACTTCTTATTAAAAAGTAAACTTTAAACCTATGTGAGAGAGGGTACCTGTAAATCTAGAACTGAATGAAGCTTTCATCTGCTTTTCATTAGCTTCCTGCTACATTAGCTTCTAAATCTTTTTGGCATTTTCTTCAGTAACCAAGTAACTAATTTTGCACATTCTATACTGAAGAAGTTGTCATTTATCGTCTCTTGTATTGGATAGTAGTTGTTTTGCACTTCCTGAATATAATAATGTTGTTTACATTTGTAGGAGCTGGAGTTGTGTCGGAGGCTATACAAGTTGCATTTCCAGTTGCTGCTTCTGTTCCAAGCCTATTGCAAACTCATCAGCCAAGTAAAAACAATCAAAAAAGAAGCAGAGGTAATGAAAACAATGCTATTTAGCTACTAATTGTTGACATTTTAAAGCCAAACCATTTAAAATACATTTTGATAACATTTCCATCAGCAGTACATCTTTTTAGAAACTGAAGGAGGGTACCAGCTGTTTTATAGCCAATTAATAAAAGATTTAAGTAGAGCTTGCAAGAATTTTCTGAGATGTTCAATTATCTGTGTTGATTTTTGTACAGCTTGAAAGCTCTTAAATAGACAGGAATGCAGGGAGTCCAGTGATGAGGATTTAAAATATTTCAGTAGCGCTCCTGGTGTATTCTAATCAAGCTACAATCAAGGAACATCAACTCCAATCAACAGAGTTCTGTGATGAAGCCCCTTTCCATCAGCCCAGTGTTTCCTGTTGCGAACACCATCACTTGCTACCAGCTGATTTATATAACTGTGTCACTTCAGCTGCCGTGCAATTACTCTGCAACCTTAGTCCCCATCCTAAGTTACCAGTTAGCAATGTGTTCTAGACATCTTATGCCTGGTTTTTAGTTGTACTAACTTTAGAAGTAAAATGTCTCCTTCAGCTGTGCACGTGGTACATATGTGATGTTAATTTAGTTAATCTGAATGCATTATGCTACTAATAATGTCTTCTGAAAGTTCTCCACTGGGTCTGTAATGCAATAAATAGAGGTAGCAGGAAAAAAATAGGGCTGGTCTTGCTTGATATAGTAGGGAGGAAAAATGAAAAAGCGGAGTGCAAGCCTTTGGGTTTTTAGTAGCTTTGGAAAAAGTGATGCATGCTCCTTGCTTAGATTTCCAGATTTTTGTAGAGGTTGCAAAAAAAGTGAGTTCATTTCTGTCTGAAGAATGTTGTGGAAGCTCAGCATCACACCAGTCCTACTTCTTGCCTAAGTTAGTCAGATGTAGAATCATATTCTGAGCGAAGACCTTGTCTTTTTCTCATGCATTGGAGCTAAAGCTGAAGATAGTATTTTATACACTGGCTGCACTACAGTTATTCTGCTGGGTTACCAGTTTTCCAGATTTTTTCTTCATATTTAAGTTGTCCTTGTAATAACACAATCACTGCTATACTTTTCCCCAGTGTTTAATACTTCTTGTCAGTTTAATTGTTATTAAGTGATATGGGGAGAAATGTATTTTTTTAAACCAATTTTAAAAGAACTAAGTAAGGTGGAAACTTAATCAGGGAAAGCCCAAATACCTGACATGCACGCTCAGGCCATTAGATTAACTGCATACTTAAGCAACAGCAGCAAATATTTGGATGTACTTTTTCTGCCTCTCATTTATGATTCCAAAGAGGAGGAAAAATTTAAGTCTGATCTGCTGAAAGTTAATTTGGCTGAAAATACTTTTAAACTAGAAAAGGTAACTCTCATTTTGTTTTAGGTCATAAACATGTCTGAAGAACTTGCTCTTCTGGAGAGCTGTCTGAAAGAGGCTGAGGCTGCGTCTGATAGCGGCATCGAAGAAATTGAAATTGCAGAGGCTTCCCAAGCTAGCACAGAAACAGCTATTCACTCTCTCATTGAAACCCTGAGAAACAAGGAGTTTGTGTCAGCTGTAGCACAGGTCAAGGCTTTCAGGTAAGTGCTTAAGGATTGCTTTTAGACCCAAGTTTGCTAATGGGCCTTTTTAATTTAAAGATAGGGATAGGCACTATTCCAGGGTTTTTTCAGCTCTTGCTAGATGTCCTTTTTGAAAAGGACAAGAACTGTTGCTTCATTACAGCTTGTTCATACACATTTTGCAATTTAAAAAGAAGCAATTCTAGTAGTACTTGTTCTTTAGAATTTATCTCTTAGAAAATGATACTGTTAACTGTTGGGACTCTATGGAAGAATTTCTTGTGTTTTCCTATGTCTTCCGTTCAAATGTCTGTTTACAGAACAAGAATACTTAAACATTTAAACTTTTTTTTTTTTTAACATTTAAATCCAAATTGTGTGTTTACAGATCTATTTGGCCCCACGACATCTTTGGCAGTTCTGAAGATGACCCAGTTCAAACATTGCTGCACATATATTTCCGTCATCAGACGCTTGGTCAAACTGGTAGCTTTGCAGTAGTAGGCTCCAACCAAGATATGTCTGAGGCCAGCTCAAAGCTGATGGAACTTAATCTAGAAATTCGAGAGTCTCTACGCATGGTGCAATCCTATCAGCTTCTAGGGAAAATCAGACCAGGAATAAATCTTGTGAGCACTGGATTCTGAACAGCTGTCATTTAGAAAAGAACTGATGATGAAGATGCTTCAGACTATTATTGAGCACCTTTCATAAAAAACGCCAACCTCCAGCAATCCTGACAACCAACACAGTTTCATCGCAGCAAGAAATTGTTTCACCGGAAGTATAAGTCTGAAAATTGAAGTGAACATCTTACTTGACTGCTCTTTCTACACAGTAGCTGTGTGGCAGTAGTATTTTTTTATTAAATTTATGTATAAAAACTACATGAAAGGAAAAGGGCTTAAATGTAATGCATACACGTGCATTATCTTCTGTTGTAACAGAACTATAAATGGTGTTTGCAGCAACAGCCTCTAAAGGTTGAATCAATATCGCAGGTGGGATGAGGCTAAAATCAAGGCTGGTTCATTTTGGCTGAAGACCTGCAAGGCTTCCTGGCTTTCCAGCAGTGGTAGATATAATCATCAACTAATACCTAATGACACACTTTGCAAAGTCATGAAGAATGTGCAGTCAAACATGAGTAGAATGAGTAGACTTATGACTGCAAAAACCATTGACTTCTCAATGTTTTATTTTCTTTTGTTGTCTGTAACAAGGAAATAATGTGTGTGAGTTAGAATGTATGGCTATGTGACAGGTGTTTTTTGAAGGTATGGATGATTGTTAAATAAGGTCTCAGAGCATGCTTAAAAGAGCTGCAAGATTATTTTTGAAGAAATTTTATTTTATTAGATCTAATCCTCATAGTGTGTAAATGTTAGGACATTTAATAATATTTTAAACTGGGATTTCCCAGTGTTTCTAAAAGAAATAATATATCTGTTAACTTTATTGGAATGCTGCTCAGTTCTCTGATCAGTGCTTATGTTACAAATATTGATAACAACTAACCAAAAAGTAGCTGCCTGCAGAGACTTTAAAATGTATATTAAAGATATATGCTGCCCATCAGCAATTCTCATTAGAAGTTAACTTATTTTATTCTGTATATATTCTAGAAACTGTATAGTGCAAAACCAGTATTTTTCTTGTAAATTTGTGCAATGCACTGTTAAGACAGTAGGTGTATAAAGCTATGAGGGGAAGGGGGGGGTTCTCCCTATCAGTAGTCATATACGTTACTTGCAGTCTGAGTAGTCTGCAGGGTTCAAGGAGTTTGAATGCATGTATATGCATCTTCATGACTCGACTCAAGCCTAAGGAATTGGGACTATATAGAAAAAAAAAAAAAAGACTGACTACCAAAACATGCAAACAGGCAATATACTCATAGTTCAGTGTCAAAGTCTGTAGCATAAAACAAACTGGATTCTGTTGAAACCAATAGCATTTTGTAAAAAAAAAAATAAAGAAAAAAGAAAAAAAAAAAGGAAAAAAAAAACAGAGAAAAAAGAATGTAGTCCCATGATTCCTGTGATTTGAAAGGAACACCCAGTATTTTTATATATATCTCTTACCCACTGTGATTTTTTTTTTAATGGGCTCTAATTCCAGAGTTTAGAATGTAGAATTGAAATTCTTAGCTCTGCCTTTTTGGGGGAATTGGACCCCACTAGAAATGTAATTATGCTGAAATGCATTAATTGAAGGCACTGTGCACGCTGTTGGACTGCTGACAGTAGTTATGTTAACCTAACAAGCTCTGTAACTGGTCAAGGCACATCCATAATCACTGTATTTTTTTTCCCCTGTCCCTGATAAAATTGAATTATTTTGATGGTTTTTGTGGTACTGTAGATGGTGTTCTTATTTAATAAGTATTTACAGGGGGAAAGTAGTTTTATTTAGTGGTGCATTACACTCTTATTTACATCATCTTTTACCAGCTTTTTTTGTAAAAATAAAAGACATTGTATCTGTCATTTTGTGTATTTTTACAAGCTAGAGTTTCGATACTTTAGCTAAACAGACTAAACACTGACAATAGAGGCCTGGGTGCCCTGAAATGATGTTTTTTCCTTTTATGTGCTGTCAATGCAACAGCATTTTCCTAGGCATCTTCTGAAGTTGTTAAAGGATTTCTCATGCAACTCAAACCTGAATTTATATACATAATTCCTTATGTTATACATGTTTCTCCAGTTAGAGTGACTAGTGGAACTTGCCCTATGGAGCAGACCCATGCTAGTTGACTGT
Source organism: Buteo buteo (assembly GCF_964188355.1). Classification (NCBI taxonomy): domain Eukaryota; kingdom Metazoa; phylum Chordata; class Aves; order Accipitriformes; family Accipitridae; genus Buteo; species Buteo buteo. The sequence goes on along the minus strand of NC_134171.1, from coordinate 29,564,721 downwards.
CTTTCTTTGACACTGCTTTAACTTTATGAAGCTTTTCCAATATTACTCATTCTCAGCTGTCACCCTGCATTACCTGGTGCCAGGTGTGTGCCAAATCTGAAGCTATGGTAAAGCTGCCTAGAAATAAGCAAAACATCAGGCATCTTCTGTAGGATGCAGCAAATACAGCACTGCACGTGTGAGCTAACACGTGCAAAAGAATCTCTTCATGAAAAAGCTGTACAGGGCAAGTTCAAGATATCTCTGAAGAACTGGCAGCACGAAGGCTGTTCCTTTCTGCTTTGCATAATCACATAGGTCATGAGTAGCTTTCCTTCTTTCTGCTGAGTCCAGCAACCAGTGCCCATGATACACAGCATATGCTGTCAAGGATGTGACAGAGCAGTAAAGTGGAAAAGGATACAGAACTGTACTTTGGCATCAAGCAGTAAAAGCATTGCTTGTATTTATGCAAGAGGAATAACATGTAGAGCTCCCTGCAGAACCGAGGCATGCTACAGGATGAAAGAAAGCTTGTTTAATATTGCCGCCCACTGCACTCCACTCCTCCAAGCCTCAAAACCTTGCAGTAGCTGATGAAAGCAGGGGCAGCTCTTTGCCACTACCTGCCACTTGGAGCCTTTAGCCACTGCTTGTTTGGACCAGTTGCTGTTGAAGCATGCTGTACAGTTCAGATGGGCTCAGCCTATTCTACATCTTACCAAACAAACAGAAGCAACTGCTTTGACTGTAGTTAGTGGGGATGGCAACTCTTAAGTTGTACTAAATTTCACTTTGGGCTATTACTGATAGTAATTGCATAAGAGTCACCATAGTCACAGCAAGCAGTCCTCAAAGCAATGCTTGCAAGGACATCTGTATAAATAGGAAGCACTCAACTGCTTACATTGCTGTGAGTTGCTGTATGACTTCGCACTGACATGGCACAGAGCTTAACTTCTCAAACTCATCACCAAGGTGCACAGACTCATCACAGTCTCCCACACTGCAGCCAGCAGGAACAGACTACAGCTGGTGGTTAGAATGGGGAAGGCAAACAGGAAAAGACATTGAAGAACATCCTTAAGAGAGAAACATGCTGAGAAATAAGGACATCCCAGATCACAGTGGCAACTGCAAGCTGAGGCAGACCATGGGTAGACAGCTGCAGTGGTGGCCTCAGCTGTGTCTCCCCTCAAGCAGGAGACTTGCCACTGCTCGTTACTTTACGTACAGGCGAGTACAAGGCACACACATCCACAACAGAAAAAACTGCCCACCTGCAGTTGTACTTCTCAAGTCAAACAGGACAAGGACAGAACTTACTGTGAAAGTCTGAGTGAGCCGGTAAAGCAAGGGATATTTTCTTTTCCTGTGATATAATGGAAAATGCTTCAGGTAGAAGCACAAAATAAAGCAGTACCCCATTCTGGGGGTGGTAGGTCTACTTGTTCCCAGAATGCCTCATGCTGCTATAATAATGACTGAAGCAAGAATAAAATAAAATTACTTGGCAATAAATTGGTGCTGAGGCATTAAGCCTTAGTTACTGCAGCAAGTTCAAGGGCCATGTTAAAATAAAGCAGGAACCTACAGCAAGAGGAGTTAAGCCTACAGAATTAACACTCACTGCCCCTCTAAATGGACATTTGCTGATACAAAGGACAATGTTTGCCTACCCTGCCATATACTAACTCCCATTTAGAGATGCAAGACCATCTGGAACTGAGTTAGTTACACAGCATGGGCTCAGACTGGTTCCCCCTTTAGCCTTTAAGGGTGGTCTCAAGTAGGCTGGGTACAGGTGTAGGTTAAGTTTGTTATAGCCAAGAAAAATTAAGTCTTTCCAAATACAAACTACGTCAAGAGTTCTGCAAAAGGCTTTGTGCTTTATTATGCTCAACTTCAAAATTAACAGCTTAGCATTCTCAGAAAAGTATGTTTTCCTCTAAGTTTACCCAATGCCCTGGCTACAGGGTAGACTAGTGGCATGTAGGTTTTACTAGCTTGTGAATCTGCTCAGATGGTGATGCTAGAGTCCTGGAGTCAGCTTGTAACTCTCTGCTGAAGCGTGGTGTCCCTACAGAGGCCATTACCACTGACAGCACCAACAGGCCTCAGAAAGCATCATCCGGAAGTAACCGCACTGGTTCTGCCATTACTACCAAACACTAGAAGTACAACTCCTAGTTGCGAATCCAACCCCAGAAGGGTGCAGGAGTTTGATCCTTCCCTGCTGGCAGACACCTAAACCATAACTAGATCAAACTCTTCAGGTGTAAGCCATTAAGTGCACAGCTCTTGCGCATCCTCTGCAGGCACAAGAGGAAGCCAGGCAGATGCAGTTACCATGCTGCGAGCCTTTGAAGTGTCACTTCTCTCGATAACCTTGTGGAAGTAAAAACGGGCAACGCATTTACCAAGACACCATAACATCAGTGACTCCCTTCCCCAGCAGTTTGAGAGACCTGTCCCTGAAGACACAGCAACCAAAAACTTTCTTTGGCTTTAGTCTACAAAACAAGATGCAGACCAGCTGCACCGGAAGTGACCTAGTTGCAACACAAGATTTCTCAATCATTTTCTAGAGATGAAGAACACGTGCAGGAGACTTCCTACATGTAATAGAAGCGTGCACAGTAGGTGAATACTACTAGGTGTTTTGTTCATGAATGATTTTCTACTACCTACTGTAGATGTCAATTTGATGTTACCTTCAAGCGTTTGATTAGTTCAAGGGTAGGAGCAGTGACATCCTTTCCCACCTGAAGTTCTACAGGGTTCTGAGCCAGCTGCCGCCAAGACCGTTGCTGATTTACAAAACATATTTGTAGGCTCTTCCCGTGTGCAAGCTCCAGAAGCTGCAATATGCACCCTCTGAGCTGGGCACAAACTCACCTGATCAGTTGAGCGTGCTTTGCAATACTTTTATTTGCATGCTTTCCTCGCTACACCTCACCATGTACCTTCAACAATACCACCACCAAAAAAAAAAAGAACAAAACCCCCAAGACTGCTTTCCTTGCGGTTTTCTAGAAGAGCCCTAAACCAAACCAACCCCCCCCATCCCACTCAGATGATGTATTTGAAACTGAAGGTGCTATCGCAGGAGAGGCGCTTCCCTTTGCACCTCCCACAGAGGTCCTGGCGGTGGGGCCTCTTGGGATCCACGTGGCGCATCTTCACGGGGCAGGTGCACCTCGTCTGCTTGCAGCTCTGGGGGAGAAGGCGGCGGTCGGCGGGGGCGGCCCGGGGCAGGGCGGCCCGGGGCGGGGCAGGGGGGTCCCTTACCTGGCAGGTGATGTCCTCCACACGGTACGGGTTGTAGGACTTCTGGCAGGTCCGGCAGAACTGCCGGAAATAGACCTGGAGGGGGCGGGGGGGAGGCCGGGGTCAGCGGGGGTGGGTGGGCGGGGGGCGGCCGGTCCGGTCCGGTCCGACCCGAGCCTGCCCTACCTTGTTGGTGCCCTGGACGCACCAGACGTAGGCGCTCTCCCAGCGGATGTTGCAGTCCTTGCAGTGGTAGTAGCCGTACTTCTGCTCCAGGAACTGCCGGGGACAGCCGTTACTCCACGCGGCGGGGGTCTCCCGGGCCAGCCCGGCCCCGCTCCCCCCTCCCCGGGCCGGCCCTCACCTGGAAGCGCAGGCGGGTCTTGCCCGCCGCCGGATCCCGCTTCTGGGGGGCGGCCGCCGGCTCTGCCCGCGCCGTTGCTGCCGCCGCCGCCGCCTTCTCGTCGCGGCTCTCCTCCGGCCCCGCCGCCGGCGGCTCCGGGGTCGCGGCCGGGCGCTGCCCTAGCGGCTGGGCCGGGCGCTGCTCCAGCGGCTGGGCGCCGGCCTCGGGGGGCTTCTCCCAGCTCGCCCGCACGGCGGCCGCCTCCGCCTCCCGCTGCTCCCGCGGCGCGGCCGCCTCCTCCTCGACGGCGGAGGCCGCCGCCGCCTCCTCCTGCTGCTGCTGCGGCCGCCGCTCCGGCTCCTCCTCGACGACGGCCGCCGCCGGCGGCTCCTTCTCCTGCTGCGGCGGCCGCTCCGGCTCCTCCTCGACGGCGGCCGCCGCCTCCTCCTGCTGCGGCCGGCGCTCCGGCTCCTCTAGGAAGGCGGTGAGTCTGCGGGACGCCACGGGCGAGTAGACGGCGATGGTGCGGGGGAAGCGGACGGCGCGGGTGCTGGTGGTGGCGGGGCTGCCCTGCTCCTGCTCCCGCTCCTGCTCCCGCTCCGCCTCGCGGGGCCGCGGCCCGGCGGGGGGGCCGGGGCGGCGGCGCAGCAGCGTGCGGGGCCCCAGGGAGCACTGCACCGAGGCGTCCTGCCGCGGGTTGACCTGGACGCCCACCTCCTTGGTGTTGGCCTTGCGGAGCCGCGGCGTCAGGTTGGGGTTGACCTGGGAGAGGATGGCCTTCAGCTGCGCCCGCTGGTAGTTGTCGAAGTAGTCGGCGGCCGCCGCCGCCTCCCCGTAGCCCGAGAAGTAGCCGCCGCCGCCGCCGCCCCGCGGCCGCCAGCCGCCCGCCGACCCCCCCTTGCCCTTGGGCGGCGGGTAGCGGTAGGAGTAGGGGTGGTACGCGGCGTACAGGTAGCTCTCCATCGCGTCCTCCGCCATGGCGCCAGAGCCGGGGTAACCCCCGGGGGGGGCGGCCTTAAATACCCCCGGGGCGGGGCCGGGGCCGGGGCCGGGCTTCCCCCGCCCCCGACGGGCGCCGGCCTCGGCGGCCCCTTCCCATCCCCGCCCGGCGCGGGGCCTCGGGCAGGGCATCCCCCACCACCCCCACCACCACCCCCCCGCCCAGCACAGCACCCCCGGTGAACCAGACAGCGCGGCCCTTAATTGCCCCCGCGGAATTAATCAGGGGGGAACACGGATTTGGTTCAGCTTCGCCATGTATTTGCGGTGAGAACGACGAGCACAAAATGCTTTTACAGCGGGTGGGAGGCACGGAGATGCTCGCGCGCAAGGTGCTTTGCCCGTCCGTCCGCACGGGCGCCGCGTTGGCTTCGCCTCTGCCAAACGCTGGGCTCCTTCCTCCTACCCACTCCTGCTGCACTCGGGCGGGCAGGAACCTCCTTGCGCGAAGACGTACGGTTACTGGTTTGCGTCACAGTGATACTTTTTCCTTTGTTGTTGAAATTTGTTTCATATTTATTTTTGAGGAAATACAACTGTCACGGTAATAAACAACACATCACCTTGCACAATGGGAGCGGCTGGAGAAACGATGGAGGCCGGGCAGCTCCGTTTTCGCCGCGGCGAGCACGGCCCCAGCCCGGTTGCAAGCACAACACACATCGCTCGTTCCCGGGTGTCACCTTCTTATCTCGCCTAAAGCGCCGTCTGGGTCACCTCCATCTGAATGGAGTTGTGCTCCTCCGTGGTCACTGTGCCGTACGAAGTATCGGCCACCTCCTCTTCCTTCAGTTTCTTGTAGGAAATATCCGTGTCTTCCTCTTCACCGAGCGTATCTTGTTTGTAGCTCTCTTTTCCACACATCTTGTATACCAGCACAAAGAGTCCCGCTTCTGCCGACTGAAAAAGCGCGTAAAGCAAGGGGAACATGTACATGCTCCCTATGAGCTCTGGGGGGAAGGTGAGTTTTAGGATGGCGGTGCAGAGCTGGACGTTTTGGCACCCTGTTTCCAAAGACACTGTTCTCCTGCAGTGTGGGGGCATTTTAAAGACAGTGGCTAAGCCGTATCCCAAGGCGTATCCCGCTAGAGGCATCAGCACCGCAATGGCGTAGACAGATGCAGGAATATGTGCTATCAGATCTGGGCCCAGCATGGTCCCAGTCAGGATGAACAGGATCACCAGAGTCACCAAGAGGGACCACAAGGAAATCTGACAACAGATACAGACATTGATAAACAACACGGGGGTTATTAGTTTAAAAGCATAAGCATAGCAGGTAGAGGCTTTGATAGAGAGTCTCAACTGCAAAATGTGGTTGCACTGCCCTTTCCGGGTTTGCTTCTGGCTCGGGACTTTGGTGGTGTTTGATCATATCCTGGGAAAGGAGAGGGCTGAGATCGCCATCCACCACCTTGCTTTGGGGTGACTTGCTAGGAAACTAGAGAGCCAGGGCTTGTGCTTCACTTTTCCTTTAGTAATTAACCTAATTTGTTTGCCTGTTGTTGCTGTGCCTGTGGGTTGGTTTTGCTAACCCTGAGCGCAGCGGGAGCGGGGAAGAGAGCAGGATGCGGGGGAATGCCTCTGCTCCAGGGCCCCGGGGTGTCTCCCGGGGTGCAGTGCCGTGCTGCCCTCCTTCCCATGCGCTGGGGGGGGGAACCAGCCCTTTCCCTCACTTTCCGACTCTGCCCCGCCGTTTCATTTCAAGGCTTCTAAGTCCTTATATTCCACCTAAAGGAGTGGAATATGCCTGTGTGAAGCTACCACCGGTTCGGAGGGACCAGAAAGGTTACTGCCGTTGGACACCCCCCTCCCGCCCCGTGGCCGGTGCATCCCCGGGCATCCACCGCAGCGTGGCCGTCCGTGTCCCCCCCGCCCCGTCTCCCCGGGGCCGTGCCTACCTTAACCAGGAGGTCGGCGGCGCGGGGGTGCCGGTATCGGATGAGCACCCCCAGGCCGATGGGCAGCAGGGTGCTGCCCAGCGTCAGGCTCACCGCCCCCAGGGGCAGCAGCTGCACCAGGGCCGTGTTGATCCAGTGGCGGCTGTAGACCCAGAGGCAGAGGGGCATCAGGAAGAGGGCCAGCAGCGTGGACGAGGCCGTCATGATAATGCTGCGCCGGGGGACAGCAGCGAAGAGATACCGCATCACCGCCCGCCCCGCCGGGGGGGTGGGGGGGGCAGCCCCGGGAAGCCGCAGCCCCCGCGGGAGGGGGGCTCTGCAGCCGGCCGGGGCGTTTCTCACGGCAAGAGCCCCTCTCCCCGCCCCCCGCCGCCCCGGCGGAGGCGCAGGCAGGCAGGCTTTTTAGGGAGGGGGGCAGCAGGCGTGTGTCGGGGCCCGTGTAAGAGCCGCCCGCCCCGGGAGAGGCAGGAGAGCGGCGCCGGGGGCTCCCAGCCCCGCCGTGCCCGTCCGTCCCGGCCCCACCGCCGGTGGGTGCCCAGCAAACCCGCCCCGCGTCCCGGGGCCGCCGCAGCCCCCCCGGCCGGCTGGGGCCGAGGGGGAGCGGGGCGCCTACCTGAGGTTCATGTCCCCGTCGACGAGCACCGACATGAGGTTGGAGAGGTTGCCCCCGGGGCAGCAGCCGCACAGCAGCACAGCCACGGCCGCCACCTCGTCCAGGGCGAAGATGAGGGCCAGGAGGAAGGCCAGCAGCGGCATGGCCACGAACTGCCCCAGCAGCGCCAGCAGCAGCCCCACGGGCCGCCGCAGCTGCTGCCCCAGCTGCCCCAGCTCCACGGCGCAGCCCAGCCCCAGCATGGTCACGCAGAGCGCCAGCCCCACCAGCACGCTCAAGCCCTGGCTGAGGGAGCGGTCCCCGAAAGCCTCGCCGCCCCCCGACACCGACCCGCCGTCGGGGCCGCCGCCCCCCGCCGCCGCCGGCGGCTGCGCGGAGCCGGCCATGGGCTGCTCGGCCCCCGGGAGCCGCCGGCTCCCCGCCGAGCCCCGGAGGAGCGGGGGGAGCCTCAGTGCGGGAGGCGCAGGCGGCTCGCCGCGGCGGCCGGCGGAGCCCGCATCCCGGCCCGGCTCAGCCCGGCCGGGCGCTGCCGGTCGTGCTGCGGCCGCCGTCCGTCCCTGCGCGCCGGCTGTCGTCTGCTGCGGGCGCCGCCCGCCCGCCCGTCCCCGGACCCACGCGGGGCCACCCCCGGCGTGGGCGGCGTCTCGCTGCCGCCTCGACGGCGGGCAGAGCTCGGCCGCCAGCGCCGCCCGGCCCCGGCGGAGGGAAGCGCAGGCGGCGGCGGGGGCTCACGGCCGGACCCCCCCGCGGTGCGGCCGCCGGCAGCCCGCTTCTGGAGCCGGCGCGGCCGCCTGCGTCCTCCCGAGGGTCGGGGCAGGGCCCGGCTTTTCCGGCGGAGGAACTGTGCTGTCGGGGGATTTACTTCGGCGGCGGCATCCGAAAGTGACCCGGTGTCACCCGGCGTGGGTGGGCAGCGCCGGTGCCCCGCTGCTGAGGGACAGCCAGGCTCGTACGTCCGTAACCCCCCCCAGGCAAATTGCTGGCTGCTGTGAAGGCTGTGGGAATGGGTGAGGAAGGATGGAAGGTTCTTTTAGGAGGTCGGAGGGGGCACCGCTTTCTGCTGGTGGGGTCCCAGAAGCTTGTAAGGAGAGGTGATGCCTTTACAGGGCAGTCAGTGCAGGTGGAGGAAGCAGGCAAGCCTGCAGGCACACAAATCTTCAAACCAGGGAGAGAAATGTAGTCCATCACCCCAAAATCACATCCAAGGGCAATTATAGTCTTGTCAGTCATAAAACTGTGCTTACAACATTCACGATTCCCTTATTTCATACTTTTCATTTAATAATTGTGTCGCCCTGTTCCTTCAAAAGCGAAGCGCTGTATGGGACGCCAGGCTGGGCTCACAAGGGCAGGAGCTCCCAAGAGAGGAGGGCAGCCTCCGAGAGCAGGATGGATGTCGGTGACGCTTACTCCGTGCCGTTGGCACCGCTACTGGCCATGTCTCGGGAGCGTAACCATCTTTTCTTCTTTCACTCAGAGGATGTAGAGGGGTCGCAGCCGCTGCTTCACGTCACCACACCTGGGTGGAAGTAGCTGGCTCAGCACATAGCATCCCCAGGCACTGCCCCTTGGCTTCTACACTGAGCGTGCCGCTCTGCTCCGCGTGGAGCGTCTCAGGTCGCAGCTCAAGGGGGATGCACCGAATTTAAGGAGAGAGCCTACGGGAGCTGCCCTAAACGGCTGCTTGCCTTAAGCTCCGTCAGACAGCAAGTTTCTCAAAAATTTATCTGTGTAAAATTTTAGGCTGTCCCAGGATTCGAGTAGAAATTATTGGTGATTCAAGAGAAAAACACTGTTTGCTTATTAAACCTTTAATTCTTACTTGGGGCACAGGTGACACAAGAAGTGCAAGTAGTACCTAGTGACAAAATCCCAGGTACGGCAACTTTGCCAGTACGATGCCAAGGTCAGTATTGTTCTGCCTGTATTTGTTTCCTTGTCATTAGCCTAGGGAGAGCACAGGGAAGATGTGTCATCAGAGCTGAACAACCAAATAGGACCCAGATTGCTTTAGTTCATTCATATTTCGGGGCTCTGTCTGCTGCTAGAGGAGGGGAATGCAGTGTCCATTTGGCCTTCTGAGCCAACAATGTTCTCTGGACTTAATTTTCAGGTCTGCATATGCAGAAAAATGCTTTCAGTATATTTATTGTGCTTCTTAAAGTCTTAACCACTGCTATATCTTCTCTCGTCCTTCATGTAGCCAATATTTGGCTTCACAACGTGCAGGTCATTTGCTTATCATACCCTCCCTGGTTTGTAAGCAATGCCCGTGCGGTTTCCCTGCAGCGTGACCAAGTGGGGTTCACTGTGGGCAAGCCCAGGCTGGGTCAGTCGTGCAGAGTGCGAGGTGGCTGCTTATCAAGCAGGTGTGAAGGGCACAGGCCAGGCCTCCTGTTTTATCTCCCAGTGTCACTCCCCAGACTCCCTGCTTGAGCAGGGCTGGGCGTGGGAAGATATTTTTGTGTCATAACGTATGACATATATCGTATAGGCAGTTATAGGAGGAGTTCAGTAAACCTAGATACCGTGAAGCAGATGCGTCCTCTTTCAGAGCCCACCCAGTCATCGTAACCTTCAGTTTCAAGGGTCACTGAACTATAGCGTTTCTAGTGGGAAATTTTATGAATGCATTGTAACAAATCAAGACCTCTTGCGATTTTTCTTAAAATCTATCAGCTGAAATTCAAACTTAACTCTCTGTCTAAACAAGAGCAGTACTGCTGACTTCAGGGAGAGCCAAGTCTGAACCCAGCCGATGTGCTTCGCTAATTGTCTGTCCAGTGAGTACCGTCACCCCGGCCAGCACCCGGCATATTTTCACATCCAGCATGTAGAGTGAAAAAACATTGTATCTGCTGGTGAGCATGGTTCTTGTCTCTTTAACTTGCTGCAGGCTTTCTCGATATGTCATCGTTAAAGTACAGTCTGGAGCCTGGAGTGATGCCGAGTAGTTTTGCAGCATCTGTCTGCAAGGCAGCCAGCTCACACGTAGTGCACACCACGATGTATCTGAATCAAAGGCTAATTCCTTCTCTGTTTTCTTTTGTGGAGGGCAGGAGGAAGCATACTGCCTACCTGCTATTACTGGAAGCAACAGATTGACTATTTGAATATAAAAAGATGTGGCAAATAAACCCGGTCATATATCATTCTCAAATTATTCCTCGTTAGTCCTGCTGTTGAAAAACGGGCGAGAGGATAAGAGATAGCAAGAGCAAAAAGAGGGAGAGAGAAAGGACTCATTGAAATACGAGCTGCTTGTAGTTTGTAACCTTTATAAATAATATTGCCTTAGGTTATTCTTAGGAGTGGTTTGATTTCCACAGGAGAGCACCTGTGCTATTGTTAAAGAATTTTCAAATGTGGGTTTCTCTAGGTTTGCTTTATTAACAACTCAGAGTGGGGCCACCACCACAGTGAATGGCAAAAGATAACTCAAAAACACCTCCTATATATATACAATTTTACAAAACAATATGCAATTGATGATTTGCCAAAAGAAGTTCTAGGTGTTCTTCCATGAACTCTCAGTTCTCTATTCTCCAGTGGTTTCAAAAGTCCAATACATTTTCCTGTCTCAGCTGATTCTTATTGTCTCGTCCCGGTTCTTCTGAAGTTAGTGGTGATAGGCAGAAGGTCTCCGGTCACCACAATCACTTATCTTCTTACACATCAGAAATCACCTTTGAATTTCTGAGAATCACTCAGGTTGTTTTATTAATTCATCTTACTCTAAAGTTAATCACTTACTCTTATCTATTCTTATGTCTTAGGTCTAAGATCTATGATCCTTTTTCTGTTGATTCAGCTTGACTGGGTTTTAAGCCAGCCATGGTGAGGGCTACACAAGGGACAAATAAGCAGCTTATGCATATTGTTTTATAAGCACCTGCATTCTATTATTCACATCTAAAACAATCTCTAATCATTAGTTATATGTCTGATATGAATAGTCTTAGAAACAATGAGGCTTAAGGCCTAGTTCCCTTTATAGCTACAAAGCAGTCCGGAGTAGCAGGAGTCCTTCAACCAGTAGGAATTTTGTTTGCTCTTTTATAAGAGGATTTTTTTGTGCCTTCCCTTTATTTAACTGGAATCAAAGGTGAAAAATAGAGGATAGGCTTGTAAGGAATTTTGACAGCGCTCTAAGAAATGAGCAAAACGACCTTGCTGTTCGCTCAGCTAGTGACCGCTCCTGCACGTTGTATGGAAACGTTGTTTGAGTCACTGGCTTCTCCTGCCAGAGATTAAAAGCATCTGGCATAGCCCAGGATCATTATAAAATTGCAATCACTATGTATATGCAGCGAGGTCCCCTCGGTGGCCCATGAGGGCAGTCGCTGTGGGTGTTGTGCACTGTGCTGAATTTGGGGCAGCAAGAGGAGGTTCAGTGTGTGCAGCCATTACACCCGTTGCTCCACGCGCTCAGGAGCCTCGGGCAAGAAGGGTTGGTTTGCAAATCCCAAGCAAGTTATGGATAAATCACGGTCTTGGACTTGCAAGCCTAAATCCCGACCGCGCTGCACTTCAGGCGCATGTGCACGCTGTGGTTGTGAGCACCACGTAAGAGCAGGACGATGGGGTGGGGTGAGGAAGCAAAGGGGGGTCACCCCCTCTTTTCCTGCTCTTCCCACTTCAGCTCGGTATCCGTTTCGGCTCCCCGCTCCTCCCGCCCCGGCTCGTTGCGTGCTGTGCCCGGGTCTGCGGGAAGCGGCGGAGCTCAGCTGCTGTGGGATGGCGTCACCCGCCCGTAAGTCATGCTTCGCCTCTCTGCATGTCCGTGCTGGCTGATTTGTGGAGCTGTGCCGGGCGTTTGCAGAGGAAGAGAGGCCTCCGGAGGATAGTCCTGGAGGATGGAAGGCTTTCGGTCAGCACCTTGAAGCGGTGGTGCTGCCAAAGAAGCTGGGGCAAAATACTACCGTGAAAGGGATGTTCAGGTGAGACCTAGCAGGAGTGGTTTCTGATTTCCAGGGGATGTACAATCCCTTTGTTTCTACTTTACTTGCTGCGCACCTAGGTTAGAAATAAAAATAGAAATAAATAGGGATATAATAGAAATAAAGAGGAAATTTAAGACTTAATAGGACAGTAATCATTTTCCATGGAAAAACAATAAAGTCTTTGCTGTCATTGTCTTGGATTAAAATATTCCTTAAGGGTATTGTGTGATCCCCTACATGCGGTTTAGGGTAAGCTTGTGGTAAACTCTGTGAAATGCATGTGCTTGTTCTTATTTATAACTTAGATCCAGAGCGATTATTTTTGTGGCTTAAGAGAGTTAGGAACTGGAGCATAATTGTGCAGAGACACTGGTGATTTTGCTTGTTCTTCCATGGTTATCTTTGTGCCAGGAAGGACGTGTCAGCTGGTCCTTTGCTGAGGTAGGTTCTGGTACCTGGCTGCCTCTCCCTCCCTCAAGAGCAGCAGCACAGAGAGGACTTTGCACCTTTTGTCACCCCCGCCTGTAGCTCACCTTCACTGAGCCAGCGACTGTAAGATCTTAGCAGTCTCATGGCTTTTTTTTTTCTTTTTTAATTTTATATTGTTTGGGAGCTGGTTCACTAAACAGGTGAGAAAATACATTTCTGAAATAAGATGAAGCATTAAGATCTGTGACATTAAGTTGTCCCAAAGAAACCTTCCCAGCCAGACACAGACAGAAACTGCTTTGGTGAAGATGCGCTGATCAATCGACGTTGCTCCTGCCCCAAATGGCGTGTGTTTCACACAAAGGCAGTGTGCGGTTGGATCGTGTCGGTGGAGAACACACAAGAGCCATGGGTTTCCCGTTAGTTCATTGCTCCTGCAGTTGTCCGTAGTGCAGAAGGGCTAGGACAGACCTGCCTTCCCTGCCTCCCAGGATTCTCTCCTACCCTTCAATATGACACCCGGCCCCATCGCAGCCCTACATCCCAAGCTTGCTTTTCTTAAACTCCCCTCTGTCCTGCCCTTAGCACAGTGCCACGGCTCGATCCTGCTCAGTAAATCTCCACATTAATCAGCATCTTTTATCCCACAGCCAGGATCCTCGACCAGACCCAGGGTTTGAATTTCAGGGTGGGGAAAATTAGGTACATGTCCCTTCCTCCTCTCCTTGTCAGGAGTCATCACCGTGTCCCTGTTGTCTCCTCTACAGGTGGGATCCCCCCAAATCATCCTTCCCTTCCCCTTGGCCCAGGTGGCAAAGGCATCCAGGCACCCTCCTCCTCCTCCTCCTCCTTCCTCTGCTGTGCTGCCTCTGCCTCCTCCTCTTCCCTGCTGCCTCTGTGATTTCTCCATTCATGGGAGTCCTGTCCCCTTCTCCCTCGGATTCCTCTTCCAAATGACGCCTGTTTCAGTCCAGCTCTACTCCGTATTTACGCCTCCCTTGGGAGCAGTGCTCTGCAGCTCACAGCCTCCCAGATTTTATTAAATTGAAGTGGTGTGGAAGGGAAACAGCACAAGCCTCATTACTCAGCTGTGCTGACTCCTTTGTGTCCCCGCTATCTGTTCAGTCTCTCTGAGCGGCTGGGGACAGATCCTTGCACTGAAGCTCTGGGTTAGCAGTCAAGGGCAGAAATTATTATAATAAAACCCTCCTGTTACACTTGGTGTTTCCCCATGTTTATTTTTAAGATGGCTGAAGACCATTAATCAGCAAGTAAGTGCATGATAACTCGGGTCGCAATGTTCCAATAATTCATAATTAGAACTAAGTGTTTGAGGCTGCGTGATCTGCCTTTTAACAACAAGGTGAAGAGATCTTTTGCCAACCATCCCATTAGAAAAAAGGCTTCTGGTGCATGAAGGGAGATTAAATCAGGTTTTGTAAATTGATTGCTGACAGTCATTTGTTAAGGCAGTTCTACCCCTACAACCGTAAAACAATTACTAGCAGCAGGTTTTTTTCCTTAAGCAATTAAAATGCCTTTATGTGAGATACCTTTACCCAAATTCAAATAAGAAATAATTCTGCCTCAGACACTGTTCCCTTTTGTTGCCATTTGATCTTTTTCTGGAGTTGGAGCATTATCAGGATTAAGATGAAAAGTCGTAATAAAATAAATGACCTGATGACTAACGTATACCTTGGTCCAGAAGAGCCAAAATTAGCATCCTGTCCAGCCAGGCAGGGACAGGAGGTGAGATGAGGCTGCCTCTGAAGGCACTGGATTCTGTTTTAAAAGTCAAATGGTATTCTGTACCACAGACATAGGTCTCGCTTTGCACGGGCTCTCACAGGCAGATGGTCTTCATCGTACTTTAGAGACAGGCATGTCTTGGATGTTGCAGCCCTAATTTACCTCCCTGCAAGTGCTGCAAACAGCCGGTTCAGCATCTGCAGAGTGGGGGGAAGGTGTGGGGGGGACGCTGATGGCAGTGAGGGGACAGCGGTGTCATCGAGGCCAGGGAGAACACTAAAAATGGGGTGTGCACAACCTGATAAATGGTGGGGCTTTAAAAGGATGCATGTGCAGTTGCAGGCCCAGATCCAGCTGGCTTTATTGGTTTCCATTTCCCATTGAGGCTTTCAGCCCCTTCTTAATTTCCTGTGCAGGAACCTGGTCAGGGTTAGGGACATAAATCAAGGGAGGTAATATGGAGGTAGATCACACAAATATGGTTTTGTGCCTAGAAAATCTGTATTTTGGGTTTTGCAAAAAAATGCCAGATCAGAGTAAATGACTGTATTGTCCCACAGAATAGCTTAAATGTCAAAAAATGCAGAAGTAAATTTAATAATACCTACAGCAGCAGTTGCTTCATAGTGTATTTATTTAATTGAAGAAAGACACTCCAAAGACAAATTACATCCCTCTCCCACCAAAGCTTTCTCCATATTAAAAGGGATGTTAATGGTGAGCCCCATGAGAAAGATATGAGTTAACAGCATCGATATTCTATCTCAGGTTACACAAAAAACCCCCGTTTGCACTCAGTTGCCATTTGTATCACTGCATTGAAGGTGCCTGAATGTGGACTAAGACTGTTTTGTGTTAGATATTGTACAAACATAGAATAAAAATGCTTCTTGTCCTGCTGCCAAATTTTTACCACATAATAAAAATTAGTATCAGTAACGCTGATCAACAAATAAGCAAGCCCTTCAAAATAGGTGTACTATTACCTAAATTAAATCGCAAGCTGTCTAGAAGAAATCTCAGGCAAATGGGAAGAAATAAATCTCAAACATAATAGGAATCTCTTAAAACTTGCCTTAGGTAATGTTGTATATTAATCCCATGAAAATAGCCTTGACGCACTGTGTTACATGCACTTTTAAAGCCACGATAAAGAAGGACATTTTTTAATAACCTAAAGAATGTTCTGAATTTTGACCTATGATATCAGAAGAAGTTGCATGTTGCTGCAACTGAGGAAGTTGTACCCTAGGTTTTGTATACCTGTTAATTTGCCAGGAGGATGAAAGCATGAACGTCTTCGTCAACAAAATTTTTAATTTCCTTTCTGGGGTGTGTAAGCAGAAATGCCGGGGATGAAGCCAGGAGGATGTTTCTTCCTGCCTGAGGTGTCCGCTCTACCACTAGTTGAAAGTAGTCTCTTTGTAATAACCTCACAAGTCCACAGAGGTACAACGGGTTGCAGCTGCTGTAAGAGAGACTCAGATTAGATACGGAAGGGGCAAATAAAAACAGTGGTGCTGAAGGGCTGGACAGCCTGGGGAGGCAGCGACGATCCCCCAGGGAAGGTCAGGCAGACGTCTGGGCGGCAGTGGCTGACTTCGCTTTGGGGTGCCACGGTGGGACCGGGTGACCCCGCCAAGCTCCTCCTGGCCTCCCGTTACCCAGTTCTCTGGTACCTTCTGTGAATGGGCTGTGACGCCCGCTGGCATCGATAAAACTTCACGTCTCTTTGTGGCGTAACTGCGCTTGCGGTTGTAGCGGCTGGTAGCGCGCTGGGGATCACTGGGGTCTGGCCAAGCTGGAAACGTCAGGCGGGGTTTGCAGCCCAGAACTGAAGTCTGCGGCCCGAACTGCTTGCAGATTTTATTAAGATGGCAGCATCCTGCATGCTGCCTGCCAGGTAACAGGGTTTGGACCGAGCTGTTTAAGATGGGATAGTCGGAGGAGGGAATGAAAAGCAGTCAGCCCTTTATTTCAGGGTGAAAGAATTCAAGAGAAACAGAAGATCGGAACAAACATGTACAAAACGGCCACTTTAAGAGCTCCTTACGTCTGCCCAGTCCATGATAATGTCAGAAAGCAAAAGATTAGGAATATTACTGAATTTATTTTAATGTAGTAAATATATAACATTTATGACACATACACTTTTTTACACATATAATTTCTAAATAAAATATTTTACCCATATATACATGGGTAGCCTAAATGCTGAGTAATGATCAGTAGGAGAGTCTTGCTGCTGAAGTCAATGCAAACCAGGACCGTAAGAGTAGCTGCCCAAAGAGGTATGTCAGGTATCACTGTTCAGCATTGCCAGCCAGCTGTGAGCCGTACTGTGCAGTAATCCCAGGCCCAGAAGGAACGTCCACCCAAACAAACCCTGCCCAAACCCCACCAGGCAAGGGAGCCCTGTGGTGAACCGGAGCTGGGGATGGACAGGGAGATAATGGAGTAGCCGCTTCCCATGGAAATACAGAACTCCTTGCAAAGCAAATTGCTTCAAACTGACACCAAGAAGCCCAAACAAAACAAAAAAAACCCCAGGTCCCAAAATGCTAGGTGCTAGGCAAATCCAGCTAGGGAGGGGTTTCTGTCCTTCCCCATTCCCCAAAGAGTTCACTGTCGAGTGCAAAGGTACAGGATCATTACATGTACAGCTGGAGAAGTAATACACTGAGATTAATGCACCTGCTCGAGATCACACTGGAGATAGTGGTAAAGCTGCACGCTGGAGGCAAGTGCACTGAGCTCCAGCGGGTACCTTACTCCCCAGGAGTAAACATGTACAGTGTGATCCCTTCATCACAAAAAAAAATATGTGTCTCTACAACTGCTAAATATCCACAGAATCAATCTTCACTTGTAGATTCTTGACGTATTTGAGCGGTATTGCTGACACACTCCGTAGGACATGCTGTAAGCTTTGAGCAACCACCCTCAGTCTCTACAGACAAATACGAACTCTGCTCCCAGAGCAGCTCCGCAGTGAGGACGACTTGCTGCACTCCTCCAGCAAGCAGCAATAACCAAGCACGGAGATTTCATTGCATGGACTTCTTTAAACCCTTTGATTCAGTGGCACAGTGAAGACATCCAAGCGGTTTTGTCCCTCCAGGTGGAGAAGGCTGCCTTGCAGCTCATGGCTGCTCCCTCCCCGTCCCTGCAGCATGCCGGCACTCACCATTAGCATCCCGGTCCTTTTCTTTTCAAATTCAAGAGATTTTTGGCAGTGATCTCAACCTTTACTAGATAATGCAAGATATTATCCGAGAACTAAGGGACAGATTTTAGAAAGACCTTAAGTAACCAAAACCTCAATTTTAAGGGCATAACGAACAGTAAGAGCAGTTGGGCAACCAATGTACTGAGCACTAATATACCAAATGCAAATTCCATTGTCGCTTGTGCGAAAATGCAGGTTGCAGCTGAGCTCTTCCCAGGAGATTTCTTGGATCAGATGCCCAAATGTAGAAGCCCTGAGAAGTCAGGCTCTGCAGAAAAGGAGACTGGCCCATCCTCCCTGTTGCAGAGTAGTAACAGCATCAGTTTGCAGTCACTGCTGTTGCCCCAGAGCTGAAGCACTCCCTGTGCAACACAGGCTCCTACAACTGCCCCCCCCAAGTAATTTCACATCCGTGCCGGTGGCGGTGGGAGTTGGTGGCTCATTGCTACACTTTAAGTTGTTCAGCGGGGCTGCTCTGGAGGTAAGCTGTACTCAAGTGCTGTGTTAACTGCAGGTGGACCTGCCATGGAGAGGAGTGTATGTCTCGTGTAATCCACGCCAGTTCTGAGTAGCTCAATACAAGCCTTTTTACATCCCACAGTCCTGAGATGATGCTGTGCGATGCTACATATTTAGTTGGGAAAACCCAGATCAGTGGGAAAATAGTTCTGAAATCTTAAATGTTTCAGGAGGTTTAAAATCTACCTGATACTGAGTAAAAAGCCTAATGGGGATATTTCAGACTCTGTGATACATATGAAAAATAAAGTCCCAAATCATAAAATCTAGATGACAAGATTAAAATATCAAAACTGGCATTGGAGCAGTCACTGATAGCCTGGGGTGCAGTCTGGCATCTCTAAGAAAGGTGATGTGCAGGAAAGTTAAGCTGAATTTTTTATCTCTTCTCTTTTAGATAAAGTCACATACCTGTACAAGAGGTATTTTTTTACAGCCAGCTGTGCATGGCTTGGTCTTCTCTCAACCTGGGGCTTTCCTGGCATAAATGCAGCTGTTAAATTCGTTCGGGATCTCATGGACAATTTAGTGTAAGTTCAGGACAATGTGGTGAATTGAAGCTGAACTAGACTGAACTTTGGACTGAAAAGCACAGAGAAAGCAAGACCTCCCTCTAGTGTCTGGAGAGTCTTGGGAAGGAAGCAAAGAGAGCAAAAAAAGAAAACCCAGCAGTATTTATAAGAGTAAAAAAGGCACGAAAGACAGTAAAATAGAAGGTCTAAAAAGAGTGCATAAATGGGCTATAAATGTAACCTACCTGTTGTTTTGAATTTTGAACTGAGGTTCTTGGTAGGCAGATTTCAGTGATTTGCTTTGGTAATTAATGTTATTTAATTATCTTCATAATGAGGAGGATGCAGAAAGTGAGAACACACTGATAGAATCTGCTAATGAAAAAACTTGAGAGACTTGGGATGGGGAGGGCAGCACAGAAGAATGGCCCAGGCAAGGAGTGGGAGAGATGGGCTGAGCCAAGGCCCTGCAGAGGGTACGTGGTTTGAGTCTCCTAATGAGAACCACCTATTTTTCATACTTCAGTTCTACCATTGAGGCACTCAGCCCATGGAAAGGAGCTCTAAGCTGACCTGGTACCTCTGTCAAGGTGGGAAAATAAGTGTTAGAAATCCGTAGCGCCTGCTACGCAGTAGCAAGCTTTGAGTAATAGGTTGCAAGATGTTTTTGGAGAAGGAGTTTTTCCATTTCTTCTCCTGACAGTGGGCCATTGGGCAGGAAGGCTGGCACTGGTGGCTAGAGAGGTGCAAGTGCCTGCAGAGGGCTGTATTTCACTGCCCTGGGCAAATTTTCATGTGGAGATAAATCATAAAGGTGAGAAGCCCACCAGGTTTCTATTAAACCCCTGTGTTCTTCTGCTCAGGAGAAAGTAGCCTGAATTTGCCAGCCCTTAGCAGGGCCTTGTGTCACTGAAAGCTGCTTTACTGCTGAAGGAGAGGGCTGAGCTGGGCTTGGGTGCTTTACCAGACCCATGCCTTTAAGCAAGGCCCTTTTAATATTCCCACAGTACATTTGTGTACTGGGGCAATACCATTCACACTCAGTGGAGCTGAGCCTGTGTGAATGGCAGCATAAATATAGTAACTAAATCTTTGCTGATTTTTTTTCAAAGGGAAAAGAAAAATCCCTCAACTCTGACATTTACAACAGACATTATCTGCTTTCTGACATTTGGGCTTATAAACTGAGGTCGACCAAGTTTCTGTTCTTAACTTACCCCACTGTATCAGACAAGATATGAACTGACTTGCTGACCCTTTCTCTAAATAGCAGCGCACCTGCCCCCCGCTCCCAGCGCATGAGTTACAAAGACTGGTACTTATTTCAGTGATGACAAACTGAGCCTCAAGAAAATACATGAAGTGTCCTCAAAAGTGTACATCAGAGCAGGGAGCTGACAGAGGGTCTCCTATAGCCCAGTCGTGCACCATAATCAATTTTTTTTTTGATCCCACAGGTATTCAGGAGGGCTGTGTGCGCAGGCCGAACAGTGCTAGCTCCGCACCAGCAACCTGGGGGGAGAGGTGGGTGATGTTAGCAATGGCTGTTGTGTCTACGCAGCTGCAGCCTCAGGAGGGAGTTTCAGGGTAGCGGCCGTGACTGCGCTGCCTGTGCAGGCTCAGGAGCTGCCGGTTCCTGCCAGCAAGGCTGGGCACGGATGGAGGGAAATGCTCCGGGCTGCTTTCTGAGGCAGACGGTGGGGACGTCATGTTGCTGTCACTGACATCCAGGCATGGCTTTAAAAGATGAGAATCAGGACAAGGTTTTCGTAACTCCTTTGAAGACAGGTCAGTTGAAGCGGCATTAACAGTGGTTTTTATGTGTCTGCATTAGCCCCGTGGGGAATGGATGAACAGAAACAATACAACCTTGCTCTGGGCTTAGTGGTTGGGTGAGTAAATGCAGGGGTAAATGGGTGACTGTAGAGCTGAGAAACGCGAGGTTAAGACAGGAGCTGAGGCAGAGCGTGACAAGCAGAGGGTTTGCCTGATCTCCCCCCATTCCCCTTTTCTTTGAGAGGGGACTCAATGGCAGCATGTGCGTCAACAAAATTTCATTTCTAAAGGAGGAGAGCGATGAAGATATACTTAAGATGGCACAAGATACTCCTGTCCTGCTGATCTTCGTTAAGACAAACAGTTCTGCTTGAAGAACGATTACTTAGCGCTCCTTTAGTTCAGCAGGTCCCAGGTTCGATCAGCCAGCAGTGCAGCTGGCCTTACCCTCAGCCCTGAACAGGATGCAAACCAAACTCCTTGTAATCCAGAGCTGGGTCCAGCATCACTTTCTCCCGTCAGCAATTTGGCACCCATCTGAAGCACAGAGAGAGCAGGAGCAGCTCTGAAATGATATGGCAGTATTAACCCTGCTGAGTAAAAGGGAGGTAAGGAGCAGTCGGGTAACTAAGCTTTTGTAATGGGTTGTACAGGTTGGTTTGCTGATGATGTCTGAAGGGAAACAAAAAAACTTAGGAAGAGTGCCTCAAGACAAATACAGGTGACTGAAAGTGCAGTGATGCTGGGGTTAGAGCAGGGGGCACCTAGTCCAGCCCAGCAGCCCGTCACTGTCCATGGCCAAGGCAAGATGCCCGGGAAGAGCAGGAGGCCAGGGAAAGCCCAGCGTGCCCATCCCCCTGACCACACTGCTGCCACCGGCACGTCACAGCCCAGACGTTTCTTGTTCACCTATGTGGCTTTAAGCAGCTAAGACTGTGCAGAGTCCCAAGCCAAGTCACCGATGACCTGCTCCCTTTTTCTCTTGGCAGGACAGAGGCAGGGAACACCTCAGAACACAAGTGTCCTTATTCACCTTCCTGTTACTACATAGAGAGTTCTCATGCAAAAAAGCCCCAAAGGCTAACATGGACCACTTTAGTGTTTTTGAAGAAATTAACTGTCCTTCTTATAGAAGCTAGTTAAATTGCTCTATGAATGCTTTTTCCTTGAATGCAAAAAAGCAAGCTTATGTAGAAACCAACAGAAAAGTATACTACTTGACTAATTTCACCAAACACTTTTAGTGAGAAAACAGCTATGTCAGACCAAGAAATGCTGGTGTTTTCAGAAAGGAGTTATCAATCATATGAAATAGATTCCATTAATTTCAGTTTTATCAACGGACATAGCTATAAGAAAGCTTGAAAAAATGTATTACGCCAAGTATCTCCCACACTGAGTTTGCAGTTGAGGGGGCCAGGTTGGCAGGTATTCACATGGTTCTTCTCACAGCCTTGGTGCTGGAGGAACATGGAGGTAGCTGGTGTCAGGCTTCTTGAGACCACAGGCTGGGTGAGGGCAGGGGGGGAGTAGTTTGACATTAGACCAAGTTGTTTGTACTAGCAAGGTTTTTAAACAGCCTCTCATAGCAGGGCTGTGAAAAGTTGCAATTTTGGCTACAATCTCAAGATTGTGTATCATGGCAAAGAGAATGGAAAAGAACAGAAGTCTTAGTTTGTATTCTGCATGTTGTGCGTGATAACCAAAAGTCAAGTAACACTGAGGATGGACCACACAGTCACCTTCTCATAAGACATATACCACTCATCCCTAATATGCTTATTTTTTGAATCTCACTTGCTGTAGCTGACAACAGAAGTAAGCTTTTGAGGATAATTTAAAAGAAGCAAGGAGGGCTGAACACTCCGGGGGAGAAGGCATCACATGACATTCTCATTAAGCTTTATCTCTGCAAGGTATTAAAATAATTTTCTAAAAGAAAATGGACTTACATGATTACCTATGTTTATGCTGACAATAGGAGCTCAGATTACAATAGAATCATCTTTTTTTAGTCTTGTAACACATATAGTCCACTTTGGTCTCATGTGAGAGTGCCACACAGCACAGAGAATCTCAGGCTTTCTAGCTTTGAAAGCTAATAATTTTTAATTATTTTTTTAATTCACTGTTTGTAACAGGTGTGGACAATGCACCAAGTTGAAAAATCACTTTGCTGGTAAGGAATCATTTTAGGTACCTGTTCCTTTAAATCCTGCTGAAGATCTGCAAATTAGTTTAATCACTACAATTATGTTTTGTGTCCTCTAAGTGCTTAATGTAGTCACAACAGAGTTTATAATTTAGTGTAAAAAGGACAGTGATGCACAGTACAACTGTGTGAGATACCAGGGCTGAAAATACTATTATAAAACAAACCTGTGGAAAGTGAGTCTAATGGAATCTGCTCCTCTCCGTTCTTTAACTCTTCGAGCAGACAGCATCTTCTCTCCCATGAAGTTCTGTGTAAAACATGGATACTCCAGAGAGCACCCGAATCCCAGCCTCATCTTCCTGAAACAAGACGACTACAGATAGACTGCCTGTAGGTGTCAGCCTCGTACTACAGAACAGCATATAGGCAAGAGCAGGTGGTTTTTTTGCTTTGTTTTTTTAAAATCAAAGCAACCTCGCATCACACCTGTTTTACTTAAAAAAACCTCAAGTTTACTCCTGTTCTTACAGATCAGGAGGGAGAACTAAAGACATATCCCTGTCATATTTGTTTCCCACATTTTTCTCAGAAATATTTTCTCAGAAAAGATGTTTTAAATGATCAAAACTGCGTGCTCTGCAGCCACCCTGAGACTTCAGCAGCATAAGCAACTTCAGCCTTCTGCCTCCTTACATGTTCATCACTTATTTTTCTTCACCATGGCAATCAGACTCCTAGACGGTAACACACTATCAAATAAAACATGACCTAGCACTTCTGTACCAAAACCAAAGGAGCTGTCATACCTTCACTAAAGAGAACTGTAGAAACAATATTTTCTATCTTGAGTCTTGCAATATGATGATGCTAATTATAAACAATACTTTAATAAAAAAGAGTTTGTTACAGAAACCCACTAAAAGAGAAACACAAAAGGCTATTAATTGCCTGTGATTTTGACACTGCTCTATTTTCCTGAAGGGGTGTGGGGCAAACAGTACTTGACTGCAGAACTAAAAAGCAATGAAAGGAGGGGTAGGGGATCCCATTTTAGAAGCAGTAGGTGTGAAGCCAGCTCCACATAAGTAGGTCAGCTAACTAGGGGGAAACATCTACTAGCTTTATTACAAAATAGGGGACTATGCTGGGATAAACAATTAATAGCGAGCCTCACGGGTTAAGTTTTATTACGTGGCCACCAAATAGAAGTAAGTCTAGCTTAACTTTATTTACCAAAATAAGAAAAAGATGGCATTCACACTAGTATTGGATATGTTACTTTGTAGCAAAACGCAGATTACAGAAAGCTACCAAGTTCAAAACAAGCTTCTTGCTTGTATGTGAGCCAAAAGATAGAGGCATTCATATATGAGCTAGACAAAACACATACCTAACAATTCAAAGAAGGCTTACTAGGTACACTTTTACATTGCTCAATTTTCTGCATAAATTCCAGAATTTTCAAAATTAAAAATTTGTGTTGTGTGGTGGTTTGAAGTGAGCACAAATCCTGTAAACATAGAACAGCAGCTTCTGTACTTAGAATTGCACAAACAAATCACTCTGGATGAAAATTCAGAATACAGTTTTTCACATAACTCTGAATTACGCATTGTCCTTCCAGAGCAGAGGCACAACACAAGTCTACCTCAGTCTGTCAATGAAATCACAGTTTTTACCCAAATACAGCATTGTACTCAGTTCATGAATTGTAGGGGGCAGAAGCTGATGTTGCTAACTTCTCGCCAAGTGAATACAATTCTTGAAAAACCACCCACCCAACCAAAAAGCCCTAAACCAATATCCTCTAAATTTCTAAAAGCTTTTAAAAACAATTTGTTATAAAAATAATGATCCAGAAAGTATTTTGTGGTAAGAATATTTTATATATATATATTTTTTTTACACTTTTAACACTTACAAAAACATTCAAACACAAAAAAATTAAATAACTTTGGAAGCAGAACAAGTCCTTCTGCCTACACACATACAATAATTCCGAGCTGTTGGCACAAAAAGTAATCCACATTCATAAAACCCTTACTACTATATCAAACATAAGTTAAGTAAATCATAGGCACTAGTTTATCAAATCCATATTTCCACACTTCTGCAGTAAATCTCTAAACACAGAGCCCCGTGATTTCCTGATATCAATAAACTGGTAATGCACAAAGGCTTTCTAGTAAACAGACAGTCTGTCTTTTCAGGAAGTCATTTGCTGTATTTCAGGGGAGAACAGCAGAGAAAAGAATCCTTATAAAACTAAGCTGAACTTACCCAAGTGATGAATTACTTAACTTAAGGAAACATACACAACAGTTTGATGCAGCCATGGTAAAACCCCCAATATCGTCATCTAAACTGACTTTCAAAATTTAAAAGTCAAGCAAGTGTTTGATAAAATCCACCGATTAAAATTCACCTTTTTTCAATGAAGACTGCAGCATTGCTTTGTAAAATGCTGAAATGTTAAAATTTGGGCTTTAGTAAGAATATGCGCATTTGATCTTGTCCTCTCTTCTGCTTAATAGTGATATGAGATACTGACATCCATTATCTGTGCCAGTGAATGACACAAGGCTAGATTAGTGGTATGTACTGGTGTACTGGTGCAAGGTAGTTTCTTTACCCCTGCTGAAATCTTACTGAATTACAGTATATTTGATACCCTGACTTCAAAGTCTCAGCACAGATCTTGGTCTGGAGTGTGAAGTCATTCATCAACCCAAAGTCTGCTTGAGTAATTAGAGCTGCAAATTAGTCTCCACTCCTTCCTATTTGGCTTCTTCCAAGTGAAGTAGTATTTGCATGGCTTTTCATCCAGGAATATGTTAATGCTGGCCTAAAATTCAAGTGCTAGAATTTCAGGGTTAGTTATCCTCTTAGTGGTGGGAGTCAAAATACACCAGCAGTTCCAAACTCAGATACTAATGGGGTTGAAGGCTACCTACCATCCAATCCAACTTGTAGTGTTTGTCAGTCATTGCACAAAGGATATACCATTCACATTCTCTTACTTCATCAACTGTACATCCAAAATACTGAAAAAGCTTCAAACAAAATCCCTTCCATTTAACTAGTCCCACCCAATACAACTTTAGTTACAAATGTTTGTATGATGTCTTCCAAAACAGAAAACAATGGTTCAAATGCTAAATATATGAATGAGTTGTTCTGAGCAAATGTGTTAGAATAAGTCAGAGCCACCAGAGGAATTTAATAGCTTGTAAACAGACATAGCAGGTTTCATACTCTGTTACCAGTAAGATACACATATGTAAGGCAAAGTACATATTTAAACACACTTACATGGGCAATATCTTCTGTAAAAATATTTACAATTTAAAATAAACCAATTTAAGAAATGGATGAAAGTAAAAAAATAGGATACAGAAAACTCCCTCATACCATGGAACATCACCTAAATGAGTATCATTTGGCATCAAGAGTCAACTCATTACCTAAAATTTTTATGTTACAAGTGCATAGTTGTGTTTCCTTCTCCTTAACTATCAGCATTTACAGTTGCTCCAGGCTGCAAGCATAATGGGATGGTATTAGAACAAATTAACATTACAACTTGCTCTTTCCTTTGTAAGGAAACCTGCTATAAAAAAAAAAGTCTTCCCCAAACAGTGAGCCATGTGTTAAAAATGTGGCTACAATAGCAAAGGCCATCTTTCCTGAGCCAGGAACTTTAAGGTTAGAAAGATTGTACAACTGATACTAAGCCCTTTTGGCAATCAAACATATAAGAGCATGTAAAGCTGATAAATCAACATAGGAAAGATGCAATCTGTACTGTTGCATTTGTGTCTGCTACATTCAAACCTTTAATGTTAATAAAAGCCATGGCTACTACTTACTGTTCTGCCTAATCCTCCAGAGTAAATTCTGATTCTTTCTGAAGGATGTACGTACCACTTTCCCCAACGAGAATCTCATACAATTGTTAAAAGCAATGTTTCACTAGCACTGTAGCAGTCTGCAATCAGAATATTAGCTCCGATTAACGTTGCCTTATTTTAATAGTACATATTCACCAATTTTTTTGCTGAATTAAAACAGTCTGAAAATGAAGGTTTGGACAATGCAAGTTGACTGTTATACTTGCTGTTTTTCAAGATGGGCATTTCTTTGGCATTCGTTAGGTTTTTGCCCAGACATTGGCCACTGTCATAAATGCTCATATTGATACATTTTAAGCAAGCAAGAAACCCCGCCCCCAGAACTGATAGCAATTTAATGTAGAAGTGATTGTATGACCACCAAACATCTGATGTTAGATGTCATTAAAGTGCTGCTTTATAATCTCTGTCAGTTTGTGCTAATTAGAGACAGAGAAATCTGGAATTTTCACAAATCCCAAAAGTCATATCTGAACAGTTTGTATAATCAAGCTGTCCTTTAGCCTGGTGAGGAAGCATCCATGAGCACTGGAACTTTGCATTAAACTTTGCAGTTCAGTAGCAGCCATCTTTCCAACTCTCATCTTTCACGTTGCCATAGGTTTTGGGAGTAGGCAATGATCTAAAATAAAATGAGATTATTTTTCAGTTTCATACGTAACTGCCAGAGTCTCCATCTACAATACATAATAATTTAAACGTTTTAAAAATAATTGAAATATACACTTCACTCATTTACTTCTCAGCAATACCGTTTACTTAAGATAAACCCCAAAGTATTTTCAGTTTCAGGTTCTGTGTGTTGTGTCTTGGCAACTACCGTGTCAGAAAAGTATCTGCATAAATAGACAGAAAACTTTTTGCTATTATACTCTGTGAGAATACAAACTTAATCTGCCACCGTCTAAAAACAGGCCATTTTTTTCAGTGATGTATAAACAGGAAAATCCTTGTTTAGAGTATTACATTTTGCTTACATCAAAATCTTCACATTCATAGATACTTCATTATTGCATTGTGTACAGATACAAGAAAAAGCTCTCCAAGTTTAATAGGTGAAACACTTTTCTATAAGGTAAGTTGTGATTTGGACAACCACACTTCACTACTATTAAGAACTTTCTGTCAAAAACAACTGCTTTTTATTACACAAAGTTTCATACTGCTGACAGTGCAGACTCGGACCACAAAACAGTCAATACTGTGACAGTCACTTGTCACTCCCCTGCCCAGCACTCACTGCAGAACAGAACTCCCACTTTGCTATTTACAGCTGTTTTATCTTTTTTACGGTACTGGAGACCAACTCTTTATCCTTTCTGTTTAAGGAGATTCTTAATATTTCTCATCGATGTCTGCTTCTTTATGTCAGCTGGCTTCCACTTAACACCTTCAGTGAAAATCCACATCAGCATGGCATTATGAGCATATATTTTAAGTTATGTATCACTTCCCTCTGATTCTCCTGAAGACAAACTGTCCATGTAGCCTTTCCAGTTAATACTCAGTCTCTCTTGTGGTCATTTTCCAAAACACTCTGACATTAAGCAACTTCTACAGCGGGGTGCTAGCACAAAGGTTATGTTTAAGCTGAAAATTCTGTTTTGTCCTGTGGGTTAACTGCATTGATTTTTACATTAAGTTTAGCAAATGCTATGG
Organism: Buteo buteo; assembly: GCF_964188355.1. Taxonomy (NCBI): domain Eukaryota; kingdom Metazoa; phylum Chordata; class Aves; order Accipitriformes; family Accipitridae; genus Buteo; species Buteo buteo. Next base: position 29,536,731 of record NC_134171.1, on the reverse strand, counting down.
ATGCCTCCTCTGTCCTCATGTGTCTTCCTTCCTAAAGTTTCTAGTTGCCCAAGGAGAGAAACTGTTCTCACTGTGGTGCCACTGCTTGACTTATGGATTACAAGAGGAAATTAGTTCTTACTTCAGAATGTGTCACTCAGTGGTACAAATGAATTTTCACTTGCCAGCTACATTTTGCTAACTTTTTACCACATGCAGACAAATTCTCATTGCCTTCTCAGCCCAGACTAAAACACTTTATTTACTTCGTTCAGTAGCTTTCATTATTCATTTCATTTTCACTCCTTCACCTTTGCTCTCTAATTCAAGAATCATTTTCTCTCAGTTTTGCTTCAAAACCATTTTGGAAACATAGGCAAATACTTCACATGGAGATCTCCATTTCTGTTCTAAAGACCTTTAGATCAAAATAAGAACTGCAAGAAGGAGAAGCACAAACACACAATATACAAAATTCATTATGAAAACTTCAAACTAAGACTGCCTGTCACATACTCACCTGCGAACAGGCTGTGCAAGTTTGCTACGAGGCACTGGGATGCCCCCTGTAGAAGGGGCACTGGGTCTGGGCAAACCACTCCTCATCCCTGCTGTCCCTGCCGGTCTGGTAAGAGTAGTACTGTTAATACTGCTGGCAGGGCTTGGCAAGCCTGGACTCTGGGCTGCAAGAGGCCCTGGTGAAGAACTACTGTGTGTCAGCTGTGTGGCTTCTGGAGAAGCAACTGAACCAGGTCCATGGTTACTAAATGCTTTCACTGGTTGTCGGAGAGCTAGGGGAGACGGTGCTGCAGGTGAGCGGAATTTACTTGAAGAAGGTACTGGAAAATAAAATGCAGAAGTTACTTGCAAGCTTAAGTTACAGTATAACTGAAATTAAAACCAGGAAATTACTTTATGTGAATATTCAAACACTATGGAATGTATAATGGAATACAGCCAATCAAGCAGCAATGAGAAACAGGAATTCAGATGTCCTTTTTGTCATGTGTTTTTTGATACCATAACTCTCATGCCCCATTTGCTTACTACAAATATTTATTTATCTGGATTTATAAGTAATACTAGTAAGGCTCTAACTGTTATATCAGTCAGGTCAAAAGAAATAGAGGAGAACATATTTGTTAAGAAGAAATATAACTGCTTCAGAAACATGTGAACCTAATTCCCATCCCTGAAAGAACATGTTGACGAATACAGTATTCTAGTGCAATACAGATTCAACATGCGTATTAGCTTTCAATGATGAAATTCTGGGTGCAGAGCATCTTAGTGGTTTTTTTATGCAGTTCTTTTTAACCAGATGCATTGAATTAGCATTCACCTAAAGATATAGTCATGTTGCAGATTTATTGGCTGATGGGGAAAAAAAAATAAGGTCAGCCAACGCCCAACACCAAAGACATTAAGGTGCTGCTATGAAACTTAAACCAGACAACTGTAACAATTTATAGCCTTCCTCTTCTTGCAAACATTATCTAAGTTATCAGCATCACATATCTATATTCAAATACTTTCTGAGTTGTTATGTAAGGTCTTTATCAAGTCCTTTCTGGGAAAGGTTAATAAGCCAGAATATTCAACAGTTCTTTGATAATGCCAAACCTTAAACACAATTCTTCACATGAGGAACATTTTCAAATTATGCATAATGTATCACTAAACAGAATACTTACACTAATCTATCATCTTAATACTGAAATGGAATTTCACCAGCTTTTCAAACTGATTAGGGTGGGTCAGTAACAGTCGACATAGGACAATCAAATCAGGAAAGTAAAACAAAACCACGTTTACATTTAGTGAGTTTGCATGAACTATTCCTTCCTCCACTAAATAAACTTTTTTTTTTTTTTTTTTTTTTACACAGAGACCAAAGTTGCATCCTCTTTGACAGATGTTGTGCATAAAGAAGATGGTCCTTCACATAGCTTTTATTATCATTTTACAAGGTAGATCCACTAAGAACATGAGGAGTGAGAGAAGAGACAAGTAATAACAGGAATGTGGCATCCTAAATGGGGTACAGAGGAAGTGGTAGTTTTCAGGTTGTATTTTGAAGCCATTTCTTATAGGGGATGTCTAGGAAGATTAACATGTGCCTCATTACAGATGTGAATTGGATTTGATTCCTTTCTGGATTATCCAAGAGGGCCTTTCCACCAATAGCAATATCAAACACAGCATGAAGCCGCTCATGGGAAAAGCTGACAAAAAAGGTGGCAGAGATGTCAACAATACATGACAGCTGGTAAGTAGCAAGGAGAATAAATAAAAACCTTGGTGTCAAGCCAGAAGATGGATTAAGGAAAGCATTAACAGCAGAATGACTGGACAAAAAAGAGCAGCAAAGTGCTCCCAGGACTAAGATTACATATTAGTTTTTAAAATGTGACATTGCCTGTAACATTGGTTCAATCAACTCTGCAAAATTTCCAAGTGATTCTACAGTGTAAATGTAGTGTGTAAACGTAGGGAGCTTTTATCACTAAACTTCTCATTACACCTGCTTGGAACACAGATACAGCATCATGTTAGCAACTGACCAACAGAGCAACGCCAGTGTATAAAAACTGAATACAGCTTTGGGCCTCTTATACGCACAATGGGGAAAAGGTTTTTAGGTACAGAATATAAGCAATGAAAAGCTGTAAGTGAAGAAAGCTTGTCGCATTCCCAGTGAAAGTAAGCATCCAGTAAATTAGTCCTCTCCATTCTCTCCAGTTTTCTGTTGACCGTATTTTACCATGCTTCCAACTTGAGCTGTCAATTCATAAAATGTTTCCTGTCAGCATAGCATTGCAGACATTGCTGAGAGCTGTATTCATTCTTGTACATAAAGGAATGAATTGTCTTCCAATGTGCTGCAATCTCCAAAGCAGTCCACATGATGCAATCTCTGGCAAATTGCCTAATAATTCTGCTCTACATATAAAGAATTTTGTCTTAGAGCAGTTTTCAATATTTAATAAAACTCAGTTTGGCCTATTCATAAGACAGGATCACAAAGAGTGAGGTACTGCCTTAGTCAAAGGCTATTTGATAACTGTATACCTATGTGCAGTATTGAGCTGATCCATGTTAAATAAAAACATGTAAACATGTAAGGGTAGTGTTTAACAACTTTACACAACTCTATCTCCTTAGAAACTAAACAACTAGAACCAACTACAATTAAAACATCTGGTAACAATAAAAATAAATGGCACTGTACCATCATGACATTTAGATTTCCCACCCTCTCTAGATTCTGTCTTGGATTGCAGGCAGGGGGCAAGAGATCCCCACCTGACCAAGTAGAATGCTGTGAAGCTACCACCTTACCTGGCTTGCACCCCAAGACCAGCTGCTGCATGCCGACTTGAAACCAGAATCAATTCTAATGCAGTTAAATCATAACCATCATGATGAGATGATTAAGACCGATACAAAAGAACAGATGAGGCTAAACAATGGGAATTGATAAACTGTTCTGCCACCTCAGTACAGGAAAGACATGGACCTGTTGAAGCAGGTCCAGAGGAGGGCCACAAAAATGATCAGGGGGATGGAACCCCTCTCCTGCGAGGAAAGGCTGAGAGAGTTGGGGTTTTTCAGCCTGGAGAAGAGAAGGCTCCAGAGAAGCCTTATTGCAGTCTTCCAGTAGCTAAAGGGGGCTTATAAGAAAGATGGGGACAGACTTTTTAGCGGGGCCTGTAGTGATAGGACAAGGCGTAATGGTTTTAATCTAAAAGAAGGTAGATTCAGACTTGTTTCATTACTGCATAATGCATCTATACTTGTGAGAATCTCAGATCAGAAGCAAGAAAATCAACAGATCAAGGACTATAGAATAGCAAATAACTGAAAAGAACATGTTGGGTCCTGATCTGCAGTGAGGAATGACGGCAACTATAAACTGGAATACGTAACTGGCGGTGCAACATGCTCTGTTCCTCATTCTCTAAGGTTTAGTAAAACTTTACAAATAATATGAACTCAAAGAGAAGTTAATTTTCTGTACATTTCCACAGCTCCAGACTAGGCCATCGACCTAATAAGCGTTCCAGACATCCAGATGAAGGTGAAGGCATGGCCAACTGGAAAGACAGCACTGAAAGCTTTGCAGAGGAATTGAGATGGTGGTCTTATGCCAAAGCAGAACATTGGGACTGTTAGAGACCTACTAAGCCATGTGAATCTGTTTCAAAGTCATTATACTTTGCTAAAACTTTCTGCATAGAATGAAGTAGACTCAAAGAAGTTTAGCATTGTTAAACTGCTGAGAGAAATACATGAATTTTGTCAGCCACCCTCAGCACCTGCACAAAGGACTTTCACAATCCTTAAAGGATTCTAGCATATATAGAGCTTATGAATTGGTCTCAAGTGAAATAGGATCTTTAAAATGAGATCTTTTAGACCGTAATAGACAACAGGACCAATTATGCTTAAAACCAAAATCATGAACTAGTTTTGTCTTAGTAGTGAAACTGAGACAGTGTCACATATAAGGCTTATTAATTAAAAACCAGTTAAAACTTGTCTAATTGGATTAGAGACTCAATATATTTCATTTTCTCCTCAAAAAGAAGCCAACTTCAGCCATTAGCAAACTGGAATATTACACACAATAGTCTCCAATTCCTTGAGAAAAAAATACAAATCTAAATTACTGTATGCTGGGTTAATCTTCCAGTTTTGAGAGGAAAAGAGAAAGCGCAAGCATGTGCACACGTACGCGCAAAACAAGTTGACATACTGTGCTCATCTTTTCAAGGATAAACTTGTTCGCTTTTGTTTCCAGCACAAAGGATGCTATTTTCACTTGCCTGCTGTATTTTTGCACAATCAAAAAAAAGAACAACTTTTACAACTTTTGTTTTAAAAATGGTATTTTACGATTCAAAAAACTCCTATCCAAATGTAGCCCTAACGAATATGGATTCAGGAGTCTACTTTTCCAATCCAGATTTCCTCATTAATGCTAGAAGCCACCAATCCTTGGATTTTATCTCAAAATCCAATTTAATACTTTTTCTCCTCTATAATGCAGCGTTGCATTTTTAATGTTTAGACCAAAAAGTTAACTTTCATACATCAAGGACCACTTGGTTAATCTCGACATGCAACAGACATTTTATTAGTCTAGAATATGTGGGATTTAATGCAGGTGAACAATTATCTGAGATTTGCTGGAGCTTGATAAGAGGTTGTAAGTTAATTACCTCCTTTTGTAGATGGAGTTTGAAGAAACTGTTTGGTTTTGAAGGCAGCACGAGGCAAATTTTTCTGCCTTTGCAGAGCTGTTGAAAGACAAGAAGTGTTATATTTGTCTAAGAAGATAAGAAAACTAAATTTACTGGGAATTTCAGAATTGCATCCACTTGTGAAGCATCAAGGAACAGAGTGAGTAAAACACTCAAAAAGCTGTTATGACTCTCGAAGTGGTGGGTTTTTTTTAAATGGTGCTTGCTCTTAAGGGCAAAAAGTTAGAGGAGCGTGTCAGAAATTTTGCAGTGCAAAATGCGCAGATTCTGTAAGAGTAAAAAGCTTCTTGCAGGGCAAAGCGCCCAGAAAGGCAAAAAAAATTAATACACCAAAGGGAGAACAAGCCACCTAGCAAACATGCTACAGCAATACAAGTGCAAGATTAGATACAAAGATGAAAATTAAACTGTCATATTTGACCTAGCAAGACTAAACTCTTCAAAGGAGTTCTCAAAAAAATATTCTAACACTATACAAAGGCATAAATCTTTGTCTAAATGCGATCATCATATAAACAAATTGTATTTTTCAGTTATGCAAACATAAGCCATTTTGACAGATGTCTGGGTTTTTTCTCTCGAAAAGGGTATGCAAGAGGTCTCAAAGATGTAACACTGAGAATTATCAGCTGCCAGCATGTAGACAGCATGAGAGAAATTGTTTTTTATTGCTCCTATGTCCTGCCTTTTTTCTAGTAATGTTCAAGGGCTGATACTGCCTTGAAATGACCTCACTACCCACCAGTTACCAAGAGGAAAGCCAACATTCCAAGAGCTGCAGAATCTTGGCAAGGAGAGAATTACCTATTGCCAGAAGGAACGCATCAACTCAGCATATTTTCACCACAGTGTATTTAATGGGGGTAGGAAGAAAGTAGTCAATGAAATAAAGCTTTGCCTACACAAAGGCTTCTTAAAATGATAATGTATTAATAAACATCTCTGCTCACCTCAGTGTATGGAGTTTTATAACAGCATAAAACTGATTGCACTAGCAAGGCTTAGTTCCATAGTGAGAAGGAAGAAAGATGGGGGAACAGCTGTGCATAAAGATCCTGACCCTGAGTAAGGAAGCTCAGTAATCCTATCACCAATTGGTAGATATCACTCTGAAGAAGGCAGGGGAAGAAAAATTAGAATCCTAATAATATTAGTTAATCCTTTTCTAAACTTGACAGCATATAGTAACTGCCATCACCTTTCCTATCCTTCAGTCAGTGCAAAATTCACGGTATTTTGGGAACTATAAAAGAAGTTCATCATGTGTTTTGCCTTCATTCTGAAAACGTGACTAGGTCATCTATTCATTTTAGTCTTAATAACTAACTAAAACCTGTCATTTTCAACAAATAGCAAAAAGGAATTAAAGTGTTTATAAACATGATAAAATGCTGTCTTTGGCTATTAAGAATAAAAAAACCTGTTCCTTCTACCAACTAGAATCTAATGCAAAAAACCATATAGCAATATGTAATTCCTATTCAACTTCTGGCACATGGTCTTGCTATAAACTTTCAAGGCATACCCACGAACAGCCAATTAAGCACAGTAAGATGTTTAAAAATGAGCACAATTCCTAGGAATTCTGTGAGGCAGACCACCGGCCAGAGTGTTTCTGTCCACAAGGATTCCATTATACCATTTTTTACTGAATCAGTGTTTTTGTTATACCACACAAAATGAAGAACAGCTTCGTCCTTCATATTTATGATCTTGAATTTGGTTTGTCCTAATTCATTCAGTTAAATATGCTGCTGCACATGGCACTAAGTTTCTTCCCCCATCATTATTTACACTACTTGCAAGTCAGAGATGTGGGATGATATGGAAAGGATTTAAAATACATGTATCTAATTCCTTTCTTCTCAATGGAGACTCCAGGAAGTAGACTCAACAGTTAAACAATTCTATGCACTGAATCACTGAAAAGAACTTCAGGCAGTGCAACTTGAGCAATGCTGAGGAAACATGCAGTTTGAGATAAGCGTGGAATGCATGCTTACCCACACTATTTGCTGCTCTTGAAGTGCTCCATATGCTATTACACTACCTGTCACACATGGTGCACGCTGAGTACATGTAGTTACGTTTACTTCTTATCAACTGAACTGGAATACTGGAATGGTTTCCTCAAAACATACACTCCCTTCTTTTACTCTGAACATGCCAAGCAGCTGGATCTTAGCAAGCAGACTAGTTATTTCACTGATAGCTTGAACAATCTACAGCTTAGTTCTTTGAAAAAGTATTATATTTAACTCTGTTTGAAGATTTGACATCCATGTGCTAATAGTGCCAGGTAAGCACAAAAGTATCACACACAATCCACTAGAAAGCATGTAGCTCCTATGTGGAAGCCACCCTAGAAGTTCTACAGCTTTGCACAATCTATGTGGTGTAGGACCCAAATACAGAGACTTCCTGTCATTCTAGCACTTCAAAGTCTAAGATACCTGTTCCTTGGAGGACACAACTATTACAGCATCTTATAGTGTTTTAAGGTGAAATACTTAATAGCTTTCATATAAAAAAGTACTTTCTGCACAACAGCATGGAGAATCAGATGTAAATGAAAATTCTAAGTTACAACTGCTATTTAATTTACTCAATCTCTTTTCAAAAAGAATTTGGATTTTTCACCACATTACAGCTAAAACTTAAAATGCCAAATGTTTTCATGTTTTACAGTTGTACCTCTAAACATATTTTAAGTGTCTCCCCTCTATTCTTAAACAAGCATATACAATTTGCCTGTGTAACCATAACAAGAATTGTCTTTTCAGAAACTTACTGGATTCCTAACTCATTTTTGAATGCCAGCAACCATAGCAAGTTCAGTATTGCAGCCACAGCAAATGTGCAAGTAAATTATGAACAGCAGATCTTTGACAAGGAGAAAAGTAGTGACCTCGGGTGGCAAGCCAGCATCCTTGCAAAGGTAAGCTCATGCAAAACTAGCAGGTATATGAGGAAGCTTTCAATCGCAAGACCCAGAAGTCATTGCCAAGGGAAAACAAAAATTTGCTGCAATTTAACAGTGCTTTGTGCAAGGTGACAAAATATAAAATCAATAAAACAAAAAGTATACAATAAAAAGGACACAATTCTGGAAATTTTTATACAATGTACAGTTTTGCAGAGAATTTTTTAATCCAGACTAAGCAAAGATACTTACTCATTGACTTCATACACAAACCGTTTTACGATTGTCAATAGCAAGACTCTGACAAACATCTGTAAGAGCAGGGAAACTGTAAAAGCTAGAAGTCTGGGCTTTATTAGTGATACTTAACTTACATTTAAATGTAAGTTGGTCTAGAGTGGTTCACATTTGGGGAAAGATTCCCATGAAAGGCAAGCAAATTTACCTAATTATTTAGGTGATTACATAATGATTTGATTCTTAGTGCACCCACAAGTTGAAAAAATTATATATGTATAAACATAAGTCACAGTACTTTGGTTCCTGCAATGAAGTAACTCACTAAATATTGAATATTGAGACTTCTGCTGTCTGATCTTTCCATGAAGTTTCACTGTGAATATACTTTTGATACTGGAAATAGCCTTCTAGCCAACTAAGCCGCCCTCTGTGCTCTTCGCTTCCCAGTTCACTCAATTTTAAGACACCAGATAAAATTTGTACAGATTTTTACTAAAAATACTTTTTCTTTCATTTTCTTTCAGGTCATTTGAATTATTCTTCCTATCACAAAAATAACACAGTTGGAGATCTGCTGGCCAACTGCTCCAAGTGCATTATAGTTCAATAAGCCTGCCTAACAGATAACAATCCTGCATTTGAACTACACACATGCCCTTTCAGTTGTAAATCCCACCTTCTGAGTGTTTGTGAATAGTGGAAGAAGGGGGCAAGGTGAAAGGATGCTGGGGTAACCTATATGAACAATCACAAGGTCACACTAACTTCTTTGGCTACATTATCACACACCTGGGACTGACTGTCCACACAACCCTTATATCTGGTCTGAGCCACTACAAAGATAGAAATCTTGTAGTCTTTGGCATAGTCTGTATTCCTTATTCTGTATTTAACTGTAGTTGTTTGCATGAACAGACTGTTTTGAAAGGACCGGTTAACAAGGCCAACTAGGTATGCTAGTATGCCTGTTCAATAGGTAAAAAAAAAGTTTCATTCTCAAATATTATCTTACATTCCCCATCAAATATTTAATTACTGATGAACTTTTATCATAGAACTTTTATAGTTCAAAGCTCTACACATAATAATATTCATAACGTGTTCTTTCCTTGGAAATGTCACACAAGATTATTAAATTCTGAAACTTGTTTTAAAATAAAATGGTCAGGAAACATTTAAACAACAGGAACTGTCAATATTGATATATCAAGAAGCACTGCATATTTAAGTTGCATTTGCTTTGGCTTATTTAAGGTCACCATTTTCAAGAGACTTGTGAGATTAGCAGCATTCTCATATCAGCAGTTCACTTTTGGACAAACTAGTGGCCACTAGTCCAGCAATGGGCTAATTTATTTCATGGGACACAGGTTCATCCAAACCTTTTCTAAGTAGTAACCAACACTTAAAAAAAAAAGTAAATAAAATCTGCAACTGAATATATAATTTCCAGGTGACAAAAGAAAAGAAACTGCAAACAAGGGTTAAACTTGCATGAATGTTTTCAGATCAGGTTTCACTAGTTAAAAAAAGCAATAAACATCATCTAGGTACATATTTCCATAGCCTAGTAAGTTTTTGTAGTCTGAAAATAAAATTCAATAGCACAGAGCATTATAACTTCTGTAAATCACAGAAAACAGTTTCTGAAATGTCTAACTACTGTATTTATACTCTTTATAGTACTTCTACATATACTTTTAAGAAACTATGAATGATACCTTAGTAAGAGATCAGACATTCTTTGAATATAATCAGTACCAGATTTTGTGTACCAAAAAAGCAGATTCACAGGTATGATTAAAAAATCAAGATTAGCATCTCTAGTGTGGCATGCAACATTTCTCTTTGCCATGAAACTGGAAACCAGCTGAGTACCATCACTTAATTCTGAAATATACACTGAAGTGTCACTAAAGGTACTTACTGGCTGAGGCTTGAGGTTGAATGCGAGGTATCCCTCCATTTGGCACTTGGAAGTTTGAGTCACTTCTGCTGTTTTTCACAGACTCAGCTTGGATGTTAGATGTCCTGGACAGGTTTGGAAGACTACGCCTTAGTTTTTCTGTACGAAATAATACAAAGATACCACAACATGTAGTCTGATGCTGGACAAACTTCAGGTTATGAACCCATAGTTGAATCCCAAATGTAAGTGACACAAAATGTTAGCCATATAAAACTACATTGCAATTTAAAAGCATATTTTGTTACATTACAGTTCTTCCATTATCCTGAATTAAAGTTCTGTATTATTCTCAGATCTATCACATACAAAAATATTTCTATATAAAAAAGCAGAATGTATGTTTTTCACCTGTGGTGAAAAAAGTCAAGCATAGTGTGTTTTGAAATTGAAACATATCTGGATTATGATTCCCTGGGTTTTGTTCTACTGTTATGGAAATTGAATAGGCAAACCTAATTTGCAGTTTTTCCACAGTTTTCAAAGTCTTTACCTAGAAAGTTATTTATAATACAGAGTGCTTTCCTGAAGATTAAAAACACACGGTTATTCTTTGAGTCAATTTTTGGGACTACTCAGTCCCGTATCAGCACATTATACAACAAATAACAGCCACCCACTTGGAAAGAAACTCTTCATACACAACATTCAAAATTATTGAAGTGTCCAGCTATGCTTCATATTTCACATATGACTTGACTATTCAGCTAATACTGGTTCTTCAAGGGTCTTCTAAAATTTGTACCATCGCTCACAGAATACAAAAAGACACGATTAAATATTTCTCAAGTCTAATAACATTCTATGTATCTTCAACCCATGCAGAGCTGGGTTGATGACATACTTTGGATAGAAGACTGCAGATGCCTTGTCAGGAGGAATGGCCAACCTGATTCTGTAGAGGGATGCAGAAAAGAAGCATGCTAACCATGCACAAGCACTAAAGATGAAAACAAAAGTAAGAGTCTTCATAGGCTGAATATTCCTACATGTGTACTTTCTGCACTTAGTAGCTTACATTGCTTTGCACTGCAGTTGGTACATTGTGGAACCCTATCAATCAAATTTCCCTCTAACCATTCTAGAGAAAAAAAAGAAATCCCAAACAACTTTTTTTGGCTGCTGCTGTATCAACTCTGAATATCCAAGCAACATTCAACTGCAAAAACCCACTGTAAGACAATTCCTTGGAAGTGTTTCAGAAGCACATGATCACACGCTCTATTTTAATCCCTCTGGTATGTGGGATACCAGCTTTTGATACCTTGCCTCTCATGGGATATTTTTGTTGTAGCTCACCTAGCATACATTAAGACTTTCCTGAAACCCCAGAAAAGAATGGGAAAGGAATTCTCAACTAAGTCACAATATAATTGATTAGCTTTTGCATTGTACATTTTCCTATATACCTAAAATCTCCCCAAACCACTATGCCAAATATATTCTCAAATAGCTAGTTACATTTGCAGGATCCTCTTACCCAAAAGCTCTAGCCTAGCATGCTGATTTTCCTGATTAAAATTCTAAAATTTCTTAGTCAATGAAATTCTGTAAGTGGCATAGAACTCTTTGCTGTATTGAGGGGTGGGGTGGAGGACAGGGATGACACACCAAGAAAAAAAAAAACCACACCCAGAAAATTTTAAACTGTTTAAAAATGCATTTCTACATCATCTCTACTACAGACATTTTGCATCCAGCTTACCTTAAAGATGAAAAAAAGTAAAGTGAATTCTTAATATCTAAATGTATATTCTTTCTGAATTTAAGATTTTATTTGCCAGATAACTACAGTTGTTAAAATGGGAATATGCTTATGAAATTTCAACCCGGTTAAAGGAGCTTCCGCCAGACTGCTACCAGGAAAAAGTACATTCAAGAAGCAAAATCATATCAGGATTACATTATTTAGTTCTATGCCAATATAGTATAAATGTGTCAAGTTTACTGCAAGCTTTATTTTTTATTACGCAGCAGTTTGCACAGCTTTGAAATATCTAAAATATCAAAAAAGTGCATGACAAGTACTAATATTTTTAAGGCTATGTTTACGCTCAAACAGTTCAGAGTCCTGCACTGCCAGAAGCAAGCATTCAGCTATCTCAGAGGCTACAAGCATGCATAAATTGCCATGTTACCCTTATATGACCACAGTTACTTTCCCTGCATTTTATTCTGTCATCTGCAAAGCCTAACCCTACTGATGAATGATAGTTTCCCTTGGGCTCTGCTTTGTTTTAGTGCATTTGCCTGCCAAAGACAGAACTTGGTCACCACAAAACTCAATTACACCCGCCGTGACTGGTTAACATCTAAAATAAATATAAGCCTATCAACTCATCTAACTGTAAGGGTTCCCCAGCAGAACTTAAGCTTTGCTTGCTCTGCTTTTTCTTCAACAACTCTGAGATTAAACCATGATGTTACACAGGCATACAGTTTTAGCACTGCACACTGACGAAAATCCTTTACAGGAACTACACAACTACTTGTGTAATGAATTTGAGACAGAGCTTTTACCTTCACTTTTGACATTACTAGTCTGCAAATCTGTAGGATGGCCTTGAAGTGAAAGGCGAGGTTGCTGTAAACGACTAATCATAGGTTGGGGTGACACTCTACTGTATTCTATGCTTCGAGCAGGTGATCGGGAGCGAGGTGAATTTCTTGGAGATTGTTTTGGTGAAGGCCAGGGAGAACTGCGAGGTGATGGTGAGAACCTATTAACAGCAGGGTGTACTGTGTGATGTGTGCCATCTTCTTCATCTTCTAAACTCTGTGCATCGAGCTCCTGATCGCTGAACGTGCCTCGCCTTGTAGAATTACAAGAAGAACCAGAACTACGCCGAGAAGCAGTTGCTGCATACTCTTGCCGGAGGCCTGGCAACAATGAGAACATTGTTTACTTGCTTCCAGCCCACAAATGGTTCAAACTAGAGACAGTGCATACAAATATCTACCCAGTGCTCAAACTCACATTTGGTTCACCTTAACTTTTATCTGAGACATTAAATTAATTCCAGATTAGTACCAAAGAACTTATCTACCAGCTGATAGTGTCTTGAAATAACTAGGTGAGCTCATTCCTTTTCCTATTACAACAATCATCAGTATAGGTGTGTTGCGTACTTGTTCATCTTCTCTCCCAGGCTGGATACTAGCAACACAGGCTACACTTTAATTTTGGTATCATGTAACACCCTATAACAATTATAGCAGCCACAAGGAAATGTCTATTGCAGTGTATTAGTAAATGTAACAAAAAGCTATATGATAAGCTACCCATGGAGAAACCTAAGAGTTGTTAGACCAGTGGTCTCCAAAGTGGGGTACATGCACCCCACAGAGTATGCAAAACAATCCACTGGGGTGGAGAAAGAAAATTTTGTACTATTCCTAACATAGTATTTTTAAAATAGCATTTATTTCATCTTTATCTCATCCTCTTAAAATCTGTGGTTTTGCGTACATTTGTGTATTTTTGTGTATGTAGTATATTCGTAGAGTAGCAGATGTATATAATTTATTTAAAAAAGTATATTGGGCATTTGGGTTTCTTTTCCACTGATGGGGTATGCAGTAAAAATGTCTGGAGACCACTTAGACAACTGAAATTACTACCACTTTCTGCAGTCTCAGAGGGACAAAACAACAAAGTCTCAACTAAACCTATAATAAAAGAGAGATATCTACACAGGTGCTTTTCTTAACTATTCTTTGTCATATTGAGTTTACATTTTGGTGATTTAAATCATGGTTTAAGCACAGATGTCAACAAGACTGGATTACATCAGGAAGGCATGTACCTCCTGAGAAGACTGGTGGCAGGCAGTAGTTCAGTCTAACCACCATCTTTTTAGTATATACTATATGCTACAAATTCATATTCTAGCATTTCTTTTGTCCACTGTTCCTAAAGAACACTTCTGCACAGTAACTTCCTTTCCTTATCCTGGAGGCAGAAGTCCTTAGCCAACCTTCTCAGGAGAACTAGATTTGTACATCCGTAGTAGAATCTACATCCCTTTTCCCTTCCTGCTAAGCAGGTGTTACTGCAGTTATTCAACAAAAAAAAAGATCAGCTGCTCCACTTCGTTTTCAGGATGGAAAATACTTACTTTCTTCCTGCATTCGTGCTAAAATTTGCACGTCTGTAACATCATTTAGCTTGTAATTAGACCCAATAGAGTCTTCATCCATCTCTGATGCACTTAATTCACTGTCCAGAGAGGACTGTGGACTTAGCGGAGGATTTCTATCTGCTGAACTTTTAAGATGACCTATAGAAAGAAAATAAAGTAATAGGAAATGTTTGGGGAAAAAAAAAAAGGGGGCAAAAAAGGCAAGTTGTATTTCCTTTCCTAGTAAAAGAACCACGAATCTGAAAACAGATTATGACTGAGATGTTGAGACTGACAGATCATTTGAAACATTTGATTGCGAACCTAGGCTGAAAATATAATTTACACAAGTAGAGCTTAGCCATTACCTTCTAAAAATAAGCAACTTCATAAAATCATTATAAAGGTGGTAAAACAAATTAATGACATAGTGTGGTCTACCTGTACCAAGTTTCAACTGCTATGAAGTCTGCATAGCTCTTACAGAAAGAGCAACCGCATACCTGTTCCATTTGTGCTTTCATTTTCATCTCTGCACACTACCTTGTAAGACATAAGCTTGACTATATCTTTCTTCACAGTAAGGACTTGCTGATCCAATGAATATTGATTCAGTTTGGAATGCTTAAAATACAGTTTATCTGAAAATACTTCCTGTTCTATGTATATACCTTTGCTAAACTATAACATACCAGAAAAAACTCTTTCCATTTGCTGCCTTCTGGCTGACACCCTATTGCCAGTTACATTTCATCTCTCTGTCCTGCAGGCAGATACAGCATTGTAGCACACAATGCACAGCAGAGCTACATAGATTAAAACAAAACCTGGGTAATGGCTCTGGTGAATGTACTGCAGTGCAGGTTTCTCTTTACAAGTCCCCAGCAAACTACAGATAGTTGGACTGTCAATGCAATATTTTTTCATCTTCCCTGCAAGCTAACTCGAGTTAAAGTATATATATTAAGCCAACATTCTGATGTGAGAGTAGAGGCATCAATAAGCCAACATTGTGATGTGAGAGTAGAGGCATCATGTTCCAGGCATCAATTTTTCTGATGCAAAGACAGTGTCTATGGTGCAGCATAAAGGCAGAAAACATTGCCAGAAGTTAGTGTTTATGCTGATGACTGCAAAGCCTCATGGAATGCCTTTAATTAAAACATATGCTTCTTCCTTAGATTATATTGTTCACATGTCAGAGGTACTGATGGATACATTGCATACCAAATGTTTCAGCTAATAAGTAATAGGCTAGTTGCAAAGACTTTACAATTACCAACATCTAACCTTTAAACACCTACTATGCAACTTACATCCCAGACAATTACAGGGCCAATCCTAGAAGCAGCTTACATATGTTGGGACTCCACAGAACTAACGCTATGTGTTTTGGTCTAACTGCTAATATGCATCAGTGATTTTAGGGACATGGACATCCAGAGAAAACATTTTAAATGTATCTCATGCCAGAAAGTCCGTAAAAAAGCCTTTTCTAAAAAGCTTAAATACTGCATGATGCAAACATCCTACAGAAGACTGACAAGTTTTTGGTGTCTTTCTTACTCTAGTTCAATGCAAATGTAATCTATTTGAGCACATGTTTTGAAAGGAAGAGGAGGAAGAAGAAAGGGAGAGACCAGACACTCACACACACTTACCTGAGGTACCAGGAGGTATGAGCTGTTTCACTAAAGCAGATTTCACTGGTGTTGAGGAGGGAGAGTTGAAACCACTGCTGTAGGGGCTACTAGTATTTGGACTATAGGAGCTCGCATAACTGACCGCACTGAAAGGGCTGCTGTACAAACTCTGTCTCTTGAGAGCTGTATGAAAGAGGAGAAAAGCGACAAATTATACTGAAGGAACCAATGAAAAATGAATACAATACTATACGGCATCTTCAGTGTGATTTAATTACTACACAATTCACAGTAGAACATTTCAGTCACCAGGAAGATTTTAAACTGACTTCTTCATCTCCTAGACACAACCATACCGTGGAAGGAGTGGGAGAAGAGTGCAAGACAAGGTAGCAACAAATATTTTCCTTGGAAAAATGAGATCCAAGATCACTACAACTGATCTCTTCTCTTCAAGATATTCAATGTAGGCATTAGGAAGGAGGAGGGAAGCAATTCAAAAGACAGTAGTAGTTAAGCTATGCTAACATACCTCCTACACACAATTACATACAAACCAGAGCACACCATGAAGACTAGTTCTCCAGAATTCAGAGACCTGTCTAGATCACACAATATTTCAACAGTAACCCCAAGACAGGCACTGCAGAACTAAGCAATACCACCTATAAAATTCCCCAAAGCATATGCTAAAATGAAAAACCATTAAGCATGGCAAATGCTTCCGTCTATATTTCTGGGTACCATGAACCTACTGGGCACAATAAAGCAAGTTGACTGTAGGATTATTCCCTTCTGTATACCTCCTGTTCTAATGCTTTGGTATTTTTATGTCCATGGGGTTCAACCCTTTCCACAATTTAAGATCTAAAATTGGGTACTTTGCTATTTATTGTAAATATTTCAATGCTAAAGTATTTTTAGATTAATTTTAACCACAGGTGAACATTTTCAGTACAATACTGCAATTCCTGTAGTAGCCAGGTATATGATTTGTATAGTTACTTAAATGGCTATTTTATTCCTAAATTTACATTTTATTTTAGTATAATAGAAAATGGAACTTCAATGGGGGAGTGGGAACCAAAGGAGATTTGGTCACTTTTGGTAAAGCCAGTTCCTTCATTGCTGGAAGTACTTCATGCCAAACAGAATTGTATTTTAACAAAGAACAAATTAAATTGCAAAACATTAAACTGAAAGCTAGAGATCCAAACTTTATGGTGTGTAAATCTAAATTAGATTAAGTTGCAGATCACCTAGCTGCTAAAAACTAAACTCTCTTTAAGGCATAACAGTATTGAAACTATACACATATATTATAAACTGACAAGAATAGGCCTGGCAAATGTATGGCAATACACTCAAGCAGTTCTAAAAAAAAAAAAGGCATTAAGCTATTCAAAGAATATTGTGTGACATTTCTGTTACTGAAAAAGGGCTTCAATTAGGGCAGTACTAATTAGGCTACCAATAGTAGTAGCTAAAAAAAAAAAAAGGAATTAAATTCTAATTTGCTTACTAAAAATTCTTTTATTCAGTGTAAGATTTTTTTGTTGTTGTTTTGACATTACAAGAAGCCAAAAGAGGGAACAGTTGCATGAAATGCTGCTTTCAGCAGTGCCTGCTTCAGCTCCTCCTCCCACCCCACTTAGCTCTCAGTCACTACCTCCTCAGTTATTCAGTACAAGCAATAGTAGGGCTGCACTATTATCCAGCCTAATAAGGTGGATTTAGGTAAAAAAAAAAAATAAAAAAAAATCAAGTATTTTAACTGAGTGCACCAGTGAATTAGTTTTTAGTAGCGCCCAAAACAGTGTATCATCCAACCAAATGGATGGCAGAATGCACCGCAGAGGCAAAAGCAGCAGAAATTGAAGTTGACTTTGCAGCAGATTCCTTAAATTGTACCTCATGTAAAGATCCTTTCTGAAGTCTAAACCAGTTAATATTACTAGTGTTTGAATTAGAGTGAAAAGACAGTTATACATAGAGGCTGGAAAGTTTATATTCCAGCTTTCACTGCAAGACTTGAATGATATACACTAATTTCAGCAATTAGTGCATTAAATGAATTCTAGCAAGTATTCTTGAGGTACCTCCAGTTTATTTTGAGAGCGTCAGAAGGAAAATCTCCATTTTACTACAAAGCTCAGTTAACAAAACTAGTAATTACAAGCCATTTGTATTCTGGTTGCCTCTGATGAGACAGCTCCTTTGATAGCGAGTTCTTCCAGCATTCACATAGGAAACCCAAAGCTTCTATTCCAACTGAATCTTTGTTCTCATGCCAAAAAATTTACTTTTCATCTCTTGCCGAAAACGACAGTAAAAAAAACCCTAAAATGTAAGTCTGCACAACAATTCTTTATTTCATACTTATTACACAGACAAGTATTTTAAAATACTAACCACAAAGTAGAAAACAATTGTACGACTGTATAACCTTCAAAACACGCTCTTCATACATACCCATAATGATACAGAATATTTGATCACATACAGATTTCTTTAGATGAAAGAAAGCATACTTTTGTTACATATAAAAAGTATGCTCTGGTACATGATGACACTTTATATGGTATAGCAGTTTCACCCTAGTTAATGTGAACTTCTACCTTCCTCAGCACTTTATTTTTCCCCAGGAAAAAAGCTGGATTCAAACTATTTTTCTGACCTACAATTCTTAAAGTTTTTCCAACAGGGATTTCTGTAACTTAGTAAGACATTACTATTTTTGCAACAACTAGAGATACAGTCTTTATTAGGAGTGTCAGACAACATTAGTAAGACAGATAACTCATTTTAACATCAAAATGATACTATATTAGATGAAACATTAGCTTTCATAACACCAGAGGGGAGGGTTAATGATCCACATTTTTATTTTAATGTAAATTTTCTTTTTATAACATTCAGAAACAGTATGCAGCATCTAATTTATTTTAGTCAACATCTGGTTAAATTGGTGTTGAATCTCTCTTTTGCTCTAGAAAATAGGAATAGAAAAATTTGAGTGCAGAAAACTCATGCTTAGGTGGTTATGATCTACTGTATTAATTGGGTGCATTTTTCCAAATGCTAGAGACCTGATATTTATTTTTGTTACAATTAAGTGACAAATTTATTCCAGCTGTCCCCATAGTAATTCAAAACAATCATTAGCAAAAATCTATCAAGACGAAAGGTAGCTAAATAACAGTTCATTCTGAACAAGTTCAATGTTTAACTGAAAAGTCAAACTCACTCAGCATGGAAAATATATCAGTTTTTACATATACAGCCACACAGTTCTACCAGCTATAGTGATCATGCATTTGATTTCAAATATTTAAATAAAAACTGCCCCAGTAAAAACTGCAATACAACCAAAGTTACTCTTTTCTAATTCTGTGAAACTGTCTTAATAGAGCATCTCTTCCAGAAATTCTTCCACCTACTATTTCTGTTCCTGCTGCTGCTTTCTTGATGTGTTCTACCCATATACGATTTTAAACCACCACACGGTAGAAGCCATGGTTTGCAGCCAATATGAAATACACTCTTGCACTTCACATCAAGGACTTGAGGCATGGCTAAGAGAGCTCTTTGCACCAGAATATACCTAAGGTTCCCTCTAGTCTGACCATGCTTCCAACACTGACGAGGACTCACTCTGCAATTGTAAACCTCAACTAACAAGCAACAAGGCACTGTGCATCCTGTGTTCTCAGTAACTGCCCACAGTAACATGGAGCTGAAAGCTGCTCTTCCCTCCTTTATTATCACACAATGGAAAAGATTACTTCCTAAGAAGAAAGAGGAAGATGTGGAATACAAGACTGCATTTGAGACTGAGAAACAGCAAAAATATATTAGATTAGAAAGACATAACAATAGGAACTGACAAAGAGAAAATAATCAAGGCAAAGGAAACATCAACAAGGATTCAGGAAAGTAACAGTAGCATGAAGAGCCTTATCCACAGAGACTGGACCTGCAATTGATAAACTGAACCAGTAACTAGTAATACGTTAAGTGATGGGTCCATGAAGTACAAGTACTATGTAAAATAAAAGTCCCAAGATATTTCAGAAATTGTGGGGTAGGAAACACGCACAAGGTTACAAGTAGCACTACTTGGCTTCTCCAGTGGAGCTTCCTGCTACCCTGCACCTGTAAGTAGGCTGGTTGCTCTAAAGAACAATTTTCTTTCTTGTTACAAATTAATTTTTCCATGCAATCTGCTCCAACCAGCAGTATTAGTGCCCATCTCTTCTACTGCTAATATTTTCCCCTATTAGTACTATAGATGAATTGCAGTATTCTTGCAAGTATCACTGCCAGAGGCAGATTCTCAGGTCTATGGAAAAAAAAAAAAAGGAAAAAAAAAAGGTAAAATTGCCTAGGCACATCATTTGAATAATCAAACTTTCAAGTTTGTCCATTTCATAGGGAAGCTTCCTGACACTCTGCTTCAACTATGAATTTTTAAGGATACCCTTAGGGTATCAATTTGTGGTACTTCTGGAAGATTTCTCCTCAGTTCTGAGAAGAAGTTAAAACCACGAACAGAATTGTTCATGCCTTACCTAACCGCTATCCAGTCCTAAATACTCAATAGTATTCAAATTCCCAAACTTGTATCATCATTCCTAAATCCCTGTGATCTGGGTACTTTTCATTGTTTAGAATGTCAGTCTTTGCCTGTGGCAAGCTATATATCATGTTAACTGTTCAGGAAAATTGTTAATAGACATTTGTCAAGGCAGCATACACAAAGCGCAAGAAATAGGGGAAGATCAAAGGTGACTCATACTGAAGGCACTTTCACCACTATGCTCACAATTTTTATAAAGATAAGAAATGGACTTTTCCTGTGACGTACCAGTTCTCAAATTTTATTAAGAATTATTTTAGTACAAACCAGAATAAAGACTGAATTGATCCAGAAAAGAATCCAAGGAGAGGAAAAAAGTCAGTCAAACTCAGCACAAAGTTTATGTATAACCATGTAAAGGAGCTGGCAGTTGGGAACACTCCTGGAACTGTGTGTTCATGTATTCTTAGCTCAAGTCCAGCCATTCCGCTAATTCCTGAAGATAACAGTTAAAAAAAAAGATAGATCACATGTAGCACAAGACTGCAAAAAGATGGACATACAGGGAGAGAATAGATATTAATAGCAAGAAAGAAAGTTATGTCTCAGCATAACTTTTTTTTTAAAATAAAAATAGGCTCTAACAAAGAAATTAAAATAAAGCAAGAAACCAGCTGGATATAGAATTCTAATCAGATCTTCAGTGTTTTGCTGCTGGTTTGACATCAAAAAGGCTGGGAATAAGAGCAGAGAATGTAGGCTTTCATCCTCACATGGCCAAACGGTCAGTCCTTCTCCAGTTTTGAATATAACCAATTAATTTGTATCAAGGAAGAATCATGAACTCTGGATTTTTTTAATCTGACTGTGACAACATCTTAAATTATCGAGGATGGGAGGAAAAGAAATCAATATTACCTCCCCAAAGTATTCAAGAACTTCAGCCTCCATTTCCTTAGATGAAATAAAATCTCATCTAGCAGAAAACTAAGTTCCATGTTAACACACTGACAAGCACCTAACAATTATGATAGTTTAATACAGACTTCTATTTTAAAATAAGACAAGAAAATCTCCAAGTTAAGGACATCATTTCTTCCTGAAAACTTGGGGTCAAATTGTAACTGCAGGTAGTATAAAATTCTAAAATCATGACTCATGGTCTAATGCTTCTTTTCATTTTGTTTATACAGTCCAGAAAATGACTAGAATGAATTACTCTTCACAAACCATAATGAAAACTTTAGACAGAAGTAACTGCTGGATCTCACCCTCTTCTCTCATAACAATCTATCAGCTAATTCTGACTCTGTTTCAGAATAAATATGTACAACCCAGTGATATTAGTATGCAGGAACTCACCTGACATTGTCTGTTCCAGCCTGTGGATCAGCGACTTTTTAGCACACTCAACATCAGGACTTGGGTAATCCAATACCTGCCTGCACCAAACTAATGGACTGACACATTTTTGCACTGGAGTCAGTTTCTTCTTTGGGGATGTATATAACCTTAAAAGGAAAGAAAAAAAAAAAGGTCTATGAAGACAGACAAAATGAGTGTAAGATCAGGCATGTAACAAAATACCACATACTATGCCATTTTTATACAGTATCTACAGTACAATCCCAAAATGCAAAGAAAGCACAAGTTTTACCTTTAAATTAACTGGTTTGGATACCGTATAATACTGATAACACATGGCTGCCCAAGGACTTCTGGCAAGAAGTGATGCCTATATTGCTACACTGGGATATACCAACTGATAAGCCAGAAAAAAAAGTCTTCACTTTTCAGACACGTTAGATATATGGACAATTTCACTATGTCACATAAATGTACAAATCAGGATTAATCTTTTCAGATTTAAGTAACATTCACCTGAAAAAAGGAAATAAAGCACTACGCAATATGCAACTATTGTTTTCCTGAACACAAAGATGTAGCTAGTGATCAGCATCTTAATAGCCAAGGAACAGTGCTAAAGTGCACAGAACACATCTACTATTTCAGTAGCCTTGAACAATAAGCATTTTATTTTTACTTATAATTTGTATCCTAGCACCTGATCTTTTAGTTTTCCTTTGAACACTGAACAAAGGGACTATCTCTGTCCTAAGGGGTTTACTGTCAAGCATTAAGAACAAGGAACAAGAGATAATGCATATAGAAGAGTAGAGAGAAACAATGAGCTCATATTGTTCTGCAGGACATGGTGGGGCCTTTGCCCATCAGCATCTCCGTTCATTTATTTTAACATCAGCATTCCATGACTGAAGAAAGAAGTATTCCAGTTTAAAGGTTCTAGAAATTTAGCTGAAAATTTCTCCTTCCTCAACAAACACATTAAAGGAAAAGTCGTAACCAATCACACACTCAAAATAGGGATATTTAAGCCTTATCTTTGGACTAGAACCAAACTTAGAAACATGCTTCAGCAAAAGACAAGTGAACAACAAGATCCACAGCTCTAACTAGAGCTTATGCATATGGAGAAATGGTTAAATGAGTGTTTCTTCACCAGTAATGACAGACTTCGTACTCCAAGTGAATATGGTTGTATGCCACACACTAACTTAAGAACATTTGACAGCCTAATCAGCCATGCTTTCATACAAAACAGACAGCAAAAAAATCTTGTTTCCTCTATACCAATGACATCAGCAACATGGAAGTTATTTCCCACTGCTCTGTTATGAGATTGTTAGCTGATCCTTCCTCTGTAATTCTAGAACTTGAACTCAGTTTGTTTTATAAACAGCTTTAAAAGATTTTTTTTTTTAATTACTACCCGTAAGATCACTTCTTACAAAAGCTTACCAAGAAGCATACTTATAAAACCACCATGAATATCCTACCCAAAACACTGATCACTTTGTTTAGAGCATGCTCTGAAACACTCTTCCCTCAAACACTGAAATTCAAAAGCTGTGTTCACTAAGGCAGGAGAGGATTTTTATTAGCTGTCAGGTTTTCAAACGAAAATGAAGCTGTTTGTAACAATGCAAATATTTGCTGCCACATACTATGGTCCCTGTGGCTTACACTCCAGCCAGTATCATGCTGGTCATTAAAACTGATTTTGTAGAAATCCTTACAATCTTCACAGGCACTCTGCCCAAAAGAAAAGCTAAGCCCATCACATATTCATAGCCCTGAAGATCCTTGGAAAGCACAAGGATCACTCAATTTTTACAGTCCTGTGCAAACAATTACACAAATTGCTATACTTTCTATGATTATCTGCACATAGTTAAAAGTAACATTTAACATCTCCTAGCTAACACGTCAAATTTACTGTCTTTTTAGCATTTATTTGCCTGTACTCTTTTCTGTCCTAAGGTACGTTTACACAATACAAAGAAGTGTCAAAGGCAACAAAACCAACTTTTGTGCTGTACAGCCTAGACTCACTCCTAGCTCTCTGGATAGCTGACATGCCTTGCTGTGTTTAAGAAGTTCCACATGCATCTGAAGTGTTTACAGTAATACCCAGTATAACAGGCAAGAAATTAAAGTGCATGTCCTCTTGGAAAGACACACAAAAGGGATATCTTTAGCAAACCTACAAGACTAATCAAAACGGCACCTGGTATTTTAAGCTCCAACACATTCTTTTCTGCAACTTCCAAGTGTTGCATTTGTTTCACAAGTAGTTTATTTACTGAAGCAATTTAGGCTCACACAGCTCCCACTTTTCCACCTCCCTTTTTAACCAAAGATATATTGCAGATTCTCCCACCTCTTTCCAGTCAGCTGTTTTTCCTTTAACAGCCTTTGTTTCACACCCTACATTTCAAGAAAAGACAGAATTTTAGAATATATATATTTCATGCAACTCCACTACCTCACGACAAACACATGTGCTTTGAAGCAGTAACACAATGGCTCTTCCAGAACATTTTCTTGCATATCATGCAATTACAAAGTCTCATTATTATAAAGTAGCACTCTTAATTTCCCACCTGACAAAGAACAGCCAATCTCAAGTTTTGAAATTGACAATTCTACTTGCTTTATCTAATTTGGTTTAAAAAAATAAGACCAAGGGCAAAGCTAAGAATCAGAGTGATGCTTCTACTACTTCTTCCTCTCTTGCCAACAGCAGGAAGGAAAAAAAGAACAGAAAAGAGACTATGAAATACGTACCAATAACTTCATACAGCTAGGTGATGATCTTTGTCCAACTACTGTTTGACCCAAAAGATACAGGTTCTTCATAGCTGAAGAGCTTTCCAGAAGAGATTCATTCCTGTTTGTACCTATTAATGCATTCTACAGCAATGCAACAGCACTGATTGGCAGCACAGCAACTTCAAGATTGAAAATTACCAGTACGACCTCATGCATCTTTAAACACTACTAAATCACTTTCTCATAACAGGAAGTTGAAAATGATTGAGGAAGCTGACAGCTTACAGTTACCACCCCACTACAAATGTTAACACACCAGAAACCTACACTCCAATTTCTCCACAAAAGAGTAAAGACTCTGCAATTCAGTAACACAAGGCCAAGTACAAGAAACCAGTATATAAAAAGAAGGCCAGGAGCTTCAATCTATTTTCAAACAGCATTAAGAAGCCCAGACACTATGATTCTGCTGCACACAGTAATATTCCCCTCCTTCAGCTGTCACTAGTCAACTATGCCACAGCAGTGCCAATCTGAAGTTTAAAGCCAGGGGCTCCACTGATTAGTTCCAGGAAAACACAGCAGAAAAAGGGCAGAGCTTTTGCAGAAAGACTACTGTCACTACAAGCTCATAGGATAATGTCAGCCAAATGGGGCAAGCTGTAGCATGTTGAACTGGGACACAGCTGAGTCAGAAAAGGCTTTGAAGAAAGAGGACACAACATTGAGGTAGGAATGGAATATCTGCATAGGGATTACCTCACCTGAGGAACACCTCCCAGAGCATTAAAATACAAGCTAGTTGCCACAGGCATAAAACCAGAAGCCAAGATTCTAATCAGGAAGAAAGGAAGTCTTTTTGTATCAAAATCCTTCTACTGCTCAGTAGAAGAGTGAGGGAAAAAACATGCAGATGAATATGAAGCCACAGATCTGATTCAGAAGATAGCAAGTGGAAGGAACTTGAGTTAGAGCTCATTTATTTTAGCTACATTAAGTGAAAACTAGCAGGTACAACAGAGGCAATGAAACAAGAGAGCACACAAAACATGTTGCAGGCAAAAGCAGGATCGAGAAAGTAACCTGAAGAGAAGATGTGAAGAAAAAATAGAAATCTAAGGAGAGACTGCTAAGAAATTCACCTAAAATACAGGAAGGAAATTCCACAAAAGCTACTAAAAATAAATAGATCAGGAGACAATAATACTGGACAGCCATAGAAATAGGCAATTTAGAACACAACAGTGTCAATCTAAACTCTTTTAGATCAATCTAAAACTTTCAGGACATCTTATTTGGAGCTATTTACATAATTTTAAATTTATGATGGATTTTGAATAAACAGCTACAGGTAAAGATGTGAAGAGAATCTCTGGTTGCAAAGAACAAAAAACAAACCAAAACCTAAGTGACATCCCTGCCCATCTGGCTCACAGATTTCCTCTTTCCTCCTCCACCACCCCTGCAAAGTTCCTATCCTGCAGTTGTAACTGACTGAGACACATTGCTCAGCCTGTAATTACTAATTTGTTGGTGTACTTTACTGAATGCTCCTAGTTCCAAGAGATGCATGAGTTACAGCAAAACTCCAGGCCTCTCAAAATAAGGAGATGAATACTACACAAACGCTTTGATAATCTCATTAAACCTTCGTATTAAAGCAGCACGCCTCAACTACATGATGCAATTTTCAGGTAGAACTGGGAGGATTCAGAGAGGTTGCAAAGTGCAACTGGGAACACAACTACCTTCCTATCACCAACAATTAAAGATAGTTAGCTGTGCTCTGACTAGTTGCTGGAAATTATAGCCATTATTCATTTCCTCACCTCAAAAGAACATGTTGCTGTCTGAAAGGGATGTTGTAGAATGGGAAAAGGGGCCTTCAAAAGCTTGGAAGGCTCCTGTAACACCAGCATGTAACTTCCCCAGAACTGTCACACTAACTGTACACCTGTCTGCTGTTTGAGAAGCTTTTCAGAAGGAATTTGTTAGATCATATATGGTCTAACATGGTATTGATGGTATTGTTGATACTTAAACAGAATAGAGAAAAGCTGAGAAGTTGTGTGTCCTATTGTACGTGTTCCAAAATATAAGCTCTACCAACACCTACAAAAAGTAGAAATGTGAATCATGTCTAAACAAGACATGATTATAAGGTAAATTTCAGGAATACCATTAAGACAATACAGGAAATTTGTATCAAAGCTTTCATAATATCAAAGTATCAGACATACTTAAAAGCCATAAATATCACACAAGACTTTCAAAATGGAAAAAAGTTCTTCCTACAGTCCTCAAACGTCCATTTCACAACAAACAGATATCTCAAAGACTTAAGTCGAACGGAATATTATTTGATGTTACACCAGTAGTTTTATTTGACAAACTGGTAACTTCTCTAATCCTTAGCTCTCTCACATCCTTCTTTTCAAGTTATCTTCCTAGTTTGAGAAGCCATTATCTGAATTTGGTTAAAAAAAAACAACTTCAAATCAGATTGACATTTAATGTCACAAAATTAAAAGCATCGATTTCTCTTTTACTTAGGTCACAGGGCAGGAATTGATCAGAACCTGTCCAGTTTCCAAAAGGCCTAAACCCCATTAATACAATGCCATTTTAGCAGCTGAAGAGGAACAGCTGCAATGTAATTTCAGCAATGGGAGTTCATTCAGGTGCAGCTCTGTCCTAAAACACTCACCCTACACTTTAGTAGTTCACTACAGCAAACTTCAGAGTTCCAAAACATAAAGTTAGTGCTCAAAGGACATGAAGCAGTATGAGCTGAAAAACAATCATTACAGTCATGTTTTCACCCTCTGTATCTCAAAACAGTCACTAAGCCAACTAACTGGAAGGGATGACTAGAACAGAAACATAGACCATTAAAAATAGGTGCCAATTTAACAGAAATAGCTGCTGAATGAGAATAGTAAAAGTACTTGCTTTTCATTTTAACTAAACAGGATACCAAACCAATATGAAGTCTTCAAAAACACTAAAAATATTACTTTGAACTATTAACAACCCATCAGTAATTTCACTTTAAACACACAGTAACTGCCTTTTGTTTGTAAATGAAGTCATTCAGCTGTTAGCTATTTCAGCCCTACCAAGGAGACTTTAGATTGCAGTGACATGAAAACGTTGATAAGTGGTAGGCTAGCTTTTATAGCACAATCATTTAAAGAGGACACAACTGTTCTCAAGTTTGCTGAGCAATTATATGTATAAAACCTATATAGAGCGAGCTCTATACTCTTTTATGCACACACTGCATATAAATTTTGAAAAAAAAGCACTGTATGTTTTCCTCACATTTAAAAGAAAGCTCCTCAGAAAGTTTAAGTAAGTGACTGTGTAACAAGTTACCACAAAGCAAGTGACAGTGGATTCACATCACATTAACTAATTACAGTAATTGCCCACGTGTGCACACTTATCCTGCAATAAACTCAGGACAGCTCACTTTTAAAAAGCAGCACAGCAAGCCACCTTGCATACTGTTACCCTGTTGTCTTGAATGTGCTACACATCCACACCCAACCTTACCCAGCAAGTCAGGCAAGGAGCTGCATACCTCATCCTGCCTCTCTGAAGATTTCTCTACTCTGGTCCCCCTTCCTGCCCTTTTGTCTTTTTAATTAATTAATAAAAAAGACTTGTTCAGATTGAAATTTGAAAAAAATTTACATTTGATCCAATGTGGTTCAAGAATAGCTAAACAGGAACACCCATAGATTTCCAAAGTCACTGGTAGCCTAATCACTTAGCAGGCCTAAAGCAAAGTCTCCACAGGCCTAGGTACAGCTCAGTACTGTGTGCGTATGCATATTTGCCTATTTGCAACCTTCAGTACCCTATTAGGAAGAAAGTTTCAGCATATTAAACAGGATTCAGAAGCATATGGCCAAGAAATTCAATCTAAATTCACTGAAATATTTTTAGTTATTTACCATGTGATTTGAAGATTGTCTCATGTGCTGAACTGTTTAAAACCTAAAACATATCTGGATTTAACTAACCATAGAAAAGAAAAATAAACAAGCAAAAATATAAACAGTCCCGAAGTTCACTAATACTGTTTTAATAGCTAATGCTGCTACTAAAGCAGCAGTATCAAAGTTCTTTTCACTTATTAGTAATTTAGGCTAGTTCTACCTCCTCCTCTCATTTTTCACTTTATACTTCTGTCCTGCATAGACTTATCTAAAAGCATTTAAAGAATTAAAACCTAAAGGTGAGACGATCAACTTCAAAATGTAGGTTTAAAAAAAATCATGTCAGATTCCAGTATCAATTTCAGTCACAGTATCAACTGTTCCATCTTAAATTCATAGCCAAACTTCACAGGCACTAATCTCATGTGAGCATTAAATGTAAAACAAAGTAATTTTAGCAGTTAAGAAAACTATTTCTTCTGCCATTACAAGGCTGCAGGCAATTTCATAATGGGGTATATGAATACATGGGCTGAAAAAATGCCTGTAGTACACAAAACAGAGAAGAACAGAGATAACCAGCACCCTTCATCATCTATTATCTCCCAGAGCAAGGTCCTTCTGAAATCAGAAGTAAAGACAAATCTAGGCTTCTCTACGTAGGCAATAAAAACAAGCAAGGTGAATCAATTTTTTATGCACAAACCGTGATTTAAATTTAGTTTGTTTCCACATGAGGTTTCCTCAGCTGCTAAGTGATCTTTGATTTCTACAGTGGTATAATCCTATAGTTTAAACAGGATTTGGGGTTAAGCAGTAGTGATCCAAATCCATTTGAACCTGAAAGAGTTCACATGAGGTTTAAATTTCATTGGGTACATTCACCCTTTCAGTTGATTCAGTTACTTTTGGAGTGACCTTGCCTAACCGAGGCCTTAAGAGTGGGATCTTCACGAAACAGTTTAAGAGAAATCCACTTAACTCACAACATGCCTCCTATTTTCACAGGCTTGTTTCTTTTTGATTGTTCCACAAGCCCTCTGAAAATTTCCAACTTCATTTACAGCAATGACCTCCATTTCTCAAATGCACAAAGTCATCCTGCCTTCATAAGAAAAAAAATTGGCTTGAGAGTATTTAGCGCCTCAACAGTTGAATTAAATGGTGTTCAGAAATTCCAGGAGTTTGATTTCCATTTTTATAAAGCAATTTGGAAAAAAAGAATCATCAACCTAGCCAGACTACATTTATCATTAAGTGCATATTAAATTATAGTATGAAAAGACAGTTTTTAAAATTACATAGCCGTTATTTCTCGATATGTACAGCGATAAGTAAATTTTAACAACTGTTCTTTTCTATATGTATGCTTTTGTGTCTGAGTCATTGTCCCATGTGCGAGATTGAAAATTAGTATTACAGTTGCTAAAATACTAGTAAAGGAATGAAGACATGTAAGAGACTGATCTTAAGTTTTGTTGCCTTTTGAGGACTAGAACTTGCATCGAAACACGACTGAATCCACAATAACAGGCAGCGTAAGCAATGTGCCAAACACCTGACACCAGCAAGAGCAGTGCTCAGTGTACTATGCCACCTGCCCATGACTGTCCAGAACTGCATAAACAAAAACCACACAGCATTTATGCTGTCACTGTCCCCCGTGAAAGTTAATGTCACAGCAGAGCATATGAAGAGATGCATTATGTTGCCCATGATTTAGGATTAATATATAAAAATGATAACATCTATTATCACTAGAATTCGCAACATTCGCAAATTTCACCATCCCACTCCAAACTTACTGTGCAAATTTAGTATATTCTATTTCCCTCATATGCTATAAGCCAGCAGATTACAAGGCATAAGATGAGAAATAAGAGTAGCTGCCTTGCACAGACTCATCATCTGGAAGATGATGCCTTGTGTTAATTTAGTAAGCTTGTGTTGGATGAGAATAAACTTCTGTGCTCATACTTCTCCAGTGGATCAGGCTGGATGTCAGGCAAATGACTTCTCCAGGGAAGCGCACACACTGTGTCCTCCCTGAGCAACTAAAACATTGCTCATGCATGGCATCATTCCAGCGTTTTTAAAGGTGTTTCTAACTCTGAAAGACATTTTTGTTTGTTTGTTTTTTAAATTTGTCTGCCTGTTCACTCCCAAAGGCCTTTGTAGATGAACCTACAACCAGTTCTGACCCAAGTCAGGCTGCTTTTGTTCACTTTTCCTCCCTGTACACGCTGCCCTTGCGTTTCTCTGTTGACACTGTGCTCCTCTCCACTATTTCTCCTGCAGCTCTAACACTGCTCCCCAACTAGTGTCATAGAAACTTCAAAACGACAGCTGGGGGACAGCATGACATTAAGAGAACAAACCTTCTCGATTCTCAGTAAAAGCTCATCCGAGTGTAATAAAGACAACGTGAACAGCCACCTGCAGGTGTTTCTGCTGGAGCAGGCAGGGTAAGCAGCCCATTTACAAAGAGAAGAACCACCTAAGGTAAACAGTGGTCCTACATCATTAGCAGTAAATGAAAACACCTAAGGACAACACATTTATGAGGTGGAGTATATTACATTTGCTGCCTTCACAGCTGAAAGAAATCAAGGCTTAAAACATGCTTGAAGCACACCTGTAGTATAACAGTACCTGTGGGCTAATTTCGCACTACCCCAGAAATCTTCCACAAGTTTCCCGACACCTCCACACTTTCTGGACTTGTGAAAACACTGACAACGGATTTTGCGGCGGAACTGGAGCCCACTCCGGTCTCCAAGTGACCCGATGCAATACCCTCACCGCGGCCGAACAAAAGCACAGAGCTGCAGGCCTCCAGGGAGGCGCGATGTGATGTGCAGGAACCCTAACACCCTTCCCCCGCAGGCGTCAGTGCATCTCGGAGAGCTAATCCCCTCATCCAGCCCCAGAGGGCGAGGCTGCCTCCCCACACAAAGCCCCGAGACCACCTCCGACACCACCAGGCACACGTCCGGGAACGGCCCCTTCCTCCCGGGGACGGCGGGGTAAGGGCAGGACGGTGCCCTCCCCGCCTGCCGGTCCCGGCGGAGCGGGGCACCCGCACCCTATCCCCACCCCGGCCGCCTTCCTCACCAGCCGGTCTCGTCCTCCTCGCAGCCGGCCAACCGCTCCAGCTCCTCCGGCCTGAGCGGCGCAGCGTCGTCCAGGAGGCCGTTGCCCTCCTCGCCGGCCGCGCCGCCGCCGGGCTCCTCGGGGGGCGGCGGCCGCCGGGCGGCGGCGGGGGCCCTGGGGCTGAGGCAGCGGCCGTCGGGCGGGGAGGCGGCGGGGGGCGACGGGGAGGGCCCGCCGCCCAGGAGGCGCTTGGGGCTGGCGGGGGCGGCGGGCAGGGCGCCGTGGCGGCTGCGGAGCTGCTCGTTCTGCTTCTCCAGCTTCTTCACCAGCTCCTGCAGCTTCCGCACCTCCGCGTCCGCGTTCACGCCCGAGCCGAGGTCCTCCATGGCGCCCGCCGGCAGAGGGGCGGCTGCGCGGGGAAAGGCGGCCGCGCCGCCCCGTCTACATGGCCGGGCGGCCCGCGGCGGGCGGGGGAGGGCTGTGGCGCGGCGGGGCGGGGCGGGCCGCGGGCGCTGCTGCCGCGGCCGCCTCCTCAGCGGCGCCGGCGGGTGGTGAGGGGGGCGGAGGACGCGAATCCGGCCGCCGCCGCCGCCGCCATCTTACCACCTCCCCCGGCCCGTCCCACCGCTCTGATGTCACGTGCGTCGCCCACAAGCGTCACGGCGGGCGGTCGTTCCTCGCTCTGTCGGGGGGTTGGAGTGACGTTGCCAGGGGTGGGGCTCCCCGCGGCCGCTGGGCGCTGCCGGTCGCCTCTCGGCGGCCCGGGCAGGGCAGGGCCGGGCCCTGCCTCACCGCCGCCTGGCGCCGAGCGAGGGGCTCCTCCGGCAGCCGCGATCCTGAGGGAACAACCTGGCCTGGGCTGGCGTCCCGTCCCGTCCCTTGGGGGCCGCAGGTCCCACCCAGGAGGAGCTGTACACGAAGCCCCGGGGTGCCTTCCCCAAATGCTCGAATCCTCCAAAGGGTGCGAGGTGTGCCCCTGGTCCAAGGCCCTGGCGACCGTCTTGGGCCCTCTGTGTGTGAGAGGTACATGAACTGTGACCTGGATATCACTTGAGCCTTTCGTGTTGTATAAATGTATATATATATATATTCATATAAAAAGTAACGTGGAAATGCCATCTACAAGACTCTTACACCTTTAGGTTTAAGGAATTAAGCGGCTTGGGTCTCCAAACTTCCTCTGCTGGCATCGTGGGAATGCTCTGCCCACCCCCTTCCCCATGCCACTGTGAGATAGTGCCCGTGGTGCCACCAATTCACCATTTTTTTCCTCTTCCCAAGATCCATCTACTCAACAGCTTCATTTTGGAGCCTGAAGTTGCCGGGGAGAAGAACACCAGCAAGTGGGCTGGAGGAGGACTGGAGTCCACAGGGGATGACACCACAGACAAGTAGCATTTACCAGGCTCAGGGAGGGAAGAAGGGAAACAAGACTGGGGTGCTCAGACCCATGGGGTGTGCTGAGGAGGTACCAAGCTTGGGGGCAGTGGATGCCACACGGTGGTGTTTGGGTTGTGTTAGGTACACTGCAAGGACTGCTGGGGTGTGGAGGCTGCTAGAATGCTCTACAGCATTCTTATGTATCGGGACAAGGATGGGGTCACTTCCTTGCTTTATGAAATACTCTCCCCTCATACGTTCAAAGACTACATTAGCTCTTTATGTATGGCATTGTTTGGGAGTTTATGCTGGGGTAGTTATCCACTGTTACTGTTAGGTCCTCGCCAGAATCCAGGCCTTTGATCCATAAATCTAATTTATATAATTTTTACCTCCAAACCAGCACCACCTTAAGTATTTAACTGTATGAAAATACTTCTGGACTGGCATCTTTTAGTACAGTGATTTAAATTACTCTTATGGTGATCTTTGTTATCTGCTAGCAAAACAAACTTTTTATCAGCAGCAAACTTTATCACAGATTTTGTGTAACTGTCACAACTATAAAACTGTTACACAGTTTTGCCCCATGAGCTGAGACCTTTGGCACTCTGCTCATTGATACCGGGTTAATAGCCATCAATGGCAACCCTTGGAGACATTCTTTCTTAGGTCTGTATCATTTGATACTACATCAAGTGCCTTGAGGGAATCCAGATATATTCTGTGAGCACAGTTACTTTATTAACAGAACTTACAGTCCTCCAAAAGGCAAGCAAAACAATAAAAAGATTTTTTACAATAATGATCTTGTGTGACACTGACACTTTCAGTGACACTGCTGACAATTCAGTGGTTGGTGGGTGTAATAGTGATCTTAACCTATGCAGGGAGGTTTATTCCAACTTAGAATATTTATAGCAGGACCACACAATATAGCTTCCTTACTCTTCAACTGTCCTCAGTCCAAATGTCAGTGGCATGATAAACCATTTCAGTCACTTGCATTAATCATGCTTTTATAATAGCAATTGAAGGAGTTCGGTCCTTTCTATCCTGCAGGTACTGGGATCAGGGTGGGGCTGGTGGCTGGGGCTGGGAGGTGGATGGAGTGTGAAGTGGGGCTGTGATGAAGGGCTCTGCCAGGGGATGTAGGCAGACAGCATGGAGAAGCACCAGGACCAGAAAGAGCCCCATGCTCCTGGGAGCTGCTGAGTCAAACTGCAGCTGTTCCTGGTGATTATGTCATGTTTAGGGGCCTCCTCTGTGATGTAATGAGGCAGCTCTGAGAGCCCCCGAGTGGTCTGTGTGCTGCCTGCAGGCTGCCTCTCCTCCCTTCCTCTTCCTCCAGCCCCTTTTATGGTCTGTCTGTCCCCCAGATTCCCTACCCCAACATTCTGTCCCCTGCTCACACCATTACTTTGTTGCCAGCAGCTCTAACAATTATTTCTCCCTACAAGATACAGTCCCAGTAGCTGTGCGGATGGAGGGGGGGGGGGGGGAGAAAAAAGTTTGAGAACTGCTGAATCATCGGCTATTTTTATAAAGAGTAAAGGCAATTGAGATGAACAAAAGGAGTCACTGGTTAATAGTCACCATAGTCTGTGCTTAAATAGCAAGGGCCATGATCGTGCTTTCTCATTCACTCTTTCGCTGGGAGTGCCCTTCTCACGTTTCGGGAACTGAGGAGCAGCAAGGCTTGGACCAGAAGCCTCATATTAAATATCAAGTCAATAATGGGCTTCCATGGGCTTCTCGGTCATCAGATTCCAAGCTTGCACTGGCCAGATGTGAGAGACCACACCCGAGAAGAGGCCCCTGGGTGATTATACACAAATAGCATTAACTGATAGAAATGCCACAAAAATGAAATCTTTCTACTGTGTCACAAGAGCAAGAGAAATTCCTCTGCATGTGAAATTAGACCTGTTGCAGATTTTTTCTGAGCAGCTGCAGTTTGGGCCTTTGCTGTCTTTTCCATACACATGGAGAGGGAAGGGAAAAGCAGCATTTCCACAACAGTATTTTCCAGATCTCAGTACCTGCATGGGTGCTTCTCTTCTCTGACTTGGGGCAGGTTCTCAACTCGTGTGGTGAGAGGAAATGAGGATCCCTCCCTCCAGAGGAAAAGAGGCCTGAGCAAGGCTCCCATATCACTCAAATAACTCAGCACACAGCTCTCTGACAGATGGTTCCTGAGTAAAAGGCCACTGGGAGCCTTGTTCTGATGGCCTTTGAGCTCTCTAGCAAGAACAACCTTGTGGTTAGTTTCTCATGGCTGTAACCTGCTGCATTGTTGTTTTTACATCTGACAAAACTGTTAGAATCTGACTTTGAAACCTTTATCTCATTTGTCACCTGGGAGGACAAAAGATCCCTTGGAGGGAAGAATACACAAAGATGGGCAGTTGCATGGTGGGAAGTTAACATTTGTAGCAAATATTTAACTTCACGCCTGGAAAACTAGGCTGGGTTTTAAGCAGCTTTGTTTAGTCTCCTGCAGAAGGTTGTTGCCTGCCAGACTTCTCAAAGGAGGTGTTCAGCAGGCCCACACACGTTCGTGTTAGGCAGTGTTTATCTAAACCTTTGACAAAATAGAAAGTATCATTTGTGATTACAATGTATAGTATTTGCAAACATTGCATACACAGTGGAGTAAGTATGCCCCTGTCATAACACATCCCTTTCAGAGTTAATTTCAAAACTGTTCAGCTGGTTCTACTGAAAGAACCAACATTGTAACTTCAATTATTTATAAAATACATCTCTGAGTATATCTGGCCTCATTAGTGGTGAGACAACATATTTAGCTCTCTTTACATTAGACTTAGGTTATTTGGAAACTCAAAAATAGTCAGTGTCTCTGCACGCATCTTCAGTAACTGTCCTCTAGAAACAGCAGTGAGCTTTGTAAAGGCATCTGTCCGTAAATACACTTAAAAGTCTTTATAAATAATTTTAAAAAGGTATTTACTACTGACCCTATCATGGATGAGAGAGAGACCACATTCATAAAACTGGTCTTCTTAGCAGGTTACAAGCCTGCCTGAAGGGCAGACAGGATTCCAACTAAGTTCTGGCATTGAAAGTACTTCTATCATTGGAATCATCAAGTATAAAATATAGTTCTTTGGCATGAATTTATATGCCTCTTCTTTTCCTGCACAGAAAAAAAGATGTTAACATTTTGACCACCACCATCTTTAAACATGTATTTTATGCTCCAAATCTGGAGCAAGAGCAATTTTAAGATACTGCACAGATTCCTAAAGAGGCTGGTATTCATGGCATACCATGTGGCTAGAAAATGTATGAACAATATGTATTTCAATCTTTATAATTTGTATAATTAATTTTCTGATTATTCTTTTCAAAGATTATCATCACAGTTGAGCATTGTAATAAATCTTTCATATCACAGAATCACAGACTGGCTGAGGTTGGAAGGGACCTCTGGAGGTCATCTGGTCCAAGCCCCCTGCTCAAGCAGGGCCACCTAGAGCCATTTCCCAGGACTGTCTCCAGATGGCTTTTGAATATCTCCAAGGATGGAGACTCCGCAACCTCCCTGGGCAACCTGTGCCAGTGCTCGGACACCCTCACAGTAAAAAGTAAATAATTGTTTCCTCATGTTCAGACAGAACTTCCTGTGTTTCAGTTTGTGCCCACTGCCTCTGCTCCTGTCACTGGGTACCACTGAAAAGAGCCTGGCTCTGTCCCCTTTGCACCCTCACTTCAGGCTTTTATACACATTAATAAGACACCCCCAGCCCCCCGAGCCTTCTGTCCGCTAGGCTGAACAGGCCCAGCTCTCTCAGCCTCTCCTCATAGGAGAGACGCTCCAGTCCCTGTATCACCTTTGTGGCCCTTTTCTGGACTGTCTCCAGTAGCTCCATGGATGTCTTGTTCTGAGGAGCCCAAACCTAGACACAGTACTCCAGGAGTGACCTCGCCAGTGCTGAGTAGAGGGGAAGGATCACCTCCCTTGACCTGCTGGCAGTACTTTGTCTAACGCAGACCAGCATACCATTAGCCTTCTTTGTGGCAAGGGCATGTTGCTGGCTCATGTTCGACTTGGTGTCCACCAGGAACCCCAGTCCCTTTTCTGCCAAGCTGCTTTCCGGCTGGGTAGTCCCCAGCATATACTGGTGCTTGGGGTTGTTCCTTCCCAGGTGCAGGACTTTGCACTTCTCCTGGATGAAGTTCACGAGGCTCCTGTCAGCCCTTTTCTCCAGCCTGTCAAGGTCCCTCTGGATGGCAGCATGACCCTCTGGCATATCAGCCACTCCTCCCAGTTTGGTGTTACCAGCAATCTTGGGGAGGGTGCCCTCTGCTCCATCATCCAGGTCATTAATGAAGAAGTTGAACAGGACTGGACCCAGTATTGACCCTTGGGGTACAGCACTAGTCACTGGCCTCCAACTAGACTTTGCACTATTGACCACCACCTTCTGGGCCCGGATCACTGCAGACACCCCACTTACTATTTGAATATTCACACTAAGTTCATCATCATGGTATCTGAGTACCTTCCACAGGTTTAAGATCTTTTGCTCCTTGCATTTTTTTCATATCTGCATATATAGTTCATTAACAAATGCAAATTCTGTTTTGTCGTGGCATTAGCTACCAGTATTTCATGTTTATCAATCACTTGGAAATAACTTAATTGCTCATTAAAGAACTGCTGAGCTCAACATACTTAAAATGCTGTGGTGAGACCGAAGTGACTCAGAACACTGGGAAAGGATTTTCTATTGTCATGAAGA